>NW_025814823.1:211289952-214122452 GCF_022079265.1 Lynx rufus | reverse complement strand
GTGTGTCCTGAGACCAAGGTCAACTGTCTGCCAAGTCAAAGGACAGTTGAAGCAAGAGCAGATGAGTAGAATAGAAAGTCCTGGCTCCTCCGGTCACTTCTGCCTCCCTGAGCCTCAGTTTCAACCTCTTAACATGGTTCAGTTAGGTGAGTAACTTTCCAAACTTACTGTTTTTAAGCACTGGAACCTTTTCTTGAAACAAGATTTTGGTAAGAAAGCCTAATGTGTAAATCAAATAAAGGTGCGTCTGCTCCAGGTGCCACTGAGGGGACGAGCAGGATTGGGCACCAGAGCCCGAACTACTCAGCTCCTGTCTTGTGTATCAAGGTGGTTCCTGGACCTGCCTGGAATAGCATTAAAAGATACTGGATTGGATAAGATTTTAAAATCTCTTGGGGCGCCTGGGTGGCGCAGTCGGTTAAGCGTCCGACTTCAGCCAGGTCACGATCTCGCGGTCCGTGAGTTCGAGCCCCGCGTCGGGCTCTGGGCTGATGGCTCAGAGCCTGGAGCCTGTTTCTGATTCTGTGTCTCCCTCTCTCTCTGCCCCTCCCCCGTTCATGCTCTGTCTCTCTCTGTCCCAAAAATAAATAAACGTTGAAAAAAAAAAATAAAAAAAAATCTCTTGTAGCTCAGAAAGTTGGTCAACAGAACTTTGGAATCAGTGCTGCCTTTTTGCTAAAGCTGCTCATGGTTTCCTGGGCACTATTGCCTGGAGGGCCGTCCCTCCTGTTTTCAGAAGGGTCCCATCTGCACAGGGTCAGGCCTCTGTGTCACTGGCCAACCAGAAGTTTCTGCAGGCCAGCTGAGTAACCAGAGCCAAGAGGCTCTGTGTAGACCAGAGCCAGACTGTGGTATGGACATACATTGTCCACTGCCTGCTTGAGGAGATCCCATGGAGTGTGACACAGCCCTTCCTATCCCAGCCGTTTTCTTCCTGTGAGGCAGAGGAATTTGGAGGCAATAGGTGGGTCCCACAGTCTGTGGGATTAGGAGGTGAAACAGGTCAAAAAGTGATACCAGCAATAAAGCCATCATTCAGCTCACACTCAACATCTCTCGTACAGGGAGTGTATGGGAAGTAGGAAAGAACACGGTGGAATCTTACCTTCCTGCAGAGACCATAAACTGGTTCTGAAAACAAGTCCAACTGGGGTTAGTATCCCCTTTCCATTGACAAGGTTGTCTTGGACTTCTTTAATTGTGAGAAAGTGGGAGCTCATTTCATTCAAACTATATGGTCCAAAACTTAGGGTCTTGTGAAGTATTCAGTACAGTTGAGAGATAAAACCTTAGGTCAATATCAATACCTGCATTGTTGTCCCAGCTCTGCCCTTGGCTCTGTGACTTTGGGTAAATGACATGGGCTTTCTGTGCCTGCGTTTATGTGTGCTAAATTGGGAAAACACCCGACTATGACAAGGATACAGTGAGGTACTAGATGTGAAAGTGTTGAATAGTCACCCTGCTCTACAAATAATAGGAGTGGTCAGTATGTGGGTGGGGAGAGCCGACATGAATACCTGAAGAAATGGTGTTGTCCTATCCACAGAGCCTGGGGTCACCTGGGCTGAGATTCCTGCTATCCCCATCTGGCTATTGCTCCTTTGTTAACTTACCAACAACAGCTTTGTGCCCAGGGCAAGGGTCCAGAGACCAGTTCACCCCTGCAGGTGAGCCTGGTGTGGGCTGAGTTTGGGCTTTGTCCACCTGGAGCCTGGAGTGAGCTCACCTGTTCTCATTACCTAGCGCTCTGCCTGCCTCGGGTGGGTGAATAGTTTGGGATTTCAGCAGCACCCTAGGAAGAGAATAAAAACCTGGGAGGCCAGGACAGGAGGAGATCAAAGAAGAGGACAGAGAGGAGAAGGATGAGTCAGAGGGTTCAGAAGGAAAAGGAATTGCTCTCTTTTCCAGAATGTTGGTTACTGTACAAAGAATACGTGTTCTCTGTAGAAAAAATATATAAAGTAAAAGAAGATATAAAAAGCTATTCGTTTCACTGGCTAGAATTAAAGCAGTTAATGTTTTAGCTACTTTATGTCTTGATTTACACACACACACACACACACACACACACACCAATGTGTATATAAGTAGGCCTTTAAATGAAAAAAAAATCACACTCAGTGGTGTGCTGGTAAATGTTTAACAAATGGCTAGGGAAGAGGCTGACCTGATTTGTAACATTTGCCAATTTCCATGGTATAAATGATCCCACCATGGCTGATTTCAAATTACCAACCTGTCAGCCAGCTTGTGAGATTCCAGAAAACCTCAGTCATTTTTTGGGAGCCAGCAAGAGCCAACTCCGCACATCACTGACCAAATTTTGTTTTCTAATGAGCCTTTCTTCATCACAATATAGTGCAAAAGTCTTTATGCCTAAGCTCTGGAAAGTTGTCTTTATCAAATTACTTTTTGAATCAAAATTGTTTTCCTTTTGAAATGTGGAACTGGATCATGGCTAATCTGCTGATTGTAAGTGTTGCCTTCTCCTTAGATTTTGCCTGTTCCTCATGTTCCATGGATCCTTATGTAGTGGGGAGTGGACCCACACTCTGTTAGGTGGCAGGAATAGAAGTGTAGTTGGGAAAAAGTGACAGATTAATGGGATCAAGCAGAAGAGTGTGGTGGCCTGGAATGGATTCCACAGTCCATTATCCGCAGACGGGTTTGACTTCATAGAGGCAATTTTCTCCTTTGCAGCTCCTAGTCCTTGGTCGAGCTCTGTAGTTGTCACTCATTTCCCCCGGCTTTTCTGATGGAAATTGCCCTCCCCCACTCCGGTCTGTCAAAGGAGAATGAGGCTGCAACTGTTTGGCTCCTAATGGGATCCATATTTTCCCCAGTTGAATGGGAGCTTTGGGGAATTACAAGGGGAAGAGGGAGCGGAGGGCGGCACTCACAAAACAGCAGTGTGTGTGTGTGTGTGTGTGTGTGTGTGTGTGTGTGTGTGTGGCTCCCGCGTAAAGCTTTGGCTTTCCTAAGCTGGTGGACTATCACATCTGTGGCGAGAGTCGCTAGGTGGAAAAAGTAGTTGTTGCCAAAGATCTCCCACACTGGAGTTTTAATTACCTTAAAAGAAGGCTGGCCTTTGTGAACTTCTGATAACAAACCTGGTTCTCTCTGGCCCAGGAAGTTTAGACAGGGAGTTTCTGAGTAAGACTTCACAGGTGTGGAAAGCAGGGTGTTGGAGGTGGATGTGGGGGAAGGGCAATCCATTGTCACAGTAAGAAGGAAGGACTTGGCCTTCCCTCTGCTCCTGTAGCCAATGTGACCAGAGGAAGGCAAGAAGTCTAGTTTGGGTCTCTGACAAGAAGGCCAAATTCAGATGCCTGGAGTATGAGGCAAAGGACAGGGCCAACATGAATAAGGGGCCTCTCTGTTGGGTAAGCTGCCCGCTCTTGCCAATCCCCTGGGTCCACCTTTGACTCTTCCTCCTCTCCATCCCCTTCCCTACCAATCTACTTTCGTGAGGTCTGGACTAGTCAACTCAGCCTCTGAAATAGCTTAAGAAGCTGCCCTGTTCCCACTGCTCTGGTCCAGGCGGTCAGGAGATCACACCTGAGTATGAGGACAGTCTCCCAATGGGTATCCTTGCTGCCCAGACTCACTCAATCTGTAGAAATCCCATCTGTATCTTTACACACACACACACACACACACACACACACACACACACACACACTTGTGTTTTTAGTTTATTTTGAGAGAGAGAGAGAGGGAGGGAGGGGCAAAGAGAAAGGGAGACAGAGAATCCCAAGCAGGCTCTGTACCATCAGCGCAGAGCCTGATGCAGGTCTCGACCCACAAACTGTGAGATCATGACCTGAGTGGAAACCAAGAGTCGGACACTTAACCCACTGAGCCACCCAGGTGCCCCCGACACACAGAATTTTTTCAGACAGCAAAAGTACGTTCATAAGGATTTAGAAGTCCAGAAATTTCAAGATGAAAGACCACTCATAGATTTGATTCCCTGAGATGAAAACAATCATTTTAATGAGTATCTTTCAAAGAGATTGTTTTCAATCTTAAACACAATTGACATGCAATCAAAACTACTTTGTAGGGGTGCCTGGGTGACTCAGTTCATTGAGTGTCTGACTTAATGGTTTAAGTCATGATCTCATGGGTTCGTGAGTTGGAGCCCACCTCAAACTCGCTGCTGTTGGCACAGAGCCCACTTCGGATCCTCTGTCCTCCTCTCTCTCTGCCCCTCCCCTGCTTGCACTCTCTCTCTCAAAAATAAATACAACATTAAAAAACAAACTGCTGGGGCGCTTGGGTGGTTCAGTCGGTTAAGCGCCCGACTTCAGCTCAGGTCACTATGTTGCGGTCCGTGAGTTCGAGCCCTGTGTCGGGCTCTGGGCTGATGGCTCAGAGCCTGGAGCCTGCTTCCCATTCTGTGTCTCCCTCTCTCCCTCTGCCCCTCCCCCGTTCATGCTCTGTCTCTCTCTGTCTCAAAAATAAATAAATGTTAAAAAAAATAAAAAAATTAAAAAAAAATAAATAAAAATAAAAAACAAACTGCCTTGTAACCTACTTCCTCACCTGTGATGGTAAACATTTTCCCATATTGATATTTTTCTAAAATGAAATCACATATCTGGTTATAATATTCCCTTGCTTAAATGATTAAATAAATAAAACCACCACCAGCCAAAACCC
This sequence comes from Lynx rufus, assembly GCF_022079265.1. Lineage (NCBI taxonomy): Eukaryota > Metazoa > Chordata > Mammalia > Carnivora > Felidae > Lynx > Lynx rufus. The sequence continues at coordinate 214,117,784 of NW_025814823.1, read as the reverse complement.
GTTGCTGACATGAGGAAAGTCACTGGATTGGGAAGCATGGGATCAGGAGGGAAGGCCAAACATAATCTGCCCCAACCTTCATGTTAATCTCCCACCCCCATTCACCACCCAGTACATGGGCACATACTCTACGTCACCCCTTTTGCCTGTTGCATGAGTACACTACCTACATGTTTGCTCTGAGAATTTCGTATGAATCGGCTTGTATGAATGACTCCCACCTTATGCAAGTCCCACTTTGTGCATTCTTTCATTCCTTAAGATTTATCTTATTTAAACATCTGGCCCTAGGAAAGTTGAGACTCTCTTGAGGGCAAAAACAGAACTTACTCAATTTGTATTTTCAGCAGCTTTTGGTAATGCCTGGCACAGGGTGGTAGACACTCAGTAAATATTTATGGAGTGGACTGGCCTTGATTCGGTATGTCTGTTTTTATCCTCTTGGCAGTTTTGTGTGTTTGTTTTTATTAGTGTCCATGATTAATCCAGATTACATTTTCTTTTCATCCTTCACTATGTTTCAGTCTTGCTGTACTGAAATAAGAGCCCCTGGCTTAGAGCCATCCACTACTTTACTTATGTCTTTGTAGGTAGATTAAAGATGTTGTTCGTTTCTAGTGGCTCTACTGTACCATTGAGAATCCCTAAGAAGCAAGCTCACTTTTTTAGTCAACGGCCCAGAGTCAAGCCTCCAACCCTCTTCTGAAAAGTTGATTTATAGGTTTATGGAAATGTTTGAAACAGGAGAAGGCACCATGGGTAGAAAGTTTCCAGAGTGGGAGCTCCACCCTCAAAGCCAGGGGGTTAGCTCAACACTCACTGGAGGGGAAGGTAGCAATCGCATGAAGGTAAGGAGTGGTATAGTTGATCCAGACTCTTCCCATGGGCTGTGGGATTCTGTACCTTAAAGGTGCTGGAGGGACCCTCACTTCTGCCTCTGCCTGTGCTCCGAAGAAAAATGCATAAGGCCGTTCAAACACCATGTGCTGCCTCTTGGGGTTCTGAGGATGCTTAAATATAGAGGTTTTGTCAGAGGGAGGAATAAACTTATTTTCAACACTTCATCAACAAACATTATACTAGACTATTTGTATTCAAATTATAGAAAAGGGAAAGCTAGTTCAGTTCTTCTCCTACTATGAGAAAGAAGAATGACCAAATTTCTGCCCTCTGGGATAGAAACAGAGGCAGGTAGATCCACATTTCCTGCTGCGAATCTCAGAAGTTCAAATTTGCATGTCTGTCTTTGACTTTCCCTTTAAAAGGAAGCCCCAAGCATAGAACCACATCTATAGCAGGTTGTTTTCTGGATGCAGGAAATAGAAATCCAACCCAAACAGTCATCCACAGAAAGGATATTTGGTGGTTCTATAAGATTCACAATGTCATCACGGTCTCAACTTCATTTTCCTTCTCAATGTACCATCCTCAACATTAAGCTTCATCTTAGGCTGGTATCAAGATGGCAGCAGAAATTGTGGACATTCGACTGAGCCCTGATGACATCTAGAGGAAGAATAAGGACTATTGCTTCTTGGCACTTCTCTTAAGGTTTTCCAGAAGGCCCCTTTCAAGGCTTTACCTCCTCACTCATTGACCAGTGTTGGGTCACCTCTCCATTCTTTTTTTTTTTAGATTTTTTTTTTTAATGTTTATTTATTTCTGAGACAGAGAGAGACAGAGCATGAGTGGGGGAGGGGCAGAGAGAGAGGGAGACACAGAATCAGAAGCAGGCTCCATGCTCTGAGCTGCCAGCACAGAGCCTGATGCGGAGCTCAAACTCACAGATCACGAGATCATGACCTGAGCCAAAGTCGGACGCTCAACCGACTGAGTCACCCAGGCGCCCCATCACCTGTCCATTCTTGAAACTGCTGCTGGCAAGAGGAAGGATGTTACCATCGATCAGCCCATTTTTAGAGCTGAGATACCTACTGCTCATTAAAGGATGGATGAATCTCTGAACAAAAGTCAGAATTCTGTTAGGGGGTAAAAAAGAGGGAACAGGTGCTATGTAGACAGTCAGCTGTCTCCTCTACAACTCAAAATAAGTCATAGAGTTCGTTGTATATTCTAGTGATTTTCAAACAGTTTTTAGCTACTTTGTTCAAATAAAGTTTTACCCAGAAAAATAAATACAACTGATAAAACCAGAGCAGCTGTGACTGTAAACCCCAGGAGGTTATGGTTCCTGGATGATACTTTGACAATCACTGGGAGGGTACTTCTAGTGTTCACATCAAACAGTTTTCTATTCCTTGTCTCCTTTCATCCTTGTGACATAGTTGTACTGTGTGGAACTAGAGGTCAGCTGGCAAGAGAGGACCAGCAAGCGGGGCATTCAAGAAAGGGAACTGGGCTGGGCACATGAGATTTGGGCACATGAGACCCAAGGCTGAGATATGATCCCAGGGCTAACTCGTTCACTCTCTGCCTGCATGGTGTGAGGGGCCCTGGCCCACGGGTGATATTTGCATCCAGGGGGAAGTGAAAGGCTTATTGACACAAGGACACAGGTGCCAGGTAGGATTACTTCACAAAGGGCAGACAAGACATGCAGGTCAAAGGCTCTAAGAGCTTCATTTTGAGATGGGGTCAATGTAGGGCTGCCACCTAAAATATATGACACTTAGTTAAATTTGTATATCAGGTAAACAATAAAATTTCAGAATAATATGTCCCAAATATTGCATGGCACATATACTAAAACATTCTACAATATTTGAGATATACTAAAACATTACTCGTTTATCTGTAACTCATATTTAACTGGACACTATATATTCTTATTTGCTAAATCGAATACCCCTACATGGGTAGGAAATGAGGGGTCTCCTGAAACATTAGGATGTTAGAGCTGACTTTGTTCCCATGGTCTCCATTCTGAGTCATGGAGTAGCCAACACCTCTCATTCAACCCAACCAACAGTTTCATCAGAAAAGCTCTGTTAGGTCAGAGTTATTTGAAACACTTGTTATAAATGTAGATATCTGAATGCCACAATGGCTTCCAGGGATTCTGAGGCTCATCCCAGCTTGGGAAGACTGCTTCAGCTTTTCAGTTCTTGAGGGTGAGGATGTCACTTTATTTATTGCATTCAATAAATATTTGTTGAATGAAGGAGGGAGTGAATGAATGATTCCTGCCCGAGGAATCCAGTGTCTATCTTGTAGAACCCAGGAACCCCAGAAGCACAGGCATCTTCCTTTCCATTTCTTTTCTGGTCATGAGACTCGTGGGAAAGGCTTGGGTGGAAGGTGGAATGGAGAGTCTTGGAGCACAGTGGGAAAGGAAGGTAATGACAAGACAGGGCAGGAGAGAGCAGAGCTACAACGGGGCCCCACCAGGCAGGGGGCAAGAGTACCTCCTGGGGAGGTAGGCCAAGTTTATAATCACTTCCTCAGGCAAAGGGACTTGCGATTTCATGTTGAGAACAGGTCTTCAGTTATTTTTACAGAATTCCTTTAGAGTTGGCCTGGCACATGCTCAGCTTCACAGGGAGAATGATCCTGAACCTGGAGTCATCTGACCAAGGTGCTTAAAGCCTGTTGGAAATGCTTCAGCAGAACTTGGTGGGTGGCAGGTAATGGCCATTTTGCTAATCTTGGTAATTTCCCAGGTCAACAGGGTGCCTGGGAGCATCTATTGTCCACCGTGCCTACTCTGGAGGCCTAGCTGTGTAAAGACTAGATTCTTGTCCTAAAACTTTAAATCCATAATGGACCCAACTATCTACTTTCCCCCCCATTTAGACACACCCTGGTGCCTCCATTTTCTCTAATACAGAGAATTATAAAAGTGTTTTTTAAAAAATTCCAATTTCCTATTTTCCTGGCAAGCGGCTTTGCCTTAATGGACGAGAACCTGCTTCCAAGCCGAAATGAGTGTTTGCCGAGCGACGTCATGGATGCCTAGTGCTCTGCCTCTCAACTGAATCGCAGGTCCCCTCTCAATCTGTTCCCCCATCTGTGTAGCCAGGATGCTGCCACAGGGCCATGGGGCTCTGGGAAATGGTAGAGCTCTCTGGAATTTCAGCAGCATAAGGCTACTCAGCAAGGCTCCAGGTCAAGAGTGGTAAGGAGAACATCGACTCCCCTGGCTTTTCCTTTGTGACTTTAGTCCTGGCCCTCCTGTCCTCACTTCCTTTCCTCACCTCCTGTCCCCACCTCCTGCAAGCTCACACACACCATTCCGAGCAGATCAGAGCCATGCTGCAGGGTGGCCGCTACGTGACCACTCTTTGGTCTTCTATAGTTTTGTTAAATCTGTCAGGTGTCATAGGTACTTGGGGGGCAGTAGCGAGACCCCTTCCCCACAACTCTGAACTTAGAAACCAGACAGATTTCTATGTGGAGCATGAAACCAGTACATAGATCATACACAGTTGAATAGCCAGCCTCCGGAACACCCAAGTGAAGAAATTTTCTGTAAAAACATAGAATTCAAACCTTGAATCATAGTGATCTTGGAGAAGATGGGCCCAAATGTGATTATGACCATAATTCAGAGAACAGAAATCAACACTACTGATGTTATGGTATGCAGTTTGAAGAAAGGGGTGTGAATAGAGGGGGTTAGTGAATGTAGAGAACAGAAAAGAAAGCCTCCAGGAGCTAGATGTTAGGAATACCTTTTCAAGTGTTGTCTAGTGTTAGGGAGTCTTAGCTAAGTGAACAGTTTTCCTTTGCAGAGCCCAGGTTAGAGTGGGAGAGTGAGTGGAGAGGTCTTCAGCTAGGGGAGCCTCCTGTGCTCACCTGGTTCTCCTTGTTCTGAAGCTTGCATTCCTCTGCATCCTGTCTGTAGGGAAAGCCGGCAGTGAGTGGGTCGATGCCAACATCCTGCTCACTTAATAATTGTATTTCCAATTGAAAATTAATGAATGAGCTTTCTTGCTGGTAACTGTATATTTACACTTGACAGGCAGATACTCTGTCAATGTGCAGACGGAAGTCAGGTTTCTGAGCCTGGGAGCCTGAAGACATGAGTGAGGGAATTTGACCAAGATCGGGGTCACCTTGTCGCATCTCCCTGGCCTACGAGTGGCCTTTCCCAGCCACATCTTTTGCCTGTGTGCATGTTCCTGCACATTAACACAGACACAGCGACAGCAGGATCTTAAGAGACAACGCGTCCAACCTCCTCATTTCTCCTGATCTCTCCATTGGAATGAAACCTCCACTGGATGATTTTCAAGCTAGTTCCTCTAAGTTTCTGCCATCTCTTCTCTTCTTCTCACTCTACTTCGTTTCTCTCTCACCCCTTTTAACAGCCAAGATGGCACATGGGGTCCATAGGGAATATTGGGCACTGGTATGTCACAGGGCTTCAGTCTTTCCTTCTTAATTCTGATCTCCTGCCTGGAAGAGGGCAAATGAGGATTCTTCTTTCTCTCACTCCCATGACTTTGACTTGCTTCTCATCACCATTGTCCTGAGTTTTTTCCCTCAGCGAAGCCTGGGTAAAGGGGATGCTCAGAGATGCAAATGGGCTGAACCTCTGTGCTCCATGATCTTTGGGCTTCCTCTGAGGATACTCTCTCTGCACCAGGCACTCCAGCCCTGATTCCAGCATGCAGTCTGGGAGGGAGGGAGCAGAGGCTGGTCTCTACACAGTTAAGGCCCTTGCCAAATTGGATAGTCTGTGGTGCCTCACTGGAAACACCGGATTTCCTATTGTACCCCACCCCCGAGGCAAGTTGCTTCCCCCTTTTTGAAACCTTGTTTTTTTTTCTGCTGTTCCAAAGAGCTCTTATTCAGTAGGATATGTTTCTTCTTGTCTTCTGGAAGAACTGAACTGTGGTTATAAGCCACGAATGTAAAACCACCCAAGGGCCCCCCTTCCTCCCTTTGTCTTGGCAGATATTCAAAATCTGATAAAGCAATTTGGCCCATCTCTTGTGCAGTTTAAAACTTCCATGTGTTGTGTATATGCTTCTAAATGAAGCTAGTGACTCCCTCTTTGGCTTGCTAACTCAGCTCCAAAGTCTAGGAAAATGCTAGAACCAGAAAGAAACTTAGTAGAACCATCTCATTTGGCAAATAAGGAAACTGAGGCTCAAAGATGCTAAATGACTTGCCTGGGGACCTATAGCTATACCTATGGCAGAGTATATTACTGGCTATTAAAAATATTCAATGATGAAGTCAGATCCTGTACAGTTACATGCTAAGAATTTAAATATATATAGTAAGTAGATTATTTACCCAAAAGTCTAAACACTAGATGCAGCTAAACGGTGCAATTGTTCTGAAAGAAACAACTATAAAGTCTCCATTAAAAAAATAATAACTCAAGTGGGGCAAAATGGGAGTGAGAGATACAGGCTTCCAGTTACGGGATGAATAAGTGACAGGAGTACATACATAGGGAAGATACAGCATAGGGAAAATAGTAATATTGTAATGGGGTTGGGTGACAGATGGTGTTACATTTGCAGTGAGCACAGTGTAATGTATAGAGATGCTGAATCACTGTGTTGTACACCTGAAATGAATGTAACATCATGTGTCAACTATACTAAAAAATTTTTTTTGGGCCTTCAGTAAAATTGAAGAAGAACTTATAATGCATGTTCTATGTTGATGGCGTGGTCTATAGGGTTATGGAGGACAGATTGGTGGCATCATGGGTACCCAGTCCATACAAAGTGGACACAATGATCACATTAAAATGGACAACCACAGTGACTCATGATTATCTTGCTGCTAATACAAAAGTTGTTTCTGTCTCAGTCTATTATCCACTTGTTAGATAGCATCTATTTCAAAACATTGAATTGCCATTTTACAGATGCGTATGTAACCTCAGAAATAGCCTCTTTTCCCAACCATCATGGTCTTTTAGAATCGAGATACCTAAACTCCGGAAATATTAATCCAGAACTGGCCAAATTTTGACGTTCTGAGTAAACAGTCATAAACTTCAGATGTACAAACTTGTTTCAGTCTTTGAAGCCACAGCAAATATATTTTAGAAGTAACAGAAATAATTTATAGTATTCATTTTGTTTTTCTAGTCCCCAAATGTTTTCTTGCACTTATCATGATGGAAAACATGCATGATATTTTGTGAATTTCTTCAATTTCTAATCATTCCTGTCTTTTGTTATTTGGGCAAATAGTCCATGTTTCAGGACATGCAATATCTTTAAGTATTAGCTTCTCAGAATAGCTGTTGGGTCATTCTTTTTCCTTTCATTTATTTTTCCTTTTTTTCCTACTCTTGAAGAGTTAAGAGACCCAGAAGCCAAAGGATCTTCATCTTGTCTTTATGTCTGTTTCTGTCATCTTTCAAACTGAAGATTGGATGTGGAAATCCCTGAGGTCCCCTCTAAGTCCTCATCTTCTATAATTTATATGGGAACACCTCTCTCATCCCCTAAGGCCCCAGCATAGACCTTTAAAGCCTCACTTTCCAGAATCCATCATGTGCCCACAAATGTACCACTTCATGGCCCTTCACATACTTTATTTAATGATCTCTTTGTCCAGTGGACCACAGCCTCCACAGGGCTGTTCATCATTTCTTCCCTAGGCTAGCATAGTGCCTGACACAATTAATTCTTATTGCATGAAATAAACGCTGGACCAAATTCTTCTTCTGTCTCATATGCACAGCCACTCAGCTCGTCTAGAGGTGGCCATGTAGTTAAAAATTAGCCAGTACCTTGTTCTTACAAAATATAAGCCATCCTAAAGGAATCACAAGGATTTGTATTTGCAATGTTTCTCAATCAGTTGTGGGTTTGTCTGCAACACCTGGGGCTGCACAATGGTACTAGTAAATGATGGGATGAATTCATGTATCCTTTTAGCTCTTTAAGGGCAAAATATGCCTTGCTGCTGCTGCTGCTGCTGCTGCTACTGCTGCTGCTGCTGCTGTTCTTGTTGTTGTTGTTGTTGTTGTTGTTGTTGTTTTGGTGACCCAAATAAAGGTGGAAACTTAATAATAGCTGCTAATTGACAAAGTAGCAGGGCTAAAGTTGAAACACTCAGGGTTATATTCTCAATCTTGAATCTGAGGGTAAAGAGTGAATTAAAACAATATATTCATTAGGGGATTTTGTTCACCTATAACAGATTTTCTAATTAATGAGGCTTAAACAAGGTAGGGGCCTGTTTTTCTCTCATGTAATAAGAAGTCTGGAGGTAGAATGTCTACGGTTGGTACAGATGCTCATAGATGTCAGGCCTTTGCCTTATGGTTGGTCACAAGATGGCTGCTAAAGCTCCAGCCATCACATATGCATTTTCAGCAAGAAAAAAGACAAAAAGTGCCCATGAAAAAAAAAAAAAAACCCTTTCTGGGGGTGCCTGGCTGATTTAGTCAGAAGAGCATTCAACTCTTGATCTTGGGGTAATAGTTTGAGCCCTACATTGGGTATAGAGATTACATAAATGAACAAACAAACAAACTTAAAAAAAAAAAAACAAAAAACCTTTCTGGTAACCCCACCAAACTATTTCATAGGCCAGGACTGTATGTTATGGCCACCTCTCTCTGGAGGGGCACTAAGAAACAGGTTTTTTGATTGGGTACTTGCCCCTAAACACAGATGGATTTTTGTAAGAAAGAGGAGAGAATGAATATTATGTAAGCAACAAGCCAGTTTCTTTTGGTTACTCAGACATAATCTTCTTTCCATGCATGGTTTCCCCATTCCCAGTGGAGGTGTCACCTAAGCCTGATCCAGTTAGTCTATCAAGATTAGAGCCCTGGGGGTGCCTGGGTGGCTTGGTTGGTTAAGCGTCCGACTTCGGCTCAGGTCATGATCTCACGGTCCGTGAGTTCGAGCCCCGCGTCGGGCTCTGTGCTGACAGCTCGGAGCCTGGAGCCTGTTTCAGATTCTGTGTCTCCTTCTCTCTCTGCCCCTCCCCTGTTCATGCTCTGTCTCTCTCTGTCTCAAAAATAAATAAACGTTAAAAAAAAAAAAAAGATTAGAGCCCTGGATCTCTGGGTGATGTGTGGTCCCTCCCATCACTTCTGGATATAATTCCTTGTGACCAAGCCCTGATACAACTCACATGCAATGCTGGAAAAGGTATAGAATAACTACAATAAAAACTTCCATTTATGAGAGGAGACATGGAAAACACAGCAGTCACTGTCCATATGACCTAATCCTCATGAGCAAAACTAGCAAGGGTATAAACCCTCCCTCTTATGACAGGAACTCCTGTTCATTGCCTCCATGGCCCTGGCCTCTCTTTGGAAGGTTATTCCTCATTCGTTGTCTTCCGTGGCCACTTCTGTGGTGGGTTTGGAAGGACACCCTTTCTGGGGGCTGTACACATTGCCTACTTCTTGTAGATGTGAGCTGCCCAGGGAAGGGAGAGCAAGAGTTATGAGATTGCTGTGGGGATTGAGCCATCCCAGGCTGTTACAAACCAGGGTTGGGGTTTTGGAGTTATGAGATTGCTGTGGGGATTGAGCCATCCCAGCCAAACCAGGGCTGGGGTTTTGGCAGTATGATTCCCCCACAACTTAGTAGGCTCTTGGTCAATTCCTGATGATTTGTTTTCTTTCATTTCTAGCATATGAGTTCTGTCCATCGCCCTAAATTTTAACTTAACATATACTACTTAATGTGTACTGCTGGAACAGTTGAAACAGTGGCTTCCAGTGAGTAATCACACCTTTCTCAAGACTTACAACCTCTGTCTGGTAGGGTACCACCCACCCCCTTCTGATCAAGCAGGTTTTCTCAGCACTACAAGGGTCCAGCATCTGAGCGTCTCTGGCAATGTAGAGTACGGGCTCAATGTCAAGAGTATGTTCCTTGACAAAGTGACATTTCCTCCCATCTCACTTGCTGGCTGAGTTGAGGAGCTCTAGACTTTGCTGAGAGTGTCAAATCATCTACCCATATTCTAAAAGTTTCCTACCATATTTAACACCATAACCTCAGTGAACACATCAGTGACTTTCCAAGGTACAGCAGGTGGCACTTTAACCAAATGTTTTACATTAAATGGCTAGGGTCACTTTTCCAGTCTGTAAATATCCGGGTCCTTGGCATCTGCCCCCCTCCCTCCCTTTGTCATCCAATTCTATGTTTTAGATTCTATTACTTCTAGTTCCTACACTTCTAGGTATCACAGTGTGTTATTTTGGGGGGAGTTAATTCAGCTCATTAGTTGGATTTTGAAAAATCCAAATAGCAATGATTAAATAACATGGGGATTTATTTTTTTCATTTCTGTTCTTCTCTTAAAGAATACTTAAAGAATCTCTTTTTTTTTTAAATTTTTTTTTCTTTTTCCAACGTTTTTATTTATTTTTGGGACAGAGAGAGAGACAGAGCATGAACGGGGGAGGGGCAGAGAGAGAGGGAGACACAGAATCGGAAACAGGCTCCAGGCTCCGAGCCATCAGCCCAGAGCCTGACGCGGGGCTCGAACTCACGGACCGCGAGATCGTGACCTGGCTGAAGTCGGACGCTTAACCGACTGCGCCACCCAGGCGCCCCCTTAAAGAATCTCTTAAAGAAACACCATGTAACAATTTCTCCATACCTCCAAGAGAAGCTGGGATTTAGTTGAATATATCATGCCCACAAAGAAAAGGACGAGAGAATGGATATTAGGTAGAAAGCCACCCGCTTCTGACACAAGGTACCTATTTATGTGTTATATGAGGCCTATTGGCGGCAGGGATTACAGGGCAGAGTGCTAGCCTACATGACCAAATCCAGTGGATCTGGTTTCTAGTCCTGATTAGCCTCTCTGGTCCTTAATTAGCCTCTCTGATTTTGTCATTTATCTGAGTCTCTAAAAAGGAGATACTAACAATATATTCCTACAGTATTGTTTTCCAAATAAGTAAGGTAATCCATGGAAAGTGCTCATTTAGAAGAACGTCTGAGTGTGGTTATGCTCAGAAAACATTAGCCATTAGCCAGTGTGGGTAAAATGGTGTCACCACCCTTGTTTTACAGAGAATGAGACAATGGGGAAGCCTCCAGCTCACTGGGGCCAATTCCCCCTCACTCCCTCTTTTGGAGCCACATCTACCCCCATACCTATCCCCAGGGAGCCCAGCAGGCTCTCACATCAGGGTCTTTGCACTTGCTGTCTCCTTAGCAGAGAACAGCCCTTGGCGGGTGATATTCTCTCACTCAATCCCTCACTTTATTTGGGTCTCTTCTCAGAGAGCCTTTCTTAATCTGCTCATACGTCCATCACTCAGTAAGCTCTGATTCTCTTCATAATGTCAATCCCCATCTGACATTATAGTATTTTATGTTTACTAATTTGCCACCATCACAATACAGGCTTCATGAGTCTTTGTAGGAATGTTGTCTGTTTTGTTTAGGGCCCTGCATGGCATAGGCACTCAATGAACATCTGTTGAATGAACAGTAAATATTTAATCAACATTGGTTCACTTTTAAAATGTGAGCTTTTCCCAAAAGTCAAAAGAGGAATCCAGTCCAGAAGAAAAGAAGACTAAGGAACTTGGAACTTAGCAGATTCCAGAATAGGAAGACATCAACAATTCAGGACAATTGCAAGAGGGAGTGAGTAAAGACAGCCCAGTATGAATCTTTGAAGCAAGGTCTGGATAAAACTGAGGACCCTTTTCTGCATCCTGCCAGTTTCAGGATTTACCTTATGGATTTCGGGTGACTCTGGGCTGAGACTTTAGGCGGTTGATTGGTTTCATATAGTTTGGTGTTGACCCATCTTTTTCATTATTGTCCCCCTCTCCCCATCCTAGAGAAAAAAAGTTATAACTCAAAATATTAAACACTAAGGAGTAAATTCTGCCAGATAGCTTTGAGCTTTGCAGGCAGGTACTAACCATTATAATATCTAAGATTTGTTGGCCCCCTCAACCCGACACTACTTTTCTCCCCCTTGTGGGGGCAGTTATTGCCCTGCTGTGCATGCATGATGTCGCTGAAAGAGGATCTTAGAAAGTTGGTAGATTCTAGAATTTTTTTTAAGCGTTTGTTTATTTTTGAGAGAGACAGAGACAGAGTGGGGGGTGGTGGGGAGGGCAGAGAGAAAGGGAGACAGAATCTGAAGCAGGTTCCAGCTGTCAGCACGGAGCCTGATGCGAGGCTTGAACTCACAAACTGTGAGATCATGACCCGAGCCAAAGTTGGACACTTAACCAACTGAGCCACCCAGGTGCCCCAAAGTTGGTAGATTCTAAACACAGTATCAAAATCTGTTAAGAAGCATTCATTTTGAATTTTGAATGCTAAGGCTGTCAGCTTCAGGCTAGTCAAAATTAATTTAAATTATCATGGCTGTTTACTTTGAGATGGACTCTAATTAGAGAATTATATATGATAGAAAAAAAGTGAACTGGAACATGCAGTGGGCCTTCATGTCCACAGATTCTGCTCGCTGCTGAAATTGATCTTCGAGATGAGAAGCATTAAGACCTCTAGACAGATCCACCTCTGAGGGAGGTTGGTATTTGTAACTATTTGCAGGTTTCTGTTGTTCTGTATCTTCTCTGGGTCAATGTTTTGTTTCCCAGAATGTTTCATTGGATGTTGTGAAAGAACTACCCATTTCATGTATTGCAAATTTGTATATCTTTTCTTATGCCCTGAGTCAATCTCAAATCATTGTAGTAGATTGGAGTGCTCCTATTCCCCTTATTTATAGAAAATCCCATGAAAAGGAATTGATAGAATAGGGGGATAGAAGGATTACTGGGAAATTCCCAATTATAGGTATGGAGTCAAAAACTTGTTCATATCCCATGAACACCAAAATAAGACTAAATATCCCCAAATAATTTTTCCTTTTATGAAAGCTCCTTCCCTGCCCCCACAACATTGACAGTCAGAGGGTGGGCTCCCAGCAGCCAGGATGATATCTCTTGACCCTAACCCCTTGCCCTTCACTGATAGACTACAGAGGGACACCTGCTCCATGTTGAACCAATCAGCTTTGCTCACCTCCAATATATCAACAACTTTTGAGTTGCCAAGTGCAGGAAACAACTCAAGGTAAAGTTTATTTTCATTTAAAGGGGTTTGTTTAGTTTAGTTTTGCTTGACCTTTCTTTTTTTTTTTTAAGTAGTTAAATTGTTAAAATGTAATTTATTGTAAGGATTGATATAGTCATTTGGATTGAAGAGGAAGGTAGCAATGCAGCTGTGTCCAGTGTGTCTGAAACTAAGACCAGGAGTGCTGTGGGGAAACCAGAGTATTCTCTCGCTGGTCTTACACCTCTGCCTTCTCCTGATCCGTTTTATTTTATTTCTTGGTAGGATGGCTTTCTTTGCTCCTTTGCTACTTTGTTCACAGCAGGTAGAACATTGCCATCCAGGGCCCCTAGTTCAAAAGTTACAGTTACCTTCACACACTTAAGACTGGACTTTCTCTCTCTCTCTCTCTCTCTCTCTCTCTCTCTATCTATCTCTATCTCTATCTCTATCTCTGTCTCTATCTCTCTCAGTCCCAGTGCTCAGTTCTCAGGGGAAAACACTGGTCCAGCTTGCATGAGATCCCCAGCTCTGGACCCATCACCAGGGCTGGGAGCTCATATTACATGAACATGGCTACCAGGATTGTACCTATGCCAATTCTGTTACGAGGCTTGTCCTAGACTTATTACACGCTGGTTTCCACGTATTTAGGCATCTCTCCTCTGGACTATGAATTCCTTCAGGGCAAAGAATTTGCCTTATTGATGGTATATATTCCCGGTGCCAAGTTCAAGGCCTGATTCTTACTGAATGAATACAAGTTGACAGCAGGAAAAAAAAAGGTCCTCTAGGCTTTTCTTCAATCAGACTTATTTAAAGAGCATCTTGCCCAAGATATTTACTCTGTTTTCATATGTATGGGACCACTTGAACTGTGACTGAGTCCCTGAATCATTGACCATTAAAACTGTAATTTAAAAGATATTTTAAAAATTGTTCTAAATGATTGAGAGTCTACATGGTAACAGGCACTGTGCTGGGGGTGGGAGGACACTGATGAATGAGACACTGTCACTGTGTTTAAGGACCTCTCTGTTGAGTTTGACAGACCTTGGAGATCACTTAGCTTAACTTTCTCATTTTACAGATGAGGAAATGGAGACTCATAACGATTGCTAGGCCTGATGGAAAATGTTTTGATTTATTCATAAGATTTTAATATGTCTGTGTGGAGTCACTTTGCAGTGAGAGGTGTTACTTATTTTGGCCAAAGGGAACATTCCGTTTTTGTACATTTATGGATTATCTTTTCTTTGATCTTGTGTTTCTTTTTTAATAGGCATGTGATTATGTAGATGATATTTGCTAAGCTTTTGATTTATTTGGAACCAATTAATAGCTGGCACTCAAGTTCTTTGGAAGCTCAAACCTTGCTATATTGGAAATTTCTTTATGGTTACTGAGTAATAAGGTCATGTATTATTGACATGGCTTCTGACACTTCTCCCATTTATTATTATTCCTTGTTAAATCACTTCCTGAGAAGGCTAGAAAATGTTTTCCATCTTAGATGGCATAGTTTATATTGACTTTCTCTGGATGAAAGTGAAATTCAGAGAAGAGAGTGAAAAGGATCATTTTTCTGCATTTACAAAGGATGGAGGTGAAAGTTTTCTTTGGGGGAGAAGGAGAATTGGCAGTGGACTTCAATTAGCTTTTCGTTGTGGGAACATATCGTGTGCCAGGCCCTGTGCAGAATTTGGTGGGGGCAGGATAGCTGCCAGCTCTCACAGGGGAGACGTGCCTACTGCCGCTGGCCATGCGGGCGTTGGGGGAAGATGCATCATTGCTCTAAGCTGTGTGTTCAAGGGCAAGTCGAGGAGAGGCCAAGTCTCCTCACTCAGAAGCATGGAGAAATATTTCTCTGTAGGAGATAGCTTTGGGTTTGGCCTAAGAGTAGGTCAGTTCCAACAGTTTACCAAAGGAAGGGGAGCAGCTAAGAGCTGTAGGATGATTAGGGACGTGGATCCCTGTGAGGCTACATGAGGAAGATGGAATGAGGCCCAGGCTTAGGAAGGGCATTGTCCTAAGACCAAGCCTGAATCTCTCTGTGCTGTTGATTGGCCCTTTCTCTTCTTGGCCTCATTGTTAGTCCTGGAATGGAGAGCCTTCCTGGATATGCAGCTGGGCTGATCAAGGCAAATGGACATAGACTTTAACGTCCTAAGAATGTAAGCTTTTAAATATGTCCAGAACCCCTCCAACAGCCTTCCAGAGAATCTTGTCACATAGCCTCCTTGTTGGATATGAGTTTGATGGGGGCTGTACTGGAAAAAGTCATCTCATTTCCCTGATGATCAGGAAAACTTCCTGGAGAAGGTCAGTGTTCCAGAGGTTTCTGTCTGGGGGAAGGGGTGTGTGTGTGTGTGTGTGTGTGTGTGTGTGTGTGTGTGTGTGTCTGTGTGTCTGTCTCTCTGTCAGTCTGTCTGTATATATATACATGGTGGAAGGATCTTAGCTGGGGAATGAGGAGAGGATTAGGTTCCTGCCTGAAAAAGCAAACATGGTTCTTTCGTAATACAGGAGGCCATGTGTTCTGTCTCAGAGGGCTCATTGTTGTGACTGAAATTTTTTGTTTTTTCCTCTTCCAGGCATAAATGAGTCCAGGTGAGGTCATGCTGTGGCTGCTGGAAGAATACCCCATTTCCACGTTATCTGCATGGGCTCTGCTGTGAAAGGAACCAAACAAGAACTTGTTAGACGCTTCCTTCTCTCGGTGAGCACTCCAGGCACAGCAATTGTTCCACTGTTATTCTAATTGTGTCCTGTCCTCCTCTTGCCAAAGCCAACAGCCCAGTCTCAAGTAGGCATCCTTTAGGCTCATCTGCCACCTTGAACATGAACACAGGGCAAGCTGATGACAGCCAGGGTTCCCAAGGGACATGGGGCCCTGCCCGGTCCAGCCCCCAGAAGCAGGTCTTCTCATGATGTTGGTGTCTGGGAGTGAGCACCATGCCCATCACCCAGGACAATGCCATGCTGCACCTGCCCCTCCTCTACCAGTGGCTGCAGAACAGCGTGAGGGAGGGCGGGGATGGCCCAGAACAGCGGCTCTGCCAGGCAGCCATCCAGAAGCTGCAGGAGTACATCCAGCTGAACTTTACTGTGGATGAGAGTGTGGTCCCACCTGACCACAGCCCCCCAGGGATGGAGATCTGTACTGTGTACCTCACCAAGGAGCTGGGGGACACAGAGACTGTGGGCCTCAGTTTTGGGAACATCCCTGTTTTCGGGGACTATGGAGAAAAGCGCAGAGGGGGCAAGAAGAGGAAAACCCACCAGGGCCCTGTACTGGACGTTGGCTGCATCTGGGTGACAGAGCTGAGGAAGAACAGCCCGGCAGGGAAGAGTGGGAAGGTCCGACTGCGGGATGAGATCCTCTCCCTGAATGGGCAGCTGATGGTTGGAGTTGATGTCAGTGGGGCCAGGTGAGTGGGGGAGTGCTGGTTGACACAGGGGCTGGATGGGGGACCACTGTGGCTCATGTATGTCTGCTGCTCCAACCTGCACCGCAACGGGTTTGAGTCCTACTCTGGTAAGCCAACGGCATTTATCTTATAGAGGGAAAATACTAAATTGAAGTACTGTGGTATTTGTATGTTTCTTTTATGCTTCATTCTCTCTTAGAGGACTTAGACTCAGAGTATTTCCTTTTTTCCTGAAACCTAGGAATACTACATGACACAAGAGTATAAGAAATGTCACATTGAGTTAGATCTTCTCCTCCACTCAACCAACATTTCCCCTCCAGTTGGAGCATTAAAGGTTGGGTCCTGGATGTATTTCCATCTGCCTGTCTCATATCACCTTAGTCACAGACAAACAGTCCAGAATCCCCTTGAGATGCTTAGAAGTATCTTTGGACAACCAGCCACCCCTGCCCTCAGTTCCAGTTTCCCCATCCTGAAAGATCCATTTGGATCTCATCTGAATGAGCATATTTCCATTTTTCACCTGTGTGGCCACCCATCATCTCAGTAAGTTATGACTGGACTGTTGTTTCCCAGATGAATCAGAGTCCAAGACCACCCTCAACCTCAGTGATTTATTAGAAGGACTCAAAGGACTCAGAAAAACTCAGGGTTACAGTTTATTATAGTGAAAGGATACAGATTAAAACCAGTAACCGTAAAAGGTACACAGCGTGGGATCCAGGAGAGAGAACAGGTGCAAACTCAGTTGTTGCTCCCAGTAGAGTTGTACAGGTGGGCTCAGTTCTTCAGGCAATGGTGTGTGACAACATCTATGGAGTATTGTCAACCAGGGCAGCTCATGGGAGCCTTGGTATCAGGGTTTTTTAGGGGGTCAGCTGGCATGGAGTGCCTGTGTAGCTGACCCTAGTTACTCAGTGTTCAGTCCTTCCAGAGTTCAAACTAATGCCACATGGCCCAATGCCCGTGCCATAGATTACATTATTAGTATGGCCCAAGACCCAAGGTATACAAAGACACTCTCATCAAGCAGAATATTCCAAGGTCTTAGAAATTACCTCCCAGGGGTTAGTCACGAACCAATCTTTTCCTTGCAATATACAGAGGTTGAATACGCCAAACTTGCTGTGTTAACCCTTTACTGCACACCAAGGTTTTAGTAATGACTAAATATGGAAGAGAAAAGAAAAGAGAAGTTTGAAGATATTCTGAGATGCATAACTTTTGTGGAGCCTTCAGAGGCTCCTGTGAGGAAAGCTCCTATGTCCCAAGA
Source organism: Lynx rufus (assembly GCF_022079265.1). NCBI lineage: Eukaryota > Metazoa > Chordata > Mammalia > Carnivora > Felidae > Lynx > Lynx rufus. The sequence goes on along the minus strand of NW_025814823.1, from coordinate 214,100,127 downwards.
GAAGAGAATCATGGAGAGAGGGTCACTTTGAGAATCATGGTGACCTTTCACTGAGGGAGATCTCTAACCCAAGGAGACCCTGAAGGGAAAAAGCCAGAGCAGAAGTACCTTAAGTTTAATTTTCTCCTTCCTTTCAGTCTCCTACCAGAGCTTTCCATTGGCAGAAACCAGGCAGAAGCCAGTGGCAAGGGACCCATTGAGAGGGTCCATATGTGTCAACCTGAGGCAGAAGCCAGGGTAGAGAATGGTGGAGAGTGGACATGGAGGGGCAACGAGAAGTCATTGGTCACATATATATAGTGTGGCCCAAGTTTAAAATGATCTAGTGCATGGAAAGAACATAGCACAGGCCTGGCTGGCATGTATGAGTACTTACTCAGTAGACTCTCACCAGTATTTTCTTTGGGTTGCCTATCTGACTGAAGAGATGTTCTTGGCTAATGGCTGGGTCCTCAACTAGCAATTACTTTCACTTTCAAGGAGGAATGTTGAAGAGAAATGATTCTATTTAAAGTTAGAAATTGTTCTTAGAAAAGAAAAAGGACTGACCACCATGGTATTCATTGGTGTTGAGAATATGACTCCAGTCCCTGGTGGCTGGGTCCTTGAGGTTAGAAGTAGGGATCAGTGGAGCTTGATGGCAGCCCTCCCAGAGCTGTCCCTGAGAGCCCCCACCATTTACAACTATCTTCTGTGAGGGGAGCTGATTTGGATGCAGAGGCAGAAGGAAGAGCAGGAAGGGGACATCCAGTGGGAGAGCATAATGGTCAACAGCTCCAGCTCCCAACTAGTGCTGCTTCCTCAGGCTCCCACACTTACAAACTGATTGACCTTGAAAAATCATCCCTCTTAGTCTTGGATTCCCAGTGACGTGGAAATGATAACACTATTGATCGTTGATCCGATGACTAAATGATGCAATAATGCATATAGAGGGCTTAGTACTATGTCTAATCCATAGTGCTCAGTAAAATATTAACATCATAATGACTGTTCTACATGGAGCATGTTTAGAAAGACTGGGAATTTATTATCTAAGAGGTTTCTGGAGTCTTTAGGATTTGGAGAAGTTTATTCCATATGGGATAAATTTTCTCATGTATGTTCAGAAAGCTCTTCCCATTGCCTGCTTAAGGTTGTAGACTTTTTAAGAGGCCAAGTTTAGTGTCCCAGGCTCTGAAAGTATATCTAACCCTGAAATGAAAATGCTTTCCAGCTACCAAAGGAGGATTCTTTGGTGATTTTAATTTATTCCTTGAGTCATAGGATGATGCCCATTTTTTTTTTTTTTCAAAGAAAGAAAATACAGAAGAATAGAAAGGTGATGGGACCAGGGTCATGACAGAAAGTGGGACACGAAACTAGACTCCTTAATGGAGGTTTCAAGGAGGGGCAAGTATGGTATGATGGAGGAGGCAGTGAACTGAGTCTGGGATTCTGGATTTTCTCCATAGGTCTTCTAGCAACTAGCTTTGAGACCTTGGGTAAGTGTGTAGGGATGGTGGGGGTGGTGGTGGTGGGGAGGTTAGCCAAAGTGGCCTATGCTAACATATTAGGAGTGAATCTCTGAAACATTTCATTTGATCCACCTGAGCTAGTTTTATCATTCTAGAAGCTTACAGAGGTGAAGCAGTGTTCCCATGATGTCATGGTGATAATTGGCACAGCTGAGACTCAGTCTCTCCCTTCTGACTCCCATTTGGGAGTGGTACCTGTTCCAGGGCACCATTCCACTTCTGTGTGGTCAGGAAGAGATTATTTGGATGGATGTGGTCGCTTGGCATCTGGACTGAAATAGCTAAGGCTGAGGAGCTTGGAGGATGGAAAAAGGAGAACATGTTGAGGAACAGGTCTCTGGGATCGCTAATTGTTATGCTTGGGTGTTCTCAAATGTACCTGGGATTTGTTCTAATCAAGTATGATAAGACATGCAGACAGGGAAATGACTGTCATAAAGGAAGACGTTGGCACTCCCAGATCTCTAGAAACGGGGGATCAACACACCATGCAGGGCTACATAGAAAAACACCAGTGTTATTCAGGAGGCAGAGGGAGAAGAGGGGAGAATATGGCCCGAAACTTTATTGGGATTTTCAAGGGAGGTTTGGGTGAGGCATGGCAGCTACTCTGAGCAATCTTAGGATTTGGTAGCTTGAATAACTGCAGCAGGCTCTGAGATATAGGATGGTCTCTAGTTGTCCAATACATGGCATGGGGTGAGTTATGGGCAATACTGTCTTGATGTATGAGAGTTTAACAAAGGAGATGGTTGGGGTGTGAACTCTGGATTGGTTGATTTGTATATCCAAGGCACACTCTCAGGGGAGTTTGCTATTTCTAGGAATTGGCTAACCTTGGAAGGGTCAGTCTCTCTGGGATCAAGGCCCGAAATGCCAGAGCATCAAGAATACAGAAAATAAGGAAACAATAGTCAACGCACTGGGCTTCTGGAAATTTTCCACAGCTGAGGAAGTAAATCTCCCAAACATAACTTTTTCAATAGTGCACAGTCATGACCCTGAAATTCCTTTCTCTGATGACACAGTCATGTGTATATGCTGGACAATGAAGGGCCAGGAGAGGGAAGACCTACCCAGAAGCCACTGAGATGTAGAGGTGATAGAAGGAAAAGGCCAGGATCCACTGATGGGTCTTCAAGAGAAGTGTGAAAGTGAATCAAGTAATGAAGGAGGACTCCTAGAGTCCTGGGCTCCCAGTGCTCATAACAACCAAGAAGTTAACAAGACAAGAGGAGACTAGCTTGATTTTCTAAGGCTCACTCCCTAGTTCTCTGGCATAATTATCAGAAGTGTTGTTGAGTGAGCAGTTGCTACCATAGTGGACATTCTCCCATCTTATTTAATCTAAAGCTGTGATGAGAAACCTTGATGGCAGAGGCCACGTAACTTGCCCAAGGTCACCTAAATAAGAGGCAGAACCAGATTTGGACTTGGGTCTATCTTCCACCACAGTCTGTGCTCCTAAGTTCTGTGCTATACTACCTCACATCTGCCCCAGAGTTATATGTTGGTTTTTGCCATGTGGTCTGGTAATTTCATGGATGGTTTTCAGCTTCACAGAATACCTCCTCAGTGTAATGGTAGACACCAGGGAAGAAAATGACTAGAACACCATAAGGCTTCCACTTACCCAAATTGATAAGGAAAACAGAAGCCCCCCCCCACTCCATCTTAAAAAAGGAAACCCAATTTTAATGTAGAATCCTTTTGCCACACTTATATCTAGCCAGAACTTCAGGACTAGAAGTACTTTGAGATTAAGTATCAAGGAACTTAAAGTGTTTTGAATGTTCTTGAGATGCTCCTTCACTCTGTAACTGGCTAACAGTGTCCTTCAACACTAAATTTTTCCACATACCTATATAGGTTTTGTCCTAAAAAGTGGTGAATACAAATTAGGGTTTTGTTGAGACCCCAGTGTGTAACTCTGCAAACAGCTCCCTCAACTGTATACCCCTCTTATTCATAAGCATAAGATTTCAGGTGTCCCCATATGAACATCACACTCACCCCGCCAAGATGATACATTGGTTGTCCATACTCTTGCTTGAAATTTTCATATGAGGCACTCTTTTGGGCAATCCATTCTTCCCCTCTTGAGTTTGGTTTCGAATTCAACACTACCTTAGATGATGTTATGGTTTGAACTGTGTCTTCCATCCACTGCCTCCTTCCACCGCCTGCCACTACCAAATTCATATTTTGAAGCCTTAAACCCCCAATACCTCAGAATGTGGCCTAATTTGGAAATAGTGCCATTGCAGATGTAACTAGTTAAGATGAAGTCATGCTGGAGTAGAGTGGGCCCCTAATCCAAAAGGACCAGTGTCCTACAGCAAATTTGGACACAGACATGCACACAGAGAGAACACTAAGTAAAGATTGTAGTTATGCTGCCACAAACCAAGGAACTATCAGAAGCCAGGAGAGAAAGGTCTGGAACAGATCCTGCCTTAGTACCTCAGAGGGAGCCTGGCTCTGCCAGCACTTGATCTCAAACTTTTAGACTTCAGAACTATAAGACAAATTTCTGTTGCTTAAACCATTTGGGTTGTGGTTCTTTATTATGGCAGCCCTAGCAAATGAATACGTTTGCTATTTTGACCCTGTCACACCTCTGGCTAGGCAATTATTCAAGCGATTTCCTCCCTGACAAGACTTACTGGGGAAACTACAGAGCATGGTGGATGTGTTTGGAAGAAGACACTCTGAAAATTGTGGGTGTGTTAAGTGTGGGAGGAGCAGGTGCAAAATGTGGAAGATGAGGTCATGGTTTACTTATTTAAAAAATTAGTTTAGGGTCAGTCTGTAAACCTCATCCCTAAGGAAAGAGCAAAGAATTCATAGCTGTGGGTTTGATACCCTTCTGCACCCCAGAACTAGTTCCAAAGGTAAACCTGTGACTGGCCCAAAATTACAGAACCAATTCTACTTTCTCACTGGGTGATATTCCTCAGGTCTGCACTTTGCTTCTAGCACCCCCCACCCCTAAGTCCCCTTCCCCATAGCTCTGGGAGCCCCTTATTCTTTTGTGTGGTAACAGCCCCCTCTTGCAGGCATAATTGGTAACACACAAAGGAAAGTTTTTGTAAGCTCTATCATACCTACTCTAGGGAAGATGGGATTTTCTGGAATGTTCTATTTACTTTTGTTTTGTGGAGGGAGAAATGAGAAGGTTTTTTAAATTATTTCCTACAAGGAGTACTTTGTAACCCCAGTCCCTCCCTCCCTCAGCTAGCTTTCTATAAGTAAACCAGATCTGTTCCCTGGGGACAGATTGTTCCAAATTGGTAACAAAATATGGAACTAATTAAAACATAACCCACACAACAAAACAAGTAGCCTTTTCTGAAAAGTAAAAGGGCCCATTTTTCACTTAAAATGTATTTTTCAGGATGTGAACCATGACTGGACTCTTTTGTATGTTGATAAACACGAGAGGAGCATAGTGCAAGGAACATGGGCCTCAGAGAGATGAGTCTAGCTTCCAGGCCTACTTATTGGCTATGTGACTTTGGGCGAGTTACCTCAGCCACAGGAGGTTGATGCTATTTCCCCAGTAGGGTCATTTAGTGGATTAGATAAAATGATTTAGTTAATATACTAAATAGGCATTTGACACATGGCAGGTGTTCAATCAAAGCTGACTTTTAACACCTGTTCTGGTCATCCTCAGGCGATCTGAACCCAGAGCACAGCACACAACCAAGAAAAAGCCTTTGAGTTGGAGGTACAGAGGAGAGCCTCAAACTGTGGCAGTGCACTTAGCAAGATACAGAATAATCTTCAGCCCAGAAACCAGGGTGATATCAAATACTGAGCACCCAGTATGGCCTGGGTACCAGCCCATTGGAAAGGATGCTGGTGCATTCAAGAACAGGGTCCTGGAGCCTATACAAGCAGACTGCACCTTGGAGTCTGCACCTTCTCACGCTGGCATGTGAGAAGTCTGTGTGATCCGAGGAGACAGGCCAGGGTACTGAGCTGGCAGGAGGGCCCAAGGGGTTCAGGGCAGTTGGCCAACTAGTATATAGGAACATTACCTTACATACTGGGTGGACTAGCTGAATATCAGCCCTGACCATAAGTAACCTTCAGTACAGTACCCATTGCCTTTAAATTGTGTGTAAAATTAAATTTAGGGTTGTTACAAGCTCAGACTCTGGTTACCCATAGCAACCTTGAGTTCTCTCTAGGTTATAGCAGATTTTAAACAGAGTGTCAAATGCTGCTAGAAGGTGTAACTTGGAGAAATGACTGCAGGTAGTGGTGTAGGAGATACAGGAAGGAAGAATTGCCAATTATACCTTTATAATATAGTCTCTGGGGCCATTTAGCATGAGCGTCCTGCCTACCTGAATATGCCCAAAGGCACCGGTGCTCTATTCAGGACTGTATATATAGTAAGAGGTGGCATCATGATAACCTAGAGACATTTGGGCAAGGTTAAATTGTATTCAGCTTGCTGTTTAAGAAGCCTGAGAAGCGTGTAATACACTTTAGAGAGATTTCCATTACAGAAGGTTAAAAGGAAAACAAGTTTCAGCATTTAGAATTCAATTATCTAGAAAACTTGTCATGTAGAACAGCCCATTCCCCAAGGATGCCATGGAAATGAAGCATTGCAGAACCTCAGGTTTGTGCCCACTTCATTCTCAGCCTACTATCCCACATGCTATTTCATTCCATGACTAGTTTCTGGAAGGAATCCCAGAGTTCATCCACGCCCAACCAAGGAGGAAACTGAGGCTGTGGCTCATGGTTTCCCAGAGTCAAGGACCTTCTTAAGAGCAAGGACTAGAATTCAGCACCTGTGACTCAATTCTAGAACTTTTCTTCAACACCACACACAGTAACCAATGAAACTAGATTTTTTTTTATAGTTTACTGTTGACAGTAAAAACAAATTGAAAATCAAGTTTTTCTATATATTTCCATACCCATTCTTTAAATGGATGGTAATTACATCTAGAACCTTCCTTCTCAACAAGAGTTTAATTCATAGCAGCTTCCCAAATGTGTTGATGGCCAGCCATTGGACTGGACAATGGGACCTTGCTTTCCCTCAGGTCTTCAGAGTGCTTTCTGGGCAAGGCTGTGGAGAATGTCCCGCTGTTGCCTGCCATCTTGTGGCTAAAGTTGAGCACGATGCTGGGAGTTTTAGTCAACTTCATTCATCTATGTTGTCAGGATGGTGTTTTCAGCCTCCAGAGCTCTTTCTAGCATGGCAGCATCTAAGCCATCACTGAGCAGCGAGTGACACAGGTACCATCTCCCTCCACTCGGTGCCTGGTGTCCTCATGCTGTCCCCAGAAGGTGCCCATCTCGGTTCCCCCCATGGCGTCCCCTCCTAACACTCCCAGCCCTAGTCCTCAGGTCACCACCCACAGGCAGATGAGTCATGATCTGACTAGTAACCCACTGTGCTGGGCTCTTCCTGATGGATGGCAGAGGAAGTTGGCCTTCCCCAGTCTAACTCAATGTCCTGAAATCAGAAAACCTCGAGGAAAGTGATTAGCAGGGCCATGTCAAACACTACACTGGCCAATGGGGTGGCTTTTTTTTTTTTTTTTTTAAGAAAACTGGCAACTTTGACACATCTCAATCACCACTCACAGGTAATGTCCAGAGCCACCTAAAGAACAGCTTTTCAGAGTCTACTCGTCCTTATGACAGAAGAGATTACACAAAAGGAGGCACTTACCGTGATTTAAAGGGGTTCAGATTGCAGAGCACCATCCAGAGATGCTCTTTCATTTCATCCCAGGGCCCTGTTTCTCCTCTGGTACCCCCATCAGAGGCACCACTGGGTGACTGACTTCAACCATGGGAGATGGAAAACCCAAATCTCCCACTTAAGACACTGGCTTTGAAACTTCTAGCAACACTTTTGGGAATTGTTGTAATTGTAAACCATAAAGAAAAAAAAGACAAAAGCATCTTAGTGTAATTATAGTGTTACTGGCCTGACTTCATGCCCTTCTCCTCTCCATGGGCACTCCCCAGCCATTTTCAGCCATTTCTTGACTTCTACTCATTTTTTATGTCCAGGTATTAAATAGGTAATAAACATTTTTGTTCTCTCATTCTGAGCACTAGATGCCCTTAAATGACTGTTGAGTCTTTCTTTCCCAAAAGGTCATTGAATTCCAAGCTTTGGCACCTGTTTTGGCCCTGGCCCCTCTCAGTCTTGTGACACAGATGCAGGTAACCTCATGTCCTGGCTCAGCTGTTCATAATCAACCTGTTGGCCAAGCACAGAGGTTAAAGGGCTTGAATTCCTGTCTTTTGGTGTTCACCTATGCATTGCTGCCTCCTCCTGGAAGGGAATCAAATCTGATATTTTCAGGACCCAAGTATATATATCTATATATGTATCTCTCTGGTACAATTTATAATAGACATGGGTTTTAACAGTTATATAGATTTCTTCATGGGATTCTTCTTTGAAATCTGACCTTCCTCCAAAGATTCTGAGGGGTGAGTTTGTTATACTGTATTTAAAATGGTTGTGGAGATGTGACTACTAGTGGCTTTTGGGACGACTAGGCTTATCTATGTTGAAATTTTACAAAGCAACATGCAAAGATGTGAGTATCCCAAGTTCTTTGCATCTTGGAGCCACAGAAACCTGTATGCAGGGACATCAGCAATGATCTAATAGCTGACTCACCCCACATTTACCTTGTTCAGAACTCGTTCTTCACCAGAGAAAGAATGATTCTATCATTTATAACGTATCCCTGACTTAAATTTAGCCCATTTCCTTTTGGGGAGGGGAAGGGAGACAGAGGGCCCGGCTGTTTCCATAGCTGAAGTGCGTGCGTGTTTGTTCAGCCTTAGGCTGGACTTGAAGGTTAGTCCGTTTACTCTGGGCTGGGATTTACTAAGAAACTTTTGATTTTTGTGATCACAGATATATTTTCACAAATGTCCCTGAGGGAGACCGATCTGTTATGGGGAGAAGAAGGAGTGGGCGTCCTTCTTAAAAATTCAGCCTCTGTTAAGTACAGGTCTCTGTCAAATTGCATGGCAAGTCTTGAGGTTTTTTTCTGACTCAAGGGCTTTATTGAGTCCAGATGTCCATTCCTCTGAAGTCCTTGTCTGACCCAGCAGAATAAGCAGAGGACTTAAATGGCAGTCTCTAGAAATGGTTCATGCTTTAGATATCCATTGTCCAGTGGGATGCCCAGGAAGATCCATGAAATAAGTGAAAAAATTATTAGCATCCTAAGATATACTTTTTAACTTAAAAAAATAAGAAACTGAGCTTAACTAATACTTTAGTATGGTTGACACTGGCATCCTCACTCAATTTGTATATCAGAAGGTCCTGTGTCCTGTGTGGTAGGTATGTGATTTGTCCTGAGAGAAGAAAGGATGATTCACAAAGACCCCCCCTCCCCCCCCCCGTCACTGATTAATTCACTTTTGACTTATTTCAAGGAACTGAAGTTTATGTAAGCTCACGCAGTGAAATAGGTTTATGGATTAAATTATTTCATTTTAATTAAACTTTACCAAATGGCAGATAAACTAAAATCCTTCAGGGGGAAAAAAAAAGAGGATTAAAAATAATATAATTAATGTAAGTATAAGCCAACCAGAAGAAAATGGCTGGGTTGGCCCTTCTCTTACTACTGGTGTATGCTCAGGTATATTTTCAGGACCCAAGTATATATACGTATCTCTCTGGTACAATTTATAATAAGACCACCATTTGTGGTCAAACCATGACAATCTATTCAGATTGACAAAAGGTCACACAAAAAAATAATATTTGAAGCTACAAGAGACTACATGAACTACAAATTTCTAGTCCCTATCATTAAAGAGAATTCTCACCGTAAGCATAGATTGTGCCTTGAGATAATACTTAATGATGGTATGAAGCCATCACAATTAGGAAGATATTTAAAAACTAAAGATCCCCAGCATGAATAAAAATAGTTTTAAATGTTTTAACAATATTTAAAATGATGCAATACTAAATCTTGTCCGGAATTTTACTAAACTGAATATTTAAAAACCTATTTGGAATTTTTTCTTAACTTAATTGCTTAAGGCAAAAAGTCATATCATTAGGAAAACGCTCATTCTTCCTCATTTGGTAAAAATAGCTAAAATAACCCATGGAAAACAATATAGCTACAATGCAAAATGCCTGGTTTTGTCAGCAAATTCTGTTGGAAGATGCACAGAAACATTGCTAAAATTTTAAAGAAACAGTGTGCAGCGTGGGGGATTTGCTCAGTTGGAGGAAAGTACTGCTGTTTCTCACATGTTCCAAATAAGGGTATTTGCTCGATTCTGTTTCAGTAATGAAATGGAACACCTACTTATTTGTGAGTCACTCAAGGAAAGAGGTACCAAAAAAGATATATTTTCAAAAGTCAATGACTTTGTTAGTTAAAATAATGCTTTATGGGAAAATTATGTAAGGTAACAGCTGCTTTGACTAGAATAAAAAAGAATTCAGAGTAAGGTTACAAAACAGGCCAGAACATGAAATTGATTCAGTTATTGGTCCTGAGAGAGTTAATGCAGCAAAGAAGTTAGAAGGGAAGACCAAAGACAGATGTGCCAGAAATGCCAAGGAATAGCATCAGTATGATTAATTTTATAAAAATAAGACCTTTAAAATCAGTTGAATTTGTACTCTTCTCTGTAATAAGATGGGGAATAATCATGAAAACGTTTGCCAAAGAGAGGTCTGAATGTTTATCTTGAGGCACAGCATTTGGAGTAATCGCACTTAAAGATGACTGTGTGTTTTCTACAAAAAAGACAAGTGTTTGAAATTGGTCCACCTTATCTATGAAAACAAGTGGTTTTCAGTGACCTGCTTTCTGGAGGCTATTTTTGCAAACCAAACACTCATAACCCGTTTCTCCAATGTAAAGATGATATTGCAACAGTAAGAGAGTAACTGCTATTTGAAAGAAACTCATGTTTCGGAAAGAGCATTTTCAAAATGGACTTTCAGAAATATTTCCATATGTATAAGACTTTTTTTTTTTTACAAAAAATTGTTTGTCAACAAAATATTTCATATGCATCTTTGAAATCTTGAGCAAATTTTCTATTTTTTAAATCTATCTAGTTTTAGAGAACTTAGGTGTTTAAAACTATTTTAAAATGACTTTGCAAGAAAGTTCAACCAAGTTGAAAATTAACACAAAGTTTCTACCAAAACTGAATACAAGTGGTGGATGAGGTTGGAAAATGGATGTTATAATTGATTAGATGCTGTGCACTTTTGCACTTCACCATTCGGATCTCCCCATCCTTGTGCGATATCTCCAGCTATGGCATCCCTTAAAACCAACATCCATTCATTCTGAACTTCAACGACCACATCCCAGAGCGTCAAGTCAAGTGTTCAAAAACCTTGAAGTATATTTAACTATATGGCTTTTCCTAAAAATAATATTCACTTTTCTTTTGCTAAAGGTGAAAAAAAAATTTAGTACTTCACATTAAATGTAGCTCTTAAAATACTTTTTAATATATGTTTTTACAATGGATATAATGTACTGGTACAATAGTACATGTGTGCATTAAATAAATAAACAAACACATCTCTTGGGGGTGCATGCTCATTTTTTTTTTTTTTTTTTTTAACTGAAAGGTGTGAGAAGTCAACATTTCTAGAGCAGTCATCTTACAGATAGAGAATTTATCCCTGTCCTGCTAAGGAAATGTCTCCCTGGAGATTTGTCGGCCCTGGATGTTTTTCATCAGCCCCATGTCCACTGTTCCCCCTCACTTGGCTCTCCAGAATGCTGGTATCCCCAGGCTCTGTAGGCTGGTTCCCTTTCCTAAGCTCTCCTAGTTCCTCTTCACTGGCTTCCCAGGTCTGAACCCGGAGTCATGCGAGGGTGTGTCCTGACCAGCCACCTCACCGAGCACAGACACCCTAGCTCCTCTCCCCTGGTTCCTTCTGCTCTCACTGCCTGCACCTCCCTGGACCATTTGGTGAGCTCTCTTTGGCCCATTCCTCTTCTGTTTATTCATTTCAAAGCAACATATTTATAAGGCTATTACTTAATTCCTCAGGCGCCCAGTCCCTCTCCCATACTAATCTTTATTTCGGTGGCAACATTAAAACATTGAAATAGCATTTTGAAAGAATGACTTGCAATCCTACCACGTTAATTCTCAGTTAATTTGATTTTTCTGTTAACATCTAATCTGTGACCATGCAGATATAGTGCCACCAGACTAACTCAACAGATTTGTCTGTTTGCATCTCACCCGTGTTTGTCTGCAGTATACTTTTTTAGACCACCTTTCTTAACAGTTATTTCCATTTTAGAGGAATGTGTGCACATGGGGAAGCATCCAAATGGAACATAAAGATAGTGGGTGATAAGGGTTCCCAGTTCAGACCCCATTCTCCAGTTAATACCACCAGCTGCACCCCAGGGCCTCAGTCTGTTATCAGCTTGGGGGTATCTTTCTAAGAATTCTGTAAGCATATGTAAGTTATCCATTTCACTTTTTTTTTTAAGTTTATTTATTTATTTTGAGAGAGAGAGAGAGAGAGCAGGGGAGGGGCAGAGAGAGTGAGAGAGAATCCCAGGCAGGCTCCACACTGTCTGCACAGAGCTCGACATGGGGCTCGAACTCACAAACCGCAAGATCATGATCTAAGCAAAATCAAGAGTCAGACACTCAACCAACTGACCACTCAGGAGCCCCTGGGTGCCTTAATTAAGGCACTTAATTATGTTTAATTAATAGAAATATGTCTCACTTTTATGGTGTTAATTTCCATTTATTTGATCAGGAAGTTTAACCATTTTCCCCTAGTTTTGTTTGTTTGTTTCTATTTTATTTTTACCTGCAGGCTAAATCCTCTATTCATGTCTTTTGTCCACTACCTGTTGGGTCCTAATCCTCAGCACTGGAGTAAGTATTTAGATATTATAGATCTTAATCCTTTCCCCTATATGGTTAAAATTTCTCTGAGTCTTTGGGTGCCTGAGTGGCTCAGTCAGTTAAGCATCCAACTCTTGGTTTCTGTTCAGGTCATGATCTCACGGTTCTTCACGAGTACGAGCCCCACGTCGGGCTTTGTACTGATGCTGTGGAACTTGCTTGGGATTCTCTCTCTTTCTGTGTCTCTTCCGCTTTTCCCCTCGCTTCCACCCCCACTCATGCTTTCTCTCTCTCAAAAATAAAATTTTTTTTAAATTCCCCTGAGTCTTGTAATAGATTATTTCTATGACTATGTAGAAGTTCAACTGTTTCTGTGGATGAGTCTGAGTTTTTTTCTTTTCACATCTTTTCACATCTTAGGCCATTGCCATTTTCCCAAAGGCCAGAAGCTTTCTTTTACAAAGCTTCATGATCATATTCCAAATTTATCTTTATAATTTAAGTTTTAATTTAGGTGGCATTTATTTTGATGTATAGTAAAACTTTTAATCTAATCTTTTCTAAATTGTGTAATTATCCAAACATTTGTGTTTTTTTTAAGTTTGTTTATTTTTGAGAGAAAGGGAGGGGCAAAGAGAGAGGGAGAGAGAGAGAATCCAAAGCAACTGCACCACAGCACAGAGCCTGACACGGGCCTCAAACTCACAAACTGTAAGGTCATGACCTGAGCCAAAACCAAGAGTCAGTTGCTCAACCAACTGAGCCACCCAAGTGCCCCCAAGCACCATTTATTAATAATTTTGCTCAGTTAATTTGTGAAGCTTGATTTATTGGGATATACACATACACATACCCACATACACACACACACATACACACATACACATACCCACACATATGTATACCCACATCTCTATTTCAGGGTGTTCTGTTTTTTGTTCTGATCTGTATGTCTATTTTTATGCTAATGACACAGTATTTTGATCATGTTATAACATCTAATAGTGCTAGCCACCTCCTCCATCTCGGTGCTAAAATTTCTTCTGATATTTGAAATTCTTACCCATTAATTTTCCCAAATTATCTTGAGTCATGGTGCTGAGTTTCTAAGGGGAAACACTATCTTTTCCAGTGTGGTCCATCTGTCCTTCAGTGCTCACTGCACATTCCCCTCCATGAAATCTTTCCCTCTCCACGCTTCTGGGAATAGCTCTGACCTACACACACACACACACACACACACACACACACACAAAATCCACTTTTTTGTTGTTGTTGTTAAAGAGACAGAGACAGCATGAGTAGGGGAGGGGCAGAGAAAGAGGGAGACGCAGAATCCAAAGCAAGTTCCAGGCTCTGAGCTGTCAGCACAGAGCCTGATGTGGGGCTCGAACTCATGAACCGCGAGATCATGACCTGAGCCGAAGTTGGACACTCAACCGACTAAGCCACCTAGGCGCCCCTCACGTAATCCACTCGCATGGGTGCAGTAGGCAGGATTCTAAGATGGCGCTCAGGGTTCCACACACTCCTACCTTGTACACGACCTCATAACCCCCAGGACTGTGAGTTTGATGACTTTTACTTTCCATGATCATGTTATGTCATAAGACACAATTGACTTTAAGAAAGGGAGATTATCCAGGTAAACCTGACCTAATCACACGAGCCCTTTAAAAAGTAGAAAGTTTTCGGGGCGCCTGGGTGGCGCAGTCAGTTAAGCATCTGACTTCAGCCAGGTCACGATCTCACCGTCCGTGAGTTCGAGCCCCGCGTCAGGCTGTGGGCTGATGGCTCAGAGCCTGGAGCCTGTTTCCGATTCTGTGTCTCCCTCTCTCTCTGCCCCTCCCCCATTCATGCTCTGTCTCTCTCTGTCCCAAAAATAAATAAACGTTGAAAAAAAAAAAAAAGTAGAAAGTTTTCTCTGGATGATGGCAGAAAGGACAGTCAGGGAGACATGTTCCAGCTGACCTGGAGAAAAGCAAATACCCATGTTGTGAACAGACAGCAGAAAGGTGCAACTTCTACAGAGCTGAAACCAGTCTCTGGTGGACATTAGCAGGACAGTAGACCTCAGTCCTCCAACTGCAACAAACTGAACTCTGGCAACAGCCAGTGAGCTTGCCTGGAAGAGGTCCCGAGCCTCGGATGAGCTTGTTGTCAGCCCAGCCAATGCTTGATGTCAGTCTCATGAAACACTGTGCAGAGAGCCCCTCCGTGCTCTGCTGTCCATCTGCGCTGCAGAACTGGAAACCAACAAATGGGTGTTGCTCCAAGGCCTCTACATTTGTGGTCATTTGTTACACAGCAAGAGAAAACTAATACAGTGGCAACACACATTCAGTACTTAATCACTTTCCTGTCATTTACTAATCACATGTAAATCTCATCTACCCCGGTCAGATTATAAACTCCCTAAAACTGAGACCAACTCTGGTGCTTCTTCTGCATCAGCTGTGTTACCTACCTTGCCTCCCCCATCCCCCCAACCCCACCCCCGGGCTGCCCTGGGAGGCGGGGTGTGGTTGGTGGTTCACGCCCGGCTTTAGGATCACATTGCCTTGGCTTCCATTTTGGTGCAACTTCTCCAAGCCTCAGTTCCCTCATCTTTCAAATGGGAATAAAATGCATGGGACAAATTACTGGGCAACACACAACCACTGTAATCAGCAGCTACTTTTGAAGGTGGGGGATGATAACGGGACCAAATTGTACAGGAAGGTTGTGAGGATTAAATGAGATGGTGCTTATAAAGCTCTTAGTGGCGGCTGCGGTGCGTGGCAAACTCTATAAAAAAGCTCACTGCTATTAGAAAAACCGACTCTTTGAAGTGTTTTCCACAGTTCCGTATGTTCTGGATGTGCTAGATCTGTTTGGATATGTTCTGGATGTGCTAGACCATGTTACTCTAGCCCTACTTCCCTCCCCCTACATACACACACACACAGCCCTACCTCCACCCACTGGCTATCCAGCAGGGATGGACAAACTGAGTCCAGCCACTAAACTTGACTGGGAATCCATTTTGTCTCCTGGGAATTTGGAATCAAGCCAGCGAGAGACCAAGCTGCTCAGCTGTTTGAGATGAGCTGAAAGGCCAAGCAGAGTCAGGTCAGGAATCATGTCCTGAAAGAGCCCAAGCCACATGCCTGAAGGAAGGAGGAAGCTGTCCCTTTAGAGGAACACAGAGTGGACATACATAAAGGGACAGGGCTGAGAGATAATGTCCCCAGAGAGAGAGGAATGGACAGGAGTTTCCGGGGGCTTGGGGGCTCGCAGTTCCCAGCACCCGTTCCCACGGTGCCTCACTGGACTTGTTTCCAGATTTCTGTGTCCTTGTTTGTATCCCTTGCAAGCAAATAGTCCCTGGCCAAAAGGCTGAGGTGGGCGATAGATCAGTCAGGTTCTAATAAGTCTTAAGAAACCATGCTTGAGTGCTGACTCTGTAAATTAAAAGAAAATTAAATTGTGTTTCTCTTTGGTCTTTTTCCAGACTTTCAATCGTCTGTGCAGTTGAATTCCCAGTGGCCTCTGGAGGGCACTATTCAATTAAGTTTATTCCATTGTAGTGCATCCTG
Source organism: Lynx rufus (assembly GCF_022079265.1). NCBI lineage: Eukaryota > Metazoa > Chordata > Mammalia > Carnivora > Felidae > Lynx > Lynx rufus. Next base: position 214,084,145 of record NW_025814823.1, on the reverse strand, counting down.
TGCAGAGCCAGCAGTTAAGAAAATGGTGTTTCAAATAATAGTTGCCATTTACCTAGTACCTACAACTTGCTAGCCACTGTGCTGGTTGCTTTATATAAATTGTATCTTAAACAGTCACAATTCTTTCTTGCAATTGTAGATTATCCTCTAGCATTGTAACTTGTTTCTGCAGGTATGTTATTAACAGGTGTCAAGCACAATGAAAGCATCTCTTTCTTTTAATGAAGTTCCAGCTTCTGATGGGAACCAGTTCAGGTTCAGTCAGCCCTTCTCTATGTACTTGGACATAGTTTGCATTTTTATGGGCAGGTACTCCTTTTTAATTAGAAAAAGGAAGAATTAACCATGGCAGCATTATAAAACAGGGGGGAAATATTTGGTTGACATGGGTATAAATTACCTGTGCCCAGGGATAGATATGTCTTGTCTCTTACCTTTTAACACCATACCCCCAAGATAATTATGTTGGTTTTAAGCCAGGCTGATGGCTGGTAGCAAGTGGGAGCTGTGGAAGGGGAAGGGTTATTGCATTGTTCTACCTTGCTCAACGCTGCCATGTTGGGAAGGTAGGAGTGAGGTTCCAGACCTTTTCAGAGCCTCCTGAGAGGTGTGAAAACAGCTATTGGCCCATCTCCATTTCTTTTCTTTCTCTCTTGCCTTTTTTTTTTTTACAACATACTTGAAAAACATATTTGTTCATTAGATGTTATCAATGTCAATAAAAATATTTATCAAATATTATCCATATGAGCCATATGCATACACTCCTCTCATTTAATTCTTACAACTCTGTGAGGCAAGAGGTAAGTATTATTATCTCATTTATAGATGAGGAAATTCAGGCTGAGAAAGATTGGGTAAACACACCTGCTAAGGAACAGAGCCTGGAATCGAGCCAGGGTTTCCCTGCCTGAGTTCTTTCTGCTACGGTGCTCCTTCAGTTACTACTCATCCCCCAAATAGCTGTCTCTTCCAAGAGAGAGGAGCTCCATCCCCAATAGACCACATATCCACTCCCACATGAAGAGTATATAATAACAATTATATAAGCAGCATTCTGACCAGGACACCTCAAGATCCTTGTTTATCACTACATCCCACCTCTCTCTACTGTAGATGAAAAGAATCAGAAATCAGGAAATCTGGTACTTTAAAAAATTTTTTAAATGTTTGTTTGTTTTTGAGGGAGAAAAACAGAGAGTGAATGGGGGGAGGGTAGAGAGAGAGAATCCAAAGCAGGCTCCAGGCTCCAAGCTGTCAGTACAAAGCCCGACACAGGGCTCGAACTCACAAACCACGAGATCATAATCTGAGCTGAAGTTGGACGCTTAACTGACTAAGCCACCCAGATGCCCCAGGAAATCTGGTTCTACACAGTTTCTTAATCTCTCTACTTTTTTATTCATATAAAGCCAGATATCTGTCGGCCGTATACTATGTATTAGCCCTGGTTCTACCTACTAGGGAAATACTGATGTACAAGACCTACAGTGTCCCTGATTATATGGGGCATGCATCCATGCTTTGAAAAACTGCCTTACCCTTTGGGTAGGGTAATATGATTAATAATAATATGAAGGAATTTTTAAAGTAAACCTTATTGTTTTTGAACAGCTTTATTGAGATATAATTCATATACTATAAAATTCACCCTTTTGAAGTGTACAAGTAAGTGGTTTTATATATTCACAGGGTATCATCAATATCTACTTTTAGAACATTTCATTTCAAAAGAGTCCCATTTCCATTATCAGTCAGTCACTCTCTATTTCCCCCCATCTCCTAGCATCTGGCCATCACTAATCTACTCTCTAACTCTGTAGATTTGCCCATGCTGGGTGTTTTGGTATGTGGTCTTTTGTGACTGGCTTCTTTCACTTAACATAATGCTTTCAGTGTTCTTCTATGTTGTAGCATGTTTCAGAACTTCACTCCTTTATATTGCCAGATAGTATTCCATAGTATGGCTGCGGCACATTTGTTTATGCAGAAGTTGATGGGCATTTGGATCACTTCCACTTTTTCACTGTTGCAAATAATGCTGCTGCAAACATTGGTGTAAAAGTTTTGTGTGGACATATATTTTCAGTTCTCTTGGATGTATGCTTAAGAATAGAATTGATGGTCACATGGAAACTCTATGTGTAACTTTTTCAGGAACTGCCAAATTTTCCAAAAGGATCTTATCGTTTTACTTTCCCACCCGTGGTCAGTGAAGGTTCTCATTTCTCTACATTCTCACCAACACTTGTTATTATCTGTCTATTACAGCCATCCTAGTGGGTGTCAAGTGGCCTTTCATTGTGGTTTCGATTTGCATTTCCTGGTGACCAATGATGTTGAGCACCTTTCTGTGTGCTTTTGGCCACTGTATTTTTGGGAAAATGTCTCTTTAAATCCTTTGTCCATTTAAAAATTGTTGTCCATTTAAAAATCAGTTGGCTTTAGGGGCGCCTGGGTGGCTCAGTTGGTTGAGCGTCCGACTTCAGCTCAGGTCATGGTCTCATGATTCGTGAGTTCGAGCCCCACATCGGGCTCTGTGCTGACAGCTCAGGGGCTGGAACCTGCTTCAGATTCTGTGTCTTGCTCTCTCTCTGCCCCTCCCCCCTTCGTGCTCTGCCTCTCTCTGTCTCAAAAATAAATAAAACATTAAAAGAAAATTAAAAAAATCAGTTGGCTTTATTTGTTGTTATTGAGTGGTTAGAAGTGTTCTTTATATATTCTCAACACGAGCATATGACTTGCAAATATTTTCTCAGGCAGCTACAGATGTTAGACAATTGCCACTGATTGTTTTCAACAAATGACCTAGGAATAAGGCTGTTCTGAAAAATGGAGATTTTCATAGAGTCATCAGATCAAATACTGACAGTCCTCTGGGGATAGGGCTTTTACAGGCCTTGAAACTTTTCCTAACCCTGTTCAGCTAAACTGCTTGTTTCCACAGCTACCGCAGTTGGGGTAAGCTCTTGATTGTCAAGGCTGTGTGGAGCTGGGAAGAAAGGGACGGTGATAGTGTAAGTTAAAATAGACAAAGCTCACTGTGCTTACTGAGATTCACTCACTTTTCTTGAGTAAGTGCTTCTTAGGCTCCTTCAGGTTAATTTCCAGAGTTCTGAAAAAGTTGCTTTTGATCATTTTTTTCTCAGTGTTCTTGTTGCTTTTATGGAGTACATTTTTGGATGTTTTGTTCTATCATTCCAGAAGTATTTCCTCCAATAAACTTTTTTTTTCCAAGTATAACATACATAAAGAAAAAGGCACAAGTCGTTCAGCTAGTGAGGTTTTATATTAACCATCACCTAAATGAAGCAAAAGCACTTTACTAGCACCTCAGAGCCCTCCCTCATACCCCTTGCCAGTTATTAACCACCTCCTGCTTAACCAAAGTAAAATGGTATTAATCATCACAAGATAACTTACCTGTCTGATACCATCATGGTTTTTTCCAACAATCTGATTTACTCTAATTGTTCAAATTTCTCCCCAAACCACCTCCTTAATACATTTAATCTAGTGGCATCTTTCTTTATTTTACTTGTTAAATTTATCTTCTAAATTTTTCAACTTTTTATTTTTTTGTAATCATTAGCCTACTTGGGGCACCTGCTTATCTGTCAAATCCCTCCTGCCTTCCAAAATTCTTCTATCATGACATCAATTCTCCCATCATCAAACAGGTCCTGGAGTGCTGGCTGTAATTCTTCTCTATCCTTTTTTCCAAGACTTGCAGATGCACTTAATCACCCACATAAATGAAGAAGCTAGAATCTCTTTAGGATGAAGCTAGGTGGGTTTACAGGGGACATTTGCACAGTGTCCAAATGTTCTGATTTGTACAGATAGAGGGGCAGTTTCTCAGAGGCTTTTGGGAGAAGTTTTATCCTTCCATACAGCTTTCTTTGCTTTTTCTGACCAAGGCTTCTCCAGCTGTTGTGGCACAGTGCAGACTCAGTGTTTGTAGTCTGAAGTTACTCCTCTTGAGAAATTCCCTTAGTGGGAAAGCAAGGGGGATGAAGGCCTTCTTGGGGCAATTTCTGGGATGTCGGTACCCAGTCCATTTCATTGGTTTTCATTATCATGGATCATTACCCAGTAGAAAAGGAGATGTACTGATGGAGCCTGAAACAAGATGTTGTCTGTCACAGTGATATGGACACTTAAGAGTAATTGCTTGGGATGTGAAAAGGGGTCAAAGTAGTTGAACTTAATGGTATAAGGAGTAACCAAAGTTGGGAAAACCTGTAAATTAAATGAAAATGTTGGGCAAAAATAAAGGACTTGAAATAACTAGTAAAAATTATTAAAAACCAAATTTTCATCTTAGTAAAAGACAAGAGTGCTTTGAAAGAGAATGGAGGTCAAAGTTTATAGAATCCAAACTAATATATATATACATATTTTATATATACTATATATATCTATATATATCTACCTATATATAGATAAAATTTTATATTTCTTGTTTTTTATTTCCTCTACAACCTTTCACCATGAGCAATGAGTAAAATATAAAAAAAAAAAAAACTACAGTGCTTCCTCAAAAAAGTTAAACTAAATAAATTTAATTTTAAAATTAGAATTACCATATGACCCAGAAATTTTACTTTTAAGATACCTACCCAAAAGAATTGAAAGCAAGGATTTGTACACCAATGTTTATAGCAGCATTATTTACAATAGCCAGAAAGTAAAAACCCAGATGTCCACTGATGAATGAATGGATAAATATATGGTATACACATGTGATAGAATATTCTTTGGCTTTAAAAAGTGTATTTATTTGCTAGGACTTCCAAGTACCACAGACTGGATGGCTTAAAAAAGGGAAATTAATTTTCTCATAATTCTGGAGGCAGGAAGCCCCAGAAATTAAGCCTTTTTTTTTTTTTTTTTTTTTTTTTTTGCCAAGAGGAGAAGACACGTAGAAAAGTCTCCCTCTACCCATTTTCTCTTTCTCTAGGGGTCCTGAGGCCTGGAGAGGAATGTGCCCAGTTAGAGCAGCTGCCCCCCACCCCCAATTGCTAGCTAACCACTTATTGCCAGGTTTGAAGATATAGAATAGGATATACTTATTTGTAACTAATATACCTTTTTAGTCAAGACAATAATGAAGAGCTTCTGCTTAAAAAGTGTTCCTGGAATTTAACAGAGTTGCTTTCATGACAAGACCTCAGCTTCAAGACGAAGTGGCAAAGTTTCTTGAATGTGTAGACGCCCTCCAAAAATGTTTTTGGACTACACGACAGGAATAGAAGGTAGAGAAATGATTCTAAGCTGTGACTTAATAGTGACATCTTCATGTACATCTTTCTGCTCCCGAGAATATTTTGTAGTACTCATGCCTAGTGATTTTTTCATTTTGGTATTTCAAACCTAAAAGGTAGTGGGTGACCTCAGATTCTAGGGAAAAAAAAAGTTCTGTGACTGGGAAGTATATCTTTCAGAGGTTTCATTTCATTTCATTTCATTTCATTTCATTTCATTTCATTTCATTTCATTTCATTTCATTCTGTTATTAGTTGTCCTAAGTAAGGAGTCATCAAAAAGGAAAAAAAAAAGGAAAACAAACAAACAAACCTGAAGTCTTCAGGAATATTTGCTTTTCAGAAATGTCTGATGGTATTTCATATATTTTATAGCCCAGTCAGGCAGACTCGATGCTCAGTTGCTTTTGAGACAAAGAATTAGAATACTCGGTGTGATGATTTATGGCAAGCCAATTCATGTCATTTTTATGCTTACCTTCTTCCAGTGTACACGATCCTGAGATAATACAGCAGAATGGTGGTCATTGATGTGTGTCATTGATCCAATTGTTACAAGAAGAGACCACTGCAAGTTATTATCCTTCAAATATCTTCTATCCCTTTCTTCTCTGTACTGCTCTATTTAATCTTTAAAAAAATTATTATTTTTCTAGGGGCGCCTGGGTGGCGCAGTCGGTTAAGCGTCCGACTTCAGCCAGGTCACGATCTCGCGGTCCGTGAGTTCGAGCCCCGCGTCAGGCTCTGGGCTGATGGCTCGGAGCCTGGAGCCTGTTTCCGATTCTGTGTCTCCCTCTCTCTCTGCCCCTCCCCCGTTCATGCTCTGTCTCTCTCTGTCCCAAAAATAAATAAACGTTGAAAAAAAATTATTTTTCTAATGTTTATTTATTAGAAAGAGAGAGAGACAGAGTGAGAGTGGGGGAGGACAGAGAGAGGGAGACACAGACTCTGAAACAGGCTCTAGGCTCTGAGCTGTCAGCACAGAGCCTGATGCGGGGCTCAAACTCCTGAACGAGGAGATCATGACCTGAGTCAGTCAGATGCTTAACCGACTGAGCCACCCAGGCGCCCCCATGCTCTATTTAATCTTGTTTAAAGTTTATCTTTTAGCCCCAGGACCCTGCCTCACTGACCAAGTGGTAAAAGTTCATCTGGGGACAGTTACAGAAACTAGCTCATCTCCTTCACTGATTTTTAAAGCTGATGTTCAAAACTTCACCAATTGCATTGCAAAAACCAGAGCTTCGAGGTCTTGGGTTGAATGGGCATCTCCAACTAGCACAGCATCTAACACGTCATGAAAACTCAGTAAATGGGGGCACCTGGATGGCTCAGTCAGTTAAGTGTCTGACTTCGGCTCAGGTCATGATTTCTCAGTCTGTGAGTTCAAGCCCCGCATCAGGCTCTATGCTGACAGCTCAGAGCCTGGAGCCTGTTTCGAATTCTGTGTCTCCCTCTCTCTCTGTCCCTCCCCAGCTTGTGCTCTATCTCTCTCTGTTTCTCAAAAATAAATAAATGTTAAAAAAAAATTTTTTTTAAAAGAAGAAAGCTCAGTAAATGTTGGTTGAATAAAATAAATATTCCTTCTTAAAATGGAAGTCTTGGGTTTGTGCATCTTCTGTCGCTAGTCCTGAGTCAGTCCCATTATTTATGGCAGAAGTATCAGTCATTGAGAATGTAGTCTTAAACCCCGGTGGATCCAGATTTGCAATTTCCATAATTGTCCACCTAAAAATAAATGGAAGCATTATATGTTGTGCGCTTTTTAATTTGCTGTGTTTGCAAAAGGCGTTCTCTATCAGTGTTCCCAATTTACCAGTCTGACTTCTATGTTTTGAAATAGATTGAAATGTATCCTCACAAAAAATAGTGTGCTGATGGCATTCGTGTAAGCCTATTTCAGTCTTTTCTCCATAAACAAGTGGTAATTTTATTATTTTTGCAAAAACAAATAAACATGATTTTTGCACATTTCCACAATTCAATCTAAATCTCCTTTCTCATAAAACATCTCCTACCAAGATGATGCTCTAATGACAAAAGTGGAAGAGTAGGCCGAGGCCTTTATGATCACCTCTCAAAATTCCATTAAGAAAAAGGTATCTAGTCTACCCAGGATTATTAAAATCATATATATTAATCCAGATTTGAAAGAAGAAATGCATACTTGAGTTAATTCCCAATAAGAACTGTATTAAATAATAATAATAACCTATGTTACAATACAAATCTACATTGAACTTTTAAACAATTCACTCCCCTCAAAATTCGGACTCATGACGTCTTTAGTGTGCATTCCTAATGCCCATCTAGCCCACAACACTCACTTTGCAAATGAGCGTCCAAGCCCCTCAGGTGAAATGACTCGCTGTAGGTCCCAGGGGATTCATGGTGGAGCCAAGAGAAGCAGCCTGGCCTCCAGACTCTCAGGCTGTGTGGCCCTCTTCCCAGGGAATAGCAAACTCGCGCCTGCCAGCTACGGATGGATTTTACATTTTTAAAAGATCATAAAGAGAATGAGACAGAGACCATATGTGCCCACAAAGCCTAAAATACTTACTCTCTGGCCCTTTCCACAAAAGGTTTGCCAATCCCTAGTCTATACCATTTTGGAGATGAAATGTTCACGGCCTCACTCTGGGGCTGATGCCCAGAGAGCCTGAGTTCGAAGTGGAGGCTGCGGGGGATTTGTTTTGTGTTGACTTAGCTAAGCTAGTGCAGTGTTTCCCAGAAGTCTTCCTTGCACTGTTCGGGGTTAGTGTGGGCCATGGGAGGCCTTGGGCATGAGATGTGGAATGTGTGTGTGTGTGTGTGTGTGTGTGCATGTGTGTGCGCTCAGAAGGTTGGTATGAGGCACTGGGCACCATCGTCTGATAGTTCACCTTTTTGGAGTGGTGCAGCAGCCGGACTTCTGCATCCCTGCTCCTCTGGGTTCCTCCCTCAGTTCCCTGACCCCCAGGCCAGGGCAGGGCATGTGGCTCCTCCAGCCCCTGGTTTCCTCCTCTAGCTCCCCTGATGCCTGGTCCAGAAGCATGTTCAGCTTTAATGTAGATCATGGAGGGTGAGCTGGGGAGATGGGTCTCTCTCCCTTTTCTTGGGTTCCAGCTCTTCCTTACACATTTCTGGGGGCCCTCGCTCTTCCCCACTTTACTTGAGTATTTTCTTCTGGGTCACTTGCCCTGCTGACTTTCAGGCCCCGCCCCAGACAGAGAGGCAACAGCCTTGTATACATGTATGTAGACTGTTGAACTGGTCCCTATCACAATTGTATGAGGTCAAATTCCCTATCACAAATCCACTGTTACATGTTGGTCCTGTTGGTTCTGCTTCTCTGATCAAACCCTGACTGATACAGTAGCTCAAAATAAAATGAGTCATGAGTCAAGACTAAAGAAGATGGAAAGAAAAGCTTAAAAAAAAAAAAAACAGAGGGTGAGGGAGAATATATATGCATATGGTGTCTGTTAATTCTGGAACCATAGATAAAATATACAAAATTCTGTCAAGGACATCTTCAATTGGTAAAAAATAAAATACTAAAAATAATATTTTGTATTTCCAGACTTTATGGACTGTGGGTATATTTTAGACTCTGGAAACCTGTGGAGCAGGAAATGCTATCCAAAAAGATTTGCATAATAAGCATGTGACCCCAACAGCACAGTCTCAGGTGTCTGAAATCTGAGTCTAGAAGACTTTGATCATTAATCCCACTTTTCTACTTTGAAAGTCACCATAATTTGAACGGTTAAACAAAACAGTCATGCAAATGTACAGGTGAGTTTTCTAAAGCTTACGTGGAGGCGTTGCTCTGTGAAATTAAACAGAAGAAAGGCTAGGCAGACAAATTGTCTCCATTTTCTTCATAGGTCCATGGTTTTTAGTGGTGGTTTTTCAATGATTTAATAATCTGGTGTCAATGTAAATTTGGCTATACTGCCTCCCTGCCACCTTCATACATTGAGCCCAACCACTGTAATTCCAGATAATTCCAAGTCTGGGCATTCCCAGGAAGTCAGGTCTGTGACTGTCTGGACACCTTGCTTAGTTGAACTCCAAACCATTTGCTCCCATGAGAGCCTTTTAGCCTCGTCTTATAAGCAAGCTCTAATGGGATGGAGGGGAGGGCAAAGCTTCTGCCCCCCTCAGCCTTCCTCTTGGCTTCTCAGCACACCTCCCTTTCATCCTTCCAGATCATATGGTGTGAGGGACCCCAGCAGCTCTCACCAGGAAGAAACTGGGGCCCTGGCTCTAGAGGACAGGTGGCTCTCTCATGCCCATCACACACTGTTGTTAACAGCAGAAAAACAGGAGAAAGTCATCCTTTTCGAGCTCCTTCGATTTACTTTGAATTCCTTACTCTCCCACTGAGGCCATCTTTGAAGACTAGCTGTGTTTACAGAGAGTAATAAATCTTAATTTATCATCACAGTTCTCCTTAAGGAAGACTTCAGAGTTCAGCGCAAATAGTAAGATGAATGTTAGCTTTGGTGATCTGTCATCTTTGTATCCCTTAGTAATAAGCAGGGAAGAAAAAGGGCTTTGCTCATAAGTTATAAGTTGTGGTGCAAACGGAAAATGTAGTGAAACAAAAGATTTTAAGAACTCATTGGTAAAAAAAAAAAAAAAGAACTCATTGGTGGTGTTATGAGTAATTGGAAAATCTTTGATTTAATGTTGATGCTCAAACCATGAGCAGATTTAAGATTTAGAACTCAGATGTTCTTGAAAGATAGGGCCAATGGAACCTGAGCTTTCAGGTGGCAGGGAGGAATATAATTTTTATTTTTAAGAAGTTCATTTTATTCTGTGAAGGTTTCTTTGGTTGAAAGAAAAAACTGAAAGTTAAATTACAATGATCCTTGAAAATGTCATGCCTTTTTATATCATTCCTTCCCCCACATGTGTCCTCATTTTGTTTTACTTTTTAAAATTTTGTTTGTTATCAAAATGAAAAAAATTTCATATCAAAATGCAAAGCAGCACATAGTCAATTTAATAAGGCAGAAAGAAGAAAGTGAACGTTACCTTTAATTCGACCACCCAGAGGTAACCACTGCCAATACTTGGTATATTTCCTTATGAACTTGCATGCAAGCGTGTGCACACGCACACACACACACACACACACACACACACACACACACAGAAGAATGGTTTGGTTGGACTACACATGTCTGTATAAGAGCATTAATTTAATGAGTCATGATCCTATCACTTGTAAAACATATAACATCAGGCAGTTTCTTAACCCCAGTAGGTAGGGGTTTCCCTAACTGTAAATTGGAGTCCAGAAGAACAATACCTAACCCATAAGGTGATGGGAGATAAAATGAGGATATACATGTAAAGGTTTATCACGGTGTCTGACACACAGCCAGCGCTCAACAAATGTGAGCCATTATTAATTTTCATCTTTCTCTTGTCACTTCAAAAAAAAAAAACATATAACTCGACAAGTCTTTTGGTAGCTTTGAGAAACTACCAATTTCCATCCATTCCTTCCCTATCTTGGTGGGGATTGACATATATTTGAATTCCTCCATGCAAGTTAGATTCCTGAACCTACAATTAGAGTCATTGTTAATAATGATGTTTATGCATATTGCAGTTATATGCCGGGACTCTACACCTGTCAGCTCATTTTATAGCTCACTGCACCTCTGAGAGGTAAACGCCATTATCCCCAGCTATAGATGAGAGAATCCATGCTGGCAAAAAAGAGCCAAGATCCAAACCCAGGCCTTCCTCTTCCCACTGGGTTGCTCACCCTGACACAGCCCAGTCTCAAATGCTAGCACATTCTGGAAGTGCTGAGGTACTGGGATGAGTCTGAAAGTGGCTTTCTGACCAATGTCCAGCTGGTACCTAATAGAGCAAAAACTATCTGTTAGGCAAGGAAGGCATCCTGAACTGGAAATCAGGAGACCTGGGTCACTAGAAGTTCCATTTTTCTCAAGGCATTTTGTTTTCGTGTAGAGTATGTGTGTTAATTATCGATCTTATCTTACTCTTGGGGAATGAAGTATAGATGAAAGTGATGATAATACTAATAATATAATGGAAGTTTTAAAAAGCAATGACTTGCCTCTCAACTACCATGGCTATTTTTAATTTGTGACCGTGGTCATTCAAAGTAGGTTTTCCCCCCTTGATACACTAGCAACTCCTTCTGGATCTCAGTAATATCTTTCCTTCCTTCCTAACTAGCCCACCCAGAGAGCATCCAAATTTACAAGATCTTGCCAGCTACCTGGTTCTCTCTCTGAGTCTTACTTATAATCTCTTACTTGTAATCTCAGTTACTCTCTGAAAACTGGAAAGTAATAGCAGGGTTAGTTCCCCTTCATAACCTTTTCCTCCACACATGCATTTATAAACTCTCCTCTCCTGGGGGTTATGTTAGACCCTTTATATGGCACTATTTGTAAATAGCGTGCCTTTGTAAACAACATGGTTAAGGTGGACCTGGGACCTGGAGAGGAATCCAGTCTTTCCTTTGTGAGAAAATTGTTCAGAGCTTTATCTGGTCCTTTGCTTTTCCCAACTATGACTTTCTCCAGCTGATGGGAAGCAATGATAGACCAGAACAGAATCAGACCAGGATTGGGGTTCTGTAGTTGCTTTTCTGGAAGGATTTCCCAGAGCTGGAGAACATAGGGCAATCAGGAAGAGGAATCTGATCCTTGAAGTCAATTTGGAAGAATTGATTGGGGAACTACTTACTGGCTATTCAGTGTTTCCTTAATGTGGTTCACTGACTTGTAAAGAGGAGATGTTTTGATATATCATCATAAGACCAAGCAAGTCAAGGTGAAGTACTCAATTGAATGGTAATTGCTTGGGAAGGAAAGAAGGGTCAAAGTGGTTGAACTTAATGATGCAAAGAGTAATCATGGGAAGAGAATTATAAACCAAGTGAGAAAGGTAGGGCAGAGAGATGAGGGACTCCAAGTGAGCCATAAAGATGATTAAAAACCTACCCTTGTAAGAAGACATCCATCAGAGTGAGAAACAGCACAAAGAATATTTTCAAGGCTCCCAAATTTTAAAAATGTGTATATGTTTTGCTTTCTGGATTTTTACCCATTAATGAGTATAGATGTGATTTTTTAAAAACTGAGTAACAAGTACAAAATAGGACAGTCAGATTTAGCAAATAAAAAATCCCATGCAATATTTGAGACATAAAAAGTATTCACATTTCACCTAAAATTCTAATTTAACTGGGTCTCTTATATTTTATTTGATAACATTGGTGCAAACCTGTTTGAAGGGAAGGGCACCAGCCCCTGGTAGGTGACGCCCTCTGGAGAAAAGAAGAGTCCCTGGGATACTATGCAATTTTAATTCTCTTTTAAAGTCTATGAAGGCCCTTCTGGGTGACATAGCACTCACTATTTTATTTTATTTTTTTTTTTAATTTTTTTTTCAACATTTATTTATTTTTGGGACAGAGAGAGACAGAGCATGAACGGGGGAGGGGCAGAGAGAGAGGGAGACACAGAATCGGAAACAGGCTCCAGGCTCCGAGCCAACAGCCCAGAGCCTGACGCGGGGCTCGAACTCACGGACCGCGAGATCGTGACCTGGCTGAAGTCAGATGCTTAACCGACTGCGCCACCCAGGCGCCCCATCACTCACTATTTTAAAGCCAGCTGATAGGGCTGAGGTGTGGACCAGGCCTAGAGGTTGATTGGATTAAGTGCTTCTAAATTCATCCTTGCCAAGTCCCCATTCTCAGGGGTAGGTCAAAGTGAAGACCTCTGTGAGCTGGAAGAAGTTTCTTTCTTTCATCCAGGGACCAGGGCAAGGGGAGGATGGAGAAGGAGTTTGAATACATTGTATAAGCAAGGGAGTAGGGACAAGGAGGTGAATGTGCAATACTCTGGTATTATGTCCTTGAAGAGAAAACATGGAAACCATCAAATCATATGCAGTTGACAGGAATATATGTGAATGGGATTACATTTAGTTAGGATTCTGTGCCAGGTTAACTGGAGTTCATGGATGCTTCTTGCAGATGGTAAGACTTTTATATTTTCACTTAAATAGTGAGATGGATTTAGGATATCAGATGAGAGTAGCTGCTCCACATAGGTGAGGTCACCCCTGGGAAACTTTCAAGATGGTGGGGGAGGGACCTGTGTAAAGTCTTGCCTACATGGAGGGGTGGGATGAGCTGGGCCACAGTGAGAGAAAAGAGCAGCGCAAAATGTTCAGTGGGCTTATCAAGACTAGAATCAAAATCGGTGCTTGATGAAGGGAATCTGAGTCTGCTTATCCCTTAGGGCAACCAAATGTGAAAGGGAAGAGTAGTTGCTAAAGAGGCTTTTTGCAGGCAGCAATGGCAGAGAAGACGTGGAAGGGATGTAGGGGTGGGGTGGGGTTCTGGTGATGAGGAATTCAGCAAAAGGAAATCATTTTTGTACATGAGGACCAACCAACATGTACCAACTAATCCTTTACTGAGGGCTTTATCACCCTTCTCTCTGAATAAGGGTGAAGGTGCTGAATAAGGTATTGAAGCTCCAGAGGTAAGTAAATTTTGATTTCTACCCTCAAGGGTTTCGTAGTCTGGCAGAAGGAGCGAGCCTGCAAACTGAGCATTGCCTAAGTTTTATCCCAGATACAGGGGAAGTATAGGTCCACAGAGACTCCCCCAGGATAGGCGCCATCTTGTCTTTGCTAGACTCACGTGACAGCTTCCTCACCCCTCTCTCTGCCTCTACTCTCCTAATCTTCTTAGATATTCTCTTCCCTGGAACCAGCACGATCATTCAAACATGGAAATCTGTTCAGAGCACTTCTGCTAAAACCCTATCATGAATGAAGCCCAAACTTCTCACAAAGCCATACTTCTAGCCATTGTCCAGTTTGCTGTTCTCCTCACACTGGCTCCAAGCTGACCAAACTTGCCGCCAGGCTGAACCTTTGTAGACCTCAGAACATGGCATCTCTGTTTCATCTCTGGACCTTTGCACTTGGCATTTTCACTTCCTGGAATCTTTCCTTCACCTTGCTAATACCTACTTATCCTCAGGGCTCAGCTTATAGTCACTTCTGGAAGCTTTCCCTGGTCTCTGGTGGGTTTCTGACAACTGCCTGGACTTGGCAGTTATCCCACACTGCACTGTAACTGCCTGATGCCTTACTTGTCTCCCTGTGGTCTCCAATCTCATTGGGCCCATCGTCAGTGCTGCTTATCAGTGTTTCCTCAGTACCTAATATGACTCCTGACTCAATAAATCATATTCTAAAATAAACCCATTTGCTAAATTGGGCTTTTTCAGGATATAGAAAGAGACCTGCCCAGGTTATCTTAAGCAACTGGGGTTTATCAGAAGGATCTCAGCCACATGCTGGCGGCCATTTCAACAACTAGATGATTCCTCGGAGCTCCTGAGGGGAGATGACTCATCAAGTAAGCCTTCTTCGCAGCAGGGAGGATTTTTGAGCTTGTACTGAAAGACAGTGTTTGCCTAGAGACCAAGGTAGGGAAGAGGGTGTTGTAGCCTCATCTGAGCTGACTGGCTTCCCACAACTGTCAGGCTCTTTTGTTAAATATCAGTAGCAATCAGGAAAGGTTGAGAACCGTATACCTCCTGTCTGACAACTTCACTGCCAGGTGGTAGGTTACTGTGAAAACAAGTCTTTGACCCCTGCCATACTTAGAGCAGGCATCAGCAAGCACACACAGAAGTAGTCCCACAACCTGCCTTTATATTTGGTTACATCTCCATCACTTGTTCCGGTGGGTGCTCCAATGAGCACTTTCCCAGCAGATTCTCTCTGAAGTCCATGCGACCACTCCGTGGGAAGAATCATCTGACTTTATTGTCAGATGACAAAATCCTCCATTAACTGGGGGTCCCCTGACTGATGGAGTTGCACAGCTGACGCACCGCTCAGAGGGGTCCGGGAGCTGGCTCCCCCAGATCCTTACAGCTCAGCAGGGAAAGACAGAAGTGGCTACACAACCCTTTCTAGCCAATTTATCTTAAAAATCCCTCATTCCACAGATGGAAAAAATATCTTTAACCTCCATTTTGATAACTACAAAACTTTCTGCTGCAGATTTGGATAGTGATATTTCAAGCGTGGACTCAGACGTGTCCTTCAAACATTAGCTCATGGTGTCTAGAATGTAGATTATGGGGGTCATCACACGATAGTCTATATCAAAATAATATAAATTTCAGACAATATGAAGAGTGGATGGGCAAGGGGACAGACATCAGCAAAGGGCATGGGTGAATTCACAGATAACCCTCTCTTAGTTGATGTGAGTTAAGACCATGTAAATATAGCTTGAGGAACTTAAATGTCAGAAATTCTTTCACATGGAGTCTGTGTGGTTAAGATCCATGGGAGTGACTTGGCACCTTTCTTCATCTGTTCAATGAGAATGATAATGTGTCTGTCACATGGGTTTTGGATGGGATGATTTATTTTTTTTTTTTTCAACGTTTATTTATTTTTGGGACAGAGAGAGACAGAGCATGAACGGGGGAGGGGCAGAGAGAGAGGGAGACACAGAATCGGAAACAGGCTCCAGGCTCCGAACCATCAGCCCAGAGCCTGACGCGGGGCTCAAACTCCCGGACCGCGAGATCATGACCTGGCTGAAGTCGGACGCTTAACCGACTGTGCCACCCAGGCGCCCCGGATGGGATGATTTAAAGAGAATACATGGAAGAGCTTGGCATGATGCCTTGTACGTAGTAAGTGTCCAGTAAACATTAGCTGTAATTGCTTTTACTGTTATTGTTATTAATATTAAGGTAATAATTGTTGTTTGCCCATTGTCTAACCCTATATGTGGTTCATAGTAGGCACTCAATAAGTAATTGCAGGGATGAATGCATTTGGAAGTCTCCTGATTCATATTGACTCATTTAACAAATATTCGTATGTGCCAGGCTCAGTGCTAGGCCCTGGAAATAAAATAAACACGTCCACACAACCTTACCTTAGAAGATTTTATAGTCTAGAAGGGTAAGTAGGCAAGTGAATGGGCAGTAGGGATGCTTCTACCTAAGCTTCGAAGGGCCCATATATATTCTAGGGGAGGGTCAGGAGGGAATCCCTGGGGAAGGTTATGTCTAAACTGAATCCAGAAAGGTGAGTAGGGATTAGCCAGGTGAAGGTGATTAGAGCAGGAAGAAAATCCCAGTTTAAATGTGTTCAGGGGCCTGAGGAAAGAAAACACCTATCTTTTTCTCACAGTTCTAGGCAGGTAATTTAGTTCAGCATCCCAGAGATGCTTAGACTAACGTTATAACTTTTCTCATATACAACTACACAAAAATCATTTATATGTTCTGACTGCAAAAGATGGAATACAAGCAAATGTTGCCACCAAGTCTGGAGAATGGAACACGGAAGGAATTATTTCCTCTCTCTTCCATTCCTTTCCTTTCCCTTCCCTTCATTCCTCTTCTACTCCCTCTCCCTCTGTCTCATTTCTGGTTTTTGTTAATATGATTTATGCTGTATCCAGGAATATAGGCTTTTATTCTTGGATTTCTACTTCTTGGAACTGATCTTACTGAGCCTGTTTATTGAAGGCTTCATGACTTAAAATAATGACTTCAAGTAAAGCATGTTCTTTTTGCTTCCACCATGTTTTTCAATCCACGGTCTTTTTTTTTTTTTTTAATGTTTATTAATTTTTGAGAGAGAGAGACAGAGAGAGTGTGAGCGGGAGAAGGGCAGAGAGACAGGGAGACACAGAATCTGAAATAAGCTCCAGGCTCCAAGCTGTCAGCACAGAGCCCCAAGTGGGGCTCAAACACACCAACCAGGAGATCATGACTTGAGCTGAAGTGGAGGCTTAACCGACTGAGCCACCCAGGTGCCCTTCAATCCACGGTCTGGATGAGAGTTCATTTGATCGGGCTCCAGGTTGTGTGTGGTTGTCGCAGAGGAGAGTGGTGGACGAGGGATGAGAGATTGAACAAATATTCCCATAGTCTTCTGGCTCTTTTGCTATATTATCCTTTGGAGTAGGGATTAGAAACAGATGAAGGGGCATTTGCAGGGTGATAGCAAGTCACTTGGGAAGCACCAATAACAGGGAGCTAGCCTTGGGGCGCTTGGGTGGCTCCGTTGGTTAAGTGTCCAACTTTGGCTCAGGTCACGATCTCACAGTTTGTGGGTTCAAGCCCCGCATTGGGCTCCATGCTGAGAGCTCAGAGCCTGGAGCCTGCTTCAGATTCTGTGGCTCCCTCTCCCTTGGTCCCTCCCCCACTCATACTCTATCTCTCTCTCTCTCAAACGCAAATAAACATTTAAAAACATTAGAAAAAAAAGGGGGGGCTGGCCTTTGTCTAAGTTCTTTAGCTCTCCTGGGACCAACTTTGACACCACTTTCATTGGGCAAGTGCCCTGGTATTAAATTGGATTTACTTCAGAATTCCTTTCATTGTGCTTGGATATTGGAAAGTTCTGTTCTAGGTTAATTAACTCCCACCCAACCCCTGCCATGGCTAGATCACACCCTCAAGTCAAGTGTTTACTAGTAAAATATCTTAGGATTCATACATTCACTTACCCATTTATAAATAGGTTTACTCAACAAAGATTTACTGAATACCTACCATAAGCAGAGTACTATAAAAAATAAGGAAAGGGAGGAAAATGGAAACTTATATTTTTAATAAAAATTTAAATTTATTAATAGCAGGTTTCTCAACCTCAGCACTACTACTACTGATGTTTTTGACTGGATAGTCCTTTGTTGTAGGGGCCTGTCCTATACTTTGTAGAATGTTTAGCAGCATCAGTGGCCTCTACCCACTAGATGCCAGTAGCACCCCTCCCCAGTTATGACTATCAAAAATATTCTCAGACATTGCCCTTGGGGGGCAAAGTAGCCAGTGGTTGAGAATCATCCTAGACACTTCACATACATTTTTTAATTTAATCTTTCCTCCCAATAAGCCCTTGAGGAATATGGTTTGAATATGAGAGTAAGAAAAGCTAAATGATTTACTCAGGGTCCCATGGGTAATAATTATGGGATTTGGGCTTTAAATCTAGACCTTTCTACAGACTATCTCCAGACTTCCATACAACACACTGTCCTACCCCGAAAGGAACTTAAGATCTAGTTGGAGAGATGTGATATGAACCAGATAAATTATATGTTTGCAGTTATTGGAGAATAAGTGATGTGAGCACTCAGAAGAGAGAGGTAACAGTAGGCTAGGGAGGTCAGGGAACACATCCTGCAGAGATTAGAATGTTCTTTGAATATCTGTGGATGAACACTTTGACTGGAATAGTGATTTTGTGTGGAGGAGTGGCAGGAGGTAGGACTTGACAGGTATCGTTGGGGAGCAGTTAAGAACATAGCACTGGGTCCAGATGGAATTGGTTTGAGTTCTGGCTCCTCTACATATTAGTTGTGTGACCATGAGATAATGAGGTAATCTTTTAGCCCAGTTTCACTGCCTGTAGGATGAGTTGATAATAATAGTACATATTCTTAAGTTGTAATAAGGATTTAATGAGTCGATATGTAAGGGGCTTACAACAAAACCCAGCCTCCAGTAAGTGCTCAGTAGGTGCTGGCCACCTAGTGCTTGATTCTGTTGGACTTCAAATAGCTCAGAATCCATATCGTAAATAACAGGAGTTTTTGAATCAGGATCCACAGGTATTGCCATTCCCCTTCCTGTGTTTATGGCAAAATTACAAATTGGTATCTTTGAGTTAGAAACCATCTCTGGTTCCATCAACTGTTCCCAGAGTACCAGTGTCAAATGGTTCTACACCTCTGTAGGGACTTTGGGCTTGAAGCTTCAGAGACATCTTTCCAACAGAGATTTAAAGGGGGAAAGAGTTAGGGGTGCCTGGGTGGCTCGGTAGGTTAAGTGTCTGACTGTTTAGGCTTGGGTCGTGATCTCACGGTTTGTGAGATCGAGCCCTGTGTCAGGTCAGGGCTGACATTGCAGAGCCTTCTTGGGATTCTTTCTCTCCCTCTCTCTCTCTGCCCCTGCTCTGTTCGCGTGCTCTTTCTCTCTCAAAATAAATAAATAAGCTTAAAAAAATAATAAAAAATAAAGGGGGAAAGAGGAAGCCTGGGCATCTGTTCAGACAGTCATTCACTCTTTACATTCAGTCAACATTTACTAAATCTGGGCATTATGTTTCCATTAACTACATCTGGAACACCAGGAAGTCACCACTCTGCCCATGTGTCAGCTGTAAGTTTATTGGATAGAATTGTCATTGTTTAGTTTTAAGACAATTCAAAGTTATTTCTGTGGTTTGTGTTAAAATCTTGAGGTTTCTTCTCATGCTTCAGTTGGTGCCACTGCTGGGCCTTGTATTTATGGAGATCTGACGGCCCTGGATGTGGTTGGGGATCTTCTCCTGGGAATTTCCTCTCTCTTCCTCTCTCCAGCTTTTTATAGCTACATAAGGTTTAGATCTCTTAGCAAACACATGGATAATTATGCCCCTCTCTGTTTATAGACTCAGGATAAATTGTCCTAATGGGAAAATATCTGTCTTTTGTAGTAATTTGGATCAAGGCTATTAATATTTTATATGTGTGTGGTTCGTTTTGCCTTTCTGAAAATCATTTTGATGTTTGTTTCACTCACAAATCATCTATTGTTGATATACAACAGCACTCAATAAACCCCATTAAAAATCTTTTCTCAATCTAAAAGTAGTTTACATTGGAAAAGTACGTGACCCATCCATATGCTTTCTCACAGATGTTGAATTAAAGGAAACAGTTGTAATTTTTTTAAGTTTATTTATTTTGAGATAGAGCAAGCTGGGGAGGGGCAGAGAGAGAGAATCCCAAGCATGCCCGGCATTGTCAGCATGGAGCCTGATGTGGGGCTCAAACCCACAAACCATGAGATCATGACCTGAGCTGAAACCAAGAGTCTGATGCTTAACTGACTGAGCCAGTGAGTTGCATTTTAAGACTCTTAAGGGGCCTCTGATAAGAAGCTCATACAAATGACCCACCAGAGTCTGATCACCAGCACGTTGGAAAAACTCAATTCAGCTCAGCATCCCTGTCATAATGCATTTATATTCATTCATTCAACAGTCACAGAAGACTTACTATATGGAAGGTTAGGTTATAGATGAATAGCTTATAGTTTCTGAATAATAAAACAGAGGTAAACCTTGATTGGATTCTTCAGCTTTGTGACAGACAGAAAGATATGCTTCTGATCAGAAGGCAAAACCAGTTCTTTCCTCTGCTAACCTGGGAAAAAATTGCATTCCTTAGGTGTTATAAACCTATAGAAGTCTTGTTTTTTCATCAGTTTGGGCCAACAAGCATAAATGCTCCTCTTTGCAATGTTTCCTCCCTCCCAAGAGCTAAAAATACTTAATGATCGAAAGCAGTGGTTAATGGGTAAGCACACCCTTTTGAGTCAAACTAAATGAGTTTGAATTGGGAACTCCAACATTTACTAGCTTTGCTACTTAACCCCATTGTCACTCAGTTTCCTTGTGTTAGAATAAGCCTAATAATTATTCCCACTTCACAGGGCTCCTGCAAAAAAAAAAAAAAAAGAGAGAAAAGAGAGATAATCTACATAAAGTTGCTAGCACGGTGCCAACATAATTATAGTAAGAGCTTAATAATGCATAGCTATTATTATCTTTAACATCACCATCAACTAATATTTGTGTGCCCACTAACCAAAAAGCAATGTTGCCTATACACAGAAACACTATAGGGTAGCAAGTCTATAAAATATACTTATCATCTATTCGGTGTTTGGAGTTGGACATATTCTTTTTTTCTTAAGTTTATTTATTTTGAGAGGGAGAGAGAGAGCGCACAAGCAGGGGAGAGGCAGGGAGAGAGGGAGAGAGGGAGAATCCCAAGCAAGCTTCGCACTGTCAGTGAGAAGCCTGATGCGGGGCTCAGACTCATGAACTGCGAGATCATGACTTAAGCTGAAACCAAGAGTTGGATGCTTAATCCACCGAGTCACCCAGGTGCCCCTGGAGTTGGACAGATTCTTAGACATACCCATTCCAATAAACAAGGATCCAATGAGATGTGAGCATATGTTTGCAGGGAGCCTTATATTTTTGTGGGCCTTGTAGAGCATGGACACTCAGGACCTTTGCTCCCACATTCCACGAGTCAAGAGGACCACTTTAGCCCTAGAAGGGAATGAAAGGAGTTCTCTAGACTGGCTCCTGCCTGAACAGACTAAGACTATCACTTAAGATGGAGTTTGATAGGTAAAGACTGCACAGTGATGTCAGTGTCATGTCAGTTACCATTAGCGTCAAGCAAGCCTCCTTCATGTCTGACCCAAATTTTAATGTTGAATTTGTGCCTCTTACCTCTTCTGTCTCCTGTGGAGATGAAGAACAGCTGGTCGGTATCCTCTTTATAATAACCCTTCAAATGGGAGATGACTGTTAAGTTTGCCTTTAGGCACTTTTTTACTCTAGACTAAACAATTGCAAATCCTTTAACCTTCCCTCAAAGGTTCTATTTTCTGTCTCTTTAATCATTTTGGTTCTCCTTTGGAACGTTTCCAGTGTCTCCCCATCTCCCTTAAAATGAGGGGCCTCACACTGGACATATCACCCTAATAAGAGTCTATCAGCTGCCAAATTCTTCATTATGGGGGAGGAAGGAATGAGGAGAGGCATTTCTCTTTCACGTCAACCTCCCGCCAGTGTGAACTTGCCCCAGTACTGTGTTGCCTATTTCTTATCAGTACAATACGCAGAATTCATATTAAATGCATGGTCTGCTGTGATCCTCGTGTCTTTGTTTTTCTCAAATCTAGATATTAACTCCCATTTGTGCCTGTCATTTTGATCATCACCCCTCAGGACACTACTTTGTAATCAGCCATCCTGCTGAACTCTAAACTCTTTTTAATGAACCATTTCCTTTATGTGTTGAAGACACTTTGGATTCTCTTAACATATCAGCAGTTTCTGCTCAAATTAATATTACTTGTAGACTCTGGTGTACACATAGCAATCGTAAGTATTATTTAAACCAGACCCAGGGTAAAATTGGAGGCCACTTTTAAAGCACCCCTTTGTTTACTGAACCATTGATCTCTTTTCCAGTCTGCAGTGAAACCGGTGAGGGAAAAGACTGAGCACATCATATCTTTCTGGCATGCTGATGAGAATGTCATATGCATTCCAAAGCTTTCCTGAAATTAAGTTATTAAACAGATGTAAAATTTTAATTCCTGGCATATACACACCCTAAACTGAGTTTAGACAACAAAGTTTGTGGGGGAAGGGAGAATATTTATTTGTACTAAACTTAAAATCCTGGATTTAGTTTAAACAGCATTGATTTGCACATCATAAATTATATACCAGATTGAATGAAGGAGCAGAGAAAGTTAGAAGTAAAGCACTAAGAAACTGTCAGTGGAGGGGCCCCTGGGTGGCTCAGTGGGTTAAGCGTCCAATTTCAATTCAGGTCACGATCTCATGGTTCATGGGTTCGAGCCCTGCACCAGGCTGTGTGCTGACAGCTCAGACCCTGGAGCCTGCTTCAGATTCTGTGTCTCTCTCGCTGTCTGCCCCCGCCCTGCTCACACTTTGTCTCTTTCTCTCTCTCTCTCTCTCTCTAAAAAATGAATAAACATTAAAATTTTTGTTAATTTAATAAAAAAATTAAAAAAAAACTGTCAGTGGAGAAAGCAATCTGAAAGGAAGAAAGGATCGCTTCTGAAATTGTTAGAAAATCATGCCATTTGAACCTAATTCCCATAAAACTTACCAGATACTGAGATGTATGCTAGTGAATCTACTAGGACTACCACCCCTAAGCAGAAGAGAGGGAAATGGGAGGGGGGTGAGGAGCCAACATTCACCGAGACCTTATAATATTTGTAAGCCAGACACTGGAAGAGTTCTTAGCTTTTCCTAAAATCACAAGCCTCATTTGCTTTGACCCAGGAACTGTAGGATCTTGACGCATGCAAAGCTTGTTCTCACTGGACACCTATAGTGTTCTCCTAAACTCCACACATCGTTGTCAGTTGCGAGACCCACACCTCCTAGAGACGCACTTTATCCTGGGATTCCGTTTCCTTGTAGTGCTTTCACAGGAACGCCAGCACCTGGCAGTCCTGCCTGTCTCCAGGTTTGCTGTTGTGCCAACCTGAATGAAGCAACTGGGGGTAATTCCAGGACTAGTGATTATGGTGATTAGTTACCAGTGTTCTCTGTGGGCTGCTTCAGAGAGAAGGCAGATTACCAGCCTGGCCTTGACATGGCTTGGCCCCTCTCGGGCCCTAATTACCCATTCCAGTAACAGTAATAGTATTGGGAACAGGAGCCTTCTTTTGCCTGTTCCTTTACAATTAATTGCTTCGAATTCCACCAGATCTATACCTCACAAAGCTAATTTATTTTAAGTGGCTGCTGGATACCCAGGAAGAGAACCATAGCTGAGAGACCTAAGTTTGGGGCAAGATTCTGGTATGAACCCCAGGGAGTGGAATGGGTGTTCTCAAGTCCCAGGGGGCGCAGGTCTTCCGTTTGTGCCTAGATGGGTGCCATTCAACCACAGGTGGTCGCCATACCTCTCGCCCCCTCTGGGAGCTTCAATCGGATCCCTTTGTGAAGCCAGGTGAAAATATGCTGTGAGCAGAAGTTCCTTCATGGTTTGAGGTTTGGCACAGCGATGCTTTTACTTTTCAACAAGTGTTAAAGGTGGGAAAATGGAATAAAATACAATTGAAGTCTTAAAAAACCTCTTTATGCAATGAAATGTGGGGTGACTCCCCCTCTCTCGGAGAACCCCCCCCCACCCCGCTTTAAGAAAAGCAAACAGTCTTTTCCTGTCTTATTTGTATTCCCATTAATTAGAGACAGGAAGCCCTCGGTGGGTGTGATGTAAACAATTCAGCCTCGTGGGGCGGGCTTCCTCATCAGTTTGCAGCTGGAGATGGCTGAGCCGCCCAAGCCCATCCTTGCCTCTCCGGGGAATGACTTGTTGACTGAACCCCGCAGACGACGGGAGGGGCGCGGGAGCGGGAGAAGGTATAAAGGAAATGCTTAAGTTGTGCAGTCACCGGTGATTGTAATTCAGCGGTGGTAAATTGGGTTCCTGCGGCAGCAAGGCTCTGACTGGAGGTTTCGGAAAAGTTTCTTGACACGCTGCCCGGTGCGATGGTTGCGATTCTGGTTTGGGGCTCCCCCACCCACCCCCTGTAAGAACCCACGCTGCTGCTGGTTATGAAACGGAGCGGTTATGAAATGAACTGGTGTCGGGGAGGTGGAGCTTCTCGGAGAGAGGGAGAACTTTTGACCGGGCGAGGGTGTCTGAGAAGGGCGTTTGCTGCTCCGAACCTGCTCCCGGGGACGGCGGGAAGCCCCCCTCCCCCACCCGGCACTTGATGTAAACAAAGGTGTCTGCGCGAGCAACCGCAAAGTCCGTGAAACCCTCCCGCGGGCGGCTTCCTCTTCCCCGCGAGGGAGTGAGCGGGGAAGGGGTTCTGGAATGCTGTGGAGTTTTGACAAGTGAGCAGGGGAGTGACGGGCCGAGCCGGGATCCCATTACAGTCTTTTCATAACCTCCCAGCCGGGGCTGCGGGCGGGAGGAGGGGTCCTCCCACGGACATGGAGCGGACCGAGAGGCACCAGCTCCAGAAGGAAGGCGCGGAGGCGCGCAGGGGGGCGGCGTCCCGGGCGGGGAGCCCGCGCTGAGCGCCCCCCTCCGGCGCGCAGCGGGCGGCGGCAGGTGATTAAGCTGCGGCTCGCGGGCGGGCGAGCGGGGCCCCGGCGCGCGGGATTAGCGCGGCCAGCTGCTCGCGACGCGCACGCCGGCGGCGGGAGACGAGACCCCCGAGGTGACTGCAGAACTGGAGGTAGGAATATGCTTAGCAAACAGAAAGCTCGGGCTTCCCCTCCCCATCGGGTTGGGGGTGCGGATCCAGGCTGAATCCACAAATGTAGAAATTTAGCTCCAGCCTCGGAGAAACGCCGCAGCCAACTAACTCATCTCGCAGATCACTTGGGCGTCTTGTTTTTGACCTGGGGGATCGGCGTGTTTAGAGATGGTTTGTGTTCCTTGGGAGGAGAAACCGACTTGGAGCTGGTTTGTCAATTACTCGACGGAAGGAGGCGCCCGGAGTGTGTGTGATAGGCGGAGGGGAGGGGGCCGGGAACGCACCAGGGACAAGGCTGGAGGGGCTCCAGAGCCACGGTTCTGTCAGACACCTCGGATAAGAGGTGCTGTTGAAGCCCATGAAGTGTGTTTGTGTGTTTGGGGCGTGTTCCAGCAACCTGGGCATCTGTGACATTGCCCTTATCCCAAGCTCCTCGCTTTGGCTAGTCCGGGAGGGAATCGGAGGCAGAGAAAAGATGCGTCTTGTCTTCCACCAGTGGGAACTTTTTTTTTTTTTTAAGCCTTCAGGGAGCCATGACATCCTTTGGGGACAGATCTTTGCCCCAAACTACTAAACAGCCTGCTTGGACAACTCCCCCACCATTGATTCACAGAATATTTTGATTTAGTGTCCACAGACACTTTAAGATTTTAAAGATGAAAGATGTTTGGAAAGAGAATGACCTTTTCTATCATGTTGTTATTCCCTAATAGATAGTTTATAAATACTAGGGGTGAAATTAAGTCAGTCTTGTCTGTGAAAGGGGGGTAAGAAGGAGATAACTACAGCTGTCATCCTGGGAACCATTTCTGGGAGAAAAGCTTCTGTGAAGGTAAACAATAAACACTTTTCATATAAATAGGTCAGGCTGAGTTTGATATCATAAGGGGCATGACATAAACTCTGTAAATACTATCATAAAAGGCATGACCTAAACATCTTCAAATACACATGAAATAAATAGTATTTTCAAACTTTACATGCCTAGACTGTTTTGCCCTTGCAGATGAAGTGAAAAATGAGGTACAAGGGGGATCTTTCTACCTCCAATGTTAATCTGGCCATGTAACACTCACTAACCTATACCCTTTCTTTAGCTGAAATATTAACAAAGTTAACAGGACTTAACCCCAATTGTTTTCAGGATCTCTAGTCAAATGCTTTGTCTTTAGGGTGCAGCCACAGGACCCACTGGTGTAGGGTGGACCTTGGGAAAGGACAGCTTTGTCCGGTTCTACAAGAAAAGGATTCTCAGAGTGGGCTACACACAAAACTGGAAATCAGATGTACCAGGCAAAGTGGGGAAACCCATGTGGACTCGGGATTTCAGGCTTGCTCACGCTCTTTCACCCTTAGGGTCTGTGAGCCTGCATGACTGGGTAGAATTGTCTGAGGACATACCCTAATCCAGTGGGAAAGGAAGACTTCATAAAGAGCTGCAAAGCTTCCAGAAACCGCCTTTCTGCTTGCCTTCTTGCTGCCACAAATTGCCTGACACTGTGCTTAGCATGTACAGTCCCCTTTAATCCTCCGTTCCTGCTAATCTCCTCTGTAGATCCAGGCAGGTCACACTTAGGAATTGTTTCCTTGAAGGGAAATAGTGACCCCATTCTGGCCTCTTTCCTGGGACATTAAGTTCTCTTCTCATCTGCTCTGCCAAGAGCTCAGCCCTGCCTCCTTCGTCATCTCTTCTGTTTCCCAAAGGTTTCACCAAGTACCTTTGCTGCCTTCTGGAAGTGGGTTCTCCTGGGTGGGGAACCTTTCCTGATCTGTGTTTGGGTTCTCATTCTGGAATCTGATTCCAAGTTTCCCCTTTTTCCTGAATCAAAACTATACATAAATATAATTTTCTAAGTCCGATATTTCTAGAAGCAGCAGTCACTTGCCCCACCCTTCACCAATCTCAACTCGTGTGCCCCCAAAACAACCACTTTCGACTCTTTGTATGTATTTTCAAACACTGCAGGTACCCACGGCTCAACCTGGTACTCTCCCTCACCGGCCCTTGGGCCTCCTTCCCCACTGTGGATTTGCTGCTCTTGAGGCCTGCTCTACACCCATCATCCTGGAAATCTTTCTTCATTCTACCGGGGACTCACTGCCTCTTTCCCATGTGGCATCCCCTGGGTTCTAGATCCACATCTTCCTCTTTCTTTGTTTCTGTTCTCTTTCTGGTAAGACACATCTTCCAGAAGTTCCTAAAAAAGAGTACATGGGAAATCAGTTTTTTAAGATCTTCCAAGTTTGACTGCATGTGTGATGAGGTATGAACTCTAGGTTGGAAATCCTTTTTCCTCAGAATTCAGAAAACATTGCTCTTCCAGGTTCAGGATTGGCATTGAGATGTCTGTCATCCTAATTCCTGATGCTTTGAATGTAATTATTTCCCTCTCAAAGTTTTTAGGGTTTTCTCCTTGTTCTTTATAATGTCCTCTGTCTGTAATGAAATTTCTTTATAACATATCTTGCTGTGAGTTTTTTTTTCCCCCCATCCATTTTACTTGGCTTTCAAGACACCTCAGTCTGGAAACTCATGTCCTTCGGTTCTGAACAGTTTTCTGGAATTAAAAAAAAAAAAAATCATTTCTCTCCTCTTTTGGAACATCTATTAAGTTGGAAGGGGATCCTCATGGATTGAATTTCTAATTATTTTACTTTTTCCTCTTATATTGTCTCTCTCTTAAAAAAAAATTCTACTTCCTGGGAAATTTCCTCCTTTTATCTTCCAACCCGTATACTGAATTTTTATGTATGCCATCAAATTTCTAATTTCCAAGAGCTCTTTAAAAAATCTCTGAAATATTCTTTTTATAACCTCCTGTTCTCATTTCACAGATGAAAAGCTTTCCAACTCTCTGCAGATCTCAATGACAGCTTCTTTGAAGCGTTCCTCTGTTCCCTGCACATTTTCCCCCCTCAGATTTCCTCCTAGTTTTTGTTTTGTTTTTGTTTTTAAATTTCATGCATGTTAAAAACTTTCCTCTAATGTCTGGTCCTGAACTGATCACTTAAAAGCTAACTGGAAAGTCTGCATGTGTGGATGGGGCTTCCACCCAGGAATGAATAGTTCCTTCTTACAAAGAAAGACACCTAGAACAGTGTTCTGGAATCTGTAACAAAGCCTGGCACACGGTAAACTTTCCATTCCTATTTGCCAAATGACTGAATGACATAGGATCTTGCCTGGGGCCCGGGTAGTAGTGATTATTAGAAGCTCCCCAGGTGATCCGAATGTGCATCTGGCCCTGAGCATCTCTGCTGGAGGATTATCTTGCTAAACAGTTTCATTGGAGGACTCCCTGCGGTGGAAGGTCTGGAAGGTCGTTCCTCTCAGAGGAAACTAATCAGGTGAAAAGAAATCAGGTGGAAGGAATCAGGTGAGGGGAATAGGTTGGTGGCGGCATTCAGTGAGCCAGATTTGGGAGGGAGACCAGGAGTCCGATATTTGGTACGGAGACTTTGTCTTGTTCCCCCGTGTTTAAAGCGGCACCCCTTCCATTAGCTACCTGTTGTGTCTCTGAGTCCAGAGTTGCTCTGATTTAGCAGAGCAAACATGACACAGAATGTAGGCAGTCACAAGGGAGCTAGGGCTGAGGAGATTACAGGGGTCTGACCGCTTCAGGCACAGACTCTTAGCAAGCGTTCCTACCTTTGGGACCCTTGTCTGGTGACCCCAATTCCAGAGACTCTCTGCAGCTCTGTGGCATGAATCCCTGCCTGCTTCTGTGCTTTCTGCCCTGTCTGCGAAGTCAGTTACTACTGGATGGGCCACTTCCCAGCTTCCAAAATTCGTTGCAACCATTGCTGCTTCAGTTCTCTTGAAGAGTTTAGCGAATCCCTCTCCCCATGCTTAAAAAAAAAATCACTTTACTCTCATTTCAATCCATCATGTTTACTCGGGAGTGCGTCTCTTTGCCTCATGCCCCAACTTTGTCTTGGAACCTTCCCTGCAGTTCTTTCTGTATTTATCCCCCTCTACTGAAGGTGATACATTATACTAGATACATTAGCATCTTCTCCCTCGTGCTATTAACCATGCTTCTTCGTATGTGTGGAGTATCTAACAGAAGGCATTTTTGAACATGTTTGATGTGATGGCTTACCACAGTTCTATCTGTGGGAATAACTGCACAGCATGTTAACTTTTTTTGAAGTATATTCATGTTCCTTTCCTTCTTTGGTCCTCACCAGAGGCCCACTGAGTGGCTTAGTGGTCATGTGGATTTGGAAGCATCCATTTTCTGAGATGATTAGCACATTCTGGTTGTGGTACCTCCATTCCACATTCAGAGACAAGTGGAGGAAAGAGTCTGTGATTCAAATCTGGGTGATGGGGTGTGAGGGAATGTCCCTTGTGGTGCTTCTAGGGAAGGTTTGCTCATTACTGAGAAAAGGCCACGAACAAATGACCCCTTTGCTTCCTGGATACGTTGCTCCATTCTTAGGCATCTTGTCTCCATTCTTAGGAGGAAGCCAACACACAGGAGACAGCAGATCCCAGAGTGTCCTCAAGAAGCACTAGGCTCTCTCTTGCAGGTCCCATCCTGTGAGAATGATTAATTTCCTCCTTCTTCAAGCCACTTTGAATCAGGGTTTGGTATCGTTTGCTGCCAGACTTTGATACAGGCAGACATTTTTTATGTGTGGTCTCATTCCTAAGAGTGTTAAGGCAGACGGTGGGCTTACCTTACTGAAGTTCTAAGCTGATTCCTCATTCTGGCTCCAAATAGGATTCCTCTCGATTCTGTTTTCTGGGCAGATGAAATTAATTTTATTCTCTCTTCAAGCTTCAAAAGAAGGAATAACTGGGGAGACATTTGGTGGGGAAAAGAGGATTCCTTGCTTTGGAGATTGTTAGCTGATCCCAGCGAGAGAACATTCTGGGGCTGTCACAGAAGGGCAGACTGTTCTTAAAATGACAAAGCAATGATGAGACCTCATACATTGCAGCCCATGAGAAGCCAAACACTAGTTTTCATTCACTGTTGTGGTTGTGGAGGCTGGCCAAGTCTTGCCTGCACACTTGGTGTTGTTTCCTCTGTCTTCCATCCTTTGTATTTTGGGGAATCCCAGACTTTGGGAAGCTTTGGAGAAGAAATAAATTCTGAAAGTGCTCAGTGTTGTCAGGAAGACTGAATGCAGGAGAAGGTAGTACCTGTTTTCCCCAATCTGACTCAAGTGGCAATGGCACACCGTCTCTATTTTAAGAGTAGGAAGCCCTCCTAATGTCTTCCATTCCCAGTGTGATGTTAGCCTAAAGAGAAGCCCCTGATTGGACTTAGCATTATACCATCATTGTCCTGTTTGTATCTTTTACTAAACGAAGACTGTAAGGATGAACTTCATATTGTAATACAGATAAGATTCATTGAACACTTACTACTTGCCTGGCACTATAATAAACTTTATATGTATGCGGTAACCTAATCCTCAAAAATGATCTTATGAAGAAGATGCCATTATTATCCTGTTTACAACAGAGATCACTTGAGGCACCCCTTAGTTAGGGAGATTGTTCAAGGTTGTCCAGCTTTTCGGTGCTGAAGCAGAGAGATTCAAATGTTGGCAGTCTGGTACTGGAGGCCATTCCATGCTATATAACATGTATGCTTTGTGCAATGTATAATTCATCATTATAGCCCAAACACCCTTTCACCATCTGTAGTGTGCAATAGGGATTCAGACATTACCATGAATGAATAAACAGGATTTTTCATGTCATTACAGACTCATTAATTTTAATGGCAGTGTATTTGCCCATCGAGTCAAAGGACCATAATTTGTATAACTATTTCCCCAGGGTTAGACATAGTAGTAACATGGGCTAGAATATCTGAGACTAGGACTGTCCTGAGAAATCCCAGGTATGTGGTCACTAATTGGGAGATGACCAGGAGACATTTTTTTTTTTTTTAACTCTCCTCCCTCCCTCACACATTACTTTTCCCATCTTCTGCCACCCTTAGGAACGATCCTAATCCTCATCTTGTTCCAGATTCCCATTGCCATCAACAGAACTGCGCATAATAGTAAATGGTGTTATAGAGGCTTTCATACTTCTGGAACCTTTTCTGAAGGTCCCTGTTAGAAGTTAAACGTTAGTTGGCAGGGAATTGCTATAAGAAATGCGGATCCCTGAAATGTCGCCTGCCAAGTGCTGTTTTCCAGGTGGTTTCTCATAACATGTCATTTTGCACTTTTGAGTCCTGAGATAATATATCTGACTCCTTCATTTGTTATTTAAGACTTTTGGCTGACCTCTGGGATTCTTGTTTTAATTGCCGACTGATAGAAAATATAAATGGAAAAATGTGTGTGCAAACTTTGGAGTTTGTTTTTTTATCTTTGAAAATTGGGCTGGTAGGGATAGAAGATTAAGGAAAATTTATGAGACAGTTTTGTCTGGTTAATGGGCTATCTTCTTAACAGTTTCACTTGTTAGGCCCTATGTAAACAAATACACCGTGTGTCAAACAATATGAGCATTATGTACAAGCTATTTGCAGTTGAAGAAATTTGTTTATATAAATTATATCTGAGGTACACCTCAGATGACCTTGATGTTTAAATTTAGATTAATCTTATGGTGAAACCTTTTTGTACAAGTCATTTTTTTGAAACGTCAAAGATACACTTGTTCCAAATATATTTCAAATGTATATACATGTGTGTGTAATTTAGAAGTGTGTGCACACACATGTTGTGCACCCCTTACCTCCAATTCGTCATCTGCCTTCCTGTGCACCAAGAGGTTTAGTGCTATAAACGACAACATCTGGACTCCCTTGTCTTGTGTCTGGTTGGCTTCAGCCAATGGGAGGCACGGGCAGGGGATCAGAAGGCCGGAGGAGACAGTGTTGGGGTATTTATCCCCCTTGTCACAGAGCCCTCAGCCTTGCAAAGGTTCTGATGATGGCTAATTTGTTCCAGCTCTTGATGGGCAGCTCACTTTCAAGGCTCCAGTTTGCACTGTTTCCTCCCGTTTGCCCTTCAGACCTAAAGGTGATAACGGTTTTCCAGCTTGTTCATTGCTGGCCCCCGGGTGCTTCATCCTGCCCACATCTCTCTAAATAGTCCCTACATAAAATTCTCTCTTGTTCAACCCTTTTGAGTGTGCTTTCTCATTCCAGCTGGGTGACCTCATGATATGTATGGTCCTCTGTTTCTCCTACACAATCTTGTCCTCTCAGGCTCTAAAATGCCAGTTACATTTACATGAGTGTGTCTGAATTTGAATTGTCCTGTCCGAGAGTTGCCCTTTCACCCTTGTGTCTGTTTTGTCTTTTCTGTTTGATTACTAGTCCTGGGGAGTGAGGCAGGGGCGTGAATTATTCCTCTTTCTTCCTGCAACGCCTAGTACGCTTTTTACATGCAGAGGTCACAAACAATTGGCAACTCGAAGTAGAGGAACATAGGAGTACGTGTGCATATGTGGTATGTATGTGAGTGTATCTGTGACCATTGATTGTTTTAACCTTTGTTTGTATCCTTACCAGCTTTGGTTCATTCGTTTATGCAGTAAACAAAAATGCCACGTGCCGGTTTATAGGCAACACATTATGCTAGGCATGCCTTCATATGGTCTCCTCAGAGTTCATGAAGAGTCATAAAGGGGTTTCATTAGGAACTGAAATAGAATTTCCAAGCTAGAAGGAATGAGAGCTTTCCTAACCTGGATTTATCATTCTAAGGTGCAGCTCAGGCTGAGTGGGTCTGTGCCTTGTTGTGGAGCATAGATAGTAAGTCATATGGATGACTGGAACTTGGTGCCCCACCTCCCAGCGTCCACTCCCTTCCCCATCTCCCTCCTGTCACACTACCTGCTCATCTCCTGGGTGCTTTCTGGTGAAACAAACCTCTACAAGGTGTCCTTTAGAAAGCCTGTCTGCTGCCCCTTATTGCTTCCCTCTGTATGAAAAATGCAAGCCAGATAGTCATGCTCTGGGCTTCATAAAAAGGCCCTAATAGGATGCAGACAGAGGATTCTAACCCAGGCTCCAACATCAGCCCCACGTGTAGACAGCTGGGGGAATATTTGGACCAACCCATCACCACTCTTGGATATCTCCCTTCACCAACTGTAAACTCTGGAGCAACGTTTTATGTGAGTGTATGAGGTGTTGGGATTGGGTTGGGAGTGAGTTATGTGCTCGGCAGCTCCCAGAGCCAGAGTCGCAGGCCTCATCTGTAGAAGATGCGATCTGTAAGGCCCCGGCTGCTCACAGAACCATTCTGTCGTTTGCTATTTGGCTCTGTTCCTGTGATGATGGCCCTTTATGAGTCCACTTAACGCAAGGACCAGAGTACAGGTATTCCTACAAAATCAAAAACTTTGGCTCTGTTATACTCACCTTAAAGCTGGTTTAAGATGGACAAGAAAAAGCCTTAACAGAAATAAAGCAGATTGGCCAAGATTGGCATCACCCGTGTGTGATAAGATGAATGTAATTAATGTCCTGTCCTCCCTACCTTACCTTCTTTCACATATGCAGGTCAGCAGGGAGGTGGGGAAGATGGGTGTGTGAAGCTGATAAGTTGTTTGCCTTCACCTGTAAGCCTTGGGTTCAAGATTAAGGGAGGAAAAGGCAGAACAGTGTCTTTACTGACCCCTGCTATTAGCCGGGCTTTAACTAAAGAATCTCACGCCCAGATAAGTGTTAAGTCCATTTTGTAGATTTGGAAACTAAGGCTCAGTAGGGCTGTGACCTACTCAGAATTATGTAGCTAGTATAAAGTGATCTATCACATTTTTAACTCTGTCTCCCCAAATAAACCTTGTCAGTGACATAGTGACGTTCCAAACCCAGCTGGCCCACTTTTGCGCTGAGTGACGCTGGGGAGAGTTAACTAGCTTTTCTGCGTTGGTTTTCTCAACTGTAAAGTGGGAATAAGGTGTGCCACTCCCTCTAGTTAGTGGTGACAGCTGAGGTATTGCACGTAGAGTGTTCATCACTGTGTCGGGCACATAACCCTTTAATGAAATTGAGCTCCTGGGTCCCTGGAGCTGGGTTTTGCGGCTCCTGTTTTCTGGGCATGCTTTGTTGTCTGTCAGCTGTTAACTTCCCTGAGCCATTTCCTTAGTCCTCAAATGAGGCCTAGGTGAAAGGTCCCTTTTCTTAATGGAGAAAATCCCAAGGAGAACAAGACAAATCCCCCATCTCTCGTGTTATAACTGTCAAGCTTCCAAAAGTGTGCGGTCTGTGTGTTACTTGAGGATATAACCCACTCAAGTCTACGGCCAGGATGTAGACTTGGTCAGCTGCCCTGGAGGTAGCTTTCTGAATCCAGCCAAATTCCAGCAACACTTCCTCAGTTTCTACTGCTCAGGTTTTCCTCTCTTTCATGACTCACTGTCCCTGTTGTAAAGAAAAACTCTATTTATTGTTTTCATTGATGTTACACACAATACTCTCTGAATACTACTTCACTTCTGGTCACCAAATGTGTATATGTGTGTGTGTGTGTATAAAGGTTTCCTCAAACCAAACAATTCTGGGACCCTAGCTGGGTGTCCTCCAATTCAACTGAGTTCAGACACTGTCTACCTGGAGAGAGTGTCAGACTCCACATTTTAAGGGCTCAGTCCCACGAGATCGTACCCTTCCCCTCCCCACAATAGTCCAGATGCCAACTGAGGGTCCAAAGTCTGACCAGCTGGCTATAAATAGGTTCCCATGACCCCTCCCGTTAGTCATTAGTGTTAATTAATTGGGTTTGATGAATTTGCTAGAGCAGCTCACAAAACTCAGGGAAACAGTTTACGATTAGATTACTGGCTTATTACAAAAGGATAAAACCCAGGAGCAGTCAGATGGAAGATACATGGGGGAAGGGGCTCAGAAGCTCTCTGAACCCCATCCTCTTGTTTTTTGTGGAGGCTTTGTTACATAGACATGCTTGATTAAATCGTTGGTGGTTGAAAATCTCCAGCCCCTCTCCCCTCCCTGGAGGAGAGGTGGGATTGAAGGTCCCTACCCTCTAATCTGAGTCTGGGTCCCCTGGTAACCAGCCCCCGTCCTTAAGGACTTTCCAGAAGTCGCC
Source organism: Lynx rufus (assembly GCF_022079265.1). NCBI lineage: Eukaryota > Metazoa > Chordata > Mammalia > Carnivora > Felidae > Lynx > Lynx rufus. The sequence goes on along the minus strand of NW_025814823.1, from coordinate 214,048,960 downwards.
ACATTATCCTAAACTCAGAGGTGATTGAAAGGGGCTTGTTATGAATAACAAAAGACACCTAGTTCACCTTTATTGCTCTGGAGCTATTTCAGGAACTAAATACTCTGAGGAAAAATGCCCCTGGGGCTCTTATATAAGGAATTACAAGGGTTTTAGAAGCTCTGTGCCAGGAACAGGGAACAAAGACTGAATATTATTTCTTATACTCACAATAATCACACTGTTGTGTGTATTCGTCATCATTATCCTCTTTTCTCCTCCTCCCATCCCTCCAACTGAAATTTAAGGGCCGCAGTTAGCATCTTTACAGCTTGGAGTGTTGTCCATTGTTCTTTTCCGCTTTGGTCACTGAAATAGGTCCTAGGCAGGGGCTCAGTGAAGCTCTCGAGGTATTCAGGCCCTTCTCTAGAATGGTCCAGAAAGTTCTCCCCTTTGCTTACATATAGCCATCTCTGGCTTTCTTTGCCTTTGGTAAGGCCCTTTAGCAGTGCTAGAACTGAGCTCACAGTCTTGCTGCTGGAGCATCTGAGGACAGAGAGAGGGCGGGTCTCACCCCCTTTGGAGGGCAGTGATGGGATCTGGGGGGACTCAGGGCCACACAGCTGCCCAGGAGTCTCCCCATTGTAGCTAGTCTCCTGTCACCCTGAAAATTATCACATCACAACTGCATAAACCATTTTTAAAAGAAGAAAGAAAAGACAGAAAGCATAGCCCTCCCAGGCTTGCTCGTGTGGCAGCGCCCATCTGCCTGTGGGAGAGGCACCTGATTCTGGATCCTCTAGACCTAGCATTTTGGATTACCCTGGAATCCCCCAGTTCCGCCCTGAGAAAGTCCACTTAGGATTCTGTACTGTGTTGCCATGGCTGGCTGCTGAGGAGCAAAGGCAGATGTGAGGAAATACGGAAAATGAAGTTACACGATTTGCCTCGTATGCCCAAATGGAAGACATGGTTCCTTTGCCCCTCAAAGAGTTATGATCAGAAATGAGGGAGCTGCCTTAAATTTAAGCCCACAAACTGTCTCATGCTATGGGAAGATCTCACAGTTATTATATTTTGAACATCAAAATATTGTTGAGGGAACACACAGCCTGAAATGACCTTTGTCAGTGCTGGTTTTAGATGCTTATACAGGTCAACAGAGGAAGTCATATTTAAAAAAAAAAAAAGTTTAAAAAAATCTAGTAATATTTTTGGGCATCTGACCTCACAATAACAAGTGTTGGATTTCTTTGTAAACAAGACTTTTAAAGATCATTTAAAAATGGAACAAGTTAAGAACCTTCTCCAGATCACATCACACGAAGGGGATAGTGGAAGAGACTCAAAATGTAGCCATGCTCATAGGAAGGTGTAAAAGTGCCAGTGCCACTGAAGACTTTGGATAAATGTTTTTCTAAAGTGTAAGGAAACCAGAAATATTTCTAAATTAGCACTGACTTGTATGATTATGTAATATTTACATATATATTTATGCATATACAATTATGTGCATTACACATCATTAAATAGCTTAAGGTAAATATTTTAAATGTTACATTTTTAATATCTTGGAATGTTTACATCTAATGATAGAGATTTTTTTCATTTACGTCACTTACATTTATCTAACAAATCCCCCCCCCCCAATTTTTTAAACTGTCTTCTGATTGGGACAGTAGGGGATCACTTATGTTTGAGTCACCGTATTTAGCTGAGATGTCTTGCTCACCTGTAACTCTATAGGAAATGCTAACTGATGTCAAGAAGTATATTTGTAATATACTGTTTTGTCCTCTTGAATCATTGTTTCAATAACTTGATTTTTTTTAAGTTCATTTGTTTTGAGAGAGACAGAACATGAGCAGGGGAGGGGCAGAGATAAAGGGGGGAGAGAGAATCCCAAGCAGACTCCAAGCTGTCAACAGAGAGCCCGACGTAGGGCTCGAACTCACCGTGAGATCGTGACCTGAGCCCACATCAGGAGCCAGTCACTTAACTGACTGTGCCACCCAGACGCCCCTCAATAACTTTATTCTTGTTTTTACTTGAACTCCCTTGGTTTGCAAATGCCAAACCAACATAAAATAAAGTGAACAGAAATGCAAAATATTAAAATGGCTCAAATTTTAGTATCTTCTTTAAAATCAGTAAGAGATCTAAACTGGGAAAGGGGTATAACTTCTACTTAAGGGTACTTCTGTCTAGACATGTGGCATTTGGAGGTGCATTGAGCAGATGAAGAGGAGTGTGGACTTTTGTAGAAAGCTAGAGCACTTAACACTATAGATGACCATGTGAGCAGAGCTGAGAGCCCGTCCGTGGAGAAGTAGTCTATAGAGCAGTCAGTCTTGGGCAGCCTGTCAACTTGTGGTTTTGGTGAAACAAACAAGGAAAGTTCCCCTCAGGAAAAATCACAGGCACAGGAAGAACAGACCTCACTCCTCTGGCCCTTTTTCATCCACCACATGAGAGTATGGATGTGGGTCCTCCCCACAGAGCCTCAGGCCAACAAGCAATCACAGGCCAATAGGGAAATTTCCACTCAGAAAAAAACAACACTTCCAACAAGAAGCCACCTTACAAAGAACTTTGTCTTCTCTTGAGATACGTTTTCCTAGAAAGTAAACACAAGATGTATTTAATTTCAATATGTTGCTGTTAACTGGTGTTATCATAGTTCCATCCCTCCCCCAAAGCATGCTTTTCTCCCCTTTAAAAAATGTTACAGAAATTGGGGACCATTTCAGTTGCTGAAAAAGCAAGGTTGCCCCCAAACTTGCAATGTTGGGTATTAGTCAAGGTTCTCCAGAGAAACAGAATGGGAAGGAGAGATATATGTGTATGGGGGGGGGGGGTGTTATTTTAAGAAATTGGCTCATGAGATTGTAGGGGCTGGCAAGTTTGAAATCTGTAGGGCAAGCCAGCATGCTGGAAATTCAGGCAGGGTTTCTATGTTGCAATCTTGAGAATAATCCTTTCTCCTTTGGGAAACCTCAATTGGATGAGGCCCACCCTCCTTATGGAGAGTAATCTGTTTCATGAAAAAAGTTTACTGATTGAAATGTTGATCACATATAAAAAATACCTTCACAGCATCATCTAGACTGGTGTTTGACCAAACATCTGGGTACCATAGTTTAGCCAAGTTGACACACAAATTAATCATCACAGTTGGGATCGATAACTGCATTTATGTCTCCCCTATTTATGTACTGTATTTTGAAGTTAAGAATAAGATTATAGATAATCAAGAAAATACTCTGTGGGTTGATAGGGAAGTTTATGAAGAAAATCTAAATTTAACATTTGAGTTTTGAGAATCCTTTCTTAAAAAAACGTAAAAGATATAGAACATGCAAAAAATAATCTAGCAAACATCCATCCATATTCCTGCCACTCAGATTTAACAGCTATTAGTATTTTTCCATATTTGCTTTAAGGGCTTTGTTTAAACAAAGCCAAAAGTCATAAGTAAAGTTCCTGTAGCCTTTCCCCATATTTTCTTCCAGTTTAATACATATCCTTCGAGCCTAAGTTTTAGATATTCAAGTGCTCTAATTTACACATATGCATCTTAATGTGTGTGGTTTAAAAAAAAAAAAAATTCATTTATTTTGAGAGAGAAAAGGGGAGAGAGAGAATCCCGAGCAGGCTTCCCGCTGTCAGCACCGAGCCTGGCACAGCTCAGTCCAGTCTCACCGATGGTCAGATTATGACCTGAGCCAAAATCAACAATTGGACACTCAACCGAGTAAGCCCCGATGTGCCCCTTAACGTGTATTTTTTTAATTTTTTTTAACATTTATTCATTTTTGAAAGGCAGAGAGAGACAGAGCATGAACGGGGGAGGGTCAGAGAGAGAGGGAGACACAGAAACAGAAGCAGGCTCCAGGCTCTGAGCTGTCAGCACAGAGCCCGATGCGGGGCTTGAACTCACGGACCGCGAGATCATGACCTGAGCTGAAGTCGGCCACTTAACCGAGTGAGCCACTCAGAGCCCCAACGTGTATTTTAATTGACATAAATGGCATCCTGTTATATCTTGCTTTTTCTACTTTTTATATTTTTTTGAGACCTGGCCACGGTAATAGAACCATTCATTTTAACTGCCTTTTCTGTTTTAAGAACATACTCTACCTCTCCTATGTTTTTCATTCAGTAATTTTTCATATTTAGGTGGGTGTTGTTTTTACACTTTCAGGTGGAAAATGTAGAATTCGATCTTTACCTCAGTCTAAGGAGAAAGAGATTTAAGATGGATTAAAAATAAATTTCAAATGGATTGCAAATCTAGCAGTGATTAGTGCTCTCACCCCACATATATAGTCCCTAAAAATAACTATAGGTAGGTCAGTGTCAGCCTCTGTCTTCCGTTCTGATACTTTGTCTATTCCTACCTAAGTCGATATACATTGTTTTAATTTCTAATGTGTTTTCGGGTAATCCACCCTCTTTGTACTTTTTCAGAATTGTCATAGTTATTCTCAGTTCTGTACTCTCCCATATAAATGATAAAATATTTTTCAAGTTTCCTAAAAATTCTTGTTGACATCTTTTGCTGAAATTATTAATTGGGAAACACATCTTTAAAATGTTGTCTTTCTCTGTAGACAAGGTTTATCCATTAATCCAAATCATCTTTTATATCCTTCAATAAACTTTTATAATTCCTTACAAAGCAACATTAGTTGCTTTCAGATTTATATTTCTTTCTAGTTTGTATTAGTATGGAAGCTGATTTTTTTTCTTCCTATATTCTCGATACTGCTGGTATAAAGGAATGCTATGGATCTTTGAATTTGGATTTTTGTTACCAATGTTGCAGCATTTCCTATTCTAACTGTTTGGAGATTGGCCTTAATAATTAAAGATAAAAAATAATTACAGGTCTTCACTACCATTCTGAATGATAAATTTCATAATTACATTGTCCACCCCTGAGCATAGTGAATACAAAGGACCTTGACTCTGAATTTGGGCTGTATGTCAAGGGACATAAAGGTGAAAACATGGAGTGGGCCACGAGTTTCGAGTGGTGACCAGCTATGGCCTCAAATTCAATTCTTACAACATTTTAATGTAAATGCAGCTTTTCAGACTGTTGAGTTCTCATGCCAGACTGCCCAGTTTCTTGCATTATCACATCCAAATGATGTTGGAAGCTGTGCCTCAGATTTCTTTAAATTGGAGGTAACAGTATTATCTATTCGTGGTGGATCATGAGGCACTAATGAGTTATTGCAAATACCTGGCCTAGTTGAAGTTTTTAATAAACGTTAACTATTATTATGAGATATCCTTACTGAATTTTTTATTTTCAGGTATTTCGAAATCTTTCAGATGTGTAGCACAGGATTGGTGTTAGTTTAGACTTAGTAGTGCTTTATCAGAATGTTGACCTTTTCTCCTTTATAACTTGCTTTAAAACACTTTGCTGTGTTCACTGTAATCCTATCACTTCTGGTAAGACCGTGCTAGTATCATAATGCAGGTCTCTGAGCCCCTCCTCTATTCACTGGAAGTGCTATCTGGCCCATGCCTCCCACACTGGCCTTTTTTCTTGTTCCCACACGAATAGCTCCTTTCCTTCTCAGTGTCCCCATCACCCATCTTGACTTCCTAGAATTTTGGTCTAAAGCACTGTTCTCTTTATCTGACCCTCAGAAGAACACAGACAGTCTGGAAACCCTGAATGGCATTGCTTGCTGTAAGGTTTCTGGGCCCCTAGTGATTGAAGGGCCTCCGCTTATTTTGAAATTTGGTGGAAAATAGCTAACCCGGTGTCTTAAATGTCTGCGGTTGTATACCCTGCTGTCGCTGCCTGCCCACCATAGAAACGTGGCCCTGTGCGGTGATGAAGGTGGACACTTCATCACAGTACTGAAGGTAGTACTACTTGGACTATGACATTGACATGATTACTCCGCTGGGGGTGGCCAGCCATTTTTTTATATTCTAAGTCCTGTTGGTGCTGGAGTGCCCAGATAGGTATTAAGAATTGACATTTCTCCTCAAGTATGACCAGCAAGTTGTCATGCGCTCTGTTTTAGAGCGCAAAGGCTGGAGTTGAGAGCATCTGTAGTCATTCTGAGAGCTTTTTTCTAAGTCTCTTCTTAGCGGGGGATAGAAGAGTACGCAGCGTGAGGAATCACCAGATCAATTTTAGCAAGAGGCAAACCTGGTTGCTCTTTCATGCTTGCATTTTATTTGTTGGCTCCTTCTCTTCCAGCCTCTCCAACATTCAGAGCTTCAGAGATCTGCGAGGATCGGGGATTTTCTTTCTTCTCAAAGCAGATTTTAAATGTTTTTCTGCATAGCACTTCTCTTTATCTTCAGCATCTTTGTTTAATACAGTAAATCTTGATTCTTTTCTGAGATGAAAAGAAGGGTGCTTTCAGTGACCAAGCTGATCTGGGTGTGATTCAATCCCTGGATCTGACGTTGACTCCACCAAAGGTGGGCTTCTGAGACGACTCACGCTTTCTCTAGCAACACCTGACTTTGAAAGACCAGAGTAATGTGGGCATTTTTATTTATGATTTGTACTAAAGTCCATGGAGGTTAGTCCTGCTTTGGCCAATTTGATGACACAGATTGTTCTATTATTATTTACATCTTTTAGGATGCATCCAAATTTTGCAACACACAAATTGCCTGTGTCCAACATTCCCCTATACAGTGCATTTCATCCTGTGTTAGTTACCATGCTTATGAATGCGTAGGAAGCAAACATGTTTGAAATTCTATGAACAGAATGTTTTTTCTTTTTTGCTTTTCCACAGCGGCTTTAGCCAGTATTCTCATTGGCAGAGATCAGAACTTGATCTGCAGAAACCCTATTTTGATTGGCTGTAGGGCTTTCGTAACCCTGTAGCTAAATACCAATGTATGAAATGGTTATTGTTCCCTGGAGTGGTGGGCCTGGGCCAGAACACATTCTTTGTGATTGCCTGGGGGATGGATGTAAGTGTCCCCACAGCCAAGTCAAGTAAATAGGAGCTCCTATAACCTCAGACACAGAGATAGAAAGGTAGCCCTCTGGCTATGGTTTTTTGTTTTTTGTTTCGTTTTGTTTTGTTTTGTTTTGTTTTGTTTTGTTTTGTTTTGTTTTGTTCTGTTTTGGTTTTTTTCCTTCTGGCTATGGTTTGGGACTGGGATTTCTAATCAGCCAGTTGACATTTAACTGAAGGTTCTCCATCACTCTGCCTCTGTGTGGTCAAAGAGTTTTAAGACCCACATCTAATATTTGCCATTACGATTGGATTTGACTTGCTCTATAAATTAGGGTTATTCTCTCAGGAGTGTATTTTTAATAATTATGAGCTGGCTTATCTCGTCCCATTTCCTCATATTCGAGAGTGTTTAGTCTACTCTCTCCCCTCATTCTGGACATGCAAAAACCCATCCTACAAGTTGATGGCTTTGCAGACCTGATACGTGGTGAAAACAAAGTCCATTGATTCCATGTGTGTGGCATTGCTAAGCAACATACATTCATCAACACTAAACCTGGAAACCTAAGAGGTGCAGGCCCTATTCCTGTGTCCACTTTATAGAAGAAGAACCTGAGACTTGGGTCCTATAATTGCTTAACCTCCTCAAGGTTATTATCTCAAGTCAGTAATTAGGACAGCAGATGAGAGAAAGACCCCACACTAGAATGGCTGACTCCATCTCCACGAGGTTTTTGAAAGGGGCCTTGAAGCTCTAGATGTCCTTAAAAACAGGCATAACAACGAGAAGCCTAAAGAATTCCATAAATAGGGAGGAGGAGGAGAGTGGTCGTAGGTTCTCAGCAGTATTGCTTTCAGTTATTCCATTTGGATTTTGATGACCCTGGTAGTCCTTCTTACATCTCACTTTTTAGGCCACCTGCTAATGGGTGGCTGTCCTAGCAGAGGTTACATTGAGAAGTGCAGTTGAAATTTCTTACAAGAGCAGATTGGATCATTCTTTGCTTGTTTTTAGCTATAGTGAATGGTTTTGGAGGTGAGCACTTTTTTGAGACCTGTAATTTGACAGGCCTAGTTCTGGGTTTTAGAGATCCAGAAGAGAAGGACAGATAGGATTCCTTGCTCTCATTTTGCTTATGTTCTAGTGGGGAGAAACAGGAAGTTGACACAGTAGTATACAACTGGAAAGCAATGATAAGTGTCTTTTTAAGTTGAGTTTTTGAGTGAAATTTTATTTCACTGTTTATTTTATTAGCATGTTACTTTCTTTGATGGGAGAAAAGTACACGAATCAAATGCCGAATAGCTGTGTTTTGTTGTCATATCAAATTGGAATGAAACTAGACTCTATACTTTAAAGACTGTATTGGGTTCCTAGAACCAGAGTGGAGCTTAGTTCTGGTCTTACTTCTGTTAGGAGACCTTGAACTCCTCCCTCCAGCAGCCTTATCCTGCATTTCTTCATTTGTTACATGAGGGAATTGGACTGAATCTGTGATTTCAACCTCTGCTCTTGGAAGCTCTGAGGAGTCCCTCAAAATGAGAGTTGGGAGTTGGGGGGGGGGGTTGGTAGGACCTTCAGAGGCTGGTTTATCCTCAACCAGAGAAGTTTGGCTGTTGTCTGTCTGTTACTGGGGGTTCCCCTGGATGGGAGGAAGGAATTTATCACTGAAAAGAACAATTTGGACATCGCTGTGTTGTGCATAGGAAACCACCCTGTTTGTGGGAAAATTCCAGGAGCAAAACTTTAAAAAGACTGAGAGAAATGTGTAAAACATCTATAACAGACAGATTGTCAGAATATGTAAAAACCTGTAAGTTACGAGGGGAAAGTAAATGACCCAAAAGAAAAATGGGCAGAGGAATGGCAAATCACAGAAGAGAAAATGCAAATGGCCAATAAACATGAGACAAAATGCTTAATCTCTCCAATGGAAAGCAGTGGGATTTCTTTGTTTCTAATACTGTCCACCATCCATTCTGGATCGTATCCCATTTAAGGTGAGGCTTAGGTTGGGGCGCCTGAGTGGCGCAGTCGGTTAAGCGTCCGACTTCAGCCAGGTCACGATCTAGCGGTCTGTGAGTTCGAGCCCCGCGTCAGGCTCTGCGCTGATGGCTCAGAGCCTGGAGCCTGTTTCCGATTCTGTGTCTCCCTCTCTCTCTGCCCCTCCCCCGTTCATGCTCTGTCTCTCTCTGTCCCAAAAATAAATAAAAAGCGTTGAAAAAAAAAAAATTTTAAGGTGAGGCTTAGGCAAAAATGAAGAGAATGATGGAATCAGGTGTGGGAAGGTTAGGGAAAGGAGTGCTGACATACTGTGAGGGGGGGTGAGCCGCAGCTGTTCTGTCACATTACACATAAGCTGTGACCCATCGCTTTCACCTCTAGAATTGTATTCTAGCAAAATACTTGCATCTGAATGTCTAGTCACTCCAGAACTGTTTGAAATGGGGGGAAATGCAAATTAAACATCCATACAAGAGTGACTAAATAAAACACAGTCCACATCGTGCAAAACTATGTGGCAGTTTCAGAGAAGGAAGAAGGAAGTGGGTCTCTTTGTGTAGATAGAATGAACTCTAAAACATATCATTACATGAAGAGAAAACACGGTGTAGAGTGGTAGGTACAATATGTAGCCAATTAAGTAAAGCAATATATATTTTTTGCCCTATATGAATATAACAGTATGTAAATGCTGCATCCAGAAGGTCTAGATGAAAAACAGAAAACAGTGGTTATTTGGGGGAAGGAGAGTGGAATTAAAGAGGAAATTAAGGCTTATCTATATAATTTGGGTAAAATGCAGAAAGAATGTATCCATACAGACTTTAAGCAATTAACACATTTGTTGAAAGCCTGTCACTGTACAAGATGACCTCTGAGACGGGTAGCGGCTCAGAAGTTTGGTTTCGTTTGCCCTGCCATTGCCAAGTTGTTGCTGTGCCTCCCGTGGGCCTCTTCCTTCCCTGCCCCTCCTTCTTCCTCCCAGCTTGCTGAGCCTGTTGCCCCCACTCCCTTCCTCCCTCCTCCCTCGTTGAGGATTTGCCAGCTGAAGAAATTCCTCCCTTTGCCCTTTCACCCTTCTGAGAACTGTGGGCTGGCAGAGGACCAGCAAACTCCCTGCAGGAAACTGCTTCTGTGAAGGACGTTGTAGATGGAGCGTGGGCCCTCTGCCATGTCTCGGGTCCTTTGCCACGTCCCTGGTCCTCGTGCCCAGGGTGGAATTCAGTTCTTGCATTAGGACCAATTGACTCCACACACCAGGCCCAAAAGGACTAATGCTTCAAGTAGATTCTGTCAATGTCGTTGAATGTCTACTGGGTGCGAGACTTTGTGCCAGGCTGTAGGCTTATGAGTTCTTGGATGAGTATAGCCTCTCTCTGCCTAGTTCCTAAAGTTTTGATAGGAGCTGGACTTATTGTTTCTTTTGGTTTCTGTATATTGACCACTCTGATATGTTCTAGAAATCCTACAAGCCTGTTGCAGAGTGCATGCTAAATAGTCCAAAACACAGATACAGATTCTTAGAGTAAGAATTGTATTAGGAAAACGACTCTTGCCTCGGAAATGCTTGGAGTGAATTTGGTGCCCTGGAGATTCTCAGAGGAGGGACTTCATGTGTTAGTGGAGGGGATCACATTATGAGTTTGCGAGTTTTCACTCATCCACACACTGTATTCTGTTTCATTATGCTTTTTGAGGTTTAGAGGCCGACCTGAGGATCAAGGATGCTATTGAGATGGCAGCTCTTCTGATAGGAACTGTTTTAACAGCAGAAAAGTACCACGCCTGAGATCTGGGAGTCTGCTTGCCTTATCTTGCTCTGCTTATCGCCAGTTGCCTGTTGTTCTTGTGGAACAATGGGACTAATTTTCCATAGGAATCTTTGAAAATTGAGCATAGCTACCCAGAGAACTGTCAATTAGGAAGACAAAGTTGAGATCACCACCAGCACAAATGCAGAGGGTTGCATGTGCACACACTCTTATTTCAGAACTTTCTCTTCTCTTTGGTTTCAACCATCAGTTTTCTTAGGTTTTTTTTTTTAAAGCTTTTTCTAAAGGAAAAATAAAATAGATTGGCCTACTGGGGGCCACACAGAGCTCTGAAAGGCTGCTTAGCTAAGGGCAGTGAAAGTGGGGTTAACCTCAAACACAGGCTGCTGTTTGGGGCCACATCAGAGGGAAACAGCTCTATTTTCCAAGCCTGGGTTCCAGGGGTGCCGCCGTTTTGGTCCATTTAGAGTACTGGGATTTTGAAGGAGCAGCTGATGCCCATGGACCGTTTCCTAAACAAGAAAATAGGGTTGGGTTACTCAAGACCAAATATTAGGTTTTTTGAGATAGTGGTCTTCTGTTAACTGCTAACTTGCTGGTTTATACTCTCCAAGGCATGTTAAATTATTTTAGGGGTTGGGGGTATTTCTCCAAGCATTTCTATAATAATTGGCACTCAGTGTAGTAACAACCAACTGTTGATTATATAGATTTTCTTAACACTAAATCATTCACTGAGAGAAGTCAATAGCTTAACTGATTTTAATTGACTGCTATTTGGAAATCTTTATGGTAAATACTCTGAAGGATAGGAAGATGAACAGATACCATCAGTCTGGGATCTCACACACACACACACACACACACACACACACAAGGCCTAGGACCCCACCATTTGGGAGAGCAGTCCCATTGGATGATGGGTAAACAAATGTTGGGCAGAACAGAGGTGTCTAGCATCAAGATACCCCAATGCATGGAACCAGGAAAATCTCTAGATCAACCTCTCTCTGCTTCTCAGTTTCTCCTTCCTCTGTTTGCTTGCTTCTCCTCCCCATTTCCCCCAATCACATACATTTCGTGAATTGTTCTATTGTTTTTCTTTGGAAAGATTTATACATTTGTACAGAAAATCCCAGAGCCTTTTCCTCTTAATGCTATAAAGTTGCCTTTAATGAGGTATTTGGAAGGCCACCCAGCCACTTGAAATCTGAAGTGTCACACTGAAGGATTGTTACCAACAAGTATTTACATTGGAGCCATGGTATTACTTTCCCTTGGCAATTGATTAATTTACTGCAAGAGCCAATAAATCCTTGGCCAGTGAAAAACAGATCGGAGGGGAGGAGCTTCTGTTTCAGGCCATTTTCTTTAGGAATGCTTTTAACACTTAGCCCTGGGGAGGATTGTGTCCATTGGTGTTGTTAAATAGCTGGAGTTGGCCATTTGAGGGCGCTGTAAGGACAGTCCTGTCAGGTGGGAAGCAGTGAAAGTGACTGGGTCTCCCTGGTCCCTGGATTTGCACAAACCTAACACTTCTATTGAGAGAATGTTTGAAAATGCACTTTCTTGGTAGGACTGTGTAAAATTGATTAGGTCTGAAGGAGTGATCTGAGTATAACAGGCAGGGGAGCTGTGGGACAACTGTCCCCCATTGGCCTGTGCCTGTTTTATGTGTTGGGAACAAAAACTCTGCTGCTTTCTTTGGGAGAGAGCCTAGTTGTGGCCCTACTATGTCAACACAAAGGGCTTCTCTCTTTGTAGGCGTTAAAATACATGTGGACCATTGCCTTCCTGAGTATTTGACAGGGCTGGGATGTTCTTTTCTGTTTCTTGTTTTGTTTTGTTTTTGTGTTTTGTTGTTTTGGTTTTTTGGGTTTTTTGTTTTTTTGAGAAATCCAAAAGAGGCTATAGAGCAGTGGTGTCCAGTAGAGTTTTCTCGATGATGGCAGTGTTCTCTATCTTTGGCGGCCAGTATGATAGCCAGTAGCCACATGTGGCTATTGAACCCTTGGAATGTGTGACTGAAGAATTGAATTTTTAATTTTAACTAACGTAAGTTTAAATAGCCACATGTGATGAGTGGGTATCATTGGGTAGTGCAGTTCCAGGGGGCTTTTATGCTTTTTCTGTAAGAACTCCTGAGTTAATCCCCTTTGACATTCATAGGCTGCTTGAGAGGGGTGGAGGTTTTTGGTAGGTAGCCTATTCCCAATAGGGAAAATGAAGAAACCAGGACCCAGAGAAGCCAAAGGATGGGTTCGTTGACCAGTAAAACAGCAGAGCTGGGACTAGGGCCAGGGCCCCTCTGCCTTGACTCCCATCTCTAACAGCCCCTCAGAGCCCAGATGTTAATTAGAAGTATGACTTAGCAGGGGACCCTAACCACAAAAGGAAGGCTTGCTGAACATCTGGAATCTTGGCTGTGGGCTGTGTATTTAATCTTCTCCTTTAAAATCAAACAGGCGTAATAAGCAGCGGGATTTGAGGAAGCCCTCTGGGCCCTTAAATCCAAGGAGGAGTTTCTCTGGAACCAGAGGAAATGGGCCAGACAGGTGAAGTCCTCCCCTCCCCTCTGGCCCCCTTTATGTGGCTCTGTCTGTGACAATTACAAGTGGGAAAGGACCCGAGGAGACTTGTGGTTCTAGTTTCCTATCCTTAATGTGCTGTAAAAAGGCCAGACCCCAAGACAAATGGCATACACTTGGATAACCCTGATTTTATCAGTGCTTCTGGCAACTGTATTAACACGCCCCTTGCTGCTGCATAAACCAGAACCTTAAACACCAAGTCTGTTAATTGGTGCCAGCACCATCCTCACCTTCTCTGGTTCCTACCACTCCTCCATCCTTGAGGACTATAAGAAAAGCTGGGGGATTTTCCATTTCTTACGGGCAGCTTAGAGAGAGAGTGGTTTCATGGGCAGAATTCTGAGCCATGGAGCAGTGACATCTGGGTTGGAACGGCGAATGCTTGCCAACATCATTGGTTTTCAGTAGTCCTAGTGTGGATTTAATATCAGTGTGGCTTTCTCCACTGCCCCCAACACTTCTAGCCATTACTGGCCTCATCCAGCATCTACATCGTGCCAGGGTGTTCAGAGAAAGCAAAGTCCCTTTACTGTCATCAAAGGATTGACTAGATAATTAGAAGGGAAATCTGCTGTAACAAATCAAAGTTACCCAGCATGCTTTCTAATTCTTAACACACTAATTTCTGGATTACCTGCTTCTCAGTCAGTCTATTTATCTACCCAACCACCAACCTACCTGCCTATCCACCTACAGTAAACTGCAGCAGATAATGGGGAAATGACTTAAAAAATGAACTAACTCCATAAAAACCAACAGCCGGGGTGGTTTTTATGAGTGGCTCAGTTGGTTTAGTGACCAGCTCTTGATTACAGCTCAGGTCATGATCTCACAGTTCGTGAGTTCAGGCCCCACGTTGGGCTCCCTGCTGACAGCATGGAGCCTGCTTGGGATTCTCTCTCTGCCCCTACCCTGCTCGTGCTCACTTGCTCTCTCTCTCTCTCTCAAAATAAATAAGCTTAAAAAAAAAACCAACAGCCAACATTCATCTACTGTCTCTTAACAGGGTGGTTGTAGGATTTGTCAGACATGCAAGTACACTTCTGTGAGCGAAAGGCGGCATTCATAATGATGCCGGGATAACCAGTTTGAACCAAGATGCCCCAAGGAAAACAGCAGATGGAGCATCTGCTCTGTGCCAGGCACTGTGCTTGAGTTGGGGTGCACACTGGTAATGAAGATCTGGTTTCTTCTCACAAGGAGCTCACAGTCTGGCAAGGAGACAGGGACATAAACAAATGTAATACTGTGGCACTGAATTGAATTGAAACGGTATGGAAACAGGGGTGTAAACAAGGTGCTGGGGTGGGAGGTGGCAGTAGAGAGGGTTTTCCAGAAGGAAGCAAAGACAAATGAACTTGAATTTATATGCTTTGACCAGGAGGGACCTTGAGACTTGCCCCTGTGGGCATCTGTGGGGTTATTTGTGTAGGCCTCGGTTGAGTCACGTACTGATGAAGACTGTATATTCCAAGAGTCGTTCTTGAGATCATCCTATACCCAAATTACTGTCTAGTCCAGTATTGACTGCAGTTTGTATAAAACTGAAGTATGTGGTTAATGAATTCTAATGGGTGTAGGTGACCTTCCAGTGGAGTAGATCAGATATGTCTGAAGTCTGTTTTAAGGTTTAAGTTGGGTTGGGGCGGGTGGTGCAGTCAGTTAAGCATCCAACTCTTGATTATGGCTCAGGTCGTGATCTCGCTGTTTGTGAGATGGAGCCCCACACTGGGTTTCACACTGGCAGTGCGGAGCCTGCTTGGGATCCTCTCTCCCCCTCTCTCTGCCCCTCCCATGCACACGAAAGCACACACTCTTTCTCTCTCAAAATAAATAAACTTTTTAAAAAAAATGTAGCCTTCAGCCTTTCAATCTGCTAAACTCTGGACTTGGTGGGCTGCGGCTTCCTGTTATACTGCTGAGTGGGTCAGAAGTTGGCGTGATGTGTATGATGTCAATAGTGGTCTCAGTTCACATTCTTCTGCTGTGGTATGGACAACATTGGGCTGCTCCTGACTTGATCTTGTTTCCCTTCCCAGCTTTTGCATATTGTGTTAATAAAATAACAATTAAAAAATAATCTTTCAAAGGGAAAAGTCTACCATCCAATACATATCAACTATATTTTGCTTTTCCAGACTCCTATCTGCATGGAGACTTATAATAATGTGGCTATCATTGTAGTGTATCCAGATTTTATTTTATTCTCGTTCTTGTTTTACCATATCCTGAAATGAAGTTTGGAAAGAACTGGTCTTGCCTACAAGATTGGAAGGTGGTGGATGTCCTGAGAATGGCCCTATCCCCACTTCAATGAATCTGTAATGATGGATGAAGGAAGTGTCTCCGAAGGCAAACCGAAGGTTCTCTCAGATGCTGGAGTCTCTCAGCTTACCACCTCCTCGCCTCACTGTGGGCCACTTTACTGGGGGCACAAATGCTTTGTATCTACCATTTCTCTCTTTTCTTTTGCCAAGTCACTTTCAGCTCATTGACATGTCTTCTGTTGGGGTTTTTGGATTTGTCAAAAGAGGATCTTCTCATTGGTCTGAGCCAATGGAATGACTTTTTAAGTTCTACCTGGCACCTGACACAAACATGTGGTAAATCTGCCTCCTCTTTGTTTTCACTCAGCCACAGAGTAAACATACCTTCCTGGAGAAGGAGTTCTCCCTCTTCCTTTCCTCACCTCCATTCTGTTCCCAGCCCTGCCCAAAGACTGCAGTGTTTTATGCCTGGCCTTAGGCATTCACATACTGAATTTTTCCTTTCTTCATGACCCTGGATAACAGGCTCTGTCCTCCTGTCACTGTTAGGTTACTAGCTTTACTATTAACCACCAAGGATGTTTTGGGGGCTTTTACATACATTCTTAGGTTTACGCCTTCCAACATCCTGTGACACAGCTGTTAGTTCCATTTTACTAATGAGGAAACTCTAAGTTGGAATTTAAGAAACGTGGGGCACCTGGGTGGCTCAGTTGATTAAGTGTCCAACTTCAGCTCAGGTCATGATCTTACAGTTCATGGGTTTGAGTCCCGCATTGGGCTCTGTGCTGACAGCTCAGAGCCTGGAGCCTGCTTCAGATTCTGTGTCTCCCTCTCTCCCTGCCCCTCCCCACTCATGCTCGCTCTTCTCTCTAAAATAAATAAACATTAAAAAATTTTTTTAAGAAAAAAAGGAAAAAGGAACATGCCCAAGGACACTGACCCAGTAAATGGTAAGATCCAGAATTGGGTGACTAAAACCTGCCCCTTTTCCATGGGACCAGGCTTGCCTCTGACCCTCTCTTGACACCTCCCAGGTACTGTGACAGAAAAGTAAAAAAAAGAAAAACAAAAAACTATACTACACTAAGTGTACATGTGCACAGAGTGGCATCTGTGGGGCAAGTAAGGTCTGTGAGTCCTCATCAGCTAGTTTCCTGGTGGTACAGATGGACAGTGTTAGCCCATGGGTAAGTCCTAGGTGACTTCATTGCTCACCAGACTCCTATTTGATGGTCTCTGGTGATTCTTTCTTAAATCCCACGCCCAGCAGCACAGTTGGGTGCTGGCCTGGACTTGTCCGCCCCAGCAGTGTTTGATGCTGTGAACTTGACCTAGCCTCTGCCTCTAATCATTATAGAATGCATTCACTCTAAACAAATTTATTGAACACCTGCTATGAGCCAAGCCGTGTGCTAGGAGCTAGGCATTAATTTAATACAAGTCATTAAATAGGTTAAACAAGGGTTTCTAAATCTTTAGATGCATAAAATATTTTAAACTTTTCATTACAATAATCTTTTTGAAAGTATTTTGCCAGTTCCTAAGAACAAAGTCCTCTTTTTTCAGCAATAATTTCTAACTGAAAGATATAGCAATAAAATCAGATTTTATACTCTTAAGTTAATATTACTCAAAATGAGGTCCATGGATATATGGTAGGGGTCTGATAAGATTTTATTTTCTTTAAAATTGGTCTATACATTACCCCCTGTGTGAAAAATGCAAGGTTAAAATATTTTTCCTCCTGCAGAAACATACTTCTATTTTAGAAGACTTTCTGAAATAATACCTAAACCAATGGATTAACTTACACCGTAGCATTTAGGGCCCCGGGACCATGTCAGGCTGATGCAGGAGATATTTCTGGGAAAGGAAGCTTCAGTAACCCTTAGCACAACACGAACACTGTGTTCTTGCCTTTGGAGAATCTGGGCCGTTTGGGCTTTTCTTTATCTTCTCTGCAATAATACTCCCCCAGCCACTCACTGCGATCACTTTGCCCCCTTGGACCTTTGAGTGCCGCACGCATCTCTGTTGTTGGTCCTCTGTGTTGCCTGATGTTCAGGTCTAAGTCAGGAGTAGCATACGTTCAGAAGAAACATTGGCTGAAGTTGCACTTGAGATCCCAATTATGACTGACCTCAAGACTCCTTACCTTCCCCCAGCATTATTGAGTGCTTTCTACTGGTATGAAGATGTTTTCTTTCTCTGGGGTTAAGGCAGATAAAGAAGCAGCATGAGTAAAGTCCCCAACTACCAATAAATCACAATCTTGTTAAGTACAGAAGAGACACGTCACAAACACTCACATGATACTAGGGATCATTTTGTGTGATTGTTGGCGTGTACCTTTCGTCTTTGCCCTTAAAGGGTGATGACTCTTAGTCTTTTGTTTCCTCCCTGGAGTGAACTGTATTATAGGCATTTTATTTAACAAAGAACTAAAATCACACCCCCAAAAGTGTAGAGTACACTAGGACTCGGAGCTGGCTAACTTCAAAGCCCGTTGGTTTTCCGTTAGACCAGGCTCACCTTTATAGACTTGGCTCCTTCTATCATTTATCAGGTAATTGCACATAATGGCTGACATAAAAGTGTGGACATACAGGTGTAAAGTGTAAAGTGTAAAGGACAGTGAGCCCTGTGCAGGGAAGCTCTAGGAGAGAGCAGCGACAAAAATGCCTCCTCTAGCCAGGTGCCAGGGATGAAGGACAGCTGACGGAGTGGATACAACATGGACACTCCAGGTTGCTCCTGTCAGAGCTGCAAGTGCAGGCAGGGGATTCACTGCTTTGACACAGAAGGCCTTTCCTGGAGCTACTCTTGCCCCGTTTCCTTCCTAGCTGGGTGTCCGTTTTCCATCCCGCGTATCTATAAGCTCTAGGCTCGACAGCCCTCAGGGATATGTTCTGCTGGGGGTGTGTTGCTCACTTTGAACTGTGCTGCCCTCTTACCTGCGGACGTACATCAGCACACGCAGTGTGGCAGGGCAGCTCCAGCTGATCTAGTCAGTACAGGAGAGAGGAGATCCGCATCCTGACACTGGATGGTCAGCAGGAAGCTGCTCTACCAGGAAAATGTGAGAAGTCTGCTGCCTTTCTACTAAAAGAGAGACTCTGTCTCTCCCTAGGACTGCCCCCAAAAGCTATCCTCGGTGAGCTGGTTAGCGATTCCCTTGGAGCCAGGGAGGGAGCTGGTTCAGCAAGACTCAGTGTCTACACACTATGTGTGGGGACATCCTTCCCCAGGTAAGAGGGGAGCACAGTTCAAAGCGAGCAGCATCACCAGCGGGATAATAACGATGCTTCCCACTCAGATTGGTCGCTGGGCTTCCATGATAAGAACGCACATAAGGCCGATGACATGACACGCAGACCGCAGCAAATAATGTAGGTAAATGAGGGTGGCCAGGAGTTGGAGAACAGCGGAGTGTGAGTGAATGGGATGGGTGGTTGTGGGTCCTCATCTTTGCTTCCTCTGGAGATTCCTCTCCACTCTGATTTCGGGGAGGCACGGATAGCACCAGAGTACCCCCCCCCTCCCCGCTCCATGGTTCTGGGACTGCTTGAGACAGGAAATACTCACGAACACATGCGGTCCTTTACTGAACTGGTTTATGGATTTGCTGACTGTTACTCTTCCCATAGAGAAAGCTGTCTACACATAGACCGAATTGTAAAGGGCTCACCTGTTACTACTGATAGAAGTCAGGCTTCCTCCCTCACCTGAAGGTGATAGGCAGAAGGGCCTAGAAGGGAGGTCAGCTCCAGGCTGCCCAACGGGGGGGTCTGCTTTTTTGAGAAAGACAGGCAGGATAGAGGGGATGGACGTAGGCTCCCGCAGGGTCTGGCGTGCCTTTATCACTCTCCGTTTGTTCCTGCTGTTGAGCGTCTGTCTGCCTTGGCCTGAGGAAGCAAGGCCCTGCCAAAACAAAATGAAACTGGAGACCGTAATTAGGTGATTCCATGTGTAAAATGCTATTTATTTCTTGAGAGACAGAAAGTGGAAAACTAGCTCAGCTTCTGGGCGTTCTGAAGCTCTCTCTCTCTCTTAATTAGGATCTTGAGGAACAGCTAGTTTTGGTTCCCTGAATTTGTGTTTCTTTATCTGTATGAAGCCTTACTAGTGTCGACCCTTAACTTCTTAGAAGAAGGCAACTAAATGTTCCCATTTATTTATTTATTATTTTTTTTTCTGGGCGCCAAGGTTTATGTGGAATGCAGGGTGAGGGGAAGGGAAAACCAGCAAGAATGCTTAGATTATTTTACTTCTTAATTTTCTATGAAAAACTGTCTTCATGAATCTTCTTGGACAGATGCTTACTATCCATATTAAAAAATAGTTGGATAATTTTTCTTGTTTTGCCCAAGCACTGATACGTTGCCAGTTCAGAAAAGGGGATGGGGAGTTAGAGGCTAGAGCTGATCTTCCTAAGAACTTTGTACTTGCCAAGCATTTAAAATCTGCATTTGGGTTAACTATTGTAAGAATAAGTGACTTTAACCTAGATAGCTTTAGTTCCCCTTGATTTTGCCTGTTTAAAATTTGGGAAGTTAGTACTTCCCCTCAGTCAATCTTCAGTGCCTTCGTTGAGGGGCAGATAGTGTTAGGGAATCCACATGCCCTCATCTGTCCTCCTAGGAGGTGGGTTTTTTGTTTTTTGTTTTTTCCTTAAACGTACATACAATTCACCTATTTAAAATGTATGATTAAATGGTTTTTAGTATATTCAGAGTTGTGTAAACGTTATCGCTATCTAATTTTAGAACATTCTTTTTAACCCAAAAAGAAACCCTGGATTAATTAGCAGTCACTCCTCATTTCCCCCCAATCTCCTCGCTCCTGGCAACCGCGTATCTAGTTCCTGTCTCTATAAATTTCTTATTCTGGATGCTTCACATAAACGGAATCAAACAATATGTGGTCTTTTGTGACTGGCTCCTTTTACTTAGTATAATGTTTTCAAGATTCATCCATGTTGTAGGTATGTCAGTACTTCATTTCTTTTTATCACCAAATAAGAGTCCAGTGTATCAACTGATGGATGTTTGGGTTGTTTCCACCTTTGCCCAACGTGAATAATGGTGCTATGAACATTCCTCAGCAAGTTTATGTGTGGACATATGTTTTCTCTGGGGTATATACTTAAGAATAGAATTGCTGGGTCATATAATCCTATTTTTAATATTATTTAATAACTGCTAAACTTTTCCAAAGTGGCTTTACTATTTTACATTCCCACCAGCAATGCATGATGGCTCCAGTTTCTCCACATCCTCGCCAACACTTGTTATTATCTGCCTTTTTGAATATAGCCATTGTAGTGGGTGTGAAGTTATGCTTTGAATGATTCACAGTGTGAACATTGTGGTTTTTATTTGCACTTCCCTGATGACTAATGATGTGGAGCATCTTTTTGTGTGCCTGTTGTCTCTTTGTGGATCGCTGAGGGGATGTCTATTGAAATCTTAAGCCAATTTTTCAGTTGGGTTGCCTGCTTATTATTGAGTTGTTAGATTTGTTTTTAATATATAGTTTTAGCTCTTATATTTAGGTCTGTGATCCACTTTGTGTTAATTTATGTGGTGTGAGGAGGGGGGGGTCTGGCTTTGTTCCTTTTTCCTGTGAATTTCCAGTTGTTCCGGCCCCATTTGCTGAAAAGGATGGGAGAAAATATTTACAAATTAACCGAGAAGGGGACTGTATTCAGAAAATACAGACAAACTCTTACCACTCATAAGTCAAAATCAGAAAGTGTTAGGTAAGTTAAGGATGAAAAGAAGATAATTGGGAGAGGTAATGTCATTCTAATTAGTGAAAAATATACATTTTAAAATATTTTGTTATTTTTTAAAAGTAGGCTCCACACTCAATGTGAGGCTTGAACTCTCAATCCTGAGTATCAAGAGTAGTGTGCTCTACCAGCTGAGCCAGAAAGGTGTCCCCAGTTTTGAATATTTTATTTTTTAAAGTTTATTTTGAGAACGAGGAAGTGCATGCACACAAGCTGGAGAGGGGCGGAAAAAGAGAGCGAGAAGATCCCAAACAGGCTGCATGTTGTCAGTGCAAAGCCGGACACGGGGCTCAGTCCCACAAACCATGAGATCATGACCTAAACCAAAAGAATCAAATGCTTAACCTACTGAGCCACCCAGGTGCCCCTTGAATATTTTAAAGCAGTGTTTAAGTGTGTCTGTTTTAGTGAGGCAAAATACAAATAAAACAAATCAGCAAAATAATAACCAACAAATCTTCATCATGCGATATTTATTCAGCATTGAGTTATGCCATTTCTTATAAGCTTAATTATTTAAAAAAAATTTTTTTTAACGTTTATTTATTTTTGAGACAGAGAGAGACAGAGCATGAACAGGGGAGGGGCAGAGAGAGAGGGAGACACAGAATCGGAAGCAGGCTCCAGGCTCTGAGCCATCAGCCCAGAGCCCGACGCGGGGCTCTAACTCACGGACCGCGAATCGTGACCTGAGCCGAAGTCGGACACCCAACCGACTGAGCCGCCCAGGCGCCCCTAAGGTTAATTATTAATAGGACCATGCTACATCTTTCTACAAATTACAGACTGGTCAGGGTTAACGTAATGAAAACAGCCACAACTGTTAAAAATCCAGGAAAAGTTTATTTAGTTTCCAGTCCTTCATTTAAACATTTATTGAGTGGTTACTATGGGCAAGGCTGGTCATGGCTGACGTCAGAAAATGTTAATAGATTTTTTCTTCCCAGGGCCTTTTAACTGAACCAGTGTTTGTAAACATGCCAGTATATTTCCTGGAGAAAACAATGAATGCTGCTGTTAGCATCACCTATGAGCTAAGATGCAGGAATTTGAGCCTAGAGAGTATAACTCAAGCTGTAGGTGATGAATGTTATTAGAAAGTACAGATAAAGAATTCTGGGCACAATTACACTGAATAAAGCTGAGGCGAGAAAAGAAGCAGCACATGCTAAATGTTGCTCCTTGTCTTTTATATTAGCCTATAAAATTATACTAGTGAGTCTGCCTTTACCAGAGGGAGTAGGTCCAATGAGTGCTCCTCCCCCTCCTTTTTTTTTTTTTTTTTTTTTTTTACTTTAGAGAAAGACACAGAGAATTAGCAGGGGGAGGGGCAGAGAGAGGGGGACAGAGGATCTGAAGCGGGCTCTGCATTGACAGCAGAGACCCCAATGCAGGGCTCGAACTCACAAAACTCACAAGCCATGAGATCATGACCTGAGCCGAAGTTGGATGCCTAACCAACTGAGCCACCCAGGCACCCCTCCCCTTTTTTTTTTACTAATGGATAAGGAATGCAGAGCAAACCTTCCTCCTACCTTGCAGGTGTTCTGCACCCAAACCCCAAGGATGCTGGGACTGCTTTTCTTCTTCTCCTAACCAAGCTGGGTAGTGGAATCTTCATCTGTGTTTTGGCCTGTCTTTTCCTACTTTTGGGTTGAGTTGAGTCTCACTGAAAGATGTTTGCATTTTCCAACCCAGCAGACACCTAAACACCATTAAATATTACCCCATTCTGGTTTTCTGCATATTCTTCTTGGTCAGAAATGTGTCGTCTTTTTGTTTGTTTGTTTGTTTGAGAGAGAGAGTGTGCGTGGGCAGAGAGAGAAGGAGACACAGAATCTGAAGCAGGCTCCAGGCTCCGAGTTGTAAGCGCAGAACCGTATGCGGAGCTCAGACTCACGAACAGTGAGATCATGGCCTGAGCCGAAGTTGGACAGTTAACCGACTGAACCACCCAGGTGCCCCAGAAATGTGTCGTCTTGAGAGGGAGTTCACCTCCCTGCTGAGAGCTTCCCAGAGTAACAGCAGCGTTATTCAAATATTGTGTGCCTTCTGATGATGCTGAATTTGGCAGCATCAGTTCTCAACATTTTAGATGACTTGAAAGGCTTGGAACTCCCCAGTCAGAGCCTGGAGGAAATGGCCCATCTGCTAGAAGTAAACCTTTGTTGTTGGGGGGCCTGGGTGTCTCAGTCAGTTGATCCACTTGATCCGCTTCCGCTCGGGTCATGATCTCATGGGTAGTGAGTTTGAGCCCCACATCGAACTTGCTGCTGTCAGAGTGGAGCCTGCTTCGGATCCTCTGTCCCTAACTCTCTCTGCTCCTCCCCAACTGGCACACTCTGTCTCAAAAATAAATGAACATTAAAAAAAAAAAAAAAAGGAGAAGAAGAAGTAACCTTTGTTACCAGGTTTTGGAAATGTAGGAAAGGTTTGACTATTGTTACCAAATATCTTTCCTCAGTACAGTTATACATCACTCCATTCTTTTATGTCCATCTTTTTTTTTCTTTCTTTCCAATTATTGGACTAACTTTAATGATTCTTCCTGGTTCTTGAGAGAGAGAGAGAGAGAGAGAATGTGTGTGTGTGTGTGTGTGTGTGTGTGTGTGTGTGTGTTGCTAAGTAGGAAATCGAGATAATTTTAACTGAGATTCCACACAAGTGAAATGTGCCTCATCTTACTGATGTCTTAATTAGTTTGGTTTTACCAATGATTTGGGAAATCTATTAAGAGGCTGTTTACAATGTCTTGAACAGAAGGTTTGGATTTATTTTTCCACATTTGGATAGTCTGATACCAATAAGAACTGTATTTAATTCTGTCTAAATTTTTGAGAACTGTAGAAACCGATTCTGGGTAGAATGCTTGGTTAGCAAGAGTTTGTAATCACATTCAAACAGAACTGAGGACAAACAAGGTCAACATAAAGGGGCTATTTTGTGAGAATAGATAGTTGTCTTTGTTGGCGGTTGAGTTATGATCCCCTCTTAGCACTTTAAGTGGCCTCATTTGTAACCCTTTGGATTCTCCTTCATACGTCATAAACATCATAAATGTTTGACAAGCCTTTCAAGGTTATTGTGTATCTCCTTCAAAAGAACCACTAAAACTACATGCTATGGAGTATCTGGCTACATTCATCTCTCCATTTCCAGTGAAACAAAGATAAGACCCCGTGAAATATAATCTTTTCTGTGTATCATGTTCCACGCTTTATGAATGCAGAAAATCTTATTATGTTCATTGGATTTTTTTTATCCCCACCCCCAAGAAAATGAAGGCATAATGAAGGCATCTGATAAATACAGTTGGGGAACATCTTTATCCATTTTGGATGTTATGTATATTTAAGACACATGAAGATATTTTACATTTCCCTCCATTTTATTTTATTTTGCTTTGATGCTGCTTGTTTTTGTTTGAAATCTAAAAAAAAAAAAAACAGGAATGGGGTCATAAGAGCACTAATTTAAGAGAGCAGGGACATATGGTTTAAGATGTTTCTCGATATCAGTTTGAATTTTCTATGCTGGTGAAGGAGTAAGAACATTTTCTTTTACCATATATCATGGAATATAAGCCCACACATAAGAAGATCTACAAAAAGGTTTTTGGCCAACATAAATATACATGAAATAGTATGTTTAGTACACTAATCGTATAATATTCATCATACCAATAATGTGTCAGTGTACCTGAAGTAGTCGTGTCTGTACTGTTTTATCAGTTTGGTTCACACACATTTAAAATCCCACTTAAAATGTAAATGACATATTAATTTCAAATATTCTTTCTCACACTCATATACTTTATAAAGCAAATTTGTTCGGACTCAGAGCCCCATTTTAAGTCCAATAAGTCAATTTTTCAGAGTGTATCAGTCACCTTCATTTCCATCTTTACTATTTAAGAGACAGCAATTTTTATATCCACATACAGTGCTGTCACTGGACCTTTTTTCCAAGACTGCAAGAGTCCATACCTGTAACTGTGGCACAGTTCTCCTACCCCTTCATCCTATAACTGAGAACACCTTGTATTTACGTGCGTTTACTGTGTGCCAAAAACACTGTCATAGGTGTTTACATGTATTATGCTCACTTACTCCTCAAAACAACCTATGAGAAAGATACCTTTATTATCTCATATTATTGTGGGAGTCAAGGTCTAGAGAGGTCAAGAAACTTGCTCAGAGTCACATAGCTCGCGAAAGGCAGAGCCAGGATTCAAATCCAGCCATGGTGCCCACAGTTCATGCTTTTAACCACCATGCTACTCGGCTACAAAGAAATCCAGCACCTAAGTTGTGAGGTCATTTCCCCCCGGAATAATTGTTAAATTCATTGTTGAATTTATTCTCCCCCTTTATTTTAAACCAGTTCTTACCTCTCTAAACATCTAAAATGTCATCAGTTGACCTGAGACCATTGTGTCTTCTTCAAATATAATTTGCCACCCAAATTAATTGAAAGGGAGATTCACAATATAACTGTTATAGACTCAAATATAAGACCTCTTTGTCTTTTTTGAGGATAATTTTAGGGAAAAATATAATCTTAGATTTTGACACAATAGATGTATTTCTCTATATTAACATGTAAGCCAAATCAGTTAGTGAAGGCTGGCGGCGGGTGGGGTGAGGGGGCGGTGGGCAGCGGGTAGCTGTATTATTTCTGGTATAACTCCTGGTCCCTAGACCCTATATATTGGGCTGTTTACATACGTTACCTAGTTTTACTCTCCCCACAACCCTATTAAGTAAATAGCATTGTTCCCATTTTGTAGATGAGTGAACTCAGGCTCCGAGAATATGAGAAACTTGCCCAGCAAATACAGAGATTAGGCAGTCGTGTTGAGACTGTAGCTCGCGTCCAGCCAGCACTGAAGCCTGTGCTCTGCGGATGATGCCGTGTGGCCTCACTGGGCACACGGCACTGGATGGAAAAGCCCTGACTTAGCGCATGTGGCACTGCCCTGCTCCCGCCAGCTGGCTTCCGCTGCCCTCCCTGCTCCCTGTCATCCCTCTGCTTTCTGCCTTGCTGAGCCCAGCAGGGCTTTTGGCTGCAAACAACAGAAATTCCTGTCGCTAGTTTAAGCAGAAAGGGATGCAGTAAAGGATGTTAGTTAGCAGGTGGCTCGTAGAACTTCCGGGAGGGACCAGCATCAGGCTCGGATGTTGCAGAGCCAGGACAAGAGCCAAACCGCACGGCGGGACTGTTCCAGCAGGAAAAGCCACAGCGCCCCGGCCCAGGATGTTAGGGAGAGGGCACCAGAATCGTGCGCCTCTGCAGGAGCGCTTAACCTCCACGAGGCTGCGGTCTTGGTGGGGGAACGCCGCCCACTTGTGCATCCAGGTCTACTTGGTGGAAAGTAGCTTCCTGGGCCTGCACTCAGGCTGCAAGGGAATAGGGGAAATGAGGGCGATCCGATTTTCCACTAAATGGGGGTTGACGAGCCAAGATACATCTTCTGTGACACATCACCCTGGTCCCAGCCCCAGCCTGGGCCGCAGCACGCCAAGATCAGATGAGTAGTGCTTGTCCTCGGTACCTGGTGCCTCCTGGATCCGGAGGGACACTCGCATGCTCCTCTGAGTGCCGGGCCCCGTCTGCCCTGCTCTGCTGCTCTGGCTCGAGGTGGTACAGCCGAGCGTTGGGCTAACCTGAGGGTCTGTCCAGCGTGATGGTATTTTCCCAAGTTACATTTTGATAGCAGAAGCCTTTCCTCTAGACTCCAGCATACTGGTTGAAGCCCACACAGCGGGGTGCGTGGGGCAGAACCTTTCATTCCCACAAAGTGCCTCTCTTAAATCAGGGCTTTCATCAGCTGGGTCCCACGTGCTGAGCACAAAGATAACAAAAGTAACAAGTGATGAAAGGGTTAGCATCTTTCTTCTTTATAAGAAATACGCTGTATATACCTTTTCAGTCTTCAGGTTTCCAATTGCTTTTGAAAAAAGTACTGAGTGGAGGCCCAAGGTCTGAAAATAATAGACTTGAGAGTAATATGTTGATTGGAAGAATAGTGTATAGAAGTGAAAGGAACACAAAACCCAAGAATTAGCTGATGGCCCTCTTATCAGTGGGGCTACATCAGGCAAACGTAATTGGTATTTCTGACTGGTGGTCTGTAAAACTGGAAAAGATAACAAACATTAAGACTCTTAAGAGTCATTTTTAAAAAGGGGCAGGAGGGGGGAAGGCTCCTGGGTGGCTTGGTCGGTTGAGCCACCAACTTCAGCTCAGGTCATGATCTCTTGGTCTGTGAGTTCGAGCCCCTCCTCCGGCTCTGCGCTGACAGCTTGGAGCCTGTTTCGTATTTTGTGTCCCCCACCCCCCCCACACATCTCTCTCTCTCTCTCTCTCTCTCTCTGTCTCTCTGCATCTCTCTCTCTCTCCCTCCCTCAAAAATAAAATGAAACATTAAAAAAAAGGTTCTAAAAGTTATTACAAGAATTACATGCTCAAACTCTGGACACAGTGGCACACAGTTTTTTAACCTTCTTGTCCTTTAAAGAAACCACAGTCACACTGTGTGAGGCCATCCTCCCCACTCTGTGCTGCCACGGTGGGTTTTGTCTTTCTTTGCTGGAAATTACATGGGTAGTTTCCATTATCAAATGAGTACACAGGTTGAAGTTGAAGGAACTCAAGGTGACTGGGGAAAACCAACCAAACCTTGCTTCAGCACCTGATTCACCGTGACTAGGGTTTAGAGCTTACACATCAGAGATAAAGTCATCAGGAAGGGTCTTAGGTTAGTTTGCATTTTTCTGGTCATCTTGAAATCTTGATGTGGCCAGGGGCTCATGGTCTATGTATTAATTTTCCTTCAGAGTTCATTTAGCAGCAACAGGCAGAGGAATCCTTTGCATTTTAATTGGGTCATTGTCCTTCCCCCCACCTCCCCCCCCCCCCCCCCCGCCACCGTCCCCACCCCCAGCATTCTCTCTACTGCTGAGAGCTGGAGCCAGATGTCACTCATACTCCCTGCCTCTCAGTGACACAAATGTCAGTATCTCTAACTTTTTAGCGGCACCAACGCAACCACAGAGGGCCTCGATGAGTTCTCCAAGGCCACGTGATCCCAGAATTGAACAGCTAGGAAAATTCTCATTTCAAGTGGCACATGCAATTTCCAAAACATTAAAAATTTGGGAGTTTTGTAAATTGAAGTCACGGATGGCAAAAATCTCCACCATCCTTCCCAGTGATTCGTACTAAAGATTTTAGGAATAAAATACAAGGATCTCATTTTGAAAAGGCACATTTTGTAAGTGGGTGGTGCATGTCTCAGGGCACAACTGGGAAACTTTTTTGGAGGACAGATGTAAATATGAGAGTAACCCAAGGAAATCTGGCGCCATTGCTAATCTTGTGCTCTAGGTGAAGAAACTGAAGCAATGATTGCGGGACAAAGGTGGTTTCATTCCAGCTGGAAAGCTCAGTTCAAATCGAGGCCACCTTGTGTAGGTACCACTCCTGGTGCAGAGCTGACATGGAAAGCTGGTGATGAAGCAAACCTGAACCCAGCCTCGCAGCCTCAGTAATTCTGACATGTGCTTGTAAGGGAGGTGGGGACAGCATAAAATATTTAGAGCAAGGCTGGCGGGGATTAGCATATACAGAGGTTGAGTTGAGCAAAATGTAGGACGCGGAGGAAGCCTTAAATGGTGCAAATGTGCCCAGTTGTCACGGGGAGAGATGCAAAGTTTGAGACACGAATTCCTGTTTGTTTTGAAAGCTCTACGGCGGCTTTACCAGACACCTTTACTTTCTCAGAACAGTTGTGTTAGATGTTTCCAGAACTGTGCAGTGATGCAAGGGAACATTGGGAAGAGATGTCCCCTACTCTCCCATTGCCTGTGCTCTAGTGAGGAAAATTGCCATTTATTTGTAACGTCCAGATTTTCTTAGATTATCGCTCTCAAGCCCTGGCAAAGGAATTGATGAGCCTGTGCCCACGACAGTTGATCCTCTCTAGGGGCCCTGTGGCCTCCTCCAGATTTCGTTCAGACTACCCAGTTAACCAGCCACAGACCTTCTGTGCTGGGTGGTGGTCCCTCAGAGGCAGCACGCCTCCTAGATGCATTGCTACTCATCCTCTGGGCACTTAGAGGACCATCCTTATCAGAGCCTTGTATCTGGATGTTTCTACCAAGAGGTGGGTGAACTCTCCAAACTAGCCCTGCTCTCTCCGAAAAGAAGGTTATTTCTGGGTTTGCCTGCAAACACTCTGAAGACTCATGAGCATGCCTTTTGATGTGTGTACAGGGCAGAGAGTTTCAAAGACCAAAGGCTGAAGGATGTGTAAGAGAAAGGGAGCTCTGATCTGCGTGTGAGAGTGTGTGTCTACTCTCTTGTCAATGTGCTCTTGCATAAGTATATGTTAATGGGTTAAAAAAATGTTTTTTGTTTCAACATTTAGCCTGCTTAGAAACAAATATTAGTCTCAGACAGGTTTTGGAAAAATAGAGCAAAGGACCAGGAGTAGGCAGACAGGTTAATGAGCTCTTGGCCCCTCTCTGAGCACAGTCCTGTTTTCACTCTGTCAGTGGGGAAAATTTCCTTTTTACAGGGAACCTTCAGACCAGTGCTTTGTTCAAAAACCCTTTATTGAGAGCCTCTTGCTTTTAAGAAGAATTTATTGGATGCTGATCTGGCAAGGGCTGTAGTCATCTCAACATCCATGTGTGGGGGCTGCTGTTGGGGGGGGTGGTGGGGCTCATATTTTTCCTGTTGTTTGCAAATGCTCATAAAATCTGAAGGCTGAATGCTTGTAGGCAAACAACAGTTGAGGGGGGTTATGCTGGAATTTTTTCATTTTTTTTCCCTTGGACGTTTTCTAGATGCAGTACACGGTGTTTACAAAAAGCCTTCCTCCATGGTTCATTCTAGAACAGGGCGTTGGTGTCCATGTTGGCAGCCATGTGTGCCCTGCTTGGACACATCTTCCTGCTGTCATTCAGAGACTATTGGTGTGTCTGAGTATTGGCTTCTCCACTCCAAGTGCGGTTGTATTGAATGGGAGAGTACCTTTGTGTGCCCTCAGCCAGCTTTGAGCCTGATTTCTCCTCCCACTGGGTTCCTGATTGCCTTGGAGCAAGAGGTGAATGAGTACACCTGTGCCATTTTTGTGTCGCTACAAACCCAGGGCACCGGCTGTCCCAGCCCAGCAAACAAACCCTGTGAGGTAGGTGTGGTGGCATTCCTGTGCTTTCTGATACTTTCTGACAGCTTCCTCCTTCAGGTGCACCTATTTTTAGACTGGGCTTGCCCCGATCTGAGTGTTAACTTTTGCAAAGCTGTGGCCTCCTGTATGTGTTCAGTGGTTTTTCTCAAGGACCCCTGGGTGTTCATTGCTTCCAACTCTTTGAAGGCCTTGTAATCTTCGAGGTGTTGCAAGTGCCAAAGCAAGTTTCCTGGCTGTCCCTGGGCAAGAGCATTTTGTTTGGCCAGAGATAAAACGTAGTGTCCAGATGCCGAAGGAAGGGAGGGAGCTCCAGGATTGATGGGGCAGTTTCCTTGAGGGTGAAATGGGATAGAGCTGTGAGCCTCCTATCAAAATCTGTCAGTATTTACTGAAGGTCCTGGTGCTAATTGTCACCATGATAGGGACAGCTCGTGTGTTACTGTTTATAAACTCAGTAGCAGTATTTGCAGACTTGGGAAGCATGTGGCTGGGAGCAAGGGTTGATGAAGACCGTCTTTACCACTTGAGGGAGGGTGGGGACACAGCAGCCTGTTGTTAAAGACAGAGGAAACCAGGTGGAGCTGGCAAGGAAGGTGGGGTCAGCCAGTTGAACAGTTTGGTGGCCACAGTCAGATGAGTTTGCGTTCGATCCAGGATTGGGATGCTTATGGCATTTAACACCTGGCACATGGAGAATTTTGTAAACCTATAGCCAAGGAGGGCTAGAAAGGAAATAAGAAATACGGTCCCCCTCCACGTGAGGATGTACGGAAAGAACAGAGAAATTCTGACCGGGTTTCCCAAGAGCTCAGAGTGGAGGTGCCCATGAGGCTGAAGGGAGTGCCTTGGGGAAAGGAGAGGTGACAAGCTGGGTAAAAGGTTATTGGCACATTCAGTTGCAAATGTCAACCCCCTACAGGTAACAGGGAGCCAGCTACAGTGAGCACACAGAGTTCCTGGGATTGAGAAGTTAAGTCAGGGAAAGAACCATCTGGAAATCATTTGCGGACATCATTCTGGGTACTTCAGGGTTCTCCCTCGAGACATATTATAGAGTCTATGGAAAGGACAAGGAAAGACAGCCGTGGCTCTCCTGGGAGTTCCAGGGGCTCTCAGGTAACCTTTCTTTTCAAGTAGCATAGCTAATCTAGTTCAGGCTTCTCCTTTAATTTTTAAAGTAGCCTTAATCATTACACTTCTTTTCTCTTCCATTTTTTCATCAAGTAAAAAAAAAAAAAAAGAAAAAAAAAAAAAGGACCTGACTCACGCCTATCCTGACAGGAAGTAATCTGGAAAAAAAAGATAGATGAAGCTCTCGCTCCTGAGAAGCAAAGTTCCACGCCCTTCCGAGTGGAAGCCTGGATCTTTTTGACAGAGCTCCACGTGGGCGTTTTGTGTGGCTTTTCAGGGAAAACCCTGGGCAGCATGTGGTTCCCTCTTCGCTCCTCTTGTCAAGTAAGCGGTGGCTTGATTGGAGCTGGCAGCCCCTTTGGGGGAACACTCAGCACCGACTCCTGGATCTTTTCACACTGCCCTTCACCGAGCCCTCTGCTTTCCCTTCCCAGTTTCCCCTTTGTCACTTTCAGTTAAGCCAGGAACGTTTGGAAGCAGGACAAGTCGTGTGTAATTCGGTTAGCAGAACAACTAAGAGAGGAGACTGAAATGCCAAGGACTAGGGGTAGAATGAGCGGGTCTCATACAGTGGTCACTGTAACCATAGTTCATTGAATGCCTGCTATGTGGTCGGCGCTGAGATGATCCCAGATACCACCATCTCTCTATTTTAGCAACGACTCTGAAAATGCATTGTACTTTTCAGACGCGGAAGGCAAGGTGTTGAGGTCTGTTATTCTTCACGGAGCGAGTAAGCAGAGAAGGTTCTTAACCCGCTGTGGTCCAACCGAAGCTCACTCTTAGCACAAAATGTGCTGTCCCTCCTAAGAGACTCTCTGTGACAAATGGGACATGTTAAGAAAACGGTGCCGGAGAGGAGAGAACAGAGGATTTAGGAAGGAAAGGAACAGGCAGACCTGGTTTGGTTGGCAACTTGGGGAAGTTCCTTAAACGGTGAGACGTAGTCTGTGCTCTCAGCCTGCAGTGCTCTGTGAAGCGTCCAGCCCCCCTTCGGCTCTCTGAAATCTGAGGTGTATGTCATGAAAAGTTGCAGCTAAAGTAACTTCTGAAGTTCTTGAGCCCAGTTTATTTTCTTTGGGAGTCTGATAGTCTGCTTATTAGAATGTGAAGACCTTTTGTGAACTTTTTTTCCCTGAGTCTTAAAAATTACGCCTTCATTGGTCAGTGCTGGGAGGACCACACTATTCTTGGTTGAGTACAAGCCAAGGCATCGCCCTCCTGTGAGGTATTTGCAGTTTTGTGCTTTGGCTGCTGTTCTTACTGCCAGAGTTTTCATTGTTATGAAGTTAGTCAGGCACATTCTTGGGGCTTTTGTTTTTAAACTGTTTTAGATAACGTGTAAGACCTGGAAGTCACCATTGCCTGATTCCCATGGGAAGTCTCCAATTATTTAGAGAAATTCTTCTTGTGGGAAAAAAGGGGGGGACGGGAAACAAATAACTAATTGTTTGGAGGCTCATAGAAAGAAATTTCCATGTATGACCCAGCTTCCTCACCGTTGCTTCTGAAAACTGTGGTTTTGTAAGTCAAGTTCCTACCCCCACAGAACCATGCATGATTCCAAGAGTAGATTCTTCCTGGTAAAGATGAGAAATACCTTAATGTACATTTGAGTGCAAACATGTCATTGAGTCTAATGTGGCTTTTGATGGGTTTCCTCCTCCAAGGGCCTCACCCACCCTTTCCTACAAGAAAACTCTAATAATATTTTTAATGTTTATTTCTTTTTGAGAGAGAGAGAGAGAGAGAAAGTGTGATTGAGCAGGGGAGGGGCAGAGAGAGAGGGAGACACAGAATCTGAAACGGGCTCTGGGCTTTGAGCTGTCAGCACAGAGGCCAACATAGGGCTCGAACCCACGAACCGCGAGATCGTGACCTGAGCCAAAGTTGGATGCTTAACCGACTGAGCCACCCAGGTGCCCTAAAACTCTAATAATTTTTAATCATAATGTAGACTTGGTAAGCTTAGGGGACTGTATTTTTTTAACAGGAATTATTTTGAGATCTGAAAATTACAGACTGGGTGCAATAAACCTTTAAAACCCAAAGCACCACAGGGAACTCCGTTGCCACTATTAAGCTTACAGAAGAGCCCAAGAAGACAGGGCAGGGGGCGGGGGAGGAGTTGGCTAGTTATAGAAACTGCTTTAAAAAAAAAAAAATGTCCAGTTCCAACACATTTCACCAGACCTTCTGAGGTGCACCTGCAGCCCGATCACATGATCACACGGTGTGGAGTGTTTTTGGAGTGTGCACTCTGATCCGGTGACCCAAGTGATGTAGCATCAGTGGCTTCCCTTGACCACTCAGCACCTCGGCAGGAGTCAAAATTAAGCTTAGTCTCTTGCTGCAGGAGAACACTACCCAGAACCCTGCTCTCTGCCCTGAGTCTTCTGTGTAACTCTACAGTCTATGTGTGTTTGGGGCACACCTGCCTCAGTGGGATTGTTAGGGAGTAATGAATCATCCGCGTCACCTTAAGTTTCTGAAAGCCAAGCGGATGGCAACACCTTCACTCTTGGACGATATCAGTGCAGTGAAAATAAAATACAGAAGGCTGGAGATTCCAAACCCTGCCCACTGTTTTTATTTCCCGTGTGGCATTCTAGCGGACTTGTGACTGTGGCCTCTGTCATGCTTATCTGGTTCATACACACCTAGTGGCATGGGCAGCAATTTGATCCCAAACCTGGCTGGCAGCGGTCCTTTCCAGAATGCCTGTTTAACAAGCCTGCCATTTGGCATGTTCTGCTCCCCATGCCAGTGTGTCAGGTCGGGTGGGTCTGGCTGGAATGCAGTTGTCTCCAGAAGCCGCATCTATGAGACGTAGCCCACTCTCTATTTATCTGGGAGAAGTGTGGAGCTGTGGGAAAAGCCAAGACCAAGAAGCTGACTTTAAGACTTTCTGTAGGACCCACTTCCTGTGGAAGTCACTCTTGATTACCCCGCCCATCATGACACCTCCCTGTGGGAATCCTGGAGCCCTGACTGCCTGTATCTGTCACTTCTTGTTCAGCACGTGTTGCATGGCAAGTGGTGGGAATCTTTTCGAATGAACAGGGTCTTGCCTGCCCAGCAAATTCACGTTGTACAGGTGCTTACAGGAGACCTTTATTAATTACTTGTCTGATTCTGGTCTTGAGGGGTAGCTAATCTTGTGGAAATCTTTGGGGAGATGTCTGCAGAGATGCTCACAGAAATTGATGTCTTAGAGAGCCCAAGGCCATGAGAGGCATTACAGAGAGGTGTCGAGCTGAAGGTGGCTGGTGACATTGGCTAAGGAAACTGCTTGTTCCCTGTGCTCAGCTGAGTGTGAGTTATCAACACTCATGGCTTGGTCCGTGGGGGTCCTCAAGTCTGGGGCAGGTTTCCCAGGAGTGAGTTCAAGTTATGATGGGGGTGGATTTAGCTTCCAAAAGCAAAAACGTCTCCATTTCTATGAAAGAAACTGCCTCAATTCAAAGGATTGATTGGACTGACAAGCCAGGATAGAAAGTGGGGACCAAGCACCACTCTTGTGGCTAAGACCAGTGGCTGGTTGGTCTAAGCAGTTTGTCCTTGGCTAGGGTCTGAGGAGGTACAAATGCCTTGAAGTCAGGGCATGGGCTGGTCCACCTGTCTGTGGAGGAGTATGGCAAATGTGTCTCTGGTGGTGTGTGTCATAAAGACTTTCTACTCCTCTGACGTTAGACTTTCCTTGTCCAAAATGATTGGTCCTTTCCTCCATCTGGGTGCAGAAGAGACACACTTTTCTTTTTGAATGGACTGACATAATCCTCATCAATGGGCCTTGATTCTGTAAGGCTGGGCCTAAGAATCACGTGTCATTGTCCAAGATCCCAAGTCCTTGGGGCATGCCAGTGGGTACCTCCTATTCGATTGCAACCACTGACCATAGCATAGCTCTCATTTCCTCCCTCCATCTTTTCCTAAGACAGCTCCTTCCCGAAGAAAGCTGGGAAGTTTCAATGTGCCCACATTCCTGTAGATGTGGAGGCAAGTTATGAAGATGGGAAAAGCGGGGAGAAGACCCATCCTGGCCTCAGAGATGGGGACAGAGTTAGGGGCAGCTGGAACTTTCCTGCACCCATGTGCAAGTTTAAACCAAAGAGTGCCCCATCTGGATGGAAGGGCAAATCAGATGGCCAAGGAGAATGCTGGAGAGTGTTTGAAAAGTCCTCAACACACTTGTTTGCTATTAATCAGCTATATTATAGAAAGGGGTGGGAGCTGTTTGATAAAGTAAGATCTGGATGCACTAGTTAAAGGGAGAGCTAGTCTGCAACACTTCTCAAACGTATTGGACCATGGAGCCCTTCTTCCACAGGGCATCTTCTCAAACTGGCACTTTGTTGAATGTATTTGTGGGAAAACTGGAGTAGGGTAATGAGGAATTGTACAAAGAACCCTTGAGAAAAAAACATTCAAAAGGACAGTGAAACTGTTTTAAGGATCTGACATGAAGAGAGCTTTGTCCTGTTTTCCCATTTATTTGCTAGAACTTAGGGGAAGGTAGCACTCTGAAGGAAATACAAAAGGGAACTTTCCAGTAAATGTTGATCCAGCACTTTCAATGGAGCAAGTGCCAGAGAAGTGAGCAGTCCTCACCTCTGCTCACGAGCCTCGTAGAAGCTGCAGTGGTTCAGCTCAGGGTTTTTGGAATGTTGACTCTGAGTTCTTAAGGACAGAGATGGCTGCTCCAGTTTTCACCACCCCTGTTGCTCTTGCCTAACCTGCTTGTCTCATTCATGTAACTTTCTGCACCTGACAACATGCATGCTTGCAGCCCCAGAGTGGGAAGCCATTGTGGTAATAAATACAGTGTAATCCAACGCCGTAAGAACCCATATCCTCTGTTGTTTGTTGCAGAGGGCTGTCTTGCGCATTGTCGGATGTTTAGCACTACCTCTACCCTTTAGATGTCAGTAGCAAGCCCTCCTCCTTCCCACAGGGCGTAAAATCTTGCCCTGTTGAAAAGCACTGGTATATGTGAGAAGCATAAACAGATGAAAAAGAGCAGTAGCCAGTGTGTTTCACGATGCAGGCAGTGGGGCTAGATCAAGAGTAAAGATATTTAGGCTTCATCCTTCAGGCGATGAGAAATTATTAGAGCAGTGAGAAATTATCAAGCAGATCTTACATACTTGCCAGCGGATGTCTCTGTGTGCAGGATAGATTGGAGGGGTAGACAACTGAGGAACAGAGAAGAGTTTGGAATTAAGACCCTAAACATGACAAAATACAGGGGAGGGGACAACGAAAGACGTACAAAGTGGAGCAGACAGGACCCAACCAACCACCAAGTGCGAAGGAAAGAGGGCGGTGGGTGGGGACTCGAGTGCTGGGTGACCAGGGGTGGGCATTAATTAAAAGAGGGAATATAGGAGGATGGGCTGGTTTGAGGGAGAGCATGATGGTTTTTATTTCAGGGCACGCTGAGTGTGAGATGCTACCCGTCATGCAGGTGGAACAGGGCAGGAGGCAGGCAGAGGTCTGGGTCTGAAGCTCTGGAAGAAGATGGAGATTGAGGAGCTAGAGGCTCTCACTTGGTTGTAGTTGCTTGGCAGTGGGGGTGTGACCCAGGGAGGCGGGGGGAGAGACGCTCATGCCCATTCTGGTCTCACCTGGTTCCCGGCAGGGAGGAGGCAAGTTGAGCATGGAGACTGAGAAGGGCTGATCAGAGAGCTGAAAGCCGCTCCATCCACCGGACTTTTGGTCTCAGATTCAATTGCAAAAACAAACAAAAACCAGTTCTGTATACAAGTGAGGACCAAAAAAACACGATGGTATCAGTAGGTGCTGCTGGAGTTGAGGGAGGTGAGAGGGGTGTGTGAACTCCACGAGAGCTGCCTTGGTGGCCAGGTTGGAAGGGAGCCGTTTGTTCACATTTCCAGGCCAGGGCTCTCCGTGCTTGAACAAGTCTGAGGGTGTTGCCCATCAGTACTGACATTATCCTCTCCCGTCACAGAATATAGAAACAAACTGAGCACATGGGTGGAGTTCACAACATTCTGGGGGATGGGGAAAAGAAAGGAGGCAATTTTAGTGCTTCCTGTTGTTGTCAAGTCATTTATGAATTGGCAAGGGGTAGTCTTTTCACTTTGTGGCTTTAATAATATGAAGCATGATAGTCATAAGACTGGCCAAGGGGCAATTGCAGAGAAGATGCAGGTTCCATTAGCTTTATAAAAGTGTATGTAACATAGAATTTACCATGTTAGCTATTTTTTTTCCTTTTTTTTTTTTTAAATGTTTATTTTTTAGAGAGAGAGAGACCGTGCAGGGGAGGGGCAGAGAGAGGGGGGAACAGAGGATCCAAAGCGGTCTCTGAGCTGTCAGCACAGAGCCTGATGCAGGGCTTGAACTCATGAACCACGAGATCATGACCTGAGCCAAAGTTGGATGCTCAAGTGACTGAGCCACCTAGTTGCCCGCCATTTTAGCTATTTTTAAATATGCAGTTCTATGGCATTAGATGTGACCACATTGTTGTGTGACCACCACCACCATCTGTCTCCAGAACATCGTCTCTTGCAAAACTGAAACTCTGTACCCATTAAACAATAACTCTGTATTCTCCCCTCTCTCCAGCCCTTGGCATTCACCATTTTACTTTCTGTCCCTGTGAATCTGGTTACCCTTAGGTACCTGACATAAGAGGAATCAGGGGACATTTATCTTTTTGTGCCCGTGTTCTTCACTTAGCATAATGTCTTTGAGGTTCATCCCTGTCGTAGCATGCATCAGAATCTCCTCTTTAGGGCTAAGTAGTATTCCATTTTATGTATATACCACATTTTTTAATCCATTAATTAGTCAATGGGCACTTGGGTTGCCTCGACCTTTTGGAAATTGCTGCTGTAAACGTGGTTGTGCGTATAGTCATTTGTGTCCCTGCTTTCAGTTCTGTGGGGTGTGTATCCAGAGTGTCCTTTGGCTTGTTGATTTCTTTCTCTGTTAAGGATTTCTGGAACATTCTCTAGCTCCCTGTCCTTCTGATGCTGCCTTTGTTTGTTACCCTTCTGCTTTTGCTAATGGGAGAGCCTTAGGTGTAAAAGTGAGAGAAGAAAGCAGAGCTCCAATTCTACCATGGGAGGTTTGACCCAAATCTCCTCTTCCCCAGAACCTTGGATGGTTAGATGCCTCTAATGGCTTGTGTATTTGTCTAGTACAGGCTGCATGGCTACTTCTGTGAGTAAATGTAACAGCAATTCCCCTTAAAGCAAAATTATATAATATATATTATCCACCCTTGGTTGAGAGAACAGGAGGCAGGCAGAATAACTGGTTTCACCATCGATTTTTGGCCATCTCACAAACTAACACTGCAGCGAATATAGGCAAACTTTACCTCTAAGACTAGTTGGTTATGGATCAAGAAAATTTTAACCTTCTTTTTTTCCCTCACTCCTTACATTTTTTTTTTAAAGAACAGAAACCCTCCTTTTAGCTTAAACTCAGAGCAAGTCCACTGTCCTGGAACTAGGGAGGTGAATCCCAGAAGGGCACCCATGTAATCAACCTTCAGGCTCCTGGTTGGCATGGGAAAACTGGAACTGGTCCGGGGTTCCCTTTTCAGGCTTAGAGACTAGGAACTGATCTTCCCGTCAGTTCTTTTTGCCCTGCCAGTGACACATCATGTGTTTACCAGTGACTTTGTGTCTTGCTTCTCTGGGTCTGCTCTGTAAAAAGCAGATCACCTACTTTTTTTTCAAGGATGTGGTCTTAGACTAGACTAGATGACTAGAACCCACTTGAAACATATGAAGATGTATAGCATTTTTTTCTTAGGGGACATTGTAACCATCTAATTAAAGAAAGAAGCAGACTTTAAGTCTGGATCCTAAGTCATCAGCTTTTCAATATAGGGAAATTAAAAACCAATTTTTTAAACTTAAGAACTTCCCCTGGTGATTGGGACTAGCTTTAGACAACACGAGGAAACATAGGAGGAAATCCATATTGGATAAAACTCTAAAATAAATGATGAGAGTGAAAACAGACCAACATTAACTCTAAAGCCTGACCCGAGCATGCCTGCCAATGAGCAGAGGAATTGCTCCTTTCTCGTTCCTGACAAGAACAGCTACTAAAAGACTGTCAATATTTTCATAATAACACATTCCCATTTTAATGGCTTTGTGCAAATTTTCATATCTACTCCGAAGGCCATAGGGTTTTCAGGACCTGGTTGGTGGTACATGAACGACCCCTTTTGCTCCAGCTGCAGATAAGGTGAATTTTGTACATAGTGGAAGTCATGATACATGTGTATTGGTTTGGGGGAGCCTATTTTTAAAAATTCTATTTCCTGATAAAATCTTATCATCTTTGTAGCTGCTGACATTCTGGCTGGGTAAGTGTTCTCAGGAGCTGGTTCATAATCTCTATTTTTGCAAGTAGTGGTCCAGAATGGAAGATGCAAGTGTTGTTGGAGTAGGAAACTTATAGATTAGGGATCATCATGGCAACGGGCTCCTTTTTTTTCTTTTTTTACAAATGGTCTCTTACTGGGACACCTGGGTGGCTCAGTCAGTTAAGCGGGTTAAGCATCTGACTCTTGATTTTGGCTCAGGTCATGATCTCGTGGTTCATGAGATCAAGCCCCACGTCGGACTCCGTGCTCTTGGCATGCAGCCTGCTTGGGATTCTCTTCTTCCTTTCTCTCTCTCTCTCTGCCCCTCCCGTTTCTCTCTCTCTCAAAATAAATAAACATTAAAAAAACACACACACACAAATGGTCTTTTTCTTACCAGTGGGCTTCTTTATAATATTATTTAAAGTCTCAGTTTTTATTCCCATTTAAATGCAGTAAGAAACCTGGCCTTTTAATAAGTGCAAAGTAAAATAGGTCACTGGGTGCTGTTTCTTCACTGATCATCCTGGCTTCACATTTTTAGTGTATTTTTGTTGTCTCGTGCCTGAAATCTTCAGGGTATTTCAGGTTGTGGCATCTGCGTACTGATGCTCTTACAACTCCATCACCAAGGTGTGGGTCCTTTGTGGATGGAAGTCTGGTCTGCAGATACCTGCAGGAGGAAACCCCAGATGACTTCTGCCACAAGCTAATGCTCCCCCATACTCCTGGAAAATTAAAGCCGCCTTTAGCAGCGTGGTTCCAGGACACTGGCAGGGTAGGGGTTGGCTCATTCTCTTACACACAGTTTCGCTGGATGCACTCATAAATGAAAAATGATCTGAGTGCTGTGGGTGGGGCCCTCGAGCGCAGGAGGTGAAGCTGGAGGAGGAGAGAGAAAATCTGCTCCTAAGCTCAGTAGAGCATGGGGAGCAGGCAGGAAGTCAGAGCACGCCCTGGCATGGCTCACATTTTTGTTGATAGCTAATAACCCGGGACTTTAAAGGACTGAATGGAGAAGGGAAATGAAGCACGACAAACTCTGGAGCCTGTCCTGTTCAAGTGGGTGTGAAGCACAGTAGAGAAGGCTCACCTGATCAGCTCAGAAGCAGGTAGGAGGGGACCCGAGCTGGGGAGAGAACCCTGTCTTCTCTCCGAACACAACTTATACGTTTGCATTTTTTTTAAGCATATAAGAAACGAGTAGATAATATTGACATCAGAAACAGACCTAGCGTGAATTGTGC
Source organism: Lynx rufus (assembly GCF_022079265.1). Taxonomy (NCBI): domain Eukaryota; kingdom Metazoa; phylum Chordata; class Mammalia; order Carnivora; family Felidae; genus Lynx; species Lynx rufus. The sequence continues at coordinate 214,007,660 of NW_025814823.1, read as the reverse complement.
TGATAGCTGCCCAAGCAAGAGTTTTTTCTCAGTGACTACTTTGATGACCAAATGACTTATATTCTGGAGGTTGCTTTGAAAACAATCCTACCAAACCATGCAGCATTGAATTAAAACTGATTTTAAACTTGGCAGATGATAAATGAACTTCAGGCACTGTTTTAGAACAAATAGTTTGAAGATAGCCAACCAGAAACTGATTTTCAGGCTTGACCGTTGTTGTATTTTTATATTTCAGTGCCAACAAGGTGCTTGCTAATTTTTGCTGGCTTTTGCAAGAAAGGAAGTAGATGTACAACAGCTGTGAAATATCTCGAAATTGACCGGGATCCAGAGTGAAGCCTGAATGCACTAATGTTTTCTCCATTAAGGCAGGCTTGCTTTGCTCAGCTTCTAAGTCAGGGAATTGGAAAGTAAAGTGTGGATCTAAATATTTGTCATGGTGGGGGCAGGGGGGAGATGAGGGTCAGAGGATTGGAAACTGTCACAGTAATGTCTTCATGCTCAGAAGTAGAAAATAAATGTGGAGGGCCATGGGTTGCGGCCACACGCAAAGATAATTTAAAGACAGATCTGTGGTTCCCGTGGTTACAGCTAAGTCTCAGAGCATCCTTTCCATTGTTGGGGCTTGTGAGATGAGAAGAGGAACAGAATAAAGAGCAGCTCAAGCCTGGGTTTTGGAGCCATTGCCAGGCCTTGCTTCTGATAGGTGCCGGATAATTGGACATGCATTTCCCCCCAGCGAAGTGGTCAGAGTAGTGGAATTGAGCTGACTTGGGGGCAGTCAGAAATGGTGTGGGTGGTCAGAGTGACAGAAGCATCAGAATTAGATAGAGAACTTAAGATTTCAGTGGAATAGTCCTGCCTGAGTACTGGCACCCTTGGAGTGGAGCTTTGGAGAATGCCATATTGGCCACAGGGGTGTGTCTGAGGAGGTTGATGTGAGAGCTGCTTCGCTTACTGGCTGGCTGAGTCCATCCGTCGGGCTGGGGAAGCCAAATCTTCTGGCTTTGCATTTTAGGCCTGGAGGGCTGTGCTTAGTCAAGGCAAGCCCATACCTTATCGCTGCTCTCTTGTTCTCTCTGACTTCTCTGCCTTCCAAAGCGACACCCAGTGTGTAGAGGGGAGGGGGGACAGTCTCTCCTGTTCCCACTGCCCCCAAGTCTCCTTTTTGGCTGACTCTCCATCAGTTGGGTGGGGCGCCTTTGTCTCCCATCCTTTACATGCCTGTTCCAGGTGCTTTTGCTGTGATTTAGGCTGAACTGGGGGACAGACACCTTTTCCGGATCCATTCTGGAAGCAGTCAGAGGTCAGCCCACTGTGGCCTGTGCACCAAACCCAGCCTGTCTCAGCTTGTATTCAGAGGGCTTGGGAGCTAGATGTGTATTGTACATTTTAAAGGGCTGAAGAAACAAGAATACAGGACAGAGACAGATAAGGTCTGCAAAGCCTAAGATAGTTTCTCTATGACGCTTTAGAGAAAATAGTTGCTGACCTCTGATTTTTAATATCACTCGTGACCAGAATGCTCAGTGGGTTGTTGACACAGCTCAAGTTCTCGACAGTTTGAATGAGCTGTTGTTTTGGAAACTGATTTTAGTTTCTCAGTCTGTTAAAAGGCATTATTGCCTCCAGAAGGGTGGATTCAGGAGCAGGGAAATTGGAAGATTTTCTTCAGGGTCCAATCAATGGGAAAGAAACATCAGATGAACTGTGCATTGTGGTTGGATTTTCCTCCTTTCCCCTTGTTGGTGAACCTTCTGGTGAAGGCATCTGGGAGACCCACCACATGGTGACGGTGCCCCCTGCTGAAAGAGTCTGATGGGGAACAAAACTCCACTAACTTACACAAAAATGATTCACTTCCTTGTTTCTCTTTTGTGGACTGAATGCTGGCCAGAATTCTACAATCTGTGTTGTTTGCTATCGGACTTGGGAAAAAAAGATGTTTTCTGTAATAAAAAAGAGAGTGAAATGAATATCATGTTTTCTCATATCCAGAACAGTGTTCCTTTATTGCTATCTAAGAAAGCTTACTATAGGTCCACCGGCCTTTCCCTGAACATGGAGTTCTCCTCAACCCAGCAGTATTTCATTGTTAATGTCCTTTCTAATAAGGGAAGAAGAAAATCTGGTGACCTTGCTCATGTTTAACTTGTATCAAAACTGCAGGCCTGGATATGGAGCAATAAGTAAGTAAGTAGCTTACTGTCTACTGCAGAAACACAGAAGAGTTTCTTACAAGAAGATTGTAGTTTAAGCAGAAAAATAAAATGGCCAGTATTAATTTTTTTCTCTCCAAGACATTTCACTGTCTAGTGTCCTGTATTTGGAAATTGGATGCTGTCAGTGGAGAAGAATGGGGGTGGGGCCCAGTTTGACAGATGGAAACAAGTGAGGAAGTATGAAAATATGTATAGTATGGTGTCCCATGGGAGTTCGGGGCTGGAAAACAAGATGGCGGCAATGTACTTGACAAGTCGGCCTGTCAGAACTGGCAAGGGTGGGTCCTTTAATCTACCATGTGATCCAGGCAGCACCTTTGTCTGTATTTAGAAAAGAGTTTGGCTCTGAATTTAGAGATTAAGCAACCTGCTATTCCTGTATGCACTGGAATTTCAGACACAGTCAGAAACCTGATTTGCGTAAGTGCTGAAACTCAACCAGAAGCAGAGCACGCTGAGGCCTGGACTCCCCAAGCAAGGAGAAGTTAGGAATCACAGCACGTGAGGCGATTTATGAAGCTTGCCCAAGAGGGTGTGGTGCTCGGTGGCCAGATTTAATGGGGCACAGGCTCTGGGGTGAAGGGTCAGCTTTGGGTTCCCAGAAGGCCATGGTTAGAGGGTGAGTAACCTCTTCCTCTGCATGGGTTGGCCGTGTGTATCTAAGAGCTCTCGAACTACCTGGTGTCTCAAAGTAGCATGAGGGACCTTTTCGGTTCTGAGCCATGCGACCAAGTTGGCTCATAAAGAGACAGAGGCAGCCAAGCAGTCAAAATATGATCATGAGCTAAACTGGAGGATAAGCCACAAGCAGCCCTTCATCAGCCAACTCATTTATAGACTATTGGGAGGGCAAGTGTGTCAGCTCATAGCTGGAGTATCTGCCCCCCTCCCTTTGGCTATCTGAACAGGACTCGAATCTGACTTCTGTTCATCAACTTTTCCCTGATGGTGAATGGGATAAATGACCAACCTAAATGTTTGCCTATGTGTACAAAAGTACATAAAATCTAAAAGAGAGAAATGGCCAAGCAAATAGAAGTTATGATTCTGAGTTAGCAAGGGAAGCTTGTGATCATGTCCATGAAAGGGAATTAATAATTTCACCTCTCAGTGGCTGGCAGGGGTCCCTTTTGTATAGCTTTGTGTCCCTCTTAAGAACTTCAGGAGGCAGTGTACCCTCTCAACTTCAAACATTGCCTGCCGTGGGAGTCAGGGGGTATAGCACAACATCCCTGTCACCTTGGATGTCCTGACTGGAGCTCTGCTGTTTCCTCAGTGGCCAGGGAAGAAGGTGGTAGCATCCTTCTTCACTCACGTGATACCTGCTCTGCTTAGCAAAGGAGGGGGCGGAGTATGCCCTACGAAGACATCTTCTGATGTCCTATTCTGCTGATTGGCCCTTTGCGTTATGTGACCGTGGTTTGTTAAATCTAGGTGTGCGTGGGCATGCACCCACACTACACTGCATTCCACAGATGGCCTCAGTCGGGCACAGGGTGAGCTCACACAGTCTCGCCTTAGATACAAGGTCCCTGGGCAGTAAGTAGGTCAAGACAGCAATTGACCTGGGACTCTAGATCTGCCTGCCTTTTTATGGTCTCTTCCTGAAGAAGCAATATAACTATATTTTACATACACCAGAGAAACTTGGCACTTAGGAGGACCGAGAGTGATGCCTTTGGTAAAAGAGAAGCATTACTTTGTATTTTTGGTAACTTTGAGGTCTGGAGGCTATCAGGTGTCTTAAAGCAAGACACTTGGGACTGTCTTCTTTGCCTTTCTAATTTCCACTCTAGTTTTCTTCCCAAATTAAAAGATGGAAACCAAGTTGGAAATTGGCAGAGTAGGGTGAGTCTGAGGATCAACCAGAGTGGTCCCTGAGAATCAGTTCAGTTCAAAAGCCTCTATTTCAGTGTGACAACTCAGACTGTGGGGGCAAAAAAACATTTGCACATTTCTTCCTTGAAGAGTAGATAGCTTTCTGTTTCTACATTATATCTTCCCAAGCCTTGCCCTTTCAACAAAAGCTTGAACATTCTTACAGTCTCTCCTCCCTCCCCCTCCAAAAAAAAAAGGGGGGGGGCGGCAGTGATCAATTTTACTTCCCACCCAAATAAGAACACACTTGGAAGTGCCCACGCCAGGGAGAAGTGGGAGGGAATTCAAAGGCACCATAGATGACCTTCATTTTGAATGGCATGACTCTCTGGATTCATCATGGTACTCTTGATGGATAACAACCCTATCCTCATACCTCTTGCTCTTGTTTCTGCCTCTTTAACAAAAGTGTTCTTTTCTCCTGCAGGCTGGTTCCATCAGCCAGAGGAGGGTCTGCCCTCCAAGGAACCATGCCTTGGCCTTAGCCAAACTCCACCTTAGCCTTCACCTTGCAACACTTTGACTGAAGTTCCCAGACCACTGCCTGTGGGGTAGAGGGTTGAACGTTGGCAGTAAGCTGCTGGCTTTAGAAAACATCGCAGGTATTTTATTGTAGCAGATGCAAGACAGTTTTGGCAGAAGAGCAGTAAAGACCCAGAGGGGGAAAACAGAAAATTGCCTCTAATCACTGCAGGGGAGAAGGTGGCAGAAATGAAGCCTGCAGTTTGGGTTTGGGAAGCTAAGTCCTTTGCACAATCCTTTTGACAGGCTAGAACTTGCCTGACTTCAGTTTCTCCCTCAAGTCAGTCAAAGAATGTTGAAGGAGAACTGAACGCTGCAGCTGAGAAGGTACCTAGGGGCATCTTGGTGGGTGAGGATTTTATGGAGTTCTCAGTGGCCCCATGAAACTTTGTGTGGTGGAAATTCTGCTGTTGGCATAATGCTGAGGCATTAGACATTCTTATGTCTATAACTAATTAGACATTCTTAATGCGTTTCTTATGGTAACAAAAATTCAACACTTCATCTTTAAGTGAGTAGAGTCAGTTATTTGAAACTTTCACTAGGAGAAGCATGAGTCATCTCTACAGTGTTCTGGTGGCTTAATTAATTACATTTGTTGCCGTTGGGATTTCAGGGTGGGGAGAGAATCTGCCCTCAGCTTTAGTCTTTACTGTGGGTTCTTTATGCACTCCAGCAGCAACCTCTGGGTTACTCTAAAACCAAAGCAGTCTCAAAGCTAAGATCTCAAACCTTGCAAAGAATCACCTTTCTAGGCTCGATGACAGTGAATAATACGGTGCTAAATTTTAAAAACATTTTTTCTCTGATACAATTTACTGTGATAGACTCTTATCCACAGATTGACCCTCAAATCTGTGAGGTTTCTTCTGCTCCCATCCTATTTTCTTTCTTATAACCATCTCCTAGATTACCTGCCCCTGAACCAGGATAGGTGGAGAACTAGATAAAGGTAATTGCAGGGTGTTTGAAATGCAAGGTTTAGCACTCTTTTCCAGATGAGCACACCTAGGTAAAGAAAAGCTAAGTGTGAGTGACTAGTGTGAGTGACTAGTGTGTGTGTGTGTGTGTGTGTGTGTGTGTGTCCAGGAGAAGGGCTGCAAACGGAAACTAATTCATGGCGTTCCCGTGCACCTGGAGACATGGCTATTTTTGAGCAGAAATCTTTATGTAAGACTGGGTCTCAAGTTTGTAGGTCTTTCTTCCTTTTGTAAACATGTGGCTCGAACATGCTCACATGATTTGTGTTTGTTAGAGAAATGCTTCATTGTGCAGTAGCGACTTTTCTGTGAGAGTTCAAACCAAGTGTCAGATGAATTCCCCCAAGGCTGATGTGTTCAGTTCCATTTTGCTTTCATGGCACTTCGGTTAGTATGAGGGGGAAATGGCCTGCAGAGCGGTGTAGACGCCTTGGATGTACAGTTTTGAAATTCAGAGACAAATCGATTTTGGCTTTTTCTGAAAATGGATCTTATTTTGAGAACCACAGTTGACGTGGCTGTGGGAAGTGTTGCTTATTCTTGGCAAGAAAAGTACCCTGAAAAGGTGCTTACGATCCAAGAGAGAGCGAGCCTGCCCCAGGCTCTCTGGCAGAGCAGGGAGAATGTCTCAGAACTCGGTGTCAGTAATTTATATTAAATCCACATTTGTAGGGAAGTACCTATGCAGATGGAGACAGCAGCTTCCTACAAAATGGGATTGTTTTAGTTACTCTGTGCAATGGTATTCAGAATGTAGCCTGGCATGTCTGTTTCAGAAATATCTGGGACCCCAACCTAAAGGATTTGATCAGACGTACTTCTTAAACATCTAAGTGCTCATCTCTGTGGTAGGAACCTGCATCAAAGCCAGTGGACAGAAGCCAAAAAGGCAAATGCACTCTCTATTGGAGAAGGAAGTGATTTGGCCAGCTTTGCTCAAACTAAGATCAGACAGTCAGACAGATATGGGGCACAACTTTTACCTCGTTTTGCGTAAGATCCCTAAGCATCTCCTATTCTTAACCTCGATTCTATTAATAAAGGGGGACTATGAACCTGGCAGGGAGGAAAACAAAATGTTTGTTGTCACTAAACTGTAGTTGAATTTAGTGTTTCCTTCAATAATTGATTTAGGGTCAAAGTACTATAGTATTAGCAGTCCCCATGCCTGGCACCAGTAAAAATGATGCATGTTATTTGTAGTAGATACCTTCCAATATTATGCGCATTACAACTTTGAAAATATACCAGTTAATAAACTTGTTGCCAGATATTCTTATTTAATGTGTTAATAAAATGTGTTATGGTATACATTTAAAAACATTTAGGGTATTCTGTTTCACATAATTGGTTTTCTTTCTAATCCTAGATATTTTATGCATTTAAAAATAGTGAGATTTTACCTGACAGCCAGAGAGGTCCATGGTATAAAAAAGAAAAAAAGAGAAAAGAAAAGAAAAAGACTGCCTATCTTAAAGACTACCATTTCATTTTTTTTTCAAATTTTTATTTAATTTCTAGTTAACATATAGTGTAATATTGTTTTCAGAATTAGAATTTAGTAATTCATCACTTACACATAACACCCAGTGCTCAACACAAGCGCTCTCCTTAATGCTCATCACCCATTTACCCATCCCCCACCCACCTCCCTCCATCAACCCTCTGTTCTCTATCGTCAAGAGTCTCATAGTCTGTTTCCCTCTCTCCTTTTTCCTCCCTTCCCATATGTTCATCTGTTTTGTTTCTGAAATTCCATATATGAGTGAAATCATATGGTATTTGTCTTTCTCTGATTGACTTATTTTGCTGAGTATAATACACGCTAGCTCCATCCATGTCATTGCAAATGGCAAGATTTCATTCCTTTCGATGGCTGAATAATATTCCAGTGTCTGTGTATCAGTATACACCTTTTTTTTTTTAATTTTTTTTTAACATTTATTAATTTTTGAGACAGAGAGAGACAGAGCATGAACAGGGGAGGAGCAGAGAGAGAGGGAGACACAGAATCTGAAACAGGCTCCAGGCTCTGAGCTGTCAGCACAGAGCCCGACGCAGGGCTCGAACTCACGGACTGTGAGATCATGACCTGAGCCGAAGTCGGATGCTTAACCGACCAAGCCACCCAGGCGCCCCAGTATACACCTTTTTTATCCATTCATGAGTTGATGGACATTTGGGCTTTGGGCTGTTTCCATAGTTTGGCTATTGTTGATAATGCTGCTATAAACATTGGGGTACATGTACCCCTTCAAAGCTGTCTTTTTGTATCCTTTGGATAAATACCTAGTCGTACAATTGCTAGATCTTGGGTAGTTCTATTTTTAACTTTTTGAGGGACCTCCATACTGTTTTCCAGAGTGGCTGCACCAGTTTGCAATCCCACCAGCAGTGCAAAAGAGATCCTCTTTCTCTGCATCCTCGCCAGTATCTGTTGTTGCCTGAGTTGTTAATGTTAGCCATTCTGACAAGTGTGAGGTGGTATCTTATCGTGGTTTTGATGTGTATTTCCCTGATGATGAGTGATGTTGAGCATCCTTTCATTTGTCCGTTAACCGTCTGGATATGCTTTTTGAAAAAATGTCTACTCACACCATTTAATATTTAGATCTTTATTTACCAGGAGAAAAATACTAACTCAGGACCGTAGGGGGTGTTCCAACCTGTGAGTCACCTGGGGATAAAATGCAGATTCTTGTGCAGTGAGTCCAGGTGGAGCCTGACGTTTCTGCGTTTCTAACAAATTCACAGTAGCCAGGCTCTAGCCCACAGCAATTCACATAAAGGCCTGTGTTTTCCAAACTCACTTCTAATAATTTTAATCAATCTCCATTATAAATAATAGTTTAATTATTGTAATACTTGGTTGTGGGAAGAGATGCCCCAGGACAGGGAAGGTGGGAGAATCTCAAAAGAAGACTTCACCTGCTTCCAAGGGTCCTGTGTTCAGTCTTCTGGAGCCTCACAGCAGTTGCCAGGCTGGTGAGTGAATGCGGTGGAGGCTCAGGCCTGGGAGAGGCCATCAAGATAAAGGGCTCAGTAGCACATGGGTGTCCCCCAATGGCTCTGTCGTGGGAATGCCTTGTCTGGGAAGCTGCTGCAGCTGCTGCTCCGTGAGGGGTCACTTCCTGGGCTCTGGGGCTGGTGTGTGCCAGGCGAGCTGGGAAGAACACTGCCACTGCCTGGGGAGGGCAGGGCGACCATCCGATCCCCATGTGTGCGTGGTGACCTTATGCTCTGCCCTGAGGAGCTCTGTGTCCTCTTTCCCCGAGGGTGATTTATTACATGTGTAATTAAATGATGCAAGTGGTGTGTCTTTGTAAGATTTTCAGGGATGTTTGCGAATTAGGGAAAGGTACTTTGGCAGAGTATGGCGGGGGGAAAATGTCACTGCGCCTCCACAGCCCAAGCAAGTTTCTTTAATAATCTCAGATCCCCCAGTCCTGACCTGCTACCTCCTAAAGGTGCTACAGACCTTGGCCCAAACCACTTATGTCATGTGGCCTGCTGGTGGCCTCATAGAGTGGCCACAGAGATCTGGGAATCCAATTTTGTCCATCTACCAGAGGTTATCAACTGCCTGGAGACTGACTTATGCTAATCAAACTCCCAGGAGATTGGCATCCCAAACCCAGTCTATTAACTCCTAGTGAAGAAAGGATCCTTCCGGTCACCAGTTACTGCCATCTTCTTTGTCATCTGTTTCTGCCATTTTATTTTTTTTAATTTATTTATTTTTTTTAACGTTTATTTATTTTTGAGACAGAGAGAGACAAAGCGTGAACAGGGGAGGGGCAGAGAGAGAGGGAGACACAGAATCCGAAACAGACTCCAGGCTCTGAGCTGTCAGCACAGAGCCTGACGCAGGGCTCGATCTCACAGACCGTGAGATCATGACCCGAGCCGAAGTCGGACGCTTAACCGACTGAGCCACCCAGGCGCCCCAACTGCCATTTTAGCCCTGTCTTCCCAGGAGAGAGGTAATTGAGCCGAGGACATAATATGGAATAAGTCTTAAGGAATATTCCACGGACCTACATTCCGTGTTCTCTCTCATGTCTAAGGCTGAATAATCACAAGATAGTCTCTCAGTCTTCGGGCTCGCCTTGACTAGATTCCCTTATGTCCCCTTCTCCCTGACCTGGTCCCCTGCAGTGACCCACCTCAGCTTCCATACTTCCAGGCCCTGCCTACCTGAGACCACCTCTGCTCCCCTGGGATAGGGGTCATCTCTGAGGAGGGATGTGTGTGTGGTTGTGGCAGGTGGGACGGCACAGTGCAAGGCCATTACAAGGTGACTCTTACTATCTCTACTCTCTGTTTTTCTTTTAATTCTTTCTTACTGTTTCTACTTCCGGGGCCAATTCCCTGTACCCTCAAGAGTGGCAATCCCAGCCTTGAGGAGACACAGATGACACCTCATGACCAGGAGACTGCTCCATGGAAAACGTGTTGCTTTATTACCCATCTATGGAAGAAGACTCCCTATTTACCATCAGTGCCCTCGTTCCTAAAAGCCAGCCGTTGACTCTGGCTGTGTCACAAGAGGCATTTGGTAAGATACAGATTGCCATGCCCCAATCTCCGTTCTCAGTGAGGGTCTAGAGTTGTACTTGTAAAAGGAGTAAAGGAATTCCTCACACGTTGGTCACCTGTTTCAGAATGTTTTTGCATCACTGCTGTCCTGTCACCAGTGGGTAATGGGGATTGGGGATCTCTTTTATTTCTTCTGTATGCTGCTTGTCTTTGCTTAAATCTTGTATGTGATGAACATGTGTCATCTTACAAAGCTGTCTCTTTTTTTCTTCCTCGGATAAAAGTCTCCCCAGATTATTCTTCTGATCAGCTGTGTTTGAAACCACTGCTGTAGACCTGTTGTCCCAGACCCAGAGCCCTCACTTTATGGATGAGAACATGGAGGCTTTGTGCATAAACTGGCTGACTAATATGGGGGGAGAGGTACCATGAAGGTTAAGTATGTTGACCACGCCCAATGCAGACTCCGTGCTCCTTGACCAGAGCCACTTATTTTAAGTCTCAGGGGCCTTAGTTCTGGGGTGTCTTCATAGAGCAACAAAAATCTAATGCCCACATGTGTGAAGCACAGACCGCATTTCACCCAAATAATAGTGCCGAAGCTCTGGCACGAAAATGTCCGTGACGTCAGCCATCCTGCTGCTTCCACAGCTGACAGATTGAGGCCCCCAGAATGCCCAGGGGGCCCCACCTCTTCACTAGATCACTTCAACCTCCAATGCCTCAACTTCTCCGTCTGTAAGATGAGCATAATTCTGTTTGCACTTTCTCCTGTACAAACTTATTGGGCAAATCAAATAAAACAGTGTATGGAAGGGCTTTGGGAGAAAAAGCACAAAGCATTATATAATCTTAAGGTGGTCTCCTCATCACCAATATTATTGTATTACCCTCAAAGACTTTACCTTTCTGCTAAGTGGCTCCAAATAGAATCACTATGGGTAGAAGAAATACTTTATTCTATCATAACACAATGAAAGGCTTACTTTGGGCAGCAGGGGTAGGGTAGAGATGGGGGAGAGTCGGGATTCCCATAGAAATATATCACTTCTAAATTTCCTGACTAAAGTAGCTCTAATGGCCCATTAGAAAATCATTTCACACCCTCTGCCCTTCAGTGGCCACTTTTCAGTGCCAGGAATTGTTTGGGTGAACAAGTTGGTACATGTAAGTCACAGGATGTTTTTCTGTCTGCTCAAAGGCAGGGATTGTCTTTCCTGCCTCTCCTGCTGCTCTGGGTAGTGAAAATGCTTCAGGATTTGTCATTTTGAGAATGGCAGGGTTTTTGACCTTGTGTTCCAGACTAGATTAAGAACCAGACAGATTTTAGTATCTGTAAAAATGTCTGCAATGGTTCCAACAGAGAGAGATCTCTAGAATGGATTAAGCTTTACTTTTCTTCCCAAGAAATAACACTGCTTGAGAATGAGGGAACTCAGTGTGTGGTAAGTTAACCTTAGTGATATTAAGCACCAACTATGTCTCTCTAGAGTTGCTGAAGGGAAACTTATGGACTTGGAGAGATAAAGTATAAAGACAATGAAAATTGAAATAAAATTATTTGAAAGAAATTAATTCTAATGAAAGGAGTATGTGAACTAATGACATGACATGGATGGCGTGTGCTTACTAGAGGATGCTTCCAGCTCTGAAATTTAACTTTATGAAAAATCCTAGGTTGGAATGGAAAGGAAAGAGTTCGTGAAAGAAGGCATTCTCTTTCTCTCTTTTTTTTTTTTAAGTTTATTTATTTTGACAGAGAGGGAGAGAGAGAAAATGGGGGAGGGGTAGACACAGAGGGAGGGAGGGAGAGAGAGAGAAAGAGAGAGAGAGAGAGAGAGAGAGAGAGAGAGAGAGAGAGAATGAGAATCCCAGGCAGGCTCTGCACTGACAGCACAGAGCCCCATGCAGGGCTCAAACCCACAAACCATGACCTGAGCCGAAATCAAGAGTCAGATGCTCAACCAACTGAGCCACCCAGGTGCCCTGAGAGAAGCCATTCTTAAATTGACCTTGATGCATAAGTAGGATCTATACAGGCAGAAAGAATGGAAGTGCCTTCCCAGGAGTGAAAGTAAAGTTTGGCGGAGGGGGGGCACAGGGTTTTGTGGGTTTGGGGGAGAAGTTATGTGCTAATAAGAAGACTGGGAGATGAGATTCACCCTGTAGACATTTGTAGGTTGATCAGATTTGGCCTGAGACAGAGGAGATTGAAAATACTTTAGACAACCAGACAAATTATTTAATGGTTCATATCACTCTCATTTGCTTAGATACCCAAATGCCAGACTTCCGAGAATCTGCATTCGAATTACCTACAAAACTTTAGGGTGGGAAATGTGATGGCTTCTGCTCTACCACCCCCCAGCCCTGATTTAGTATTTCAGAACCTTGGAAATAATTAGGGGTAGTGGTAAAGGTAGAGACCCTAATTATTTTTAAGCTCTCCAGTGCAACCAATATTAGGGGCCATGTAGCTTTTAAAGAATTTCATCTCATATATGATATAAGGATAATGTAAAATACCTCTTAAGTACCCCCTTCCCCAATTTATATGATCCTATCAGAGTTTTGAAGTTACAAGTAATAGAAACCAAGTCTGGCTTATTTAGGTAGAAAAGAAATTTAGTGACAGAATGTTGGGTAGCTTACAGAAGCCAACAGAAGTGTTGAGGTCTGGGCTCAAGAGAATGGGCAAGAACCAAGTGGCCAAGAACACACCCAAGGCCATGGCACAGGAACAGTCTGCTTAGCACACCACCACTGCCACCACCATGGTTACTGGACTCCCGTGACTAGCCATTATCTGTCCCTGTGTCCTATCACGTCCTTATGATCCAGAGTGCCAAGCAAGAGCCTCCTGGGGGCCAAATGTAAGTCATGTGCCTGTGGACTGGTTCCTGGGTATGGGGACAGATAATTAATGTCCCGTCCCCGCCACCCCTCATGTAATGGAAGCGTCTCCAAATCCAAAAGCTGATCAAATGTCAGGCAGATAGCTCCCTGACCGATGCAGGAAAAACGAACTAGAGAGTTTGTCTCCTCCTTCGTCATCTTTCCATGTGTCCACATTCTTTCCTTTCCCTTCCTTTCCTCTCCTCCTTCACTGCCTTTCCCAGATGCCCCATTTTTTCTTGGGCGTGGCATACCTGGTAAACCACCAAGCTCAGTGTGATTGGCTTACTGCTGGTCCTCTCTCTTTATGGAAGTCCTCCCACCCAGCCCACCACCAAATCCAAAACCCTACCTGCAGCTTCCCTGCCTCCGACGGCAGCCACTCCATCATGGGGTTATAAAGCCAAATATCCTTTATCTTTTTCTCATGGGTCCTAATCCTATAACCCGTGTCACCTTGAAGTGGTTTATCCCTTTTTTCATATAGCCATTCCGATATTTGTATATAAAACCATTCTATCCCTCATACACCCCCGCCCCCGCCTCTGCATTATCCTCTGCAGGATAAGTATCCTTAGTCCCTTCAGCTGCTCATCATAAGACAGGATTGTCATTTTTAAATGTTAATGCCTAAACTGAATCAAACTCTCTATGTGCAGTCTTATCTAGAAAAGGATTATCACCTTTTGATGCAGACAGTGTACTTCTCTTAATGCCAATATTGAAATGCCTTTAGTTGGTCTGTTATAAGACTAAGTTGACTGTCGATGAAAACCCATAGATTTGGATTGAAGCTATGTGGTACTCATTTAAAGTATCCCGTGGGATCAGATTCTAACCCAGGAGCGCGAGACCACCATCCTGGCACCAGCATTTAATACAGTTAACCTGATTCACTTGAGAGAACTTCCACATTGCTTTGTGGAAGGACTGAGAAGGTGAGTTTCAGGTGCTGCAAACGAAGAGCACAAATCAGCAAGACCCAGTATCTTACATCGTCCATTAGGTGGATCCTCCCCCTACAGAAGTAAATAAGTTGCTAATAGCTATTGATGGACAGAAGATGGTATCAGAAGACAGTTTGGCTTGCAAGAGTATTCTTCTTTATTAAGTTTATTGAGATAGAATTTGCTTACACTCTTTAGCATGATGAATTTTACCCAATTCCTAAGGGATTAGATGGAATGTACTTAAAGTACAAAATTGAGACATTATGCTAAAACATAAGAAAGAAACTGGAGGAAGACCTTTCCAGTTGTACCATTCTATAAATTATGACCAACATGAGTCATGTAAATTACCACCTCAGGCAAGAGGAGAACCATTCCATCACCCTGAAAAGTGTCCCCCTGTGGTCAAACCCTCCCCTCCCCCCATAGCTTCTGGCAACCGCTGATATGTTCGCTGTCCCTGTTGTTTTGCCCTTTCCAGGATGTTATATAAATGGAATCCTACATTAAGTCTTAATTAAGCTACTTAAGTAGCCATTTAAGTCTTTCACTTAGGATAATAATGCATTTGAAGTTCATCCATGCTGTTAAATGTATCAGTAGCTCTTCCTTTTCATTGCTGAGTAGCATTCCCTTGTACAGATGTGTCCATCTATGATGCATCTGTTCACTCCGTGAATGTGTTAAGTCAGAACAAGATCTGTGTAACATCTCATGAAAGAGAGGTTTTGTGCCCCTTCTCTCTTAGTCAAATGCAGCCTATCAGACAGAGAAATCTTGCATGTGATCTCTGCCCTTCAGTCATGCTGGATTGTTATCTTTATAATATCTCCTGAAGCATAGAAAAAAAAATATGAAAAGTAGACTAGACAGAGTATGTTTTCTTTTTCTTTGCCCGCAAGCATCAGCACAAGATTTTTGTCTATTTTAAATACAGATCTTATTTCTAGCTCTTATTACTCTTTGAAACAAGTTTAAACCCTTCTTATTTTTTGGTTTTTGTTTGTTTGTTTTTCTTTTTAAGGAAAAATATGCTCCACCTTCTCTAAAGGAAATCCATCAGTGTTTTAATATTGTGACTTTTTAATTGAATTTTAATTATTATATAAATAGGGATGCCAGAATTAAAATATATCTTTTAAAGTAGTGTTTTTAGTTTAAAATTGGACTTGTTCCACTAAATGTCTATGGTAATAATTTTGAGATATCTCTGCCAGGAGATATAGTATATCATAAAAACTGCACTCTAAAATTCAGGTTAGAATGGAGAAGGGAGAGGGTGATTTGAAATAATTATGTAATGGGAACATCTGAATTTGTAACCTCTATATACCTTTGATTTATAATTTGGTAAAAATAACTTTTAAAGAAAACCTTCTTGGATTTCATAACCTCAGTTGAAAACTTGTGGGATGCTGATTACAGCATGGAGATTTATTCTAAAGATTCTAAGCTAAGGCTGGGTATGGTGAATTTATTTGCTTTTTAATGGGGGCAATCTTAACTTTTTGCATCCTTAACTAAACAATTGTTCACATTATGTATCTATAATCACAGTTCTTGTACCTACAGCTCTACAGACAGTCCTTTAAGGATACTAGATCCTGCTGTCTTCCTTTCCTATCTGTAACTAAATGCAATTTCCATCAAAATTTGAAAAGAATTATTTTGGAACTTGAACAGATGAACTGGAACTCATCTGGAAGAGGGAAAAGTGAGTGATAGCTAAGAAATTTTTGGAAAAATAAGAACAATGAGGAAGGATGTGGGCTGCCTCACCAGAAAGCAAACTATACTTTAAAACTATAGTAATTCAAATAGTGTGGCACAGGAATTACCAAACAGACCAGGTGAACAAAGGAAGGAATCCCAAATAGGCCCATAAATATCAGGAAATTTGGTGTATGAAAAGGAGAGACTTTAAAAATGGAAGAAAAATTATGGTCTGCCTAGCGAATTTTATTGCAATAATTAGCTAAAACTTTTTATGGGAGACTGTGAGGTTAAGTCCTGCCTTAAAATAGATGACTAAATTCCAGATGGGATAAAAAGCTAAACATAAAAATGAAATCTGTGAAGGTATTAGAAGAAAAATAGAATATTATCTGGGGGGGGAAGCCTCTTAAGTAAGACCATAAATGCAGGAAGTTACAAAGAAGAAGATACAGGAAACTTATGGATGAGATAAAAGTCAAAGGTTATAGGAATGGTTTTGAGGATGATATGAAGGAGTGACTTTCACATCTCACTAACATCCCCACCATATGAGTTTTTGCAAGAATATATTCACAAATCACAGAAGTTTCTCAATGTGCTTACTACAGTGTGTAGACCATGGCACATGCATATAAATTATAGAGCTATTACTATTTCTAAACCCCTTTCCTCACTTACAGTGATTCATGTTTCAAAAATGTGGCTCCATGTTTAAATACATTTTTATAAAATTCTCATATGTTTTGAAAATCATTGCCTTGTTGTTGATACTCTGAATGCTGTTTTCTACCACTCTCATTACTTCTCAGTGCTGAGGATAAAGGATTCAGTTCTATTATTATATGCCTGACTGTTGGCTTGCAGTATGCTTGGGAATACACTACATTCTAGGGGAGGACATGGGAGAGACAGGGACAAGCGGATGTAAAAGAGGGACTCCTGAGTGTCTCAGTCAGTTAAGCATCTGACTGTTGATTTCAGCTCAGGTCCTGATCTCACAGGTTGGGGGATCAAGTTCCACATTGGGTTCTGCGCTGACAGCATGGAGTCTGCTTAGGATTCTCTCCTTCCCTCTCTCTCTGCCCCTCTCCTGCTCATGCTCTCAAAATAAATTAATAAACTTACAAAATAATTAAGAAAAAAAAAAAAGGTGGCAAAAGAGCCATGAACCTGCTATAGGGTGCACACGGTCTTGTTGATCAACGTGACAAGCACATAAAAACAACCAAGGAGCAATTTGAGGAAGTTTCATCATCAAATGCCAAGTTGAATGTAATCAGCCCAAGGCTGGGCACTGGAGGTGTCTAAGTGTTCGGTGGAACTTCCAAAGGGGACCACCTCTTGAGAAGTTGGGAAGAGATGAATCGAGGAGCCCAACAGTGGTAGATAGACATTTCTGAAAATTTTCCTTGTCCTCTTGCTTTTTTGAAACAGGCATTTTTCTAGCTGAGCCTATACTCTGAGTTTGGGGTGGTTCAATGTGACACTCTAGAATGCTAGGTTAGGAAGTTGAGTTGCTTGCAGGGGCTGCAGTAGAATCAACTTTCTCTGAGCATGTGGGACTGGTATCCACTTCCCCAGCATTTTCAGCTTTGTCACGTGGGTTCTGATTCTTCCCCTTCTCCAATGGCGATTTTTATATGTGGTTAGTTGACTTGTCTCCATATGTAGCCCGGTGGGCTTGGATGTAGTCATTGTGAACATTTTTCAGGTATTGCTAAATATCATTTAATTCTCTTAGCAATCCATTTCAGATGAGGAAACTGAGGAATAAATAAATAAATAAATAAATAAATAGATAAATAAATAAATAATTCACTTTAAAGTCCTACAACTGGCAAGTGACAAAGTCTGGATTCAAACCTAGGACTGCCAGGCTCCAAAACCTGCATTCTATCCAATGGGCTGCTAGGTCTAACTCAGCCCATGCCCCAGTGAGCATCACATCCTCCCCGTGGCACAGGGAGAATTCTGGAAGATCTTCCCGGCTAGAGTCCAGCCGGTTCCAAACACAGCAGCTTTACCATCTCTTTCCCTCTGTACAGAAGGAGGAGGGTGCTCCGGACCAGGAGTCCAGATGGGCTCCGTGAAGCTCCATCGTCATTATTCCTAAATTTTAGCACTTATAGACTGGTGACAGCCACGTATTCCTTACCCACCTCACAAGTTTGTAGTGGTCGGATAGTGATGATGATAGTACTACTACTGACTTTCATAAGATGTAGAGTTACACCAAAGTAAGACAGTAGTGATAATAGTGTGTAATGTGTAACCCCAGGGGCTCTGATTAGTCTTTTATCCCTCCACTGATACACTTTGCCTGACACTATTCTCTTGACCTTTCCTCCCACTCTCTCCTACATGAAGGCTGTGAGTAGCAAATCCAAACTTTATAAGGAATGGAAAACAGACCTGTTAGATGAAGGCACCCATTAGAAATGCGGGCCTGTCTTAAAGAAGCTATGGCTGGGGACTCCTCCCTTCGTAAGAACTTCTAGGTGAGGTCTGAGCAATGCAAATGACTGAAGTCTTTAATTCTGTTATGTAACATGTGCTGTCCATGCTTGGCTGACAAGAAGGCAGCCCGTTGCTACTGCTACAGGAAAAGGAAGGAACTACTGCCGGGTTAAAACACGTGTTCTGATGACCTGTCAGATGGCGTAGGGGAAAGGACAAAGAGGAAACCGAGCCTCTCCCAAAGTTTAGGGCCCTTTAGAAACCTGTGTGAAACATGGATAGTACACATTGACATCTTTATTGGGTTTGTTTGCTTTTTAAATACCCTCTGACGCATGTTTAGTGAGGAGAGAAGCTGATAGGACATATAATGCCTGTTGGCCCTGAGCCAGGGGGAAATCACCACTCAGTGGTTTGAGCTCTCTGAAACTCACCGTACCACAAGACCCCACCCTCGGGCAGGAGGTCACACATTACAAACCTGTGACGGGGAAGTTACTAAGAATTGGCAAAGGTGTTCCGGAGGTCCTGTTGTTAAAAGGTGATCATGGAGTCAACTTCAGTTGTCTTGCTAAAAATCAAAAAATAAAATAATTGCTTAAACATTTTCCCCTCTGAAATTATTTAAGAATCTCAGAGCAGATACTGAATGGGAAAATAGTTGGTGTTTCTGTGACTCAGTTACCCACATGACTTCATCTCGTGGATGATCAGCTCTAGCCACCCTAGTGGTTTTGTCCGTTGTATAGTCCTAAATCATTTCCCTTGCTTGGCAATATCTTTGTTGCTATGCCTTTAAAAAGTCGTGAAAGACAGGGCACCTGGATGGTTCAGTCAGTTGAGGATCCAGCTTCGGCTCAGGTCATGATCTCGTGGTTTGTGAGTTCGAGTGCCGCATCAGGTTCTCTGGTGACAGTTTGGAGCCTGCAGCCTGCTTCC
This sequence comes from Lynx rufus, assembly GCF_022079265.1. Classification (NCBI taxonomy): domain Eukaryota; kingdom Metazoa; phylum Chordata; class Mammalia; order Carnivora; family Felidae; genus Lynx; species Lynx rufus. Next base: position 213,988,559 of record NW_025814823.1, on the reverse strand, counting down.
GATTCTGTGTCTCCCTCTCTCTCTGCCCCTCCCCCACTCACACTCTGTCTCTCTCTCTCAAAAATAAACATGAAAAAATAAAAAAAAAACAAATTAATGAGGAACATACAGTGATGGTTCTCCTAAAGATGATCTTCACCAGATCTTAGGTGCCATTAATCTGATCAAAATGTATACATAACATCTGTCTCTTGTTCTAGTCAATGTTGCTGCTGTTTATTGGAGTAAAGACTATTTACCCCGCAATGTATTGTGTGAGAAGAAATGATTATAAGTTGCAGCTGGAAATCTCTGTCATTCCTTTTCATCTAAATATGAAACATAATGATTTTTAAAATAAACCAGGACATTTTATACAATCCAAATGCAAAAATTCTAAAGATTCAAGAATTAAAACAGCAGGGTAATGTTTTTCCTGTTATTGATGCCATAAGTATCACATAGGTAATTTTTCCCTGTATTTTTAAAACACATATTTTAAATATTTTTCAGTGATATATAGTATTTAAATTTGAGTCAATAGATCATCTTTGTTCTTACGGATTAATCTGAAGTAAATGAAACAGCATGCATTACTTGGGAAACAGGGAAATACATCTTGATATTTTGAAAGATTGTACTAAAAGGGGCTTTAAGTCACTTCAATAGCATATCTAATATATGTATTTAAGATCTTGTGGTTATATAACCATGAAAAACATGATGAAGTTATCTTAAGCAGGTCTTAGAGGCTTTACAAGATTGCATCTTACTGTGAAAGAAGTTCAAGAGTCAAAGTCATGGAAAAGCTGAAAGGGGTGGGGCGAGGCTGTATTCATTTTCTCTGAGTGATGTAAGAAAGTACCACAAACGCAATGGCTTCCAGCAGCAGAAACGTCTTTTCTCATGGTTCTGGAGGTTAGCAGTCCAAAATCAAGTTGTCAACAGAGATGGTTCCTCCCAGAGACTCTGAGGAAAGAAATGTCTCGGTCTGTCAGCCTTCATCTCTGTAGGAAATCCCGGGCATTTCTTGGCCTATAGATGTATCACACCAATCTCCACCTCCAGCTACATACCACCACCTTCTCTGGGTCTCTGTGTGTTCTTTTCTGTCTCTTATAAGGACACTTTCTTTGGATTCAGAGTCCACCCCCATACAGTGTAATCCTTAAGTAATTACATGTGCAATGCAGAGGCCCTTTTTCCGTGTAACATCACATTCTGAGGCTCTAGGTAGGTGTGTATGGGGGAGGAGGGGTGCGGGGGGAGCCATTCAACCCAGAAGCTTTCCACTATGACATCTCCAGTGTGAGCGGAATTAGAATTCACGGTCAAATTCCAACCCAGAGCCTTGAACGTGATCTTAATTTCTGCCTGGACCTTCTCTCCTCATTCCAGACCCCATGCTTCAGCCTCCTCTCAGCCTAGCTGACTTCTGCTGGACCTCAGACCCCTGGTTCTTCCTGAAGGAAACCTTTCATGTTCACATCCATCCCCAAAGCAGGCCAGGCCCTCTTTTAGAAGTTTCTGAAGTAACCTGTGCTTCTGTTGGAACATTCTTCATATAATTAATATCATTTTAAAATTTATAGAATATAAATTCATATTATATGTTTTTATTTTACATATCAATATTTTTAAATATTTACCTAGTAGCTAATAAATTTTATTAAGATCTATTAATTTTTATCTTGCTGTTTTGTTATATAAAATTTTATTTCTGTGATAATATAGTATAATTTATAATATAAATGTTATGTTAAAAATATAACCTGTTACATTATGTCCATTATGTCAATGATATATAATGTCAATATAACAACATATATTAATATATAACAATGATATATAATGTCAATATAACGTTAACAATAATATGTTATATTATTGACATAATATAATTCATAATATACTATAATAATTATAGAGTTAATTAGAAAATTGACACATTAATTTGTAACATTAATTATAGGTTCGCTGTGAAATCTATGAGGGCAGAAGTCAACTACCTTATTCTATTCTTTGTCAGCACTGAGCCAGCATGCCTGCTCTGCATATTTTGAGCCTTATTCTCTGCATATCATCTCCTTACTTTTCAGAGAAAATCTTTTCCTTGGCACGACTGAGTCTCTTGTGTCTGCTACTAAATGCCTCATGGGAAGCCCCCTTTTGGGGGCTGGAGGAGTAGTTGTGTGTTTTTTTGTCTTCACCTCCACATTCATTCATGGAAGCTGGGGAGTGATTTATGGTTGGATTCGGTGTTATCAGAGAGGTGTCTTTGTGTTGTCTTGAAATCCAAGGCAGGGCATTTTAAATACAACTTCATTAATTGGCCCTATTGAGATTTAAGAAAAGAATGAAATCTGAAAACCCACTTTTCTTACTTGTTCTTCCTCTAAGTTGCTTTTTGTCTTGTTTTCCTTCTATTCCTCACCTCTGCCCTAGAGAGAGAGAATTGGGACATCTAAACTTTAAAAACCAGACTTTTTAAAAATGTTTATATTTATTTTGGGAGAGAGTGCATGTACACGGTGGGGGTAGGGAAGCAGGGCAGGAAGTGCAGAGAGAAAGGGAGAGAGAGAGAATCCCAAGCAGCCTCCATGCTGACGGGCTCCATCCCACGACCACAAGATCAGGACCTGAGCCAATACCAAGAGTCAGACACTTCACCCACTGAGCCCCCAGGAGCTCCCGGACATTTTCCTTAGACCGGAACTGTAGACTCTGATGTGGAACTTAAGCCACTTGAAAGAGTCTGTGAGAGGCCCCTTTGGACTTTGCCTCATATTTACATTTATGTCTTGAAGATATTTCTAGTGAAATTGGGCCTTATAAGCTTTGTGCCTGATACTGTAAAGATTTCTCCTTTTCAGTTCTTGAAGAAACAGCAGTATTGAAATTTGCCACCCATCTGCTTTGTCCAACAAAGCTTTTCACTCTTTTAAGTCATCTAAGAGATCATGTCCTTTTGCCCAAAGCCAAAGTACCAGGAAGGGCCCTTCTGAGAACAGGTGATGCCGACATGTCCATCCTTTGAGAAGTTGAACAGGGAAAGTAAACACCTCTCATCTTGATGTTCTCAGTACACCATAAAAGCAAATTTTAAAAGACTGCAGTTAAGTCTCTTTAGAAGGAAATCTCTGAAGAGAACTCAGGATGCAAGGTGTTAACAGCCAAAAAAAACCCTCCTAGTTATTGAGAGTTGCTGTATTTTCTGAAATACGGTGTCCTGGGTCTTTCCCAGAGCCCACGTGGAGCATATGGGTGCCCTGACCCCTGATCACTGCTGTCCTCATAAAGCTCCAATCTCTGTGAAAAGTGGGTGTGGTTTGGTCCCCAGTTTGGGAAGCCAGAACTAAGATACCCCTTTATCTGTGAGAAATACTTGAGTCTAAATGGAACAGTGCCACAGTGGAAAACTCTCATATTTTCTTCCCCCAGAGATTCAAGAAGGTCCTCTGGTCAATGCTTTTGTTTCCCTCACTTCCAGACTCTTCCAGATCACACTTCCTGGTGTGCAATTCAAGAATTAACTTTTTGGGGTATTTGTTTTTCCAGGCGGCCCATGGCTCTGATTTTGTTTTTGGATGTTTTCTGTTTGCTCGAGGTTGGAGGGTTCCAAGTTTAGCATGTGCTGTCTGCCAGCTATTTCCTGTTGAGAACATTTGGTAACAAAGTGAGCTGCTAATATTCTAAAACATGCTTGTGACTCAAATACCCACACCTGTGTGCACCTCTCACAAAAGTAGAGATGCTGGCTGTTCATGCTGGGAGTGTTTTCCCCTAGAGTTGAAATTATGTATCTACAGAGACCCTCTGTAGACATTTAAAAAATATCATAATGTTTGACTGTCTAATGGCATTGTAATATGTTGAAACGTTTAATATTAAAACAACTGGGCTTTTGAAATCCCTGCCTCAGAAAAGTAAAAGATGCCCTTTTAAAGGAGGCAACAGAACCAAAAGGGAGAGTTGTTGTCCAGTTATCTGTGACAAATGGCAGAAAGGTAGGTCAGAGAGAGAGGATGCTGAGAGAGGGGCAGCGTTTCTGCTCGTGCACACATGCATCTGATTTAATCGTGGCAGTTGCCCGTGTCAGCGGCCCACATATTTTGCAGAGTTTCAGGGGTCAGCCCATCTCACAGCGTGGTTGGTTGGGATAAGCAACCTCCCAGGCTCCACCCTGAGTCCTGGGTCAGTTCCAGGACCTCTGGGACCATCCTCGGGGTTCAGGTCAGGCCAGAGAGCTTGCAATTTCTCCGGGAGTTGGAGGCTGACCCCAGCCAGATGAACATGGAAGCAAAACAAGAGGCCACCCTTGGTCTGTGTTTTGAAAGACATGTGCCTTTCTCTCTCCGGCAGAGAATATGGCCTGCAATTGGCCACAGTCCATGCTGATTGCCTATATGAGCCTGATCCCCCACAGCACACACACACCCCTTCTTCTCCGTGGAACCACATAGTCCACAAGACCCCCAGAACGCCTGTCTGTGAGGGGCACCTGGGTGGCTCAGTTGGTTAAGTGTCTGACTCTTGATTTCGGTTCATGTCATGATCTCACGGTTCGTGAGATCGAGCCCCAAGGCAGGCTCTGCGCTAACAGCACGGAGCCTGCATGGGATTCTCTCTCTCCTTTTTTCTCTGCCCCTCCCCACTTCGTGCGCTCTCTCTCTCTCAAATACACTTTAAAAACAATGCCTCTCTGTGAGGGCTCTGCATCTAACACGCGTTTGCTCTGCCTTTTCAGATCTTTGGTTTTAGAATAATTTCTGACTCTGCCTATCCTTGTGAATTTGGTTTCTCCAGAACCCATTCCCCTTGCCCCCACCTGGACTTGACTGTGGTTCTCTCTGCTTCATTCAGACCACAGAATCTGACCACTCCCTTCTGTGAGTTTGCTTTTCATCCAGGACAATGTCAGCAGACCAGTCTAACAGGCTGACCTACGATCACCTAGCAAATCTCTGAAAGGGAAAGGGGCTAGCACTGGTATTTATCATGTACCACATGGGAGACCAGCCCACGTAGTCCATTATTCTATTCAATCCTCCCAATGACCATAGGTCTACAAGACTCAGGGGTCAGTCTCTGAGGTTTAATGTCCTGCCCAAGGGCCCAAAGTGGCAGTGCTGACACCTGAACCAAGCATAATCTTGCTCCAAATACTTGATACTGAGATGAAGTTTGGTGAAGTTGTTTAGGTATTGAGTGAAGAGAGTCTAATCCAAAGGAGCACCTTTGCAAAAGGAGCCTCTTGCCCTTTGGTTTTCTCCTGCCATCAGCAAACAGGTTTAAATGCCGATCATCCAACTTGACTCAAGAATGCTCTGCTGGCTGCTTCTGTACCCAGATTAGCTGAGTCCTGCGCATCCCTCACAACCTTTTTTGGCTACTGTTATTTCCTATCACCTCCTTTTTGGGACATGCTTTGTTATTTTCTTTATGTTGCCCTCACTCACGTTCTCCGGGAAGCAGATGCTGAGTTAGAGCTAAGAGTGCAAAATGTCCTGGGAAAGAAAACGGGAGGCAGCGGTGCTGGGCAGGGGAGCCACACACCGTGCTGCCCACCTGACAAAGTCGGTCAGCCCAACGGGGGGCTCTGAGAACAAGTGTGCCTGGGGGAACTCTGCACTGGGTAGCAATGGCCAGGCCCCATCTCCCAGCTGTCAGGAAGCAAGAAGATCCTGTCTCCTCAAGGTCCTTCTAGCCAGACTAAGCATCATATTGACATGAGGCAGATTAACAGGAGAAAATCAAATTTAATAGCATACATACAAGGAATCCACACAGACATAGAAATATCAAAGACAGGCAAAAAGAGGTCTATGTGTCATTCTGAACTAAGAGGAAGGAGATAGGGGTCTTGGACTTCAAAAAGAGGGAATGCAATTCACAGGAAGATGAAAAAGAATGAATGTTTGGTAAACAGATGTTTGCTGGGCCACTCAAACAATGAGTTTGAACAAACTGGCCTTGCTAGGTTCCTCCCTGACCATCATATCTAGTTCACAGTACAATGCAGTTATCTATGCTGATAGCTCTCTTCCTGGAGCAGTTCCTCTATCTAAATTCTTTTCAGGCCTTTGTAAAACATTGGAGTTGCCAAAACTGCTGAGTTTGATTGTTTTTTAACTCAAAATAATCTTCACACCAAAGTGGCCCATCTTGGGACAACCTGCCCTTGGCCCCTATACCATCTTCCTTGCCATTGGCCAGAAATTGCCCCAGGAGAGCATGACCTTGACTTGAAAGCTGAGGGGGACCCTGATGAAGCTCACAGCCGGAGGTCCTGACCTAACTAACACTCCTCACCAGCTGGACAGCAAGTGCTTACTTGAGGGGACATCTGAGTGGTACTTCAGCCCAGAGATTTACCTGCCTCATGCCCATTCTGACCCATGTGGGCCCATCACCACTTGACAGCACGTTATCTTGGACAAGAATGCACAGGAACAATGAATATGGTATTAAGGTGCCTCTTACGGCCAGAAAGTGTAAACAGACTACCTGCAGTCAGAAGGGGCAGTTCATCGTAGAAGGAGAGGTGTGCAGTGCGTAATACTGGTCTGGGGTGGGGGCACTGTGGGGAGGGAGGGGGTGACTGAGCTCCAGAGTGTGCCTGAGGGAGAGGCCATCGCCGGAGGGCATATCTTGTGTTGGCCGTCTTGTGTGGCCTTGGCTGGGTTGGGGGCCAGGTTGGTTCCTTAATCCTCTGATTCTGGCTAAGCTGAGCAAGTATTGCATCTGCTTTTCCGGGATTCCCGGGGACTGTCTCAGCTCATACCTGAGAGATGGAATGAGAGCTGGCTGCTTCCACCCACACCCCAAGAAACCACCTCACCCCTCCCAAATACTAACCTGCCTTCTGGACCTGCCTGAAAGTACCTCTTGTTTTCCCTAGGGCCCTTTTCTTATGGGTGTGGGACATATTCTGGGTTGTTAACATATCACTAAAATGGAATCCCTTGTGATATTAAAGTGGGGAGAGGTTTCTTTTGGCTATTGGAAGTTGTAGGCCTTCTCCTTCATCCAAACTTATCATAATGACCACCAGTAGGATGGGGCTTGGCTACAGTGAATCCCAAGGTCCCTGGCTGGGTTTGTTTGTGATCAGGTGGGAATTTGAATCCCAGCTCCACCCTTGCTGGCTCTGAGACCTGGAGCCAGTTATTCTCCAGTTTTCCCCTCTCTGAAACATGACCCGTAACATCAACCTTAGGGTTGCTTTAGGCTGACATGAGGCAGAGTGCATGTGCAGTTAACTCTGTACACAGCATGGAGTGACAGCATAATATGGGTATTCGCGCCCCCCTTGTCTATTATAACTCCAGTGCGCTTTTGGAGCTTCTCTTATCAACACACCATTAAAAGTAAGTTTTACAGTTTCGAATCAGCATTGATGCTTGTGCATCTGATAATTTCAGCTTTCTTTAACACTTGCAGTTTTGTTTAAAATCTCAGTAGACAATTGCAAACATACAAATGCCTCTGTATGTTCCTTGTCTGAACACAACTAAGAACCAGGGGTCACAAAGATACTCAACGATGCCACAGTTCCAGTTGGTCAATATGAAGAGTGCGCTGATGAGAAGCCAAGATTTTTCAGTGTTCTGTTAATATCTGTAAGGACTTGGTTGATGTGTTTCTCTAGGCCAGAGTTCTGTTGATCTGTCTTGCTTGTAACTGAGGTTCTCCAAACCAAGAAGGGTTCTAGAGGATCATGCAGATGGATGAACAAGAGGGAAAACAGCCACCAAATCCAACTTCTTAGAAGCACTCTTTGCTAGAGAAGGTTGCCAAACTTAGAAAGCCAGTTTACAGGAACCTTTGTAGATGAGGAGCTCTGTCCAGCCCAGCCCTGCCAGCCACAGAACCTTGGAAAAGAAAGAAAAAGAAGAAAAGAAAATCATACTTAAAAAAAAATTTCTCAATACGCTGCATAGAAGAGATTCAAGAGAAGAACAGTGTGTGACATTAGTGGGAACACACTGATAGAAGTACTCATTTTGCAATTTCTTAAGTATCTTTTCTGTGCTGACTTCAAAACAGTGAAAGAAATTCGGAAAAGAAGCCCACTATCTTGATGGAAGCTGTTTTGACATAAGTGAAACCAGGCTTGGAGTGAGGTGGGAGCAGACTCTGGCCAAGCCAATGGAACAGACCCTGGAAGGATTGAGGCAAGCTGGGGAAATTGTTTCAAGATGCAGCTGGAGCCACTTGAAAGGGGAGAGAACTGGAGGGTACAGACATTTCATCAGTGTTTGCATTCGTGTGTGAGTAGCTTGATGTGCGTTCTGAGATGCCTAGGCCTACAGAAGCCTCCCTTCTCTTAGCATCACCTCCGGGGAGGGGGAGGAGGGTGACTGTCTTTTGAATAGTGCAGTGTGAGAGTTTGAGGATTACTAGCTGGTGGTGAACTCTCAGATTTGGTTGGCTTTAGGGAAGAGGGAGAGAAAGGGAGAATGTGTGTTGCTAATTCTCATAGCTTCCAGTGGCTTTCACCACAGGGAACATGGAAGCTGTGGCAGGGGCAATATGGAACTCAGTCTCTGTGTCATCTTTAACACATTTCTCAGCACTTGGTAACCCCGAGGCTGGAAAACAGATTGAGCATAATCTCTGGGACATGGTTTGGCTTCAGTAAGCCTTGAGCACTGATCTTGCCCTCTTTCAAGGAAAGTCCAAGGGCAGTGCCACATGTAGGGAAGCATAGGAATTGCCATAGGAAATGCACCTGGCAAGGCTAGAAAGTTGGATCTCAGGCAAGACTCAAGACAGGCAGAGGGCTTTCCTGAATTTGATGTGTCTCAGACTGGGCCCATCTTCAGCTCTAGGGACACGTCCTAGCAAAGACCTCTGGTGATATGAAGCATCATCTTTTGCTGGCCAGGGAACAAGGCATAGGGGAGATATGAAAGGGTCATTAGCACCAATCCAGGCAAAAGAAGTACAGAGGAGACTCTGAGTCTCATAATAATCTGTTGCTGGTAATTTGTCCTGGACAAAAATAGCATGGAGAAAATTAAAAACGAAATGCTGTTGGTGTGAATGCATAGTAACATGAATATGTTAGTATATAAATTATATACTACGACATTAGCATAGTATTTGGATCATTTGCCTAGTCAATGTTAATGAGGAAAGATTTCCTTTTGTAGCAGAATTGGTTTATGATAATAGTGGGACAGTAGGAAAAAATCTAGGGGACCAAATGGGAAGGACTGCGTAGTCCACCTAAGTGCAGTCATGTGAGAATTTTTAAATGTGGGACAGGCTACCAGGGGTTTCCATAGCCCAAACTGGAAGGATTGGTGGGTATGACAGGAGGACATGTGAGACCAATAGGTGAGGTGCTAGCAAGTCTGTGTGAGGGCTGTCTCCTCAGGATAATTGGGTATGATCTGAAGGAAAGTGAAAAAGACATCAAAAGAGCACGTTTGCACAAATCAAGACTTTATAAGAGGTAAAAGGCAGAATCCAGAAGGAGGTAAAGTTGGGTGACTAAGAACCTACTAAGAAGGAGTTGTTTTTAAGATGCAAGACACAAGAGACTACGTATTAGATGATTCCATTTATATGAAATGTTTGGAAGAGGCAGCCCTGTAGAAACAAAGTGGTGGCTGGGATGGGGAACGGGCATTAACTGTAACGGCATGAGGGGTCTTAATGGGGTGATGAAAATGTTCTAAAACGGATTTATGGTGTTTGCACAACTTGATACATTTCCTTAAAATACTGAATTGTACATTTGAAACATAAATTATATGCTGTGCAAAGTATATCTCAATAAAGTCATTTTTTAATGATTTTTTTTAAATAGAAGGGATCTTCTCATTGACCCTTCATTTTCATTATGGTGCTTTTTATGTGACAGCCACCATGCTAATGTAGGAGGGTATAAAGATGAAGATCTTCACAAACAAAGGGCATAAATAAGCAGTTTTCAAAGAAGGCAAATGATTAATAAGAATTTTGACCTCACTAGTCATCACTGGTTTGCAAATTATGACATGAGGTAGCTTTTGACTATCAGGCTGACAAAGATTAAAAAGTCACAATATTCAGAAACAAACAGTTCTCTAAGACACTACAGCTGGGATTCTAAATTGTTACCCCCTTTCAAGAGGAAAGATTAGAATTACATATGAAACCCTTGAATATGCTCTTGATGAGCAAGAACTTTGGACCCAGAAAATCAACCCAAAGGAATTTATCTTTAGGGGTCTTAAAATGCCATGAATATTCTTGCACCTCCCAAGTTTCTGTCTCCAAACTAGTCCTCTGCTCCAAAATCCAGACTTAGAGAGCTAGCTGCCCACATAATTCTATCAAGCTCAACGAGTCCAGAACTGAACTCCAGAATAGATGTATGCATTCAGAGTAGGTCAGAGAGCCCCAAACCCAAAGGCTGCTTGTTCTACCAGCTCAGGTGATGACAACTCCACCTTTCTAGTTGTGAAAGCCAAACACTTCATCTCTCACTTTCTCTCATACCCTATATCACATCCAAAAGCACAGGCTATTGACTCTTCCTTCAGAATCCATCATGATTCTGGCCATTTCTTACCATCTCCATGGCTACTCTCTACTGAGCCAGCTTATCTTTTGCTGGAATTTCTGAAGATGATCTTCCATCTGGTCTTCGTCCTTCTACGGTTGCCCCCACCACAGTCCATTCTCAACACAGAAACAAAGGGGATCATTTTAAAACATAGTACATATCACATTACTCCTCTGCTCAAAACTAAAGAGCCCCCTATTTTGCATAGAAGTCTTTACAACTGCTTATACAGCCCTCCATAAACCAGTCTCTGTTACCTCATCTCCTATTATTCTCCTCTCTTGCCCCTTTTCTCAAGCCTATTCCTCAGACACACCAGGAACGCTTCCAATTCATCACTCTTGCACTGGCTCTTCCCTCTGTCTGGAACACTTTGCTCCCAGGCAGCAGCATGGCCAACCCTTTCATCTTCTTCAAGTCTTTGCTCAGTGTGTTCTTCCCAGTGGGGCCACCTCAGGCACAGCATTTAAAGTTTCAACCTGGCTCTTCCAACTCCTGGCATGCTTGATCTTCTGTATCCTGTTCAGTGTTTTCTGTTTTCCATAGCACGTCTCACCTTCTAACATATGATATAGTTGGATGCTTATTTTAACAGGTCCATTGTTTGTTGCCTATCTCTCCCTCCTAGATAGTAAGCTCCACAAAGACAGGAATCATTTTGTTCACTGCTGTACCCCCAAATGCCTAACAGTGCTTGGCATATAACTATTTGTTGAATGAATGAATGAATGAATGAATGAATGAATGAATTTGTAATGAGCAAATAGTCATTTTATAAACAAAAAACAAGCATTATGTCATAAGGAAAAAAAGTGATATGAGTTCCCATGTATATTGTCTGAGCTCATCACTCCATTCATGAGGTGTGATTGACTCATTCATGTACAGCAAAGTCTGACTCTCCCAGCATTCTTTCTGCCCCCATGGAGAACGTGACCAACATCATCAGGATGACCTAGCAAAGCAATGTGGCTGGAGTTTTGATTTGATTCTGTATAGGTTGCAGGTTGATCTCATAAAGTTATAAGAAACCCTGATTCACTCACAGTAATTTAATAAAGAAATGCAATCAGTTGCAAATAGAAGCCTGGAAGTTCTCTTTTAAGGGCCAGTATCTCTGTAGTATGTTTTATTAGGTCAGTTCTCACCATTGATCAGGCATCTCCTACTTAATTTAGCTTCTGAGTTTCTCTTTTCGAAAGGTATATGGTGGCTTAAAAAAAAAAAACACTTTTATTGACTTAGGCAGAAATGAGGTGCATGAAAACCTTTGAGAAAAACTGGAACTTCATGTCAACCTGCTGCTATATGTTAGAAAGGACCACAACTCTGCTTCCTTTCTATTAAGCTGTACTGCAGTTGAAAATGTGTAGTGCATCCTAACATAGAGGCTACATAAATCATTTTTGTTAGTTTGAGACGTGAGTTTTTAAGATAAATATGAAAATCAATGATTTCTTGTTACGGGGAAGTCAAAACAATTTTTCCATTAATCATATGATTTAGCTGCTTTTTATCCAGTGATTTTCTGCAGTGTCTCTCCTACCCCCACCCCTTTGCATCCAGAAGCTATCTTGGCAGGAAACAGAAAAAGAATCAGCTGTGCTTCTGTACAGAAATGGATATTGCAGCCAATGGTTGCAGGAAATGGAATTCAAGTAGGGACAGGGCAGAAGTGAGTACACTTAACACGGATGAACACAAATGTAGCTTCTGCCTTTGAGGCTGACACACTGAATTCAATCAGTGTTTATAGAATCAGACAGTAGAACACCCACCTTCTTTCTTACACCCCTTAGTATAATTTCTCCTCTGTTTGATATGCCTTAAAAGATTCAGTATTGGTTTGTATAAGATGCATGTTTATTTTTATTTCTTAGTCGCTGGTATTAAGAGAAATATATTATTAAGCTCCTTTTCTAAGTTCAATGCTGGGGAGCAGAACCAATTATAAACTGAGTTACTCTGTATATTATCCTGCTGTATGCCAAGAACTACAGTTTTACTCTACTAGTAAGCTAACCAATTTGGCCTGCCTGGTTTCATGAATGCCGGTGGAAAGCATGAGACACTTGGATCAAAGATGGAAGACAGTTTATTATTCATAGAAATAGCAGTCGCTAGAGTATCAGCATATTTGCCCCAATTCCCCTGAGGGCAATATGGATCTCTGTCCTGCTGTATAGATGGATATGACTGAAATTTTGCTGCTAAGCTGTGTGGTGGTAGCAAGTTTTGGTAGCTGATAATTTGATTTGGATTTGAATGGTAATATTGTAATTCTAGGTCAGAAAAAATTCTTAAATAAATATTTAACCTGATTTTGCAATATCAACTTGTTTGCCAATCCAAATTGTATGATAAAAAATAATACAGAGTTTATAATGAGAGAACATATTCATGTATTCATATTCTCTATTCTTGACTCCACATGAAGGAGAAGAGGAAAGAGTGGCCGACCCCCAGCTGTTGATGCTGGATGAGGACGAGAGATTCAGCTAAGCTGGACTTTATCAGTCACCTCTCTCACCCAGCAGTTGGAATATGGTGCTCTATTCATTTATACTCTAAGCCTAGACTCTGGTCTATTTTCAAAGTCTTATTGGTGCCTGAGCCCCATCTTTCTCCATCTAATCAGGGCTAACTTTCTCTCTCATGGTCCCAGCAAAGAAGTAGATGGATTTATTTTCAGAAATGGCGATATGAGCACACAAGGATATCAGTCACTCTTTTCAGCACAAAATTCACCCCCAAATTCTATTTTACAGAGTCTCCAGAGAAAGTCTGGCTCATTCTAGGAAGGGTTGTAGAATCTGGGAGGAGTAAGCCCAACATTCAAGGTAGCTGGGAGGCAACAGCTGAGAGAGACTGCCCGTGGGGAATCTTGTTACTAAATGACTCCAGGAGATGTTTGTCATCTTCCCACCCCCTCTCATGGAGCTGTTTGAACTTGCCTCCCTCTGTTTCCCAGCCTAGATTTCGCTGGGAAATTAATCTGTATATATTTAACACTTCCTCTCAACCCGTTCTTCTCTGGGAACCTACAGATTTACAACCTCAGACAGCCCTCTGGATTAATTAGGCTTAGCAGGTTTTCAAAGGACCACAAACAGCTTCTTAACCTCCCATTACTTCTTAGGCAAGAGGCAATCATGAGCAAGAACAGTCGATCTCCATTCATCTTGTGTGTTACACAGGGCGGCTATAAGCAGTTAGTCCCATTGTGTAAAACTCCTGCCTGGACGTAGGAACTCCTCTATAAACATCTTGTTCCTCTACTGTCTATCCTGGGGGCCTGACTCACTCAGATGAAGTGAGAATGTCTGCTTTGCCAAAAAGTCTGAGTTCTGGAATTCCTTTATGTTGTCTGAGTTATACAGTGTTTTCAAGGCATTGGGGTGCAGGCCACCCAGGGGTGGTGAGCCAACTGACTCTGAATCACACATATGTATACACCAATGGATCTGCCTGGCAGCTCCCTTCTGTGGGTTCACACTATGTACCAGGCATCGGTAACTGATGGCCAAATGCCCAAGATGATTTTCAAAGGCACCTGGAGATACTGCTCCTTCTGAGGACTTTGGCAGAACAGTCTAGAATATCAGAATTGCATAGCTGCCTCATGCCTTCTTCTGATAGAATTAGGGCATGGATAAATAATGTGTGTCCTTGGCCTTCCAACACCTACTGTCTCTGCCCCTCTCATCTCCTGCCTCCCTGTCCTTGTTCTTTAAACTCCAGGCAGCTTTATCCCTCTAGCTTTTCCCAGCACCCAACCTTACCTGCCAGTCCTTCCTGGGCCTCCCACCCCTGGAGAACCCAGATGCCAGAATTATGATAGAGCATCAAGAAACACAGGAGGTACTCAAAGCTATTTTATTTTATTTTTATTTTTATTTTATTTTATTTTATTTTATTTTATTTTATTTTATTTTATTTATTATAAAGCACTTTTTGAGAGGAAAGGGAGGTAGAAGGGATTAAGTTACAAAAGGTGTTTGCAAAGGCCAAGTGAAGTGAGGAACCTCAATACATTCCACAGGGAGGATTCTAGGCTAGAATTTAGAACTTCATTTCTGGATATGCTTGTCTTTCCTCATTTATCTTAAGGCCATCCTGGGATGGTCAAAATCAAATTAATCAATAATTTTATATGTCAGAGGACAGTTTCAAATTTGGGGAAGAAACCAAAAAATTACTGAAGAGGAGACCTATTTTTCTGGACCAGGATTATATTCCATTTCTTCTTTCTCAAAGACTAACTTTGAAGTTTAAAGATTCTCATGGTGGGTAGGAATCCTTTTGAACTGAAAAGGGATTTGGACATATGAATTAGCTAGAAAGGCACTGGAAAAGTTTGGTGAGTCATTTCAGTACAGATGGATAGGGAATATGGAGGCATTACGTATAAGGTGGATGGAAGAACTCTAAGAAAACTACCCCCAGCCTAACAGTCTTTCTCACCAACTTGCTGTAGCGTCCGTAGTTGATTCATTACACTTTGTCTTCGGGATGACCTTAGAAGATTCAGTGTCCAGGAAGGAATAAAATAACCTGTCATACAGTTCCTTGAAAGTGTCAGAGCCTTATTTATTATTAGGAAGTCAGGAGGGGATGAGGACATGGTGCCAAACTAAAGATAAACTCTTGCTTTGTAATTTTGTTGAGTATGGACCCTGCAGAAGGAATAAACCTCCCAAGATTCTTGGAGCTTCTGTGAGAGTAGAGATTTCCAAGATTCTATACTCTGACTCAGTGAGCCAGCCTTTTTGGTACTGAAAAGAAGGTTTCTGCACAGAACCCATCAAATTGTCCAGAGCTTAATACAAAAGATAGAATCCCAAAAGGAATTACCTCTCCAGGTGATATCTTTTTCAGGTTGATAGTTAATGTCCAGGAGACCTAGGACACCTTGGACATAAAAGGAATGTTTGTTTTTCCAGGGTTCTGTTTTGTCTTTGGCACTGGATCAATACTTTGGGGATGGCCTGCACCTTTGATCTCTAGAAGTCTTCCCAAGAAACTAGCATTCACAGTTCTGAACATGCGAAAGCAACTTGGAGATGACCTATTTTAACACCCTCGTGTTACAGACAAGGACACTAGAGTAATTGAGACAGCACAGCAGCACAGTGGACATAGCATGGGTTTGAGAAGCAGGAGGGCCTCAGTCCAGCACTTGACATTTAGGTGAACTGGGGCATATTAATATTTCTAAGCCTCAGTTTCTTCTCTTGCAAAGGGTGTTCTTAAGGAGCACATACTCTGGGGCGCCTGGGTGGCGCAGTCGGTTAAGCGTCCGACTTCAGCCAGGTCACGATCTCGCGGTCCGTGAGTTCGAGCCCCGCGTCAGGCTGATGGCTCAGAGCCTGGAACCTGTTTCCGATTCTGTGTCTCTCTCTCTCTCTGCCCCTCCCCCATTCATGCTCCGTCTCTCTCTGTCCCAAAAATGAATAAACGTTGAAAAAAAAATTTAAAAAAAA
Organism: Lynx rufus; assembly: GCF_022079265.1. Classification (NCBI taxonomy): domain Eukaryota; kingdom Metazoa; phylum Chordata; class Mammalia; order Carnivora; family Felidae; genus Lynx; species Lynx rufus. Next base: position 213,972,536 of record NW_025814823.1, on the reverse strand, counting down.
AAAAAAGGAGCACATACTCTAAGAAGTAACTCTGGGGCACCTTGGTGGCTCAGTTGGTTAAGTGTCCAACTTTCAATCTCAGCTCAGGTCTTGATCTCAGGGTTGTGAGTTCAAGCCCTGCACTGGGCTCCACACTAGGCATGGAACCTGCTTTAAAAAAAAAAAAAAAGCAATTCAAAACTTGGCCAGAATTATTATATTTGCTGTTATTTTTTTTAATTGAGACCTAATTCATGTAACAGAAAATTCACTATTTTAAAGTATACAATTCAGTGAGTATATTCACTATGTTGTGCAGCCATCACCAGTACCTAATTTGAGAACATTTCCATCGTCCCCAAAACCTCTGTAATTAGTCCCAATTCTCCCTTCTCCCTAGTCCTGGCGACCACTAATCCACTTCCTGTCTCTATGGACTTGCCCATTCTGGACATGTCCTATAAATGGAATGACATGGCCTTTTGTGGTCTGGCATCTTTTACCTAGCATAATGTTTTCAAGCTTAAGTTATGACATATACTTCATTCCTGTTATTGCCAAATAATATTCCATTATAGGGATATACTACATTTTGTCTATCCATTCATACATAGGTTGATGGAAATTTGGTATCATTACCATTGTTTTTACATGGTTGGGCCAAAGCCAGAATGAAGACTTGAGTGTCTGACTTTCCCCGTGGTCCTGTTTTTACTACCTTACACTGTTTTTCATAACATCTGACATATGTCTTGCATTAATAGTAGTGATTTGTTCAAAGAAACCCTTACAGTCTGGCTAGTAACTACTCTGAAGATCTTATATCTTTACAAAAATTTTTCCAGTGTGAAAAAGATACACAATTCAAAGAATGAAATCTAAACATTATAGAGAAATTATACTGAGAACCAAGTTTAGTTTTCATTTTCCAGACTCTAGTGGACCGCTCTTTACACCTCTTCATCTCATTGTATTTCACAGTACAACCTGAGGTCTGTATGGTACCTTTTATCTACCTGGTTTTTATGTGTAAGTTCATTACCATGTTTTATAGCCCAGGATCAAAGAAAGTTTTTATTAGCTTTGGTGGTTGTTTAAGGACCCATCTCTCTTGTTCACTCTACTCCATGGCAAAAATTCAGAATTATTCTGCTCTTCATGGAGACTGGCATTGTCATTGCATTAACCTGACCAGTAGGTATGGGTAATATATGCCTTTGTCCCAGAATTTAGTACATTTCAAACGCAACTGGTTACCTCTCGTTATGGACGCGACCCCTTCCGGTAAACTGACTATCCCAGCTCTCAAGTCTGAGCTTCAAGCCTGGAGGAGGAGCAGCTTGGTATACTTGAATATGTTCTGTTTTTCATTTATTGAGGATGTGGGCAATCCTTTGTAGGCACATGAAGGCCAGAAGCAGTCCAACACATTAAGGATTTGGTGGTTGACATTCTTTGCTTGTGATCAGGTGATGTGTAGAATGTGGCAACATTCCAGTGGTGAAGGCGTTTCCCTGGATCCATCTGGGGTTTGTGCTTCCTTATCTTGGGTGGCGGCATAAGTAGAGGGTCCAGCCCAGCCTAGTTTCCTGACTTTAAGCAAGTGTGTTTTCTTTGCTAACGCTTTCATGGTCCTGAATACCACTAATTACTGATCTTGTTTGATGTTCTATTTATTGTTATTCCTTAAGATCTGGAGTAGTTATTGTGTGTCAGGCTTCGCATGCATTATCTCACTTATATTATTTCCTGCTTCTAAGTGTTTGGCACCCCTCAAGTACATGAAATGCAACTGAGCCCGGCCTCTGCCCTCTCAAGCCAAGCATCCCTGGAGAGGACATCCCTGCCCTTTCACTTTTCCTGGTTGACACAGTTTCCAATAGCCTTCTGTATCCTAGTCACCCCATGTCTGCATGGTTTTCATTGGGGGTCCTCTCAAAGCGACACCCAGACTGAAAATGACACTCCCTGTGTGCCAGGAACAACCCAAACTAGAACCATTATCAAGAAGTGGACTTGATGCTCATTTAATGCAGCACACACTCATCAGCGCTTATTACCAGTTGTGTCTTAATTCCAGCCAACACCTCTCCACCCCCAGCTCAGTATCTGTTTTCACTGGAATGCTGTGAGGCAGTGATTCTTGTTGTTGTGCAGTTGATATTTTGATCCTAAGAGCAGAACTTTACATGTCTCTCAGTTTATCTATTCTTTACCTTGGGAACTTGCAGAGTAATGACATCAAAACTATGTGAATGGTGGGGCGTCTGGCTGGCTCAATCAGTAGAGCATGCCACTCTTGATATCTGGGTTGTGAGTTCAAGCCCCACATTGGACGTAGAGTTTACTTAAAAAAATTTAAGTTTGCGGGGCACCTGGGTGGCTCGGTCGGTTAAGTGTCCAACTTTGGCTTAGGTCATGATCTCGCGGTTAACGAGTGCAAGCCCCTCACTCAGAGCCTGGATCCTGCTTCAGATTCTGTGTCCCCTCTCTCTGCCCTTACCCCGCTGGTGTTCTGTCTCTGTCTCTCAAAAATGAATAAAAATGTTAAAAAAATTTTTTTTATTTAAATTTATTTTTTTAACTAGATGAATGGGAGGCTAGCATAATTCTGATGTAAGAAATTGTTGAGGGAATGGAGAATTATTGTTTTTGTAATCATATGTAAGGATTGGCTCTGTGAATAGAAAACTCCATTTCTTATTACCTACTCTAGGGTTTTTTTCATTAGTAATTTCTAGCTCGTGGGGATTTTGGTTTGCTTGGGGGTTATTTTTAGCATCAACAATTATGTAGATTAAAAGAATGAACTGAGCATTGAGCCTCTATGGGAAGCTTGGTACCTCCGTTGCTTCACCAGGTTGTTAATCACACGGGTTCTGCGGGTGCTGCTGAATGCGTCTGCCCGATGCGCTGGTCGAGATGAATGGTGTGAGGGTTTCACCCGGCATTTCTGTGTGTGTTGCAGTTACCTGGCTGAGCAGTGCTGGAATGGCGGCTTTATCTACCTGATCATGCTGCGCCGCTTCAAGCACAAAGTTCACTCTCCGTATAATGGCAACGGTAGCAACAGCTCTGAACCAGGAGAGACGCCAACCTTGGAGCTGGGTGACCAAACTGTGAAAAAGGGAAAAAGAGCAAGAAAGTTTGGGGTCATTTCCAGGCCTTCTACCCACAAATCCACTGAAGAACCCAAGAGCAGTACTGGCTGTGAGTTGGACAATGACCCCATCTCTGAGCCGGACAACGGCCCAGACCCCGAACTTGGCAATGGCCATGATTTTGAGCTAGAAAATGGCCCGGAATCTCTCAAGGAGCTGGCTGGATCCCATCTAGACAAGTCAGAAGCAGACAGAGGGACAGAGCATAGAATTCCAAAGACAGATGCTGCTCTACCTACAAGCAATGACAAACGTCGCTTCTCAAAATCTGGGAAGACAGACTTCCAATCAAGTGACTGCCTGGCACGGGTAAGCTTTTGTTTGCTTATCGAACCTGAATTTCAAACAAAGTACTGTTGAAATAGCTTTTAAGGCTCAGAAAATCTATCTAAGATGGCCTTGTATTTAGAAGCCAACACATTTAGTAAGATAAATGATCAGAGGACATAACAATAACAACAACAAAAAATCCAAATCATTTCATCCACTTAAATAAAGAGCTAGTTGAGTGATCCTAAGTGGAAAATTCAAGCCCTTCTGTGATATAATTTGAGTCATCTGAGGCCCAGATAAAGTACTCGAACTGCATCATTATTTATCACTACTGTCACCAGTGGAATTGCCACTGGTGAGGCCAAGAATTCCTGGTGGCAGTTGATAGCAAAAACATTCAAACATTCAGTCCTCAGTATTACACAGGAAGGATGTTCAACACTTAGGGAAACATCTGCTTTTATTTTTAACACTTCAAAACCAGTGATATTTTTATGGGTTCGTGTTATTACGTTGCTGAACTCCAGTGAAGTTGGGAAATTTCACAGAAATCTCTGATACTATGATATCCAGCTGTGATGGTCAGGGTTGGTCTTACCTAAAGGCAAAGCAGATGTGGTATACTCTGAGTGGTAACAGGTCCACTTCTAGCTTCAAATTTTCTCCTCCATTGTAGCCAACATTCTCTCATGAAATTATATTTCTTTAGGGTAAGCACGTTCCTTCCAAGAATCTTCTTGGCAGATATGCCTGTGGGTTCCTAAAGAAGCAGTAACTTGCTATGTTGTTTCTGATTGGTTTCCTCTCTGAGTCCCTGTAGGAGACACCCCTTAAGGATGAAAGAGAAAGTTGGGAAGATAAGAAGCATCAAGTTCAGCTTTGCATACTGCTGAAATGGTACCCTGGGAATGAGTCTAATTTCTAGAAAGGCTATTTCATGCATATTTCTCCAATCATAGCCAATCTGCATAATGGGATTAGAGGAATCAAAATAATCCCTCTCTCAAGGAACCATGTTCCTTCACTTGAGTATCTGGGTGGTCTTCATAAAGCCTTACCCAAAGGAGGCATGATTTGTAGATAGAATTGTAAATAAAGGAGAAGAAAAAAGTAATGTCTCTATCAATGATTTTCTACCAACTTTATTGTTCTCCTCAAAAAAGAATTAAGGTGAATAAAAAGATTATAATGTGGACCCCCCAAATTAAGGACAATAAAAAGATTATAATTTGTTTCTTTCTGATGAGTACTATATTTGGATATGACTTTTTCTCCTAATGATTAGATTATGAATACACAGAAAGCTGAGGATGAGTAAGTTAGGGAGTGTTGGTTAGCTTAATCATTTTGAAGGTTTAAGTTAGCAAAAGAGACTAAATCTCACATATATTCCAAAGAAGAGGCTTTCATTTGGCCTAGGACACAGTAGAAATAATTTGGAAATGACTTTAAAAGAAAAAAAAAAAAAAAAACAAACTTTTAAGAAGCTACTCATTCTCTGCTAACCTTTTTTTTTTTTATGTTTGTTTGTTTATGACAGAGACAGAAACAGAGCAAGAGTGGGGGGGTGGTGTGCAAAGAGAGAGGAAGATATAGAATCTGAAGCAGGCTCCAAGTTCTAAGCTGTCAGCACAGAGCCTGACGCGGGGCTCAAACCCACGAACCGCAAGATCTTGACCTGACCCCAAGTTGGACACTTAACCAACTTGAGCCACCCAGGTGCCCCTCTCTGCTAAACTTAACTAAAAGCAATAACATAAAAGTGAATTTCTGGATTAGACTATTTGAAGACTACACATATCAAACTTCCTTTGCCTGGTTTTTGCACTCAAGATCAAATGTCAAAGAAGATATAAATGAAATGGTGATTTAAAAAAAAACAAAAACAAAATCTATTGCCTTTGGGACATTTTTTTTAAAGCCACATGCCTATAGAAAGGAGAGATCTGCCATCTGGACTTTGCATTCTTCACAACTGCCCATAATCTATAGATTGAATGTTGACCCTGGGTTATACTTTACATCTTAGAAAGTTGGAATGGGCCATACACCCTTTTAGGCATGAATATCTTTTAGGACCCTTTTCAAACCAAGAAACATCATCATTCAATGCATTTACCCAGGATTGATAGAGTTGGCAAGAAGTAGATCTTCACTGCTTCCCCAACGTCCAGATTGGAACCAGTAGACCATCACAGAAGGTGGTGTAGGTTCTTGGGCTGAGCGGATTTTTATTTTTACTCCAGGATGAGCCCAAAGTCATGCTAAAATGGAATTTCCAGAAAAAACAAAAATTAGGCATTTACCTCTTAAACCCTTGGGGCAAAAAATTCTATTCCATTTGAATAATGAGAGATTAAACATGTCAGCATTGTTCTGTTTCTGCTTTATTAATGATTTAATATAAATCTACAAAGAATAAATTACAGAATAGGTTTATAATCATTCAGACCATTTTTATTTGTGAGATGCTTCTTTTCACAGACTGTTATTTGTTACATGAAAATAAATCTTCTGTCTTTATTTTTATACCCTCTTTTCCTTTAACAGAGCTGTAGGAAACATTTTCTCTAGTAAATATCTTCTTTTAAAAAAACATATGTTTCTATAAAATATTAACACATAATAAGACATATGCAACCAGATTAATTTTTTAAATTATAAAAGTTGGGCCCATTGTCTAAAACGTTAGAATCTCCTAGGACATAGATAAGCAGTTTTAGAAATGAGTTCAGAGTTCCTTACTCCCTGTCTAGTGAAGATCATTATTCATCCAAGGGAACAGTTCTTGCAAGCCTGTTTACTACAAATGTGTATTTTTGTAATGCAGCATGGTAAAAATAAGTACAACTTAGTCACATAATAGGGAGAAAAAGAACCCTACCATTTGCCAGTCAGGCAAGTTTCTTCATAGTTGGCATGTGTGTCTGTGGGTCCATTTGTGGTCTCACCCTAACACTTGTAATTCACCCTATAGAGTATCCGAACTCTTCCCTAGACCTTCAGCAGAGACCTCAGGAAGGCTGAGTGGTTCAGTGCAAGTGGTCTGCAGAGACCTCAGGAAGGCTGCCCCAGGTCTGAATCTGCAGGAAAAGGTAACTGAGGAGAATCACATCCAGGACATCTCCTGGGTAGTTTTATGTTTGCATCAAGCAGAGACAGCATGAGGATGATCCTATTCTAGTAAGCAATGGGTGAACGTCTATCCTTCTATGTGGTAATGTCTCCTAAGTCCGCGTCTGCTTCTTTACCTCTCTCCTGAGCGCCCCCGCCCCAAGCTTTCTACCACCTACCTGCAGTAGGTCTCCCATCTTAGATATTTCACATCGATGCATCATTTTCCCACCCAGCTGGCTCCAATGTTCCAGGTCCCATCACTCTCAAAGTCGCCCAAGCCAGAAACCTGAGTTTCAGCTAGCAATTACTCACCTGGTTTGTCTATAACTTTCCGTGGTTTTGTACTGATAGTCCCATGCCAGGAAATTGGGACAGTTGGCATCCTGGAGTCAACTGAAATACTGGCCTCTTTCTTCTCCATGTCCAGTCGAACACCAAATCCTATCAACTCTGGCTCCCTGTAGGGTCTCCCTCCTCACCCCACTTCTCTCTCCCACTCCCACTTCTATGGCTATAGGTCTGGACCAAGCTGCTTTCATTTCCCATGTGGGTGGTCATAGTAGTCTGCTACCCATCCGTGTCCAGTGTCATCCTGTCATCTGCTGTCCCCACAGCAGCCAGAGGGACCTTTCTAAAGAGACTCCATCAGTCATGCATGTACCTGCTCATACACACTGCAGCTTAAGCCCTTTGGATGGGTCCACTTTACCCTCAGGGTAATATCTGAACACCTTAGCTTGACAAAGCACACGAAGCCTTTCACTCTCTGATCCCTGCTTAACTTTTTGCCTTCATCTCTCACTGCTCTCTTCCTCCTCAGTTTAGACTGAATTAGCCACATTTTTTCCCAAAAGGCTACCCTATCTCCTGTGAGCCTTTGCAGCTGCTGCTCTCACCATTCTGTTTCTTCTCCCCTCCCCCATGTAGCTTAGCTTCTTCCATTTCTGGGGGACACACTCCTCTAGGAGGCTTCTGGGGACCCCCCCCCGTACCATCTTTAAGCATCTCCTCTTTGGGCTCCTGCATGATCCCCTCCTTATCTTGATCAATGCATGAATCCCACATATTCCAGTTGCCATAGGGCTTGTTGTGTCCCCAGTAGACTTTAAGGGCAAGGACCTTATTTGTCTTTGTGTCCTGGCTCAGTGCCTTGCACCTGCAGGTGTTCTGTGCCCATTTATAATGAAAGCACCCAAGAGCTCCAGGCCTAAGGGGCACCTGGGTGGCTCAGTCGGGTAAGTGTCCGACTTCAGCTCAGGTCATGATCTTGTGGTTCATGAGTTCAAGCCCAGCATCAGACTCTCTGTTGTCAGTGCAGAGCTTCCTTCAGATCCCCTGTCCCCTTCTCTCTGCCCCTCCCCAAATCACATGCACACTCTCTCTCTCTCTCAAAAATGAATAAATATTCTTAAAAAAAGAACTCCAGGCCTGAGAGATGGGATACTATGTTCCAGCCCTAGTTCTTCCTTCCCCAACTCTGTGGCCTTCAAGCTGCCATGTTCTTTCTCTGAGCTTCTGTTTTCTCACCTATAAACTGAGCATTTTGGTCTGCTACCTCAGGAACTTCAACTCTGACATATCACACATCATTTCTTACTGATCATTCTAAATAAGAAGGGATAAGCAAACAGTCTCAGAATCTAAGTTTGCAACTAGAGCCAGACCACTTACTGCAGTAAAATTCTAGTTGGATGATGTTTCTTCTCACATTTGGGGAAAAGATGCTATTGTGAAATATTATTTTTGGTTCCAACAGAAGATGAGGTCATTTAAATGCTGCTGAGACAGCTCCCTTTAATGTACCACCTCTGTTTTGTAAATAAATCCCCCCCCCTTTTTTTTTGGCCTCTGTGAGGAGATGCATGTATGAGCTCACACAGTAATTGGCGTTTTTATAGGAAAGGGTAGCACTTCAACAACACTAATATAAATGTCCATAGCGTCCAGTTTTGCGTGGTTTGGCTTTTTCTCAACAGGCTGACAATCTCGTTGCCCTTTAAGCCAATGCAAAAGGAAGCAAAGGCTTGAGCCATCTGTCTAGACAGGATCTGTTTCAGAACTCAATCATCTCTACAACTGGATCGGGTGTTCACACGCTAAACATTGGCAAGCGTGCAGGTATCCCGTCTGGGTGAGCCTGTTAACATCAGTCTCAATAACTTCTGAAAAACCGTAGGATGAGTGTATAAACATCCCACATTTATTAATTCTATGGCATTTATACGGTATTGTTATGTGCTAGGCACCGTTCTAGTTGCTGGAGAACCCACTGATAAATGAGAGACAAGGTTCCTGTGCCATGGCACTTAACACAAATAAGGGGCCACAGGGAATAAATAAGCAAATAGATGAATCAGAATGTTAGATGGTGACAACAAGTACTATAAATGAAATCGGTGAAGTGAAAGATGACTGGGCAGTGTCCTGGTGGGGTTAACTGAAATTGGTATCACTGAAGGCCTAATTAAACAGGCAGTGTTTGAGCCGAAGCTTGAATGTCAGGAAAGGACAGCCGTGCAACATCTAGAAGCAGAATATTTCCAGCGAGGAGGCAGCACATGTGGCTGCCCTAGGCAGGAGTGATTGGGTCTTCCAGGGATAGAGAGACAGTAAGTGCTGGAGAGAACACGGAGGTGGGGGAGGGGATATGATTTGGGATTGCAGGCAAGGCTAGAGATGGAGGTTTGTGTTCGCCATCTCAAAGATTTGGACTTCAGTCTGCGTCTACTAGGGAGCTGTTGGAAGGTTGAAGCTGAGTGCATCATGATGTATGTTGTATAATGGAGAATAGGGTATTGTAGGAGATGAGGAAAAAAAGGGAGACCATACTGGAAACTACTGTGATAATCCATATTAGAGATCCTGGTGGTCTTGACCAGAGTGGTGGCAGGAAGGAGCAGGAGTAGATAGACGTGGATGTGTTTTACAAGTAGAGCCTACAGATCTTGCTCATGGTTTGGGTATAGGAAATAGAAGGAGGAATCAAAGCTAGCGAGCTTTTAGTTTGCATATCCTCTTTAGCTGGCATAAATGATGGTGCTTTTCCCATGGAGGTGGGAAAGCCAAGAGGGAGAGGGAGGCAGAGTCCTGTTTTGACCATACTGAAGTGCGTATTACATACCCATGCAGAATTCTAAGGAGGCAGTTGGAAATCTACTTAATATTCTATTTAAGTTGGCCTGTTGATTTTTGGCGAGTGCCAGCTTTAGCCTCATAAACTTCAGACACTGATTTTATTTGTAACTGAACACTGCTCTCAGCTGTAGGCAACTAGATTTAATACTGACAGTTGTACAATTGAGACTGATAACATCTGCCACTTCCTGTTTGTGTCTTCCTTTGTGTATCTTTGAACTCCTCATTAGATGATCAAGAAAACTTGCACTAATTTCTTTGACTCCCCCATCCCCCCTTGCCCCCCTTATAGTTCTTACTTTCAGGTATGGAGAGAAAACTCATGGTATTAGATAAAGTGAAAAAGAAGAAGATCTGTTTCTTGACTGTATCGTTGGGGGCTGTATTACAGATTGATCATTCCTACTTTCTGAAGCCATTTTTTGTTAGATATTTGCTTTATTTTGCTTTTAACTATTTGTGTGTATATTGGGCAGGGGAATGGAGTGGGCCTGTGAGTGCTCTTACTGAAAATTGTCTTTAGCTCTTTTGTCAAGAGTATATGTTAGGTCATTATTCTTTCTCCACGATCATAGGTTTGCATGTTTCTTGTCACAAGTCCTACTTCTTTTTTTTTTTTAATTTTGTAATGTTTATTTATTTGTGAGAGGTGTGGGGAGGCAGAGAGAGAAGGAGACACAGAATCACAAGCAGGCTCCAGGCTCTAGCTGTCAGCAGTACAGAGCCAATGTGGGACTCAAACTCACGAACCATGAGATCATGAGCTGAGCCGAAGTCAGATGCTTAACTGACTGAGCCACCCAGGTATCCCTCAAGTCCTATTTCTAAAGGCATTTAAAAATTAGAAAGGACTATGTATCTAGTATTGTCATACCATCTGTGAACCATACTTAACATGTTCTGTTTAACAAAAGGATGGTAGGACAGATGTAACTGGTAATGGGATGGATAAGTTTTTATTAATTTGGGCTAAAGCCAAATGGGTTTGCTTATTTCTGGACTCTCATAATAGTCCCTGTTGCTTTTGGGAAGGGATTTCACAGCTTTTCTGGACTGGGAGAGGGAAGAGCACTGTCCCATATCTTCAAGACCCTAGTAGCCATAGCATATCTTCCATGGAGAAAACAAGTCAAGCCACCATTCCTCTCTAGTTTCTCAGCTACTTTGTTAGGCCCAGGGAGTCAGCTATAGGGCTGACCCATGTGCTAGTTTGGGATGCCCAGCAAGCTGGGACAACAGCTAATCAGCACGTCTCTGAATTTGTTCCCTTTGGGGCTATGCGCTAGGCCACGGCCTCATGTACTCGAAGTGTCAAAAACTGCCATCTCATAAGTAGCACTGATTCTCAAGGATGGCATCTTGGACACAGTGGAGCTGTGAGAGACTTGGAAGGCCAAGGAGGCTGTTTCTGAATGGAGAAGAGAGAAAGGTGTTCCAGAGGTCAGAGGCAACACACCAAAAACCAAGAAGTCCAAAGTGAAATGATTGGATGATATAGGGATTGTTGACAAGTTCATGAACTACTGTGGTAAGCCAGTGACTTCTGAAGTTACATTTGGCCAGACAGGCCTCGTTTGTCTGTGGTCAGCAGATGAAGGAGACCGTTGGCAAACACTGCATGTTGCTGAGCAATGGAGCCCCGCTGAGTAGTGCTATAGTAGAAAAAGTATAGGATCCAACAGGTCTCTGTCTGTTAATAATTTCCCCAGACGTTCCTTTTGCTGCACATCAGTGACCATTTAACATCTGGTTTTTTTACTACTGCATAAAGTTTCATTTTAGTTTCTGACTGTGTATTTCAGATTTTCTGAATGCTTTGCATTCTTTCTCTTTTGCAAGCAGCTTAAATGGGAAGGTTGCCTATTTCTAGGGGGAGGATGGGTTTGTTCATATTGGACTGTAATGGTTCCATTGGACCTTCATGATGAATGAGGAAAGGACATGGCGCTTTTTTTTAATATGTTGAGGAATGCATTGTGACCCATACCCACATACCTAGAGATAAGAGGAACTTATAGGAGTGAGCATAAAGTAAGACCCTCCCGAAGGAAATCACTTTGGAAGGTTTTTCTTTCATTTCTCTGAACAACCAAGTATCTGAGGTAACTCAAACATTTTGTATTGGGTATATGTTTGCATCCTTGGAATAAAATAGGGAGTCAAGAAGAGAATTAACCAAAGTAGAAAAGCTACCAGTAATCCAGAGGACTTACAGACATGATTAGCTTTTTAAAAGGATAGATTTTTATTAGGGTGTTTTAATGTATTTAAAAAGTGTACAGACCCATGTCTAGAGAAGCCAATAATAAATTCATCAATTAATTTCCTGTTTTGGTTTCTCTTGCCAAATATCTCATTTATATGTTCTAAGGAAGTTTGAGATTCAATTCAACATGATGTATTTTTTTTAATTGAAGTGTAGTGGACACACAATGTTACATTAGTTTCAGATGTACAACATAGTGATTGGCCAACTCCGCCATGCTGTGCCTACCACAAGTGTAGCTACCATCTGTCACTATGCAACACTGATGCAGTACCATTGGGCATGATTATGGTATGATGGTTTTAACACATATGTGTGCGTACATAAGTAATATATGGTTAGCAGTCAGCATTTATTATGTCTCTACTAGGTGTCAGAAGCACTGCTCCTTCCATAAATATCTCACGCAATCCTAATGACAAACTTGAAAGTATTCATAATTATCCCCACTTTAGAGGCAAGGAAACAGAGGGTTTTAGGCATAGATGGCTTTCATAATTACTAAGTGGCAGAGCTGGGCTCAAATGAGTTGAAGTCTCCAAGACCTATTCTTGTCTTCCTTTCATCTTCCTTTATTTATTAGTAGCTGTGTGTAAATAAATGGAACCCAGACACAGCCAGTGTTTACACACACACACAGTGGTATCTGGGTTTCAGGCAGAAGAAGCTTTACTTAACATTACCTTGATCAGGAAATTCAGTAGTCACTCTTATTGTCCAGTATTATAGCCACTAGTCACAGGTAACTATGTAATTTAATGTAAACTAAATGAAATGAAAAATGTAACATCCCAGTTGCCACTAGTCAAGCCCTTGATGGCCACCTGTGGCTAGTGGCTCCATGTTGGATCGTACAAATATAGAACATTTCCATCATCATAGAATGTTCTCTTGGGCAGGACTGGCAGCTAGAGACTATGGTTTAGCACATGGAACTTTTCCTTCTGTGGTCATCTTCAGTACCTGTTGACAACTGAAGAATATTTGGCCTGACCTAACAGCTCCACTCTCCTGTGTCAATGCCACGTGTCTGTCCGTATACTTCACAGTATGCTCACTTTTTCTTCCAAGGAGGAAGTTGGCCGGATATGGAAGATGGAGCTGCTTAAGGAATCGGATGGGCTGGGAATTCAGGTTAGTGGAGGCCGAGGATCAAAGCGCTCACCTCACGCTATCGTTGTCACTCAAGTGAAGGAAGGAGGTGCCGCTCACAGGTGACTAGATAACTCTTCCCCTTTCTCTGACTCCTCATCCTCTCCTTTCCCTTCCTCCGGGGGCTAGGACTCTTCTATTTGGCCAAAGCCCTGGTAATTACAGTTTATCCTGTGGGAGCATGGAAGAAAATCAGGCAGGAGCAGTTCCAATTAAACACACCCCTGGGCACAGGAAGTGGCTAATTGCTGGAGATACTGTAGGCTCCTCCAAATCCTAGAGAGATTGCATTTCTTTCTGTCTGTTTTGAGTTTCAAGTGATTGTTACTTACACTAACTTTTGGGATACTGGTAATATGTGGTTACCTATTGAGATTACGCCATGCAACAGAAAACCACTTTCCTGAATCTTAACCCCTATAAGATGGTGGCTAATGACTTGGGAAAGTCATTGATTTTAAATGTGACCACAGTTCATGTGATCCGTCAGGGCTCTCAGGATTCTACACACACATGGATACGTGTGTCATGCAGATGTGGAGTGGTAAAAAGTAAATGTGAATTTTTCTCCTTGTGACCTTGAATAATTCATACTTCAAACCTTCTTTTTAAGTCTGAACTGTTGTTTTAAGTAGGAAGAAGGACAGTGCTTAGGCAGAGCATGCACAAAGAAGTCCGTTTGGAGTTACAAGGATGTAGCTATCCCAAAATATAAAGCATGCTTTTGCCTTGCTAGCTGATTGCTTCCACATACACAGGGTGTCTACTACTTGCAAGGCACGTTGGGGTGTGAACACGCGTTGCATGCCCACATGTATACAGCAGGTGTGTAGAGGTAGAGTTTCACTGATGAGGGAGGTAAATCTAGTTGAGAATTTGGTGTTCCATTCAGGTACCCTGGTTATAAAGGGGATAGGACAAATCAGAGTAGTGTTGGCCTGCCCCAGTCCAAGAGAGGACTGAAAAATTTATCTCGTGAAGTGGCGTTGAAGGAGCTGGAGGTAAAAAATGGAAAACTGAGGAGAGGACCAGGGTATAAATTAGCAAAGTGTGTCATGTCGCTGTTCTAGTCTTGTAACTAGAGAATAAGTTGCCAATAACTAGAGATAAGGTTAACTGCACTGGTCAGTTGTCTGGGCAGCAGTCATTAGGGAAGGATTAAGACTCTAGTTTTTATCCAGAAGAGCATCGCTAAATTTCCCAAATGAGGTATATACCTTGAGGAATTCCCATCAGAGAGCCATTTTCCCATTAATACTACTAGGCCTTGGATTCTAGCATGTCTTTGGAAGGTTGGCAGTTAGAAAATTCCTGTGCCCAGAGATAAACTTAAGAGCTGTTCTTGTCTGTTTTCTATGTGAGCTGTTTTTAGTAGGTGTCACCATTAGACACCCATTTTCTTTTCACCCTGAACCCTGAGTTTTATGTGTTTTATGTGTGTCTTTCTCTCTCTCTGTTTCTGGAGTATATAATCCGCATGTGTGGCATTCTAGGTAATAACAGGAGATGAGGGAGATGGAATTGAAGAGGGAAATAAGAAAAGGGATGTGGGTAGGAATGGTCTTGCATAAATTCAAGGACAGTGGTCAGAACTTTGTGTTCTTTTTTACTCTTGATCCCTGTTCACCTGGGCCCACACAGCTCCGTGAGCTTCCAGTTTGTTCTCTGTGGGTTTCCTATTCCCCTTCTCTTTCCATTCCAAGCAGCTAGAAGGGTTCTTAGTATTTCTCTGCTTTAGGGATTTTTGAAGGACAGAAAGCAGAGGCTGTCAGAAGTCTCTGGTGCCTCCTGTGTTCTGTTAAAGGCTAAATTCATAGAAAAGACTATGATGCACACCCTAGAGGATTAAGAGAAAGAAACTAGTGAGGGAGAGTAGGATGAGAGAAGCTGGTTTATTCACTGAAGGAGAGTGGAAATGTTGGAGAGAAAGTTGGTGAATCTGGGAATATGGGGGGCATGCACATGTCCAACAGCAGCACCCTGGGCATTGATGTAAAGCCTTCAGAAGGGATGGTGGGGTCCTAGGCTTAGGGTCCATCTGCATCACCAGATTTCCTATCCCATATTTAGCAATGGAGATGAAAAACCTCCTTTGGGATCATGGGAGGCCAGACCATTGGAGGTTCAAGTGGAACCCACAAGACTGCCGACCCACCGTGACTGAAAGGGCCTGTGCAATGCTCTGACACAGGGTGCCATGGCAGACCCTTGACCCACCCAGGGTGCCAGCCCAATGGGAAGGAAGCTGTTAGTTAGCTATAATTTACTTTAGAGGGAATAAAGAAACATTTGTAGACCAGGTCTGATAGCTGCAATAGCAGTAAATTGGTCATTCTGTTTGTTTGCTTTTGTATTCATCCTTCTGCTGGTGAAGCTTGGCTGTAGGATGGAAAGAAACCTCATCCTCAAGGTCCTATAACTGTGTGTTTTGGGGACGAGGGCGTGTCACCTGGAAAGAGAGAGGGCAGCAGTTTAGACAAGGCTTTTGTTTGGTCAAGCTTAAGATACCTTTGTTTGGGGGTGCTTAGCTCAGTGACCCAGCTGAGAACTCAGTTGTGAGGGCAGGATGGCAGATAGGATTGAGATAAGAATGACTTAACTGTCCAAAAACCATGGGGTCTTCATTCCTCTATCATTGTCTCCCCCTGGATGGGAGGCATTTCATTAAAGTTGATGCAAGATATGGTAGTGACTTAAGAACTTGCCTACTACCAGGCGACCACTTGACATCATGGAGCTTCCCTAAGTGGGCATCAGGGGACCCAGCCAGACCAAAGGATAAATCCCATCCCAAACTATTGCTGGCCATCTCTCCTTTATCCTCAGCCTGATTTTAACTGTGCCCTCTCACGACCCTCCCCAGCTCCAGGAAAATGTCCCTTCTCAAGCCCAGAATATCTTCACAAGGGATTTTTTTCCCATCTCCATTTCCTCAGGGATGGCAGACTGTCCTTAGGAGACGAGCTGCTGGTAATCAATGGTCACTTATTGGTGGGTCTCTCCCATGAGGAAGCGGTGGCCATTCTTCGCTCAGCCACTGGAATGGTTCAGCTGGTGGTAGCCAGCAAGGTAGGTAGTTTGGTTATTTTTTATATCTATTTTTAATGATGGTGGTGCATTCGGATTTGAGCCCTCCCCATCCCGCACACAAACACTGACACACATGCTCGCACTTGGGCCATTTAAACAGCTGTGATTCTATAGTGTAAGCCCATGAGGACAGACTTTAGCTGAAATAGTTAGTAGATGGAAGAGCAGTGCTCAGACTAAGGAAAAGGGAAGGATGGTAGGGTGGACAGAAATTCAAGGTGGAGAGAGTAGCCTCTCTCCCAAGGAGACACTGAAGAAGAGACGTGGAAGCCCGCCGGATGGCAGGGATGCCAGAGGCATGGGGCTGTGCATTTTCCAGGTCCCGAAGGAAGAAAGGTTTAGGGCTAGTCACAGGCAGGCCACAGGCCCTGGTTCTGACTCATGGCCTCACGGAGTGTTGGTGCTGCAGGAAGCCCTGTGAATCCTGTTTGTCTGGTCACCGTCCTCCGCTCCGTCCTCAGTTTCCCCAAGGAGCCAGTGACGACTAACTCCCATGGCTGGTTCCCATCTCACAGAGGCCTAGATGCTATCTGCTATCTTCTTGATGCACAGCCAGTGTCTGTCCCCTTCCTCTGGCTGCCACCTCCTTTTCGTAAGGGGCTCAGGCTGGTGTTTCTTGTATCCCCATCCCCAGAGTGTGTTAAAATAGCACTGAGGTCCTGGGCCCCAGCATCTGCTTGTCCCCTGGTGTCTTAGCGCCCTGGATGAAGGCTGCAGGCCTCCACAGCTGTGTGACCAAAAGGAGGAGGACCTGAACCCTCTTGCTTCTGCCCCGTGGTCCCGTCTGCTGTTGATAAGACAGGAAAGTGTCCCCAGGACTCAGGAGCTAGTGCAGTGGAACCTGGGCTTCATTCTAGTTCCTGTAAGCAGTGGTGGGAAACCACCCCGGTGCTCCACCCTTCGCGGCAATACGCTCTTGCCAGCGTGGCTCATTCTTTCCTCGTTATCCCTGCTATTTTTTTGAACCTCGCATCCACAGACTCTTCTGTATTTTCTCTCTTAGATTACAGGGTCTAGTGCCTATTTTTGGAGTATTTAATAATTAGAATATTTTAAACTATCTGAAAAATCTGTTTTCCTCTTTTCACACCTTTCACCCCAATCCCTTAACCCAGATTCTCAGGCTTCCAACGAGAACACAGAGCCTTGACACAGACTTGGGAGGAAGGGTTGGCTTTGAGGCCCCGGAGGCAGGAGTTGAGACAGCCTCCATTCACAGGTGCTCTCCTCCCCTCCCAGAGATACTGCCGGGAGCCCTGCTGTCTCCTCACAGTCTATGGCTCAAGAACACAGGGACTCCGGCACATGCATTATACCACGGCCACCAAACCTTTACTTCTACGCTGACTTCTTTCTCCTGCTAGTTCAGAAAATGGAGAAGGGAGAATCTCTTCTATGTCAAGCTATTATCCACAAACACACAGAGCAAAGAAAACATAAAATAAAAACAAAAAAGGTCCACTTCTGGATAAGCATAATTAAGGAGTGTACAGGAGGGTGTTGAAGGCTGGTCTCCTGGATGATGCCTGATCTGTGGTCATGTTCACCAACTCAAAGAAAGGGCACTAATGTGTATCAGGGACACACTGGATGCTAGGTGCTTTTTACCTATGATCTCATTTAATTCTTGAAATTCCATGAGAGAGCTATTCGTTCTTTTTTTCCAAAAGATGGAGTAAAAATCTGAGGGGTTAATTAATTGACCCAGAGGTCACACAAGCAGTGGGTGGCAATAGCATCTTCTGTTGCGGGTCCATAAGACTTCAACGTTAACTTCTTTCCATATACCAAGCTGTCTCTTAGTCAAATAAGATAGAAAGGACACAGAGCCAATGGTATTAGAGAGAGGTAATGTGTTCCTGCTAGAGGCTTTGACTTTTTTTTTTTTAAGTTTATTTGTTTATTTTGAGAGAGAGAGAGAGAGAGCAGGGAAGGAGCAGAGAGAGGGTGTCAGCACAGAGCCTGATGCAGGGGTTGAACTCACCAGCCATGAGATCGTGACCCTAGCCGAAACCAAGAGTCTGATGCCTAACCAGCTGAGCCACCCAGACACCCCAAGGCTTTGACTTTTAAGGACACTCACTGGGTCTTTGTAAGGCTGAGCAGCAGTCTGGATCCAGGAATGGGTGTTCCCATTGTCAATCTATTGCTGTTGGCCATCTGTACTGAATAATGGGCCTAAAAATGACCCAGACCACAAAGGAGTGACACCTTTCACCTCTTCCCATTGACTCTGTTTCCATCCAGGCAATACGTTGCCATAGCAGCTGCCCGCTCTTTGTTCCTGAACTTAATCGGCGCCGTCCGAGATGCTCAAAAGTCTGCCTTTCCACACCTCCTGGCATCCATTCCTCGTCTTTATCTAACAAGAGCGAGTAATCCAGTCTTTATTTTCTCTTTATGTTTAAAGAGAGGGAGGGGAAAAAAAGAGATTTTTATTTGCTGAATAGAATAGTAAGAATATAAATTATTATTGTAGAACACATTCCCTTTGTCCCCAAACTTTAGGGTGTTGTTTTGAAGATATAACAGTTACTTTCTTCGGGACAGGATGTCTTGTGTTTCCACACAAATATGTTGTTTGCTTATACATGGGAGCTTAGAAAGTTTTTGTTGAACGAATGAAATCAGAATATCCAAGTTTGCTTTCATATTCCTGGAAGTACATGCGTAGCAATATGATTTCTCTCTTTTTATCACTTTGTTTTTATTAACAAGTAATATGCATTTATTATATCTAATGTAGAAAACCTAGAAGAAAAAGAAGATAAAATTTTCATAATGCCACCAGTAATTCTTTCCATTAACTTACTTGTCTGTCCTTCCAGACGTGTTTTTTTAATGGAGTCAAACACAAGGAGATGGATTGCCCCTGGAGGCAGACCTGCATAGACTTCAGAGGCACAGCCTTTAAAAAAGCTGTACATTTTGGGGCACCTGGGGGGTTCAGTCAGTTGAGCGTTGAACTCTTGATTTCGGCTCAGGTCATGATTGGATCGAGCCTCACATCAGGCTCCGTGTTGAGCGTGGTGCCTACTTAAGATTCTGTCTCCCTCTCTCTTTCTCCCTCTGTCCCTCTCCCCAACTCGCATTCTCTCTCTCTCTCTCTCTCTCTCTCTCTCAAATAAAAAAATAAAATAAAATTTTAAAATAAAAATAAATAAAAACTGTATATCTTGAGCACATTATAACATTTTTTTAAACCTCGGGATTCTCACCTGGATAATAAGAATCCATAACTGCTTCATGGAATATCAGGAAGATTGAATGAAATATAAAGAGCCCAAACAATGCAGCTGGTTGCAACAAGCATGTGGAGAAAGGTTTGCCTTTATGGTTATCACGTGTTAACACATCCAGCTTATTGTTACATCCATTATTAATATGGCAATATTGCTTTTCCATCTGCCTTTTTCACTAAGTAGCATACCGTAAGAGTCTTTCCACCTCAGAATGTACGTTGCTGTAGCACCATTTTTAATGACCATGTATTCTGTCCTGTTGTGCAGCTTACTCACCAGTTGGGACCTTCATCTTTTTTTAAAAACTCTTTTCTGTTAATGGTCTAGCAGAGTTGACATCATAGAAGAGAGCTGAACTCACTTTTTGCTTCACAGCTTTTGCTCCTTCCCTCAGATAAGGTCTAACTGTGTAGTATTCACAATTACTGACCTGACAGGATTGATTTTCAGGTACCTCCAAAGTTGGACCTGCATCAAACTAGTAACAAGTGTCACTGTCACCAGTATATCTACTCACTAATAGTCTGTAACACCTCTTGTTTAAGATGGGCGTCTTGTGTTATTCTCTTTTCTGTCAAGTCCCGAGGAATATGATGATCAAAACTTTCTACATGCTTCCTTCCTGTAGAAACAGCTGTGGGAGAAGGAGGGGGGAGGACGCATTTCTCTCTTTTATGGCCTCAGATCAGCCACCCCTACTCCCTGGCCTCCTATGCTGTGGTGTTTCTCCGAGAGTTCTCGGCGGCTGTGTGCACCTCACTTGCGTGTGAGATTGTCAAGTGCCTCTTTGACCTTGCCTGCATCCCACTCACCCCTG
The DNA here is from genome assembly GCF_022079265.1 of Lynx rufus. Lineage (NCBI taxonomy): Eukaryota > Metazoa > Chordata > Mammalia > Carnivora > Felidae > Lynx > Lynx rufus. The sequence continues at coordinate 213,952,304 of NW_025814823.1, read as the reverse complement.
TGGCCTTGTCTGTGTGTAGGAAGGAAGGGCTATGATGAAGCCTTCTTTATACTCTAATCTAAATGGAGTCTGGGGGCGCCTGGGTGGCTCAATCGGTCAAGCAGCTGACTTCGGCTCAGGTCATGATCTCGCGGTCCGTGAGTTCGAGCCCCGCGTCGGGCTCTGTGCTGACAGCTCAGAGCCTGGAGTCTGTTTCAGATTTTGTGTCTCCCTCTCTCTGACCCTCCCCCGTACATGCTCTGTCTCTCTCTGTCTCAAAAATAAAGAAACGTTAAAAAAAAATAAAATAAATGGAGTCTGATTCCATGTATTTTTGTTGACCTCTAAAAAGTGTTCAAGGGCTTCTTTCTTTGAAGAGACGTTATCAGTCTCCACTTTGGGGTTATGATTCAATCAACAGTCTGATCGCTTTTCAGTGAATGAAATCTCGTATGCTAGTGAGATGAGCAGTGAGGGGGAGGAGCACATGGATATTAGAGCTGTGTGCTGGGCCTGGGGACACAGCAAAGAGTAGAAATGGCATTCAGTTTGGGGAACGCTCCGATGAGCAGGAGAGATAGGCATACTTAGACATACATGCGGGGCGATGAAAGAAACAGTAAAGGACATTTGGGAAGAAGGGAAAGGCATGCAGAATGGCTCCTGAGCTCATCCAGGAAGGCTTGCAGGGGAGGGTGCTAAAGCTGATCTGCAAAACTGAGCTCCCTGGGCAGAGGGAGCTGCTGGTGGAAAAGGGCGTAGAGCAGGAGAGAGCCTGGCATGTCAGAAGGTCAGTACGGCTGGCACGGAAGGTATGGGTTGGAGGGGACAATGGAGGGAGGTGTGTTTGGAATGCTGGGCAGAAGCGACTGCTCTAAGATCCTGACCTGCCAGTGAGGGGGCTTAAAGTGTACAGTAAGGCAGGGTATCAAAGAATCTAAAGGACAGAGAATTTGGATTGCCTATAGAAACATCTGTCTATGAAACAGGTTTTTCAGGGAAAAAAAAAATTGGTTGGGATTTAAATTGGGTCTGCGCCCCTGACGTGTGGTAACCCTGCCAACCTGAAGTGTGGGACATACATTCCATACGGTCTTTGGGTTCAGAGCTCGTGGCCACGCTCACAGCTGCCTCTTCTAGGTTTTCCTTGACCTTGATCCAGAACTGCTTGGTGCCATGGGGTAATTCATAGCCCTTTAATTGTGTCCCCCTAGGAAAGCTCCACAGAGGACCTCCTGAGGTTGACATCTAAGAGTTTGCCTGATCTGACCAGTTCAGTAGAGGACGTGTCCTCTTGGACCGACAACGAGGACCAGGAGCCAGTCGGGGAAGAGGACGAAGGACCTGGCTCGTCTTCCGTCCAGGGAGCAGTAAGTGTGCCTTTGGTTTCCCCAGCTGCTGTGCTGGAAAACGATGTGTCCCTGAAGATGTTGAAGGCAGGATCATCAAAGATAATAGCTTAAGATAGTAGGGTAGAGACCCAGATGGGAGAGGACCACAGGGTGTTCTTTTTATTTTTTTGTCACGGTCTTTGAGACAAATCCATGAGAGTAATGATTTTCATTTAAGAAAAAACATGGAGGGATGCGTGGGTGACTCGGTTGGTTGGATGTCTGACTCTTGACCAGCTTGGGTAATGATCTCATGGTTGTGAAATTGAGCCTGTGTCAGGCTCTGTGCTTAGCACAGAGCCTGCTTTGGATTCTCTGTCGTGCGTGTTCTCTCTGTTCCTCCCTTGCCCATGCACACACACATATGCTCTATCTCAAAATAAATATTAATGAAAAAAAAAAGAGAAAACATTGAAACTGGAAATGGGATGAGAGAGCAACTGTGTATTAAGTTCAGTGTGTATATCAATTTCTAGCATGCTTACTAATTAATATATATGAGACTTTTATTGCTACTTCTTGGTGTAGGTTTGAAAAGTAATGTTTGTGAATTTAAGCCACCCAGGAGAGGGGCTCCTGGGTGGCTCAGTCAGTTAAGCGTCCCACTCTTGGTTTCAACTCCAGTCATGATTTCAGTTTGTGAGTTTGAGCCCCACATTAGGCTCCACAATGACAGCACAGGGCCTTCTTGGGATTCTCTCTCTCTCTCTCTCTCTCTCTCTCTCTCTCTCTCTCCCTCTCCCTCTCCCTCTCCCTCTCCCTCTCCCTCCCTCCCTTTCCCTCCTTCCCTCCCTCCCTCCCTCCTCTCTCTCTTCTCTCTCTCTTCCCTCTCTCTCTCTGCCCCTCCCCCACTTGCATGTGCTCTTTCAAACTAAATAAACCAAATAAATAAACAAACAAGCAAACAGGCTTAGATGGAGAGATTCTGGTTGAGAAGTGGAATGTTACAATAACACAAAACCCATTCGGGCAAAGTTGTGCAGATATGTCTTAGAATTTTGGGGCACCTGGGTGGCTCAGTCAGTTAAGCATCCGACTTCGGTTCAGGTCATGATCTCACAGTTCGTGAGTTCAAGCCCCGCGTCGGGCTCTGTGCTGACAGCTCAGAGCCTGGAGCCTGTTTCGGATACTGTGTCTCCCTCTCTCTCTGCCCGCCCCCCACTCATGCTTGCTCGCTCTCTCTCTCTCTCTCAAAAAATAAATAAACTTTAAAAAAATGTTAGCACCCCTTAAAAAAAAAAGATATGTTTTACAATTTTAATGAAACTGGGACCCTTGCATGGCTCGGAGCTCTTACATGGCCTGTGATGTTTCACACCCTCGTGGTCTGCTGGCACACAGAGTCAGGAGGGCTTTTGGTTAACTGTGGTTGCAGTGTGGCCCCATGGTTTCCTCTTTGGACCCCAGATCTGATAGATGTGTCATTTTTAGTGTAAACTCTTGTTAGCTCTTGTTCCCCATCCAACCAGCCATGGAGAGGGGGCCCTCCTTCTGCCATTTGAAGACCCTTACTCTGTCCCACCAGCACTAACCTAGGCAGCATGGGTAAGCATTAGAAAATTAGTTTTGGTTAAATTCGGCCTCAGAAGACCAAAAAAATTGCATTTTTATTACATTTACACAGTATGCTATTTTATTTTAAGGAAGAAAAAGTTGCTCTTCTCCTTTCTCTTTGATTACTAGACATCTAGGGTCACTGAGGATGGTTGTGCGAGTGTGGACTGCACAAAAGTGCTACATCTAAGGAAGCACATTCACGTCATAAAAATCAGGGGCTTTTACATTTATTATGGCAGTTTTCTGGAAGATAGCAATAAAGAGTTTTGCTCTAACAAAATCAATATATCAAGACAATTTGCCAATAAAAGAAGGAAAGCATCTTAAAGAAGAGATGCCTTTTTGTAATTTGCCCAGAGGCATTGTATAAGCCCAGTGTTGATTTGAAACATTTTTCTAGCTGCTCTTCCTTCACAGAACTTTCTCAGAAGGCTAACCTGTAAAACAAATAAGCCAGAGCTGAATGAATGGCATTAAGGTGAACAGTTTAAAAACAACTGCGATTATTCCCATTTCTTTGGATTATGACACCACTCAGTGGCTTCCCTTACTTTTACTTTTAGTTAGGGTAGAGACCAAACTAATTTCCATGGTTTACACTGCCTCCTTGGCTCCTGCCTACTTCTTGAACCTTACTTCTTTCTCACAGAGCTCATCACTCCTAAGCAACCACTACACTGCCTTCCTGTAGTCCCTCATGATGGCTACATGTTTTTCTGCCACAGGACCTTTGCAAATGCTCTTCTGTCTCTCTGGAATCCTCTGCCTGAATAAGATGATTCTATCCATCTTTGGGATCCCATAGTGTTACTGCGTCAGAGAAGCTATACCCACGTATATTAAATCTGTTAGCTCTCTGGGGCATCTGAGTGGCTCAGTCGGATATCGGCTCAGGTCATGAGCTCACGGTTCATGATTTTGAGCCCTGTATCAGGCTCTCTGCTGTCAGCATAAGCCCGTTTCCAGTCCTCTCTCCTCCTTGCTCTCTGCCCCTTCCCTGCTCACACTTTTTCTTTCTCTGAAAAATAAACTTAAAAAAAAAAAAAAGCTTAAACTAGCTTTAAAACAAAAATCTCTTAGCTCTCCTAGCATGATTATGTGGCTCTCCTGTGAACTGCTTATCACGTTTGGATTTGTGATTATGTGATTAAGATCTGCTTCTCCCGTCCAACTCTAAAACTCCATGAGGTAAGGGAACGTGATGACTGGATTGGGTTCCCAGTGAATCCCTAGAATTTAGCCAGTACATCTGGTGCTGAGTTATAAATAACTAAATGAATTCAAAATCAAACAGCAGAGTAAGCATTCATTGAATGCTACTGAAAATGACACCAAAATTGAACTGGATTTATCCACCATGAAAATTATGGTTACTCCGAGGCCCACAGCTGACCACAGTGTGGCAGCCTCAAAGGGTCTTTGGGCTAATATCGACGTTCCGGCCTCCTGAGCCTTCAGGGATGGTCTTTGAATACACCTGGAACAGGCTTCAACGTCAGATGTCTCCTCCCTGCTGCCTCTCACTACTGCCTACCCATCTTCCTCCCCGTGACCTCCCAGCCCTAGGAGCCCTGCGTTCTCTGTGTTGACACAGCAGTTACCCTCTGCTCCTTCTCATCCCTGGCACAAGAAATATGTGGCAGCCCCACCAGAGACTTCTCAACTCCAGCACCACTCCCATATTTCCACCTGACTAACCAGGCTTCCTTCCCTGGCGTCTCTGCAGCCCGGCCCCCTCCCACGGGGACCTCCCCTCATGGGACCCCACTGCTGGGGACGCTGCCCTGGGTTGGCTTGGCCGCTTCTCAACAGAATGCTGAGCAAGCTCAGGATCTTTTTTTTTTTTTTAATGTTTATTTATTTTTGAGACAGAGAGAGACAGAGCATGAATGGGGGAGGGTCAGAGAGAGGGAGACACAGAATCTGAAACAGGCTCCAGGCTCTGAGCTGTCAGCACAGAGCCCGATGCGGGGCTTGAACTCACGGACCGCGAGATCGTGACCTGAGCTGAAGTCGGCCGCTTAACCGACTGAGCCACCCAGGGGCCCCATCAAGCTCAGGATCTTAAAGAGAGAAAGAGGCTCTATAGCTCTGTGCCTCCTCTGATAAAGCCCAGGGCCATTTGTGTGGCACAGCAGTCTTTGTGGAGAGGTTACAGTCACGTTCGTTTTTAAAAATTCATCACTCGTACTCTCACAAAAAACACCAAGGAATTCTTTAATTGCAAATTTTTTACACTAAATACTGCTCTAGTAAATGGGCCTTTCTCTATATTAAATACATCGTGTTACATATTTTTAAATTATACTTATTTGCATAAATTTGTAATTGATTAATTTATTATAATTTATTGCATATAATTTAAATGAATTTTTCTGATTATAATACTATTTTCACTATATAAGTGATTTTTGATCAGAAAAACGCCACACACACAAAAAAGAAAAATCCCACAAGACCGTATAAATCACCCATGATCCTACTCAAAGATAGCCGTATTTAACATTTTTAATGCCTTTCTGTTTGATATTTTTCCTTACGCACATACATATTTTTTAAATTCTAGTACAGTTAACATACAGTGTTACCTTAGTTTCAGATGTACAATATACCGACTCAACAATTCTATACATTCCTAGGTGCTCATCATGATAAGTGTACTTTTTATTATCCCTTCACCCATTTCTCCCATCCCCCACCCTCTTCCCCTCTGGTAACCATCAGTTCTCTATGGTTAAGAGTTTGGTTTTCAGTTTGTCTCTTTTTTTCCTTTGTTCATTTGTTTTGTTTCTTAAATTCCACATATGAGTGAAATCATGTGGTATTTGTCTTTCTCTGATTTATTTCACTTAGCATAGTACTGTCTAGATCCATCCATGTTGTTGCAAATGGTAAGATTTCATCCTTTTATGGCTGAATAATATTCCCTGTGTGTGTGTGTGTGTGTGTGTATCACATCTTTATCCATTCATCTATCAATGAACATCTGGGCTGCTTCCATAATTGAACTATTGTAAATAATGCCACTTAAACATAAGACTGCACATATTTTTCTGAATTCATATTTTTGTATTCTTTGGGTAAACACCCAGTAGTGGAATTACTGGATTATATGGTAGCTCTGTTTTTAATTTCTTAAGGAAGCTCCACACTATTTTTCACAATGGCTGCACCAGTCTGCATTCCCAACAGTACATGACAGTTCTTTTTTCTCTACGTCCTCACCAACACTTATTGTTTCCTGTGTTTTTTATTTTAGCCATTCTGGCAGGCATGAGGTGATACCTCATTGTGGTTTTGATTTGCATTTCTCTGATGATAGGTGATGTTGAGCATCTTTTCACGTGTATGTTAGCTATCTGTATGTCATCTTTGGAAGAGAGACAGTAATTTCTCTACCATAGTAACATTTTTCTAGACATATTTCCTAAGGCAAGGGAAACAAAGCAAACATAAACTGTTGGGACTACATCAAAATAAAAAGCTTCTGCACAGCAAAGGAACAACAACAAAACTAAAAGGCAAGCTACTGAATGGGAGAAGATATTTGCAAATGGCATATCTGATACAGGGTTAGTGTTCAAAATATATAATGAACTTAAATAACTCAACACCAAACCCACAAATAATCTAATTAAAAAATGGGCTTTCTCCAGAGAGATTATACTAATTTAGACATCTAGCAGTGGCCAGTTCCCATCATCACCAATAACATTTTAAAAAATAACATCTTTTTAAAAAGTTTACCAATTCATCATATATTATTTTATATGTTTATTGTATTTTTGCCAAAGGAATTGCAATGCATTCTATTATAACATAGTTTATTTGGGAAACTCAGCACTAATTTTCCATAAGCACGTGTTTCAATGCAGTATGTTAGGGGTCTCTGTCCTGTCAGCCCAGGCTTTCGTAGACAATCCCAAACCCAGTATCCACGCAAAACCCAAAGTCATCCTGCTTTCACAGTTCTCCCTTCTCTGAGCTTCTCTGCCTTCCTCACAAAGCACTCGTAGAGGAGGGAACACCTGGGTTTCTCCCTGGCTCACCACTGATGCCTCAACACCAATCATTTGTCACCATCCTCTTGAGCTCTGGTCTTAACCAGGAGAACCAAGCCTGAGATAGAGCCCTGCAGGATCAGAAATTGGTCAGCTGGCATGAAGTATCTTCTGGATTTGACAGTGTGCCCGAGGTCTCCCCTGCTCTGCCTTATAAAAGTACTGAACTACAGGGAAAAAAAGCTTCATTTTTTCAGTTCTATGTTTGCAGTCTAAGACTCTCTGTTTTATCACTTTTAAACACTAATGAACCATTTAAATGAAAGAAACCTGGTACTGTTTAATCAAGTTACAAAGCCTTTTATTTCACAGATGATAATGATTAAACCTGCTGCCAGGCTCCACTCAGACCTTGACTATTTTTGCACCTGTAAAGTCACCATGTGCTCGAAGCCTTAGTTGAGTGAATGTAATATGAAAGCTGAGGATCTGTGATGAGTACCCCTGTGATTTATTTTGCATGGCTACAGTAGGCAGCAATGAGATTTTCCTTCCAAAAAGATGGAACCATGCTTAGAATAAAGTCATACGGTGAATATCAAATTGGAGGAGTAGAGGCAGGAAAAAAAAGAGAATGCATTGAGCTGGGACAGTGAAATTCCATGGTCATTTGAATAATTTTCATCCATCTCAGAGGGGTCTGGCTTCAGTGATAGGGCTCTGTCTCCACCATCCACCACTCACCCCCTACATCCAATACAGAAGATTGCCAGTTCAGCCTCCAAGATACCTAAATCTGGCCCTCTCCCCCATATCAGCTGCAGTCCTGGTCCATAGGATTGGCCATTCTTTCCCAAGTCTTGCTTCTCCACTTTGACTTCTGTTCTCCAGTGACAGTTTTTCATGAGAATCTGGCCATGTCACCTAATGGTTTGAAATCATTCAGTGACTCAGGGCACCTGGGTGGCTCAGTCGGTTAAGCATCTGACTTTGGCTCAGGTCATATCTCACAGTTCGTGAGTTCAGGCCCCGTGTTGGGCTCTGTGCTGACAGCTCAGAGCCTGGAGCCTGCTTCAGATCCTGTGTCTCCCTCTCTCTCTGCTCCTCCCCAACTCACACTCTGTCTGTCTCTCTCTCTCAAAAAAAAGAAAAAAACATTAAAAAAAAATCATTCGGTGACTCTCAGTCTCACTGAGGTTAAAATCCCAACTCCTTAACATGGAATGCCATTAGCGCCCGGCAGCCCTAGACACACACACACACACACACACTCCCTCCCTCCCTCCCTCCCTCCCTCCTTCCTAGCGCCCGGCAGCCCTAGACACACACACACACACACACACACACACACACACACTCCCTCCCTCCCTCCCTCCCTCCCTCCTTCCTAGCGCCCGGCAGCCCTAGACACACACACACACACACACACACACACACACACACACACACACACACTCCCTCCCTCCCTCCCTCCCTCCCTCCCTCCCTCCTTCCTAGCACTGCAAGCCCCACATTCCGCAGGTGCTCCAGAGCTCTCCACTACTTTATGCCTTACACCTGTTCTTTTTACTTGGAAGATACTTGTAAACCCAGCCCAAATATCACCTCTCCCCATAAGTAAACCTTTCCTGACCTCCCAGAGTTACTTGGTCTGTGCTCTGCACTTGCACAGCACTATGAATGGATTCCTGTCATAGTGCTATGACATATAAGCCCGTCTTGTTTTCATAATTTATCTTTCTATTCTTCTGTCTTCCTCATTAGACAGGACCATTTCAAGGGCAAAGACCGTGGTGCTGTAAGCATCTCTGTTCCCCTGGGACAGTAGCATGCCTGAGATCTTTGAGGGGGTTGAAAAGGATTCTCCTGTGATCTCTTGTCATTCCTTGACCACTGCTGATCTGCCCCTCAGTGCTCACCTCGTCCTCTTATATCCTGGGTCCACAAGCTTCTGACTCTTGTGCTTCATTCCTCTCGCCCCCAACACATGCCCTGCCTGGTCCTTCTCCATCTACTCTTCAGAGGAATTGGCCCCTGTCTCTTCCACCATTGAGGACGTCGCCCTGTGGGGCATCACAGTGCTGCCAGATCTGGCCTTGCTGCTGATAGAATCAGGAAGAGTAATTCTCTTCTGGTCTTTGTGGCCAGTTGGAGGAGGCTCTACTCATTGCAGGTTTTGCACACTTGGAACCCTCATGGCATAGTGCAGCTGAGTGCGGAGGCCTGTGGAGGACATGAGCCACAATTCCTGTTCTGCATGGTGACCTTCCCATAGCAAGGAGAGTCGGTGTTGATAGGAATTGAGATGTTTTGCTTTGAGGCATTACACGTGTGCCTTCATCTCTGCTTATCTAGGCACTAGCCTTCCTCTCAAGGACCTCTCAAGTCAGAGAGTTATCTCCAAGGCCGCCCTTGGCTTGCAGCATCTAACATCATTGCTCTCTCTCTCCCAAACGTGCTGATCACTGCTCCCTGGGCATTTAGCATCTGCTGTTCATTTATTTATTTATTTATTTATTTATTTATTTATATGAAATTTATTGTCAAATTGGTTTCCATACAACACCCAGTGCTCATCCCAACAGGTGCCGTCCTCAATACCCCTCACCCACCCTCCCCTCCCGCTGTTCTCTATTTACTTGCTGCTTATCTCTTTGGGCTCCCAGTACCCATTGGAGTACCTTGTATTCAGTACTTACTCAGTACACACTTCTTTTTTTTTTTTTAATTTTTTTTTCCACGTTTATTTATTTTTGGGACAGAGAGAGACAGAGCATGAACGGGGGAGGGGCAGAGAGAGAGGGAGACACAGAATCGGAAACAGGCTCCAGGCTCCGAGCCATCAGCCCAGAGCCCGACGCGGGGCTCGAACTCCCGGACTGCGAGATCGTGACCTGGCTGAAGTCGGACGCTTAACCGACTGCGCCACCCAGGTGCCCCAACACACTTCTTGATCATAAAGCTGTCTCTAGAGCAGTGGTTCTCAGAGTGTGGTCCCTGGACCAGCAGCAACAGCATCACCTGGAAACTTGTTAGAACCACAGATCCTCAGGGCCCACCCTCAACCTGCTGAATCAGAAACTCTGAGGGTGGTATCCAGCAGTGTTTTTTAACAAGCTTTCTAGGTAATTTGGACACAGGCTAACGTGTGAGACCTTTAGAGCCCTCCAATAAAATGACTGTTTTATTATTGGCTATTCCAGAAAGCTTGTGTCCTTTCTCAAGTGTAAATAATTACAGTCCATCTTTTTAAAAATGAGATTTTTTTCAGGAAAAATAAATCTAGGCTTTGGAGAGAGTGGCTCCTCTCTCTCTCTCTCTCTCTCTCTCTCTCTCTCTCTCTCTCTTTTTAGTTTTATTTTAGAGAGAGCAAGAGTTAGGGAGAGGGGCAGAGGGAAAGAGACAGAATCCTAAGCAGGCTCCACGCTCAGCATGGAGCCCGATGCAGGGCTCAATCCCACGACCCTGGGATCATGACCTGAGCTGAAATCAAGATTCAGATGCTCCACTGACTGAGCCACCCAAACACCCCATGAGTGGCTCGTCTCTTTTAAAATGAAGACAGGAAGGAGAGTTTTAATACAAGAGGGTGTGGACTGGGTGATCCCTCTTAAATGACGGGGAGTCTGTCTCTCCCTTTTTATATTTTAACAAAAACAAAACTGGAAGTAATGATTGTCTTGCCAAACCTGCAATTGTCAAGGCTCAGCTAGGAAGAGTTTGTTTAGCACATCAATCAGCAGGCCTGTATCCGGCTTCCTTTGACATCAAGGGAATCAGTTCTAACATTTTTGGAATCACCAGTTCGGGAAAATCTTGCAAAACTTTTGGGTGATTAGGGTTTAAGAAGGAATAAAGGACCTCACCTTTCAAAAGGAAAGAAGTGCCAAGCTGGCTCTTACGATTCTGTAAGTCTGATATTGGTGTTTGATTCTTTATTGGAATAGTCATGAGGTATGAGAGCCTGAGTTAGAAGAGTTAGCATCTTGGGGGTAGATATTAATCTGTGTATGAAAAGAAAGGACAAGAGCTCTTGTATTTTGTTTGGATTGAATAACTGATAAACTGTCAGCCCTTAAATGTTTCCAAGAGTGTCTGGGCATTGAGGACTTGTATTGAAGTATCTGGAAGTTTCTGGGTGAGTCAAGCTATCCTAGACGGGAAATTGTGTCTTGTTTGGTGCCTAGGCTAGATTGTTTTTCTGTGAATCGAACTTAGAGCCTAATGCAAAGAACAGTGAGCACCAAGTATATAAACTTGCAGTTAGTACTAACACGGAAAGATCTCATTTAGGACTGAAAATCAGATCCTCACAAAGTAAAACTGTTCATGCAGAGACACTGACACAAGGCACCCTGTGCTTTTTGCAAGGGGAGTGAATGTTCTTTCCCTCAAGGCTGGCGGGAAGGGTGTTAAGACAGATTGCTCCTCTGGGCTCAGTAGGCTGTGCTACTAACCTCAGGATGCCTCTGAGTACATGGCGATGGCAGCAGCTGCTTAGAGATGTACTCACTTCGCTGGGTCAGGAATGGCCTTCCCTTCTTTCTGGGCTTCCTCTTTTTATTCTCTCACTTTGGGACTCGCTTCTTCCAGGAAGTCTTCCCAGATACACATATCCTTTATTTCTGGGCCCCCAGCAGGTTATATGCCCTGTATTTTCCTTCATGGTCGTTAACACAATTCATAGTGACGCATATATTCATATGACAACTTGCTTAACATCATCCTCCCCCATTAGCAGAGGACCCCTGTAGTCAGGGACCATGTCAGGTTTGCTCCCTCATGTATCCCAAGTGTTCACTGCTGACTCTCATTATGTATGTATGTGTGTATGGAATGGAAGGATGTTTGAACAGTGGGACAGCTGATGACGCCCCCTTGTCATGTTTGGTCATCTTCCACTGACTTGCCTGCCTTCCCCAGCACTCCATGAATTTAAAATGGGCACGACACATAGTAGGCGCTTATTGTTTGTGTCTGCAAACTAGAAAGTCTATCTGTCTCTCCCTTCTGGAGTTTCCACCTGGCATAGGAATACTGATGATAGAGAAATCATTTTTCTAAGTATAGCGTGGAGAAAACACAGCATTACCTTCCCTTAAAATAGGATATCCATGGTAGCTCCTCACTAACAAATGAGTAGATTTCTTGTTGTTGTTGTTGTTGTTATGTGAAGGTTTGAAAACTACAGGCTAGAAATGGAGTTTAGGACTTGATTTTTTAACAAATCAACAGCAACGACAAAAGATTAAACACCCCAAGGGAGTTGGTGAACTAGTACATGGAATGTAAGTGAAGAAACAAGTCAAAAAGGCACGAGGGAAAAAAGCACGGAACTAGGAGTCTCGGAGATACGGAGTTCTGATAAATAAAACTGTAAAGTGTCAGAGCTACAGGGAACTTTGGGGATTAGCTAGTCCAAAGCTTGTATTTTTTTAAAGCTAGAAATGTGTGATGGGAGAGAAGCCTACTGAGCTCTGCTTGTCCTCCGGACAAGTCATGTTTATGACTCAAGGCAGCTACGAAGGAAAAGAAAAAGCCAGGAAAGAAAAGGGGAATGTGCTCAGAAAGGTGTTCACAGCCCTTCTCAGTTATGCAAGGGGAGCGACTGTGTGCTGCAGCACACACGTGTGTACATGTAGCTCTACACTCTTCCATGGGTCTAAAATGCACAGGGAGGGTGTGGTTTCGGCTGGTCATCAGATCGGCGGGGTCCATGCTGGAGAGTCCCATTTGCCTGGTCTGAGGGGGGTGGGGCCCAGGAGTTTATTTTCAGAAGCTTCCCAGGTGATTCTGATGCTCACCCAGATTTTGAAAACAAATTTTAGAGAAAAGGTGACTGCCCTAGGAAGCAGCAGTTTCGAATACACCCTTTGTTGGCTATGTGGCAGTTTCTAGGACCTGAGACAAAGCGGCAGGGCTCCTGAGTCTCCTGGCTGGGGGCTGGATGAGGGCCCAAGACCTCTTTGTGCACGGCTTTGAGATAAGGGGAGGTTTAGGCCCCCAACCACCTCCCTCCTTCCCATAGCTTGAGATGAGGGAGTGAGGCCATGTGTTTGAGGTGCTTGTGGCAAACTTGGAAACATAGATTCCCCCAGCCGCCTCTGGATCCTCCGTGAGCACAGACTCGCGTGTACCTCGTGGTTCTTGTTGCCTTCGCAGACACCAGTTCCCGGTGGTGCGATGGTCGTGGGGTGCAAAAGCTCTCTTATTCCCTGCACCAACTCAAAGCAGGCAGCGACGCATACTGGTAGCAATTCCCCGACTTGCACATTTTCCATTCCACTGTCCCAGACTGTGAACTACTTTCTCTTTCCCCTCAGTGTCCTAGACTTTCTGAAGCAGGGCCCCGTTCACTTAGATGCTCCTGAAGCCATGCTCCAGCCGGCTAAGCAGTATGTACGAGGCTGTGTGGGCTTAGCACAGTGTGTGGAATTGCCAGAACAAGATAATACAAGGCTGCAATTACTGCCGGTCTAGGAAAATAAGATTTAAAGTTGGGGGTGGTTTTTGTTTGGTTTGGTTTCATACTTAAGGAGATGAAGTGATTATTTAAATGGGTGGGGGGGAAATAAGATAAGAATAATTATTTGGCCTGGATAAATTGCCCAGAAAACTGCTGGAGTTTGCATTAGGTTTATTCCCGTGGCACATTTTCTGGGGCCTGTTCCAACTCGTTACCTGGCTCTCTGCTGCACTTTTAAATGAGCAGTTTGCATTTCTCAAGGAAGTAAACAACTCGAGTGATTTGCATAAAAAAGGCAAATACTGTGTTCTCCAGTCTCAGCACAGTGGTCTCCAAAGTGGGGTGAACATACCCAGTCGGGGGATGCCAGACAGTCCCTTGGCATGTGCGAGGGAAGTATTAGAACCTGTATAGATTTTATTTCATTTTAGATTCTTTTGTGTTTCACAGTATATACATACGTTAGTACAGTAGCATGGGGTTATAACTTGTGAATCTATGTTAGGAGGGCCTGGTGGTTACACCATCTACAAAGGTTGACATGACAGCATGGAACACGGTGAAATCAGCCAAAGAAATCCCCATAGTGTGCAGTCAACCCTATTTTCTTTTTTTTTTTTTTAATTTTTTTTTCAATATATGAAATTTATTGTCAAAATGGTTTCCATACAACACCCAGTGCTCATCCCAAAAGGTGCCCTCCTCAATACCCATCACCCACCCTCCCCTCCCTCCCACCCCCATCAACCCTCAGTTTGTTCTCAGTTTTTAAGAGTCTCTTATGCTTTGGCTCTCTCCCACTCTAACCTCTTTTTTTTCTTTTTTTTCCTTCCCCTCCCCCATGGGTTTCTGTTAAGTTTCTCAGGATCCACATAAGAGTGAAACCATATGGTATCTGTCTTTCTCTGTATGGCTTATTTCACTTAGCATCACACTCTCCAGTTCCATCCATGTTGCTACAAAGGGCCATATTTCATTCTTTCTCATTGCCACGTAGTATTCCATTGTGTATATAAACCACAATTTCTTTATCCATTCATCAGTTGATGGACATTTAGGCTCTTTCCATAATTTGGCTATTGTTGAGAGTGCTGCTATGAACATTGGGGTACAAGTGCCCCTATGCATCAGTACTCCTGTATCCCTTGGGTAAATTCCTAGCAGTGCTATTGCTGGGTCATAGGGTAGGTCTATTTTTAATTTTCTAAGGAACCTCCACACTGTTTTCCAGAGTGGCTGCACCAATTTGCATTCCCACCAACAGTGCAAGAGCAGTCAACCCTATTTTCATATTTTGGATTTGAAAAGTTCCTTCAAATTTCAGTGAAAATAAAATATGGACCACCAGAACATGTAATAATATTTCTTTGCCCTCAAATTAATTTCTTTTATGAAAATAACACCATAGAAGTCATGAAGCAACTTTATGACTTCAGGTAAGTTGGTTGCTGTCTTTATGTACTCCATTATCGTATTCCAAGATGCCTTTCAGCCCTGACCCCTGTTATGAATTTACCTCTTATAAAGATCACCCCCACCAATCTAGTTCTATCTGTCCTTTGGGAGATTAAATCTGTGATCCTCACATTGAAATGTAAAGTAGAATATATTAAGACTTGAGGACAGTGGCAGTTCAGAAATGAAACTGAAATAAATAAAACTTTTTCTGCCCTAGACAATATGATGGCAATTGCACAGGAGGCAGAAGGGGATAATGTGACTCGTGTGTGCACCATGTATCTTCGGAAATCTATCTTATTTGTTTATGAGCTTCACTAAGCCTTTAAGGTAACAGAAATCCTTGAGATGGATGTGTCTTTTGAGACTGTAAATGGAGATAGTGCTGATACAGTCAGATTCTTACTCTCTTAAGAGAAACAGGATATCCCCCACTTAGTTTCAATTCCAGTTATTGTGTTGTTTTTTTTAGGAAAATGACAAAACCACTTTGACAGTGCATAGATGAGTGAGACAAATAGGTAGTATGTGCTGGGAAAAAACACCTCGCCTGATGACTCCATGAGCAGTGGAAGATTTCGAGGGTTTTGGGTGTTTTTTTCTCTTTTTCACCACATCTTATGCAAAACAGTAGTCCAGAGCCTGGAAATAAAAACAGAGCAAAATATAAGAGGTCAGAAATTCCCCTGTGGAAACCAGGGCAGACATTTCTCAAAGAAGTGGGGTTGTTTAAAATTAATAGCATTCTCCCCACCCCTATTGTTAATGTTGTTTGCTTGCCTAGCTTTTTGTTTGCTGTTTGTTTGCTTGTTTTTGCTTGGTAAGCTTTTTACGTAGGACTGAGGGATCTCAGTAAATGACATTTGCAGAAAAAGAAAACCAAGCCTCTCCCTTCTGTTCTTGCTTTTATTCCTTCACTTGAAATATCCTTCCTTCTACCTCTGACTGTGAAGATTCTGAGCCCCTTGGGGCGCCTGGGTGTCTCAGTCACTTGAACAATCAACTTCGGCACAGGTCATGATCTCACAGTTTGTGCGTTCAAGCCCCACATCAGGCTCTATGCTGACAGCTCAGAGCCTGCAGCCTGCTTTGGATTCTGTGTCTCCCTCTCTCTCTGTCCCTCCCCTGTTCTCTCTCTCTCTCTCTCTCTCAAAAATGAATAGACATTAAAAAAAAAAAAAAAAAGATTCTGAAGCCCCTTATCTTTCAAAGAGACTTTTTAAGTAGGACCAGCCTCTGTTATGTCTGTTTTCTCTGATTGCCAGTTTCATTTTTCTGTTTCTCACATAATAGTACTTAATCAGAAAGACCCCTCCTGATTTAAAATGGGTTAGGGGTCCCTGGGTGGCTCAGTGAGTTAAGCATCCAACTTCAGCTCAGGTCATGATCTCATGATTTGTGGGCTTGAGCCCCACATCAGGCTCTGTGCTGACAGTTCAGAGGCTGCTTGGGATTTTCTCTCTCTCTCTCTCTGCCTCTCCCTGACTTGTACTTTCTGTCTCTCTCTAAAAATAAGTAAATAAACTTAATAAAAAATAAAACTGGGATGGATTTTTTTCAAAAATTTTTTGGTTAAGCTGTTGTTTCAATATTCAAATTTATTTCCTCTAGCAGCAGACATATTTACTTAATAGCTATTTGTGGAATTATCTTTTGAGCTAGTAGAGACAGACAGGTAGCCTGCATGTCATACACACACACCTTCTCCTCAGCATCAAAGCTGTAATTCTTCCTGACCTTCTTCCCACTGAGACCAATACAACCTCAGAGGTTGGTAATGTGGCCCTGCCGAATGCCCACAACCAGGCCCTGGTAGGAGCCCATGCTCGACTATAGCCAGCCTGATGCTGCCATCCATATGCTGAGGGCTGTGCTGGGCACTCTGGGAGATACAAAGGGATAACAGACACAGTCTTCCTCTCTTAACAGGACTTCCTATATTCTGTAATGAATTACGGTTATTTCTATACTTTTCATATTCCCCTCTTCCACATAATATATTCCTAGGAACTATATCCCATATTGACCCGTTCCTTCCAGGAATCTGGGAGGGCTCAATGGATGGGATGGTGTTTGACTAATCCATGGATTTTCCATAGGAACACCCACAGAAGTAGGTAACCTTTTAGGACAGAAAAGCAACATGCACAGTGGTCCTCAAATAGGAAATTTTACAGCCTATTCAAGGATCAACAAATAAAAAAATAAGCACAGATGTTCAGCCTGTGCTTTTAGCTCCAGACTAAGGAATTTGACTTATCTTAACAACTACTCTACTCAATGGTGGTTTTCAAGTTGAATGAGTCAGAGTATTTGTTCTTTTTTAAAAAATTCATTTATTTATTTTAGGTTGCATCCAAGTTAGTTAGCATATAGTACAATAATATTTCAAGAGTAGAATCCAGTGATTCATCCCCTATGTATAATACCCAGTGCTCATCCCAGCAGGTGTCTTCCTTTAATGCCCCTCGCCCACTTAGCCCATCCCCCTGCCCACAACCCCTCCAGCAACCTATAGTTTGTTCTCTATATTTAAGAGTCTCTTATGTTTTGTTCCCCTCCCTGTTTTTATATTATTTTTGCTTCTCTTCTCCTATGTTCATTTGTTTTGTATCTTAAATTCCACATATGAGTGAGGTCATATATTTGTCTTTCTCTGACTAATTTCGCTTAGCACAATACCCTCTGATTCCATCCATGTAGTTGCAAATGGCAAGATTTCATTCTTTTTGATTGCTGAGTAATACTCCATTGTGTGTATATGTGTGTGTATACCACTTCTTCTTTATCCATTCATCTGTCGATGGACATTTAGGCTCTTTCCATACTTTGGCCATTGTTGATAGTGATGCTATAAACATTGGGGTGCATGTGCCCCTTTGAAACAGCATACCTGTATCCCTTGGATAAATACCTCGTAGTGCTGTTGCTGGGTCGTAGGGTAGTTCTATTTTTAATTTTCTGAGGAACCTCCATACTGATTTCCAGAGTGGCTGCACCAGTTTGCATTCCCACCAGTGGTGCAAAAGAGTTCCCCTTTCTCCGCATCCTCGCCCACATCTGTTGTTGCCTGAGTTGTTAATTTTAGCCATTCTGACTGGTGTGAACTGGTATCTCATTGTGGTTTTAATTTGTATTTCCCTGATGATGAGTCATGTTGAGCATTTTTTCATGTTAACCATCTGGATGTCTTCTTTGGAAAAGTGTCTATTCATGCCTTTTGTCCATTTCTTCGCTGGATTATTTGTTTTTTGGGTGTTGAGTTTGATAAGTTCTTTATAGATTTTGGATACCAACCCTTTATGGGATGTCATTTGCAAATATCTTCTCCCATTCCATCAGTTGCCTTTAGTTTTGCAAATTGTTTCCTTCGCTTATTATCTTGATGAGATTCCAGTAGTTCATTTTTTGCTTTTGTTTCCCTTGCCTCCAGAGATGTGTTAAGTAAGAAATTGCTGTGGCTGAGGTCAAAGAGGTTTTTGCCTGCTTTCTCCTCTAGGAGTTTGATGGCTTCCTGTCTCACATTTAGGTCTTTCATCCATTTTGAGTTTATATTTGTGTATTGTGTAAGAAAGTGGTCCATGTTCATTCTTCTGCATGTCGCTGTCCAGTTTTCCCAGCACCATTTGCTGAAAAGAGTGTCTTTATTCCATTGGATATTTGTTCCTGCTTTGTCAAAGATTAGTTGGCCATCCATTTGTGGGTCCATTTCTGGGTTCTCTATTCTGTTCCATTGATCTAAGTGTCTGTTTTTGTGCTAGTACCATGCTGTCTTGATGATTACAGCTTTGTAATACATCCTGAAGTTCAGGATTGTGATGCCTCCAGCTTTGGTTTTCTTTTTCAGGATTGCTTTGGCTATTCAGGGTCTTTTGTGGCTCCATACAAATTTTAGGATTGTTTATTCTAGCTCTGTGAAGAATGCTGGTGATATTTTGATAGGGATTGCATTAAATATGCAGATTGCTTTGGGTAGTATTGACATTTTAACAATATTCTTCCAATCCATGAGCATGGAATATTTTTCCATTTTTTTTGTGTGTGTCTTCTTCGATTTCTTTCATAAGCTTTCTGTGGTTTTCAGTATATAGCTTTTCACCTCTTTGGTTAGGTTTATTCTTAGGTATTTTATGGGTTTTGGTGCAATTGTAAATGGGATCGATTCCTTGATTTCTCTTTCTGTTGCTTCATTATTGGTGTATAGAAATGCAACCGATTTCTGTGCATTGATTTTATATCTTATGACTTTGCTGAATTCATGGATCAATTCTAGCAGTTTTTTGGTGGAATCTTTTGGGTTTTCCATATAGAGTATCTGTCTTCTGCAAAGAGTTAAAATTTGACTTCCTCCTTGCTGATTTAGATGCCTTTTATTCCTTTGAGTTGTCTGATGGCTGAGGCTAGGACTTCTAATACTGTGTTGAATAACAGTGGTGAAAGTGGACATCCTTGTCATGTTCCTGACTTTAGGGGGAAATACAATCCTCAAGGGGAAAAACTGAGAACTTTCCTCCCAGAGTATGTGTTCTAAGGTTACTTTAGTGGTGAGATAGAGAAACAGCTGGACTGAATAAAAGCAGGGCAGGGGCAGTGGAGTGCAGAGACAGGAATGGAGGCCTTTGCTATAGTCCCACTGGGAAGTGACCAGAGCCTGTGTGGCAGGAAAGGTGGCCATAAAGATGGGAAGGCAGGAAGCAGTGTGACTGACTGGTCAGCGGAGGAGAGGAGCAGGCCCAGCCCACCAAACAGAGTGCTAGGTTCTGCAGGCAGGGCCTTCTTGGTGGTAGAAAAGAAGGATGAAAAGGATTTCCTCCCCACTGTGTGTGTGTGTGTGTGTGTGTGTGTGTGTGTGTGTGTGTGTGTGTGAAGGCAGGGCCAATCCTAAGCAATAGTTTCAATAGGATTTAGTTGACCTTTGAAACCTCCGACTTGATGTCATCTGATCCTCCTTACTTGCTAGTTCCTCTCTTCACAGGTTTCCTGAAGCCCAGTGTCCTCTTACTGCTCTAAACTCCCCTCCTGAGGATCCCCACAGTTACCCCCCACTCCTGCGAGACTCCAGGCTCCTAAGAAGTTCTTCCTTCCTTCTTCTCCAAGTCATTTCCCCCCTTTCACTACTAACATCGATAACAAAAAAGACCACCCAACAAACAAAATCTTTTCCATTTCTTCCAAGCAGTATGTTTGTGAATAAAGCAATCTAATTAAACCAGTCTAAATGGTGGCCAGTAATTCTGTGTCACTGAGCAAACAGTGTGCATTTTAAAAAGAGAATCCTTGTTACTTCATATGAGTTTCTTACCAGTGTCATTTTAAAATGAAATTTAAAGGTAAAATCATAAAGTGTGGATGCTAAAGATATTTTTAGAGGAAATACCATGGTAGACCAGTAAGCCTTGTCTCCAGTAGCAGCTTCCTTAAGAGGTCTCTACTTGTCTGTACCTTTGCTTCAACCTACTAAGTTATGCTTCCTAAAACTTCTCAAGTTTGTTCACAGTGACTTTGGATAGGGGTAGAGGTGGGGAGGTAGGGGTTCATAGAGTCTGAACTATTCCTACAGTTGAGAGGTCAGCAGTTACAAAGGCCAGATCATAAACATTTGAGGCTTTGCTGGCCAAACAGTCTCTGTTACACTGGTTCATCTCTGCCTTAGTAGTGCAGAAGTGGTCATAGGGAATAAGTGAACTAATGGGCGTGACTGTGTTCCAATAAAACTTTACGAAAATAGATGTTGAGCCAGATTTGGCCCCCTGGCAGCAGTTTGCCAACCCATCTATAGATGATCATGTGGGATCCCGGGACAGCCTCTCTTACTATTGCTTCCCATGTGGGCTCCCATGAGCATACCCCAGCTTTCTATTCAGATTCTTCAAGAAGTACATGCCCTTAGAAATATATACCAGCAAATAAGCATGAAGTTAGTACCATTCCTGGAAAATAAAGAGTTGAGGGTGCAACTCATGTTGATCTGGAAAAGGCAGCACAAGGCCTTAGGGTGCCCCCTGGAACTTACCAGCACACCAAAATGTACTGTCTTCAGCATGACCAGTTACTCTTCATCTAAAACCTGCCTAAATGGTATGTTCAGGTTTTTAAAAATATTTATTTATTTTTGAGAGAGAGACAGAGTGTGAGCAAGGGAGGGGCACAGAGAGAGAGGGAGACACAGAATCTGAAGTAGGCTCCAGGCTCTGAACTCTCTGCACAGAGCCCGACACAGAACTCGAACTCACAAGCCGTGAGATCATGACGTGAGTCGAAGTCGGACACTTAACCGACTGAGCCACCCAAGCTCCCCTGAAATGATCTTTTACTATTTTTCTAAGCCAGATAATCATGTAGAACTTTTTCTAAAACATTTGTATAGAGAAAAGGCCCTGGAAGAATATTAATTCAGCCTTATTTTCTTTCTCCAATCCTCCTTCTTGCTTCTTGGGTCTCTTTTAACATGTCTTTCTTTTCTGATAGCTCACCCACCTCTACTTTTTGTGTGTTTTGAGATTTTCCTACACGCACATGATTTTGTCATTCTGGAGTTTAGGGTAAAGAATATCATAGTCCTGCTCCCAGAAATATGTCCATGGCAGGCAGGCAGCCAGCTCCTGCTGAGAAATGACCCAAGGATCTGTCTTTAGTAGCCAGCCCACAGGCCAAAGAAGAGCTCCAGACTGCACATTTTTCTCACCCACGAGGTTATGGAACATGGCGAGAGTGAGAGATTCCTACTTTGTAGAGAATGTCTGCACTCGCCTTGCCTCAATTTGAAATCAATACCAAGGAGGGACATGTGCCAATTCTCCTTCTTGCGATCCACATCTCCTATTATTTTTGAAGAACTGAGTCACTTGAGGACATTGTCCTCTCCTTGGGAGGGTGACCCATACAGACCCACCACAGGGGAGGCAAACTTGGTCCAACAGCTGATTACATTCCTACGTCCTTAGAGGTGATTTCTTTGCCTCAGCTTTCTAAGGGACTAAGAAATCTAATTTGTATGCATAAAAATCATCCAAATAATCAACATAATATGTAGAGCCCATTCACATTGTTTGGGGATGATCAATGGGATGAACCCAGAAATGGGCTCAGAACAAGGACAGTATTCCTTCATTTTCAGAGCGCCAGCCTGAGCGCCTGGGTCCACGTCAGCTGCTGCTTTTCCCCCAGCTGCATCTGATGCTCTGCACACACGTTCTACGTGTACCAGAGCGTTCTGGGGTCTGGCAAGTTTTGCTTTTAGGTTTTCCTGTTTTCCTCTTCAGTCCTGAGTCTTCTTTGTTAGGAAGCAATGAATCTAGTGTAGTGGTAGATTTGTGTTTTAATTTCTGAAGTTGACTCACAGCCTTCTTGCTACCTCGGGCTGATTTATTGTTGTTCTGATTCCCTTTTTCTGAATGGCTATTCATTCCCAGCCCTGGCCTCTTTGATGGCCATCTGGTTCTCCTTCGGTCACTCAAACATCTGCCCCAGAGATTTGGAAAATGAGCTTCCTTTGGCAGCCTAAAAATAATCTTAGTGTGACTGAAGCATGAAAGGGAAATCACCACGCTCCACAGTCCGGTAGATACTGACCAGGGGAATGAGCCAGCACAGCTTCCTAGGGATTTGGAGCTTGGAAGTCTTCTGTCACATCTGCAGATTATTTTTTTTTCAAGTGCTGGGAACTGTAAAAACATGGCATGAACTGGGTGCAACCCATCCTCCTGCAGTTTTCCTTGGGATCGGATTTGCTTGCACAATGGAAGTGGTTGGAGATAAAAGCCACACGTTGCATGGTTTGTTTGTAAGGCTTCAAGGGTTTGCTGAGGAAGACACATGATGCTCAGGGTCCAACACTCTATTAGTCACAGTGTGTTTAAGGAGATCTCATAAATGTTTTGGACAGCAGTTACAGAACATTTCTAAACACTAGGCTTTTAACTGGGACCCAGGGGGCCTGTCTCTAAGGCAGTGATGGTTTGCTCCTCACCTCCAGAAGAATGAAATTTGCCAGAAGCTAAAAATCAATCCCTCGGCTGTTTCTCATACACAATTATTTCTAGCCTCATTGTCCAGTGCAGCTTTTCAGAGGTGCTACAAAGAGATACAGTGTCAACGTAATCATGATACTCAAACAAGTAAAATGCCAACAAATTCAAATCCCCTTGCAAGTCATAATCCAAAGGTATTAAAATCTAAAGTAACTAACATCCAAACTTAAGTTTCCTTCACTTTTTGAGTTAAAAACCAAAGCACTTAATGGCCTTCTTAGACCTCTTCTATTCCTTATTTTGCTCCATCTTCACAAATGAGATTTTTTTTTTTTTTTTTTTTTTTTTTTTTTTTTTTTTTGTAAATGAGATTCTTGACTCTGGGGAGAGGTTGTGTGCTCTTCAGCATCTGCAGCCTGGGCGATTTCTCACTGGAACAAATGTGGCTCTTTCAGCTCCAAGAAAGCTGAATTTGTTGGACAGCAAGTCTCTTGTGTGCTTTCCTTTTTAATGAAATGTAAATGAACAAAGAGAAAATGGACCTATTACCCTTGACATTTAGAAAAATGAGCCAATCCCTCGCTGCTAGACAGTGGTCCCAGGCAAAATTTTGTTCCCAGGACCTTATTTAATTTTGCCAAAGACCACATCAAGAACTTTTAAAAGTTTGAGTTTTTACACTACAGTTTCATGGATGCTGGCACAAGACAGGAGATTCCTGGGTCAGAGACAAATGACTTTATTACTCATGGCACAGCAATTACCTTTTGGCTTTCTCCTATCCCAGTTTAGGATTCAATCCCAGTTTAGAGAGTCATGTTTGCATAATTTCCTCCTGTACCTCTATGTCCTATGGGAATGATACAGAGGGACTTGAGTAGATGCTCATACAGTGGATTTATATCATGGCTAAGGAACCCTGATTGTTGGCAACCTGTGAATCTTTTATGACAGGCTCGGGGCAAATCTGACTACCCTTTGCTCCAGAGAGAGATGTTATCTTTATTATACTGGACAATGAACAAACCTGCTTTTTCTTTCAGAGACACTGTCTCTGACTTTCAAGGCTGTTTACAAACATCCTTGAAAAGATAGATAATCTAGAGTAAAAACAGCCTATGTCTCTTTTCATAAGCCACATAGGAATGGGAGAGACCCATGGAGAACCCTGCAGCCCATAGCAGAGACCCAATCATATCAAGTAAAGGACAGCTGATGAAAATATTCTTGGCTTCTCTAAATACAACTCAGTGTGTGGCAGTTATTTGGAGTCCATGACCACGAATTTCAATTCAACTGGCAGAAGTCTTCCTCCCAGTCTGGATGGGGGAAATCAACAGGGTCCTACTTATAGTACTTTTCATTTATATTCAGGATCTTCTTGATTTGCATTTGCACTTTGAGATGAAAGTGGAAGGCTCCCTGTGCACTGCGTTTCGTGTGGATCATGCATCTGACAGATCCTCTGTGATCTCGGGTGCAGGCATTTCCAGTCCTGGGCCACGTTCTCCATTTCCACCACCTCTTAGAAGTGCTTAGACTAGAGAAAGCCGCGTCTTCCCTCCCCCGTTTACTCAGCTGGAAAAACACCTTCTGTAGATTCATGAACCAGACGTGCTGTTGATGAGTCTGAAGCTTATGCCCCTAAAGAGCTAGTAAGGGCTAATACTTCTGCCACCTGCTCCTTGAGATTTGTCTTTCCTCACGTTTTGAATGTTCTAAGGGTTGAGTAACATTGCTTCCTGCTACATATTTTGGGGTAGTAATTGGATATGCCTCTAGTGTTTTGTGTCCATCTCCTTTGGGGAAGACTCAGTTTTGTTTAACCTGCTGTTTAAATGGACTCCTTTCTTCTTTCATAGCCCTGCTTGTTGAGTCTATGTACTTTTTATACTTCTTCTGTCCCTTTGCTTTCTGACCTAGATTTTTTTTTCTCTAAAATACTGTTCTAGATTCTGTCATGTGGGGCTCATCATTGGGAAAGACATGGAATCCATGAGTCCTCTGTTTACTAAAGTATCCATTGTTCAAATGCATCTTCACCACCACCACCTCTGAGTTGGCTGATTCCACACAGGAAATATTCTCCCATCTGACCAGCATCCAGTTCTGGCCTATTATCATCCTGCCTGGCTCCCCTTGCTACGTCTCATGTTTGCTTCCTTTACAATGTAATTTCATACATTTCTTAGGCCACTTCCATCAGGCCAACAGAAATAACCTAGTCCCTTTAAAATTTACCCAGAAGTATTTTTAAATCTCTTCCTGGGCTTCTTCACCCTTCACCTTTAAATCTGTCCAAACTTTCTGATCCCTCTTTGGTATAGCTGTCCCAAATCCTCTTACTCAAGCCCTGCAGTTTTGAAATCACCTCTCATTGTTCTCTGGGCCTGAGATCTCCATAGAAGTATTGTTGCATTCTGTTCCCTGTGGTTTTGCCTCTTCTTCTCAGATGGATTTCTTGAGGCCCCGTCAAGCCCTCCCTTCTAGTAAAAACTAAAGTGGTTCCCCACTTCTATGACATCTACTTTAATTGTGGTTAGGAACTGGCCTCCTGGACTTCACAGTCTCCTCTCCCCTTCATATCTGCACAGCCTGTTGTCTAAGATCTCCGTTTTTCCTTTAAGGAAACCTCTTTCTTCCTCTAAGAAATCTTCACATATTCCTTTATTTTCTCTCTTCCACTGATTCTGCTTTGATTGTAAGTCCACCGCATGTTCTCAAATCCTCCTTGGTGTCTTGTGCAAACCTGATTTCTAAAAACATGCATTTCCAGGTACATGCATTTGAAACTGTCTTCTTAGAAGTTTGCAGTAATTTTATGGTGCTTTGTTCTCATCTTGAACTCAGCAAGATGGCAGGCGTATTCTTGTGGTGTCCCCATTCGTTTTGCTTTGTTCATTCATTAAATGTGCCACCCTTGTGTAGGTATGAAGTTGAAATGTTTATCTCTGCAGTCTAGAGCTATAATCAGAGTCTATGTAGTCATCAGATCAAGAGGTACCATGAGACTTGGTGGGGAGAAAGCTTGAGGTGTTTTGTTTGAGCTGAACCCTCACTATAATTTCATGATACACATTAGGTACTCTGTTAGTACTCTCAAGTGCATTTTTATTTAATCCTCATAATAACCCTTATAAGATCATTATAAGGCAAATTTAGCCCTTTAAAAATAAATACTTTGGGGGCACCTAGGTGGTTCAGTCGGTTGAGCATCCGACTTCAGCTCAGGTCATGATCTCACAGTTCGCGTGTTCAATCCCTGCATTGGGCTCTGCACACTGACAGTGTGGAGCCTGCTTGGGATTTTTTTCTCTCTCCCTCTCCCTGCCCCTCCCCCGCTCATTCTCTCGCTCGCACTCTCTCTCTCTCTCTCTCTCTCTCAAATAAATTAACCCTTAATAAAATAAACAAAACTCTAAAAAAATAAAAATAAACACTGTTGGGGCACCTGGCTGGCTCAGTCAGTAGAGCATGCGACTCTTGATCTCAGGGTCATGAGTTCAAGCCCCCCATTCAGCATGGAGCCTACTTAAAAATAAATAAATAAACAATCCTAAAATTTGTGTGGAACCATAGAAGATCCCGAATAACCAAAGTAATGTTGAAAAAGAAAACCAAAGCTGGAGGCATCATAATCCCAGACTTTAACCTATATTACAAAGCTGTGTAATCATCAAGACAATGGTATTAGCACAAAAACAGACACATAGATCAGTGGAATAGAACAGAGAACCCAGAAATGGATCCACAATATATGACCAACTAATCTTCAACAAAGCAGGAAAGACTATCCAATGGGGAAAAAAAAACAGACCTTTTAGCAAATGATGCTAAGAACTGGACAGCAACATGAAGAAGAATGAAACTGGACTGCTTTCTTACACCATACACAAAAATAAACTCAAAATGGATAAAAGATCTAAACGTGAGATAGGAAACCACCAAAATCCTACAGAAGAAAACAGGCAGCAACCTCTTTGATCTCAGCCACAGCAACTTCTTACTTGACTTATCTCCAGAGGTAAGGGAAATAAAAACAAAAATGAAGTTTTGGGACCTCATCAAGATAATTCTGCACAGCAAAGGAAACAGTCAACAAAACTAAAAACAACTGATGGAATGGGAGATATTTACAAATGACATATCAGATAAAAGGTTAGTACCCAGAATCTATAAAGAACTTACCAACCTCAACACCCAAATAACAAATAATCCAGTGAAGAAATGGGCAGAAGATATGAATAGACACTTTTCCAAAGAAGACATCCAGATGGCCAACAGACACATTAAAAGATGCTCAACATCACTCATCATCAGGGAAATACAAATCAAAACCATAATGAGATATCACCTCACACTTGTCAGAATGGCTAAAATTAACAACTCAGGAAACAACAGATGTTGGCGAGGATGTGGAGAAAGGAGACTCTATTGCACTGCTGGTGGGAATGCAACCTGGTGCAGCCACTTGGGGAAATGGTGTGGAGATTCCTCAAAAAATTAAAAATAGAACTACCCTACAAGTCAGCAATTGCATTGCTAGGTATTTATCCAAAGGATTTAAAAATGCTGATTTGGGGGCGCCTGGGTGGCTCAGTCGGTTAAATGTCTGATTTTGGCTCAGGTCATGATCTCGTGGTTCACGAGTTCGAGCCCCGTGTCGGGCTCTGTGCTGACAGCTTGGAGCCTGGAGCCTGCTTCCGATTCTGTGTCTCCCTCTCTCTCTGACCCTTCCCCCATTCATGCTCTGTCTCTCTCTGTCTCAAAAAATAAATAAACGTTAAAAAAATTTTTTAAGGGGCGCCTGGGTGGCGCAGTCAGTTAAGCGTCCGACTTCAGCCAGGTCACGATCTCGCGGTCCGTGAGTTCGAGGCTCGCGTCAGGCTCTGGGCCGATGGCTCAGAGCCTGGAGCCTGTTTCCGATTCTGTGTCTCCCTCTCTCTCTGCCCCTCCCCCGTTCATGCTCTGTCTCTCTCTGTCCCAAAAATAAATAAACGTTGAAAAAAAAATTTTTTTTAAAAAAATTTTTTTTAAAAAAATGCTGATTTGGAAGGGCATATGCATCCCAATTTTATAGCAGCACTATCAGCAATAGCTAAATTTGGAAAGAAGCCAAATGTCCATCAACTGATGAATGGCTTAAGAAGATATGGTATATAAGGCACCTGAGTGGTTCAGTTGGTTAAGCAGCCGACTTCGGCCCAGGTCATGATCTTACGGTTTGTGAGCTCGAGCCCTGCACTGAGCTCTGTGCTGACAGCTCAGAGCCTGGAGCCTGCTTCAGATTCTGTGTCTCCCTCTCTCTCTGTCCCTCCCTTGCTTACAGTGTCTTCTCTTTCTCTCTCTCAAAAATAAATAAACATAAAAAAAAAGATGTGGTACAAACACACACACACACACACTGGAATATTACTCAGAGATGAAAAAGAATGAAATCTTGCCATTTGCAACAACATAGATGGAACTGGAAGGTATTATGCTAAGCAGAATAAGTCAGAGAAAGATATGATTTCAGTCATGTGGAATCTGAGAAACTTAACAGATGAACATAGGGGAAGGAAGAAAAAATACAAACAGGGAGGCAAACCGTAAGAGACTGTTAAATTACGAAGAACAGACTGATGGTCGATGAGGGCGTGGGGGTGGGTTAAATGGGTGACGGGCATTAAGGAGGGCACTTTTCAGGATGAGCACTGGGTTCTACTGAAGCCAAGACTATGCTGCATGTTAACTAACCTGAGAATTAAAAGAAAAAAAAGAGTCATCTGTCTAAAATATATACATACATACACACACACATACATACATACATACATATGTACACACTGTTGTTTCTATTTGCATCATGAGAAACCGCCTCTGATGTCCATGATCTATTGATATATTCTGGGCATAACCCATGTCGCGACCTCTAGTAACGGAAGTTGCATTAACTTGGCATGCGGTGCAGGTGCTTCTCGTTCATACAGAGAGTGAGGCAGGTTTCCGCCATTGCTGGTTAACATGCCAATGTGCCCAACAGAGAGCGGCGTGATCACCACCCTCCCTCATCCTTTGGCTGACAGCTTATTGTGGTGCAGCTGGAGTCTCCATCCTTCCCTCTAGAGTAAGCTTGGTAATTGCAGCTCGGCTCTGTCTGGACCAGGGCAGTGATGAATTGTGGGGCCTGCTCCACTTCCACCGGCCTGGGCATTCTTTCTTCGCTCTCCAGGGGATTCTCTTACACACCAAAGTTTGTCCAGGTCAGTGCTGAGACCTGGGAGTCTCCTCACAATCAGATCCGTTCTAAGTACCTGTGTCAGGCACTTTCCACTCTCCCCGCTGCCTCAGCCTCACAACGACATCCCCACACCTCCAGAGACCCTTTATTGGCAACTCCTGAGCCTCCGGGGGACCTCTTGTTCAAACTGGGTCGCTTTGTAGCTTTCTCCAATCCCAGCTTTAGGATTCCGTTTTCTCAAGTTGGATCCGTTAGCACATAGTCGTGCTTACTGGTTTCCAGAGTCTTGTTGCTATTGTCTTTTGTTCTCTTTGAACCCTTGTGGGATGATATCTGTCATTTTAAAATCTCTTCTCTGTCATTTGAGTGTGGCTTCCCATGAGGGGGAGAAAAGGAAGGAAATCTATCTTTAATCAGAAAATTATTTAATTCTTTTTTAAAAAAATTTTTCTTTTACATTTATTTTTGAGAGAGTGAGACAGAGCACAAGGTGGGAGGGGCAGAGAGAGAAGGAGACAGAATGTCAAGCAGGCTCCAAGCAAGTGTTCAACACAGAGCCCGACACGGGGCTCGAACCCACGAACCGTGAGATCGTGACCTGAGCCGAAGTCAGTCACTTAACCAACTGAGCCACCCAGGCGCCCCAGAAAATTATCATTTAATTCTTAAAGCCCATTTTAGAGATGAGGTTGCTGAAACTCAAGGAGGTTGGCTCATGCACCTACACTGGTAGTAAATGGTGCAACCAGATCTGTACCCAGGCAGCTGCTCTTAACCGCTCTGCTCTGCCACTTGTCTGTAAAGCCAGAAGCTAAAGATTCTGCTTCAGTGCGAATCTCATAGGCTACAAGTGTAGAAAACTGTCCAAACGGAAAGGCTCTAACTTGGAAATTGGCAAATTACGTTAGATTCCATTAATATAATGGCATTGTTGTATAACACATGAATTAGAAATTGCTGATGAATAATAGATTATACCAGCTGAACCAAAGGCCTTCCAGGAGCACTTTTTGCACATTTCATTTTAAAACAACTAAAATGACATCATTCCTAGAACAGCTTGATTTGTTCCGTGCATCTAAAATAATAAAAATACAACAAAGGGACTCTTTAGAGTGGGGACATTTTCAGACAATAGTCACGAGACTGAAGAGAGGCCCATTGTGATCAAAATTGCGCTTTGCATATTGTTACTTCCTGTTCGTTGACTTACATACCACCTAAAATCATGACAGCTTTCTGTTGTGAGAGGGAAAGGTTCTGTTTAAATTCAGAACCCAATGCTAACACTTTGAGGGGGTTCTGAAATAAGATTGCACGGCTGCCTGAGCTCAACAGTGTGCCGTTTGCAACTCTCTGACACGTCTCGAGGTCCATTCTTGTTGGCTTTAGTCACAGGCTTTCAGTAGTAACGTTAACACACCCACCGTCTTTAACGTAAGATTTCTTTGGTATAAGAAATGATATTGGTATTTTATAGATCATAGAAACCAAATGTCATTTCTTTCTTTGGTGCATTTCAGATTAAAAAAAAAAAAAAGTTATTCCTTAAGGCTGTGATTCTCTTACTTCGAAACCGCCTCTCTCAGATTCTGAAAATAAAGCAGAATTGGCAGCCGTGGGGCTCACATCACAAGAACACAGATTTGACACCGCATGTGTGTGCTCTTGTGAAACTACACCCCTCAGCTTGTGCTCTCATTTGCTGTACACATGATCTAGCCTAGATCCGGGATATATGTTATAAACAAAAGGGTGTTACTGAAGGGTCTCCATTTTTTTCCTCATCTGTCAGTGGAGAGAATATTTTTCTTTTACCTTGGGACACATGTTTGCTGTGAACATTAAGTGGGAAAAATTTAAGGTGTACGAACTATATAATACGATACAGTATTGATCATCCAAAGTATTAATTAAAAAGTATCTAGGGTCACCTGGGTGACTAAACATCCAACTCTTGATTTCAGCTCAGGTCATGATCTCATGGTTTAGTGACTTTGAGCCCCACGTCAGGCTCTGAGCTGACGGCACAGAGCCTGCTTGGGATTCTCTCTCTCCCTTTCTCTCTCTCTCTCTGCCCCTTCCCTACTCATGCTCTCTCTCTCTCTCAAAATAAATAAACATTAAAAGAAAAAAAAAACAGTAAAAAAAAATCCTCTAAGGAGGGAGGGAGGAAAAATCCTAGTAATGCATGAAACTGGAAATTAGGAGACTAAGAAGTCTCAGCCTTACCTGTAATGAGTTGAGAAGGCTTGGGCAGGTCACTTGCCTTTCTGTTTCTCATATGAGGGCTTATGTCATCTCCAAAATTTCTCTGATCGTATGAAAACCTAGGGCCGTGCTGGAAAAACAGAGGAGAAAATGGAAGAAGGAAGCTTCATGAGTCCAGAAACATTTGGCTAGAATTGTTTTCCTCCCTTGACATGAGATCCTCAAACATGCTTTCTGATGGTTTGGGCCGTGGCTTCTATGTAATAAGCCACCCACTGAATGAGCACAGAGGAAGTAATGACTTACAAGCTGAGGAATCCTTTCTCTGTAGGCTGATAGCCCGGGTCAGGTGGTATAAGAGAAAGAACCGGGAACTTAATTCCATCTCCAGTAACTGCTGTTTACGGTCTGGAGACAGGTTCTTTCCATAAAGCTTTTAAATTAAGCAAAGGAGAGGCCCCGAGGCTTCTCTCTAGATTATTCCTATTTGCATGTCTCCTCCTGTGCCCCAGATCTCTGGCATGTCTCCAAGAGGCTTCTTTTGCACTGGGTGTGAATTAAATGTTGCAGTTTGGGGTTGGGAAAGACATCCCTCTTGAGAATCTCTAAAATCATCCTCAGCATTCCAGTCTTGCCTTTACTTAATAATTTAAACCTGGAGACCTGCCAATCCCTGACATTATAATAGGGATTCACCAAATTTATCTTTGTTTTTATATATCAGGATGAATTTGTTTTCCCAGTGCCCCTTCCTCAACTTACCTACATCTCCTCATTTCTCAGACCTTTTCTCCTCCCCTCTTTCTCATCCAAAAAGATAGGTGAATTTGAGGAGGGAGGGGAACTTGAGAAGGAGGTGGGGTTTACCTCAGAGATTACTCTTACTGCTTACTCTATACATTTTCATATACTGAATTTGATACACAATGTATAATTTTTATTATCTGTTAACACTCAGGGTTTGGGTTGTTTGTTTGTTTGTTTTTACATCATAACTATATGACTTTCAATGACCATGAAGTATTAAAGGATATCTTCTATGTCTTTTTAAAGTTCATATGTTTCTTCATGTGAATCCTACCTATTTTAACTAACATGACTTTTTCCCTTCAAAACCTCAAAGGAAAATAAAATTTCAAATGGGAAAGCTCATTGTTTGATCTATCTCATAAGTTATGTACATATAAATTTACCTCCCCAATTTTTTATACGGGCTCTCAAGCACATGAGTCTCCTTTTCCTCTCTAATAAATGTAATTGGTTATTGTTAGCTTGTTTGGCTTTTCTCAGATAGAGGACCTTACAGACCTTGGGACCTTTCTTTCTGTACTGTCCCTTAGGGTCTGAGAGCATAGGTGCACACTGTGCAGACGTGTGGGCTGACTGTATGTGGCTGCCTGCACGTCGCCTGGGCAGTGCTGAACCCGTACGTGGGAATATAGCACACAGTGTGGTTGGCCCAAGAGGTGTACTTACTTGGCTCCACAAAGTTAACGTGTTACTGTGTTTTAGAATCTAATTTAAATTTCTGGTTTAATATTTCTTGCAACTTGCACTGTAGGGACAAGCACTCATCCACAAGTCAAGAAACCTGGGCTATAGTTAGTTGTGTCTTCATGACCACCTGGGTGACCTTGACCAACAAGTTTTCTCCAGAAATAAAATGGCCTCTGGGGCCGTTTCCACTTCGAAACCTCCTGTTTCTCTGCTGTGCAGCCGAGGTAGCGTGCTGAGGAGGAACTTGCCGGCAGAAGGCTCTGTGGTTCCAGGTCATCTGAGGGCTTGTGCTTTGATCCCGGGAACCTTTTTGCCCACGTGATACCTGTATTGCTGCACTTGAAGCCTGGAGATAAATCCTGGGAGAGGGACCTCATCAATGATTGCAGGCTGGCCTCTCCCATCAGCTCTGTGCTGTCTGATTTCAGATGCCTGGGACAGATGAGCCCCAAGATTCGTGTGGCCCCGAGGAACCCAAGGGAAACCTGGAAAGTCCCAAGCAGGGCAGCAGTAAGATGAAACTCAAGAGTCGCCTTTCAGGTAAGTAGAACTCTGCCTGGTATGGCCTGTCAGCTTCCAGCCTCAGGAGTGGGAAGATCAAGTCATTAACAGAATGAGCTCTTTTTGTCCCCTTATACCCTCAAAATTGTTTCTCCTTTAGGTAGTACATGCCCCAAGCATAAAACCGCATTCAGCCCAGCTGCCCACGTGAATATTTTTATTTGAGTCATAATGAAGTGACTGTCAAGTTTGTGAATCTCTGTTTGTCTCTGCTTAAACTTGATCATCTACTTCCACAGGACTTCAGGTGACCCATTCGCCATGGCGTATTCCTACTGGCCTATCTTCTGGGCACATGTCCCTCTCCCCAAGCCTTCGGTCCACCAGAACAAGGGGCAGTGAGCTATTTACTATGAAATCTACATCTCAACTACGCAGGTGGAAAAATGGGATAGGAGTTGAAGCTTTTGGGAACAAGTAGATTTCCCGTTTCCTGGGTATAGCCTCATAGTAGCTGGCCTAGGCCTTGAGAGAAAAAGTCAGTGTCGAAAGCAGAGGCCATGTGCAGAGACCTGTTATGATCCGTGCGTCCTAGGCACTATCTCCTTGATGGGCTCTTTTTCCTATTAAAAAAAAAACTAAAGGGGCGCCGGCGTGGCTCAGTCGGTTAAGCGCCCAGCTCTTGATTTCAGTTCAGGTCATGATCTTGTGGTTTGTGAGTTTGAGCCCCATATTGGGCCCCGCACCAAAAGTGCAGAGGCTGCTTGGGATTCTCTCTCTCTCCGTCTCTGCCCCTCACCCGCTCTCACACATGTCCTTCCTCTCTCCCTCCCTCCCTCCCTCTCTCTCTCTTAAAATAAATAAATAAAATTTTTAAAAATTATTAAAAACACTAAAAATTATGTTTTATGGCTGCGAAGATTCAAGCTGGATTCATTATTCTCTCTCCATTACTATTCTTATGATTAAAGCTTTTTTGTGGGCCCTCAGCACTGTTTCTGCTGGCCTGTTGGAGAAGCCAGTCCTGGCTGCCCACCTGTGAAAGACATCTCATATGACCTTGGGCTGGTTATCTAAAGCCCCTGAACCTCCACTCCCTCACCTGAAAAAAAGGAGATAATCTGACTTTGAAAGGTTGAGCACATTAGGAAACAAACAAAACACATCAAAGTAGCCAGCCAAGAAATGTCAGTCCCTTCCTGCCACACAGATCAGTGGCGAGGGGTGGTGTCTGTGCCTGACAGCCAGGAGCACCGCCCCCCAACACTGCCTGGCCCTCTGCTGAGTTATTCTCAGGTAAAGCAACCAGTATAGGGCCACAAAATACATCCGTTTGTCTTTAAAAACCCGAATAACAAAGTGAATTAGTTTGTATTTGTAACTCATAATCATTAGGCAGTATACACCTGAACAGGGGTTGTGACAAAACAGTGTACTCTGGCCAGAGGCTGGTAAGTCGTAGGACAGATGTGGTGCCCAAGGTCCCCGTGTGGAGAGGACAACCAAGCCCCCCTGCAGCCCCGGAGGGACGACTAAGAGAAATACATTTACCTTCTGTGTGCTGGGTTCCTGGGAGTCACGGGGGCATAACAGACAGAGATCTTTAGGGCAGCTGTCATAGCAGAGTTAATCAACACCTTATTAACAGTTCTCAAGGGGGCCACAGAGCTCTGGAGAAAAGTCAGGGACCTTTGAAACCCGTACAGTCACATTCCTCGCTTTATGGATGAGACCAGAGAAGCTAAGGGAATCCCAAAGGTCACCCGGTGCCAGCAAAAAGATCTGCCTCCCAGACAGTTCTCCTTTCCACCCCTTGGCTTCCTGAGACTCTTGAAGAGAATCCTCCTCCCCAGTCTGGGGCTTTCTAGATACAGATGTGGGGAGGGTGATGTAGCTGGGGACCTTTCAAATCATAAATCTCTAACACTGTTTATACTATTAATTTAGAACAAGCAGTACATTCAGCTGAGTAGTAAATCCAGGGCTGGCTACTGTTTGCCACAAATGGATGTCACCCTCCCTTCCTTTCCTTCCCAGACATCTGCGGCCATAATAAGGAACTATGTATAACGTGCACGAAGTCAGGGAGAAGTCAGTGTTCAGTTCCCAGCTCTGCCTCAGTTCCTCAGTTCCTCAGGCTACGTGGCCTGAGACCGATGACTTGACTTCTCTGAGTCTCTCTTTCTTCATGAAAGAGAGAATCCTCATGTGTAAAATGAGGATTCTAAATTACTTTTATTCTAGGAATCAGTGTACCGTCTCAGTTGAAAGATGGAGAGAATGAATGTGGCATGGCCACTCCCGAATATGGTAGCAATAGCTCACGTGATAGCTGCCACTGTTGTCACGTTGCCGTCATTAACATCAATTCATCATCATTGTCTCCTCTTTCCCTCTCAACGGGGGAAGATGGTTGAGGAGGGTCAGACAAGAATATTCTCAAGAACTTGAAGGCCATGATAAGGCACGAACGAGAGTGTTTCTGGGTTGTGGCACTTAGGGGAGGCATCCAGAGGACACAAGATAAAGGAGGGCCAGTACCTTGGCAAGATTTGACAGAACCAAAGAGGAAGAAAACAGCGGTGTAGACTAGGGAGAAAATGCATGAGAAATGTTTAGGGGCAATGGGGGAAAATTGGTTAGAGAAGTTTTTGGCAACTGTTTTTCCTCCTCAGCCATCTGAAAGATCCAGTAACTCAACAGGAACAATGATTGAAACCAGCAGAACTTGTCAGAGAGATTAGGGGTAAGGAGCCCCTCAGGGTGGGAGCCGATGGCGGCAAAGTGAGGTAAAATGTCAAGTGATATTTATAGGCTCCCCGGTTTTGGAAAGGATGCGGGAGGAGGACAAATCTGCTCCTTTGAGAATCAGCAGGCTGAAGCAAAGAATTCATGTAGCAGGGTAGTGGGAGATAAGGCTGGAAAAGCAATTTGAGATCTATGAAAGAGGCTTACGAGTCTTCATCCAGTGCTGTGAAATATGGTTCAGTCTAAAGACATTTGAATACAGGAGATTTTAATGCGATCAACTGCTAATTTGTCCTGTAAACTTGGATATTTACTTCGTATTTTCTAACAGTGAGTCACTCTGGTATTCACGTATCAGTATGTTATCTACAGACACTACCGTATGTGGTTTCTCTTCTGTTGAGGCAAGTGCCTCCCTGTTGACTCAGAAGGCACTTTCTTCTAATAAATCTTTTTCAGATGAGTAGGCTTGCCAAGATGGATTAATCTGGCCATGAATTAGTAAGTCATGAATTATTAAGGAGATTCTATAAAGAAGTTCCAGCCATTTTCACTAAGATTTTTGCCTAGCTTGGCTCCAAAATGACTAAAGCCATTTTATGGAACATTTTTCCTGATATTCTAACCTGAATTTTCCTTACTTCATACTTCCTTTTTTGCCAGCAGGGTTCCCTTTTCATTTTGGTATTTTTGATTTATCCACATTAATGCCTTAGGTTTGTGATCTTTTTAAATGGAAATTTCTCTTTGATTGCAAAGGAGTTTCAGGTGTTTGAAAATCTATATCACAAAGTTAATATGTAGCTTTTGAAAAACCAAGCTTTTAGTGATGTTCCTGTTAATATAACTGTATCCTCACTCTTCCAACTTTTCATCACTATTAAAAACTCAATATATTATTTTTAAAAGGCTACAGAATCATCTTTTTTTATTCCATGAAAAACTTTCTGAGAAATGTTTAGGTAAATTGAATTTTAGGTCATCAAATGAAACATTACATAGTCTAGGGGAACTTAATATTACAAAGAATCTGTATGTGTATATAGCTATACACACACATATGTATATATACATATATAATGTATAATATAGACACTGTAATATGATTATAGCCATATTCAATGTAATTAAGCCATCATTTAAGATTAAAGTCCCTTAGTCCGACTTCAGCCAGGTCACGATCTCGCGGTCCGTGAGTTCGAGCCCCGCGTCGGGCTCTGGGCTGATGGCTCGGAGCCTGGAGCCTGTTTCCGACTCTGTGTCTCCCTCTCTCTCTGCCCCTCCCCCGTTCATGCTCTGTCTCTCTCTGTCCCAAAAATAAATAAACGTTGAAAAAAAAAAAAAAAATTTTAAAAAAAATAAAAAAAAAGATTAAAGTCCCTTAAATTATCTTATTTTTTAAAAGCATATAATATAAACTAGGTATTGATAAAGGTTTCTTTAAAAATTACTGTAAAAATTTCTTGGGGCCCCCGGGTGCCTCAGTCAGTTAAGCTTCAGACTCTTGGTTTGGGCTCAGGTCATGATCTCACAGTTTGTGGGTTCGAGCCCCGCATTGGGCTCTGTGCTGGTGCATGGAGCCTGCTTTGGATTTTCTCTCTCCCTCTCTCTCTGTCCCTCCCCTACCTGTGTTCACTTGCTCCCTCTCAAAATAAATAAACATTTAAAAAATTTTTTTTTCTTAAGACACAAAAGCTCTAAGCATATGGGGAAAAATTGATATATTATACAATATTAAAATTATGAACTTTTGCATCATAAAATACCATTAAGAGTGAAAAGGCAAGGAAGTCACAAAGATGGAAAAAGATTTACAGAACATAGATCCCATGAAGGACTCATATTCAAAATATGTTAACAATAAAAAAATAAAAACTTCTATACATCAACAACAAAAAGACAGAAACCCGATAAATAAACAAAAGACTTGAACAGGCACTTTACAACTTAATAAAAATAAAAATAAAAAAACAGTCACTCTGCAAATTTACAAAAGTAAAACAGCCAATAAATATTTGAAAGAAACTCAGTCTCATTGGTCATCAGTGAAATGTAAATTAAAAACCACAATGAGGGGTGCCTGGGTGGCTCAGTCGGTTGAGCATCCAACTTCAGCTCAGGTCTTGATCTCGCAGCTCGTGAGTTCGAGCCCCACGTCGGGCTCTGTGCTGACAGCTCAGAGCCTGGAGCCTGTTTCAGATTCTGTGTCTCCCTCTCTCTCTGTCCCAACCCACTCGCATTCTGTCTCTGTCTCTCTCAAAAATAAATAAACATTAAAAATAAAAAAATTAAAAAAAAAAAACCCACAGTGAGGGGCACCTGCCTGGCTCAGTTGCTGGAATGTGTGACTTTTGACTCTTGACCTCAGGGTTGTGGGTTCAAGCCCCACATCAGGTGTGGCGATTACTTGAAAATAAAATGTTAAATAAAAAAAAAACAAGCTCGAAATGGCATTACAATATCCACCACAGTGGCTAAAATTAAACTGGCACTACCAAGTGTGACAAGGACGTGGGGAAACTTGGACTCACACACATGAATGTTACAACATTGGTAAAGGTGAATGTGTACCAGTAGCTCAGCAACTCCGCTCCTAGGTCTGCACCCCACAGATAGGACTTTTATAAGAATGTTTCGTAATAGTATATTCTAAATCTTGGGTCAGCAAACCACCATCCACAGCTACATGTGTATGGACCACAAGCTAGAAATGCTTTCTGCATCTTCAGTGGGTTGTGTTAAAAAAAAAAAAAAAAATGTTTAAAGATTATGCAGCAGAGGCCACCCATGGCCCATAGAGCCTAAAACATGTACTATCTGGCCTTTACAAAAGAAAAACGAAAAAAAAATGTTGACCCTTGTTCTAGATCTAAAACTGGAAATAAACCAAATGTTTATCAACAACAGAATGCATAGCCAAATTGTGGCATGTTTATACAATGAAATAGTATGCAGAAATGGGATGAACAAACTATTAGCAACAGCCCATGTTTCACAAACAGATGCTAAGAGTAAGGAGCCAGATATAAAAAAGTATTTATCATTTGTGTTCATTTATATAAAGTTTGAGAAGGCAAAAGTAATCTATGATATTAGAAGTCATGATAATGGTTACCCTGGGTGAAGGGTGGTTAGTGGTGCAAAAATGGCTTTTGGGTTCTGATCGTATTCTATTCCTTGGTCTGGGTGTTGGTTTTTAGAACATTTACTTTGTGAAATTTCTTGGAGCCATACACTTATATGATTTGTGCATATTTCTGTAAATTGTTACTCTTTAATAAAAAGGTTATTTAAAAAGTCATTAAGTGAAAAAAACCACCTGCCGCAAGAATGGAACTATGCCAACCACAGAATAATGTTCCTCCATCACTAGAAAACCACCTATACTGATGGCATTTTCACTATCATTTATTGCCATATCAACCCTGGCTACATCTTACTTGGATGAAACATACATTTTCCCATATCCCGTCTGGTCCCTTCAAAAACTGGCACATTCTTCACAATATGGCATTAATGGCCTCAACATACACCCAGCTTAGGCAGAGCTTATTGGTAGAAAGCAATGAGCTCAGTGCTTTAAAAGTATGAGACACCAGGCCTTATGAAAACCATGAAGTGTGGACGTAAATGCAACAAGTTTATGCATATGATGCTCTGATAAGATTCTTTAAATCTCGTATCAAACCATGTTTTCCCCCCTGTTTTTTCAAGGGGGTGTACACCGTCTAGAGTCTGTTGAAGAATATAACGAATTGATGGTACGAAATGGGGACCTGCGGGCCAGAATGTTGGAGGTCTCCCGAGATGGCAGAAAGCACTCTCTTCCCCAGCTGCTGGACTCTACTGGAACATCACAGGTAGGACAATACCATAGAACCTTTTGTTTTCTTATACAAAGTTGCCCAGTTAGGGATGTAAGAGCATGTTTCCACCCCTGGGTCTCTAGGCTTTCAAATATTTACTCTTTCAGAGACCAACAGGAATAGCCGTGTTATGAAGAACTTCCCATCTGTGTGGGCAGGGGTATTTGGGACTAAAGATGTAGCATGGAGAGTGAGGTCTATCCATGGAGGTTAGAAGGAAGTCAGCCTAGTATTCGGAACAGTAGAGAAAAATAATCCCTTGTTGGATCTCGACATCTTGCTCCCCTTCCTACTGTGTGTTTTGGAACTGAGAGCTGCTTTCAACTGCCAGGAGACAGTGGCGCCTCACGGTCTGTGGTCAACCACCATCGCTTGTTTAGTGGGCGCGTCAGGTGTCAGCATAACCACCGGCTGGGTAGGTGGGTGGGTGTTGGGTCGTATGAGAGAGAGAGGGAGTGCATGTACGTGCCTATACTGTGTCTGGGATTTTACCTGTTACACAGTAATGACTCAAACAGGCAAGGTCAGTGGGGCTGCAGATAGGGGTGAAGTAGGTGGTGATGTTAATATTCCAGGGCCTGCCTCATAAGAGTTCAGAACTCCATAATTCCTCACAAAGGCTCTTCCTCAATTACATCATCCTCAACACAGTCAAAAGGGGAGACAGCTCCTAACCAAGTTGAAGGCAGGCTCAGTCTCTGGGAAACTTGTGGAGTGTTCTTTGAGTCCTGGCATCATCAGCCAGAGAGCTCAAGAGAAGCCATTGGCATCTTGCCTACAACAAAGCAGAGATGGAGGTGGAGGGTAGCAGCAATGACATCCATAAGCTCATGTAGACTCACAGATGGTGGAGTCGTAAAGGACGTGTAACTGGTCATCTGGGTTGGGTCATTACTTTTGGTGTATCATCACCATTTTATTGACAGGCCAATGAATCTCAAAGAGATTGAATATTTTGCTCAAAGTGATATGCCAGAATCACTATAAAGAAAGTTTTACCTACCCAGTAAAATAGTAAGTGCCCACGTTCCATAGGCAATTGCTGATCTGGGTCCTGGTTAAAACTCCTCCAAACCCTTGACTAGAGACGAGCCTATGGCCTGCTCAGAATGATCCAACTGGGCCGGCAGAGTCAGGGGGTGGATCAGAAAGTTGTAGGAGAGCCACATTGTGGGCTATTTTAGTTTAGTGTGGAAAGTGAGAGAGGGTTTCCTGCCATCAGAGCCAAGGATGTCTAGCATTGAGGTGGTGATTTCTTAACTGACCTGCTGAGAAACCTGACCATATTTATTATTTAAAGCCCAGAAATACTTATTTGTAACCAGGCTTCCAGAAAGCACAGGCTAGTGAAGATTTTAAAGGAAAGACTTTTTCCCCTTTTCAAACTGTCCTTTTTCTTGTCTTCTTTTCTGCCCTTTTCTTTTTCTCCCAGGATTCACCCTTCTTTTCCCTGTTCTCTCTCCCTCCCCTACAAAGCATTGTCTAGAGTAGAGCTACTCAATACAGCTTCCTGCAGTGATAGAAGTGTTTTATGTCTCTACTATCGACTGTGGGAGCCACGTGTGTCTACGGAGCACATGAAAAGTAGCAAGTGACACTAAGGCGTGTATTTTTTATTTTAATCTCCATTTAAATATAGACCGTGACAGGTGACTTAGTGGCTGCCATATTGGACAGCAGAGGTCTAAAAAATGCAATGGGACCCCTGAAACACATCAGGAGAGCAATGAAGCACGCAGACCTCTGGTTCCCATGGGCTCCCAGAAGGGGGATGGAAGGAGGTGCTGCTGGAGATTGGTGGTGAGAGAGTATTCCCTTCTAAGTCCACACATGAACCTCCATATTTGAGGGTTGAAAACCCATAGGCTATATCTGCCTATCTCCATGATGGTTTCAGTAAAAGGGTAGTAACCTTGCCAAGCCAACATTTTTTAAATGAATCAGAGTCTGGGAAGCCAACATAGCTGGCAGATATTTTGTAAAACTGCAAAAATATAATTGTTCTAAGCTGCCAGGAATACAAAAATATCATTAGCAGACATCTCATTTCTACCTTTGAATGTAGAATATACTAATTAAGGATAGCAACTATTTTCTGATGTCTCTTTTCTCATATTAAGCACAAAGTGATTTTTTTTTCCTTTTTTGCTTATGCTGGAATATCTGTCTCATTTAAGAAATTTATTATTCTAAGAAGAATAGCAAGGAGCTAAATTGTAGAAGATTTTAGCCCTACATTTTCTTTATCTCTCATTCATGTTATAAATAGTGTACCTTGCTTCCACACACGTACATGTGGGTGATGGACAGGAGAGGGATTGAGATTCAAGCTCTTGCGTGCCATAAAGGGGAAGGTGTGGCTTCTGGGAAAGAATTTTATTTTCCAAACATGAGGGATTAGAACCGAAGCTGCTGCATTTCTCACCAGGGTGTTTTGTACAGAATAATAGTTGTCAGGGTTTACGGTTTGGGTGTTATAAGAAACAAGGGCTTGCTAAGTTTTTGGTTGAGTGAATTAAGCTTAAAATGGCAAGATACTTTCTAACCATGATTGTGAACTTGGCATGGGGGTAAGAGATGGCTTCCATGGAGAACCCGGCCACAGGATGGCCCTCCTACATCTCTGAGGCCTTTTGGCTTCTGGTTCCTCACTCCATTCCAGAAAGCAAGAAGAGTCGGATCTGTGGGGTACAGTCAAAGAGCAGCACTGAGTGCCAGCAGCCACCATGCAGCTCTTCATGTGCAGTGGAAGGCACGGCAACCTACTGCAGCCAGGGCTGTTCCTCCAGTGTTGTTGATAATAAACTCCCTTTAAGCTGCTGGACCAGAGATGGAGCAGGGAGAAATGTCTCTGTCACCCAAAAGACAACTGAGGTTTTCAAAACCTGAATATATTTTTATGCCAGAGGCCACAGGAGGATAAATGAGACTGTCCCTGACCTTGCCATGTGCTGACTTTTAGGAATACCAGATTGTAAAGAAGTCCACCCGCTCCCTAAGCACCACTCAGGTGGAATCTCCTTGGAGACTCATTCGGCCATCAGTCATCTCCATCATTGGCCTATACAAAGAAAAAGGCAAGGTGAGCTCCCTTCTGCACAGTTTTGTCCTCCAAGTGAATGTTAGTATATATTTCTTTTTTTTTTTTTTAACGTTTGTTTATTTTGAGAGAGAGAGAAAGAGAGTTTGTGTGCAAGGGAGGGGCAGAGAGAGAGAATTCCAGGCAGGCTCTGTGCTGTCAGCACAGAGCCCAACACAGAGCTCAATTTCACGAAATGTGAGATCATGACCTGAGGCAAA
Source organism: Lynx rufus (assembly GCF_022079265.1). Taxonomy (NCBI): domain Eukaryota; kingdom Metazoa; phylum Chordata; class Mammalia; order Carnivora; family Felidae; genus Lynx; species Lynx rufus. Next base: position 213,909,136 of record NW_025814823.1, on the reverse strand, counting down.
ATCAAGAGTCGGACATTTAACCGACTGAGCCACCCAGTCGCCCCTGTTAGCGTGTATTTCTTAAATAGTGAATTTTGTTGTTGTTTTTACATGAAATAAAAATTAAGAGGTATAAAGAAGAATAGATTAAGTGGCCTTTATGTAGATTTGAGTGGATTCCTTTGCTCCTTTCCTGTGGGATTTGAGATGATCATGCCCTTTTGTCCTTATGACTTAGGGAGTCACCGGCACCTGGGAGCTAGGGTATAGTTGAGGGTGGAGTGAATGTTCCAACATTTACTACTATTGAAAGAAAGGCCACCCCTGTAGCTTCAGGGGGCATATTCCTACTTACCCTTTTGAATGAATTTCATAGCATTGCCATTATCATAAAGATAATAATACAAATACCTTGATATTATACAAATATCAAAACATCCATCTTGATACAATATGGAAGTACTGAAACAAAAGAATAAAATAAGTATGGCCCCTAAATTGTGTGAAATGACTCTCCTGAGCTATTAATCAATCCATGTGAAATTGCCATTTTTGGAGATCAAAGATTGTCAAATACTGGCAATTTCATGTTTCGGTGTAAAACTTTCTCCCTTTAACATAATGCAAGCCTAGTGCACTGCAGATAGATCTGAGGAAGGAAATAGAGAAGGGAACATAAATTCATAGCTGGTTATCTTAACTCTGAGCCTAGTTGGGAAGGAGACTTCAGTTAAATACTACAATGGGAAAATGCCCTCAGTGAAATACTGAGACAAAAACAGATGCCCTCAGTCAAATACTGCAATGACAACCTGGACCCCCTTCTGCTTGGGGTGTAGGGCCTTGGCTTTAGCATTGCTGGAGGTCGAGACTGCATTCGAGGACAGATGGGGATTTTTGTCAAGACTATTTTCCCAAATGGATCGGCTGCAGAGGATGGAAGACTTAAAGAAGGTAGGAGAAAGCCTCTCCGTGGTTCTCAGTGGTGGTGAGTTCTGATTCCATCAGAATCTGCCTCCTTGCAAGATGTGAAGCCAGTGGCACAGCAGCCAAAGCCATGGGCTTGGGGGTCGAGAGGACATGAGCTGAATCCAACATTTACTGCATCATGGCCTTGGACAATTGATGTAACCTGAGCTTCACTTGTCTCAGTTTGTAAACTTGGAATATCAATACCGATCTTAAAGAGTTGTTGCGAAGATTAAATGAGATGATATGCAGAACATGACGATATTTTTATTTGGTCTTTAAGTGTCTATCTTGTCCCCTTGGATCTTGATCATATTCCTTGCCTTGAAAATTCCTGAGAGCTTGCAGGCCATTCTTGCCTCAGGGCTGGAGTACATGCACATCTTTTATATTCTCCATGCTACCTGACATTGTGCCATGCATAAACATGCTAGCAGAGTGCTTTTCTTTCTCCCAACTATTGACATGTGAATGATATATAACACTCTGTAAGTTTAAGGTGTACAACATGATGATTTGATGTGCATATATATTGGAAAATTATTAGCACACTGAGTTAGCTAACACCCTCATCATGCCACTGAATGACCGTGGTGGTGGGGGGTGAGAACATTGAAGACTTACCCTCTTAGAAATTTTCAACTGAACAGCACAGTATTGCTAACTATAGTCACCGTGCTGTGTGATAGATCCCCAGAACCTATTCACGAGTCCTGATTTTTCTTCCTCCCTTATTAGCACACTTCCTTCGTGAAATGATGAAATGACACTATTTGTAGTTACCTTTAAAAATGCTATGACTGGTCGGTTCAGTTGACCCAAATTATAGGTACTATTCTGTTCTGCCAGCTTATTTTTTTTAACTGATAAGAGTCCATTGGAGTCTCCTTTTTCAAGCAGAGCTACCTTAGGAGCCTGTATGCTAATGATAAGACGTGACCAGGCTTATTTTGATGGCGGAATATTTATTTCTCTTTTTTAGAGGAAGGATTAACTCCCAGGTGGTATTTGTGTCTAGTTTCAGAACAATGTAAAATTCTAACAGGGTGTTTTTTATAATGGATGTGCCATATGTTCATTTGATTGAAATTCATCCTGCAGTACTGGTAGAATGGAGACAAATGGAGGAAAAATCAATAGTTAGTAAAGGTTAATAGCACTTGATTCTCCTAAATACTGTTTTTTCACATGTGTTCATTTACAATAAAGGTAAGTCATTGGAATGGATTTTCAATGTGTTGAATGATCTTTTAAAAATCTTGTATAAAGATTTTTAAGAGCATGAGCAATCATTTTAATGATCGTATCCTTTTCCCATATGGAAGCAAACCAAGAACCTTACCTAGTTAGGTGGTTATTTTTAAACAGATTATTTCACTTATTTTACAACTTCTGTAACTGCATTAAAGAAAAGCACATAACAAGTGCATGGAGGTACTGCCACCTTTTCAACCTCATCTACAGGATTCCTTTAATGGAAGGCACAGTGTGCCCCTGGGATTAGCTGCCCAGGAGAGGTTCTGCTGCTGTTGCTCTTTGTTACAGGTAAAGGGAGGCCTTCGTTTGTCCTGCACCACTGTGTGAAGTTCATCTGTTCTTCTCTCGGTGGCCCCTTCGTAGTGTTTTTGATGAACTGTTATTCCAAAAAAACAGACCATGTTACGAGAGTATAAACCAAAACAAACTGAGAAGTCAACTGGATGTCCAATTTCTCTTATAGTCCCAGCAGACACTATCAACAGCTGGAAAAATGACCTGACCATACGTCCTTGGGGTTGAAGATGAGTCCAGGATAGTTTGAGAGACAGAGAGAGAGAGGGAGAGAGAGAGAGAATGAGAATGAATGAGAGAACAATTTGGCATTAGCCCACAATAATCTCTCTTAGTCTTAATGACTGAGAACCTGGAACAGCGTCAGTAAGACCAGGCATCTAGACTATTTCTGGAGGGAGGACTACCATTTTTAGATAATATCTCAAAAGTTTTTTGTCTCTGTTATTAAAACCATTTTCCACACACCATGATGATTCTGCAGGCTTGAAAACCTTGTCTTTCTGCAAATACAGAAGTGTCTTTCTCACATGTTATATATATGTTCATGCTATATTGCCAGTAGGTTTAGGTTTTTTAAACAAACACTATGAGGAAAGGCTTGGGACTCATTATTGCATTTTGATCTCTAAACTTAGGACACCTGTTATCGAACTTGGCAATGACTAAAGAATTAGAACTTAATGCTTCCCCTGGTTGTTTTTCATTAAAGATGGAGATACAGAATTACTGCAAAAGAATATGTATTGTTATTAATTGTCCCATTTTTTGAAATTCCTGAGAGCTATGCTAATGAAAGTAGGCTGGAACAATAAAAGTCCTTTTATAGAATTGTAAATCAGGTACCATATGGTATCCTCTTCTAGTACTGACCATGCAGTTAGATTCTAGTACATCTAAGTTTGATGTTAATGTAATTCTCCTATTTTGGCACTAGGGGATGAAATCCTAGATGTAAATGGGATACCAATAAAGGGCTTGACGTTCCAAGAAGCCATCCATACCTTTAAGGTAACCACATTTTTATTTATCTCTTTTATCTTCTTGATTTCTCTTCACTTATTTCCTTCTGGTTTGGGTTCTTTTTTTTTTTCTTTTTTTTTTTCTTTTTTTTTTTTCATCCTTTAATCTAGGAGTAGTCTGAATGTTTTAGCATTTAGAATGTTTTACTCTCTTGTTTTCTCAGCAAATCCGGAGTGGATTATTCGTCTTAACAGTACGCACAAAGTTACTGAGCCCAAGCCTCACACCCTGCTCCACACCCACACACATGAGCAGATCCAGCTCCCCCAACTTCAACACCAGTGGGGGCAGCTCAGCAGCAGGCTCCGACGAAGGCGGTTCTTCATCCCTGGGTCGGAAGGCCCCCGGGCCCAAGGACAGAATTGTCATGGAAGTCACACTCAACAAAGGTGATACCAGCTACTCCCCACTTCCTTACATTCTCTCACATAATAATTTGTCATCTGTTCCTAGGTTTCGTTTTTTTAATTTTTTCTAGGAACTGTTCCTTTAGAACAGTTTACTGCCAACAACGTATGGTATTCTGTAAATGGACAGTGGGATCACACGTAGATTTTAGTCATTTTGCTAAAGTGAAAAAGAGTTACCAGTAGTACAAAGTCTTTTAAGCTCTCCCAGATGAATCACTGTGTGTCAGAAACTCATGTTTAAAAAAAAAAACAAAAAAAAAAAATCACTGACTGACTTAATTCTAGGGCTAATAAAAAATTTTGAAGAATAAAAGATTATAGTTGAGAATACAGCTAATAACTATAAGTTGTGGGTCTTCACCAGATCTTACAGCCTTTCATCTGTTTCCTTTTCCTCTACACCTACTACAGAAATATGAGCAATGAAGTAACCAAGAGATTAGTTGCTAAAAAAGATAAGTGAAAGAAATGTATCTAGAATAAAAAATATTGGGACGTCTGGGTGGCTCAGTTGGAGGATCATGGGACTCTTGATCTTAGGGTTGTAAGTTCGAGCCCCATGTTGGGTGTAGAGATTACTTAAAAAATAAAATCTTAAAAAAATATATTACTTTGACTCTGCCTGTTTCCAAAAACAGAATTGAGGAGGTTCTTTAGACTAAGCAGAGAGCAGACAGCTGAATTATTCAGTCCATAGTTAGCCCCTGGTTCTGCCGTGGACTCATTTCATTTACAGAGTATGATAATGTTAACAGCAAAAAGCAGGATTTACATTCTCAGTCTGGTCAAAAATAAATGATTGCTGGTCTGAATATACAGTGATGTAGCTTCGTATCACTTATACTTTTTTTTAACTTTGTTTTCTTTGATGCCTCTCAGAGCCCAGAGTTGGATTAGGTATTGGTGCCTGCTGCCTGGCTCTAGAAAACAGCCCTCCAGGTATCTACATTCACAGCCTTGCCCCAGGATCAGTGGCCAAGATGGAGAGCAATCTGAGGTTTGTTGTAAACCTGATAATATAGGCTTCTGGGATGTTCGTGAATTTAGGAATGAATATACGTGTAAGATATCTGCCCTATTACATTCTTTTGTGAGATTCTAAACTTTGGTATTATTTGCAGTGATAGTATAGCCAAGATTATAATTAATTTCCAAAGATGAAAAGCTAATGTAGCAGTAGAGAACTATAGATCTTGGCTTCCCTATTTTGATCTGTTTGGACTCAGAAGCTCAGTTTCAGAAACTTGACAAAATACAACTCTACATAGATACCTATGATCATCTAAATATTTTCTTTCACTTTTATATTCATTTATGTAAAATTCATAGGTGATGCCAGGAACTGCTCATAACAGTTCAGAATCACTGGATACAAAAGAGTCCGAAATCATGCCCTTAAACTGGGGGCCTCTATTATTATTAAGTATAATCTCTTGACCTTTCCTGTTGTTTCATTCCTTTCTGAGTGATGTTGTCTAGATGCTTATTGTCTGAAATCACCACATGTCTGATTTCTCAGTCCAGCTAGTTGAGTTGTAGCATGGATATTCTGTTATACAAGAGATGTCTAGGTGTTCTATTATATAGTAACTGCAGTGGATCTGTGCCCACCCAAACGCCACAAGAATATACACGTAGTGCACAAAGCACTCTGTGTAAACAGTATCACTTTTCCCCCCTATAAGCTTCTAAGTCCTTGAGCAGTTGAGGAATTGTCAAAATGACATGCCTTGAGGTTGCCATTTTGGGGCCCTGTTAATAGATTATGTTATGTTTTTAGTTAATCATCAGAGTGAATTTTCATACAAAAAAAATTTAGCAAATCATCCAAAGTACATTAAAGAAAATATACTTTTAGAACCCAAGGAAAAAAAATCCTTTAATGACATCCCAAGATGATGTTTCTTTCTTGAATGGTTCCATATGTCTGGAGCCTGCCAAATGAACATTCTTCAAACACCATATAAAGAGTCTTTTGTTCTCTCCTACTGAGTTCTCTGCCTATAATTTCAAGTCAAAATGGGCATCTTGTCCCCAATTTCTCATTTGTTCAAATTTAAAACGTTTTTACAAATTCTTGGGTAACCTTTGAGCTTCAAGATATTTCCCCCTCAAATTACATTACAATAATCATTTCAAGATGGTAGGGAAAAAAAGAAAATGGTGGTGGTCAAGGAGCTATCTTGGATGATCAAAAGGTAGACAGACCTGAGTTCAACAGTGTGTGACATCAAGGTGGCCTCTCTAAAGTCTGTGGCCTTGTCTAAACAATAGGAATAATAATACCTGTTCAAAGGATTGTTATGGAAATTGCTTTGTATAGTGCCTGGTTTACACTCTGTGCTCAAGAAATGGTAACCCTTGTTATTGTCTTATTATCAATTTTATTTAACTTTACTACTGAAAATGCAGCTATATACGCATAAGGACTTTGCTGATTTAATATCTAATGTGTTTATATGAATGTGTTGCTTTTTCACACATATGCAAAGATGAAAAGATGTCATTTGCTTCTTTAAAGTATTCACAAAAGATTTCATATTATAAACCTCTCCCAGAGGGAAATCTTGTAAAAACTTAACTGTTACCACAGCGTGTTGGTTATGTTGTCCTCCCTAGCCGTGGAGATCAAATCCTGGAAGTGAACTCAGTCAATGTCCGCCATGCTGCTTTAAGCAAAGTCCATACCATCCTGAGCAAATGCCCCCCAGGACCTGTTCGACTTGTCATTGGCCGGCACCCTAATCCAAAGGTGAAGTACTTCTTATTGTTCTAAATATGAAAAGATGGCTTGGTTATTTGTCCTGTAGCAGTGATGACACGTATTCCTATGATGACGCACACTCTGGTAAGACAGTTCACCCAGCCGGGCTTGGGAATCAGCCTGTGGTCACTCAGTGGCCAAGTAACTGATACACATGGGAACAAATCATTGATGTGGACTTCTTCATCTTCACACTCTTAGAAATTTCATTAGAAAATTTTGACAGTGTTATTGGTGAATATAAAATATGGTAGGAAGATAAGAGTGCTGGGCTGTTTGTTTGATCTCTAGTGAGATACTTAACCTTTTTGGGTTTCTGCATCAAGAAAATGTGAGAGCATTGGATTAAATGATCTGTCCAGGCCATCCTTGACCCGAGGAGACTACTTCTGTCATTAAGGCTTAAGAGTCCACTAATATTTTTTCTGCATTGATATCACATTGTTGAATTTGCAGATAATCATAGCCCCTGTATCGTGGGCCTTTGTGTTATTTGGTTGTATCTCTTTTATACTTGAGCAGTTGCTTTTAATTTTTTTAGGTTAACCGGAGCACACCTCAGCGATTTCAACTCTACTGGCTTTGAGCACAGTTTTTTGTTGTTTCAAGTACTTGATGTAAAAATCCTTTTAAATTAACTTGTCTATAATATCAGGTTATATTTTACAAAATTCAGCCTTTCCTTTTCAGTAACTCAAAATGCTCCATAAGCACATTAGCTCTTTTTTGGGGCATCTGGGTGGCTCAGTCGGTTAAGCATCTGACTTTGGCTCAGGTCATGATCTCACAGTTCATGGGTTCGAGCCCTGTGTCAGGCTTCATGCTGACAGCTCAGAACCTGGAGCCTGCTTTGGATTCTGTTTCTCCTGTTCTATGCCCCTCACCCTCTCTCACTCTGTCTCTCTCTCTCTCTCTCTCTCTCAAAGATCAATAAACATTAAAAAAAGAATATTAGTTCTTTTTGTGCCTATCATATGACCACCTCCTCTGTATCATTTGTACTATTATTTGATTATATCCTAAATGGTCCCAGACTGCTATGCTTGATGGACTTGTATGCCATCTTGAGAGTAAGACATGTGTGTGGAGAACTTTGGGTCATCCCATTTCTGAGATTTCTTTAGTGTATTAATTTTATAACATCATTTTTAGTGTTTTCAGTGGTGTGTTTTTGTTATACTGGTTCTCCATAGTGCTTGGACAAGGATTGCCATTAGACTGATTCAAAGTCAACTCCACTACTATTTTTTTTCCCAGATTGTGTTCTCCTGTCTATATATGTCTTAAATAAAAACTTCTTGAATAAATATCATTAAAATAAAATCAAGTCCTGCTTCTACCATTTTCCATTTTTTCCTTCTTGTCACTTCCTGTTTTTCTCCTTTACGTTTTATAGTCCTGACATTTTCCCTTGTAATCTGTTCTCCTCTGCCTCTCTGCTGTCCCCATGGCTCTCTTTGGGTCATTTTTTTTTTTAAGTTTACTTATTTATTTTGAGAGAGAGAGTGTGCAAGCAGGGGAGGGACAGATTGCTGTCAGCAAGGAGCCTGATTCAGGGCTTGATCCCAACAACCACAAGATCATGACCTGAGCTGAAATCAAGAGGCAGACACTTAACCAACTGAGCCATCCAGGCACCCCATGTCATTTTTAATACCACTTTGCCTCAAACTCACAGCTAGAGTGGTCTTGACTCCTTCCTCTAGGGTCCTCTCTGGGATTCCATCACCTGCTTCCCAGTTAGGAAACAGTCCAATAAGCTAGAGCTGACCTCGCACATCCCTCAGCAACATTATAAAAAATTAAGTTCTCAGTGGTTTCCAGGCATTCGTTTCAAGGCATGTCTGACTTCAAAATCCATTCCAAAATAGCACAGGTCACGATTTGTTGGGAGGTCTGCTTCGTCTCAGCCCAAAAGCATCTACCTAATTTGCCAGTACAATCAAACATCAGAATGGCATTTAAGCGCAAAGCATAATAATTCTGATGGACTGGTGGTCTGCGATCCTGTTGAATACAGGTTGATTCATGTTTCTGGCCACAGTAAATGGTCATCATGATAGTGTGGGAGATACATCCAGCAAAACCAGATTTCATTATTTGTTTTACTAGATTTCACATTTCTTCCTAGGTAAACATGGTGTTCTTAATTGTAACATCATACTATATTTTTCTTTTGGTCAAGATTCCATTTTATGTTTAATGTATTTTTATACCGCTCACCCCAGCATCTCATGCCAGTAGTACATTTTGATACTGAACGTATGTACTTCCTTAGTTTTCATGTTGTTCCAATAGAAATACCACAAGGATTTTCTTTTCTTCTGTTTCTCATAATGACTGGCGCAGTGACTGCCCAAATGGGATATTCAAACCCTCCAGGTCTAGACAAGCTAAGATTTGGACTTACTCAGGTCACAGCTTCTAGCTTATGTTAAGTAGAAGAAAGTCATAGAGGTCCATTTTTAACTGGTCCTGGGGCTCTCAGCATGACTAGAATTATCCAGGAAATCTTTCACTTGTTTCAAAACCTGACCATTTTTCTCCCACTCAGAAAAATAGTTGCAAATATTGAAAGTCTAATGTCAATTAGAAAATGGCAACCTTGCAATTCTTGCAAATTGGCAAGAAAAATTTGCAACCACCATATAAGCTTATATTTTCCCTGACTCATTTATACAAAATTACTTTTGCTTTATGAAGTATATGTTTGTGTTTTAGTGTATATGCTTTGTGCATGTGTGTATATATATATATATATATATATATATATATATATATTTTATTTCCTGTGAAGGTTGCTAGAAAGTATTACATAAAAGCCATGATGTGATTATGATTTATCTGTTAGATTAAAACATAATGCTGAATCTTGCATAACTTTATTTACTTATTAAGAAAAATTGCTATGCTTATCCAAATATTACTTATGCTAAATGTTATTTTAGTACATAAAATTACCATTCTAAGTTTACAGTATTCTTACCTTTAAAAAAGAAACTCTATGCAAGTTATGTAATTGTCTTTTAAAATACCTCGTAGTTCAGCATATATCAGGCTTTAAACTTTTTTTCCATACTGAATAATGACAGTTAGGGATAACAACTAATGGGGGAAAATGCATGAATCTACCATGATCCCAATAAATATAGAAAGAAAAGAAGAGTTATAAAATGACTATTTTGAAAACTTCATCATAAAAATTGATTCAAATAAGAATAATCAATGATGCTAAAACCATTGAGTAAAAATATACTGGGGGGCAGGATATTGATGTTGTCTGAAGTTGTTTCCTCCCAGACTCATTGATGACCAAAAAAAAAAAAAAAAAAATCTAGTAAAGAAATGTGGTGAAGTCCATCCTAATCAAGTGGTCAAAGTTACCATCAGTCATGAAACATGAAATGCTGACCCTGAGTGCCTCTCTGATGCACTGAAAAGGAAACAGTTGTTGTAGTTTTTCTGCCAAAAAAAAAAAAAAAAAATACATAATCTAAATCTCAGCATGAAAAAACTATTAGATCCTAATTGAGGGTTTGATTGGCCTAGGTTTCTTCCAGAATATCAGTATTGTGACAGACAAAAGCTCAGTAGTGTTTTGGATTAAAGGAGTCTAAGAAAGACTTGACCCTAAATTGAATTCTGGATTGCCAAAAATGAAATTTCTATAAAGCATTACTATGCGAAGGAGTTAGTTGGTGACAATCCGCTAAAGATCCACAACAAGATAAGGAGCTTGCACCAGAATGCAAATCAGTTACATCACTAGGGCCACCACTCAGTTCAGTGGATACTTTTCCCCCAGCAAGACACTGTTGGGAAAGAAGCTGAGTGTTGATAAGCATTCTAGAGGAAAATCCTATCTCCTCACAAGCTGGCATCAAACTTCCTGTGAACTACTTCTGTCTACTGACACATTTTGAGTAGCATTTCTGAAGGACGGTGTTAGTACGGTTGGCTGAATTGGAATATAAAATGTGCATTAGACAGTCATTTGTGTCAATGTTAAATTTCCTAGAATTGACAATAGTACTGGGGTTATTAAAGAGAATGTTCTTGTTTTTAGGAGGTTTGTAACTAACCTCTTAACGTCTGCAACTGACTCCCAAATTAAAATGTTAAATGGTGTGTGTATCTGTATAAAGAAAGAGCATGAGTGTAAATGTGGGAGAATGTTTTAAAAAACAACAATGAAGAATTTACTACTCTTGTGTTACTTTTACAAGTTTTATGTAGGTTTGAAATTGTTTAAGTAAAATCTAGGAAAAAAGAATTAGAAGTGAGTGTTCTAGAGAGAGGCAGGTATCAGCCATGTAGCACCTGAAAGCTTTAATGAATTTGAAAACCAGCTGAGGGTCTGATTTTGAATACATTGTTTGAAGCAATATGTTAACCTGGCAATATTTCTTATACGCCCTGAGCTATTGCTTCAGAGGATGGTCATAATCTTTGGTCCTGTGGTTTTCCTCTTTATTTGCACTCAGCCTCTGACTCTGGTCCTAGCTACTTTTTTGGGGGGGAAATAAATAAAACCAGCTAATTTGTGCTTTCTGCTGAAAACCAGGTTTCCGAGCAGGAAATGGATGCAGTGATAGCACGCAGCACTTATCAGGAGAGCAAAGAGGCCAATTCCTCTCCTGGCTTAGGTACTGTATTTGCACATTTTCATTCAGCACTCAGAAGAGTCTCTCAATTAACCTTCCCCATGGGACACTCCCCAATGCAATGTTATTGGTTAGATTCTTTGTAATTACCAGGTTTGGCAGAAGTAGTTGTCCAAGAGATTCTGTGCTTTTTCTTAGCGTCTACTTTTGATTTCTGCAGTTATTTAATGTGCTTTATTAAAGTTCTAATTATGCATGCTTCTTGTACTACAAGATCATTTGCAAAAATGAGTTAGCGGCATTTCGTGTGTTTTATGTACAATTCATATGAAATGTTTTAGGTAAAAATGAAGTAATCCCAAAATATCAGTTGTTTGATAGATGCAGAGTGGTCTCCATTCCAAAACCTGGGGTTTCTTTACATGCATTAAAAATTTCCACAAAGTACGGCAGCTCTATTTCAATAATAAGTCGGTATTTTTTAAGTTTCAACTTAAGGGTAATAGAGGCTCCCAAAATCATGATTTTCCACTTCTTTAAGTGGGAAACTTAAGGCAGAGAAGGACTGAAATAGTAAGAATTTCATATGAATTTTAAATGTGAAACATTCCATCAAGTTTTGAAAGTAATGTTTCCGGTAGAATAGAAATCCAAAGGGACTGCAAACATGTCTCAACTCAAGATATTACTGATGTTAAGATTGATGTCAGAAGAAAAAAGAACTGAGACATGAGTTACTGGTTGTCACAGGAAAAGGAAGACTTAAGATTTTTTGGCAGCCATGTAATACCCTGATTATTTCCATCCATAATTAATATATTTAAAGTGGGCACAACCATAATGGGCTCTTTATTTGGCCAGCTCCTTCTCCTGACCTGCCTGCAAGCTGTCCTCTCCTAAGCCTGGCATACCCATTCGATCATTTATTTTGAAAGATTTTATTAAGCTATGGACCTCATGCCCAAGATCTTTTTGCTCATGGCATAGAATTTAAAGTTTCAATGCAGAATCTTCACATCCTTCTACTAAAAACCAAAATAGGTTATTCAACCCTCTCCCCAGTTTCTTCATGGGTTTCTTGAGTGGGACTTCTTTGTTCGTTGATCCTTCGATCCGTTCAGCAGATATCACTGAATACTTCCTAGACCCAGGTGCAATGCTGAGCATTGTGGAGTCAGATCACTGAAGATCTCAGCCCTGTAGATGAATAGCTGAGGAAGGAATATGAGAGGCATCCACTTATAATTAAATTATACTGTGTGTATGGAAATTGGTTTATGGGTAATATAAAATACTCTCGAGATTCAGAAGAAGTTACTTCCAACTGGGTGATCCCATGGAGGTGGTAGCATCCAAGTTAGGGCTTGAAGCATGAGCAGAACCTTGGGAGGTGGGGTGGGGATCGGGTCAAGTGCATGCATGTCTACCACCTATGCACACAGCCCATCAGTGTCAGTCAAGCAGAGAAGAGTTAATATGTTTGGCTCCTTCTTTTCTAGTTGAGAATGAGAGCCTAGTTGTAAGAATTCGAGCTGCACTCTTTTAACTTTATGGTGAATTTTCCCTCCAACAGGTACCCCCTTGAAGAGTCCCTCTCTTGCAAAAAAGGTGAGTCAAGGCACACTGCTGCCTCGCTCAGATGGCCCACAAACCGATTCCTGGAGCCCAGAAGCCAAACCTGAGGGTCCAGCTCATATTTCTGTCCATGAGTCATTTTGGCCACTCTACACAGACAACTGCAACAATACTAATTTGAGAACAAATATAAAAATGTGTGTTTCTTTCATTAACTATTCATCTAGGAAAAGAATAGAGCAACAAAATAAAAGAAGTGAGCTGCATTTTTTCTTTTTAATTTTTTTTAATGTTTATTTTTGAAAGAGAGAGAGAGCACGTGTATGTGTTGGGGAGGGGCAGAAAGAGTGAAGGAGACACAAAATCTGAAGCAGACTCCAGGCTCCTAGCTGTCAGCAGAGAGCCTGATGTGGGGCTCAAACTCACAAACTGTGAGATCATGACCTGAGCCCCGTGAGCTGCAGTTTGAAGGATAGTTTACAACCTGCTCCACAGTAAAGGGTCCCAGTTGGTTTGGGGGGGAGCCTGTGACTTTAAGGAGACTGGAATCTTTCTCATCTGGCGGCCCCTCAATCCCAGTGGATCAGAGCCCAGGATTCAAACTCCCCTCTTCCTTGTTCCATCACTAGGTTGAACCAGTGGCTGGGAATTTATTTCTATTTTCCTCTCTCTCTCCCCCAGTGTTTTTCCTGGGGTGGTTGATACAGTGCTGCTGTGGCTTTTCTGATCATTGCTAACTAAGCATTTGGAAAAAAAAAAAAAAAAGATCTTTTAAAAACATGATCTGGCAGCAACTGTTGGCTTTTTCCTTAATTGTTTAATTTAGCCATCCTGAAGTAAATGGAACTGGGTGTTTATTGTCACCACTGTTTCACAGGACCATGGATTCGAACAAAGTGTTCTTGGAAAGACAGGAAGTAATTACTATTTCAGCTGATCAGCTTCTGGTGTGCTTGCTCATCATCCACCACTGTCTTCTCCAACAGGACCCCCTGATTTCTGACCCCGAACCTGCCCAGTACTTTGCCCCCGGTGTCCCAGGCCCCCTGTCAGACTTCATGGCGGCCGGCTCTGAGGACGAGGATCACCCAGGAAGTGGCTGCAGCATCTCTGAAGACGGTGGCCTGCCACCCAGTACCTCCAGTAAACAATGACTGTTTTCTGACTCGGGCCACATGGGTTTACGTATTATGATGCTTTAATGTGAACGGAGAACTGGAACCCAAGCCTCTGGTTGAGTAGAAGCCGTCTTTGTTCCCTGACTAAATTCAGAGTTTATTCTTAGAAAATGCAGCCCACCATTTAATGACGGGCCCCTCAGGTCTGCGGTAAAGGATCTGGACACCCGTTCTGCACCCAGGGTGTTGGAGGTGGCTAAACCAGCATTTAGATGCTATTTACATAACTTAGTCTTGAAATTTTTGGCATGAAATCAGGTTAGCAACCTGATGGCTTTATGTTTTAGGGGAACCCTAGCCAAGATCCAGGTGCCTTCCCTCACTGGGCCCTAACTTCATTCTTTTTAGAAGGCAGGGAGTGAAAGATTCTGAACCCGTAAGAGAGATGTTATCAAACAGGTGTTTTTAAATCTCATTGATTACGCTCTCACTACAATATGAGGTAATCCCATGTGAACCATACTGATTTCTCAGGCTTCTGCTGGTGTGGTTTGCTTTTTTTTTTTTTATTTTTTTTTTAATGTTTATTTATTTTTGAGACAAAGAGAGACAGAGCATGAATGGGGGAGGGCCAGAGAGAGGGAGACACAGAATCTGAAGCAGGCTCCAGGCTCTGAGCTGTCAGCACAGAGCCCAAGGCGGGGCTCGAACTCATGGACTGCGAGTTTCACAGGACAAATAAACATTAAAAAAATTACAAAAAAATATATATTTTTTTAATGTTTATTCATTTTTGAGAGAGAGTGAGAGTGAGCATGAGTGGGGGAGGGGCAGAGAGAGAGGGAGACACAGAATCTGAAGTAGGCTCCAGGCTCTGAGCTGTTCACACAGAGCCCGACATGGGGCTCAACTCACAAACCTCGAGATTATGACCTTAGCCAAAGTCAGACGCTCAACGAACTGAGCCACCCAAGCACCCCTGCACTTTTTTTTTTTTAATTTCTAATGTCTGAACAAGAACATCTCTGTCTTAGGACAGGCAGACTTGACCACTCTGGCTTTCATTTGAAGCAGCTGATGCACTTACTCTAGTCTCTGATGGAAACATTTCAAGGTGGAAGCACGTGTAATTTTTCTTTCATTTAGCAAGATGCAAAGAGTTTGCTGAGCAAACAAGTTTTCCCCTATCCCTGGTTGGTTACAGAGACTATAATATCAGGCTCCCTGTACCATGTTCTAGGAGCTTATGTGCCCCCCGTACCCAGCCCCCACTCCTTGCCCCTGAGGAAGGGGCTCCTGTGATGAAGGGGGGGCCTCACGGGATAAGGTCCTGGAGTGCAGGGCTTGCTGGTCTCTGGGCGTCCTCCCAAAAAGGAGCTCCCAGCAGCAGCATCTAGTGCGAACCCCAGCCATGTATCAGGCATCATGGGTGTTGATGAATTAAACATTTCTGTCTCTAGGCAGCATACATGTGCAAACCAAATCCAGAGATTGAAGTTAAAAAAAAGAAAAAAAATTTTAAACAAGAAAAGAGGCCAGTGGGAAAAGGAGAGAGGGACTCTGGCTGTCCACTCTGTGCAAATCCCAAGAAGCCCTATCGTCTAAGCCTGGTCTTCAGTGGCCAGAGGACAAATAGGTGGCAGTTGTGAATGGGGGGGGGGGGGTGCTCATGTATAATGAGGGGGGTTGAGTTGTAAAACCAGGCCAGATGGGAAACCCTGTCTCATTTGATGATTTCTTTCCCCCTCCCCACCAGCTCACAAGGAACCAGGAAAAGCCAGGGCCAACAGCCTCGTGTCTCTAGGAAGCCAGCGGGCCTCAGGGCTCTTCCACAAGCAGGTGACGGTTGCCAGACAAGCCAGTCTCCCTGGGAGCCCGCAGGTGCTCCGAAACCCTCTCGTCCGCCAGAGGAGGGTTGGCTGCTATGACACAGACGATGCCAGTGACGAAGAAGAGTTTGATGGCGAAGGGGATTGCGTTTCCCTCCCAGGGACCCTCTCTGGTCCCAGCAGGTCTCTGCCAGAGGACGACTGTAGGCAGGTCTTGATGACCTCTTCCAAGGTCATGAGTATCAACAACCAGGAGGAACATCCCCAGAAAACACTGGTCAGTAAGGCCTCCTCAGTGCCTCTCCTGGGCAGCTCGCTGGACTTAGAGGAGAGTGTCCCAGAGGGCACGGGGGACACTCCTTCCCATTCAGCCAATCTGCTGGCCTCGGTAGCGGCCCCCAAGGGTGGCCCTGGCCGCTCAGGGAAGAAGGAACTATCAGGATCTAAGAGTTCCCCCAAATTGGAATACAAAGCCGATACAGGCCCCCAGAATCTGGTGCGCACAGATGCCTCCAGGTCCCCCCAGCAGAAGAATGACAGCCTGGGGTCCAGGCACAAACCAGTGGCCAGGGTCAGCCCACACCACAAGAGGCCTGAGGCTGACGCCAGGCCCAGCAACTCCGAGACTGAAAACCTAGCTGATGGAGCTGATGACCCATGTATCCAGGCCACTTCTGGCAGAGAGACCGGGACTGATTTTCATCCCGATGGAACCGTGGAGAAGGTAACTGGTTTCCTTTCAGTTACTTGGGATCTCAGTGACTTTTGTGTGAGTGAATACGGAGTGTGTTAGGAAGCAGAGGATATCCTGCCTGGAAGAGGGGGAATGGTTGGAGAAACAGACTGTAGCAGCTGGTGGGGGGAACGTGCCCAGGTATTGAGTCATAGATCATTCTGCCAAAAGATGAAATCCCTCTCTTACCTGTGCACGGGACCTGTACACATGGTTGATGAGGGAAGGGCGGCACTAGGCTGGTGAAGAAGAACGCTGGGTCTGGTCCCCTGGCTAGTTGGGTGACCATTGAGGCAAGTTGTTGAATCTTTGTGAGGCACAGTTGTCTGGACCACTGAGGAGAGATCGTGCCCTGATTCTGAGGAGAGATTCTGCCCTGATTATCTCTCAGAGCCAGAGGGACCGTCACACAGGCTAACAGTGATTCTCTCCAGCTGGTGAGGTTCTGCGCGATCCTTATTTTTTCAGACTTTTTACAGCAACTGTGTAATAATCAAAACTATTCGTACCCTTATTGTGAGAATCACGTGAAAAATTGGGCAGGCATTCACTTAGAAACTTAACATGCACCTGGGCGCCTGGCAGGCTCAGTCTGACCCTCCATCTTGGGGTTGTGAGTTCCAGCCCCATGTTGACGGTAAAGAAGACTGAAAAAGAAAATCTTAAAAAAAAAAAAAAAAAAAGAAAGAAAACTTATAATGCACCACTTTAAATGCGAGTCAATATTATTTACGTTACAACTTGGTTACACATATGTTAGAATGGTCCAGATTGTCAAAGTGCTTGATTTTCAAAAAAATTTTTTTAATGTTTGTTTATTTTTGAGAGACAGAGACACAGAGTGCAGGCAGGGGAGGGCGGAGAGAGAGGGAGACACAGAATCTGAAGCAGGCTCCAGGCTCCGAGTGTCAGAGCCCAAGGCAGGGCTCAAACCCACAAACCGTAAGATCATGACCTGAGCCACAGTCAGATGCTCAAACAACTGAGCCACCCAGGCACCTCTCACATGGCTTGATTTTAGTCAGTATACCTCCACGTAAGCAAGAAGGAGTAAGAGAAACAAACGTTTGCGACCTCAACATAAATAGTTTCTCTCTGAGCTGATTGTAAGGCCGCATCTATAAAGATACATGTTCAAGTGGTTTATACAAACATATGTGTAAACAGACCCAGAAAATATGAAGTCATAAAAACTATATTAGGCAGAAGGGATTTTTGTTAACCATATAGAAAAAGTAGAAACACATCTTTTTTCATCCTCCTAAAATATGTTACTACTTCCAACTAGCATATGTGTTTTAAAATGCAATGTTCGGCTGATGGGTTAACCCCTTCTTTTAAAAAGTATCAGCCAGTTTTGGATAACTATATAAATCAGGGGTTTTGTTCATAATTGTTTATAAAATAAGAGCTTTTGTCATTGTGAATGAGTATTCCCAATAAGAATTTTGAGAGGCATTTAAAACTTTTGCACAAAAGTTTAACTCTTTTCTTAAAAAAATTTATTTCAAAAATATGATTTCATCTATACATCAGAAAGAAAATAGAATGCATTGCCATTTATGGGGCACCTGGGTGGCTCAGTCAGTTAAGCACCCAAGTCTTGATTTCAGCTCAGGTCTTGATCTCATGGTTCGTGGGATCGAGTCCCACCTCAGGCTGTGCACTTACAGCACGGAGCCTGCTTGGGAGTCTCTCTCCCTTTCTCTCTGCCCCTTGTCTGCTTGGTCACATGAACTCTCTCTCTCTCTCTCTCAAAATAAACAAAATTTACACTTGATCTTAGCCAAAAGGCCGAGAAGCAATAAATAAATAAACTTTAAAAAAAATGCATTGTCATTAAGTATTTACCCTCAAATATTGGAAGCTTAAAAAGAAAAAAACCTTCGGTGGGGCGCCTGGGTGGCACAGTCGGTTAAGCGTCCGACTTCAGCCAGGTCACGATCTCGCGGTCTGTGAGTTCGAGCCCCGCGTCAGGCTCTGGGCTGATGGCTCAGAGCCTGGAGCCTGTTTCCGATTCTGTGTCTCCCTCTCTCTCTGCCCCTCCCCCGTTCATGCTATGTCTCTCTCTGTCCCAAAAATAAATAAACGTTGAAAAAAAAAAAAAAAAGAAAAAAACCTTCGGTAAGTAAGTTGTCTTGTGCTGTTTTTACTTAATACTTTTCAAGATGAGACGAATGTCACATAACATAAAATGAAACACTGTAGAATACAGTTCAGTGGCATTTGGTGCATTCACAGTGCTGTTCAGTCACACCTCTAATGCCAAACCTCTTTCATTGTTTTGTATTACATTTATGCCTTACTAATTCCAAACCTCTTTTGCTGTTTTCTATTACGTTTATGCCTTACTGCTAAAGAGAAATAACTGACTCAAACCCTGTGCAGATTTCCCTCAGCAGATACTAAATGATTTTTATACAAGAGCCGCTGAAAGACGCTGTATCCATTTCACCTCTCTCCTCTGCTGCCACCTTTGGGCCACTTTGTGAAGACTCCTTAACTCTGAGAGTGAATTTCAAATCTGATTTAACTTCCTGGCGGGTTGGTTTTGCAATTTTTTTCTTTCTTTTTTTTTTTTTACAGTAGGTTTTAGATAGAAGAAAGGAAGATGAGGTAATTGACACTTGGCTAAAGTGCAATTTTGAAAGATTAAATGTCCGTTTCATTTGTCCAGATGAGTCCTGGCTCTAAGTACCAAACTGAGATGCTGACCTTACAGTCGTGGATATTACCATACTGTACACAGACAATAATACCTACATCTGTATAGCCTTTTGTGGGCTGTATTTTTTTTTTTTTTTTACTCATTTACTCATCTTTTATTTAAATCTCTGTGAGTTAGACAGGGCAAGTCTTATCCCCAGTTTTTTCCCCATTTTTTTCTCCTGTGGTAAAATCCACCTTATGTGAAAATGTACAGTTCAGTGGTATTAATTTGTTAATAACGTTGTGCATTCATCACCACCACCTCCTGAACTCTTTTCATCTTGTGAAACAGATGGTTTCAGCCCGTGGATTCTGTACCTGTTATATAATAACTCTCCCACCAGCCCCCAGAAACCACCACTCTGTCTTCTGTCTCTCTGATTTCTACTCCTCTCAATACCTTATAAAAATGGAATCATACACTTTTGTCTTTTTGTGACTGGCTTATTTCACTTCGCATAATGTCCTCAAGGTTCATCCCTGTTGTAGCCTGGATCAGAATCTCCTTTCTAAGACTGAGTAATATCCCATTTTCGGTATATCCCCCATTTTGATTATCCAGTGATCTATCAACAGACACTTGAACTGCTTTCACATTTTAGCTATTGTGAATAGTGCTGCTATAAACATGGCAATACACATACCTCTTAGAGACCCTGCTTTCAGTTCTTCTGGGTGTATACCCAGAAGTCAGATATGTGGATCGTATGGTATTTCTGTGTTTATTTATTTTTTTTTTTTTAATTTTTTTTTTCAACATTTTTATTTATTTTTGGGACAGAGAGAGACAGAGCATGAACGGGGGAGGGGCAGAGAGAGAGGGAGACACAGAATCGGAAACAGGCTCCAGGCTCCGAGCCATCAGCCCAGAGCCCGACGCGGGGCTCGAACTCACGGACCGCGAGATTGTGACCTGGCTGAAGTCGGACGCTTAACCGACTGCGCCACCCAGGCGCCCCTATTTTTTTGAGAAACCTCCGTAGCCTTTTCCATAGCGGCTCAACCATTTCACATTCCCGCCAACAGTGCACAAGGTTCCAGTTTCTCCACATCCTCGCCAACACCTGTTATTTCTGCTTTTGATTATAGCCACCCTCATGGGTGTGGGGTGACATCTCAGTGTGATTCTGATCTGCAGTTCCCTGATCACCCACATTCCAAAGTTAGGAAAACTGAGGCTTAGGAAGAATGACAAGTCCATATAATTTCTAGTGGATCTGACACCCAGAATCTGGATCTCATGGCTCCTCATCCGGGGTTCTCTGAAATTCCCCAAACCAGCTCTTCTCTGTGTGTGAGGTCTTAGGGTACAGAAAACCTGAAAACTGACGACAGTGACTTGTGGTTGTCATTGTGCCAGGAATCTCTGGGGAAGCTAACCGTCGAGGATGGACGTGTCCCTTCCAACTGGGGGCCAGCCAGTGCCCCATGCCACCCAGATGCTGGCCACCGCACAGAGAACCTGCCGGAAGCTGCACCGGAGCAACCAAGGACAGGTAAGGTTATTTTGGTGCTGGTTAAGCTTCAAGATGGGAAGGCAGAAGTTACCCTTATACAAATGTTACACGTGGAGAATTTTGGGAAGGGGGGGGGGGGGCCTTTTACACAGGTGAATGATATTTAAAAGCTCCTGCATTTAACAACTTTACTAAATCATTGTGCCTAAACTCCTAGTTTTAATTCCACAGCAAGTGCATCCATTTTCAGTCAGTTGACACTCTTTACCTATTTTGTGATGTGAACCTTAGTGAATAAGTCATGAGATGACACACAGGGGTTCCTGCCCTTCAGAATCTCCGCACTCTGCTTACATGAGATCAGATGCACCGAGAACTATCTTTTCCCTCACACATCCACAGAATGTAATATTTGAGCCGTGTGCTGAGGTCTCAAGACACTCCTGGCCTGCACGGCTGACGCTGGCCCTGGCGGGCCGTCCTAAACACTTAATGAGTCCATCTCCACACACCTGTGGCCCCGCTCTAGCTCGGACACTGCACCGATGTCTTCCGCGTCCTCCTGTGCTTGCAATATCATTTGTAAGGCTGCTGGGCCTCCCTCCCCATTTTGTGCCATAACTGAGGCAACATTCTGCCCATTATTGGACATTTGGGGAGGTTTACAAGTGAAGGATTACTTTGAAACGTGACATCAAGGACTGCCTCTACGTCATTTAATCTCCCCCAAAACACTTTTAAGTTACACGCTTTGCAATAAAGTCAAATTGCTAACAAAAACTTAAGGTTTGTTCAGCAAATGCATCTGAAACTGAAGAACGACTGTTAAATCCCTTCCTTTTGTCTCATTGTGACTTTTCCCCGAGTTGGTACCAGCAGGAGCAGGAAAGTCATTCTGAAGGGAGTTCAAAAAGGCAGAGCGGAAAGGACATGAGCCCGTGGATTCGAATCTTGGCACGTCCCTCCCCTTCCACGGGGTCTGGGGAGGTTGTGTATGCTCTCCACGCATGTCTTGATAGGCCGACCTTGCTGTTGCCAAGTGCTGTCTACACAGAGGCCATGCAGTCGGGGTTTATAGATAACAGGGTGGGGTGTGGAGCCACCTTCCCGGGTGACCCTGGCTATAAACTCTGGCCCTGGATCCATTGCTTAACCGCCTTGTGCCTCAGTTCCCTCCTGTTCCCAAGTAGATGGTGACAGGACCTACCTCACAGTCTTGGGAGGAAAATTAAGTGCATGAAAAACTCTTAGCACAGTACTAAGTCCTAATAACTAGTTCTTAATTGTTGACATAGGAACTTCAGGAGGGAAAAGGAATATGCAATTAAGATGATTTGTGTGGAAGGGGCGCCTGGGTGGCTCAGTCAGTTAACTGCCCAACTTTGGCTCAGGTCATAATCTCCCGGTTCATGGGTTCGAGTCCCACACTGGGCTCTGTGCTGACAGCTCAGAGCCTGGAGCCTGCTTCAGATTCTGTGTCTCCCTCTCTCTCTGCCCCTCCCCTGTTCACACTCTGTCTCTCCTCTCTCTCTCTCTCAAAAGTATTTAAATTTTTTTTAATTTTTGAGTAAAAAATTAAAAAAATGATTTGTGTGGGAGATGTGGAGTGAACATAACGTTTGGGGAGACCATCTTCTCAAAGCAGGTGCTTTGATTGTGACTGTTTCCCAGCAACCCATAGTTCCCAAGAAAATAGCAAATCTAATGTTGTTATGTCCTTTCTCCCGATTATAAGATGCCATGTGCCAGAGGTGAACAGATTAGCCCGAGTGTGTGGGGGCCTCATGAGGAGGCCCCTCCAGAGCCCGTCTCATGAAAGGACTTCATTTCCCACCATCGCCAGCACGCATTGCCTTTCCCTGCGCCTCTGAGGTTTCATGCACTCTCTTCTCTGCTTTCATTCCATTTTCTTCTTCGCCTTCCTCCCGATCACTGTGTGGCCCGACTCTCCCCGCAGAACTCCCCCCCCCCCCGCCCCCGACCCCTTCTGTCAGAGCTTCCCAGATCATGTGGCCTTCCAGCTCTCCCAATCCTCTCAACGCGGTCAAGACACAACCAAGGTACAGTGCGGACTTGCCTCCTTCTGTGGCGTCCTGTGTTTCTTCCCAAATTAGCCTCCTCCCTCCTGTCCTGCGCTGAGCAGTAAGTCCCCAGAGGTCGTCACTTGACTGTTTTAGACTCTACAGCACATAACTCCCACCATAAGGCCAAACCCATGACCTAAAGCTAAACCAGAGACCCGAAGCCTCTGCAGATGAACACAAAGCCGAGGGATCAAACAGAACAGCCTGACCCCTGAGGCCATTGCCATCAGAGCAGACTGTGTAAAGAAACCCAGGGGAAGGGCTTCTGGGGTCCCCATCCTTAAAAATAACCAAAAAGAGAGAAAAGGCAGAAACAAAGGGTTATTCTGCCAGCCAGTCTGAGTTATTTCGGAACGTCTAGAGCAGAGTGGTATTTGTTAGATGTGAGCGCTCTGTAATTTCAGAGGCAAAAACAGAACGACAAGGAGGCCTACATTTAGGCTGTGGGATGTCTTTCTGAAAAAAGACCAAAAATTTGAGAGTGTTTCATTTTCCTTTTTTTTTTTCAATTGAGAGTTTTTCTCACATTTTCCCCTCTCTCTCCCTGCTTCCCCCCTTATCTCCACACAGGACTGGATAGCCCCCCAGACCTCATCCCTACCCCAGAGCAGAAGGGGGCAGCTCACCCTGAGCCCAGCAAGACCTCCATGGACACGGGGCCAGGAAGGCGGCCTGAGGACCGCGGAGAGCCAGTGTCACCCGGGGTGCCTGAGTCTGAGGACAGATGTCATGTGAGTCTCGCCCAGGAGAGCAGCGCCTCCCCAGGGAAGATGGCAGCGGCTCGTCGTGACTTCAGCAACCTTCCGGCAGCCCCAGAAGCCAACTTGCCCAGGAAGGCAGCTGCCCACAGGGGCGCGGGACCTGAGGCAGAGGCAGCGTCTGCAGCTAGTGGCGTCCTGTCCCCAGACCTCGTGTCCCAGGAGGAGACACAGAGAAGTCCCGGTCACCACGGCAAGGCTCTGCAAGCAACAGGCGTCCTCGAGCCTGTAAACTCCCCAGGCTCTGCCCTGCCCGAGGGAACAGATTCTGTGTCCGAGAGGGCCCCGCAGGCCAGCCCCGCCCTGCCGTCACCCACTGACCGGGCTGCAGGGGCGTGTAGGGGTGTCTCCGGGCACTGCTGCCCCAGGGAAAGCAGGGGCAGTCCTGTGACTGACATCGACACACTCATCAAGGAGCTGGATGCTTCTGAACCAAGACTTCAGTCTCCTCAGAAAGGGGACCGGTTGAGTCAAGTGGGACGTTCTCAGGGTCAACCTCCAGCAGGCACTGGAAGTGGAAGTTCCCACCATGCTGAGCCAGTCGTGGGGAACCAGACCCCCACCCTAAGGAGGGCCTGGGCTGCTGGCCAGCCCCCTCCCCCACAGTGGGCCTCCCAGCCTTCAGTTTTGGATTCCATTAATCCTGACAAACATTTTACTGTGAACAAAAACTTTTTGAGCAACTACTCTAGAAATTTTAGCAGTTTTCACGAAGACAGCATGTCCCTGTCGGGCCTGGGTGACAGCACGGAGCCATCTCTCTCATCCATGTATGGTGATGCCGAGGACTCATCTTCTGACCCTGAATCACTCGCCGAAGCCCCACGAGCTTCCACCAGGAACAACTGGTCACCCCCTCGTTCCCGCGGATCTTCTCACAGGGAAGACACTACAGAGTCTGAGGAGGAGCAAATTGAAATTTGTTCTACAAATGGTTCCCCCAATCCACCTTCAACTACTGCTCATGCACCTGCCCAGGCCGCACCCTGCCCTGTGTTGGCCAAAGTTCTGCCCTTAAAGCACAGTGCTCTGAGTCAAGTGGTGGGAAATCCACGCGAGAGAGCATCCTTTGTGCCAGGAAACTCATGCCCTTCAATTCCAAACTCTTCCCAGCCATTTCCTCTCTCGGATATAAGCTCTCAGGAGCATGAACTTCATGCAGATGTAAGGATTTTACAGAACCCCAGACCCTCGTGTGAAGAAGAAACCATGGAGGCCACCAGTACTAGCTCATCTGTGGGGAACAGGCAGCCTCCTGAAGCCGCCACGCATTTCCACAACCCTCCGGTCGCTCTTGGCAGTCTGAACACGGTAGATGGTTTAGAACATGACTTGCTGGGTGTCAAGACCCCAAATAAAAAACAAGAGACAAATGTCAATGCAACTGAAAATCGGTCCCCCTGTAGCGTGCATGTCCCTAAGAATGGAGAGTCTGTTTTGACAAATCTACATATCTCCGAAAGTCACGAGCTGGATGAGTTGCTACAGAAACCAAAAATGGTTTCCAGGAGGCCCATCATGGCCTGGTTTAAAGAAATAAATAAAAATAACCAAGGGACACATTCGCAGGGCAAAACTGAAAAGGAGCAACCCATGGCGCCCAGCAGAAGCCCTGACTCCAAAAGTCAGGTGTTGAGTTCCAGCCAGAATTCCAGAAAGGGGATTGCTATGCCTAATAGCTCCCCCCAGCTGAAAGCGAATCTGGAAAATAAAGACTCACCTAAAAAAAGTTCAGTGGAAACACTCTTAAGTAACTGTCAGAAACCCAAATCTGGTCCTAAGCTGAAGAGACTCAGCATCAAAAGCAAAAGCAAAGCCAGTTCCGAGGCCCCTGCAGCTCACGTTGCCAAGGCTGGTGGGACAGACCCCAGGAAACCCCTCATTTCACCCCAGACCTCCCACAAAATGCTTTTGAAGGGAGCATCTAACCAGTTCCACATAGACCACGAGGAGCTTGACAAAAATGCCACGGCCACCCCCAGGTCCCCCCAGTGCATGCTGGAGAGCAGGCCACCTGCTGCCCCGGGGTCACTGAAGCCGTCAGTTTCGGAAACGAGCATCACAGCGTTCATTTCGCCCCACGCCTCCCCCAGGACTTTCCCTGAGCAGGGTGCGTGCGGTAGATCCTACGTGGCTTTCCACTCAGAACCCAACAGAGGCTGCCCAGCGGCCCCCAGATCTCCTAAGTGTGGGCCAGAGACCAGGGCTCCCCCTGTGGCCTCGGGGAACAGCGCGTCCACAGCCACAAACGGACAGGAGGCCCCACCTCCTGGACAGAGGGAGCGGCGCACGGCCAGCCGAATGGATTCGGCACCAGAAGTAGCCCGATCAGGGGTGACTGATGACAAAGGAGGCAGAATAATTACTGGTGATCCCCTAGAAAGAACAAACCAGCTGAAAATAGTTGAAATTTCTTCTGAAAGAATGCCCAAGAATGCATGTGGTGACAAGCTAGCTGAAAGTGACAGATTAAGAGGGTTCTTGGCCCAGAGCAACTGTCAGGAGAAGAGTGAGATCAGGTTCTGTCACCAGTCAGAGGAGATGTCCTCAAGTCATCCGCCGTCACTCACATCTCGTGCGTCCCAGGTAGAGCAGGAAACCCAGCGATCTTTCAGTGTGGCAAAACTGGCTTCCTCCTCCTCCTCCCCACAACTGCCTACTAGAAAGGTGGATTCCTCGCAGGGGAAGTCAAGTCAGGTGTCAGGCTCCCTCGGGATGATCAAGAACGGCACGTCAGCGGGCCCGGTGCCAGATGACCATCCATATTTCACACCAAGGCCAGCGACCAGGACCTACTCCATGCCGGCCCAGTTTTCAAGCCATTTTGGACGGGAAGGGCATGCTCTACACAGCCCAGGTCGCTCTCACCGGGACAGCCAGATCCCTGCAACAAGTGGGGGGCTCCTCGAGGCCAAGGCAGCCAGAGGTGGTGGTCTTGGCCTGGCTAACGGACAGGGCGTGTACAGCGTCAAGCCCCTCCTGGAGACATCGAGGAACCTTCCAACAACAGACGAAGGGGATGTTCTTCCAGTGCGAGAGACGAGCTGCCTAGTCACGGACAAAATCAAAGTCACTAGAAGACATTACTACTCTGAGCAGAACTACGAATCTACCTCATTTTTCTCTGTGAAGCAGAGGATCAAGTCTTTTGAGAACCTAGCCCATTCTGACCGGCTGGTGGCCAGGTCTGGAGTGTCTCCTTTTTTGTCAGCGAGCTCCAAGCCTCCCATTGGGAGACGGTCATCTGGCAGCATTGCTTCCGGGAGCCTCAGCCACCCCAGTGACCCAGCAGCAAGGTCACTGAGACGCAGCCTGAGTTCCTGCAGCGAAAGCCAAAGTGAAGCCAGCACCCTGATCCCCCAGATGACCAAGTCCCCATCCAGCACAGCATTGACAGTCTCCCAGCAGAATCCAGCGGAGGCCAGTAACAAGGGCCCTGACTCAGACCCAAAGAAATCACTTAGTCCTTCTGGAATTCCCACCCCAACCATGACCCCAGCCTCTCCCGTCAAAAGGAACAAGTCCTCGGTGCGCCACACCCAGCCCTCTCCCTTATCCCGCTCTAAGCTCCAGGAACTGAGGGCCTTGAGCATGCCTGACCTTGACAAGCTCTGCAGTGAGGACTTCTCAGCGGGACCGACAGCCGTGCTCTTCAAAACCGAGCTGGAAATCACCCCCAGGAGGTCGCTTGGCTCTCCTGCGGGAGGCCTCAATGGGTCCACTGCCCTTTCATGCCCCATGAAGCGGGGGGACAGGGCCTGTCCAGGAGGAAGCAGCCCTAAAGCCAGTGAGCCTGGGGCACCCAGTTCAGCCCATCATGTGGGTGAAACCACCTGGGATCTGCCTTCTGGAAAAGGCTGGTCAGTTAAGTAAGTATCTGCCTCTCCCCTTTTACTCAAATAAACTGTATAAAAACTTTTTTTAATGTTTATTTATTTTTGAGAGAGAGAGAGACAGAGAGACAGAGTACAGGAAGGGGAAGGTTAGAGAGAGGAAGACAAAGAATTCAAAGCAGGCTCCAGGCTCCAGGCTCTGAGCTGTCAGCACAGAGCCTGATGCGGGGCTCGAACCCATGAGCTGTGAGATCCTGACCTGAGCCGAAGTCGGATGCTTAACTGACTGAGCCACCCAGGCGCCCCTCAAATAAACTTTTTTAAAAATTATGAACTAGTTTTCAATTTTTGGAAAAGGTGCAAAGTCTGGCAGAGTGCTCCCAAGCTCCTCACCCAGCTCTTCCTAATGGGAACATCTTCTGTAATCCTGGTCCAGTTGTCAAAAGTCAGAAATTTAACACTAGAAGAACACAGTTAATCACAGACTTTATTCAGATTTCACGGGACACATTTCACTAACATCTTTTTTCTGTCAGGATGCCACATTGCATTTAGCCCCCTTTGCTTTTTAATATCACTACTGGAAAAAGACCATGCCTGCAGAGAAACGGTTTCCAGAATGTCTCTCTGCAGGGCAGTCTTGATGGGACATGGCACTTTTGGCAAGAGCGCCATCAGAGAGATGAGAGTGGACAGGGAGGGCTGCACCTCAGGGGACAACAGTCTGGGCCTTCGAAGCTGACCCGAGTTAAGCAGAAAATTCCTAACATTTTAAAGAATATTTTTCAAACTGTCAGAAATGTTCTGCGGACCTCCAGCACTGGTTCCCTAACATCCTGAGGTGATGGATCCCAGAAGCCACAGTAATTCCTGTGAATGACATTCCTGCCCAGCACTCAGGATTCTTCAAGCAGTTTGTATCGAGAGGTCTTATGACCAAAAGGGGCACCTTTTGAAGGGGCGCCTGGGTGGCTCGGTCAGCTGAGTGTCTGACTTCGGCTCAGGTCATGATCTCACAGTTCATGAGTTCGACCCCCACATCGGGTTCTGTGCTGACAGCTCAGAGCCTGGAGCCTGCTTCAGAGTCTGTGACTCCTTGCTCTCTCTGTCCATCCTTCACAGTGCGCTCTCAAGAAAAAAATAAACAGACATTAAAAAAATTATTTTTAAAAACAAAAGAGAGCATGAAAATCAGAAAACACCTGCAACTTGGTAGAAAGAGCATTGTAAATACAACCTTATGGAAGGAGAAAATTGCCTTTTTCTTTCATATTTTTATATTAGTTTGGATCAACTTCTAGTCTCAGCAGGAGACCAGCAAAGATTACAGTCTGTTTTATCATCAGTGGGGTCAAGATCGACGGTCCCGGCTCTCATTCAGGAAGCGAAAGCACAATCAGAGGTGAGTGGAACCCGACCACACAGGGAGAGGAAGCCGGGGCAGGGCCAGGGTGGGGTCGTGCCCAGGTTCGGGGCAGGAGCTCTGGGAGCCAGGAAGAGCTCTGCTCTGAGCCCGAGCACAGAGCTGCCCAGCTGGGTCTGACCTCTCTCGCAGTTGCAGCTTGCAGCTGGCTTCACAAGCTAGACCTTGACTTGAATTTCAGGTGCCAGACTGGCGCAGCCGCTGTGTTAATTCCCCAGTAGTGACTAGTTACCATCCTCCTCACCCCCCCACGCTTGGAGTCTGTCAACAGAGGGTCCTCAAAACTGAACTAGGCGTGTTGGAAACATGAGGGAATGGCCACAGCACATCTCTGCACTAGGTGGACGTTAACTACTTGTCAAGGGAGCCACCTGCTGGGGAAATGAGTTAGCGTGTGTGTAGCCCTACCCTGGCCCCCAGCATGAGAGCTTCTGAAGCCTGGGATTCAAGACAAGGTGGCTAACCGGTCATTAGAAATGCAGTCTTTTGGGGCACCTGGGTGGCTCAGTCAGTCGAGTGTCCAACTTCAGCTCAAGTCATGCTCTCACAGTTGATGAGTTTGAGCCCCGCATCTGGCTCTGTGCTGACAGTGGGCTCTGTGCTGACAGCTCGGATCCTGGAGATGCTTCAGATTCTGTGTCTCCCTCTCTCTCTGCCCCTCCCCCACTTGCACTCTGTCTGTCTCTGTCAAAAATAAACATTAAAAAAAAAAAAGTCAGTCTTTTGGGGCGCCCGGGTGGCTCAGTCGGTTAAGCATTCAGCTTCGGCTCAGGTCATGATCTTCGCGGTCCATGAGTTCAAGCCCCGCATCAGGCTATGCGCTGATAGCTCAGAGCCTGGAGCCTGCTTCAGATTCTATGTCTCCCTCTCTCTCTGTGCCCCTCCCCTGCTCGTGCTCTGTCTCTCTCAAAAAAAGATAAACATTTAAAAAATTTTAAAAAATGCAGTCTTTCAATAAATTGGATGTGATGATAACAGAAGAAGCCATGGGTTCATATCTAGAATACTTCTCTGAAGAACAACATTAATTTCTCAGAACTGCCCTTAGAGATTTGAACCCTAATAAGTGAATATTTGTTTTGAGAAAACAAATATGAACAATTTTTTCTTGACTGATAATGTACCTGGGCCACTCA
Source organism: Lynx rufus (assembly GCF_022079265.1). Lineage (NCBI taxonomy): Eukaryota > Metazoa > Chordata > Mammalia > Carnivora > Felidae > Lynx > Lynx rufus. The sequence goes on along the minus strand of NW_025814823.1, from coordinate 213,879,181 downwards.
TAGATCTGAGAACACTGTGCCAGAAATTTCTAGCATTACCCAGAAGGGCTGTGATGTTGGCATCCCCTGAGGAAGGAACCAGGTTGGAGAGGAGACCAGCTCCCCTTAGTTTACACACTCCCTCTGGTCCTCAGCCTGCTGGTTTGGGTCTGTGCAGTTAACAAACACATTGAGACATCCAGCATTTTTCACTTTCAGTGAAAGGGACCGTTCTGTCCTCTCCCTTCTTTCTTCGACTTGTGACAATAAGTGTTTCATGCATGCGAGTCTCATTCTGGCATTTCCAATCAACATGGCATGGTGGGATCACACTTTGCCGGGTCCCTTGTCCTCAGACATTCTACAGTGTTAGATAAAATGTAGAAGGAGGGGCACCTAGGTGGCTCAGTTCGTTAAGCCGTCCGACTCTTGATTTCGGCTCAGGTCATGATCTCACGGTTCATGGGATCAAGCCTTGCATTAGGCTCTGCACTGTCAGTGCTTGGGACTCTCTCTCCCTTTCTCTCTGCCTCTCTCTCTCAAATAAACTTAAGAAGAAGAAAAGAAAGTAGAAGCAGAAAACCAAAAAGTCTCAACCTACCTCACAAATGAGATGCATGTTTTCAGGGACCACAGACACAATGGGAGACTTTTTGTGCGGGCAGGACGCTGAGTGCCAGCTGGGAGGGTCTCCCACCCCGTCCCTCTGGTTCCACATTCACCCCCAGACAAGTACGGTGGCTTGGTGTGGAACAGCATTCCTACTTGCATCAGAATGCAGCTGTTCACCCTCATTTCCCTGCAGTCTTCACTTGCTTTCACAGAGTGGCTGTGGTCGGCTTCTAGTGCACTTGTACCCTCAGACACAATTCGAAAAAACATTTTTTGAGCAAATTAAAATTTGGGTGTACCAGACCACATGCCCCATTTTCATCAAGAACGCCTCGTTTTCATTCTTCTCTCTGAACGTGTCTGAGCCTGTAAATGGTTGGACTTCCCAAAAAGTCAAAATCCCCCAGCAGGTCTGTGGAACATTCTAGTGTCAGCAAATGGAGATTTGGTTTGAATGAACTTCTTTGGGGAGACATAAAATGCTTGGGATCACTCTTTAGGACGTATTAATAGGACTAAACTCTTTTTCTTTTATTTTTTTATGTTTTATTTTGAGAGAGCGAGCGAGCGAGCCTGCATGTGAGTGGGGAATGGGCAGGGAGAGAGAAAATCCCAAGCAGGTTCCGCCTTGTCAGTGCAGAGCCTGATTCAGGGCTCAAATTCACCAACCATGACATTATGACCTGAGCTGAAATCAAGAGTCAGACGCTTAACCGACTGAGCCACCCAGGCACTCCTAAACTCTTTTTTTTTTTTTTTTAATTATGGGTTCCTTCCCCAGCACAATACAGAGGTGGTTCTCTCTTTCAGTGTTTTCACCTTCTCTCATCAAAACAACACTTCAGTTTTATTTTTAGATTCTTTTTCTGTTGCTGGGTTGAGAACACCTTGAATTGATGGATTATAAATCACTTCATGGGGAACCTAGCAATGCAGATCTTGAAAAATGTTGCGGAATCATTTTTACCATGTGCGGTGAAGGAAGTCAAAATTCAGAATAATTAGCCTAACTCAGTTATTTTAAAATATTTTAAGGTATCTTTTGTTGGATGCTTGAAACACAGGACAGTCTTTTGTTACGTAAGCCTAGACACTACTAGGAATGTTCTAGTCTCAAATACAAGTTGGCAGTTAGTTTTAGGGTACTTTATATATATATTTTTAATTTTTTTTCTTAATGTTTATTTTTGAGATAGAGACAGAGCCGACTGAGCCACCCAGGCGCCCCTACTTTATATTTTTTTAACATACTTTGTATTTTAGGAATACCCATTCATTAATTACACCTCAAATCCAACGAACTGAATGTGGCGGGAAGGGGTCATAAAACAGTTGGCCCCAGTGTGTTCTCATCCTGCCTCTTGGCACTTCTTCTCTGCTGTTGTTGACCCTGGCCTGACTAAATTATAGACTTAAACAGTTATAGAATGAAGAATTCCCTTCGCGAGGCACCTGGGTGGCACAGTCTAAGGCTAAGCATCTGACTTTGGCTCAGGTCATGATTTCACGGTTCAAGAGTTCAAGCCCCGCATTGGGCTCTGCGCGCTCAGCACAGAGCCTGCTTCAGATCCTCTGTCTCCCTCTCTCTCTGCCCCTCCCTCACTCTCTCTCTCTCTCTCTCTCTCAAAAATAAACATTAAAAAAAACAAAAAGAATTCCCTTCATGACCAAATTACGTGCTGTCTTCAGATTTGGGAAGACACAGTCTGGTGCCTAGAATAGCTCCTATATTGTCCCGTCCCTGCACCTTTCTGTCCACCATCCCCGTGGTTCTATAGGTACAGGACAAGTAAGCACTGCCCAGGATGGGTAGAGGACAGTTGAGTTCAGGAAAGGTGGGAAAGCTCCTGAATAGCCACTGGGGCTCGTGCTGACAAGCTGTGCAGCACAGCGGGAGGGCTGACCACAGAACTTACTAACTCCCAGCACAAGAAACAGATACGTGACCTTGAACAACACGGGTTTGAACTGCACGGGTCCACTTACGTGTGAGTTTTTTATAGCGCTCTAACTCTAAATGCACTCTCTTTGTTAGGACTTTCTTAATTATGTTTTTTCCCTTCTAGCTTTTTTTTTTTTTTTTTTTTTTTTTTTTTTTGAGAGTGAGCGAACAGGAGTAGGACAGAGAGAGGGAGACCAAGAATCCTAAGCAGGCTCCATACTGCCAACGCAGGGCCCAGTGCCGGGCTCGAACTCACAAACCATGAGACCGTGACCTGAGCTGAAATCAAGAGTCAGACGCTTAACTGACTGAGCCACCAGGCACCCCTCTCTAGCTTTACTGTAAGAATACAGTATATAATACATATAACAGAAACTATGTGTTAACCAACTGTTTATGTTATTAGTGAGGCTTCCATCAAGGGCAGGCTATTAGCAGTTAAGTGTGAGGGGCAGTCAAAATTTATAGGCAGATTTTCCACAGTGTGGGGGTGGGTGCCCCAAACCCCATGTTGTTCAAGGATCAACTGTACTTTTTTCTGTTTCTTTTCACTAGAATAAAGAAGATGTTTGCTTCATCGTCTTGAATAAAAAAGAAGGCTCAGGTCTGGGATTCACTGTGGCAGGAGGAACAGATGTGGAGCCAAAATCAATTGTGGTAAGTGACAGTGTCAAGGTGCTCGCAGGAAAGTCACTCCCGAAGCAGCCTCACATTTGATCAGAACAAAATTCACGTCTGTGAGTTCAAAGAATGCTGGTGTTTGTTCCCTCCTAACAAAACAAAAATGGAAAAGTGGGGAAAGTAGGATATGATATATTCATTAGCAAAGATACACATTCTTACCACAGAGCTGACTGATGTATACAGACGGAGTGATTAGATGCAAATACACATCAGTTTTCTGTACCCTCCTGTTCACCTAACATTTTATTCTAGCACTAGGAAAACACTAGAATTAACTGACCAAACCTGCATTTGCTTTTGAAATCACTTCCTTCTCAAGAACAACCTAAAATTTTGTATCACTCAAAGGACTTTGAGATCATTGGAGAGGCCACCTTCATTAGGCAAGACCAGGTCCTGTTCATTTTTGTGTTCTTCTTGCCCCCATGGAGTGCCAGGCATATATTAGACACGAGCAAGAAGTTGAGTAAAAAATATATTCCAGGGGCATCTGGGTGGCTCCACTGGTTGAGCGTGCGATTTCAGCTCAGGTCATGATCTCACGGTTCATGAGTTTGAGCCTCATATCGGGCTTTGTGCTAACAGCTCGGAGCCTGGAGCCTGCTTCCAATTCTGTGTCTCCCTCTCTCTGCCCCTCCCCCGCTCATGCTCTGTCTCTTTCTCAGAACTAAATAAACATTAAACATTTTAAATATATATATTCCATCCCTCACACTGAATAGGTTTTTGGTAAACCACGTTTGTATGATGACTTTGGCTTTTGACTTCTCCTTGCCGCAGGTGCACAGGGTGTTTTCTCAGGGGGCTGCTTCTCAGGAAGGGACTGTGAACCGAGGGGATTTCCTTCTATCAGTCAATGGCACCTCACTGGCTGGCTTAGCCCATGGGGATGTCCTGAAGCTTCTGCACCAAGCACAGCTGCACAAAGATGTCCTTGTAGTCATCAAGAAAGGGAATGACCAGCCCAGATCCTCCACCAGACAGGAAGCCAATGGGAAGGGCTTGCTATCCAGAAAGACCAGCCTCCTGGAGCCTGGAGTAGGTAAGACACCAGTTCAACAACCAGCAGGGTGGGTGCAGCTGGCAGATTGGTTCCTGGTGAGCACGAAGGAACATAACTACTATCATCTGGGTCAGAGAAATCAAATGTAGTCAAGTCTTATGTCGGCGGATGGTTCTTGCAAAAGCAGTGTTACAAGGAAGTTATAAACCACTGCCCCCAGTAGTTAAAGTCATACTATTGAAGATTTTTAACGACCGCTTGACTGCTTCTCTAAATGTGCTAAGAAGGAAGCCCTTTCACGTTTATATCTTCTTCTTAGGACTTAAGTGGCCGGTAAGTAAAGCAAGAAACTCTTGTGACAGGGGAGGGGAATCATGTTGAGACTGTAGAAAGAGAAATTCCAGTACTGAGATTTGTCCTCGGAAAATATCAAGGTTTGTATTCTTTCCTGTTTTAGAAGAATGTAAGGAAATGAGGGGGTACAGATGTTTAAAGACAGAGACTGTAGCCTTAATCAACCAAGAAGAACTTATGAAAAGAGGTTCAGAAGTAAGATTTTCTGTATGCCCTCCACACTGTCACACCAAGGCTCATGAGCAAGGCGTACGAAGTACTTACTCAGGAGGAACTAAGTACCACTTGTGTTTCTGAAGCACAGGCTGATTACGGCCTTCAGATAACTACATCAGACTTCAGTGGTGTCCCCTACGTTGGAGTTCAGGAGTGATGTCTTTAGTCCAGGTGGCATAGGGGAGCCAACGAAGCCCGGGTCAGGGCATTGCCTTCTGGGGAGGTTTTTTTTCCACTCAACATCTCTCCCTAATGAAGTTAAGGGTAGCTGAATTCCTCCCTGTTCACCTTGGCTTCATGGCAGCCTGGGCTCTCTGTGATTGCTTTGCTGGAAAGGGCACTGATGTCCACTGAACAAACGGAGCTCTTCTTGTCCAGAAGCCTCCGCAGGCTGGGGGCATTCTCAGCCTTCTCTGTTCCCTTGCTTTTGCTCTTCTAGAAAACTGAAGCCCTTCCCCAATATTGGGAAACACCTTAAGTCATCAGACCTTGTCATGCTCACCTTTGCCCCCACATAGTCTCAATTGCTTGTACTTTCAGTGGGATCCGGGCAACTTGTCAAAGGAAACCACTTGACATTTAATCCCAGTAGCTTCCAGAGTTTTTAAGACTCATGAACTCGGGATATGGAAGGCTAGTCCTGTCATTTATAATCATTAAGTATTCCTGTGGCACCTTCAGAACATCTGGCCTTGAACCAGATTCTAGAGTTACCAAATTGTAAACACATTCAGGGCCTAACCTTTATTTTTTCATATTCCTGTTCCTTAAAATGCCCGTGCCCAGGGCTCTACCTGAACCTGTGCAGTTCTCCCCTAACACAGAGAGCATCCCACTTGAGGGCTGATGCGGTAGGCTGCACGTTAAAGACACGTAGGAAGCTTTTTAAAATCCTCCTGCTCAGTAAATTCCCCAGCTTATTTCAATCATGAAACCTCAGGGACGGGGGTGAAGGTAAGGGCCAGGGCCCAGCATCACAATCTTTTTAAGGTTCCTGGGTGATTCCAGTAGAGTCTGGCCAGAGCTGAGAGCCTGTAATGGGCCTGTTTTCCTGTTTAACAGCAAGTGAAATCACCTACGGAAAAATCAGGCTGCTCCCATTAGCACATTTCCTTCAGACCACATGGGACGTGGAGTCGCCTTCGTGAAACCACACTAATGGACTGACCTTTATGTGCAAGAGCAGTGATGCTGGCTAGCTCGGCCTCAACCTGAAGGGGGCATTTAATCTGTGGTCCTTCCCCTGCCTCCCAGAGAGCTCGGTGCGCCTTTCCATTCCCCTCAACGTCCTTCAGTGAGAAAGTGTGTAAATAGGAGAAATAAAAGGCAAGCTTACAATCTCTATGCAGATCTCCAAGGTGGATTTCAGCCAGGCCTCTCCACACTAGCACACAGAGCAGGCAAGAGTGTTGCCGTGGAAACGTCCCCCACCCCCCAGTGGAGAGAGGAGACGGCAGTGAAGGCAGCTGGCGTGTGATGAAAACACACAACAGGAGCATGTGTGGCAGGAGGAGGAAGGAAAGGAGCTCTGGGCGTCCCTGGGAGCTTTGGAATCCACGGTCACGGTCTCACATGGGGTCTGGCGTTTGGGTGTTGCAGGATTTCAGGGTCAGACTGTGACACACTGCTGCCATCGGCAGTCAGGGTCAGCAGGAAATCAAATTTGACTCCCCAAGTGTGACTTCACTGAGACCCACAGCAACAGCGTGTGGGGCTTGCCAAGAGCAGTTCGGAGTCTGGGGGTTTCTGCTTGGGCACAACAGGAAGTGCTTAGGAGAGCACATGGTGCAGGGACGGCAGGAACTCAGCCACGAGGCCAGCTCCAAATTTGGGAGATCAACTCTAACGCTGGTTTCGAAGGTAGATGGGACTCCAGGGTGCGGGGGGGAATACATTTAGGGGACAGGACAGGAGGTGATGAGTGTCCCTGTCTCTTCATCCTTCCAAACATCGTTGCTATAGGTAGAAGTGTAGCTTCCCACGATGCTGTGTGTGTTGAAGTGCTGAAGACCTCTGCCGGGCTGGGATTGAGTCTGGATGGAGGAAAATCATCGATGGCTGGAGACGGGCCCCTGGTCATTAAAAGAGTGTACAAAGGTAATGCCCTAAAAAACCCAGTTAGCAGTCTGTTTTCTTTCCATTTGGAAAATGTTCTTATTCTCTGTGACATACAGGGTGTGCTGTGTGTCCACCCTGTTGTGTTCTACACATGTGAACACATGTCGCCCCCATGACAGTCCTATCAGGTACTGTTATCCCTGTTTCACCAGAGGAGAGACTGTGCCACAGGGGGCCATACAAGCCCCGAAGGTCACAGGTGCAAATGGCAGAATAAGGCTTGACCCCAGGCAGTCTGGCCCCAGGGTCTGTGTCCAACTCCGTGTTCTTAACTAGTATTAGCTGTAGCTGATGTAAACATACATGTAAGTAAGGACATTAGGGTTGCCAGTCAGGGGTAGTTAACATGGACCAAGATCCCATTCATTTAAAATTGCAATACTGGGATGGGAGTAGAGATCATTGAAACATGTGGTAGATCTGAGGTCTCTTTATGACCCTGCATCGTCATTTAATCTTGGACAGTTCTCAAAGACCTCTTCAGGTTCCTGAGCTAAACAATTATATTACAAATTTTAAATCTAATTATAGAGGAGCCTGGGCGGTTCAGTCAGTTAAGCATCTGACTCGATCTGGGCTCCGGCCGCGATGTCGTGATTCTTGGCATCGAGCTCCACGGTGGGCTGCGTGCTGACAGCACGGAGCCTGCCTGGGATCATCTCTCTTCCTCTAACATTTTTTTAAAGTATAATTATACTAACAATATCAGTATATATAAAAATATACTACTGTATATCCTATTTTATGTAATATGCTATCACAATAGTGAATACTAACAGTATCAGTAACATACACCCGTATACTCCTAAGCTTGTTATATAGAAAGCTGCGATGTAGAAATACATCAGGTTTTGTGTGTAAGTAATCTCCACAGTCCCTGATTAGCCGTCATGGTATATTAGATCAAAGTGGAGCCTGTTTTCCTACACTTACTGGCCATTTGGATTTTAGTTACTGATTTGTAGTTCTTTATCTAGTCTGCATATTCCCTCTGTTGATTAAATACATTGAAAATGATTTTCTCCTAGTCCACTGCTTATGCATCTTAGGAGAGGAGGGGGTTACAGATTTGAATATTTAATGGATGTATGCCCTGTGCGTCTTAAGAATATAGGCACTGGGTACCACTTAAGTTTTTCGTTTCCTTGGAATTTATTTTGAATACCACAAAGGTGCCAAGCCCTTGTTCTGCATTTATTCTCACAGGGGGTGCAGCTGAACAAGCGGGAACAATAGAAGCTGGAGATGAAATTCTCGCCATTAATGGAAAACCCCTGGTTGGGCTCATGCACTTTGACGCCTGGAATATTATGAAGTCTGTCCCAGAGGGACCTGTGCAGTTAGTAATTAGGAAGCATAGAAATTCGTCCTGAAACCATCAGCAGTGGTGATGCTCACTGGTCATGCTGGTTACATTTTTGAACAAGCATCTCCTTTTCTCAGTTCCCTTACTTGAGCAAATCAGAGTAACTTCTTCAAACGCTGGGTTCCTAAAACAACACAGGAACACTGATACAGGCAAGGACTATAGAAATCTCCACGTTTTGACATCTACGTGAAGCTGACCTCTTGTGCGTGCAGCAGCGGTGGAGCGGACCCCTGGAAGCCTTTGACCTGGACCACCTCGGCTGGGAGGGATCCTTTCGTTCCAGTGCCTGTCCCCTCCTTTTCACATTTACTGATGGGGATACGAGACGTGGCGTGCCCTTCATTCGAACCATTTACCTAGACCTTCGCATCCTTCTTGCCTCCTTTCACACTGTACCCAGTCCTGGCAGTGAGGGAGGTAACCAGGTCCGAGGGGGCAACACAAATGTCACAACTAAAAGGACTACAGTTTTATATAATTTTGTAAGTAAATAACAGTGCTTTTAGGCACATTCAGTGGAAGGAGCTGTGGGTCTGTATTGTTACCGTGAAAAGAAATGAGACTTAAAGAAAGAAAGAAAAAAGATAAGTTATGACCTAACAGTTAAGCTGAGCTCAGGAATTATCCAAAAATGAAAAAGCAAAATACAGAAAGTGATATTTTTTAGAGAGTGTCATGTGCAATGTACGGATGCAGAGTTCAACTCAGTGGACTGTCGATCATCATGAAGTGCTGATCGTGATCTAAAAGTGTAAGTCGTAAGGCTATGCTACAAAAATGCCGTTCTGATAAACCACACTAAATAGCCATGAACTTTGCTGCTTTGAGTGAGCAGAAAGTTCCAGCTCTGAAAGCACCTTGCATCTGGTTTGCAACTTGTCTTGAATAAGTGCTTCAATTCAAGACCAGTCAACCCAAGAGTGGGCAGAAATATCATAGTCACTGGGTTTCCATTTCTATATTTTATGCACTCCAACCACTAATTTAAGCCAAATTTTTAGAAATCTTTTTAGTACCCTTGGATTTATAAACGTAGGCATTACATTTACAATCCAAATGGAGGAACTTAAAAATAATCCTTCTAGGGGATTTTTTTTGGTTGGCTGGTTGTGTTCCCCTTTCCCAACAAGCTTAAGAAATAGAACCTTTCTAAAGCACTGGACCTCTTTTCCTGACCTGGGTGTGATGTCGGCTCTGCAGTGACTAAAGCGTTTGCTGGTTTTGTTTTCCTGTTTTGCAAATTCTTCCTTTTGCAAAACCGTTTCCCTGCAAAAGACTGTTGTGACTCATACTGCCTGTGAAAACCCATCCCGGCTGCTCTCCTTTCAAAGCATGACTTGTTCGTAGTGGCTGTTCCCATTCAATGCGCTGTTCCCTGTCACAAAACTGGCTTTTCTCCTCCTACTGCACCTTCTTTTCTTAAATTCTAAACCTTCACCAGCTACATTTACCAAGATGTAAAAAGAAGAAAATGGAGAACAAGGGTGAGTCACTCTTTCAAGGTAAAGCAGAACTATGTAGTTACGAGCCAGATCCAAGGGTGATGCAGGCCAGCAGATCGAGTCCTGGGAGTACAGGTGAGAATCATAACCTGCCTGTGGGAGGACGCCGAGGTATTATGTTGGAGACTTCTTCCAATAACCTGCAGCTTGGGTCTATGGCTTAGAGAAAAGAATGGAGGTCACCATACCCCTCCCCCGATCATAGAGGTGCTTACTCACCTTTGTACATTGCTTTTCCAAGTGACTAATCCCAGTAAACCTCTGTAAAGTTGGCCCAGAGGGGTCTCTCAGATGGGACTGAAGTATCTGGCTGGTGAGCCCAGATTTCTCATTTTTTTTTTTTTCCGTAGGTTATATACAAAAGAGAATGTTGCACAAGAGTTAGCTAGAAAGACCTGATTAATTTAGCTTCTACTATTCACTACAGTTCCAGGTAGGATACTATAGGCAGTCAGTGCAAGGTGCATGCATGCTAGATTGTTTTTAAGTCTCTGGGGTCAGTTTTGTGGTTTCTGCTTTCTTGCCTGAATGGTAAGAGAATATTTGCCTCCACCCTTCCAGCTGTGCCTACCAGTAAGAAATTCACATTCCTACGCAAACAGGAACATCTACAGAATGGGGAGCAGTGGAACAGTCTCCTTCCAAGAGTCCCTGATCATCATATCTGAAGAGTGCAAAGGGTAGACCTTTGGCTCACTAAATTGTGTTAAAGTCATCAGCCATTTCTAGTAGATCTTGCGAGAAGGGTTTCCCTGGTCACCAGTTGGAATTGAAGGGAGAAAGCAAAAGGCTAAACTATCTCTGACCCTTAGAAGGCTACTTACTTGTCTTCAGTGTTCAAGGCATGACTAGTATTTCTAATTAGTCTAATTCCCACACTTCCTGAAGTGAGCACTAATGGTATTCTATTATCCTACTAAAATTTTCATTGTTTGGGGTTTTTATTTAACTCGTCAGTCACCCACAATAAGCTATGAGGGTAAATATGTGTTACAACAAGTAAATTGTAGTTGCAAGGATATTCTGTGAAGGTTGAAGTCGGGTTTCATTTCTGTCCTTCCATACACATCTCATTTAATTTTATGGTTGACTTAATTGGCACCACACCTGTTGTATGATAATATACATCCTTTATTTATGTAAAATAAAATGCCTTATATATTAAAGAGTAAGTGCAATAATATGAAATAGCCTGTACATTTTTAAAATGTCGCCAAGTTATGTAAATCCACATCTCTGTAAACAACCTTTTTTAAGTAATTTTAAAAAAATAAACACTCTACTTACTACTTGGTTCTTTCCTTGTTGTTTTAGTTCTGCAATCCATAAAGTAACCTTTTAAAATATGATAAGGGGCGCCTGGGTAGCTCAGTTGATCGAGCCCCACTTAGGGCTCCATGCTGAGCATGGATTCTCTCTCTCCCCACTGCTTGCACGCTCTCTAAAATAAAAATATAAAAAATATCAAGACATGTTTATTATTACTTAAATTATTACATAAATAAGAGGTCCAAAGGCAACAGAACTAAAATCAACAACTCTTGGGGCACCTGGGTAGCTCAGTCGGTTAAGCGTCCGACTTCAGCTCAGGTCATGATATCGTGGCTCATGAGTTCGAGCCCCACGTCAGGGATCTGTGCTGACAGCTCAGAGCCTGCAGCCTGCTTTGGATCCTGTCTCTCCCTCTCTCTCTGCTCCTTCCCAACTCGTGCTCTCTCTCAAAAATAAGTAAACGTTAAAAAAAATTTTTTTTTTTAATCAACAACTCTTACATGGCCACACTGAGGATCTAACACCATCTAAAGCTCCAAGACCTTCAACATCCCATGCCTTTGCAAAGCCCTGACCGTCTAGATTTTACTCCCCTCTTCCCGCTACTAAAGTCTTCAATTTCCGCAAGCCTAATCCCAACACTGTCAATGTTCTCCCCATCAGAAGCCCCACCTTTCATTTCTTCTCTGTTAGACTAGACACCACGGTAGAGCACAGCAGCCCCCATCCATCCCAGAGACTCGGCACCCTTGTCCCAGCTAATCCTGGATCCTTCCTTCCACTAGCCAGCTTGTTGGTTCCTACATTCCTCTTCCTAGAGGAAATCCCACAACCATGTAGAATAATGCTATAAATCCATGATTTCCAGCGATACCTGGAGACTCCCCAGCTACTCAGCTATTGTTTCCTTATCGGTTTTTCTCTTTATAATGACTACTATTCCTCATTTTTCTCAAAACTGCTACCCACTCACCTCCCGCTACCACCCCACCCACCCCCGTGGCCCCATGCTTGGATGACCTGGGATCCTGCTTCACAGAGTAAAATAAAAAGCATCAGTTTACTTAGTCTCTTTTGATTTTAAGATGCAGACACCAACCTAGAGTAGCACAAGAAAGATGATGGCATGTCATAGAAATGTAAAAATGGGACTTGGCATATGACCGGGCCTCTGAGACTGAACGATGGGGTTCATGGGTGTTCACTCAGTGCCCTCCACTGGTAAGACTCCCCTGTTATTTGGGGCACCTGGGTGGCTCAGTCGGTTGAGCATCAGACTCTTGGTTTCAGCTTAGGTCATGATCTCACAGTTTGTGGGATCAAGCCCCACATTGGGCTCTGGGGTGACAGCACTGAACCTGCTTGGGATTCTGTCTCCACCCCCCACCCCCCGCCCTTCCCCTGCTCGTGTGCTCTCTCAAAAATAAACATAGTACATAACCATCCTGCTATGTGTGGGTCTGTTTCTGCAGATCCACTTCTCCCTCTACCAGTCAGTGGCCTTATCACCAACTCTTCATAGCTTTTCTTTATTAGAAACCTTATAGATGCTATTTTCTCATAACTTCGGCCTCTTATCACAGAATTTCTCTGGACATACCAGCTGCTGCCTGCCTGAATTTTTCCATATACACCCCAAAAGTCAGGTGCTGACTGGCTCACTCCTACTCAGGTAAAACTTCTGACAGAGAGTGTGCTTATTCATGTAACTCTTTTGTCTAAAGCCCAAACAAAAACACAAAGAGGGATGAATTTTAATACAGAAATAGCCCATTCTAGGAGTGCTGGAGAATGCATACCAGGTACAATACAATCTTAAGACCAAACTGAAGAGCAATGAAATGGGATACAATTCTCTTTAGCAAAAGAAGTATGAAATGAGAGTCCTGAAGAAGGCCACCTAAAGTCTTACCCTGGAGAAAGGGGATTGCAGGACAAAGTGGGCCCCAGAAAAAGGAGGAAGCACCCGGAATTGGAACCATTTACACTCCTCAGAATGGTAAGGAGGGTGAGGTTGAAGAGGGGGGATTGTTTTGATTTTTCCAGATACCTGGGTCAGCCTAGATAGGGCCAAGGAACAACACACAAGGAATGGTCTGATCTGAAGGGAGCCCTACCACAAAAAGGCTGAGCTAATTCAGTAAGGGTTTAGCTGCCACAGCTCACCCACCCCAGAAAGGCTCCAGCAGCAAGTGCCACTCCACACACCCCCTTCCCAATCCCCCCAAAGCAGCTATCTGAATGAAACAAGACTAAGATCGGCTACTACCCAGCTTTCTTCTCTCATCCTAAAGGAAGAACCGAACACACTTAAACACAGAGACCTACCGACCAACCCTGAGCAAACAGCAAGCTCGGACAGGACCCCCACTAAAAACAATTTGGTTCAGCAAAGGTCTTCCTCATGAAGACAGAACTGGGAAAGGTGGAGGGAGGACACTGAAACACAATATGCAAAAGGCAGATAAATATAATGGGAGGACCACCTTGGGTATCAGAAGATGATAAATTCAAATGGATTTGTATTCTCAATGTACTTAAAGAGAGTGTAACTTCTAAGAAACAAGATCAAAAAAGAAAGAAAATCAAGTGAGATTAATATGGATCTGGTGTAACCAAGAACAGAAACTAAGAGACCACTTCACTAAACTAGAAGACCTAGCAGATGCATCAAGTCAAATCAAACTGCAGAAACCTAAGTCAGTGACATTGAAGATGAACTTGAAAAATGCTTAAAATACAATGGAAATGCACAAAGGCTATCCATAAATAAAATAAAAATCCTGATGAAATGTTAGGTAGTAGAATCCAGTAATGCATTAAGGAAAATACTAAGCCCAAGTGATGTTAACTCCAAACATGACTGGTATGAATTTAAGAAATCTTTAAATGTAGTTCATTTTATTAGGACTAAAAATATATGTATAAAAATTATAAAAGACATCAATAAATATTTTTTAAAGTTTGCATCATACTGTTTTTTAATCATAAAGTGAATAGGAGGCTAAATTCAGAAACTATAAAACAAGAGACTCATAACTTAACCAGACTATATCCAAACTAAAAACAACTGGGGACTGTCCCAGCAGATTTAGGCAAGATGGCAGAACAGTGACATAGTGTTTTAATCTCCTTACCTCCCACCCATTCTCTGCTCCCTGCAGCTACCACCACACACACACACACACACACACACACACGCACATGCACAACTAGTATAGATAAACAATGTACTACAACAAAACTAGGTTTGAAAGTACCCCCACAAATCCCAGAATATACAAATAGGGACAAACTACTAAAACAGCAAGATGCGTGCAAACAAGGCAGAGGAAGCACCAAGACATCTGACAGCCCTTGAAAACCCCACCGTCCCCACCATAATCAACGTTATCAATAGGGGAGCACAACCAGATCTCAGAAAGTAATCTGCCGTAGCTCTTTCCACTACACCCAAACAGAAGAGGCAGGTGTAGAGAATAAATACAGTTAGAAAAGCTACCCTGACCCACATCCCTTGTAAAACAGCAGCAAAAGTAATTTCATGTAAAAACAGGCAACAGAAGATAATCTAAGTAAAATCCCATACAACATTATTATAAGAACAAAGAGCCTGAGGCGCAAATACAATCAATCCCTATAGACAACAACACAGCACACCAGAAAGACATGCTCAGGAAACCAGTGAAAACTGTAACCGAATGCCTCAAAAAAAAAATACATCAAGAAAACGGTATAAAATATAAGATAAACTGAAATTAGAAAAAAATTCAGAAATTGGTTATTATAATAAACCCAGTAAAAACAATTTCAGAAAAGACAAAACTAGAACACGTAACATCTTAAGATAAAAAGGGTGAGAGGCTTAAAGATCAACGGTAATGAGAAAAAAGAGCCCAAGCAGAGCAAATATAAGGAGCTGTAATAGCAATCCCCAAAGAAGAAAACCTAAACCAAGGGACAGAACAAACACTGAAAACTTTACTTTTCCTGAAACTTAGAATAAAAGAGATTTGACACTACACATTGAAGGAACGTACCGTGTACTTGGAAATACTGATCCAGGGGCACCTGGGTGGCTCAGTCGGTTGAGCGTCCAGCAGATCTCACTCCTTATGGGTTTGAGCCCTGGCTCAGGCTCTGTGCTGACCACTCAGAGCCTGGAGCCTGCTTTGGATTCCGTATCTCCCTGTCTCTCTGCCCCTCCCTGGCTCGTGCTCTCTCTCTCTCCCTCTCAAAAATAATAAGCATTAAAAAATGTTTTTAAAAGGTAATACTGATCCAGAACAACCAACACCCAAACACAGTATGATAACATTATTGGGGGGAAAAAATCCTGTGGGCTCCAGGCAAAAAGAACAAGGCATTCATGAGGGAAAAGAAAATCATATTACAATCAGACTTTGACAGTAATGCTTTATGCCAAAAAGAACACACTTAACACACTGAAAAAAAAAAATCAAAATATGATCTAGAATGTTATCCAGACAAACTGACCTTCAAATAAAAAGGCTGCACATAACCTGTCACCAGAATACCAACACTCAGGGACTATTATTCTCACAGGCCTTTCTGAAGAATCTAACAAATGAGCAAGACAACCAAAATGATAGGACAGTGACATAAGGAATGGTAGTGAGCACTAAACATGTATTTACCTGAAGAGTTAAGACCAAAGAGTTAAAAGGGAGACTGTACTATATAACGACAATGTTCTTACAATGCAGATACAGCTCAAAGTGGAGCACTGACTTGTACACTCAAAAATGGTTAAAATGGTAAATTTTACGTTACCACAATAAAAAAGGAAAAAAAAGTAAGTACGTCATAAGTTTACAGTGATACTTCTCATTTAAATGTAGAACTACAAAGGTTTTGACTACCTTCTGTCTTAAAGCTATACTTTTAAGTTTTCCATATCAAGAATCCTGGTTCTCATCAAGGAAATTAATTATGATAAAAGAATGTTTATTTCTGTAAGTCCATAATACTTAACGAATCAGTCACCTTTAGAGAATGTTAGAGAACCAACTCTATTTTGAAACTCGGTAAACAAAAGGTAGAATTTAGGGGGCACATGGATGGCTCAGTTGGTTGAGTGTCCAACTCCTGATTTCACCTCATGTCATTATCTCATAGTCATGAGATCAAACCCTGCACTGGGCTCAGTGCTGACAGTGTGAAGCCTGGTTGGAATTCTGTCCCTCTCTCTGCCTCCTTCACGCACTCTTTCTTCTCTCACAATAATAAACATTTGTTAAGAAGGTAGAATTGGGGCGCCTGGGTGGTGGTGGCTCAGTCGGTTAAGCGTCCAACTTCAGCTCAGTTCGTGATCTCACAGCTCATTGAGTTCAAGCCACACATCGGGGTCTCTGCTATCAGCACAGAGCCCGCCTCAGGTCCTCTGTCCCGTTCTCTCTGCCCCTCTCCAGTTCGTTCTCTCTCAAAATAAACACACACACACACACACACACACACACACACAAAATAAAGACTTTATCCTACTTTTCCTCTATAAATACTAAGAGGTAATAGCAATGATACAGGTGAAGTCTTTTATAGATATTCTCTAGCTAGTAAGCAAAGAAATGTAAGAATTAAAGTATCACCCCTCTGCAATCCCAATAAATCACTGATGTAATAAGAAATGACCAGTAAGGTTACCAACGTCACAAAAGGAAAGAGATTAAGAGCTCCCTGATGGAAGAACAAACCACCACCTATGAAATAGTGTTGCCCAAAGAAACCTGAATCTGACAGCCTCTAGATCCAATTACCAATACCTGGCAAGTACAAAAGTCAGAAAAACACATTAAACTACACCATGTGGAAACAACCAGCAAAATCCAAACTTTGGAAAACTCTACAGGACAAGTGATCCAATTTCAACAGCAAATATCTTGCAAGGGAAAAAAACAAGAGATAGATGTCAGGGGGAGACCTACATTTTAAGAGAAACCTGGGGTGGCTCAGTTGGTTGAGCATCCAACTTCAGCTCAGACCATGATTTCACGGTTTGTTGAGTTTGAGCCCCCACTTCGGGCTCTGCTGCAGTCAGCCTCTCAGCACAAAGCCTGATTCAGATGCTCTGTCTTCCTTTCTCGGCCTCTCCCCCTCTTGTACTCTCTCAAAAATAAACATTTAAAAAAAAAAAACACTTAAAAAAGGCCATCAAATGAAAGATGAAAGGGGCACCTGGGTGGCTCAGTTGGGTAATAAGCATCTGACTTTTGGTGTCCACTCAGGTCACCTCAAGGTTCATGGGTTCGAGCCCTGCATCAGGCACACTGTCAGCATGGGGCCTGCTTGGGATTCTACCTCTCTGCCCCTCCCCCACTAGCACTCTCTCTCAGAATAAGCTTAAAAAAAAAAAAAAGGAAAATGAAACCAAACAGAACAAAAGTATTAGAGATGCAATACTGGGTCAGAACAGTATTCTCAGGGATTAGGGAGACTCTAACTGGGAGGAAGCCTTGAACAGATTCTGGATAGCTGGCAACATTCTGTCTCCTGACCTGGGTGATGGCTGCAAGCATATTTGCCTTAAAATAATTTATTAGCCTATACATTTGCTTATGTGATTTTCCATGTGTAATCAATACATGTGATTTTTAGATGTTATATTTAACTGCACCCCCAAATTCATATGATATATGCATATCCCAAATCTGAATACCAGGCAGATCTCTTTAATAGGACAATTAAGGTCTGCACAGATTCCATGCTTGAGCACTGCACCATATACTTTTCCAAAGATTAAAAAACAAAAACAAAAAGCCTCACCATATACCAACTCCAAAGACTGGGAAAACCAACTGCATCACAGACACAGGGTTAATACACATAATATATGGAAAGTCCTGATGAAGCAATACAAAAAAAAGATCAATGTCCCTTAAAAAAAATGGAAACATGGGGCGCCTGGGTGGCGCAGTCGGTTAAGCGTCCGACTTCAGCCAGGTCACGATCTCGCGGTCCGTGAGTTCGAGCCCCGCGTCAGGCTCTGGGCTGATGGCTCGGAGCCTGGAGCCTGTTTCCGATTCTGTGTCTCCCTCTCTCTCTGCCCCTCGCCCGTTCGTGCTCTGTCTCTCTCTGTCCCAAAAATAAATAAACATTGAAAAAAAAATTTAAAAAAAAAAAAAATGAAAACATGAACAAATAACTCACTGGGGGGGGGGAGGGAATACAAATTACCAATAAAGATAGTAAATGATAACCCCTGAATAAAATAATTTGATCGTTCTCCTCTATTAAGCTCGGTAAAGACCAGAATTGATGATACCCTCTACAGTACTGGCTAAGGTCTAAAGAAACCAGCATTTACATTATTGGTGGAAATTAACATGAATCTTAGAAGTCAAACTGATTTTATCTTACCCTACTGTTTGAGTAAATTCATTTCTATTATTCCTCCTACAGAAATCAACTATAAAGACATGGGGTGGCTCAGCTGGTTGAGCATGCAACTCTTGATTTCTGCTTAGGTCATGATCCCAGGGTCATGAGACTGAGCCCCACGTCAGGCTCCATATGCAATGTAGAGCCTGCTTGAGATTCTCTCTCTTTCCCTCTCCCTCACCCACACTCTCTTTTTCTAAAATTAAATTTAAAAAGACTTTAAATAAATATAAAAACAGGAAAATAATCCAAATGTTCATTAGTGGCAAAGTTATACAATGAAGCCAAAAATGCTTAAAAAGAATGTGTGCTTATTCTGAAAGCTCTCCACAACATAAATGGAAGAATATTGCATATTCCCATTATGATGCTAGTGGAAATCACGGTACAGCACTGGTCTACCAAGAGTAAATTCTAACATTCAACTGAGAAAGTATGTGTATCACTTTATGTTACCATCCATACCCCTCTGACAGTGGTCCACAAGGTTATGTACATTAACACTGCTGCCTTGCCAGTGCTATTAAAGAATACAGAAAATTTATGCAAAATTTATGAGAGCCAGTGATATCGTCCTGGGACTCAATGGGCTGCAATGAATAGGAAATTACTCAGGTTGTCAGTCATATTGATCTGGATGAAAGTAAAATGGAGCAACATTATCTGTAAATATATATAATGAGGAAATACAAGATGGAGAAACCACAGAGCTGGAATTAAACTTCATAAATACCTCACACAGTATTGTGACTACTGATTTCCATGTTCTTGGGGCAAGAGTGGCCACGACTCGCAGTCCTGGACCCTTGTCATCATCAGTCATTATTTACTGGTCCTGTATTGCCACTGAACCAAACACCAGCCCCTTTCACTTTCCTTTGGGTGATGACCAAACTCAGACGTTATATTTAAAAAGAGTATTGTAATTCATCTGTTCAGAAACGATAGGAAGAACTGAATGATGGAATGTGTCTGAGACCACTGGGTAATCTTGTTTCCACAGATCAGCAGCTTTCTTGGCCACCTGACATCTGACAGTGTCTTTTTCCTCTAAGAACATAGAGAACTGGCCAACTTTTTCATCCACAAAAGACAATTTATGTTAAATTACACGAAGATATTAGAAGCAAGCAGGAATATCCTTCTATCACTGAATTCTGTACCACCATGAGAATTTTTGCATGCCTGCTCTTCTGCTTCTCTCTGTTAGAGAAAATCCGTCCCCTCCTAGTGCCAAAATAAGAAAGGAAAAATTGTAGTTGAATGCCACGACTATTACTCAATCGCTCGGGATTAAAAGTTCAAACACTTACCAGGTAACCTGAGACTCAGCAAGGCATCCTCTCCAAGCTTGTCCTTCAATAAATGAAGACAGTAATCGGGGTTTGGGGAGCTCAAAATGAAGTACAGACTACTTTACCAGGCACACAGTGTGCATTCACCAAGGCTTGTTGCTCCTTTCTGTTGGAGCCTTGTTCTAGATCAGGTTAGAGCACTGTTAAAGATCAGGTTAATTTAAGGAACACTCAACAATTAAACAGTATGTGAAGAGTTCAAGAAGCAGCAGATTCTTTACACAATAGACTTTTATGGAAGTTTTGTTATATTCAAACCCACTGCCTGATTTTTAGATCCAAGCAGCATAAACCCGTGGAAAACCGCTCCTACCACACAGCACAATTATTTCCATGGGTCCTATCATTTCTCCTTTAAAGAGGACTGTACACAGTAGCATTTTATAGGAGAAAAAGTTCTAGATAACATCCCCCCACCTCCAAATTGTACTCCTCTTCCTCGCCTCTGGCTATAAAATATGTACTGCAGTTGGGGCCACAAACAGGTGGCAGTGACTGGGCACTCAGCTCTGAAACCACTGACAGAGGTGCAGACAAGGCCCTTTTCCAGCCTTGCTTGAGAATATAGATGCTGGCGATGAGGTGAAGAATACTTTAGAAAAACATCCATGATCTCACTTCTAAAATCTTTGCAAGGAAAAAAACAGTACATTTTCACCTGAAAAGAAATCCCAGGATAGAATCAGTTATCGGTTCAGTATCCACTTTATAAGGGAAAAAAAAAATTAACAGTTTCCATACTTATTTACCACCAGTAGTGTCAGTTTTAGAGGTAAAGGAGGTTATTTTAAAGGATAGAAAATCTTTTTCCATGCATTAAAAAAAAACAGAGCCTGGCAAACTACTACCAACGGCCAGCTGCCTGTTTTTGTGAACAGTTTTATTGGTACACAGCCTCATCCACTTGTCTGTATTGACTATAGCAACTTTCATTCAAGAGTTGAGTAGTTGTGACATTACAAATGGCTCACAAAACCTAAATATTTACTATCCAGTCCTACAAGAAAAAGTTTGCCAGCCCCTGCACCAAAATATTACCACACTAGGGGTACCTGTGTGGCTCAGTCGCTGGAGCGTCAGACTCTTGGTTTGGGCTCAGGTCATGAACTCATGGTCATGAACTCATGTGGGTTCAAGCCCCACGTCAGGCCCTGCGCGGACAGTGCAGAGCCTGCTTGGGATTCTCTCTCTCTGCCCCTCCCCCACTCATGCTGTCTCTGTCTCTCAAAATAAATAAATAAACAAACTTAAAAGAAAAAAAAAGTATTACCACACTCAACTAAGGCTAAGTAAAAATTAGAAAGAAAACTATGGTAGAATACAAAAATACAAATGACATGCTTGCTCTGATTCAGGCACTTTCAAGATCATAGTTTATTTATTACTTCAGATAAAAAGATAGTATACATATTAGGGAATCCCTTAAAATTCAACTCTACAGTTATACACCATCTAGTACTTTTGCATTGAATGTTAACCAAAAAAATCTCTAAACACCTGAAAGCCCCACTATTAACATGAACTATGGTAATAAAAAATTTGACATTTAATTTGTTCAATATATAGTATTTACATTATGAAACCAATGCTGATACCATAAACAGTGATAAAGAAATAGTAAAAATAAACTTTAAAAAGCAAAGGTTTATATCCTTACAATGTGCTAATTATCATAATTGTATATAAAAATTAAAACATAGCAGAGCTTTCTGTTACAAAATTCTTAATCATCTGAGTTGTAGTCATTACTTGCTAACAATTTACATGCAATATCTGCTAAAACTGACATTTGATTTGTTTTCCCCCAAAAAAGTATGAGTAGATAAATGACATTTAAGAGCAGACATTAATTTACCTGTGGACAGAAAAAGAAAAAACTGTACTCAAGATTAGTACTGGTCACAAGCCTCTTCCCTATAGAAACGATAGAAACATTTAAGACCAAAAATAATTCCAAAAGGAGATGCATAGGCAAAGGGTGCCATGAATGGCACAGCTCAAGAAGTCTTGGGACCAATCAGACACATCTTTTCTCTTTCCTTCAATGATGAGAGGTCTATTTTGCCATCAAATAATACGGACTGAAGCAAGTGAGGGGCACCAGGTGTACAACGAATGAAATCTTGCAAAATACTAAGACGGAGGCAGGAGTGGCCAGAAGGGGCAATTTATATAGAATTCAAACTATATACAGCATATGTGGAATGCGGCCCACCCCGATCCGGCTCTGTGAAACAACTGGACCTTTAGGATTTAACAGTTAAAATTACAACAAGTGTAATAATACAATAGATTTACACGGGAAACAAAATCCAAGGGGCATTTTATATTATTTACTGTGTTGTTTCAATTTAAAAATAATTTTGCTAAGTATACATCTCAACTGAGGTCTATGTATAAAATGTCCTAATAGATACAGATATTTACCTTTGGTGAGTTAAAGGCCTTTTTGTGACTTCTGTCTGAATCGTAGGCAGAATGCTAGGTGTACGTGCACACGTGGGAAAAACTCAAGTTGAGGTAATCCAAAAGATGTGCGTGTGAGGAGACTGGAGTCACTTTGAAAGTCAAAGCATGCCAGAATCCCAAAACAGGTTAACAGTGAGGATGGCAACAAGGAATGGATTGCCAATATGGCAGTAAAACTTTTTTTGAAAACAGAAAGAGGAAGGCCTCTCGTACCAGCAGAATCCTGCATACATACAAAAAAGAAAAGCCACCCACCATTTCATAAAACAAAAGCCAATTACAGTGTGGAAAGTACAAACTGCAGAGAACCAGAAGTCAATAGAAGAAAACCTACTGGTTTACATGAGAGAGAGAACTTCGTTCTGAGCAGCTACTTGGTGAACGCTGCCACCACCGCCCACAGGACCTCGTTGGTGTTGGCCTTCAGACACTCCACTTCCGGATCTAAGTCGAGGAGCTGCCGTACTCTCTTGGTGGCTAAATCATACTGCTCGTCCAGAAGGGGAGCGAAAGCATTCTCCAGGACGTCGGAGGCGTGGGCTAGGTAAATGAGGGCCAGCAAGCGTTTGTCCATGCGGTGAGGGTCATTCACCCATTTGTCAAGAACAGCTTCCTGTACCTTCTTGATGAGGCGCTGCTTGATATTGTTGTTGGTGAGGGGATGTGTGGTCATGTCAAAGAGTAGGAAGTTCTGTTTCTCTGTTGTCAATACGCCCTTTTCCACCAGGTTTTTAGCTAATCGTTCCCGCACGTTTCTTAACTGATAATGCAATTTTAACGGATTCCATGTCTCACCTAAACAAAAGATTTCAGAAGTTAGAAATGACAGGTATTATACTGCTGACTTTATAAAGTGTACTACTAAAATAAACAATAAAATTTGATTTCCACCCCCTCTAAACAAATAAAAGAAAACTCAACTATTTTTCTTGTCAACTAAACCATGAACCCCTTGAGGGCCAGGCCTTCGGATTCTAAGCACCCGTCACGTTTTCAGGCACAACAGTTACTCAAAGGACCAAATTGAAAGCAGTCTTCAAACCAGGTACCCTAAGGTGCAAATGAGCTAAATACTAAATACATTCAGCCTCCCTCCAGCTGTTGTCAAAAAGCAACCAGAGAAAAATGTTTCTTTTCTATTTAGAAACACTAATGTGCAATAGAGACACAAAAGAAAAAAAGTTTCCTGATTAATATACTATTCCAGAAACAGCTACATAACAGCCTGCAAAGCTAGGAAAGCCTGTTTGGACAAGGCTGTTCTTTGATAACAAATTAATAACAAAGCCAATTCTAGAAGGACAAAACACTTTCACCATTTTAATCCGGTCACCTATGCACATTTCCTTTCAAGACAGAAATATTTAAAATAAAACCAAACAATTTTCACGAAGATAATTTTTTTCTCTACAGAAAGACTAGAAGGAAATTTATCAAAATATTAACCTGAGTTTTCTTTGGGATAATGTGTGACAAATTTTCTTTTTTGTACTTTCTGTATTTTCTGAATTATCTCTAAGGAACACATAACAATTTTTTTAATTTGAAAAAAATACTACAGCAATTTTCCAAACTGGGACGTGTTAAAGATCAACCACAGGCACTTTTGTTATATGAAAAAGCAGTAAGGTTGAAAAAATTGTTTTAATGTTTATTTATTTAGAGAGACAGAATCCTAAGCAGGCTCCATGCTCAGCATGGAGCATGACGTGGGGCTCAATCCCACGACCATGCGATCATGACCTGAGCTGAAATCAAGAGCTGGATGCTTGACCAACTGAGCCATCTAGGCTCAAGGAACCCCCAGGGTGAAATTTTATAATACTGAGAGAAAACAAACTGTATTGTCTACTATAGGACCCACTAGCCACATAGGACTATTAAATTTAAATAAATAAAAATTCAGTTCCTCAGTTGTACTAACCATGTTTCAAAATGTTCAATAGCCATGTATGGCTAATGTCTACTTACTGGACAGCAAAGAAACAGAACATTTCCATAATCACGGAGAGTTCTAGTGAAGAGTGCGATCTTAAAATAATATTACTATTTAGTTGACCATAAGCAAAAGTATTTTATCATATGACTTAACAATAAAGAATATGGGGCTAGGATAGAGAATCAGGCCTGGACTTCTACAATTAGACCCTTTGGCCTTCCATAAATAGAAACCTGGATAAAATATATGAAACAACTGCTTTCCAACACTAGTCAAAAGGCAGTCCAGAGCTGTGACCCTTGAGAGAAACCTAAGTGAGCCATACTTTTGCCCAAGCTTACTATCCGATAACACGTCCCAGGGAGCAAAGCAGGACAGAAGACCTCAAACAGAGCACAGAAGTTTTAAAACAAGCAGAAAAAAATTTTAATTGAAAATTTAAATTAAACAAACTAGAAAGACAGAGATCAGAGTTCCAAGAAGGCAAGGCAGCTGAAATACAAAGGCAGAGTACTGGAAAAGAGAGAGCTATGCAGAACAAGAGCTCTAGAAACCTGTACGGTGTTCCTTTGAGTCTGGTTGAAAACAAAGTCACACAAGTTAAGATGAGAAACTCTGCAGGGGTAGGCAAAGAAAAATTAACCAAAAGTTGTAAGCTGAACAACTGTAAGTGTTCACATGGGGTTGGGGAAAATTTGCGTGCCAAGTAGCCTGAGTGGAAAGGTCTCACTGAACATCCAAGATATTCAGAAGGGACTCCAGAGGATCACACCTTAGTACTAGGCCTAAACTAGCCTTTGAGAAAAGGCTATTCTAGACCTGGCCCAATAAAGCTTAAAAACAAACTGATCCACAAGTAACTTAATTGCCTATCAAAACAAATTTCAACATTCTTTAAAGAAAACAACAGAATCCGGCATTCAACATAGCATTCACAATGTCCAGCAACCAATAAAAACCACTAGACTTGCAAAAAGCAGGAAAATGTGACCCAAACGGGGGGGGGCGCGTTCAACAGAAACAGTGAACCAAATTAGACATGACCCAGAAATGACAGAGATGATGGGAATTCGCAGACAAGGACTTTCAAATGACAATTATAAATTTCTAAATAATTTAAAGGAAAACCTGAATGCAATGAAGAGAAAATAAGAGCTATTTTTTAAACGAATGATCTGGAAGTGACATTCTGAATTTATGATTCACTCTATAAAACTAGGGACTTGAAAAAAAACTGTCAAATAATGAAGGGCTGGTGCCATGAATTATTAAATTGAAGTCATCTCCTGCATTAAAAAAATATATATATCCTGGGGCGCCTGGGTGGCGCAGTCGGTTAAGCGTCCGACTTCAGCTCAGGTCACGATCTCGCGGTCCGTGAGTTCGAGCCCCGTGTCAGGCTCTGGGCTGATGGCTCAGAGCCTGGAGCCTGTTTCCGATTCTGTGTCTCCCTCTCTCTCTGCCCCTCCCCCGTTCATGCTCTGTCTCTCTCTGTCCCAAAAATAAATAAACGTTGAAAAAAAAAAATATATATATATATATATATTCTTTTCCATAAAAACCCAAGCTTCCAAAAAAAGAAAAACAATCATTGCATTCAATTCCCTTGGTAACTTTGAAAACGAAAAGAAAAAATATTTGGGGCCCTATTAGATTTTAAAACCTAATAGTATAAAAGAGAAATGTAATTAAATAATAAATTAAATTCTACTTATTTCAATTTCTAGTGTTAAAGAAACCCATACCTACATTTAATGTTAAGAAATTATTAAAAGTTACTTGATGAAGCATTACTGCCTAACACTCGTACCAGGCGAGCTCTGGAGCCAGACTGGTTACATGTGAATTCCAACCTGGTCATTTACTAGCTGTGCAAACCTGGGCAAGGTTTCTTACCTTCTCCATTCCTGTTTCCTCAGCTGTAAAGTCAAGATAACAACTCTACCCACCTCATCAGGTTATTATGAGGATTAAATGAGTTAAAGACATATCCAGTTCTTAGAACAGAGCCTGGTAACAAGGCTAGTTATTATTTATTCATGCACAGAATCAGCACTCTGAAACAATTTAATGTGTTCATAATGGCCTAAAAAAATATTAGGAACTAACAATACAAATGTAAGTAAGATATTTCCAATTCTGAAAAGTTTTTAAATCAAGTGAAGGAAATAGATTCATAATATAATTAACAAGCCTGGCAAGAATAAGATGCGTAGGACCATAAAAACAATATGAACAAGGAGACTAGAGGGAGGAAGAAATTATCTGGGTTTGATGTAAGGGGCATTTCTAGGGAAGTTTCCGGGGAAAGAACTTTCAGGTTCAATCCTGAAATCCAGCAGGATTCTACATCCCAT
The DNA here is from genome assembly GCF_022079265.1 of Lynx rufus. Classification (NCBI taxonomy): domain Eukaryota; kingdom Metazoa; phylum Chordata; class Mammalia; order Carnivora; family Felidae; genus Lynx; species Lynx rufus. The sequence goes on along the minus strand of NW_025814823.1, from coordinate 213,852,612 downwards.
GAAACAAAGAAGAGCCTGCATTACAGGCAAAAGAAACAAAAAGCGGACAGGCAGTGACTACATGCAGAACATAATGAGCCCTGGAAAGGAGGTACACATCTTTCCAAAATGTTACGACTTTCATTTTTTAAATGTTGTACCAACCCACTGTCCTCCCCAACTAATGCCTGCCTGCTGTACCTTTCACCAGACAGATTGGGGTTTGTTTTCTAGTATCATCGGCATGTGGTAGCAGCCTAGGATACTAAGCTAGAATTGGCTAGGTTGTGTTTTCTGACCGTCAGAAATTTAAATAAACACAAAATAATCAATAGCAAATTTATGTAAAAGCCCATAAAAATTATAATTCAACTTTAAAAATAACTGTGTTTATAGTAACTGGTCAATTATCAAACAAGCACTTTTCCCTAGCAACTCATTAGTCAAATAGAAAGGTATTTATTCCATGCCCCCAGAGGGTATCTCGGCTATCTAGTTCCAAAAATGGCGGGGGGGGGGGGGGGGGGGGGGCGGGGCAGAGGGGCGGGCGAAATCAAGATTATTCTGAGAAGCCCATAGTTAAACTTCTCTTTACAGATCTAAAAACACAAAATCCCTCTAATGCTGCTTTACAATGATTTTTTTTCATTCTCATGAAAAATCAATGGGATTAGCAATTTACAACTCTGTGCTGAAGTCATACTGAGGTTTATCCTCACTGTATGCAAAATTAAATCTTATATATTACAACCAATGGAACAAGCAATGCTCACGAAGTTTGTGTGAGAAATTCCTCAATTCCAAAATATGCTAACTTACAATTTAGTGTTACTACTAAAAATGAGAAGAGTCTAAACACAGACTTACTTCAGATAAGGCATTCATTCCATTTATGATTGGACCTTCTTCTGGCTATAGTTAGTTTCTGCCTCAGAGAAGTAATAAAAAGGGACTCAGACATCATCTCCCTTTGCAGCAACTTCCTGGGAAGGGCAAATCTCTCATGCTCACTCCAATAAAAAGGTTATTCAGACTACCTCAGATATTTGAAAAACGGAAATCTCATGTGCAGAAGGCTGAAATAGTGCAGGTAATATGCAGATGTTGTTTACTATTTTTTAAACTCCCCAAAAAGGTACAATAAAATAACTGAGTGGTGAAAGTGTCTTGGCATCCTGACATTTCTGCCATTTATTTTAAGAAATAATAATAAATTAAGCTAAATCCAAAGAACAAAGTCACCTCTGAGATTAGCATACTTAAGGCACCGGTATAAACTGGGATGGGAGGGTAGCTGGATGAGTGAATACACAATTAAGATTTCCACCTAATTTAAAATGTATAGAATGTATTTGTAGTTCACGTTTTTGTAAAGGAAACTGTGAGAAGTCTATGCAGAGAGGACACGGTTCTTTATGTCCACTGCCCAAAAATTACTTCAGTGAAAATGACACACTGACAGGTACCTTAATAATTTTGCTGCAAAAAACTTCTATATTCCTTGACTTGTGTTACAAAACCAAAAGCAGCTTTGTTCATACATCTGGCAGTCTAGTGACGCCTTGTGATCAAACCGATCAACTACAAGTCTTAAGATTTCACAAAGTCTAAAGCATATTAACAACACTAAGTAGTATTTGCCTCAAACATACGTATATTTGTTAACTTTTAAATTAATGAGATATGTAATTGTTTGAAACAACTGGCAGTTTTAGCATGTATAAATGTACAGTGTAAATAATAATATAACGAACACTTGGGGCCTCCTACCCTGGGGAAGTCAGGCCCCACTGTGCACTTAAGGTCACCAACCACCAGACCAACATGCTCTCTTCTTCACATATAATCTCAACTCCTCTGCACATGTCCCTCAACAATGCAGCACAGTACCTAACTTCTGAAGGCCAAGCAGCAACCCCAGACAGGCCCACCAATCTCACCGCTCCCTCTAACCCCTCTGAACAAGAGCACTTCCTTCCTTCTGTCTCATTCTTACCCTTTAAAGACCTAATCCAAGTTTTGCTTCCTCCTCCAATTACCAAAGATCCCCACAATTTCTCTTCTTTGAGCAACTGTACTTTCAGAGAACCATATTGTTAAACCTTAATCAGTTATCGAATTATTACAAATACGCAAGTGTTTCCCAAATGGATTTTAAGATTCTTCAAGCACTTCCTTGATCACAGCACCTGTCAGTATAGCGATAAAAACTGGTATTTGCCACCACTCATTACCTGGAAGCAACTTAAAATTTTAAGAATTTAAAATTCAACAACTGAACATTTAAAAATGGTCAAAATGGTAAGTGTTATGTTGTGTATGTTTTACCATAATAAAAAATATGCTTTTTAAACAAAATCAGCAAGGTACTAACAGTACCTTCCTGGGGCAGAAAACAGATGCTTTCTTCTTTTAAAAGAAATTTACTTTTTTCTCCTCTCATTCTGGATTCTCTCCTTTTAAGCTGAAATTACAGGTCATTTCCTAATATGTCCGAAACACATAACTAAGATGCTACAGGTGATATTCTAGCATTTACAGCCACTCTAAACTCCAGAGGGTACTGCTTTTTTTTTAAATTGCCCTAAGTATTAGCCTCACAGTTTATCCAAATTCCTAATTCAAATGGACACTCTGAATTCCCAACCCAAATGGACACTCAGAATCATTTGCTGAGAATGAAGCGGCCTGTGGCTGACTCATAGCATGAGTGAGAAGTCCTAAGGCTTCTGGGGCTTTGGGGTTGCTTGTTTCCAGAGCTTAGCCTAGCCTAGCCTAGCCTACCCAGTACCAGGTAGCATGAGATAATTTTGAAAACTATTTTGTTTCACAAAATCTTAAGTGTATTTAAATACTTCGGAGAAAGTTTTAAAGACTTCTGCCATCTCTTCATTCTCTTCCATCAGGGGAGAACGGTGCAAGAGAACAGCCCAACTTGATTAAATCAGCACTGATATTGAGTAGTGACAAGTTACTTTCATAAAATGTTACAAAAGAGGTAAATTTAAGATGTAGCCACCTTACATGTTGAGATTCACTCTCCCAGCATGCCATACTTGCATTCCCTACTCCTTGCATGCTTACTTGCATGACAGACATGTATACTGTCAAAGGAAATTTAGCTGTGTAAGACAAGTTAGTAAACCAAATGCCGATGTGCCATTAGCACGTATGATATAAGTTTATATGAAGAGACTGTTGGTAATGGAGGGGTCTGAAAACATCTCCATGGTGCTAAGTGGCACCAAAGTGGGTATCAGTAACGTTAAGACAAGACCCAACTACATTCCATTAAAGAACACTCTGACTTACCTGCCAAAAAAAATTAACTTTGAAAAACCCTGTTTTTCGTCAGTGGAGAACTTAACTACAAATTCTAATCTGCACCACCAGAAGTGGTAATGGGCCAACAACAGCAGCACAACATGAGCATAACACAAAGACTGCTTAGGCCAGCGATCTCCTGAATAATCCATCAAGGTGCAGTTAGAAATTATCAGCACTTCTATTTTTATCTGAAAAAATACTTGCTAATACTGAATATCTAGAGTTAACGTTAATGCCCTCACTGACTCTCTGTCAATGGCCATATGTCATCAACAGGCATAAGTGGAAGGCTAACCCAAAGAGGACTGACAACATGCTGGGCAATGTGACATACAGTACTGGTACATGCTAAGCAAGAATCTAGTTTTAATCAAACCCTGATCAAATGGGCAAAGTAATTTTTTTTTCATTTTTTTTAACGTTTATTTATTTTTGAGAGGGAGAAAGAGACAGAGCGTGAGCAGGGGAGGGGCAGACAGAGGAGACACAGAATCCAAAGCAGACTCCAGGCTCTGAGCTGTCAGCACAGAGCCCGACACAGGGCTCAAACTCACGAACTGTAACATCATGACCTGAGCCAAAGCCGGACGCCTAACCAACTGAGCCGCCCAGGTGCCCCAAATGGGGAAAATTTCTCTTACTCAGTGAAGTAGAAACCACCTTGATCAGAAGATCTACAAGAGGATGGCCAAAAGAAAAATGTTCGAAATTAATGAAAACAATCTTGTAAGTTTGCTTTCCATCAGCAAGAAGAAAGAATGAACACTGCCCTAAGCATAAAGTACCCACTGTTGTCCTATTAGCTAAGAATGGACTATGTGTATTCAATTTTTAAATACACACAAATGCAAAACTCAAAATCTTTTACTGAAAGAACACCTCATAATAGAATTATTCTTAGAAACTGTTTTGTAAGTGGGAAAAAGAAATTACTTGTAAGAAAAATGACACAATGTTAATTACCAATCTCACAACATCTAAATGTTTTTAAAAGTTAAAGAGCAGTGGGGCACCTGGGTGGCTCAATCAGTTAAGTGTCCAACTTCGGCTCAGGTCATGATCTCACAGTTCGTGGGTTTAAGCCCACATCGGGCTCTGTGCTGGCAGCTCAGAGCCTGGAGCTGGCTTCGGATTCTGTGTCTCCCGCTCTCTCTGCTCCTCCCCCACTCACGCTCTGTCTCTCTCAAAAATAAACAAACATTAAAAAGAAAAACTTAAAGAATGGTGGAAGCTCTAAGGAAGAATATTCTGTTTTACTGAACATGTATCTGCTTGTTAAAGGGAGTGAAACTTTTAAAACTACTATTTTCCCCATTCAGTGACTAATAACTTTTAAGTCTGCCTAAATAATAAGCTTTTGGCTATTTTGTGTAAGTTCTTCCCAAAAGGATTTTAAACTTTTGCAAAAATCTTTTTTTTTTTTTTTTTTTTTTTTTTTTCCTTAAGAGGCAGCAGGAACAGGAGAGAAGGGCAGAGGGAGAGGGAAAGACTCTCAAGCAAGCTCCATACTCAGCAAGTAGTTCGGTTGCAGGGCTCAATCTCAAGACTCTGGGATCATGCCCTGAGCTGAAATGAAGAGTCAGATGCTCAACCAACTGACCCACCCAGGTGCCCTTTTTTACAAAAATCTTTTAAACAGAATTCAGCTTTTAGTTTATACACAAAAGCTTACCACTAAGTAATTCAATCCAGTTCTGGACCGTTTCTGGAGGTTGCGTCTCCTTAACATGCTTTAGAGCTTCATCAAGAAGAACATCCCCCGTTGGAGCATCTGACTTACAGATCACCTAAAATGTAAGCAATAGGAATGAAATGATCACGAATTCTTTTTTCTGACTTCATCTCTTTAAATGAAAAACTTAATTATGCAAAAACTTCTTAAAGTTCTTCACACAGTGTGAATGTTCAGATTTCAAATTAATTCTCTATTCAGAAATCCAACATTGAACCTAACCAGATTAGCCACAATCATGAATGAAAATAAAGTGTGCAAGAATTAGTAAAGACAAATGCCAGAACAGTTGATACTAATTCTTTTCATTGCTAAACCTTAGGCTATTTAATCACGAAATTCATTTTTTAAACATTTATTAGTCATAGAAATAAACTCAATTATATATAAAAATTCAGTATATGATAAATGTGGCATTTTACAGCAGTGGAGAAATGAATTTTTCAATGTTACTGAAACAAATGGCTAGCCAATTAGGAGTAAAAATTAAGTAAGACTTGGCTCCTCAAGAGCTTATGCCACGATAAGAGATAAAAATTTTAAATATGAAATATAATTTGGCAGGTGAGAAAGTTTTTTTTTCAAAATTGTGACAACTAGGGGCGCCTGGGTGGCTCAGTCGGTTAAGCGGCCGACTTCGGCTCAGGTCATGATCTCACGGTTCGTGAGTTCGAGCCCCGTGTCGGGCTCTGTGCTGACAGCTCAGAGCCTGGAGCCTGTTTCAGATTCTGTGTCTCCCTCTCTCTCTCTGACCCTCCCCCATTCATGCTCTGTCTCAAAAGTAAATAAACGTTAAAAAAAAAAAAAATTAAAAGAAAAATTGTGACAACTAGCAGAACCTTGAATATACCGATAGGTTTGGTAACACAATTGTTACACTACAAAACTTTAAAAAAAATTTTTTTTTAACGTTTATTTATTTTTGAGACAGAGAGAGACAGAGCATGAATGGGGGAGGGTCAGAGAGAGAGGGAGACACAGAATCTGAAACAGGCTCCAGGTTCTGAGCAGTCAGCACAGAGCCGGACGCGGGGCTCGAACTCATGGACCGCGAGATCGTGACCTGAGCCAAAGTCGGATGCCCAACTGACTGAGCCACCCAGGTGCCCCACTACAAAACTTTTTAAAGTTAAGATGGTTATAGACTCACTCCATCTAAAAGTGGAAAAAGACAAGACTGGGGAACAAGAAGAAAATGCTATTTACTGCTCTGGCCAAGCATTAGATTTCTGCAGCCTTCACGGAGTTCTTGGCTAAGAAACAAATTTCTGGTTGAAATTCTCTATAATCAAATTGTAATCTGCTATATTACTTATGTTACCTTTATTAAAACATTACAAAATCTAACTATTATTTTGTAAATGCAGCAGTCTTCCCTTAAACTTATCCTCAACAATTGTCCTTACCTTTCTGTTCGATCTTCTGAAAAGTTAAAAAAAATATATAATGAGATCTGTTTCTGAGACAGCATGACCCAACAGAAATATAATTAGAACAAATGTAAGCCACAAATTTTTTTAAACTTTTGTAATTATTTTAAAAAAGAAAGACACAGGTGAAATTAATTTAAATGTATTTGCTTTAACCCACCATAGCCAAAATATTGACATGTAACAAATATTTTTAAATTGAGATATTTTACATTCTTTTCCATAGTAAGTCTTCCCAACTCCAGTGTGTTATTTACAACATGCCCCAGATGCACTAGCCACATTTCAAGTGTTTGGTTCACAGACACCATCACTGTAGCTAGGGGCTACAGTGTTGGCAGATACGGAACATTTTCCATCGTCACAGAAAGTTTTGCTGGACAGTGCTATTCTGGACCATGCTTTTAGTTAAGGGGTCAGAGAGAAGAAAAAAAGGAGAACCTTGGGAGAAAAAGTTGTATCTTTATACACTGTAGTCTTGCCACCACTTCTTACTTCCCACTTGCTCCTTAAATCCACTGCAATCACCTCATGCCCACCTTCTGAGATGGGTCTTCTATCAGGTCACAATAACCTGGGTGTAGGTGGGGCTTTTTTCTTACGAAATTCTCTCACAGATAGATTACTCTTCTCTATCACCTCTGTAATTATGCTACTCTACTTAATCTAATAATCTTTCACTTGTATTAAGCTTCCTAACTAGCCTCCCCAAACTATTTATAGCCCTTTTCAATCCATTCTCCTGATTTTAATTTTTTTAATTTATTTAAATCCAAGTTATTTTACATATAGTGTAATGATTTTGAGAGTAGTGATTGATCACTTAATTTATCATATATAACACTCAGTGCTGATCCCAACAAGTACCCTCCTTAATGCTCATCACCCATTTAACCCATACCCCCTCAATGACCTTTCTAAAAGGCAAATCTTAGCTCAACGGTTTCTGCGTAAAAGTCTTCAATGTGTAGAGTAAGTTCCAAACCCCTTATCAAATTTCAGCAATGTGTGGACCACTAGTAAATATGCTCTCCCCACACCTTTAATTTCTATTTAGTGTATTTCTCCTTAGAGGAGAGCCTCATTCTTAAATATGAACAGATAACCAAGGATAACAAGATACTAAAATAAAACCTTCAACATGGAAGAGACCAAAAGACAGAAAATAAGAACTTTGAAGAAACAAAAGAAATTTTCAAAACAGGCGTAATATCCTTAGAGATTTAAAGGAAGATACTACATCCCTAAAATAAGAAGGTGTGATTAAAAGACAAAACAAAGCAAAAAACAAAAACAAAACACACGAAAACAAGAAAAGGTCCCTGGAAATCAAAAACATGAGAGCCACAATAAAAAACTCAACAGAGAATTAAAAGGTAAAGGAGCCAAGAGAATGCCAATTATACCTCAATAAAGCTAGGAAATTAAGAAACAGAAAGAAAAAAGACTAGTCAAGAGGTCCACATCAAACTTATAGAGGTCTAGAAAATGGAGCACAGAAGATACAAAAATAGAAGAAAATTTTCTAAAACCAAAACTAAACACTTCTACCACGAAAGAGCCCATGCATAATGATTTTCAATATACATGCTGTCACAGTGAGCACAGCATAATGAATTTTAAAAGACCCACATCAAGGGACAGCGTACAATTTCAGAACACCAGGGAAAAACAAAAGATCTGAAACACTTCCAGACTGGAAAACAAGTATCACACAATGAATGAAAACCAGAAGGGCACCAGACCTTAACAGCAACTGTGCATACCAGAGGACAATGGGGAAATGACTTCAAAATTCTGTGGGAAAGTAACTTAAATGCAACATTCTATTCCCAAACCGTCAAATAAAAATGAGGTAAAGAAATTTTCAGGAATGCAAAGTCTCAAAACATTTCCTCCCTCCAGGATAGAAAAACAAAAAATACTAGATCCAGAAAACAGGGGGTTGAAAGCAGTAAAATATGACAGGAAGTTCCAGTAGCACCAAATCATAACCAGTCCAAACCAATGTACTTGAACATTTGAAAATTAATAATGCTAATTTTTTTCCAAGGGAGCATGTGAGAAAAAAGAGATAGCTACATAGAAAAAATTATTTTTTAATTTTTTTAACGTTTATTTTTAAGAGAGACACAGAGAGAAAGAGGGGTAGAGGCAGAGAGAGGGAGACACAGAATCCGAAGGAGGCTCCAGGCTCTGAGCTCGAACTCACGAACCCTAAGATCATGACCTGAGCTAAGCAGGACACTAAACCGACTGAGCCAACCAGAAGCTCCAAAAAGATTTTTTTTAAAAGAAAATTATGAAAACTCTTAAAAAAAAATGAAAGGAGAATATAGGATCTGACATAACTCTGCAGGCAACAGTAACATAATTATAATACTATAAAGTAATTGTTATGGTTTTGCTCAAAATTACAACATAACCCTATTAGGAAAACTGGGGGTAGAGATAAGTAGTATGTGAGAGAGCCAAATATTCACCTTTTCTTTTCTTTTTTCCATCTTTCTTAATAGAAAGTAAACAGCATTTCAAAGTGACTAACCAAGAGATGGCAGGGGCCCCTGGCTGGCTCAGGCAGACAGCATGTGACTATTTATTTTGGGGTTGTGAGTTCGAGCCCCATGTTGGGTGTAAAGATTACTTAAAAATAAAATCTTAAAAAAGAGAGAGAGAGAGAGATGGCAGTATAAACTCATTAGAAATATGGAGAAAAATGCCAAAAGAAATAACTAAGAGAACAGCAAGTTAAATAGTGGTCTCCAAGAGGTGTTCATGGCCTAACCCTTGGAACCCTTTTCAGCAAAATCCCTGTAGATAAGATTAAGTTAAATTAGATCTGGAGACGGTCTGGATTATCCAGGATTAATTAGATCAGGATTATCTAGGAATGAAAGCATCCTTATAAAAAACACACAATGCAATGAAAGCGTCCTTATAAAAAAACACACAAAGGAGAGACACAGAGGAGAAAGCAGTGCAAAGACAGAGCACAGAGATGCAGTCAAAAGTCAAGGAAACCCTGGAGCAAGCAGAAGCCAGAATTAAGACACAGTATCCTTCTTGAAGCCTTCTATGAGAGCATAGCATATGCTGGCCTCCAGAACTGAGAGAATAAGGATCAGTTGTTTTAAGCCATCAAGTTTGTTATAATCCGTTAAGGAGACCCTGCAAAACTAATACAAGGACTAAGAAGAACTGCCTCTCAGGAGCAGGACTAAGGAGTGGGGAAAAGTGAATAGAAGATTGTTATTTTTTGTTATAACTTTTACAATTTGATTTTATAACCATTAATATGTATTACTTTAATAAAATCCATCATTATTTTTAGGTCAATAAATTAAATCATATGGAGTATTTTTCCAAAAAACACATCAACCACCTAGTTAAGGTCACACCAACAATGAACTGAAACAGAAAGCCCGTGAGGTAGGGAACATGTGTCTCTTGGCCTCCACTGTACTCCCAGGGTCGAGCAGTGTATGGTAGACTTAAGCACTAACTCAATATTGGACAAATGAATAAATGAACAAAAGAGCAAATAATCTGCTGATAACCAACACAAAGCTAGCTCTTATTCCCACAAAAAGAACCAGTATCAAATCTTTTCATTTTAGGTCAGGGCTTCATAACATTAATGTCAAATTGTTTATAATTACTATAATCAACAGCAATCTATGTGTATGTTTTATTGATAACTATAATGGCAAATTCTTAAAGTTTTCCTCCATAAATCTACGGTTACACAGTAAAACAGAATAAAATTTATATTCTGCTTTATGATACAGTTCTCTAAAACAGTAATTTTAAAACCAATCTCAGGCCAGCTCATATAACTCTACTTTGCATGACTAAAAGTAGATTTAATTTTAAAATCCGATGAGGAATATGTTCTGCTATACAATGTTTACTTTGCATATAATTTTCAAGAACATATAAATGGCTCTCTTTCCTATAGGATTATGGCATATCAATCAAGAAACATTCAGTTTTGATCTAAAACTATGTAGATTTCTTGAAGATGCTGTATTAAAGAAAAAACAGTTCTGGGCACCTGGCTGGCTCAGTCAGTTATGCATCTGACTTCGGCTCAGGTCATAATCTCGGAGTTCGTGAGTTCAAGCCTGGTGTTAGGCTCTGTGCTACAGCTCAGAGCCTGGAAGCCTGCTTTGGATTCTGTGACTCCCTTTCTCTGCCCCTTCCCCGCTATCTCTCTCCCTCTCTTTCTCTCCCTCATAAATAAGCATTAAAAAGCTAAAAAAACATTGAAAAGTTTTGAAAACATCATGCCCCCCAAGAAACACAATGACAGACTAGAAGAGAAACAGTTTTGAGTATTTCAGACTGAGGATGGAGTTAAGAATGCTAAAAACTAACCAAAAATAACGATTTATACAGCCTATCACACTAGAGAAGGCAGAGATCTAAAAAGCACATATTCATATTCTGCTAAAAAGACCAACAGCCCATGGACAGTTAATTTGCACGGTAACACCTTTGAGTTTTAAAACTAAAGTATGTCAGGTCTTTCCAAATTATGGCTTTCAGAAGGAAAATGAAGTCTAGAGTCTTTCTGAATATGTGAGATGCAGTGGCCAGTGAGCCTGACAATGAATTACATGAGTCATTACGTACAAAGAACTAAGAAACCAAAAGTACAAAAAAGATATGGAAATACGACTTCCAATAAAGTCTTAACTTTAAAATCAACTTCCTAGTTAATTCTTTAAAGGTATTAGAAATTTTCACTTTTAGTCAGCACAAACTCTTTAACAAGGATGTTATTTAGCACTCCTCTTACCTTTCTTGTTAACAGACTTTTACGTCTCATTCCACAAGCCTCTAGTTGTAACCTTCCTCTCAGTGCTAATTCAATTAACATACAGCCACGTAATCCAGATGATATACAGTCATTCCAAAATGATGTGTAACCCTAGTTTAAAAAAAACAAAAAGAAAAGAAAAGAGCTAATTTATTTTGAATTCAGATTCAAAAACAAATATTTTTAGGTAAAGTTATTTCTGGTACCTTTTACCTTTATCTTTTCATTATTATAATTTTAAATAAAATACTAAAAACTTACAATTGTTATACATTACTAATCTAGAGTTTTCAGGTGTTTATTGTCTTTTCACCACTAACCCTTACATGCAGTTAAACAAACTATGTCTCTCATTCTTCATTAAGTGTTTTCTAGGCTCTTTCAGATTACAAGGACCAGAGCTCACTCACGCAGTTAACTCCTGACTGTAGTTTATTATTAGTACATATGGGCAAGTTAAAAAGATCCGGAAAAACAATCTAGCCCAATGTAGCCTCAAAGAATATTGAAACAGCATTCATTCTTTTTAGCATAAAAACACAAAGCTAATTTTTTAATGCTTATTTATTTTGAGGGGGGAGGGCCAGAAAGAGAGGGAGAGAGAATCCCAAGCAGACCCCACACTCAGCACACAGAGCCTGACGTGGGGCTCAATCTCATGACAGCGTGGAAGGATCACGACCAGAGTAGATATCAAGAGTCAGACGCCTAACCAACTAAGCCACCCAGGCACACCCACAAGATTAATTTTGAAAAAATATATTAGCAAATTTATGTGCTGGCCCATGCCTAAAGCTCTGAATAACAAACAGTAAGGCAATCAGATGCTCCACCCTCACTCCAACAGAAATTTAAGGGCAACATGCGAGGTGGAAGAACCACCAGACAGAAGGAGACTAACAGACTATCTAGAGATCTGGGGATACTCATATCAACCAGACGAAGTCTGGGCACTATTTGAGAGCAAATAATTGGGAGTCCTCCAAAATATGAAGCTATGAACTTTGCCAACTACTAATCTAAAGCCCCCTACTCTGGGGACACCTAGATGGCTCAACAGATTACACATCGACTCTTAGATTTTGGCTCAGGTCCTGATCTCACAGTTCCTGAGACTGAGCCCCGCTTAGGGCTCCATGCTGTGCGCTAACAGAACACAACCTGCTTGGGATTCTCTCTTTCCCTATCTCTCTGCCCACACCCACCCCCCCCCCGCCCCCCGCTTACTTGCTTGCACGCACACTCTCTCTCAAAAAATAAAATAAACTTAAAAAATTTTTAAAAAAATGTAAATAATAAAGTGCCTAACTCAGAGGAGAAAGGAGAACTTCTAAATGGTTCTCAGAACCTAGTAACATATAGTCTTGGTAGGAGGGAGAGCAGGCCAATGGATTCTCTGAGTAATGGAGGGTCTAGGATTAGGGAGGGACCTAGCCCTTTGATTCTGGCACTTGTTCAAGGTCAGTCTTGGTACTTTGCCAGGTCACAGTGGTCAGCCTGTATACAGATGGTGACTGACCACCAAGGTCCATGAGATTCCACTATCAACACAGGGACTTAAATTAGCCTAATAAACTACCACTCCTGAGGGAAAAGGCTTTGGGAAAGTGAGAATTTAGATTAAGAGAGCCACAAAAGAATAAACAAATTAGCAATTTAAAGAGGTCAATTTAAACTCTTTTTTTTTTAAGTTTATTTAGTGTGTGGGGGGGGGAGAGGGAGGAAGGGAGGGGGAGAGAGGGAGGGAGAGACAGAGGGAAGGAGAGACAGAGGGAAGGAGAGATAGAGGGAAGGAGAGATAGAGGGAAGGAGAGACAGAGGGAAGGAGGGAGGGAGGGAGGGAAGAAGAGAGGGAGGGAAGGAAGGAGAGAGGGAGGGAAGGAAGGAGAGAGGGAGTGAAGGAAGGAGAGAGAGGGAGGGAAGAAAGGAGGGGGGAGGAGGAGGGGAAGCAGAGAGAGGGGGAGGGAAGCAGAGAGAGGGAGGGAAGGGAAGGAGAGAGGGAGGGACGGAGAGGGAGAGGGACGGAGAGAGGAGGAGAGGAGGAGAGGGATGGAGAGGGGGAGAGGGGGCAGAAGGGGAAAGGGGGAGAGATGGAGAGGGGGAGAGGGGGGAGGGGGGAGAAAGGGAAAGGGGAAAGGGGGGGAGGGGGAGGGATGGAGAGAGGGAGAGGGGGGGAGAGGGAGGGAGAGGGGGAGAGGGGGAATGGGGAGAGGGGGGGAGGGATGGAGAGAGGGAGAGAGGGGAGAGAGGGGAGAGAGAGGGGAGATGAGGGGAGAGAGAGGGGAGAGAGAGGGGAGAGGAGAGGGGGAGAGAGAGGGGGAGAGAGAGGGGGAGAGAGAGGGGGAGAGAGAGGGGGAGAGAGAGGGGGAGAGAGAGGGGGAGAGAGAGGGGGAGAGAGAGGGGGAGAGAGAGGGGGAGAGAGAGGGGGAGAGGGGGAACGAACCCCAAGCGCGACCTGAGCTAAAACCAAGAATTGGATGCTTACCCAACTGAGCCACACAGGTACCTAGGCTAATTTAAATATGAGGCAGGGGAAGCAGAAATTGACTGAATTTGAGAGAATACTTTTAAACTTAATAAACAATAGGGGTCTGATTAAATTAATACTGCCATAGGTTTAGTGAAGTGGCTACTGAGATCAGTTAAGTTACAGAGGTTAGGTAATGCCCACAGCCTATGTACCCATGCCACCAGAAGCCTGGGAATGGATTCCACATGAAATCAAAGTTACAGATATCTGGCTTCTACTGACCTGGACACGGAGATGGAGCTCCCAGGTAAGCCTCTAGCAACTGCAAACAACAGAGTGCACCTCATGAAGCAGTAACGGATGTGGACAGTACCACGCCCTGTCTGTCTACAAGTCCGGAAATTCCAGATGAACTGTACTGAGAAGCTCCCATTTGTTAGCTAAGGATGAAATTACGTCTCAATCTCAACTACTCCCAAGGTAACTGTGTATCCAGACCTTAGCCAACTGGAGTCTTTAACAGCAGACTTTAAAAACTTACATGAAGTGAACGGCTTTTAGGCATCACCAGTAGAAAACATACAATTAAAATCACATGGGAAAGTGGACTAATCAGCACAGACAGTTCTGTAGCAAAACATGATCAGGAATTAACCAAGTTGGGAGAGGGGAGGGAGAGGAGGAGTACTAAAAAATGCAAGATTAAATTTAAAATTTTGAATGGTGGGGCACCTGGGTGGCTCAGTCGGTAAAGTGTCCAACTCTTGGTTTCAGCTCAGCTCACGATCTCACGGTTTCGTGAGTTCAAGCCCTGCATCAGACTCTGGAGACTGCTTCAGATTCTGTGTCTCCCTCTCTCTCTGCTCCTCCCCCACCCATACTCTGTCTCTCTCTCCAAAAATAAACACTAAAAAAAAAATTTTTTAATAAAAAATTAAAAACAGAGTCTCTTTTTGTGACGATGTTAACTAAATCCATTTTGGTAAACATTTCACAATATTTGTAAAACAAACCACCATTCTATGCTCCTTAAACTTACACAACAATGTATGTCAATATTTCTCAGCACTCCTGCAGGGGCAGGAGGGTGGTTAGTATCTCTAAAATTGGGATGCATTTCAAATAAGATGGTATTTTAAAGGAAATGCCACATTACAGTTATTGAGCCTAAACCCATGGAAGAGAGAAGAGACATGTGGCATAGGCCCCACATGTCCACAGCAGTGTAGTGATGTCAGTTACCTGGAGTACTTAAAACTTGGTACAAGACTGGATGACTGAAACCACATCCAGGCATGCCATCAGTCCACCTGACTTCTCAGTGGAAAAGATTTTTTACAAGGGCAGGTCAATAACCACTGCCTGAAAGATTCAGTCCTCAGACAAACCATTACTCCCTGAAACAATTGCAAGAACTGTAGTCTAGGCGGGATGCAAGACATGATGTGTTTGCCCCATAAAAATATACTCTGTTAAGCAGGGCAAGCCAGCCACAATAAAAGTAACAGTTAAAATAGGTGAGGAAGACCCAGCAATATAAAGCAGTTTATGATCTGGCTCAAAAGGCACAACTACCTACATTTGCAGCCATGTTTTAAGAGGGTAAAGAAGTCCCAGTTATGATTATGTACCCAGTGACACCACACAGCTCTTACACTTATAAGTCAATAATCATTTCAGATCCCTAAATGGGTTTGAGATTCTACCACCAGCAATGGAGTATCTTCACGCCCTCGGTTAGTCCAAGGATAGGTACTCAACATTCAGGGTCACACTGAGAGAAGACCACTGGCCAGACAATCAACTTACTGATGAAGCAGCAGCAGCTGCACTAGGAATACCAGTAGCCACAGGACCTTAAGGATGCCTGCCCCGCCCCCCCCCCCCCCCCCCCCCCCCCGGTTAACTGTAGAAGAAACAACTGGAGGTTAGAAAACCATGTGCAGCTCACAAGGCCTCCAACAAAGAACAGAACAGAACACAAGAGACAAAAAATCCAAGGGTTCTGGAAACTAATTCAAAGCACCTCTACTTGCCTTTCACCATCTACTTTAGTAACAACAAATAATAACCAGATAAGGAGAAACTTTCCCAATGGGGTGCCAGCTAAATTAATTACAGAGTTGTACTTCAATCAATCTTTTGTTATTCAGAGTCCCCAGCATCACAGAGTCACTCAGTCAAATGGCCAAACTTTCAGGCAGATCTCATGAGATGGTTGTGGAACATAAACTGAAATATGAATTACCTTATCATATAGTATGCAATTCAGATGCAAGGCGGTAAGAACAATAAATATGTAATAACAAATGAGGCAGTGATCTCAGGGACATGCTCTACAGACACAATTCCCTTGATGGGCAGTTCCAAGGTCTAAGTTTAGGGGACAGAGTCTACAGAAAGCCCAATGCTGCTACACATCTAAGCAACAACCTCCAACACAGCTTATTCTCAGTGATAATATTTATTTGTATCTCTATTTGCCTGAGTCCGTCAGGTGGCTCAACCTGAGTGGGGGAAAGGGTGTTGTTTTACTGGGTCCCTAAAAATGCAAACACTGAGCTCTCACCATTCAAGGTATAAGCTCCAGAAGTACTTAATGAGAAGCATTTTGCTGTTTAAGAATCAACTCAAGTAAAAGTAGAACTTCCCTATGACCCAGCAATTTGCACTACTAGGTATTTATCCAAGGGATACAGGTATGCTATTTCGAAGGGACACATGCACCCCCATGTTTATAGCAGCACTATCAACAATAGCCAAGGTATGGAAAGAGCCCAAATATCCATCGATGGATGAATGGATAACGAAGATGTGGTATGTATGTATGTATATGTATGTGTGTGTGTGTGTACACATACACACACACACACACACACACACAATCAGCAATCAAAAAGAATGAAATCTTGCCATTTGCAACTACGTGGATGGAACTAGAGGGTATTATGCTAAGCAAAATTAGTCAGAGAAAGACAAATATCATATGACTCCACCCATATGAGGACTTTAAGACACAGAACAGATGAACACAAGGGAAGGGAAGCAAAAATAATACAAAAACAGGGAGGGGGACAAACATAAGAGACTCCTAAATATGGAGAACAGAGGGTTACTGAAGGGGTTGTGGGAGGGGGGACGGGCTGAATGGGTAAGGGGAATTAAGCAATCTACTACCGAAATCGCTGCTGCACTATATGCTAATTTGTATGTAAATTTAAAAAAATAAAATTGAAATTAAAAAGGAGTCTCTTGTGGTTTATTTCCCTCTTCTCTTCCCTCACCCCTTCCATATGTTCGTGTTTTACTAAATTCCACAAATGACTGAAATCGTATGGTATTTGTCTTTCTGACTTACTTCGCTTAGCACAATACATTATAGAACCATCCACATCATTGCAAATGGCAAGATGTCATTTTTTCTGATGGCTGAGCATTATTGCATTGTGTATGTATGTGTGTATGTTTGTGTGTGTATGTATGTCTATACACACACACAAACATACACACACAAAATCTTCTTTATCCATTCATCAGTCAATGTGGGCTCTCTCCATAGTTTGGCTCTTATTGATAATGCTGCTATAAATATTGGGGTGCTTGCACCCCTTCAAATCTGTATTTTTGTATCCTTTGGGTAATTACCTAATAATGCAACTGCCAGGTTGTAAGGCAGTTCTATGTTCAGTTTTTTGAGGCACCTCCATACTGTTCTCCAAAGTGGCTGCACCAGTTTGCACAAAGAATAACATCCTAACGACAGAACCAGTCCTGTGTATTGGGCTGTATGCTGAATACCTGTGTCTCCTTATCTTAAGCTACTTTGAAGGGATTTTGTTCAAGTAAGCAAGTAATTTCTAGTAAGGCTAAAAAGAATTTAATAAATTCTGACATGTATCTGACAAAAGTCTCTAAATAAAGCAACTACAACTAAAAGATTTACACAGGCCAATAAATATTATGCATAGCTAAAAAACTCAAATCTGCATGCACTTAACATTTAATTGTTATTAGAAACCTACTCTGATTATGACTATAAGGGCAGCTGCATTCTAGTAAACAAAAGGCAGTCCAATCCACCCACATTATCATTTGTAAGAGAGCAAATTAGGACTTATTAACCAAACAAATGTCACTTACAATTTAACTGCCACATTCCAATTAGTCTCATCTAATTAGAAGCAAATTAAATCCAATATCCCCAACCTTACAAAGGTAAAGAAAAAAACAAAACAAAACAAAAAAACACAGACACTAAAAACAAAACCAAAATGGGGTGCCTGGGTGGCTCAGTCGGTTAAGTTTCCAACTCTTGGTTTCAGCTCAGGTCATGACCTCATGGTTTCATGAGTCTGAGCCCCACATCAGGCTCTGCTTGGGATTCTCTCTCTCCCTCTCTCTCTCTGGCCCTCCCCCACTTGTACTGTCTCTGTCTCTCTCAAAATAAATACATTTTTTAAAAATTAAACAACAACAACACACTAAGATACACATTAAAAAATATTTATATGGGGCACCTGGGTGGCTCTGTCAGTTAAGTGTCTGACTCTTCATTTCAGCTCAGGTCATGATCTCATGGTTCGTGAGATTGAGCCCCACACATCAGTGTGGAGCCTGCTTGTGATTCTCTTGCATCCTCTTGCTCTCTCTGCCCCTCACCTCACTCAAAAAAAAAAAAAAAAAGTATTTACACAAAAGGGGAGTCTAGGTGGCTCAGTCAGTTGAGCATCCAACTCTTCATTTCAGCTCAGGTCATGATCCCAGGGTCACTGGATTGAGCCCCCACGCTATAGATTTTCTCCCCCGCCTTCCCTCTCCCCTGCTCACACTCTCTCTAAAAAAAAAAAGAAAAAGTATACAACAGACAAATCCAAATTGAGGGACATTTTACAAAGTAACTGGTTAAGAACTAAAGGAGATCAGATTTTAAGACTCATAGGAACAAGGGGCGCCTGGGTGGCTCAGTTGGTTAGGCGGCCAACTTTAGCTCAGGTCATGATCTCGCAGTTCATGGGCTGGAAACCCGCATCAGGCTCTGTGCTGACAGCTCAGAGCCTGGAGCCTGCCTCAGGTTCTGTGTCTCCCTCTGTTTCTGTCCCTCCCCTGATGACACTTTGTCTCTCTCTCAAAAATGAAATGTTTAAAAAAAATTTTAAAGAATTAAAGGAATAACACAATGACTAATTAAGAAAGTTGATTCATCAAATACAGAATCTCAAGAGATGAGAATTTGAGTTAAAATTAATGACCTAAATGAAAAGTTCACAAGAAGAGTTCAACAGACTTGAAATGAAAGAAAATCAAGGAACCTGAATTTGAAGAACAGCAAGAGAAAAGAAGAAAATGAGGAATGTCAAATATACTTCAATTTAAAAAAAAAAAAAAAAAGAGAGAGAGAGGGGCGCCTGGGTGGCGCAGTCGGTTAAGCGTCCGACTTCAGCCAGGTCACGATCTCACGGTCCGTGAGTTCGATCGAGCCCCGCGTCAGGCTCTGGGCTGATGGCTCGGAGCATGGAGCCTGTTTCCGATTCTGTGTCTCCCTCTCTCTCTGCCCCTCCCCTGTTCATGCTCTGTCTCTCTCTGTCCCAAAAATAAATAAAAATGTTAAAAAAAAAAAAAAAAGAGAGAGAGAAAGAAAATGAGGAGAGCCTCAGAGACTAAGGTCTTTTTTTTTTTTTTAATTTTTTTTCTTAATGTTTTTATTTATTTTTGAGACAGAGAGAGAGCATGAACAGGGAAGGGGCAGACAGAGAGGGAGACACAGAATCGGAAGCAGGCTCCAGGCTCTGAGCCATCAGCACAGAGCCCGATATGGGGCTCGAACTCACAGACTGTGAGATCATGACCTGAGCCGAAGTTGGACGCTCAACCGACTGAGCCACCCAGGCGCCCCAGAGACTAAGGTCTTTAAGACCTTAGGAATAAAATAGGAGTAAAAGGAATCTCAAAAAGAGAGAAAGTAGAAAAAATAACAGCTAAAAATTTCCCAAACCAGGTAGAAAATAATTCATCTAAGATCTAGATGCTCAACAAACTCCAAACTGGATAAACACAAAGAGATCACCAAACATAGACATCATAGTCAAACTGTTGAGGAAAAAAAAAGTATCTTGAAGGCAGCAAGAAAAAAACAACTTATCACATATAAGGGAACAATGCAAATTACCAGTTAACTTCTCACTGCAGTCACTGAAGACTGGAGACTAGAAGGCACTGAGATTTGAAGTGCCAAAAGAAAGGAAACTACCAACCAAGAATCTATACTGTGAGAGTGAGATGATTCATTTTCAGATATGCCAAATAAAAGCAGTGCTGTCTAGTTAACAATGGGTTAACTTTTAGAAGTATGTATGAACCACTCCCCGCTCCCCAAGCCCTTAGACACTTCACTTCCTGGTTCTTCTTCCTCTCTCCTTTTCACAGGGTTATTTTCGCAGGATTTGCAATAAGCATGCTTCATAGAATAAAGGGAGGAGGGACTGAAAGTCTCTGCATCACCTCAGGGAATGTACATTTGTTCCAATCAGACTACTTTTTGGCCTTACATGGGCATAAGCAACATCCAGGTGAGGCTGTAACCTCTGTAGTACTCAGCCAATGAGGAACCAGGAGAGGGACTTCATGCTAGGAGATAAATTGCCTGCTGGAACTGCCTGGAGTGTGCCCGTCCATCAGATACCCGCTCTTGGTTGATTAAACCCTTGCTCCACTGTGCTCCAAATCTCCACGTCCCTCCTTTGATTGGGTCAGTGGGCTTATCTCTCACACATACTCAGCAAAATTAACCTTCAAAAATGAATTTGAAACAAAGACATTCCTAGATAAAAGAAGAATGAATTTGTTGCTAGCATATCAACCTCATAAGAAATTAACTAAAGGAAGTTCTGCTGCTGAAAGTATCATCAGATGGTATTTCAAACCCACATAAACAAAAGACAGATACAAAGGTACATTTTTAAAACTGTATTTTCGGGGCACCTGGGTGGCTCAGTCAGTTAGGCATCAGACTCTTGATTTCAGCTCAGATCATGATCTCAGAATCACGGGATCAAGCCTCATGTCAGACTCCACGCGCTTGGGATTCTTCTTTCCTTCTCTCAAAATAAACAAACGCTTTTTAAAAAAGGATATTTTCTTTTTCCTTTTAAAACCTTATTTAAAAGCAAAGTCTTGCATAAAACTAAGTATAAAACATTGTTGTTGGGGTCATAACATAAATTTGTAATATTTCTGACAATGCAGAAAAGAAAGGGGAGTAAATAAAGCTATACTGAAGCAAAGCTTCTATATTTTGCTGGAATTAAATAAGTATTAATTTGAAGAATGTGATAAAGATATATATTGTAATTTCTAAAGTAACTATTAAGAAAAAGACTCTAATATAGAAAAGAAAGAAGAAAAAAGGGAGGAAATTTAAATGGTTTAATTATAATTTTCTATTGAACACAAAAGAAGGCAGTACAGGAGGAACAGAGGAACAAAAGGGACATCTGACAGGAAACAAAGAGCATAGTGGCTGGTGTAAATCAAACTCTATCAATAATTATGTAATTGTGAATAGATTAAATACTCCAAAGATAAAAGCTGCCAAGACTGGATAAAAGACCTAACCATATGCTGCCTACAAAAGACAGTTTAGATTCAAAGACACAAATAGGTTTACAAGAGTGAAAAGAACATGCAAACACTAATCTAAAGAAAACTGGACCAGATATATTAACAAGACAAAGCAGACTTCAGATTAAATAAAGTTAATAGGAACATATAGGGGGCATTTTCATAGGATAAAGAAGTATCAGGAAGATAGAACAATTATAAAGTAATACATACATACCTAACAGATGCAAAATACATGATGCAAAAACTGACCAGAAAGGAGAAACAATACAGTAACAGTAGCTGAAGATTACACTGACAATGATGGATAGAACTAGACAAAAAAAAAACAACGAAGATACAAAACTGAACAGTACTATCAACCAAGCTGATTTAAACGGCATTGAGAAAACTCTCAAACAATAGTTTGAAACAACAGAACTGAAATCATATAAAGTATGTTTTACTCTAAGGGAATTAAATTAGAAATCAACAGAATGAAATCTGGAAAATCTCTATTTGGAAATTAATCTACGACTTCTAAATAATCCACTGTTCAAAGAAATCACCAAAGAAGTTAGGAAACATTTTGAACTGAACGAAAACAAAAACAAAATATCAAAATCTATGAGATGCAGTGTTTAGAAAGAAATTTATCTCTGTTAAACATCTATATTGCAGGGGCACCTGGGTGGCGCAGTCGGTTAAGCATCCGACTTCAGCCAGGTCACGATCTCGTGGTCTGTGAGTTCGAGCCCCGCGTCAGGCTCTGGGCTGATGGCTCAGAGCCTAGAGCCTGCTTCCGATTCTGTGTCTCCCTCTCTCTCTGCGCCTCCCCCGTTCATGCTCTGTCTCTCTCTGTCCCAAAAATAAATAAACGTTGAAAAAAAAAAATTAAAAAAAAAAAAAACAAAAAAACATCTATATTGCAAAAGAAGAAAGGTCTCCTACCTTAAGAAACTAGAAAAACCAACTAAATCCAAATCAATCAAAGAAAAGGAAGTAATAAAAATTAGTGCAGAAACCAATGAAATGCAAAGGGGCGGGGGGGGGGGGGGAGGAAGAATCCATGAAGCCAAAAGTTATTTCTTTAAAAAAAAAAAAAATTTCAAGGTTAAAACAGGGGCATGGAATAGAGGAATAAAGAGTAAAGAGATATACAAATTACCAAAGTCAAAAAAGTAACGCAGGGACATCACTTCCAATCCTACAGAAATTTAAAGGATTATAAACAACTTTATGTCAATAAATCAGACAACTCAGACAAAATGTTCAAATTCCTGGAAAAACACAAATTACCAAAACCAACTGAAAAAGAAATAAAACTCAGAATAAACCCCTAACAAGAAACAGAATTAGGTAACAAAAATCTTTACACAAAGAGTGTCATTACGATGTATGAATAATCAGGCTGGACCAGATGCTGAGAAACCTCAATCCAGTCCCAGCCACAGGGAAAACTTTTTACAGGATTTGAAGCAGATCGTTTAATATTCTCTCTGTGCCAACATTTTCTCACCTAACATGAAAAAGACGTCAAGCATCCTACAAGGATGATTCTAACCAATTAAGAATTCCCTAAGGGGGTATGTGACTTAGGGCAAAACCAGATAAACAATCCTGTTAATTTCCAAAAAAGCATTTCCAAGTCAATCATCAAGGGCATTTTACAAACTCCTTAACAGCATATAAAGAACTGTGTGAAGAATAAAGTTAAACGCATCTCAGGATAGATAAGCATTTATGATGGGGTACATGAAAACTGGTATTTGGCACTGTTATATGGAGTCTAGATGAGGACAAAACAAATTTCAAGTTTTCATTTGACAAGGTGATCTTCTTAAAAGTCAAACTGGTAAGAAATGTTGGGACTATCTTGGCACACTATTAACAGCTACAGAGGCACAGCAAGTGTGTACTACATTTAGATTTTAAGACTCCAAATTAGACTCTCAGGATGATAGGTTCTGGAGTACACAGAATCTAAAGATCACCACTGTTTCCTAAAAACCACACATCCCAGTACGTTAAGGTAATTAATGAGGCCTACAGAAAGCAGCTTATCATCAAAAAGAATATGGGCTAAAAAGCCAAAAAATAAAATAGGTTTCAAAAAAATAAGTCATCCTATCCTTGTACAGAAGCAGAAGCAGCCTCTAGGGCAGTCCCCAATAATCCCTGCCTCCTGGTATTCATGCCCTCATGTAATCCCTCCTTGTGACTGTAGGCTAGACTTGGGGTTTTGCTCCTATCAAGTGTATGGCAAAGATGATGGTGTGTCACTTCAAAGGTTAGTTACAAATACAGTGTGTGCTTCCATCTTGGGCCTCCTCCCTTCCTCTGCCAAATGCCATGTTTCCAGCTGTACTATATAGACACGTCAGGCAAAGAACTGAGGCTCTCAGACTAACAACCTGCAAGAAATAGAATTCTCCTCCAGTTGAACCTTCAGATGAAACTGAAGCTCTCTCCAGCCAACAATTTAACTGCAATCTCATGAAAGACCTTGAGCCAGAGGCACTCAGTTAAGCAATGCCCAGATTCCTGGTCCACAGAAAACTAGGAGATAAAATACATTTGCTACTTTAGGCTGCTAAATTTTTACACAGTACAACTTACGTAGGGGCTGCCTAGCATTGAAGAGACAGGAAAAAAGGAGGTGATGGCCAAAGAGTCTGAGTTTCTCTTGGGGATAACCGAACTGTTCTAAAATTGCTTGTAATGACTGTTGCACAACTCTGAACATACTAAAAACCTTGAATTGTATACTTTAAGTGGGTGAATTGTATGATGTATGAATTCTACCTCTGTAAAGCTGTTACCAAAAAAAACAAACAACAACAACAAAAAAACAACTACCACACCTTGTATATGAAATTACTCTTGAAATCTTAAAAGAACTTTTCATTACTTTGGAAGAACTAAGAGTGAAAAAGTTCTTAGCAAAAATAAACTGGTCAAGACAATGAAGGTGACTTCAGGTAAAGACAGACTTCAAAGATTAGACAAAAATAAGCGAATGAAAACAGAAAAACTGGAAAACTATCTACATTTGCAGGTGATATAACTAGGGACTGAAAAAAAAAAAGGACACCCAGAAAAAACTGAAGAGTATAAATGGAAAAATTACTATACAATAAGAAAACTTTGAAAAAGTACCAGGACTACAAAATTGCCAACCATCAATAACTGCCATATACCAAAAAATAAAAATAAAAAAATAAAATATAAAAAGTTAAGATATAATTGCAAAGACCTCATTTACAATCTTAACCAAAGAAAGAATCTAGGCAAACCTATAAAAGAAAAGTTAAAACTTTCCTGCAAGACTTAAAAACAGACCTGGAAGATGTCTTACATACAAAAACATTATCATGTTATGAGTTCTTCCTAACTTACAAAGGTCCCGATAAAAATAGCAAGTTGTTTTTTCCTGGAGCTACAGAAGTTAAAAACGGAGTTCATAAATACAAAAGAATAACGAAGAAAACTTGGGAGAGGGCAATATGTGAGGAACAGAAATGGAAACTGTCCTACTAGATTTAAAAACTAGAAGGAAACTGTCCTTCTAGATTTAAAAGCCTCTAGAAATTAAATGATGTAATACCAATGCATGAACAGGCCAAAAGAATAAAACCCAGAAAAAGACCCAAGAATATACTGAAATCTAATAAATGATAAAACTGTAATCTCAAATTAGTATAAGATGGAAAGATGGGTATTTTAATAATTGGGACAAGTGGATAGCCATTTAGAAAAAGAAATTAGATCCATACTTCATATTATACTTCTAAATAAAGCTCCAAATAGATGGATCAGAGACTGAAATGTAAAATGAAACAATAAAGTACTAGAAAAAAACAGAGGTGAATACCTTCATAACCTGGGAGTGAGGGAAAAAACTTTCCAGCTATTACTCCAATTTAAAAGAAATAAAAGAGACTGATTTTACACCACCCAAGTTTTTTCAAGTCTGCATATGGCAAAAACCATAGACAAAATCAAAAATTTTTTTATTTTCAAAGAAATTCTGTTTTCCCACTCAAGTGTTTTATCCTGAATTCTACCACTGACTCCAGGCTAAGAACCTCCACTCCCTGGGAACTTGGATACCAGCATCAAACCTCAAGAACCTCTGTTAGAACCCAATCTAAGTAGTAAGTTCACATCCAATCCACATCCAATTCTTCCTCAATTTTGTGGGGAATCCAATCCCAAGCCTCCCCTCCTTCATATCAGTCCCCTCCATCTTTATCCTCACCTCTAGCCAGAACAATCATTCACTAAGCACCCACAATATGTCAAGTATTATTCTAAACACTAAACACATAGTAACTCATTTACACCTTACAGTAACCTTCTGAGGTTAAGTATTATTATTATTTCCAATTCAAAAATAGGGAAAACAAGCCCAGAATACACCACTTAGACTACACTCTTGCTAATTTCCTAAATGTGTTCTCTATTTTTCTTCTACTACATTCACCTAGCAAAACTCCAACTCCAGATCAATCCAACTGTCTACTTTCTCCTTTTCTGTGCTTCTGAACTGCTAGTGGGGAAAAAAAAATCTTGCAATCTCAGAACAACTTAAACTGTCAATGATACCTGGCAAATCCTGTGTTTCCCTCAAAACTCTTCCCACTCCCTGTAGCAGCTATTTCAAAACTCCATTCTCCTCAAATCTCTGAACTTGGCTCATTTTCAGCAGATGTCTCCATAGAAGTAAACGCCATCTGACAGGAATGGCCTCAACTTCTAACAATGAACCAAACCTATAAACTCAAATTCCTCCCTACTCATTCTTTTGTCTGGTAACAGAAAAACTGCCTAAGGCTCACCCTTCTACCAATGCTCTCGCATCTTAAGAAGTACCTTTCCTCACAATTCCCATCCTTCTAAAGCATCTTAAACCTCTTACATATATACTAGTACTTCCTATTGACATTCAAACATCCTCAAGTTTCTCATCCTCTGAGAAACAGAGAGAGAGGAACCAGCACTGCCCTATATCCTGCCCACTCACCACGAACTCCTTGAAAGTACAACAGACTCTTCAACACTGGTTTGAACTGCACACGTCCATTGATCCACAGATTTTTTTCAATATGCATAGTACTACAAAGGTATTTCCTCTTCCTCAGGATTTTAATAACATTTTCTTTTCTGTAACTTATTTTAAAAATACAGCACAAAATATATATACAAATATGTGCTAACTGACTTCATGTTATCGGGAAGGCTTCCAATAAACAGTAGTAGGCTACTGGTAGTTAAGTTCTGGGGAAGTCCAAAGCTTCCTTAGCTTTTGTGGTACCCCTAACCCCCACACTGTTCAAGAGTCAACTGTTTGGTCAAAAAATAACTCGCCACCACTTCCTTTTCACTTTCGAACCCATGCAATCTGATACAGTTCTCAACAAGCCTTGCCTTAACTAACTGCCCCACAACCTCTGCCACTGCTGACCTTTGCTCCTCCTCCCCTGGCTTCCATAACACCACTCTGTTACTGAGCAGCTCCTGTTCAGGCTTTTACAGATTACTCTTGTTTCACCTACTCCTGAAGCGTAATACTCCGTGGTCTTGTCTTACTTATACGCTTTTTTTTTTTTTTTTTTTTTAAAGATTTTTTTTAGGGGCACTGGGTGGCTCAGTCAGTTAAGCGTCCAACTTTGGCTCAGGTCACGATCTCGCAGTTTGTGAGTTCGAGCCCCACATCAGGTTCTGTGCTGACGGCTCAGAGCCTGGAGCCTGCTTTGGATTCTGTGTCTCCCTCTCTCTCTGCCATCCAAGACAGATTTGTTTAATGGGTAATCTAGGTATGCTTCACTTCAGCTCCATGAAAATGAAAGATACAGTAGTCCCCTCACCCCTTACCCACAGTCTGTTACCCATGCTCAATCAGCATCCAGAAGTAGATAACCCTTCTGACTTTATTGTCAGAAGGTTAATAGTAGCCTAATGCTACGTACAATGCCCCGAATTCATTTACCTCACTTCATCTC
The DNA here is from genome assembly GCF_022079265.1 of Lynx rufus. Lineage (NCBI taxonomy): Eukaryota > Metazoa > Chordata > Mammalia > Carnivora > Felidae > Lynx > Lynx rufus. The sequence continues at coordinate 213,825,251 of NW_025814823.1, read as the reverse complement.
ATCATGTAGGCATATTATCATCTCAAATCATCACAAGAAGAAAGGTGGGTACAGTACAGTAAGATATTTTGAGAAAGAGAAAGACCACATTCACATTACTTTTATTACAGGATATTGTTATAACTGTCCTATCTTGCTATTAGTTGTTAATCTCTTACGGTGCCTAATTTATAAATAAAACTTTATCATAAATATGATGACCAGGAAAAAACATGATATATACAGGGTTCGGTTCTATCTTGGGTTTCAGGCATCCCCTGTGGGTCTTGGAACATTACCCCTGTGGATAAGGGAGCACTACTGTACTCATTTTTCTTTCCACACCTGCCACTGATCACTTCAATACAGAAAGCACAAAACTAAGTGTGAGGAGAAACTGACTTCCTCACAAACAAATAAATCTTTTCAAGGATCCATGGCAAAATGTATGTTTATTTGATCAGTGAAGTTTTAAAGTGTATTTAACAGCATCTTATTAACAAAACCTAACTCTAATCCCAGTCTTAATTCTTCTCTAGAAAGCATGAGGGGTTTACTTAATAAACACAACACAAAAATATTTCAATTTGCAAAGCTCTCTTCACATAATCATCTCATCTCATAATAACCCAGTAAAATACTATCATTCTGCATTTGAAAAATCTGAAGTTTAGAGAAGAAATAAGACTACATTCACACTCCAGAAGCAGCAGTCGTATCTAATGCCACAGTGCTGTGACTGTAAATATAGTGTTTCACCACTACATCACACTATCAGTATTCTGAGGACATTCTGAAAACTACAGATAATAATGAAAGCATGTAAGTTTTCTACCACATCACCATAACATTTATCTATTCGATGCAGGTGTGTGCATGATTTTCTAGCAGAAAATCCCATTTGGGAGGCAGAGACACAAAGCTGCATAAAGTAAAACATAATTTTGTAATTCCTAAAATAAGAAAATATCATTTTAATTCAATAAATAGCTATTGAGTGCCAAGACATTGCTAAGCAGAGATTAAAGATAACCAAGATAGAAGGCACACAATGAAAATAAAATTATAATTCAAATCATAATGCTAATATGAATAAAATGGCAACCATTCATTCCTTCATTCCAAAAACATGCTGCTATGAACTGAATTGTGTACCCCCAAAATTCATATTTTGAAGCCCTAACCCCCATGTGAATCTATTGGGAGACGGGGTCTCTGAGAGATAATTAGGTTTAGATAAAGTTACAAGTGTAGGGCCCTCATCAGAAGGGACACCACACATTTTGCTGTGTTTCTCGGCCATGTGAGGACACAGAGGAATCTCTCCAGAACCCAACCATGTAGGTACCCTAACTTCAAAATTCCTGCCTCCAGAACTGTGAGAAAACTTCTGTTTAAACCAATTCTTTTGATTATTTTTATTACAACAGCCCCAGCAGGCTAACACATATGCATAAACCCCTAGAACACACTAGACACTGTGGTAGGTGCTAGATACCCAATAAGCAAAAGGGATGTGAGAGCAACTAACACTGCCTAGGGGGCTAGAATAAGATGAAAGAGCCTCAGCTAGGCATCAAAACATGAGTAAGAATTGGCTGCTAGGTGAAGAAAAGGAAGAGCCTGTATGGGAGAACCTGCTAATACAAACATGAAAGCCTAACAAAATAATAATGTGATTTCCAGGCCATTAGAAAAATAAAGGAAGGTCCCTAACATACACACCTATTAATTATGGTACATCAAATAATATGTTCTATCATGCAGTCGCTGAAAATAATGGGACACTGTATTTCTCGCTGTGCCACTTGAATTTTTTTTACATGAGTAAATGCATATTTACTAACATGGGAAAGTGGTCACTACATATCATTAAGAGAAAAACGGTTACAAAGCAGTACTGGAAGGAGATCTCATTTTTCTAACTGAAAACTAAACATGTGCAAATTCATTTAAAATAAGACTAGAACAATAATACACGGTGTTACCACCCAATTTTCATCACTTGCCTTTTTGTTCAAGCCATTTTCCACCCAGAACTTTTTTGTTGTTGTTAGTGAAGTATATCACTCCCCAAAACCCTTCAATGGTTTCCCAAATGCACTCAGGAGAATATACAAAATCCTTAAACTGCCTTGTAAAGCCCTGTATTGTGTGTTCATCATCTCAGGCCTTTCTCCCCATCACCCCACTCCTGCCTGAACCATTTTTCAGTTCTTTAAGCCAAGCCAAGCTGTCTCACCTCAGGGCCTTGGAGTACACTCAACTAATCTATCTTCACTGTCTGCGGCTCCTACTCATTCCTTGAGTGTCAGCCTAAATATCATTTCCTTGGAAAGTTCTTCCCTTTACCCTCCCCCTGTACCCACTCTCTCACAGCATACTCTAATTTTTCTTCATAATATGATCACAATGTGTAATTATACACATATATGCAAATTTATGTTGTTCTGTCTTCCCTAGTATAGTGCCTAGGATACAGTAGGCACTCCATAAATGTTTTTCAAAGGAATAAAAGCTGAATTGTGGATTTCATTTTCTACATCTTTCTCCACAAGGAGCATAGACTTGTAAAGGAAAATAACTAAGACACTGTTACCACTCTAATAGTTCTTTAAACTCAAACCAACCATGTTCTCTCCTCTAAGCTTTAATGGTAATTAAATCCTATTAATTCTTGTATAAGAATTATCTTTCTGATCAAGACTGTTCCCTCTGCATCCAAGATGCAGGCACAAAATTTCACAAATTCTAGTAACTTCAATCCTACTACCAACTTTCCTGCCTCCATCCTCTCCATCTACAAATTATTTATTCACTTAAAGGAACCACCTTTCTAAAAATCCAGTTTACAGTATTATTGCTATCTTTAAAACCTCCAACTGCCTCCAATATCATTTCCAACTTATATTTAAAGATCCTAAGGTAGTAATGACTTTTCATTTCCCTGTTCCACACAAACTCCCCCCAACCCCGTAACTTAGTTCTCATTATATACAACAGATTTTCTTCTTTAGCTATGGTAAAATAATGTCAATCTTAGAAAAAGGACTTCCTCATATAGTTATTTTCACATATACCCTGTCACAATATATCCTGTCTAGAATGTCAATTTCCTGTCAAGTGACATGCCACATCTCATTCAATATTCTGCTCAAAACTTACCTCCCTAAAGTGTTTCCTGCCCTTTCCAACCTCCTTCTTTGGGCACACTCCTCAACCACACATCTTCTCTGCCTTCCTCACAGCACTCAGCACTCCTACCTGCTCTACCAGTGACGACAGAATCACTTTTCCCTTCCTCACTGAAATCTGGACAACACCCCACAGGAGGAACTCCTCCCTTCAAAGGAATTCTCTAACCAGCTACTAAGATGATAACACATTTTCCCCTATAGGAATAGGAAAAGACTGCCATTGTTCCACAGACCGGGCAAGACCATCAGCCAAAATGTGATCTAAGAAATCTGAAGGTGAGAGAAGAATCACTTCACACACCAAGCAATGAAAGAAATCACAAAGAAACACAAACCCTAGACCTTCAATTCAATACCAATTCTACTGAAGATAAATAGTTTCTAATAACCAAGTTTACAATCAGCACACATCTACAAAGGTATGGGGAAAATAAAGCCATGATGACAAAGCTTAAATGGTCATGTGCAGTTACAGAAGAGATGGACAGATGGAGGAGAAGAAGATCTAAGAGCTGAGGGAGCACAAGCATCAAAGAGGCAAAGAGACTATACTGGAGTGGGAGAAGGGGTTAACCTTAAGCAGAAACCCCTTCCCCTGTAACAGAAAGGAAGGAGTTTAGATAAAGGCAGATAGAGGAAGACAGGTAAAGGAAGCCTCTATAGACCCAGAGCAAGGAAGAAGTAAAACAAGAAACTTGAAGGGAGTGATGAAGATTTTAAACAGTCACTGAGGAAAACCAATCCAAGAGAGAACAGGTGAGGAGGTGAACTAAGGCAGTGGCCTTAAAAATGGTCAGAAGACAAATTCAAAGAATTCTGAGAATGCAGACTGAGTTCCCTACTGGGCATGGATTGTGAAAGAGAAGACTGGGAAGTCTAACCTAAGCAACTGTGTGGCTGCAAGGGAATGGACTCTGACATGGAGTGCAGGAACAATCTTAGGGGAGAGATACAACTCCAAATCACCCTTTCCAATCCAGACACCTCTCCTGAACATCAAACCCAAATTTGCAACCTCCTACTGAAGCATTAAGGGATAAATATATAAGGTTAGGTATAAATAACTGGTTACTGGCTCTCCTTCTGAATCTCCTAAACACACTCACAACCCGGAACAAATCAGCAGACAGCTTCAACAAAGACAACGAAGTCAACAGACTTTAGTGTGAGACTTCTGAGCTCTTTTCAAGGGCTCTAACCTTTTAGGCAGATAGGATAGTTTTTACTATCTAATTTCATTTTCAAAAACTTACAGCTTGAACAAAGTTGGGGGATTCACACTTCCCTGATTTCAAAACGTATTACAAAGCTACAGTAATCAAAACAATGTGGTACTGGCATAAAAAAATACAGACCAATGAAACAAAAGCCCAGAAATACTTGCATGTATATGATCACACGATTTTCGACAAGTGTGCCAAGATCATTCAATGAAGAACAATCTTGACAGCAAAGGGTGCTGACAAAACTGAATATCCATATGCAAAAAGAATGAAGTTGGACCCCTACATTATACCATACATTAAAAACTAACTCAAAACGATCAAAGACCAAAACATAAAAAAACTATAAAACTCACAGGGAAAAAACATAGCAGAAAATCCTAAAAACATTAAATTTTGAAATAACTTCTTGAATATGACACCAAAAGCATAGGCAACAGCAACAAAAAGATAAAGCAGACAATCAAAAGTAAAAACTTTTGTGGATCAAAGGACACTGTCAACATAGTAAAAAGGCAACCCACAAGATAGTAGAAAATATGTGCAAATCATAGATTTAATAAGGGATTAATATCCTGAAAATATAGACAACTTCTAACACTCAACAACAAAACCTTATTGGAAAAAAAAAAAAAAACAGGGCAAGTATTTAAATAGGTATTTCTCCAAAGAAAATACACAAATGTCTAATCAGCACAAAAAAAGATGTTCAACATCACTAATCATTAGAGAAGTGCAAATCAAAACCACAATGAGATACCACTAAACACCTGTTACAGTGGCTATCATCCAAACAAACAAACAAACAAACAAGTGTTGGCCAGGACACAGAAACTGCAATCCTTGTGCACTGCTGGGAATGTAAAATGGTCCGGCCACTGTGGAAGACAATATGGTAGCTCCTCCAAACATTTAACATAGAATTACCATGTTTTCTAGCAATTTCATTCCAAGTATGTATCCAAAATAATAAAAGCAGGGACTCAAACAGATATTTGCATAACAATGTTCAAAGCAGACGTATTCACAATGGCTAAAAAGTAGAAACCAAAATGTTCAACAGATGAGTGGATAACAAAACGCAGTATACACACATAATGTAATATTATTCAGCCTTGAAAAGGAATGAAATTTAGGATACATGCTATGACATGAATGAACCCTGAAAATATGCTAAGAAAAACAGACATAACAGGGCAAATGCATGATTCCACTTGTATAAGGTACCGAGGATAGTCAAATTCATGGATATAGAAAGCAGAATATAGACCTTCCTCAACCTACAATGGAGGTACATCCCAATACACCCCACTGTTAATCTGAGAATATAATTTAAGGTGAAAATGCAGTTAATACACCTAATTCACTGAACATCACAGCTTAGCCCAGCCTACCTTAAACATGCTCAGAACACTTACATTAGCCTATAATTAAGCAAAATCATCTTAACACAAATCCCACTTTATAATAAAGTACTCAGTATCTCATGTAATTTACTGAAAACTGTACTGAAAAACAGAACGGTTGTGGGTTCAGAACAGTTCCAACTGTTATCAGTTGTTCATCCCTGTGATCACATGACAGCTGGCGGCTGCTGCCCCCTTAAGCCCTGCCCGGAGTAAGGGGAGAGTATCACAGGGCACATTGTTAGCCTAGGAAACAATCCAAAGTCAATTCAAAGTACAGTTTCTACTATCTATATATCCCTTTCACACCACCATAAAATCAAAAAATTGCACGTTAGACCACTGAAGTTGGAGATCATCTGTAGTGGTTACCAGAGGCTAAGGGAAGGGAGAAAGGAAGAGTTAGTGTTTAATCGGTATACTTTGTTTGGAATGATGAAAAAGTTCTACAGATGGTTAGTGATGATGGCTACAACATTCACAACAATCTGAATGTCCTTAATGCCACTGATTTGTACACTTTAAAATGGCTGAAATCGTAAATTTTATGTTACGAATATTTTACCACAAGAAAAAAAAATTAAGAATAAAGAACCTACAGCTTTCCTTTTACTCTTTGAGGCCTACCAGTCACAATTAAGACTATGGAGACTATCTTAATGTTTCTAGTCCAGCAGTAGGTGGACTAGAGCCATCTTAATGTTTCTAGTCCAGCAGTCAGGACCCTGCCCAGATCATAAAAGATCCTCAATTATTTGAGAACGGGAGATGATGGATGGGCAGATTACTTTAAGTTCACATTTATAGGCAATAATTTCTAAACACTGCAAATATTTTAAGAAAATTACAATGTATATTAAAACAATTTTCTAACTTAAAATTTTATAGATGCATGGGGCGGGACTGGCTGAGATGCCATCTTAAAAGATTATTTGTGACAATCAAATGAAAGTTAACCCCAAAACCAATTTCCAGTCAGCTTCAACCGACTCTGTGGACAGAATCCCCTGGGAGATTCTGTTATAAGCCCCAGCTCCCCCTCCTCTCCTAGAATGGAATGCCGACTCCTCTGTAAGGGGAATAATGCCCAGCTCAACTCCCCTCTGCTCCTGACCCTCCCGGCCAGCCTCAACCTATCTGCTACTTCCTCTGAATGAAAAATGTATGGTATCCACTATCCAAGTGGCACTTAGGATAGTGCTAATTTACACCGTTATTTGAATTCTCCCATGTCCTGCCTCTCCACCACTAGACTATATAAACTTGTGAAGACTAGGACTTTCCTTGCTACTTTTATTCCTAGGCTCATTTATTTATTTATTTTTAAACGTTTATTTATTTTTGAGACAGAGAGAGACAGAGCATGAACGGGGGAGGGTCAGAGAGAGAGGGAGACACAGAATCTGCAACAGGCTCCGGGCTCCGAGCCGTCAGCACAGAGCCCGATGCAGGGCTTGAACTCACGGACCGCGAGATCGTAACCCGAGCCGAAGTCGGCTGCTTAACCAACTGAGCCACCCAGGCGCCGCCCCCTAGGCTCATTTAACAAAAAGACTTGCACAAAGTACAATTTCGTAATTTAGTGCAACTTTGGAAATTGGCGTTCCCACCTTTCCCCACTCTCAAACCCCACAGGGCTCTGGCTTGGCAGCCAAAGAACCTATAGTGAGGAAAAAGCAAACAGTACATTAAGACAGGAAGAAAATAGGAAAAAATTTTTCAATGAAATAAGATAAAAAAAAGAAAGGATTGTGTGCCAATGCCTTCTCCAGAGGACCTAGCCCTAACACCCTAAGAGAAGATCCTGGCCTTGAACTCAGGTAGAAAGGACCCCCTGCCTCCTAAAGGGGGGAGGGTATCAAAAACAGGGGGTAGGACTATGGAAAGTGGGAAGAAATGGTGACCACCGGGGTTAGAAGAGGAATGTTCTACTAAACCCAGTAGATAAAGTATAAGAGGGCCAAGAAACAAAAATTGTGAAAATATTAAATACTTATCAGTACCACTATAAACTGTAACTCACTTCTCGAGGCTAGGCCATTACTCATTTGTTCAGCACTTTGCAGTTTTCAAAGACCCTGCATATATGCCAGTTCACTGGAGCCCTACAATCTAGAGATTATGGGACAGCCCACAAATGTAGGCCCATTTTGCCCAGGGAAAAACTGAGGTTCTAAGAATTCAAATCATTTATCCTAGTTTTTCAGTTTAACTACTCAAAGGCAAGGCTGGGAGTCTAGAGCATGGCACAGTCTTTCAGCTGCTGATCCAAGGCATCCCCAGTATGTCCATACTACACTTAACATGTACTACCATTGAAGTCTGCAATCTCTTTTATTGAAATCATTTGCACATGTCTTCTACACAGACTGGATGCTTCTTGAGGGTAAGAAATTTTTCTTTGAAACCCAACCACGAAGGAAAGAGATGGACATACAGAACGTGTTCAATAATTGGATTGAACTAAACATATGGACACTAAACCAGATTCCATTTTAGATAATATAGATCCAAAAATTAAATGTGACAAGCTCAATTCAGTGCATGAATTGAAAGTTCAGTTTTTTTTAAAGTTCAATTCTATATGTTATTTTGAGCTTATTTTGTTAACATAGCATAAAACTTTAACAGTAGTGTTTAAAAAAACAAAATTGAGGGGCGCCTGGGTGGCTCAGTCAGTTAAGCGGCCGACTTCGGCTCAGGTCATGATCTCGCAGTCCGTGAGTTCGAGCCCCGCGTCAGGCTCTGTGCTGACAGCTCAGAGCCTGGAGCCTGTTTCATATTCTGTGTCTCCCTCTCTCTGACCCTCCCCCGTTCATGCTCTGTCTCTCTGTCTCAAAAATAAATAAACGTTAAAAAAAAAACAAAAATTTTTTTAAAAAATTGAAAATAAAACCAGAGTAAAAATAACCATCAGCAATTTATATGCAGTCCTTTAATTTCCAGCCCTTCCCAGACAATACTGGGAGAACACAAAACTTTACCTACACATCATCAACCAACAAGAATAACTTTGATCTTAAAATTTTACTCACAACCTCTTACAGTTTGGTATGAACTAGAAGCCAAAATCTATTACAATAAAAATTCCAGGGGCGCCTGGGTGGCTCAGTCGGTTGGATGCCTGACTTCGGCTCAGGTCATGATCTTGGCAGTTTGCAAGTTCGAGCCCTGCATTGGGCTCTGTGCTGACAGTTTCGAAGCCTGGAGCCTGCTTCGGATTCTGTGTCTCCCTCTCTCTCTCTCTGCCCTCCCCTGCTCACGCTCTGTCTCTCTCTCAAAAATATATAAATGTTAAAAAAAAATTTTTTTTAATTCCAATCAGAGAAAAAGGTTTCTAAACCTCAGTAAAGGGCACAAATTTAGTATTTTCAATATTGACTCATTTCAGTGTTTCTCAACTTTTTTTCATTATTGCTCCCTAAAGAAGCTTTTTCAGACTTATTTTTCCCTAACTACCCTCGCCCCATTAAATTTAATAAAATGGGGGCGCCTGGGTGGCTCTGTCAGTTAAGCATCTGACTCTTGATTTCAGCTCAGGTCATGATCTCACAGCTCGTGAGATCGAGCCCCAAGTCAGGCTCTGCACTGACAGCAAGGAGCCTGCTTGGGATTTTCACTCTCTCTCTCTCTCCCCTCCCCCCCCCCCCACCCGCCCCCTCCTGCTTTTGAGCCTCTCTCTCAAATACTAAAAAAAAAAAAAAAATCTAAGATGGATACACCACCTGTTTACAGGACAGATGTACATTTATGCTTATACATAAAAAGAGTAAGGACTTTTCACCACCAAGCCCAGAAACAATTTTCACTCCCTTAGAGAGGACATTACCCTCATCAAAAAAACATGATTTATTTAATAAATACTTAAGTGGTAGTATATGCCAGGCAAGATATTCACTATCAAAAAATTCTAGAGGGGAGCCTGGGTGGCTCAGTCCATGAAGCATCTGACTCATTATGTCGGCTCAGGTCATGATCTCACGGTAGCTTCACCCAGGTGCCTGAAAGCAGACTATTTTCTATATGTTCCCATAATACCTAAAACCTCAATATTTGCTAGACTGCATTATAATACTGTACATGCTACTGAAACAGGTAGCAATCTTTCAAGCTTTGATTAGAGAAACCTAAAGCCACAGATATCAATTTCAAAATGAAACCAGATGGCCCACTTTGGCACTTGTCACTATACTTATTAAATGGAAGAAACACAGGACAAGCACAATCTTTGTGTTGCTTTAAAAGGAGACTCACATGAAAACAGAATGACCTAAAGAAAGACTACAGCAACTTGGAATGATACCATTTACTCTGATTAACAGCAGAAAAATTATGCTGATAGAAAGTAGGGAAAGTTTGCTTGGACACAGAGGAGTGTTGGGCCAAAAATGTAACATGACGTAACAGGAAAAGCATGATTTAGGTTTTTGAGACTTACACATAAGCTGACACTATAACAGTTTACTTCTTTAAATATCAAATATGTCAAACTTTGATCAAAATGATTTCAAAGTATAATTCTAAATTTTTTTTCAATGTTTATTTATTTTTGGGACAGAGAGAGACAGAGCATGAACGGGGGAGGGGCAGAGAGAGAGGGAGACACAGAATCGGAAACAGGCTCCAGGCTCTGAGCCATCAGCCCAGAGCCTGATGCGGGGCTCGAACTCCCGGACCGCGAGATCATGACCTGGCTGAAGTTGGACGCTTAACCGACTGCGCCACCCAGGCGCCCCTCAAAGTATAATTCTAAAACATAATCTCAAATGATCCACACAGGGACAGTCAGATGGTTAAAATTAAGATATATCAAATTATTAGTATGGCTTGTAATATCAGTGAATATATTGGCCACACTGTGAAAGAAGCCCAAAGCACTGAAAATGATTTCAGTATAAACTCTTGTTTAAAAGGTAAAAATGGTTCGATGAACTCCAAAAACTAATTTTTGAGATCCTATGTGTCTTTCACTGTGTACCTACTCTTAAATACACCTGAAAAAAAAGGAAGATTCAATCTTTTGAAAATATGAAAAGAATATTATTAGTAAAGGAATCACAAAATTCCAAAGCTCAGAAGCCTTTAGTATACACTAAGTTACTAAAATCTTAGCACATGGCAGCCAAGCCCCCCTTAACAAGGACTTTCATGAAAAGATCTTTAAAATTACAAAATTGAAAGCACCTGGCTGGCTCAATGGGTAGAGCAGGTAACTCTTGATCTTGGGGATGTGAGTTCAAGCCCCACGCTGAGGGTAGAGTTTACTTTTAAAAACAAACAAACAAACAAAAACAAACAGGGGTGTCTGAGTGGCCCAGTTGGTTAACTGTCAGACTCCTGATTTCAGCTCAGGTCATGATCTCACAGTTCATGGGATTGAGCCCCATGTTGGGCCCTGTGCTGAGCATGAAGCCTGCTTGCAATTCTCTCTCTCCCTCTCAAAATAAATAAATAAACTTAAAAAAAAAAAAAATACCACTAGGGGAAAAGTGTCTTAAAAACCAGGAGAGAAAAGACAGTACCAATGGGTTAGGGAGAAAGAAGCTCAAAGAACCATGTCAGAAAACATTCTGATCCAAGCGCTGGCACTAACCTTGACAGGTCTCCAAAATACCACAGCCTGTTTCACTCTCAAGATCCAAAGCCCTGGAAGAAAATACCTGACTGGATAAGGCAGTGTGACTGCATCACAAAAGGGGAGGGTAAATGCTTCAACAGGGCCTCCAGGGGCTACACACATTGGGGGAACCCCAATAAAAGGATGGGGGGGACAGACAGACAGGATTCAGCATGGTGGAGAGTAAAACAATAAACGTCCAAAACAGCCCAATCAGAACCATGGAAGAGAATTATTTCTCTCTCCATTTTAAAGGAGAATTTTGAGGCCCAAGGGCTTAAATAATATATGTAAAACAAAAGATATGTCTCAGAGAAGAACTACAATACCTCTTTCCACTTCTATTCCACAGACACACTCTAAATTACACCTGGCCATTTAAAATAGTTACATCCAACCTCAAAGCACTAAGATCTGCCACAAACAAAAATATTTAAAAGTATCTGACAAGGGGCACCTGGGTGACTCAGTCAGTTAAGTGTCCGACTTCAGCTCAGGTCATGATCTCATGGTTTGTGAGTTCAAGCCCCACATCAGGCTCTGTGTGGACAGACAACTCAGAGCCTGGAGCAGCTTCAGATTATGTCTCCCTCTGTCTCTACCCCTCCCCAGTTCACACTCTCTCTCTCAAAAATAAATAAACATTAAAAAAAAATTTTTTTTTTAAAAAGGTATCTGACAATAGGGGTTCCTGGGTGGCTCAGTCGGTTAAGCATCCAACTCTTGATTTTGGCTCAGGTCATGATTTCGTGGTTCCTGGGATCAAGTCCTAAGGGCTCTGTGCCGACAGCATGGAGCCTGCTTGGGATTCTCTCTCCCTCCCTCTGTCGTGCTCTCTCTTCCTCTCTCTCAAAATAAAGAAACTTAAAAAAGTATCTGACAACAAAACAAACAACAAAAACACTCATAAACACAGAGAACAAAATGGTGGTTGCCAGGGGGCAGACGATAGAGGGATGGGTGAAATAGGGGGAAGAGACTTAGAATTACAAGCTTCCAGTTATAAAATAAGTCAAGGGAATAGAAAATACAGGATAAGAATTAGTCAAAAATATGGTAATAACTTTGTATGTTGACAGACGGTGACCATACTTACCAAAGTGAGTATTTTGAAATGTTCAGAATTGTCAAATCACTGTTACACCTGAAACTAATACAACTATACTTGAATTAAAATTTTTTAATAAATATAAGTAAATAAATACAATGATGTCCTGAGAGAAGAAATAAAATGCAAAAAAATAAACGATACCAAGTATTTGAGGTAATTGAGACGTTCTGAAAACTGACTCTTGGAAACATCAGTGGAAAAAACAAATAGTCGGGGAAAGGAAAGTATCTGGCTCATTTACTGCCCTTCCCCCTCAAAGGAGAAGATTATAGAAAATCTTGCGAATTTGGAAGCTGAGTTCAAGTTTAAACCTATCTGCCATTCTTACTGCGATCTCTGAAGATTTATTTCAATAAATAAATCACTGATGCTCCATCCAGACTGAGCACCGCAATCCCCAGAGGGCCCAAGCAGCTTCATGGAAGAGCCACAAAGGAAAATCATTGGTAAAAAGTGTAAAACGCATACCTAAATTTAAAAAAAGGAAAAAAAATCCCTCACAATGACTTTAGAGTCACTCCTGATAGGTAAACCAAGGCCAGACCATCTGCTTATTGGCAAGCTGAGCCTTCTGTTCAATAAAGGGAGGACTCCTAGGAGGAACACTAGATACAGGATGTAAGTCAATGTAACTGTTTAAATACTGTAAATTACAAATGTGTTAGAAGTTGAAAATTCAAAGAAAATGAACAAATGACAACCTCACACAATACAGATAAATGTCACAATGCAAAACAAAAGCTGCAAACGGAAGTACAAAAATGGACAAAATTATTCTATGCTGAATTCCAAAGTCAAGCTAGTTGCTACCCTTAAGGACTAAGCAATTACTGGAAAGGCATCAAGTGGGGCTTCTGGAGAGTGGTCATGTTGTTTCTTGATCTGGGTGCTGGTTTAACAGCTATGTTCAGTTTGTGAAAATTTACCACACTTCAGCACACTTTCCTGTATACTTCTTATTGAACAAAAATATTTTTAAAAAGCCATAATGTCTGTTTTAAAAGCCTAAGTAAGGCTAATTTCACCATCTTACAATTTCTTTACATTTTTTCTCAATTATTTGGAATTCAAATACAATAGTTCACACACGTGCATATATAATGTTATCTATCGTTAAGGACCTTAAAATGTAGGTTTTCATATCTCACAAGTACCCAAACGTAACAAAGATGGATACTAAGCTAAAGCAGTAAATTTATTAAGCTATATATTATGCCTAAAGCTTGAAACTTGTTAATATCAAAATCTAGTATTAACAAGCATAAATGCCTAGGCTCTAGGTAAGAGTAATTCCTGCCCCCACTTTAAAGACTGATACAAGTTGAAGACATGAGGGGAAAATCTCCCAAACTTATGAATGGAGGAGGTGACAGGTCCATTATTAGTACTGTAAAGATGTAAAAGAGAAGTTATATAGATTAATCCCTAAAACCTATATCTAAAGCAATGCCAAATCCCAAACCCACTCACCTCTACTTCAACTCCCTGGGCTTGCCTGCAAAAGGGGAAAATAAAAAAATTTCTCTAGGTGATTGTTGAAATCAGCAAGAAATGCTCAAAATTAGCTGAGTCTGGACCTTAGCCATGACATGGCAAGGTACAGTGACTCCTGACATAAGCACAACATATGGCTTCAATTACCTGCCACCAAAGAAATTTAAATTGTCTACATTTTTTAAGTACCATTAAGCTTCAACAGATTCTTTAAATTATCTTCATGACAACCAAGCACCAAAAAAAAGCCAATCAATGTGCTTTAGCTTAAACTTTTTCAGTAACACATACTTTGGGGGAAAAAGGTACTTTTTCACCATAAGCTCTCTCTTGGGAGTGACTCAAATCCAAAAGCTAGTTTTGGTTTTAGTTGGGGTTTTGGTTTTTGGTTTTTTTTAAGTTTTAGTTTTATGCACAGGACATAGCCATACAGAAAACTATCACAAACGACATAAACCAGAATGTTCACTCAGGAATATGGAGGACTTGTTTCCTTCTTTTTTTTTTTTTTGTATTTTCTAAAACGTTACTTTAGTTCTAAAGGAAAAAGACAAAGAAAAATGTTTACTACCAAAATTCTAAATTGTGCAGCCTAAAAAGGCAAGTTGAATACTTTCTAAAATCACATTTCTAGAACACTGTGCATCTACAGACCATCCCCAACTTAACAATTTTTCAACTTTATGACTGCACAAAAATACTTCGAATTTTGATCTTTTCCTGGGCTAACAATATGCATACACATACGATTTGCTAGGCACAGCCACATGACAAGGTGTAAACACCTGATGCACTTAAAACCATTGTTTTTCACTCCCAGTACAGCATCCAACAAATTACACGAGATATTCAACACATTATAAAAACGCTTTGTGACAGGTGAGTCTGCTCAAGTATAGGCTAACGTAAGTGTCCTGAGCACAATGAAGGTAGGCTAGGCGACGATGTTTGGTAGGTCAGGTGTATTAAATGCATTTTCAATATTCAATTTACGATGAGGTTATCAGAACATAACCCCATCATAAATTGAGGAAGACCTGTAGCTTGTTCTCCCAAAGAACAAAAGAGAATTTCACATCAGTCTGTTTCCATTATAACTCAGTAATTAATAAACATACTGAGTCCCTTTCACACCCAGGGGAACCTTTTTTCAAGTGATCCTTATTAAAACCTAAAAATGGGAAACCAAGATATAGCAAATACTCTAGACATCTCTATAGAAATAAACTTTAATTCATTAAAAAACTAAATATTAGGAGGTCACAATCCATATAAAACTCTGGTATACAAAATATAAAATACCTGGTAAGTTTCAGTGAACTAAGACCAAACTGTTTTATAAGGATTTTTTGCCCACCTTTGTGACTAGGGAACACTTTATTAAAAATCAAAACAAAACTTGGATATTTCTGTATCTGACTCTCAAAATGTGCTGTTTGTAGTTTCCACGCTGAGATCAAACAAGCTTCTGAAACCACCTCACCATACGTGATTTATAGAATATCCATTCATCTGGCTGACCGGCTGGTCTCCAAAAATGTTTTTTTTGTAGATAAATGGATATGTGATGAAGCAAATCTAGGAAAATGTTAATGATAGAACCCAGGAGGGGAGTATACAGGAGGTGAAAATAATCTTTCAAAATCACAACACACAAATATATCCACAGCAACATTAACCCACCTAAGGCCTTGAATCACAAACCTAACCTTCCAGCACACCACGAAAAAGCCCTTCCTTAAGATAGCAAGACTTTCTTGCAGACTAGTCAACTGATAAAATATAAAAATGATACTAAAAGTAATCTCTTACCCAAAGCAAGGTTACCTAGGAAGTCATTTTCCAGGAGGTGTCATGAGAATTTTGTTGGACTTTTAACTTTATTGGATGTAAAACAACTTTTGCCTCCATTACCATTTCACCGAAATTTTTCAAAATTCCAAACAGTACACCTTAAGTTTTGTTTTGTTTTTTAATCTCCCAAAAAGCAGATCCGTGGAGCCCTCCCAGGTCCTAAAACCTGCAAAACCCATGAGAGTTCGGGGCGCTGGTGGTTCCAGGTGTTTCACTCTAACGTGCAGTCTCCAGGTGGGGCTGTACCCTGGGGTCTACACGGGTTAAAAAGGCGGAAAAAGGGAGGAAGACATACAGACCGCCAAGGAGTCAAAACCAAAGGAGTGACTGTGTAAGGAGGAAGGGAAAATCCAAGCAATCTGTGCGGGGAAGATCTGGAAGCACCGGGCCAGCTGGGCGCTCAGCTCAGGAACTCGGAGGGCAGACGCGCGGAGCCGGAGGCCGGGCTCCCCCTGTGCCCGGGCCCCGCGCCGGCCGCCAGCCTCCGGCCGCCCCCGCCCTGCCCGCCGCGCCCGCACCTCTCGGTCCTTGAGGCCCAGCAGGAGCACCTCCTCCATCAGGGTCAGCCGCGTTTCCTTGGAGTCGCCCTTGTCGTCGTCGTCCTGCTCGTCGCGGCGGCTCTGCGCGTCGTCCTCGCCGCTGCCGCCGCCGCCGCCCGCCACCCGCTCCTTGTCGGCGGCGTTGCGGGAGGCCTCCGTGCGCCGCTGCACCAGGCCGGAGCTGCGCTGGGTCAGCGAGGTCATGGCTCCCGCCGAGACGCCGTGCTGGGCCGAGAGGGACGCGGGACCTACCAGGTCTCCCTCCTCCTTCCCCCGCGGCCCCCAACCCGGGCTTCCGTGTTAAATCCCGGCGCTGGGGCGACGTCCGTCGACAGCTGTGCCGGGGGCAGTCATGGGGAGACGGGCCGGGGAGAAACGGGCGGGCCGGGAGTCGGCGGACCTAGAGAGGGGCTCTTCCTTCCGGCGTCCGCAGGCCACAAGGCAGCCCGAGATCCTAGGTGGAGGCGGAGGTGGTGGCGGCGGCGGCTGCGCCTTCCCAATATGGCGGCGCCGACTGACGTCACCGGAGGATGTGGCACAGCCGGCGCAGGGCGGGCCCGGAGGGCGCCGGAAGCGTCGGGCAGGGACCGGGCGGCGGGGGACGAGGGCGGGGATCCGCCCACGATGACCCCCTGCTGGGCCCTCGGGTCTCCGCTGGCTCTCGCCCTCTGCTAGGCGTCCCTTGGCCGCCGGGCCCGCCATCCCCCTCCTCCGGAGACCCGTGACGTGTCCTCCCTCCGTCCGCCTCCCCCTTCGCCCCTGGGGAAACCGGGCCTGGCGCCAGAGACTGGCGAGGCCCCCGCCACGAATCGGGAGAGTCGTGGCCTAGCGAGGCTGGACCCCGCTCAGCCTCAAGCTGTGCACTTACCACGGCAGACACCACCATCCTCGGAGTTGGCCTCGGCCGGGGAAAGGGCGGAGGGGAGTCGGGGAAGGGACCCCGCTTGGAATCCGGGGTCCCCAAGAGACACAGAAGGACTTTGCCCGCTGCTGATAGAGCGAAGAGAGAGCGCGCTCTCTCTGCCCACACTCCCTAACCCTTCCGAAGGAGTAACTGCATTTAAATAGCTTGAAAATGGACTTTTAGTATTTACCGCATGTATTAAAGAGAAGTTAGACCAAATTGAATACTTTTGTTTGTAGAACTTTTTCCTCGCCTCCTGACTTGTAAAGTGACCAGGGCGCAGTGAGTACTGTTAGTGCTGTACGCGTCAGTGCACTTGACCTTAACGATCTTTTTATAGAGACAATAAACCTGTTGGGTTTCATGCCACGTCCTTGTACAAATTAAATCTCCCCGAATTTAATTACTAGGTGAAATCCTCTTGGCGTTCTTGACAGTTTGTGCAAGTTATGTTATAGCGTAGATGTCAAACCTGAGGGGGAGTTTGGAGGGCCAGAAGGATGGAGCTTACAAATAAAACATCCAGAAATGGCATTGTATGCCATCCAATATTATTTAAAATCAACAGTGGCCACAGGTTATGGCTACAGAATATTCAGATAGGAGAAATATATTGTTGTAACAGGACTTGAGCTGTGATAAATGATAAACGCTCACAGTAAAACTGTCCCGTCGAACGTTTCTGGCTACAGAGTTCTCCCGCCTCTACAAACCCATCATCCAAAACTCCTACTGGCTGCACACCATCATCACCCCAAACCCTAGAAAGTGAGAATGCTAAATGTGGGGTGAGGAGAGAGAAAGGTGAACGCAAAGTAGACCCTCCCTTTTTCCTATCTTTCTGGGCAAAGGTCAATTTCACCTCAACCAATTTCTCCACATCCTGTTCAACTATTTTTTTTCCTTTTATTTCCGTAGCACTTCTTTCCCAAATAGCTTAAAATGTTTTTTAAAAGAAACGTAATTATTTGTTTAATCAAATACATAGTTGAAGGAGTATAAAAATGAATATAGTGAAAATCTACCTTCAAGCCCTGCCCCTATTCACCTAGTTGTTCTCCCCTTCTCCTCCCCTAGTGATTTCAAAATACCTCAACAAAATTCTCTGGTACTCCTTTCAAAAGATGAAGTCTGAGGTGCCTAGGTGGCTCAGTCAGTTAAGCGCCTGACTTAGCTCAGGTCATGATCTCGCGGTCCATGGGTTTGAGCCCCACGCAGGGCTCTGTGCTGACAGCTCAGAGCCTGGAGCCTGCTTCCAGATTCTGTGTCTTCCTCTCTCTCTGCAACCTCCCCCACTCAGGCTCTGTTTCTATCTCTCAAAAATGAATAAATGTTAAAAAAAAAAAAAAAAGATAAGCCTAATTCCCCTCCCTTGAGTGTGGACTAGATTCAGTGACTCTATTCAAATGAGTAGAATGTATGCAGGTGTCCACAGCTTCTTCTCTTATGTTCCCTCTCTCCCTGCCTCTATCTCTCAGATCTTTCACCCTGAGGGAGGCCAGCTGCCATATCATGAAGACATTCAAGCAGTTTTGTCTTAAATAGAGACTTTTCATTTCTTTTTCTTATAATGTATGGTGGTTCCAAACTGATTTTTTTTTAAGTTTATTTTGAGAGAAAGAGGGGAGAGAGAAAGAGAGAGAGAATCCCAAGCAGGCTTCGCACTGTCAGTGCAGAGCCCGATATGGGGCTCAAACTCACAAACTGTAAGATCATGACCTGAGCCGAAACCAAGAGTCAGGCGCTTAATGGACTGAGCCATCCAAGCATGCCAACCTTCAAGCAGTTTTATGGAGAGGTCCAATTGGGAAGGAACTTAGACCTCCTGCACAGAGCCACAGGAGAGAGCCATCTGGGAAGCAGATTCCCCAGCTTAGTTCATATCTTGATTGCAATCTCATGAAAGATTTTGAGCCAGTCATTACCACCCAGCTAAGCCATTCCTGAACTTCTAAACTACATCAACTGCAAGATAATAAATATCAGTTGTCTTAAGCTGCTAAATTTGAGTCATCTGTTATGTGGTAATAGGTATTTAAATACTTGGGAGCTTATACAAACAAATAGGTAACAATATTATTTTTATGAAAATCGGGGGCACCTGGTTGGCTCAGTTGGTAGAGCATGAGACATTTTTTTTTGGAGGTGGGGAGGGGCAGAGGGGAAGAGAGAGAGAGAGAGAGAGAGAGAGAGAGAGAGAATCTTAAGGAGGCTCCACGCCCAGCACAAAGCCATGAGGTTCCATCTCATGACCACGAGTGAGATCATGACCTGAGCCGAAATCAAGACTCAGATGCTTAACCAACTGAGCCACTCAGGTGCCCTAAAGTAGAACACGCAACTCTTAAACTTCGGGTTGGGAGTTCAAGCCCCACCCCGGGTATAGAGATTACTAAAAAATAAATAAATAAACTTTAAAAATAGTATTGTTATGAAAATCAATTCCAGGAAACCTCACTAAAGTAGAGGTCAGGAGGCTAGAAAGGGGAGGCTACAAGGGGAAGCCAGCCCACTCAACCTCTATTACAGGAAGAATTGTCAATTTCAGACCCCTAACAGAAGAATCCTCAACAGGAAAGAATTATCAATTACAGGCCCCAACAGGGAAAGGATGTATATTGCATCTCCTACTAGAAATCAGCTACCCCTGCAATTCAGCCAATAAGAAATCATCACCACCCTGATAATGCTTGCTTTTCTCCAATGGACTTTCACTTAAAACAACCCCTCCCAACTTCCTCCTTCTCGGTCAAATAACGTTTTTCTCTTTTTTTATTGGACTTGCCTGAGGTTTTGCCATAGCTTAACATGTTCTGAATTGCAGTTCTCTTGTGTTCCCAAATAAACCCATTTGCTGGTAAAATAACTAACCCTTTCTTTGATATCCCTCCAGAGAATTTTTTATGCATTTTCAAACAAGTATGAAAATATATTTTCCTTCCTTTCTTATCCAAATAATAGCACATAATATACATTGTTTTGTATCTTGATTTTTTTCCACTTGATGTTGGAAAACATTCTATATCAATACTGAAGAGTTTCTTCATACTTTGTTTCAGCTGCGTCATATTCTATTGTAATACACTTTTTTAAAGTCAATCCCTTATAGATGGACATTTAGATTGTTTCCCAGTCTTTGCTATTACAAACAATGCTATAATAAATATAATGAATAGCCACATATATTTTGTCCACAAAAATGCATGTTCACGGTCTGTCTATTCATGCACATTCTTCAAATTACTGACTTTCCACAGCTTCATTATTTGTTTTTTTCAGTTTTTCTAGCATTTTTCCTTGTTCATTTTCCACAAACTAGACTTCAAAATCACCTTATCTGGAAAGAAAGAAAACGAAGGAAGGAAGGAAGGAAGGAAGGAAGGAAGGAAGGAAGAAAGGAAGGAAGGAAGGAAAGAAAGAAATGATATTTTGGGAAACCAAAATATATATTCCAAGTAACAATGACCATTTATTTATTGATGACTGAGAACATGGCAGGCGTGTTCTCCAGGAACTCCGACCCAAATCCCGCAGACTAGGTGTGGGGCTGTTCTGCAAAACTCTAACCTCCTAGTGCAGCAAAGCCTGTCCACATACCTCATGCCCATGCAGAAGAACCTGGAAGTGCGCAGAAGTTAGCACTTCAAGCTGGTAGATAAAAGTGTCCCTTTCTCTCTTCAAATGGATCTTTGAGACCCTTTATACAATTTGTCAATGGCACTTAGCTACAGAAAACTCAACAACACACTCTTGACATGGCTCTCCCCCCTTTACTCCTCCCTCCACCTCTTCCTTACTCCTGTTTTTGGGTGCTATGCTCCCTAACCAAATAGTGGCACAAAAGCCTTTGTCTCAGACTCTGCTTTCTCAGAAGCCCAGATTAAGACAGAGGCGCTGGCTGGCTCAGTCAGCTGAGGGTCCAACTGGCTCAGGTCATGATCTTGTGGTTCAGAAGGGTTTGGGAGTTTGAGCCCCGCATCTGGCTCACTGCTGTCAGTGCAGAGCCTGCTTTGGATCCTCTGTCCCCTGTCTCTCTCTCTCTGCCCCTCCCCCACTTGTGCTGTCTCAAAAATAAAGAAAAACATTTTAAAAATTAAAAACAAAAGACACTCATTTTACTGTGAAGAAACTGTAATTCAGAGAAATTAAGTAATCTGTCCAACATAACACATCTGGTAAATTGCAAGCATGCATTAATGAAAAACATATTTTCATTAGAATCCCAGTCCTTAATCCAATAATTACACAAATATTTGCATTTATACATATTTGCTGTATGCCAGGCACTGTGCTAAGCAATGAGGATATTATAATAAACCAAAAGAGACACAGTCATAGCTTTCACGAGGCTGTTTAGTGGAGTGCATAGATATTAAGCAAATCATCACACATTAACATACAAATTGAGAAATGCTTTGAACATATTTGAATACAGAAGGAATACAGTATTATGAGAGCATGTATTCTCAAAAACATGAGAAGTTTGTATTTTATCTGGGACTCAAGGAAAGCAACTCTGAGGAAGTAGTAAGCCAAAGAATGAACAGAAATTAACTAAACCAAACCTCTCACTCCTGAGGGGAAAAAAAAAAGCATGGGCAAAGGCCCTGTGGCAAGGAGAGATCATGGGATAATGGAGAAAGAAACAGAAGACCATTTTGGGTAGGCTAAGGGGGAGAGTGTTGTCAACAGCAATAGTGACAGACATGGATCAAATCATGCAGTGCTATAAGACCATTTAAAGATTTTGGTCTTTTTCCAACCAAACACAATGAGAAGCCATCAAAGGTGCTTTTAAATGCCTGCCTTGTGGGGAGAAGGATGGAATGGGTGAGTGTGTAAAATTATCAGATGTGCATTTTGAAAAGCTCCCCCAATACACGAAAGAGATGGTCACATTGGATACAGCAGCCAGTTAGTTCTGTAATAATCCCATAGGACCTGATAGTGACTTAACTATAACTATGGAAGAAGAGACATTACAAAGTGGAAGTTTCCAAAAGATACTTAGGAAGTAAAATTAATAGAACTCAGTGGAAGATTGACTATGGAGTGGGTGGGCCACAAGAAAGATAGGTTTTCAAGGATGACTCCCCAGCTCTGGCTTGTGTGAGAGCACACAGGAAAGCCATTCACTGAGATAGGTACCACAGGGCCCTCAACAGGTTTGCATTTGAGTTTATTTCAGTTGAGTCTTTGAGAAGTAAATGAAACCTTCTAGAAGAGATGTTGTGTAGGCAGTTGGATGTATAGGTGCTTTCTGTTTTAATCTGATTAAAATTTCAAAACACCTAGAAAATGAAACTATAAAAGCACAAGAAGAAAACTATGAGTGAACTCTTTTATAACCTTGGAGAGGAGGCACGTTTCTTATCATGACTCAAAATTTGAGAAAAAAAAATTTTTCTGAAATAATTATATAGATTGACAAGAAGTTATAAAATTAGTACAGAAAGGACTTGTGTAATCTTAACCCAGTATTCCCCAATGGTAACATCTTATATTGTCTATAGTACAACACTAAAACCAGGAAAGGAATATTGGTATAATCCACAGACATTATTCAGATTTAATAGGTTTTATATGCACTTATTTGTGTGTGTGTGTGTGTGTGTGTGTGTGTGTGTGTGTGTGTTTGGTTCTATGCAATTTTACCACATGTGCAAATTTGTGTTACCACCACCAATCAAGAGATAAAATTGTTCCCTCACCAGGAAGATCCCTCACAAAGACCGTTTATAGTCCCACCCCTTCTTCCACTCCATCTCTAACCCCTGGCAACCAACAATCTGTTCTTCCTATAATTTTATCGTTTGAGAATGTTGTGTAAATTGAATCATACACTAGGTAGCCTTTGAGATTGCCCATTGCCACTCAATATAATTCCCTTGAAATCCATCCAGCTTGTATGTATCAATAGTTTGTTCCTTTTTACTACGGAGTCATATTGCACCGTGTGGATATTACACAGTTTGTTTACCCATTCACCCATTAAGAGACTTTGGGTTCTTTCCAAGTTGTATCACAAATAAAGCTGTTATGAACATTTGTGTACATGTTTTGTGTGGACATCGTTTTCATTTCTCTGGGATAAATACCCAGGAGTGCAATTGGGGTCACATGGGGAGTATGCATTTAGCTTTTTAAGAAACTACCAAAATGTTTTCCAGAATGGCTATTCCATTTTACATTCCTGCCCCAGCTATGCCCTGAAGCACAGCAATATTATTGACATAACTAGCAAAACTTTTAGAGGCATTCAACAACATTATTTCTTTTTAAAATATGTGTTACAATGATTGCAAAGATTTATATTCCAGAGATGGCTCTAGGTGCCTTACACGTTAATTTTAGATTAAACTGTATCTATAGGTCACGAGTTTTCACTCCCCTATAGTTATACATCCACATCCTTGCTACCCGTATAGGTATAGCGTGTGGAGGATTCTTGATCACCCCTTGCCAGTAGGCTTGCCCTAAGTCTCCACCTCCGGGTTGGCCACGTGACTGTCTTCAGCAAATAGGATGTCAGCCGATTCGATGCAGACGCAGGAAATAGGCTTCTGCGGGTGTACTTTTCCTTTTGTGCTCCTGGCTGCTGCCATGAGAAGAGCTTCTTTCATGGACATGAAAACACTTCCTCTGGGTAGTCTGCTGGTCCCAGAGGAATGAGAATGAAGCAGACAAAAGCGAATACACAGCTTGGAGCCAAGCCTAACCAAACCCAGCTGAGATCTGCAGAGCCATTCCGGCCACCCTGCGATTGTTGAAATAAATGCTTACTGTCATATGACACTAAGATTTTGTGTTATGGGACAGCTCACTTAGTTCTCATGACATCCTGATTATGTGCTATAATTAGCGCCATTTTTCAGAAAAGGAAATTGAGACTCAAAGAGATTAAATATCTTGCTTCAAGTTCCACAGCCTGATTCCCAAGTCCATGTTCTTAATTAGGATCTCAGAGTGGCTCAATGAATTTAGGGTAAAAACAACTATGCGGAGTGGCCTTTGTTAAAAAAGGCATAAAACTCCAGTGAGACTAATGCAAAGTTTCAAAGATTAAAAAATATTTTTTAGAGGCGCCTTGGCGGCTCAGTCGGTTGAGTCGTGACTTCAGCTCAGGTCACAATCTCGCACTTACTGAGTTCGATCGATCGAGCCCTGCATGGGGCTAGCTGCTTACGGTGCAGAGCCGCTTCAGATCCTCTGTCCCCCTCTTCTCTCTGCCCCTCCCCCGCTCACACTCTCTCAAAAATAAGCATCAAAAAAAAGATTTAAAAATTTTTAATAGGAAAACCAGAATTCAACCTTTTATTTTATTTATTTTGAGAGAGAGAGAATTCTAAGCAGTCTCCATGCTGTCAGTGCAGAGCCCAATGCCGTGAAATCATGACCTGAGCTGAAACTGAGTAGGTCGCTTATCCCACTGAGATATCCGGGTACCCCTCAAAAATACAGCATTTTATTTTGGAATGAGTAATAAATTCACATACTTCAAAAATCAGAATGATAAAAGGCATATACATAGAGAAGTTGCAATTCTACCTATGTCCCCATCTGTCATAGACAAAATTCTAACATGTCCCTTGTGATTGTTGCCACCATGGTATCTACACTGTGGTGTGATCCCCTCTCCTTGAGTGTGGGCAGAAGTTGTGACTTGCTTCTAACTACTAGAATATGGCAAAATGGGGAGAAAAAGTTGCAGATGCAGTTAAGTAATTAATTAATTCACTCTGAGTTAATCGAAAGAGAGATAATCTTGGGTGTGCATGGCATAATCAGGGGGTCCCTTGAAAGCTGATCCAACCCTTCCCTAATGAGAGAGACCTGAGTCAGCTGAGACCCTTTTTTTTTTTTTAGGTTCTCCATAGGGAGCGACTTCCCTTTCTTCTTTTTTCATTGAAGTATAAACATACAGTGCTATATTAATTTCAGGTGTACAATATAATGATTCAACATTTCTATACATTTCTCAGTGTCCTTGATGGTTCTCAAGAAGAGCTGCCTTCTTCCTCTTGAAGAAAAAAATAGCTATGTTGTAAAATGCCTATGAAGAAATGTAGCTTCTAAAAGCTGATGGTCTCAGTCTTAGAAACACAGCCACTGAGTTGTGCCAACAACATGAATGAGCTTAGAAGAGGACTCAAACTCCAGAGGAGAATGTAGACCAGCTGATACTTTGATTACAAACTTGTGAGACCCTGAGCAGAGGACCCAGTTAAGCTACGTCAAATTCCAGATCAATGGAAACTGTGAGATTATAAGCATGTGTTGTTTGAAGGCACTAAACTAGGAGTAATTTGCCATGCCACAGATGCAAATAGGTTGAAACTAAAGGATAGGGGCTCCTGGCTAGCTCAGTTGGTGGCATGTGCAACTATTGATCCTGGGCACAGAATCCTGCCACAGTGGGCATAGAAACTACTTTAAGAAAAAAGATGATAGGGCTCCCTGGGTGGCTCCATTGATTAAGCCTCCATCCAACCTCAGGTCGTGATCTTGTGGTCCATGAATTAGAGCCCTGTGTCAGCCTCTGTGCTGACAGCTCAGAGCCTGAAGCCTGTTTCAGATTCTGTGTCTCCCTCTCTCTCTGCCCTTCCCCCGCTCATGCTGTGTCTCTCGCTCTCCCTCGAAAAAATAAACATTAAAAAAAATTTTTTTAATGAAAACAATGTTACTAGAAATACCCTCTCAGATTTATGCTCAATTGATTTGCAACAAGTGTGCCAAGACAATTCAATGGGGGAAAGAATGAACTTTTCAAGAAATGGTACAAGGACAACTGTGTATTCACATTAAAAAAAAAAAAAAAATGAAGAGGTGCCTGGCTGGCTCAGTTGGTAAAGCATGGGACTCTTGATCTCAGGGTTGTGAGTTCAAGCCCCATGTTGGGTGTAGAGATTACTTAAAGTTAATTTTCTAAAAAAAAAAAAAAAAAAATTGAAATAAACCCTTACCTTACATCATATACCAAAAATTAACTCAAAATGGATCACAGGTCTAAATGTAAGAGCTAAAAAATATAAAATGTTTAGAAGAAAACAAAGGCATAAATCTTCATGACCTTGGAGCAGGTTTTTTAGATATGACACCAAAAACTCAAGTGACAAAAGAAAAAAGAGATAAATTAAACATTAAAAGAACACCATCTAAGAAAATGTGCTTCAGAGGACACCATCAAGAAAATGAAAAGACATATATAAATCATATATCTAATGAAGGACTTCTATCCAGAATATATAACTAACTCTGACAACTCAATAATAAAAACACAAATAACTCAATTTAAAATTAGGCAAAATATATGAATAGACATTTTTCCAATGAAGATAAAGAAATGGCTAAGAGGCACATGAAAAAATGTTCCACATCTTCAGGAAAAAGCAAGTCAAAACCACAATGAGGTACCATTTCACACCCGCTAGAACGGCTATAATAAAAAAGATAGGTATTAACAAGTGTTATTGACAATGTGGAGAAATTAGAGCCCTCATACAGTACGTGTGGGAATGTAAAATAGTGTACCACTTCAGGAAAAAAAGTTTGGCAGTTTCTCATAAGCTTTAAATATAGTGTTATCAAATGACCCTGAAAAATAAAAATATAAGTTTATGCAAATACTTGTACGTGTAAATTCACAGCAGCATTATTCATAATAATGAAAAAGTAGAAACAACTCAAATATCCACCAACTTGTGAATGGGTGAATAAAATGTGGTATATTCATACTATGAAATATTATTAAATAATAAAAAGGATGAACTACTGAAACTTGAAGACCCTGAAAACATCATGCTAAGTAGAAGAAGCCAGTCAAAAAAGACCACATATTGCACAATTCTGTTCATAGGAAATGCTCAGAATAAGCAAATGTATAGCAAGAGGAAGTAGATTAGTGATTCCCTAGGACTGGGGAGATTGGGGGTGGGGTGGAGAATGGGGAGTGACTGCTAATGGTTCCAGAGTTTCTTTTTGGGGTGTTGAGAATGTTCTAAAATTGGTTGTGGTAGTGGTTGCACAACTGTGAATTCACTAAAAACCATTGTGTTATATATTTTATTTTATTTTTTTTTTATGAAGTTTATTGACAAATTGGTTTCCATACAACACCCAGTGCTCATCCCAAAAGGTGCCCTCCTCAATACCCATCACCCACCCGCCCCTCCCTCCCACCCCCCATCAACCCTCAGTTTGTTCTCAGTTTTTAAGAGTCTCTTATGCTTTGGCTCTCTCCCACTCTAACGTCTTTTTTTTTTCTCCCTTCCCCTCCCCCATGGGTTCCTGTTGAGTTTCTCAGGATCCACATAAGAGTGAAACCATATGGTATCTGTCTTTCTCTGTATGGCTTATTTCACTTAGCATCACACTCTCCAGTTCCATCCACGTTGCTACAAAAGGCCATATTTCATTTTTTCTCATTGCCACGTAGTATTCCAAGTGTTATATATTTTAAAGGGTGAATTGTATGGTATGTAAATTATACTTCAATAAACCTGTTATTAATGAAAATTAGGGATCTTTGAATTAGGTTTGGCTAGGAATATGTCCCAAGATACTTTATTACTAAGAGAAGAAAAAAAAGGTTTGTATTTTTTTAAATATACTTTTTGTAATATGTGCTTTTAACTGTTAGGTTAAAATGGGTTTTTTTGTTTGTTTTGTTTTGTTTTTATTTATTTACTTATTTATTTTTTTGAGAGAGAGGTAGAGAATGAGGGGGAAAGGGGTAGAGAGAGAGGGAGGCAGAGAATCGCAAACAGGCTCCGCACTGTCAGCGCAGAGCCCCATGTAGAGCTCAGATTCACAAACTGTGAGATCATGACCTGAGTGAAACCAACAACAAAATTCTACACCTTAAACCAAATTCTACACCTGAAACCAATTTTACCATATATGATAACTAACTAGAATTTAAATAAAAACTTGGGGGGAAAAAGAACTAAAATAAAAATTTTTAAAATAAAGTAAAATCTTTATCCAGAAAAAAAAATGAGGAATTGTCATAAAACATAATTTCATGTAAAAAAGAAAAGAAAGGAAACAGTCATTAGCTTTAGCCCATACTCAAGAGGAGGGGATTACACAAATGCTTGAATATCGGAAGACAGGGATCATTGGGTCTGCCCACCACAGCGGTATTGAATCCTTTCTGCAGGGGATGGAGAGGATGTGAATGAACAAATTAATGAGCAAAACTGAACCTGTCTTCCAATATTTTGTATTATCTCATCTCTTTATTCATAACTCCCCAGGAAAACATATGTATAAATTATTTATTGCTGCGTAACAAACCATAGCCTCAAAATAGAGGCTTAAAGCAGCAAGCACTTGCTCGTTTTTCTGTGGTTCGGCTATTTGAACTGGGCTTACCTGGGCTGTTCTGCCAGTGTCCCAGGCAGTTACTCACGTGGCCGTAGTAAAACCGCAGCTTGACTTGAACTAGTTAGTTGATTTCACCTGGCCCCACTCACACATGTAAGAATTGGTGCCGACTGTAGGCCAGTCCACACGTCTCCCACAGGCTGGCCCAGTCCTTTTCACATGGTGTCTGAGTTCCAAGAGTAAAAGAAGCTGCAAATCTCCCAAGTTGTATACTATTACTCTGCCACATTTTATTAGCCAAAGTTTCCAAGGCTAGCCAGACGCAGCGGGTAGGGAAGTATACCCCGCCTCTTTTCCAGTCCAGAATTGCGCAAAGTTCAAACCCAAGAACCTTTAAGACTTACCTAATAACTGTTCCAAAATATCCATCTTCACATATAAGAGCATTTCTTAACTGGTTCAAGTTTTAATGACATTTAATGTTTATTATTGTTAAAGTACAGTAGTTAATTGATCTTTGCTTATATACTAGAAGCTATCTTCTCCAGATACCTTCACATGTTAGCCTTAAATGTTGCTAGGTTTATTATTTTTATTAATGTTTATGTATTCATTTAGAGAGAGAGAGTACATACGAGTAGGGGGAGGGAAGAGAGGGAGAGAGAGAATCCTAAGCAGGCTCCATGCTGTCAGCACGGAGCCCGATGTAGGGCTCTATCTCATGAATCATGGGATCATGACCTGACCTGAAATCAAGAGTGGGATTCTTGGGACACCTGGGTGGCTCAATTGGTTAAGTCTCCAACTTCGGCTCAGGTCATGATCTCACAGTTTGTGGGTTCAAGCCCCGCACTGGGCTCTGTGCTGACAGTTCAGAGCCTGGAGCCTGCTTCGGATTCTGTCTCTCTGCTCCTCCTCTGTTCGCACTGTCTCTCTTTCTCTCTCAGATATAAATAAACATTAAACAAAAAAAAGGAGAGAGGGACACATAACCGACTGAGCCACCTAGGCACCCCTAGGTTTATTCTTAATAAGTGTTTGTCTTAAATATTGCTAGCTACTTTCCTTTTTCTTTCAACTATTTATTTTGATAAAGATTTAAAGCACTTAATAAATGAACCATAAAAGTAGCAGACGACACTATGAATGGATTCTTTTGTGACCTTGGAGAGGAAAAGCCTTTCTTATCATCACCCAGAATGCAGAGCCATGAAAGAAAACATCGATAAATTTGATTCTGCAAAAATAAAAAACTTCCACGTGGAAAAAAATACCACAGATGCAAGACTCATGGCAAATAAGAAAAAAAAAAATGGTCACAGAACATTAACAGACAGTTCACAGAGAAATAAACATAGTTGGCTTTTATTTTTAAAAATTTTTTTTTTTCTTCAACGTTTTTATTTATTTTTGGGACAGACAGAGACAGAGCATGAACGGGGGAGGGGCAGAGAGAGAGGGAGACACAGAATCGGAAACAGGCTCCAGGCTCCGAGCCATCAGCCCAGAGCCTGACGCGGGGCTTGAACTCACGGACCGTGAGATCGTGACCTGGCTGAAGTCGGACGGTTAACCGACTGCGCCACCCAGGCGCCCCCATAGTTGGCTTTTAAATACGTAAAGAAAGTGCTTGACTTTATTAATAATAAAAGAGAAACATAGTAAAACTGTGCTAATAATCCCATTTCACAAACTAGATGGAAAGTTTGGTGACACAGCATGTAGGCAAATGTATGGGGGAAGTGGGGCTATGATACATTGCTGGTGGGAGTACAAAATAGGGTGCAATATGGTGCTATCTATCAAGATTATGAACACATTTACTTTTTGATCTAGCGACCTCACTTCACTTCTCAGATTTGTGTGCTAGTGTATGAAACGACGCACATACGTGGTTGTTCATTGTAACATTGTAGAAGTGAAATATTGGAAATAACCCAAAGGTTCATCAGTGGAAGGCTGGCTAGAGTGCAACATCCATCAGCACAATGGAAGACTGTGTCCTATGAACATGGATGGAGACACTCTGTTTGCTAATATGGAAACAACAATACCCTGCCTTATGTGTAGGAAAGGAAAGAACAAAAGAATATATATTCATATTTGCACATATATGCATTTTTAAATCCCTGGAAAGATACAGAAGAAGCTAAAAAAAAAAAAAAGGCATTCCATGACCTGGGAGAAAGAGGGTCACAGTGGTGAACATGCAGCTGCTGTATTTGTTTTTTTCAAGTCTACACATACATGTATTTTTATTTATATTCAATTGTGGGCTTACTTACTTCAAAACATAAGCTCTGTTGAAATATAATTCATATACCATAAAGTTCAACCATCACCACAATCAATTCTAGAACACTTTCATCATCCTCTCCCCCCCAAAAAATGCCTTCCCACTAGCAGCCATTCCCCCTTGCTCATCAACCTCACTCCCAGACCTAAGTGACCAGTAATATATTTTTTGTGTCTATAGATTAGCCTATTTGCCTGTCCCGTGGGGGTGGTGATTCTGCTTTTTCCTTCCCCACGCACAAATTTAGTCCACTTGTCCACTTACAGCCTCCCTGCTTACTTTGCCCCAGTGCCAGTCCAAACTTCGTGCTCACCACCTGCCACCATACTTCATTTAGCTTTATTTCTATAGATGTTCTGTGTCAGTCACAAGTGACTTGCTGCCAACTGCCCCTGGCCACTGTCTCTAGCTGACGTGGCATTTCCTACGTGGCCTCCTGCTCTGTCCCCTCCTGAAGTAGGGAGCTCCCTCCCTTTCCTGCTGCTTCGCCTGAGGAAGAGCAGAGGGGCTTTGCTGAGGCACATCCACGTGAGAACAGACTTTACAGTCTTCTCCCAACTCCTACCCATCTTTAAAAGATAAAACTGTATTATTTTGCATTTATATATCCCTTTCTAGAAGCTCACAATACTCTTCAGTACTGGGTGTCAGTTTGTACAATGCCCTCGTAAGGTTTACCCCAACAGTTCTACCATATTTGGTCCTACTCTACTGCCTTCTCACCACCAAAACCCCTTCCCATCAATTCACTAACAAAATTCAGGAAAGGGGCACCTGGGTGGCTCATTCGGTTAATTGTCCGACTCTTGGTTTCAGTTCAGGTCATGAATTCATGGTTTGTGGGATTGAGCCCTGTGTCCAGCTCAGCACTGACAGCACAGAGACTGCTTGGAATTCTCTCTCCCCCTGTCTGTCGCCCTCTCTCTCTACCCGTTTCCCCTGCTCACACGCACACACATGTGTGCATGCTATCTCTCTGTCTCTCTTTCTCTCAGAATAAATAAACATTTTTGAAAATCTTAAACAAAGGAGGATGTAAGAAAGTTAACAGATGACCTCACAATTTTCATAATAATATTAATAATGACTATATCTACTTTAATTCAAAATCCCAATAAACTTTTACCTTGCACTTACTTAATAAATAAGATAGTGGGATATAATTAAGTCTCTATTTCCTTCTTTATGAACGATAAGTTTACATAAGTCAAAATGTACATAAATAATAAATAACCCTAAATTTGACAATGAAATTGGATTGAATTTTTTTAAGTTTTATTTGTTTAAGTAATCTCTACGCCTAACATGGGGCTCAAACTTACCACTCTGAGATCAAGAGTTGCATGCCCTACCAACTGAATCAGTCAGGTGCCCGACGAAGTTGCTTGTTTTTTTTTTTTTTGAAGAGTTGCACAATTGGTTAGGTTTTTAAAATATTTTCATTTTGCACTTGCATTTGAAGTTTAGTGTTTTTGTGGATTTTAGAAAATTCATAATCAGCCAAAAAAGCAAGATCTGATTGAGGGAGATCTGGGAAGATCAGTTTCTCAGTCTTCACATTTGCATCACTGCTTTTGTGTTCTACTTCAGATCCAGTAATCAACTCTGTCTGTGCTCTCCCTCAAAACCAAGGTGTGGCCAATAGCTGGCCTACATTCCCCACCCCCCCAATCAAGAGCTAGAGTCTATACCCCCTGCCCTTGAACCTGAGTAGGCCTTGAGATGGCCTCAACCAATAGAGTATGGTAGAATTTACCTTATGTAGCTTCTAAGGGTATGTCATTGAAATATCATGTGTATCTGCTTTGTTGTCTTGGGATGACTGCTCTTGGAATCCAGCTGCCATATTGTGAGGAAACCCAAGCATCCTGTTCAGAGATCCACCTAGAAAAGAACTGAGGCTTGTGGCCCACAACACTGGCTGAGCTCCCTATTAAGTCTGCACCAATGTATCAGCCATGTGAGGGAGACATCTTGAAGGTGAATCCTTCATCATTCTAGTTGAGCTATCCCAGCTGATGACATGGGGAGCAGAGATGAGCCATCAGTTCATGAGAAATAGATAACTGAAACACAGGTTAAGAAATTTCCTTGGCTCAATCATCTCTAGAGCAGAGTCTAGTAGTATATCTTGAGACTCAAAGGACTTCCCTCTTCTTGAAGTAAAAACATCAAGCCAGCAATCAAGAGAACTGTTAGTTGCTAGTACAACTCTGAACTTTTCATCAGTGAAAACTGTAGGAAAGATCCTACACTCAGTTTACAGGCTGGAGACTTTAAGTAGGCTTCACACTCGGTGTGGGGCTTGAACTCACAACCCTGAGACCAAGAGTCACATGCTTTACGGACTGACCCAGCCAGGCACTCCCAGGCAGGAAACTTTAAATAGGAGGAGTTAAGCCACCAGTGGACACAAGGGCCAAGAGAGCCTGACTAAGAAAAATAATCGGGTTAATGCAGTAGTCAAGAAGGAAAGAAAGTAGATATGCCCTTGAAAGACAGGGAGAGAACCCTCTAATTGTGAGGTTAGGTTAAAAAAAAAAAAAGTCAAGCCAGTTGGGGTGCCTGGGTGGCTCAGTCGGTTAAGTGCCGGACCCGTGGCTTCAGTTCAGTTCATGATCTCACAGTTTTGTGGGTTCGATGGGTTCGAGCCCCATGTCAGGCTCTGAGCTGACAGTGCGAAGTCTCCTTGGGATTCTCTCTCTTCCTCTCTCTCTCTGCCCCTCCCCTGCTGCACTCTCTCTGTCTCTCTCAAAATAAATAAACTTAAAAATCTTTTTTTCAAAGACTTTAAAAAAAAAGTCAAGCGAGTTAAGTGATCTGAGCATGAACTTGAGGAATTGTCACAGAAATGATCTCTCTTGGTTTTTAGCTCTTGAGGGGGTTGTGGGACGAGGTCAGATGCCAAAGCGTTATGCACACCAGGGGATCCACATACCATTATGAATTTAGTACTTCTTGTTTTCAGGAAAGATTGACTACATCAAATGACCTTTTGAAAATTCCACAAGTAACATGAACACATTCTTATGATAAAAGATTCAAGCAAGAGGGGCGCCTGGGTGGCTCAGTTGGTTAAGCGTCTGACTCTGGATTTTGACTCAGGTCATGATCTCACAATTTGTGGGGTAGAGTCCCTCATGGGGCTCTGTGCTGACAGTGCAGAGCCTGCTTGAGATTCTCTCTCTCTCTTTCTCTCTGCCCTTCCCCTGCTCTCTCTCTTAAAATAAATAAATAAACTTAAAAAAAAAGATTCAAACAAGAATCATTTCTGGAGAGCAAAATATAAAAGTTATCTTTCATCCTCTTCCCCATTTTTACAACTCTCCTCTAAATCAGCCAGGACTGTGGTTTGGTGCCCACCTGTCCTGTCCCCATTCTACGCATTTACATGTAACACATGTACATACATTACATAGATTTTTAATATAAAAGAGTCATGCTATACATGTTGTTTTGCAAGTTGCTTTTTTTTTTTTTTAATTTTTTTTTTCAACGTTTTTTATTATTTATTTTTGGGACAGAGAGAGACAGAGCATGAACGGGGGAGGGGCAGAGAGAGAGGGAGACACAGAATCGGAAACAGGCTCCAGGCTCCGAGCCATCAGCCCAGAGCCCGACGCGGGGCTCGAACTCACGGACTGCGAGATCGTGACCTGGCTGAAGTCGGACGCTTAACCGACTGCGCCACCCAGGCGCCCCGCAAGTTGCTTTTAATAATGTCTTGGGGGAGTGCCTGGGTGACTCAGTTGTTTGGGCATCCAACTTTTTATTTCGGCTCAGGTCGTTATCCCAGGGCCATGGGATCAAGCCCCACCTCGGGCTCTGCACTGAGTGTGGAGCCTGCTTGAGATTCTCTCTCTCTCTCTCTCTCTCTCTCTCTCTCTCTCTCCCCCTCTCCCCCCACCCTGCCCCTCTCCCCTGCTTATGCTTTCTCTCTCTAAATAATAATAATAATAATAATATGCCTTGGGAATCTCCCTGTATCAGTGCACTTACCTCCATCTCATGCTTTTTAATGGTTGCAGAGTGTTTCGCAGTATGGGCAAACAATTCACTAGATCAGTTCTGTGATGATGGATATTCAACTTATTCCTAAATGTTCACTATTCCAACAGTGCATAAACCCCTTTGTACAAACCTCCATGTGCACTTTCTGTAAGATAAAGTCCATGTCTTAAGCCTATGTCCTGATTTCCCCATGACGTCATACTCACATACTCCCTGATGTCCCTTTTTCCCGGTGCCTTTAAGGACAGTTTCTTTAGTGGGGTGCCTGGGTGGCTCAGGCAGTTAAGTGTCCAATTTCGGCTCAGGTCATGATCTCACAGTTCATGAGTTCAAGCCCCACATCAGGCTCTGTGCTGACAGCTTGGAGCCTGGATCCTGCTTTGAATTCTGTGTCTCTTTATCTCTCTGTCTCTTCCCCCACTCTCTCTCTCTCTCTCTTTCTCTCTCTGTCTCTCTCTCTCAAAAATAAACGTTAGAAAAAATAATAAAAAAGAAAAAAAAGAACTGTTTTTTTAATGACTTCTTCCAAGGAACTCTAGAAGGGCTACTCACTGAGGAAACAGAAGACTTCAGTAGCAGGACACCTCAGCTACAGAAGCTGAGGTTAACTAAGACCTAAAATTTAACATGAGTAACTGGAAAGCAGTTTCACTCTTCCCAAGAGTTTAACAAAGATGGCCTTGAAATATGTTTACTTTTCTTGTTACCCCTACTATTTTTAGTTCTTTGGGCAAAATTAATACTTGATTATAAATACATTCTTTTAAAATAAAAGAAAGGAAGCCTTATAACATAAACCTAGGAAGTTTCAACTAAAATTAGCCACCTTCTCCCACTGTAGATGCCCGCCTTGGGGTGAATGACATAAATGCTTTGAAGCATCATGAACTTCTTCATTCCATTACCTCTTCTTGGACAGATACATTTGCCCCATGTACTAACTATACTAACTCGTGCCTCATGACCTTAAAACCTTAGTGTCAGGCTCCTGGGTGGCTCAGCCATTAAGCATCTGACTTGGGCTAAGGTCAGTGAGTTCAAGTCCCACATCGAGTGAACACGAGCCCTGCTTTGGGTGAGTCCCACTTCCCTCTCTCTCTCTCTCTCTCTTCCTCTTTCTTTCTGTCCCTGTCCCTTGCTCACTTGCACCCTCTCTCTCTCTCTCAAAAACAAAACAAAACAAAACAAAACAAAACACCTTAATGTCTTTTCCAAACCTCATTTAGCCATGTCTAAATCACAGTGGTATCCAAACTTGTGGTCTATTCTGCCAGTTTTCCTTTTCCTTTCCTGTCTCAATAGGGTTGGGGAGTGGAAAGGAAAATGAATACCTTAGGTTTGCCTTTTACAAAGACCAGACCAGGGGAGACTTAAAATGCAAAGCTAAATATAATAAATTCTTGTTGGATGGGCCTTACATGGTTGAATTATATTCCACCAGTCATTTGAGTAAAGCCATAGCATTTCTTATACCTGTGTCAAAGATTACCTACCAACAGTGTGTGCAGTGGTCCCATGGACCTGTCTCTTGCTTCAACAGCGTTTAGACAAAACAGACCCAGGGATACCCCTTCTTCCAGCCTCTGACCACCCTCCAACCTCTTTTCCAGTTGCAACCTTCAGAACCATCTTCTTGGCCATCCTCTGCCTTCAGACCAGCCAAGCCTGTATTTTGAGCTTAGCCCCCAATTTCCTGTCATCCATGAGCTTCCAGATTTATCAGAATTATTCCACCAAGGTGTGGTCTGCCATCAACCACCTAGTCAACATGCATCTGGGGGCCTCCTACACTTACCTCTCTTTGGGGCTCTATTTCCACCTCGAGGATGTGGTCACAGAGGGAGCAGGTGGCTTCTTACACGAGTTGGCTTAGAAGCATGAAGGCGCTGAGTACGTCTTGAAGATGCAAAACCAGGGCAGCAGCCACGTCCTCTTCAAGGACTTGTAGAAGCTGTCCCAAGATGAGTGGGGTAAAACCCAGGACACCACGGGAGCCACCATGTTCTAGAGAAGAACCCGAAGTGGGTCCTTTTGGATTTGTATGCCCTGGGTTCTGCCGGAGCAGAACCCTGTGACTTCCTGGAGAACCACTTCTCAGATGAGGAAGCGAACTCTTCAGGAACATGGTGATAATCTGATTCACTTCTGCAGGCTGGCTGGCCCGCAGGCTGGGCAGGGAGAGTGGACCCTCAAGCACAACTAGGCTCAGGAGGCTCTTGAGCAGTCCTTCCAGCAACACCCTGGTGGGGGAGCTTCTGCCCGAGCCTCTCTGGAAGCCACAACACCCTGGAGCCCTGTCCTAAGCTGTGGGCCAAATGGAAACAATAAAGTTTTCTGCAGGGAAAACAGAAACAAAAGAAAGATCACCTACCAGTCTAAAATGTGTTTCCGTCTGTAACCATAACTCCCGAGGGCTGCGACAGTCCTATTCCACTTATGCCAGGCAGCTCTGCCTTGTTCCTCACGAGAAAGCTTCCTCTTCAATGGCGGTCTGTTTGCTTGTGTGTTGACGGGCAGCTTTCAAACGGTCCAGCTTCAAAAATATAGGACTTTTGTTAGTTTGGTTGTTCACAACAGAAAAATAAGCCTATACAGGCTATTGAAATTTGAACTAAAATTTGAATTTCCAGACAGGAGTTTGATTTGGAATTAAGATGGAGAAAGAAGGGATTGACGATATCATTTTGTTGGCTGATGAGATTCAGCAACTGAAACAAAGGAGATGAAGTACCGGTGTGTGGATGGCCTCTGCTCCCGAGCGTTTCATCAGGAGAAAAAGAAATCAGACTAACAAGGTGACGTGCTGTAAACACATAGGTCCGCCATTTTCCATTTTGTTGGGTTTTTGTTGTTGTTGTTTTACAGTGAAGAAGTCTTATTTTTATAAGAGAGTTAAGAAGCCACTAAGATACTTGTAGGTATTATCTTCAGTGATGCTCCTTATCTTTCTTTCAAGTGATATTCAGCCCCTATATTCAGCCCCTACAGCTACTACAAATGCAGCAAATCTCCCATTTAATTCTTTTTTTTTTTAGTCTATTTATTTATTTATTTTGAGAGAGCATGAGCAAGTGGGGAAATGGCAGAGAGAGGGAGAGAGAGAGTCCCAAGCAGGCTCTGTGATGTCAGTGCAGAGCCCAGTGTGGGGCTCAATCCCATGAGTTGTGAGATCATGACCTGAAACAAAATCAAGAGTCGGATGCTTCCCCGACTGAGGCACATAGGTGCCCCTACTTCTTTAAATAATGCACCAACAAAGGAAACATTGTTTGTAAAGCTGCCCATGTCTCTCTAAGCCTCATTGTGGCCCCGTGGATCCCTTAGCCCTCATGCAGCCAGCTTCTCCTGGGCAGGTTCTAATGGTGTCCCTTCTATCTTTTCATCATTTATAATCTGGAAGTTCCATTTTACTATGACCACATTCATGTCCATATCCATGGGCCATGTCTGACATTAAACTGACCTCTCAGGACTCTCAATATTCACCTCTCTAGCCTGGGTCACCATTTTCCATTTCTGAGACTCATTACCATGGTCTACTCACCTTCCTGTCCTCCATTAAGTCAGAACTGAGAGACATGCCTCTACACTCCAAAATTAGTCCTTTTCTTATTCCCCTCTCCCAGATAAATTGTATCTCAATATCTCAGTTAAGTGTGTGTGTGTGTGTGTGTGTGTGTGTGTGTGTATGTTTGAGATAAAATAATTAAAACCAAGCCCATGACTACGACTATGTGCATATTAAACTTTTAAGTCTGAACAACTTCAAATGTAAAGAAAAGCTGTCAAAATTACAGAGAACTCCCATACCACCTTTATCCAGAATAATCATTTTGTTTCTACATTTCATCACATTTTCCTTCTCTCCCTCTGTACTTACTTATTTTCTCTGAACCATTTGAGGTTATATAGCTCATGCCTTTGTTATGCTCCTAATACTTCATTGTACAGTTCCTAAGAACAAGTATATTTTCCTACGTAGTCACAAAACAGTTTCAAATCAAGAAGTCTCACCTTGATCTGCACTTTTTTTTTTACTCTGCAATCCATATTCCTATTTTGTCAGTCATACCAATAAATTGTTTATAGCATCCCCCCCTTTAGTAAAAGATTTTACCAAAGATCACACATGCCTCAGGTTGTCATGTTTCTTTAATATTCTTTAATCTGGAACGATTCTTTAGTATTTGTCTTTCATGACATTGATGTATTTAAAGAATATAAGGAATATAAGCCCGTTATTTTGTAGAATGCTCTTCAGTCAGACTTGTCTGGTGTTTCCTCATGACTTGATTCAGGTCATGGGTCCCCTGCAAGAATAGCACAAAAGTGATGTTTTGTTTTTCTCTGCGTATCATATCTGGAAGCACACCATGTCAATCTGCCCCCTGTTGGTTAATTTTGATCAATTGATCCAAGTGTTGTCCAGTTTCTCCATTGTATAGTTACTATTTTCCCTTACAATTAACAAGCAATTTATGGAGAGACACTTTAGAATTGAGTAAATATCTCGTTCCTCATCAAGCTTCCCCTCCCCACCCCCCCTATAAATTTAGCGATCATTGCGATTTCTTGCCCAAACCATTCTTCACTATGATGGTTGGTAAATGGTGACCTTTCAACTCTACCTCCCTCTACACTTTTTTTTTGTAATGTTTATTTTTGAGAGAGGGAAAGACAGAGTACAAGTGGGGAAGGAGCAGAGAGAGAGGGAGACAGAATCGGAAGCAGGCTCCAGGCTCCTGGCTGTCAGCACAGAGCCCCATGCGGGGCTCAAACTCACAGACCATGAGATTATGACCTGAGCTGAAGTCAAGTCAGATGCTTAACTGATTAAACCACTCAGGTGCCCCTCCCTCCACACTTTCAATCTGCATTTCACTGTAAGGAAAAGCCCTCCCTTGCTCAGCCCCATTTATTTAGTTATCTATCATCAGCATGAATTGATGGATTCCTATTTTATTTAATGATTTTATTTAATTTTATTTAATAATCCTTTACTCTCCTGTTTTATCTTTAGCTCAAAAATTTTCCCAGACATGGCCACTGGGCTCTCCTTGAAACCAGCTCCTATGTCCTTTTAACACATTCCCATCTCTCTTTTGTTTTTTTTTTTTTTCATTTCCATATTTTCTGGTACATCAAAATGTTCCTATGTTCCTGGCTCATCTTGTGCTTTCCCTGCCTGAGCCCCGGTCTCAGTCGTTTCTCCAAGGAGCCCTGATTCTTTTTTAAAGATGAAATCGGAGGCACCTGACTGGCTCAGTTGATAGAGCATGCAACTCTTGATCTTGGGGTTGTGAGTTCAAGCCCCACATTGGGCACAGAGCTTACTTTAAAATACAAAAGGTGAATGAGCACTGGGTGTCGTATGGAAACCAATTTGACAATAAAATATATTTAATAAAATAAAATAAAATAAAATAAAATAAAAAAGATGAAATCATATTTAGAAAGATATGGGCACTAGGTATATCTTTTGCATTTTAAATGAAAAACTTGACCATAAATGACACTGCTCATAATTGAATTGTGGGTATTCTGTTAGGTTATTTGTGATGAGATTTTTTATTTCTATCCATCACAAAATAATATAAAAATAATTTTTGCCATATCTTCCCAAAATAAAAAAACAGTATATGCTTTCTGTGAAAAATTCAGAAAATGTCCAAAAGTTAAGAACATATTAAAAATCTCCTGTCAGGACACAACTAGAAATGTATTAAAGTGTTGTTTAGAGATTTAAAAAGTCACCCGTTACTCTATTACCTAAGATTAACTATCAGAAAGACATTAATGCTAATTGTCACTAGGTAACCATATTTCACAGTATAAATATACCAAACGTGTTTCACCAAAATACAATTCTTGGATAATTCCACTGTGTGTGTGTGTGTGTGTGTGTGTGCGTGCACGTGCACGCACACACGTGCACATGTGTGAGTATTTCTTCAGGATAAAGCCCTAGAAGTAAAATTGCTGGATTAAAAATGTATATGTATTTATAAGCAAAGAAAATGTACCCGACATTTTAGTCATCAGGGAACTGCAAATTAAAACCACAGTGAGATACTTACAACTACTAAAATGTACCAAAAATATTGTATACTTCCAACGCCAGTTGTTGGCAAGCACATGGGACAATTGGAACTCTACAAACTCTTCACAGAAGTGTAAACTATAATAACCACTTTGGAAAACTAGCAATCTCTACTAAAGACTGTGTGCCTTGGTAAAAGTGTTTCTCATCCCATGGTTATAAAAAATATTCACCTCCATTTTCTTCTTGCTTTTTGATGGTTTCACTTCTTACATTTAATCCTTAATCTGTATTGACTGTAAGTATGAGGTAAGAATCTCCATCTTATTTCATTTTCTGCAAATGGTTAGACTTGCTCCACCTGTATTTATCGAACAATCATTTCTTTTATTTTAAGTCTTATTTTATTTATTTTGGGAGAGAGGGAGCAGGGCAGGGGCAGAAAGAGAGAAGGAGAGAGAGAATCCCAAGCAGGCTCCGTGCTGTCAGTGCAGAGCCGATCGCCGATCAAAGCATTTGAACTCATGAACTGTGAGATCGTGACCTGAGCTGAAATCAAGAGTCGGACACTTAACCAACTGAGCCACCCAGGCATGCTGAACAATCGTTTCTAACTGCAAATCAGTTTACTGATTGAAAACAAAGTCATGATATTTTAAATTCTTATATCTACTTGAAACCACTCGTAAACTTTTTTTTTTTTTTTCATTTACCTGCCTCTTCTGTTTTGGTATCTTAACTGTATCACATGCCTTATTGTCTTCAGGGGAAATTGTCATTTTTCTTTCTCCATATTGTTCTTCACGTTTCATATTTTTCTTTTCTAGTAGAACTCTAGCGTCCTTTTTTGGTGGTCAAATGTGGTTTTTGGGATTTAATTTGAGCTTGGGTTAAACTTTGAGATAAACTTGAGGAAAACCAACACCTTTGTAACATTGAGTCTTCCGATTCAGGGCAATACGTGTCTCTCATTGAGTCAAGTCTTCCTTTATGTCTAATGGAATTTCCCTTGAGACTGACTTGACTGTGGATTTCTTGAGGACAGAGCCTATGTTTCTAGTCATTTCAGACCTCCACCAGGGCACAGGGCCCAGTCATAGCAGGTGAATTCAGTGTTGGTTAATTGCATGAAGGAAGAGCCTCTCTGAGCTCTCAAATTACCCCCTTTTAAAAATAATCCACATGCTGTCTCTAACAGAGTGCCTCTGCTTTAAGTATTTTCAGATCTTAGGGGATGTGAAGGTGAAGACAAGGATAAAAATTTTCCTTGATTTAAGTATGTAAAATAATGCTGCTACCAGGAGTAAAAATGAAATAACTAGGGTCCTAAGTAAAATTTGAAGAATTAAACTTTTTTTGACAAATTAATTTTTTTAAAGGAAGCTCTACATCCAACATGGGCTTGAACTCACAACCTCAAGATCAAAAATCATATCTCCACTGACTGAGCCAGCCAGGTACCGCAAGAATTGATGTTTATAAGCACATGAGTCCTTGATTTTGCCCTTCAAGGAGCAGCTACATCTATGGCTAATACTTTTTGTTTCATTCATGAACACAATGCTAGCTCGAGAGAGATTGTTGCAGGAGATGAGATCAGTTATTGGGTGGAAACGTGTGTTTAGAAATGTTGATGATATTTCAGGGAAATCTCCACTGACCCAGCTTTGAACCAAATCCATGTGTGATGCAAATAGGTGTGGCCTAGTGAAGAGATGCTAATCTGAATTATTTAACCTCTTCTGTAATGAATATTTCATGGAGTAATTTTATGTTTTTTTTCAAGCCACATTTCAACTTGTATGACTAAAGACAGCCAGTTTATGATACAGGATACAAACTTAGGTATGTGAAAACATAAACTTCCCTATAATCGGACTTAATTTCTATCTAAAGCCTTCATCCTGCTTTGGTCTGAAAACTTAATCTTAGTTAATTTGGGCTGAACTGTCAATTCTGGATGTTCTCAGCTGATCTGGGCGTTTCCCACTTCTTCCCAGGGTTGTATGCAGGCTCCAGGGGAAGATAATCTTAAAGTATGTCAAGAGGTGGCCATGGGACAGGGGGTGGCTCTATCCTGGACTTCGCAGCTGTGTGCTCTCCTTCCTACTTACAAGACCCCTCAAATCTCTTGACCCTCTTTCTTAGCTCTTCAGATCCTTCTTGATGGTATGTGTCTTAGTCCATTCAGTCTACTGTAACAAATTTATAATCAACAGAAATTCACTTCTCACAGTTCTGGGGGTGGAAAGTTCAAGATTAAGTCACCAGCAGATTTGATGTCAGATGACAGCCTGCTTCCTGGTTCCTGGATTCAGAGGGTCTTCTTGCAGGGTCCTCACACGGTGGGCAGGGCGAGGGATTTCTCCGTGGGGTCTTTTATAAGGGCCCTAATCTCATTCATGAAGGCTCCGCCCTTATGATCCAATCACCTCCCAAAGACACCCACCTCCTCCTACCATCACAGCCGGGGTTAGGAGTTCACATACGAATTTGGACAAACGTTCAGTCCATCGCAGCATGAAAAATATCTTGCTCTTCTCCCCTGCCCCTCTGGGCTACCTCAGGCCTCTCTTCCCACACGGCCCACCCAACTGTCTATTCTATCACCCCTTTGACGGTGTGCGGAGAGGTCTTTGAAATGTGCTCCTTTCCAGAGCTACAAATAGGGGTGAGACACAAGTCCCCTTTACTCTGATTCCCCACATCAATGCCATGGACTGTGGGGTCCTAACATTCCTCTACACGCATTCACGCGGTGGGGGCAGGGAGCAGGGTGCGACACGCCATTCCTTGCTCTCCAGAGACTCTCTTCCCAACCGAAGGATCTTCAGTCAAGAGAGGCTGGGGAGGAGGGCCAGCAAAGGTGGTAAGAAGAAGCCCCCGGAGCAGCCCAAGGAGCAGAGGCATTCAAACAGAAACAGGGGGCTGAAAATGCAGGAAATCCATTTTCCTAAACATTTAGTGATTTATACTCATAAATATTGTACCTAATTTTCCTGACAAAAAAATCAGAATTTGTAACGCACACTCATTTCTTTAAAAAAGAACCCTGTTTTTGGGTGCCTGGGTGGCTCAGTCGGTTAAGCATCCAACTTCAGCTCAGGTCATGATCTCACGGTCTGTGAGTTCAAGCCCCACGTTGGGTTCTGCTGACAGCTCAGAGCCTGGAGCCTGTTTAGGATTCTGTGCCTCCCTCTCTCTCTGCCCCTCCCCTGCTCATGTTCTGTCTCTCTCTGTCTCAAAAATAAATAAAATAAAAACATTAAAAAAAAAAGAACTCTGTTTTCAAAGCATGATGCAAGAATAAAAATACATGACATTTTTTTTTAGGAAATCCTTGGTGATCTGCTGATAGGACTGTGGAAAAAATCATACCACCAGTTTTATAGTAACAGCTCTATTAAAAAGATGTACCAGTTCTTGCAAGATCTTTCTCCTTTACATTTCTCTTTCAGCTTGTACATCTAGAACTTCTCCAGCTCACTAGTAAGTAGCCTTCGTTTCATGAGATGTCTGTTGAGTTCTCAACATGAGGTAGCTTCCAGCTGAGTATATCAGCCAACTTTTGCTCTGTAACAAATTATCCCCAAATATAGTAGCTTAAAACAACAAAAACATGTTTATCATCTCCCAGTTCCTGTAGGCCAGGACTCTGTGCATGGCTTTGCTGGTTTCTCTGGCTCAGGGTCTCTTAGAAGACTGCAGTCAAGGTTTCTGGTGGGACTGTAGTC
Organism: Lynx rufus; assembly: GCF_022079265.1. NCBI lineage: Eukaryota > Metazoa > Chordata > Mammalia > Carnivora > Felidae > Lynx > Lynx rufus. Next base: position 213,780,518 of record NW_025814823.1, on the reverse strand, counting down.
ACTTCAATGTTCAACTCGGGGCAGATGTGTTTCCAAACTCACTCGTGGTTATTGGCTGACCTTAGGTCCTTTTGGCTGTTGGCCAGACACATCAGTTTCTTGCTATGTGGACCTCTCCACTGGACAGCTAACAAAATGGCAGCTTGCTTCCCTCAAACAAAAGGCTCCAAACATGAGAGAGAGAGAGAGAGAGAGAGAGAGAGATGAAAGGTACAGTCTTTTGTAACCTAATCAGCTTTTGCCATACCCTATTTGTTAGAACAGTCACTAGGTCCAGTCCATGCTCAAGGGAAGAAGATTAATATAGACATGACTCCTGGGAGTCATTTTAGCAGCTGACTATCATTCTGGGCCATTTTATTCTTGTTGTCCATTACACTGTTCTTACCATCCTGCCCTTTTAAGATGGATTAGGCCATGTGGTATGGCCAGTCATAACCAGACCTGATAGCTCATACTTTAAGCACAGCCTGCATTCTTCCACTAATACAACAATGTGCGTAAAAACAAAAAACAAACAAACAAAAAGAATATGTAACAGAGGTGGCGGGGAAGGCCTTTACAGCAATCTTATTGATTGGCTTTGTTCCAGTATTTAGACTCCCAGATGAACAATCTGTACCATTTAGGAGCACCTGGGTGGCTCAGTCAGTTAAGCATCTGACTTCGACTCAGGCTGTGATCTTGTGGTTTATGAGTTTGAGCCCGTGTTGGGCTCTGTGCTTACAGCTCAGAGCCTGGAGCCTGCTTCAGATTCTGTCTCCCTCTCTCTCTGCCTCTGCTCACATGTGTTTGAGCTCTCTCTCTCTCTCAAAAACAAATAAACATTTTTTTAGTGCTTATTTATTTTTGAGAGAGAGAGAGACAGACAGTGTGCAAGTGGGGGGAGGGGCAGAGAGAAAAGGAGACACAGAATCCGAAGCAGGCTCCAGGCTCTGAGTGGTCAGCACAGGGCTCGAACTCATGAACTGTGAGATCATGACCTGAGCAAAGTTGAGCCTTAACCGACTGACACACCCAGGCACCGCCAAAACAAATAAACATTAAAAAAAAGTAACAATCTGTAACATTTAGAGGCATGATGCGCCCTTCCCCCAGAATGTGCCTATGTCCTCTCCAATATATCCTTGAAAGGGCTTTGCCCTACCCATGCTCCACTGAATGTCAGGGAGTTAGAGTAATTATGCAGGAAATGACTCCAGGTTTCTAGTCCGCATCAGGGTCTAGGAAATGCAGCTGAATAGAGGGACATTGCCACGGGACTGTCAGGCTTGCTGTACTTTTAGGACTTCGTTCTGAAAAAACATCTGAGCTTAGGGGCACAAGCTCAGATGTGGGGAGGCCTTAGGGAGGATGGGTGACTTGGGCAGAGGAGAAGAAAGGCAATGGACAAGGAAGGTGCCGAAGACGGCAGTCTGCCAACCCCCTGAGGGAGCTCAGCAAGTCCTGCCACCCCTCCGGGCTTGAGTCCATCCTTTCTAGAATGACGGGACTGAAGCAGATAATCTTTACAGTTTATGGGTTAATAAGTAATAGAATTTATGAACTAGCTGGCAAAGAATGAGTTATCTGTTTGAAAGAGAAAGGGGTAAGTCAGTGCTGATTTACTAAGAAGTTACAGAAAATAATTTATGCACTTAAAAATCACATAATTTTTTCTGATCTTAACAAAATTTCATGTTGTGAAGACTATTGTTTTGCAAATACAGAGCTCCTTTCCTTCTAGAAACAAACCCTTGCTTTTCTGTTCTTCAATCCTTATACACACACACACACACACACACACACACACCATCCACATAATTACCACGCAAGCCACCATGTAGTGCACCATGATTCTGTCTGTCTGCAGATGACCGGTCTAGGGTGATGTGCTTATCCAAGTGGGGACAATGTCAGTCCTTACCTGGAGATTTACATCTGGAAACAGGTGATGTCCAGCCGTTCTTAAGAATTTCAGGACTGGGGGGTGGGGTGCCTGGGTGGCTCAGTCAGTTGAGCATTCAGCTTTGGCTCAGGTCATGATCTTGAGGTCCGTGGGTTGGAGCCCCACATCAGGCTTTGTGCTGATAGCTCAGAGCCTGGAGCCTACTTCGGATTCTGTGTCTCCTTCTCTCTCTGTTCCTCCCCTGCTCGTGCTCTGTCTCTCTGTGTCTCTCAAAAATGAATAAAGGTTTAGAAAATAGATAAATAAATAGATAAATAAATAAATAAATAAATAAATAAAAGAATTTCAGGACTAGGGCCCCTGGGTGGCTCAGCCAGCTAAGCGTCCAACACCTGGTTTCAGCTCAGGTCATGATCTCACAATTCCCGAGTTCGAGCCCCGTGTCACACTCCATGCTGACAGTGAGGAGCCTGCTTGGGATTCTCTGTCTCCTTTCTCTGCCCCTTCCTCGCTCGTACACTCGCACTCTCTCTCTCTCTCTCAAAATAAGTAAATAAACTTAAAAAAAATTTTTTTTCAGGACTATAGGGGCACCTAGCTGGCTCAGTCAGTAGGGCAGGCAACTCGTGGTCTTGGGGTCAGGAGTTTGATCCCCAACTTGGGTGTAGAGATTACTTTAAAAAATAAAACGTTAATAAAAAGAACTTCAGGACTCTAAACTGTGAAGTCAGGGGCTTTCAGGAAGCACATTTTCTCTCACTTGGGCCAGAGAAAATTGGTCTGGGAGAAGGTGGGGAGAAACAAAGCAGACATACCGAGAAAAGCCAGTGAACTGAAGAACACAGGCAGCATTTGCATTTCTGGTTCCAGTAATTGCTAAGGCCTGGCTCTTTTCTTGTCACTGAGTTTCTGAGATAGAACAGGATCCTCACAATAATTTCCCTATGTTGGTTAAAGCACATGTGATTTTCGTCTCTGTCCCTTGCAACCAAAAGGGGGAAAACACCAACTCACAAGTTTTAGAAACATAGAACCTTATAGAAACAAATGTCAATTTTTTTGATTATAAAGAAAACAAAGAATGACCAATAATTCTACCACTTTGAGATAACTTCTTCTAACATTTTGGAATATTTTTCCTGTCACTTTTCTATGCATTTATAAAAAAATTTTTTTACCGTTTATTCATTTTTGAGAGAGAGAGAGAGAGACAGAGAGAGAGAGAGAAGAGAGAGTGGGGGAGGGGCAGAGAGAGAGGGAGATACAGAATTCGAAACAGGCTCCAGGCTCTGAACTGTCAGAGCCTGATGTGGAGTTTGAACTCATGAACCATGATATCATGACCTGAGCTGAAGTTGGACACTCAACTAACTGAGCCACCTAGAAGCCCTTCTATGCATTTATTTAAATGAAATTAGAATTTTGACAGGATTTTAAAATTCATGCTTTTTCACTTAATGATCACACTGAGAACAGTCTCTTGTGTCAATATATTCTTCAAAAACATTTTTATGGTTCTAGGATAATTCATGTTTATGATATTTTAATAAATGTATCCTATGAGTGCAAAGAATAATTGGGTTTGATTTGATCCATGAGAACAAGATCCACGATGTAATCAACAGGAAAGAAGAAAGCTGGTTCATATAGAGAGGCGATTTACTGATTTCTGCTAAATAGTAGAAAGAATAAATAGGATAAAAAGAATAAAAAAGAATGAAGTATTTGCATAAAGTCATTTCTTTAGAAAACTGATCATCAGTAAGTGTCATGATTTCTTCCCTCTTCACTATTTACCCAAAAACAAGGAAATAGTTCTAGAAAGAAAAGGAATAGTCAATATTTACTGAGCACTTACAATTTGACAGGCATTATGCTATGCACCTTAAGTGGACTACTGAGTGTGTGTGTGTGTGTGTGTGTGTGTGTGTGTTAAAAACACAACAGGAGTTCTACTCTCCTAATACATTTTTGAGTGTACAATTCAGTATTGTAGACTCTAGGTACAACGTTGTATGGCAGGTCTCTAGAACTTATTCATCTTATTTAACTGAAACCCCATACCCATTGATTAGTAACACTCCATTTCTCCTTTCCCCCAGCCCCTGACAAACACCATTCCACTCTTTGATTCTATGAATTTGACTATTCTAAGTACGTCATATAAGAGGAGTCATGAAGTATTGGTCTTTCTGTGACTGATTTGTTTCACTTAGCATAATGTCCTCAAGGCTCATCCCTGTTGTATATTGCAGAATTGCCTTTTTTATGTCTGCATGGTATTCCACTGTATGTACATACCACTTTTTTTCCCCACTCATCTGTCAATAGACATTTAGGTTGTTTCCACATCTTAACCATTAGGAATAATACTGTAATGAACATGGGGATGCTAACATCACCTCAAGATCATGACTTCAATTCTTTTGGATAAATACCCAGAAGTTGGATTGTTGGATCATATAATAGTTCTATTTTCATTTTTTTGAGCCAACGCCATACTATTTTCCATTGTAGCTGTATCAATTTTCATTCCCAACAGTGTGCAAAGATTCCAATTTCACCAAATCCTTGCTAACACTCAATGTCTTTTTTTTTTAATAATTAGTATGAGGTAGGAGGTGATATCTCTTTGTGATTTTGATTTGCATTTCCTCGATGATTCGTGATGTTAAGCACCTTTTCATATACCTATTGGCCATTTGTGGGTCTTTGGAGAAATGTTCACTCAAATCCTTAGTCCATTTTTTAACTGAGTTATTATTTTTTTGCTATTGAGTTGTCATGAGCTACTTTTTAAAATATTCAAAATTGGGGCTCATGGCTGGCTAAGTCAGTAAAATATGTGACTCATGATTTCAGGGTCATGAATTCAAGCCCATGTGAGGTGTAGAGATTACTTACATAAATAAAAACTAAAAATATAGTCAAATATTTATATGTGACATCTAATTAACAAGAAAATATTTCAAATTCTTCTCTTGATACTAACTGCAAGAGAAAAGGGACATCAGTACAATCTTAGAAGGGTTTCAGAATAAAAGATTTATAATAAAACTGGTATTAAGTTAATATAAAAGTCATAGTGGAAGTCTCAAGGTGAAAGCCTGGGCCTGATTAAATTGCTTACCACGAGACTGAAACTGACTAGGGTCCTTGGGCTCTCCAAGCAATACAGGCCAAATAGAAGTTTCAGGCAAGATTTTTACTTGGGGTTATGCTCAAACACCAGGTAGACAGCACAAAGGAAACAGTCCTTCATGCTGGTTTTTCCAGAAAAGGCCCAGAAAAGTTTTTACAGAGACTGAGGCGGGAAAGGAGTGACATCTAAGCACGTAAGGGCGAGGAGAGATACAGGAAGTTGGAACGCAGGTGTGGTGGACAGAACATGCTTCTTCATGCATTGTGTGTCTCATTAGCATGTTAAATCTCCCCCCACCCCGGGCGTGGTTTTTAGTATTATAATGAAGTAAAAAGTCGGTGAAAGGTCAGCACTGGGGTCCACCTTGGCACAGACTAGTTTGGTTTGGTCTTCACCAGTCTTTGGAGTTGAGTCTCTCTTTTGGTGAGCATCCTACTTCCGCATTCCTGTGAGGCGTGCTACTCCAGAGGCATAGGGTTGCAGCTATCAAGGAATGCTGGGTTTCAGGCTAGGGCTGCAGGGACCTGAGTCCAGTCCCTGCTCTGTCTCAAGACCAGCTTTACCTACCTGAAAATTAAGTGCTGAACAGTGTGGTCATAACCTCTGTCCTTGGTTCCTTTATCAGACTTCTAATCATTGCTTTTATCATGTGGAGGCCGGCATGGCCTGGTCACGGAGGGCCTTGTTCAGGGTTAGGATCTGATTCTTCACCCTAAGGCAATGAGAAAATCTTAGATAATTGTGCGGAAGAAAGTGACCTGATCCGGTTGACATTTTAGAAGGACTCTGACTGCAGAGTTGGGACCAGACTAGGGAGAAACTTGTGGAAAAATGAGATCAGAGACACTGACAGGGGAGTCCAGGGGACTGCCTATGCAGGTTAAGGCCCGGGTGGCAACAGTGAGGGCGGAGAGAAGCAGAAGGACTCAGCAGACATGTAGTAGGTAGACTCAAAAGGCCTTGGGGGTTAATTAGGGTCAGAGAGTAAGGGGGAAAACAAGACATCTAGAACAACTCTCAGATTTCTAGTTTGGACAACTGAGCGAATGGTAGTAATTTTGAAGACAGAATTCTGAAGGAGAAGCAAGTTTGGAGGGAATAAAATAACTTTAATTTTGGACATGTTGAATTTTCAGTACCTTGTAAACATTCCAATCTTGACAAATGGATCAAAGCAGGAGATAAAGATTGGGAGATCTTTAGGGATGCCTGGTTGGCTCAGTTGGTGGCGCATTTGACTCTTGATCTCAGGATTGGAGGCTCAAATCCCTCATTGGGTGTAGAGATTACTTAAAAATAAAATCTTAAAAAAAAAAAAAAAGATTTGGAGATCTTTGCATATAGGCAGAAGATAAGGATTTGGGGGTCTCTTGTGTTCGCAAGGTCATTAAATCCACAGAAATAAATATCACCCAGGAAGAGAGTTAAGAGTGAAAAGAGAAACCTAAGGAGGACAGAAGAAAGAATGTCTGTCAAGAAGCCTAAGAAGGGGCAGCCAGAGGGGAAGAAAACTAGGGAAGCATAATATCATGGAGCCCAAGAGAAGAGACTACTTCAAGAAGGAGGGAACGGCCCTTAGCATTGATCACTGAGGGAGTCAATAAGGTCATTGACAGTCGCCTTCCCCATGTCCATTCTTTCCTTATTCTTGGCTTGGCATGCTCAGTCCTGACAGAAAAGATGAGAAATGAAAAGTGTTTGGCGGCATGGAGCTCACTGGGGCTCTGGGATAAGGGACTCAGAAGTTCTGGAGTGGATTAGGAGTGAGTGTAAGGTGGGACAAGGAAGACCTAAATGAAGATGATAGTGTCAAGAAGTCTGGCTGGCTGGTGGAGGGCAGAGCATGGAGGTAGGGAACACAGATTGAGGGAAAAAATCAGATCAAGGCATGGTTTTGTTTTGAGATAAGCTAGAACATTAAATTACAGGGCAGGGCCAGTAGAGACTGAAGGACCAGGGAGACAGAAGCCAATAGAAAGCAAAGGTTCCTGAGCAGATAACAGGTGATGGCAGCCAGGGCACAGGTGTAGGGACTCCATACAAATGGAAGAAGGCCATATCTTCCACTGTAATAGGAGGGACAGAGAAGGGAAATAGTGGGATAAAGGCAATGGGAAGCCAAGGGTGACAAGGAGTATGAACCAGGAGCCATAGGCTCCCTGAACAATGCTGAATAAGACCCACAGAGCTACGAAGAATTTTCTTTCCTATCTTATCTATTAATAAAATTGCCCATTTAATCTCCAGTGATGGCTTTGTTCACAAATATCAAAGACAATCCTTTATAATAATATAAAAAATCTGAGGCTAAATAATCTAAACATATCTCCTCCTGAATTAGCTTTAAAAATTTTTTTTAATGTTTTTATTTTTGAGACAGAGAGAGACAGAGCATGAGCAGGGGAGGGGCAGAGAGAGAGGAAGACACAGAATCCAAAGCAGGCTCCAGGATCTGAGCTGTCAGCACAGAGCCTGATGCAGGGCTCGAACTCACAGACCGTGAGACCATGACCTGAGCAGAAGTCGGATGCTTAACCGACTGAGCCACCCAGACGCCCCCTGAATTAGCTTTTTAAACATGATTTACTGGGTCAAAACTAAATAGTAGGGTTAAAAATGCCTAGGCACATCATTTCAGTATCCTATAGAACGCCTCTAGTTAAAATAGTCTCAACTACCCCATCCAGAATGAAAAGAGAAGCTTCAGAAAGAAACTGGACATGGATATCCACTTGGAATAGAATGAAGTTGGACCTTTACCTCACACCATATATAAAAATTAACTCAAAAGGATGAAAGGTCTAAATTATAAGAACTAAAACAGTAAACTCTTATAAGAAAACATAGGGGTAAATCTTTGTGACCTTGGATTTGGCAATGGAACTTGTAACTAGGATATATAAAGAACTCTTAACTCAAAAAGACCATACAATTAAAAAATGAACAAAGGATCTAAATAGACATTTCTCCAGCTACAAGGAAGACAGACGAATAACCGACAAGCCCATGAAAAGATGTTCAACACCATCAGTCAATCATCAGGAAGATGCAAATGAAAGAAAATGAATACCATCTCATACCCACTGGGATGGCTAGAGTCAAAAGTCAGATAATAACCAGTGCTGGCGAGATGTGGAGAAATTGGAGCCCTCGTACATCGCTGCTGGGAATATAAAATGGTGCGGCCACTTTGGAAAAGTCTGGCAGTTCCTGAAGATGCTAAGCAAAGAGTTCCTATTTGACCCAGACATTCCACTCCTAGATTCATACCCAAGAGCAAGGAGAACACACATGCACACAAAAACTTGCACACAAATGTTGGCAATAGCATTATTCGTGATAACTAAAAGGCAGAAATAACCCAATTGTCTAGACTGATAAATGGATAAGCCAAATGTGGTATATCCATGTAAGAGGTTATTAGGCCATACAAAGGAATGAAGTTTTGATACATGCTACCATGAGAATAAATCTTGAAAACACTATGCTAAGTGGAAGAAGTTGATCACAGCAGACCATTTATGTGATTCCATTTATATGAAATGTCCAGATTAAACAAATAGAGACAGATTCATTAGTGGTTGCCTAAGGCTTGGGGAGGAGGGGGCGTTGAGGAGTGATAGCTAAAAAGGCTTCTTTTTGAGGTGATGAAAATGTTCTATAATTCTGTGGTAATGGCTGTGCAACTGTGAATATATTAAGAACTACTGTATACCTTAAATGGGTGAATTGTTATAGTACGTGAATTATATCTCAATAAAGCTGTTACCAAAAAAAAAAAAAAAAAAGAAAAGAAAGAAAGAAAGAAACTTGCAATTGTAGGGAGGCTTTCTTCTACTAAGCCTGCTCCCTCTGCAAGTCACAAACATCCTCAACCACCTGGTCTAAGTAGAGGAGTAGCCCAAAATGTGGGTCCCTGGGATATGGCCACAGAACTATATCTGGGAACCCAGCAGCCACGGAATCATGCTGGAATTCATGTGTCTTAAGCTGCCTTTTGTCTTGACAACTTGGCTCCTTTCTGCCCTGAGTCGGTCCAGGATAAGTTCTCCTTGTGCCTGCAACACACTGAGCCCTTATTCCCTGGCACGTGCTAGGTTATATGGCGAGGAAAACCAGCAAGTTCTGAATCCACTCACACAGTAGAACTATACCTCAACCTGGACGCAAAGGCAAGAAATGGCACACGCCGCATTATGTTTTTCTCACCACCTACTACAAACAGAAACCGTTTGATTTCTTGGCTTTTACCTCATCTTTTTTTTTAAATCACAAAACATTTATTTCTTGAACTCTTGCTGTCCTTTCCCCGTGCTCTGTAGCTTGAAGGATCTGGGGGTGGTGTGCACACTGGAGAATGTGAGTGCACTTCGAAGGGTTGGCAGGGATTCTTGGAATTGGATGATGAATAAAGAGGTACTCTGTGAGTTGAAACACTGTGGTTTTTATTGGATTTTTTTTTATTACATAAAAATTTCAACTTTACAGTAAGGAATGAATCATTTAATCATCCAGTTGATTTTGCCATTTCCTGTGAGGCAAGGGAGATGGTGTGGGTCAGATCTTCAAGAATTCTGGGAAATCACGTCCTGTAACCAGAAGCCCTGAGGCAGGATGAAACTCAACTTCCTGGGGGAAATAGGAAGGGCATTTAGAAGTGTCCACAGGCTTTGAGGATATAGAAATGGTATTCCTTTATAAAGAAGGGAGGCATAGGCAGTCCCACATTTGGAATTTGGGGGAGAAATCGGGGAATTTGTCTGGAGGGAAAGCTCAAGGCATTGATGCTCTCTGAGCAGCTACTACCTAAGAACACATTGGAACTCTACCACCTGACATAGAGGAATTTCCACAAGACAATGCCGAGGGAGAAGACATATGGTATAATCAAACCCCCTCCCCAAATTCATGTGGCCTCTCAGAGGGTCCTCATCAGGTTGAGCCCCAGTTGCCCCAACGATAATGTGCTCGTTCACATACTCTGTGCTGGCTTGCTTTCCTGTCCTACTTCCCCACACTCTTGCCGTGCTTCCCAGGATCACTCGACAAATAAACTACTTGCACTCAAATCTTTGTCTCAGGGTTGGTCACTGGGGGAATGCAAACTAAGGCCTAGGCAAGGAGCCCCTGGGTGGTGGCCACGATGGACCAAAGGCCACAGCAGACTGACACAAAGACTCCTGCACATCTGTAAGGAGGGGGGAGTCCCCTCAATTTAACCATGGTTGGCTATCCAGTAAATCTAACTACATATCACAATTAAAGTTCCAGTCAATCTGGTGGAATGTCATGAATTGACCTAAGTCAATTTGACCATTCGGCCATTGTGATGTTCTTCCAGTAAATGTCAGTAGCTTCTGGAAGTCAGAGGTGGGCAGGGGCTATTGCTCCCTGGCACTATTACCACAACCTCCTTAGCAGATGGCATTGCACAATGAAAGCCAGCCTGGGACCAAGTTACTAGATGTGTGCTCATTTATTAACAGCACAAAACAATCGTGTTTCCCGTACTTACATTCTGGGAGAAGTCCCTCTCTTTGTTCTCCTGGCATGAAAGTTCCACTTCCAAGACAGATGAAATGAGATGGTAGAACCAACGAACTCTGGGGCCCATTGGGTGATGCGGAGGTCACTGGACCAGCGAGGTTTCTAGACCTCGTGCTCTGCTCCAAAGTGTTTATGCTGCTGGGCCTGATGGATTTTTATCCCACAGATCTGAGGATGGGGCCTCTATGATATTTCTAGCCAATCACATATCCCACGTATCCACTCATTTCACCACCGAAAGGATTTTTAACATCCCAGGTGCTGCTCAACAAATCGTCTGATCTTGAAGACATTTGAAATGCTAATATGGCCACCTTTGGAACCTGGATTCCTGTTTAGGCTATTTCAGACTAGCTAACTGCTCCTGGGATGGAGATTAAATTCTCTCTCTCTCTCCTTCACACACACACACACACACACACACACACACAAACCTGTTTACATGAAGTTTTTAAATGACCACACCACAATACAATCAGAGCTAACACTTAAACATTTATTGAGCATTTACTATGTGACAGACACTTAAAATGAACTCCTCTTTGGCGCACCTGGGTGGCTCTGTCAGTTAAGCATCTCTTGATTTCATCTCAGGTCATGATCTCTTGGTTCGTGGGATCGAGCCCTGCGTCAGGCTATGCGCTGACAGCAAGGAGAAGGAGCCTGTTTGGGATTCTCCCTCTCCCTCTCTCTCTCTGCCTTTCCCCTGCTCACACCCTCTCTCTTCCTCAAAATAAATAACGTTAAAAATTAAAAAAAAAAAAAAAAAGGAAACCACGTTTAACCCTCCAATACTTCAATGAGGAGGGCTCTGTGAATGTGACCATTTTGCAGATGAGGAAGCTGAGATGGAAGGATGTTAACTTCCTTACCCAAGTCCCACAGTTCATAAGGTGCAAGTCAGAGGTTCAGATTCAGAGAACCCACTACACCACACGCCTCTTTGAACTTGGGGCTGGGAAGATACGCATGCCACACTTGGAGCTGGCGGGAGTGGCCACACAAAGACCTTGCTCGTGGCTGCTGGCCCAGGCTCTCTTCTCCAGGATTCGGAATGAGGACCAAGATTCCAGTCAATGTGACTGGCCTCCTGAACTCAGAGTTGCTGTGGGAGTTGCATCCCACTTCACCGGGAAGAGGAGAAAGCTGGTGTGTCGAGCAAGAGCGGTCGATAACACTCAGAAAAGACTACAGGGGCTTCCAGTACTGAGACCCAACAACATCTCTGACCTTCAGACACACACAATTCCTCTTTTTGGCATGAGTTGTTGCAACCCAGAGTTCTAACGGATGCAGCCATTAAAACATTTCAAGTAAAAAAAAAAAAAAATCACATGATTATTCTAGGAAGATTCATTGGCAGTGAGAGAAGGAGCTGAAAGCAGAGGGAGTTGACAATAATGATCCAGGCCAACAGAAAATGACCCAGAGGGACAATGGAAATGGAAAAGGGAGCTCGAGGCAGGGGGACGTGAAAATTCTAATTCCTTCCCCAAGGTCTATTATATCCTGGTGGCCAGGAAAGGTGCTGGTTTCTCTTCTCCCATAAAGGTCCAATATACTCCTATATATGTTGTTTATAGTTACTTCTTCAGGGATTTATTTAAAACTTCCCTAGCATTTATCATGTCAAGTTTCCAACACAGCAAAGGTTAAAGAGTCTTGTGGACATTCGTATGCACACAGGCCCAGCTCTGAGATCACATCACTGACATTTTGCTGTACCTGGCTTTACCACACACCCAGCCGTACCCAGCCGTCTAAACCCATTAATCCATCCCATCGCTGCTGCCATTCAAACAGCAGACAACAGCACACTTCTCTTCGCGTAATTCAGTGGCAGTATCATTAACTAGAGTTCCACATTTGCCTAGTTGTTTCTTTTAATATAAAATTCAAACAATTAAACACATCTCAAATGTACTTTTGCTGAGTTTTGGCATACATCTGCACATCCCAAACTTATCAAGATATAGAATGCTGCAGCAACACGAGTGGGCCTAGAGGGTAGGATGCTAAGTGAAGTAAGTCAGAGAAAGACAAATATTTTAGGATTTCACTTATATGTAGAATCAAAAGACAACACAAATTTATAAACAAAAAAACAAAGACTCTTATTAAATACAGACAACTGGTGGTTGTCAGAGGGGAGGTGGGCGGGGGGATGTCGGAGCTCTGTGTGATTAAGAGGTACACGCATCCAGTTATAAAAGAAGTCCCAGAGATGGAAAGTACAGCATAGGAGACAAGTGACAATATTATAATGACACTGTATGGCACCAGATGGCGAGGACACTGTGGTGAGCACGGAGCAACCAACTTGCGGTACCTGAAACGGATACAGCATCGTATGTCAGTTATAATTGGAGGGGACAAAAAAGATCTAGAATGCTCCCTTCATTCCGGAACACTCCGTCAGGCCCCTTCCCAGCCCCGCCCCCACACCTCCACCCAGGCAATCGCTCCTGCTGCTTTCCGCCCTGGAGGGTCTGGGGATCGGCTGTGTTCCACTCTTCTGGAAGATCCTGCAGGAGCATTGCAAGGCCAGGTCCTGGGGGCAGTCTGAGGGATAAAATGTACTCCGTCTGCATTCCTTTCTGACCCAAGAATGGCACATGCTGTACCCTTTCGGGGCTGGGGAGAAAGAAGCACCACATTCGCCTGGCCCCAAACCTCAGGGAAATGGTAATTTGCAAAGCCCTCCATGCTGGATTTAGGGGGGGGGGGGGAAGCAAGACACACAGCCTCTTATAAAAGTAATACTCAAATCTAAATTTAAAAAAAGTTCATTGCTTTACAAAAACTGGACTAGCTAGCAAAACCGGAAAGTTTTTCTTAACAGAAGGCCAAAAAAGCTTACTGTGTGTATTTCCATATGATTATACACTTCATATCCCTTAATTGCTAGAGGCAGACGATGTAATTGGATTCAAAAGAAAAAAAAAGAACCTGGGCCTGAACCACAAAATAGGCTGAGATGTCTGTGTTTTTAAAGACACAAAAGCATCACTCCAACAAACTGTTTTCCTCTTCAATCTATAAATGATATTTAAAATATTACCCATGGCTGGTTATCAACATACACATCCCTCCTTACATTGGAATCCATAGCACAAACAGGTCTTCCCTCACCCACCTCCATCCTAATATTCTTAAAAAAAATTTTTTTTAATGTCTACTTATTTTTGAGAGAGAGAGAGAGAGAGACAGAGCACTAACTGGGGAGGGGCAGAGAGAGGGACACACAGAGTCCAAAGCAGGCTCCAGGCTCTGAGCTGTCAGCACAGAGCCCGATGTGGGGCTCAAACCCACAAGCCGTGAGATCATGACCTGAGCTGAAGTCGGGAGCCTACCCAGGCGCCCCTCCATCCTATTCTTAAGGGCAGTATGTTGTGTTGGGGAGGCTGTGGGAACGGCCTATGTGGAAGGCCATGGTCACTACAGACCAACCCTGCAATGGGCTGTTGAGGGGGAGGTTCCTGTCCCAGCCCCAATTTGTCCTGTACCAGGGCCAGCTTCATAAATGCTCTGGAGCCCCAGTGGGGCCTAAGCAAAGCACGCACAGCTGAGGAAACTTGACCTCTGTTGAGCAACTTTGCAACCATAGGAAGGGTTTTGAAAACAGGCTCCCTCTGCCCCCAGGTCCCCTCCCAGCACAGGAGCCAGGAGTCTGTTCTCAACAGGAGCCCCACCTAATGCTGTTTCATGTTAGATGGGATATGCCCCACTCTTTACCTGTCCCTCCCAAACCCCCCAATGCCCTCACCTGGAAATCAAGGAACAAGCAAAATCAGGAGAGAGATTGCCAAGTCCACCAAAAGTTCAAGAGCTGTTAAAGAAATGTGGGAAACAGGACTAGAATCCACTCACCTATAGGGTCATAACTACTACTTGGGAATTTGTTACGGAAGAACCATGAAAACAATGTGGCAGCAATGGGGGCTTACTAAGTTCCAGGGATGTCTCAGAGCTGGCTTGGTAACAAAGAGACAGGCCTGGCTGAACATAATAGGAGTAGGTGAGCAGAGGAGGGGGACATCTTCTCTGGTCCCCAAAAGGGAGAGGGCTACAGGCAGGAAAGGTCAAGGAAATGGAACTCTCCTAACAAAGACAAGTGATAGGTCTCAATCTAGTAAGTGTTAAACTGAACAAATTAGAAAAAATCCTACCATCACACACTATCTCATTTCTCCTCTCTGGAAGGCAAAACAAAGCTTCTTCTTATTCATGGTTTAACTGAATGAACTCAGATCTCTTTCAGCAATAAAACAGACGTCTCATATATCCCCGCAAAAGCAAAGCGGCAGCAATATTTAATTTCACATGTCTGCAAAAACCCTTTTCCTTTATTTGCCGTGCAGGGCTCTTGCCTTATTTTATTTTTTCTTCATATCATATCATCACCACCTGAAATTTTACTTTTTTTGTTTTAGTAAACTCTATACCCAACGTGGGGCTCAAACTCACGGCTCCAAGATCAAGAGTCACATGCTCTACTGACTGAACCAGCCATGTGCTCCTAAAATTTTAAATATTTATTTGGTCATTGTTTCCCACCACTACCAACCAATCAACCAACTCAACCCAACACACACTGAATGAAAGTAATTGTTCCATGTTATATCAACCACATCGAACGCAGCACTGCTTGTAAATTGTGCTTTAATTTCTGCAATCAGGTATGATGCAGTGAGATACAAGTATAAACTTTCATACATCCAGAAAATAAAAAGCACATTTATACAGATATAGCCCAACAGCTTATTCCCTTAAAAAAAACAAGTTTTTAATGTAATTAAAGCTAATTTATCTTCAGTGTAAAAACTTGGAGGTATAAACAAACTCAGGATATTATATACAGTAAATTAATGTACATTTCCAAACTTGCACAGTGCAGCATTTTAAACAAAGTAAATGGTCTCATTTCAGTTTTTACTGTTAAGCATAATCCATACCTCAATCTTGAATAAAAATGTCACAATATATAAACCCACTAAGAATTCTGTACACAAATACAAGTTTATAGAAATCTGATTTCAAATATAAATACATAAATTGTCATGACCTCACGTTACAACAGCTTATTTTTCTATTGTAATTTTTTAAAAAAATCATAGAAAAATACTTCAATGCACATTCAACTGCTATGACAAGGGCCATGACCTTGTGCCTTTAAACCATACTTTGTGGAGTGTAAAGCATCACACCGGGCATTTTTGGAATGAAAATTACTAAGACTCTAAGATTGAAGAGGCTACTGTATAAATATTCGTGTTATAATATGGTAACAAAAATAGCTCCATAGTGTATCTGGGAGGCAACGGGGCAGAGAAGTGGAGGTTAGTGCTAGTTTAAGAAGGCCCAAAGAACGTATGTTAAGGTAGCTCATAGACTAGTGTATTTGCAAAATCCCTACTGCAAGCCTAACACTGAACTCACTAGTGAGACTTAAGGCAACCAAGACCGGACATGTGTTTGGACCCCAATGCACGAATCCTGCCCTCTCCTCAACCTCTGTCATTTTAACAGACCAACATGGCTCATGTGCCAACATGAAGAGGGGAGAAGAGCAAAGCAATTTCTTGTACAAACAGAAAGACAATATTCAGTGCAAACTGAGAAACTTCTTTATCAACAGTTTCAAAATTTCTTATTGCCCTTAAAGAACTGAAGTTTTTCTAAACATGTAACATTCAAATTGGGATCTATCCTGGATAGCAAATGTATATCAAAGGCAAACATTCTATTTGAAACATTCTAACATTAGTTCCCCCCTCCCCCACCTTCCTTTTGTGGGATTTAACAGGGTTCTACTGAGAATGAAAAAACTGGTCCTTACAAAGTGTACTTTCCTGCACTACAAAATATATACCATTTAGACAGCAGATTCAAGAAGGTCACCAGGCATAGTCAAGTTTCTTCTATGGCTTTTTAAATCATTGAGGTACTATATGATAACCATCACTTCTCATATTTATGCTCAGTTGCTTCCCTATGAAAGCCACGTTCAAAAATGATCCTGCTCATGTCTGGGAGGGCTGCTGCGGAGGTCACAAGCGTTCCCAAGCCTCAGCACACTGTCAGAAAAAGGCAAAGCCATTACTTTCAAACACTGAGAGGCTCCAGAAGCATGGAAGCTCCTTCAGGCAAACCAAAGGGATTCCCCCAGTTTAACCAACAGATTCAGCAGCAAGATTCTGGACTACATGCCCCGTGGCGGGGAGCATGGAGGGACGGCAGTGAGGGGTGCCCAGTGGGCAGAGAGAGACCCGGAGCTGTCAGCACACAAAAGGGCGGTGTGGCTGCTTGGCTAGCCCACCAACCCCACACGAAGTGACACAGTCTATGCAGGACGGGGGATGGTTGGAAATGTCAGGATGGGTGCTATGGGTGGAATTTCCCCAGCTTTCCTCAGGCAAGAGGACACAGAAAGGAAAAATACTATGGCTTAAAGGAATGCCATAATCTTAATACCTCTAAGTGAGTCTTTCGATTTGCCATACACACATCACATAAAGCTGCACTTTCTCCAAGCTAAGATGGGTAGATTGGATAAATTCCCAATGACTGGATAAATTATCTTGGCACAAAAAAGATCTGAAGAAAGCATTGAGTCCAGGAGTGTCTGACCAAAGCCCTTTCTAGTAGTAAACCAGCCACTGCAGGTTCTATATAATACTTATGCACAATGGCCACAGTTCTTTTATAGGTCAAGTAGTAACTCCTTCCAATTAATAATACTAGAGATATGATTTTAATTGCATAGTCTTCAGGAGAAAGAAAAAAAACCACGAGAACCAGCTCTTTTCCTGAAGATCCCGGCTTCCTCCTACAGAGCCCTGGACTAATGCCTGAGGCCTCCCACTCCCCCCACCCCCACAGCAGTAAAGCATGAGCCGCTAATCCGGAGATCAAACATGGTGGACTCCTGCCTCAACCTTCAACGTTCCCCTTTCACATCACTGAGTGGATGAGTCACACATCCCCTAGGTCCACAAACTCGTCTTCTCGTTTGGCCAGATCTTCTTCATCACCCAGAGCTTTCCAGCCGCTGGTGGGCAAGACCGGCTTAGAGGGATGTCGCTGCAGCAGAGCGAAAGGAAACAGGGCCGACAGGCGGGCAGAGCCCCTCAGCAACAAGGGGGCCTCTGCCAGGAGCGCCCCCTGGCCATGGGGTCTCGCGTCGATTTTCTCTTGTAAGCGCTCTACTTCCTCCATCATTTCCAAGAGTTTGCTCACGGTGGCCGCTCTGCCACCGCCCAGGATTTGGGCTTCTGGAATCCAACGCAAGTAGCGCTGAGCCCACACTTTGATTTCTGGCCCCTCAATGTGCGGCAACAACAGACCGTGGTAGTCAGTGGGTTTGCTGTGCCAGCTGTCATAGAACTCTCGAAAGTTGTCGTGTAGCTCATCGGAAGAGTTAATTAATTTGCTAATTCTCTTGCCCAGAAGGTTTTTAATTAAATGATCGGTTTCTTCCCTGAAAAATCCTCTTTTGGGAGATGATTTAGATTGGGTGAGTGGCAAAGAAAGTTGTCGTTGATGCTTTGAGAGAAAACACAAAAAAAAACCTCTGGTTAGCCTGAAAGCAGTTACGTTCATGAGAAATCAGAACTGCCATGAGACTGGAAAGCCATTAAAAAGCAGTAACACAGTGGGGGGGGGGGGTTCTTATTTGTTCCATGATGCAAATGTTGGATGCACATCGTGTTCATAAACAAATGGGTGAAAGCAGGCACCAGGGCGCTGTGACAGAGAGGGAAGCTGTCCACCCCCCTTCCCCTGGCACAGGAGCACTAAGGCACTTTTGAAGAACAAGCTTAAGTTGAGACAGGCTGTGGATTCAGGGCAGTCTGGATGTCAGGCCTATTCAGTTTTTGAAGAGTGCAAAGTGCTTCTTCTTTGAGAATGAAATTCTGAACACCTGAGAGGAAGCAGCAGCCAACTACCTGAAGATCCTATCACTCAAATGAACTGCATTTGTAGGTTATCAGGCAGCCAGTGGGAGTTTAAGCCTATGTCATAAAGATTCTTTTGGACAGAGAGACAGGTGGGAGCAAAAGGAATTTGAGAAGTGGCTAAACTGGCCAGATGTTCTTGCCTGACGCGCTGCACCGAGTAAAAAATGTGAGAGCATGTACATTACTTCCCTCCTGAGTAATTCTACCTGCAGCCAAAGCAAGGTGATCGATACCGAGGAGTGCCAGGGAGGGGCCGGGAAGGTGGGGAAAGACGTCAAGAGGTTACAAAGAACCCCAGAGCCCCACAGAGAGGTCAGCAATGTGGGGAGATGCCGTTTCTCCCCAGCTCTTTTGCTCCTGAGGTGTGAGTCTGAATAAGAACAGACAAGTTTTCTGGGCAGGCTAGCCCTATGACTCTCTAACATACTCCTGCCAGTGGTTCTTCTTTGTGAAAAAGAGCATTCTTTATTATGGAATATAGAATAATAATAAACATATGAGAAAAAAGCAAAACCATCCACAATGCCACAACTCAGAGCTGACCAGGATTTCTGACCTTCCAGCTGGGGGCGGGAGAGCAGCCTGGCCTCTCCTCCCCAAGGATCAAGGCCAGTCCGTCCGCACAGGGGACTGCTGACTGCAGGCGGAAGCTAACAGCCACTGAGTGTTAACTGCCTGCCAGGTTTTGTGCTCAGTGCTTTACGTGCATGGACTTAGCCAATCTCCACAGTCACCGTTATTGTCCTGTTTCACAAATGAGGAGACTAAAGCACAGAGGTTAAGCAGTCCACAAAGACCCCGGCTAGAAAGTGCTAAAGGTGGTCTTACAAAAATCAGTCTGGCTCCAGAGACTGCGCTCTAACAGAGCTCCACTGGTCTCGAGAGCCCTTTCTCTCAACCCCTAAGTGAACAGAGGGCTCAAGAAGGGCATGCTGGGAGGGAAGCCTGGTCAAGGCTGAGGCTGAGAGTGCACACCGGAGCAGGCCCTGCAGCCTCATGTGGCTGTTCACAAGCAGTGCTTCATGCTGGTCCGCCACAGCCTCTTAGTTTCTACGGAACTTCTCCAAGGCCGCCTGCCCACTCAACAAGGGGCCCTAAGGCCTACGTGTGGTGTCCTAACCCAAAAGCTTCAAAGTTCCTTGTGGCCCCAACCCCAACTCTGCTTTAGCTTTGGCTCAAACCTCCTGCACCAGTCAGCTCCTAGAGCCTAGGCCATCTGCTCCTAACTACAAGGAAAAGGGACGTATGTACAAGGAAAACTGGATGTAAGTACAGAAGTGAAATCCAGTCTTGCAAAGGGGAACGTCACTTTCCTCCCATGCACAATAAGGGATCAGGCCCTGGCTGTCTCTGAGGTCCCCTGCCCCTCTGGCCCGGGGCAGTTCTGGGATCCTGAACAGGTGACAAGTGTGCATGCAGCCACCAGGGGGCACAGCACACCGAGGAAAAACTGACCTCTGGCCAAGCTGTTCCGGAGCTCAGGGCAGTTCTGGTCCAGCTGGCAGGAAAGAGACTAAACCAGGAGGAGAAACGTCCACCCCGGCCCTGAGGTCCCTTGAAAGAGTAAAGCAACAGTTCTAAGTTGTTCAGCAGCTGACATCTTCTGCAAGTGCGGGCTTTGGTTCACCTGGCCCCCAAGCCTCTTAGAATGGAGCACCTCCCACACCAGACTGGCCAGGCTCCCTGGAGGGCAGGTGGGATCAGAAGTAGGGCAGTGGAGAAGGCAGAGACACACCATGACTTGGGATTCACCACTACCACTTTCCCCTTCGTTGGGTCTGGTGGGGGGAAATTCCAGGCCAGGAGAAAGAGCTAGGAAATGCCACAGAAATCATTTGTCATCTAGGGAACTTTGGGATTTTATTAACTACAATCAAGAACATATATCTGAAGGGATATCCATATTATTTGACACTTGTGATTCACAGCACGGGTCAGCAAATGACAGCCCACGGCCAAATCTGGCCTGCTGCCTATTTTTATAAATCCTGGAACACAGCCGTGCCTATTTGCTTATGTGTTGTCTGTGGCTACTTCTGCACATCAATACAGTGGGGAGACTGGACAGCCCTTGACAGAAAAAGCTGTAGCTACACCTCATCAGGAAGGTCTTGCTATTGAAGACATGAACCAGTACAGACCGAGCAAATCCCACAATCAATGCATCTTTTACTCTGCTAACCACACTCAGGTAGAGGGTTCACACAATCCCATGCAGTACAACTGTCTTGGCAGTAACATCCCCGGTGACATTCAGCAAATGGTCATGTCTCATCGGGGCAAAGGCTGATTTGCTGAAAGCAAATGATTCTCACGGGCCCTGACAGTTGGCCTGCCACAAATCTTGACTCTTCAGACTGTTTACAGAATCCATATGTCACTTTTTCCTGCCATACCCGGGGATCCTGGGCAGATGAAAGGGGTTAGACACGTGGACATCTTACTTTGAAACGCATTCCTTTCCGCTGGCCTTTGTCCAGTTTTGGCTTTTCCACATAAAGAGGGTTTTTGAGCAACATCTGGGCTTTGGGTTCAAACTGTACAGACCAATCCCACACGGTGAGCAGATTCAAAGGCTTGCTTTGTGTATCCTGGCTTTCCCTGCCCTGCCAAAACAAGCACAGGTCATGACGGCTTCCAGGGAGGGCTGAGGAGAGCAAACACACAATGCCGAGGGGCACCAGAAAGGGCGCTCCTGCCCCGAGACCAAACACTCACGGCTTCCTCGTTTTTAAAGGCTGCGGCCTTCAGTGGTCGTTCATTTAAGACTTTGGGTGGGAAGGGAGGGGGAAGAAGGTCACCTTATTTTCCAGCAGGCCACATGTTAGCCGCTGACGGGCACTCTGACACCAACTCTGTGAGGTCATGTCACATTTTATATTTAGGAAACTGAGGCTCAGAAAACTGAAGTGAACTGCCCGAGGCTCACGAAGCTGGTGAGTGACCGGCTGGGATCTGAAACCGGGGCCGGGGGACTGGAAGCCCAGGCTCCGTGCCTCCGCTTCACCGAGGAATTGGCTAACGCTGCTCCTGGAGGCCCAGCTCAAGCAAACCCGGGGCCGAGAGGAAGCCGGTCAGAGGCCCTAAGCTTGGTTAGAAAGCAAAACCCCCAGGAGCGAGGCCCTAGGAGAGACTTAAAAGAGTGTAAGATGGAAAGTAAAAGCTTCCCTGCTTTGCCTTGCCTCCATTCTCTCCAGAGTAACTCCAGGCACCAGGCAAACGGAAGAGAATGCTGACCAGCTTTATCAAGGACAGCTTTTAATTCTGCTTAATTCCTCAGCTCCAACACTTGCTCCCAACGTGGACTTGGGCCAGTTCCCCATCCTCTCAGTGCCTTGACTCCTCAGGAATAAGAATATACCCCCCACAGGATGCTGTGACAATTACCAATACCCAGAAAGCGCTCAAAACAGGGCCCAGTATATAGTGTTCTATAAATATTTTTATCATCAAAACTATTGCAATAAACTCATGAATCAGGGCTTCTTTAAGACACAGGTTCCTAAGAGGGACTCTTACCACGTTATCTTTCTGATGAGGCGAATTGAAGAAGAAGGTGCTAAAAATAGGTATGTACAGGCTATCTGACAACACAGTCAGGTAAGTCTCCGTGAAATCAAATGCTGGGGGGTGCTGGTGCACCAGCTGCCAGACACAATCTAAGAAGAGCAGGAACACAGGAACCTATGTGAAAACAAGACACGCATTACTGAGCAGGCACTACAAGGCCAAGGCCAGCTGTCCTGAGTTCAGGGGCAGCCATCTCAACAGCCATGGAAACCACTTCTGAGCACTGTATTCCCTGGGAAACACAGTCGACTCCATCCCACTCCACACAATGAATATGCTCAATTAAAGTCACATGCCTAACCTTTTGGGATGAGCACTGGGTGTTATATGGAAACCAATTTGACAATAAATTTCATATATTAAAATAAATAAATAAATAAATAAATAAATAAATAAATAAAGTCACATGCCTGTGACTAGACTCATTTCAGTATTTGGCAGTACTGATCTGTATGAAAGACATTTTAGGGCGAAATATGTAAAACCTCATTACTGACCAAACACTGACACATGAGCAGGTTTGCAACTGATTTTGATGACAGGGAACACTCTGAACCCCAATTAAGTGAAATTGTTATCACCTCCTGAAAGAATTCCATTCTTCACATTAGTAAATCGTATTACCAAAAAACTATACTCCATCACATTGAATTTTGTCAATATTCCCTTCTTCACCCCCACAAGGAGGATGCAGAAGAGAAAGAGGATGGGAAAGACAGCAGAAGCAGGAAAGGTGAGTTTCTAACCTTTTTTTCCACAAGCGTACAGATTTTTTTTTTTTTTTTAACAGATAGCCTCCTTTACTAGCTTCCCGGAGGCAAGCCCTTTATTGGTAGAGATGGTTTTCTAGGGTGCTTCGTCATTCACAAAGTGTTTATCCTTCTGAGTCATCAGCGAAGCTGTCAGGTGGGTAAGACAAGCCATGTCACAGTCTCTCCCTTATGGAGGCTGTCGAGGCCTCACAGAGCTCAGAAGAGAGACAGAAGTTGAGAGGCGCCCGGATGGCTCAGTCAGTTAAGTGTCTGACTCTTGATTTTGGCTCAGGCCACGATCTCACGGTTTGTGAAATCAAGCCCCCCATCAGGCTCTGCACTGACAGCACGGAGCCTGTTTGGGATTCGCTCTCTCTGCCCCTTCCCTGCTCACTCACTCACTCTCTCAAAAATAAATAGAGAAGTAAATAATTCTTTTAAAATGGCCATATTTAGAAGGAAAAAAAAAAACCAACAACATCAATATGTCATTGTGGAGATGCGAAGAAATGCTGATATAGCAACTTTATTTCATACTTCATTTTCTGCTCAGTATATCATTAAACAGAGTGGAAAGTATCTGAACCCTACTATATAGTCATGAAAATGGGCTCAGAAAGTTTGGATGACTTCTCCAAAGGATGGGTGAAAGCAGATCAGACTGTATCTGCTCTTGGACTCATTCTCCCTCCCCAGACATGGTCCTTGACAGTCCTATCTTCTCAAGATATCCAAAACATACTCTTCCCCACATAGTATCTGCTCTCTGCCCATCATGTTGAGTCCCATCAACCTTGCAAAGTTCCTCAGAAAGGCAAAGTCCATTCCAAGGGTGAAAATGGTGATTTCCATTCAGCTTGATGGGACACAGATGAGCAGAGACCAGGCCTGAAAGAAACCTCACAGCCTAGCAAGAGAAGCCGCGGTCTTCCAGAAACAGGCCAAGACCCTGAGGGCAGGAGCCATGGCTCTCTATTCCCACGGCATGCTGCTTCCCATCACAGACAGACACGTTCATTACCTGCAGTAAGAACAACCACGAGCCATGCTCCTAGAACACAGAGCTTTGTAGGTGACTTCGTTAAAGAAAGTTCACCTGTCTTCATTTTCTCTTCAGCAATCATTAACAATGCGGCCAAAGGAGTATGCATAGCTGCAGCTGAGACTAGACCACGACGTGGGGGCCAGCTAAACTACAACGCAATTCACACAGCCAGACGCAGAAGAGGTCATGTGCACAGCACGCTATGTCACCGGTAAGGTCCTGGTGAGGGACGGCGTTAACATAAACCTCATGCTTTATTTGAAAAGGCTTATGTGCAAGGGAAAATTTACTTTGTGTTATTATGTGGAATATTCATTTTTTTGCAAGCACTAACTTCGCAGAAATTATAGGAGTCTCTCTGAATTAATTTTTAAGTTTTATAAATCAGTGTTATTCCCATCATGAAATACATATTCCCATCATGAAATACACAATTTAGAAGAAAAGGCACTGAACCACTTACTAATACCCTTTTCCTCTGGGAAGGATTTCAGTACTGTTTAAAGCATTTGGAGTCATCCAACAGTGAACTGAACATGGCCTTCCTAACAAGCCCAACAGCATGCACTTCACAAGCACCGGCCCGACACCTGAAGACAGGTATTAGAGACCAGGCGCTTCTCCGACGAGGACACTCACCTCCTCTTTGTCACTCTGACGTAGATGGTTGCAGCGATCCAGGAAAGAGTGCCCGCCCATGATCCACTCCTTTTGGACAAGGCTCTGGAAACCAATCCTGGTTCTACAGTGGGGGTCCATCATCACTTGCACCAGAGAGGAAACGAGGCAGCAGAGGTCGGAAGCATTCTCCTCTAGGAGGGGCCCAGCGGCAGTGCAAAGAGGCAGGAGAGTATGGAGTATTAAAAAGCCGCAAAGAGTGCTCACCCTTGCACAGTTAATGGTGGGGTTCCCAAAACCAAAGTGTGCCTGATACTGACAGTCAAGGTCTACTTCCCTGAAGGTGAGGGCCCACGGGGAAAACAGGTAGTGTTCAGACTGACAGACAAACTGCTTCCAGCCAGTCCCGTACAGGTTCTGGCATATGCTGGCACTAAGCACAGATCTGCTGACTGACTGAATAAAACGCAGCACGTCAAATCCACTGTCAGCGTACCGGCATCCCGGCGTGCCGCATAATGAGGGCAGAGCCATACACGTGGTGGTGACCCGCTGGCCTTCACAGACCAAGTTCAAAACTCTTCCAGCTGCCGTGTCAAAGTCTCCATCACTGGACTCACTGTTCCAGGGCTCAGCTGCTCCTCAGACTCCCCTCAGAGCTCCTCTCCTCCACTCCCTCTGCTTGGACTCCCTTATTCCCAGCTCCATAGCTCTTTCCTTCTCTGAGAGCACAGAGGTGCCCGCTTCTCCTTGCCTAGCCTGGCGGAGAAACTCCCCTCGGTCTATGTCCACGTGCCCACCCCCAGAGTGCACCGGACGAAACCTGTGTGATGAAAACACCATTCATATGTGTGTTCGGCATTCATGACTCCCGGCAAATAAAAGCATACATTTCTGTCCATGCATTTGCCTTAGAGTTTTCAGATCCTAAAAGTTAGGGTCTGCATCCCCGTGGTTTCCTCTTTGCAGAAAGAAGTGCAACTCAAGCTGCTATTTAAAAATGTCCAGGAGGATGGCGGTGCTAGTATCGGTGAAACTAGAGAAAGTTACAAATTCTAAGGAGGGGGATGTCTCCACCGTTAAAACTCTTTCATTCTGACCCTGGAACCATGAGGCACTAAGGTCTAGGCTTACGCTTGTGCTTCTTTTTCTCCTCCAGGGAGACAAGTCTAAACTACGGGAACACATGGATTTAAAAGAAACAGAGTTTTGTGTTTGGAGTGTTATCAGCTTATTTCAAGTTTCTTTCTTTTTTTTTTTAATTTTCTTAACGTTTTATTTATTTTTGAGAAAGAGAGTATGAGTGGGGGAGGGGCAGAGAGAGGGGGAGACACAGAATCTGAAGCAGACTCCAGGCTCTGAGCTGTCAGCACAGAGCCCGATGCAGGGCT
Source organism: Lynx rufus (assembly GCF_022079265.1). Lineage (NCBI taxonomy): Eukaryota > Metazoa > Chordata > Mammalia > Carnivora > Felidae > Lynx > Lynx rufus. Next base: position 213,754,604 of record NW_025814823.1, on the reverse strand, counting down.
CGAACTCGTGAACCGTGAGATCATGACCTGAGCGGAAGTCAGACATTTAACTGACTGAGCCACCCAGGCGCCCTGAAATAAGTTTTATAATTTTAAGGGAATCATCCTTCTTGCATCTGACGGGTATTAACAGTAAACCTGTAACAGGAAGAAGGACCAGAAAATGAGATTTCAGAGGAGACAACTCAGTCATTCTTCTGGACCGAGTGACTTCTCACATCTCAGCCAAAGATTCAGATGTTGTTTTATGCAACTGTGACTACTGCAGCCTGGCCTGAGAACTTCTGCCTCTCAGATTCTGATCTTTATTCATCCTCCTCTGTACCACTTAGTTCCTCAGTACTCTGTTCTGCCATTGGTGATTAGATCTTTTTCAATAACATGCTCAGGCCAACTCTCATTAGGCTGTAAACTTCTAGAAGGCAGAAGTATAGAGCTCTGCACATGGTAGGTGCTCAGTCAATATCGTAAAATCCAAGTCAGCGAGCCAGCATCAGGTGGTACAGAAGCCCCAGGCAGACACATGTGCAGCCCGTCCACAGAGGCTAAATTTCAGCAGTCACGGAGCGCGTCAGAGCCATGGTAAAAGCTTGAGGGCATGAAAGCATGAGATGATCTACTGAACCGAAGTGCAGGGCTATGAGAAGTTTAAAATATTCTAAACGGCAAACATCGTATTTTAGCTCAGGTCTAACCAACTCTAGCAATCTTTAAATAAAAGCGGTTTGCACCTGTTTTTACACATTCTGAATGCTTATGTCCTGTCCACATGTTTAGCAAGTTAAGCCCACTGAGGCAAAGGAAATCGTGACCCACAAACTTTCTATAGCGACTGCACAAGGTTGTCTGTCAAACACAAAGATATAAAAAGAACAATTAAACCATTCATGGATTTCTTTATATAAAAAGGATTATCAAAAGATTTTAACTGTAACCAAGTGGAGTTAATATAAAACAAAACCCAAAGCAGTAGGAAATGTGAGCTTTGGTGAAGATACCAAACAATTCCTTCTTGGGCTGCAAGTAAGTCTGCCAAGTTCTAAATGAAGGATTTATTTTTAAACTGTAACACTGAAATCAAACGCAAAGAATTCCAAGGTCAGGGTAGAAAAGAATGGGAAGGATTTCTACACTAGCTCGCTCCTTTTGTAAGACAATTCCAATTACATAAAGCTATATATGCAGAAATTGAGTCTCGAGTGAAGGGAAACGAAAACCACTCTTTGTGCTTTAAATGTATTACCTAAAAGAAGAACGTTCACGTTTTGTGCTTCTAGACATTCTGTGATCTCTATTGCTTTTTTCAGGCAACGTCTACATTGGAAAGAGACAAGAAAAAGGGGGATTAGTTTCTGAGTTTGGCATCAAAACCATGAGAAATTTAGACAGAGGAAACTGAAGATTGAGACAGTCTCATTTGTTTTTTCACTTGAAATCCTCCAGAAAAGAAGTTACCATTTACCCTATTCACATACTGCAAGACACTCATCTGCCAATTAGAAACTGAAAATTTTCAGAAAGGAATCCCAAAATTGATGTCAAAACCTTCCTAGGTGATTTCTAAACTACAGTCTCCTATTGAGAACTCATGCCTGAGTCTGGCCGGAGAGTCCTAGTAAGACCCACAAATGCCCACGTCGGAAACTGTGCTGCACGCCCACATGGTCTAATTCAAGGTCACCTGTCCAATGTGTCAGTGTGGCTAAAACAGTCCAACAAGGTCCAGAAATCCCTTCTGTCACTCTCTGTACACACTATTCCTGATTTTCAGCGTTGACTCTCCTCTGCTTGTAACTAAGGGCTTCACATATGCTGTTCCCTGCCTGCAGGGGCACCCTTCCTGGACGGTGCTTCATTTGGTGAGGGATGCTCAACCTTCTCTGCCCACCCCCCGTGAAGAAGGGTGCTTTTCCTGGTGACGTTGATCACTGTCGGCAACTACACATTCCAACTATGGGCCATGCAGCAGGCTCTCCGGAACGGATGCGTTAACAAGTGTTTGGGGGGCTGAGGCTCCTTGCCACAAACCCTGCTGGCAGAACCGAGAGATGCAGTGCCAGTTGGAGGCACTGTCCAACTGTGCCTCACAAGTGTCCTAGGGGTGGGACTCTTCTCGCACCCTGATCATTGCTCTTCTGTGCCTCCCTTTGCCCTCTCCTCTCTTTAACAGCAACAGAGAGGAGCTATTCAAACTATGAAGTAGGGAAGGGAATATAGGAATTCTGTCTCTGGGAATCTCAACCAAATTCCCAAACCCAAAATGCCTAATTGAAATTAATCATGAAATTATGAAAAACCGACATTACTCATTCTAAAATAGGTAATATACACAGGAGAAACGTAATTCAAAAAGGTATTCAGTAAAAAGTCAGCATCACCCCCCTTCTTCCTGTTCCCTTCTTGGAGGCCAGCACTGCTGCCTCAGTTAGACTTATGGGTTGCCACCCCCCTGTTCTGCAGTCTTTCCATGCCTAGTCTATAAATATAGTCTAGAGAGATCTCTTTGTGAGCAAGTAGCATGTCGATAAATTCAGATCAAATGTGCACAGAAATAATAAACAAATGTAAAATCCAGCTGAGCTGTCAATAGAATATGTGATCTAAGAACATCTAACTGTGATGTTTAACACATTTAAATGTTTAACATTTAAAACAGTTCCATCGTTTGTCAATTTGTTTTACTACTTTGAATTAGAGAACTATAAAATTCATGAGCAAAATGATGGCTTTAAAATACCTGATTATGTCAAGCCAGCTGCTACTTTCCAACAGAGAAAACCATTTTATATCTGTGTCCCAAAATTCGGTACTATTATCTGAAAAAAGAAAAAAGAGCAAGGAAGTCAGGTCACTGTTCTCTTACATGTCTGCCACCAAAAATCTGTGCGACTCAAGTGTGCTGTTCAGACAGTCTTGGACTTGAACTGCAGCATCCAAGCACAGATCTCCATTCTCAAGAAAGGACACTTCCAGACTTCAGCTGAAATGGTGTTTGAATTGTAAGCTTCTGGAAGGGGGTGGCAGTCAAAAATGGATTTTTTAGATTTTTATTGTTAAAATAAAAAGTGCCCCACAATATTTATGTAAAGCCATGGTTGACCTTGTGACTCAACAAGGAGAGTAACATGTTTTAGGCAGAAACAGTCGACACCCAGGCTACACTATTCTAGCACTGGAAGACAACAGGATACCTCCTGATGCCAGGGAGCCCAAAGGGGGAGACTTGGCTTCTGCTAGAATCCTAAATACACAAGCACATTTTCCTTGCATACTCCTACACCACACACCCCGCCCCCACACCTTTGGTACAGAGAGCCCTGCACTGCACGGACACCTAATACAGGTCCAAGCTGCAAACTCAAATCAACGACAAGGCAGATACCTCTCTGCAAGTCCTGGGTGATGAGACGGAAAGTGGTAGACACAGTCCCGCACCAACTAGTGCAGTGAAGACTATACTTTCAAGGATCATTTCTATAGTTTATTACTAGAGAAGTTTCTCTGAATGTGCAGAGTACCCAAAATTTAAGATCTGCAAAAACAAAAAAAACCCCAAAAAACTAGGGCAGTGTATCACTCTCCACCAGGTCCCTGCTTTTTATAAATCTAGTTAGAGGTGGACACTGCTGTTTACCTGGGCATCAAATTCATCTTTATCTCAAATGCCTCCATAATCGGTGTATATAATGGAAACTCAATAAATGTCAGCTGAATGAATGAATGAATCCTAAGTCATTAGAATTTGCTAGGCTAGGGGCGCCTGGGTGGCGCAGTCGGTTAAGCGTCCGACTTCAGCCAGGTCACGATCTCGCGGTCCGTGAGTTCGAGCCCCGCGTCGGGCTCTGGGCTGATGGCTCAGAGCCTGGAGCCTGTTTCAGATTCTGTGTCTCCCTCTCTCTCTGCCCCTCCCGCGTTCATGCTCTGTCTCTCTCTGTCCCCAAAAAAAAAAAAAAAAAAAAAAAAAAACATTGAAAAAAAAAGAATTTGCTAGGCTAGAAAGTCCAAGTTAGGAAAAACTGTGACAAATCTCAGATGGTAATACAGATTCACTGAAGAACGAGAATTAATAAACAACTGGGCTGGTTAAGTAGGATTCAGGTCCTAAGCTGTTCATAGTGGGTAGCCCAGGCAGAGAAGTGGGGGTGGCCGGGATGGGCATATTTCATTTCCTACTTTGTACATTTCTGCTTAATCAGAAGAAAAAAAGATATTTTCACTGGGGGTGGGGGGGTGGGAGGTGGTCCATTCAATAAGCCACTAAGGAAAACAAAACCAATCATCCACTTTATCAATCACCGTGAGCAAGCCAGCGAATACAGGTGTCACATGGCTCCACAACTTTTAAAGAGAGTAGCCCCTGTGTACACCACTGGGCGACACTGTGCTGAGGAAGGAGAGAAGAGGAGCAGTGGAGGGGTGGGCCTGTGTTCCCTGCCGTCAGAAGGGGCAGCGGGGTAAAAGCCTGGAAGAAAATGGAGGGGGAGGGGGGTGCGTGTGGTGAATGTGGCAATGACAGTGGCTCCTCAGCTACCAGCCCCTCTGCTCTATGACATCAACCCTCATGGTCATAAGCCTTGGGTACATACAGAGACCAGGGAGAAGGTACCAGCTGTCACCTGATCCACACGGCATGTCTTTCCCTATTTGACAGAGAGCTTTTGTTCTGCATTTTTCTCACCTATCAGAAACAGCTGTTTGAATTTAGAGTAGGCAGTCTGGATGTCCTGCAGGGACAGGAAGTTGCTTGACAGGTCTTCAGTTTTAACAATTTCATAGGGTGGCCTGTGGATGGTCTTATAGATTCTAGGTATCAAAAAGTAACAGGAGATTAAAAGAGCAGAAGTGAATTAGAAACAGCTTATTTTTCCCGAGCACTTAGACGTGGCAAGATCTGTGTGTGTAGGTATCCTCCCATTTGATCCTTGCCAACAAACTAGCTACCACAGGACCGCTGTTCCCAGTCATCGGAGGTGGAAATGGAAGCACGTGGAACATGTATCAAAGGACAGTGACATAGGCCATGACCCGGATTTGACCACTGTCAATACCATAGCCATCATGCCCTCCCCCCTAAATACCTCAGTGTGCATCTCTAAAAATAATGCAGTTGACATCCTTTTTTTTTTTTTTTAAGTTTTATTTATTTAAGTTATCTCTACACCCAACATCGGGCTTGAACTCTACCCCGCGATCAAAAGTTGCAAGCTCCTCTGAGCTAGCCAGGTGCCCCTGCAGTTGACATTCTTAATGATTATGTTATACCGACTCCTTTCAAAATTATGTATTTTTAAGTTTTTTGTTTTTTAGTAATCTCTACACCCAATGTGGGGCTCGAACTCATGAGCCCAAGATCAAGAGTTGCATCCTCTACCCACTGAGCCAGCCAGGCGCCACTCCTTTCAAAGGGATTAAAAATGATCCCTCTCTATGGTATTCCTGAGCACTAAGCTATCAGCAGGTAAACAGGAATGAAGCTTCTTTGGAAAACAAGAACTCGAGCTAACCAGTCACAAAATGTAGAACAGTACTGACCCATCCAAGAAGCTCTTTTGCATTTGTGAAAGGCCATCATCCTGTTCTTTTTTGGGCAGTGCTGACATTTTCAAAAGGGCACATCCATTGTGGCAGGACCAACACCATAACTGCAAAGGGGAAGAAAGGTTTTTCAGTCATAATATACACAATCCAGCGGGAGAAAGGTAAGCTGAGCATTTAAATTCACTCAGGGAAATGTATAACTTGGGTAGGAAATGGCTGAATATTTTCAACTTTGTTAAGCCAAAGACTAGTTACTTACAATGAAAAACAATGATTTAGTCTTAAAACAAAAACAAAAAAGACCCCCAGGTCTAGACAGTTACGCTCAGACCTGCTTATGGTCTGACCGGGCTTGAGTGCCGGGAGCCTAGATGACCGCATCACCATCACTAGGCTAGTCACTGTGGCGAACCTGCTCTGCCAGGGACTTCATGTCAACTAACTCATGTGATTCTCAGTCACACTCTCAGACTGCAGTGATTTCCTTCTTTCCCCTCTTAAACACTGAGGTTTTCTTTTCTTTTCTTTTTAATGTTTATTTTTGAAAGACAGGGAGACAGAATCTGAAGCAGGCTCCATGCTGTGTATGCAGTGCCTGATGTGGGGCTTGAACCCACGAACCATGAGATCGTGATCTGAGCCAAAATCAAGCGTCGGACGCTTAACCAACTGAGCCACCCAGGTGCCCCGACAGGGGTGATTTCTAATTCCATTAACAGCAAGGAACTGAGGCTTGGAGAGACCAAATAACTTCCTCAAGTTGCATTGAAAGCTGCAGCAGTGTGTCTAAATGCTGTGCTCTACCTGGATGGCAAGAAGGAGGCAGCTCCTGTCAGTAGAGAAAGTTCACACCAGACAGAACGGGAAGCTGGCTACTCAACAAAGGATACCAGACCCGTACATGCAAGGCGCTGCATTAGGTGAAAAGGAGGTGAAGAGGATGTGAAGAGGGCGAGGACAGTGTATCTACTCCAAGGAGCTCATACTCTCAAAAGGGAAATACATTCACAAACATAATAAAATGTAGAACGTGGTAAATAAGAGAAGAGAATTACAAGGAACCACAAAGGGAAGGCAAAAGAGGAAGAAATCACATGAATGACTGTAAGTGACAGGTTCAGGTGTTCAGGCACTTTTCTGGCTACAGTGGGAGAGTTTGTTTGCTGTTTTGCAGGAACAAAAGGAAATGAGAACTGATCTTGGGGCAAAGTAATCTGCCAGTGGAGCCTGGAACGGAGGACAGGGCAAGCCTGGTTAGGGCAGGTGAGCACTGTGTGGACTTTGTGCCCCATCAAGGCCTGGTTAAGGGCTGACAATGGCTAGAGCACAGCCACTGCTCTGCTGACCAAGTCATCAGCCTTAGCTCAAAGATAAAACCTAGGGGAAGATACTTTTTATAATTCTGCCATCCAGCACTGATACCTTTTTGCTATTCATCTGCAACGAATGGTATAAGCCATACACTGGACATGCTAGAAGTCTGGGCTGTGAGGTTCAAGATGAGCACACGATCCAGGTGATAACTCTGCACCACACTTAGAAAGCCAGGAGGAACTGGCTTGGGGTTACAGGGGAAGATGATGGAATGGGTGTTGGATGTATTAGGTGTCCAGTGCCAACAGGATACCCCTGTGCAGCTATCCAGGAGGCACATTAGATGAGGGTTATGAGTTTAGGAGGGGAAGGCAGGATTGGGGCTCCGGACATGGGAGGTGGCAGCCAGCTGATAACGAGCCCGCCCAGGGAGTAAGGGCAGAGGAACATAGGACCGCTCTAGGAAATGCCAAAAAGCAATGCCTCCCCTTTCAGGGCCAGGCCGTACTTTGACTCTTTAAGGTTCCTAATGAGGTGGACGTGTTAGGACACTAAGACAAATCAAAGGGCCCTCTGCTGTCTTCTCCCAATGTCATACTGAGCAACATACAGAAACCACCACACAGTTTCTAGCCCTCAGCCAAAGGTGGCAGTAATTTGAATGCCCAGGCAATCATGCCCCTAGTTGCTGCAGCTCACTTGGATAAAAGGAGAGACACTCTTAGCCACAACTAGGTGACAGGTTCTAAGAAATTAAGGGTCCGTAATCCTTTTTTATCTCTTCTCTTGGGATAGAAAGGGTTAACTCTTGGTGACATTCAACCATAATTCATGTTCTCTTTGGGGCACAACCATACCTGTCTCATCTCTTCTGGGATAATTCCCTAACTATTCTCTACTTGAAAAAATAAATAGGGATGCCCGAGTGGATCAGTCAGTTAAGCGTCTGACTTTGCCTCAGGTCATGATCTCACAGTTCTTGAGTTCGAGCCCTGTGTTGGGCTCTGTGCTGACAGCTCAGAGCCTGGAGCCTGTTTCAGATTCTGTGTCTCCCTCTCTCTCTGCCCCTCACCTGTTCATAATCTGTCTGTCTGTCTGTCTCTCAAAAATAAACAAATATTTTTTTAAAAAATTTTTAGGGGCGCCTGGGTGGCTCAGTCGGTTGGGCGGCAGACTTTGGCTCAGGTCATGATCTCACAGCTTGTGAGTTCGAGCCCCGCGTCAGGCTCTGTGCTGACATCTCAGAGCCTGGAGCTGCTTTGGATTCTGTGTCTCTCTCTCTGCCTCTCCCCAACTCACGCTCTGTCTCTCTCTCTCTCTCTCAAAAATAAACATTTTAATTTTTTTAATACTCTGAAAATAGATAATAAAAGCAAAAGCACTAGGTATTGTTTTTAAAAATAAACAGGAAACAAGCAAATTTTTTAATTTTTTTAAGTTTATATATTTTGAGAAAGAGAGAGAGCAGGGGACGGGCAGAGTAAGAGACAGAATCCCAAGCAGGCTCCTGACTGTCAATGCAGAGCCCGACATAGGGCTGGAACCCTTGAACCATGAGATCATGACCTGAGCCGAAATCAAGGGTTGGATGCTTATCCAGCTGAGCCACCCATACGCCCAGAAACAAGCAAAATTCTTGGTCAAAGACATACTTCTCATAAGAATTTAACAAAAAGCATGTCTTCTCCTATTGTAATATGTATGATTTCTGTCTGGGTTCTTAGTATAAAAGTCTTGACAACAGACAAGAATCACTCCTTGTTAATCCTGTTTACTTTTATTATTTAAAAAAAATATTTTTATTTTTAGAGAGGGAGAGAGTGAGGGGACAGAGGGGGAGGGAGGGAAGGGCAGAAAGAGAGTGCGCACGAGAGTGTGCAGGAGAGCAAGAGAGCGAGAGCATCTTAAGAAGGTTCCACACTCAGTGTGTGGAACCCAATGTAGGGCTCAATTCCATGACCTTAGGATCATGACCTGAGCCAAAATCAACAATCGGACACTCAACCGACTAAGCCACCCAAGTGCCCCTATTCTGTTTAACTTTGAAGAGGGAGAGGGGGAGATTATTCATTATTTGGTACATCTTAAGGTATCTCTCTTAGTAGAGCCAAAGACAGAGCTTTAGGGGATCATCTACAACTGGACACCAGTGTAAGAAAGAAGAAACTATCAAGGAAGTCAGAGGACCAAGAAAGCACAGTGTGTCCAAAGCAAGACAGGAATTTAGAAGCAAAAAAAGAGAACATAATTAGGGTCAAACCTGCAGCGATGGGGAAGAGAGGTGGCGATACACAAGGCATAGTGACTTCGGGAAGGTCCTTCAGCAGAGTAGGGGGTAAAAGTCACCATGCAAGAAGAAACAAGTAGAGAGACAAGTAGGGGCAGTTAGTACACAGTCTTTTATTTTTTAACGTTCATTTATTTATTCTGAGAGAGAGAGATGGAGATAGTGTGAGTGGGGAGGGGCAGATAAGAGAATCCCAAGAAGGCTCCTCGTGCTAGCGCAGAGTCCAACATGGGGCTCAATCCCACGGAACTGTGAGATCATGATCTGAGCCAATCAAGAGTCAGATGCTTAACCAACTGAGAAACCTAGGTCAGTAGAGTCTTGAAATATGTTTGTCGGAAGGAGAACAAGACAACAACTTAGCTCTTCAGGAGGGGCTTCTTCAGGTTAGGGAAAGCTTGAACATGCCTTCAGGTAGAGCAGAACCATGGAAAGATCCACGTGGAAGGCGGAAGACTGATGGAAGCAGGCTCCAGACAAAACAAGGGCAGATGAGATCAAGAGCCAGGCAGATGTTTAGTTAGATTCAGGATAAGGAAACAGGAACACAGAAAAAAACAACAGGAGGTGAAGGAGGAAGCTGAGGGAGGAGGTCTTGTCGCTGATTGTCCAAGATCCCACAGAAGTGGGGGAAATGTTGTCTCTCAGTACAAAAGTTAAGACTGGAATTACAGGGGGGGTTGCCTGGGTGGCTCAGTCGTTTGAACAGTCCAACTCTTGATAGTGGCTCGGGTCATGGGTCTCATGACGTGGGATTGAGACCCACGTCAGGCTCTGTACCGAGTGTGGAGCCTGCTTGGGATTCTCGCTCTCTGCCCCTCTTGGACTTGGGCTTTCTCTCTCTCAAAATAAATAAACTTAAAAAAGAAGAAGAAGAAGAATGGAATTACAGGGGCACCTGGCAGGCTCAGTTGGAAGAGCATGTGACTCTGTGACTCTGGATCTCAGGGTCATGAGCTTGAGTCCCACACTGGGAGTAGAGATTACTAAAGTAAATAAAACTTTAAAAAAAAAAAAAAAAGAATGGAATTTACAAACTTAGAAAGAATGCAAAGATGGTTTACACCAGCCCCAGGGAAGAATGATACAGGATCCAAAAGGAGTTAAATAACAGACTGCTGAGCCAGAACAAAGGCCCAACAGAGGCAAGGTAACATGGCTTTCGCATATCCCATTAAGGAACACTCTGCTGTTTGGTTTGAATCATCTTTAGCAATGTTCACTAGCCCCACGGCCAGAAAATATACTCAGGGGCTGGAGAACAGCAGAGGGTAGAGGACGTCAAAGTCGCTATTAGAGCAAGGATGTGACTGAATTTACAAACGATGTAGGTCTTCACTGAAAATAAGTGAAGGCAAGAAAAAAACAGACTAGCTGAAAAGTCAGGGTAAAAAAAGCATGGAGATACGCAAATGTTCTGGAACTAGAAAGCAGTAATGGTTGTACAACATTGTGAATACATAAATGCCATTAATGGCAAATTTTACGTTATGTGTACCGAGAGGTCTGTGTTCCCTGGGTAAATGTGAAAATTCCATTACGTACAAAATGTTTCTGCTGTCCGTTCATGCAAACTCCACTAACAACTTCCAGGACATATCATGAAGTCAGATCTGAAAAAGTGAGAACACTTTCCTACTGTTTCTATCAAAGTTATGTTGCTGGTTCCCCACTCAGGTCTTAGCAGAACACTTCCTACTCCTCAGCCTGAAGGCCTGGCTAGAACACAGTATCAAAATTTCATACAACGCCAGGTGGAAAAGCAGCCTGTTTGCACAGGTGCGGACAATTCGTATTTGTTTCTTCCCACAGAGCTCACCTTCTTTCCCTAGATCCATCTCTGAAAGGCTGAGAAATGAAGACATTCATTTTCATCCTTCTACAACAGCAATTCTTAAAATGTTGAGATGGAGGCATGGTGGGGGGTGGGGGGGTGGGGGCAGGGTCCCAAGACCCTTTCAGGTGTTCTGAGAATAAATATTAAGAGGTAACTGTGTCCTTTTCACGGTGTTGACATTCGCACCTATGGCAAAGCCCTGGTGGGCAAAAGTGCTGGTGTCTTAGCACCAACCAAGGCACCACCACCAGATGCCATCGGTCACCACTGTATTCTTCGCTGCCACACACTCACAGGAAAAAAAATTCTCTTTCACTTGAGAATGTCCTTAATGAAGGACTAAAAATTATTAATGTTATTAATCTTGACCATTATGGACAATTTAATAGTAATATGCTTTCTATTCCGTGCGATGGAGTGGGAAGTAAGCACTGAAATGGTGTTGGTCACAAGAAAGAGCACGTGTGTGCCTGAGCTGAGAGGCGAACTAGCTGCTCTTTCCATGGAATTGAAAGAATGAGTGAGGAAAAAAAACCAAAAAACCAAAACCCATACAGAATGAGTGCGAGTCAAACAACGGGTGTTCAGACTTTGGAATCTGGCAGATGCATCCTCAAAAAAAAAAAAAATGAAGTGACCCTGCCACTTCAAGGAAAACAACTGACAGATTGTTGCAAATAAAAAATGAACTTTCAAGCAAAAATCAGAATTGTGTAAAACTAACCTCTGACTCCAGCTGGACAGCTTCCCAAAATATACAGACTTCTGACAAGACAAAGACAATGCTAATGAATGTGATTTCTTAAAATTTTAGAGAGAGAGAGAGCATGAGATCGAGCACAAGTGGGGGAGAGGGACAGAGGGAAAATCCCAAGGATTCTCCTTCTCTCCCCCTCTCTCTGCCCCTCCCCTGTGTGCGCTCTCTCTCAAAATAAATAAATAAACTTAAAAAAAACCAAGTTGGACATTCAACTGACTGAGCTCCCAGGCACTTCTGATTTTTATATTATATAAGGAAGTAAGTTAATATTTGGATGATCTGTATAGCCCAGTGAACCAACATTTTCCAAATGACCACTATATAACATCATAAAATCATTCATGTTTTAAGATCTATGACAAGTACAAGACAGACCCATGGGTTTTAATTTAGCAGAGAATGAAAAATTCATTATATTTTCAGATTCCTTATTGCAATTAACCTTTATGAAACTACCAGTCATTTTTTTTTTTTTTTGGTGTACCATCAAAGAACAATATTCTCAGTTATCTGAAAAGGCTAATAAATATTCCTCCCTTCCCCAAATATGGATCTGTGTGAGGCTGGATTTTCATGTACTTCAACCAAACGCTACCATACTAGAACACACTGAATGAAAGGGGCAGATAGAAGAATTCGGTGGTCTTCTATTTTTAAGAATGTAAAACACTGTTATCCTATGTTTTTGTTTGTTTTGAACAATAGTTATTTTTCACAAAAAATATGTCACTTACATTAAAATGTAGTTAAGTTTATTGCTAAAATAAGCAGTAAGTTTTGTTTTAGTTTTTCATATGGCAAATATGAAACAATATAATCCACATAAACAAAAACTCCTTGAAATCCTCAATAATGTTTCAGAGTGTTGAGCACTAAGACCAGAAAGTGTGAAAACCACAGCTCTCAATCAAAGGTTGCAAACTGGTGGGACATGAGCCAACTCTAGCCCAAAGACCAGAGTTTTTTAAACATCTAAATCAGTTGCATACATTTAGAAACTGGGAAAACTCACAACTCACATAAAAATCCCTATCTCTGGCTTCTCCTGAAAAATCAGATATCTGGCAAGACAAGGCCCATATTCCCACACAGCACAAATTGGCTGGCACAGAGAAGCAGACTCCCCTTAACTCAGGCGGATGGTATCTGGTTCACTGCCAAGGGCCAAGCTCATTACCTACCTGCCTGCATGGGCTTCTGAGCACGTGACCTCTGATTAAACATCTCGACTCCCATACAGGAATGACCTTTTTGGTGAACAAGCCATGTGCACAGCACAGCATTTATTTGTAATTCTCATTCCTTACTAAATTCCCTGAAGGCTTGGCAACTCCCACCACCAATTAGAAACTGGAGTAACTCCCAAAGTATTGCTTTCTTTGATCAGTGACACATTAAATATGGCTCCCATCCCAGTCTATTCTGTGAAAAATAAGTTAGTTCTCCATGTTGCCTCTGGGAGAAAACATGGCCACGCCCACTCAAAAATTAATAGTGGGGCCCAAAAGAATCTTAAACCTTATTCCCTTAGGGTGGTCAGCTAGCTCAGCCTCAAAATGATTTCAGGAGTTAAATCAGGCTGGCTTTCAACACCAGACAGATACATAATCCTCTTAAATCTCTAAGATGTTTCTGCTAAAAACTCTACTGCATCTGTGAAAGCTTTAGAGCTCTGTCCTAGGGAGCCTCAAGTCTGAGAGAGAAACTTTTTTAGTGACTCCCTGAGATATTTATGGATCAGTTTTGAACAGAGGACCAAAGCCAACGGCTTTAAATAGAATAATTTGTCAGAATGGGTTGATGAGCAACCCACGGCTATTAGGGTTTCTAGATGTACTTACTGGTATGCCGTGACCCTGAAAGCGTGACAAATCCTCTTCGGGAAGAGGGGTGGGGACAACAAAGTATGCTGGCAATCTAGAAGAAAGAGATGTCACCAGTTTTAGTACTAGAGTAATTCACTAAATATGAAAGCTCAACTTTAATGAACTGAGGAAGCGAAAGCAGAGTGGCAGGGCATGAACCTTATTTTCCTGTTAAGAAGAGCAAATGCACATGAATTATCTCTGGCCAAGTCAGTTGGGACTCTGGGTTCAAATCCTAGCTCTGCCTCTGATTCTATGTGACCCTAAGTAAGCTACCCCACCTCTCTGGGTCTGTTTCCTCATCCATGAAATGAGGGGACTGGAATCTGTGATATCTAAAAATATATGAATTCCAAAATTGGGAGTGATCTTTCTCATCATATAGTGGCAATTAAGCATCCATGCTGTTTCAGTCAGACCAATACGAAAACCAGTAATTAAGATGACTGCTGCCTAGGGGCACCTGGGTGGCTTGGTCGGTCAAGCATCTGACTCTCGGTTTCAGCTCACATCATGATCTCATGGTCTGTGGGTTCAACCCGTGTTGGGCTCCGCACCGACAGCATGGAACCTGACTGGGGTTCTCTCTCTCTCTCCCTTTCTCTCTGCCCCTCCCCCTGTTTGTGGTCTCTCTCTGAAAACAAATGAACTTAAAAAAAAAAAGATGACTGCTGCCGAGACATTTTATCAAGCACTCTGACAACAACAAACAAATAAGTGTTTACTGTATGCCAGACTCTAATTAGGTAACACAAATTATTTATTTAATCCTCCTGACAACTCTTATGAGGTATGTACTACTATTATTCCATTTCACAGATAAAGAAATTGAGACAGCGCCACTAAGGTCCTTCACAGGTTATACAACTAGTAAGCATTAGGAGAGCTACGCCCTGAACCCAACCAGTATGACTTCAGTTTCTGCATGAGAAATTTTAGGTTCTAAAAATAACCTGTTAAGTGGTAGGATGTGGGAAAGTTAGGTTTCAGAGTTGCAAAGATCAGAGCTATACAGGGACACCACCTCTTCCTCTAGTTAACAGATGCAGGTTTCTATTAATAAGAAACCTGCGTAAGTTGCATCACTGTGAGCTACAAACACCTTTCAGTCAAAGAGCTTAAAATAAAGCCTCATGGGAAATAAGAAGTTTAACTGTGGTGTAACTATAATGGAAAATAATCAGATGCCACTTGTATGCACACTGCACATTTTAAGTAAATCCGTTACATATTAGGTGATGGGACATAGGGACTTTCTAAGTTGAAGAGATCAGAATTTTAATGTGATCAAGTCATTAAATCTAATCAATCCATGGGGGGGCACTATTTTAAACACCAACCGAATCTAGATTATAAGAAACAATCAAATAGCCTGGTTTCTTCAAATAAATTGCAAGAAAACAAATAATGGGGGCACCTGGGTGGCTCCCCATTGGGCGTCTGACTTCGGCTCAGGTCATAATCTCATGGCTCATGAGTTCAAGTCCCTTGTTGGGCTCTGTGCTGACAGCTCAGAGCCTGGAGCCTGCTTCGGATTCTGTCTCCCTCTCTCTCTCCCTGTCCCTCCCACGCTCACACTCTCTCTCTCCTTCAAAAATAAACAAACACTGAAAAGCAAGAAAACAAATAATGGTGGGACAATCTATAGATTAAGACACTTAAGACACCTATCAATCAATGGCAAGAGATCAATCTCATTGAGTCTTGATTAATGATAAAACATAAAAAGATGAAAAATTGTTTTAAAAGTTTATAAAACAATGGGGACATTCTGAATACTGACTGGCTATTGAATGGTATTGATGGTTTTAATGTTAAATTTGAAAGGGGTGACAACGGTTTTATGATTATATTTATAAAAAGAGTCCTTAATTATTAGAGATGTATACCAAAATATTCATGAATGAAATGTGGTAACGTCTGGGATTTATTCCAAAAGGATTCAAGGGGAAAATAAATAAATAAATAAATAAATAAATAAATAAATAAATAAATAATTCAGGGGAAACACAGAGAAAACAGGATTAGGCACGAGTTAAAAATTGCTGGGGCACCTGCATGGCTCAGTTGGTTAGGCGTCCAACTCTTGATTTCAGCTCAGGTCATGATCTCACAGGTGGGTTCAAGCCCCACATTGGGCTCTGTGCTGGCAGATGCGCCCTCCCTGACTCACACTCTGTCTCTCTCAAAATAAAAAACTTAAAAAAAGAGAATTGTTGAAGGTGGGTGATGAATGAAAGGGAATTCATCATATTCTCTTTTCTTTTATACTGCCTGAAATTTTCCACTTAAAAAAATCTTAAAGGTGTTTAAAAAGAAAAAAGTGCCCATTATATTATAATATAAAATCAGGTTTAGAAACTACTGGTCAAGGAGAAGATACTTCAAACCATCAAAACTGTTAAGAATTATTTGGCTTTTGAAGTCTGCAGTGTCCAGAATATTTTATTAGATGTGTGCTTAAGGGAGTGGGTGGTAAGGTGTTCCTTGTTCAGGTGTTATCACTGAAGTAAAAGAAATACATACATACATAAATACCTCTTCACAAATCAACGAATAAGGCCGCCCATTAAAATCACATGGGAAAATTAAAAACCTCCTTATGTCCAGGCTCCACCCCAGAACTATGAAATATCAGAAACCTGAAGAAGAAAATCCAAAGCTGGAAAGCCCTCCTGGTATAGAAACAGGATGATGGCTATTGCTCCCACCTATTGCTCCTAGAAGACCCTACCGCTCCAGGTATGCAGCGGCATCACCTGGACAGCAGACTCTCAAGCCCAACCTCACACCTAGTGGATCAGAATCTGCACATTAACCAGCTCCCAGGTGATTTAGCTGCGCAAACTGGGAGCAGCACTGCCCTGGATGGCAGCTTATACACAGACCACTGTTTCTCAGTCTGCAGAGGGGAGCCACTGTGTGGTGGGTTCAGCCCCAAGTCTCAGCTCCCTCCCCAGCTTAGGCCACAATATTTTTATTTTTTAGTTTATTTTTATTTATTTATTTTTGAGAGAGAGAGAGAGCACACACGTGCACGTGAGCAGGGTGGGTGGGGCAGAGAGAGAATCCCAAGCAGTGGCATTGGCAGCACAGAGCCCAGTTCAGGGCACAAATCCACAAACCGACTCAGGGCTCAAATCCATAAACCGCAAGATCACGACCTGAACCAAAATCAAGAGTCCAATGTTCAACAGACTGAGCCACCCAGGCACTCCTGGGCCACATTGTTTCAAAAAATTTGCATGTCTTCCCCTACAAGTGAGGCTATTTTACAATGTTGGTCAGCCAGTTAATTTTCTCTTATAGTCTTTCACCAAAGGGGGAAAAACGTCAGATCCAGTGGCTACAGAAAGGAGGGCGCACAGAGATGGACAGCTGTGCACCAGCGACGGGAGTTCAAGATGTTCTCTCCTGTCCCAGTGAACTACAAGGAAGTTCTAAGGAGTCTCTGCTGTGAGGCTCCCAATGTCCACAAACAGTTAATCTTCCCTCCTTGGAGAGCAGTCATTTTAGTCATTAGGACAAGTTTCAAGTAAACAGCCTTTTCCAATACAGGACGACTTTATTATTCAAGGAAATATTCAAAATAAACATTCAAGGAAAGTTGTCCAGTCCACTCGGGCACAGCCTTACTTAGGGTGAGGAAACCCTCAGAGTGACAACATCAGGGCAGCAATGTCTTCCTGAGGCAGCACTGGTTTATACGTTACCCTGCAGGGTAACGGGCCTTCTGATACCTTGACAGGAGGCAGGATGAGACAAAGGCCTTCAGAAAGGCTTTTCAGAAGGAAGACTGGTAAAGAGCCAGCTCTGACCTTGGGAGATGAAGCAGAAACTCAGTTTCCTATTCTTATCCAAACTGGTTGGAGTGCCCTCTCACTACTGAAGGAAGGACTTCCATTAATTTACTCATTCTATTTATTGAGTGCCTCTCAAAACCAGGCACTGTACTAGGGACTGAGGATATAGTGATGAACAAAAACAGTGTCCCTGAATCTCTCCAGAGCTGCCAGGTTGCAGAAGCAAACATTTCCAAACAGTGACACAGATAAAAATAAACTCACAATTGTAGGAAGTGTTGTGAAGAGAGGCATACAGTAAGTGCAATGAAAGCTCTCCCAGAGACCTGGCCTAGCCCTGGGAAGGCTCCCTATGAAAGTAACACCTGGGCTAATATCTGACACACAAGCTGGAAGGAACTACCCTCCTGCAGCTGAAAGACAAAGGAGCACCCCCAACAGGAGACCACTCAGGCAAGGTCTATGGCAGGGGGTCAGAGTGGCCAGGGAACGGACAGAAGGCAGTCGGGCAGGAGTCAAACACGAAGCGCCTTGTAAATATAGGCAATGAACACTGGGGAGACCAGCAGGCTGCACCACCTTGGTCCGGGTGAGAAACAAAGCACAACTTGCCCCGTCTCTTCCCCTTGGGACAGAAAAGGGTAGAGGACGGTATGCGTGGCTGGGGCAGCCCAAGGTGGGGTGTGTTGGCACCAGGTGCTCTAAGCACTAAAATCTTGCTAAAGCTTCGTTTTCCCTGCTAACCACTCACTAAAGGCTTTCTCCCCACCTGCCTTCCCTACCAAGTATATTTTTGGTGTGCTGAGAACTACACAAATCCTAATGAATTTAATCAGTCCATGGCAGGATTTTTAAAAACATTTCTGAGAACGGGGATGCCTCCTATCAGTGTCAACATCACATTACACGCTACCACCTCCTGGGTGCAGGGATTTCTAAGTTCTTTCTGAGGGAGAGCTAGCCTTCTCTTTCCAAGCTTTGTGACTAGGAAAGAGTGGAGGAGGAGGGTGGGAATGGGGAGGTGACACTTGCTCTGCAGGTCCCTCCCCACTGTCACTCCAGGTTGTGCTGTGTCAGGAGAGCTAACTTGATAGATATTTGAGATTGATCAAAATTAAAACTGATGTGAAGAGGCCCATCAGAACCATAAATACAAAATGCTCTACAAAAATACAAATCTTATAAAACTATTAGCAGCGTGCTGGGGAATATGTCCCAAAATGATAAGATTCAAGTTTCTAAAAGAGGATTATGCAGAGTCATCCTTTAAAAATGTAGGTCAGATCACATCACGCCTCTGCTCAAACTCCTCCTCACCGCATGATAAATTCTGAAAGCCTCCTACCGTAACCATCCAACCACCCCTCTGCGCCCTGACCTCACCCCTACTCCTCTGTCCCCTGATGACTGCTCCCCAGCCCCTGGGCTCCTTGCTGTTCCTCACAGAAGCCAGACTAGATTCCACCTCAGGGTCTTTGACTTTGCACTGTCCCCTGTGCCTGACCAACCTCCGCACCAACACCCCCCAGCACTCCCTAGTCTGTTGCTGATTTAATTTTCTCCACAGTACTTACTACCTTTTAATACACTCTATTCACTCATTTGTTCTCTCATAGTTTGCCTCCTGCCAGAATGAAAGTTCCAGGAGGGCAGGAATTCTTAGCGCTGTATCTCCAGTAGCTAGATCACTGCCTGGCATGACAGTAGCCACTCAAAGATTTTTACTGAATAAAGTGCCCAAGAAAAGTAAAGCAAATACACAATATAAATTCAGAAATGCCTCTAATCGTTTTACACTTGGACTACAGATAAAATGGAAAAAAAGACACACACAAAAAGACACAAATTCATTTCTGAATGTTTTAAGGGACACCTTAAGGTTTTCTTAAGCATGGTTTCAATGTGGGAAAATGTGGCAACCTCACACCCTGCTGACGGGAGTGTAAAATGGTACAGTCACCGTGGAAAACAGTCTGGCAGTTCCTCAAACAGTTAAACAGAGTTACTACATGAGCCAGCAATTCTACTTCTAGGTGTATATATAAATATATATACACAAAAGACCTGGAAACCTCTGTGCACATAAAACCTTGTATACAAATGTTCATAGCAGCATTATTCAAAATAGCCAAAAAGGGAACACAACCCAATGTCTATAAACTGATGAGTAAATAAAATGTGGTACATCCATACCATGGAATCTTATTCAACAATAAAAATGAATGAAATTCTGATACATGCAACAACATGGACCAGCCTTGACAACATCACAGTAAGTGAAAGAAGCCAAGCATAAAGACCACTTTACGATATGATTCCATTTACATGAAATCTCCAGAATAAGCAAACTATAAAGACAGAAAGTGGACCAGAGGTTACCTAGGGCTAGGGGTGTTGAGGCCACATGAGGGGCAACTACTAAGGGGCATGAGGTTTCTTTTAGGGCTGACGAAAATGTTCTAAAATGGACTGTGGTGACGGTTTCACGCTCTGTGAACAGATCTCAAAATACTGTGTACTTCAAATATGTGAACTGTATGGCATGTGAATTCAAT
The DNA here is from genome assembly GCF_022079265.1 of Lynx rufus. Taxonomy (NCBI): domain Eukaryota; kingdom Metazoa; phylum Chordata; class Mammalia; order Carnivora; family Felidae; genus Lynx; species Lynx rufus. The sequence continues at coordinate 213,734,645 of NW_025814823.1, read as the reverse complement.
CTCAATAAAGCTGTTAAAAAAAAAAAAAGGCAAAGCACTGAATGCTTACCTTTCACAGACTTTATAGCCTTCATTGACACTCACTGCTTTGTACTTGACACTGCCTTTGGTCCGCTCCAATTCCCAACACCAGTCCTTAAGTGTGTCAAACATCACCGTATGGTTCCTGGGATCAGTGGCTAACAAAACAAATTTGAAAAGACAATAAAATCTTGTCGTGAAGTACAAGTATTTTAATGATGTGAAAGTAGATCTCTAAGCCCCAATTTTGTCCACTAAGCCCATTTTTATCCAAGCACAGTAAATTCACTGCTTAATCCTAACCTGGTTCCTTTTTTTTTGTCACTAACCCAAAATTATGACCAGGGGCCTGTCTCCTCATACTAGACGTGTTCCTGCTCCACTCCTTGCAAAAGTAATTTATAGCTCCATTTTCAGTCATCTGACCATGAGATAATTTACATAACATAAAAGATCCTGTGAAGCACTAGAAGACGGGCTTGGCACAAATGCTAAAATAATAAAATATTTTTAGCCCTACCAACATGTGCATAAGATGGCAAACTCATTTGAATAGCATGTCAGATGCCTGAATGTAAATCTTCCCTCAGTGTGAAGATGACCGCCAGCAAGAGGATTTTCCAGTGTGACACCTGGTTACTAAAGGCCATCACCAGATCAGACAGCCACAGTGAGGGTTGGGGCTTATAAAGGACAGCACCCTGGTGATGGAGAATTCTGCCCCTCACCCTGCCCTGCTACTCCCTGCTAGGAGGAAATGTCCAGGAGCGTTACTCTTGCAACCCGACAGATGTGTCCGTGGCCCTCTCCCAAGCCATAGACTGCAGGGTGGCACGCACCAAAACAGTCTCAGGTATTTATGCAAATCAGTTACTTCAAGCCCTTTGTTGCACATCAAAACACACACACACACACACACACACACACACACACACACACAAAACCCAAGACTTTTGGGAAAAAGTGTTTGATAAAACTCCCCCATGCTTTTTTTTTTTTTTTTTTGAAAGAGACAAAGAGAATGTGAACAGGGGAGGGGCAGAGAGAGAGGGAGACAGAATCCCAACAGGCTCCCCGAGGTCAGGGTGCAGAGGCCAACGCAGGGCTCTAACTCATGAACCGAACTGTGAGAACATGACCTGAGCCAAAATCCAGAGTCAGATGCTTAACCGGCTGAGCCACACAGGCTCCCCTCCCCCATGCTCCTTTTAATCAAATCATATCATGGTACAAAAGATAATAGGAATAATGACAAAAACAGTGATTACACTTATATAGCCCTTAGTACGTGCCAGGTGCCGTTCTGAGCATATTACATCTTATTAACTCAATCTTCATAATCCTACAGCGTATGCAATATTAATCCTCCATTTTATAGATGTGGCACAGAAAGGTCAAGAAACTTGCCTAAGGTCACAGAGCTAAGCCAATGACAGAACCAGAATTAAAACCCACGCAGCTATAAGGGATTTCCATAAATAAATGCAAAAAAAAAAAAATTCCCCATGAACACAAATAATAATACTCTAATTCAAAAACAGATAATATTCTTAGCAACACCAGTAAGTCCTTCCCTAAAATGCCATGTCTTCAGTATTCAGGACCTTTCAGCCAAATCACATTCATGAATTATCAAGCCAGGAAATAACTAAAGATGTTCAGATTGCAAAGCACCCATCTCTACACACCCCTACTCAATGCAAAAGCTAATTGGTCAATTAGCATCTATCAGTTATAACATTTACTTCTCAAAAAATGGGGGTGGGAAGGAGGATAAGAAAAAGATGGAATTAAAATAGAATAAAAGATGCCACATATCCTCGGCCTTCTGGCACACAAAAAAAAGGCACCACACGGTGAAGAAACTGCCAGAGTCAATCAAACGAAGGGCTTTGGAACACAGATCAACCTAGTGTTGGCGAGCCAAGAAACTGTCCTATGTAGAGTCTGGACCAAGAATCAGGATATAAGGAAAAAGCAGAATTCCTAAAAATAGAGTATGATTTTTCAAATACAAACTCAATAAATGTTTATAAAAATTACAGTAACCAACAAATAAGTCATATTTTGTATATCTCATATTGCAACAAGCTATTATAAGCCAGTTACCCAGCACTTATATGTACAGCTCCACTGAAAAGATCTGTCATTCATAAAGATGAACTTATGAAATTAAGGAACTAATTTTATGTTCAGTCTAACAGTAGAGCTGAGCATTATCTTAAGTTAGTGTGTAATCAAGTCTCTAAACATAATCCACCCCAAATAATATGCAGTTACACTTTCAATTAACCCTCTTTAACTTACTGCACCTTATATGCCACACATTTAACAATTTATAATCTTCACGACACTTCATCAGAGGCATGAATGCTGCTGTTTTGAAAATGAGAAAACAGATGCCCCAAGAGTTTAGTGTCATCCCCAGGATCACACAGCTACTGAGCAGCTGGGCAAGGATTTGAATTCAGGTGGGACAGACCCCAAAATTCACAGCTCTTCTACTAAGTCACCAGAGTTCCCAAAAGGCAACCTGCTCTTTCAGATATCTACATCTCTGCACGTGCTAATCCCTCTGCCTAAAATACTCCTCCTCGCCCACCAGACACTCCCATACCTCCACTAACTGCTCAGGCACCCCCTGTGCCCTGTGTCCCTGGCAGGCCCTTCCACCAGAGGACACAGCTCTCCGCTGCCTCTGCTTGACTTGATGCTCAGAGGATGGGGATTTAGTTGTATTCACACCCATCCCCACAGTCCTGACCCACAGCAAGCGTTCAAAAAATACCGACCAAATGAGCAGTTCAACTTTGTACTCCAGCATGCCACTTCTCTGACGAAAAGCATGTAACACCCAGAGTCACTTGACATCAATGTGACCTTACGGGTGACGGGCAGAGTGAGTGCACGGACCGAGGAGAGAGATGGAGGGAAGGTACAGACAGACATCTGAGGAAACACTGAACAGTGCTGGGCATTATTGATAGCTAATTCAGATGACTGAAGTTTCTTAGTAAAGGACTGTTCCCTGAACTGAAGGGCAAACACTTGGGATTTTAAGTTCTGTAAGCACACTTGTTTTCTGATGTGCTCCCTTATGTACAACTATTCCAATTCCCCCAAAATATCTGCTACAGAGCACGTTCTGGTTGTTTAAAGGCTTTCTAGAATGCAAAACATTCTCTTGAGTGTTATGAAATGAGATCAAGTACATTAAAGTGAAAAAAAAAGAACCCAGGAATAAACAGGATTATCTTAAACTTATCTGAATTTTGCTTCTCTATAGTCTCACATTCCCAGTTATAATACGTTGATTTTATCTTTCATAAGAAATAATCAAGCCAATAATCCCTCACAAAAAGCAAATAAGCCTAAAAGATAAGTTAAAGCAACAAAGATCGCAGAAAAAAAGAAAAAAGTTTTTTTCTTTTCTTTTCTTTTTTTTAATAAGAATCTTGAATGAATCACCCAAGCAAGAGGCAACCAGTTGCTGGGAGAGAGGAAAAAGCTCATGGATGGGTTTTCTCCTGCTAGTTTCTGTAGGAATTGAAAGGGTCTGCCTGCAAATTACAGCCCAGAAGACACTCACCTGCATGGTTTTGTGCAGCAGCAGCATAGGAAAACAGAAACAATCGCTTAAGCAGTTTGGGAGCCTGGGTGTGATGGATTATGCCACTGACAATCTAGAAAAGAACCAAACAATGGGTATAGTCATGCTTTTGGCAGATAAACACTGAGTCTAGGTTTTCAGTCATGCTAATAGGCTCCTCTGGACAGCACACAAACACAAACTCTTGTTGAGGTCTCTATGATCTTATCTTTTGGAATAATGCCAAATAAATGGAATGTTACCAATTTTGTCAGGTTTTCTAAGAGCTTTGAATTTCTAGGGAAATTTTTAAAAACCATCTAATTTCTCAAAATCAAGGTGCTACAGAAGCTTAAGTGCCATATTCAGATATTCTAAAAATCTGACACATCAGAGACAGAGGGCTAATATCAGACAATAACCAAGGCATTTAGCTATTCTGATCCACTTGTGGCCTTTACAACCTTCTTCTAGAAGATCAGAAAAAGAAATCAATCCATTGTGCTTTTTGTTTGAAGTTGCAAACTAAAGTATGTTTGGATAGATGACTAAAATCATCATTCAAAATGAAGTTTCTGGCTTCTCTGGGACTTTTCCCTGTCTGCACCACTCATTTCCTGCTCAGAATAGATACCAGAGTCATGCTTATTGTTCTAACTGAACTCTCACACTCCCTAAAAGAAAACCAAGGATTTACTTGTAAGTGTGCACAACTCAACTGTAACCAGAAACAACAGGTGAGCTGCGCCCCCCCCACCAGGTCTCCCCTGACGTATTTACCATTACAGTGGCAAGTTTGAGACCTTTGATACCTCAGTAACACAAATCTTGGAAGTTACAGTGACCCCTGTAACCAGTTCATACAGTTATATATTTCAATTTGCTGAAGCAACCAGATTAAGTTTCCTTAATGTCCAAAATCACAGGCCTCATTTGGTAATTCAGCTTTGCCCGTCCGACCCTGTACCACTTCCTCCCTCCCGCATACTTCTACTACCTCCCAGGTACGAACTCATCCATTCCAGGAGCTGGGGGTCCCTGCTACTACTTTTTGGAAAGACTGTCAGGTGTGGGGGAAGAAGGGTGCCTCCTAACCCTGGTTTCCCACCTCCCACTCTTCAGTTTCCAGGAATCAAAACATTACAAACTGAAGAATTAAAGGTAAATGGGTGCCAACATAATAGACATGTTTTCCCCAATTCTCTCTCAATTCTAATCAAAGCATATGGGATTATAACCAATTTCACTTTGCAGACAGGCATATTCCCCCCTCCATCCTCATACAATATAAGCCAAAAATAAGAGTTAGTGGTAAAACCTGATGGGAAAGAAAACCTAAAAATACATGCAACTAGTTACCCTTTTGACTTCCTCTTCTTTTGTGTACCTCAGACAGAAGTGGAATACTCGGAGGTCTTTGCAGTGGATGATGAGTTTCTCGGGGTATTTCTTCAGTTGTCCAAAAAGAGTTTTTTTTTTCTCATCAAACACTACACATCAACGATGAAATCAGGAAGGGAAATCATGTTAGAAGGCAAAAAGTCAATGCTAAGGAAACAAGAAAGACTATTAGGACCTCTCAAAAGTAAGAGGAAAGGTGCTGTCTTCTAAGTAATTGTGAGCAAGGGCCCGGCTCTGAGAATGTGCAAGGCTCTTCGTTCCTCTGCACGAGACCAAAATGAACTGGCCACTATCGGCAAAACTGACTCCAAAAGCTAACATTACAAAAAATGAAAGGGAGTCACTAGGGACATGCTTTCAGGACAGTCAACTCCTGGGTTTATGGCCAGGGGCCCCTCCCTGTCCCGGAGTTTGGACCAGGCTGCACCTACTGGTGTTGGGATCTAAACAGCTACTGAATGATTTCTGAAAAAGCCCTGACTGAAAAAATAGAGAAGTGAAGCACAGAGAAGCTTGACCCTTAGCAGAAAAGACATGGAGTACAAGTCTTTCTCAGATTAGACTTTACAGTAAAACCTACACAGCTAACATGGACAGCCACAAGTGTGATCTAGCATATAGTGGCCCTGTCTGGGCACCTGGGTGGCTCAGCCGGTTAAGCATCCAACTCCTGATTTCGGCTCAGGTAGTGATCTCACGATCGTGAGATGGAGCCCCATGTCAGGCTCCGCCCTGGGGGTGGAACCTGCTTAGGATTCTCTCTCCCTCTCTCTCTGCCCCTCCTGGCTCATGCATGCATGTTCTCTCTCACTCTCAAAATAAACAAACACTTAATGGCACTGTGGAGTCTCAGAATAGGTTCCAAGTTCAAGTCCAAGTTCCCCCAGCTAAGTGACCCCAAACAAGCCACTATACATCTCAATTTTATCATCCATAGAACTGATTTAAACAAAATAAATATGTAAAGAAATTTTAGTAAACTGTAAAGGACCATAAAAATATTGTCATTATCAGCTATACTTTCAAAGGCTGGCAACACCCCAGGGGAAAAGATACTTACCTCCATAAATCTGATCAACACAGTGGAGTGTTATGTCATTTTCTCCTATAACCTTATTCTTAAATTGGGTTTCCTAAAAGATTCAAAAGGAAACAACTGTGACTCTTTTCTGTGCCCTATTAAACATTTAAAGGCAGAGCAAATCACCGATTTCCAACTGCACATTAAAAAAACCAGAGAGGGGATGGAAGAATGGGTGAGGGTGGTCCAAAGGTACTAACTTCCAGTTATGAGATAAATCGTGGGATGTAACGCACAGCATGGTGATTATAGTTAATAATACTGTATTACATATTTGAAAGTTGCTAAGAGAGTAATTTTAAAAGTTCTCATCACAAGGAAAACAAATTGGTAACTATAGGAAATGACAGATGTTAACTAAACCTACTTTGGTGATCATTGTGCAATATATACATATATTGATATACATCTATCAAATCATTCTGTTATACTCCTTAAACTAATGCAATGTTATTATTTATATCTCAATAAAACTGAGGAAAAATAGAGTGTACACTCTAAAAAACAAACAGGGAGATGGAGGCACATTCCCCGAGTAAGAGATGACGAAGTGTGCAAGGAAAGCTGGTAAGCACCTTGTTTCCAAAGCCAGGCACAACATGCCATTCCTGGGCTGCTCCCAGGCTAACCGGCCGTGCCACACACAATCACTCTGGGAGGTTAGAGTCCTCACAAATGCAAACAGGTGAGTGACAGAGCTACGGGAAGCCAGGTTTAGGAAGCAAATGCTGGGAGATTCAAGTATCTGTGAATGCTGTCTTTATTTGCACAGGACAAGGAGCCAAGCCACTAGAGCAGACAGCAGCACAGAAGCCCACACTCCAAGACAGCCAGGGTGGGCTGGGACAGCTGGGTTTGCATCAACGTACAGCGCTCTCCGAGTGGCGTGGGCAGGCCTCTCCTTCACTCCACTGCCCATTCTCCAGGTCTTACAAGGGCACTGCTACTCAGGGCAAAGGACACCCGAATTCAAGTGCTGCAAGCATCAGTTTCATAATCGAACTCAGTTCTTGAATTTGAGGGACAGCTTAGTACAGAGAAAACACGGGGAACTAGTATTAGGGGAGATTAGTGATTCCAATGAGTGATACATACTGTGCTGAAATACAGAAGAAAGTAAGAAAAAGTTGATGGTGTCAACCTATGAAGTCAGATGCAAGCCAGCGTGACCTGGGGCACTTAGAATGGCCCTACAACTGAAAAGAGGTTCCAAAGGACAGACGGCATTCTGGTGTTGAGGACCTCTGTCGTTGGTGTTTCATGTGTGTTGTGAGGGTGGCGAGCGTGGTGGGGAATTGAGGAGCTGGGAAAAAAGACAATGGGGCCACAATTTTATTGCTCCCCACAAACTGAGCCAAACGGAGCTCATACATACATCATTATCCAATGCAGAGTCATCATCGCCCAAGAAAGCAATCTTGAAGTCCGTGCAGACAAGTTTCCCATAGATCCCACGCTGACAGGAATCTTCCTGGACATACTTCAGCACCGTGCTGGCTTCACAAAGGAGCTGTTCACCTGATCGAAACCAAACAAGCCCTCCTCAGAGTCCTCAGGGAACATACAGTATGCAAACAGTAAAAGCCTCCCCAGCTCCATTCCCGGGAAAGACAAACACACTCTACACTACAGCCCTTCAGAACTCTACGCTTTCCAGCACAGCAGGAGTGGCAAACCTTAGGTGTGGAGATGAAGCAGAGCAGGGACCACTCATAAGTGAACGCAAAATGGCTGATACACCTTCACACAGGGCATTTCTCTACCTTTTCACTGTGAACCAGGAAAGTGTCCAATAGGTGGAAATGATCTCAGCTACACTTGCAAGTGCAGACCTCAGTGTTCCTATTACTTGGGCCCAAGCAGGTAGGTGTGGTATAGAAATGAATGAAAATGAATGAATGAAAATGACCCTAAATGAATGAAATCAGAAAGGCTCTGGAACGTAGAGCTCAAGCCCACTTTGCGGTGAGAGTGGGCCATCTCTCACTCTGCAATCACTGAAAGATGGCGGGTGCCTCCCTGGCCAAAGGGCTCGCAGGTGGCTTCCTCAGACACAGAGGTGCAGCTTGATCACATTCATTCTGGCTCCACAGAGAAGGATGGGAGGAAAAGGGAGGTCAGAGGTTTGTGGGAAAAAAATTATTTCCTCTCTTTCTTAGTTGAGAGTATTTCCTCTCAGTGTGTCGCCTTTCCTGCTCTATCTGCACGCACCCCGCCTGCATGAGAAGCTGTATTTCCTGCAGATAGAGAGTTCTTCTCTTTACAGTCAGAAAGATTAGGATTTAGGGATAGGTAAGCATTCTCTGCTCCATGGAAGAGAAGTTCATGAGGGCTGGACATGTGGGTGAGAGCAGGAAAAGGAGAAGGATATGGAAGAAATAAAAAATCAAGTGCAAATATTTTAGAACAAAAAAGAAAAGACATTTTCTTCCCCTTCAACAGACAACCATCTCAGACCCTCAGAATCTCCCTCTGGATATTCTCCTCAATGACTTTAAATTTACTTTTTGGCTCAAAATTCACTTGGTCTAACTTGCAACATGAAAATAAAGAAGGCTTTCAGACACTCAGACAATCAAGGGACACATATTATGGTATATTTTTCCACCTCCCAAGGGGTTAATTCCTAAGGAAATACAAAAAGATGGCTCAGTCACTAGGTCGGCCTCTACTGAGACCACAGAGCTTGAAGAAAACAATGAAGCTGGGGCCTCGTTATGGTTTAAAACAGTCCCAGAAAAAGCGCCTCAGCTGGTTCAAGGTGGAAAATATATGAGCAAAGCTTCCTGTGCTTTTTCAACTCCTAGTGTGAAACAGCTTTTAAGTGTAAGTGTGTCCCCGAGACCAGGCAGGCTGTGTCAGTCAGTGGCCGCGCACTGGAGACGAGACATGGGCACACAGCAGCTAACACAACACCCAGCGATGTGCTAGTCTGTCAGCAAGGCACATGCTGTGCCACAGCCACCAGCTTGCGTGTGCAGATAAAGTCTCGAATCGTGGGAGGTGGGAGCTGGAAAATCTCATGGTCTGGTCTAAGAAATGGAGGCTGCGCATCTAGAAGAGACCTGAGGTACTCCAGGGGATGGGCGAATGCACGTGGCACTGAGCTAAAAATGAAAGTTAATATCAGAATCTATAACCCAAGAAAAGGAAGGAAAATGTGGTATATGGATTAAGGTTTAGGCCATTATTGTAAAAAAAAATAAACAAAAAAACATACAAACCTTTGAAACTTAGACATTTTTTTTTTTAAGTTTCAGGACCCCAATATATTTACCAAATAAGGTGGATCAGTCAGAAACTTGTGTGTAATCATATCCTCCCAATAAACTGGAATAAGGTAAACAGTACCAGAATGAGGCCTCTACTGTTTGGGGGGAAATATACCTTAAAACAAAAACTCGGGGCGCCTGGGTGGCGCAGTCGGTTAAGCGTCCGACTTCAGCCAGGTCACGATCTCGCGGTCCGTGAGTTCGAGCCCCGCGTCAGGCTCTGGGCTGATGGCTCAGAGCCTGGAGCCTGTTTCCCATTCTGTGTCTCCCTCTCTCTCTGCCCCTCCCCCGTTCATGCTCTGTCTTTCTCTGTCCCAAAAATAAATAAACGTTGAAAAAAAAAAATTTAAAACAAAAACTCACAAAAAAAAGGCTACTGGGATTAGAAAAAAGAAAATGGAAGAACTTAATGCACAGTTCCCAGGACAGCCCCACATATGGAAGGGGACAGACCACCAAGTAGTTTGTTTCTGAATTCAGAAATGATTAAAGCTTGACTGAAGGTATAGAGTCACTCTCTTCCATCTCAAAAATATCCAACCAATCCAGACTCCTCAGTGATGACCTCAGAGCAAAGCCCTGGCAGTCCCAAGGTTAGTAAACCACAGCCTGCCTGGCACTTATGCTCAGATGCAGAAGACCACAGGTGAGGCCACCCACCAACGCTGCCGGGGGAGCCTGGGCAGCCGTGCTAGTCTAGGGCAGCTGCATGGGGAAGTGGGATGTAGGGCTCTGGAGAGGACCAGAATTTTCCTGACTGAAGACCAGAATCCTGGATGTGTCCAAGTACAGTGACGCAAAAAAGGCTTCATTTGCTTGTGAAGGAGGTGAATTTGCCAGGTTGATTTTCATCAACTTGCGGGGAGGGGGAAACAAAAATTCTTGGCAGATGTTATAATACTCAGACCTAATATGTAGTGATTGAACTAAAGACCTTGATATTTTTGTCCAACTCATTCCTGTTATATGCCTTCTGGATGAAAACAAAGGAGTTTATATATAGCAATACTAGGGATGACATAATTTATCACTGGCTTTGAGTGGCACATGAGGTCTGATGCTAAACGACCGTTACCTGGCAACAAGTGAAGAGTGACTTCCTTCTCTGTTACTTCCTTCTCGTTTGTGTGAATTTCCTAAAAGAGAAGAGCAAAGGGTAATATTTTTCTTTGTTTAAGGGCTCAAAATGAGTAACATAAAGAAAGCCATGTTTTCAGAATACACACTAAAATGTCACATACCCTCAGGAGTTTTTTGACAAGCTAGTTACTTTTTAAAAATGTATTTTTTTTTTAATTTTTTTTTCAACGTTTATTTATTTTTGGGACAGAGAGAGACAGAGCATGAACAGGGGAGAGGCAGAGAGAGAGGGAGACACAGAATCGGAAACAGGCTCCAGGCTCTGAGCCATCAGCCCAGAGCCTGACGCGGGGCTCGAACTCACGGACCGCGAGATCGTGACCTGGCTGAAGTCGGACGCTTAACCGACTGCGCTACCCAGGCGCCCCTTAAAAATGTATTTTTAACAAAAAGACAGAAAATTCCAGCAAATTAGTCCAGTGCACTAACCTATTTAGGATTGACAACTATTAGTTGCCCCCAGTGGAGGGGCAGGGATGAGCACTCCCTACCTAAAGGAACAACTGTTACACAGAAAGTAAGGCAGCTCAAACACAGAGTCAGAGAGGGAATGGAAGACATTTCACAACATGGCTCCTCTCTTCCTCCAGTGAGAATCAAGGATCGAAAACAAAAGATGACTGTGTGTTCTTGAGAGATAATAGATATATGTATAGGGTTTGAAGAACAGGAAAATATGAATGTATCAAGTCAGTACTCGATCCATCTACTCTGTAGCATACCAAGACCCAGTAAAGGCAGATGGGAACATTCTAAATTACCTAAAACCACGGCAACTGGGTGGCTCAGTTGGTTAAGCATCTGACTCTTGATTTCAGTTGTCATGATCCGTCATGTCATGTCATGTCAGTTTTGTGAGTTTGAGCCCCATTGTCAGGCTCTGCACTGACCCTGCAGAGCCTGCTTGGGTCTCTCTCTCTCTCTCTCTCTCTTTTCCTCTCCCTACCCGCCCCCCCCCACCCGCCCCCGTCTACACACACACACACACACACACACACCCCTCCCCTGCTCATGCTCTCTCTCAAAATGAATAAACTTAAAAAATAAATAGATTGATAATAACCTATAAATAATAAATTATTTTTTTAACTTTTTAATTTTTTTAATGTTTATCTTCATTTTCGAGACAGAGAGAGACAGAGCATGAGTGGGGGAGAGGCAGAGAGAGAGCAAGACACAGAATCAGAAGCAGGCTCCAGGCTCTGAACTGTCAGCACAGAGCCAGATGCAGAACTCAAACCTACGAAAGGTGAGATCATGACCCGAGCCGAAGTAGGATGCTCAACCGACTGAGCCACCCAGGTGCCCCTTTAAACTTTTCTTAAACATTTATTTTTGAGACAGCACAAGCTGGGGATGGGCAGAGAGAGAGGGAGACACAGAATCTGAAGCAGACTCCAGGCTCTGAGCTGTCAGCACAGAGCCCGACACGGGGCTTCAACTCACAGACCACGAGATCATGACCTAAGCAGAAGTCGGATGCTCAACCGACTGAGCCACCCAGGCGCTCCAATTATTTATTTATTAATAAATAATAAAATAAATAAACAAATAACCTAAAACCACAAGGCACTGCCATGGGATATAATCACTTCTGATAAGGAATCAAAGCCAGGTTTTATGTCACTGTTTCTCAATGAAAAGATCTCCAAATGCCTTCATGTTGGGTTCACTGTTTATTGGGTATTCAAACATAATTAGCAATCCTTAATGAATTAATGGAACAAAGCAACAGTCATAAGTGGCTGTTAACAACAAGAGAGGCCTGGTGAGTCTCCTAAAGCAATCTACCACACCATCTATTAAGTATTCTTGCCAAAATATCTAACTTCAATCAGCTTGACTTTCTATGTCAATCTACCAATTTATAAGAAACACTAGGACAGGAGAAACATGTTAAATGACACCATGGGGATGCAACAAGTCAAATCTTAACTGTGGAAAATTCTATAAGACACAACCAACTTTGTCAACAAAGAAAACTGGAATTTGTTTTGTTTTTTGGCATAAGGCTCTGGGTGGTAGGAGTTTTCTAAAATTGTTAATTCAGGTTGAAATAAGCATTACAAGAAACTTGGGAACAGCCGAGGCAGGAAGAAGCAAGACAGCCTATCTTAAGGCTGAAGAAGAAAGTCAGAGCTGTTTCAGAGAAAGAGCTGTTTCAGAAAATACACCACTCTGAGTGTGATGTATTTTAGAGATGCCCACAGTTTACATCCCAGAAGATGCTAATAAATCAAGTCCTTCTGAGGCAGTGCTTCTTAGATGTGGGGAGTGTTCCATCACCTGTGGATCTTGTTACCTCTTTAGGTGCTCAGGCCTCACCACGAGTGTAAAAAATCAGAGTGCAGGGGATGCAACTGGGCCTTTGGTTGTGCAAAAAGCTCCCCAGATGATTCTGATGCATTGCTCTATGTTGTGCAAGAGGGACTATATTGCATATGTAAATGCTACGAGTGTTTTGGTAATTTAGAAATTCTCATGGAGTGTTCATCGTCTGTTATTGGCACAGAACTAAATGAAAGCACTATTATTTTTGACAGGTCTATCATCTTTCTCTGAGGACAGAGCAAAACGATTCATTAAATTCAATCACCTGTTAGAAAACTAGTGATCATCTTGACTAGTGCCTGGAATTCAGTTCAAACACTGCAGCCAGCTTGGAGAGGGCTACCCTATTGTTTTGTCTCCAAAAGTAGCATCTTCCGATGATAAAGAATTTACACTACTTAAAACTACCTACATCAATTCCTGAAATGGTCGAATTCTTTCTTTACATTCTATAAACAAAACAATCAGGAGACACCTTTTAGGATTCTGTCCTGCCGAAAACTCACTTTCCCTAAACAACTGTTCTCTGCTCCCCCAACTTCCTGGGGTGAACCCACCTCCTCCCCATCAAATGCCTGGGGAAATGGAAGTGCTAATCATTTTATGTCAACTGCACACATTGACTATAACGATAATAACCAACATTTATTAAGCTTCTATTATATGCCAGGTAAGTGCTCTTCATTAGTATCTCATTAATCCTCATACAGAGGTATGAGCACTAGTATTATCATTAATCCTCATACAGAGGTATGAGCACTAGTATTATCTCCATTTAAAGACGAAACTGTGGCTTAAAGAGGTTCAGGAAATTTCCTTTTATAGGAAGTCACTAAGCAAGGATACAGCCCAACCCCCAACAAGCTCCAGAGCCTACATTCTTCACTGCTGAGTACTGCTTCCAACATGGTCTCCAGTTTCCTCCTACAAAAGGGAGAACAGCTGTAATATCCACTGCCTACAGTAGGAAACTAGTCTCCTATTACAAAACTGATTAGGACAAATTAGAAAAACTCCCTTAAGAGAACTGCACTTCACCGTACAGGACATACAGGACAAAAGCATCTGAAAGCTAAAGTCAGCTAACACTCCTGAGAATCTGCTGAGAGGCTGAAAAGCAGCCTGCTTGTTTTCAATCCATTAATTCTCAAAAAGTAAATTCTCTAGTTTCTTACCAAGTTCATATTTAAGGTGCCCATCTTCTCAAATGTGTGATCGACCCAGGGCACCTCAGGAAAGGCAGAAAATGGGTCCTGCCAGAAGATCGCTGATCTTGAAAAGAACAGGGGCGTGTGGAGGGCGATCCCACAACCAAGCTCTCATCAGGCCGGAATGCTTATATATACCAAAATGCTTCACATCAACCCTTCACTGTTTGCGAGGGCCTGGAGTCAAAAACTGAAGTTGTTATTCTCAGCTTAATTTCATCCAGCCAGAAGGGCAAATTCCAAGAGCCAACATCCCTAAAGGTTCCAAAACACAATTTCTCTCAATCGCATTTGGCACCAAAATGCTAAAAAGACAAAACACAGACATTTTATTTCCTCAAAGTCGCTCCATGCTCTAAAATGGACATTTAATACACTTGTTTTCTCCGCTAAAATAGAAAATCTGAAGGGGAAAATGTATTTGCACCCACATATTAGGTGGGAATGAAATTTACCTTTTTTTACAGCAGAAAGCTGTATTATTAATACAGCATTGTACGAATAATTTTTGTTTTCCCCCTTGTTTCTCCAAACTTCTCTCGGTGCCTGCACTACAATAAGGATACAGATGTGGCCACACTTCAAACCCTGCTCTGCTACCTACAGACGTGACCTTGGGCAGAACATTTAACCTGAGTTTTGGTTTGTTCCAATGTAAATGGAAACAATACTACCTAATATGAGGCCTGAAGAAAAATGTGTACCAACACCTGGCACACATGTTCAGTAAATGAGAGCTGTAATTGTTGGACATAGCAGTATCTGTGCTTCTTGATTTCCTTTTCTTTCGTTCTCTCGTCCTTTCCTTTAAGGAATAAACAAAGAATTCAAATATCCTACATGAGAGGGGCAATTATTCAAGATTCTGTCACAGGTAAGAATAATTTCTACTTCTCTCTCAGTCCTTTTTCCTACATTAAACTACACTGAATCTACTCAGGAGGCCTCTCAATTCTTTTTTTTATGGATCAGAAACTCCTGCAATTAGCAACACCCAAGTTGGTCCTAATTCTGTAAGACAGAGGATACAGGAATATGTGAAGCAAAGGAAAAAGAAATGGCATTTTTCTATTAATAGGATTTGTTTTCTAAAAGCCCACAAAGACGGGGGCACCTGGATGGCTCGGCTGATTAAGTGTCTGACTTAGGCTCAGGTCATGATCTCTCGGTTTATGGGTTCGAGCCCCACTGGGCTCTGCTGACAGTGTAGAATCTGCTTGGGATTCTCTCTCTCTCTCTCTCTCTGCCTGTCTTCGACTCACACTTTCTCTCTCTCTCAAAAATAAATAAATAAAATAAAAAATAAAAGCCCATAATGACTTAGGTCTGGTCATTTTGTGTCTTATCTTCTGCAATATGAAGTACTTTGAACCCATTACAAGACCAAAAGAGAAAACTAATGGCTTCCTTAAAAGAATACCACATCCAAGGAATGGACTGCTCAGGCATACTGTACAAAAAGTAAAACCTTCTCGACTGCTGATTCTATTGAAAGTAGACTAAACTGCTGAACTTGAGAATAAAAAACCTATAGAAACACTTGAGCAGTGGAATTTAAGGAGGCACACTGTAGACAAACATCACTAATATCTAATCCTTCTTTGGTTCATACTTCAAAATAATTATAAATATACACTATCCAATTCTTACAAATAATTCAGGAAAAAATAAGTACCAAAATCACTACCATCAAATACCCATTCCCAAATCAAAACACACACACACCAGTCCTATGAGGAGAAATAGCCTAGAGGACTCAAAAAAATCAGGGTATGCAAAGAGAATCAGAAAAAAACAAAACAAAACAAACAAAAACAAAAACAAAACCCTCCCAGGGTGCCTGGCTGGCAGAGTCCAAAAAGCATGTGACTTTTGATCTTGGGATTGTGGGTTCAAACCCCAGGTTCAGTGTGCAAATTACTAAAAAAATAATAATCGTTTAAAAAAAAAAACCTCCTTTCAAAAAATTGAATTTTTCTTTTAATTTGGGAACCTATCTCTTTGGGTAGTAGGGAGGCATCAGGAAAGACAGAATGGATTCTCATTGGCTACATCCTATAGTTCCTTCACTCCTGTATTTTACAATAGTTTTCTGAACTCCACAGAAAAAGACTGACAAATATGGAGATTCTATCTCAATGTTTTTGAGAAAGAGAAAAGAGTGATAACATCCGTTGCTTGTTGATTCTGGGAGAATGAACACAGTCGAATGGAAGAGAGGAGAAGCAGTTATCAACAAGGGTACAAGGAGCACCCATGTCTGTATATGGATCTTAAAGTGGGGTGGTTATAGGACAGGATGAAATTCCCACATGTACATCCTACTCCTGCTCATGCTGCACCCTGAGTGTGTATAAGGTGTTGTCTTCATGGGAGAATTTATTAGATGAGTGATTAAAGGCTGTCCAACTTGATCTTTAGAACTGGGTAAGTAACTACAATTTCTTCCCTCTCAACATTACAAATTACTACACATCATGACTCAGGGGTCACTTGTGGACTGTAGAAATCATAGGGGCACCTGGGTGGCTCAGTTGAGCGTCCAACTTCAGCTTAGGTCATAATCTTGCTGTTTGTGGGTTCAAGCCTCACGTCGGGCTCTGTGCTGACAGTTCAGAGCCTGGAGCCTGCTTTGGATTCTGTGTCTCCCTCTCTCTGCCTCTCCCCCAGTCATATTCTCTCTCTCTCTCTCTCTCAAAAATAAATAATAAACATTAAAAAAGAGAGAGAAATCATAAATGTCCAATCTGTAAATGCCAAAGTGGATACTTCAAAGACCAGCCCTGAGAGGTGAATAATGACAAATATTTCTTGGGTTGTATGCATCAGGCATTGTTAAAGGGTTTTATACTTATTAACTCGTGTAATCCTCATAGCAAGCCCTTCAAGTGGTGTTATTATAGCCACTATTATCTCCATTTTGTAGATGAAGACACCCAACTAGTACATGTGGAGGTGGAAGTCAAACCCAGTAGCTGGCCCAGTCTGTGTCCTTATAGGACATGCCGCCCCTTACACGGAATGAAGGAAAACCAGGACAAAATAATCAGTGAATGTATCTGCCAGACCCACCTGAAACCAAGTTAAATCAAGATTCATACAGAATTCCCAAGGAAAACCTGAGAGAGTGCTGTAGAGAGGCAGAAGGAAGCTGAAGGGAAAAAACAAACACCAAAAAACATGTGCCCCACAGGAGTAATGGCTGGCTGCATGGGAAAGAACTCTGGGGCTTCTTCAACCCCAGCTGAGTTACCTCTTGTAACTTACTCCACTGGGTCTGCTAAGGCCGAAGCCTCTATCACCCCGACAAACCCTCCAGGGTTCAATGGGAATCTTCTGATTCATGACACTCCAACCACAATTAATACTGCTGTATACTGCCTGGACAATTCTGTGCTTCCCTTCAAGAGCATGTAATCTAGAGGTCAACCTAAGAGTCCCCCTTTACACCTCCTTCTCCATCACCCTCAATATCCAATCTATCACCAAATTCCATCAATATTACCTGTTAAAAATGTTTCTAGAATTCATGTTCCTCTCTTATCTCCACCAGCATCACCTAATTCAAGCTACCACCACCCATTTGGACCACACGCTTTGCAGCTGGTCTACCCACATCTGTCCACTTTTCTGATCCATTCTCCACCCTAAAGCAGCAGTGTTACTTTCAGCACACAGTCTGCTTTGCATTATTGGCAGGATGAAGACAATGACTTGATATGGGCCTGTGCAGCCTGGCCCCTCCCTACCTGTCCAATCTGGTTTCCTACCATCCTCTTCCTCAGTCTGCACATTGGCCACACTGGCCTTTCAACCTCCCATACCTGCCATGCTCATTCTCATCCTGAGTTGTTTCCACAGGATGCTCCTTCTATAAAATGCTTCTCCTCTACTTCTCCGCCCTATGAAGTCTGTGTATCCATCAGATCTCATGACAAGGGCCATTTCTATTACCAGGTTCTCACAGCCCTATGTATCTCTCTCCCTCCTAGCCCTTGTCACAGTTGCAATTTCACATTTGTTCTATGTATTTAAGTCTGTCTCCCCAACAATCTAAACTCTGAGGGTAAGTCCTTATCTGTTTTTATGCTCACCATGTATCCCCAGAATCCAATACAGGCCCTGCACATGGTACGTGTTCAAAAGATTTTGCTAATTTCATGAGCAATGACTAAGTAGTGAGATGTTTTAAAGAGGTTTTAAAACCACTTGAGCAGGGACCAGAGAAACATAGGGCTTAAGATATGATATCTAGGCTTGAGCCATTACTATAGATGGCATCACTAAATGCTCTAATCGTATGGTAAAGTGCTGGAGAAAAGAGTGTGTTCCACTGAACACAGTCACGCATGTGGTATTCATCCAGAAAGACCAGAAATTGTGAAGCCTGTCCAGTAAGAACTGTAGGAGCACGACAGCCGTGGATGGGGCTGGCGTCATCCCAGGATCCAACAGCCAATCCAACGAGCCTCTAGTGACAGTTGCCTGTGTGCTTACTTACATCGCCATCTGGTTTCAGAGAGGGGCCTGGACTCCATTTTAACCCTTTACTACTTCTATCCCACCATTCTTCAACTCTTGACACTCCCTGCCCAGCTGCCTAAGAGCAAACAGTGACAATCGTACTTCCAAAGCTATGAAACATGGGATAAAAGTCCTAGCTGACCCCAATTAAGTATCTTGGTTCAATGGGTAGGAAAAAAAGGTAGAAAAGTATGGTTCTTTAATAATTAAGGAGAATTGGTTCTCCTAGTTACACTGACAGACTTTTCTTGAACTCTGCAAGACTCCTGAAAACCAACTCATTTGAAAATGATGCAAATTTTCAGGGCACCTGGGTGGCTCAGTAGGTTGAGCATCAGACTTCCTGCCCAGGTCATGATCTCACGGTTCACGAGCTGGAGTCCCACACTGGGCCCTCTGCTGACAGTGCAGGGCCCGCTTCAGATCCTCTGTCCCCCTCTCTCTCTTCCCTTCCCCTGCTCATGCTCTCTCTCTCAAAAATAAACAAACATTAAAAAAAAAGAAAATGATGCAAATTTTCAACAAACGTAGCAGTTACAAATGGACCAAATGATTTGTGTGGCACCTCTTGCGACTCCATCTGAGTGTGGACATTTTGTGCCATTACGGTGCAAAAGAATGGCAAAGACTGCTGTCAGCAGTCACAGCATGCCCACAGTTTCCAAACTAGGGTATCCCAGTGGCCTGAGTTCAGTCACAACAGTGGCTGAACATAAATGGGGAACAGTTCTACCACAGTGGTAGGATGGGAGTTGGGGTTTGTAGTCACTAATTCCTTATTTCAACATTTACCCCAATGTTTTGGCTACTGTTTGTTTTAATTTAAAAAGAGAACAAGGGCATGAATAACAAGTCTTCCTGTTTCCGCACGGTTTACCCCAGAGATCAAAAGGAGCCGCAGGAGTACCACCCACCCCTAGGACCTGCCAGTGCCCCCACATCATCTAAAAAGCCCACCCCACGCTGAGCCAGAAGCGCTCCTCTCCTGGCAATCTGTGACAACTGCCACCCATTCTTCCGCAAGCTGATGGCCCAAAGAAGACACACCTACCGGAACCTGGATCATCCACGTGGCCTGGCACTAAAACGTTGTCAATGGCATCTCTTCTCAGAACTCTGTTTCTGAGAAGGAGTGGCCCGAAGCACAGGGCTCCGATGAGCCCGAGGAGCGAATCTAGTGAGTCAACACTAAAGCTGAATGTCTGGTTACTCAGAGCTGCGGGGTGACCCATCTCTAATACATACCAATTCATTTCAACAAACAGCTCCCGAACATCCTAAATACCTAATGCTGAGAATAAAAAGATAAATAAGAATTGACTTCTGCTCTCACTAAATCCAGACAAATAAAAAGTCATAATTGGAACGGTGGGTGAACAATGAAATAAATACTAGAAGCCTACAAAAGATTATATATCAAGACTGCATCATCTCATGTAATCCTCACAACTCTGTTAACAGCCATTACCGTTCCCATTTTACTGATGAGGAAAACAAGGCCGACCTAGGTTAAATGAAGTGAGACTTGAGCCTCAGTTTACCTGATCAGAATCATATTCTTCACTATAATATAACCTGCCTCTGCCTGCTGGCCACATCCTTCTCCAGGGCACCGTCTTACCCCTGCCTTTTCGCACCCTCTTTCACCGATGAACTATCACTTCTCGCGTACCTGCTGTACTCCAGCACAGCAAACCCAGGAGAGAACAGAACACACTGCCTCTGCCTCCCCACCCAGAGCACACAGGAGTCGACCACAGTACATGCATAACAAAGATGTGTGCGAAGCGCTGCTCTCGGGGACGGACAGGCCATGATGGGAACACAGCAGGAACACCAAACCGCACTCACACAGGGTTAGAGAAGATGGCTCCCCTCAGGAAGTGTCATTTATACTGAGACCTGAAAATAAGCAGAAATTAGTTCCAGGCCAAACCACCACTCTCTGGCTGCTCCTCTGCAAGGCTCCTTTCCAGGCGGGGTCCTCCTCCCTCTTCACAAGACCCGTGTTCCCTGCACAAGCTCTCCCACTCACGTCACTTCCAGCAATATAGCGGATGACCCCCAAAGGGCTCTTCACTCCAGATCTCTATTCAAAAGCTCCAGGCCTAGACACCTGAACAGCCTCCTGCCCACCTGCACTGGAATGTTCCTAACATCCTCCAAATTCACATTTTAAAACCAGCTCATCACTCTGCTGCCCACCACCAAACCTGTTCATCCTCCTCTGGGCTCTGACTCAATGATCGGTCCCATCAACAGACACCCAAAAGTCATTCATTTCTCTTTTTTTTTTTTTTAATTTTTTTAAAATGTTTATTTACTGGGGCACCTGGGTGGCTCAGTTGGCTAAGTGTCCTACTTGGGCTCAGGTCACAATCTCACCGTACGTGGGTTCAAGCCCCACATCAGGCTCTGTGCTGACAGCTCAGAGCCTGGATTCTACTTCAGATTCTGTGTCTCCCTCTCTCTCTGCCCCTCCCCAGCTCGCACACGTGTGCGCACTCTCTCAAAAATAAGTAAACCATTAAAAAGTTATTTTTATGTATATTTTACTTATTTATTTATTTATATATATATAAATATATTTAATATATTTATTTATTTTATTTTTCATTTTTATTTATTTTTATTTATTCGGGGGAGGGGCATAAAGAGAGAGGGAGAGAGACAATCCCAAGCAGGCTCCACACTATCAGTGCAGACACGGAGCTCGATCTCACAAACCATGAGATCATGACCTGAGCCAAAATCAAGAGCTGGACACTTACCTGACTGAGCCACCCAGATGTCCCTCTTTTTTTTAAAGTTTTCATTTAAATTCCGGCTAGTTAGCATATAGTGTAGTATTAGTTTCAGGTATACAATGTAGTGACTCAACACTTCCACACATTACCCAGTGTTCATCACAACAAATGCACTCCTTTATCCTCACCACCTATTTAACCGATCCCCCCCCCACCTCCCTTGACCCAGCAGTCATTCTTTACTACTCCCTGCCCCTCATGACCTGTCTGCTCTGCTTTATTAATAGCTCCAGAATCCATCCACATCTGTCCATCCCTTTGCTGCTTTTACTTTCAGCCACCATCACCTCTCACTTTGCATGCTCCCGTGACCACAGCCACTCTGTCACCATCTAGCTCCCAGTGAAGCCACTGGGCCCATCAGTCAATTCAACCGTCCACACAATTCAAGACCCCTGCCAAGATCTCTCCGATCGCCCCTCCCTCCTGTATTGCAACAATCTCTTACCTTGTCAGCCTCCCCAACCGATGACACAAAATGGGGGAGGAGGCTGTACCTGTATGTATTTTCTAGCCTCAGATAGTAAATTGTCAAGAAAAGTCTACTAAAAGAATGCATAAACAGAAACATATAAAGAGACAAGTAATTCTTCTTCCTGGTAATATTCTTTAACTATCCTAAGCATAGTTCTTGACAGATTTTTTTAAATTACTACCTAAGTATGATCAGTACTAAAGTATATGATTAGTGCCAAGTCTTACCAACTTTTGTCACACTTCTTTCTGAACACATTCTAGTCCCATCAATAGGACAGGGGCACATGCAAAGCCAGACTTTAAATATGAAGCTCTATCACTGAAGATACAGCCTAGAAGCTAAATGAATGTACCTACTGTCCAATTCTAGGGAGCTGGAAATCTAGGCAGGATTTGTTCCTGGAGCTGGTTCCCAGACTGCTAGTTCCCTGCTCCTGGCCAGAGGGCTTCACTCGCTTTAGAGCCAGCCTGCTAGCAGGCTCAGTCCCCTCTGAAAGCATGCCCAGGTAACAGCTCTGCTAACCACAGCTCCACTCTATACCCTCTATACACTCTCTGGCATACAAGCAACAATTACTCTGACAAGAAAACAGTATCTGAAGCCAGGAAAGCAGACATGCAGTAAGAGGTGAACTGACAATCTCTGTCTGGGCTCAAAGTAACAGACCACAGACTAAGCCGGTTCAGGTATCTGGTCTTTAAGGACTCTGCTATTTACTCACCATGCAGATCAGGTCTCAGCCTTTAATAAGTGTTCATTTCATAGGGTTGTTGGGAACTTTCAATAACATTTCAGACTAAGCATCTATTATACACAAAAATATGTGTCTAACTTAAACACATAAATATATAATTTGCTGGAGGTTTCACTACGTCCACTTCCACATGTCCCATGTCATTATCTTGATAATGATCCTGTAAGGTATTCTCATCCCTGCTTTACAGATAAGGCCAATGAAGCTCCAAGAGGTTAAATCGTGTGTCTGGACTCATACAGCTAAACAGGTGATGAAGCCAGAACTTGTTCGCAGGAGTTCCGACACCTGGCTTAGTACTTTTGATTTTTACTTTGTTTTTGTAAAAGTTGTACTAGGATACAAATTCAGGGGCGTCTGGCTGGCTCGGTTGGTAGATCATATGACTCTTGACCTTGGGGTTGTGAGTTGAAGCCCCACATTGGGCACAGAGTTTGCTTAAAAAAAAAAAAAAGGCAAATTCATACACCATACAAATCACCTACTTAAAGCACATAATTCAGTGGTGTTTAGTATATTCAGTTATCCAACTATCACAACAATCAATTTTAGGATATTTTCATCACACCTAAAAGAAACATGGTACCCATTAGCATTCATCCCCCCTATTCTCCCTGACACCACCCTAACACCACTCTGAGCCCTAGGTAACTACGAATCTTAAACTTTTTTCCTATTACAAAATAATAGCATCAAGTGTCCTTTCAACTGTAAAAAGTGTTCAGGACAGGGAAACAGGAGACAACCTGTAACAGTGCATTACCCTAACAGCTAAGCAATACTTACTCATGTGCCCATTCTAAATCCTTGCATTCACGTTTAGACTGCTTTTTCCCCTTATCTCGGTTTTTTTTTCTTAAAGGAAGAAAAGTAACTGCTCGCTAAGACCCAAATTAAGTCCCTCACTCTGGTTTGACAGCTCATCACTTATTGAATGACAGTAAAAGCATTACTCATTCATGCTTCTTGACAACAATCACTCTAACAGATGACTGTTGGGGTACAGAGACCAAGAACAGAGTCAGGAACCACACTAACGGCCTACACACAGTTCTCACCTCACCACCCCAATCACTCTCCCGGAGAAATAAAAAAGAGGCTCAGAACGATGCTCCCACCAGCTCCCCTGAGGCCCCCTCTTGGGATGGCCACAGTCCTCTCTGAAGCCACGTGACCTCCAGGAGGCCACACTCTGTGGCACTGCAGGCCAAAGAGCTTACAGCTCTGTTGGAGAAAGATCTGCAGACACAAAGCAATGACACACAAGGAGTAGAAAATAAATGCTCGACTGTAGCAACAAAGAACCCAGAGCTACAGACGGTCTGTACCATGGGCAAAAAGGAAGGGAGAATGCCAATTAGGAAAGACTGGCGAACACAGAGAGGCTGAAGTGGCTCTGGCCTTCAGTGTTCCCTGGCCAGCAGCCTTTCCCACTACACTCCTCGCTCACTTTTCTCTATTTGGGTTTCCCCTATGACTTCATTTGAAATAGCAGTTCTCAATAGGGGATGAAGGAAAAAATAATAATTAACAGAAAAAAAAAATGTGGATACTTACAGCAGGTGCCCCTCCCCCCCCCACACCCTTCCCTGACCCTAAAGCACATTCAAATCTCTAAACCAGGACTTGGTACAGTGTATTTATTTTGAAAAAGCTCCCCCAAAGAACCATGCTGTTTAAAAAAAAAAAATAAGGGGGGGGAGGGGCACCTGGGTGGCTCAGTCAGTTAAGCATCCAACTATTGGTTTCAGCTCAGGTCATGATCTCACAGTTTGTGAGTTTGAGCCCCACATCGGGCTCCATGATGACAGCGTAAAGCTTGCTTCAGATTCTCTCCCCCTCTCTCTCTGCTCCTCCCCTGCTCACGCACTCTCTCTCTCAAATAACTTAAAAAAAAATTTTTTTTAATTTCCTTGGGCAAAATAGGTTGAAAAGCACTTGCCTAGGCCAACTCTATGAATCAGGAAATGACAGCCAAAGAGGTCAAGGGGGCTCCCTCAAAATCACACAGAAAAAAATGAACAGAGTCCTGGCCTCCCAAATGCAAACTAACACTCTCTCAACAAACCAGAAGAAGGCAGGAATCTGCAGTGAGTCTGGAAAGGGTGTTAAGATTTGGGAAAGCGGCAGGCACACAGGAGGACTCTTAAATGGGAAAATGACACACGCAGGCTGCACCCAGCAGGAACCTGGCTGTGCCGTGCAGGGTGACTCAGGTAGAGGGAGAGACCAGGTAAGCATCTATGGTCTGTGGTTCCAAACACAGCAAGGAGGGAGGAATGAATGGAAGTGAAGACAAACCAGCAAAGAGGGCACCCCCCAAGGGAACCCTGGAAACTGTGATGGCCAGGAGTATAACTGGCTGGCTGGGGAGAGAAGGGGCCACTGGCAGGCTAATTTAAAAGGAAGATAGCCACGCTGGATCGGACAGAAGGCCCAGGACATGAAACACTGCCCAAACCTCAGGTCCTCCTGCATGCCTTCAAGACAAGGAAAAACACTGTGAGAGAAGGACAGAGAAGGAATCCATGAAAGAGCTTACTGAAAAAGAAAGCTATGAAGGAAGGGAAGCCCTCTGGATGGAGAGGAAAGGCGTCCTTTGTGGGCACCTGCAAAAGGGACAGCACCCCGCACTCTGGTGACCAGCCTCTGAGAGTGCAAGGGAAGAACAATGCTAGAAGGGAACATAAGAAATGTCGCCACTATCGGGACCTGCACTTATGGCCCAAAGAATGAACACATGCGCACGTGTGTGCACACACACACACACATACACACACACACCCCTGCAGCTTCTGGGGTAAAAGGTAATAGCTACTATAACAGTTAACATTTAATAAGGGTTTGCTGCACTTTGGGTACTATGTTAACTTTGATGGACTGCCTCACTTAAGACTAACAATCTTATGAGCTAGACACAACTGTTTTTATTCCCATTTCAGAAGTCAGGAAACCGAGGCTCAGAGAAGTTAAATACCCAGACCAAATCCACAAGGCAAGTAGCAGAGCTCTAATTCCAAAGCTGTGCTCTTAACCACATTACACTAAAAGTTAAAGAGGGTAGCACTGGAATGTATACAAGTGCTGGAGAAAAGTAGCAGGTGGCAGTTACAGGGCTGTCAGAATCTCAGAGTCGAAGCTAACTGACATGACTAACAACAGCTGCAAACACACATGGCATTGCCTTCTGTGCACCAACCTCCTGCCCCACTCCCAGGACTGCTACACAAATACTAGGTCAGCTGAATAGCTGGCAAGGAGCTAAAAGCCTTGGAATAGGAGCTTTTCCGTGGTCTTGGACCAAGAGGAACCAGGAGCAAACGAGAAGGTGCCTACAGGCTCACAAAGGGCCAGACTGACTTCATGGTAAAGCAGTATTTGCAGAAAGCAGAATAACAAGCCTGCGTGTCCTAGCAGCACCCCTCGGATTCTACTTTTCAGGATTTAGCCCACTTCACCCCCCACCACGCCTTACATAAGGTATGAGACAGATGCTTCGACCACCTGGGCCCAACATGCCCATGAGCCTTTCGAGCTGTCCCTGTTGCCTGCCCACTACATCATCCCCCTCCTCCCCACACCAGCACCCACCCTCACACTGCCCTCACCAAGTCCTACGCTGCCTTCACATGAGGCCAAATGCTGCCGCAGCCTTCTGTGCTCCAAAAGCATTCTGTGCACGCCTCCTTCATGAACAGGCAGCACCTACTTCTGTGCATTAGAGCCATCTGTTGACTTGCTGTCTCTCTAACAGAATGTGAACCCCCTGAAAGCACAGACTGTTTTTATGCATTCCTAATTCTAACACGGTGCAAATGGGAGGTACACGATCGATAATTCTCCCAATTCAAGTGACTATCAGTAATAACAGCATCTAGGCGTGCCTGGATGGCTCAGTCGGGTAAGCATCTGACTTCAGCTCAGGTCATGATCTCACAGTTCGTGAGCTCGAGTCCCATGTCAGGCTCTGTGCTGACAGCTCAGAGCCTGGAGCCTGCTTCAGATTCTGTGTCTCCCTCTCGCTCTGTCCCTTCCTTGCTCACACTCTGTCTCTCTCTCTCTCTCTCTCTCAAAAATAAGCAAAAAAAAAAAAATTTTTTTTTAAATAATAGCATCTTAACAGTCATGTCATGTACACGTGGTTATTTCTTATCACATTCAAAGTCAGCCTGCAGGGAAGATGGTCATTCAATGTTACAGTTGAGGAAAAAAAATCTGAAAGGTGAAACCACACTGGGAAGTGGATCTCAAGGGATTAAAGCAAAACAGGAATTCGATTGTATGTCTAGAGAAAAGGTAAGAATACAGTGAGATTTTTTATCCAAAAATCTGGGCTCATTGCCTTCAAGGTATTCTTGGGAATTTTAAAACTCTCTTAGCAAGAAAAGCAACACACCCAGCAGCTCAGGACCACTGTCTCAAACAGGGGTTGGCAATCTGTCATAAGGGAAGGGTAGACAGGTGTCTGGCTGGCTCAGTTGGAACAGCATGTGACTCTTGGTCTCAGGGTTGTGAGTTTGAGCCCCATTTGGGGTGTGGAGATTACTTAAAAATAAAATCTTAAAAAAAATAAAATTAAATTATAAAAAGGAAAGGCAGACTTCAAAATATTTCACCAAGGTGTCCAGGACTTCCATTCACAAGCCCTGCTTTTCTTGTGGCTGCAACCCTTCCCTTTCCCAAAAGCAAATGACTGAGGGCTTAGATGCCACCTCTGAAGGGCTTCCCCCACTGAAGTCTATAGGGAATAATGAAGGACAGGGGCACAGGAGGTAAAAGTGATGATTATACTATTTTAGGAAAAGTATTTACCTATGAAAGCAAAACAGCACAGGCTTGCAACTGCCTTTTAAATAAAGTTATTACTTCCAGGGGTAATCTGATTTTACTTACTCATATCTTAAGTAAACCATTGAACAGATGTGATACATGGACAAAATTTGGCCTACAATAGAGTCATTAGAAATGAAGGACAATGGGGGCACCTGGCTGGCTCAGTCAATAGAGCATGCGACTCCTGATCTCAGGGTTGTGAGTTCAAGCCTCATGTTGGAGGCAGAGATTAAAGAAAAAGAAAAATAAAAAAAAGCAAAGAAAAGAAAAGAAAAGAAAAAAGAAAAAAAAAAAAAAAGAAATGAGGGAAGAGGGAAAAATACATCTCCAGCACAAAACTAGCAAAATGTCAAAGGCCAAATGTTAATAATGAAAAAAGTCAACTAGTAAGTGTTCTCATTAGGTTGGAATTTTAAATATAATTAAATCATTCTCAAATATATAAAGGAACAAAGAAAAGAGGAAAAGAAACTTTCAGAGATAGTGAAAAACACTCTAAGAAAGAGTTACCACACAGTGAATTTTCTGGGCATGATACCATGGCAACAACCACAACAACTAAATACTCCACTTTCATTAATACCTTAGCTGGGAAAGATTTCTGTATTCTAAGATTAATGATTAAGCACTTTCTGAAACCATCCAAATGGTCCTGACCAACAACTTAGTGACAGCAACAACAGCCCACATCTACTAAAGGCTAACCATGTGCCAAGTACTCTAAGGACTTCCATAATCACACTTAATATTCATAAATGTTCACATATACCTATCAGAGATTATTATTATTATGATTTCCATCTTCCAGGTAGACATACAACCAAGGCTTAGAGGATGGCCTCACTCACAGCCAAAATAAGCGGTTGTCTGCCCTCCTTAGAGTTGTGACCCTGGAGGCATGCAGAGGGGACTGAGGACAGAAGTGGCCCTGTGGCCCTTCCAGCTCTTGAGCAGCTTCACTCTGCTCCATTTGTACCTCCCCTCTTCATCCTCCCAAAACAACAAAAGATTAGAGGTTGTAAGAATTATTTCAGCTCCGGGCGTCTGGAGGGCTCAGTTGGTTAAGCATCTGACTCTTGACCTTGGCTGGGGTCATGATCTCATGGCTCCTGAGCTCACTGCACTAACAGCATGGACCCTGCTTGGAATTCTTTCTCCCTCTCTCTCTGTCCCACCCCACTTGTGCTCTCTCTTTCAAAATAAACAAACAAATTTGGGGCGCCTCGGTGGCACAGTTGGTTAAGTGTCCGACTCAGCTCAGGTCATGATCTCAAGGTTCCCGAGTTTGAGCTCCATATAGGGCTCTCTGCTGTTAGCATGGAACCTACTTCTAATCCTCTGTCCTCCCCATCTCTGTCCTTCCCCCACATGTACTCAGAGTCTCTCTCTCTCTCAAAAATAAACATTAAAATAAATAATAAACTTTAAAAAATTTTTTTTAAAATTATTCCATACAAAATTTTTAAAAAGAATTATTCCAGCTCTATCCTACCTCCCAACCTCTCTCAAGCAGTTTATTTTAAATGATTCATTAAACTGCAAACCCGCCGATCTTCTTGTTGTCTCCCCAAAACACATCAGAAGCCACAAGCATAACTCATGGGAAACTAAGGGTAGTTTCCTGCTGGTAAAACAACTCAAAGTGCACACTCTCCTGTCACAGATCAGCAGTACCATCTTCAAACATGACAACCACATGCAGGTTATACATTTTTACATATATTATGACTGGGAACAAAGCAAGAACATACTAACAACTGGAAATAACTGCTTTGGTTAAGATAGCATAATTAATGGTAATTTTACTTTTCTAACTTCGGAAGTCTGCAACTTTGTTACATTCTTTTTTCTTTTTTTTAATATTGTCTTTATCATAAAAATAGGTATACATCTTTTAAGGTGATTTAAAAAATCCAATTCTAAGAACACCGTCATGCAGGATGGTTTAATGTGAAATTATTCCAAGAATGTCAAACATCTTGTTGAAGATGCTCAGAGAAAAATCTAGAACTTTAAATTTCTAGTATGGGTTGCCCTCAGCCTAAGATTTCGATGGTAGCCATCACATTTGGTGATGGTAGCCAACATTTTGATGGTTTCACCATCACAGAGGAAAGTAGGGTGCAGGAGAGCATCGGGTTCTGAGACAGAGGCTGTCAGTGTGGCAGCTGTTCGATCAAGCTGCAGGAAGTGTTGCCGGACGTAGCCTCATGACATCTTTTGATGCTCCATCTGCAGAAGTTGAATGGTATTGGAAAGGATCCAGGGAGATGCCGCAGGAAGCACATGCAGGAGAGAAAAAGCGGAAGCTTTGGAGAGATCATCAGACTATAAAAGCCACAGCTAAGAAAGTGGTCATTTTAGGAAGAACTTTTGATGTCCTTTATATCACTGTCAATGACCTCTAAGTTCAAGGAGAAAATTCTGCAGTCATCAAAAAATTAGTTTGGAATGGAAAAAAGTTAAGAGTCTTTAAAAAAGAAAAGTGAATGGATCTAGACTTGCTTTTAAAGGTATATCTTTAAGTTTATTTATTTTGAGAGAGAGAGAGAGAGTGCACACACACAAGCCGGGGAGGGGCAGAGAAAGAGGGAGAGAGGGAATGCCAAGCAAGCTCCATGCTGTCACCCCAGAGCCTGACTCTGGGATTCAATCCAAGGAACCGTGAGATCCTGACCTGAGCTGAAATCAAGAGTCAGACGCTTAAACAACTGAGCCACTCAGGCACCCCTAAAGGTATTTTTTATTGCTGGGACTGAGCAAGGAAGTCTGATTTAGGATAAGCCAATCTCTTCTAGCCACGGATCCACCCAACTCATCAAAGTCAGTAGTCCAGCACAGTAGTGTTTCACCAAAAATAACCTCAATCATTTCATCTGTTTTGTATCCCCAACCTCTAGAACAATGCCTCGTACTTGCAGGTGCTTTAAGTAAATATCAGCTGAATGAATCTCCAAGGGGCCCTTGTATCCACTCACAGTCACCTAGTGGAGAAGCTAACAAAAGCCAAGAACAAAACTGCTACTAGAGAACACGAATGAGAAAGCACTTTAGCATGTGAATGCCGATCATGACTACAGGCATGTTTCACTAATAATACTCCCTGCATTCATAAATGTAAGTACGGAAGAACAGCCTTGGAGTCAAACTGCGTGAGTTTAAATCTTGGCACCACCCCTTGCCAGCTATGGCCGTGAGCAAGGTACTAATTTCACTGGTTCTCTCCACATCTAAACACACAAAACGGAGGGAATAGTATCCACTGCATAAGATAGTTGAAAGGATGAAATGAGAGAAGCACAGTTCCTGGGACACAGAAGTGCCTAATAAATATTGGTAATTATTCATTTTATTATTCTGATATATACCCCCCGCCCGGCCATTACCTCTTGGAAAAACACTAGATCATAGATAGGTTCACTTCTTTCCATGAAAAGATATGGTGGTAAGTGAAGATTAGGCAATCAAATGCATTCTTTTCCCTAAGGGTTAAATGAGAAGATAAAATTGGCTCTTAAGTCTGGATTTTTTTTTTTTTTTTTGAACCTTCTTCAAGCTTTGTTTCTTTTCTTGCTTTTTCTTCCCATGTCTATGTATTCCCTAAGCTCCCGGGGGCCTGGCTTAGCCATGGGCACCACTGGCTCCAGGAGACAGTTCTCTCTGGTCTGAAATACTTCTGTGGTGTGGACAGGACATTTAACCTTGCGAGGCCGCACTTCCACATTGTGTTACAGAAGAAGAGTACAGTGGTGGAGATTATCTTTAAATTCTCTCCCAAATCTAAAAATCCACAAATGGGGGGGGCACCTGGCTGGCTCAGTTGGTAGAGCATGCGACTCTTGATCTCAGGATTGTGAGTTACAAGTAAGTAACTGATAACTTATTAGTGTATTCAAGTCAAACACTGACTTAAATTCTACTAGAAAGTCCATTTAAATCATACTTGGAAAATCATACAAATATGGACACAAGTACCACAGACTCTAAAAGCTGGATTCTTCTTGGTCTTAGTTTCAGAGAACGCAGGAGCACCCTGAAGCTGTTATTCAACTCCCTTATCACAATGAACCCGGCTCTTGCTAAATCAGAACTTTCCCTTAGGACCATCTAATGGTCCTCTAACTACAGCTTCTTCCTGGCACAGACAATAAGCATTTCTAATCACTATAAATTACCAAACCAGTGCTTACAATTTCAAGGTAACTGACCAGAGAACTGGCAGTCCTGAACAATCAGAACTGATACTCAGCACCAGAGAAGGTGATGAAGTAGAAATCCATTAAAAATCACTCTGCCTTTTTTTTTTTTTTTTTTTGGCTCTTTGTATTACCTAACATCTCCCCATCACAGTATTTCTGTTGTGGAAAATGGGTCTAATTTTTTTTTTTATGTTTATTTATTTTTGAGAGAGAGGGAGACAGAGTGCAAGCAGGGGAGGGGCAGAGAGAGAGGGAGACAGAGAATCCGATGCAGGCTCCAGCCTGTCAGCACAGAGCCCGACGTAGGGCTCGAACCCACAAACTGCAGATCATGACCTAAGGACACTTAACCAACTGAGTCACCCAAGCATCCTATTGGGTCTAATTGAAAATGACATTATAGGTTAACAACTGACGTGGAAAGACATTTACAATATAGATCTCTGGTGAAAAGGCAGATTACAAAATAATATGATTAGCAATATTAATCCCACTTTGGAAAAGACATATGCAGACACCTACACACATACCTGACAGGGTACACTCCACGTTGCTTATAACTTTCCTTTAAAAAATTCTTTTGTCGGGGTGCCTGGGTGGCTCAGTCGGTTAGGCGTCCGACTCCAGCTCAGGTCATGATCTCGTGGTCCGTGAGTTTGAGCCCCGCGTCAGGCTCTGTGCTGACAGCTCAGGGCCTGGAGCCTGTTTCAGATTCTGTGTCTCCCTCTCTCTCTGACCTTCCCCCATTTATGCTGTCTCTCTCTGTCTCAAAAATGAATAAACGTTAAAAAAAATTTTTTTTTAAATAAAAAATTCTTTGTCTTTCTTTTATTATTTTTCTATAATGAACTACAGCTTCTCCTTTATTTACCAAGAAAAGCGGATCTGGCTCCCAAACCATAACCAAATGCCTCCTTGAAGGGGAGACCAGCACCCCGGGATCCCCTTGTACAGAGGCACAATTTCCTTTGCACCGTCTGTCTGGGACTCAGCTGGGGCAGTGATGCTGAGATGTTTCTAGGTACCAGCCATCAGGTACCACCAAGAATGATCCAGTCCTCTCTCTCCTATTCACCTCAATTTCCAGAGCCACTGGCTTCCCACTTACAAGCTTTACTGACTTATAACTCTCCGGGCAGAGTTTACAAAACATGACCAAAGGTCCTAAACTACAGTTCAGGATTTTAACATTCGCGTTCACTGACTTAGAATCAATGACAGAAGAACCCAAGTTAACTCTGGCAGAGGTCCACGTGGAAACTAACTACTATCCTTCATTTTAGGCTGTTCAATGTCAATCTTAGCACAAAAAAACATATAAGCCATCATGTTTAAAAGCATCATCTTCAAATACTTTATCCAGTTAAGTACTTCTGTTTTTTGCACAAAGTGCTGACTCTTGACAGACTCTTTAGCATACTGAAGAAAGCCACTCTTGAACCTTCCAAGATCTAATCAGCCAAGAACAAGTTCATTACCAGGCACAGGTATCATTACATCATAAGGTGTGAAGATTGTTCTGGCAGCTCAGTGACCTACCAGCAAAAAGATGCCTAAGAAACCTGCAAATTCCCAGCTAACAAAAGCAAACCGCATACAAAGAAATGTGATAGGAAGACATACACCAAAGCAGTAAAGATGAGGGCAATATGAAGGAAAGCAGTAGAAAAAGAATGGCAGTCCAGAAAAGTGTTGTGAGGGACGACTCCTACTGAGTGAACCAACAGAAGGTTACCAGGTTCAGTACTTTCAGAGGTACATAAGCTATGCCTCAACGCTGCTCACATGAATTTCCAATAATAGGATATCTAGCAAAAGCTATACACTTAAAAAACAAATTGGTTTCTCACTCCCTCATACCTTTATCTTTTAAAAACCATAAGCAATTTAGGTCAGAGCCCTTCCCTCTGTTAAAAAAATTTTTTTAGAGACAGATTACAACAAAGAAACATAGTATCTACACAGCATTATTTTATAGCAAGAAAACAAAACTGCCAACTAGAAGGATCTGAAAAATGTGACCATTTGGGGGCTGAACCACTCCCCTTCCCTAATTACCCCTCAAAGGAAATATATCAGGCACCGTGGGCAAAGAGGGAAAACATGTCTAACTACAACATGTGCACTTGGTGGATGAAAAATCTGAACATTCTTGAATTCTGGCCACATTTCAGACTTTCCATGTGTAGTTCAATCTCACTGAAGAGGAAAGGTTAAAGATCAAATCAATCATAAAAGACACAAAGAGAAACTGACATTACTTACTCATGATACGAGGGAAACCTATTGAAAATTCAAGATGACCCTGACTCCTTCATCAAGCATCAAAGGAAGAAGTGGTTTTTATTTTCAATTAGGATTAAAAATAAGACCCATTTCAAGAGTATTCTCCATTTGGAGGAAACACACACATTGTGAATTTGAAGATGCATGTGCAAAGGCTTCAGGCCCCAGGTGGTTTTATGGAAGCATTCCTTGATCAAGACCTCTCATCCACAGCCCACCTGCCTGTGCTTTACAGGGGTAGGAAGACAGCTGAAGACCAGAGGTTTGATAGTGCTCGTGCACATGCTGATTAAAGTGCTGGGCAGAGGAGTAGGAAAAACCTTCAGAAATCCAAAATGAGAACACATCTCATTAGGCATTTGGATTGGGAACTCAAGAAGTCCTCAGCATGGCCAACAAGCTGTAACCTCTCTAACCTGGTTTCCTAGGACTCTTCCCCCTCACCTACTAGGCTTCCTCAGGGCTGACTTCCTTGATGAGCCTCCAACACTCCAGACCATTCCCTCTACTAGCACTACTCTTCCCTCAGACCCCAACATCCTTCAAGTCTGCTCAAATGCCACTGTGACATGGAGGAAAATGGTGCCTTTTCTTTTTCCCATGATACTTTTCACCTTCTAATATAACCATATAATATACTCATATTTATTCTATTTGTTGTTTACTCTGATCTCCATCAAATACGCTCCAGGAGAGCGGAGATCTGTTTTGTTCAGAATAGTGCAGGAGGTCAAAAAATATTTTATGAATGAATGAACTTAAGAGTAAAACTCCAGGAGGAAAGCAAGTGGGGGTAAGATGAAAGGGGGAAGAAATGACAGAGGGGAATTCACAAGGGAAAGAACTGTGCTGCTTGCAGATGGGAGGCGGGAGGCAGTGCACGGTATCCCGCCGGCGGCATCAAACAGCCCTCTTAGAAGCAGGCAGCTCTGAAGACTCAACTGAGAAATTCCAAGGGCAGACCCACCCAGACGGCGGGCTCCGGGTAGGTCCCCACGGGAGCCCGGAGCGTCCAGCCCTTCCCCTCCCGCGCGGTGCCCAGAACCCCAGCTCCTCGCCAAGGTAGGCAGGGGGGTCCCGGGCCGCAGCACCTTCCCGGCTCAGGCCCTTTCACCTGGTCGCCAGCGACCGGGCCCTGCGCTCCGGCACCTGCCGGCCCGCGCCGGAGGTCCCCACCTCAGCCCGCGACAGATCTCAGCGCGCCCCCGAGGGCCTCACCCCGCCCGGCTCTCCTCCCGCACCCGCACAGGAAGCGCCCGCGGCCCTCCCCCGCAGCGGGGAGGGGGCTCCCGGCGCCCCTAGCCCCGGCAGCTCCAGTCTGACGCCCCGCCCGCGCGGAGCCCCCTCACCTCTGGGCGCACGTACGACACGAAGGAGGGCTTGGGCGCCTTGGTGCCGCCGCCACCGCCGACTACCCCTTTCCCCAGCATACCGCCGCCCTAGGAAGCAGCGACGCGCGGGAGCAGAGGCGGCCGCTCGGGCTCCGGCAGCGGCGGCGGCCACCAGCACTGGCGGCTGGGGCTCCGCCCATCCCCAGGGCCGCTGCGGCCCCGGCGACGCCCGCATCCGGCTCCGCCGCTGACACCGCTCGCCCCGCCCACTCCGCGCGCGAGCCCAGGGAGTCGGGAACCCGCAACCGGAGACCACGCCCCCTCCGCTCGCGGCGGGCGGGTCTGTCGGGCGCAGATTCGCCTTCAGAGATAGGCTCCACTCCGGCAGAACCCGCCTCATGCGTTCTGTGATTGGCCAGAAGGCACTACCGGCCGGAGCCCCACGCCAAGCTACTTCTTGAATGAACCTGGAGAGATGTTTCCTCAGACCAATCCAGAGAGCGTTCTCTCCGGACTCCCCGGCGATTGGATAGCAAGAATGTCGCTGTCGTCCAATGATCCTACGGTCACTAAGTTGAGAGCAGTTGTTCTTTGCCTTCGTTCTCTTCTTGCTTGCCGTCTTGGTGTAAAACTTCCAGAAGTGTGGTGTATCGAAATCCCCCGTATGAGTTCCAGATACACATCGATGACGTCCAGGTTTATTACTTTGAATGTAGACAAAGATGAGACAATTCAAGTGTTAACAGGCACTTAGGAATAGGTTTGAATGTTTCATCATAAAAGGCCTTGTCAACCTCATTTTTCCACTTGTTTTTGTTTGTGTCTCTTTTTTTAATATTCATTTATTTTTGAGAGAGAGAGAGTGTGAGTGGGAGAGAGGCACAGAGAGAGGGAGACAGAGGATCTCAAGCAGGCTCTGGGCTGACAGCAGAGAGCCGGGGCTCAAACTCACAAACCATGAGATCATGGCCTGAGCCCAAGTCCACCGCTTAACCAACTGAGTCACCCAGGCGCCCCTGTTTCTTTGTGTTTCTAACAATACAAAAGTCCTTAAGAGACTTATTTTATCCACTCTCCCAAGTTATCGATAAAATCCTCATTTTTAGTGCAAATTGCAAAGAAAATCCATTTTCATTTCACATTTGGTGCTAAGCATTATGCTAGACACAAGTGAATAAAACAGGGCCCCGCTGTCAAGAAATTTAGTATGAAAAGCTAGTAAATATTGGCAGTTAATTTTTTCAGTGTCAGGCACTGTGACTAATGCTTTTTGCCCTCTTCATCTCCATAAGCATGCTTCCCAAAGCCACTCCAAATAAACCAAAAATCTAAGTGAAAGTGAATGTGCTTAGTTTTGCAAACATAGTTTCAGGACAAGTCCTGTAGCCTCATTTCCAGCTAGACTGCCATTATTAAGCCTAACAAGTATAGCGGCCCTGGGGCCACAGATGAATAGCATTATCCTGGTTTTCAGGTGAGAAACTAGATGCAAGTAATTTGCCCAGGTCTCACAACTAGTCACTGACAGAGCTAGGATTCGAACCCAGCTTTGTATGATTCCAAAGCCCAAATGTTTAACATTGTAATTACACAAATTAGGAAGGAGCATGATGAAAGCCGTCAATTCTATTTGAGAAGGCCACGTCAGGCTTCATAAAGACACTCTGTAGAGAGGTGTTGAGGAATGAAGTTATTTGTTCAGACTAAAACATCACTTAAACTTCACAACAATTTTTACTTTCAAAGTGAAATGACAGTCTGAGCAAATTTTTACTTTCTTGCTTTTCAGAGGAGTTTGGATTTCCACAGTCTTCCACTATAGCATATTTAGCTTGGGCACCTGTGGCCAGGGCTGGCTTCTTGG
Source organism: Lynx rufus (assembly GCF_022079265.1). NCBI lineage: Eukaryota > Metazoa > Chordata > Mammalia > Carnivora > Felidae > Lynx > Lynx rufus. Next base: position 213,697,526 of record NW_025814823.1, on the reverse strand, counting down.
ACATCCAACTAGTGCAGTCACATAAGGCTGGCCCTTAAAGGTAGGATCCACACCCAATGTGGGGTTCAAACTCACAACCCTGAGATCGAGAGTCACATGTTCCACTGACTGAGCCAGCCAGGTGCCCCATTAAGAACCCATGCTTTCCTACAATTATATCTGTACTTGTGCATGTGGGTGTCTGAACACGTGCCTTCTGGTGTGTATGACCATGTGTGTACATAAGTGTACAGCCACCTGCATCTATCTGTGTGAATATGGGGAATGTGTACCACATGTGTGCCCAGAGCTGTGTGCTACGGAGAATGCTGGAGACTAACTCCCCTTTCTCTTCAGTTCTCTGTTCCAATGATAACCATTCACTTTCAGCAGAGCCCAAGTTAAAACCAGCTCTAGATCCAACTGTTCTGCTCTGACCTGGACCTCAATCTTGGGGCCAGCATCTCCCATTGCTTCCAGATATCACGACTGAAGTGCCCAGAAGTTTCTGGGCCTACCACACAGCCCAATCTCCCTCCTCTCCATCATGTAGCCTGTCTCCTTCCTGATGGGCCCTCCCAAGCCCTCTATCCCACCTCACAGTGCTCCCTGAGAGCAGCCAAGGCAGCCATGAGAGCAAGGACCCATGTTCCCCATGTCAGGATGGCATCTCCATGACGGAGGGGCCTGAAGCCCTTGTGGGCGGACCTCCCCTGAGCCTGTCTGAAGGGCCAGCCCTTAGTGCATTCAGGCTGCCCCTGGGCAGGGATGCCACCCCTGCTTTTCTGCAGGATGTGCCCTGTCCCGTCACCCTGACATTAGACTCTCCCCTGTGTGCCCAGCAAAGGCCTTTCTGCAGAAAAAACTGAAAATAAACAAACAAATGAAAAAACAAAACATGTTTTCTTTAAGGAGCAGTAAGGGAATAAAGATGGAGAATAAACTAACATCTGTTTCCATCTTGCTCTTAAGGTTCTCCAGCTATGAGCATATTTTTACTTAATCTTTAGGGTGTGGGTCAGGTCTCCTTGGGAGAGTCTCTCTCAGCTGATTGAAAAATTCCTGTCATGCTGAGGTCAAATAATTCTCCATCTATTAATAAACACAGATGGAAGCCCTTAGACCTTGAAATAGTTTAATTTACACACAATAGTTTAAAGTCACTCTTTTCTCCTAATACTGCCCTAAGCTTTCTCGGAGAATTATAAATAGGAACAAATCTTAGCTCACATGAAAACAAGTGCCAGACCAAAGGCAGTGCTTCCCACAGACAAGTGAAACTGACAGCATGTTCCAAAATGGAGAGAAAATGGTTTCCTTTGGTAAATAGTTAAGCCTAGCCACATTTGCATTTCCTCCTCTTTGGAGTCACTTGAAGCAGCCTATTTGTGTGTGTTATTCATCTTTATCTGGTGCCAGGCATGTAGTAGGAACTCTACCAATATTTGCACCTGAGTGAGTGAAATATTATCAGATGAAAAGCATCCCGGGCAGCAATTGATTACTAAGTGGAGGAAGCAAGAGTTTGAACTTTGGCATCCAGATTAGAACCTCCACTTTTAAATCACTTAGATACTAGGCCAAATTTAAACTAGGGTCTGAATTTAAAATCAATAAATAATGTATGTATGTGTGTGTATATATATATATAATATGTATATGTATGTATGTGTGTATATATATATATAATATGTATATGTATGTATATATGTATATGTATATATATGTATATATGTATATGTATATATATGATATGTTACATATGATGTATTACATGTAATGTGTTATACATGTAATATATGGTATACATATGACATGTAATATACATATGATTATATATGTTATATATGATATATTACATGTAATATACTATATTAACATATGTTACATATATCATATGTAATATATATATATTCAAAGACTAAGAAGCACATGTCATTTAATGGCCACTTGCCAAATTTCAACTTTAGCAAATGGTCTGGATCTGAAGACTTACCCTCTTCTTTCACGGGAAAAAGAAAATTCTTTAGCCTCTTGCTATAGCCAGGGCTCTTTCAACCTTCTTCTGAGGATGGTGAGTAATGGACCTGGATTAAGAAGCATTTGGGGGCACCTGGGTGGCTCAGGCAGTTGGGCGTCTGACTTTGACTCAGGTCATGATCTTGTAGTCTGGGAGTTCGAGCCCCACATTGGGCTCTGCGTTGACAGCTCAGAGCCTGCAGTCTGCTTCGGATTCTGTCTCCATCTCTCTCTGCCCCTCCCCTGCTCTCACCGTGTCTCTCTCTTAAAAATAAAATAAAATCATAAAAAAATTTTTTTTTAAATTTTTTTAACGTTTATTTATTTTTGAGACAGAGAGAGACAGAGCATGAACGGGGGAGGGGCAGAGAGAGAGGGAGACACAGAATCCGAAGCAGGCTCCAGGCTCCGAGCCATCAGCCCGGAGCCCGACGCGGGGCTCGAACTCGCGGACCGCGAGATCGTGACCTGAGCTGAAGTCGGACGCTTAACCGACTGAGCCACCCAGGCCCCCCCAAAAAAAATTTTTTTTAAAGAAGGAAGCATTTGCATTGTTCTCTGGGGGTACCTGAGTGGCTCTGTTGGTTAAACGTCCGACTTCGGCTCAGGTCATGATTTCATAGTTTGTGAGTTCCAGCCCCACATCAGACTCTGTGCTGACAGTTCAGAGCCTGGAGCCTGCTTTGGATTCTGTGTCTCCCTCTCTCTCTGCCCCTCCCCAGCTTGCACTCTGTCTGTCTCTCTCTCATAAATGAATAAACATTAAAAAAAAAAGAAGTTTTTTTAATATTTGGATTGTTCTCAATCTTGTGGTACTACAATATGACAGCCTGCTAGGCAGACTCAGAATTGTAAACAAAGACTTTTCTGGTAATTTTTCCCCCTATAAAACATCCAACTTAAGATGGTCACATGTTAGGGGTTCTTGATGAGCCTACTCTATGATCTATATTCTATCTTCTTCAAAACACAAGTTAATGGCCTGATTCGTTTTTCATTAAATAAAGATTTACTGATGGTTCACTGTGACTTGTCTCCCAGACTCTCCCAATAAGACTAGAAGTTCTCTAGAGTAGAGATAGACTCCTTTATAACTAGCTAATAACCATGAATCGGATGCCACAATATTAAGTGAGCCCTCAGTGAAGATAGGAAACAGAGATTCTCATCCATTACTGGTGGGGTGGGGAGGATGGGGTAATTGATGGGGCAAGAGGGAGGGCAACTTTGCAATATCCATCAAAAACTGTATCAATAATTTCACTTCTGAAAGATCCTACAGATACACTTATACATGTGTGAAATGCCATGTATCCAAGCCTACTCACTGTAGCAACTTTAAAACAACAGAAGTTTGGACAAGTCTAAATGTTCATCAGTAGGGATTGTTTGAATAAATTATGGTACAGCCATAGAGCAGGATACTATGCAACTGTAATAAAGAATGAGAAAATTTTTAGGTAGAGGCTGTGAAGTTTAGTGGTTAAAAAGCAAATATTCTGGAGTTAGGCTGCTTGGGTTCAAGTCCTGGCTCCAACAATTATTATGTGTGTGACTTTTAACTAGCCATTTATCTTCTTAGTCTCAATTTTCTCACCTATAAAATGAGAGTTACTGGGGGCACCTGGCTGGCTAATCAGAAGAGCATGCAATTCTTGATCTCTGGGTCAGAAGTTTGAGCCCCATGTTGGGTTTAGAGATGACTAAGTAAACAAACAAACAAACTTTTAAAAATATTTAAAATGAGGGTTATGAGGATTCTAATGGCATCTACTTCATAGGATTTTTGTGAGGATTAAATAAGTTAATGAATATAAAGTGTTTAGAATGTTGATACATAAGGTGTGACGGACACAGCACAGTCAGTGATTAAAGCGGGATGCACAACAGCAGGCAGAGTAGGCTACCATTTGTGTAAAACAGAGTGGAAATAAAGACTAGGATACATAGATCCTTATATTTTCATAGAACACCTTTGGATAGATACAAAGGGAAATATGACACTAGTTGCTTTTAGAGGGGGAACTAGGTGTTTGGAAGAAAGATAGAAAGAAAAGTTTCACTGTACTTTCTTTTATACCTCTGGATTTTAAACTATCAGAATTATTACCTAGCTCAACAACAAATTAATTTAAAATTACACACGCACAGAAACAGTTATCTCCCATAGACTTTTTTTAATTGAGATGAAAGTCAGATAACATAAAATTAGCCATTTTATTTTGTTATGTTTATTTATTTATTTTGAGAGAGAGAGAGAGAGAGAGAGAGAGAGAGAGAGAGAGCAAGCACAAGCAGGGGAGGGGCAGGGAGAGAAACACAGAATCCAAAGCAGGCTCCAGGCTCTGACCTGAGCTGAAGTCGGATGCTTAACTGACTGAGCCACACAGGGCCCCAAAATTAGCTATTTTAAAGTGAACAATAGGGGCGCCTGGGTGGCTCAGTTGGTTGGGCGTCTGACTTCAGCTCAGGTCATGGTCAGAGTTGAAGCCCTGAGTTGGGCTCTGTGCTGACAGCTCAGAGCGTGGAGCCTGCTTCGGATTCTGTGTCTCCCTCTCTCTCTGCTCCTTCCCCTCTCATGCATGCTCTGTCTCTCAAAAATGAATAAACGTTAAAAAAAATTATAAATAAATAAATAATAAATAAATAAAGTGAACAATTAAAATACATACGTTGGATTTTAATTTAAAAGCAAGAGACTTGGGCACTTGGGTAGCTCAGTCAGTTAAGCATCTGACTCTTGATTTCAGTTCAGGTCATGATCTCCCGGTTCGTGAGATTGAGCCCCAAGTAGGGCTCTGCACTGACAGTGAGCCTGATTGGGATTCTCTCTGTCTCTCTGTCTGTCTGTCTGTCTGTCTGTCTCTATCTTTCTGCCCCTCCCCCAAGTGCACGCATATACCCTATCTCTCTCAAAATAAATAAATAAACTTACAAAAAATAGAAGAGCTTTTTATAAGGCATTGCCATTTTCTGTCTCCATGGTAGTTCCCAAATCGATCCATCCATCATGGTCTGACCTCAATGTTACCACCTCTTTGACATCTTCCTTGGAGACTGTCGGAACCAGGGTAGAGCTCTTCTGAATCCCTAAGCAACCAGGATCTGTATGCTGCATTGGTCCATGAACTTGCATATGTCTTGGAACCACTGCAAAAGGGCCTCACCTTTGTCTTCTTTCCTACAGCTATGCCTGGAGCTTCTCACGGTCATAGGAGACACCCCTGTGCTTCTAGATAGTTCCTAAAGCACTATCCTTGGTGCTTTGAAGAGATTATCAGATTGATGGAAAGCCTTCAGAACCTGCTGGAGTCACTGACATTCCTGAACCCTGGAAGCCTCTGGGACAAGGAAACTGTGCCCTCTACAGGACTATCTAAAAAGTGGTGAATGGAAGGTACAGATTTCCCCCACTATCCAAAAGTTTGTGTTACACTACTCTGCCTTTACAAAAGACCCACATTAGTACCTGTTTTTGCAAACGAAAATAAAAAAATAAAGACAATTTTTTCTTTTACAGATGGTAATTGCTTCTTTGCTTATGCCATTTAGGCTTAGAATAGGTTTCATAGACAAAACAGATAACATATGGGACAGGAGGAGTTGGGGGGAAGAGACTCTTAAAGGTGGAGAACACAGTGAGGGTTGCTAGAGGGAGGTGTGTGGGGATGGGCTAGATGGGTGAAGGGTATTAAGGAGGACACTCATTATGATGAGCACTGGGTATCGTATGTAAGTGACAAATCACTGAATTTTACTCCTTTTTTTAATGTTTATTTATTTTGAGGGCAGGGGAGAGAATGAGAGAGAGAGAGAGAGAGAGAGAGAGAGAGAGAGAGAGAATTCCAAGCAGACTCCTCAATGCCAGCACAGAGCTCTGGAATTTATAAACCATGAGATCATGACCTGAGCTGAAATCAAGGGTGTGACACTTAATTGACTAAGCCACCGAGGCTTCCCTGAATTCTACTCCTGAAACCAATGTTGCACTGTATGTTAACTGAGTAGAATTTAAATTTTAAAAATTATAATAAAAAAAGAATAGGCTTCATAGGAATGCTTCACTTCCTGTATTCTCAGCACGGGCTGGGGAATCTCCTCAGCTCCGCAGGCGATCAAGAAAGATGATAAAGGAGGAGGAGGCTGGGCCCATTCCTTCTCTGTCCTCTGGGCACACAAGCGTCCTCTGGCGCCCTCTGTGCACACAGGCACAGGCAGCCTGCAGGAGAAAGCCTGCTTGAGTCAGCGGCTAGGCCACCCCCTTTGTTTTGAGGAGTGGGGGGTGGGGGGGGTGGGGATGTCACAAGGCGGACAGAAGTAAAATGACTGGCCGGAGATCACGCTGATCAGGGCCACCCTGAGACTTATTTCTGTAACACAATCTTCTTTCCGAACGTGAGTTCTAGGCCAGAGAGAGGGGTCTAACGCAGGCAACTAATTCTGGTTACTTCTGAGCTTTATCTTTGTCACTTCAAGTCTTCTAAGCCATTCGCAATCCATTTCCCAGCTCCCTTCTCCTACTCTCTGGGTTGAATTTTAAAGGCTGTAAGGTACACAAAGCCCCAGCCAGGCCTGGGGCGGGGCAGGGGCAGGGGCCAGGACAGGTTGTTGGCCTCCCTGCCTCTGTCCCATTGCTGGTGCTGTGTGTTCCTGGGCAGGGAAGCTGCTGGGTTCAGAGGGTGCAGACTCGGCCTGCGATCTCTCCGTCCTGCCCCTGTGCAGCTGGCTGACATGGCATGTCCCCATTTCCTCTGTGAGGCACTCAGCCCTCTTTCCTAATTACTTTCTATGTCTCACTTGAGGGCCACTGAATACTGTGGATCATTTCCAAAGCCCTTGGGAGACACAGAAGTGTCAAGGGGCTTTGCAAGGTCTCCAGCACCTGGAAAGGCCACCACAATTTCAACCACGCTCTGCCTGGAGGCAGGGGAGGAGAGACTGTCAGCAGGGCCACCACATACTCCAAGTCCCCTCTGGGGGTGCCAGGCTCAGGCTCGCACCCCCAGGCTCCCTTTTCCCCTCTCTCAGCTTTCCTAAGTGATGGGGTAACTGGGGAGCAGGGTTAGTGCACAGACACCACCTGCTTCTCACTCTGCTCTTTCTCTCCCAGGTTAGCTCTCTGCCCAGCTCAGAGCCCCAGGTAGGGGCGGGGGACACGGGCATGGGGAGGAGGGGGCAGGAGGAAGCAGCAGACAGAAAAAAACTGCTATTTTGGTTGGCTTTCCATTTCAGATTTCTCTTGACTCGTCCCAGGATGATAGAAGTCAAGATCTGGCATCTGATTCAGAGATAATCTCCAGGAGAGGAATGAGAAAAGTTTGTTGATGTCTCAAATTATTATTATTTTAAAACATTTTTAATGTTTATTTATTTTTGAAAGAGAGAGACAGAGTGGTGGTGGGGGGGGAGGGGCAGAGAGAGAAGGAGATACAGAATAAAGCAGGCTCCAGACTCTGAGCTGTTAGCACAGAGCCTGATTCAGGGCTGGAGCCCACGGAAGGTGAGATCATGACCTAAGCTGACGTCGGACACTTACTTAACTGACCGAGTCACCCAGGTTCCCCGATATCTCAAATTATTAAAATTGACACAACTTCATGCTTCACATGTCATACAATCATGTGGAGAATGTATCACAAAATAAAAATAATGTATTATTCCTCCAAATTTTAATTGAAATCAAAACATTATGTTCATTTGTTAAATTTAATTTTTTTTTTTTAAGAGAGAGAGAGAGCATGAGCAGGGGACAAGGACAGATGGAGACAGAGAATATCAAGCAGGCTTGACATTCAGCATGGAGCCCGACACAGGGCTCGGCCCCACAATCCGGGGATCATGAACTGAGCCGAAATCAAGAGAGGGGTGCTCAACCGACTGAGCCACTAGGGCACCCCAAAGCACCACGTTTAGATCTTACAAGTCCTGGTACTCCAGAGGTGGTTGGGAAACATTGAGGAACCTGACACCCAGGGTGTTTAGTCTCTAATTTGCAGGAAGACGGCACTGAAAGAATCTTCTCTTCCTTTCCAGTTTTGTTCAGGGCTGCACCTGGTTTGAAACTGGAAGAAGTGGGGGTGGGCACCTCTTCTCCACGGAGGAGGGCCACCGGTTTTTGCAGCCTAATCATCTTAGAGGGCAGAAGGAAGCTGTTGGTGTCACAGGGGCCAGGAGAACCTTTTCAAATACAAACAGGCTGCCCCTCCCTCCCTGCCGGGGTATGTGATCTTTGTTGAAAGTGCAGTCAAGCCTGTTTTGAGATTGGCTGACCCATTCCTGCTCACTGAAAACCTGAAAGGCTCATTGTTCAGGTGGTTGTAAAAGAACATAGAGGTTGTGAAAGGCCCACTGTTTTATATCTGAAATAGTTATCTGTCCCAAAGTGAAAATGTAATCAAAATTGTTTTTTAAATATCCTTTTTTGTCCAAAGGCAAAAAAAAAAAAAAAAAAAAAAAAAAAAAAAGAGAGAGAGAATGCAAGGGATAGAAATGACTGCAAAGAAACATCTCAATATTTTTTACAGAGTCATTTTTCTGCTTGAGCACTGTTAATGGGTGGCCATTTCCCCATTTCCCTATTTCCCTGCAGGACACTGGGGTCTATTCACCATTCATTCACCTGGTCTCTGGAACAGAGTCTCGGGGCAGCCAAGCAAAGCACCAGGCAAGACAATTTCAGCCTTTGCAAATATCTTACACAGGTTTAAGAAATCCAAAAAGAAATTCTGTGGCTCAGCTGAAACTGGGGGCCCAGAGAAGTGGTGGGGGGAGGAGGGGAGAATCAGTGCGTTCTCCCACATCATGTGAGACAACATTAGCTGAAGAGAAAATACTAAGAGAAACTTAATCTGAAACCACACAAGATTAGAGAAATAAGCGATTCATTTTTTTTCCTTTTATTTCTTTATTTCCTTTTTAAGTAACCTCTGCACCCAGCTTGGGGCTCAGACGCACAACTCCAAGATCAAGAATCACAGGCTCCCCTGATTGAGCCAGCCAGGCACATCCCTTCCCCTGCCAAACCCTCACACCGATCCAGATTCATCTTTATTTTTCCTTTTTAATTTTTTAAGTTTATTTATTTACTTTGAGAGAGACAGTGACAGCGTGAGTAGGGGAAGGGCAGAGAGAGAGAGAGGGAGGGAGGGAGAGAGAGAATCCCAAGCAGGCGCCACACCATCAGCACACAGCCCCATGCGGGGCTCGAATTCACCAAACCGTGAGATCATGACCTGAGCCCCAGAGTCAGACGCTTAACCAACTGAGTCACCCAGGCGCCCCTGGATTCATTTTAGAAGGCTTTTCTACTCTACTTTTTTCCTGGGCTCCTTGTGTGCCAGGGCCACACCCTCCCCATCCCCAAAGGAAAGGCTCTGTAAGAAAAGGAGCACCCACATTGGCCTATAAGGCTGACCTCAGAGGGGACAGGATGTGTGTGCACCAAGGGCAGAGGCAACAGCTGGGGATTTGCCCTGGCATCACACTGCTGGTTCCAGTACAGGCAGTGGTGGGAGATGGCACTGGAAGGACAGGCTGGAGCTGTAGTTTAGGGGGCCCTGTATGCTAGGCTAAGGATTTTGTAATTTATCCTTAGGTATGTGGAGCTAGTGAAGACTTTTTACACCATTTTTTTTTCTTTTTAAAGAATGATGTGGTAATTAAGAATTATCAGGTGATCACTTATTATGTAATAAAATTTATTATATAAACATAGAAACAAGAAAATCTCATAATCAGGTAGAAATAAAAGTCCCAAACTGAACAAACCATAATCATACTACACAAGAGGTAACCACTGTAAAGATTTGGAGAAAGAACGGTCTTTATATATGCTTATCTATTAAAATAAAAAGGGATAATACTTTGCACATAGCTTCGTGATCTGATTTTTTTCATTAAACATTATAAAGTAAATTTATTTGTGTATTATTATTATTATGCATAGTTCTTTTCTTTTTTTTTTTTTTAAGTTTATTTATTTTGAGAGAGAGAGAGGGAGCTCGAGAAGGGGAGGGCCAGAGGGAGGAGATAGAGAATCCCAAGCAGGCTCTGCACTGTCAGCACAGAGTCTGACACAGGGCTTGATCCCACAAACTATGAGACCACGATCTGAGTCAAAATCAAGACTTGGTTAACCGACTGAGCCATCCAGGCGCCCCTGCATAGTTATTTTCAACTTTTTTCCTGAACTAAGATTCCTGAGGGAGCTAACACCAAGTCATGAGTAACAGGTTGAACAAGCAGTGATTTTTGAGGGGCACTCCTCTTTAGGATCTTTGGTCTATGATACCATTTAGATGGTTGAGCTGTATTTCAATAAAATACTCGTGGACATTTTAATTGTTTTTAATCTTACACATTTGCTAAGAATGTTTCAGTCAATATATTTGAACTCACAGTTTGTAAACTTACTAATTAGATTTAATTCTTTAAGATAAATTCTTTGAAGTTCAGCTGTTTATTTGCATTAAAAAAAAAAAAGAGACAATTTAGATGTCAACTGAATGAGTGACCCTTGCCTTTGCCTTTGCAATTTTTGGTATTACTAGCTCAGAAATTAATATTTTCAATCTTTATAATCTTTGTAAATCTGGCTGACAAAAAGTCTATGACCTTTTAAAAATAATTTGCATGTGTTTTCTTAGTAGTAAGGTTGAAATTTTGTTTTCATATGGTTATCAGCCATTTGTATTTTTTTTGAGAATTGTCCACTCATGTATATTGTTCATTTACACTTTCAAACAGAAATTTATCTTATTATTTATTACCAAAGTATTCCATGTTCATTGTCAAATCATCTGCATCTCTTAAAAAAGTCATTGAGGATCTTGTAACCCAGAGATAACCAGGGCTAACAGTTTTGAGTTAGAACTTTTTCTATGATGTGTATACATATGTAGATGCTTGTATGGCAATAGTGGACTCTTACACAGATACTTGTTTTACATGTATTATTTGTGAACATCTCGGTATGCCAGTGAGTACATAACTACAACATTATATGCAATGGTTCACTACATTCATGTTCCATTTGTTTAATTCTTGACCATTTAGGTAACAAATCTTTATGCCTGTGTCCAATTCTTTTCTTAGTGGAATCAGATACAAATGATTTGAATATCTTTATTAATACCAACTGTTATATTATGGTGTAATGGCTTCCCCAGTTATTTGACTTTATTTTTATTATTTTTTTAACATTTTTAAAGTTTTATTTATTTTTGAAAGAGAATGCACATAAGCTGAGGAGGGATAGAGAGAGAGGGAGACACAGAATCCAAAGCAGGCTCCAGGCTCTGAGCTGTCAGCACAGAGCCCGATGTGGGGCTCAAACCCATGAACCGTAAGATCATGGCATGAGCCAAAGTCGGACACTCAACTGACTGAGCCACCCAGGTGCCCCTTGACTTTAAATTTTATTCTGGGATATGGTAGTTTCATACTTTTAGTAGTAAAATTTGTATGTTGATTTTCATTTATTGAGCCCACTTTACATTCCTAAGATAAACTCCACTTGGTTGTAGTATATTATTCTTCACATATATTGCTGGATATGATTTGATAAATCTCTCATTAAGGGTTCTTCAATCTAATTTCATCAGGTACATTGGTCTGAACTTTTTTTTAAAGTTAAGTTCTATACCCAATGCGGGGCTTGAACTCATAACCCTGAGATCCAGAGTCACGTGCTCTACCAACTGAGCCAGACAGTCCTGAGCTTTCTTTGAACTGTGTTTATTTGGTTTTGATATCATGGTAATGTTGGCCTCATAAAATAAGTTGAGGTTGGGCACCAGAAAAAATCGTGAAGTTATTCATAGATAACTTTATGGGGTCACTTACCCTAGCTTCTCCCTCTCCCCAATCTGCCCAGTATGTTCTAGTTACCCAGGACTCCCCCTTTCAATCCTCTGGCCAGGAAAAGTCCCAGCTGGGGCTTTAGTTACTGCTGCCTGCCACACACTTCCATGGCTCTATTCAAGTTCATGGCTAAGCAGTGATTTTACCTCTGGAAGGGGAAAATGTGGTCAACTGTTAAGTTTGATCATACGTCAGTTCTTGTCTTCTTCAATCTGCCTGCCATTAGTTGTTTCAGAGTCCTCAAACTGCTGTTTTATGTATTTTAGCCACATTTTATAATTACATTCAGAGGGACAGACAGGGATGAGGGTGCTTACTTCATTTTACTGCGAACTGGCACTCATAAATTGGTTTCAAGGGGCACCTGGGTGGCTCAATCAGTTGAGTATCCATCTTTGGCTCAGGTCATCATTTCACAGTTCATGAGGTTCGTGAGTTCAAGCCCTGAATTGAGCTCACTGTTATCAGTGCAGAGCCCACTTCAGATTCTCTGTCCCCTGGTCTCTCTGCCCCTTCCCCACTTCCTTTCTCTTTCAAAAATAAACATTAAAAATATCTAAATGTGGTTTCAATTAATAATTTAGGTGTAGCTGCCTTTCCACTTTACTGTAGACTAAGCCCTCTCCTTTTCATCTCCTTTGTTGTACACTAAATTTCATAAAAAGAAAAAATTTAGAAACTCATACAATTTTTTAAAAAATTTTCATTCAGTTTTGAGAGACAGAGACAGAGTGTGAACGGGGGAGGGGCAGAGAGAAAGGGAGACACAGAATCTGAACGAGGCTCCAAGCTGTCAGCTCAGAACCCGACACGGGGCTCGAACTCATGAACGGTGAGATCATGACCTGAGCTGAAGTTGGATGCTCAACCGAGCCACCCAGGTGCCCCTAAAAACTCATACAATTAAGAATTTTGTCATCTAGAAAATCTTATTTTCCTTTGAGCCCATCTTTGCTCCTCATCAACTCCCACTGATTCTTCTACCTCTTTCATTAAGTCCAACCAAAGAGCAGACAGGAGGACAGACAGGCTGCTCCAACATTACCATGAGATTTCTGGGAGATTTTGGTCTCTGCTGTGAAATAAAGGATTCCCTGAATATGTAGTTTGCTTAAATTTTAGGTCTCCTTCCTGACATTTCTCTTGAAACAATCAATGAAGGAAGTGCATTGAGTGTTTCTTTATGACAGTCCTTAAGATTTTATTTATTTTTAAAAGTAATCTCTACACCCAACATGGGGCTTGAACTCACAACCCTGAGATCAAGTTACATGTTCCACCGATTGAGCCAACCAGGCGCCCCTATGACTGTCCTTTACACTAAGTGTGAGGGACATCAAGTACCCTAGTGTTTAAGAAGAGAAACATGTGATCACAGAATTGAAGAATTTGGGAACTGAAAGTAATTTTTGAGATTATGCCTCAGTTTAAGAGATGTGTTTGCACACTAAATTTAGGAGTCCATAGGTAAAATGGCTGGGGTCTCTAATGTCATAAAATCAAATGCACACAAGGCCAGCCTGGTAGACAAAATAGGGAATGGTAGAGGCTGTGATAAACTTTCCAGAGAAGATGGTCTTAAATTTATCCACCAGAGGGAATAGCCATTCCTCTCAGCTTCAGTTAATTGTTACCACAGAGGAACACATGCCCTCTGTCATCAGATCTTCCATTTTTTCAAGAGAAGTCAAATTGGGATTTCTTGTGAAATTTTTCTTTTCTTTTCTTTTTTTTTAAGTTTATTTATTTATTTTGAGAGAGAGAGAGAGAAAGAGCACCAGCAGGGGAGGGGCAGAGAGAGAGAGAGGGAAAGAATCACAAGCAGGCTCTGTACTGCCAGCACAGAGTCAGAGGCGGGGCTTGAACTCAAGAATTGTGAGATCATGACCTGAGCTGAAATCCAGTCAGATGCTTAACTGACTGAGCCACCCAAGTGCCCCTGTGATATTGTTCTTTAACATTGGCTGTTTAAAAAAAATTTTGGGGGGCGCCTGGGTGGCTCAGTCGGTTAAGTGTCCGACTTTGGCTCAGGTCATGATCTCACAGTCTGTGAGTTCGAGCCCCACATCGGGCTCTGTGCTGACAGCTCAGAGCCTGTAGCCCGTTTCAGATTCTGTGTCTCCCTCTCTCTCTGCACCTCCCCTGTTCATGCTCTGTCTCTGTCTCAAAAATAAACGTTAAAAAAAAAAAATTAAAAAAAATTTTTTTTAGGCTGCTTTCCCTCTCCCACAATACCTCGTGGTCTTCCTTTCCAACCCGGGCCTGGCAGGATGGCTCCTGCAAAGAAGGGTGGCGAGAAGAAGGACCGTTCTGCCATCAACGAGGTAGTGACCAGAGAATACACCATCAACATTCACAAACACATCCATGGAGCGGGTTTCAAGAAGCGTGCCCCTCGGGCACTCAAAGAGATCCGGAAATTTGCTATGCAGGAGATGGGAACCCCAGATGTGCACATTGACACCAGGCTCAACAGAGCTGTCTGGGCCAAAGGAATAAGGAATGTTCCGTACTGTATCCGTGTGCGGTTGTCCAGAAAAAGTAACGAGGATGAGGATTCACCAAACAAGCTCTATACGTTGGTTACCTATGTACCTGTCACCACTTTCAAAAATCTACAGACTGTTAATGTGGATGAGAATTGCTGATTGTCAAATAAAGGTATAAAACTGCAGGAAAAAAATTAATGTTTATTTTATTTTTGAGACACAGACAGAGGCAGAGAATGAGCAGGGGAGGGGCAGAAAGATTGGAAGACACAGAATCCGAAGCAGGATCCAGGCTCTGAGCTGTCAGCACAGAACCTGATGCGGGGCTCAAACCCACAAACTGTGAGATCATGACCTGAGCTGAAGTCTGACACTCAACCTACTGAGCCACACAGGCGCCCCTTGGCTGTTTTTAACAGTTTGGGCCAAATAAGACATAGCTATATCCTGGATATAGTACATAAGATATGACTTCTGGCTCAGGTAAAGGTTAAAATGCAGAGCAATGGAGATGGCATTCCCTTTTCCTATCATTACTTAACCACTGACCTTTGAAAAAGAAGTAGTGTTGTGAATTCTTTAGAATCTGAAGAGTGGAAAAGGGCTGATGGGTAGGCCTTTGGAGTAGACCAAAATTTGGGATACTTAAAATCCATGTCTTTTTTTTTTTTTTTTAATTTTTTTTCAACGTTTATTTATTTTTGGGACAGAGAGAGACAGAGCATGAACGGGGGAGGGGCAGAGAAAGAGGGAGACACAGAATCGGAAACAGGCTCCAGGCTCTGAGCCATCAGCCCAGAGCCCGACGCGGGGCTCGAACTCACGGACTGCGAGATCGTGACCTGGCTGAAGTCGGACGCTTAACCGACTGCGCCACCCAGGCGCCCCTTAAAATCCATGTCTTAAGCATTAAAATTGTACAGAAAGAGGCTTAGCTGCAGGATACATCTATGGGAAGTACATGGCATAAAGGTTAAATGCTCAGGCTTTGAAGTCAAAGAACTCTCCAAATATGTAGCTTTCTGATGATCTGACCCAATTCAAGAAACTCTATCATTCAAGTGACCTTTTATTACAGAAACAGCAAGTTACTTAATCTCAAACCCTAGTTTGCTCATGTGTAGTAAATACAATGTTGTGAGGATGAATACATACTGTTCAGTACATTGATGTAGAGTTGCTTGAAGGTATCTTGAGTAGCAGTGACATAATCAAACAGATGCTTTAGGAGGAATATTCTGGGGGTTGTAGGCTGAATAGACTGGAGTTTGGAAAAAGGCAGGATTTGGAAATAATTTTAACAAAGGGAGTATCTAAATCCTGAAAGGTGGATGAGATCATCAATAGCATGTACACATGCAGAAGATGTTGATGACAGAACCATGGAAAGTGCCACCTAGAAGCAGCAGCACAAAAGGAATGTTCAGAGAGGTAGGAGGAAATAAAACCAACGAACCAGGAATTTCAATGCCATGGAAAACAAGGGAAAATTTAACAAGGTGTAGAGCAAAACCAGCCTCCACTTTGCCGAAATCTTATTCATGCCTGCATTTTGGCTGCCATGAAATAATTATCAACTTTGAGACAATGGTTATTTGAATTCTATTCAAATGATCTTTACTAGGCACATGGACTAACAGTATAAAGGCATACCTCATTTTATTGTACTTTGCTTTATTTCTGCCCTTCACAGATATTGAGGCTTTTTTTATTTTTAAAGATTTTTTTCTTTTTTTTTTTAGGGGTGCTTGGACGGCTCGGTCGGTTAAGCGTCTGATTCTTGACTTCAGCTCAGGTCCTGATCTCACGGTTCATGAGCCAGAGCCCACATTGGGCTCTGTGCTGACAGTGCAGAGCCTGCTTGGGATTCTCTCTCCCTCTCTGCCCCTCCCCTACTCATGTGCTCCCTCGTGCATGCTCTCTCTCAAAATAAATAAATTTGTAATTTTTTTAATGTTTATTTTTGACAGAGAGTGCGAGTACACACGAGCAGGGGAGGGACAGGGAGAGAGGGGGACAGAGGATCCAAAGTGGGCTCTGCACCGACAGCATAGAGCCTGAGGCGAGGCTCAAAACATGAACCATGAGATCATGTCTTGAGCTGAGGTCCTACACTTAACTGAGAGCCAGACAGGTGCCCTGATACTGTGTGGTTTTTGTTTTTTTACAAATTGATGGTTTGTGGCAACTGTGCATCAAGCAAGTCTCTCAGTGCCATTTTTCTCATAGCACTTGCTCACATAGTGTCTCTGTGTCACATTTGCTAACTCTCAAAATATTTCAAACTTTTTCATTATTATTATAATTGTTATGGTGATCTGTCATCAGTGATTATGGCTCAGTGAAAGCAGGGATGATGGTTAGCATTTTGCTTTAAAAATTGTTTTCTTAAAATTTTCATTTTTTTATTTTTTAGAGTTAAGGTATGTACATTTTTTTTTTTTTTAAGTTTATGTATTTATTTTGAGAGAGTACACACGCTCACCTCTCTCTCGATGCCAGGCTGGAACTCACAAACTGTGAGATGATGACCTCAGCCGAAATCAAGAGTCAGACGCTTAACTGACTCAACTGAGCCGCCCAAATGCCCCTGTACAATGTTTACTAAAGACACAATGGTATTGCACACTTAATAGATGAACATAACTTCTATCTATATATAGGGAAACCAAAAAATTCATTTGACTCACTTTATTGTGACATTTACTATGTTATGGTGGTCTGGAACTGAACCTCCAAGTATCTGAGGTATTCCTGGTAACAGCATCTTAAACTTTGAAAAGATCTGGTTAGCTTATATACTTTCATACTTAATGCCAGAACCTTTAACCAAAATGTTAAGCAGGTGGTTATATTTGAACACAGGCACCAACTTCTTTCCAGTGACATTCATCTATTTTATTGTTGCAGTTAACATTTTCAAAAACTATGCTTTCTATAGATATTCATATTTGAAGATACTTCTAATCCTTTCTCTCCCCCACATCTCTTGTTCCTCCTGTGCTGTGGTTCTAACTGTAGAGTTTAGTTTCAAATTTTCATTACCTTGGTCACTCCAAGTTATCACTCAACAACAAATGCTCAGACAGGCACCTGGCTGGCTCAGACAGTAGAGCAAATGACTCTTGATCTCAAGGTTGTGAGTTCAAGCCCCACATTGGGCTAAAGCTCAGTTAACAACAACAACATCAATAAGAAGCAGCCCAGAACTGAACACCAAACTGAACATTGGTGTGAACCAATGCTAAGGATATGTTCCTCTCTCTTTGGATCAGATAAGGGACACAGGGAGTTCCTTCCAGGTTAGAAGTTCCAATGCTATCTCACCAAAATTAGCTGTTATTGGTAATGTAGGTTTGAACTTCCCTCCAAACCCCTACCTTAAGCATTAACATTTTAAGATTTTTATTTTTTTTGAGAGAAGAGGGCAGAGGGAGAGAGAGAATCTCAAGCAGACTTCATGCTCAGTGTGGAGCCCAACATCGGGCTTGATCTCATGACTGTGAGATGAGATCATAACCTGAGCCAATGTATCAAGAGTCAAATACTTACCGGACTGAGCCATCCAGTCATATATATTGCCATATATAATGTGTGGCTGATAAAAAAAAAAATACTTAGAATACAAAATTTAAGATACAGTTTTGTAGGGATGCTTCAATGGCTTAGGCAGTAGAGCATGTGACTCTTGATCTCAGGGTTATGAGTTTAAGCCCCATGCTGGGCATAGAACTTATTTAAACAAATGTATACACAAAAACACACAAAATAGCTTTTGAACTCTAGAGTAAATGACGGTCACTGCTATAACGCACATTTATTCAAGAATGACCAATGTACCACTCAATCAGAACCACCTATACTTAAAGAAAAAAAATTGTAATTTGAATGATCTTATAGTGCTTGATAAAAATGCAATTTCCCGGGGCGCCTGGGTGGCGCAGTCGGTTAAGCGTCCGACTTCAGCCAGGTCACGATCTCGCGGTCCATGAGTTCGAGCCCTGTGTCAGGCTCTGGGCTGATGGCTCAGAGCCTGGAGCCTGTTTCCGATTCTGTGTCTCCCTCTCTCTCTGCCCCTCCCCCGTTCATGCTCTGTCTCTCTCTGTCCCAAAAATAAATAAACGTTGAAAAAAAAAAAATGCAATTTCCCTATGTGTACTGATATGGAATAATCTCTAGGACTCAGATATTTAAAGGAAAGGAAGGCAGGTGCAGAATAAGCCCAGTATGCAGCCATTTGTAAAAAAGCAAAGAGGTGTACACGTTCATGCCACATGCACAGACCATGTGTGGAAGGACATACAATGGATAACACTGACTGCCTCTGGGAAGGGGCAACACAAGAGGCAGACCTTTTAAGCCATATATTCCTTTACACCTTTAAAATTTTAAACGTGTGTGTAAACCATCCGTTCAAGTAAATACCTACAAGAAAGCCATCTTAAAATGTACAGCCTTGGGGTGCCTGGTGGCTCAGTTGGTTAAGTGTCAGATTCTTGACTTCAGCTCAGGTCATGATCTCACAGTTCCTAGGTTTGAGCCCTACATTGGGTCTGCTCTGAGCAAGAAAACATTGAGCCTGTGTGGAATTCTCTCTTGGAGACAGGGGAGAGGGGAGAGGGGAGAGGGGAGAGGGGAGAGGGAGAGAGGGAGAGGGAGAGAGGGAGAGAAGGAGAGAGGGAGAGAGGGAGAGAGGGAGAGAGGGGGGAGAGGGAGAGGGAGAGGGAGAGGGAGAGGGAGAGGGAGAGGGAGAGGGAGAGGGAGAGGGAGAGGGAGAGAGGAGAGGGAGAGGGAGAGAGGAGAGGGAGAGAGGAGAGGGAGAGAGGAGAGGGAGAGAGGAGGGAGAGAGGGAGAGGGAGAGGGAGAGAGGAGAGGGAGAGGGAGAGGGAGAGAGGAGAGGGAGAGGGAGAGAGGGAGAGAGGGGGAGAGGGGGAGAGGAGGAGAGGGGGAGAGGGGGGGAGGGGGAGAGGGAGAGGGAGAGGGAGAGGGAGAGAGGAGAGGGAGAGGGAGAGGGAGAGGGAGAGGGAGAGGGAGAGAGGAGAGGGAGAGGGAGAGGGAGAGGGAGAGGGAGAGGGAGAGAGGAGAGGGAGAGGGAGAGGGAGAGGGAGAGGGAGAGAGGAGAGGGAGGGAGAGGGAGAGGGAGAGGGAGAGGGAGAGGGAGAGGGAGAGAGGAGAGGAGGAGAGAGGAGAGGAGAGAAAAGAGAGGAGAGAAGGAGAGAGGGAGAGGGAGAGGGAGAGGGAGAGGGAGAGGGAGAGAAGAGAGGAGGAGAGAGGAGAGGAGAGAAAAGAGAGGAGAGAGAAGAGAAGGGAGAGGAGAGAGAAGAGAAGGGAGAGGAGAGAGAAGAGCACATTCCTAATTAGGCTTATTCTGGCCCTCCTCAATCTTTTTAGAATGTTCTCCAGACAACTCTCATGGAATAGTCAAATTTGAGACCAATGCTATGAACGTTATCTTTCTAGGACACTATAAAATTTGCCCTTTATTGGGAAAAATCTTTATTCATGTTTTTGTTAACAAGCAGGAAAAAATTACTTAAAATAGTCTTGACTTACCAGAGATCTGGGGGTGCCTGGGTGTCTCAGTCGGTTGAGCATCTGACTTTGGCTCAGGTCATGATCTCACCATTCAGGAGTTTGAGCCCTGCATCAGGCTCTGTGCTGACAGCTTGGAGCCTGGAGCTTGCTTCAGATTCTGTGTTTCCCTCTCTCCTGGTCCCTCCCCCAATCGCTCTCTTTCTCTCAAAAAAATGAATAAACATTGAAAAAAACAATAAAAACTAGAGATCTTTTGCTATGCTGTTCATGCAGTTCTGCATTTTCAATTCTAACTTATCCAAAGAAACAGAAGAAATAGTAGTGGTGAAGAAAAAGAAAATTCTAATTTGGAGTGTATCATTTAAATGGAGGTAGGTGAGAGGAATCAATTTGTTTTATTATGGTCATCATTAAATTACTGTAACAAAGTAACAGGGAAAGCCAGCCTGAGATGCAGAGAATAACTAATAATTAGTTACCAAAACAACTGATTCCAGAATGTATTATCAGGGTGATAACCAATGCCTCTTTTAACTCAAGTTTATAGTTTTCTTTAAAAAATTGTCAAAGCAGAAGATATTAACAAATCCAAGTTATTTCACACAAGATGGTTAATGTGGGTCTAGCCACAACTATGAAACCATTACATCATGCAAAAAATAAGTAGTACTGGAACATTTATTTTCATAAAAAATTTAAACTGCGCTAACTATAGCTCCTACTGAAACCTGACTCAATTTCAATCCTGTCACATAAGTGGATCTGTGATCTTTTGTTAGTTAGCCACTCTGGGCTTCAGTGTTCTCATCTGAAAAATAAGAAATACAGCACTGTCACTTATTCTTATCGTTATGATAGGTTAAAACGGGAAATGACCAAGCATGGTATGTTGTGTCATTAGTGTGTGACAAAATGTCAGTTCTTGCCTTCTCTCTCAAGAGAACTGTGGAAAACAAAATTCCAAAATTTTACTGGGCAACTAATTATTCAAAAGAGTAAAAGGAGACCCAGAAACATTAAAAAAAAAAAAAAAAAAAAAAAAGGCTTGCCAATGTTACATAGTATATGTGACAAAATTGGTAAAAAAGCCCAAGTTTCTTGTTCTAGTTCTCTGGTAGTCGTCTCCTACAGTTTCCTGGTTCTCTAAGGGTCCAGGGAAAGATTCTGACCAAATTAAGAAGTTAAGCCAATAGACTACTGAATTATAAATTCTTCTGAAATTATGTGCTCAGGTAGCATAACAAGATGTAAGTACCCAAAAAACTTGAATATGGTTTTACTGAAGCATAAGTCATTTCAAAGCAAAAGTAGTTTATGAGTCAATTCTAACATATAATACATTTAAGTCATTATATGAATTTAAGTTTTTATTTGTGTATTTCACTGTAGTGCTGTGACAACAAAATGACATCTGTGTACCAGAGCATACATACATCAACAGTAAGATGTAACTTCTCATTACACCACTGCTAGAATATTTAGCTTTTTGTAGGACACATAAGCATGTAAGATGGCCACACCAAATAATTTTCTGGTTTTTCTCCTTAGATAACCTTAATTTTTTATCAGTAATACTTTATCAACCTCACTGTTAAGAGAACTGTAAATTATGTGGGTGATGGGCAGGGGGAGGAATCATTCAACTGTGTTACACTGTAATAGTTTGCTAGAGTAATCTCACACACACCAATAAGGAACTGTCATCATAATTAAGGGCTAGTTACTGTTGTTAGTTGCACAATGATAAAGTTCTTTTGAAAATATTGGTTAGCCCACTTATATATGAAAAATGCCCTTTCCACTTATGCAGAAGAAAAAAATATTCAGAAAGTTATTTTTGGCCTTGCTATGTCAAAAAGTCAACTGTACAAAGATCTACGTGTCAAACCTAAAATTATAATTTTAAAAGTCTATTAAAAACAAAAATGTCATGCATTTTTATTATCAATTATGCAGAGGCTTTAAAACTGTTGCAAGACCATATAGTATATATTAGCTTTTATACTGCTAATGCACAACTAACAGCAAACTTGATTAGATTAACAGAAATCTGTCTTAATTACACCTTTATATATCACACTAGGGACAAATGCCACAAGATCTGCAGAAACATTCAGTTCTGAGCACTTAAATGGCAGGATAACTTTTTGTGTTGAAATCCGTCACATACAGAATAAAACAAAAAGAAAAAATTCTGCAGTTCCACGTTACAAAAAAACGTACTGCTGTAAAATATTAAGAAGGGCAAAGGATATCATCTATAACACAAAGGAACATCTAGTGTCAAAGAGCAAACAAAACTAAATAAAAATATCAAAATACACATAGCAACTGAAGCACAAATACTGCATTAAATACAGTAAAGATTTAATAAGACTAGTTAATAAAAGACACAAAAATAGGGGGAGCTAGGGCAACCAGTAAATAAAACCAAAATAATGGGGAAAAAATCTGAACCACTGTTTTTCCCCTAGTTGGAGCACAATTTTTTTTTTGGGTGTCTTTCCATTCAATATAATACCTAACACTGTACATTAAGATATTAATGTCACAGAAAAACTTGGTTCTTCCATGAAATTCTTTAAATTCTTGATAAACTTTTCAAAGTAGACATTATTATGAATGAAAAACAACCAACAAATGGGCACCTGTTGTTTTTAACACTGCAGATTTACAGAAACTTTTTAAAAGTTATCATAATCCTTTTTGTCTTTTTTCCCCTCAGCTTCAAATCCATCGACTCCATCGCTATCCCTTCTTCGTTTCCTGTTGTTGTGGATGTTAAAACGTTGGCTCATTTGGGGTAATGGATCCATGCCTAGAACTTTGTGTATCTGGCGGAATGCAAGGAGTCTCAATGCAAACTGCAACAAAAAGAGCCAAAATTCAGAGTTAATTTTAAAGACAAAAATATTCATTCTTAACTAGGTTTAGGTCTCCATGTAACAATATAAAAAAGCATATTTGGTGAAATAACTTCAATAATATTAGTTTCACAACTGAAATACTGTGAAATACTGTTCTTGTTTTATATGTTCAGACTTTTCTGTATACATGCTATTTTGCTTTTTAAAACCTAAATTAAAAAATAAATCTTAAAAAAAATTCAGTATTATGTTCATTTGAAAAAATCTTGAGGGGCACCTGGGTGGCTCAGTCAGGTGAGCACCTAACTTCAGCTTAGTTCATGACGTCAGGGTTTATGAGTTCAAACACCATGTCAGGTTCTGGGCTGACACCTCGAGGCCTGGAACCTGCTTCAGATTCTGTGTCTCTCTCCCTCTCTGCCTCTCCCCTGATTGTACCCTGTCTCTCTCTCTCTCTCTCTCTCTCTCTCTCTCAAAAATAAACAAACATTAAAAAATTTTTTAAAGCCTTAAAACAATATACAGCAAAACAAAGTGTCTCTCATTCATGCAGTAAATCCCTGTTTGGTTTATAGTCATGTATTTTCCCATTTTTTCTGTGGATGACCATGTGTACAGGCTGCACATATATACATATACACACTTCCTCAGGTTTACAAAAAGGCCATTTCTTTAACTTGTTACTTCATGAACCAAAAATAAAAATTTCATTACATGGTTATGTACGCACAGGCATACATATGTTAGGCATCAATGTCACAAGATTTCACAAAACATAATCTATTCCTCAAATTTCTGGGAATAAACTAATTCAAGAAGATGTAATCATCTGATTATATGGCAAATTTTACTATATGGTTATAACCTTCAATGTAACTGTTTAGACTACTTCTTTAAAATGTTTACTTATTTTTGAGGTTGGGGAGGGAGAGAAGGAGGGAGACAGAGGATCTGAAGATGGCTCTGTGCTGACAGCAGAGAGTTTGATGCAGGGCTCAAACTCATAAACTATGAGATCATGACCTGAAGTCAGACACTTAACTGACGGTAAGCCACCCAGGCGTCTTTAGACTATTTTTTTAATTTTACATTTATTTATTTATTTTTGAGAGAGAGAGAGAGAGAGAGAGAGAAAGAGAGAGAGAGAGAGAGAGAGAGAGAGAGAGAGAGAGAGAGAACGAACACACATGAACAGGGAAGGGGCAGAGAGAGAGGGAGACAGAGAATCTCAAGCAGATTCTGCGCTGTCAGTGCAGAACCTGACGACTTGGACCTTAAACTCACTACCATGAGATCATGAGCTGAGCTGAAACCAAGAGTGGGAAGCTTAACTGACGGAGTCACCCAGGCACCCCAGACTATTTTTTTGAGATATAATTAACATATCCTAAGAATCACCCTTCTAAAATGTACAGTGTTTTTTAGTATACTTAACAAAGTTGTTCAACCATAACCACTGATTTCAGAACATTTTCACACACAACTCCCCCCCACCCCCCCTGCAAAACTATGACTCAATGGCAGTCATTCCTCAACCCCTTCACCCTTAGGTAGTGACAACCACTAATCCGCTTTTCTATGTCTACAAGATTTGCAGACTGTGGACATTTCATATAAATGGACTCCTACATTATATAGCTTTGTGTCTGACTTCTTTCACTTAATAAGGTTTTTAAGGTTAATCAGGTTAATCCATGTTATAGCATGTATCAGTACTTCATTCCTTTAAATGACTAAATAATATTCCACTGTACAGAATATATACTGTATTTGTTTATTCATTTACCAGTTGATGGGCATTTGGGATGTCTCCACTTTTTAGCAATTATGCATAATGCTGCTACGAACATTCCCGTACAAGTTTTTGTGTGGACATGTTTTCAGTTGTCTTGGGAATATACCTCGGAGTCTGTTTTCCAAATGGCTGCTATTGAGAATATTTTTAATACCTGTTGATTTTCTTCAGCTGAGATACAGTTGTTGGTTATAGTCATCTGTGTGAGAATTTACTATTCTAAAACTTTCCCCAATTATACAATTTCAGTTCCTTAGAACTTTGTGCCACATTATATTGGCTTTTGAAATCCTAAAAGTCCCCAAATCATCTGTGTTCATAAGGACTTGATAAGGTATTCTATTTAGTTTGTAATTCTGGATTTTCACCAGTAGTGGGTGCTTCTTTATCTCCTTTAAGCTATAAGGCAACTTTCTGAAGCCAGAACTAGGAATATTTACCATAACAGAATACAAATT
The DNA here is from genome assembly GCF_022079265.1 of Lynx rufus. Lineage (NCBI taxonomy): Eukaryota > Metazoa > Chordata > Mammalia > Carnivora > Felidae > Lynx > Lynx rufus. Next base: position 213,672,523 of record NW_025814823.1, on the reverse strand, counting down.
CTCTGAGAGAGACTTATGAAAGATAAACAGAGTAATTTTTTTCTGTATTAACAGAAAATATCCAAAGATACCTGGTATACAATAATGAATATTAATACATTTCTACCATAGGGCGCCCAGGTGGCTCAGTCGATTAAGAGTCTGACTCTTGGTTTTGGCTCCAGTCATGGTTCTTGAGTTTGAGCCCTGCATCAGGCTCTGTGCTGTCAGTGTGGAGCCTGCTTGGGATTCTCTCTCTCCCTCAATCACTCTGTCCCTCCCCTGCTCACGTGCACAACTGTGCACACTCTCTTTCAAAAAATAAACTTCAGGGGCGCCTGGGTGGCTCAGTCAGTTAAGTGTCGGACTCTTGGTTCTGGCTCAGGTCATGATCTCGTGGTTCGTGAGTTCGAGCCCTGTGTCGGGCTCTGTGCCGACATCTCAGAGCCTGGAGCCTGCATCAGATTCTGTGTCTCCCTCTCTCTCTGCTCCTTCCCCACTCATGCTCTGTCTCTCTCTGTCTCTCAAAAATAAACAAACATTAAAAAAAAAAGATATTAAACTGTGCCATCACTGTAAGACTCCCTTTCTTGTAACAATCCCTACCCCCATCCCAAACTCCTAGGAAACACTACTCTGTTCTCCATCTCTGTATTTATGTTATTTTATGAATGTTACAGAAATGGAATAATGCAATTAACTCCTTCACTATTAACAAGGACATCTGTGACTACCTCCTAAAGTCAGACCACTTTCTTCGAAGTCACGTTTAAACAAAAAAAGTGCCTTTCAAAAGTGAATTCTATTCGTTTTCGAATGCCCTGTTCCCAACCGTAAATTTCATTTCCCTTAGAATTTGTAAGTAATTCCTTCTTTAAGTACCAAGGAAGAAAGAAAGCCACTTAGGGTAACCATCTTCATCCCAAAAAAATTAAACCCAGAGAAATAAAAACAAAACTTGTCTAATACACACGAATTAGTAATTGTATAAAGTCTGTAAGATAATCATAAGGTTCTATTACTACCAATTACCCCTTAATATACTTTTGACACAATTTAATCTTAACATCTTTCAAATTCTAAATTACCCTTGCCAGAAGAGACAACAAATCAAGAACTTAAGCCCAACAGTTTAGTATCTTAGAGTGAAGTATTTCTGTTCATAGCTAGTTGCCTTTTCTCCCCTTAGTACAATTTTGGAATAAAAAAAAGGAAAGTTATAGGAGTTTTAGACTTTTTTTTTTCCATTAGGTTCACACAGTTTTTCCTTTCCATAATTCTTCTAATAAAACTGTTAACTGATAATAGCTAACATTTATTATGATCCTTCCATATATCAGATACAGTTAATAGTTATACACATTAACTCATTTAATCCTCCCCCAAATCCTGCTTGAGACAGATACTGCTTTGGTCTTTGTTTTATAGATAAGATGGAAGAGCTTATATTCAAACCTAGAGAGTCTTGACTCCAGAGACTACATTTTTAATTAACTACATTAGACAGCCTTTCCAGTGGCAGGGGAGGCTAAATTATAGGAATAACTACCAAAAACCACACAGCACATCACTTCTTAAAACCAGAGGACATAAACAATTCCTAAACTGATCATGATATATAACCTAATATTCAGATTTAATAAGACACTGAAAATACAGAGGTATTTTTATATTTATATAATATACTTACTTAGACATATAAATTATAGTTAAAATAATGCAGTTAAGATTACATTAGCGAAATCTAGTTTAAATTATATCTCCTCCAAGGGCTTACTAAAGAAGCACAAAAAAATACTATACATCCCAAAGAAGACATCCTATTGACTAACTGACACATGAAAAGATACTCAACATCACTCATCATCAGGGAAATACAAATCAAAACCACAATAAGATAGCACCTCACACCTGTCAGAATGGCTACAATTAACAACACAAGAAACAACAGGTGTTGGTGAGGATGTGGAGAAAGGGGAACCCTCTTACACTGTTGGTGGGAATACAAACTTGTGCAGCCACTCGGAAAAACTATAGAGGTTCCCCAAAACTTAAAAATAGAACTACCTTACAACTCAGCAATTGTACTACTAAGTATTTACAGAAAGGATACAACAACCAAAAAACAATCCGAAGGGGTACAGGCACCCTGATGTTTACAGCATCATTATTAACCAAAAGCCAAACTATGGAGAAAGCTCAAATGTCCACTGACTGATAAATACTCACACATGTACATTATGTATATATAAACACTACACACACACACACACACACACACACACACACACAGCAATCAAAGAGAATGAAATCTTTGGGGACCCTGGGTGGCTCAGTCAGTTAAGCATCCGACACTTGTTTCAGCTCAGGTCATCTCACGGTTGCTGAGTTCGAACCTCAACTGGATGTGTGGAGCCTGCTTCGGATCCTGGCGTGCGCGCTCGCTCTCTCTCTCTCTGCCCCTCCCCTGCTCCTGTGTGTGAGCTTTCTCTTTCTCTTTCTCTCTCTCTCTCAAAAATAAACATTAAGGAAAAAGTTCTAAAGTATAAAAAAAAGAACGAAACCTTGCCATTTGCAACGTGGATGGAGCTAGAGTCAGTCAGAGAAAGATAAATACCATATGATTTCATTTATATGTGGAATTTAAGAAACGAAGAAGATGAACATATGGGAGGAAAAAAAAAGAGAGGGAAACGAAACATAAAAAGACAAAGATAGATAACAAACTGAACGTTGATGGAGGAAGGTGGGTGGTAGATGGTGATGGGTATTAGGAAGGCACTTATGATGAGCACTGGGTGTCGTATGTCAGTAATGAATCACTGAATTCTATTCCTGAAACCAATATTTTACTGTATGGTAACTAACTAGAATTTATCTGTGTGTGTTTATTTACTTATTTTTTAAATTTGAGAGAGAGAGAGAGAGAGAGAGACAGAGAGAGAGCGAGCAGGGGATGGGGGCAGAGAGAGGCAGAGAGAGAGAGAGAGAGAGAGAGAGAGACTCTTAAGCAGACTCTATACTCAGCATTAATACTGCCATGGGGCTCAATACCATGACTCTGGGATCATGACCTGAGCTGAAATGAAGAGCTGGGTACTAAAATGACTGAGCCACCCAGACGCCCCAACTAATTAGAATTTAAAAACTTGAAAAGAAAAAAAAATACTATACAATGATTTCTAAAGGACAATTACAAAAAAGACAAAACTTTGGGGCAACTGGGTGGCTCAGTCAGTTAAACATCTGACTCTGGTTTTGGCTCAGGTCATGATCTTATGGTTAGTTAGTTCAAGCTCCGCATAGGGCTCAGCACTAACAGTGCGAAGCCTGCTTGGGATTTTCCCTCTCTGTCTCTCCTTCTCTCTCAAAAATAAAAATAAAATGAACATTAAAACACACACACACACACACACACACACACACACACACACACACACACCCCACAAAAAACCTTAAGGGCAGTGACCCAACAAAACTTTGGGATTAGGAATACACTGGTACCTGTGCACTGGAAGTGATGTCTTCACGCTGTTGGTCAGTCATTGTTGCCAAGGTATCAAATGGATCCTTCTCACAAGGATCCAGAAGTCCAGGACTACCTACAATCACCATAGAGAAAAAAAGGCATTAGCATTATCCATTTGTAAAAGAAAGAGTTATTATTCAACTATCAAATGCACAAACATTAAAAATGAGCCAAAACTTACCTTTAAGAATAATCCCTGAAGAAATGCACTCAAAAACTCTTCTCAGTGCATCTCCAGGGCTCTGAGGACTAGAAGCACTACTGATCGCCTTCTCGACTAGTAACTCCATAGCCTAAAAATAAAAAAATAAAAACTGTGTTTAATAACTTACAGACCAAAGGAATTACTCATTTTCAAACATCAGAATGAAAAATTACTTATTAAGTTGCTGTTAAAAGTTTTAAATACTGAAAACGTTACATAGAACAAATCACAAAACCAGAAAATTAAATATAAAAACAATCAAAATGAAATAAAACAAGTAATGAAAACAAAACTCATGAGGCAATATATAATTTACACTTTATTTATTTTTTTTTATTTTTGAGACAGGGAGAAACAGAGCATGAACAGGGAAGGGTCAGAGAGAGGGAGACACTGAATCTGAAACAGGCTCCAGGCTCTGAGCTGTCAGCACAGAGCCCGACGCAGGGCTCGAACTCACGGACCGCGAGATCATGACCTGAGCCGAAGTCAGCCGCTTAACCGACTGAGCCACCCAGGTGCCCCTACACTTTAAAAAGATATTATAATTTATGCTTAATGAAGAAAAATGCAAAATAAATTAATAGAGTTTGGTTTGTTTTTAGTTTTAAGTATTGCTGGTCTTTCCTATTAAAATGACAGTCCTTAAAATTCTTTAGATATTTAGGGCTCACATGTTTGTTCCTTAATACCTACAGTTAGAGTAGATCAATATCTCAAGTAAAGAAGACTTGTTTTTTCTTTAAAAACAATGTAGATTATCTAAATTTTCATTTAATGCACAACTGCACTTATATTATCCCTAAGGAAAATACAAATTATGCCTTCACTATAAATAAATTACATCTGAGAGACTCAAAATCTAAACCAATGAATAAAAGACAAAAGTAAAAGTATAGATTTAGAAAGAAACCACTTCAGAATATGGTTTGAATGGTCTATTAGAAACTTTGCTTTAATTTAGATTTTAAAACTTGAGATATAATTCACATAAGATCCATTCTTTTAAAGACTATAATTCAGTGGTTTTCAGTATACTTACAAAGTTGTTCAACCATAATCATTATCTAATTCCAGAATACTGCATCACCTCCACCCAACCCCCGCAAAAAACCTCCATATCCACCAGCTATCATTATCCATTTTCCCTTTCCTCCAACCCCTGGCAACCAGTAAACCACTTTTTATTTCTACAGATTTGTCTTTCTGGACATTTCACACAAATGGAACAAATATAAAATATGGCCTTTTGCATTTTGTGATAGTTTTTACTGAAATTTAAAAAGTATGACCACCAATACAATATTCAAAGAAACTAAACAGATTGAAACTACAATAAAATCCTTAAAATGATAACGAAGCTGGGGCACCTGGGTGGCTCAGTTGGTTGAACATCTGGCTCTTGATTTTGGCTCAGGGCATGATCTCAAGCTTCCTGAGATCAAGCCTGCGCTGGACTCTGTGCTGACAGCATGGAGCCTGCTTGAGATTCTCTCTCTCCACCCCTCTCCCACTTGCTCTCTCTCAAAACAAATAAACATTAAAAAAATGATAATGAATGAATTACTGGGACCTCATCAAAATAAAAAGCTTCTGCACAGCGAAGGAGACAATCAGCAAAACTAAAAGGCAACTGATGGAATGGGAGAAGATATTTGCAAACGACATAGCAGATAAAGGGTTAGTATCCAAAATCTATAAAGAACTTATCAAACTCAACACCCAAAAAACAAATAATCCAGTGAAGAAATGGGCAAAAGACATGAATAGACACTTCTCCAAAGAAGACATCTGGATGGCCAACTGACGCATGAAAAAATGCTTCACATCACTCAGCATCAGGGAAATACAAATCAAAACCACAATGAGATACCACCTCACACCTGTCAGAATGGCTAACATTAACAACTCAGGCAACAACTGATGTTGGCTAGGATGCGGGTAAAGAGGATCTCTTTTGCATTGTTGGTGGCAATGCAAGCTGGTGCAGCCACTCTGGAAAACAGTAGGGAGGTTCCTCAAAAAACTGAAAACAGAACTACCCTATGACCCAGCAATTGCACTACCAGGTATGTATCCAAGGGATACAGGTGTGCTGTTTCAAAGGGACACGTGCACCCCAATGTTTATAGCAGCACTATCAACAATAGCCAAAGTATGGAAAGAGCCCAACTGTCCATCGATGGATGAATGGATAAAGAAGATGTGGTATATATATATATACAATGAAGTATTACTCGGCAATCAAAAAGAATAAAGTCTTGCCATTTGCAACTACGTAGATGGAACTAGAGGGTATTATGCTAAGCAAAATTTGTCAGTCAGAGAAGGACAAATATCATATGACTTCACTCATATGAGGACTTTAAGATACAAAACATATGAACATAAGGGAAGGGAAGCAAAAATATAAAAACAGGGAGGGGAACATAACAGAAGAGACTCTTAAATATGGAGAACATACAGAGGGTTGCTGGAGGGGTTGTGGGAGGGGGGATGGGCAAAATGGGCAAGGGGCACTAAGGAATCTACTCCTGAAATCACTGTTGCACTATATGCTAATTTGGATGTAAATTAAAAAAAAAAATTAATAAAAAAAAGAAAAAATCAAAACAAAACAAAAATAATGAAGCTGAAAATACCTTAGTCAGAATCTATTTTTGTGTACCTAAAATGCTTATGAAGTTATATAATCTGAGATTTACCATATCAACCTATTCACCCTAAGGCCATTAGTCAGATTGTTTTGTTTTTTTTTTAATAATGTTTTTATTTATTTTTGAGAGAGACAGAGTGCAAAGAGGGGAAGGGCAGAGAGAGAGAGAGAGAGGGAGACACAGAATGTGAAGCAGGCTCCAGGGTCTGAGCTATCAGCACAGAGCCCAAGAACTCGTGAACAGTGAGATCAGGACCTGAGCAGAGTCGGAGGCTTAACTGACTGAGCCACCCAGGCGCTGCATTAGTCAGATTTAAGAAAATTTTTTTTAAATGTTTTAATTTTATTTTTGAGAGACAGAGACACAGTGAGAGCAGGGGAGGGGCAGAGAGAGATGGAGACAGAATCTGAAGCAGGCTCCAGCCTCTGAGCTGTCAGCGCAGAGCCCGACGTGGGGCTTGAACTCAGACTGCAACATCATGACCTAAGCTGAAGTCAGATGCCCAACCAACTGAGCTACCCAGGTGCCCCTGCATTAGTCAGATCTTTAAATAGCAATAACTAAAAAGTCTGGACATGTGGAGAAGTAACCCCAAACAAATTAGGAATAAATTATAGGAGAGTTGGAAATTTAAAGAGACAGTACACAATTAACAGGTACAAAAATAATAGCCGGCAGCATGAGACACTGATTAACAAAAATGAAAATAATGAATGTTCATATGATAAATGCAAATCACAATGAAAAAAATTAAGATGGTTCAGTTTACTCAGAAGAATGCAGGAAGATGTTCAAGCATTTTGTTTAAAGATTGCCATTTAGAAATTTTTAGAATTTTAGGGGTGCCTGGGTGGCATGGCTCAGTCAGTTAAGAGTCTGACTTCAGCTCAGGTCATGATCTCACGGTTTGGGAGTTCAAGCCCCACATTGGGCTCTGAGCTGAGAGCAAGGAGCCTGCTTGGGATTCTTTCTCTCCCTCTCTCTGTCCCTCCCCCACTTGCTCTCTATTCTCTCTCAAAATAAATAAAAATAAACCTAAAAAATTTTTGAGAATTCTAAGGAATCAGCTTCAGTTACTCAGACAACTCTATGAATGTGTAATAAATGGCTCTCCTTTTTTAGACAAATCAAGTACTATTTTAAGATGTTCAACAGACTGTGAAATCATTGACAAATCAAAATCAATGACATTTTGAACTCCTGTGCCTAGCATAAGTAGCCAACATGTAGAAATTACTCAATAAATGTTTAGGAAACAAAATGCTTTTGAAAATAATGTGAGAACAGTCCTGGTCATAAGAGAAATTAAAGGTGGTAATTATCAAAATTCCTGATGCTGTGCTCAAAATACAACACTGAGTTACAAAATATGCAACTTTCACAAATACAGGTGACCCTTGAATAACATGTGTTTGACTAGTGTGGGTTCACCAATACATGGATTTTGTGAAAATAAATATATTAGACGGGTACCAGGCTGGCTCAGGCAGTAAAGCATGCTCTTGATCTCAGGGTTGTGAGTTTGAGTCCTACATTAGGTGTGGAGATCACTTAAAAATAAAAATCTTTAATAAATAAGTAGGACAATATTTTGGACATTTGTGATAATTTGAAAAGACAGATGAGGGGCACCTCAGTGGCTCGGTCAGTTGAGCGTCTGACTCTTGTTATCGGCTTGGGTCATGATCTCATGGTCATGGGATTGAGCCCTGTGTTGGGTTCCATGCTGGGTGGGGAGCCTGCCTGGGATTCTCTGTCCCTTCCCCGCTCACTCTCTCAAAATAAATAACATCAACATTAACGACAACAACAAGATGAATGTAGCCTTGATATATCAAAAGAATTTAAGAAAAGTTAGGCATTACTATAAGAACAAAGGATGTAATATATACAACATGCAAAATGTGTTAATGGACTGTGTTATTTGTGAAGCTTCCTATGAAGAGCAGGCTATTAGTAGTTAAGTTTTTGGGCAGTCAAAAGTTGTACACGAATTTTTAACTGTGTGGGGATTGGTGCCCCTAACCCCTACGTTGTTCAAGGGTCAACTGTATCTCACACTTTTAATAAGTACTTTTAGAAAATGTTAAGAGAAAAAAAGTATTAAATAATCAGCTGTAGTCTTGGTATGTCAAGACACAGGGTGTGTTTCAAGTAATTCAAAGTTTTATCAAAATCTACTTATTAACCCTGAAAAGTGAGGATTTATGATTTATACTTGCAAATAAAGGTATAGACTAATTAAAAACCAAAAAGGAAATAAATTACTTGTGGAAAACCAAAGTCAATATATAAATACCCACAATAAAACTAGGTCAACGATCTGCCTTCTGAGATCATTTGCTATGAAGCAAGCAATTTAAAAATATTAATTTTCGGGGCGCCTGGGTGGCTCAGTCGGTTAAGCGGCCAACTTCGGCTCAGGTCATGATCTCGCAGTCTGTGAGTTCGAGCCCCGCTTCGGGCTCTGTGCTGACAGCTCAGAGCCTGGAGCCTGTTTCAGATTCTGTGTCTCCCTCTCGCTGACCCTCCCCTGTTCATGCTGTCTCTGTCTCAAAAATAAAATAAAAACGTTAATAAAAAAAATAAAAAAAAAATAAAAATATTAATTTTCTTCAGAACATGGTAATTTTCTAAGCAAATGTCTATAGTTGGGAAAGCAACAAAAATAGTATGCACGTGGTTTATAAACTCCGAAATGTATGCATTTGAAAGTAAAAAGTAAACATTAAAGATGAACAGAATCAAGAGAAATAATATTTAGATTATAAAGAATCTTGGTAGCTGAAGCTATGGAGAGAGAAAAGCTCTCCATATTAAATGATTTGAGATCTACAATTTTAATATTTGCTTTAAAAGCCACTTGTGGGGGGAGGGGCTCCTGGGCGGCTTAGTCAGTTAAGTGTCTGACTCTTGGTTTCAAGTCAGACCATGATCTCATGACTCATGAGTTCAAGCCCCGCATCAGGCTCTGTGCTGATAGCGCAAAGCCTACATGGGATTCCCTCTCTCTGCCTCTCCCCTGCTTGCTTGTTCTCTCCCTCTCTCAAAATAAATAAACTTTTACACACATACACTCATGGGTTCCTTTCTGGCATTCAAGATGTTGAAGTGAGGATGTGGTGGGTCCTTCAGTGTGAAATTCTGGATTTCCCTAGGTCTTCTAGTAGGAGCCATGATCAACTGTGCTGACAACACAGGAACCAAAAAACTGTGTATCATCTCTGTGAAGGAGATCAAGCAACGACTGAACAGACTTTTCACTGCTGTTGTGGGTGACATGGTGATGGCCACAGTAAAGAAAGGCAAACCAGAGTTCAGAAAGAAGGTACAACCAGCAGTAGTAATTTGTCAATGAAGGTCATACCAGAGAAAAGATGGTGTGTTTTTCTATTTTGAAGATAACAGAAGGGTCACAGTAAACAATAAAGGTGAAATGATAGGTTCTGCTATCACAGGAGGAGCTGCCAAAGAGTGTGCAGACTTGTGGCCCAGGATTTCATCCAATGCTGGCAGTATTGCATGTTTCTTTGGTATATTGTTTAAAAAAAAAAAAATTATTTGCCCCGTAACCCAAACCACTTATGAAGCCTATTTTTCCTTCTCATCTCTAGTTGTACTAATTAGGCTTACAATGTGGCAAGCACCATGCTAAGCACTTTATTTTTTATGCTAAGCACTTTATTTTTATTTTTCTAAATGTTTATTTAAAAAGAATTTTTTTAAGTTTGTTTATTTTTGAGAGGGTGAGACAGAGCACAAGCGGGGGAGGGGCAGAGAGAAGAGAAGGAGACACAGAATCTGAAGCACGCTCCAGGCTCCGGTCAAGTGTTCAGCACAGAGCCCCACATGGGGCTTGAACCCACAAACTGTGAGATCATGACCTGAGACGAAGTCGGTCACTTAACCAACTGAGCCACCATACGCCCATATTTATTTTTGTGAGAGAGAGCGAGAGCGAGAGAGAGAGAGCGCGCGTGCACGCAAGTAGGGGAGGGGGAGAGGGAGACACAGAATGTGAAGCAGGCTCTAGGCTCTGAGCTGTTAGCACAGAGCCAGATGCGGAACTTGAATCTACCAAAGGTGAGATCATGACCGGAGCGGAAGTTGGATGCTTAACCGACTGAACCACACAGGTGTCCCACGTGCTAATAAGCACTTTAAATGCATAATTTAATTTAATCCTCATAACTAGATGCTACTATACCTGAATTTTAAAGACTGGGGGGGAAAATCTTAAAGACGTTAAATAACTTGTCCAAGGTTATGCAGCTAAACTGTAAAAATTAGGTTGAGATTTGAACCCAGGTCTGATTTAAAATGTTTTTGTTTTTAAAAACCACAACTATATTGCAATGTATATCCTTTATCAATGGGTGATCCAGACCAGTTAACTAGTTTCCTTGGATATTAGTTTCTTTCTTTTCTTTTTAAAGATTTAATTAAGTAAGCAGGCTTCATACCTAGTGCGGAGCCCAATATGGGGCTTGAACTCAGAACCCTGGGATCAAGACTTGAGATCAATAGTCAGATACCCAACCAACTGAGCCACCTAGGCCTCCCTAAAAGATTTTACGTAGTCTCTACACCCAATGTGGGGTCCAAACTCACAACTCTAAGATCAAGAGTCGCACATTCCACTGACTGAGCCAGCCAAGTGTCCCACTGACTTAAAAAAACATCTTCTGAGACTGTGAGAACACAGATACTTTCATTTGGTGGCAAAGTAAACGGGTAAACCCTTTTTTAGCATACAACTGACACGCTCAAAGATTTACAATAGGGCTATTATATTTAATGTAAGCACAATCTAACACTAGGAAGTCTGGTTATATAACAGAAATAATAGTAGTTATCCTCTTTATTAAAACTAGTGCTTATTGAGTGCTTATTATAAACTAAGCACTATTCTAAGCTCTTATGTACATTAACCAATGTAAATTCCCACAATCACCTTTTAGGGGCAGATAGGACTATTATTCCCATTTGACAGATGAAGATGTTAGTAATAATAAAATAGGACTTTATGAATATCATTTACAACAAGCAACTGTATACACAAAATCCATTTCTATATTCTAGTTGACACAGGTTAATATTGATACATGCATGACAGACTTTCATTCCCATGTCCATTTGCAGGATATTGTATTTTTGTATTACATTTATGCAGTAACACCTCATTTCAGACTCAACAATTCTTGGTAAAAATTGTCATGTCTTGTGAGAATAATTTTTTTACAGCTTTTGGTGATTAGGGGGTACATGTGTAGATGGTTTAAGTAGATGGTTTTTGTTGGGGGGTAGCTAAGTGCTACATTATTATTTTTAAACTAAAGTGAATGAGACAATACCCTTCAAGTGTAATTTGCTGATTCTTTTACAAGCTAAGACAATGTTATTTCTTCGCCCTGAATGTCAGTGTCCTATCATTTAAAAACTCTTCACTGGTTCTAAAAGTTACAGGCAGGGGGCACCTGGCTGGCTCAGTCAGTAGAGGATGTGACTCTTGATTTTAGGATGGTGAGCTTGATCAAACCCCATGTCGGGTGTAAAGATTACTTAAAAAGAAAAAAGTGATAGGAACTCTCTTACTATAAGCCACCACCACTAAAACCTAAATTACTTATATTCTTGCGAAAAAACACAACAAAATATGTAGAAAGAAATAATCACATATTTCAACAGCTATTTGAGCACAAAGCAGAAGAATTATGGCAGTTCCCTCAGCCTCTTTGAGAACTGTTCTTTAACATTTGGCAGATCATTCTTTTAAAAAGTGAGGTAGGGGCACCTGGGTAGCTCAGTCGGTTAAGCATCAGACTTTGCCTTGGGTCATGATCTCATGGTTTGTGAGTTTGAGCCCCTCGTCAGGCTCTGTGCTGACAGCTCAGAGCCTGGAACCCGCTTCATATTCTGTGTCTTCCTCTCTCTGCCCCACCCCCGTTTATGTGCTCTGTTTCTCAAAAATGAATAAACGTTTAAAAAAAAATTTTTTTTTTAAATAAAAAAAAGAAGTGAGGTAAAATTCAGGGCGCCTGGGTGGTTCTGTCAGTTAAGCGTCTAACTCTTGATCTTGGTTCCAGTCAATCTCATGGTTCATGAGTTTGAGCCTCGTGTTAGGCTCTGTGCCAACAGCACAGGTCCTGCTTGGGATTCTCTCTCTCCCTCTCTGCCCCTCACCCACTTGCTCTCAAAAATAAATACACACAAGTTTTTAAAAAGTAAGGTAAAAGTCACATAATATAAAATCAAGTACTTTAAAGTGAATAATTCACTATGTTGTGCAACACCTCTAATTCAAAACATTGCCATAATTTCAGAGTAATACTTCTTATCCATTAAGTAGTTTCTCCCATTTCCTCTTTCCCCCCATGTCTCTGGAAGCCCATCAATTTGCATTCTGTCTGTATGTATTTGTTTATTCTGGATATTTCACACAAATGTAATCACATAATGTGACCTTTTGTGTCTAAGGCTTCCTTCACTTAACACAGTATTTTGGAGGTTCATCTATGTTGTGACAGGTTATTCTTTTTATAAAATATTCCTTAACTTCATATATACTGTTCATAAATATAATATATAATAAACATTAAAAAAATAATATGTCCTTTGTAAATTATACCATAGTATACCATTATAGAGGTATACCATTCTAAAAGAGGTTGAGATACCACATAGCAACACTGATGCCAGGCCAACCTGACAACAGCTCTGTCTTTTCTTTACTTCATCACCATGGGTTTAGGACAAAAGAACTACTTTGAAGGCAAAGTACCATTTCAGTACTCACTGTAGTGGTAAATGAAAGCCTAAAAGCAGGCACTGTTACTTAAAGATTTACTCAAATAATCTGAATGCTAAATAAAACTAAAGATAATAAAGTTCATAAAAAATTTCAAATTTATTTTATGAAATCAAGAAAAGTTACTCTTTGCTTAAGGTGACAGCACAAACCCAAACTTCACCATCTCTGGCCCAAAACATGATTAAGAAATATGTTACAACACATACCACCCAAGCAAAAATGTAACAGCTTCAACCAAAAACAGAGGAAAAGGTCAGTGAAAGAACTTTCCAAGAAATTGCAGGCCTTGGGCAACTCTCCACGTAGCTCCCAACTTGGTTCTCTAGACAGAAGATGGGGGTGGGGGTGGCAGTTGAGTGAGAAAACTCCAAAAAATTTTAGCAATAACTTTCCAACCCAGAGAGGTTGGAAAGATATAACAAGTCATATTGAAGGTAATTCCAGAAGAAATTTTCCTAAATGTAAAAAACCCTTTTCCTTCTACCTCCCCTTCCATCTTAACAGAGAAAGGAAAAGAGTAGAATTCACCATCCTGAAGACTCTTGCAGAAAGGAGGAAGGAAAGAACAAGAAGAATCCTAATTATCCACATCTAATTATCTCTAAATAGACATTTGGCTAACATGTAGATAAAAAAGAAAAAAAAAACATCTTTCAAAGGAGTAAGGGTAGGAAAAATGTATTACCAAGGATGGCTGTAAACTCTCAAGTGTCCCAAAGTGGCATCACATACCCAAATACTCTGTTGGTTCAGGGAAATGGAAGTAGTTTCTACAAGGAGAAGGTAAATAGGCTTGGAGCGGGGGTGGGGGGTAGGGGTGGGGAAGAGAGCAGATTCTGCATAGGCGAAAAAGCTCTAGGTGTCCACCCTGGGTTTGAACACTAAAGCCTGAAATGTGTCAATGGAATCTACCTCACACAATAGCACAGCACATTCAACCAAGATATAGTAGAGAGCACAGCCTATGTCTGGAATAAGGCTGGATACAGCAAATCCATATATCTTTCCAATAAACAATCCTCAAAGCAGAGCTCACAGGAGAAGAAAAAGAAACGGATTTTAAAAGGCACAGACAGATTCAAAGACAATTCTTGTTTGGATGTCTCAGCACAAAAACAATTTTGTAATCGAACTGACAACTAAGGAGAAGAAAAAACAAAAACAAACTAGACATGACATCTCTATATTTGGGTGGAATGTACCATGAAAAACAGAGATGAAAAATCTATTCTCAGAACTGAGTGATGTTGATGTGTCGATACAGGTTCACTGCTTGTAACTAATGTACCCCTCTGGTGAGGAATATTGACAGGGAGGGAGTGAACATGTGAGAGCAGAAGATCCAAAAACTACTCTAAAAAATTAATGTCTATTAAAAAAAAAAAAATTTAAAAACCTGCTGTGGAAGCGCCTGGTTGGCTCAGTCAGTTCAGCGTCCGATCTCACACTATGTGGGTTTGAGTCCTGCATCAACTCTGTGCTGACAGTGTGGGGCCCGCTTGGGATTCTCTGTCTCCTTTTCTCTCTCTGCCCCTGCCTGCTCTTTCTCTCAAAAATAAATAAACTTAACAACAACAACAAAAAACCTGTTCTGAAAGAATCTCTCTGCTAACATTCTGAGTTGTAAGAGAGAACCTGATCAGCAAAAAGCCAATAAAATTAAGAACTCAAAGTTGAGATGAAAAGCAAGATTAGAGCTAATAAAGCACACTGAAACATAAAATAACATTATTACAGAATAAATGAATTATAAATAGTAAAGAAAAATACAACATAACTGAAAACCAAGGTACTGCCAAAGAGACAATCATAGGGATACAAGAGGAAAGAGAACAAGACTTAAGATAATTACGAAGATAAAAGATATGCAAGACAAAGGCAATCCAACGTAAGGAAACCTGGTTTCCCTAAAATAGAGAATCCTATTAATCAGAGGGGAGCCTGGATGGCTCAGTTAGTTAAGTGTCTGACTCATCATTTCAGCTCAGGTCACAATCTCAGGGTTCGAGAGTTTGAGTCCTGGTCAGGCTCTGTGCTGACAGCAAGGAGCCTGCTTCTCTTCCTGGCCTGCTCCCTCTTAAAAGAAATAAACTTTAAAAAAATTAAAAAAAAAAAATTAGACATAATGGAAGATTATTTCTCCCCTAACTGAAAGAAAAACCAAATCTCCAGGACAAAAGGACATAAAGATTAAAAAAAAAAAAAAAAATGCTGATATTAAACAATAGATTCCAAGACATAATTTGGTTAAGGTAATGATATGGAAGAATAAAGAAACAATTCTTTCAATAGCCTGTAAAAAAAACGTCAGGGCAAAAAAATTAGGCTGAATTTAGATTTACCAATACACAATGCTGGAAAATAGTGGAGCAAAACTAAAAATGGAGAGAGGGAAAACTGTGACCTAACAATGAATTTCTCATTAAAGTAATGGCGATTGGCAGAGATTCTCAAATGTGAGAAATTTTTAAAAACTTACACATCTTTTGATAAAAACTATTTGATGATAAAATGCAGTCAATCAGGAAATGAAAAGGCAAAGCCCCAGTAAAAAGACCTAGTGGTTGGCATTGAACCATTAAAATACAGAACATTAAACAATCATACAGAATATGGCTACAGAAGGTAAATGTAGTTTATTTTTACACTTTTAAAATTTAAAACGTGTAACTGTGTAAATTGACCTGTTTTCTAAATGGAATCAGTATATATTAAGATAAGTTAATCAAGAAACAGGTGTAAATACATTAAAGAAATAAATGGAATGAACAAAAGAAATAACAAACCCAAGAAGGAAGGGGTAAGGGGAGGATGTATAAGTGATCATTTTCTCAGCTTTTATAGGTGAGAGGTTGGCAGATATTATCTAAAACTGTTAAAAGAGATAGATGAATAAGAATAGTATATAAAATAGAAGGGCAACAATTAATAGTCAAAAAGAAAAAAATTCACACATAAAAAGGACAAGAAAAGAATAAGAATTATGGTAAAGCACAGAAGAAAACAAAGGAAACACGAAATACACTCCTACTAGACATGCTAACGAAAACTAGAGTTTCAATATTAATCAATGAACAAGGCTTATTAACTCTCGGCAGAAAGTGTTAAAACGGGGGGCCCTTTATAATGGGAAAGGGTTCATATTCACAATGACAAAACTATATTAAGTGTTTATGTCCAAAATTATTACTGCAACAAAACAGTAAAGCACAAACTATAGGAAACAGAAACACAATAGAAATAGCGGATTTTAATTCTTTCATCAATCCACGGATAAACAAAGTAGACAAAATATATGTAAGGAAAAATATAGAAAGATGATTAAACTGAACTAAGGAGTAAATGTTGTTTGCTGTAACTTTTTTTTTTAATTTTTTTTTTTTAACGTTTATTTATTTTTTTGAGACAGAGAGAGACAGAGCATGAACAGGGGAGGGCCAGAGAAAGGGAGACACAGAATCTGAAACAGGCTCCAGGCTCTGAGCTGTCAGCACAGAGCCCGACGCGGGGCTCGAACTCACGGACCATGAGATCATGACCTGAGCCGAAGTCGGCCGCTTAACCGACTGAGCCACCCAGGCGCCCCACTGTAACTTTTTAAAAAATATTGATTTATTTTGAGAGGGAGGGATAGAGAGAGAGGAGAACAGGGGGAAAGGCAGAGAAAAGAGAATTCCAAGCAGGCTCAATGCTGTCAGCACAGAGCTGGGCGCAGGGCTCAATCTCATGAACTATTAAGATCATGACCTGAGCCGAAATCAAGAGTTGTCCCCTTAACTGGCTGAGCCACCCAGGTGCCCCAATATCTTACTGAGAACACCTCTTTAACGTGCCCATATAGATTATAAAAATGGTATATATCAGACTGCAAAGCAAAACTTTAAATTCTAAAAACTGTAAATAGAATACCTTTATCAGATTACAATGCTATAAAAACTAGAGCTTATTTACAGAAATAAAAGCAACCCTCCTTCAATCACAATGAATTCAAAAATTCCCTCAAAACTACTCTTTGCTTAAAGACCATGTGAAGACAAATTTCAGATTACATAGAAAATAAAAAGAAAATATTACATATATAGCCAAAATCTGTGTTAAAACCTCTACATAATTAAAGAGTGAATGAGAGTGGGGGGATGGGTGAAATAGGTGATAGGGATTAAGGAGTGTACCTGTCTTGATGAGCACTGGGTGATGTATAGAATTGTTAAATCACTCCATTGTACACCTGAAACTAATATTACACTGTATGTTAACTATACTGGAATTAGAATTAAAGAGAGTGAATGAAACAAGTACCCATCTCAAAAAGTTTGTAAAAGAACAATAAAATAACCCCCCACCCAAAAAATATAAAGAGATGAAATTAGAAATAAATAGGAAAATGGTAGATCTGGCAAATAAACCCAAGGAGCTGATTCTTTGGGGACAGGAAAAAATAATATGAAAAGTAAACCACTGCCTAAATAAGACATTTTTAAATGTCAAAATACTGACATTCTGGTGTGTTATAAATAATCAAAAAATTGGTGTATTTTTGTTATATGTACACGATTTCAAAAGATCAGCCATCAGGTGAAATAGCCTCAAGGGCACCTGGGTGGAGAGGACTGAAGTTAAAGGAAGCAGAAAGCAAAATGATAATGTATAGGGCATATATTTTTATACACTAAAAACCTGAGGGGCACCTGGGTGGCTCACTTGGTTGGGATTTCGACATCAATTTAGGCCATAATCTCGTAGTTCGTAAGTTCGAGCCTTGCACTGGGCTCTGCACTGACAGCTCAGAGCCTAGAGCCTGCTTCGGATTCTGTGTTTCCCTTTCTCTTTGCCCCTCCCCTGCTCTCTCTCTGTCTCAAACTAAATAAGTAACCATTTTGGGGGCGCCTAGGTGGCTCAGTCAGTTAAGCTTCCCACTTCTGCTCAGGTCATGATCTCAGGGTTTGTGAGTTCAAGCCCCCCAGCGTGCTCTGTGCTGACAGCTCACAGCCTGGAGCCTGCTTCGGATTCTGTGTTTCCCTCTCTCTCTACCCCTCCCCTGCTCTCTCTTCTCTCAACAATAATAAACATTAAAAAAATATGAAGTTAGGTAATGCTTAATACAATTTTATATTAAAATATATTAAGAATTTTGTGAATTCTGACCACATATAAATACTGAAACACTCATTCATTTTGCTCTTATATGCTAACTACAATTGTTGGCTAGTGTGATCAATCAAAAGGAGAATTACAAAGAAACAAAATAATAAAGATGCTGCAAGTACTTAAACCCTGAGACAGCAAAATTCTATCATGTAAAAATCTGAATATCTAGCTGAATTGGTCAATTTTTCTAGGAAAATGGAAGTTGCCAAAATGAAGCTCAGGAGAGAGAAAAATTAGACTAATTAATCAACAGAAAAAATTGAGAAAATGCTACCCCATTTCTTGAAAGACACTGGGAAATAGGTGGCTGCTGCTCTCTGAGCTTCACAATGTCACCCAAGGACAAAAAGAAAGATGGCAGAAAGTTGGCCAAAAAAGACAAAGACTCAATGAACGAATCGAGCCCAAAAAGAAGTGGCCCAAAGGCAAAATTTGGGACAAGCTCAATAGATAACCTGGTTTTGTTCGACAAAGCAACATATGACACTCTGTAAGGAAGTTCCCAACCATAAGGTTGTAACTCCAGCTGTTGTCTCAGACTGAAGATTTGAGTTTTCTTGGCCAGGAAAGCCCTTTAGGAGCTGGTTAGTAAAGAACTTACTAACTGGTTTCAAAGCACAGAGCTCAAGTAATTTACACCAGAAGCACCAAGGGTGGAGATGTCTCAGCTGCTGGTGAACATGCATGAAGAGATCTCACCAAATGAACATTTTGGAAAATAAAAATTTATTAAATTAAAAAGAGAGAGAGATTGGAAAACAGTATCATCAAACGACAGTTAGTTTGATCCTATTAAAACTGTTTCAGAGTTCAGAGAAAGAATAAAAGGTTCCAGATTGTTTTTATATCATTAGTGCATTCTTTATTCTAAATCTGAAAACAAGGATAAAAATAAAACTAGAAAAAAATTTTATCACCAAAAAAAATCCTAAACAGACCATCAGCAAACAGAATTTAATAGTTCATTAATATTCTCATATATATGAGAATCACCCCTGGAACGCAAAGCTAGCTCAATATGAGATAATTTATTTGTATTATATACGATATTGAACAGACTGAAAGGAGAAAAACTATACATTTAGGTCAATAAACCCTGAAAAATTATCTGGTAAAGTTCAATTTCCATTCCTGCTTCTTCTTTTTTTATTTACTTTTTGTTTTTAAGTAGGCTTCATGCCCAGTGGGGAGCCCAATGTGAGGCCTGAACTAACAACCCAGAACTGAGATCAAGAGTCAGACGCTTGGGGCGCCTGGGTGGCGCAGTCGGTTAAGCGTCCGACTTCAGCCAGGTCACGATCTCGCGGTCCCGGAGTTCGAGCCCCGCGTCAGGCTCTGGGCTGATGGCTCAGAGCCTGGAGCCTGTTTCCGAGTCTGTGTCTCCCTCTCTCTCTGCCCCTCCCCCGTTCATGCTCTGTCTCTCTCTGTCCCAAAAATAAATAAAAACGTTGAAAAAAAAAAAATTTAAAAAAAAAAAGAGTCAGACGCTTAACCTACTGAGCCACCCAGGTGCCCCTCTTTACTTTTTTTTTTTTCATCTAAGTTCCATGCCCAATGTGGGGCTTGAACTTATAACCCCAAGATCAACAGTCGCATGCTCTACAATAAAAGGCTAATCATCATGTTAATTAGTACATTTCACACCTAGAAGCACTTTTTTTCCTTTTTCCAAGAAGCATTTTCAATGCATGTATGAACATAGCATGCATGTAAAGTATTATTATATTCCCTATTTATTCTACAAGTATCAATTAAATTAGAAAAGAGAAAGAAGGCAAAATATCATTTATAGTTATGTTTCTAAGATTAGAAAACCCAAGAATATCATATGAAAAAAAATGTTACAAATAAAGGAATGCAGTCAAGTGGCAGGTTGCAAAATTAATACCAAAAGTTAATAGCTTTTATATACACAACAACCGGAAAATAAAATGTGAAGGGGGGAGGAAAAAAAAAACCTCTAAAAGATTAAATATGTAGGTACAAACAAACAACCCAAACCAAAATTTAACATGCATACAACCTATTCAAATCTGAGCAGGTATGTAAAATTAACTTCAGCAAGCAGGATATCACATACTCTCGGCCAAGAAGAGTCAGTATTATAAAAGTGATATGCCCCAAACTAATTTATTAATTCAGTGAAGTACTACTTAAAAAACATCATGAGAACTTTGGAGAAACTGAACAAAGCTGTAGTAAAGTTCATTTGGAAAAACAAACATATAAGAAAAGCCAGAGAAATTCTTCTGTGCAAGACGATGTTTACAATGAGGGGCAGAAATAAAATGGGGGCAGAGAATAGCCTGGGTGCTCAGTCCCTTGAGTGTCTGATTTCAGCTCAGGATATGATCTCATGGTTTGTGGGTTAGAGCCTATAAGGGATCACCGCTGTCAGCACAGAGCCTGCTTTGGATCCTCTGCACCCCCCTTTCCTGCTCATGTTCTCTCTCATAAACAGGTAAACATTAAAAAAAATTTTTTTTAAACATACTCTGAAGCTTTAATAGTTAAGAGTTTAGTACTATAGAAGAAAACAAAACAGTCAGACTGAGTAATAAAAAGACAACTGCCAAAATGGACCCACAAAAAAAGGAACTCTGGTTTAGGACAGTTTCTCAACCTCAGTACTACTGATAAAGGAAAATGTCTCCTGGAGGGCAAAACTGCCCCTGCATGAGAACCACTGGTTTATGAATAATGGTGGTATTTCAAACTGGGGGTTGGGATAACAGATTTCACTGTTAAATTGTTAAATCGTACTGGAATAATTGGCAATTGGTCTGAAAAAGCATTTAGCTAAATCCACTTATGATTTTAAATGATTATTTATTTAAAATTATTTTTAATTGTGTAAGTCATATATGTATATTTTGTCTTGGTAAAATTAAACATTACAGATCTCTATTATAATCATCCCTTTCTCTTACTCCTCAGAGATAAGTGCTTTAATTTTAAGTTGATATATAGCTTTCTCAAAGCTTTTGTTATGTATTAAAAAAATATGTAATACACACTTGTGGAAAACATAATTTTTTAAAAGGTTATTTGAGAGAGCAAGCATGAGTGGGGGAGGGACAGAGAGAATCCCAAACAGGTTCTATACCTGCCAATGGGAGCCCGATGGGGGCTCAAACCCATGAACCGTGAGAACAGACCTGAGCTGAAATCGAGCTGGATGCTCAACCGACTGAGCCACCAGGTGCCCCAAAATATAATTTGATTGTGGGGAGGATGGCAGGAGGCTTCAGAGGAAAGCATGTGTGAACTTTTTTTTAAGTTTATTTCGAGGGGAGCCTGGGTGGCTCAGTCGGTTGAACATCCAACTTCGGTTCAGGTCATGATCTTGCAGTTTGCTTAGGTTTCTGTGTTTCCCTCTCTTTGCCCCTGCCCTGCACATGCTCTATCTCTCAAAAATAAATGTTAAAAAAAAATTAAAGTTTATTTATTTTGATGGGGGGGGGGGGAGAGGCAGAGAGCGAGAAAGAAAGAGAATCTCAAGCAGGATCCACCCTGTCAGCGTGCAGCCCGACCTTGGGCTTGATCTCGACTTTGGGCTTGACTTCGAGAACTGTGAGATCATGACCTAAGATAAAATCAAGAGTCTGACGCTTAACTGACTGAGCTACCTAGGTGCCCTATAATATATAACCTAAAATACAAGAGGATTTTATAAATAGAATAAACAAAACCCAGAAGTCATAAAAGATCAATGGATTAGAATTTACAAAAATTTTAAAACTCTGATACAGCAAAAATGATCATATAGTTAAAAAATAGATAAAAAACTGGAAAAAAAATAATTTTTGTTACAGATAAGGGCTATTTTCGTATAAAAAAGTTGATATAAATTATTAAGAAAATGTTGAGTAACAATGGAACTGCAAATTAAGAAAAAAATAATTACAAGTGCTAGCAATCACTCAACTCACTTAAAGAAATGTAAATAACCACATGTGAAGTAACCAGTTGAGCTGAAGCTGACCCTAAAAAACGTAAATAAAAAATGAGACACCATTTTGTATTTATTATATTGTTAAGAAATGTGATGGTATCCCAGAGTTAGTGAGGGTGTGAAGGAAATGATCAATCCAACAGTTTTTGGATGTTTTCAATGATCCAACTTTCTGATAAATGATTAGCACATGTTCTTTGACCTTGGAATTCTAGCCCTAACAATTTATCACATGAACATAGTACTCAACAAAAGCTTGATAGCAATATAATGAACATTTAATGGGAAAACACTGCAAACAACCAAAATGTCTATCAAATACATGCAGGTTAAATAAAATTTGGCATATCCATACAAAGGGAATACCATGTAGTCAATGCAGAGAATAAGGTAGATTTGACTGTGACCTTCTCAAAGAGTTTCAAGATGCATTTTGTTAAGAAAAATCCGAATAATGTAAATAGCATAAACACCCCTGTGTTTATTTAAAAAATTACAGAAGTAAAGTAACCCAGGGGCACCTGGGTCAGTTGAACATCTGACTCTTGATCTTGGCTCAGGTCATGATTTCACGGTTCCTGGGATCAGGCCCCACGTTGGGCTCTGCACTGTTGGTGCGGACCCTGCTTAGGATTCCCCCTCTCCTTCTCCCTTTCTGCCTCTCCCCCTACATGTGCATGCACTCTCTCTCTCTCAAAATAAATAAATAAACTTTAAAAAAATCTTAAAAAAAAAAAAAGTTCGGGCGCCTGGGTGGCTCAGTTGGTTGGGCATCCTACTTTGGCTCAGGTCATGATCTGGCAGTTTGTGAGCCCACATCGGGCTCTGTGCGGACAGCTCGGAGCCTGGAGCCTGTTTCAGATTCTGTTGTCTCCCTCTCTCTCTCTCTCTCTCTCTGCTTCTCCTCCACTCACACTCTGTCTCTCTCCCTCTCTCAAAAATAAATAAACATTAAAAAAATTAAAAAAAAAAAAAAAAAAGAAGAAGTAAAGTAACCTGGCTATTTAATTCTCACTAACGAACTCTGGAATCAATAGGTCCAGTCATATTTTTGGATGAACCCCTCTCTATCTGAATTCTTGCTACTGAGGAACCAAAAAAGCTCCAACATCAAAGGGATACTAGTACTACATATATAAAAACAGAAATATATATGATGCATACGCATGCATTTTTTTTCCTAGAAGAACCCACAACAAAGTGTTAGACTTTCACTTTTTGGTGCCTTTCTGCATTATTTGAATTTCCTAACTCTACACATTTTTGAAAAGCCCAGATTTCTGAATTCTTAAAATTTTAAATTTTTGCACATTATTTTAAAACAACTGTCAACAGTTGTCAACAGAACACGGCATAGGGAGATAAATACCTTATTTTTAAACTTTGTACCTTTATGTAAGTAAAAGCCAATTAATAATTGCTGTTATTTTAAAAAATAAACATTGTGAGAAGGGCAAAAAGGGGGGGGGGGCGATACAAAAAGAAACATCAAGTCCAATTCTTCAAATAGTAAAATCTCAGAAAATTAGATATTCTATGACCCCTAGGATTTCTTACTAGAGAAGGAAAGAAATATTTAGCAAGTGAACATAAAGTTGATGACTAAATATAAAAGATTATAAAAACTGCAGAAATATTTCCTAAATGTTTATTTTTCACACCATGAAGTTACATAGTACTCACCCAGCTTGGAAAATCAGACCAAGTTGGAACTCGCTGACAGAGGTCCCGGAGAATACGTATGATAATCACACAGGACTGCAGACCATTAGCTCTAGCCTTAAGAGCAACACAAAAACCAGGTGAATTAATCTTAGAAATATTGAAAATATCCCTTGATGAAAAAAAGTTAAAATACCACTGTTCAATGGAAGCTCAGGTAAAAATAAAACAAAAATAATCACACTTAAAATTGGATTCAATGAGCTGCCATTTACAGCAGTATTTTATGCCAGGGTTAGTATTTAAGAGCTGGTATTTTAGGTCAAAGTAAACAGATTATACAAGAATAATATTTCTTGATCCCCTGTGAACCTTGACCTGTGTCATTTAAAACAGTAAACTTAAAAAAAATCTGCCTACATTAGAAATAAAAGAAAAAGTAAAGAGCTAAAAAGTTTGTCTAGGGACTGAAAGGTTAAGGAAATCTGTTTGGTTTCCCTTCTGTGCCTTTGCATGACTGCAAAGTCACTAAACCAAACAGTTTCTTCCTCACCTTTCACTCCCTACACTTATTAACTTAGAGAAAGAGGGGGAAAAATCTTAAAACTATACACAAAGCTTTAAACACATATTCCATTATTTAAAGCAAAAGTTAATCTGCAGCCTTATGGAATATAATATATATACACAAACATGTGATGTTCCTAAACAAGTAAACTTTAAATATAGCTACTAAAAATGAAAATAAAAAAACCCAAACTACAAAACACCCCCAAAACCTAAGGTTATTGTCAAATTAATAGTAACTGCAATATGCAGATCTTCATACCCAGCTTTCTATGTTAACATATTTTCTGAGATTTAATTTAAAATAGTATTGCTTGGGCAATCTTTTGAAATGTTTAAGCACAGTTAAACATGTTGTACTGAACTACTCTCTCATAAGGCTACAAGAAAAAAGTAAAATGATGTTCCGAACCTGGAACCACTTAGCGTGGCGTAGAGCAGCCAGAGCGTCAAGGCATTTTTGCCTGTCCAAGACGTCCGGTGGGTCTTTCACCATACCCGAGGTTACATCTAAAATGGATTGAATTGGCAAAATGCAGTGAGGAATGGGTGTTTGACCAGGTGAGCAAGACACTTCCTTATAGTAGCATCAGTGTCACATGAGCCATTTGAGAGTTTACCGGCACATTAATGTACCCAGAGAATTATTTTCAACAAATTTACATAATCCAATGTGAAGATCAAAAGGAGAATTTAAACTCTTATAATAAATAGTTTCTCCAAATATAAACCCTACCCACCAAAATAAAAAGGGAGGATTACTGGACACAGCGCACCAGCACAAAGACAAGACAAGAGGGAACACAAAAATCCACCTTAATAAATGAAGAGTGTATGATAAACTATGAAGTTTGTTCAGTATTCTAAATGGTCATGTCATTCTGGGGCTCATATAGCAAAGAACTAATAATAAAGATGGATTTATCAATATAGTAATAATCAGAGAAAAATGAAGAGTCAAAGATAAGCATTTCTAAGAGATCAATACTTTCTCTCCTGCAAGGAAAATTTTAGCTTCAAGGGAATATGAAATGTTCTTTTAAAAGGTTACCATAAAATATTCCAAAGAATAAATGTAGAGGAACAATGGGTAAAGTGGAAAAGGGCGATAGGAACCAGCATGATTAAACAGAATACGTACAGAAAGGAAGAGAAGCAGTAAAGTAAGCAGAATGCTTTGATGATAAACAATATGTATGGTCTAAAATTGTAATAACTGATTTTAATTAGATTATTGTATTAAAACATAAATGAGCTATCTAAAAACTTGAGGAGAAAACTAGAGACAAGAAGGTAATTTTATATTCATGATAGCTGGAGGGCCAGCTATGTATCCATCTATACATATCTGTAAAGTGTGTATACATACATAACAGCTTATCTGCTAATCAAACTAGCCAAAATAGCAACTAAGTCAATCTAATTCATAGCTCTTGGGTAATTTTAATAGTATAAATATTTTCTAAATACAGTATAATCATATACCAGGAAAGTAGTCTCTGGAATTTAACAGTCTTCTGGCTAAGTGCATCAGATGTATGCAGTACTTAAGATATAATTTAGGGGCACGTGGGTGGCTCAGTTGATTGAGCGTCTGACTTCGGCTCAGGTCATGATCTTGGGGTTCATGGGTTTGAGCCCCGCATTGGGCTCTGTGCCGACAGCTCAAAGCCTGAAGCCTGCTTTGGATTCTGTGTCTCCCTTGTCACTGCCCCTCCCCCGCTCACACTCTGTCTCTGTCTCTCTCTCAAAAAATAAATGATAAAAAAAAAATTTTTTTTAAGATATAATTTAATAAATCATTGAAGGTACCAAAGGAGTATGAGGGTCAAAAGAAATATATGATAAAAGAAGTTAAAGTTGGTTTTAAGAGTACAGGGCCACTTTAGGTAAGTTATTTAATTGTATATTTTGTATGAGCATTCAGTTATCTTAAAAGACACTTGTCCTGGGTTGCCTGGGTGGCTAAGTCGGTTATAAGCATCCAACTCTCGATTTCAGCTCAGGTCATGATCTCATGGCTTGATTTGTGTCGGGCTCTGCACTGACAACACGCAGTCTGTTTGGGATTCTCTCTGCCCTTCCCCCACTCTCTCCCTCATAAATAAACACACACACACAAAAAAAGACACTTGCTCTTATTCTGAATAGGTAACACATAAAAAACCTTATTTTAGAAATGGTATAGAAGTCTCTCCACTGCATGGGCTTTCTGTTCTTAATTCTTGCTCTTCAAATAATCAGATGATACAGATTTTTTTAGAAGACATGTTAGAAGGGCGATTTACAGATAATCCAAGAACACTACGCCACACTACGCCACATTCTGAGAATTAACACTAAAAGAGGAATCTGAGTGCTAAAAAGAAACTGTCAAGACAAAATATTAGTGTTAAAAAAAAAACAGTGAACGGGGTGGGGCGCCTGGGTGGCTCAGTTGGTTAAATGTCTTAGACTTTGGCTTAGATCACGATCTCGCAGTTAGTGAGTTCGAGCCCTGTGTCGGGCTCTGTGCTGACAGCTGAGAGTCTGTAGCCTGCTTTGGATTCTGTGTCTCCTCTCTCTGCCCCTGCCCTATGTGCACTCAGTCTCTCTCTCAAAAATAAGCAAACATTAAAAAATGTTTTAATATTTTAAAAAAACAGTAAATAATCCTAAAACCTGTAAGACCTACTACTAACGTCAGAAACATACTGACCATTAGAAATGGGGCTATTCTGAGATAAGGAAAAGGGACACAGGAAAGCACAGCTAACTAAAGAAAAAGAAAGAAAAAAAGAAACAAGAAACCACTCCTCAAAGCAAGATTACAGAACTGCTGAAGGATCCTCTTTCCATGTCCCCTTATTTACATTATTTGTTAAAGCTAGAATGCAAATAGGTGACAATGTGCAATCTCTTTCTAAAAAGTTTCTGAATTTCTAAATGTTATTTTTACAATGTTATAATTTCCTCCAAAATGTAAGAAAATTTCTCTTTTAGCACACATTCATAACTTTGAAAATTTTAATGACAATTTCAAAGATGCCAAGACACCTATTGCAATTTAAAAACAAAAGCTGTAAGTAGGAAGTTTCTGTTAAATTTAGAGTGTGGATTTTTGCACCCATTTTATATTTCAAGTGGATTAACCCCTTACGTATACTGTACTAAAAACAAAACAAAACAAAAATCATACTTGTTGCTTAATACCCAGTTAACAAAACTCAGTTAATTTAAAAAAAAAAAAAGGCAAATTCTTACCCTACATAAATGTATTTCATAAATTTTAAGGGGTTAATCACCAGTTAGAAGACATGCTGTGTCCACACTACTTTATGATTAAAAGTTAATGGGAATGTATTAATTTAAATTAACATGGTTATATAAAATATATAATCCACCCACAACCATTTAAAAACTAGTGTGAACACTGCTCAATTCTAAATAGACAAAGACAAAACAAACAAAACAGCCACACAAAGGACAATAAATGCCAGACTCTGCATCCAAAAATCCCTCCTTAATCAAATGGCAGGTGTGACACTGAGCTTTTGAAAACCTTGGTCAAAAATCCTTCCGATGTCTTGGCAGCAACCCCTGACAGGAATCAATCCCCTCTGCTAGAAGGCTTTGGACCGGGCCTGATAAGCTACAGGTGGAAAAAAACACACACAATACTTGTCTTGCTGCAGAAAAGACTCTGTAGCAAGGGTTAGAGCATTTCGAACATTTCAAGCTTCAAGTCAATTAACTGTTAACTTAATGTTTAACTGCCAAACACAGTACCATAAAATAGATCTGTCATGCGTTTAACAGTTATTTGGGCAATTTAATAATTTCTTTTAAGTAATTTAAAGATAATTTTTGGCATTAACCAGGACCGTTAAAGAGGCTACCACACTGCGCAAGTCTTGAGATTTATAATTGCTCTTCCGGCAAAGCCTTCCTTACCCTCTGGACTAACTCCCCAAAGCAAGCTATAGGCTTTACGTGATTTTAAGACACAGAGCATTGGGAGCTGCAGTGAGAGAGAATACATACCGTTATTCTGCAGCAAGAAAGAAGCAATCTTCATAATGAAGCTAAAGACATAGTTTACTGCAGTTATCTGCAGCAAGGAACACTCTATCAATGTTTCTACAGTTTTTGCACATCCAACTTTTCAGCTCAGTGTCTTGAAGTAAAATCTTCCAATTTTGGACTGATCATTTCTCTCACCAAAGTATTTATGAAATCCAGAACAGTAATTCTAACTCAAGTCTGGGTCAGACAAAAATATAATTTTGTTTCCTTTAGAAGGGATAGGTTATCAAAGACTACTACAAATGCGATACGAACTTTAGACTTTTGCAACATAATAAAATGACTTGATATTGCACAAATTTAACTACAGTTAAATATAATTAGATAAAATGTGCTCTGAAATAGTTAAATGGTTATATGAATATAATTTCATCCTAAATATAGCAACTTTTATTTATATCATATTAGTTTTTTTCCCCCAAATCCTAAGGGTCATATGTTGCATATGAATTGACCAGATTGACTCAGGAACTGTTTTTCTAGCAATATCCACAGCTAGACCTTGAGTGGAAACTCATGTTCATAGAAAAGATCCTTTTCACAAAACCCATTTATTTTTAAGACGCAAAGCTTTTACAACATACAAGCCCTGATATGGTATACATATGAAGTATATGAGACATGTCTCCCAATGACTACATTTTAAATAAAGTGTTCTCTTCCTGGGTTGTGGAAAGCCCAGTGCCTTAAAAAAATTGTTTTGCTGTAAAAAAAAAAAAAAAAACAAATTTAAAGGGACTACAACTAAGAGCCTAATCATGCTATTTTAGACAAGTTAATTTTAATATTCAATATATAGTATTTTCTCTTCTCCTTTATCACAAAGAAATATTAGTGTAGACTAACTCCATACTCAACAAGTTAAGATGTACAAAAACAACATGAAAGGAAACAAAGTAAATTTTATCTGACCCATAAAACAACAGAACCAACATAAGGCAGACACTGACCATGCTTTTTGGCTTAAAAGCTTTCGAAGCTTTGAAAATGTTATAGAACAGTCCCTAAAGCAACATTGCTGGCACCAGCAGGATTTCATATTCTACAATTGTAAAGTAAGTTTAAAAACCCTGAATTGTACTAGAACTTACTAACTACACCTACACCATTTATTTTTCAATATATCTAGTATAATAATATTGGGATCAAACGCCCAAATCTATGTGCATTAGGATGCTCTGCATTTATTAAAACTCTCCAAACCAAAGAGCAACCTCAGAGAACTAGAAGTATTTACCTGAGGACAAGCCAAATCCATGATTACACTTATAACAATGCCTCTTAAAGTATAAGCATTACAAGTATTAAACCAATTTTATTTATGAAACTCTCTTGTCTTTTTTGTAAGACAAGGCAAGAACAAGAACTTAATAGAAGTTAAATTTGTGGCCCCTTACTACCAACATTTCTTTAATTTTTTTCATGTGTCCACTATGTCAGCAAGAATAATTTTGAACTTTTTTTTTTCCAGAAATCTGAGGTTAGCAAGAAAAGAAAAAAATTAGAAAATCAACAATACCATGAATGTTTTATGTAAAAGTACATTACTAAAAACATTTACTTTCTGGGAAGTGATCTTAAGCAAAACTGGTTGCTATAAGTCAAATCTATCAAATTCATATTTAATGCCAGCATGTTGCCTTCTAGGGCTTAATGCCATCTTAAAAGAGTAGATAAATGAAAAAAAAAAGTTAATAGAAAAGTAGAATGCTTAATGGCTTTCCAACCTCCTTCCCTCATGTTCTCCTCTCGAATAATTGGAGATGTCAGGGTGATAGTGACTTGCATTTTGGGTTCCACACATGAATTCAAAATTATTGCCGCTTCAGACAC
This sequence comes from Lynx rufus, assembly GCF_022079265.1. NCBI lineage: Eukaryota > Metazoa > Chordata > Mammalia > Carnivora > Felidae > Lynx > Lynx rufus. The sequence goes on along the minus strand of NW_025814823.1, from coordinate 213,642,112 downwards.
AGCACATTTTATGTCATACTTCTCAGGACTTATAACCTATGTAATGAAAAGTACAAACAAATTAGTTGGACCTTTTACATTATCAGACAAAGCAATTTCATTATGGATCTTTCATTTTCTCGGCACCTCAAGCATTTTACTTTAAAAAATTTTATTTTTAAGTAATCGTTACATCCAACACGGGCCTTGAACTTATAACCCCAAGTTCAAGAGTTGCATGCTCTACTGACTGAGCCAGCCAGCTGCCCCTCCCTACCTCAAGCATTTTAAAAGTTGATAATATACTACTTCCTCCAAGAAGGCTTGCAATAATGCAAATATCATTAGTTTCTTACTATACTTTCCTTTTAGAATTACCATTATCTGTATCATGAGTTATGTGGATAGGTCCCTCTTAGATTACGAATTCTTGGGTAACAGAAACACTGCTGTATTTATTATTGTACCTTCCAAATAGCACCCGGGTAGCTAAGTACTTGTACACTTGCAGAATTTGACTGAAACTTAAATAGATATTTGAACCTAACAGAAGCATAATTCAACCTTTCCCACTGTAAATTGTGAAATCAACAGATCTATATTTTATCAGAGAGCAAAAAGTCTTTATTATAAACATCCACAAAACCAGGAATCACTGCAATTTGGAAGATATTTAATAAGCCCCAGTTTACATTAATGAATGAAGACTACAGAAATTATACTGTTCATATTTATAACACAGTATCTAAATTCAAATTCTAGCTGTTACTTTACTAGTGATGTGAACATGGGCAAATTATTTAACTCCTCTGTTTCTGTAAAATGGGGACTGTAATTTTACCTAACCTATAGAACCGTTGGAGGACACAATGAATTAACTACATAAAGCACTTAAAACAGTGCCTAGTACATACTAAGTATTATATAAATGTCAACTCTGACAATGATAATGATGAATTAATTCTGTTTCTTTTGTTTATCCACTTGTATAAAGTACAGACTGATCTGGAAAGAGTATTCTGCTTTTAGGCTAAGTGCCTGATTATTTCCCTAGGATATATTTCCTGTGTTGTAGTTTTACTAAGCATCACAATTAATATCAAGATGTTTCTTGCAAGTTACATAACTCTCAAGGTCCTCAAACCTTTTTCTCTCCCCCCCGTTGTGCACCCCACTGCCCTTTCAGCCTTAACAGTGGGGTAAGAAGTAGATGCACAATGCTAATTCTGCTGGTTCCTAATACTTAAAAGTATTAGTTGCTTTGCTGTGGTCAGGCAGTATTTATTCTGACTCACTGCTGTAGAATACATATTATCAACGAAATGTCAATCCTTGGATTTAGAATGCCTAATTAAATTGCAAGGTTTTGAAATAAATTTTATACATTGAATTATTCAAGGATATTTATTTTAAATCTTAATCTGAGATTCTGACAAACTAATGTATAAAACTTGAAACAAAAAAAAGTTTGCTTTTGTAAGACCAGAAGGGGGATGCTACTAATTGTGCATTGCCATAACTTAGTGGACACAGATAGAAGAAGTAATTCCTACCATCATAAACACAGAAAACCAAAACAAACAACAACAACAAAATATATCAAACACAATAAAACGGAGGAAATTCAAACTGGAAAGACTATTTCTTATTATATTTTATTAAAAACATGCATTCAGTTAAATAGGCAAAAGATTCATGAATTTTCAAAACTTAAGCTTGCAATACAGGGTCTTTATTTAAAAAAGAAAGAAAAACCATTTTCTGTCCTGTAACAACTGCCTTCTCTCCTATGCTTCAAATCTTGGAAAAAGAACAGGAAGAAGACATGTGCTAAAATTTAACATTTTTAAATAAATTAGCAGGATGGCTTCATGTCAAATACAAGCACTATAAAACCTAAAAAGACAAAGTAGAAAATAGTTCTGCCAGTTTGCACAACCAAGCAAAAAACTCAATATGGAAAGTCAAGCCAATAATTTAAAGGCTGGCTTAGGTTTAGGCTAAAGCACAGTTAGTCCTGCCAAAAACTTCTGAACTAGACAAGGGGTAAAAATGAACATTTCCATAATACTTACAGCAAGCTGTTTGGGTAGGTTTTCTGCAATACGGCTTAATAATGTCTTTGAAGGTTTCTCAGAGCACAGCAAAACAAGGTTGACATTTCTATCTCCTCGGAGAAGTAATCCTTTTGCCAATACTCCCACTCGCAAAACTCCTTTTAAAGCTCTGCAGTGAAATCAAATTATATTATGACATTTCTCTTCTCAACCAGAGCCATCATAATATCTACACAATAGTAAATCAAATATTTTTTACACTATTAAAAGTTTCATCAACTACAGTATAAAGATGAATTCAATATTATTAAGAAGTATACTTCATTTAGATAAGAAATATGGATAAATAAATGAAGAGCTAAGTTCTCACAGGGACAATTTCAAAGAACATTAACATTTCTGTCTCACTTTATAAATTAGAGTCATGTTTAATATAAAAATATTTCCAAATGGTAAAAGGAAAATGAGAGGTTATTGAGAGGTTATATGCAAAACTGATATGAAAGATACTCCTAAAGCTTAAGCTTCTTTATGCTTTACGGTCAATGCATTAAGGAAAAAAAGTTGCTAAAACAAAGACTGAAAATGGGACAGATGCAACACATAAAAACTGAAGAGCAGCTGAATCCAATTACCAAGGCTGCTTTGAAAATAGACTCAAAATAGTTTTATACAAATTTCAATAAAATGAGTAAAATCACAAGGTTGGAGATTCTAAGGAACTGTGCATTTCTCATTTTAGCAAACAGCAGCTGAATACATTAAATATCTGACCAAGCAAGATAAGACATGTACATTCACACCAGAGAGTTTTTCAGTCTTTGTAACTTTTTATTTCAGGTGTAAGAAGCCCATGTAAAGAAAACAAAAATATGCAAAGTAAATAGCTCTGAAAACACACCTGTCTTTACCTCCCTCTTTTTTATCATCTCCCTCTTTGCTCTTACTCTTCTCATGTTCAGACAAACTGTCTGAAACAAGTTTTAAAGCACGTTCAGTGATAGAAACAATTTTCTGAACTGCTTGTAATTCTTCTTCAGTTGGATAAATGGTTGCGTGTTTTGTCATTACATAACGGTCATCAGATGAGTCAGGACGACGTAAAGGCTAGAGAAAAAAAAGTTACTTCATTTAAAAACGATGTTTCCTGGGCAAAAATAAACTATTTTTCAACTCTACATGTTTTTCGTATCTTTTTAATAAGAAAAGACAATGATGCCAAGTGTCTATTTAAAATTATCTTCTCTTTTTCCATTTCAGTAAAAACAAAAATGCAAACTATGGAAAGTTATACTATCAAGAGTATGTATCTCTGTATGTATATATGCTTTGCCTAAACACCAGATCTAAGGTTATGAAAATATTTTTTACTCAATTTTAAAGACCAGTGGTTGTGACACTTTTTTTTTTTTTTTTTGGCTTTGATAAAACAGGTCTTACAAATGCTTGTTCTGTGTAAAGACAAATGAGAAAGAGAATCGGTTAAATAAAGAGGAGGAATTTGCTGTGCTCTCTGGACAACAGAACAAAACAAAATCCTCTTGTTTTTTGTAATCTAAACTTCTATGAAATGTTCTTCATAACCCAGGTGTCTCTTCTTTTACAGCTTCCATGGAACACAAACTCTCAAGATGCATATCTTTCCTATAGTTTCCCTAATACATCAAGTGTGATGCTCATGTGGAACCATTTACCTACCCCTTATCCTGTACTCAATTCAGAAGTAGTAGTAGGTTTTAGATGGTCAGGATTCAAAGAAGGAAAAAAAAAAGACTCTTAACAACTGGTAATGGGAAGGTAATAATTTTGAAGGCAAAGCAGCTGCCTTCAAAATTGGTTGCTCTTGCTGATCTCAAGAAAAACAAAGGATAGAAAATCTCTAATGTTAAAGAACAGTTGATAAAACAAGTTCAGGGCGCCTAGGTGGCTCAGTTGTTTAATGTCTGACTCTTGATTTTGGCTCAGGTCATGATCTCATGGTTTGTACGATCGAACCCTGTGTTGGGCTCTATGCTGACATTATGGAGCCTGCTTGGGATTCCCTCCCTCTCTCTCTCTCTGTCCCTAGCTTGCATGGGTGTGCTCATTCGCTCTCTGTCAAAATAAACCTTAAAAAAGAAAAAGAAAAAAAAACAAGCTCTTCTCCTGTATAGCTTATACTGAAAGTAAGAAAGACTCATGGAAACTCTATCAACTCCTTATATATAAAGCATGAGTTGGGAACCTGTTAACAAAAAGGAGGGAAAATTCTGTATCAGATGAAAAACTTACATTGAGATTATGAGACTATTAAATCTAAGCATTAGCCCCCCAAACTGTTATCCTGTAATACTGAACCAATCTTACACGTTCATCCCCTATGTAGACAAAGTGGATACTCACTGCAGGCCCCTGTGGCTGAGGAGGCATGCCTGGTCGGACTCCCAGAAGGCCTAATGGGCCTGGGGGACCGTGAGGATAGCCTCCATCAGGCATTCGGCGGCGATCATCCCAATGGTGTTGTTCTTCCTCCATTCTTCTCCAGTACATGTCCTCTTCGTAACGTCTGAAAATACAGAATAATGCTACAAGCCTCAGAGAAATACACCCCAATAACTTACATCAATAATGACAAAAAGCACAATTAAAAAAAACCTTCCCAAATCAGCCTACCTAATGCCTTTTTTCCACTACTGTATCTAATGTCCTTCATTTGCTTCCATCTATAAGTAAGGAGGCAAATATGAGTGAAGAGGTGAGAAAACAAAGAGAAAAGCAACACAAAATTTCATAGCCTGATGTCAAAGTTGAGGAAGCAAACACCAGAAACCTCAGAGTTCCTTCCAATCTCTCCCTCTTTAAGGGCAAGATGGTAAACTTAAATGGCTACCTCAAATGGCCAGACCAGTAACATGTGTGAAAGACTTGAAGCACACATTCAAGAATTTTCTCTCTCCTATTTTCTCCTTAGAATCTCTTTTATTAATGTTTATTTATTTATTTATTTTTAAGAGAGACAGAGCACGAATGGGAGAGGGATGGAGAGAGAGGGAAACACAGAATCTGAAGCAGGCTCCAGGCTCTGAGCTGTCAGCATGGAGACCAATGTGAGGCTTGAACTCAAGAACTGTGAGATCATGACCTCAGCCAAAGTCAGATGCTTACCTACTGAGCCACCCAGGCGCCCCTGGAGAGAATCTCTTAAGACTATTTTTAATCTCCCCATTTATGACACAGGCAGAGACAAAGACATCTGTACACTATGAGGAAAAACAACAGTGCAAGACAGTGATAAATGGCAACTCACATTCTGTCTCATTTTGGGGGATATATTAACAGTGGAGAGGACTACGGTAAAGTAGAAAGCACATGTTCTGGCTAGACAGGAACAGCTGCCACCCAGCCTCTATTAATTATTGCTATAAGGGAATAAAGATTGCAATCCCCAAATCATCAAGATTTTATTAACAGCTTTCAGTATCTTTAATGTTGGTTCAGATTAAAAATACCATGTATACCAAATAAAACACCCATGGGCTGAACTTGGGACTGCAGGCAGCTAGTGTATAACCTCTGCTTTAATGGTCCTCTTCAGAATCTAACTTCTTTTTTATTATCTCACTTTCTCCGAGTTCTATCTTCACTTTTAGCTTCATACTATGATATCAATAACTCCCAAGGGAAATCATGTCTCTAAAGTAAATTTTGAGAGGCAACTGGGTGGCTCAGTTGGTTAAGCAACCAACTCTGGCTCAGGTCATGATCTCACAGTTTTGTGAGTTTGAGCCCCACATCGGACTCTATGCTTGTCAGCGCACAGCCTCTATTCTTCTTACTCTCTACCTCTCCCCAGTTCTCTCTCACAAAAATAAACAAACATTAAAAAAAAAAAAGAAAATTCTGATAGCAATAAGGTTTTGGTAGATACATTTATTTAATATAAAACATTAAGAAAGAAGTATGCTTCTCAAGTAGCTCTGCAAAAATTACCAATTTCCTCAGGTGGGGAATAAGCTGTGCTTTTTAGGTCATCTGACTTAGAAGTATAGAAACATACTTCTCTATTATTTAGGTCTTGGAAGAAAAATGAATCACAACAAGCTGAAGGCTCTGGAAAACCACATACATACCAATTTTGAATAGTTTTTTGTTATTACTGAAGAGAAACATTTAAGTTATATATGGGCAGGGATTTTTAATCCACTGTTTACCAATCCATACTCAGTGCCTAACACACTATGTGCAATTTCCTAGCATATCGTAGGTGCTTAATAAATATTTTTATGCAAAGGAGGAAAAGCTGCGTAATCTAAGTACAAAGAATTTCTAATACATTACAAAGGCAGATTATTCATTAAAAAATGAGAATGATATATTTAAATACATTTAAAAGCCTGGGTGGCTCAGCTGGTTAAGCCTCTGACTTAAGCTCAGGTCATGATCTCACAGTTCATGGAGTTCGAGCCCCTGGTCGGGCTCTATGCTGACAGCTCAGAGCCTGGAGCCTACTTTGGATTCAGAGTCTCCCTCTCTCTCCGCCCCTTCCTGCTCGTGCATGCTCACGCTCTCTCTCTCAAAAAATAAACATTAAAAAACAACAACACTTTTTTAAAATAAAAAATAAAAACACATAACAGCAAAAACTAAAGGTCACATGCTAATAATAGGCTATTACAATATAGTAATCTATAGAAATCAACAACAGGTAAATAAAAAAATAAAAAGTGAATAGGCAATTACCACAGAAAAAATACAAGTCCTCGAACAGGAAATAAAATTCAATTTGTGGGGTGCCTGGGTGGCTCAGTTGGTTAAGAGTCAGACTTCAGCTCAGGTCATGATCTCAAGGTTCATGAATTCGGGCCCCACTGTCGGGCTCTGTGCTGACAGGAGCCTGTTTTGGATTCTGTTTCCCTCTCTCTCTGCCCCTACCCCGGCCCCGCTTGTGCTCAGTCTCTCACTCTCTCAAAAATTAACAAACATTAAAAAAAATTTTTTTTTAATTCAATTTGTGAAATAACAAGTGTTGGCAAGGATGTAGAAAAAGGATGTAGAGAAAAGGAAACCCTTGTATACTGTTGGTGGGAATGTAAATTGGTATAGCCGCTGTGGAAAAGGTATGCAGGTTCCTCAAAAAGTTAAAACAAATACCTTATGATCCAATAATTCCACTACTTGGTATCTACCCAAAGAAAATAAAAACACTAATTTGAAAAGATAATGCATCCCTATGCTTATTGCAGCATTATTTTTAACAGCCAAAATATGGAAGCAACCTACGTGTCCACTGATACACAAATAGGTAAGGAAGGTTTGGCACACACATGCAAAATATTATGCAGCCATAAAAAAGGATAAGATAGTGCTGTTGCAACATGGATGGATCTAGAAGGTATTATACTAAGTGAAAAAAGTCAGACTGAAAAAGACAAAATACCCTACGATTTCACTCATGTGGAATCTAAATAAAGACAAATGAAAAAACAGACAAAAAGCTAATTCAGACGTATAAATATAGAGAACTGATTTTTGCCAGAGGGGAAGGGAATGGGGAAATAGGCAAAATGGGTATAGGGAGGTGGGAGATACAGACTTCCAGTTATGAAATGAGTTAAGTCACAGGAATAAAAGGCATAGCTTAAACCACTGGAATTATACTACTCAGTATAGGCAAAAAGTACAGGTCTCCTTCAAACAAGTATTTCTGTTTCTGGGATTTTATTATTAGCAACCAATCATGTTTTATGCAATAATACAACCTCAAAGATTGTCAATGTAATGATTAAAGACACAATGGAAACAATGTAAATATCTAACAACATGAGAAAAGTTATAAAGAAAATCACACATCTATATGAGAATACTATGCTGCCCCGAAAATAAAGATATAGCTTCATTTTTTAAAAAGTTGACATATAAATGAAAAAAGTAGGTTATAAAAGTGATACACTGTGGTTCTGTTCCTGTTTTCTGAAACTGTATTTTAAAACTTGTACACAAAAACTCCTAGCAACAGTATTCATGATAGCCCCAAAGCAGAAACAACACAAATGTCTACCAACTGATAAATGTTACACCTCCATATAATGGAATATTATTCAGCCATGAAAGGAACAAAGTACTGACACATGCTATAACATGCATGAACCTTGAAAACATTGTGATAACCAAAAGTAGGCAGACAAAACAGTCCACATATTGTATGATTCCATTTATATGAAATCTCCAGAGTAAGTCTATAGACAAAGTATATTGTGGTTGCCTGGGGGTAAAGGCTGGAATTCCGGGTAAAATAGGGAGTGACTGCTAATGGGTTTTGTGGTTTCTTTTGGGGGTGATAAAAATGTTCTAAAATTGATTGTGGTGATGGTTGCACAACTCTGTGAACATTACTTAAAAAACACTGAATTGTACTATTTAATTTTTTCGAGTAAGCTCTACACCCAATGTGCGGCTTGACCTCATGACCCCAAAATCAAGAGTCACATGCTCTACTAACTAACTGAGCCAGCCAGGCGCCCCTGAACTGCATTATTTAAAGATATGTCAGTTATACTAATAAAACCAAACATTTATATATCTCCAGAAGATGAATTTTCTCCTTTCTCCTTCCCTGTAGCCTCTAAAGCTTTTTTAATAGAAATTTCTTTGAAACAAACAAACCCACACTTTATTTATGTCTAGAATCTACCAAATCTTATACTCAGGATATTTTTATTATGTAACCAAATGTTCTGTTTTGTTTTAAACAGAGGCCATTTACTTATAATAATATTAAATGTAATATTAAACTTATAATATTACATATAATAATTAAACTTATAATATTACTTATAATATTAAACTACTTTGGGGCACCTGGTTGGCTCAATCAGTAAAGCATGTGACTCTTGATTGTGGGGTTGTGAGTTTAAACCCCATGCTGGGTGTAGAGTTTATTTTAAAAAAGAAATCTATAAATCTATATATATATAATATTAAACTATTTCTTCACATATTTAATATATATAAGGTACCACTTACCACATAATTCCTAATACCAAGGCCACGGTCAAATACTAGAACAGTCAATAAGTTAATTTTAATGCATTTCTTTCCTAGACCTAGGATCTTCCTGAAAAGTGAAAATTAAAAGTGCATTAAACAAATCTGGATTGCTTTGAATGGGAGTCACATACTCAGAATAGCTGTTTTTTTAGAAAGGCTGAACCACTCACTATCATGTTACTAGAAGTTAAAGATATTACCTCATTTCCATTCTCCAACGTTCTTCTTCTTCTCGTCTTCGCCAATACTCCTCTTTCTGCATTTGCTTCCTCATTTTCTCTTCTTGAATCTTCCTGGCTCGAATACTGGGCTTTACTTCTACTTGTAAATCTGGATTTACTTTTTTCTGTTAAAAAAGACATTTAAAAAATTAGCAGCCCCTCTAACAATCTACACATATTATTGAATCATACAATCCTACATATTCTTTCATCATAGAGGCTTTCAGTTTCAAATTTCCTATTATAAGAGTAAGATCAGTAAATAAGTTGTATTAGAGAAAAGATTCAGAATACATTAATAAACATTCGTTTTCCCCTCCCACACCCCCAAATTCTTACTTGTCCAAACTTATGACGACATACTTCTTACATAAAAAGTACATAACTTAGTGCTAACCAACTGAAGAAATCTTTAGGGAACTAATGGCTATTTAATTTTCCTTTACTTGTTTGTGAGTAGATGATTCTAAACGTTTGAGTGTTGGGGTTAAAAAAACAACTATTTTAATTTTCACCACCTCTGTGTTTAGAAGGGAAAACATGAATCTAGTGCATCAGTCTAGCCTAATTAAAAACTTTAGGGGGCGCCTCAGTGGCTCAATCAGTTGAACATCTGACTTTGACTCAGGTCATGATCTCACAGTTCGGTTGATGAGTTCGAGCCTGCGTCATGCTTGCTACTGTCAGCTTGGAGCCCGCTTTGGATCCTCTGATCCCCTCTCTGTCTGCCCCTCACCTACTCATGCTCTCTCTCAAAAATAAATAAAAATATTAAGCAAAACTTTAAATAGATGATTTGTATTTAACTTAACACTTAACAAGTTTTCAATGCAGAATTTCTCATCTCAAAATTCATCTTAATGAGAATTCTACCAAGACAGAGAAGGTAAATGAAGACCTGATACTTCTTTCAAAACACTTTATGTGAAGCAATTATCTGTATTTACATATTACTGGATCCAAGCAATGTTACAAGTCACTAAAAGTGATGAAATATGGTTATACTGTTCTTACCTAAGTATAACAAACTAATCAGTAAAAACAAACATCTGAATCTAACTGAGACATGATATGCTGTTAAAATCGAAGTTCACAAACTGTGTGCATTATGTTTAGATGCTTTGTTTTCCACATAGAATGTTCCAAACTGTGTTTAAAAAAAAAAAAAAAAAAGTTGAAATCTTACTCACTTTATATTGAAGTCTGTGTCTTCGCCCTTTTAAGTGCATCTCCTTAGCATTGGGATCATTAAAACTGCACTCACATAATTTACAATGGAATCGAATTACTTTTCCTTCATCATTTCGTACCTTGACACAGGGAGAAAAAAAAACAACAAAAACCCAAGAATCATAACAGGTATGCTACAGTTGAAGATTTCATTCACGAACCTTCACAGATTCTGTGATAAGAAAATGTTGTAAACAATTAAGAGTTTGAAGTAGGGGAAAAAATAAGAGACAATGTCTATAATTTTTTGAAAGGATAACCTATAGAAATGAATTGTTAAAATTCTTAACTGTAAGATGCAAGATGTGTTAGCATGTATTTGCCTTTGATATTAACTTTAATTTCAGCACTTTTATCCATGTGCAAACATTTAGATTTAAATGCAATTGGCTAGGGGTGCCTGGGTGGCTCAGTCAGTTAAGCGTCCAACTCTGATTTCGGCTCAGGTCATGCTCACAGTTGTGAGATCAAGCCCTGCCTTGGGCTCTGCACTGGGCATGGAGTCTGATTATGACTCCCTCTCTTCCTCCCCCACTTGCACTTTCTCTCTCTCATGAAAATAATGAGTAAATTTAAAAAAGGAAAAAAGTGTCATTGGATAATATTTCTCTAAGGTGTCCTGGCCATGTATATTTCTTTAGATAACCAAATCTTACTCTCTTAAGATCTGTACTTTTAAAATTGTGATCTACTTATAAACTACACATTCTCATTTTCTATCTGGTCAACAAAGAAGACAACAGAATACATAATTTTTTTTTTGATGGGAGAAAAAAATGAACAAATATTTACCAAAAACCTACTACATGCTAGGCGCTATTCTAGGTACTTTATTTAATCTTCACAACTTTGGAAATATCCAAGTTTTACTGATGTGGACACTGAAGCTCAGAGAACTTACATATGTTCTACAACACAGTGAAAGTAAAGAGTAGTGCTATACCACTCTATGTTGGGCCTTTTGCTAACAGCAAATATTTATTAGACCCTCTGACTTTCCCTCTTTCCTCAATTTCCTGAGTTTAGCTATAAAACCAGAAGCTTTCTTACCAGCTTGAGAAACCAAATAAACACGATCTGTTAAATCAGCACCTTTAATTTTACACGTGAAACTACGTGACTGTTCAGAAAGAAATACTGGCTCTCTCTGTCAATATTTTCACTGCTCACAATTTTTTTTTTTTTTTACTCTTATTTGCAGGACACTTGGAAGGATACAAGAATGCCTACCAAACAAATGGAACGTTACCTTCTATCACAGTGATGGTGTTGGAAGGGAAAGAGAGAAGTTAAAAATCATGGTATCACTTAGGCAAGCTTCAAAGGCATGTATTTTAAAAACCTTTAACAATAATACCTACCATATTATATTCCTTCATAAGTAACCTAAATCTAATTTTAGACTTAAAGCATGCCTGCAACAAAGTCACACACACTTCTCTCCTATATCTAATCTCACAGGAACGGTATTCTCAAATCAATACCTCTTCCACATAGTCATGCCCTACTGGCTGCACATCGCTCTGCAAAGCAGCAAGAGATGCAGGTGTGACTGGTTCTGACACGGTGTCCGGCTTTACTTCTGGAATCTGTACAGAGGTGACAGGAGTGCTTTTAACACATTCAGTTCCTTTTAAGTCTTCTGTTTTATTTCCTGTTGATTGCAACTTATTCCCACCTGGAAGAACATAAAAGAATTACAGTAATTTTAACTTTCTTTTTGTGTAAATGTATAATCTGATACAGGAAAAATTTCAGATAAAGTTCTTATTTTTTCTACCGATAGTCAAACTCCTGGTGACATCCATCAGAATTCTGAAGAACATATAAACCATTTGGCCTTTTTATCCTATTAACGAAATAAATACACGTCTGGATTTTGCCCTTCTCCACCACCCAAGGATCCTCTCCATCCCCACCAGGACTCTACTAACATCAAGTACCTAAAAGTGAACAGCAAGTACCTAAAAAGGTAGGGTCTAAACTTAATTCACGTTTGTAACCCCAGTTCCCTCCCAACTGGGCAATGCCCTAAGTTCTGGTGATATAAGAGTAAGACTGTGTAGCTGCCTTTGAGGTGCCAACAATTTAAGAGAAGACACAAATAATTACAACACAATGTGGTAACTGCTATAGTAAGTAGAAATACATTATGGGAATGCTTAAAAAAAAAAAAAAAAAAAGAGCCACTCCCCTCTAACATGATTCAGTTAGGAAAGGCTTCACCAAGGGTGTGTCCCTTGAGCTGGGCTTTGAAAGAAGAGTAACAAGCATGAACTTGGCCAGGTAGAAAGAAGAGAATGATGTTTAAATAGAACACCACGCACAACAACACAAAGTTTAAAAGACTATGGTAAACTCAAGGAAGACATCAGCATCAATTACTAGACAGACAGAGGTCTGGGGTCAGATTGTGAAGACTGTGGGATGACATAAATAAGGAATATAACTTTTTCTGATATGCCAGAAGGTCAGTGAAAATTTTTAAACAGGAAACTAACACAACTTGACACATATTTTAACAAAATAACTTTGACAAGCATTGGAGACTGGACACAATCAGAGACAAAGCTCTGAGGAATAGACTTTGAAGGCCTAAAAACAAGGCAGTAACTATGAAGAAAAACTGACATTTTTTGTAGAGATACTGTGGTGACAGAAATAAAAGAACTATGTACACAACTGAAGGAGGCAATAAACAAGCGGAAATAACGTCAGTGAAGTTTTCCATGTGAAAAAAGCAGCAAACTGAACAGATTATTTCATGGTATTCTTGTGACAGAATGAGACACTCGTTGGCCATAGAGAGCCACACAGATAATGACCAGGTAATTCCTACAAATAGCTCTAAAAGGTGGCAGTTTTGAGTTTGCCCGAAAGATTTCAAAGTTCCTGTACAATGGAGTGAATGAGACAACTTGAGAACACTGGGTGACTAGAGAGGAGAGCCAGAATCACAATCTTAGGAGCACCGCCATTTAATGAACTTGAAGGCAGGAGAACTGATAGAGACACCTGAGAAAGAGGTGGGTGGACACAGGAGAGACTTTAACGCTCTAAGATATAGCAGTCAACTGAGCAAATATTATAGAGGTCAACAAGTTGAGACTGAAAACTAGCCACTAGATTTGGCAATTAGTTCTTTAGTGACTTCTGAAAGTGGTTTTAGAAGAATAGAGTGGAAACACTAAAACAGACTAAGGACTAGAAAAAAAGCATAGAAGTAGAGAAAGTAAGAATTAGGTTGCAGCTTGAGAAGATTATAGTAATAAGACAATATATATATTTTTTAAGACTACAGAAGACACAGGGAAACCTGTATGACTATAAGGAAGAAACCATTAGAAGATTGAGGACTGCTTAAAAATTCAAGAGAAAAGAACAGGTATGTGATTAAAGAAGGTCCCAGAGAAGAAAGGAGGAGATGGATACAAGAGCATAAAGCAGATGGGTTAGTTCTGGAATGGAGAAGAAACATCACTTTGACAGAGTTAGGAGGAACACAGAGAATCTTCAGTACTTGCCAACAAAGTTTATTTTGGGTGTAGAGGTTTTCTTGGCAGCCATATTTGTAGGCACTGCTGATACTTTAGTGTTGGATGTGCTATTAAGAGACGAGTTTCCTGTAGTTGTAAGACCTTTCACTGAAGAAGTTGCAATTGATGAAGTATTCACAGTACAATTGCTTGCTGCAATGCTTGAGGGAGAGGCAGTTGGTTTTGAAGCAGACACAGCTGTTGAAGAAGTAGCTTGGCTAACAACGTTTGGTTCTGTTGAAGGAATGGGTTTACCAAGTTTTGTGTGTAATTTAACCACCTACAAAATAAAAGCACATTTGTCAGGAAACTCAAAAAGTGTAGATTTTTGAGTTTGTCTAAAAGATTTTATACAATGAAAATCTGAACTATATTTTCGTATTTTTATATTTTTATACACAAAACTCATTACTTTCAAAACAATCTCTGTGATGCAGATTTCTATACATATTCCATCTAGCACTAGGTGAGGAAACCAAGGCAGAGGAAGATGAAATCAACTTGGCTACATGCACACCAACCTAGATTTAAGTATGACAAGAGGAGGCAAATAATCATACAACAAATTTCCAATTGGCAGAATAAATGATCGAGTTCAATTTAAAGAAAAAAGGTCTACAGTCTTTCTCTCGTTAAGCAATGACTATCTGATATTACTTTTATATATATTAACATATAAACAAGGCATGTAATCCACTCAGTTTTTAAGTTTTGAAGTCACCTATACTTAAACCCTCCATTGAAAAAGTAAAAGAAAAGAGAGTAAGACATAAGGGTGTGTGGGGAAAAAACACCTACTTTCTGATGCTTAGCACCACGAATGTGGGCAGCATATGCATCTGCTCCTGTACAAGACACATCGCAGAGCTCACAACGTAGCTGATTTTGAGTCCCACGAGTAGAGTTGTTGCTGCTGCTGGTATTTTGTGAGGCTTTCAATGCGGCTTCTTTTTTTTTATGTTTCTGTCCTTCTAAATGTTCTTTATAAGTCTGTTTCAAACAAAAAGGATAAATTTTGCTTTGCTAATTTTCTATCTATAACCATTTAAAATATTCAATTCTCAAATCTCTAATACTCATTTAAGAATGAGTACTAAACAACTGTAAAAGCAATTACAGCATGTGGGATTCCCTATCTATTTATCTATCCATATTTATCTGTGGTTCTCTGCACTTTGTTTACCAAGAATACATTTATCTAACACTGATTTACAAAGGCCTTTCATACTTAGCCACATTATCAATAGAAGGTACATCACTTTCAATTTTAAGAATCTGCATCTTTTACTGCTTATGTATAATCATGGACAGAGTGATGATTCCACAAATTATTTTCATTATAGAATTAAGATGGGGGGCTGTATCTACATCATGAAAAAAAAATTATGGAACGGTAACAAGACTCTTTACAAATAGGTATGTCTATTTATAAAACTGACTTTTCTACTTAGAATGCATTTTCACATAGAATCCATGCCATCCCGAACAAAAGCCTATTTAAAACAGGTTAACAGCCAAAATTGTATGTATTTGCAAGGAAAAAATTATTATTGTACTTCTAACCAACAAAATAGTGAAATTGTGTATAAAAAACTGTCTGGAATCAGATGATCAAAGAAGGCAGATTTGTGAAGAAGGCAGAAGTGAAGAGGCTACTAAGGACTACTGTTTGCTTTGTCTTGAGTGGGGCCAAAAGTTCCTCTTTCATGTTTTATTTTTAAAATTGTTTTTAAGACAGATGTATAATTAGCAAAAAATTGTATTTTCATCATAGCATCTCAGAGGTGGATGGGACTTTAAAGATAACCTAAAACAGTGATTTTCTAATTTTTAAAAAAGAGAATCCTTTCTCCAAGTGAAATCTTATACAGAAGTAGAGAAAGTTGTTCTGTTTTTGAAACAGAAGAGGGAGACCTAAGACCCAGCCATTTGATTCTTCTCGTTATCTGCAGTGGCCTGAACTGGCTCCATGAAGCACTCTGAGGCTCAATTATTTAGGGCACGTCCTTATCACAGAAGTGAGGAAACAAAAGCCCAAAGAAGTAAAGGCCTTCAACTTGCCCAAAGCCACACAATGGTGGAGCCAGGACTGGGAACCATGGCCCCTTAAATCTGAACCCACTTATTCTCCCTCCTTAGGTCTACACCTAGACTCTAACTTACAATATCAGTGATATTTTTCCCTAAGGCTCATCAGCCCCTTAAGGCACTGCCCTCTGACCTGCTTGGCCTGTTCTTTCAGAACAATCTAGACAATGGTCAGCCTTATATATACTCATTAAAATGCTGCTTTTCACCTGTCATCCTACAGCTATGTTCTATCCTTTTATATGTATATCACATATTCAAAACATCTCTTAGGCCACTCATAGCATCATCTCCTCTAAACAGCCCATCGTGGAGTAGGATATCCTCCTTCCATGTTTAATCCTGGGCCAACACCAACATTCCCACCTGTTCTCTCTCCCCTAGTCATGTAATCACAATGAAACTGTTTCCTATCACACTCAAAATAGAGAGAAAAAAGGTTTTACATAACTAGTCACATATATTAAATATTCCACAATTATTTCCTAATTTGGTGTAACACAGGAAATACTGACAATTTAAAATAATCTTTAAAAACAGGTATTTAAAAGTAGAACTTATCTAGTAAATTAACAAGAATGTACACAGGTGGGGCAGGAGTGGAAAACAATGTAACTGAAAGAAACTACTACAAAGTTTGTTCCTTTCCAATAAGCCTTTTATCTGCCAAACTGCTTATCAAATTTTTATATAAAAACACACACTCTTAAATATTAACAAATTATGTTGGGATAAGAGTTGAACATATTAGATTTTATAAACACTCATGCCTAAATCACACATTTTAAACTGCAGCAATCAGGGAAAAAACAAAATGGGGGTTGGTGGGGCATAAAGATTTTACTTTATGCTTTACTATACTTTACTTTATGCTTTACTTTATGCTTCTTTAGTTGATATTTCTGAAAAAGACACTTCCCCACATCTTTCTTGTTTCCAAAGTTCCTATTCCCTCATGGAAGATATTATATAGCAATAGTAATATTCTACAAAGCATATACAAAAATCAGTCTTATTAGAAATGTTACCCTGCAAACTACAGATTAGAAAAAAATTTATTTTAAGAATTTTTAAAATTCAGAAAGACAATTTTCTTCTGCTATTTATATGCTCCAAAAAAGTAGCACACTTGACAAAGTCCTCTCATCTTTAATGCAAGTATGTAAAGCTGAATTCTCTCTATGGTCATCCTTTTTCAGGTGTAAAATTCTATCCATACACTCAAAATGGACCTCAAAGAAAAGCTAAGGAAATCAAGAGCCAACTGTGTTAAGCAAGCTGTGGATGCTAAAAGAGAAATAAAAATTCAATCTTACCCCCAACCCCAATTAATCTGAATGTAAGGTTTCTAAGTTAAATTTAAGTTTTACTTTAAAGAGCAAAGTATCTTTACGGAAAAAAGTACAATTTGCCCATTTTTCATTAACATTCATAGTCATTTTTAAAGTTTCTTCTTAATAGAATTCTTATGTGTCAGTACAAATACTTCCTTGAAAATGACTGTTTAGGAAAATATGTATGTGTTAGCTAAAAGCTAACAGGAAAGAAAATGTAAACCTTCTCTGTAAGCATAAGAGTTAGAATATCAACCATACTTAACTATCAAAAATACCCACTGAAGACTCATGGTAAAACATACAACGTTAAGTACCTGTGGTCCAGCACAGCTGATCTTACAAACATCACAATAGTGAATCTGGGGTGGTTTGGGAGGCTGTTTTGGTTTCAGTTGTTTATTTTGGAATGGTGCTTTTTTAGTAAAGGTGGTCCCTGTCCAGGCAGCTGTTGCAGCAGCAGCTGCTGCTGCGGCCGCCGCCTGCTTCTGTTGCTGCTGCTGCTGTTGGTAGTAGGAGGATGCAGCTGAATACACTGCTGCTTCATAACCTGAATAAGACGTACCTTACAAATAAAATCAAACAAAGATTATGTTAAATAATTACAAAAGGCCAAGTTAAATGTCATGAATTTAAATTCAATAAATTCCGCCAATATAGGTAGGTTTACGTGTGCATATTTACAAATATGTATCTCACAAAACCTGGAAAAATCTTTATCTTCCTTTTATAGAAGTCAATCAAGTTTTTAACTCAACACATGCCAGGCGTTACAGAGGCATAGAAAAAGTTTAAGATTTGGTTTTTGCCTTCAAAAAACATATAGTTCAGTTGGTGGGCTACAACAGAGTGATAAAGTTACATGGTCACGGAATCTGTTAATATTTCTCCCAAAAGAATTCCTCTGAATACAATTTGGGAAGGGTTGAAATTGAGGAAGAGTCTGAACTAAGATACTAGTAGGAAAAAAAGAAACTCATGAAAGTAAGATTTTTATATACTTGATGGCTAAGAGAATAGAAGAAATAAAAGAACAGAAAACACACCAAGATTTTGAAACCCACTGATTGACTGATGGGCTGTGCAACTGATAAAAGCAAGTGGCTGACAGAAGCTGGTTTGGAGAAGTAAGGTGAATAAACCCTAGCAAAAGTTTGCGATATGGAACCTGAGTTTAGATGAATATACAGGACAACAGACGGAAGATTTTGGACTTAAGTACCAAATACACTGTTTTTCATCCTCCAAAAGAGACAAAAGCACTATATTTTCTGGTTGAATGTATGGATTCTATCTATGTCCATTGTTCAAAGTGTAACGAATAAGCACATGAAGCTTGTTACTGACATAAACATAATAAATATACACATGTTGTTTATGTTCAGTGATTTATAGACCTAAAAATCTATAAAAGTTTTAAATTTGACAAAGTTGCTGTATAAAAGGACCTCAAAACTAGAAAACTTACCCCCTTTCTAAACTAAGATCTCTGGAAATTTGGTGGACTCCCTATTTACCCCATTACAGTAAGACTTTTTTCTCTGAAGTGGAAATGAGTGGAAAAAGAGTCATGTAAGGCTCAAAAAAAAGATTCCTGGTTGCCAGGATGGCAAAGAAGAACTACTTGAGGAAAACTGAACTTTTGATGTCTCAAATGCAGACTGCTTTATTGGAAAAAAAAAAAAAAATAAGACTTCTGACCCACTAGCTCCAAGGCATCTACACGCAGGGAAGAAAACATTAATTAGAAAGGTGAGGATTTTAAGATGCATGGGAAATCAGAATCATGGCATCCGAAACTGGAAATATCTAGAAAAGAAACCAAATAACTTGCATGAAAAGGCTTCCTAGAGTTTTATGCCAGGTTATTAAATTACATAAATGCTTCTAAAGATAGAAAGTGTGGTAGGGGTGCCTGGGTGGCTTTAGTCAGATGAGCATCTGACTTTGGCTCAAGTCATGATCTCACAGCTTGTGAGTTCGAGCCCCTATGTCGGGCTCTGTGCTGACAGCTTGGAGCCTGGAGCCTTCTTCAGATTCTGCGTCTCCCTCTCTCTCTCTGCCCCTAACCCACTCGCATTCTGTCCCTGTCAAAAATAAATGAACATTAAAAAAAAAAGAAAGAAAGTGTAATAAGAGAAGAAAACATCTAAAAATAAAAGTAGGGAGAAGTAGGTAGGTATATCAATACTAAGAATATGATCAGATAAAAAAACAATTAGAAAACAACTGATGTAGGGGAGCATGGGCAGCTTCGTCAGTTAAGTGTGTGACTCTCGATTTCGGTTCAGGTCATGATCTCATACTTCATGAGATCGAGCCCCGCGTCGGGCTTTGTTCTGACAGCTTGGAGCCTACTTGGGTCGGTCGGTCTCTCTCTCTCTGCCCCTCCCCAGCTAACATGCTCTCTCTCTCTCTCCCTCAAACATTTTTTAAAAAGAAAGAAAAAAGAGAACTGATGTAAATGATCAAGGGAAAACCTATATAGATCAATAAACTCTTTTCTGGTCAGTTTTACTAATGTCCTTTGTTATTTAAAAATGGGATAGAAGAGGGGCACCTGGGTGGCTCAGTCGGTTAAGTGTCCGACATCAGCTCAGGTCATGAACTCACAGTTGGGGAGTTTGAGACTCCCGTCGGGCTCTGTACTAACAGCTCAGAATCTGGAACCTACTTCAGATTCTGTATCTCACCCTGTCTCTACCCCTCCCCAGCTTGCTCTCTATCTCTCTCTCAAAAAGTAAATAAAAAACAATAAAAAAATTTTTTAGGAATGTGATAGAAAAATATAATTAAGTTCACAGCCAAGTATCTTCAAAATAATAGTTTAAATATCACTCTTAAAATCCATTAAGTTGTCTAGTTAAAGCTACCTTTAGATTAAAACTGGCTAGGACCATGATTTTTGTATGAATCTTTATAATAGATATTTTCTAAATAACTAGCTGTTATATACAGAAACTGTAAAAATGCCACTTAAATGTAACCTCATGAATTATGTATCATAAAGTAAAAAACAGGGTAACAGCAACAGCATACTACAATGCTGGATGACCAGGACTTGTAGTTTTTTGCCTTTTTTTTTTTTTTTTAATTGAGAATCCACAGTATGACAGGCAGTTTTCCAGACACAGTGAAGTCTCAAAACAGGTGTGTTAAGGCAAGTATCTCCTTATTTGACAGATGAGAAAACTGAGGCTAAGAGATTGTGAAGTACTTTAAACACTGAGTTAATCTAAACCACAAAAATAACCAGGTTAAGCTTACTATTTACAAAATAATCTCCATCTGTACACATGTAGTCTAAAACTAATAAAAGGCAAACTTAACTATAGCTTACTATTTAATCTCCTATGAACACTTGCAAACAATCGTACATTTCTTGTAAAAGCACTGTAGAAAAACAAATATAAGGCTGCATCTTTAAGTAAAAGCTCAATTTTTGAGGGCTAAAACAGTTTCAATTAAAAAGTACTCTTATTTATTTTTTTTTTTTTAAATTTTTTTTTCAACGTTTTTATTTATTTTTGGGACAGAGAGAGACAGAGCATGAACAGGGGAGGGGCAGAGAGAGAGGGAGACACAGAATCAGAAACAGGCTCTAGGCTCCGAGCCATCAGCCCAGAGCCTGACGCGGGGCTCGAACTCACGGACCGCAAGATCGTGACCTGGCTGAAGTCGGACGCTTAACCGACTGCGCCACCCAGGCGCCCCTGAAAAAAGTACTCTTATTTAAAATGCTTATCAAACAACATTGGAGACAGTCAAAAAAAAAAAAAAATAAAATAAAATAAAATGCTTATCAATTAGTAAGTTAAATAAGCTGAAATTTTAAGTGTAAGATATCACAAAAACATACCACTTCAGTAGAAAACTCAGCATGCTACAAGTCACCATTTAGTACATACCAATATTCTAGAACTCATCTTAATGACACCAAAAAAATAGCTAACCTAAATTGTAGCTGATATAAAACTGCATATACAGAACTCAGACACCCTAATAATGACTCTTCTGGATGACAATTTCACACTGTGTATTGCATTTTTTTCAAGTGCATACCCTTCGACACAACAGGAATTTCTAGGAATTTATCTTAGGAAAAAAACTGACAACTACACAAATCTTTTCATACAAGGATTATTTAACTCAATGTCGTTCTTAGCTTTTCCCTAATACGAAACCAAGCATCCCAAGACACAAACTCTAAAATCTATATAGTACATCCATACAATAAAATATCACGCACCCATTAAAAACTACGTACTTCTAAACGTAGATTTTGATTTCTAAATACTATATTAGAAATCACAGCTCCTTTGTGAAATGGCTGGTTGTGAGACTCGGGCAGGAAATGCTTTAAGTGTATGCATCAGCAATATCTTACTGTGCCAAAAACGAAATAGGGGCTCAAAGAATAACGATGCCAAGTCCAAAAGGCTCAGGAGCTAGTTTGAAATGGATCCCATTGGCCAAATTTGGGAAAATGTGTGCCTCAAAAAGAAAAAAGAGAATAATGGATTATACTACAATGAATAAAAAAGAATGAGTCCACAGTAATACTAAAAAAGAAGGAATAGGGGACTCTTCCTTAGAGTGCTAAGAATCAATGTAAAAGGATTTTACATCCACCATCATTGAACTTGATTCAGTTAAGAGATTTTCAAAGGATCTAACACCGTAGAGTGAAGAGTAGTTGGGTAATAGGCCCATAGATTACTCGGTTACTTACAAAGTGAAAAAGGTATCCTTAAAATGGAGAGATCTGATAGTCATTATACCTGGCTGGCATCACCAACACAGAATTTATAACATTACTTATGTGCTCTTGATGTGATGAGATGCAAAAGTTCACTTAGGTAGTTTTATTGACTAAAAAGCTGTCATAATCTAAGCATAAAGAAAGAAAAATCCAGATTGTGGGATATTCTATAGGACAACTGGCCTGAACTCTTCAAAAATGTCAAGGTCATGAGAGACAAGATAAAAATAGGAGATTATTCTACATTAAAGAAAACTGAAACTAACAAGGTATAACAACCAAGTACAATCCATGCTCCTTGATTAGAATCTGAATTTAAGACGAAGCACATGGGTGCCTGGGTGGCTCAGTTGGTTAAATGTCCAACTTCGGTTCAGGTCATGATCTCATGACTTCTGAGTTTCAGACCTGCGTCAGACTCTCTGCTGACAGTTCAGAGCCAGGAGCTTGCTTCGGATACGGTGTCTCCCTCTCTCCCTCCCCCTCCCCACCCAAATAAATAAACATTAAAACATTAATGTTAATTAAAACATTAAAGAAAAAAAGAAAGAATAACTTAAAAAAAAAAATGGGGAGCCTGGGTGGCTCAGTCACTTAAGCACCTGACTCTTGGTTTCGGCTCAAGTCATGATCTCCTAGTTCTTTTTTTTTTTTTTTTAATTTTTTTTTTTTTTCAACGTTTATTTATTTTTGGGACAGAGAGAGACAGAGCATGAACGGGGGAGGGGCAGAGAGAGAGGGAGACACAGAATCGGAAACAGGCTCCAGGCTCTGAGCCATCAGCCCAGAGCCCGACGCGGGGCTCGAACTCACGGACCGCGAGATCGTGACCTGGCTGAAGTCGGACGCTTAACCGACTGCGCCACCCAGGTGCCCCAGTGATCTCCTAGTTCTTGAGCAGGAAACCTGCATCAGGCTCTGGCTAACACCACATAACCTGCTTGGGATCCTCTGTCTCCTTCTCTCTGCCCCTCCCCTGCTTGTGCACATTCTCTCAAAATAAACAAACATTAAATAGATAAGTAAATAAATAAATAAATAAAACAAAGTGCAAACACACCAAACACCTAGAAAGCCCAGCCATAAAAGACACTTGAGGACAATTAAAGAAATTAGATAATATCCATGTTCAATTTCGTTTTATGATATTTGCATTTGGTTATGTAAAAGAATGCCCTTATTCTTAGGAAATACATGCTGAAAAATTCTAGGCAAAGCACCAGGTCATCTGCAACTTGTAAATATACTGCTGAACCATTTGAAAATGTGTTTTGATAAAGCAAATATGATAAAATATTAATTGATAAATCTAGTTAAATGATATATAGTACACTTGTACTATTTTTTCAACTTTTCTGCAAAATTAAAATTTTCTAAAATAAAAAGTTGGGGAAAAACAAATCAAAAGGATGATATATTTTAATTTAATGACATGAAAGAACATTCACAATGAGAAAAAAGCCAATTAACAAAATAATATGCATTAGACAAATTCCTTTTTATAAAAAAAAAAGGTATATACTGTATATGTATATTCCCATGAAGAAAAGACAGACATGCACCAAAATGTTAATGGCAGGAAGTATCTAGGAGTAGATGTCCAATGATTTAATTTTTTCTCCTTTTTTATCTATAGTTTCTAGTTTTAAACGTATTTACATGTATTATTCATGTAATATAACAGTAAATAAAAACAATTAACTTCATCCTGTGTAAGATTTATTCAAGCAACTGAGACAATGGAAGAGAGAAAAGAGAGGGAGGAGAACATGTAAGAGAGAAGCAACAATAGGAAAGAATACTATTGTACTCCTTATTTTGCTGAAGTTAATGTGGACATTTTTAAAATATGTGCCCAGGGGCACCTGGGTGGCTGGGTCGATTAAGTGTCCAACTCATGATTTCAGCTCAGGTCATGATCTCACAGTTGTGAGAGTGAGCCCTGCATTGGTCTCTGTGCTAGGCATGGAGCCTGCTTAAGATTCTCTCCACCCCCCACTGCCCCTCCCCCACCACACACACACCCCTTCTCTCTCAAAAAGAGAAAAACAAAACTTTAAAATGTGTCTAGTCAGATTCCACTGAAATAATTCCATATGCAGTTATAACTTATTAATCAGAGATAAAGAGAGGCCGAAAAGTATCTTGGCAATCCTAGGAATCACAGACCTAGGAATAATAACATTTCCTCACTCCTAATTCATTCCTGCATGGTTGCCACAGTTAACTTAAAACCTGCTCCTACTGCTCCTGTTCTGCAGATTTCCTCTTTGGCACCCTTTTGGCCCATAAGACTATAACAGAGCCTACAAGGCTTTTCACAATGACATTTCTAGCCTCATATCTTGAGATTTACCCTGTGTATCCTGTATTCCAGCCAGAAAAAAAAGGTTTTCCTAAATATTCCATGTGTGCCTAACTCACCATTATATACCTAGCACCCAGCATAAGCATTTAATTTTGCATAGGGTAAGAGATTAAAAAAAACAAAAACAAAACTCTGAAAAAATATATATTTTTTTAAATTCTGTAGTTAGTCTTCTAACACCAAGCTACAACAAAGTATCAAGAAGAACTAAAATTGCCCATATTGCTTTAAATCCTCCATGGAACAAGATGGGGTATTAAGAAATAAACTGCAGAACAAAACAAACCATACAGTAATGCAAGGTTACAGATCTACAAAAAAGCAACATGTCATTTTTTTTTCCCAATCCAAAAAGGTGGTTTTATTAAAGCACGGGGACAGGACCTGTGGGCAGAAAGAGCTGCCACAACATATGATTTTAATCACTGAAACACTGCAAAGTACCTCAGCCAGAAATGAGAAAAGCAGTGGACATAAGTAAGATTTTAGTGATTATATTTCTCTCACTATAATGATTACTTAAGGAAATACATACTTTCCTTAATAAGATAATAAAAAAATATATGATTATTTAAGGAAAACAAAGCTCCTCTGTCCTTCTAAGAGACATGTGTTACAGAACAATCTTATGGATGTTTACAAAAGCTACCTAATATTTTCAAGATTACTTATTCCTGATAATAAAGATAAAGAAACAGCTCCCTGACACAGCTGAAATAAATACAATTTGTCAGTGGTAGTCCCTGAATGTCAACCTTAAGTTTTCAAATTCATTTGGAAAAGTCAGGAAAAAAAAAAATGACCATGTAAAATACTAGGTGTTATTTTCTCTAACTGCAATGCTAGGCCCAGGACTCATGACTACCTTTCAAATGCCCAAAGAACATTTTACATTGTTAAAATCTCCTAGCTTAAAAAAATAAAAATAAAAAAACAAACAAACAGTAACACCACCACCAACAAAAACACAACCTAGGGTACGGTCTATTTGTTACATTATGCACATATAACAACTATCAATTAATTCAATTCTGGCTACTGGGAGGAAGATCATTCCATAAAACAAGGTAGTTTCTAGTAACTTGTTTACTCATTTAAACACAGCTTATCCATCTTACCAGAATAAGTAACTGCCGTGGTACTGTAAGTAGCACTCTGGGTATAAGATGGCACCACAGTAGCTGCAGCTGCTACTGGCTGTACGGTGGAAGATACAGGATAAATGGAGAAAGTAGTGGTAGCTGGACTTGGTGTGGCTGGTTTTATGGCTGTCACTTGTCGAGTCTGCTGGGCTTGTGTATACTGAGTTGCACCTTGGCTATAACCTGCTTTGGGGGCTAAAATGGGAAAGAGACATCAGAAAATTAGAAGGGTGTACCTTGATATTTTTTCTAATTTTCAAGGATATTGACAAACTAAGTATAAACATCAACTGTAAATTTGATGCTAGAAGTTTTTTCTTAGCACAAGGGTTGAAATTCTTACTACCAATTAAATAACACATCTATATAAATTCATCTAATATCCCATTCTCAGATGCTTTCTATGTATTTCCAAAATGGCATTTTGTCCAAATTTACAACTAACTGAATACCAGTACTACTTAAATAACGTTTTTAGAAAAGGTGTGTGTCTGTGTGTGTGTATTTAGGCTAGTCAGTCTAATTTGAGCATTATGCTTAATATTAGGAATAGTGAGCCTCAAATATGTATTTCAATTCACAATAAAAATTTCATTGTTTAATTACGTCAACTTGTTCAAATATACTTCATCACATTTTTATTAATTCATCCATAGTGAACTTCAGTCTAATTTCAACTCATAAGGTGACACTGACTTAAATCTTCAAATGTCCAATGGCTTGAGTGCAATTGTTCTCAAATGGCTAATATTCAGGTTTCTGCTGCCTTTGACCATGTTCAAAATATTTATTTTGCTTTAAGAATCTTAGGAATCTTATGCTTTAAGGATTTTTTAAACGGTATGCTTTAAGAATCTTAGGAACCTTATTATTAAGCCCTAAATTAATAATTAATCATTTATTAACAATCATTAAGGCATACAAGTCTAATTCCAGATAAAGGCCCAAATATCAGAGGGCCAGTACCTTATGCTTAGTTTAGTAAAGGCACCTTAAATAAACTGCAGTTCAGTTTATAAAACTGTTATCTACATGTAGTATGAAACTTGATCCACACAACACACAGATCAGGACATTTTACAAAAGGAAATTAATGTCCAAGAGCTAAATGACTTACAAGTCACATAGTCAATATCAGACCCAAGACTAAACCAAGGCTCTTCTGACTCTTAAATACAATCTAACTTTGATAATTAACTAGGAAGTTCACTACAGATCAGTGTACTCACAAATCATTAGAGAACAAACTAAGAAAAATCAGTCATAACTATAAAAATATTTGTATACCACTTTTAAGAGACTCATAAAAATCTGAGAACTAGAAGTACCCTAGAGAGATCTGGATCAACTACCTCAGTTACTAATAAGAGAACAGAGACGAAAAGAGGTAAAAATCACTACCCACATTAGTGGTAAAGTCAGTACTAGAGGCTAGTCCTACTTTTTCCTAATCCAAGGTTCTACCCACACTCTCACAGTCCTTCAAAAATAATTAAAATAAATGAACTGTCTACTTTTCTGAACTCAGCTGTTTTTAAAAGTTTTCAATTCAATCTCTATTAAAAAAATCCATCTTCAGGGTGCCTGGGTGACTCAGTTAAGTGTCCGACTCTCCATTTCAGCTCAGGCCATGAGGTCACAGTTCTTGAGATCCAGCCCTGTGTGGGGCTCTGCACTGACAGCACAGAGGCTGCTTGGGATTCTCTCTCTCCCTCCCTCTCTGCCGTTCCCCCCAGTTGCACTCTCTCTCTCAAAATAAATTTAAAAACTTAAAAAGGTGGGGGCCTCAAAGGGTCTCCACTGGTTACACAAAGGCAGGCAGCAATACGTTCTGAGCATCTCTAGTGAAGATAAGAATGTGGCCAGAAATTATCACCATAACTCCTTTTGTATAGCTTATTTCACAGCAGGAAGAGAACTGTAAGAAAAGGGCATGATTAGGATTTGTCCCCATGGCCTTCTCTCTTTGGTACTCAAAGGCATTACAACAGCAGAACAGAGAACAAGGCTAAAACCTGCTTCTTTTTAAGTAATGTAACACAATGACCTTAGATGAACTCAAAAGGGTACCTTCATTAAACACAGTGAACAATTTATTTTAGTAGTTTTCAATGAAACTGTATGCTAATAAAACCCACCTGTCTGATAGTAGGTTTCAGCAACAGAAGGCTGAGGCTGGGCAGCAGCTGCTACGGCAGCAGCCGTTGCTGTTGGCTGTTGGTAGTACTGCTTACTATCATAAGCTACAGCAGGAGCGGTGGATCTTACATACGAGTACGAGTCCTAAAGAAAGGCAATAAAAGAAAGTCTTCCTGTAAGTGAAGTGGCAGGAAAAAAAACCCAACTCTACTATATAAAAGTGTAATAAAGGAAAACAACTAACTACAGACCTATGTATAAGAATCAAATTCAAAACAAAGGGCAATCATTTTGGACTTCAAATAAGGTCAAAACCATTTCAAGCAGCATGTTTAACTTTCACATCAGAAAAAAATCACTGAAGCATTTAAAAATAATGCCTATCTTTAAAAACGGATCTCATAGTAAAGACCACCTGTGTGTTCTAAGCTTTGACTGCTCTGGCTTTCTTTTCATTCTTTACCACTATTAACAACATGATGAGTAGCAGCCTCTGGGTGGAGAGGAAAGGGGAACTCAGGTTCCAGGAAGAAAGAACACCGTATATAAGAGTCTCCAAAGCAGTGAAGATCAAGGTGAGCTGGGTGAACTCTGGCACTGCATAAAGTGAGGAGGGGGACATGCAGGTGGAAAGGCTGAAAAAATAGGCAAGGCCCAGAAAATGATGGGTTGCATACACCCTATTAAAAACAATGGATTTATTATATTGTGTCTCTGGACATAATAAAAACAATCACACATGGCAAAAGGAATTCTGAGTTTAGTAACTTGCCCAATAGTAACAGAAAATACTAATGTTATGATTCACATGTCAATTCATTACTGAACAAAATAAATTTATATACTTTAGAAAGAATATAGGAAAACTAGGCAAAGTCCAGAAGGATCTGAGTTTAAAAACAGATCCTAGGGGAGCTGGGTGGCTTAGTCAGTTAAGCATTCAACTCAATTTTGGCTCAGGACATGATCTTGCATGAGTTTGAGCCCTGTGTAAGTCTCTGTGCTGACCCTGCTTGGGATTCTCTCTCTGTCCCTCCCCCACCCCCTCCCTCAAAACAAACATTTAAATCAATCAATCAATTAATAAATAAATAAATACAGATCCTAAAAGCAAACAAACAGAAAATGGGTTACTAAAACATGAGGACCAAATTTAGTAAGTAGTAATTTAGTGTCATAACAAACATAGTACTACTATAAAAGGGAATTAGATCTTTGGGTTCCCAAAAGACTGAACCAAAAGCAACTAAATGAATAAGAGCAGTCATCAATTTGTTACATACCAAGAAAGAATACCTTGAGCGGAACAATGTACAGGCAACAGTTTTCTGTCCTTGTTAAATTTCAAGAGAACACTATGTAACTTGTTTGGCCTATATAGCTTAGGCTCGTGGTTCTCAAAAGAGGAGACACAGCCTGTGTTCCAAATGGATGAATAATGCCATAATACAAACAAGGAGCATCTTCACTATGTCTTCATTTTTCTGAAAACCTTGGTTAATATTTAACCAGTAATTAATGGAAAATATTTTTAATTAAAGCAGACACAGATACAAAATGGAGTTGAATGGACTCAGGGGAATTACTAACATAAAACTCACTGCAAGGATGCCCCTAAATTACCTATGAACACACACTCACTTCATCATTACAGGTAGATTTCCGAAGACCCAAGTTTGAAAGCACTGGCTTGGACATTGTATCACACACTATGGCCATTGAAGCATGTATGTCAAGACTACTGGAACCAGTAGTTTTCTTACCTGGTAGTTCTGTGTAGTAGCTGGGGGTGGTGGTGGTGGTGCTTCTTGTTGTCTCTGGGTATAACCGTAGTCAGTTGCTGTATGTGCAGTGGGGTAGCCTCCATAAGCAGCAGCTGTTGCAGCAGCTGCAACAGCTACTGGAGCAGGCCTGGCAACTGCAACTGTGGCGGCCGCTGGTGCATAGGCAGCAGTAACTGTGTGAGCAGCTACTGGAGCCTGATGGACAGTGTAGCTAGCAACTGTAGTTGGATGAGAGTAGGCTACACCCGAAGCTGGCTGCTGGCTATATTGTGGAGTAGAAGAATAAAGATAATACAATTTAGTTGTAAAATCTAAGCATTTAATAAAATACAAAGCACATTTTCAAGAAATTTAATCACAGGCTACAAAACACCAAGTATTTGAACTCAATAAACCTCCTAGTCAATACCGTATTTGTTACTGTTGTATAGTTTCTATTCCTTAATTTTAAAACATTGGATAGTCACACATACTACGCTTAAGATCATGGACCATATCACAAAGCAGGGATGACAAACTGGGATAAAAAGCAGTACTAGGAAGAAAAGAAAAACTGATGAAACTAGGAATTTTAAAAAATATTTGTTTGTAAAGTTCTTTATTCTTGTTCCATAGTTAAAAAAAACTCTACAAAGAAATCATGTTAAAAATATTGAGTTCTAACTCCAATTACAGAAAACATTTAAGGGAGAAACTATTACTTATTTGACATAAGAAATACTTCTGATACCCTAGGGCAGTACTTATCAACTGGAGGAGATTGTGCCCTCCAGGAACATTTGGCTATGTCTGGAGATAATTTCTGATGGTCAAATTGCAGAGGAGGTGGTGGTGATTGATGTGTGCTACTGGCACCTAGTGGGTAGAGACCATTGATGCTGTTACTTATCCTACAATAAACAGGACAACTACCCACAACAAAGAATTATCCAAAGAATGTCAATAGTGCTGAGGTTGAGAAATCTTGCTCTAGGGCACAAAACCTACAATGGACTATCTATGATTTTAGATAAATTACCCAAGTTACAGGCAGCATTTCATTACATACATTTATTTTTCTCTTAAAAATGTAGCACATGTTGCAAAAGAAGACCTAAGTCAGATGCTTTTCAATCATAACCATTTAAAACATAAAGAGGCAAAAACATTTTTCAAAACTGTAGATCAAATAAATTTCCAGCTAAAGTTCTCAGAAAAATGTTTCATTTTTAAATTGAGAGTCTATGTCATATAAAACCAAGGCTTACAGATGTTAGCACATGAAAGTGTATTTGTTATTCTAATACACTTAGAATTACACTTAAGTTTTATTATCAAGGCAGAAATGCCTTCTAAAAAAAGGAAAGCCCCAACAGTTATTTTAGCTGACAGGTTTTAGATGACCGTAAGTTTTAATATGAGCCAACAAGTTAAGAATAGCTAAGAAAAAAAATACCCGACGTAAGCTGAAGCTGCACTAATAGAGTGTCTGATTCATGGGTTATAGTACAGGATATTCTTCACTGGTGTGCACAATACCATACAAATATGGCATACAATTAAAATTTGGGGCCATCACATTTTAACCATATTAGGGAAAACACTGATAATTATAATGTATTCAAAGGGAATCAATATGAAACTTATAAGTATGGGTATTATTTCACATAAAAAGTAGAGGACCTGGGAACATTCAGTCTAGAAGAGATGACTGGGGAAGATATGAGAGCTGCCTTCTAATAGAAGAGACTTACTCCATGCTGCTCCAGAGAACAGAACTAGAACCAATGGATGGAAGGGTGGCAGATTTCAGCCCAATATGAAAAAGAAAAAAAAACAAAAACTTAGAACAAAGTCCAAAGAAACTCTTATAATTTATATTTGGAAGAGGTTTTCCACATTTTGATATTAAAAATAGCTAATAATTTCTACATATATGACAACTGAAAGACAGGAAAAGGGAAATTTAAATAGTGGAAAATTGGTTTGGGATTGACATTTTCTATGGATAATTCCACAGCCTTAAGAAAAAAATGCCAATAACATATTATACTTCTTCAAAATTCCTAGAACTGAGAAAAAGAATTATATTTAAAATATAAATACACCAGTTCTGTGAAACTTATATTTAACATTTACTGATAAAATTTCACACATTCAGACTACACTGCATAAAAGGGGTTTGTTTATATAAAAATTTAGATAGCCTTGGACTCCTATACAGTTTCCATTCACCCCACGCTATTTATCAAAATATTTGTTCACACTTCTTGATCCCCAAAACTTGTCCTACAGGACAAAAAAGAGAGTGGGAATAGAATAGGAACATTAAGTCAATTTGACTTATACTGCCTCTGATCCTTAAAAGACCCTCTGACTAAGAAAGGGAGGACAACATGCTCTGGTTTAAGCCCACTGTCCCCTCATAATTATTAACAGTACTCTCTCACACCCATGTGTCTTGGCTTGAACAATAAATCTTATAATCACCCTTCCCAGTAACCATATAAAAAGTATGTCAATACCTTTAGCAATTATCATAAAGTACATGCCTAGGGCTGCCTAACCCAACTGCTCTTAGCCAGATACCTACCCATCATCTGGGCTGAAACTATATCCTCTACCAAAAGCATCATGATGAACGATGATCTAGTCCCAATTCCCAGGGGTTTAAGGGCTAGGGCAACTGTCTGCTGTTCAAAATAAAGATTCTCTGGTTATCTTAAACCCATCTGGGAAATTCTTTTTCAACTTGAAATATCCTTAGAAAAACTGCCTTTAATGTGATGTATATGACCAGCCTGGACCACACCAATTCAATTAAATATCTACTGGCTAAGTCTAAATAAGTAAATTTTTAAAAATTCAAGTTCCAATTAGTTTAAGCAAAATTAGTCTTAGGTCGAAATATTTTAAACCAAGGATTGTGCCTACTTTGGAGTGTTAGAATAAAAGGTCTTAAATTATATCCCTACATAAAATTTAAGGCTTAATGGTCATTAATTTTTTAAAATAAAACTGGACAAGTAATTAAGAACCCAAGTCTTGTAATAAAAATTTATTTGTGAAATGAGAAGACTTTCATTTTCATTCAGAAGAAGCTTCCATTTAGATAATATCCTTTGTGAATAAATTAAGTCTAATAAACTTCAGTCAGTTTTAAACCAGGACAAACTAAATAATTAACCACAAAACAAACATATAAAAATATGTGGAAGCAAGGTTATGAAATACTTGAAGAATCAGACATAAAATGGAAAGGTATTTCTCTTGGGGGTTGAAAAATAAAATATTTAGGGAATTATTAATATTAAAGAGTAATGACACTTTTTATATTCTTGGACTTAAACTGGAGGTTAATGGCCAGCTCTCTCCCCTTCCTTACCAGAAAGTGAAACCAACCAGAGACCTTACCACAACAGATAGCTGACCAAAATCACCAGACAGTTGGAAAAAAGCCTACTATAAACTGCAAAAGAAACAGGATTGATCCAAAGAAAATGAATATCTCAAGGCAACAAACAAGAATTTAAAAAACTCTGATTTATCCATAAAATAAAAACTTTACACTCTGATAGAAGATAAAGTTGAGGGATACAGACAAGATCAGAATATGAAAACTAGAAAAGAGAAGATAATCTAGGAAGTCCAATATCCAATTGGAAAGAATTCTGAAAAGAAAAGAAAAAACCAAATGAAAGAAATTAAGAAATAGTATTTCCCATTCTGGAAGGGAAGCATACATTTTCAAATTTAAAGGGACTACAGAGTGCAAAATTGAATGAAAGAACTACATCTAGAGACATATAGCATTTTACAACACTTCAAGGTTTAAAAAAAAAAATCTTTCAAGTCTCCAGAAAGAAAAAAAGTCAGCTGTATACAAATAAATGAAAATCAGACTTTTACTGATAACACTAGTGGCTAGAAGACAGCAGACTGTCTTAAAAATTCAAGAAAAGATGATTATTAATACAGAGTTCTGTACCCAGCTAAACCATCAAGACAGAATTACTATTTTTTTTGACATTCGAGAACTGAAAGAGTTTACTACCTATACACCACCCCCCTCTCCGAAGTAACTAACATGAGGATGTACTTCAATAAAAAATAAACCAAGAAAAAAAAAATGAGATCCTATAAACAGTGGATCCAAATCCAGGAGAGAGGAGAGGCCAGGTCAGCAGCTGTGCAGCAGACCGACACAGGCAATGAGCTTAGACTGTAAGTAAAAACAGTATAGAAGTCTCCAGGAGAGAAATGTCCAGGAAAACAGGATTGGACAAGGGACAGTATACCAGGAGCCTGGAAAAATCTTAAGATACAATCAAGGCACCAAAAAGATGGGGGGGGGGGGGGCGGGTGGTAATGAAAGGCTTCAGCAAATATGAAATTGCTCAAGAAAGGCATGATCCTGGTAAAAGACACCACAGTTAAGCAATCAGTAGGATGTAAAAAACATCCATTTGAACTTGAACCTAGGAAGATTGTTCTATTAAGTGGCACAGGGTTGTAAAAATGGAACAAACATATTAGAAATGATAATCGTACACCACCACCACTTGGCTCCACAGTAAGTACTACTATTTACAATCATAAAAGAATAAAAGTTTTTGCATTAAAGTTTCAGAATCAACCTAAATTACAGAAGACAAACTACGATTACAGAATATAACATAAATGTTAATCACAAGTACAACCACAGCTAAGTTGGGGGATGGGGTGGGGAAAGAGGGAAAGTAAAGCACCAGAGTTCCAAGATTCTTTTCCTAAAATAGAGAGTACTGAGAAACTGACTACCTTTGATGGAAATGGAGTGTTGAAGTAAGAGAAATAGGCATATCAATGAATTTGGAAGGAGAAATGAGAAGCATGAGAGAGTATGTACTAACTCCTGACTGTAGGAAGTCAAAATATAATGCATAAAAAAGTTGATAAATTAAGATACAGAGAAGCATATGATTTCATGATATGCAGGTTAGAAATAAAACCAGAATGCACTAAAAGTAAGGGTCTCTACAAAGTGGAACTGGGAAGAAGGGAGAAGGAAAATAAGGGAATTTTTTCATTAAAAGCCCTTCTATACTATTTTATTTTTGATTACAGTATTATTACTCTAGGGGGGAGCATGAAAGTATTGGAATAGAATTCTCAAACTGGCAACTTGAATAACCGACGAACCACCCACCACAAATTTAAGATACTCCTAATTTCTACATTTCTGGACTAACCTATACCCAACCCTGAGCCCATTTTTAGCATTTGCAAGTTCCATTAGTATGAGTTGGCTATTATACTAAAGTTATAGTCGCTACTGACATTAAAACAACTATGTGTACCAATGACTTGTCCATATAAGTGGCATCTGGTAACAGGGAAAACATTTCTATACCTCTTTTTTTTTTTTTAAGTTTATTTATTTAAGTAATCTCTACACCCCACATGGGACTCAAACTCACAACCCTGAAATCAAAAGTCGTATGCTCTTCAGATTGAGCCTGCCATGCTACTCTCTATACTTTTTAATCTTTATACAAGTGATTTTCAAAATGTGATCCAAGGACTACTAGGATCCAGGAGGTTATCCCTTTTTCAGTTACAGATTGCTTTCATATAATTTAATCCAAATAATTTATTGCTTTCATATAATTTAATCTAAACAATTTAATAAAAATCTCTGTAAAAGTGTGAGGTAAGGCCTCTTGTCTCACTATTTTGGGGGGATAGTAATCTAGTTATTTTTCATAAAGAAATTTGGGGTTAACATGTGGTAATTTTATTCTTATTTTAAAATGACTTAATAATTTTAAGTTTTTACTTATTTTGAGAGACAGAGCAAGCAAGGGAGGGGCAGAGAGAGAGGGACAACAGAACCCCAAGTAGGCTCCACTCTGTCAGCACAAAGCCTGATGCAAGGCTAGACCTCTCAAACTGTGGGATCATGACCTGAGCCAAAACCAAGAGTCGGATGCTTAACCGACTGAGCCACCCAGGTGTCCCAATAAATATTTTTTTAAATTCTAAGACAGTAAATGTAACCCACATAAACAAAAGCTCTTTGGGGTCTTCAATAATTGTAACTGCTTGAGGGGTCCCAAAACTGTAAGCTTCAAGAACCACCATTTTATCATAGAGCATTAACTTAGAGTCTATAATGGTATTCATCATTCATTTCCCCACTCTTTAAATTATATCTTTAAACAAAAACATTTCCTTCTATTCTGTAACAGGGAAACAGTTCTCCAGGAAAATGAGCAGTGCACACGGTCAGAGCCCTATATCTGCTGCCTACAGCTGCAATAACCCTATCCAGGGCTCCAAATCTCCCACTTTGCCTACTGTGCTGCTCAACAAACATCATTTTCTGTGTTAGCAGACATGAAAGGCATTGGGAAGCAATGGCCTAGAACTCTGGGACTCCCACGAGAACCAGCACAGAAGGTGAATTAGGAAAAAATCCATTCCCCCCACTTCTTTTAAAGATTTTTTAAAAATGTTTGTTTTGAGGCATACGTGGGTGGAGGGACAGAGGGAAGGAGAGAGAGAATCCCAACAAGCAGGCCCTGCCCTGTCACCACAGAGGCCACACGTCAGGGCTCTTGGGGCTGGTTCCTACAAACCATGAGATCACAACCTCAGCAGAAATCAAGAGTTGGACACCCAACCAACAAAGCCACCCAGGGACCCCCATTTCCCCTTTTAAGGGAAAATTGTAAAAGAAACTTTACTATCTCAGCCTTGGCTCTGGGGAAAGGGGAAAGAAGTCTCCCCGGACAATTAATCACAAGCCAGCCTTCCCCTAGTTTGGGCTCTGGAATGCACATTCTCTAACTAGGAACACTCCCAGCTAAGAAGTTCGCTTAATGTATCTCTGGGCTGATAGTGCTTCCAGATGCCACAAAACACATTTTCCTCTCTAAATGCTACAATGTTCCAAGAAACAGGAGCTCTCAATAAAAACACAACAAAACCCACAAGGAAACAAGTTACTATGAGCAAGAGTTTGCAGAATAAAAAAAAAAAATTTGAAAAGACTAGAAGCATTAGAATTATTAGATACAAAATATAAAATAAGTACACTAAAAAAAAGTAAAAGAGACTATCAAAACTAAGACCAAGGACCAAGAAATTGATCAAACACAACCAGATGAATTTTTAAAAGAACAAAACTTCCAGAAACAAAATACACTATATATAAAAATTATAATCAGGAATTTAGAAAGGCATTACATAACTGATTAGACATGGCTGACAAAAAAAAAAATTAAACTTAAAATTGTCTCCAAAATTACTTAGAATGGACAGAGACAATGAGGTGAAAAATATTAAGAGGTTAAAAAATCAGGAGGAAAGAAAAAAAGTGGTAAGTTACATCTAAGTAGAGTTGCAAATGGAGAAAAAAGAAACACACCTAAAATGAATGTCTGAGATATCCTAAAATTAATAAAAAAAATAACAATCCTGAGATTCAAGAGCCCCAACAAAGAGAAGCACTGAGGGAAAACAATTTGCCTACAGAGCCTAAGTGATGACTTCTCAATAATGAGAAACATGAGATTAAAAACACACACAACACACACACAAAATGTTACCAGTAGACCCATATTTAAGGACATTTTTAAAGATTTCCTTTAGGAAAAATGAAAATGATCTCAGAATGAATAAACTTATGTTTAAAAAGTGGTAAATATAGGGTGCCTGGGTGGCTCAGTCAGTTAAGCAACCAACTTGTGGTTTCAGCTCAGGTCATGATCTCATGATTCTTCAGTTCAAACCCCACATTGGGCTCCATACTGACAGTGCCGAGCCTGGTTGGGATTCTCTCTCTCTACCCCTCCCTGCTCGTGTTCTCCTCTCTGTCTCTCTCAAAATATATAAACTTAAAAAAAAAAAGTGATAGAGATGCCTGGGTTGTTCAGTTAGTTAAGCTGCGACTTCGGCTCAGGTCATGATCTCTCTGTGAGTTCGAGCCCCTCATCGGGCTCTGTGCTGAAAGTTCAGAGCCTGGAGCCTGCTTCGGATTCTGTGTCTCCCTCTCTCTCTGCCCCTCCCCCTACTCGCACTCCCTTTCTCTCTCTCTCAAAAATAAACATTAAAAAAAATTTTTTTTAATGGTAAATATGAAAGTAAGTTTAAATAATCACTAATATGGGGCACCTGGGTGGCTCAGTTGGTTGAGCCTCTGACTCTTGATTTTGGCTCAAGGTCATGATCTCATGGATCATGGGTTCAAGCCCTCCACCCCCCTCTGCCCCTCCCCGACTTGTGCGTGCTCTCTCTCAAAATAAATAAATAACTTAAAAAAAAAATCACTGACTATATAATTTTGTTCAACAATGACTAGTTGTGGGGTTAAAAAAAATCTAAAATATTGTATAATAATGGCACAAAATCAGGAGAGGATTAAGATTAAAGCATTTTATAGGGAAGCAAAAATAACAAAAACAGGGAGGGGCACAAAACAGAAGAGACTCTTAAATATGGATGGGGCGCCTGGGTGGCGCAGTCGGTTAAGCGTCCGGCTTCAGCCAGGTCACGATCTCGCGGTCCGTGAGTTCGAGCCCCGCGTCGGGCTCTGGGCTGATGGCTCAGAGCCTGGAGCCTGTTTCCGATTCTGTGTCTCCCTCTCTCTCTGCCCCTCCCCCGTTCATGCTCTGTCTCTCTCTGTCCCAAAAATAAATAAACGTTGGAAAAAAAAAAAAATTTTAAATATGGAGAACAGAAGGTTGCTGGAGGGGTTGTGGGAAGGGGGATGGACTAAATGGGTAAGGGGCTTAAGGAATCTACTCCTGAAATCATTGTTGCACCATGTGCTAACTTGGATGTAAGTTATAAAAAATAAATTATACAAAGTTAAAAAAAAAAAAGGCACGAAAGAAAAAAAAATAAAGCATTTTAAGTCCTTATATTGTTTAGGAGAGTAAAGATAATGATTAACTTTGGACAGTGTGAAATATCCATATTAAATTTCTAGAGCAACCATTGTAAAACAGAAACAATGTTTAATACCTAATGTTGTAAAAGGAATGAGAAAAAGTCTCAATCAAGAAAATGTAGACTGCTTCTGTCACTCACATTATTAAAGGTGTTTTTTTTTTCCTCCTCTGGAAAACATACTCTGTGTGTGTGCACTATTTTTAATTTTGGATAAAATGTCAAATTGATTGATAGACAAAATGTTTTTTTCTTTTTCATGGCATTCAAAACACAATTCGATCTTTTCATGAGTCCAAATTTAATGCTCAACATTGTTGGACTTCTCTAAATTTTCCAGGTCAAATTATGGCATTTTATGTATCTACCAAAGCACTGAGAGATTTTTTTTCTTTTTTTTCTAACGTTTTAATTTACTTTTGAAGGAGAGAGAGACAGAGCATGAGCAGGGGAGGAGCAGAGAGGGAGACAGAATTTGAAGCAGGCTCCAGGCTCTAAGCTGTCAGCACCGAGCCCAACATGGGGCTCGAACTCACAAACTGTGAGATCATAACCTGAGCTGAAACCAAGAACTGGACACTTAACTGACTAAGCCACCCAGGTGCCCCTGGCACTTTTTATATTTTTGAAGTAATTTAACAAATTATTTACAGAAGATTAAGGGCTAATAAAAACCTATTAGAAACCCAAATTTTTATTCCGTATGTTCTTGGTTTTAAAACAAACCACGTTCCCTGAGCCTAACTGCTCATCAACTTTTATGCACAAACCACAACATTTCTATCTCATAAATGTGGAATCCAGATTTCAAATGTATCTCCAATGAGTTCTAATTTATTACTTCTGGCTCTTCTTCCTGCACCTGAACTGTCAAAATACAATGCTTAAAAAGTTTTTTAGAACATTTGATGGCTCCTTTTTTTTTTTTTTTTTTGAGAGACAGTCATCTTCTTTGCTCCATACAAACATTTTCAATTTTAAGTCTGGAATGATCAATCTAATCAATCTTTTCCTTTCTACACCATCAACTTCCTTCCGATTATCTTTGAATACATACGTACCTTCAGTATCTGTCCACTGATGAATCCTATCCAGTAAATTGTGATGCATAAACATTACAAAAAGATGAAAGAATTCTGCCATATACACTTCTAGCAAATTGAGATGTTGAAGATCTTGTCACAGAATATTAGAAGTCCTTCCTACTGACTGATTAGATGAGAATACCATATTTACTTTTTTTTGAGAGAGAGAGACAGGAGAGGAGAGAGAGCAGGGGAGGGGCAGAGAGAGAGAGAGAGAGAGAAAGAGAGAGAGAGAGAGACACACACACACACACACACACACACACACACACACACACACACACACACAAGCAGGCTCTTCACTCTCGGTGCAGAGGCCAATGAGGGGCTCAAACTCACCAACCATGAGATCATGACCTGAGCGGAAATCAAGAGTCATATACTTAACCGACTGAGCCATGCAGGTGCCCTTACCATACTTACCTTTTAATCCTTAGAAAAACTTGATTTTTCACTGATTCCTGACTTAAAAAAAATGTCATCTAGGATATTGTATCTAAAGATTCTTAGTCTGAGATTTTGCTTTTACAATCAATGTCACTATCATTAGTCTACAGTGATCCTGTTTTTTGGCATTCGTGCTATTTATCTAATAATTGTCAAATATTTTCCTGTTAATTTTCTTTTCTTTGCCAATATGGACAAAGTATGAACAGCTTGGAATCCTCAACTGTGCTGAAGGACAAAACTAAAAGCCAACTATAATGGTAGTGTCTCTTTCATATGTCTTCAAAGATGCAAAGATGAGGACAATGCAATCAATGTCCTCCAGTTATTTCACTATTGTACTACCCTTCTAGGTGATTCCAACATTCCTCCATTTTTCTATCATATTAATCTTTCTTAGTGTAGTTGGGAATAAGTGACAAGAGGAAATAATTCCTAGGATGATGAAACAGCAAAATGTTTCAAGACATAGAAAAGTAAAATCACTAAAATCCCATATGGTAAATCTTAAGACTTATAAAAAGGACCCAATGGATCCATACAGTAATTGCAAGATAAAAATGAATTTTACTCCACTTTTAAAAATTAAGCAGATTTTCTTTGAAGACCTCTAAAAAGGAACAAGTCATGAAATGTCAATCCTTTTAACTGTTTATAAATAGAACTGCTCAAAAAAGAAATTCACCAACTATTAGGTACAATAAAAGCTGATGGATACTATAAGGTAATTAAACCAAAGTGCCTTGTAACTTTCCAAACTCAAGAAAAAATACATTCTTCATTATTTCACAAACACATTAACATTTCTTCAGTTAAAGATATGAATATTCACAGTAAGTAAAATGAAAAACAAAACAAAACTAGGGTGCCTTGGTGGCTCAGTCAGTTGACTGACTCCTCTGATTTCAGCTCAGGTCATCTCCTCACAGTCCGTGGGTTCAAGCCCCATGTGGGGCTCTGCGCTGACAGTGTGAAGCCTGCTCGGGATTCTCTGTCTCCCTTTCTCTGCCCCTTCCCTGCTCGCTCTCTCTCAAACATAAACAAACATTAAAAACAAAAAACACACAAACTAAAAATAGGCTCCTGATATTTCAGATCAATTTTTTATTGTCAAGTGTTTTACAAACTTACCAGGAGTATTTTCAGTAGTTTTTTGATTTCATAAATGTAGATAAGGAATTATAAATGTGTACAATAAGATACTGAAGTCCTTAATAAAGCTAGGATAACCAGATATTCTCAAAGTAATAGACAGCCAGTGAAGATTTTAAGCAGAAAAGTGGTGTGACTGAATTTACATTTTATGATGAGTATTCTGTTTACAATAAAAAAAAAAATGGTTTGGGATGTGTAGGACTGGGAGAGTGAGAGAAGCTATAAAGCCATCTTCATAAATAACAGCACTTCGCCCTCATCTAGATGATTATTGTTTAAAAGGTTTTTGTATTGTTTCCTATCTTTCAGAATGAAAGACCATGGAAGTGCATCTCAAACTCCACAGTGAGAATCCTCCAATTCCCCATTTTAGTATTTCATTTAAACTCAAGTATGATCATTATCATGGCATGGCTATTTGCAGGTATATTTGTCCTCCCACAGGACATCCCACGAAAGCATAAACTCCTTCAGTACAGAGACTGCACATATATATTGTAGATATTCATTAAATATTACATGTTACTCCCTAAAAATGTATTTTAATATACATATTATATAGGAAATATCTTTTAAAGCCCAATGTAATCTTTATTTTATTAGTATGTCCTCTACAAGCCTGAATTAAAGAGCTGCACTGCACATAGCTTTCACACAGCACTAAGGAATACTATACTCTGAACAGTGACCCTAATTCTGAGGAAGGAGTGCCAAGGGCAATTTATGGCCAAGCATAGTGGGTGCACTGCACACCTTCAATCATTTAGCTAAGTAATTCTAACATACTTTGTCAATTACTACACTTATAAGCCCAAGGCCTGTCTTCTGATTAACATGATGGTGTACTTCTGAAAACTAATTTGGCTGATTTAACGAATATGTCTATTTAAACAGCTATACATTATAATCCAACTGCTTATAAGCATAATTCTATCTCTGGGATCTCTATTTTATTCCGGTTATCTATTTGTCTATCCCTGTAACTGATTAATATGACATTCTCCTGTTTAATAAAGTTTGGGTATATGATAATACAAGACCTTCCTTGTCATATCTTACAAGACTGTTATGACTACTTTTGGACAAACACTATTTTCATTACCAACATTAGAATCTCTTTATCAAGTTAACCCCTGTCCCCCAAGACTGTTGATTTTTATTGGAATTGCATTATATAGATTACATAGAAGAAAGTTGATAACTTGATGGTATTTTTTCACTCCACGGACCCAGTCCATCCTCATTTATTTATGTATTCTTTTATGGCGTTTATATCCTAATGTATTTTTTCCTTAAGTGTTTTGTAGATCTCATTAGTTCTATTTCTACTTAATAGGTTTTGTGGCTATATAAAAAAAGATTTATTTTGAAATTTAATAATCTAACACAATATTGCTGAAACAGGAATGTTACCAATTCCTGCCTGATTATAGATTCAGAAAATTTGCTAAGTACTTACTATTTCTCTTATTTTTGTCTGTTGGCTGCAAATAAAATAATCATGTTGCTTGCAAATAAAAAATTTCCGGGGTACCTGGGTGGCTTGGTTAAGTGTCTGATTCTTGATTTCTGCTCAGGTCATGATCTCAAGGTTGGTCATGAAATTGTGCCCCTGGTCAGGCTTAGCATGGAGCTTGCTTGGGATCTTTCTCTCTCTCTCTGCCCCTCCCCTGCTCATTCTCTCTCAAAATAAATAAACTTAAAAAAAATCTCCTTCCTTCCCCATTAAAATGACACGGTGGCAGGGGGAGTGGGGGAGTGGGAAGCACCTGGGTGGTTCAGTAGGTTGAGCATCTGACTCTTGATTTTGGCTCAGGTAGTGATCTCACATTTGGAGAGACTCCCATTGACAGCACAGAACTTGCCTGGGATTCTCTCCCTTGAGCGCGCGCGCTCTCTCTCTCTGCCCCTCCCCTCCCCTCAAGTGTCCTCGCTCTTAAACATTTAAAAATAAGTAAAATAAAAAAAACAAAATGACACAAATTGAGGCCCATCAATTGATACTCAATTACCTACTTTTAAAACATTTTACCTTGAGATTATGAAACTCTATACATTAAATATATGAAAGACATCAACTAATGAATTCCTTTAAAACCCTTATAGTATTATTCAAATATCTATACTTCATAGAAAACTAACATTGGTAAAATGCCTACTGAAAATCAGGACCAGGGTAGGAAGTTTTTATATTTAATCTTCACCTCAAGGTAAGTCAGGTGAGGGAACAGTCTCAGAAAGATGAAGTGATTTGGCCAAATGACTGATGGGATAGAGCTGAGATTCAAATCTGAAGTCTCACAAGCTCCAAATTCATGCTCTTCCCATTAGAGTATACTGTAAAGCAGTTTACAAAAGCACAGTCAAGCATACACCTTAAACATTCTCTACAGGAATATTTTGGCTCACACTACCCTTAAGGCTACTAATAACATAGGCAAGAAATATCATCAATGTAACAGTAGTAATCCTTTTGGAAAGAAAATTTTCATTATTTCAAACTCATTCAAGCATTATGAATCCTAAGATCTCTGATTCAACAATGAAAGAGCTGATATAATTAGCAGTTGCAGAATTTTTTTTATAGAGCCAGTAAATTTCCATCACTGTGATTGGTTTCAAAAACCTGTTCACCTGGTTTTTCACCTTCTCAGTTAGGGATTACTCCTTTTTTACCCTACTAATGTTACTCTCATTCTTTCCTCAAGAGAGTATTCTTAACACTATATTCAAAATAAACTAAAAAGGAAAGAAAAAAAAAATTCACCAGCTATCAACCTACCCAAGTT
Source organism: Lynx rufus (assembly GCF_022079265.1). NCBI lineage: Eukaryota > Metazoa > Chordata > Mammalia > Carnivora > Felidae > Lynx > Lynx rufus. The sequence goes on along the minus strand of NW_025814823.1, from coordinate 213,598,057 downwards.
ATCTTAGTGATGTAAGGAGATACTTAACCTTTAGGAACAGACATACTAAACAGATCTTAAGAATCACTGATGAGGGGCGCCTGGGTGGCGCAGTCGGTTAAGCGTCCGACTTCAGCCAGGTCACGATCTCACGGTCCGTGAGTTCGAGCCCCGCGTCGGGCTCTGGGCTGATGGCTCAGAGCCTGGAGCCTGTTTCCGATTCTGTGTCTCCCTCTCTCTCTGCCCCTCCCCCATTCATGCTCTGTCTCTCTCTGTCCCAAAAATAAATAAACGTTGAAAAAAAAAAATTAAAAAAAAAAAAAAAAGAATCACTGATGAGATGCCTTCTTTTGAATTAGCAGATGCTGAATTTAAACTAATGTCCAGATGATAGTCAAAATCCACTTAAACATTTATCCTTAAACAACATTTGCTAAGATTCTGAGAATATGGGGGTAAAGTAATTATTTTATATTTTTATAAAATCTCTACCCAAAAGCCTTTAAATTCAATAAATATTAGATATAAAAAGGGTAAAAAAGAAAGTTACCAAATGATTTTTTTCAAATAGCTAACTTTAAATTATTCAATGATACATTATGAATTATATATAGGACAAAGAAAATTAGTTTAAGCAAAAGCTAAAGATTTAGGTTATCCAGGTAACAAATAGCTTGATTAGATAGAAAGAGGACAAGGAACTTGTATGTCCAAGGCTTGTCTAAATAATAAAGGGAGGGGCGCCTAAGTGGCTCAGTCAGTCAAGCTCTGATTTTGGCTCAGGTTTGTGAGTTCCAGCCCCCTGTAGGGCTCCGTGCTGTCAGCTCAGAGCCTGAAGTCTGCTTCAGATTCTAGGTCTCCCTCTCTCTGCCCCTCCCGTTCATGCTCGCTCTTTCTCTCTCTCTCTCTCTCAAAAACAAATATTAAAATAAAAAAAAATTATAAATAAATAAGGGAAATTGGCTATTTAAAACTCTCAAAGAAATGTTTATGTCCTATTAATAGTAAAATATAATGGGATTATATTACTATTTTATTATATATATAATACACATAATATATATTATTTTACACATTTATTACACATACATGTATCTGTATATGCCACAACCCCTTTCAAAAAGTAAAAACTATGAGTACTTCTCTATCACTGCCAATGAATGAATTAAAAAATTGATTTTGAGCCTATGTAACTATCAGAAAACTTTTTTTTCTATTGAGAACTATGTTTCCCCACATTCTTTGCTACACTAAGTCTTCATAACTGTTGAAATACTTTTTCCAAGATTGCAAAATTAAATTTATCTGAAAGTCTTTCTTCTCAAACAAAAAAGGTTAGCTCTACTAAAGTAGGTTACCTACCCAACCAAGTCCCCCCCTTTCTGCCATGAAGCCATCCTATTTTCTCACCATACTTCTTATCTGCTTCATCCTGTGCCCCACAAATTAATACTACCAGAAACACATACATATAAACACCTAAACTAATACTTAAAAGTATTTTGATTACTTCATTTCTAAGGAGGAAAAAAGGTCAAAAAAATGAAAAGATTTTATCTGCAACAGTGGCTAATAGGCATAGGTTTATTTACTTGCCTTAAAAAAATACAAAAAGAAAAACAGTAGCTGATGGAACATGCAGCACAAGGACTGAATGCTTATCATGAAAATATTTAATATGCATTATACAAATAAAAAACTTAGTTTATTTAGAAGTTAGCAGTGAGAAGTAGAACTTACAGCCTTACACAGACAGCTATAACCAAGAAAACTAAGAACTAGAATGAAATGTAGACTTAGGTTACTTTGTTACTTGTATTCAATGACTTATTTGTATTTGATTCAACACATTATCCACAAGTAAATGCTTAAAATTTCCAAGTTTGCATCCTTTAAAATAAAAAACAAAAACTAACAACAAAAACTTGCAAAGTAAGCCCTTGGTCTTCCATGTCTACAAGTTACATTATAGTAATTTCTAGACAGGAAGAAAAATAAGCATCATCACTGCATTTTTTGTATATGCTTTTATTATTAATGCTATTTATCTTCCTTGAGCTGCAGGATTAGCATTATTGGGCCTGATTTCTTTCCATAAAAGCAAACAATTTGCCATGTACTATATCTATATACAAGGACAGAACATATTAACAATTAGTTTTGCTGGCATATGCATAAATAAGTATAGTTAAAAGACTAGTATTTCCTTATTAGACACATAGATAAAATTTAGTAATTTGGATGGTTGTTACAGTTTACTCTTATACTGGGATAAAACACATACATACAACTATTTTATCAAAAAAATGATTAAGTGGGGTGCCTGGGTGGCTCAGTAGGGTTAGGCATCCAACCCTTGTTTTTGGCTCAAGTCATGATCTCATAGATGGTGGGATAGAGCCCTACATCGGAACTCTGTGCTGACAGTGCAGAGCCTGCTTGGGATTCTCTCTCCTCTCTCCCTGCCCCTCCTTTCCCCCACCGCTCAAAATATAAATGAACTTAAAAAAAAAAAAAAAAAAAGGTTAAGCATCTTTAAGTTAGCATTTCCTCTCCCATTTTTTTTTTAAACATTTTATTTATTTTTGGGAGACAGAGACAGAGTGTGAGTGGGGGAAGGGCAGAGAGAGAGGGGGAGACCCAGAATCTGAAGCAGGTTCCAGGCTCTGAGCTGTCAGCAGAGACCAATGCGGGGCTTGAACCCATGAACTGTGAGATCATTACTTGAGCCAAAGTGGGATGCTTAACAGACTGAGCCACCTAGGCACCCCTCCTCCCCCATTTCTATCTGTAGGTCTGGACTAGAAAACAATTATTTCAAAACTGCCAAAGAACCCATTCTATTTTCAGCAAATAATCCCAAAATCTATCACTCTGCCCATAGTAACAACAAAAATACTGTGTGAAACAAGTAAAATTTTTAATGGTTAAATACAGCTTTGTCTAGAACACATAGTACTTGGTAGCACAGGATTTATGGCACAGATGCTGATTAGCTAGTTTTCCAGGAAAAGAAAATGGTTTTTTTCCCCTCTCTCCATGAAAATTATTAGCTCTAAAAGATTTTTATCAAAGTAACTGATGCTTTGTTAGTAGCAAAGAATTTGTTAGTGTTTGAAAAGCCCCAAGATCTTGCCCCCAATATTTTCTGGAATGTCTCAAGATAAAACAGATTTGTAAAAATTGCCGCATGCGTTTAAGAAATTCAACGATTAACAGGGGCACCTGAGTGGCTCAGTCGGTTAAGTATCCGACTTTGGTTCAAGTCATTATCTCAGGGCTTGTGAGTTCAAGTGCCGGGATTCCGGCTCTGCGCTGACAGCTCAGAGCCTGCAGCCTGCTTTGGATTCTGTCTCCATCTCCCTCTGCCCCTACCCACCTCCGGCATACTCTCTCAAATATAAACAAACATTAGAAAAAAAAAAAAAGGAATTCAACAATTATAAAAATTTAATACCAATTTTTTAAATAAAATGTACATTTACACATTTTAACATTTCTTAAAACCAATGGGGTCTTAAACACTGTATACTTTAATTGGCAACAACTTTCTTTGGTGATATATAAAATAAAGCATACATAAGCGGTATCTTAGAATTCCATGAAATATAGCAACCTTTTCAGAATTACAAGCTTTTACTCAAGAAGACAGCCGAATATCTCATTTTACAGATGAGGAAAATGAAAGCCCAAACAAGTGATGCCCCCAACGACATAAAATCAAGAGGAAAAAAGACATGGAAGCCAGGTCTTCTGATTCCCAGTGATGCCCTTTGCATTACACAACCTAACACCTGAAGTTAAGGAGATAAAAAAAATTCCCTGGGTTTAACCAAATAGTTAACACACATATCTAATATATCTCTTTCTATAAAAAGCTGGTCGCTTAGGAGCCCTGTAGGTTTATGGCCTGAATCTGAACACAATGTCTCAGACTGACTCAAAAGCAACAACGACCACAAAAAAAAAATCTAGCGCGTTTTTCTCTTTTGATAAGATGTATAATGAACTACTGACACTTCAGAAATTAGAGCTTCCCTTAAGGTACAGATTTCATTGGATGCATCACAATGTCAGTACAATCTCGCTCGAACTCCCCCCCCCCAACCCGCCCCCATACTCGAGGAAAAAGACCCGCCAAGGGGAATTATTACCACCTCCCACCCCCCCCCCCGGCCTAAACTCAATAGCTAGAATAAGGCCATGGATTCATTTATCAGTACTAGAAACTTCGCACATCTTTACCAGTCTACCAACTACAAATTCACAGGTGGTTGGTATGTTTACATCTCTCCCTAGAGGAAAAACTAAAGGAACCCAATGTAGTTGACACCCGCGGTTTGTTTGCAGGTTTCGAGAGGAGGGACAGGAGGAGCCGAAGGAGAAGGTACCCGAGAAAACGACACGTTATCTGGCTCAAGGGGCCTCTGCACTGGGCGAAAACTGGCGCACGGGAGGCGTCGCGGAACAGGCGGGTGGGCAGTGCGACTCGGCGCTCCCCTGCGCCCACCCTCTCCATTCCCCAAGTGGGAGGGGGTTCAGAGGTGGGAACTGGACAGGCGGGGCGGAGACTGGGGGGGAGATCCGAGCCCCGGCCTCGCTTCCCTCCCTCAGCCGGCCGGGCGGGGGTGGCGGCTGGGCTCCGAGGCCGCGGGAGGCCATTTTAGCTGCGGGGCCGCCGAAAGCCCCGGCGGCCCTCCACGTCCCAACACCTCGGCGGTCTCTCGCTCCCGCCCCCACCGAGGGGGCCCCTCCCCGTCGCGGGCCGAGCGGGGCGGGAGAGGCCGCCGGGCCGGGCCCGTCTCGGGCCCGGACTCGGGGGCGCCGGGCGGGGGCCGGCGCGGGGGCGTTGTGTCGGCGGGATGTGGGCGGAAGAGCGAGCAGGGGTAAAGAAGGGAGAGGGCGGGGAGCCGTTACCTATACTGGGCCGCAGCCGCCGCCGCCGCCGCCCCGCTGTGGGTGAATCCAAAGTAGTTGCCGGTCGCCATTTTGGCATCTTCCCCCAGCCGGCTGGGCACTGCGGCGGGCACGGAGAGTCGGGTCCCATGGCGGGAGGAGAGGCGCAGAGGGGCAGAGACGCCGAGGGAGGGAAAGGGAGAGAGAGAGGCGCTGTGAGAAGCCGCCCTCGCCGGGCCGGGGCCAGGGCCGCGGCCGCGCCGCCTCCCCCTCCCGCCTCGCACTCCCTCACTCACTCGCACGCCCCGGTGGCGGCCGCCGCCTCCTCCCTGGAGCCAGCCCCAACCCCCGCGCCTCCCCGCGGCCCCGGGCCGGGGAAGGGGCCGGGCAGGGACCTCGGCGGGGCACATTATACTCACCATAGGTGAAAGAAACTACAGGGCATATGGGAATCATGGGCTCGGGCTGCTGCTGCTGAACTCTGAACTCTCACCCACTGCCTCCCTCCTCTGCCCCGCTCCTCCTCAGCGGAGAACAGACCGCCGCCTCCCGTCGCACTGCGCAGGCGCCCCCGCGCTCGGCACCCTGGGAGGTGTAGTCCCGGTCGCCTTAGCGGCTCTGGCGGGCGCGTGCCAGGGCCTTGGCCGAGGCGGGCGGGGGAAGCTGACGGGCGAAGGCGGGCCTGGTCTCCCCCAAAGTGATGGTGACTGCGAAACGCAACAGGAGCGATAGAGGAGCGTGCGAGCAGCGCCTCGCCCCAACGTGGAGGGGGGGGGATCAGGGAGAGATTGGAAAGAGTGACGCCTGTTAGCCTTCTCTTACTTTTCACTCTCACTTTTGCGTGTATGCAGTATTCTTTACCTTTCAGTCCTTCTCGCTTTTGCACTTTTAATTAGAATTTGAGCTGGACTAATTTGGATGCGTCCTTAATTCTCTCATTCCTGCTTCTGATTCCTAGCTTCCTAGGAAATGCCTGGGGAGGAGAGAAAAATTGCTGTTGTGTTGAGCTGTAAGCACACCCCCAAAACACCCCTTCGGAACACCGTCTCCGCCCATCTACACCCACTCCTTGAGTCCTTCAACTTATGTTTAGCCCCGCCCCCACCTCAAAGTGTCAGGCTAGGTCCTGGAGATGTATCAGTGAAGAAAATGAAGATCCTTGCGCACATAGAATTTACCTTCTGGGGAGGGAGGTGGAGAGTGTCAGACAATCGCAAATCGTGTGGTGGATGGTGATTGCGGCTTTAAGAATAAAGTCGGATAAAAAGGAGGGAGGTGTTATTTTACGTAGGGTGTGGATAGAGCGACCACTTGGGTAGAGCCTTGAAGGAAATGAGGGAAGAGCCCGGTAAATACCTGAAGGACAGCAAATGGAGGGTCCTAAAGCCAAGTGCTCAAGAGCAGCAAGGAAGTTAGTCTGACTGGAGTTGAGTGGTAAGGATACAGGATCTTCTGAAAGGTCCTTGGTAGGGATGCCAGGTCTTTCATGGTAAGGACAGAATACTCTCTCCCATGCAAGCATCTCTTTCTTCCTCTGCTTTCTCACTGTTTTCTCTTTGCTTTCCCAGTTCATTCCCAACCATTCTCTTTCCTCTTACAGTCCCTCCTTCTTGCCTCCCATAAATGCATAAGTGCTCCATTTCACCTCTTGCTCATCTTCTCCATGCCCGTGCCCCAGACCCTTTGCCACTGGCCTCTCTTCAATGTTTATTATTTATTAAAATCATTTATTAAAAAAATAACGATTTTTTAAAGTAAAAAAATTTTTTTAACATTTATTTATTATTGAGAGACAGAGAGACACTGAGGATGAGCAAGGAAGGGGCAGAGAGAGGAGGAGACACAGAATGTGAAGCAGGCTCCAGGCTCTCAGCTGTCAGCACAAGGCCCGATACGGGGTTCAAACTCACAAACTGAGACCATGACCTGAGCCGAAGTCGGACGCTCAACCAACCGAGCCACCCAAGTGCCCCCCATTTTTAAAAGTTTATTTAAGTCATCTCTACAGCTCAATGTGGGGCTCAATCTCACAACCTAGAGATCAAGAGTCACATGCTCCTCCATCTGAGCCAGGCAGGTGCCCCTCCTCAGTGTTTAATATGAGCACTAAAAAGAAATGCAGGGGTGCCTGGGTGGCTCAGTCAGTTGAGTGTCGACTCTTGATTTCAGCTCAGGTCACAGTAAGGGGAGCAAGCCCCAAATCCAGCTCCACAGTGCGTGTGAAGCCTGCTTGGGATTTTCTTTCTCCCTCTCCCTCTGCCCCTTACTTGCTTGTGCTTTCTGTCTCTCTCTCTGTCTCTCTCAAATAATAATAATAATAATAATAATCAATAATTTTTTGAAAAGAGAAATGCAAAGGGTGAATCAGAACTCATCATGAAGTTTAGGGCTTTATCCCACCTTCCTATGCCAGAGCAGAAACAATACCTCAGTTCCTATTTGTGCCAACCTGGCTCCCCCACACCTCCTACAAAGGTGCAAGTTCTAAGAACCTGTCTGATTTATCCTATTACTCATTTCAAAAAAGAGAAAATGTAGAACATTGGGGGGAAAAAATCAATGTCATTGTTTTTGACAATACTGGTGTTTCCCTAGGCAGAAGTTCTTTGCAGTCCAAGTGTGTTGCTAGGAAAAAATATCTCCTACACATAGGGTATTAGAACTGCATTTTCAACGTAATTTGTCTTGAACTTCATGGAGCAATAAAGCTTTTAAGGCACTGACTATCACTGCTTTAATAAACTTGCACTATTAGTTCCTAGGCTACTTGAATAAAACTGGAGGAGAAAAGACAGGTGTTAATCACCTAAGATTATTTTTAGGCCAATTTTATGCTTGGCAGGCCTTTAGGGGATGGAAGAGGGCTGCTGGCACACCCCAATGAGCAAGCAAGTAACTAGAAAGAGGAAGGCGTGCCTCTTGTCTTTGGTAACTGTTCCTAGAGTTCAGAGTAGGTGTGGCAGTAGTGAAAATTATTTACCACAGTGTACTCCTTAAAGAGGGAATCTGTAGGAAGGGCTCCACCAACTAGCATGGATTTATTTAAGGAAGGAATTTTGGGGGGGGGCGCCTGGGCAGCTCAGTTGGTTAAGCGTCCGACTTCGGCTCAGGTCATCTCAGGGTTTGTGAGTTCAGGCCTCACATTGGGGTCTTTGCTAACAGCGCAAAGCCTGCTTAGAATTCTCTTTCTCTTTCTGCCCCTCCCCTGCTCCTGCTCCCCCCCCCCCCGCCCCGCCCTGCCTTTCAGAATAAATAAATAAGCCTTTAAAAAAAATAAAAAAGGAAGGGGTTTTGGGATGTTTGGGATGGACTTGGAATCAAGAAGCAATGGGTCCTGGGGCACCTGGGTGGCTCAGTCGGTTAAGCATCTGACTTCAGCTCAGGTCATGATCTCATGGTTTGTGAGTTTGAGTACCACATCAGGCTCTGTGCTGACAGCTCAGAGCCTGGAGCCTGCTGCAGATTCTGTGTCTCCCTCTCTCTCTGCCCCTACCCTGCTCACGCTCTGTCTCTCTCTCTCCAAACTGAATAAACGGTAAAAAAAAAAAAAAAAAAGAAGAAGCAATGGGTCCTTTTCCTGGGCTTTAAGTAGTGGAATGACCTGAACACATTATTGAACCTTTCTGAACTTCTGTGACAGGAATAATACTAATGTCTCCCAGGACTGTGGTGGGGGTTAAATAAGGTAGAATTTCTATAGAACAACTCCAAGCACAGGGTATTTATGTAAAAAGAAGTAGGCTGGATGATTGTGAATCTTTTTAAAATCTTCCTTCCAAAAAGTGAATGCACTGCCCAAGTCACTCACCTAAAACCAAAAAGTAGGTGGCTCTGCCTTAGAGGGTTTATGTCCCAGAGTGTACCCAGTCCAGCCAACAGAGCAATATGCAGTCCTCTGGGCCAGGTGGGAGACTTGACAGGAGGAAGTCACTTATAACATCTGTCATGCTTCATGTCCAGAAATGCTTGGCATTGGAATACAAAAAATTACACTTACCAGTCATTCTCCACACTTTCACTCCAGTGACGTGTTCAAAATGCAAATCTAATCAAACACTTCTGCGCTTCCCCTCACTCTTAGGACAAAGCAAAACTTTCACTTGGCTTACCCTGTGCAGTCAGGCCTACCAGCCAATTTCAGCTTCTTCCTCCTTCTCTTCATTCCAGCTACCTTGGCCTCCCATCTAGCATGCTATTACCACAGGGCTTTGTATGTTCTATCTGACTAGAATGTTCTTCCTTCCTCTCCTTACTTAGTTAATCCTCATGCTTCAAAATCTCCACTCAGTCAATCTCTCCTCAGCCTTCCCTGCCCCCTCCCCCCCCCCCCACCATCAGACTCTTATCATGCTCTCAGAGCACCGGGCATCTCTCCTTAAGGTGCCTTTGTGACAGCTGCAATCTTACACTTACTGCGTGATTGTTTGACTGACATTATGTCTCCCATCAAACTACAGCTTGATGAAGGCAGGACGCCAATATTGAGTGCCTGGTGATGGGCACTCAGTAAGTCCTTATTTAATAAATGAACCAGGGAGTGAACAGCTTAATCTTTGATGATTCAGAAGACAGTTTCAGGAAACTGTAATGCCTCGGGGTCATCATTAGGAACCTCAATTAACATCTGAGGGCAAATGAGGAAACATTAATTGGCAGACCGATTAACCACAAGGTGGAGCTAGCCTGAAAAGGCCTGCCCCTAAACTCACCCCAAATATTTGTAGTCACCTTTAGTCACACCTTTGAGTCAGGCCCGGTTTCCTGAAAGGTCTTGTTAAAATACAAATGTGTTAGGGACATCTGGGTGGCTCAGTCAGTTAAGTGTCTGACTTTGGCCCAGGTCATGATCTCACGGTTTGTGAGTTCCAGCCTTGCATTGGGCTCTGTGCTGACAGCTCAGAGCCTGGAGCTGGCTTCGGATTCTATATCTCCCTCCCCGCATCATACCCAGTCTCTCTCTCTCTCTCTCTCTCTCACTCTCACTCTCTCTCAAAAATAAATAAACATTAAAATACAAATGTGTCAGCCAGAGAGGATGACATATGAGCTACTCTATAAACCAAAAGAGTATGGCATGGTGAATGAGGGCTTGGTCTCTGAAGCTGGACCCATATGGCTTCAAATCTCAGCTGTCACTAACTGTTGTGTGACTTCAACCACAATCTCTCTGTGCTTCATTTTTCTCCTAAGTAAAAAGAGGTTATAAAAGTAGTGTCTACAGCAGGGTTTTGTTGGCAGGGCTTTAACAACTTCCAGAGGTAAAGGTCCTAGATCAATGCTGGGTTCTTTGCAAGTGCTATGAGTATTGGCTGGTCCTTCTAACTACCACCCATTCTTTTTTTTTAAGTTTATTTATTTTGAGAGAGGGAGAGAGAGAGAGAATCCCAAGCAGGATTCTGTCAGTGGGGCACAAACTCACAAACCTTGAGATCATGACCTGAGCTGAAATCACAAGTCTGATGCTTAACCGACTGAGCCACCCAGGTGCCACTAACCACCACCCACCCAGTTTTATCACAATCAGAGATAAAGCCAAAGGATGCGGTCATTCTTTTTGTAGTGGAAGGGGGAAGATGGAGTCCACAAGGGCATAGAATGGGCGGGACCTGGATAGGGAAAGGGGCATAGAGGGTCATAGGGAGGAATGCACGGAGAGGCAAGGGACAAACTTGCTGTTGCATCGTTGTTTCCTTGAGAACCCAGGGAAGGAGCAAGAAGGCCAGGAAGCTCACTTGGAACCTGTGATGCTTTCACAAGATAACTACAGTCATTGCATTTGGGGTTAATAAAGAAAGAATGGGAAATGAAGCTCTAGCTCTGGGCGTGACCCGAACAGGCTGAGGCTCCAGGCATTCTGGGACCTTCCCAACACAGACAGGTGGTGGTGGGACAGGAGGGAATGTGGAGAGCAACAGAGTCAGTCTGGGGAGCTGACCCAACTATCAGACTGGCTCTTAAGGGCCAAGTGGGGTAGGACAGTGTTGATTCAAAGGGAAAGCTCTGATTTAAAAAAAACAAAAAATTGTTTTAATGTTTGTTTTTCAGAGAGACAGTGAGAGAGAGAGAGAGAGAGAGAGAGAGAGAGAGAGAGAGAGGCAGAGAGAGAAGGAGACACAGAATCCAAAGCAGGCTCCAGGCTCTGAGCTGTCAGCACAGAGCCCGACATGGGGCTCGAACTCACAAACCGCGAAATCATGACCTGAGCCGAAGTCAACCGACTGAGTCACCCAGGCACCCCGAGAAAGCTCTGATTTTAATCAAGAAAACCGTAACTGAGAGATGCACTCCAGGTGGTGGATATGACAGTGACACATCAGGAAGTGTTCCCCTCTAAATTCTTCCATACTCTCTCCTCCTCTCCCTCCTATCTCCTTCTCTTCCTTCCCCTCTAGTCTCTTTCCTTCCCTCTGAGGAATAACTGTGTGGTCTAGGAGATGTCAGACACTAGGGTAATCCACAGAGATGGAATGCATCCTTGATAAACACAGTGACACCTACTGGTGCAAAAGGGGGTTTAGTGCAATGATGATGTATTTAATCTCAGTAAGAGAGTTTATGATACAGTGGTTTCTTCTAGGGCTAAATTTTGTGGGTTCAAATCCTACCTGCACCACATACTAGTTGTGTAGACCTAGGACAAGTTATATAACCTCGCTAAGCCTCAGTTTCTTCAGTTCGGGTGGTTGTTGTGGACATTAAAGGAAATACACATAAAGTTCTTGGAACATGGCTTGGCACATAGCAAGTTCTCAATACAATCCTTGTGGTTACCACAAAGACTGAATAGATATTAGCAATGTCTTTGGGAATAAAGGATCTCTTGGCATAGGTAATCTCTAATCTCTTTCACCCTGTTACACTATTTTTTTAATTAAAATTTTTAAAAAATTAATTTATTAACGTATTCTGAGAGAGAGAAAGCATGGGGAAGAGGGGCAGAGACAGAGAGAGAAAGGGAGAGAGGATCCCAAGCAGGCTCTGTGCTTGAGCCTGATGTGGGGCTCGATCCTACAAACTCTGAGATTATGACCTGAGCCAAAACCAAGAGTCTGATGCCCAACTGACTGAGCCACCCAGGCACCCCTCAACTAAATTTTTAAATTAAAATATAATTCACCTACCATTAAGACTCACGCTTTCAAAGTGTTCAATTCAGTGGTTTTTAGTATATACATAAAATTGTGCAACTCTCACTGCTATATAATTTCAGGACATTTTCCATGACTGCATTAATAAGTCCTGAACCCATTAAAAGTCATTCCCTATTTCCTATTCCTCCGAGGTCCTGGCAACCACTAACCTACTTTCTGTCTTTATGGATCTGTCTACACTGGACATTTAATGTAAATGCAATCATACAGGGGCACCTGGGTAGCTCAGTCAGTTAAGTGGCCAACTTCCACTCAGGTCATAATCTCATGGTTCATGGGTTTGAGACCCATGTCGATCGCTGTCTGAGCTGTCAGCACAGAACCCAGAGTCTGCTTCAGATTCTGTGTCTCCCTTGCTCTCTGCCCCTCCCCCACTCATTCTCTGTCTGTCTGTCTGTCTCTCTCTCTCTCTCAAAAAATGAATGAACATTAAAAAAATTAAATGCAATCATACAATATGTAGCTTTTTGTATCTGGCTTCTTTCACTTAGTCTAATGTTTTCAAGTTTCTTTTATGTTGTAGCATGTTTTGGTACTTCATTCCTTTTTATGATTGAATAATATTCTACCATTTGAATATATCTCATCTTGTTTATCATTCATAAATTGATGGACATTTGGGTTGTTTCCACTATTTGGCTATTAAGAATAATGGTACTAAAAATCTCTTTGACCTTGGCCGCAGCAACTTCTTACTCAACACATCTCAGGAGGCAAGGGAAACAAAGGCAAAAATGAACTATTGGGACCTCATCAAAATAAAAAGCTTCTGCACAGCGAAGGAAACAAACAGCAAAACTAAAAGGCAACCAATGGAGTGGGAGAGGATATCTGCAAATGACATATCAGATAAAAGATTAGTATCCAAAATCTATAAAGAACTTTTCAAACTCAACACCCAGAAAACAAATAATCCAGTGAAGAAATGGGCAAAAGACATGAATAGACACTTCTCCAAAGAAGACATCCAGATGGCCAACTGACACATGAAAAAATGCTCAACATCACTCACCATCAGGGAAATACAAATCAAACCACAGTGAGATACCACCTCACACCTGTCAGAATGGCTAACATTAACAACTCAGGCAACAACTGATGTTGGCTAGGATGCAGAGAAAGAGGATCTGTTTTGCACTGCTGGTGGGATTGCAAGCTGGTGCAGCCACTCTGGAAAACAGTATGGAGTTTCCTCAAAAAACTAAAAACAGAACTACCCTACGACCCAGCAATTGCACTACTAGGTATTTATCCAAGGGATACAGGTATGCTGTTTCGAAGGGGCACATGCACCCCAATGTTTATAGCAGCACTATCTACAATAGCCAAAGTATGGAAAGAGCCCAAATGTCCATCGATGGATGAATGGATACAGAAGATGTGGTATATATAAACGATGGAGTATTACTCGGCAATCAGAAAGAATGAAATCTTGCCATTTGCAACTATGTGGATGGAACTGGAGGGTATTATGCTAAGTGAAATTAGTCAGAAAGACAAATATCATATGACTTCACTCATATGAGGACTTTAAGAGACAAAACAGATGAACATAAGGGAAGGGAAGCAAAAATAATATAAAAACAGGAAGGGAGACAAAACATAAGAGACTCTTAAATATGGAGAACAAACAGAGGGTTGCTGGAGGGGTTGTGGGAGGGGGGATGGGATAAATGGGTAAGGGGCATTAAGGAATCTACTCCTGAAATCATTGTTGCACTATAAGCTAACTAACTTGGATATAAATTTTAAAAATTTACCATTTTTTAAGAAAACTAAGAAACTACGAAAAAATATTAAAGAAAATAATGCTGCTATGAACATTTGTGGTGGCTAATTTTATGTGATGAGTTGACTGAGCTGAAGAATGCCTAGATAGCTGGTAAAACATTATTTCTGAGTGTGTCTGTGAGGGTGTCTTTGGAAGAGATTAGCACATGAATCAGTAGGCTGAGTAAAGATGCCCTCACCTGTATGAGTGGGCATCATCCAATCTGCCAAGGCCCAGAATACATCAAAAAAGGCAGAGATCTGGAGAATTTGCTCTCTCTGCCTGAGCTGAGACATTCATCTTCTCTTGTCCTCCAACTTGGAGTTTCTGGTTCTTGGGCCTTTCAACTCCAACAGGGACTTAACACAAATGACATATCAGATAAAAGATTAGTATCAAAAATATATAAAGAACATACTGGTTCTCATTCTCAGGCCTTTCAACTTGGACTTTCATCACCAGCTTTCCGGGTTCTCTAGCCTGCGGATAGCTGATCAAGGGACTTTGTGGCCTCCATAACAGTGTGAGTCAATTCTTATAACAGATATCCTTTTATATATATCACTATATATCCTATTGGTTCTGTTTTTCTGGAAAGCCCTGACTAATACAAAATTTTGCATCGACATGTTTTCATTTCTCCTGAGTGGAATTGCTGGTATAAACTTTAAAAAAACTTTCCAAATATCTCAAATTCTCTTCCTCTGCATAGTCATTGCCCTAGTTTGTCTCTTGCTAAGGCCACTTCAACAGCCTACCAATTGGTCTTTCTAAGGATCCCATTCTCTACATAATTATCAAAGGACCTAAGTTTGAAAAACTAGTGGTAATAATAGAAAGAACAGCTATGTACATTACAATAATTCATTCTTTAATAAAATATGAGGTAGAGACTATTATGTTTATCCCATTTAGAGATGATGAAGCTGAGTTCGCAAAGCTAGTAAGTGGCAGAGAAGGATTTAAATCTAACACCAACCTGACCCCAGAATGCCTAATTTCTATGACATACCACCTTCCTGAAACACCTCTGACCAGCATGTAACTACCCTGCCGAAAACCTTATGAAGATTCCTATTGCCTGAAGTAAAAATCCTGGCCAGTTATTGTACCTGGCTATATCTCATTTATAAACTCCTAGAGCATTTATGTTGTCAACTGTCCAATTATTCTATTCTGAAGCATCCCATACTTTACATTTCCTAACATACATTAGATTTGTTATTTCTTGTTCAATGTCTTTCTTTCCCCCAGAAAAGGATGTAGTAAGCTTCACTGAGTCAGGAGCTATGTTTTATCCACTTTAAAATTCCCAGTGCCTAGGAAAATGGCAAGAACACGGTAGACACATCCCACATATTTGTGGAGTGAATGAGAGTAGTTCTGTGTTCTTCATCTCTTGAGGGCAATGGTTTTATGATGTATTTTTGGTATCTCCCTCTACCCTCCTCCAGCTACCACCTGGCACAATCCTAAGCACACAAGAAAATTCCAACCTGTTTTAGTCCTCCAGGTTCCTTGGCATGTGAACATGGGTTATCTGTTACCAAGTCTCAACACTCAACACCTGTGTTGTAAGGGTTTCTTAGTGTTAGCAACACATTTTGAGGTATCTGAAGAACATGCAGAACTCAAGGCAGCCATAAAGAATAGCTATTTAGGGGCTTGGAGAAGAGTCTAAGCCATGCTGTGATCATTTAGAGATTGATATCAAATTAATGAGAGATGCTGAAGGGCGTATTGTGACAGAAACTAAATTTTAATTTTGTTTTTTTTAAATTTTATTTATTTATTCTGAGAGAGAAGTGTGCGTGTGCACAAGCAGGAAAGAGAGAAGGGGGGGGTGTAGAGAGAGAGGCAGAAAGGGAGAGAGATAATCCCAAGTAGGCTCCATTAGAGTCTGATGTGGGGCTTGAACCCATGAACCATGAAACTATAAACTGAGCTGAAATCAAGAGTCAGATGCTTAACCAACTGAGCCACCCAGGCTCTCCTAATTTTGTTTAATTTAAATACCCATATATGGCTAGTGGCTACCATATTGGATAGTACAGTACTAGAATCAGATGACCTAGGTTCAAATCCTGGCTCCACTACTTACTGACTATATGATTGACTGATTTACTCAACCTCCTTGTGCCCTGCTCTCCTCATCTATAAAATGGGGACAATAATAACAGTACTGATGTCATAAATTTGGTGTGAGGATTAAGTAACTAAATATATACTTTAAGCTAGCACTGGGGTGGCTAGGGAAAGAGGCTGACTGACATTCAAAAATGGGTCATCTGGTCCACCTTATTAATCGAGTGCCTTCTCTGCTGGGAATACCCTCTCATGGGCATTAACATGGTGTATTAGTTTCCTATTGCTGCTATAACAAATTACCACAAACTTCTTGAGCTGAAACTACACATTTTATCTTACAATTCTTTAGTTCAGAAATCTCACTGGGCTAAAGTGAAAGTGTCAATAGGGCTGCATGCCCTTAGAAGGCTCTAGAGGAGAATCCATTCCCTTGTCTTTTCCAGCTTCTAGAGGTTACCTGTATTACTTGGCTCATGGCCCCTTCCTCATGTTCAAAGCCAGCAGCAGGGCATCTTCAAATCTCCCTCTGACTTGGACATGCCTGTATTCCTCTCACAAGGACCCTTGCGGTTATATTAGGTCCACCCGGGAAATCCAGGATAATCTCCTCATCTCAAAATCCTTAACATAATCGTATTTGTAAATTCCTTTGGCCATGTAAGGGAACGTGGATATGGGGACCATGATTCTGCCTACCACACATGGGATATGGACATTTCACATTCAGTGACCATTCTGAAAGGTCCATCCATGTAACCTCTCCCCTGGATTATCTTGTCACCATTTCCTCGGCCTGTTCTTTCTTTTTTTTTTTAATTTTTTTTTTCAACGTTTATTTATTTTTTTGGGACAGAGAGAGACAGAGCATGAACGGGCGAGGGGCAGAGAGAGAGGGAGACACAGAATCGGAAACAGGCTCCAGGCTCCGAGCCATCAGCCCAGAGCCCGACGCGGGGCTCGAACTCACGGACCGCGAGATCGTGACCTGGCTGAAGTCGGACGCTCAACCGACTGCGCCACCCAGACGCCCCTGGCCTGTTCTTTCTGAAGTCTCTGATCAGCTGGCCAACGTACTAGCCAGTGCTCGTTAATAAATACAGGTCCATGCTCAGTCTATCTTTATTTACACACGAAGTAGACAATAAGGTGGACACTCTAAATCTTGCCCTCTGGGAAGATTTTCCTTTATCATTATATGTCAGGGCCACCCTGAGTCGGGCAGTAGGACAATCATCCAATTCCAGCTGGAACCAGTATGGCATACAGATTGATCAATGATTCTTCCAAATTTGCCTCTTTCATTAACTGATCACAGGGAATTCCCCGAGAAGCTACAGGGATGCCTGGAGGAAGAGAGTGCAAAGTAATAGGAGCAGGTAACAGGGGATTCTGGACACTGGTTGTGATAGTGTGTTTGTGCCTTCTGGACTGCTCCAGCCCGGTTATATATATATACATATACATATATATATATATACATATATGTATATGTATGTATGTATATGTATATACATATATATGTGTGTGTGTGTATACACATATATATGTACCACTTCTATTTTGGAATGCTGCTGTGTACATGTTAAAGTTTGGTAGATAAGATAATAACTCAGTTTGGGGCACCTAGGTGGCTCAGTCGGTTAAGCAACCGACTTCGGTTCAGATCATGGTCTCATTGTGAGTCTGAGTCCCGCATCGGGCTCTGCGCTGACAGTGCAGACCCTGCTTGAGATTCTCACTCTTCCCCTCTTCCCCTGTCCCTCCTCCTCCTCTCAAAATAAATAAATAAACTTTTTAAAAAAAGATAATACCCAGTTCATGTTGGACAGTTCTCATAGGTACCTGGTGTCTCACAGTCCAGTCCCTCCTAGGGCCCAGAAGCCTCCCCAGGCTAGAAGTAAATTTTTAGTAAACTTCAATTATTTCACTTGTTCTAATCTGCTATAGATTATAAGAGCAGCAAAGAAAAAAAAAACTCTGCCAATAATAATTGTAATACAACATTGATTGTAATTATTATATATGCGTTCCAAATTCAGAGATATTAAAATGTGAAAAAAAAAAAACCAACAACCCACAAACCACGCACCTTACAGTCAGTAAAATAAGATACTACCCAGTCCATTCTTCCATTGTATACACAAGGAAATGGGTCTAGAGAGGTAAGTGACTTGCCCAAGATCACAACTCCTTTGCCACAGGGGCACATCCAGACACACCTGACTTCTACTCCAAAGCCAGTTTCATTTCAACTTAGAGATTCATTATTAATGATTTAAATGAAAAATAGCAACCCCAACTTTGCAAATAAACTTATATTAAGTGTCCTTATTCTCCCTTATGTCAGAAATACCAGGAAAAGTAGAGGCTGGGTCTTTCAGGACTGTGCCTCTTACACTCTGCCCTTTGTGTCTATCCTTGCATAATCACAGGCTGGTTCTAGAGGGACTTTGGGGAAGGGGCCTGGAAGACCAGAATTTCTAAGAAGCAAAAGAGACTATTTGCCTTTTTGTGGTGGTTGGGAAAAAAAAAAAAAGTTTTCCTTGTATAATGAATGACTTTTTAATTAAAAATCTAGTTCTAAGTTCATCTGATTTGCATCCATCTTGGAAATACAGTCATTTGTACTCTGGCTCCCCCACTCCAACGTACCTTGCTTGAGTCTGCTTCGTAGCTGTCACACTGCTCCTTCCTCTCCCGTTCCTCTGCCCACTCCACACTCCACCTGTGCGGTCAGCCCTGCCTTACTGCTGCAGCCCAGCTATGCTGGGGGCCAGGAGCATCTGAAAGGCCCCTTCTCTGCTGGGAAGGCCTTGGAGTTGTTATCTTCCCGCTGAGACACAGTGAGAGCCCCAGAGTCTCATAGCCTCTAGGCTTGGCTGTGACTCTTCTGCACTTGCCAGCAAGGACCTGTAGCAGCAGTTGGCTTCCTGGACTCCCAGAGAGGACTCCAAGCCTAAGTAGTCACACTCCCACCTTTCTGGTTTCTCCCAGCCACATCTAAAAGCCCCACCGTCAAGGTTCTACGTAAGGTAGGGATAGAAGAATACATTTAAATGTCTAAATACCTGAGTGTGGGCCAAGTGGATCTGTGTTAACTCTATTGGAAATGCCACTGCTTCAACCCCTCAGAAACTGGCAGTATCTATTAAAGCTCAACAAGCACATATGCCCTGCCCAGCGATACTGCTCCTAGGCATGCCTGCGGAAATGTATATTTACAAGTTTACTAAAAGATATGTTCAAGAATATTCAGAGGAGGGGGCACCTGGCTGGCTCAGTTGGTTTAGTGTCCTACTTTGGCTTAGGTCCTGATCTCACAGTTCATGAGTTCGAGCCCCACATTGGGCTCACTGCTGTCAGTGCAGAGCCGGCTTTGGATCCTCTATCTGCCTTTCTCTCTGCCCCTCCCCCACTCTCTCAGAAATAAATAAAAACATTTAAAAAAAAGAATATTCACGGCAGCAACTACTTACATTGTTTAAAGTTGGATACTGTCCAAATATTCATCGATAGTCAAATGGGTAAAATAAATTCTATTACATTCATACAATAGAATATTATCAACAATGAGAATGAATGAATGATACATGCAGCAGCATAGATGGCACTCACAAATATAACACTGAGGGGGAAAAAAGCCAGACATAAATAAGTACAGGTTATATATCATTTTCATGAAATTTTCTCCCCCCCCAGTTTTATTGAGATGTAATTGACATAATATGTAAGTTTAAGGTGTACAATGTGATGATTTGACACACATATATATTGTGAAATGGTTACCACAACAAAGTTAGTTAACACATCCATCACCTCACATAATTATAATTTTTTATGTGAAGTTTTAACCAAAAACACTCAAAGTTAATCCCTGGTGTTTTAAGTCAGGATAGTGGGTAGGAAGTGACTAGGAGAGAATATTAGGGCAAATTCTATGGAACTGGTAATATTAGAGTCCATCAGAGGTGATGGGTAATTTATAAAATTTTAATTTATAGATGTATAAGTTCTGTAATACTTGGGTAATTTATAAAAATTCATTGAGTGGTCCACTCATGATTTGTGATTTTTCTGTATGTGTGTTTACTTCAATATAAAATTTCCATTAAAAAAAAGTCACCACAGATCAGTAGTTATCCATTTTATCAAACCCAAACACCCCCTTTTCATAACAAGGGTTTTGTGACATTCTCTGTATCTCCTGAAATTAAAATTGTACATACTACATGTATAATTAATTTTTTTCCTTTTAAAATAAAATTTTAATTTTATAATTTAAAAAATCTATAATGCATTAGTTGAAGTATAAAGAAAAAAGGAGAGGGGGAAACTTTATAGTAGAATATACTGTGTATGATAAAATACAATGTGTAATTAATAGACTGTGTATTTCAACGTATAAATGTTTGGTCATGACTACTCTGGAAGACATTAAGTGAGTACATCAGGTTCCTGCACCCAGTGTGAAAATCTCTAGGAATGCAGCAGTTGCAGGTTCAGATGGCATCAGGTAACGTAATTGGCTAATTACTCGGGCACTGGTGATGTGCGTTTCTGAAATGGTAAAAAACTCTGTGCTAGAGTTTTAAATAGAACACAATACAACCATCCTTCTATTTACACAATAATGACATCTCTTTCAAATCTAGAGCATGTTAAAACTATGCAAAAATATTTTGTATTTGTCAAAGCCAACTTAGATTATAGGCTTAAATCATTACAAACTTGCTTTACACGTGCATGAACGTCCAACTTGATATTATAAAGTCATGCAGGAGGTAAGACAATCCACTGTGGTCCAGGACTGCCCTGTGTATTGCAGGGTGTCTAACATCTGTGGCCCCTGACCATTATATGCTAGTGGTGTCATTGCAATAACCACAGTTTTCCGATATTCCCCCAGGCAACAGCAATACTTTGGTCAAGAATCATCTGTGCATCAATGTAATTTGTTGGGCATAGCAATTTGAATAAGCTCTCTCAGGTCTTCAGAGCTTCTCCACTCACTGCACTGTAGACCTGTCTCAAATTAGCCTCCCTGAAATCTTAATGAAGATTTGGGTTGTTTTGTGGTTGGTGCCTGAGGTTGAGGGTCTATCAGAGGAGATGGGTAATGTTCTTGGACAAACAAGTGAAAATTATGCCTGCAATTTCAAGCTATGCCCCTACCTCTGCCCTGAGAGCCCCGCTTTGTTTTGTTTTTATGTGTATGTATTTATTTTTTAGAGACAGAGAGATAGAGAGCAAGTGTGGGAGGGGCAGAGAGAGAGGCAGACAGAATCCCAAGCAGTCTGCACACTGTCAGTGCAGAGCCTGACGTTGGGCTTGAACTCACGAGCCATGAGATCATGACCTAAGCTGAAAGCAGGAATTGGTGGCTTAACCAATTGAGTCACCCAGGTGCCACCTGCCTACTTTGTTTTCATAAATAAGACTCCAGATGTTCCAGAAAAGAGGGCCCCATTAATTTGTCAGTGTGTATGATCAAGAGTTGCACAAATCCATGCAGGACATTCTTGCAGTGAATGCTGGAGACCTTCTACCTCATCTTCTGCCATGGAATATAACTAACATTTGAAAGATTATTATATGCCAGGCTATACACCAACCCTGTGCAAAGCACTTTACAGGCGTTATTTTATTCTTTTAACAGCCCAATGAGGTAGGTACTATTATTATTCCCAGGTTTTGATGGAGAAGGAAACTAAGACACAGAGAGGTTAAATAACATTTCCAGGGTCACACAGTTAATAAGCTTAAAAGCCAGGATTTGAACCCAGGCATCTTATTCCAAATTTATATCTCTTAATGATTATGGCGTCTTGCTCCATAATCCAAAAGGAGAACACCCTTTTGCCAAAAACCTGTATCACAGGCATAGAGACATGATGCAGTCTTCTGTTGGCTAAATGGCTGTTGGAATTCAACCTGCCTGGGGAGAAGTCTGGTAGCCTCCAGTATTAGTGAGATTACATTCAGCTTCAAATAACACGAAGCTGACCAGTAAGTATGAACAATAAGGACATTTATTGCTTACTTAACACAAAGTCTCAGGATTGGTTAAATGGCTTAGTATCATTAAACACCCTTGGCTTCACCATCATCAGGGTGAAAGCCCATTAGCTTTTCTTCCTCATATATGTTTTCTCCTGGTCACAAGATGGCGGCTGATGTTCCAACTCTGCCAGAGGAAACAAGGGGCAGAGGAAAAAGGATTTTTTTTAATGGTTTTTTATCTGTAGCCAATTTTCTTTCCCATCTCATTGACCATAATTGATTGATGTGCTTACCCCTAAACCCATTATTGAAAACGGGGAATAGTAGCACAATGATTATCTTACACAAATCATTGTTGATCCCCTGGGCTTCTTTTTCCAGAGGTTTCCACCCATTACAAAATAAGGTTCTGTTAGGAAAGAAAGAGAATGGCTGTTGTATTAGTCTGCGAGGGCTACCATAACAATACTGTAGACTGGGTGGCTTAAGCAACAGCAAATTGGAGGCCATAAAGTCCAATGTCAAGGTGCAGCAGGGTTCAGTTTCTGTTAAGTGTTTTCTTCTTGTTTGGAAACAGGCATGCTGTGCTCTCACATGCTTTCCCTTTCCTAGGCATGTGTGATGGGAGAGAGGGGCAGAGAGAGAGAGAAAGAGAGCAACTTTTCCAAAGTCTCTTCTTGTAAAGGCATTGATTCCATCATGAGGGCACCACTCTCGTGACCTCTTCTAACCCTAATTACTTCCCAAAGGCTTCATCTTCAAACATTATCACATTGGGGGTTAAGTCTTCAACATATGAATGGGAAGCGTTGGGGGTGTGGGGGACACAAACATTCTATTCATAACAGCTGCCAAGTAGGCTATAAACAGTGTCTGCCATTCCTTCTCTGTGGGATGATTAGGTGGTCCCAGCTTGGTAGTAGCCTGGGGAATATGTCGGTTGCAGGAGATACCAAAGATGTGATTATGGTACTCTCAGCCATAGTGAAATCATGTTTCTCTAGCCCGTCAGGCCTGACATTCTCTCACATTCTCCTTCATGGACCTCCAGAGCTTGGGACTCCTAGTGAATGGGCTCTACGCACAGACAATGTCCTTGATTATCTTAGCCATCATAGGATAGGCTTAGTGTGGGTGGGCCTTGCTTCTGCCATAAAAAGACCTACTGTATCCCAAAAAAGTCTACAACTTATGACCATGTACAGTAGCCTATTGGAAATCTCCTGAGTTCCCCGTGCATGCATTCTTTGTTCACCAATGCCTACTGTCTCCATCACAAACAACTTCACAGTTATCTATGTTGCCCAATTCCTAGGCAAGTCCTGGGGATGGGTATTTCTAGTCCCCTGAATAAAGAAAGTAAATGTGATAGATTAGAATTTCACCAATAGTAATCTACATACTTTTTCACTTGATATCTTCAAATGTTTTCATTTCCACCACCTTCACCCCAGATAGCTGGACCTCAGTCATTCACTTCTCTGGAGGTATAAAAATTAAGGATCTTTGATCACAAGCAGTAGAAACAAACTCTGGCTGATGAAATCCACAGGGAACTTTGGAAGAGGTTATAGAAAGCTCACATGCATAGCAGGAAAGCTGGAGGATCAGGCTCGGAACTGGATGGAAAAAACTCAGCTCTGGAAGGTAAAGAAGCAGGAAGTGCGGGAATAGTCTGGACAGACACCATTGTCTCATGAAGGAAATCCAACCATTTTCAATTCAGTTCTAGGCAGAACGTTTGAACTAAAGGCAGGATCAATTTCAGCTGGATTGCAAATTTAAATGTGAAAGGAAAAGTCAATAAAGCCTTTAGAGGAAAACAGGGGAGAGCCCTTTTGGGCCAGAGAGGGCAGGGTGTCACATACACGCCTGGCTTGTCTAGGGGACAGCTCTTACTCCAGCCCAGGAATGGGAGGTAGAGGCAGAGCCCCGAGGCTTGAAGGGGCATGCTTGTGGCTTAGCGGTTTGAGAAGTTCAAGCACAGCAGATGCTAGGCCTGTGGCAGCCTGATGGATTCCAGATCCCTTCCGCGGTGGCTTGGGTATTCCCAGTACCCTTCCTTTCTCGGTCAGGGTCAGCTCAGCCTGCTGGAAAAAGGCCTCAAGGCCCACAGCTGAGCAGTGACAGGGACAGATACCATGCATCTCTTCTCCCATTGCAGGTGCTCAGTTAGCTGGGGGCGAGGGATGGAAAACCAGCTTAGCAAGTGCAGAAATCCAGCATTCCCAGGGAAGCTCTCTGAGTGAGTGCAGCACACAGCTCTGGATAGGAAAGGCAGACATTCAGGGCCACGGGTTACTTCAGCAGGGGAATAGAGCGGTGGTGGCAGAGACCACATGTTTTGCATATGTTTTAATAAAAAATAACTCTTACTGTTGTGTTAAGCCTGTTCTAAGCACTGCACATGTGCCATATTGTCTTTAATTTTTTTTTCTTTTTCTTTTCTTTTCTTTTTTTAATTTACACCCAAGTTAGCATATAGTGCAACAATGATTTCAGGAGTAAATTCCTTAATGCCCCTTACCCATTTAGCCCATACTCCCTAAATTTTTTTTTTAATGTTTATTTATTTTTCAGAGAGAGAGAGAGAGACAGAGTGAGAGCAGGGGAAGGGGCAGAGAGACAGGATAACATGCGTCATCTTTTTAATCCTGTCATGTAAGTTGCTAGTACTCTCCTCCCCACTTTACAGATGAGGAAACTGAGGCTCAGGAAGTTTAAGACACTTGCCTCAGATCACACTCTGTGTCACCTTGACTTGGTTGTAGGGTGCACAGACATTTGGTCAGATGTTATTCCGGGTATGCTGTGAGGGTGTTTTTGGATGAGGTTAACATCTTTGAATCAGCCGACTGAGGAAAGCAGTCTACTGACTGAGTGACGAGGCAGAGCTGGGATTTACATGCTGACAATATGGCTGCATAGATACTTAACCACTGTACCCAATTTGCCTCTCATGTAAGCCAAGCAGATAAGCACAGACACAAAGCAAACTCTTGAGCAAAGACTGGCAACCAGAATGCACCAGAAGTCAAGGAGACACAGATACAGGTGCATTCTAAGGATGAGAACCAGAGAGCCGAAAGAGATGGAAAGCAGGAGAGTCCCAGAGCCAAGGTGTGAGTGTGTGTCTATGCTGAGGTGCAGCTCTGGACAGCCCTCATTTACCTCGTAGCTCCCTTTCGGAGGGTTCCCAAATGTATCTCTTTCTTTCTTCCTTTTTTTTTTTTAAGTTTATTTTATTTATTTTGAGACAAAAAGAAAGAGCATGCGTGTGCATGTGAGCACGAGGGAGGGGCAGAGGGAGACAGGAGAGAATCCCAAGCAGGCTCCGTGTACAGAGCCTGACTCGGGGCTCCATCTCACAGTTCGTGAGATCATGACCTGAGCCGAAATCGAGAGTCGGACGCTTAACCGACGGAGCCACCCGGGCGCACCCCAAATGCATTTCTTAACATGTATGTGACCCTTCTGACACCCGGTTGATAATGAGAATCTTGGGTTCCTTCAGAATTCCACAGTGGAACTTGCCCAGCAAATCCTACTGCTTTGAGCCGTTTTGCATACACATTGGACTTCTTCAATACCTGTCTCTTTATCTTGTTAAGAGTAGACAATGATTCTTGTTTGCCTGTGGGACAGTGTACTTATTCCTTACCCTGGCCTCCAAAACTCTGCATAATTCAACAATCCCAAATCTTAGCTGCAGTCTGCCCAACCTCCCCTCTGAACCCCAGGTAACATATTCATATTCCAGACACTTCCAATTTGCTTTCCTGGCATACTATCTCCCCTTGTCTTTAACCATTTAAATGCCATCCAGCCTTCAAGGTTAGCTCAAGTTCCATTCTCTCTGCTTAGTCTTCTGTATTGGGTTTTCCAGAGGAACAGAACCAATAGGAGATATGTATGTATATCATATATGGATGATATATGACCTATATACTTATTATAAGGAATTTGCTCATGCAATTATGGAGGATAAGAAGTCTCAAGATCTTCAGCTGGCAAGTTGGAGGGCCAGGAGAGGTGATGTGTAATTCCAGACAAGGTCCAAAGGCCTAAGAACCAGAAGAGTTGATGGTGTAAGTTTCAGTGCAAAAGCCCAGAGGCTCAAAAACCAGTGTTTCAGTTTGAGTCCAAAGGCTGGAAAAAGAACAGTCCCAGCTCAAGCAATCAGGCAAGAGAAATTCCTTTTTACCTGAAAGAGGGTCAGTGTGTTTTGTTCTATTGTTGATTTGATGAAGGGCATCTACATGCGGGAGGGCAATCTGCTTTACCCAGTCTACTGATTCAAATGCTAATCTTCTCCAAAAACACCGCACAGACTTACCCGGAATAAGCTTAGACCAAAAGTCTGGGCACCCCATGAGCCAGTCAAGTTGACACATAAAATTAACCATCACTACTTCCTTCATTTTTGAATTGGAACTATATACTCCAAGTCCCAAATTGTTACCTGTGGTTACTCCTGAAAGGTGTGATTCCAGGACGGGAAGGGAGAACTTCCATTTCTATTCTCTACTCTTCAAAAGGATGGTGGAACTTTGAGTAAATGGTGCTTTTCTATATTTTTTGATGCTTTTTCAAAATATTTATATTAAAAAATGTTATATTAAAAATGATGATCCAATTCCAACTACCAGTTATAGAAAATGCAGAGGACAAAGGAACATGTTTAATAAACCATGTGATACAATAAGCAAAATCCATGACTATTGGAAACTATTCAGTATAAACAACCTAGTTTCTTCAACAGATAAATTGGAAGTGTTATAAAAAGAAGTAGAAGAAAATCCTATGATTAAAAGAGATTTTTAAAAACATAGCAACCATTTGCAATGTGTGGACATTATTTGGATACCATTAAAAAAAAAAAAAGAAGAAAAAGAAGAAAAAAAAAATCCAAAAAGTGAAAAAAGAAAAATCCATAGTATTTATGAGACAATTGGAAATTTAAGCACTGACGGCACATTTGACATTATTAAGACACTTTTTAAAAGTGTAATGGTGGGGCACCTGGGTGGCTCAGTCGGTTAAGCGTCCGACTTCGGCTCAGGTCATGATCTCACGGTCTGTGAGTTCGAGCCCCGCGTCGGGCTCTGTGCTGACAGCTCAGAGCCTGGAGCCTGTTTCAGATTCTGTGTCTCCCTCTCTCTGACCCTCCCCCATTCATGCTCTGTCTCTCTCTGTCTCAGAAATAAATAAACGTTAAAAATAAAAAATTTAAAAAGTGTAATGGTTGTGTTGCGGTTATGTTTTAAGAGCTTATCTTTTAGGGGCACCTGGGTGGCTCAGTCGGTTAAGCATCAGACTCTGCTCAAGTCATGATCTTGTGTGGTTCGTGGGTTCGAGCCCCAGGTCGGGCTCTGTGCTGACAGCTCCTGAGCCTGGAGCCTTCTTCAGATTCTGTGTCTTGCTCTCTCTCTCTCTGCCATTCCCCTACTTGCGCTCTGTCTCTCTCTCTGTCTCAAAAATAAGTGAAGATTAAAAACATTTTTTAATAAAATAAATCAATAAAAGCTTAACTTTTTATTTATTTAATTGAAGTTTATTTATTTATTTTGAGAAAGAGAAGGAGACTGTGAGTGGTGGGGGGAACGGAGAGAGAATCTGAGGGAGAGAGAGAATCTCAAGCAGCCTCTGTACTGGCAGCACGGAGCCTGATGCAGGGCTTGGACTGACAAACCAGGAGATCATGACCTGAGCCGAAATCAAGAGTCAGATGCTTAACCAACTGAGCCACCCAGGGGCCCCTAAAAACTTATCTTAAAAAAATTTTTTTAAAATATTTATTTATTTTTAAGAGAGAGAGAGACTGAGATAGAGCATGAGCAGGGGAGGGGCAGATAGAGAGGGAGACACAGAATCCAAAGCAGGCTCCAGGCTCTGAGCTGTCAGCACAGAGCCCGACCTGGGGCTCGAACCCATGAACCACACGAGATCATGACTTGAGCTGAGTCTGATGCTTAACCGACTGAGACACCCAGGTGCCCCTAAAAACTATCTTTTAAAGAAACGTACTCAAAATTTTAAGGATGAAATAATGTTATGTCTGAGATTTACTTCAAAATAATTTGGCAAGAGAGAAAGTGGATGAAGATGTGGATGGGGCAGGATTGTCATGGGTTGATAATTTTGGGGATTAAGTGATACAGAGAGGGCTCATTATACTATTTGATCTACTTTTGTGTGAGTTGGAAATTCTCCACAAATAAAAATATTTTAAAAATTATAATATGTCCAGCAAAATTTCATTGTAGGTAATTATTTCTACCCTATCAACTATAAAAGACTTATTTAAAAACTCAGAGGTTCACTCAAAAGATAGTTGAAAATTTCAAATGCTAAGAAATTTTCATCTCCATTTTCCTCCTCCCACACAACATAATTGTCATTCTGGTCACAGAACCAAACTCGTACCACGTATGATGCAAAGTAAATTATCAGCTCACCTCTGGTTTCTGGCTGCAACTCAGTCCTGAGTTGGTTTTGTTCCTTCAGGTTCCCAGCTGAAACCTCAGTTGAGACTCTCCCTGCTATAGAGACAGGGGCCAGACACCAGGACTTATGCAAAACCTGGAAGGGTCACCAAGATGATTAAGACAGGGCCCCTGCCCTCGAGAACATGAATCCACCATTACGTCCAAATGGAGAACTATCTACATTTTTTAGGACGTCTTCTAGATTGTAAGACTCCAGATACATCAGACTCTCCTCAACTACCTTCTCTTACTACATTTTCTCCCTCGAGAGTTCGCCCTGCTTCACAGCTTCACACTCATCTAAAAGGTGATGATTCCCGGGTTCACACCTCCAGCCGAGGCCTCTCTCCTGATTGCCAACTGAAATATTCAGCTGTTTTCGTGACATTCTCATCTCAATAAAGAAAGGGATTCTTCAGCTACCGTGCAACAGGGCTTGAGTTGTTTCCTCAAGACAAACCCCACCACACCCTGCCCTTCCCAAGAAGTCATCCCTGATGCTTCTCTTTTCTTTACTGTCCACATCCAGTTGCTTACTAAGTCCTATGGACCCTACCTTGAAACTATTCCCCAAATCTGAGTCCTACTCATCATTGTACCACTACCACTTGGTCCAAGCCACTAATATCTCTCATCTGGGCTACCGCAGTAAGCTTCCAACTTGTCTTTTGTATTGATGAAGATTAGGTTTTAAAGATATTAATCAGATTATAAGCCACCTCCCTATTTCCCTCTCAACTCTCTCTAGTGGCTTCCTCTTCTACTTGTAATAAAATTCAAATTCCTCACATGGCTGACAAGCTCCTCTAGGACCTGAACCCCTGTCTACCCTCTGTTTCCCGCTCCTCTTGGCTCATTCTCCTCTAGCCACTGGCTTTTATGATGTTCTTTGAATGTTTGCTCAAGCCTCAGGTCCTAGTATTTGCTCTTCTTATTCTAGATGGTTCTTTCTTAAAACTTTATGGCTTGTTCCCTCCCTTGATTCCAGTGCCTACCTAGATGTTAGGTTCTCAGAGATACTTTCTCTCTGCCCTATGTGAAAGAGCCCTAACTCTTCTTATCATTTACCCTCCTTCTTTTGTATAGCACTTATCACCACTTAAAAGGATATGTTTATGTGTTTATTTCTTTGTTTTCTATTTCCTTCCCCTCCTCCTCCCAGGAGTATAAGCTTCACAGGGGCAAGGACTTCATGCCTTTCACTGTTCTATCTCTAGGGCTTAACTCAGTAGGTGAATAAGTATTTGTTGAGCGAATGAATGAATGAATCTTCCAAGATTAATCTGATACAGACTTATCTTCTCTAAGAATGGGAAAATGAAAATGTCAGCCCGGGGGCACCTGGGTGGATCAGTCAGTTAAATCTATGATTCTTTCCTTTTTTTTTTTAATGTTTATTTATTTTTGAGAGAGAGAGAGAGAGAGAGACAGAGACAGAGACAGAGAGAGACAGAGCATGAACAGGGGAGGGGCAGAGAGAGAGGGAAACAAAATGTGAAGCAGGCTTCAGGCTCTGAGCCATCAGCAAAAGCCCAATGCAGTGCTCAAACCCACGAACAGTGAAATCATGACCCGAACTGAAATCAGATGCTTAACTGACTGAGCCGCCCAGGCACTCCTAAGCCTCCAACTCTTGATTTCAGCTCAGGTCATGATCTCACAGTTGTGAGATCTAGTTCCGTGTCAGGCTATGTGATGACAGCTCAGAGCCTGCTTGGGATTCTCTCTCTCCCTGTCTCTCTGTCCCTCCCCTGATGAAGTGCTCTCTCTCTCTCTCTCTCTGTCTCAAAATAAATAAACTTAAGATAAAGAAAAGAAAAGTAAAGAAAAAAGGAAATACCAGTCTGTTATTCTGCTTCGAATGTCAGAGTGCAGGCGTGTGCTATGGAGTTCATGTGAATTTCCACATGTGTTACC
Source organism: Lynx rufus (assembly GCF_022079265.1). Lineage (NCBI taxonomy): Eukaryota > Metazoa > Chordata > Mammalia > Carnivora > Felidae > Lynx > Lynx rufus. Next base: position 213,567,767 of record NW_025814823.1, on the reverse strand, counting down.
AGGGATTGTTCTCTCACAAGAGCCTGGTGCCTGGTACGTGGGGACTGACACCCCAGGGCTGTACCACATTCAATCAGAGATCATTAACTTTGCCTTAACCTTCCTGATGGTATTCTGAAAAGAAAGCAGCCCACCCCAACAGGAGCACTCCTACTTGCCCTGGGACACTGTTGAGGTTGCTGAGGAGAGAGGGTTTGAATGCAGCCCAGAGTCTCAAATGATCTTTAGGTCCAGCTATCTTGTAACTATCTCCTGGGGCGAGTCGTCTTGTGCTAAAAAGAAAAAAATTAGTTAAGCTTCAGAGCTGCAGACAGCAGCGTAGGGTGGCTCTATTTTGTGACCTTGTACAATTTAACCCAGGTTGGAAGAAAGTAAGCGTTTCACTTCAGTGGGAGCTGAGCAGAGTTGTACCTTACCTGTGACCAGAGACATGGGAGATGTTACAGGGGGTGGTGGGGACACCAGCCATGGTGGGGAGAGTGAAGACCCGTGCAGCAAGAGTCACAGCATGTGTCTGGTGAGTAGGGACTATTGGAATGACACGCCAGCTGCATGGTAAACACCAGGGATGTGCCCAACAAGGGGCTGGATTGAATTACGTTGAAGACCCTTTGATTTTTAAGACAGGTAATACATTATATATTTTAGAGCAATTCTACTTCTAAAAAGTAGGGGCTGGATCAGTCAGGTTTTATTGCAATGGTTTTGCATAAACAAATAAACTCAAATTTCAGAGGCTTATATCAACATCAACACCACATTTATGTTTCTCACTATAGGTCCCAATATAGGCTTCAGGCTGAGTCTGGTTCAAGTTAACTCCCCATGTCTCTTAAGCCGGGATCAGCAACTTCTCACAGCGGATGGCTGAGGTCCAAGAAGCCAAACCAAGTCAAGCCAGACCTTGTAAGCACATTTAAAGCCTCTGCGTAGGTGATGTTCATTAACATTCTGTTGACAAACAAACTAGAGTCAAGCCCGACATCAGTGGGGCATGAAAAGGTACTGCACTGGGAGACCCTATAAGGTCTCGAGGCAAAGGCTGTGGATGTTTCCTTTTTTGCTGGGAGGAAGTGAAGGAGCAGTAACCCAATCTCCTACAGGGCCCATCAAGGCTGTTTGGAGGCACAAGTGAGTTACCATGGAAACATCTTGAATGAGAAGCTTAAAATCTCAAAGGTAGGGGCTCGCAGCCAGAATCGTTCCTTTGTTACTGTTACTTTGATACATATTCCTTGATTTTTACCCTCTAGGCTAAAATTCGAGCCTCCTTGATTTTTGCCCCCAGGCTAAAATATGAGCCTGTGGAAGCTCAAATTACAGGGCCAGGAATTTCTGTCTCTGGCAGGAAGCACCAAGGCTGAGAACTTGAGCACGTAGAGTTTGCAAATTGTAATGTAAAGGGGGCTGTGTGCTCAGGCAGTGAATGTAGCAACTAGGCCTGGCATGGAAAAATAAAGCTCCTAGGTCTTTTTCAGGTTTGTTTAAAATTGCAGGTAAGATCTTCCTTGCTCTGCATTTATGAGGTTGGTTCCACCGTGGCTTCTTTTCATATCTAAGAATTACAGCAACACTCAGTGTACCCACATAGTATGTGAATCAAGGTCCCATGCAGCTGATAATTCCATGTGATGGAAACTTGCCCCTTCAGGTGCCAAAACAGTGTTTATTTTGACCACTTTAAAAAAATAGATATTGTTTTAAAATATGTAATTTGTTAACTGTTTTAAAAACCAAAAGGGCAGGATGCCTGGGTGGCTCAGTCGGTTAAGCGTCCAACTTTGGCTCAGGTCATGATCTCATGGTTCATGGGTTCAAGCCCCACGTCGGGCTCTATGCTGACAGCTCAGAGCCTGGAGCCTGCTTCGGATTCTGTCTCCTTCTCTCTCTCTGCCCCTCCCCCCACTTCTCTCTCTATCTCTCTCAAAAATAAACATTAAAAAAATTTTTTTTTGATTCAAAAGGGCCTAAACATAATCCAGTCTTTTCTTTCTTTCTTCTTCTTTTTTTTCTTTTTTTAAAAGTAGGCTTCTCGCCTAGTGTGGAGCCCAATGCAGGGCTTGAATTCACAACCCTGAGGTCAAGACTTGAGTTGAGATCAGGAGTCAGAAACTCAACTGATGAGTCACCCAGGTGACCTTCTTCAGTCTTTTCTTCAAGACTTGGGATATTTATCTATTATTGTGCAAAACAACAAAGCTTCCTCTCTTTTGTTTACCAGTGTTCTTTGCTTTCACTTCCTTTTGCCATCATTTGACTTGTTTTCTAAAATAAAGTCCTTGATTTATTTTCTTGCTTCCAATCTGTAATAGACAAGGAAACCAGTTATCCAGCTCTGTTAGAATCATGTCAGGACCTGTGCAAGCAGGGGAAGACAGTATTTGATAAAGATGGCATTTTATTTATTTATTTATTTTTAAAACATTGAAGCATATACTTTATTATTTTAGAGAGAGAGAGCGCGAGCACACGTGCATGGTGGGGAGGGACAGAGAAAGGGAGAGAGAGAATCCCAAGCAGCCTCCGCGATGTCAGCACAGAACCTGATGCAGAGGTCAAACTTACCACCATAAGATCAAGACCTGAGCCAAAATCAAGAGTCAGACGCTTAACCAACTAAGCCACCCAGGCGTCCTGATAAAGATGGCATTTTAAATCAGTGGGGGAACAAATGGAAAATTAGCTATTTGGTAAAAAACTAAATAAAATGATTTCCTTACCTCCATTGCAAGTTCCTGATGGATTTTTACATTTATTTCAAAAGCAAAATCATAAAAGTATTTGAATAAAATGGGGAAGAAAGAAATATGGAAGGATCTTGAAATAGTAAAACTTACTTAATCAACAAAATAATGCAGAAACAATGAAGTTTTTTAAAAAGTAAATTATGACAACCTGCTAAAAATAAAATTTCTGTACAACAAAAGCTACACAACTTACAAAGCTAGAAAGAGTAATTGTCACAAATATAAAAGGCAAAATATTAGCATCCAAAATGTACAAAGAATGGCAAATGAATAAGGAAAAGATAACCTAAGAGAAGTATGGGCAAAGGAAATGAACAGATAATTCTGTGAAGAGGAAATACAAATGTCCAGCCAACATAAAAAGATGCTCATTCTCTAGGTGTCTGGGTGACTCAGTCAGCTGAGTGTCCAACTTTGGCTCAGGTCATGATCTCATAGTTTGTGAGTTTGAGCCCTGCGTTGGGCTCTGTGCTGACAGCTGAGACCCTGGAGCCTGCTTCAGACTCTGTGTCTCCCTCTCTCTCTGCCCCTTCCCTGCTTGTTCTCTCTCTCTCTCAAAAATAAATAAACATGAAAAAAATCTTTTAAAAACGATTCTAATTCTCCCCAGTGATAGAATCATATATTGTAAACCAAAACAAAGATATCTTTTTTACCTATCATATTGGCAAAAATTTAAAAGGTCAGTTAGAACCAACATTGATGAAGATGTGGGGAAACAGGTGTTTACACATTCTGGCTTAAGTGTAAACCATGTATAGCCTTTTGGAAAGCAAATTCTCAGTATTTATTAAATTTTTTAATGTTTATACATTCAACCTAGACATTCACTTCCAGGTAGCTTGCCTGAGGAAACTTACATGTGTGCACTGTGAAACATACAGGATCTTCTCTGACACTTGTTTGTCGTGTAAAAGCCTAGAAAGAATCTAAATATCCATCAATGGAGGAAGTGTTAAATAAACTCTGGTAAGCCCATACTATATGTTGGGGGAAACTTCATTTCTCTTCTGGTCTCCTATTTCCAATGAGAGGGGATTTAATTAGAGTAACATCCCTGTCCCTTTATTCACACCTCTCTATGGGAAGGAGAGATGTCTATAATTAATGAATTTGGAAGAAAGAACTGGACGTGCTCAGCCAAGTCCTTCCCTTTTTCTCTTTTTTGATGACCTTCAGGAACACTGCATTTTGACCTGTCACTGTGTGATAGTTTCTAGTCCTCTAGGACTAGTGACTGAATGAGGAAGCCTATCTCTTTCCACCCCGTCTTTTCACCCTGTCTAATTACAGGCTGAACTGCTTGTAGCCAAAGATTTGAATCCATGTGCTCAGGACTATAAAAAGAGCAGACACTGTAGTCTACTATTTTTCAGTTGGTTCTGTTTTGGGGTGGGAATAAAGAACTGTAAATAGTAGCCTCCCAAAAACCCAGAAACGTGGAACCTTGGGCAATAGATGAGGACTGGCCTTACGAACAGAAAAAACACATGGAGAGACTATACCCCTGGCATAGCCAGGGCTGCTGGCATTAGGCTTTGTTGCCATTATAGGAAGGACAGGGCCAGGGTTCTTTTGTCCTTGACTGATACAGTTGAAATGTGGCCATTTTATTTTTAATTTTTTAATTTTTTTCTTTTTTTTTTTTTTTTTTTTTTTTTACTTTGGGAGAGAGAAAGCACAGGAAAGAGAAAATCCCACACAGGCTCTGTGCCGTCAGCGCGGAGCCTGACGTGGGGCTTGAACTCATGAACCATGAGATCATGACCTGAGCCGAAATCGAGTAGTGTCTGACTGAGCCACCCAGGCACCCCATAATCTGTCTTTTATTACAAGGGTCTTAGCTAAGAGCTCAGAAGGGTAGTGGGACTTTTTTTTTTTTTCAATACCTACCCCCAGGATGGAATTGTTTGATTCAGGAAGATATTAGAATTTGTTTGCTGTTGTTTGTTTGAAAATGAATGTGTTCAGAAAGCCCAGAATTCGCTAATTGAATGTCTCTTTCTCCCAAACCCTACAAGATGAATTACAGATGACTGTGTCAGAAAAAAAAAAATTTCTGGGCCAGAAAGCAAAAGGATGGTGGGGATGAAGGCACTCAGGCGCAGTGAACAATGTCAGCCACGTAGGAGTTAGAGAAGACAGTCAGTGGACTTAAGTAACTGGCTAAATGCTTACAATCTTCCTGGCGGAGGATGGGAGCTACAAGTGGATATGGAACCCCAAGGCTTAAACCACTCCTGCAGGAAAAGGCCTGGCAGAATAAAGTAACTCAAGACCTGAAATTCAAATACAGGACCTCAAAAATATAAAAAGCTGAGAAAACCTAGGGTTTGAGGAAAAACAGATAGCAGGGGTTTGGGCCCTTTGCAGGCCCTTGGGGGTGGGAGGCAGTGCTTCAGGTCAGAATCTACAAAACTGGGGAAAACAGGCCCTTGGAACCCCAGAGAAGGTTGGTGCTGAACAATTGGAACAGCTTTCCTGGGGCATTTTTGCTGAATCTCAGACCTGCATAGACCTGAGCATCCACAGCAAGAGAGCATAGGACGACTAAAAATGTCTGTTCAGGACATGGTGTGAAGGCTTTGTCACCAGACAGAGCATGGAGTGGCCAGGAACCCAGGGGGAGATATGAACTAAGAGGTTTGAAATCAGTTGGGTGGCTAAGAAAGGAACCTCAAATAAAATGTGGTGACTTTGCAAGAAGGTAGGAATATCTCAAATGCCATCCTCCAAAGGAGACGTTTTTCTTCTATGTATATTAAATGCATGGTTCTCTAATTCACCTCTTGATTTTTTATTATTATTAGTATTTGGATATAGTTTGTTTTCAGGCTATGGTCTCCAGATAGCTGACATGGATGATTTGCCTTCTGATAGAGCTGGAAACAAAGATTTCTCCACCTAGTCTGCTTCTTTCAGATCCCATGGACTTGGTCTTTGGTAATCATAAGTTTCTAGATCAAGCTCTGTACACTTATAGACAGAGTGGGGGATTGAGAATTGCTTGAGTTCCCAAAATGTGGTAGGTATGTGACTGGTGCTGACAGGCTTGTGAATCCTATTTACTCTTTGGATTTATTAAAAGAGAAGTACATTAGAGTCCTACCATTGAATGGATTCAATGTATGAGGGTTTAAGAGAACTGTACTCATGAGGCTCCAGGGTGGCTCAGTCAGTTAAGCATCAGACTTCAGCTCAGAAGAGTGTGCAAAGTGGGAGAGAGGCTGAGGGGGTGAAGGAAAGACAGAGGATTTGAAGCAAGCTCTGTGCTGACAGCAGAGAGCCTGATTCAGGGCTCGAACTCACGAACCACGAGATCATGATCTGAGCTGAAATCGAGAGTTGGACACGTGACCAACTGAGCCACCCAAGCACCCCAATATTGTATTTTTTTTTATTGTGGCAAAATATACATAATATAAAATAAATGTTCCTTTTTTTTAAACTATTGTTAACTGTACAGTTTAGTAGCATTAAGTACATGCACATTTCTGTGCAACCATGACCACCATGCATCTCCAGAACTTTTCCATCTTCCTAAATTGAAACTCCATAAGCATAAAACAATAACTCCCCATTCTCCCCCTGCCCCTAGCCCCTGGCAAATATCATTCAACTTTCTGTCTCTATGAATTTGATTATCCCAGGAAATCTCATGTTAAGTGGAATCATACAGCATCTGTCTTTCCATGACTGGCTTCTTTCACTTAGCATTGAAGGGTAACAGAATATGCCACCCCAAAATATGCTGCTTTAGTATATTGATCATTTTTAGGGTTAGGCACTTGAAAAACAGCAAATGCAGGGCGAGGCTTTCCCTGATGTCCCCTTATCCTCCTAAAGACCAGTCATCCAAAGGAACGCAATTGTCATCGATCCCTTCCTCTGGTGTTTCAATGAGCAGGGAGGACTGACTCTTATCACTGGTGAGGAGATTAGAAAGTTGACAGCACCCCCAGACAAACTCTGTCACAAACTATCATACATCCTGCCTATTCTTCTAAGAGCCCATTCATCTTTCCTAAAAAATCATTTACTCTCTCCTTTTTTTTTTTTTAACGTTTATTTATTTTTGAGACAGAGAGAGACAGAGCATGAATGGGAGAAGGTCAGAGAGAGGGAGACACAGAATCAGAAACAGGCTCCAGGCTCTGAGCTGTCAGCATAGAGCCCGACGTGGGGCTCGAACTCACGGACCGTGAGATCGTGACCTGAGCCGAAGTCGGCTGCTTAGCCGACTGAGCCGACTGAGCCACCCAGGCACCCCTTATTTACTCTCTCCTAAGAGACCTATATCTTCCCTCCCCTTTCCCTAGTAAGATGCTATTTAATCTAGAATTCTAATGCCATCTTGGACAGTTATTCATTTTTCTTTGGTTATCTCCCATATATATAATACATACTAATAAACTTTTTGCTTTTCTTGTGTTAAACTGCCTTTTATTACAGGAGTTTCAACAAAGAACTCAGAAGAGTAGAGGGAAAATTATTTTTTCTCCTCTACAGCATAATGTCTTCAAGTTTCAGCCATGTTGTAGCAAGTGTCAGAATTTCCTTCCTTTTTAATGCTGAATAATATTCTATTGTATGTATATGCACGTTTTGTGTATCCATTCATCCATCAGTGGACATTAGGGTTGTTCCCACCTTTTGGCTATTATGAATAATGCTGCTGTAAATTTGTGTGTGTAAATGTCTGTTTGAGTTTCTGCTTTCAATTCTTTTGGGTGTATACCCAAAAATGAAATGGCTGAAACATATGGTAATTCTATTTTTAATTTTTTGAGGAGCCCCATGCTGTTTTCCACAGTGGCTACACCAGTTTCTATTCCCACCAGCAATGTGAAAGTGTTTCATTTTTCCACATCCTCTGTGATTTTGATTTGTATTTTCCTAATGATTTGTAATGTTGAACATCTTTTCATGTGTTTATCAGCCTTTTATATATCTTCTTTGGAGAAATTTATTCAAGTCTAGGATTCTCCAGAGAAACAACCAATAGTATATATATATATATATATATATATATATATATATATATATCTCCTATATATAGACAGAGGTTTATTATAGGAATTCGTTCATGCTGTTATGGAGGTCAGGAAGTTTCATGATCTGCCTGCCATCTGCAAGCTGGAGAATGAGGAAAGTCAGGAGTACAATTGGAGTCTAAAGGTGTGAGAACCAGGTGAGCTGGTGAGCTCTTAGTCCAACGCTGACGGCCTGAGAATGAGGAGCTTTGATGTCTGATGGCAGAAGAAGATAGATATCCTAGGTCAAAAAGAGAAAGAGAAAATTCTTCCTTCCTTCTGACAAGGAAAGCCAGCAAAAACAGATAGAGAGCCAGCCAGATGTCCTGAGAAGGAAATCTGGCGAGAGCAGATACAAAAGGGGACCAGCCAGATGTCCGAGTCCTGATACTCCCCTTGCATGCTTTTGGCTTCTGCAATCTTGCTTGCTCCCTGCATCCACCAGCTGCCTGCGTAGCACAATCCATAAGAGCGCCCTCCCCCTACTTTTTCTTCCTTGAGCCCCTGCAATCCCACCCATAAAAGGAGACCAGCGCCAGTGCTTGGGCTCAGCCTTTGGAAATAAACATCGGTGTGAAATAAACAGTCTTTCCTTAATTCCCCAAGTGGTGTCGCTTGTCTCTTCCTGGGCACCTAGTATTTTCTGTAACACTCCACCTTTTTGTTCTATTCAGGCCCTCAAAGAATTGGATGATGTCAGCTTGCATGGTAAGGTCTGATCTTCCTTACTTTGTCTACTGATTCAAATGCTAATCGCTTCCAAAGAAACCCTCACAGACACACCCAAAAATAATGTTTTACCAACTATGTGGGTATCCCTTAGCCCAGTCAAATTGAATTATAACATTAACCGTTGCAAAGCCCTTTGTCCAATTTTAACTGGGTTGTCTGTTTTTGTTGTTGAGTTCTAGGGGGTGCTTTGTATATTCTGAATATTAATTTCTTTTTTTTTTTTTTAAATATTTTTTTTTTCCAACGTTTATTTATTTTTGGGACAGAGAGAGACAGAGCATGAACGGGGGAGGGGCAGAGAGAGAGGGAGACACAGAATCGGAAACAGGCTCCAGGCTCCGAGCCATCAGCCCAGAGCCTGACGCAGGGCTCGAACTCAGGGACCGCGAGATCGTGACCTGGCTGAAGTCGGACGCTTAACCGACTGCGCCACCCAGGCGCCCCCTGAATATTAATTTCTTTTCAGATATATGATTTACAAAAATTTTCTTGCATTCTATGGAATGCCTTTTCATTCTATTGATAGTGTCCTTTGATACACAAACTTTTAATTTTGATGAAATCTAATTCATCTATTTTCGTTTTTGTTGCTGCCTGTGTTGTGGTGTCATAGCCAAGAAATTATTGCCAAATCTAATGTCGTAAAGCTTTTCCCTATGTTTTCTCTAAAAGTGTTATAGTTTTAGTTATTTATTTACTCAAAAATTTTTAATGTTTAGTTTTGAGAGAGAGAGAGAGAGAGGAAGGAGCAGAGAGAGAGGGAGACAGAATCTGAAGAAGGTTCTAGGCTCTGAGTTGTCAGCACAGAGCTGGACATGGGGCTCCAACCCAGGAACCGTGAGATCACGACCTGAGCCAAAGTCGGATACTTAACCGACTAAGCAACCCAGGCACTCCAAGAGTGTTATAGTTTTAGCTCTTACATTGAGGTCTTTGATCCATTTTGAGTTAATTTTTGTATATGGTGTTAGGTAGAAGTGCAATTTCATTCCTTTGCATGTGGATATTGTGAGAAATAAGCCTACTGACCCAATCAAAGGAGGGACGCAGAGACTCGCAGCACAGTGAAGCAAGGCTTTAATCAATGTTCTTGCAAGACTAGGTATCTTGCAAGACTAGGCACAGCTTTTATTTCGCTTTAATCAATGTTCTTGCAAGACTAGGTATCTGATGGACAGGCACACCGGGGGAAATCACAGCAGGCAGTTTATCTCCTAGCATGCATGTCCTTCCCCTGGTTCCTCATTGGCTGAGTACTAAGAAGTTACAGCCCTCCCCCCAAACCCCCAACATCACCTATGCCCATGTAAGGTAAGGCAAAATAGTCTGACTGCAACAAATGTACATTGCCGGAGGTAACACAGAAACTTTCAGTTCCTCCTCCCCTTATTCTATGGCGCATGCTCATTGCAAAGCCCATGAAAACAAACCCAGGAAAATAAGCCCGCGAACCCAGAGACAGGAAGAACCAGGAAGTGAAGTGTCTAAAGGTTAGATTAGGTTAGGTTAGGACTCCATTGGGGGGTGTGGGATGGTGTGGGGGCGTGGTTTGTACATAATTCCAGTAGGTTGTAGACCTACTGTTAACTGGACAGTACAGCTTTTATTTCGTACTTCTGAAAATGAATTATCTATCTCCCTTACTTCTCACAGATATCCAGTTTTCCCAGCACCATTTGTTGGAACAATGCTCTTTCCCCTTTGACAGGTTTTGACATCCTTGTTGAAAATCATTTGGCCATATGTTTGAGGGCATATTTCTGCATGCTGTAATCTATTCATTGGTCTGTATGTCATCTTTATGTCAATACCACAGTGTTTTGATTACTGTAGCTTTGTAGTAAGTTTTTAAAAAAAACCAGCTTTGGGGTGCCTGGGTGGCCCAGTTGGTTAAGCATTCGACTCCTGGTTTTGGCTCAGGTTATGATCTCACGGTTCATGAGTTTGAGCCCAACATCGGGCTCTGTGCTGAAGTGTGGAATTTGCTTAGGATTCTCTCTCTCTGCCCCTTCCCTGCTCTCTCTGTCTCTCTCATTCAAAATAAATAAATAAGCTTAAAATAATAATTTAATAAAAAAATAAGAAAATCCAGCTTTAATAAGGTTTATAATTGACACATAAAATTTAGATATTTAAGGGTATATCATGGTGATTTGATGTATATATATATTGTGAAATGATTCTCCCCATGTAGCTAATTAACATATCCATCAACTCACATGTTTTCTTTTATTGGTGAGAACATTTAAGTTTTACTCTCTTGGCAAATTTCAGTTATACAATACAGCGTTATCAGCTATAGTCACCTGTTTTACATTAGATCCTCAGAACTTATTCATCTTATAGCTGAAAGTTTGGGCCCTTTTACCAACCTCTCCCTATTTCCCCATTCCCTAGCCCTAGCAACCACATTTCTATTCTCTATTTATGTTTGACTTTTTTTTTTTTTTAATATTCCACACATAAGTGGTATCATGCAGCATTTGTCTTTCTCTGTCAGGTTTATTTCACTTACTATAATGCCTTCAGGGTCCATCGATGTTGTCACAAGATTTCCTTCTTTCTCATGACTGAATAACATTATATGTGTGCGTGTATATGGGTGTGTGTGTAGATAGATAGATCGATAGATAGATCTCCATGCATCTGTTGATGGATACATCAGTTGTTCCCCATCTGGCTATTATGAATAATTCTGCAATGAACTTGAGAGTGCAGCTATCTCTTCAATATCCCATTTTCATTTCCTTTGGGTATATACCCAGAAGTGGCATTGCTGGATCATATGGTAGTTCTATTTTTAATTTTTGAGAAACTTTCATACTATTTTCCATGGTGGCTGTACCAATTTACATTCCCACCAAAGATGCACAAGGATTCCTTTCTCTCTGCATCCTCGTCAACACTTGTTATTTCTTGTCTTTCTGATGATAACTATTCTGACTGGTGTGAGGTGATATCTCGTTGTGGTTTCAATCTGCATTTTCCTGATAATTTGAGGTTGAGCACCTTTTTCATGTGTCTGTTGGCCATTTGTATGTCTTCTTTGGAAAAATGTCAGTTCCTCTGCCCATTTTTAAACTGGATTTGTTGTTGTTGTTATTCTTTATCCATTTTGGATATTATTTTTTCAAGTTTATTAATTTTTAGAGAGAGAGTGTGTGTGTACAACTGGGGGAGAGGCAGAGAGAGAGGGTGAGAGAGAATCCCAAGCAGACTTCCCCCTTCAGCACAAAGCCCGATACAGGACCTGAACCCATGAACCGTGAGACCATGACCTGAGCTGAAATCAGGAGTTGGATGTCTAACTGACTGAGCTACCCAGGCACCACACCTGGATATGAATTTTTATCTCAATATATATGTTGCAATAATTTTGTCCCATTATGTAAGTTACCTTTTAATTTTGTTGATGGTTTCATTTTCTGTGCAGAAGTTTTTTAGTTTGATGTAGTTCCACTTGTTTACTTTTGCTTTTGTTGCCTTTGATTTCCATGTCAAATCCAAAACATCTTTGCCAAAAACGACATCAAGGAGCTTACTGCCTACTGTTTTCTTCTAGTTTTATGGTTTCAGGTCTTACATTCCAGCCTTAAACCATTTTGAGCTGATTTTTATGAATGGTATAAGATAGTGGTCCAATTTCATTCTTTTGTACTTGGCTGTCCAGTTTTCCCAACACCATTTATTAAAGAGGCCGTCCTTTTCCCGTTATATATTCTTGGCTCCTTGGTTGTAAATTAATTGACCATACATATGTGGGTTTTTTTTTTCTGGGCTTTCTATTCCATTCAATTGATCTATGTGTCTGTTTTTATGCTAATACCATACTGTTTTGATTACTATGTTTTTTTTTTATTACTATGGCTTTGTAATATAGTTTGAAAACAGGGAGAGTGATGCCTCTAGCTCTGTTCTTCTTTCTCAAGATTGTTTTGGCTATTCAGAATCTTTTGTGATTCCACACAAATTTTCAGATTGTTCTATTTCTGTGAAAAATGCCATTGGAATTTTGATAGGGATTGCATTGATCTGTAGACCACTTTGGTAGTATAGACATTTCAACAATATTAATTATTCTAATCCATGAGCATGGAATATCTATTTATCTGTGTCTTCTTCAATTTCTTTCATCAGTGTCTTATAGTTTTCAATGTACAGGTCTTTCACCTTCTAGATTAAATTTATTCTTAGGTATTTTATTCTTTTCAATGAAATTGTTTTTTTTTTTAATTTATTTTTTGTTTTTTAAAATTTACATCCAAATTAGTTAGCATATAGTGCAACAATTATTTCAGGAGTAGATTCCTTAGTGCCCCTTACCCATTTAGCCCATCCCTCCCTCCCACAACCCCTCCAGTAACCCTCAGTTTGTTCTCCATATTTATGAGTCTCTTCTGTTTTGTCCCCCTCCCTGTTTTTATATTCTTTTTGTTTCCCTTCCCTTATGTTCATCTGTTTTGTCTCTTAAAGTCCTCATATGAGTGCAAGCATATCATTTTTGTCTTTCTCTGACTGACTAATTTCACTTAGCATATTACCCTCCAGTTCCATCCACGTAGTTGCAAATGGCAAGATTTCATTCTTTTTGATTGCCGAGTAATACTCCATTGTATATACATATACCACATCTTCTTTATCCATTCATCCATCGATGGACATTTGGGCTGTTTCCATACTTCGGCTATTGTTGATAGTGCTGCTATAAACATGGGGGTGCATGTGTCCCTTTGAAACAGCATAACTGTATCCCGTGGATAAATGCCTAATAGTGCAATTGCTGGGTTGTAGGATAGTTCTATTTTTAGTTTTATTTTTAGTTTTTGAGGGACCTCCATATTGTTTTCCAGAGTGGCTGCACCAGCTTGCATTCCCATCTTTTCAATGAAATTGTAAATGAGATTGTGTTTTAATTTCTCATTCTGATAGTTCATTATCAATATATAGAAATGCAACAGATTTTTGTATATTGATTTTGTATCCTGCCACTTTACAGAATTTATTAGTTAAAACAGTTTGTTTGTTTTTTTGGTGGAGTCTTTAGGGTTTTCTACACATACCATGTCATCTACAAATAATGACAATTGTACTTCTTCCTCTCCAATTTAGATGCCTTTTATTCCTTTCACTTGCCTAATTACTCTGGCTTGGACTTTAAATACTACATTGAATAATTTAAATACTATGTTGAATAAAAATGGTGAAAGCATGCATCTTTGTCTTGATCTTCAAAAAATATATTTAGTCTTTCACTGTTCAGTATGATGTTAGCTATGGGTTTTTAATATATGACTTTTATTATGTTAGATATTGCATTTTCAAAAGGAATATCTTTTTGCTGTGTAACCTTTGGTAAGTTACATTGGACAATGCGATTAGGCATGTTTTTGATGGAAAGCAAAATATGGAGCATATTTTGTTTAGATAACATTAAGGTCTAAGAGTTGATTTAATGAATGGACTGTCCTAACCCATATTAGAATCTTCTGAGGCTAAAATGGAAACTGTTCACAAGACAGATCTAAAAAAAGCTAGTGATTGGTATTGAGGGAATGGATTCATGAAGGCAGAAACCAGGAACATTCTGATAAATGCTTGTTCTCTTCTACAGGGAAAAAGAGGGAGTCAATCATGTCCCCGTACATTTTAGGCTAAAAGAGTTACAAGAAAAGCTGGAAAATGATTGGGGGGATCTCCATTTCCCTGGCCTCCATTAGATTCTAGATTACACTCCTGTCTTCCTTCCTATCCCTCATCCACTCATTCCTTTGAGAAGAGGACTGGTTTGCCCAATCGATGAGTTGAGTAGGAGGGGCTGGGCACCTTACCTCCCTGCCCTTTTACTGCCATTTTCCTAGGTGTCTGCCTGGGGGGCATTCTAGCCTCTGCCCTGCTCTGTAGTAAGCTCTGAAGCCTGAGGGTATGTGGTTATCCAAGGATGCCTGTGACCCTTCAGGTAAGTCTATAATCATTCAGGGGTGAAATGCTAGTCCTTCTAGATGTACCCTTAAGCCATGTTTTCTAATCAACATGTTAACAACACAGACAGTTTGATCTCTGCCAGCTTTTGATTTGTATCTGTTTGTCTCCAGTGCCTTCTTTCTCCATTGATCACAGACTTAGGTGAGAAAGAAAGGAGTATTATTTTGGCTTTCTAAACTCCCAATACTATGGAATACTATACAGCAGTTAAATGGCTCCACATTTTTATAAAAATGGAAAGATGCATTGATAAAACAAGGCTTTTTTTTACTTGTTTTTTTTTTAATTTTTAATGTTTATTTCTTTTTGAGAGAGAGAAAGAGAGAGAGAGACAGAGCACGAGCAGCGGAGCAGAGAGAGAGAGAGAGGGAGACACAGAATCGGGAGCAGGCTCCAGGCTCTGAGGTGTCACCACAGAGCTCGAGGCAGGGCTCAAACCCACAAACCGTGAGATCATGACATGAGCCGAAGTTGGAAGTTCAACCGACTGAGCCACCCTGGTGCCCCAAAAGATTTCATTTTTAAGTAATCTCTACACCCAGTGTGGGATTTAAACCCACAATCCCAAGATGAAGAGTCACATGCTCTTCTGACTAAGCCAGCCAGGAGCCCCTAAAGATTTTTTATTTGTAAGTAATCTCTATACGCAATGCAGGGCTCAAACTCACAACCCCGAGATCAAGAGTTGCATGCTCCACTAACTAACTGAACCAGCTGGGTGCCCTATAAAAGAATCTTATTGTTAATTTAAAAAAACAAGTTGTAAAAAAAGATAGGTACAATAAGACCCTATTTATTTATCTATTTTTTTGAAAAAGCTCCACAGGCTCACAAATCTCTGTATTTCTCTATGTACACCTATACGTGTAAATACCTATGGAAAGTTATAGACGGACATACTCCTAACTAATAACAGTGACTTCTGTATGGATACTTGATTTTTTTTTTTTTTTTGAGACAGAGTGTCAATTAGGGAGGGGCAGAGAGAGAAGAAGAGGGAGAATCTCAAGCAGGCTCCACGCTGTCAGCACAGAGCCTGACACGGGGCTCGATCCCACAAACCGGGAGACCATGACCTGAGCTGAAATCAAGAGTTGGGCGCTTAACCTACTGAGCCACCCAGGCACCCTGATTTTTTTTTTTTTTTTTTTTTAGTAATAGACTATATCTGTGTAATTTGTAGTTAAAAATAAAAAAAATCTGGCATGTGTGTAAAGTGTCTGGCTAACAGCCAGCTTGTTTTGAAAGTTCAAAGGCTTTTTCCTATTACTTTCTGGTTAGGAGTTGTGAGATTTCCCTAATTAGGGTGGTGGGGATGGTGTGGACCTATGGGTCAGATGGAGCCTGGGGGCCACAGGGTGAATGCAAGCTCGGTCCCTGAGAGCAGACTCTGGGGGTCCAGGTACCACAAAGGACTGGGGAAGCTTGGTGGGCAGGTTTGGATTTGAAGCGGGTGCTGGTGGAGCCAAAGGCCCACGCTGAAATTGGGACTTGATTTTTATCGAGCACTTTCTGTGACATACACTTGCAGGTTGGCCTGGAGTTGGGCTAGGCAAGAGCTGTGCATTAAAGGCTTGTTAAGTGTCTGCCTTTGTGAAGTATCAAAGTACCCAAATATTTCAGGTGTGTGCAGTAAATTGTGTGGCTACTACCAGAGCTCATATCCTGACATATAGAACAGTCCTGGTGTGTCTTTGAAGATGACTCTGTACCTGCAGATCTGTCCCTGAAAAAGCTCTGTGTGGGTGTTGAGTGGCGAAATGCAAGAATATAAAATTTGATTTTCTCCTCTCTGCTAAGGTAAATTGTAGTTTACCTTTTAACCACCAGGGGGCGAACGCGTGTCGGCCAGAGATCTGGTTTTGGGCTGGGCGGGAGCCAAGGGGGATAATTACCTCCAGGTGTGGGGGACTCTGCAGCCTCTTCCCTGAGGCCATAGAAATTAACCCTTCAATTGTCCAAATGGTTTATTTCTTTTTGACCATTGGTTCTGCCCTATGGTTGTTGGCTCTAAACCAGGTTTAGAAAGACACCGTTTTAACAAATTTCATTTAACTCTCGATTATCCCAGTGTTCATTTGAGAACTCTTCCAGCTGATTGCTTCTTTCTAATGTGTTTACCCTTAGGCGCTCTGCAAATACGGCAAAAGTTAAATGGGAGAGAGGACCCTTTGTCCTCATTTTTGTCATCAAAGACTAAATCACACACACAAAAAAGACCCTTTCCCTGTAAACAGAAAGAAAAGAGGAAAATGGCACAAAATTCCAAGAAGCAACATTCCATCTTTTGTTTATTTGTCTGTTTTGTTTGTTTAGTTTTAAGGTTGTGAGCAGATGGCCTAGCTACATCAATAACACATGAAGTCAGAGCTTAGGAGGAAAGAGTTAGCTGGAGATTCTGGAGGGCAGGCTGTGCTAATAGCTCAACCCATCTCCCTGGGGCACTATTTTTCTAAGTATAGTCTGCCTCATGCATTTGAACCACCTGGGGGACGGAGGTTTATAAAAATGCAGCTTTCTGGGCTGCATCCCAACCTACTGAATCAGAATCTAGATCTTGGAATCTGTCTTTTAAATGAGTTGCCTAGTTGATTTCTTATGAATATACATTACTTTTGAGATATGAGGTAGGCCTCCTGGGATGAAGTAAGAGGGGAAATGTGGCAGCAGGGATATTTCTGTGTCTGGTTTCCAGAACCTTACCCCGAGGTAAAGGCCACATTCCCCAGGAAGCTGCGCTGTGGAAAACAAAGTGGGGGAAGCTGAGTCTGAAGATGGACAGGAAAGGCTGTAAGGTTGTAGGAGATAGACTGGTGTGTCATTGGGAGCCTTCTGGCAGATGACTGGGGATTATTGGACAGCCAGGAAGTTGCCCTAAAGCATCTCTGAGGACTCCTTGTTCTGCGCCTCTCAGAAGCCCCCAGTAGGGGCGCCTGGGTGGCGCAGTCGGTTAAGCGTCCGACTTCAGCCAGGTCACGATCTCGCGGTCCGTGAGTTCGAGCCCCGCGTCAGGCTCTGGGCTGATGGCTCAGAGCCTGGAGCCTGCTTCCGATCCTGTGTCTCCCTCTCTCTTTGCCCCTCCCCCGTTCATGCTCTGTCTCTCTCTGTCCCCAAAATAAATAAACGTTGAAAAAAAAAAAAAAAAGAAGCCCCCAGTAATCTCAAGCACAGTATCCAACTATAATATTGGTATCATCTGCAGCGCACCTGAGAAAAGTTCCTCTTGCCCCCAGATATCTCCCTTACTTGAGGAAATCTCCTCAATCACACTTCTGGAATCTCACCAAGGATAGCTTCGTTTGTGCGGGATTTGTGTTTCGTTTTAAAATCTTTTCAAATGCAAATCCTCTTGGGGAAATGAAGCTTCTATTGACAGGTTGGAGGGAATTTTCTCATTACTTCTCGTTGCACACTTGTGATCTCCCACACCGAGAAGAAAAAGAAACATTTTTTATTGAATGGAGAGGAAGAGGTAATTTTAGAGCTGAGGGAATTTGAATGAGGAGGGCAGAATGGGAATAGAACACTGATTGATTCCAGGGACACTCTAAGCAGGGACTTCAAGAGCTGTTTTTGGTCTTGCAGGGCTTCAAGCCCTAGGATAATTCTGGCCAGAAGAAATAAGAAATAGTGAGTACTTGCAGCAGGAGTGAAATCTTGGTCTGCAAACTCCAGAATGGAAGATATAGAACTTTCATCTGTTTGGCCTCCCTATACCTGCCTATCGACTAGGTGATGTCATGATAACAAGCAGCCTCCAAATCTTACCACAATGGAGGCTTATTTCTTGTTTATGTTACCTGTCTGCTGTGGGTCGGCAGAGGGACTTCGCTTGCTATTGTCACTTAGGGATCCAAGGTGAAGGACTCACCTCCACCATTACCTCCCCAGTGTCTAGCACGTATTACACAGTCACAGAAAATATACGGAATGGATGAACGAATATATGAACAAACAAATAAATAAGATGGAAATTTCTCGTTGGGGTCTCAGGCATTTGATTCAGCCTTCAAGGTGTTTGATACACTGAACACTCTTAAATCAATGCTTGCAGAACTGGGAAGGAGTTAAACTGATGAGTCTTACCAACAAGAACAGAAGAAAAGAAGCTGAGGAAACATTTTATTCATGGAACCATACAGGAAGAGAGGGGAGACAAACATAATCGCATTTATATTTCTTTAAAAATTTTAATGTATTGGGGTGCCTGGGTGGCTCAGTCGGTTGAGCATCCGACTTTGGCTTAAGTCATGATCTCATGAGTTTGGGCCCCACATCGGGCTCTGTGCTGACAGCTCAGAGGCTGGAGCCTGCTTCAGATTCTGACTCTGCCCCTTCCGACACACGCTCTGTCTCTCTCTGCCTCTCAAAAATAAAGAAAACTAATAAGAAAAAATTTTTTTAAAAACAAACAAAAAAATTTAATGTATTTAACAAAGTAATATAAGCACATGTTTTTTTTTTTTTTAGTTTAAATTCTACAGTGTTCTACTCTTGTGTACCAGGAATATACTCTGATACCCGGAGGCAGATTCTTGGGTTCAGTTTTTAGGTAATTACCTCTGTGTGTCTGTTATGCTCACACTGCTGTTTCTTGATTCATCAATGTTAGACATTATCTCTTGACTTCCTGTTGTGAATGATAAGGATCTAGCGTGCTCACACCCCTCTCCCAGTACATGTACATTGTCATTTTCAGTTCTTCTTGTGGTTACTCTTTTAAGTGATGGACATACATGTCTCTTTCTTGTTCCAATGATTTTAGGCATTATCTCTGTGACTTTATTAAAAGTCAAAAAAGATTGCCTTTCCCTTAAACTCTTCTCTCCATGCTCTACTTCCCAATTTCCAACGTCTATCATTTTGTTTTCACATTGTCAAAACTGGTAAAAGTTTACATTCTGTTTTGTAACCATAATTACATAATTTGTTGCTCCAAACTTTGTCCAGCTTGATTCTTCAAAAAAAAATTTTTTTAATGTTTATTTTTGAGAGAGAGACACACACCCTGAGTGTGAGTGGGGGAGGGGCAAAGAGAGAGGGAGATACAGAATCCAAAGTAGGTTCCAGGCTCTGAGCTGTCAGCACAGAGCCTTACATGGGGCCTGAACCCATGAACTGAGAGATCATGACCTGAGCTGAAGTAGAACTGAACCACCCAGGTACCCCCATCTAGCTTGATTCTAAAAGGTCAAAGTCTCCAGGAGAGGAGAAGAATGAGGAGAGAGATTTGAGAAGTTCCTGAGACAAAGCCTGACCCAAAATGGCCTCTTAGATGGGATAAGAGGCTTTATTCAAGGCCTCCAGAAGTGAGTGGGAGCTGAGTTATTACCTGTCATTACCTGTGCTCAGGGGCTAAGGCAGCTATGCTTTGAGAACTTCTTAAGGTAGCCCACATCTCACCCAATGTCATGACAACTGGTGATTCCTGTCCATCCCTAAACCTTAGCTCAGCCCCTATTTGTCTTACCATTGGCTAATCCTCAAAATATACCATCCTGAGACGTCAATAAACTCCCTGAAAGGAGCTTTAAAACTCATCACGGGTTGGGGGGCCTGGGTGGCTCCATCGGTTAAGCATCTGACTCTTGATTTCAGCTCAGGTTATGATCTCACTGTTTGTGAGTTCCAGACCCATATCCTGCTCTCTGCTGACAGTGCAGAATCTGCTTGGTTCTCTCTCTCTCTCTCTCTCCCTTCTCTCTACCCCTCCCCAACTCACACACACACTCTCTCTCTCTCTCAAAATAAATAAGTAAACTAAAAAAAAAAAAAATCCAAACAAACCCAAAAAAACCTCATCAGGGGCAATCCTCTACAACTGATTCTAAAATCTGAGGTGGTGCAAAGCCCCCCAGCTTACAACTCCCCATCCAGCCACCCTGGGGCCAGAGCAGTAGCTACGTGTCACCCTTCCTGCAGACTTTTAACATTTTTTTTTTAAGTTTATTTATTTATTTTGAGAGAGAGAGAGCAAGGGCGATGGGAGGGGCAGAGAGAGGAGAGAGAGAATCCTAAGCAGGCTTCACGCTGTCAGTGCAGAGCTCAGTGCAGGGCTCGATCTCATAAGCCGTGAGATCATGACCTGAGCCAAAGTCAAGAGTTGGGCAGTCAACTGACTCAGCCACCCAGGCGCCCCTCCTACAGACATTTAGTAGACTCCTCGTTTTCCTCCTCACTTCTCCATCTGCCTCTGTCATACCCACAGTATGTTGTGAGGCAATTCTTCTGGTGTTTCTACACATTTTATGACAGCCTTTTGTCGGGACAACCTTTTCCAGATTGTTTGCATGGCAATCATACTTGGAAGCCAGCAATGTCATTCTCTGGGTCAGAAGACAGTCTTGTTTCCTGACCAGTATAATGAAGATACTGTCTTCCTCTAGGGCCTGGGAAGGGGGGGAAGTTTTGCTGGCAGTTCCCTTATAAGATTGGGGGTTTCCTCAGCTGTGGTATGACCTCTGTGTGGGCAGTATTCACCCAGATGGCTCCACATCATCCCCCTGAGGGCTGGGGGGGGGGGCAGGTGGATCTGGTGGAAACTTTTGGGGCTCCTGCTGCCTGCCATGTTGGGAGTAATAAACTGTATCTGCTCGGGCTGGTTGTTTCCTTACTGCCTATGACAGCATGGAAAGTCAGCAGATGTGGCAGCTGCATGGTCATGCTGTTTAGGGACAGCCTGACAGTTTGACACAGACCCTCAGAAGGGCTTCGGGCTTCTCCCTGAGAGTTAGACCTTCCCTGTATATTCAAGGCCGTGGCTTCCTACGTTCACACGCCTGCCTCTGAACTCCCTCAGCTGCAAGGCCTCTCCTCTGTTCTCTTTACTGTCATTCGGATGAGGTGTCAGGTGTGGTCAGTGATAGATTATTAATGTGTGTGCTCTGATTACCTAGTGGGACCAGAAGCTCCATTTGCAATTCAACCTAGACTGAAAAAATAATACAGAGAGATCTTTTTGAGATGTTCCGTAGCCTTGTATCCTACAACATTCAACTAGTAAATTGCGAAGCATAATGCACCATAAAAAGGGATATTTTTGCTGATTCCAAAATCTCTTTTTTGCATGCCTCCTCAGATTTTCACCATAAGGATCAGCAGAACTTTTTAAAGAACAGATGCTGAATGATATTTTTTAGTAGCATGAGAAGGTGAGACAGGGGAGACATGGTGCCCTCCACTGCAAATCTGAGGGGCTGCCTCTGTGGGTTATTTTACAGGACACCATTCACACATTCCTGTTTGTGGGGGCTGGAGGAACCTATAGTTACCAGACTCCTGCACAGCTAGGGCTCCTCAGACCCCTCATCCCATGGGACTTCGAGGTGGAAATGAGGCTCCGGCTGAGGGCCGGGAGGCTGTATTTTCTGGAAAGCGCCACCGTGAAGGTTTTGATTCTGCTGGAACAACTGTGGTGGGGTCTCTATTGTTTAATATCTGATGTCGTGGGCATGGTTACTGCTAAGTTATACAGCATCTTCGGATCACCTAGAAAAAGACACCTAACGTGGCCTAAAGCACTTCAATTCCAACCATAAAAAAGATTGTCATTAGGACACACTGATGCATTAGAATAACACATCATCTGCTGGAAATTGAAATACATAACCTATGATGTCTACCATGTGAGTAGCACTCCCTGGGATTATAAAGAGAATCCTGCTAAGAGACACTAAGCGGCCTGCAGTGGCAATAGTGAAGTTATTGTTAGTTTGCTAGGATGCTTCCCTAATCCAAGGCTGGTTCCCTCCACAGTCTTCTCAGAAATGCATAAGTCTACCTGATAGCTTTAATTAATCCCTTTCTGCATGAAAGGGATTAATTGACTAGAGGGAGTTCTTGTCAGCCACTCACAATTCTGATCACTACAGACAGAAAACACAGAGAAGGTAGCAGCAGTGAGGAGGAGAGGAGGAAAACGAAATGAGTCTTTGGGGTCTGTAGAGAAGAAAATAGGTCCCGGGAAGAGAGATGTGATCTTCCTCTTCGCTGCTAGGAAGACAAAGTGAGTTCCTTTGGAAAGGACCTGTCATGTACATATTTGGGGGAGGGTTATCGGCTCAATTAAGGAGAAGAAATATAGTTATATGAAAAATGAATGTACTAGATATTTTTATTTTTTTAAGTTTATATTTTGAGAGAGAGAGAGAGAGAGAGAGCATGAGCGGGGGAGGGAGAGAGAGAATCCAAAGCAGGATCTGCTCTAGCACAGAGCCTGACTCCAGCTTCGATCCCACCAACCATGAGATCATGCATGACCTGAGCAGAAAATCAAGAGTGAAACGCATAACCTGCAGAGCCACACAGGCGCCCCTGTGCTAGATATTTTTAAATCAGCAAAACATCCCTTTTCATGATGCTTTGCAATGTACTAGCTGAATGATCTCGAGGAAAATAAACATGAGATCCTATTGGTTACCCCTGTGTTGGAAAGGAAGTAGCTGTCTGATCCACGCCACAAATTGATATGCTGATGAAGCCCAGACCCCAAGTCTGGAAGGATGTCCATTAGAGGGTTCACCAGGCCAGGGTGGGGGGTGCTGGAGATCCAGGGGGTGGCCTCTGTCCTATTTCATCAGCTTCCTGCCTGGTTTTCCTCACTGGGGTGGAAAATCTCAGCTCAGAACTGTGTGAGCCAGATTGCCTCTTTCTCCTTTGCTGTCCCCCTTTTAGTTCTCTTCTTTCTGGTGAAAGCTAGGTGGGGGGAGGGAGGGCCAGGTCTTCGATTTTGTCATCAATGTAAAGACTGTATCTCCACCTCTAGCTGCATTTCTCCTTGCAGATGGAAAATACAGAGGCCCCTCAAGGCACAGAGAAGCCTTGCCTTCATTTTCTACCTCCTTGGATTTCTTATTTCTTCTGCCCCTCCCCTGTGGCTCTTCCTTTCTTACCCCTTTTGTCCTCTTCCTCAGTTTGCATTCATTCCTTCTGCTTCATCTGGTTCTTTTCTGGATGGATCCAGGGCTTTGGGCCAGGAAGGTGCTGGAAAAGAGGGCAAGAGAGGCCTCTGGGAGGGACTGCCTTTGGGGAATGGCAGAGGGAGGTATCCAAACCTTTGACACCTTCCAGTTTAACAAATCTTTAGGTTAGTAGGTTAAGAAGCATGGCTGCCTCCTTTGTTATTCTAATCTATTTTGTATTCAACCCAGGAGAAGAAGGGTGCAGGAGGAAAAAAAAAAACCCTTTCCTGCCACATATAAAATATTGCAGATGTTAACTGATGATTACAAAGACAGTAAAGCAGGCCAAGAAACTGTTGGGGGGAGGGGGCTTGCTGAACTGACTGTTCAGGACAGATGCTCTGGAGGATTGAATTACACAGAGAGTGAGGCCGTGGGTGCCATCCATCCCCCAGCCCTGCTCAGTAGGGCTGGGAGCTATTTCCAGCCTGTGGGAATGAGAGAGCCTGCACTACGTATCTTTAGGAAGCACTTGATTTCATTCCTTGTTTTGGAAAATGATACCCACCTCTGCATGCACGTGGGTTCCTTTTTTGTGAAGTGTTACTCGGAGACTCAAAATAAGGAACAGTGATAGACTGGGCATGTGTGGGTTTTGGTTCTTCTGCAGCCATTCCCCCTCCTCTGGTGACAGCCCTACGGTTTTGTGGGGGGACACCGTGTCTTCCTCACTCTCCAGTTTATGTAATCAGTGAGACCAAACCCCACCCACCCCAGCGCCCCTATTCCAGCTGGCACTTTACATCGACCTAAGCAATTTGTCCTGGTGAACGCACTGGGGTGTCCATGTGACTTAAGCTGGGGTGATGAGAATCAGCCCCAGGATTTTGCTGTCACATTGTGACAGTGGGGCTTGCCTTCTGCTCTGGGTGCTAAATGGATGGGATATAAGTCTGGAGTGGCTCCTGGCCTTTTTTTGTGAAAGCTTGCTGGAGAACGAAGCCCAGTGCAAGGCATCCAGTTGTGCGACGAAGGGAGAAGGTTCCCCAAAACCTTATCTGAGTGTTTGCATCCAGCTGCAGCTGAAACTGATAATGCCCCAGGACTGTTAGCTATTTGTGCCCGTAAGTCTTCCCTCCTCCCTTTTATTTTCGTCATTTTGCGTTTGAGTTTCTGTCACTTGCAACCGAAAGGGTCCCACCTGGTACAACTGGGTCCAGAAAGCCCAGCAGGTTTGTTAGAGTTACTGTGCTGGGCCCAACAGAGCGGGCGCTGCTATGCCTTTGCCTCTGATGCTGCTCTTGCAGTGGATGAAGCTCGCAGGCTTGTTTCCAGGTCATGTTTGACTCGGAGTACATACACAGCTGCCTCTGAGAAAGATTGCCAGCCAGGAGTTGTAGCCAGGCCTCAGCTAAACAGCCCACATGTTCAGTTCTGTGCTAGTGTACCCAGGGCTCTCCAAGGACACCCAGCAACAAAAACGAATGCACATAAAGGTCTGACAGGAGTTCAGAAATCTGCTGTTCCACTCGCACCCATGTGAGAAAAAAAAAAAAATGGTTCTCAGACCCCCTGCAAGAGACAGCTCTTGGCTCACTGACAGGAGCTGATGTGAAAATGTTCCTTGAATGGAAGGCAGAAGCTGTTAAGGGTATGGAAGATTGGAAAGGAGAGGCCACTTTGATATTTACTTGTTTGTCTAGCGAACATTGATTGAGTGACTTGTATTGTGCTAGGGACAGAAACACTAATAAAAGACAAAGTCCATGCTCTCGGGAAGCATGCAGGTAGGTCAGGGAATCAGGCAAGAAAATTGATGGATAAATGTAATTAGCGATACCTCAAATGGAAATAATAGAAAGTGATGCCCATCCAACATCGTCCATCCATTCTTCCTTAGTTCATAGAATCCTGATTTTATCCCAAGAGGCAAGATGTTCAACCCTCCCCAGGCTCAGGATGAACCATGATAGACCTAAGCCAGTGATTCTCAAATTTTAGTATGCATCTGAATCACCCTCAGAGGGCTTTTAAAACCCAGAATCCCAAGCCTCCCCTGAGCTTCTGATTCAGTAGATCAAGGTGAGGCCCAAGAACTTGTATTTCTAACAAATTCCAGGTGATGCTGCTGCAGCTGGCCTGAGTTCTGCTAATCTAAATCAAGAATGGTCCACTGGTTCTACCATCCTGGTGTTTGGGTTAGGGTTGGACGCATGACCAACTCTGGCCAATGAAGCGAAAGGGAAAGCCTGTGGAGGACCTCCAGGAAGAATGCTCACTTCTAGGGAAAAAGGGAGTTGAAAAGAGGCCTGTCCTTTCATCCAACTTTGAGTGGAGTTATGGAGGACATATTGTTTGGAGCTTCTGTTGGCATGTTCTGACTTTGTGGATGTGGCCAGGAGACTTGGAAAAATGCTAACCCAGAACCCTGACATTGATAAGGAGCTGAGCACACTCTGGAGCCACCCACCTTCAGACTCTGCTGGGTGAAATAATTAAATGCTGTTATTCCCATTTTCATTTAGAGCTGGAAATATCCCAACCGATTCTGAGGGCCACTGATCTGAGACTGGGTGGGATGGAGTATCAGGAGAGGCTTCCAAGAGGAGGTGACTCACTCTTGTTTCCCAGCTCTTCAGGAAGAATGTTTCCCATTTGTGCTTTGGCAAAATGACAAATGATGACACTTTATAGACTCACTATTTTGTAGAGTAACTTTTGAACGGGCTAAATGAGGAGGGTTAAATTTATGAATGCTAAGGGTTTATTTTGTATAAAAAAAAACTTTATGGGAACAGAGAATGAGGAAAGCATTAAATCTACCTGTGGTAAAGTCAAGGAACAACTTGCGTAGGAGGGGACATTTGGGCCAGGCCACCTACAGCTGGTGTCGGGTGGAGGGGAAGTGTAGTGCCAGAGCCTAGTGTATAGGATGTACCCGTGTGTTTCTAGGGCTTAACTGATCTCGAGAACACACCATCTAAAGGAAATGGCTCAGGCACTAGTCCAAAGACACGACAGAGCTTGGTGTCTCTGGGTAAGAGTGCATACTCTGGGGGCGCCTGGGTGGCTTGGTCGGTTAATCGTCCGACTTTGGCTCAGGTCATGATCTCACGGTCTGTGAGTTCGAGCCCCGTGTCAGGCTCTCTGCTGACAGCTCAGAGCCTGGAGCCTGTTTCAGATTCTGTGTCTCCCTCTCTCTCTGCTTCTCCCCTGTTCATGCTCTGTCTCTCTCTGTCTCAAAAATAAATAAACGTTAAAAAAAAATTAAAAAAAAAAAGAACGCCCACTCTGATATGGTGACCTATAGGCAGTGTGGGTTGGACTGTGCCATGATATGAAAAGAATTGGAGAGCATTGAATTAGATTAAATTAGAAAGCAAAAATCAAGTTAAGCATCAATTAAGTCAACCAAACCAAACTGAAACAACAACCCCAAACCTATCCCAACCCTCAAAGGCTTCTGAAACCCAACCCCTTCCTGCCTCAGGCAGCTCTGTACTTCCTGAGCCTTAAGGAGGCAGTCCCTCCCTCAGAAGGGGAATTTGTTTCCACCCTACGTGATTTTACAATGCCAGTTAACCAAAATCTAAATACAACCTGGCCTGCTGAACCGAGCAGGGTGTGAAATGAGACAGGAAATCATAGAAAATGATCATTTGTATGGCATGCTGGGTTAAACACATGAGATTGCTTACAGCTGGTGTGACCAGCTCAGGGGCTCCATTCACCTGGCCCCAGCCAACTGCCACAAGGAGGGGACCAGTAACCCAGATAGGTTACACACATCTGTAACCCATTGCTTATTTACTTTAAAAAGTCCTGATGATGTATCTGAGAATGGATTTGAAGCCGCTTAAACAAGGATGATGGGATACAGTTTTAGTTTGGGCTGAATAGGGGTGCGGTCACATGCCAGGGTGGGCAGGAGAGTTTGCCTTTTCTCCTTCTTAACAATGAAAATCGCTTTTGAAATGATGTAAAGTAATACTCCTTAAAACAATTCAGAAAAGTCAGGCATCTGTAAATCAGGTTTCACCCCTGGTCCCGGGAAATCTGCACCTTAGACTCACTGCCTGGGGAGGGTGGCTAATTCCTTTTGATCCTTAAATAACAGCTTTATTGAGATATAATGCACATATAAAATTCACCTTTTTCAAATGTACAATTCAGTGGTTTCAGCATATTCACAAGATTATGGGAACATCCCTTCTGACTGAGAGGGCTGCCTGAGGGTATGATGGGACCCAGCGGAAAGAATCTACTCCCTAATATCTAAGGCGGGTGGGGTGGGGGGTAGGAGGGGGTGGTGGGTAGGATAGTGAGGAAGGGCAGTCAGAGAACTTCCAGAGCAGTCCACTAGAAGTAACCAGGAGAGAAGCATCATCTGGAACACTTAATATGTTCAGAGAAACTGCCAGCCTGGAGTGGTCAGAAGTCAGAGAAAGCAGGAGTGGGGGGTGGAGGGTGGAGGGTGGGGAGGGGCTGGCAGAGGGAAAAGACAAGGACGCATCAGGACACTCTTTCTTTAAGCTGAGGGAAGAAAGATGCTTCAAGTTTACATAAAGCTAGGGGTTCTGATTATTACATCCAACAAGACATTCATTTCTAAAATTAGATATTTCTTGTAGCCAAAAGCAATCAGAAAATGTTTTTCTTTTTTCACAGTAAGTGATAAAAAATGGGGTTTGCCTGGGTTTCATCCTGGACAAACAATTAGCAAGAATCAGCCTCATAAGCTATATGGTTCCTGTTGTTCAACATAGAAGTTACCCTAATAAATAACTTCAAGGAATAATAAGTGTTATAAAGGGATAATAATAGTTCAGGTGAGAGACGATGAAGATAAGAAATAAGGTATTTCAGCCAAATGGAGAAAATTGCTTTCTTTTTTTAAAATTTTTATTTTTTATTGTTTATTTATTTTTGAGAGACAGAGAGAGAGAGAGAGAGCGCATGAGCAGGGGAAGGGCAGAGAGAGAGAGGCAGACACAGAATCTGAAACAGGCTCCAGGCTCTGAGCTGTTAGCACAGAACCTGACACAGGGCCTGAACTCAGTAACCATGAGACCATGACCTGAGCTGAAGTCAGACGCTTAACTAACTGAGCCACCTAGATACCCCAGGGACTCTAAGCTTTCTAATTTAAGGGATTAGGTGGATGACAGTCCCAACACCTGAATGAGGAACACAAAAGGAGGAGCAGAATTTGATGGGGGAGAGGAAGATCAAAGAGTTTTGTTTTGGATTGAGTTTGAGGTATATGTGCCCCAGGTATATGTGAGGTATATGTGCCCCAGGAAGGCCCAGGAAACAGTTGGAAATACAGTCTGGAGCTCAGGTGACAATTCAGATGGTATGGATTTTGGAGTTTTCAGGACATGGACAGCAGGGGACACAAAGCTAGATAAAATCCTGCAGAGAAGAAGAGCATGGGGGAGAAAAGGCTTGAGAAAGAACCAACATTTATGGTTAGCAGAAGGTAACAAAGCCAACTGCAAAGGAGCAGGTAGAAAGTGCTAAAGGGAGAGAGGGGCACCTGACTGGCTCAGTTGGTAGAAAATGTGACTCTTGATCTTGGCGTTGTGGGTTCAAGCTCCACATTGAGTGAGAGATTACTTAAAAATAAAATCCTTGAAGAAAAAAAATAAAGGAAAAGAGAACATGGTAACCATACCCCTAACATAGGGAGATGAGAGAGGATGTCTGAGCCATAAAACCACTCCTTTCAATAGTGCAAACAAATTGAATTTTGGTGATGGCTGGCCTAGTGATGTGTTATTCTTCACAGTACATCAGCTAACACTCTTGACCCAGTGATAAGATGTGATATTTGAGCAGTGGATGAACTTTCAGAATTCTACCTGCTCATTTGCCTGGTGATTCCTTAAAATTAGTGACTTGACCCTACAAGATAATTGGATAGAGTTGGGTTTTGGACGAAAGTCCACAATGAAGTCAACTGTTTGACTTCTGGATGATTTATCAGATCCAAAATGCCTTAACATGGGGTAAGAGGCCCTTCCTGCTGTGACCACTGGTTACTTTTCAACCTTATTTCTCACCATTCCCCTCTGTTTACCTTCCCCTTGAGGCAATCCACTTACTTGAATGTGCCAAGTGCTCCCTCACCCCTCGTGCTTTTACCAGTCTTCTCTCAGCTTGGAATACTGGTCTCCAGCCTAAAACCCTTGGTCAACTTCCATTTAGTCTTGGAATAAAATTCAAACATGATTATGCATGACCACATCCTTGCCTATTGATGAAGAAAAACCAACCCCATAAGGAAGCTTCATGTTACCTAAACTGCCAACTGGAGGAAAGTTGAAACCTTATGAAAGTCCCGATCTTTAAGTTTTTAACAGACACTGTGTTCCATCAGATAGGTAATGCTTTCCATCATCTTTTACTGTAGCCAGCTTTTGAATTTCCTAACTTACAATCATATTTTCCCCTCCTCTGTGGAATAGCATGACATCCTTCTCCACCAGTTTCACGAACCTTCCCCTTCTTTCCCTGAATGTCATGAAATCTCTCCTCCCCTGAGTGTCACAGGACATTTCTCAGCCAGGTTCTTCAGTGTACCCATGTTAAAAGAAACCTGTCACACCATTTCTGTTGTTTTCTTTCCCCAAATCTAAAACTTCAGTCTAATACCGAGAAAACATCAGACAAACCCAGACTCAGAAACATTCTACAAAATACCCGGCACTCTTCAGGAGTGTCAAGGTCAAGAGAAATAAGGGAAGACCAAGGAACTGTCACAGACTGGAGGAGACTAAGGAGACATGACAAGTGATGGATATTGGATCTTGGATTAGGTCCTGGGACAGAAAAAATAATTGAGTGGTAAAACTGGAGAAATCCAAATAAACTGCAATCAATTACACTGCACCAATGTTAATTTCTTATTTTTTTGAGGAAGTGCCATGGTATGTAAGATGTTAACATTAAGAAAGCTAAAAGAATACCTATATGTAATTTGACACATGAAAATAACTAAGGTGTGGGGGTCACTCAGCTTTTGATTGGAGAACACTCCTTCTTCCTTCATTAGTTCTTAGTAAATGACGAATCCTGACATAAAATTCTAAGTTCTACACTACTTCTCTGATCTTATCTCAAGCCACCTTTCCTTTGATCCATTTCACTCTGGCCTGGACCTTCTAGTTCCGGGGACACCAGCCTCCATTGCAGGGTCCTTGTGCTTGTGATTTATTGTATTTCTCAGTTCTTTCCCCTGCTTCTTTGCAAAGCTGGCTTCTCTCCTTCAAATCTCAAGCCTAATGTCATGTTTCAGCTTAATGTCCTTCAAGGTCAAGGAGAGACCTTTCTTGACCACCTCTCCCATCAATCTGTCAGACCACCTTTTGTATTTTTCTTCATTGCCATCATCACAATCTGTAAAGTATTGATTTATTTACAGAGTTTTGCACCTCCAGAATGTTTGCTCCATGAAAGCAGAGACCTTGTCTATCTTGTTCTCTGTTCTATTGCCTGCCCTAAACACAGTGCTTCGCCTGCAATAGTTGTTCAACAAGTATTTGTTAAGTGGATGCCAAAGGATAATTTTCCAAGGGTTGAAAATATGATATTCACCAAACATATAGTGGGCATGTGTCAAGTATTTACTTCACCCATTTAATGACAGAACCAGCAAGATAATAAAGCTGGTCTAGGGAGAATTCTGGGAACAGAGTCAGGAGGCATGTTGAGATAAGTTAGTTTGGTTAGAGGCACATCTGGTTAATGTCCTAAAGGGCAATAAACTGTAATCTTTGGGGTTGTCTTTTCTCCTGAATCATTTGCATTTCTTTTTTTAAAGTTATTTATTTTTTAATTTGCATCCAAGTTAGTTAGCTTATAGTGCAACAATGATTTCAGGAGTAGATCCCTTGATGCCCCTTACACAGCCCATTCCCCCCTCCCACAACCCCTCCAGCAACCCTCTGTTCTCTATATTTAAGAGTCTCTTATGTTTTGTCCCCCTCCCTGTTTTTATATTATTTTTGCTTCCCTTCCCTTATGTTCATATGTTTTGTATCTTAAAGTCCTCATATGAGTGAAGTCATAGGATATTTGTCTTTCTCTGACTAACTAATTTTGCTTAGCATAATACCTTCTAGTTCCATCCATGTAGTTGCAAATAGCAAGACTTCATTCTTTTTGATTGCTGAGTAATACTTCACTGTATAAAAATGCCACATCTATCCATTCATCTGTCAGTGAACGTTTGGGCTCTTTCCATACTTTGGCTATTGTAGATAGTGCTGCTATAAACATTGGGGTGCACGTGTCCTTTTGAAACAGCATACTTGTATCCTTTGGATAAATGCTTAGTAGTGCAATTGCTGGGTCGTAGAGTAGTTCTATTTTTAATATTTTGAGGAAACTCCATCCTATTTTCCAGAGTGGCTCACAAGCTTGCATTCCCACCAGCAGTGCAGAAGAGATCCTCTTTCTCTGCATCCTTGCCAATATCTGTTGTTGCCTGAGTTGTTAATGTTAGCCATTCTGACAGGTGTGAGGTGGTATCTCATTGTGGCTTTGATTTGTATTTTCTTGATGATGAATCATTTGCATTTCTAATGGACAAAACCCTACAAATGAACAGGTAACTTCACAGAATCTGGACCCTAATGGTAATAGTTAATAAGTCAAACAAAGTTACATTCTTTAGAGGAATAATGCTTGGGTAGGTCTGCTGAGCAAAGCTCCAGCATGACATCAAAAGGACATGTAATTATCTTTTTGCCTTAATTATAAGTATTGGACAATTAAAAAAAAATAACCCAGAATGAATGAACAAACTGAAACTTTCCAGTTGAAAGGGGTAGGGCTCCATATGTTAGGGAGCTAGACAGCAGCTATCTGCTTTATCACGTCTTCCACAAAAGTCATTAGCATTTGATTTCACATCTTCTTCAGGAGTCAGTCAGTGTCTTGCCTTCTCTATGAAGTCTTCCTAGCATTTTCTCTCACCCCTGGTCAAGCAAACTGAAGTATTCATCCTTGTTATTGAGACAGTGATTGTTTTCAAGACCCTAGATTTGTTTCCTGCAAAGCCCTGGTTTATGCCAAGATGCCCTATTCCTGCTGTATCCCTTGCTTCCCAGGCCATGTTTTTGTTTTGTGGGTATACGTGAGATGTCTCCTGGCAATCCCCAGAAATAATTGAAGCAGTGTAGGGAGGAGACTTTGAGGGTGAGAACCCCATCCCTGCAGTCAGCAAGTGAGGCCAAGGGGTCAGGACAAAATAAGCAGAAATATTAAGGAGGACCTCATTTGTATTCTGGCTGGTGAAGTCAGGGGCCTACTGGTCAGACAAGTATCAAAGATGCTTCTTCATTGTTCTCTCCATCCCATGAGATGCTCTTCCGCATCAAGTCTGGAGGCCAGCCTTGCACAGGTATCTTTCTCTAGTTTTAGAATTTACCTTATTTGGGGTGGTGTGGGGAGAACAATCTCTGGGACCAAAGTCCTGAGCATCAAACCAGGGACTATTCCAAAAAGAAATCATTTCAAGGCCAATAATGACTCAACCCAAGCTGAAAACAGTCCCCTTTGTACATCAGAAGGGACCTTTAGGCAAGTGGCATCTTGCCAGGGAATTGACTCAAAACAAATCTGTGGCAGCCCAGAGGTGTTGGAGGGGGGTTTCAGAAACAGTCAGCACCGGGAGGAAGGTGCAACAGTTTACAGGAATTGCCTCACTCGCACTCTGATGTTCATCCTCTGCAGACCACTGCTCTTCTCTGCGGCTTCAAAACAGCACGCAGGAATCAGAGATGGTTACATCAGGAGATCAGGAGACCTGGAGACATTCGACTCAATCTCTTTCCTTGTGCAGGTGAAGATTCCATGGCACAGAAAAATTAAAGGGTTTGCCAGAGCCACACAGTGGAGAACTGTGAGCTAACCCTGGCTCTCTTGTTTCTTAGTTCAAGTATTTCCAATCCTTGGTAGCTTATATATTAGCTAGACAGAAGGTGTGGCAAACACATGGGTTTGCTTTCCTGCTGATGTATCTCTATTCCTGGTGCAGAGCGCAGGCATCAATCAACAAACAGTAGGAAGAGAGATGTGGCCCCAGCGTATGGGAGCAGCATGTGACAGTGTCAGCACAGACATAATTCAAAGCAGTGCCATGGCAACCAGTATTCACTTTGGCCCCAGATAGCACCGCAAGCTTCCGAGTATAATAAAAAATGGCTTCTCACTTGCTGAGCAAGAGTGTTCCAGCCTCTGTTTCCCCTGTAGTGAGTGACTCTAAAATATCCTAAGCACTGACTAGTCTAGCTTCTTTACCAAAGGTTGGGTTCAGTTGGGGAGTGGTGTGTGTTCCAACAAGAGAAATAAACTCCACAGACTTGGGAATCCCCGAGAATTACTATGTCTAGCAGTATGGTTTTACTTCCTCGTAGAGTAATGCATTGTTTCAAAGTGTTTTCCCTGAACACTGATGTTCCAATGAAGTACCTTGGGTGGTAAGCGGAAGGTCAGGGGGAGGGGCACCACCAAGGCTATCTTTCATATATATATCAGGTTCTGCTGCTACCAAAACAACAACAACGATGATGACGACAACGACGACAGTAAGCCATGGCAGTAGACCGGGAGAGATCTGGACTGAGTTAAGTGTCATTAGTAGAATTGTTTTTTAGGCCATCATACTGACATGATGAGGCTTCCTTGATTTTAACTTGAATGCTCATGTAACAGGCAACACAGAACTCAAACAGACCATCTGTTTTCCCTTAATATGTGCTTTCCCCTCCTTTTCCTAGGTTTCCAACTGGGTACCTTGGAATATAGACTTGCGGCTTCCCTGACACGGAGGCACGGGACTGTGACACTGCTGATGCCACTGAGTACAAGTGTGGCTTCCCTGATTGTGCCCTCTCCTTGGGCCTTCTCGTTTTCCCTTCGGCTGGTTGTAGTGTGACAAACCCTGTGGGCTGGAAGATGATGGCACACAGGAATGGTACAGCAGTAAGGTACACTTTTTTGATAATTCAAGAATATTGCTACTTATTTTATAAGTACCGAAAACAAATAAGGTAGGAAGTGTTCAAGCTGCTAGATACCTGAAACCTGGTTCTGAATGAAGCTCTTGAACCTGAACTGCCTTACCAACCCCCTATTATTTTAAAAGAATTCTTGTGTGGGTGGTTCAGTTGGTGAAGCATCCCACTTGGGTTCAGGTCATGATCTCACAGTTTGTGAGTTTGAGACCCACGTTGGGCTCTCTGCTGTCAGTGCAGAGCTCTCTTTGGATCCTCTGTCTCCCCCTCTCTCTCTCTGCCCCTGCCCTGCTGGGCTATCTTTCTCAAAAATAAATAAACATTAAAACGAAACAAGAATGCTTTCTGTATTAACAGCTAAATCAACATTCTGTAATACCCCCACCAAAACTGCCATTGGTCATGCTAAAATTGTTATTTAGGACACTTTGGGGTACAAGTTAACAACAAGCTTTACTCATAACAGCTTTAAAACATAGGCATTAAAAAATGACGTCACTTGAGAAGAAATCCAGAGGTAAGGAGATCCCAGGGCTGGTTCATCATTAGGTTGTTGTCGATGACAAATTGCTGCTATGACAAATTATCACAAAATTGACGGCCAAAAACAAAACAACGCAGACTTATTCCCTTACAGTTCTGGAGGCCAGGAGTCTGAAATCAGTTTCACTGGACTAGTGTCAGTTGGCAGAGCTGATATTTTCTGGAAGCTCTAGGGAAGAATCTATTTCCTTGCCTTCCTTAGCTTCTGAAGGCCGCCCACATTGCTTGGCCCATGGCCCTTCCTTGAGATGCTACAACATCACATCTCCTGCAGCCAAACCTCCCTCTGCCTCCCCCTGCCACCCCCTTGTGGTGACAGGGCCCACCCAGAGAACTCAGGATAATCTGAGATTTGAGGATCCTTCGCTTAATCACACCCGCAAAGTCCCTTTTGTTATATAAAGTAAGATCGGCAGGTTCCAGCGATTAGAACATAGATATCTTCAAGGTTGTTATTTGGCCTACCACAGTTGTTAAGCACAGAGGCTCTTTCTGTTTCCCTGCCCTGCTGTTCTCAATGTTTTTGGTGACATCTCCCTTCAGGAATTTTAATTAATCATCAATAAATTAATTAATCCATTATAAAATTCCAGTATAATTGACATACAATGTTATATTAGTTTCAGGTGTACAATACAGTGATTCAACTCTCCCTTCGTGGTTTCAAAATCACATTGTGGAGTGCCTGGGTGGCTCAGTCGGTTGAGCGGCTGACTCTTCATATCAGCTTAGGTCTTGATCTCAGAGTTGTGAGTTTAAGCCCTGTGTTGAGCTCCACGCTGGGTGTGGAACTTACTTAAAAAAAATAATAATAATAAGATAAAAAGATAAAATCCCTTTGGGGCTCCAAGCATCACATCCTCATGAGGCCTTGTCTATGGCAAGAAGGGAGGAGTGTTCCCAGCATGCCTCTTTGGTTATCAAGGAGGACCTGCTTTCCCAAAGAAGCCACGGCAAGTCCCAGGAGTCAGGACTGGGTCGCCTGCCTGTGCTCCAGCAGCAAACAAGGCTGGGAATGTGCTGGTCTCTGCAGCATGGCGTGGGTACTGCTGCCAAGGGGGAGAACAGCTGCTAGAGAGGCAGCACCTCACTCTTGAAAGTCTTGCTGTTGATTCCACAGATATGAGCACCAGGCAGCCTTAAAGGCACACGTGACGAGAAGATAATCATGACAGATAAACTGTCAACCCACTGATGGAAGCAACGATGTTTAAGGTGTGCGTGTGTGTGTGTGTGTGTGTAAAGCATCAAACATAATGTTTAACAACTACGGTCATGAAACATACGCTCTTTAAGGATAATGTGTGATAATGAAGCTGTCTTTCATTCGTTTAACTGATATCTGAATCACCTTTTCTGGGCCAAACTTCTCCATCAAGGGCTGAAGTTACGAATATGAATAAAGAGGGTCTCTGGCGTCAAAGAGATCCCAGATAATCATGGAAGAGATGATCTACTGAGGACACAGTGTTGCTCTGAGGGAGTCATGCGATGCTGCGGTGAAACACGGTGACGCTTTCTGAAACTCAGTGGCTGTCAAGTTTTATGGGAGCAAGAAATGAACTAGCAGGAGCCAGAACTGGCTGATGGCCTCTCACTTTCCCATTTCACAATTTCTTCCCTCCACACCGTCTCTCTTTCTCCTCTCTGCTCTCATGACTGGAGTTGAACACCCTACAACCGATGGACTCCTCCGCAGTTGGCTGTCACTGTGGTCACACCTTACACGGATGCTACAGCCACGTAGGAAGGTTGTGAGTGCAGGAGGCCTCCATACGTACCTCTCAGAGATGGAAGATGACAAAAAGAGTGAGGAAAGGGGGAGCAGGGAGAGGAGGTGTTTGTAATTTGAGTCACTTATGTTAGCTGTCTGTACCACTTTTAGACAGCTTGTTCCACTTCTTTGAGCCTGGAAAAGAGTGAATAAAAATCTTGCTGGGTTTGGAGGAGGGGGGAGCCGCCCACTGCTCTCCCCAGGGAGGGCTGAAGCAGTCTGCCATGCAGAGGCTCACCGCAGGTGCGGAGATGTGGGGCTGGCGCAGGGCCAGACCCTGTTGTGTTTTGGATTAAGTAGGAAAAGTTCCTGCCCAGAAATAACAAAGCTGAAGGATGTGTGTGGGATTTTCTTCTTGTGCTCAGTGTGTTTCTACCTCCATCCTGGTCTCACTTCAGGAAGGGGAAGTTGGGGTGCTATTGCCCCTGGCAGGCCACCGTTAGTCCTGGAACCCCTTCAACAGTGTTCCACTTCCATAAACAATTACAGGGCAAATGCTCGAAGTATGAATTAGTCTTTCCGGGGTAGACACTTCAGGTCGCAGAGACCCTGAATCTTTAGGAAAGCTGAACTTCATCACTGGGGAAGGGAGGGGGTGGGGATGGGGCCCCTATCTTAGCTGTGATTAAGGTGGCATTTTCCCCAAAAGCTAACATGTTTTTCATCTTGACTTCAAATTAAAAACATCAGTAAGAATATTCGGGTAGTAGATGAGAAGGCTCATTTTGTTTACATAGGGAAACAGTGCCCGGCTGTCTGCGGCTTCAGGAGGGCCCCAGGCCGCCCTAGGCCTGAGGCTGGCCTCACCTGAGCAGGCATTCACTGGGTTCATGCTCCCTTCCCCCAGGAGAGAAGGTGAAGCAACGTTTTGAAAAGTTGGCTGCTCCCTGCCCTAGGGAAAGTGGGTCCAAAGGAGAAGGCTGCTTCTTTGTTGTTGTGGAGACTCTCCGGTTTTGAAGCGTCAGGGAGGCCTTTCCTGCTGGTCCACTAGAGGCAATTTTGGGGAGGATAAAGAAAATTAAGAAGGAGTAAATAAAATAGGATGTTTGAGGGGGAAAACTGGAGGAGAAACATTGGAAGTGGCGTTGACAAGGGCTGCTGCCCAAGGGGTGCCATGAGACGGGCCCCCAGAAGGGGGTCGCTGGGAGTCTGTTCTTGAGGTGAAGTCCTACCAGCTCTTCCATGTAGTCTGAGGAATTTTCGCTCCACACTCCGGCTTTCTTTATTTCTGATAACACCTGAATTCCAAGTGCTGCGTCCGTCAGGGCTTCACTCTCGGTACCTGGGGCATTTGTTGGAGTTTAAACCTGCATCTGCAGGGCTTACGGACACCAGAGTGTGGCGATGGGGGCGGTGGAGGCCATTTGATCTTCCGGTCATCTGTGCACATAGGTGTCTGCCGATTCTGCCCCTCCAACTCCCCAATTCATGCGGTTTGCACCTACGCTACTCGTTGAAGGAACCCACTTGGTTCCTTCAAGTACCAGGGCCTTTTCTATGCTATTCCACGCTTAGTCTTTGTTGTTGTTTTTAATGTTTATTTTTGAGAGAGATAGAGTGCAAGTGGGGGAGGGTGAGAGAGAGAGAGAGGGAAACACAGAATCTGAAACATGCTCCAGGCTCTGAGCCTTCAGCACAGATCCCGATGTAGGTCTCGAACCCAAGAACCACGAGGTCATGACCTGGGTCAAAGTTGGGTGCTTAGCTGACTGACCCACCTAGACGCTCCTTCCACACTTAGTCTTGAGGGCAACAGAGTCCCTCTGAGACATGAACTTCTCTGCAGCAATTAAGGCACAGAGCCGCAGGCCCTGGGCCTCAGTGACATCTGTCCATCTGTCCATCCCTCTTCACCCAGCACAAAGCAAATTTTCTGGAGCGGAAAAGTACCCCCCTCCAATCTCACTTCCAAACATCTGGCTCT
This sequence comes from Lynx rufus, assembly GCF_022079265.1. Taxonomy (NCBI): domain Eukaryota; kingdom Metazoa; phylum Chordata; class Mammalia; order Carnivora; family Felidae; genus Lynx; species Lynx rufus. The sequence goes on along the minus strand of NW_025814823.1, from coordinate 213,529,108 downwards.
GCTTGACTTCTCTCAGTATCACTGTAAGCTTTAGACTTCTGGAAGCCACAGTCAAGAAGAAGTCTGTCTGCCTGTCTTTCTCATTCTCTTTTGCTTTTGTCCTTCCAAATGGCAATGGGCATGAAATAGGCTATCTGCTGGAAATGAGCAAAAGAGAAAAATATATGGAAAAGATTAGTTAAGGCTTCAAAATATTATTCTGTACACACATAGTTTGGAACCTCATATCATCCGCCTGGAACTAAACCAGTGTGTACATCTGGAACCAGAACCACCTGTGTGCTCGCTAAAACTATAGAATCCTGTGCCCCATGCAAAGTCTGCTGATCGGAAGCCTTCCAGGCAATTCTTGTGTGCACTAAGGCTTGAGAGTGACCTAGTCCCAGCCTCAATCCAATCATCTATGGAGTTCAACATTGAGTTGTACCTGTTTCCAAGCCAGTTCTGAATACTTTCCTGTGTGTGTGTTCAAATCATGTAGGGATCTTGTTAAGTTGCCTGGTGGAACCTGAGATTCTACATTTCCTTTTTTAAAAATTAAATTAAATTAAATTTTATTTTAATGTTTATTTATTTTTGAGAGAGAGAGAGAGAGACAGAGTGCGAACAAGGGAGGGGCAGAGAGAGAGGGAGACAGAATCTGAGGCAGACTCCAAGCTCTGAGCTGTCAACACAGAGCCGGACACGGGGCTCAAACCCACAAACTGAAAGGTCATGACCTTTACTGAAGTCGGGCGTTTAACCCACTGAGTCACCCAGGTGCCCCTGAGATTCTGTTTCTAACAGAGGCTGTTGCTGGTTGGAGGACAATATTTTGAGGGGCAGCGTCTGGAGAGTCTATGTTGCCATCCGTTGCAGGCCTGTGAGTTTGTGACTAGCGGTCATCTAGACTCACTCTGCCTCACTGTTCCCCTCTTCCCTCCCCTTACTGACTCTACCCTTCCCCACTCCACCCTCCCCTTCCCACCCCCGGCCCACACCCCCCCCCACACCCCCCTGCCCTTCCGGCTGGTCTTCCTCACTCTGTGGGCCTCCTCTGACTGTAGGTAAGTAACTGAACATCTCTAGAGAATCTTTAAGTTTGCTAATATGACAAAGCCCTTTCTTTTTTTTAAATTTAATTTATTTTTTATTTTTATTTTTATTTCATTTGAGAGAGAGAGAGTGAGTGAGGGAGAGGAGCAGAGAGAGAGAAAAAGAGAGACAATCTTTTTTTTTATGCTAAAGAATTTTATTATTTTTTTTCAATATATGAAATTTATTGTCAAATTGGTTTCCATACAACACCCAGTGCTCATCCCAAAAGGTGCCCTCCAAAGAGAGACAATCTTAAGCAAGCTCCACCATCAGTGAGGAGCCCAACTTGGGGTTTGATCTCACAATTTTGGGATCATGACCTGAGCTTAAATCAAGAGTCGAATGCTCAACCCACTGAGCCACCCAGGTGCCCCAACAAAGCCCTTTCTGTGAGAAAAGGGGAAGTAAAATTTGAGCAGGCAAATAAAGGTGAGTAAGGAGTTCTCTTTTCTCCTTAAGTCCCTCCTCAGTGGGAAAGACATTATAACTGCTGACACTTGCCTTGACTTTGAAAGAAGAACTGATTCTGAGTCTGTGGGAACTCCTGCCCTTTCTGATGGGCTGAGGATAAAGAGGAACCCTAAACTCTCTTGCATGGCATGTGCTATCCCTCAAGTCGTGGGGAGTGGAGGGAAGAGTTATAGAATATAAGAAGTGGTGAGATTCTTTTCTGCAGCCATGGAGAACTTTTGATGTTCAAACTAGCACGGCTTTAATCTCTGTTACTTAATAAGAGAGTTGGCCTAAGGTAGAGCTACAGGGAAAGACTGACCTGTGATGCTCTCCAGGCGTGGAGAATTGTTGATCACATGGAAAGGTCCAAGGTTGGAGTGAAGCCAGCAATGGTCAGTGGATTGTAATGCCAATGGATCCAGAAAGAGACTCCTGACAATATGCTCTGGCCCAGAGTGAGATCCCCTAGGCCTGGGAGGGTAACCATGGAAGTCATTGGCCCTGTGGCCAAAGACAATTTCTCATGGCAGCGGCACCCAGGCAAGGGTCTGTGGAAAACTCCATCATGCCACTTAGGGAAATTTAATAACAATGATTTCAATGCTAACCCCAGAGAGGCTGATTCAGCAAGGCCTCCAACTATATTTTTAAAAACACTCTTTAGGCAATTTTATACATACAGCCAGGTTTAGAAACCAATACCTTAGTACATGATTTGCCAACTTTTTAGCAGAAATATTCATTCATTAGATACTTATTGAACAACTGTTATATGTCATTTATTATTCTAAGCCCTGGGCAAGCAGAGGTGAATGAGACTGGCGATATATTTATAGCGCTTCAAAATATGGAACAGATAAAAATGAGGAGTGGATTTTTCAGGAATTTTAAATATTCATTGTTTGGCAGAAAGTACTGGTTTTTGCTGAAGCCCTGAAGCACCATCAGATGCTGTGATATATAGTTTGAGAACCTCTGCCTTGGAAGCCTGGGAAACAGTTTGGAGCAATAAAACTAGAACCGGCGTTCAGTTTCCAGATCCGTTAGGTGGGGACACATTACAGTTTTACTGTGAGTTACAAAAGTTCCAAACACAAAGCATGGTGTATGGTGCTTGGTGTGCAGCTGGCCCTGGCTGCATTTTCTTTCTCTTTCTCTTCTCTTTGCTCAAGGGGCAGGCAACCTAAGCAAGAGGAGGAGGAAACATCTGGAAGTGTGCTGCCAGAGGGACCTGTGGCTCAGGCAGGTTATAAGGAGCACAAAGTGCAGAGGCCGAGGAAAGGCCCCACCCCGACTGTAACAAGGAGCAGCCACAGACGCAGAATGGTACAGCCGCTCTGGGCAACAGCCTGGGAGTGCCTCCAACAAGTTAAACCTAGTATCACCCTATGACCCATCAGGTCCCCTCCTAGTTGTATATCCACAAGAGAAGAAGACACATGTCCACCCAAAGACATGTAACCACAGTTCACCGTAGCATTATCCATGACAGCCAAAAAGTAGAAACAACCCAAATGTCTATCAAGTGATGAATGGATAAACAAAATTGGATATATCCGTACAGTGGAATATTATTCAGCCATAAAAAGGAATGAAACACACACACACACACACACACACACAAAGTAATGAAACACTGCTAATGTGCAACAGCATGATAAGCTTGAAATCAATAGAGAGTGAAAGGTCGCAGAAGACCACATATTGTAGGGTTCCATTTACATGTTTAGAATAAGAAAATTGATAGAAACAGAAACTAGATTAGTGATGGCCAGGGACTGGTGGAGGGAGTAGGGGTGATTGCTGATTGGCAAGGGGTTTCTTTTGGGGTGATAACAATGTTCTGAAACCAGATAGTGGCAGTGGCTACACAATCTTGTGAATATACTGAAACCCACTGAGTTGCATACTTTAAAAAGGTGAATTTTATGATATGTAAATTATATCTCAATCTAAAAATTTTTTTAAATTTTTTCAATGTTCATTTATTTTTGAGAGACAGAGAGAGACAGAGCATGAGTGGGGGAGGGGCAGAGAGAGAGGGAGACACAGATTCTGAAGCAGGCTCCAGCCTCTGAGCTGTCGCACAGAGCCTGACGTGGGGCTCAAACTCATGAACCGTGAGATTATGACCTGAGCTGAAGTCGGATGCTTAACCAACTGAGCCACCCAGGTGCCCCGCAATCTAAAAATTTTTTTAAGAAAGAAGCAACCACAGATGATAAAGCCAGCCCTGTGTTGTGTGTCTAAGAACTAAGAAAATGCCCAGACCCTATTGTGCCTTAGCTGGAACCCATAAGACGCTGCAGAAGGGGACCCAGGGTTCAGATGACAAACCTGGTCAGGCCCAAGATTGCCTTTCTTTGCTGGGTTTGATAAGTTTATCAGTATCTCAGACAAGAGGGACTGGTGATTAACAAAACTATGCCTATTATAATAATTATCTTTTCTAGTCCTACGTTGATTTTTTTTATACACATTTTTTTTTTTTAATTTTTTTTTCAACGTTTTTTATTTATTTTTGGGACAGAGAGACAGAGCATGAACGGGGGAGGGGCAGAGAGAGAGGGAGACACAGAATCGGAAACAGGCTCCAGGCTCCGAGCCATCAGCCCAGAGCCTGACGCGGGGCTCAAACTCACGGACCGCAAGATCGTGACCTGGCTAAAGTCGGACGCTTAACCGACTGCGCCACCCAGGCGCCCCTTTTTTATACACATTTATACTCAAGTCATAGGAATGGTTTATTAATTTTCTTTTTTTTAATGTTTATTTATTTTGGGAGAGAGAGGGAGGGAGGGAGTGCATGGGGGGAGGGACAGAGAGAGAGGGAGAGAGAGAATCCCAAGCAGACTCTGCACTGTCAGCATGGAGCCCCACACGGGGCTCAATCTCACAAACCATGAGATCATGACCTGAACTGAAATCAACAGTCAGACACTTAAGTAACTAAACCACCCAGGCACCCCAATTTGTCAATTTTCAAATACTTACTTCAGTTTGCTATTTTTCAAAGACCCAGTTCCAGAAGCCCATTCGGATTGTCAGAAATTCAGTGACAGGTCTTGGTGTAACTCTTCATGTAAGCCCATTAGACAACAGGTACACGGGCCTTGGTCGAGTAAATCTCCTTGATCAAGTCTCAAAGGCTCCTGTTGGGTGGTTGAGGAAAGTATTTTCAGGAGAAACAGTTTGGAATTTACATGCTCTATGGAAATGCCTTAGGGGGACAGAAGGTGTTTTTAAGCATGAAAAGTTTGGATCGTTGATGGGAGTGAAGGCCTGCCAGTGAATCGTAATTCCACTTTCTGGCGCATCACTGCCTTTGGGTTTTCTTCCTTGACTGGTTCTGACAATGTGCCATTTTACAGAATGTGTCACTGTTGCTTCCGAGCCACTACATACGCTCTCCTGCACATCTGGGATTACTGTGTCAGGTTCGCAAAACCAATTGACAAAAAAAATCTTTTGAAGTTTGCCTTTAGCATTTTGCAAGGAGGTTGCTCACCAGCTGTTGGTTTATGTTCTCTAGTGACTGTTTTGCACATTATCAATGAGTAGCATGCAATTACGTCATTATAATGGCAAGTATAAATGGAATTCTCAGTAGGGCTTCTGGAAGAATAGATGTACTCTTTCTAGTCCCAGTGCTCTAAAGAGACTCCGTAGTTAGACTAACCAGTGGCTTCAGAGAGATGAGGGCCCTGTGGTCAATTGCCAAAACTTAGGGCTTCTAGCAACCCTCAGGCCATTAGCCAAAAAATATCAAAGGACTGAGGTTTGCCAATAAGACCCATCTGAACCTCTTACTACCTGTATTTCTGACCCAAATTATTAATGACAAACCTCCCTTCTCCTGGAATTGACACTGAATTAAAATAATCCCAATGATCTGGATATAATTAGAATCTCATTTGTTCGTGCATTTTTTTAAACAACAGCTTTATTGAGATATAACTTACATATCATAAAAGTCACTTTTGTTTCAAGAAGCAGGACTAGTGAATTCAGGTTGAAGGAACTATATTTCAGTTTGATATAGGAAGATTTTTTTTTTTTAAATTTTTTTTTTTAACGTTTATTTATTTTTGAGACAGAGAGAGACACAGCATGAACAGGGGAGGGTCAGAGAGAGGGAGATACAGAATCTGAAACAGGCTCCAGGCTCTGAGCTGTTAGCACAGAGCCCAACGTGGGACTTGAACTCACGGACCGCGAGATCATGACCTGAGCTGAAGTCGGCGGCTTAACCAACTGAGCCACCCAGGCGCCCCAGGAAGAGGTTTTTTTTTAATGTTTATTAATTCGAGAGACACAGAGAGAGTATGATGAGCAGGGGAGGGAGAGAGAGAGAGAGAGAGAGAGGGAGGGAGAATCCCAAGTAGGCTCCATGCTCTCAGTGCAGAACCTGATTTCAGGCTCAATCTCACGAACTGTGAGATCATGACCTGAGCCCAAACCAAGAGACAGATGCTTAACTGACTGAGCCACCCAGGTGCCCCTAATTTTTTTTTTGAATTTTAGAGAGAAAGCAGGGGTGGGTGGGGGGCAGGGAGAGAATCTCAAGCAGGCTGCACACTCAGCATGGAGCCTGATGCAAGACTTGAACCCATGACCCTGGGATCATGACCTGAGCCAAAATCAAGAGTCGGACGCTCAACTGACTGAGCCACCCAGACATCCCTAGAATTTCCTTCCTTTTATTTAAATTATTTTTTAAAGTTTATTTATTTATTTTGAGAAAGAGAGAGAGAGGCAAGGAGGGACAGAAAGAGGGAGAGAGAGAATCCCAAGCAGTCTCCACACTGTCAGCACATAGCCCAATATGAGGCTCGAACTCACAAACTGTGAGATCATGACCTGAGCCAAAATCAAAAGTCCGATGCTTAACTGACTGACCCACCTAGGCACCCTGGATTTCCTTCTCTTTAAAGACTGAATAGTATTTCTGTGTGTGAGTGTGTGTATGTGTGTAATATACCAATCAATCACATTTTGTTTATAATTCTTCTGAGTTGATGGACACTTGGGTTGCTTCCATCTTTTTGGCTATTGTGGATAATGTTGTTATGAACATGGATCCCTGCTTTCAATTCTTTGGGGTAAATACTCAGAAATGGAATTGCTAGATCATATGGTAGTTCTATTTTTAATTTACTGAGGAATCACCATACTGTTTTCTATAGCGGCTGCACTATTTTACATTCCTGCCAACAGTCTACAAAGGTTCTAATTTCTCCTACATGTCTCCAACACTTGTTATTTTCTGTTATTATTATTTTTTTGACAGTAGCCATCTGCAGGGGTGTGAGGTAGCATTCATTCATTCTTCATGCTAGGTGGGTGGGAAGAGGGAAAAATATAAGCAAGATCACAGACATAACCCTTGTTTCAGTCTTAAAATTCATTTAGGGAGGTGAGATCATAATTTTAAAGTCAGCATTTTCAAAGCAATTACTATGTTCCAGACACTGTGCTCAGTGTTTCTCTAATTCAGTCCTTTCAGCAGCCCTGTGAGGAAGGTAGGATTGCCGCCATCTTGGAGGGTGTGAACTTGGCATGTCCCAGTGATTTGCCATTTGTCTCCAGGTCAGAGTTGAAAGGCTAGATGAGCCACCTGCCACTCTGAAGCCTGCGCTCTCTGTACAAACCAGAGAATGAGCTTAACCTGATCTTGTTAGCCCAGTCTTGCAGGGCTGGAGAAACTGGTATGGCCTACAGAGGTAAGGACAGGTGGTGCTAGGCTCACATTGGAAATGTTAGTCATCTGCTGTAATACACTTTTACCCCATTGTCTAGAACTAGAACGTAATTTGTTTGTAAATGGAAGGGATAGAGAATCCACCTAGAGATGCCCTCTATCCTCTCCATTGCTATTTTTACAGAGAAAGGAAAAGGGCCGCCAGGTCTCTACCTTAACCAATGTCATATAGATAGATGCAGGGAGGGGTGGGAGACCAGGACCTGAATGCTGACCTAGTGACAAGTCTGATTCTTGTTCATTCTGGGATCATATTGTTGTTTAATGTCTTCACTGAATATCTATATCTTTACCTATGTATCTCTATCTCTATATCTTTATCTCTATCTATATAAATGGATAGCCATCTATATCTCCACTGAATCTCTCTCTCTCTCTCTTTCTCTCTCTCTCTCACTCCAGGTTCTCCACATGGCCACTGAAGGAATTTTTGGTCTAGACCTGCCTGAAGAGTCTAGCGAACCCTCCCAACTTCGAGCTAGTGACAAAGGCCAGCAAGCCCTCATAGAGGCAAAGGAAATTGGGAGCTCCACCAGCAGTTATAGCTTTAGAGCAGGCTTGAAAAAGATGAGAGTGGGGAAGGCACGTGGAAGGCAGCACATACCATTTATCCGTGGGTTCTTCAATCTGGACCGTTGCAGGGGGCTCCCTAGAGGCAGTTCCTGTACCTCAGCTCTGATTCAAGTCCTACTGAATCCCGTTCTTTTCCACTAGGTAGGGTTTTAGGACTACAGTGATGGTCAGTTTTATGTGTTAACCTGGCTAGGCTATGGCTATGTTAAACACCAGTCTAGATGTTGCTGTGAAGGCATTTTCAGATGTGATTAATATTTAAATAAATAGACTTTGAGTAAAGCAGATTACCCTCCATAATGTGGGTGGGGCTCCTGCAATCAGTTGAAAGCCTTAAGAGCAAAGCCAGAAGTTCCCCAGGGCAGAGGGAGTTCTGCCTGCCATCTGCCTTTGCATTTGAGACTGCAACATCAGCTCTTACCTGGGTGTCCAGCCCACCTGGCAGATTTCAGACTTTCCAGCCCCCACAATCATGTGAGCCAGTTCCTTAAAATCTCTGTCTTTCTCTACACACACACACACACACACACACACACATCCTATTTGTTGTGTTTCCTTTGGAGAACCCTGACTAATACAGCTAACCTAATGTCCAAAGATATATGACCTTTGTGCTCCATATAATTTGGTGTTAGGGTGGAATTTGCAGCTGGTGGGGGTGGCTCAGCTCTCAGGCCCCGTCTCACTGGGGACAAGGCTACGGGAAAAGCCAACAGGAGGCATGGAAGGAAATACAATGCATACTGACAGCACAGTTTATGCAGTAGCCTTACAGTATACAGAATCCTTACAGCAGCTTGCTTTGAAATAATCTTTTTAAAAAATCTTGTTCTTTTCCCCCCCATTATAGCTTTTTGTCTAATCATCTTTCTGATGCTGTTTGTTTTCCCACTCTTGTGGGGAATCTACAAGATAGCGGCCCTCGTCCCCAGGCTTATTCATGGTGGGGGACAGTCAAGGCAGAAATGGTCCATCTCTGTCCTATAGCAGAGCTCATCGCCCAGCCAGCTGTACAGGAGACAGCAAGGGAGGCACATTACAGATGTTCAGAGGCCGGCTTGAAGTGATTGAAATGGAAGTTCTGGGAGGAGAGAGCTACAGAGGCAGCTGCAGGCAGAACAGGAGGGGAGGGGATGGGCCTGAAGGGGAAGAGAAGGAGAGCCTGGCAAGCCTGGCCTCCTTTCAGCAATATCCTTACCTTGAGAGCCACGAGACAGAGCGCAGGAGCTGCAGGGAGGGGATGGTCCCCACTGGCAATTTCTCTCCAGGCGCCCTGCACATCCTCTCCGGTGACAGAGGTAGCTAAGGACCTCTTATTCCCGTGACCATCATGGATGCCAGACATACAAGAAATGACACCGATCACTTTACTGTGTCCCAAGAGTTGAAGCTATACCCACACCACCCATTTTACTCCTACCTGTGGTACTAAGAGAAAGATAACTCCTGTAGCCGAGTTGCTATGCCAAATGGAATAAGACATATATTGTCTATTTGCTTATCTATAGATATAATTATATATATAAATGCCCTGCATTATAAATTTAAAAAGGTTATGAGTTGTAGCTGTTGGCATCATTTTCAGACAAAAAGGATAGGATGAGGGAATGTTTGCAGGTGAGTTTTTGTGGACGGACATGTGTGTGGTGTTTAGAAGTCTCTGTGAGGGGTAGTGCAGGGCCCCTTACTTCCTCCTCCTACACTAAGTCAGGGTTCCTGTATAATATGTAAATTATATAGTTGTAATATACTTTTGGGCATCATTAAAAGTTTTTTAAATGTTTATTTATTTATTTTTGAGAGAGAGAGAGAGAGAGAGAGCATGACAGAGAGAGAGAGAGCCAGAGATGCAGAATCCGAAGCAGGCTCCAGGCTCTGAGCTGTCAGCACAGAGCCTGATGCAAGGCTCAAACTCACCAGGCGTGAGATCATGACCTGAGCCGAAGTCAGACGCTTAACCGACTGAGCCACCCAGGCACCCCAACTTTGGGCTATCATTTTGGGACGACTAGAATTATGAGTGACTGTTCTGTAACACGTCATCTTTCCTCTTACTCAGAATTCACAGGAATGTCCTAGATGGGAAAGTCACTTTGATGAAGTCAACTGAGACACCGACAGTTCTCATAAGCCACAATTCTCAAATGGGGACCACTTTGCCCCCTGGGGGATATTTGGCAATGTTTGGAGATGTTTTTTGGTTGTCATGACTGGGAGGGGCGCCATTGGCATCTAGTAGAGGCCAGGGACGCTGCTAACCATTTTACAACGCACCGCAGAGCCCTGCAAGGAAGAATTATTCAACCCCATGTGCGATAGTGTCAGAGTTGAGTCTCTGCCCAAGAACAAGTCAGCAATCCTTCCGATTGGCCCCCTTCCCAATCTTTGTGGGCAACAGGAAACCAAAGTGTCATTATCCACATCCCTGGCTTCTGTCTTTCTGGACCCCTTTCTCCTTGATGTGGGACAGCCTCCTCAGGAGAAGCTACATGTTTTTTTTTAAAGCAATGAGAGGAAATACTCCCATTTAGACTTGGATACCTTCAACCCTTATTTCTTCTTCAGCTTTCTTTGTTGTACCACCAACTCAACACATGAGGTGTGCAGGGGCAGTCAGCAAGAGAACTGCCACACAGTGGTGTTAGAGCCCGGCCCACTGCATACCTCCCTTGGTCTCTAGGCAGACTTGCTCGAGGCCGGCAGGCCCAGGGCAGGAAGGGATCCAGCAAGCTGTGGCCTCCTTTTACATTTAAAAAAATGTTTATTTTATTTTTGAGAGAGAGAGAGAGAGAATGTGCATGAGTGGGGATGGGTGGGGGAGGGGCAGAAAGAGAGGGGGACAGAGCATCCGAAGCAGGCTCTGCACTGACAGCTGAGAGCCTGATGCAGGGCCCGAACTCACAAACCATGAGATTATGCCCTCATGGCCAAAGTGACCTGAACCAAAGTCAGATGCTTGACTGAGCCCCCCAGGTGCCCCATCCTTTTACATTTTTAAGGGACTTGAACTTTGAGGAAAGTTAACCTAAAGCAAATGTCAGGAGACACTCAGCTTTTGTTTGAGGGCTCCCCTGGGTGAAGGAATGCCTTGCTTCAGCACAATTGTCTAGACTCAGAAATTAGATGTCTGCAAGGGGCCATGACAGGGGGAAGGTTCATGAAGTATACAGCTTAAAATGTCTTTCTTGACATTGTTCGGGTGCACCCCTCAAGGCCTAAGCAAGCCTTGCTTATCTAGAAGCTCCCCAGGCCCGGGATTAGGGTGGGAGGAAGCGAGGTGCAGAGGGCACAGACTCCACAGAGGCGCTCCCTTTTGGGGTCCTGTGAGTGCGGGGGCAGCACAGCACCAGCCTGAGTGGGGCCCGGCTCCTGCTCTTGCCTCACCCTCGTCCTGGCCTGAGATCCCCCCACCTTCAGAGGGGCCAGAGCTGCCCGTGCCAGTGGAAAGGGTGCGGCAGGATCCAAAGTGCTTGTGAACAGACATCCTCAGGGGCCTGAGTGATCTTGAATCTTCTTTTGTCCGGCCTTGGAGATAAGCCCTAACAAGGTGTCTTGGTCTCAAACTCTCCCTTCCAGCTCTGACCCAGTCTATTCTTGGTCCAGATTATTTTACTTGGTTCCCTAAAATGTCTGTGTTGTCTTCTCATTTCCAAATCACTTATGCTCCTCTTTCTGACTATCCAAGCAGTATCTCTCTGTTGACTTTCTCAGTGTGCTCTCTTTTTATTTTATTTTAGAGAGAGAGGAAGCACGAGCAGAGGGGAGGGGGGCAGAGGGAGAAAGAGAGAGAGAATCTCAAGCAGGCTCCACGCTCAGCATGGAGCCTGATGTGGGGCTCGATCCCACAACACTGGGATCATAATCTGAGCCGAAATCAAGAGTTGGACACCCAACTGACTGAGTGACCCAGGCACCCCTCTCAGTGTGCTCTCTTAAATTTTTTTTTAAGCTAAAAAATAATTGTTGTTGAAGTATAGTTGACGTATAATGTTATATTAGTTTTGGGTGTACAATGTGGTGATTCAACAATTCTCTCCATTAATTGTGTTCACCATGATTATGTGCCATCACCCTCTGTCACCATACGTTATCACAATATTATTGACAATATTCCCTATGATGCATTTTCATCTCCATGACTTATTTATTTTATTACTAGAAGCTTGTACCTCTTAATCCCCTTTATCTATTTTACCTACCCACCCTTCCTGCGGCAACATTACTTTGTTCTCTATATTGAAGAGTCTGTTTGCTTTTTTGTTTTTGCATTTGTTTTTTTTTTTTCTAGAGTCCACATATTAATTTTGCTTTTTTCAAGCTTATTTATTTATTTTGAGAGAGACAAAGACAGCACAAGTGGGGGAGGGGCAGAGAGCGAGGGAGACAGAGAATCCCAAGCAGACTCAGCACTGTCAGTGTAGAGCCCCATGTGGACTCGAACTCATGAAACCGTGAGATCATAAACTGAGCTGAAACCTAGAGTCGGACACTTGACCGAGTGAGACACCTAGGTGCCCCTAATTTTGCTCTTTATTTAAGGCATTTGCAAATGCTGTCATCCTTTTTTTCCCTTGCACTTATTAATTTATAACTTACTATTTGTGGCAGGCTGAATAATGGCCACTAAAGATATCCATGACCTAATTCCCAGAACCTGTGAATGTACATCACAAGGCAAGAAGCACTTGGCTATTATGATTGGGTTAGGGATCTTGCGATGAGAAGGATTTCCGATTATCTGGATGGGCTGCAAATGTGATCACAGGGGTCCTTACAAGACAGAGGCAGAGGGAGATTTGACTATCGCAGGAGATGTGATATCTCAGGGACTCGAGGAGAGGGCCACCGGCTAAAGACTGTGGGTGGCCTTTCGAAGCTGGAGGCAAGGATGGTCAGGAAACATACTCTCCTTCAGAACCTCCAAAAGGAAAGAGCCCTGCCAACACCTTGGACTTAAGCTCAGAGAGTGATTTCAGACTTGTGGCCTCCAGAAGTGTAAGAGAACAACTGTGATGTTAAGTTGCCTAATCTGTTGTTATTTGTTATAGCAGCAGTAGGAAATGAGTATGCTGTCCTTGTGTTCTGGTAAATAGCACACATACTTTCCTAGATTATATATCCATGAAGGAGTCAGCATGGTTTGGGATTAAGAGTAATGACTCTGGGGCAATCAAACCTGGGTTCAAATTCTGGCTGACCCTTGTAGTGGGCATCTGCCAATGTTTTGCCCACTCAGGCTTTTGAACATCCTTGCTGCATGAGGCAGACGATGTGACCTAATGTTCATTTTCCACTTGCCATTACTAACAGAGCTCTGATTTTATATAGGGGGGTAAATGTGACCATCTTAAAAGTAATCACATTTCACAGTCTCCTTTGAAGCGAGAGTAGCCACTGACAGTTCTTGCCAAGTGATCATTTCCTGGAGGGGCTTCAGAGGAAGCTCTTTAAAAGGGGAGTGATTTTGACTGGCATGTACCTTCATCCTTGGACTTACCCTTTTTTCCCAGAAGGCCACACGTTGAGGATGGTGGAGTGGAAAGGTATGAATATCTGGGGTTTTAATGGAGTCACCGAGACAGCGTTCCAGCCCCGGTCTGGTCTGCACACTTCCAGGCTTCTAACTTTGCGGGAAGAATAAGCCCTTTATTTGGGTAAGCCACTGTGTTTTGTTTGTTTGCTTTTGTTTTAAATACTTCTTTGGGGGAGGGGGCGCCACACTTCTCATTTAAGAGAAACATGGTTACAGTCTAGAGGTCCTTTTTTCACACTTATCATGCCATGAATTCACAGGGACTGGGTTCCAGCAGCTGCCTTCTGTTAGTTCTCACAAAGTGTGCTTCTTGGGTGGGGCAGGCTGGCGCTTCGGTTGAACCCCAGTATCTTTCTCTTTGGCTTCCTTCTTTTCCTGGTCATTTTCCTTCACACGCTTCAACAAGCTATCTCTGCTCACACAGTGCTTAATATACTCACTACGTACATGAATTCTCTTGGCAAAAATCCTGCCTTTGTTTGCTTATAACAGTGCCAACTGCATGCTGGGTACCACTGTAGACTTCCAGTTTTGCCACGATTTGTGGGGCGTTTCTTTCTGAACAGCGCCCATTCCCTTGATGTCCACAATATCACCTTTCTCGTAGACTTGCATATATGTGGCCAAAGGAACAAATCTATGTTTTCCAAAAGGCCTAGAGAACACATAGCCGGAGTCCTCCCTCTTTCCTTCTTGTTGGTCATCTTGGTGCGTTACTGGAAGATGGCGGATCTGGCTGAAAGGCCAAGCCACTTGTTTTTCTTTTCTTTTCCTTTTTTTTTTTTTTTTAAGTTTATGTATTGATTTTAAGAGAGAGAGAGAGAGTGAGAGAGTGCACAAGTGGGAGAGGAACACAAAGAGAGGGAGAGAATCCCAAGCAGGCTCAGCATTGTCTGCACAGAGCCCAATGCAGGGCTCAAACTCATGAACTGTGAGATCACGACCTGAGCTGAAATCAAGAAGTAGACACTTAACCGACTGAGTCACCCAGGCTCCCTATAAGCCACTGGTTTTTTTTATGCCCTCTGTTACATTAACCCTATGATTTGTTATTTATTCCACTCTGTGGAACTTAGCCATTTCTTTCTTTGATTCTAGTATTCTAGTCCATTGTACATGCATCTATAACCAGGCTCTTAACTTCCTAAAGAAAGCAAATGACAAGCGGGTAGGAACACAGGCTCTGGAGTTCCATAGACCTGGTATATTTGTTAGAATAAGTGGTGCCCCTGGTAAAACAGACAAAACTCAAATTCTTTGTGGTTTCATGCAATAGAAGCTTATCTCTTGTTCACATGAAGCCCTTTCTGGTGCGCATTGTCGTTCAGTGAACTAGGCTCTTACCATCTCATAGTTCTCTACTGCCTATCTCCCTGGAGTGGTTTTCCCACGTGCACAGTTAAGCACTTGGACAGATATAGCTACTCATTAGATTGAGCTGGAAGAAACTGACAACATTTGAACAAAAAATAGCCTACAAAATGGCAGTTTCATATGATTTTGCCTAATTTTACATGTATGATTTTAAGCAAGGGACTCTCTAAATCCATTTCCTCAGCTGTAAAATGCGGTACCAACACTTTTTCCCTCTAGGGAGGTTATAAAGATTAAATAAGAGGGTGAAAGCAGATAACTTAGTAAAGGGTCTGACACACTGTAGGTGGCTCAAAGGGATAGCTACTTTTTTATGTAGTGCTTACCTCAGGATCTCTGGAACATACTAACCACTCTTGAATTATCTGAAAAAAATTTTGAGATACAATTCACATACCAGAGAATTCACCCCTTTAAAGTGTACAGTTTGGTGTTTTTATTTTCACCACCCCAAAAAGAACCCTCATAACCAATTAGCAGTCACTTTAATTATCTTTTAACTACCACTGTAGCCCTGGAATCAATGATCTTTTCTCTTTAATATTATTTTATTATTTATTGATTTATTTACTTAAATTTTTAAAAAATGTTTATTAATTTTTGAGAGACAGAGAGAGACAGAGACAGAGTGCAAACAGAGGAGGGGCAGAGAGAGAGGGAGACACAGAATCCGAGGCAGGCTCCACGCTCTGAGCTGTCAGGACAGAGCCCGACGTGGGGCTCAGACTAGTGAACCTCGAGATCATGACCTGAGTAAAAGTCGGACGCTTAACCGACTGAGCCACCCAGGACCCCCTATTTATTTATTTATTTATGTATGTATGTATTCACTTACTTATTTATTTTAATGGAAATATTGTGGACACAAAATGCTATGTTAGTTTCAGGTGTACAACCGTGACTCCACATGTCTACATGTTCTGCTCTGCTCATCACAAGTGTAGCTACCATCTGTCACCATACAATGCTATTACAATACCATCGACTATATTCCCTATGCTGTGACTTTTATCCCCGTGACTCCATTCATTTTATAACTGGAATCAATTATCCTTTTTCTTTATTTTTTTAATTTAATTTTATTTTTTTATCCTTTTTCTTTAAATATATTTAAAAAAATTTTTAAGTAATCTCTACATCCAGCATGGGACTTGAACCCACAACCCCAAGATCAAGAGTCACATGCTCCACTGACTGAGCTAGTGAGGAGCCCCTGGAATCAATTATCTTTTGAAAGAATAATCTTTGTTGAGAATACCTTGCTGATAGCACTTGCTTATAGGACTCACTCTGTATTTGTTTATTTTATTGGCATGGTCTGTAGAGTTAAAGAAACATTCCTTGTTTATTTAACAACTGGTAACCTAATTTAATGTGCACGTGCATGTGTGTGTTAAGTGTATATAATCACAGACATCCTACACTGGCGCTTAGTGTAAATCAGAGTATCCCACACCAGAATAACAAAAAAAGACAAAAACAACAACAATAATAACGTTGGTAACAGTCCTGGCTGTATGTTTAGAAAGACATAAGAAGCTGTCGTGGGGCTGTGAGAATCTCTACCTCCATGTCTGGGAGAGAATTCATGAAGGAGACTGACTGGAAGGAAGAGTGAGTCTCCACATTTTTCTCACTCGCAATGACCTTCTCACTTGTGGCAGTCACTGCAGCTCCTGGAGCCTCAAGGGAAGAAATGGAATCAGTGTTTAGGAGGGTGCCTTGAAAGCTCAATTGTATTTAATCTTTTGTTTCAGAGCATTCTATAAATAGCACCATTTGGGGCACACACAAGGAAGGGCAAGTCAAAGTGAAAATAGCCTAGTTCTTCTTCGTAGCTAAGAATGCCCACTTTCCACACCTGTCAGATTGGACAGGATGCGTCACTGGGGCAGTTTGCCTGATTCTGTTCAGAGTCGCAGCTGTAGAGGCAGATGCAGTTTTGCCTGCTTTACATTCTTGAAGAAAGGTCATCCTGGAAAACGACCCACTTTAGTATTTATGTTACTCTGCATGGTTGATGGTTTCAATGGTTAATCACTGGACTATATTTATTTTGGAGACGGTTCGTTGCTCTTGTTTCGAAACAGGCCAGTTCTCCTTTGCACCTGCTGTGGCTACAAGGGCATTGTTCCGGCTTGGGTCCTTCCTTAAAAGTAGAAGGTGCTTCAACTCAGAAGGAGCAAGAAGTACTGTGCCACTGCACTGCAATCAAAATAGGCCCATTATTTTAATTTCTGATGCCTGGGAGTGAACAGATAGATGTGAGAAAGAAACCTTTAAATGTGAAATGTGACCAATCCAGTGGCAAAACATTTAAAAATTGAATAAGCCAAATAAAACTTATAGACCAAACAAAGCAACAAAAGTGAAAATAAAAACAGCCCCTGGTGGGCCCAGCCAGCTTGTTCCATAGTTGTCTGGAATCACATGGAATATTTAGTTTGACTGCTGACAGAGCAGGACCCTGAGAGCCAGAGAGGTGACATGACTTGCTCTAGCCCTATTCTGGTCGATATCACTACTGGTCTCTGGACCTGGCTCCTTAGCATTCTTTCTGTTGCTCTATACAACCCTCCAAGTATCAATTCTCTGATTGACAAAAACAGGGAGTTTGGGCATCTGTAACTCTCACCGTGAATTCAGCCAGATCAACACTTCTAATTAGCTTATGGAGTCTGGAGCATTCCTGAGTAGGTTTAGGATATCAGGTGGCAACAAAAACCACCCTTGATAGCATGGAGTATGGGTTATGCTTGATATCTGGGATGCAGGCAATTGAGATCAAATCCAGCCCCTTTACTCACCAGCCGCATGATGTTGGTGCTTTTGTGTCCTGAGATTGTCTTAACAAATAACTAAAACTGGCTGGCTTAAAACAACAGAAATTTATTCTCTCACAGTTCTGGAGGCTAGAAGTCCAAAATGAAGGTGTCAGTGGAACCTTGCTACTTCTGTTGGTTTCGGGGAACGACATCTCCTTGACTTTTCCTAGCTTCTGTGACTTCCAGCAATCACTGGTGTCTGTTGGCTTGTAGACTTTTCATTGTAGTCTCTGCCAAGGTCATCACAAGGCTTTCTTCTCCATATCGCTGTATCCAAATCTCTTTCTCCTTTCTCTTATAAAGACAGCAGTTATTGGGTTGCCTGCATGGCTCGGTCAGTTAAGTGTCCAACTTCGGCTCAGGTCATGATCTTAAGGTTCAAGCCCCATGTAGGGCTCTGTACTGACAGCATGGAGCCTGGAGCTTGCTTCAGATTCTGTGTCTCCCTCTCTCTCCACCCCTCCCCTGCTTTCTCTCAAAAATAAATAAAAAACATAAAAAAAAACCCCCAGCAGTTATTGAATGTACAGCCTTTGCTAATTTAGCATGATCTCATCTTTTTTTTTTTTTGAAAGAGAGAGAGTGTGAGTGGGGGAGGGGCAGAGAGAGAGAAAGAGAAAGAATCCCAAGCAAGCTCCATGCTCAGCGTGGAGCCCGACCACACCACTCGGGGCTCCATCTCACAACTGTGAGATCATGACTTGAGCCAAAATCGAGAGTTGGACACTTAACCAACTGAGCCGCCCAGACATGATTGCATCTTAATTTGATTACATGTGCAAAGACCCTATTTCCCAATGAGGGCACACTCAAAGGTACTGGGAATAAGCCAGTAAACCAGCCTTGGGTCAGAATTATAGAGAATTAACAAAAATTGCATAAATGACCTAAATGTAAATTCATGTAGAGTGTTTGAAACAGACAAGTTTTATTAAAAACTGTCCTGGAGAAGAACGGTTCAAATTCATAGAAGACATATCTTATTTTTAAAAAAGATCTGGATTTTCAGAGCAGAGACATTAGTAATCTGAGAATATACTTTAGCAGAATCTAATGTGGTAAGAGGTCTCCAGAAATTTCTTAAAAATTTTTTTTTCAATGTTTATTTATTTTTGAGAGACACAGTGTGAGTAGGGAAGGGGCAGAGAGAGAGGGAGACGCAGAATCAAAAGCAGGCTCCAGGCTCTGAGCTGTCAGCACAGAGCCCAACGTGTGGCTTGAACCCACGAACCATAAGATCATGACCTGAGCTGAAGTCCGATGCTTAACCGACTAAACCACTTGGTGCCCCTCCAGAAATTTCTTTAAAGGTAAATTTTGGGGGGTGCCTGGGTGGCTCAGCCAGTTGAGTGTCTGACTTTGGTTCAGGTCATGATCTCGCAGTTCATGGGTTTGAACACTGCATCCAGCTCTGTGCTGACAGCTCAGAACCTGGACCCTGCTTCAGATTCTATGTCTCCCTCTCCCTCTGCCCCTCCCCTGCCCACACTCTGTCTCTCTGTCTCTCTCAAAAATTAAAATAAAATAAAGGCACCTGGTTGGCTCAGTTGGTTAAACATTCTACTTTGGCTCAGGTCATGATCTTGTGATTCGTGAGTTCAGGACCCCTATCTGTCTCTGTGATGACAGCTCAGAGACTGTCATCAGGCTTCAGATTCTGTGTCTCCCTCTCTCTCTGCCCCTTCCCCACCCCCACCCCCCACTCCCTCTCTCAAAAATAAAGAAACATTATAAAAAATATTTGGGGAGAAATCACTTACCAATGACTTTTAATCATTTGAATTTTAAATCATTTCAATTATTCATTCATGTTTTTCATTAAAAATAATTAAGGATGATGGTGCTGATTTCTTTACCTTGCTATGTCCTTCTGTGTATAGGTCCCTGTTTTCTTTACTTGGTTCTATGTCCCAATCTGATATAGTTATATGTTCTTCTACATGGATTTCCAAATTCAGCATTGTCATATTAAGGGATATGAAGACAACAATATCCTAGGTGCTACTGTGAAAGGACAAAACTATTTAATGCTTGTAGTCTAGGTCTGACAACCTAGCAGAAGTCATTGAGGGACAAGGATGTCCACATAAGGTGTTACTAAAAAGTAGATCTTTTAAAAAACAGAGATACCAGAATCTATACACCTGTCTTTGTTCCTTAAATGTAGTTAAATTTTTGAAGCTCAAAGTAAGAAGCTGATCGCTTTTAAACAACACGCATTTATTAAAGATACAGTGATGTGAAAAGACCACAGTTCTGAATGAGATAAAGTGGCATTGTCATGTTGACCCTGGTCTGTGGGTTTCTGGGATAGTCCAGAGTCAAACATCCTACGTAGCTACCCTGAACGCCAGTATTCTGAGATATTACCACATTGGATTATTGAGTTTCTCAATGTAGGTGTCACTCAGCCCTGTGGTCTCTGGTTAAGTGGCTTTGTAAGGTTGGCAGACGGGAGTTCCCATCTTAGCAGAGACCATCCCAGTATTTGATTGTCTGTTCAATCACTATGCCTAACCTGTTGGCTGATATAGCTCATGCTGTGTTTATGGACAGTCTCCCCAGGGGTGTGATGGTCAATCAGCCAGGTAACCCTTAGCATTGGGCCTCAGATAAAGAGGAGAAGGCTTGGATTGGATTTTCATATTGGTTTCATTGACTATCACAGGCACAGCAACATAGGATGCTTGTTTAATATGGAGCACTCCAAAAAAGTTTAACAATACAAAAGTTTAACAACAAAAGTTAAGCAATACAATACCTAAATGGAGTATCCTCTATGGTCTGTTTGGGGGGCTATGTACTTGTTCAAACAGTGCTACCACATTTACAGTCGACATCCTTTTTTGTTTTGAATTGTCACCAGAGCCATTTAGTGATCCATATATCATTTTATGAATGTATTTGTGACTCATATAAACATGGCTCTGATAATTTTTTTGCTCTTTCCAAACAGAAATTGATCTCAAAAGCTAAATATTTCCTGTTACCAGGGACATATAAAAGACCAGACAGCTACTCTCAAAACGGAGTTCTGAAAGTTAACTTTGACCAATGTCAGAGTCATTGTGGTAATTATATAGCTCCTTAGAAGACTACTTCTGAAGGGGAAAACATTCATTTGGTTGTAAGTTATGGCATATTTACTAGGAACTAATTACACTATTTTATAGAACATTAAATAAGTCAGGTATAGAGAATAAGAGGAGTTATGCCATTCACCTAGTAAAGATGGTTTGTATTCTTTGGTATTACAAAATGCATTCTTTTATAAAAGGTGACATGGCATTTCTAATGAAAGTTTGACCTAAGAATAGCTCTGCTACCAAGTTCAGAAAAGTCACCCTAGGGGAAAAATGCTTAGCAGTTTGTATTTAAATAGCCTCCTTATATATATTCCTGTTACTCATTGCATATGACCTTACATATAATTCATATTTATTTATAATTACTTGAGTGAGAAGAAGTATTAAACTTTAGGAACTATAAATTATTAACTTTTTAATGTTCTACTATGAAAGTTAATTTCAGCAGATAAATAGGAAAAAAAGCTTGTAGCAGCTTGTTTGCTAGAAAATTTTAACCCTGTGCTTTCAGGAGCAAACACAGTCCTTCCTTTCTCCCCGCATGCAAGTCAGTTTGTCCACTTTGGCCTCCAGCTGTCCACAGAGGAATTTTGCTCTTGCTTTTGATTGCTGTTGGCTATTTTATCTGGTTTATGCGTCACTGAAGCCAGGCCCATATAACGCTAGGTGAATATTCTTGCTGGTTCCTTCCTTCTCTGTCTCCAGACTTAACTTTCCAGACTCTCAGTGGGGTAGGAAAGGGAGAAAGGAAACTCATTTTGCCATCTTCCTCAAAGCTTTTGAAGCATGACTCCTTTGCCTTAGCTTTCTCTCATTTCACTGCATCTGAGGGATGTAGCTCTCACCCTGTGAAGACAGACACACTTCCTATGTCTCCTCTCATGGAGAGGGTGTGCCACCGGCTCACATTGCACCCTCACCCTTCCCAACTCTCCAGCATCACTGCACTGAAGGGTGCTCAGGGCTTGCTTTCACTTGTTTTCTCACCTGCACATATGATCCAGATGGCCCCATCCTAGGTGTTCCCAAGACCTCGAGACGTCCAAAGCTACCAGTACTTTAATAGTCAAATGGAATGTTTGTTGCTACCATTGCATTTGCTGCAGGATCTCCAGTAGGCTCCCTAAGTGTCCAAAAATCTTCTGGAGGGAACTGTGTTCTAATCATTCTGTGGTGTGGTCTGCTTCCCTGTTTTAGCCTCAATGCTCTTGACCAGAGGCTTCTGACCTCCCTCTGTGCCCACCCCATCCCTGGCACATAGCACGGCTCCTCTTCCTTTATTTCTTGTTCCCTCTTCTTTGTATGTTACAGGTACAGCTCTTGTGCTACAAACTCAGGCTCAGGAGAAATGTGACTTTCTGGATTTTTCTATGATTGCATTTACTGATCACCATTCATTCCATCTAGTGGCAAACACTTTATCTTAGCCAATTTCAGGTTAAACTCATGATTTCTTCCCTTCTCAATTGTGGGCAGGGGCGGGGTGGGCTTCTATGGTGTCAGAGCCTCAAGGGTGGTGGCAGAGTCCAGCCTGTTTCCCTCTACCTACTCACGCAGATCTTCAGTTAAGAGTTGATCTTGTCTGATTCTTGTCTTTGGTGCTTTGTCACCCAGGCATTTGTTGAGATGTCCTTTGTTCTGTCCACTCTGTTCAGATCATGGCTGGTGAGATCTCCTTGCCCTGACTGCAAGGCCCCTCAGATCTGTGGGTTGTCAGCACCACATCTGTGCTACTCTGGACAAGAGAGGAAGACATTCTGCTATGTGCTGTAGCAACTTGGAGAGGCCTGGAGTGCAGTGAGGCTGCCCTAAGCCTGCCATCCTCGGCATGCAGACGTCTCTGCCTACACCTTGTGGGGCGCAGAGGACCTCCAGGAGCCCAACTGGCTAACAAGTCACTAGGTTTGCTTTGCTCCTCAAACTCTCTGGGGATCTTCCCCCAGGGCTGGTCTTGGGGACAGGGGACCGAGCTACCTTCTCAAAGACACTGAAGAGAACTTTTATCTCATTTCTTTCTTACTCTTCCTTTCCGTAGTCTGGACAACATCTCCAGGGCCTTTGGGTAGGGACAGAAATAACAGGATTTAATTAATTACATATTGTTTTAAATCTATAATTTATGCCTGGAATCCTAAGATTTTCTTTTATCTTTTTTTTTTTAAAGTTTATTTATTTAGAGAGAGCAAGAGCGAGCGAGCAGTGGAGGAGCAGAGAGAGAGGAGAGACAGTGGATCCCAAGTAATCTCCATGCTGTCAGTGCAGAGCTCTATGTGGTTCGGATCATGACCTGGCAGAAACCCAGAGTCGGGCGCTTAACCATCTGAGCCATCCAGGCCCCTTTGGAATCCTAAGATTTTAAGTCAAAAGCCAAGAATCGGAGCCCTGTGCTCTGCTCTGACATCCTTCTCCTTTGGAAGGCTGTGGCCTGGAAAGTGGGAAGTCGGGGAAAGGATAAGGGGCAGAGAGTGGGAAGTGCTGGGAACCGGAGCTGCCCTGGGTAACATTTTAAAATGATACCCTGCGGCCTGAACAACTTTTTCTCAAGTTTTGGAAGAAATGAGTAACGGAGGTATTCACAGTGCAGTACGCGGCAGGGAACCCTTGAAGAATCCTCCGCACCCCCACCCCTCAAGGGTACTAGGAATTTCTCCCTAACTATCTCTTCCTCAAGCTCTGGTCTTCCCGAGCAACTGAACTGTTTCCCGCACGCTTTCTCTTTTCATCTCTGCTCCCCAAACCACCTCTCTTTCTGGTCTACCTATAGATACTCCAAATTCAGCTCATTTTTTTTATCATCTTCTTCTTCTGGAGCAAGGCCTGGAGTAGGGGATGGGGTCCATTCGTGTCCAAAGATTCCTTCTAGGGATTTCCCTAGATTTCCCTATGAAAGGAGTAATCCCTGACCCCATCCTGTACAAAGGTATGTGAATTCGCCCGCCTCCTATTATTTGAAAGCAACAGCATTCCTATTTTGCTGTAATTAAAAAAAAAACAAAAACAAAAACAAACCACAACGTCCTCTTTCACTTAAATGTAGTCATTTATTTTTGTTAATTTTTTGAATTATATTTACTTAAAAAAAAAAGTGGAGATCACTTATTTTCAAGGATTTGCTAACAGTTTCACCAAGTATCACAAACCCAAGAAAACGAGCCAACAACATTTGTATGCAAAGCTTCACCTTTCCCTGCTTCTAAAAATTCATACTTCCTTAACAGTTCTCCTCTCAAAGCTCAGAGAATGGAAACCCAAACCCATTGCAGGCAGACCGCCCAGTTCCCTCTGCAACACAGAAACTGAATGAAAACTTTTGTTAAAGGGGGAAAGGATGGAGATGAGAGGACGCTGTGTTTACTTATTGGTGCTTGGTTTACCTAGAATAGTAAACAAGATTTTGAAGGAGACCAAAATATGTCATCCCAAGAGGTGCCTCGAAATTGACGTCAAAATTATTTTGAACTAAGGACACTTAAAAAAAAAAACACAGTGGGTGCAAGAAAGACACTCTGAATATCCCCCTTTTCTTCATAAAAACAGGAGATAAAACCCCCAGATGGAATCCCCATATGGAAGACGTACGTCTTTCCCAAACCAGAAGGAAAGTAATGTTTCTTATCGTCAAGACTGAAAGTTGAGACTGAGGGAATTCTATACACATAGACCACGTTCAAATAATTCCTATCTTTCTTTAGACTCCTCACATAACTGAGTTACTTATCTGTAATCACCTCTAGTTCAACCTAATATAAAGGCGTGTAGGTTTTGCAATTTCTGGGAATCTTCATTTCCTTATGAGGGCTGCTGTGCCACACAAAACTTACGTTGAATAAATCTGTATGCTTTCCTCCTCTTTATCTGTCTTATGTCAACTTAATGCTCAGCCTCAGGGAAGACCCTAAGAGGGGGAAGGTAAATTCTTGCCTCTGCTTCAGTTTCATTAGGTAGGTATGTGTGACAGGGAACAAGTGAGCAGGGGGCCCGAACCAGTGGGCTGTGTCTGTGTTTATCTGCATGGCTACTTTTATTTCATCATGATTTAGAGTTCCACGAAATATGTATTTTTAAGGAATTAACGTGTATTTTTTTCTGCATTTAATTATTTATTTGTTTATTTTCAGAATGGTTTGGTCTGGTCTTTACCAGTCTTTTTTTTTTTTTAAGTTTATTTATTTTTGAGAGAGAGAGAGACAGAGACAGAGAGACAGAGAGAGAAGAAACGAATGAGTGGGAGAGAGGCAGAAAGAGAGGAGACAGAGAATACCAAGTAGGCTCCCCCCACCCCCATGTGGGGCTGGAACTCAGGAACCTAACCATGAGATCATGACCTGAGCTGAAGTCAAAGGTCTGAGGAGGCTTAACATACTGAGCCACCCAGGTGCCCCTGCATTTAATCTTTTAAAAGTCAAATAGTCCTAGAAGGGAAAGGGTCTGGGGAAGGATGTTTCACATGAAAAGACTCAGAAGCAGTCTTCTGAATTCTGCTTGTTCCTCAAGCCCTTCACACATGCCATCCTCCCTCCCATTTCTCCAGAGAAGACGGAACTCCCTTCTCCTGTGAGATGGGGTGGATGGGAACCACTGATCTCATCATTCCACATACAGTCCCAACCATTCCCTGATTTCCTCACTCCCATTTCCTGTACCCCTCATCCTTCTGTGGCATCTCAGACCTGTAATTCTGAGCTTCTATAGGATTCTGCATTTATTTTGCCAACTCCCTTACCATTCTTCTACCCACCCACTGTTCCTCATATTTTGGGAATCTGCACCACATATGTTCTCCGCTATGGCGGCCATGAGAATGCACGTCTCTGTTCTCCTACTTATAAGGGAGTGAATTGACTCAGAGCCTGATGGTCTCTGCTGAGTACTGTCTTTTTTTTTTTTTTTAAACAGGTGTTGCTCTGCTGGGTCGCAGTCTCCTCTCTTTCCTGGATACTGTGTCCTCTCTTATTGCACATTGAGGCCTAGGAATTTATTTTTGGTGGTCACCGTGAGCCCACACAATTCCACAGTGGTGCCATAATCAGTGGCAAAGAAGGAAGGTCAGCTCTCTTCCCTTTGCATTTAATGCAGGCAAATGGCCTGAAAGCAGAGTTGCTTGGACCCAGTGGGTTTAAGTTTAGAAAAGATCTTTCTTCTCCTTATTACTCCTAGTGGTCTCTCTATTGGATGCAGATGTGTGCACAGAGAGCTCAGCTGGGGCCAAGTCCATATGATAGTGATTTAAAAAAAAAAAAATTTTTTTTTAACATTTATTTATTTTTGAGACAGAGAGAGACAGAGCATGAACGGGGGAGGGTCAGAGAGAGAGGGAGACACAGAATCCGAAACAGGCTCCAGGCTCTGAGCTGTCAGCACAGAGCCTGATGCGGGGCTTGAACTCACAGACTGTGAGATCATGACCTGAGCTGAAGTCGGACGCTTAACCGACTGAGCCACCCAGGCGCCCCAATATGATAGTGATTTTGATGTTCTAGAAATTTGTCCCTTTTTTTTTTTAAGTTTATTTATCTTGAGAGGTGGGGAAGGGGCAGAGAGAGAGGGAGAGACAGAGAATCCTAAGCAGGCTCTGCACCGCCAACATGGAGCCCGATGTGGGGTTTGAACCCATGAATTCTGAGATCATGACTTAAGCTGAAGTTGGATGCTTAACCTACTGAGCCACCCAGGTGCCCTGGGGAAATTTATCACTTCTTGTGTTAGCAATCAAAAAAGCCTCCTCTACAGTGTTTTCCAGACTCTAGCTCTTCCTTCTTTCTTCAGCCCCATCTTCATTTTACCCTGGACGTTCTGAAAACATTTTAACTGCCATGGCTCAAAAATCTTCCACATTTCATTGTCTTCATTTTCACATGGGGTGATCCAAACTCCTTCAACTTCATTTAGGGCCCTTTGCCATCTGGCTTCATCCTACTTTTCTGGAAGAATTGCCTACTCTTCCTCTGTGCCAACTCTACTCCGATAGGATTGACACTCATAGCTTCTCAATGTGCTCAGAGTGTTCCTTTCTCCCCCCTCCACATGGTCTCTCTCATCCCCCCAGGTCAAGTCTGAGGCTGTCATTCTCTTCAAAGCATCCCCAGTTTATTCTAATCCAGAGGTCCAGCTATCTGTGGAATTTTCTAGTATTTGTGGCGGTAGCTGCCATTTCACAATTACCCAGGGCCTTGCACTATTTCATGTAGCTCGATACCCCAAAAAACAAACCCCTGGCTAATGTGGATCCATTTCTCTGGGCCTGGACACCGCTGGAGGAAGCTGTGGGATTCCTTGGTGCTGATCCATAATGATGGGTGAGGAGGAGAAGGCAGAGGTGCTGTCTTGGATCTTGGAGAAAGGCCAGAACTGGGCCCCTGCAGCTCTGCAGAGCCAGCACTTTCTAGGACTCGAGCAGCCCTGGCACTGCCCCTGGGGAGCTGCTGTGTGGGCCACACATGTGGTAGTCCCTGCTCTCTGATGGGTTTCTACATCGAGAGAACTTTTTGATCTTTAAAAAAAATTTTTTTTAAATGTTTATTTATTTTTGAGAGAGAGAGAGCAAGCGGGGAGAGGCAGAGACTCCAGGTTCCAAGCTGTCAGCAGAGCCCAATGCCGGGCAGATGGTGGAAATCATGACCTGAGCTAATGCCTACCCGCATAACCTACTGAGCCACCCAGGCACCTGAGAACTTCTTGATATTCAGACTCACCTTAGAGCCTCTGCTCTGTTTGAAACTCCCAGCACCAACATTTTAGCCCAGCTGCCCCTTTTCTTTCAGGTTCCTGTCCAAATAGTCCCATTTCATCCTTATCATATCTAAATTAATCTCACCCAATATCCTCTATGGCATCATCCTGTTTTTCTTCTAGTTTTCATAGTGCTTATCTAAAATTATCATCTGTATTTCATTTTTTGCTTGTTTATTGTCTGCTTCATGTATTTACACAGGCCCTATCAATCCTATTAATTCCTGAATTCCTGGCGAATTCCTGGCGAATTCTCTTTGAGTAAACAGAGTTGTAACTCTTTTTATCTTGGAGGAGGAGGAGGGGAGGTTGTGAGTCAGATGACTACAAACAGTGTCCTGAACTCTATCCATCCTCAGCTGACACCAGAGTTCCAGGGAGAGCCACATCCATGGCTTTCAGGGCCTGGGCAGCCCAGTGATCCTCTAGTTACCCCAGTATATGAGCTCAGTACAACCAGATACCCTGACAATGCTCTAGGGCACTGTTGGCCACAGGGAAACTTTGGCCAGCTGGCCATAGTGCTGGTGGGGGAGCTCCCCAAACTTCCTCTAGGTGTGCAAACTCTAGGCTAGCAAGAGACCATGCTGGGACAGTAGTTATTGAGTACCTTTCATTTTTTTACAAATTAATTTAAATATTTCTTACTTTTTCAACTTTCTCATTGAAGTGTATCTTATATACTGTGAAATTTTACATCTATGTACACCTGTGTAACTGCCACCCAGACCAAGATATATTCATCATCCTAGCAGATTCCTTTATACTTGCTCCCAAGTGATATTCCCCAAGGGTTACTGACCTAGATCCCCATAGATTATTTTTGCCTTTTTTGGAACATCATGTAAAAGGAATTGTACAGTAAGTGTTTCATTTTTTAAAAAGTGGTCATCTAGCCTGACACTGCATGATTAGGAGAGGGTAAGAACTCTTGCACTCTCTCAGTCGGCAGCAATGTGAGTCAGACAGTGCAGGGTTTGAATCATGACTCACTCCCTATATAACCTCTAGCAGCTTATTCAACCTTGTTGACCCTGGGTTTCTTCATTATAAAATTGAGAGAATAATAATTCCTACTTTGGAAAGTTGAGATGAGTAATATATGCAAAGTGCCTCATGCAGTGGCTGACACATAGTGGGTGCTTGATAAATGTGTGTTGGATAAATAAAACTTTATATATATATTCTTTTTTTTAAGTTTATTTTTGATAGAGAGAGAGAGAAAGAGAGAGAGAGCGCGTGCTTGAGCAAGGGAGGAGCAGAGGGAGAGGAGACACAGAATCCCAAGCAGGCTCCACACTGTCAGCGCTGAGCCCAACGGGGGCTGGAACTCATCAACTGTGAGATCATGACCTGATCTGAAATCATGAGTCAGGCTCTTAACCAACTGAGCCACCCAGGCACCCCTATATATATTCTTGGCTATAGCAGGCATTTATTAACTGTAAATCTATTGGCCATGTTCCTGCTTGTAGTATGGATTTCTCCTGTCTTCGTGAACTACCTCCAAGACTTCAGTTTAAGGATAAGGGTGGCCAAGGACTTCTGTAAAGATTTCTTGCACTTTCCAGAATTAAATGTGTGACACTTTGGTTTCCTTCCTTTGGATTTTACCAGCCAAAAACTGCGGAAGGTGGGGGGGGTGGGGTAATGACCATTTCTGGGAAAATGGGCTTATTCAGTATGGACACTTCACTTTAGTACAAGAAACACTTATGGAATTAAGGGCAAAGTTCGATGGTTGTCATTCGTGTTTTATTCGTGCCCTCATTCACACTCACAGGTCAGGCTCAATCTCCGCTGCATTTCACTTTCAAGGCACTGGCTCAGCACGAGGACGGTCCCTTTAAGGCCCTGGAAAGGGTCTCGCTGTTGGTTTCGGCGAGGAAGCCACGCCCCATCACGTGTGCGCAGTCCCAGAGGGGCGGGGCCGGCAGCTCCTCGCTTTCGTCACTTCCGGTTCTCTGTCAGTTGCAAGCGAGCGAGCAGAGAGCTGTTCGGCTGGAAGAGCGGAGCGTGAGTGTTGGGGGCCCCGCCCCCACCCTTCGAGCCCCTGCCCGGCCGATCCCCACCCTCCCGGCGGGGCCGCGAGCCGTTTGCGGCCTCTACACCGCTCGCCGGCGACGGCCGCGGGAAATGGCGGCGCTGCCAGACCTCCCCTTTCCCCGCCTTGGCCTCCCTGGACCTCCTCCTTCGCCGACCCTGCGCCCCATGCGCTGTAGGCCATTCCGCGCCAGAAGCTGGCTCTCGGGAATGGCTCGGGCGCGGCGAGAGCTGCGGCCCCGGGCGGCGGGGTGCGGCCGGGCGGGGGGCGGGGAGCTTTGGGGAGGGGGCCGAGGCGCCCCCGGGACAATGCAGCGGCGGCCCGGGCCACAGCGGGGGCGCGTGCGGAGCCTGCTTTTCCTCAAGGCTTTGCTGGGGCTCTCACCGTGACTCCCAGGGTGGGGGGGCTGTCTAGGGGAGGGAGAGAGCGGACCCCGTCGGAGGAGGGCTGCGGGGGAAGGACGGCTGGTATGTTGGGGGTAGGTAATGCTTCGAGAGAAGAAAATGGCGCTTGGTGCAAGTCCCTCCTCTTCCCATACGGTCTCCTCCGCACTTCGCCGCCTCCCACGCCCCCTCCGACCAACCTGTCTCCCCCCCGCCCCAGCCGTTGCCAGCCCCAGGGTTCCAGCAGTTTCCTGGTGTCGCGCAACCCCCTTTCCCCATGTTGGTGCTCATCACCCTCGTGTAGTACCGAATTCGTGTGCCTTTTAGTCTACGTTTATTTTCACCTCGTCTTTTCTAGTCCTCCACGCCATCATCAGAGAATGAAGATTCGTTTTTTCAGTTGCGTTTTGTATATATTCTACACTAGCATTTTAATACCACCTGCCTGAATTACTAGCCTGCCTTTTTTTTAAGTAAAAATACATTTTGTCAAAAGTTCAAAGTGGCCTTAGTTACCATTATCTTGTTTTTTTGTTGAATGGGCTTCTAATTTGGATTAATTACGAGGTCATTCTTTGAAATGATCTTAGCCCTCCCCTCCCCCCCCCGCAGCTTTTATTAGTAGACCGTATAGTTATGCTTGATTATTTCAAAGTGAAAAAATAGGTTATGTTCAATTTAATTACCTTTAAAAAAATGTTTCTTGGCATTATTAGCTGCTAGCATAAAAAAAACTTAAATTGATTTTGGAGTTTAGGATGTAAAATGGAGGCAGTAACAGGATTAGTACATAAAACATGGTTCAGAACATTGTTGGTTCCACCTGAGTTTACTCTTCTCATCAGGAAATTACCAGTTAAAATCAACATGGCTGGTTGGGTATGTTTGAGCTTTTTGAAATTAGTGGCTAGAATTGGAATGGATGGCCCACTTCTTTTACCTTGACCTCCTATTGTGGAATACATTCAATGTCAGTGTAGAGACAGGTTTAGTCTAGAGAGCTAGATTATGATATTTTGAGGAGAAAATGAGGTCTTTTTTCCTTTATTCAACATTTAACAGACTTTGTTGTATATATTGGGGCCTTTAGGTTATACAAAAATTAATAGGACCCATCCTTTTTGGACAGAAAGCAAAAGATTTTTTAATAAGTGGTTTACCACTTGGTTTTATAAAGTGCCTTGAAAAGAAGTACAGCATGCCTTGGAATTCCTTGAAATTTGGGCTTTAGCTTTTTTTTCTTTTCTTTCTTTTTTTTTTTTAATCACTGCAAAAGTAGAGAAACAAGGCCCTCTGTCTGGCTGTGCTCAGTAAACCTCCACTTGAAAGCAAGGGATTGGCCTATGTATGTACCTCTGGGGAACTAGGGCCATAGTAGGAATTTGAGAAAAGGTGTTGCCCCTCCCATAAGCAGATTCTTCAGAATTTAGTTATATTCCAGAGAAAAAAATCAGTGTAAAATGTAATGAATTGTAAAAATTACGTATAACTTTGTGAACTCTGAATAGGTGCTTGTTATTTTGATGGCATGGTCAAAAAGCCAAAGAGCATGAAGGACATACACAAAATGTGAAAAAATAGGATTATACTGGAGAGTGAATTAGCTATTGACATCTGTATAGTGCAGCTCTTCTCCATGTTGGGTGGATAATTCCGTTAGATCTTATGAGTGAGAAATACAAAGCAGTATTGAGGATATTCCTACTTCCTGGTTTTAGCAGATTGCTGTCACCTGCCTTCTTGCAATTTTTCCTACCCATAAACTTCTAACCTCTCTAAAATGCAGTATAAAAAGACCCAATGGCTTTGAGAAAGAGGTGTAGGAGTATGAGAGGTGTGTGACATTTTACTTCTTTCTCCTTGCTGGGTTCTTGGTGTTATTTTCAACTCAGAAGAGCATAGATTAAGAGTATAACTTGTAGCATTGTGCTTCGTGTCACAATTCCAGTACCACAAAACGATAGAACCATGGAACTTCTTAAATTTTTGCTTGGGAGAGATTAAGCTGGAGGTAATCGAATAATTTGTTAATTATATAATGTATTTGTCTTGCAGAATGCCTAAGTCAAAGGAACTTGTTTCTTCAAGCTCTTCCGGCAGTGATTCTGACAGTGAGGTTGACAAAAAGGTGACTATTAATGCAAGTCATTTCTGTGATACTTAATTCAGCAGTATTGCCCACATCCAGTTCTAAAGGACAGCAAAGCATATCAGAATGGTAAAAAGAGAGCTTGGACGGGTGTTTCTGAAAGTGCAAATGGTTCTGGGACCACTTGACCAAAGTGCCTAGGGTACTTGTTCATGCACACTCCTGGCCCCTAAATCAGACTTGAGCAAGTCTTTGGACCTGAACAAGTCTCCCACTGAGGACTTCTAGGAACACTAACTCTGCAGAACTACCACCTTATTCCCTAGGGGGAATAGCATTAGAAATAGGCCAAAGCCGCTATTTGCTTTATTTGGAAATCTGCCTAATCTGTAGGTATTGTGTGTTGTAGTTGAACTAAATTACCTGAACTCTGAATGCAGGTGTCAATTTTGGCAGTGTCCTTGGCCACTGATGTTTATCCAGCCCACTAGGATTACTTCAAATGTAGGCTTGGTACATGTTAAGTTAGAATGTTATTTACTCTGGTCTCCTCCTTTTAGTGAAATCAACACCCAGCAAAGCTAACGTGAAATAACCCATTTTGACAACAGGCTTTTTCTACATTAGTTGACACCTGTGCTGGAAGCTGTGCATTCTGCTTACCTGAGCAGCTCACATTGTAGTCCGAGCTTCCTTCCATGCAGAACTTTTTATTTCCTAGAAGCTTACATAATTATGTCTCTGAGTTTAGTTGACAGTGTTAGTTAAAAGAGCTTATGGGAGAATCTTGGAGAAGATGGATCTTTAGGGAAATAAAGAATATATCATGTAAAGCTTGAAATGAAGCCTCAAAGAGCATACATAGCTGTACTGCAGAAGGAAATATGTCTTAAATTCTTATTTGCATTTGGTATGGCATTTGATTATGTTCATTTAGCAAATTTTTATTGAGTGTTTATGTGCCGGCCATGTGCCAATCCCTGGGGAGTATCCAGACCCTGATACAAAGAATAATCACTTTCTGCTTATTGAGCTGAATTGATTTTTGCCATTTGTCCCAAATAGTATTCTTAATCCTGTAAGCACTTAAATTAAATACATTCACTTTTGGGGCACCTGGGTGCCTTGGTTGAGTGTCCGACTTCAGCTCAGGTTGTGATCTCGTAGGGTTCGAGCCGTTGGTCGTGCTCTGTGCTGACCGCTCAGAGCCTGGAGCCTGCTTCAGATTCTGTGTCTCCATCTCTCTCTGCTCCTTCCCGCTCATGCTCTCTTAGAAATAAACTTAAAAAAAATTAAATGCATTCACTTTTTCAGTTATATGCATACGTACATTATATTTTATCTAGTTTCATCTAATTTAGTAAGACAACACGTCAGTTTGTACTTTCCACCAAAAGGAACACGACTGCCCTCTCCTGTTTAGGTTGGGAACTCCACTAGTTTTCATAGGCGTTAGCTCATTTTAAGAACCAGGCTATATAAAAAGTTTTTACAATAATGCTGTTTAATTTAAAACGTTGTTTTGATTTTGAATAGTAGTCTAAGCACATTGCTGTCCACCTTTGGTGATTTTTTTTTTTTTTTCTGATGAGGAAGTTCTTGAATTGTTGACTTCTAATGCTCAGTACGAAATAGCTTTCTTAGGTTTGTGTACTCATAAATTTTTCTTTCTTTTTTTAAAAGTTTATTTATTTGTTTATTTTGAGAGAGAGAGTGCGCACATATGTGCATGAGCAGGGGAGGGGCAGAGAGAGGGAGAGAGAGAATCCCGAGCAGGCTCCATGCTCTGCGTGGAACCCGTCTCGGGGCTCGATCCCATGAAATGTGAGATCATGGCCTGAGCTGAAATCAAGAGTCAGATGCTTTAACTGACTGAGCTACCCAGGTGCTACATGTACTCATAATTTTCAAAGTCAATTTAAGTCCCTTTTGGAATAGGCAGCGCATGAATAACATATCCTAGATTGGAATAAGTTGGTTGTATTTTTACGAATTAATATATTTTCTTTGTAAAAAAAATTAGTAGCTGACTAACTTTAATAGACTTGTGGTTTCTAAAAGTTTATTCAAAAGCAGCAGACCCCCCCCATTTTTTTTCTTCCCAGAGAAATCTGATGTGCATATCTGGTCTATTAAAGAGTTGTGTCTCTGGTTATTACCTCTTTGATGCCTGAAGTGACTTTTGGGCTCTTGGGAACACATTTTGAAGACACTGTGTTAGATATTAGGTTAATTCCATAGTTCTCTTGTCAAGTGAAACTTGCCTGTGTGTGTTTTTAGGATTCCTCTGATCCTTTAAGTCCTAAGGAGTCAGGAAGTGTTTGAACCTGAAATGTGTTTTATTCTTATGTATGCAGATTTTAACCATTATTCTTGTTTTTCTTTCAAGTTAAAGCGGAAAAAGCAGGTTACTCCAGAAAAACCTGTAAAGAAGCAAAAGACCGGTGAGACTTCAAGAGCCCTGTCATCCTCTAAGCAGAGTAGCAGCAGCAGAGATGATAACATGTTTCAGGTAATTTCCTTAGATCCAGAGGAATTATTATCTGGCTTGATCTGATGAATGTTGAAAGTACTATAATCCTGCATAATAATTTTTAATGTTTCTTATAATCATCTTCTATTCGTTGAAATGTAAGAGCAAGTTTGTAGAAATGAAAGTAATTTATATGCTGCTAGATTATTGTTAAAGTCTAGAAACTTGTGGTTTGGCTAAGTGTAAAACAATGAATTTAAAATTATGGACATCCAGGGGCTCCTGGGTGGCTCAGTTGGTTAAGCGTCTGACTTCAGCTCAGGTCATGATCTCACAGTTCATGAGTTTGAGCCCCGTGTCTGTGCTGACAGTTCAGAGCCTGGAGCCTGCTTCAGATTCATTCTCTCTCTCTCTCTCTCTCTCTCTCTCTCTCTCCCCCCCCCCCCCCAAAATAAACATTGAAAAAAAAAAAGATTTTAAAGTTGTAGGCATTCAGAAACAGATTGAGAACTGCACATTTAGGAAGCAGTTTGAATGCAGGGCTTGATCTCATGAACCTGTGAGGTCATGACCCAAGCTGAAACCAAGAGTCGAACACTTAACCAACTGAGCCACCCAGGCATCCTTGAGTTGTTCATTTTAGCCATTCTGACCGGTGTGAGGTGGTATCTCATTGTGGTTTTGATTTGTATTTCCCTGATGATGAGTGATGTGGAGCATCTTTGCATGTGTCTGTTAGCCATCTGGATCTTCTTTGGAGAAATGTCTATTCATGTCTTCTGCCCATTGCTTCACTGGATTATTTATTGTTTGGGTGTTGACTTTGATAAGTTCTTTACAGGTAAAATAGGTATATATTTTGAATCTACTGATGGCCTTGAAAGACAGTGCCAGGATTAAGGTTAGAATAGGAAAATAGAAGTTGGATATTTTTACTCACTTTTTGCCTAGTTATGTGTGTGGATGAAAATAGACACATGATGGTTATACTTACTACTGTATTGAATATGGAATATGCTAAAAGAGATTTCAGGTGCACTGATCACACAGAAAATGGTAACTGAAATGATATGTTAATTATCTTGACTAGTAATCATTTCACTATGAATAGATCACATCTTCATGTGGTACACCTTAAATGTACACATTTTTTGTTAAAAAATATTAAAAATTTAGACAAAATGCAGATGGATTAGTTATAAGTTTTAGTCTTCTGACTTGCTTATAGCTTAGGGGAGCAGACTACTTTGATAGAGAACATAAGTCAGTATATGCAAGGAAGAATTATGAAAGGGCCCTCATTTCTTTAAGTTTGAATGCTGTTTTTTTGTTTGTTTTTTTGAATGCCTCCTGTACATCAGGCCTTGCTAAGTTCTGGGTAAGCAGTAATGGTCCCAGTAGACATGGTCTCTGGTTTTGTGGAATTTATAGGGATAAATATTATACTAATAAACATACATATATATGTATATGTATACATATAAGTTATGTTAAGGGCTGAGAAATAAAAGGGTAGGTTATTATGAGAGAGAAGGTGCTCTGGGAATCTCTCTCTAAAGAAGTGACATTTGAAGCTTAAGACATAAAGGAGGAGCCAGTCATGAAATATACGAGAGAGGGAATCCTTTCTAAAGTAGAGAGGCTTGTGCAAATATTTTGTGGCTGGAGCCTAGGAAACCTGGTTGAGAATGTAGATGATCTGGTTGGTAACGAGGGTGAGGGACCAGGTCTTGCACTCTTTGAGTTTTATTCTAAGTGCTGTGGGAAGTTTCCTTAAGGGTCAGAATGAAATGTGGAATCTGCAAGAGAAGCATCCCGTCCTTTCATAGACCTTCTTGTAGAGAATGGACTTTCTTCTTGTGGAGAATGAAGTGCTGCATTGGAATATTTTAACTTAATGTTTGCAATAGAGGTAAAAACTTTCGAGGATTTGGGCAACTATCTATCTTGGACTTTCTCTGATTAGTTCTTGTTTACCGTTTGCCTGCCTTTGTCTGTGTAATGAAAACATCTGTAGCATTTTAATGGATTTTATCTTGTCTATTGAAGAAACAGGATCCACATTTAGAGATTTTATTATGTTAGAGCAGTTTGGGGAAAACCACATCTATTTTTAGGGGGTGGTTATCTCATCAAAAAAAGTGGGTTCAGTTTTTAAAACCTCATTTGGAAAGCTTCCTGAGCCTCATAAAGCTGTAAGATTCCTCACTCTTTTGAAAGCGCCTCTTGGTTTCTCTAGGAGGAACTATATATTTTATTTTCAAAGTGACTTTTCACAGACCTTAGTAGTGACAGGCATTCTACAAGATAATCTTTAATTTTGTTGCTGTTATAGGTTTTTCTTTGAAATGGTAATTTGGCCATAGAAAAATATTTTGGTGATAATACTGAATTTTAATTGGCTTAAGAACACAGTAGAGTACATTGGTTATATAAATATAAAATGAGAACTTCATTTTTACTTATAATAATGGTTTGACAATTTTATTAATATTTTATTTGAAAATTTTTTTTTCCTAGAATTTTTATAGTTTTAACCTTCAGGTTTAGGTCTATGATCCATGTAGAATTAGTTTAGTTTTTCTGTGTATGGTGTGAGATAGAGGTTGAACTAATTTCTCCCCCCCATGGAGATATTCTTAGAGTTATTAAATCAGTATTGTAAGTCCCAATGAACAGTTCCACTATGAGAATTATTCTGGCCTTATCTAATTTATCCATTAAAACAGTTTACTAAGAGCCCAGTATGATAGGCACTAGGGGGTTTCAAGAAGACTGATTAAAAAATAAGCCATTAAAAGTGACCATAAGATCACTGGTGACTAATTTAGTGTAGGCAGTGGGGATTTAATTAGTAGAAACAGGGGCACCTGGGTGGTGCAGTCAGTTGAGCGTCCGACTTCAGCCAGGTCACGATCTCGCGGTCCGTGAGTTCGAGTCCCTCGTCAGGCTCTGGGCTGATGGCTCAGTGCCTGGAGCCTGTTTCCGATTCTGTGTCTCCCTCTCTCTCTGCCCCTCCCCCGTTCATGCTCTGTCTCTCTCTGTCCCCCAAAAAATAAATAAACGTTGAAAAAAAAATTTTTTTTTTAAAAAATTAGTAGAAACAGTATTCCTCTCCTTTCAAAATTTAGCAATAAATGGAAGAGGGAAACACGGAGAAAGTTTACAAAATGCAGGTTAGGGAAAATGTTTTCTAGAAGAGGGGAATGAGCATGTTAAGAAATGGTAGGTATGAAGCCAGTGAAATGGGAAAGAACGTGTATGAAAGAAACGGGATAGAAAAAGTAAAGAAAGTTAACTGATAATGATGTGAGTACAGAGAAGAAAGATTTGAAGGCACTTAACCCGTACCCAGTGAACTTCATTTCTCCATAAAGCATGGGGCATACCCTGGAATTAGGGGTATACCAGCAGGACAAGAAACTTAACTTGAAAATGGAAAACTAAAGGAAAATGCACAAGACCTAGCTGAGACCAGAAAAAGCAGTCTAAAAGGACACAGGCAAGATGGAAGCCATTAATATGTACTGGCTCAGCACAGCTGTGATTCTACTACAGTAATAACTTGTATCCCCGTGAAAAGGATTATCTAATAATCAAGGGGCCCTGGTTCGAAGGGAAAGGAGCATAACCGAACCCCAGATCTTTAGATGTTGATGTAAGCACAAAAATCATAGCTGGTTTTTAGTCAGTAAGCCTGAAGAGTAGTTTCAGAATGAGTAAGAGATGGGCAGGTGTTAAAAGTTTTGATCAGAAAGTGTGACTTCTTAGTTTAAGTGCTAGATAGTATATTACAGCAGTATAAGACATCCTGGAAAGTGCTTACAGACACTTTGTTGAGTAAATTGTTTTCCTTTGTAGTTTGTTAAGCACAGTGTAAGGTTTTTGAAAAATAGTTTTCTGTGGGTAGTTTTAAGTTCTTACTTTGAGACTATGGGTGAAGTATATTAAAGATGTTATTTGAAATGAGTGTCTAAAAGGAAAAGCTTTCTCATGTTACTATTGACCGGATCTCTGGACTTTTAGAATGGTGTATTGCTGTTGGAGTCTATGGATTCCTACTGGTTGTAGTTTGTACTGCAAAACTTTGCTTTCTAATGATTTTTATTGTGGTAAAAATAAAAAAACACTTTACATGGAATTTGCCATTTTAACCATTTTTAAGCATACAGTAGTGTTAAGTATGTTTATATTATTGTGAAACAGATCTCCAGAACTTTTCATTTTGCAAAACTTAAATAACAACTCCCCTTTACCCCCTCCCCAGGCCCTGATAACCACCATTCTACTTTTTGTCTCTCTGAATCTGACTAGTCTAGGCATTTCTTAAAAGTGGAATCATATAGTATGTATCTTTCTATGAGTGGTTTCTTTCACTTAGCGTATGTCAGCAAGGTTCATCCGTGTTGTAGCATGTGATTTCCTGTTTGTTTATTTATTTATTTATTTATGAGAGTGTGAGCAGGGAGGGGCAGAGGGAGAGAAAATTTTTTTTTTTAATGTTTGTCTATTTATTTTGAGAGAGAGAGAGAGAGAGAGAGAGAGAGAGAGGGAGGGAGAGAGAATCCCAAGCAGGCTCCGTGCTGTCAGCGTGGAGCTTGATGTAGGGCTTGATCCCACGAACCACGAGATCATGACCTGAGTCGAAATCAAGAGTCAGACACTTAACTGACTGAGCCACCCAGGTGCCCCTAGGATTTCCTTTTTTTAAGGCTAATACTCCATTGTATGTATATAACACATTTTGTTTATGTCAACATTTAGGTTGCTTCCATCTTTGGGGTGCTGTGAGTAATGCTGCTGCAAACATGGGGGTACAAATAAATATCTTCTCAAGACCTTGCTTTTATTTCTTTTAGGTACATACCCAGAAGTGTGGCTCCTAGATCATTGCTAGATCATGTATTAGTTCTGTTTTTAATTTTTTTGAGGCATCTCCATACCATTTTCCATAGTGTTCCTCTGTTTTACTAATGATTCCTTTAATGTGAAAATGATTGGAAGGGTCAGATGTGCTTCATTTAATTCCGTCTTTTTAAGAAAGATTTTTTGAGTGACATTTCCTTTGGTTGTAGTTTCGATATTCAGAATAGTAGTAAATATAAATATGGACATCACTCTTGAATACCTTTCTATGTTTTTTTTTCTTTGGCAGATTGGGAAAATGAGGTATGTCAGTGTTCGAGACTTTAAAGGGAAAGTCCTAATTGATATTAGAGAATATTGGATGGATCCGGAAGGTGAAATGAAACCAGGAAGAAAAGGTGAGATTTAATTTCCTGAATTTGGTCCTGATATTAGGACTGAACTAAAAATTATCTAAGTAACGTATCTTACTTGAAATTGAAATAATGTTTGGCAGTGCATTGGGAGGATCTTCATTCAGTTGAGTGTTCTGTAGTCTTTTTGGACATGACACTTCCTTCAGTCACCT
Source organism: Lynx rufus (assembly GCF_022079265.1). Lineage (NCBI taxonomy): Eukaryota > Metazoa > Chordata > Mammalia > Carnivora > Felidae > Lynx > Lynx rufus. The sequence goes on along the minus strand of NW_025814823.1, from coordinate 213,489,274 downwards.
GTCTTAAATAATTGTTGGAATAAAACCCAGAAGAAAGAATACCCCTAATATCATTTCATTTGGCTGCTAATTTGTTTGGCTATTTTTTTTTTTTTTTAATGTTTGTTTATTTTTGAGTGGAGGAGGGGCAGAGAGAGAGGGAGACAGAGGATCCAAAATAGGATCCGTGCTGACAGCAGAGAGCCTGATGCGGGGCTCGAACTCTCAAACTGCAAGATCATGACCTGTGAAGTTGGATGCTTAACCAACTGAGCCGCCCATGTGCCCCTGCTTGGGTGTAACTTTAAAAAAAAAAAAAAGTTTATCTGAATTCTTAAGTAGTAGGCACTATCTGAGAAGTTGTAAAAATTGGAATGAAAAATTCTGGTTTATAGTGTTTCCTTTTGGTTCATCTTCTAAAGGATATTCTTTAACGGGGCGGGGGGGGGGGTGGTGGGTGGGATCCTTTTACTGGGTCTTTGTCCTCTTTCCATTTATGTTGCATCCCATCCCAAGCATATCAGCATCATAGAAGCATACTGGATTTTTTCACCAGATTTATAGCTAGAGAACATTTATATGGATTAGCATAAATTCCTATATTTGGGTAGTTAGCTGCTTTAGGTTGATCCTTAGCTAATAATAAAAGGCCTCTTTATCTTCTACTCTGCCTGTTTGTGATTTTGAAGGTACTGCTTGTTTGCTTCATGTGGGTTTTGGGTTTACTAAACCTAACGTTTGTTTTCATACCCTTTAACATTTTCTTGTTCAGGTCGTTTCTGGCTCATTCAGGTTGTTTCATTGTGGGCAATGCCACATTTCTTGTTTCTGCAAACATTTACTAAAATAATTTGATCAGCTTAAAGTCTTTCCAAGGTGTTGATGCATTATGTTCTTCTGCCTTCCTCTCACAATTTCATGGCCTCCCAGCAGTTTTCTGAAAAATACACTCATTCTTCCAATTCTAGTTTATTTCTCTATTTACATGGGTCAGGTATTAGAACATTGGAAGTTCCAAGTTCAAAATACTTTCTGTTTATAGTCTTACATCTTAAATAGAAAAGACATGTTATTAACTAACATTTTAAGTGTTTACTTATGTGTCATGTGATACACTTAGCTTTTTATTCAGATTAACTAATGTATTGGTTCTCAACACCCCTTTGAGGTGTAAATAACCATTTTACTGGTGAGACCAAGGCTCAGAGGTAATGACAGTTTTCTAAGGTGACATTAGTGATTGGGAGGCAGTGATAGAACCCTGACAGCATGATTACAGAATGCATTTTTAATCAGTACATACATTCTGAGAAGTTCTGTATGGGTCACGTCCCAGGAATTTTTCCAAAGTGAAATGAAGGTTTCTGGAATAACTCAGCACAAAGTCATTCACCTTGAGTTCCTGTAAAAATTTGAGCAAATGTTGGAACCAACTGGATATAGAAATGGAGTGTCACATATGAAATCTGGACCTGGCCACTTAGCCTGCTAGTTTACAAACTAGCAGATTAGCTTGTGAGGTGCATCTTCAAATCATTTGTTCTCACGGGGTATAGTAAGTATTGTGCAGGATACAGTGTTGGAAGTAAAACTAGATATAAGACTGGTCTTGGTTCAGGTAATTGTGATGAATATGTAATTAACAAATTAAGAGATTTGACTCTCAGTATGGTTCCATTGTGCCTTTCAAAGTGACAGCTGTTGATAAAGCAGTATTTTAGTTGTAAGTATGAAAATCATCAAGAAAGCATAAATAGAGTTTCAACTTTTAATTTTTAAAACTTTGTTTTAGGTATTTCTTTAAATCCTGAGCAATGGAGCCAGCTGAAGGAACAGATTTCTGACATTGATGATGCAGTAAGAAAACTGTAAAATCAGAGCCATATAAAACCTGTACTGTTCTAGTTGTTTTAATCTGTCTTTTTACATTGGCTTTTGTTTTCTAAACGTTGTTTTCCAAGCTATTGTATATTTGGATTGCAGAACAATTTGTAAGATGAATACTTTTTTTTTAATGTGCATTATTAAAAATGTTCTGAGTGAAGCTAATTGTCAACTTTATTAAGGAGGATTGCTTTGTGCCCGCCACCTAGTGTAAAATAAAATCAAGTAATACAATCTTAACTGTTGTGGCCTTTTTTGATCAAAGGAGTTGGTACTGTTTAAGGCCAAAAGTAACAGTTTATAGACCTGTTAATTTCAACTTGGCTTTTACATTCAAAAGGATTTGTATTGCATTGGATTTATAAACTCTGACTTGTGAAATCCATAGTTGATCTGTTTTCTTCCAGCTCAATGTCTAGACTTGTTGTATTTTTCCACCCCAGTTGATACTTCACTTTCCCTTTTTTTACTTCATTTTCCTTTAGTAACTTAACTTGTCATGTTCAGTTTTCATTTCACTTTTTGCTCTTTTTCTTGAATATATTCTAATTTGGAAAGTCAGTGAAACTGTCAAAATGTTAGTTATCTCAATAAGGTACTTGTAATTAAAATATTATATGAGAGCTACAATCACTAATTCTACTGTATTAAATATTAGGAGATATAGTTTGATAAAAAAAAAACATGGCTTGTATGAAAACTGAACAAGTAAGTGTATGTCGTTACCTGTAGCGTTCTGTGTAGTTACCTTACTGCTTAGTCTGCAGAGAATAGTGACTTAGATGTCTGATTTGCTTTCACTTATTAAACATGTTCACCATGGGATGATGTCTATAAAATCAGATACTGTTATATTAGATTAGGATTTAATAAAAATTGTGAAAGCTTATTGGCCTAACATTTTATTTTGTAACATGGAGTATATATATAGCCAGAGATCTCACTGAGCTTTACTGTCGTAGTAATGTGGTCAGTTTTTGGAGGAAAGAGTAGATAGAGCATATTCTTACTGGCCTTTTCTTAGTAGGCTTGGTTCTTTTGCAGTTTTATCTCTCGGATAGTAGTGTTCTAGACTTAATGTTAAGTTTTAGCAGGTACTCTGAAGTGATTTTCACTGAACCATAGTGATGAAGCAGATCCAGATTGAGGCACAAATTTCAGGGGCTTTGCAGCAATAAATAGGGCATGGTGTGCCTTAGGTAAAGAATGTAAAGGAGCTATAACTGAAATTGAAGAAGGTGGCAGTGAAGAGGAAGGAATTCTCTTCACACTAAATGATAACACGTGATATTTTGATCACATTGATAGGACACAGTTCTAAATGGAATGGTAAAAGAAACGTTTAAAGACATGAAAAATTCTTGTTAACAAATTACATATTTTTGGTAGCTAATCTTAAATGGTTTACTGCCATATCAGAGAGTTGCACTATTATACCAACTTTGATTACTGCATCTAAAACATTTTATAGTAGAATTGTCAAGGACTTGATTTCAAAACCAGCTGCCAGGACACATACAGTTACTAAATTTTTTTTCTGGCAGCTGTTCTAAGTCTGTTTTTACATTTTTTAGATGATTTTTTAGTGTTTTTAGCAGTAGCCCTAATAGGTGCATAATTGGGGAAGTAAATCCTCTCTTCTGGTATTTTAGCATCCAAATAATAGGTACCAAAAGTCTTCAAAATGGTATTTTAGACAAATCACGCTTGATTGATAATTTCCCCTTATTTGGGAATATAAATGTGTTCTATTAACTTAATTGGGTGAATTTGTAAAGTATTCCTAGATATGTATACAAGAAAGGGTAGTTAGAACACAGAGCTTTGATTTCGGTGTAGTTGAAGGAGTAGTGGGTATATTTCCTAGGTATGTATGAATTCAGGGTGCCGTGTGCATTTTGAACCAATCTGCTGATACAGAGGTGGTGCTGAAATCTACTACCTAGGCATTTTGTAGCTGTATAGCATTAGGTCATTAAAACCTTCATGTAAGGAGAGTTTCCCTGGCAGAATTTGATAGGTTGACTGCTAAATTCATTCAAATCTACTACTGGATATGCAATACACAGACATTATTTGTCTTTTTTTGGGTGCAGGAAACGATGAGAACTGGGTGTAAAAGAAGAGAGCAATTAACTGTACCGAAAAGAGAAGATAGGGGACTGATGTTTTCTGTTTAAACTTCTCTTCCTGGTAAGGTTTCTTCCAGGAAGAAAGCTTGGCATTTTGAGACAGCAGTTTCTTACTTCGTGATGCCAGAATGGATTTAATTGATGCCAGATCCGAGTGTAGTTGTAGCAGGGTGTTTCTAATGGGGTTTTCCCTCTTTGTCTTTTAAAGTATGAGTGGCATTTGACCAATTTCCAATGCCCTTGGTGTTTTAAAGAAAACCACTAAAAAAGAAAAACTCTTAATAATTTGATTATTCTCTTTTGCTTCTTAAATGCTTTTGAAGAATACTCCTACCTCATTAGCCAGTCAAGTTGCTGTGGTGATGTACCTATTTCTACATAGGAGAAAAGACTTAGGAAAAAAAGTATGTTCATCCTGGCTTGGCTATTGAGGGGAAAAGAGAAAGAATTGGGTGTTACTTAGGTGTTCCTGACACTTAAAAGTCAGAAGAGCACTATAAAAGTTTGAAAATTTAAAAAAACACTGGCTGATATTTTGGTGTCTCCTGAAATTCTTTGCTATTTACTTTTTATGGAAATTAATCCAGTGAAAAACTTGAAAGTTTTTTTTTTTCTTTTTTTAAGCGGTATTTTCCAGATAAAGACTAGGGGTAAACATTCACATAGTCACAAATATGTAATTTTGTAATTGTGGAATAACCTGTATGCTTTGTTTGGTACATCTTCCATGGAGAGTCAATGAATACAATACTCCATCTGTGAATATTTTAAATGTTGAAATAAAAATAAGAAATGTGCCCTATGTGTCATCCCAGTTTCACAGACCTAAAGATGAATGGCTTAGTTATTTGCTGAATGGATTTTGTTAACAAATAGAATGCCTTTCTGTGTGAATGCTTCTGGAATGTGAATTCGCCTTAGCGTGTTAAATCTTCTGAGGACCTCTGGGATGGGACGGGATGGGCCAGGCAGGTTGGGGTGGAGTGGGCCTGTTTTTCCCATCTCTCTGATCCAGATGGGAAAATGCAAATACTGAGGTGTACACAGCCCCCCTCTCTCTCTCTCTCTCTCTCTCTCTTTTAAAGTTTATTTATTTTGAGAAAGTGCACAAATGGTGGGGAGGGTGAGAGAGGAGAGAGAAAATCCCAAGTAGGCTCCAGGCTGTCCACACAGAGCCCAATGTGGGGATCTCATGAACTGTGAGATCAAGACCTGAGCCAAAATCAAGGGTTGGACCCAGGTGCTCCTCCCCGCCTTTTTTGTAACTTTATGAATGTTTTGCAGTCTAATTATTCCTTGGTATACTTAACTGTATTGCCTACTGGACTCCTTTGAATACTTTAAACTTATACTTTTGTTTAGAAAGCATCTCCCCCCCCCTTTTTTTTTAAATATTTATTTTTGAGAGAGCAGGGGAAGGGCAGGGAGAGAGAGGGAGACAGAGGATCTGAAGTGGGCTCCTCGCTGATAGCAGCGAGCCCAGTGTGGGGCACAAACTCAAGAATGGCAAGATCATGATCTGAGCCAAAGTCAGATGTTTAACTGACTGAGCTAACCCGGTGCCCCTCTTTTTTCCTTCTTGATTAGTGCTTTTGCTTTGTTTTGTATTGAGATCTCATTGTGTAGATTTCTGTCGAGGGGAACTTAAACAGTGATAGGAAGATCATGGAAGACTACTCATAACTCTTCTTGCTCCGCCTAATTGACTGTAAATTTGCTCTTTAGTAAAACCTACTGACTCCATCCAGTCAAGGAGGAATCAATAGTACTTGGAATTTATGCAGTTAATCACTGACTGCAGTTTTGTAGCATGGCTCAAAGGGGAGTTAAGGGATTAAAAAATGGGTTTAAGGGGCACCTGGGTGGCTCAGTTGATTGAGCGTCTGACTCTTGATTTTGGCTCAGGTTGTGATTCCAGGGTTCTGGGATCAAGCCCCACCTCAGGCTCCACACTAAGTGTGGAGTCTGCTTGAGATTCTCTCTTCCTCTGTCCCTCTCCCCAGCTCACATGCTCTCTCTTAAAAAAAATCATATGGAATTATTTACTGTGTAACAGTTCATCCAAGACAGCCCATCTTAGTAGAAGATCTTGCTACACAGGACCTTTCTCCAACTCGCTTTACCTAAGTCGTTTACAGAGTTCAGACTGTCCCAGACCTGGTTTTACAGCCATTTCAGCCCTAGATTAACAATGGCCTATTGTTTCTAAGTAAAGGGATACACAACTCTTTCTCATTTCACTCTTGGGCTCTTGATTGAATTTAAATAGTTTATCTTTTTGGGTGACTTTTTTTAGCTTGGAAAGGATTTTAGGCCACTTCCTTTCTTTCACTCTACCAGGAAAAACACTTGTTGTGAATCTCAGTTGGATGCTATATCTATACCAGGGTAACAAAAACACTGTGCAAAGTGCTTCTCCTACCACCCATGCTAGAATTTCACTAGAATTGTGCATGTAGTCGCTCATGTGTCTTGGAAAGCGATGTGAAGTTCCAGTTTGGCCCTCTTCTAAATAAGACAGTCTTCTAATAGCTCCTACTCTAGCTCCCTCTCGCCGCCCTCCCCAAATACATAGTTGTTGGAAGAATGGCACATACATTGTGTATTCTGTGTGCCATTTAGCCCTTCGCCTAGAGGCCCATTCAGATTCTGCTGATTGTTGGAATAAGGTCTTCATAGAGAAAGCTTCCAACCCATTTCATAGTTGTGTCTTTAGTCTTCATTCTGACATGGCTTTTCAGGTTTTCCTTGACTTACAACCTTGACATTTCTGCAGATGTAATTTGTAGGTCACTGGTGGTGTTGATGGTGTTGACCAGGGCAGGGAAGACTGAGGCTGGGTGAATGGGGAGTGGAGACTCAGCAGCTTGGCTGTGAAGGGTAACGAGAAATGAGAGGGTGGCTGTGGAAGGGTGTGGGGCAAGGGAAGGCTGTGTGTGACTGAAACAGTGTGACATCTAGGTATGGCTGTGTTCAGTGCATGTTTAAGTTGACCTTTGTGGTTCTGGTGACTTCTTCCTAAGTGCTTTCCTGAACCATGAAAAAATATGTATGTACTCTACTCCATTTTGCTATGAATATGATTGTTTTGGTTCTTTTTTTTTTTTTTTAAACGTTTATTTTTTGAGAGACAGAGACAGAGCATGAGTAGGGGAGGGGCAGAGAGAGAGGCAGCCAATGCAGGCTCTAGGCTCTGAAGTGACAGCACAGAGCCCGACATGGGGCTCGAACTCAGACCATGAGATCTTGACCTGAGCCGAAGTTGGATACTTAACCGACTGAGCCACCCAGGCGCCCCTGGTTCTCACTTTTCACTCCTCCAGCTCAGCTGCTCAAGTTTGGAGCATGAACTTGTCCAGCAGTGCGTGCCGGCCACTGCGGTCATGCTCGGTGCATGGGCCTGTCACGGGCCTCCCTCATTTACTGTTTTTGAGGCATGAGTTCTCTTTCCTCTCTTCACCACCATTGGCCTTGGAAGATAATAAAGGAGAAAGTACATTTTCATTTCTTCGTGCTTGAGTGTTACAAAATGGTGAAAGGGTGGGAAGGTTTATAGTAGAAATCTGAAGATTTTGAGGAATTTGAGGGTTTCAGCCTGGATCCAGGGTCAAAAATCCTTCCTGGTGGTCAGGTTTGAAGACCAACCCTTTATATTATTAATTGGGAAGTAATTTCAGAAGCTTTATTTTCCTTAAAATTCTTTGCTTGGAAACCAAGGTCTTTTGGTATCCAAGCACTCATAAATCTGTTTTTGATCTAAGACTTGTTTTTTTCTGAATATGGGGGAAAATGCTTCTTGCTCGCTCTAGAGTCATTAACTAGTAGGCAGAGAAAGCTTTCAGAAACAATTGAGAACATTTTCAATGCATTAGAGTCCTGGAACAGTGGTTCTTAAATTTTTAAATAGCAAGGAAACTTACTCACTGTGAAGAGATGTCAGAAGCAGTGCCCTCGGTGAGCCTCTTCCGTTAGAAAGCCGCCTCCCTCAGGCTGGTGTCTGAGGACTCTGAAAGAGATTTAAAAAATGCATTGAAGTCTGGGTTTGTAACCTTTCCGACCCTTGCAGTCTCCAGGGGGAGAAAAGAAACTAGAGTACTTACAATTCTTTCCTGGAAGAATTGAAGTATTGAACAGAATTTGGGTTAGACTCCTATTTAGAAATATTTTATCTCAAGAAAGAAACACTGAGTTTACCTCCTAAGTTTATGTAAAACATCCCTTACAGTAAACTGTCCAGTGTAAAGATTAGTAACAACAACCACCCATTGAGTGCCATGGTGGAGAAGTGTGGTTAGTGGCGGGTATTTTATTTATTTTCGCGTTTAATAGTCTCTGTTCCATGAGAAGGTACTCTTGTTCCTTACTGTACAAGCGGAAGTTGAGGTTTCCAGAGAATAGTTGATTTGGTCAAAGTGACACAGTAAGTGGCAGAAGCAGAATTTGAATCCACATCTGGCTAACTCCTGAGACCAATTTACCTAGGTTCCTGTGGTATAGACCATGGACAATGGCAGAATTCTTTTCTTCGTTCATTGATTTTGCAGTGAACTCTGTGACAGTAACTATCGCCCTGATTTTCACCAGCATCATAAACTTGGATTAGTGTCTGACCCAGTGAGTCTTGCTCATTTTCTTAAAATCACATTCCCAGCAGCAGCAGCAGGAAGGGCAGTTGTCCACACTTGCACCCCAGCACACAGTCACATGCTAGGATTAGATCGACTTTGCTGCACCCTTTAATCAAGGCTGAACTCCCAAAAAAGTCTGTGTTGGTTTGCACTGGTTAGGTTTTGCCCCTGGCCAGAACTCCTAAAATAGAAGCAAGTGGAATTCTTTTTTTTTTTTTTTTTTTTTTTTTTTTACAGTTTATTTATTTTGATGGGGGTAGAGGTAGAGAGAGGGAGGGAAAGAGAATCCCAAGCAGGCCCCTTGCGGAAAGCACAACACAGGGCTCAATCTCATGAATTGTAGAATCATGACCTGATTCTACAAAGTCAAGAGTCAGACACCTAACCCACTGAGCCACCCAGTCTTTTTTTTTTTTTTTAAGATTTATTTTTAAATGTTCATTTTTGAGAGGGAGAGAGAGAGAGCATGCGCGTGGGGGAGGGTTAGAGAGAGGGGGACAGAGGATCTGAAGTGGGCTCTGGGCTGACAGTTGCAGGCCTGATGAGGGTCTCGAACTCATGAACCTTGAGATCATGACCTGAGCCAAAGTTGGATGCTCAACTGACTGAGCCATCCAGGTGCTCCTTAAGATTTTATTTTTAAGTCCTCTCTATACCTAACGTGGGGCTTGAACCCACAATCCCGAGATCAAGAGTTGCACGCTCCATCAACTGAGCCAGCCGGGGGCCCTGTGTTGAATTATTCTTGAGTAATACGGACTACAATTTCCTTTTGGCCTGGTCTCTACTGCTTCCAGGCACCCTGGGCCTTGCGATAGTATAGGAAACAGTAACGACAATACTGGGGAAAAGAAGGGGATTGTATGAGATTTGGCCTTACTCTTCCCTCCACCCAGTGTTTCAGTGGGCCTAGAGAAATTGGACCTGGAGGCTCTCTAGCTCACCGTAGGTGGGGTGTCTTCTGGTGCTCTGAGATCCACTCCGTACTCCGGCCCTACAGGCTGGCCTGGGTGAACACAGAAACAGCGTTCCCTGCTCTCCAGCTCCTGGCTGGGTTTGGCCAGCACAGAGCCTCACTGGGAGACTGGAGAGAGGGAGAACAGAGGTCAGATAACTATTCCTCGGCTTCCCTCCTCCCTCCCAGGTCACCGTGGGCCGGCGGTGTCCCTCAACCAAAGGTGACGTCTCAAGGGGACGTTTACCTAATTCTTTTGATTTCCGGTAGTTACCCCTTATCTTGTTCCTTTGGGCCTAATGTGTTAACTCTCCCTGTGGTTTTCTGATATTTGACTCATATTTGTAAATGGTCTCTCTTAAATCCTCCTCATGTGATGAGTGTGCCACCTGCTTTCTGTTGGCACTGTGCTACAGGAATAGGTACCGGAAATGGCCCCAGGAAATACCTTCTAAATTGTTGAGGAGGCACATCTATCTGGAGAGGACAGAGGGAATGTCAGTGTGGCGGCAATGAGACATGAGTAAATCGTGGTATATGGGGAGGCCACAACTGCTGAGTCAGTGTGGTAGTAGGAGGGCAGTATACTGTTGGAGGGCAAGACTGCCATAGACCAAAGGGCTGTGACACTTCATCATTAGGGCAAGTGGGACTATAAAGATCTTGCAGACCCCTTACTTACGACAGTCCCGAGAAGGTACATAGGGAAAGAAAAAGTAGAACAAAGACGCTTCGAGTGCTCCAGAGGCTCCATGGCAGCTGCGGAGGGGCCTCATCTGGGGTCACAGGGCAGTTGCGGGATGAGCCCAGGATTGGTTGTAAGGGCTCCACGGTTGTGGCACCCATTAGATGCTCAGTCTTGCTAGATCTCTTCAGGGTGCTTCCTGGTTGGGAAAGGAGATGGCATTTGAGCCTCCAAATTTCCCTGGACCTACTGCAGAAGCAGCCACACCACCCCCTACTGCCCCAGCTCCACGACCAGAGCAAGATCCTGTTGTGGCCCTGTTAGAGCTGCAGGGCCTACTCCAGGAGGAGAGCCCATAGACCAACGAAGGAATTTTAAGACTTCTCTAATCTAGTGAAGGGGCTTAGCATTTGTGGGAGGAGCTCCTAAGCATGTTAGACCAAAGGGGTCCTAGATGGGAGTGGGTTCTCTGCCTCTCACATCCAGTAACTGCTAGAAGAGTGTTTGTGTTCCATCCCAGTGACCTCGGACTTGATCCACCCGCAAACATATTTTTATTTTGGGAATTTTCAAACCTATAGTAAAGCTGAAGGAATAGTAAAAAGAACGTCCTTTTATCCTTCACCTATTATTTTGTAACATTCTCTCTTTTTTTTTTTTTTTTTTAAATTTTTTTTTCAACGTTTTATTTATTTTTGGGACAGAGAGAGACAGAGCATGAACGGGGGAGGGGCAGAGAGAGAGGGAGACACAGAATCGGAAACAGGCTCCAGGCTCTGAGCCATCAGCCCAGAGCCCGACGCGGGGCTCGAACTCACGGACCGCGAGATCGTGACCTGGCTGAAGTCGGACGCTTAACCGACTGCGCCACCCAGGCGCCCCACATTCTCTCTTTTTTTGCTGAACTCTTTGAAAGTAAATTGCAGATACATATGTAAATATGTTTGGATACAAACATATACATAATATACAAATCTTTTTGGGTGGACTGCCTGAAGTGAACTGTATATATCATATTATTTCAGCACTTCAGTATGCATTTCTTAAGAATAAAGGCAAGCTAAACACAAATAATGGTTTTAAAAGAAAAACAGCCATGTTTTCCAAAACAGAAAATGAGAAGAATTCCATTATTTTACCTGTTACCATTCTCTTTAAGACAAGATAGCTGGATTCTCCTTCCTGCCTCTGCAGATAATTTGTGATATGTTGTTTGGGCGGAAGTATGAGAAGCAAGTTTAGCCTCACAGAAATGTGTAGTTGGAAGAAAGAGGAGTATTTTAATAGCTTCTCAGATACTGTAGATAATCTTTGATGACCATCCCAAAACATGGCAAGTGGTAGTTTCTTATGGGTTAGTTGCACCATTGGCAACAACTCCAGTCAGTTGTTTTCCTTGAAGTGAGAGTCTCAGGTTCTTCATATTTGAGAAATGCCTGCCAGACCCACAAGTCTGAATAATCCTGTTCGGCAGTCATTCTTGCAAGTGAAAATGGTGCTCCATGGACGAAAGCATGGGTTTTAGTTCATAATCCAAACGGTCGTGTTTATGCTTTTCCTTGAGACAGCTATTGAACTTCAATATGTCTCTTCTAAGAATAAAAACATTCTTCTACCTAGCTTCTCTATTATCACAACTTAGAAAAATTCACTGGTTTTACCTAATGTTCAGTTTATATTTAATTTTCTCCAATTGTTCCCCAAAACGTTCTTTGTTTCTTTCCCTGATACAGTGTCTGGTCAAGGTTCGTGCCCTTGAATTGGTTATCGGTCTCTTTTAATCTAGAATAATTACATACTGTTTCTGTTTTCCATAACACTGACTTTTTAAAAAGAGTCCAACCTGGGGTGTCTGGATGGCTCAGTCGGTTAAGCGTCTGACTTCAGGTCAGGTCATGATTTCGTGGATCGTGGGTTCGAGCCCCTCTTCGGGCTCTGGGCTGACAGCTCAGAGCCTGGACCCTGCTTCGGATTCTGTGTCTCCCTTTCTGTCCCTACCCCTCCCCTGCTTGTGCTTTCCCTCTTTCTCAAAAATAAATAAACGTTAAAAAAAATTTTAAAGAGTCTTGTAGCATGTCCCACTTTCTGGACTTGTTACTTCCTCATGGCTTAATTCAGGCGAAATGTCTTTTGCAAGAATACTACCTGCGTGAGGTTCTGTACTTATTACAACACACCCTAAGGCCCATCAGGCTGGGTTGCTTCACTCAAATCACTAGGTTAGTTAAGGTAATTGTCAGATCTTTTATTTTAAAGATACCTTCCCCAACCCTTTTAATTCCCTGAAAACCATGTAGGTTTGGGGGACTTAGTGTGGAAGGGAAGAATGGTTCCAGTGAATTGGTGGGAGACTGCCCTTGGCCATCCTGGACGTATCATGATTGAACCAGTGGACTGTCACTGGAAACTGGGCTGTGGAGAGCTATGGAAACCAGGAGAGTTAGTGGTAACCATTTATACTCCCTTGACCAGCTGTCCTGGTGAGTGACAAACTGCAACAACCCGTAAAGAAAATACTGCCAATGTCTCAGACACTATAGCAATGTAGAGTTTGAACCCTGGTGCAGCCACAATGCTGGGAGGGCTTAAGGGGCACATGGAGTACAGTGGGAGGAGGTAGGTACAATGCACCAACAGAAGTCAGTATTGAACAGTGTTTTATGTAACTTAGTTTTTTTTTTTTTTTAATTTAAATTCAAGTTAGTTAATATATAGTGTAGTGTTGGTTTCAGGAGTAGAATTTAGTGATTCATCACTTACATATAACACCCAGTGCTCATACCAACGAGTGCCCTCCTTAGTACCCATCACTCATGTAGCCTACCCCCTCCCACCTCCTCTCCAGCAACCCTCAGTTTGTTCTCTATAGTTAAAGAGTCTGTTATGGTTCGCCTCCCTCTGTATTTGTATCTTATTTTCCTTCCTTTCCTATGTTCATCTGTTTTGTTTCTTAATTCCACATGAGTGAAATCATATATTTGTCTTTCTCTGACTTAGTTCGTTTAGCATAATACCAGGTCCATCCACGTTGTTGCAAATGGCAAGATTTCATTCTTTTTAATGGCTGAATAATATTCCACTGTGTATACACATCACATCTTTATTCATCAGTCAGTGGACATTTGGGCTGTCTTCATAGTGTGGTGATTGTTGATATGTTGCTGCTATAAACATAGGTAATTTAGTTGTTTCTTGTCTCCCTTTTCGTTTAAAAATTTTTTTTAAAACATTTACTTTTGAGAGTGAGAGAAAGAGACAGAGTGCAAGCTGGGGAGGGTCAGAGAGAGAGGGAGACAGAATCTGAAGCTGGCTCTAGGCTCTGGGCTGTCAGCCCAGAGACTGACGAGGGGCTCGAACTCATGAATGGCAAGATCATGACCTGAGCCAAAGTCGGATGCTTAACCAACTGAGCCACCCAGGCGCCTCTCTTTCTTTCTTTTTTAGTTTTAAGCTTTTATTTAAATTCCAGTTAGTTAGCATACAGTATAATATTAGTTTCAGGACTTTTCTCTGAAAGAAGTTAATAGGGATAACACCAATATTGGCTAAAGTTTTAGGTTTAGTTGGGAGTATGAGGAAAATCAGTATCAACTTGCAATGACATGGTAGTTGATAGAACTTCATGCCTACCCTGTGATGGGGGCTTAATCTTCCCACCAGATGAAGGACCAGAGAGGATGATAAAGGCGAAAAGTCTTGAGTGGTGCTGTGTGTGTGTGTGCATGTGCACACACATACGTACTATATATATATTCCATCAATTCCTCCAGATCCATTGTATCTTGGTCTGTGTCCTGGGAGGCTATATGTGTGGATCACAACAGGTCATCCTGTCTAGTTTCTGGTTGTCAGTCCATCATGAAAAGGAGAGGGAGGTGGAATGGTTCACTTCAGGCTGGCTGTGTTTCTCATCACTGCTCCTCTCAAGGTGACTTTTTTTTTTTGAAATTAAAAACATTTTTTTTTGTTTATTTTTGAGAGAGAGAGACAGAGAGAGAGAGACAGAACATGAGCAGGGGAGGGGCAGAGAGAGGGAGACACAGAATCCGAAGCAGGCTCGAGGCTCTGAGCTGTCAGCACAGATCTCAATGCGGGTCTCGAACCCATGAACTGTGAGATCATGACCTGAGCCAGAAGCTCAACCTGCTGAGCTCCCTAAGCACCCCTCTCAAGGTGACTTCTCTGTGAGTTTCTTCTTTTGGGTTCCAGTAACTGCTCTTTCCCCTCACAGTTTGGCTGTGGATGGTAACAATTCCCTCCATTGTTACCAGTTATAGTGTGGTGACCTTACTGTCTTCCCCACTGGCTCAAGTCTTTTTACAGGGAAGGAATGTATTGAAAGCTAAGGGACTTGGCAATTTATAAAAGCGTTGGTGGGGCGCCTGGGTGGCTCAGTCGGTTGAGCGACCGACTTCGGCTCAGGTCATGATCTCACGGTCTGTGAGTTCGAGCCCCTCATCGGGCTCTGTGCTGACAGCTCACAGCCTGGAGCCTGCTTTGGATTTTATCTCCTCTCTCTCTGTCCCTCCCCCACTCATGCTCTGTCTCTCTCTGTCTCAGAAATAAACATTTAAAAAAAAAAAAATGTTGGTGATAAGCAGGTTGTTGTTATTACCCTTCCAGTGTGGCTGGAGAAATGGGTTGCTTTGGTGAACTTTGGCGTAGGTCATGGGTTATGGCCGGGCTCATCAGGGTTGGATTTCCATACATGTGAATGGAAAGCTTTGCATATTTCATTTGTGTTTTTAATAGAATCCAGCACATCTTTTAAATATAGGAATATTCTGTTGTGAGTGGCTCTTGAGGGAACAGCAGGTGTCATGGGCCATCTATTAATGTGGAGAGGTTGTCTTTTTGTTGGCTCTGGGTCTCACATTTGCAAGAGCTATGTGCAAGGCATCTGGCCTCGTGAGTCTGTTCTATGGACTGACTTCAGCCAGTTATTTTTTAGAATTCTCTCCCGCTCTTCCACTGCCCTGCTGATTCTGGGTGCTGTGCACAGTGAAAGGGCTTTATAGACTTCCTTCGTAATTTGACCTGGAAGTAATTGGCTTCCGTTGTTACTATTGGACAAAGAAATCTCAAATGGAATCTTCTTGATGACAGTTGTTCTAACTAACAGCTTTGGTGTATAGATATGCTTCACTTCATGCAGGAAGCTATTAGCAACAATTAACAAAATGTATTTATACAAAAATACATATTTTCATTTGTATCAGCCAATCTCAACTTTTACAAATGTCCCATACAAAGGAGACTAAATTGCCTTCTCTGTGGGCTTGACAAGTGGGAAAGGTCTGACAATTCTGCCAGACTACACTGGAAAAGTTCGTAGCATACAAAGTGCCTATTCTCAATTGGAGCTGCCATTCCGGAGGTCGCACAAGCAGTGAGAAGATCCTTGGATGCCATCTAGTGGCCATTTAGGGACTGTCAGGGGGACAGGAGTGCTGCCCAAATTATCTGCTCAAATGATTGTCATTTCCAATTGGTTGTGGACCAATACTTTTGTAAAATACAACAAAAAATTATCGCAAAAGTTGTATAAAAATACCCACAAAATACAAGTCACAATTTTTAATTATTAGATTCAACAAAGAACAAAATTTTAATAAATATCAGAACAAAAAGTAGAAAATTAAAACTACACATTGTTCATTGCAAATGTAAACAAAACTAAACAAGATGTTAGGGTGAAAAAGCTATCTTCCCATGTTAAATGCCTAAACGCAGTTTTTTTTAAAGTATTTTTTTTAATGTTTATTTTTTTTTTGAGAAAGAGTGTGAGCGTGGGAGGGGCAGAGAGAGAGGGAGACACAGAATCTGAAGCAGGCTCCAGGCTCTGAGCTGTCAGCACAGAGCCCACTGTGGGGCTCGAACTCATGAACCATGAGATCATGAGCTGAAGTCAGATGCTTAACTGACTGAGCCACCCAGGCACCCCATAAATGCAGTTTTGAACAAATGCCATAGTATTTAAATTTTGTACCAAATATTTGATACAGTTATGTATCAATATTTGAGTTTTATATCAAATATTTGGTATAAACATGTACCAATATTTGCTGTGTACAAAAATTTTTAATGTGGTAAATGAACTTGTTTTCTTACTTGTTTCTGAAATAATTTCAGACTTCAAAAAGTAACAAAAACAGCCCAGAGGATTGCTATAAGCACTCACTTGCATTCTTACTTGTTATTATCTTACATAACCACAGTAAGATTGTCACAATCGGGAAGTGAACATCAACACAATACGTAGTCTTATGGACGTTGGAATTTCACCTTGTCCCACCAATGTCCTTACTTTTAGTCCTGGTTCCAGTTCAGGATCACAAACTGCATTTTCTCATCATGTCTTCTTTGTTTCCTCTAACTTGAAGCACTTACTCAATCCTTCTTGACCTTGATACTCTGGAAACATACTGGCCAGTTATTTCGTAGGATGTCTCTCAATTTGGGTTTTCTGACGTGTGCTGCTGATTACACTCAGGCTCTGCATTTTTGACAAGGATGTAGCCTTTTTAGTACATCTTATCAGGGGGTACACGATGGTTATTTGTCCCATTACTGGTGACAACTTTGACAGTTTGGTTAAGGGGATATCTGTTAGATGTCTCCCGTGGAGTTTCCCAAGGGGGAGGACGAATAATGTGGGTCTGATGAGGAGCCCACTTTAAGGAGCAAGGGGGACCTCTCCCCTGCCTCTGCCTCTGAGCCACCAGGCGAGTGAGGGAAGCCCCAGCATCAGTGAAGAGGGCTGCAGGGCAGGGTCCTCAGAGGGTGCCACGTTTCTGCTAAAATGGGTGTGTGGGGAACATTCTGAGAGGCTGGAAACATTCTGAGAGAGCTAAAGGTTTTGCTGCTGATGGAAGCTGATTCCAGAAGGCACAGGGAAGGAGGGGAGATTGGGTGAGAGGAGGGAAGTGCAGAGCCACCTGGCGGGAAGAGGCCGTGAGGACAGGAGGCCTGGGGGCTCGGCCTGCGGCTGGTGGCCAAGGTGAAAAGGCTTGTGGGGCTGGGTGGGCTTAGGGTCATGGCCAAGTGACCTGAGAGCCCATTGGAAATGTGGAATTCGGGCCCAACTTCAGACACCGCGAAGCAGAATCTACAGTTTTCACAAGATGTTCCAGTGGTTTGTAAACATCTCCAAATTCAGAGAGCACTGTCTCAGAGAAAGGGGAGCAAACACTTTCATCCGCATCCGTGTCACTGGCATTGCTAATGTCAGCAGCCTGCACCCCCTCCCGCGAGTCCAGCACTGGGGTGGCAAGCCACCTGCTGTCCCTGGCCCACAGCAGTGGCCCCTTTCCGACTGTCATTCATGGCAGCTCCACCTGGAATCTGTTTCTTTAGCCCTCGCAGTGATTCCGAGATTCATACCCACAAACAGACCTCTTTCTACCTAAACCAGCTGGGCTAGTTTCTGTGGCCTGCCACTACGAAACTTGACCAGTCTATCTCTTCTCTCAAAGTGGGTGCAACCAAGCAGTGCTCCATGGTGAGGTGAAAGAGGAGGCCACCTGCAGTGTGTCCAGCTTCATGAGTTTTCTCCTAATGGGACCACAGACCAGGAGAATTGAAAGATGGGATCCAGGCAGTTCGGACCAGAGACTATGAGACTACACCCATGAGCTGACTTCACTACTGTCATGGGCTGAATGTTTGTGTCCCCCCCAATATCCAGATGTTGAAGCCCTAACCCCCAGCTGACTGTATGTGAAGATGGGACCTCTAAGGAAGTAAGTAAGGTTAAATGAGGTCATCAGGATGGGACCCTGATCCAATAGGATTAGTGTCCTTATTAGAGGCACCAGAGCTTCCTCTCACGATCTCTCTCTCTTTCCCTCTCTCTCTCTCACACAGAGAAGAGGTTATATGAGCATACAGAGAGATATACAAGCGAAGAGAAGAAGTCTAGAAATGAAACCTACTTACTAACACCTCAATCTTGGGCTTTCCAGCCTCCGGGACTGTGTCTGTTGCTTAAGCCATCCGGTCTAATACAACTCGGAGCTAATACAACTACTATAGCTGTCCCCACACATGACTTTCTGAAGGATCAGTACTACTTAGGCTGCACAATGAGGTCTTTTTTATAGTGAGTGAATAAGGAATGGTATGATTTCATATTATATTATCTTCAGTAGGTAAAGATTTTGCTACAGAATCGATACACATACACCAAGAATGTATATATGTATATCATATATAGTATAAATATAAAATATATTTATATATAATATGGCATTTATAAATATATACATTTATTTTAATGTTAATAGAAGGGCACAAAACTTTGGATGAAAATGTCAGGAGGGGCAGGGTGGGGGGGAGGAGTGTGTCCTGTTCAGCAGGGACAGATGTGCCTTCTCCCTACAGGGCAGTCATTGCTCTGACTTCTCACAGTAGAGTTTGGTTTTGCCTGTGTGGTTTTATAATATATATATATTGTAATATATATATATTGCAAAATATATAAATAAACAAATATTTAAATATTTAAATTAAAAATTTAAATAAAAATTTAAATAAAATATATAATGTAAACAGCATTATATAGTATGCATCCTCTCGCATCACGCATCTTTCCCTCAGCATTTGGCTTGTGAGATTCATTCATGTTGGGATGCATGGTTACAGATTTCTCACTTTCATTGTGTTGCTCTTCTGTGTGCCATTTCTCTGCATAGTGTTTATGTTTCACGTGGATGATTCTGTCTAAAACTCTTTCCTTATGTGTACAGTGTGGGCAAATCTTCCTTGACGGTTGCCCATGTTGTTGAGGACCTTTTTATCTTGCTTCCTTTGAATGACAGTTTAATGGCTGGGTATTCTTTTCCCTTTCCCTTTTTCTGTACTCCAATAATATGTGTTCCTTGTGGAGGGCAGGGTGTGGAGGGCAAGGTCAGCTCTTTTGGGACCAAGTGCAGCCATTAGTTGGAATCCTGGTCTTTCATTCTTTTCTGAGCCATTAAAATGTTCTGTCCAGGCTCATTTCACACAGCCATTGGTGTGTCCCACCCCGGTGGGCATAAGCCCGGTCCCCTGACTCAACCTATTGCCCTGGACAAGCTATAGCTACACTTTCTGCTTCTGTTTTTAACCTCAATGGATGGATGCAGGGGAAATAAGTATACAATGTGAAGTAAACAAAATAGTGGAAACTCATTCTAGCCAAAGATTTAAGATGTTCATTATTTTGCCAGAAGGTGGTAGCAAAGTTACAATCAGACCGTGGGTAAAAAATTTCAATACTCAGTGAAAAGCAAGCCAAGACAAATGAACACAAAAAACGGGAACAAACTAGGAAAATGAGAAAGTGGCACCTGCTTATTTAATATGTAATTTTTATCTTATAATCCTGCTACCGGAGTTAGGTATTATTAGAAGAAAAAAGTCTACAAAATAAACACAATTCTTACCTCTTAAGTGTGAAGAAATGAATGATTATGAAAAATTCTTTAAGAGTCAAAAGTCTCTATCCAACAAAATTCCTACCCTCTCCCTAGTATTTGCTACTGAATTAAGAGACTGGAAATGAAAACGGTAAACTAATAAAGTTCACAACATGCTATGAATTTTCACAATGGTATCCCATTTGGTGTCAAGTTACATTATTCCATACATTCTCCAACAGGGAAATGTTGGGAAAGAGACTAAGATCTGATGGTTAAAATGTTCTCTATTGAGATTCTCATGATTAGTTTATGAAAATTGAAGTAAACAATGATGAGAAGAACCAAACAGATACTTTCCTTGCTTTTTTTCTACCCTGTTCAGGTTATTTTCAACATTTCTACATTTTCTTTCCCATTGTTGCCTACCTAGTGAATCTTCCAGTTCGCTTGTTCATTCATTCATTCATTCATTCACTCATTCACTCATTCACTCATTCACTCATTCTTTATTCTTCACTGAGTCTACCATATGCCAGGCATTGTTCTAGATGCTACAGAAATTATGGTGATCAAGAAAAATAAGCACTCTGCTTTGATTATAGTTCTGCTAGTGTCTTACTAGTTTTTAACAGACTGAAAGAGAAAATTTTAAGTCTTTAAGATTTTCAGAGGCTAACCCTGTTACCTAAAACCTTACATGACATGAACTTTTCCCTTCAGGTGTGGAGATGCTTTAATTATCTGGGGTTCTGAGAAAAAAAGAGCCCAAGGTGTTAAGATTCTGTAATTTTATTTCCACCAAACAAAATTCCAGACTCTTCTGGCAATTTCCAACGTCTCACAAGTCTCAGACTCAGAAAAGAAGTTCTAATCCATGGTGCACTTCTGAGCCATGCATATGGCAAGGTTTCCTTAACATATGAGGATGTGGGCCGTGACCAGAGCCAAGAATTAAAGGGTGCTTCTCTGCATCTGTGAACTTCTTACATGTGAATTCTCAACTCGGAAACTGGAAATGTTTTCAGGGAAGGATGAAAACCTCTGAAACCCAAACTCAAGTTTCTGCATGTGCTCTGCCCCAGAGTTGCAGGGGCTCCCTGGCATCTTCAATGGGGAGACTTGACCTGCAGGGACTTAGGGCGAAGTATGAGTGCTCACTGGTTAGTGCACAAGTCACGTGTTGACCTCAGTGCATCACGTGGGCCAAACCTGCCTTTCAAAACACTAGTGTGTACTAGAATGCCTTGTAATCCATCCAGATAGCTTCAGTGGTGTTTACTTTCAGAAATGGCTCCATGTTTTGCAAGAGGATGATCCTTGTTTGGTTGGATCCTTGTTTGATTGTCTTCTTTATAATGTCCTCACCATGGCATTAACATAGATGTTGGAGTCAGGCGATGTGGATTACAGTCTTAGATATGGAAAGATTTGTCAGCATTTGGACCTTTATTAAGTTGCTTAATTTTTCAGAGCCTCAATTTTCTCATCTGTGAAAGGGGATAATATTAGCAATAGTATTGTTGGAGTGAAAGGAATATTTTATCATATATGGGCATGCATAGTAAACACTGCATAAGGGTTTATTCTTGCTTTTCTCCTCTGGGAGTTTAGGACAAGACAAGTGGCTCATCAGACTAGCTCATTATGTGATGCAACCAGCCGTACTCACACGCGTACCAGCCTTCACAACCCACTCCTCTTAGTCCATGTTGGTTGCAGGTTGTCTTATAACTGCCCAGAAGGGTTGGAGAGGAGACTATCCTATTTTAGGAGCAGAAGGAGGCAGTAGGAAAGAGCTCTGGTTGTAAGCATTTTGCTGGAGCCCAAGGACCACAGCCTTCAGAAGACCGCGGCTGTTCAGGTGGAGGAAAAGTAGGCCTGCCTTTGTCGTTTTTCCTCTCTAAGGACCTCTCTCTGCCTAGCAGCTGTCGCCTCTACTGCCATGGCTCCCTGAGGGGTCCTGTCATCCACAGCATCCTAATTAGGCCCTGGACTCTCTTGGGAAAAGCCTTGAGATCAACCTATCGCCACCCTCTTAGGAATATCGTTTGGCCCTTTCTTTCAAGGGTTTAGTGTGTTTTCTAAGCTGCTCCTGAATACATCCGAGTGCAGTTCAGCTCAGCAAGTGAGGAGGGGACACTGCATCATGTACTAATTACCTTCCATGTTTCCTGACAGATGTCCCCTCTGGTCTGGGCGAAAGCAAGGGGGCCAACAAGTAGAGGAAGAAGGCCCTGAAGATGGGGCACTTCGGTCTGCTTTTACATTCAACATGTGAAGGGCATCTTCATGACTTTCTGTGTGTTGCTCAGGGGGATCAGGAGAGACAGGACAAGGGCTTGGGGGCTTGGGCACATTGGGCCTGCTTGGCTTCTCTGCTCAGAAAGGGGAGCCTCTCTTGTGGGAGAGGCGCTAAGGCAAGAGCACCCAGGATGAAGATGCCAGCTCTGACCCCAAGGAAAGGCATGGAGCCACATTTCTCTGTGAGTGACAGGATCTTTCAGTCTTCTCATCTCTCTTGGACTAGACCAGCACTGTCCAGTTGAACTTTATGCTATTATTTTAAACAATTATGAAAAATTAAAGAAAAATTTGAAGTCTGTTTTGTGGCCACATGAGCCACATTTCAGGTGTTTAGTAGCCACACATGGCTAGTGGCTACCATTTTGGGAGCGCAGGTTCTGACCAGCAGCCCTGTGGGGGTGGGATGGGCATTACTGTTGAGCTGCTGGTTGATGTCCTGATGCAGAGAAGAGACCAGAGACTCAGAGACCCTCAGGAGCCCAGCGGGTAAAGAAAGCGAGAGTGGTGGGTGGGTGAGGGGTGGCAGTGGTGGGCGCCAGGCCAAACTGAAGAGTGTGCGTGTGCCCTGCCCTGACAGCAGCTGTTACTCGGCTCGGGCTAATTGTTGCCGTTTGGGGATGTGGGTCCAGGGGTGCCACATCTTCCTTTTTTCTTTTTGACATGGAAAATAATGATTTTTAAAAATTCAACATTATTCAGGTTGAAAACAAAAAATCCGAAAAGCCAAAACCTAATCACATTGGAGCCTTGACACAGTCCGTGAGCCATCAATCTCCAGTTCTACAGATGGATCAAACCCCTGTACCCGAAGCAGCTTCCGTGGAGGCAGCTTCATGTAGAGAGACAACACTGTGGGGCTGTTGGCTGTGGGAGGCCAGAACTCGGCTGTGAGCTTCCAGAAATGGGCAGACTAAAGGAAGGAAATTGTGCCAGGAGTAAAAAGAAAACAAAAAACAAAGCACAAGCTGGTTTTTTTTTTTTTAAGTTTATTTATTTATTTTGAGAGATTGAGAGAGAGAGAGTGCATGTGTGCACAGGGGAGGGGCAGAGAGAGAGGGAAAGAGACAATCCCAAGCAGGCTCTGTGCTGTCAGTGCAGAGCCCCACATGGGACTTGATCTCAGGAACCGAGAGAACATGACCTGAGCCGAAAGAAAGAGTCAGATGCTTAACCGACTGAGCCACCCAGCCCAGGAGCCCCTTTTTATTATTTATTTGTTTATTTATATTTTAAAAATTTTAATGTTTATTTGTTATTTCTGAGAGAGAAAGAGAGAGAGCGGAGTAGGAGCAGAGAGAGAGGGAGACTCTGAGAGAAGATCCAAAGCAGACTCTGTGCTAACAGCAGAGAGCCTGATGTGGGGCTCGAACTCACGAACCTCGAGCTCGTGACCTGAGCCGAAGTCTGATGCTTAATCAACTGAGCCACCCAGGTGCCCTGATTTTTTTTTTAAAGGTCAAAAGTCAGAGAAGCTTCCAATATGTCACAGGCTGGGAGAGAAGAATGCTAGGGGTTGGCATCCAGTGATGAAGGATCTCTAATAAGAGGCTGTGATTCCCCCCAGTGATCATAGTGTTCCCCACATCAGCGTGCTGCGGCTCATTCACAGGCAAGGAGGAGAAAAGTGTTTCTGTGCCCCAGTGCACACAGCTGTTTAATTGCCCCCAAATCTTCATCGTAGGGCTCCAAAGTCATAGTACAGGAAAGCATCTCAAAACAACAATACTAACATTTCAGTAAAAGGAATAGACGGTGGGGTGGGGGGAATATTTATTAGTTATAGAGATGTCAATTAATGAATAATTGTCCTGCTCTGTGATGAATGCTATTCATATTCAATTCAATCAGTTGTTTTAACTTATAAGGCTTAGAGATAGCTTTCAAATTATCAAAAGTAAAGAGTATAATACAGAAAGCGTCTGTTTTACAAATTCAACACTGCAAAAAAAATTGCTGTCTCTTAAAGTTCCAGTCTCTTCAACCATCTATTTTACTAGATCGTATTTACCATGCATTTTGGTTCAGATACTTCAAAAAAAAATGGTTTATTTGCATTTCAAATTCCTGGATTATGTCTTAGTTATGACTCAAATGTTCTGCTGATTGTATTAACACTGCTGTTTTATCATGCTCTTCTGACATGATGCCAGGAATGTTGCAAAAACCAGATTGAGAAACCTGAGTCAAACTGAGGCAAACATGAACAAACTTCATCCAAACGGAAGTAGAACTAGCAGTTTTCAAACAGCTATTTAAAATGGCTGCGTTTGGTGGTGGCTGGGTGGCTCAGTCAGTTGAGTGCCCTGTTCTTGGTTTTGGCTCAGGTCATGATCTTACAGTTTGTGGGTTCGAGTCCTGTGTGGGGCTCTGTGCTGATGATGTGGAACCTTCTTGGTATTCTCTCTCTCCATCTCTCTCTGCCCCTCTCTTACTCTCTCTCTCAAAATAAATAAATAAACTTAAAAAAAATGGCTGAGTTTTGTTTTGTTAAATTTCACTGTAGCCAACATTTATTGAGTGACTAATTTTTTTTGAATGTTTCTTTATTTTTTGAGAGAGAGAGAGAGACAGAGTGCAAGATGGGGAGGGGCAGAGAGAGAGGGAGACACAGAATCTGAAGCAGGTTCCAGGCTCTGAGCTCTCAGCACAGAGCTCAACACGGGGCTTGAACTCACGAACTGTGAGATCATGACCTGAGCTGAAGTTGGGTGCTTAACCCACTGAGGCACCCAGGCACCCCTTGAGTGACTATTGTATACCCTCTCTTAAGTGCTCTAGGGTTGGGATATAAGGATAAATTCAACACTTTCATTCTTGCCCTTAGCAAATTTGAAATTCAGAAATGCAGTCATTGAGGGGCACCTGGGTGGCTCAGTAGGTTAAGCATCCAACTCTTGATTTTGGCTCAGGTCATGATCTCACAATTTGTGAGATTGAGCTTGGCCTTGGGCCCTGCACTGAGTGTGGAGCCTGCTTGGGATTCTCTCTCTCCCTCTCTCTCTGCCCCTCCCTCTCTCACAAGCACACACACACACACACACACACTCTCTCTCTCTCTCTCACTCTCTCTCAAAATAAATAAATAAACATTAAAAAAAGAAAAAGAAATGCAGTCATTGATATCTTCTTCTGAAGTTCAATGGAAGTTGACCAATGATGACTGAAGGCTTAAGGTATTCCAGGCAACATGCTAAGCATTTGAGTCAGTACGTGATACAAACAGGAATAAGGAACTTACTGAGTAATGTAAAATACCATCAAGGTGTTTACAGATACAAGAATTAAATTCTCTCTCAGGATGTGGATGTTTCTGGAAAAGGAAATGCTATTAAGTGACAAAGAGGTTATTGCCTTCAGATCACGGAGTCATTTTCTCCTTGGAGCCTTGGACCTTGTACTTTACTGAAACCCTTAGCAAGTTTGTTGAGATAACCTCTTTCCCTGGAGGCAAAGTCCTCAGAGAACTTGCATCCATGAATACAGTATTTTGACAGGCACTTCAGCAAAGGGCAAAACTGTTCTGGGAGCTAGGGGCCTTGCCTTCTCTATTTGTCTTCTTAGGCTGCCATGGCCAAATACCATAGACCGGGTGGCTTAAGCAACAGATTTTTTTTTTTTTCCCCACAGTTCTGGAGGCTAGAAGTCCAAGGTGAGGTGCTGATGGGGTTGGTTTCTGGTGAATCCTCTCTCCCTGGCTTGTAGACCGCCACCAGTGTGGGCTCACTGGAGACAGATCTCTGGTGTTTCTTCTCCTTCTTGTTCTTCTTGTTCTTAAGTTTATTTGTTTATTTTGAGAGAGAAAGAGAAAGAGCAGGGGAGGGGCAGACAGAGAGAGGGAGTGAAGGAGAATCCCAAACAGGCTCCACACTGTCAGCACAGAGCCCAACACAGGGCTCCAACCCACGAACTGTGAGATTGTGACCTGAGTCAAAATCAAGAGTCGGACTCAACCGACTGAGCCACCCAGGCACCCCTCTTCCTCTTATAATGACACCAGTCCTTCGTATAGGATTAGGGTCCCACCCTTATGACTTCATTTGATTATAATTACCTTTTTAAAGGGACTCTCTCCAAATACAGTCAAAATGGGGGTTAGGGTTTTAACATACGGATTTTGGGGGGATAGAAATTAAGCCCATAACAACTTCTTTCGTTTTAGATATCAGATCATTTCATTTAGGAAACAGTAGTGCCTGAAAGTAATGACCCCCACCCCAATTTTATTGTAAATAAATAACAACCAGGTCCTTCGAGGTTAACCCTGGAAAGAGAATCTCCTGGAGAGGAGGAATGGCTAGACCCCACAGCCCTGTTTGTCTCCCAAGTTCCACTGACCTGCAGGGGGGATGTCTTGTGCACCCCAGCCACCAGCTCCATGCTGGCTGGGGGTAGTGGTGAGAGTGGCCAGCATCATTTCCCTTTTAGCAAAACTGGCCTAACCAGGGAAGCATGGCCTTCCCACGCATGACTACAGCACAGCTGAGCCGAGATTATGAGATTATGTCACTTAAGAGAGCTTTCTGAAGAGCTAGGAAGTGACAAAAGGCAGAGAATTACTGACTACCAACAGGAAGCATAATCATCCCTTTGGCCAAGTGTTCTCTGGGATCCACTGGAGTGGGCTGTCTTGCATCCTAGTTCCTGGGGTATTAAAGATACCCAACCTTCCAAATTCTATCCCAAGGGACAATTCCTAAGCAACTTTTTTTTTTTTAATTTCCCATTTTCCCCGCTAGCTGGTTACTCCAGCAGTGACCACCCTTCTCCAGGAGAAGTCATGAAGGCAGAACCCCGACACCATAACCGTGCCAGTGTGCCTCTCAGCATTTTGTAACAGGTCAGCCCTTTGTATCCATGCTTGTGGCTAAATGATGAGTCATCTTTATCTTTCTAGTGTTCCAACTTAAGCACCGAGCTGTGCTGGGCACCCTTGGTGGAATAAATTGCTCACATAACATCTTTCTGTTGGGGTGCTAGATGATCTCTATTTCATCCCACCTATTCACCCTTGCAGCTTTCTTCCTTCCAAATGACAGACGTCCAGTGCCCCCGCAAAAAGGAGTCAAACGGGATGAGAACAAATAATTCTACTGAATCTTGCTGGCAGAGTTTAATTTTCATAATTACTCAACAAGCTCAGACAATATGAAAATCCACCCGAAAATCTCCATAGGCTGGCCCATAGTTGCACAGAAATAATGAAAGGACTAAAGCAACATATTTACATCTAGACATTCTGAGCATCTCATGTTTGTGACAAGATTTAAAAAATACTGCTTCCCGTACATGCATTTTATCTACCAAGTAAAAATTGATGGCAAATGCTTTCATGTAGTAAATTAGCAGTAAAAACCAACGTTATTTTCCTAAATCAATCGAAGCTATAATTCTCAGCCTTCTGCTGTCATTCTTCAAAGCAGGCCCCCAGTCTAAGGTCTGGGAGGCGATGCCAGTTCCCAAATCAGCTCCTGACTCTCAGTGCACAGGATTCCTCTTTGAGCATTCTCTTGAAGAACTAAACCTACTTCCTTAAAGACAACATTATAGAAACTTAGAGCACTGTGTTGTGATCTTAGTTGAGACAAATGTTCGAAAGGATTTCCCTTTTCCTTTAAAAATTTTAAACATGTTTATTTATTTTTGAGAGAGAGAGAGAGAAAGAGAGAGAGGGAGAGAGAGAGAGAGAAAATATGAGCGGGGGAGGGGCAGAGAGAGAGGGAGACAGAATCCGAAGCAGGCTCCAGGCTCTGAGTTGTCAGTACAGACCCTGATGCAGGGCTTGAACCCATGAACCGTGAGATCATGACCTGGACTGAAGTTGGATGCTTAACCAACTGAGACACCCAGATGCCCCAAAAGGAGTTCCTTTTTTAAAAATTTATTTTAATAATAAAAAAAATAGACAATGATAGAAATGACCAGGAAGCCAGACTCAATTTTTCTTTGAGAATGTTTAATTTCCATGTTTCCAATTTTGAGTATTTGGGCAGGATGATAGCCATGAACAGGACCTTTTCAATCCACTGATGACCCTGAATTAAAACAGGTCTCCCAATCATTCATTCATACAGTAAGCATTTGTTAAAGGCCATCAGGTAGGTCTGAGGGGTGCCCAAGTGGGATGTGACACTCTCCTTGCTTTCAAGGGTATATAGTCAGGACCCACAGCGGGGTGAGCGGTCCCCTCAAGCAGGCCACTCAGTAGCACAAGCAGCTTGGTGGCATTTGTGGGAAGAAGAGTGACTGGGAGGTTTAGGGCAGTTTGGAACAAAATGGAGTCATGTGTCTTTTCACATATACAGTAGGACGTGAGGGGAGACTGTGGCTGCCTGGCTCCCTGGGCTCAGCAGATGTCAGAAAAAAAGTTATGTAGATGACTCAATAAAACGAAAAGATAGGAACCAGGCTTTTGGTCAAATACAGCTTATTTGCAGGAGGATGGGCAGGGAGAGGAGAAAGTGGGGAGAAAACATGCCTACGTGCAGCAGTGCAAATGCCGAAGAGTCTAACGGGCAAGTGCAATTGACTGACCAGAGAACCCCAGGTAAATGGCATGGGGATGAGCTGATGGATGCAGAGGGCGTTAGGACGGTGATCAACATGTTTGCAGCAGCTCTCCTGGAACAGACTCAAAGGACTTTGTGATAGTTAGAAATTCATTTTCATTGTCTGTAACCCTCTACGATGCTTTTTAATATGTGTGCTCTTCCTTCTCTATTAATCTCGCTCTAGACCATCCATGGGAATTCCCCGCCACCCCTCATTTTGCCTTCCTCTGAGCCTTCAAAGCTTAACTAATTCCTATTTTATCTGTAAGGTGGCAGTGTCTAACACAGTCAGTAGATGTCACTGTCAAATAGTTAAGGTGTCTACCCAACCAAGCCCTTAGGTCAGAAGCTTCAGGTTCCCTTTGATGGATTTACTCCCTACTTGGTTGGCTCTGTAAGGTCTAAAATCTGAGCATAGTATTTACTTAAGAGAGTGATGTAGCCACCTCTCCATTTCAGATATGACGTTTGAGACTTGGTGTGCCTGGGGTCTGTGATCACAGGCTGTCACCGGCCTCCAGCCACAGCACATTGCCTCATGCTCTAAGAAGCCACAGTTGCCCTTCAAGGCTGATTCAATGGCATTTAATGGTATCTAACCCTGGCCCATTGCCCTCTGGACTTAGATCTTTAAGTTGTGGCCAAAATCTTAGCTCTGAAGATGGAGACAGGATCAGGTACCACATGGTCCTGAGCGTAGGAGCCAGTCTGAATGTGTCCTGTCACTTGATAGCAGACAGACACTCTTCATCAGCTACTCAGGACTCTAGGCGCCAGGAAGTAAGTTGAGGTCAGGGAGTTTGTTTTATCTACTGATTTGGAAAAATATTTAGCCTCCCTGGAACAGGGATGTGCATTCCGTGTGCCTGAAGCCATGAAATTTGGCAAGTCCTATATCAGATGCCTAAAACCATTATACAACTCAGTCTAATTTTGATTGTAAGGCTGCCAGAAGGAGTCACGTCTCTTGTTTGGTCCAAAAGTCCCCTCTGACAATTCTTAGGGCCCAACAATCAATACCAACCCACAACAACAACAATAATAATCTTCGTTGCCTAGATTCGATAACATGGCTTTGGATAATCAGAAGCTAGAGTTTGGGCCAGAAGGACATGTGAGAGCTTGTGCAATCATTTGGCCCTCCTGCAAATGAAGACAAAGGTATCTGACAGCGTGGATTAGAATGAAAACATCTCCCAAGCTAATGTTTCTTCCAAAATTGGCTCTGGCGACCCAAAAAGAAAAGCCATCTTTCTTATAATTTTTCAAAGAAGGGGCTGTTGCATGTCCGAGATAATTTTTATTCAAAATTGTCTTAAAATTTCATTTCTACTTAATTTTGCATAGTATATATGAATCTGCAAGAGCAAACACTTAAAACTTCATTCCCTGGCAAAGTAACACATAGAACAGAAAAGCAAACTCAAAACCAGTATGTCTAACACTTATGATGACACTTAATGTTGTGTTTGTGATGTGTACGAAACTGTGGAAAGAGCGTACGTTTTAGTTTCAAATAGATCTGGGTTCAACTCATCCCTCAGCATATTCCTCGTCTTCCTCAGCTTTATGTTCTATTCATCACACCAAAGTGTATCCTGTACAATGCTGGTTTTGTAGAATAGAAAACAAGGACCTTAGGAAAGAAGAAAAGAAACCAAAGTTAAAAATTAAGTTTGGGAAGGCCTAGCTTGAATGAAGTTCAACTGGCTTTTTAGTTGTAGGGTCACTCAGAGCCTTTACTATATTAACACAAAACCAGACTATCAAAGAGGGGAGCTGTATAAATGAAAACACAATGGGTATCCAAGGGTCGCCCAAACTTAGCTATGGAAACTTTTTCTCTTAGAGCATCTCATGGAATCCATGAATTTAGAAAAATCAGGACTACATATCTCAGGACTCTTCAGGTTGCAAATTATAGAGACCAAACACCAGCTGCAATATTTGCTTAAGTAACCAAACCAATGGCAGGACGAGGGTGGCAATAGTGTCATGGGCAGCTGGAGTAGCTTATAATAGTTAATATTTATTGTGGGAGGGCCATGTGCCAAGCCAAACACTGTTCAACATGCTTCACATGCATTAATTCATTCAATCCTCACAACAGCCCCACGAGTTAAATACTATTATTATCTTTTTGCAAAAGTGAAACTCAGGTTCAGAGAGGTTCTTTCCCAAGGTTACCCAGGCAGTCTGACTCTGAGCCCACACTTGGAAACACTGTGTGTTGTGCATCTCCAGAGACTTAAATGCTGTCAAAGTTTATTTTCTCGGTGTGATTCTTGTGTCCTTGGGTCTGTTTCATTCTCTTCAACCAGCTTTCCCCATGAGATTGGTGACCTGGCTCTCACCTCTTAGCTTGTGTCTCACCTATTTCCCAGGAAAGGGATCCTCCCATGTAATGCTCTATTGAAAACATTCTGGAGAAGGGCTTTGATTAGCCCGACTTGAGGTCACACTTCCAGTCTTGATGGGCAGGAGGGTGACGTGTGCTAATGAGCTCAGCTCATTGACTGCTACCGTGGCTGGCAGAGTGGAGAACATGATTAGCCACCTCCATTAGATCAACATGGTCTTCATGATAGCATGATGGGGAGCAGGTCTCTGAAAGGAGGAAGCTGTGTTTTCCAGAAGAAAAGGCTTGGGGCATTGGTATTCTGAACTCTGACACACCCTGGGATCTTTTAGGATCGAATGGGATATGTATATAGAGATGCCAGCACAGTTCCTGGCACTGAAATAGGTTGTCAGTTTCTTGTGGCTACTCTTCTATTCAGGTTGCAGGAGAGAAAGACCCTTGTTTTAATAGGGACACTAAACTAAGGAGAGGCAGAACTAGCTGGGAAGTGTGCTTTGAATAAAAATCACAGTTGGTCAGGTCAAGATCTAGGCCTCAGAGGTCAGGCCAACCTGGAGGACAAACAAAACCAGGTCACAAGTCCAGGGAAGGACACACAACAACAAGATCCAGATTTGTCACACAGCACAGACATGCTCAGATGGGACAGGTCAGGAGTCAACGTCTGGAGGTTTCCCATCTAAGTGACAGGGTGCAGGCAGGAGTCCAGCCAGGCAGGAGGTCCAGCTCAAAGTGAGGTCAGAGTGTAGGATCCCAGATGGGTGGGTGGGGTGGGGGGAGGTCAGGGAGCAGCCCTCAGACCTAGAACAGACAGACAAGGCTTCAGATTCCAAAATCAGGGGTTGACTAGGAAGCAAGTGATACCAGAGAGTTTCCTCCAGATCCTGGATGGGAAAGATCACACAAACAACACACTGATTTACTGCAACCCACCGCATCCGCTAAATTGCAGAGGCCATCACTGGCTACTTGCAGGGATGGGCTGCCAAATCCCAAGTCCCAATGGGGATATGCACGGAGCTCTTGTGTTGCCTGCCAATGGCTGCAGTCCTGAAGGATGACGGTCTTCTTCAAGTTAGCCTTTGCACTGGCGGCTCTGTTCTCTCGGATGGGTAGGGTGAGGTGTGCCTCCTTTTCTGTGAGGATCCACAAGGTGGGTCCTCCTCCACCTTTGCTGTTGTTCATTTCATGCCACTGCTGTAATAAATTACCACAAACTCGGCGACTTAAAACAACACAAATGTATTACCTCACATTTCTGGAGGCCAGACGTAAAAGCTGGGCCAAGATCACTGGGTTAAAATCAAGGTGCTGGGAAGGCTGTGTTCCTTCTGGAGGCTCTAAGGGAGGATCCCTTTCCTTGCCCTTTCCAGCTTCTAGAAGCTGCCACATTCCTTGGTTGGTGGCCCCTCCTCCATCTTCAAAGGCTTAGCATCTTCCAGCGTCCAACTCTGACCCTCCTGTCTTCCTCCTTAAGGACCCTTGTGATTACATTGGACCCTGTTTCCTTCCAGATAATCCAGGATAGTCACCTCTTCTCAAGGTCCTTAACTTACTCATACCTGCACAGTCCCTTCTGCCAGGTGCGGAAACATATTCACAGGTTTCAGGGATTAGATGTGGAAATCTTTGGTGGGGGTGGGGGGGCGCCATTAATCTGCCCACCACAGCTGTCATGTTCACTGTTAAACCTCCAAACAGCTTTGGCTGTTTGCCACATACATACATCATTTCCACAGTGCTTCCATTGGTCTGTTCCAGGGTTTATAAGCACTAGCCTGGGTACCTTCAGGAGGAAAGCTGCATGCCCTGATGTATTATTAGTTCTCCCCATGGAGGAGGGTGAGGCGGGAAGGTTCCTGCTGTTCGCCGAGGGAGGGGGCTTCTGTAAGAGCCATTGTATATGGTAGAGGCCCAGGTCACCCAGAGAGCCCTCCCTGGCCATTATGTTTTCCTCTGCGAAGGGAAGAATTTCTTGGCAACCTGTAGCTAGCTGCAGCCATATAAATCTGCTATATTTAAGCAACCTTTATGGAAAAGCAAATGGAATGGATAGGCCTCTGGAAAAACTCTCATGCCTGTGCTCCAGGAAAAATGCATGAGACTATTCATCAGAGTCTTGTTTGTAATGGTGAAAAACTGCAAACAACTCAGATTTCCTTCAGTAGCAGAATGGATACATAAACTACTGATACAACCTACAGTAACCAGCACAAATGACTTAGAAGTATGTATATTACCATGGAAGAAATATTAAAAATCTAGTGTTAAGTGAAAAAACCCAAGTTATAGAATTATATACTTAGGAGGTTAAAGTTTAAAAATATGCTTGGGATAGAAACACTTTGGCTTCAGAGTAGTGGGCTCCTCCGGGCAGGAGGGAGGGAACGACATCGGTAAGGGCTACATAGGCAGCAGCAACCTCACGGGTGGGGTTCATGTCTTTAACAAAAAAATGGGAAGTGAATATGGCAAGGCAAAAATATTTGTTATAGCTAAGTGGTAGGGACCATGTGTTTATTGTATCATTCTCTATACTCCCTTGTGTATTTTGAAATATTTAATAATAAAATAATAATTAATAAAAAAATCTAAGCATAACACATAACAGAGTTAGATTTTATTTTTTAAAGCAATCTTTTTTTTTTAAGCAACAATTTTCTTTTTGTTTTTAATGCTTATTTATATTTGAGATACAGCGCGAGAGGGGTAGGGGCAGAGAGAGGGAGACACAGAATCTGAAGCAGGCTCCAGGCTCTGAGCTGACAGCACAGAGCCTGACACGGGGCTCAAACCCACAAACAGTGAGATCATGACCTGAGCTGAAGTCGGACGCTTAACTGACTGAGCCACCCAGGCGCCCCAAAAGCAACATTTAAAAATCTATAATATAATGTTAAAAAGAAATTTGAACTAGTTCCATTATGGGGTCAAACTACATACTAAGTCAGTGAATGATGTGTAGATTTTCAACCCTGTGCCCTGACTTAGGACTTGAGCTGCAGTTCTTTAATTATAATACAGCTAGTAATCTGCTTGTCTGTCTAAATAGCATGGCCAGTGAGAGTGTATCCTCTTGTTTTACTCTTATACAAAATCCCACTTGAAAAGGGGATAAGGTGTGTGTGTGTGTGTGTGTGTGTGTGTGTGTTTTCTAACACTAATTCTTGCTAAAAACCTCTCCAGTATGGTAATTTCAGCATGAACTTGCTTTAGCAGGGTAAAATTAATGTTCCAGATTCCCCCCCCCCAGGGACTTAGGCAGTAGACATGAGTTTTCTCTATGGAACTATGTGCTGGGTAAATATTTTATAATGAACACAGGATTATCTCTTCACCATGATCATATTGAATATTGAATATGACATCATCCAAATGTAAGAAGGCCACTTTACCAGTTCTACATTTCTGCCTTATACGAATGTACAGGCGAGTTTAAAAGTGACCACTATTTAGAAATCTGCTGCAGTCCTCCTGTGGCCATTCTTTTTCACTCACCTAGTACTTTGTACAGTCTTTACTCTGCAAGTATCATGTTGTCCTATTTCTTCAGTTTTCTCAAATTGCAAGGAGAGGTTCCTGACACTCTGTAATGAAGGAGAATTTATAGTTGAAAAATAAGATTTTAAGGAGTTGAGGTAGTGGAGTCAGAAGTGAACATATAAAAGTTTTTACACCATTTTTTGTTGTTGTTCACTAAGAGAAGTAAAAATAATACATTCATGGATGCTGCTAGGCCATACAGTTCCTCTGTGAAAAACTTAAAATGCATCTCTTTTTCTGGATGGACACAGCCTTAATCAGCCAGGTGCCCTTGTGCACAACTTGACCAACCATACGTGGCAGCTCTGAGAGGGATTATCCATAGCATTTTACACATCTTAAAATAGTCATATGGATATGCTACAAATAATTTAAATGTGCTTGATAGAAACTTTTTTTCTTTAAGTTTACTTAATTTATTTTAAGAGAGGGAGAGAGGCAGAGAGACAGTCCCAAGCAGGCTCCATGCTGTCAGGACAGAACTGTGAGATCATGACCTGAGCTGAAATCAAGAGTCCGATGCTTAACTGGCTGAGCCACCCAGGCTCAGTCTTGACAGAAACTTTATAGGGTCTTTCTTCTGTACTTGAAGCAATATGCATGCAGATAATCTTTGCTGAGATGGCACGTAAGCAATAAGAAACATTTTTCTTCCTCTGCCTCTGTGTGTCCATCCCAAATAGTCAGCAAGTCGGGCTGTTGAGTCATTTCCCACACTCACTGTGGTTCCAAATGTGATGACCCCAGCAGAGCCCAGGGCGGGTGGTGGGAGCAGGCATCTGGAATGCAGTAACGCAGAGGTAAGTTGTTTCAGACACACGGTACCTATGAGGAGAAATAAAATAACTCGAGTGCCAAGCTCTGTCTCCTGTTTTTGCGATGCCCACACGCAGTCCCATCCAGTCAGTTAAAAGTGAGCAGTCCCAGGCAACTGGAATTCTGAAACCGAGGAAAGCATGGCACAGGGAACTTTGTGTGGATGGAAGAAATGATGGATTTCTTTTATTATTTAGTATACCTCCCGATAACTGGCTAGGATTAGAAAATTCCAAAAGGAAAGAACTACAGAAAAGCTGGAAATGTTCTGTTGACTTTTTTTCAGACCACTGACTCTGTTTCAATCAGAATCAAATTAGCATTTCTCATATACTTTTAAAATATATAATTTTGACCAATGACACGGGAAAGTTGCAAGTACAACACAGAACATTTTTACCTCTGAGACTTCTCTATTCCTCTTTGTAATTAGTAAGTATTTTGTGGGGAGAGCCTCTAAAACTGTATACACATCCTGTACCTCATTAAACTGACAATTCATTGATTGCTTTTCCAATATGAATATGGGTTCATGTGTTTGGGTAATAATCTGTGACGACTGTAATTTATCTTGATAAACTGTCCCTGTTTTGGCCCCTGTGCAGGCTGGCTTGTGTCCTTTTTGGCATGTCCCCTCATTCTTTGAGCGCTTCTTGCTTTCTGGCATAAGATTCTCCGGGTTCATCTTCTACTTTCGCTGCCCCAGCCTGGGGCGGGTCAGCCATTTCCTCAGGGAGCCCTGGTTCCTTTTAATGGCCAGTGGTGTTTAGGATTCAAATCTGGGTGCTGTGTGTATTCACTGTTATCAGAACACTGTTGCTTCCAGTCCCTTTTGGTAGGTGGATTCTTTCTCTGTCTCTCTTCTCTCTTGATATATGCATGAAAAGAAACACACACTTAAGTTTATAATAAGTTCTGTATCGGCTATTTATCGAAGCTCTTGACCTCATGCCAATACCTTCAGTCTGAATCCATCACCATGAAAGTTCTTTCCTTCCTTTCTGTATTTGTACCTCTCTTCTGCATGAGAAACCTGGCTCCATTAGCTTTACAGTTGTCCCCTCCTTTGAGAGTTTTCGTTTTCCTTGCTTTCAGTCCAGAAGTAGACGACCTTCCTTCTAACCTATTGTCTGGTCACTAGTAGCCTAATGCTAGGTCACCACACCTCTGTCATTCACCTCACTTCCTCTCATCACATAGGCATTGTATCATCTCACGTCATTACAAGAAATAGAAGCGTGAGTCCAGTAAGATCTTTTGAGAGAGAGACCACATGCATACAACTATTATTACAGTATATTGTTATAATTGTCCTACTTTATTAAAAAAATTTTTTTTTAATGTTTATTTATTTTTGAGACAGAGAGAGACAGAGCATGAATGGGAGAGGGTCAGAGAGAGAGGGAGACACAGAATCTGAAGCAGGCTCCAGGCTCTGAGCTGTCAGCACAGAGCCCGACGCGGGGCTCGAACTCACAGACCATGAGATCATGACCTGAACCGAAGTTGGACGCTTAACCGACTGAGCCACCCAGGCGCCCCATAATTGTCCTACTTTATTATTATTGTTGTTAATCTCTTACTGTGCGCAATTTATAAATTAAAGTTTATCATAGATAACGTATGTCCAGGAGAAAATATGGTATATATAGGATTGGTACTCTCTGTGGTTTCAGGCCTCCACTGGGGGTCTTGGA
Source organism: Lynx rufus (assembly GCF_022079265.1). NCBI lineage: Eukaryota > Metazoa > Chordata > Mammalia > Carnivora > Felidae > Lynx > Lynx rufus. The sequence goes on along the minus strand of NW_025814823.1, from coordinate 213,452,340 downwards.
ATGTATCCTCTGCGGATAAAGGAGGACAACCATAGTTTACTTCTTTGATCACCCAATCTTCCATCTCCGCTGCCAACCCTTGCCCTGCCCAGGTGCTCTCTTCACTCCAGAGTGCTGGTGCCCTTTGCCCCTCTCCCCTCCACAGAGACACCCTTCTCCAGCTTGCCCCAGCACCCCCACCTGGTGCCTCCCAGGTAAGGACACACTCCTCTTGTGCAGAGCTCTGACAAACCCCACCGGGGCACCCCAGTGTGCAGACGGACGCTGCACTCTCCCTGCTTGGCTGACATCCTGTTCTGGGCCACTGTGGCCTCTTCCCTCTTCCTCCCTTTTCCTGGCTCATCTGGTAGCTTTAGGACTGAATGGTTTGAGAAGGAAAGAGGAAAGCAGAAGGAGGAGGAGTTAGAGTCACTTTTTAAGAATGAAAGGACCCTAACCTTAACCTCACTAAATAAATGTTGAACCATTTAAAAAAATAGCGTTGATCCGAAGATGTGCCAAATAGTTGGCCTTCCCGGGGCACCCCATGTCTCTGCTCGGCCCTGGCTGTCAAGTCCTCTTATCTATGTCTTAGTTCCTTCCTTCTGTACAGTCCCAGAGTACAATCCCAAGGAAGTAGGCTTCTCTCAGTTTCCTTTATCTTCCTGAGTTTTCATTGGAGAAATGCTCTGTGGTTTACCTTCATTTTCTATTTTCAGGCATTCTATTTCCACTTCCATTCTTCCTTTTCTAGAAATGCCCATCAGGGGCGACTTGGGTTTGCTGGCTTCGGAGTTCTCAGGCTTGCCAAAGAGATGTATAGCAGTAGGTTTTTTGCTAGAATTGGTTTATCAGGAACTGGTCACTGAATTTCTATACATGTTTATTCCCGAGTCTAGAGCTGTTTTTCTTCTTTGGTTTGTTTGTGTTTTTAAGACTTGGCATTGCATCTGACACCCAAGAGGCAATCATTGCATGTTTGTTGGATTGTAACAAGGGATCCTGACTGATATGTACCCCACAGTGTTTGAACACTTGATGAGCCGAAGCTGGGGAAACTCCTGACTTTTCATTTATTTGGGCAGCTGTCCCCTTGTTCTGGGGAAACTAGTCAAGACAGGCCTTTAGTAATGAAAGGAGACGCAAAGGCCTTCTTTTGGAACTGACAGGTATTAGCTAAATGACTTGTCTATGTGCACAGGGACCCACGGGGACAGAGCCGCCTTGCTACCCATTATTTTTGTATTAGTGGGGTTTTTCTAGGTGCGGATCCAGGCCATGATGTTTTGTATGTTAGTGCTCCAAATATTGGTGCAATGTGTATTCTTTTTTTTTTTTTTTTTTTTTCAACGTTTATTTATTTTTGGGGGGAACAGAGAGAGACAGAGCATGAACGGGGGAGGGGCAGAGAGAGAGGGAGACACAGAATCGGAAACAGGCTCCAGGCTCTGAGCCGTCAACCCAGAGCCTGATGCGGGGCTCGAACTCACAGACCGCGAGATCGTGACCTGGCTGAAGTCGGACGCTTAACCGACTGCGCCACCCAAGCGCCCCGGTGCAATGTGTATTCTTGCTCCCATATCAGAAGCAGAGACCCTGAAGAGTCTGGGAACACACGCAGTCCCCAGTCTTCTCTTATGCTGGAGGAGAAGCTGTGCCAAGAAACTTTGCTTGGAGCAAAGGGACACGGGTGGGATTTGGCTGACCCCACATGGTGTTATTAAAGATTGAATACCGCATTTGGGAAACGTGTTGATATAGAAATGCGTTCTGATGTCTTTTGGGGCTAAAGAACAATAGTACAGTCCTGGGAGTGGAGGCTGGGAGTTTCCTGTGAAACCACCATCAGTCGTCCTGGAAAGAGGTCTGTCTTGAGGAAGGAGGTGGGAGCATAAGGGGTGGGTCTTTGCAGAGGCAGAGAAGAACTCTTCTTTTGTCTAAGGCCTAAGGTTGGTTAGCCTGGAGTGCTTTGGGAATGATTTCCAGGAAAGCTTTTATTTCACATGCTCTTAGGCTTGCTTTGAGCACTTCATTCCAACTAAGAAACAAAACAAAAACAAAAACAAAAACAAAGCCCATTCTTTACCCCACAAGTCTTCATTTTGATCAACATGCTCATGTGTATCATGGTGGCTCACAGCATTTAATTATCTGGCTCATCCAACATGATTGTAAAGAAACAATGAAACTAAAATAAAAGCTAACATGTCAAAGTGAAAAGGTCAGGGATGATCTAGTTAGTTTCACAAAAGGGCTATGTTGATTTCCTGATGGAACAATTCTTTGTTGTATGGGACTGTCATCCCCACTACAGGGTATTCAGCATTCTTGATTCCCTTAATTTTGGGGACAACCAGAAACCACTCCACACATTTCCAAATGCCCCTGTGGAGAGGAAAGTAACCTTTCCTGTTGAGAACCACTAAAACATTCATTTCTTAGAAGATAGGAGGCTGGACTGGTCATGTGACTGTCCAAATGACAGCGTGAATTAGACAGCCGGGAAAGAAACCAAGTCCTCTCACTCCTCCAGGTAAGTCTTATCACCCTCTTCACCTCAAATTATGAAACGAAAGTTCAGAGTGGTTAAGGGCATGCTTTGGATCACACAATTCATAAATGGCAAAGCCTGTAGTCAGACCCAGATTCAAAGGCTAGTTTCAAAGCCCACCCATTACACTTTATCACGCGATGCTCATAAGCTAGCGCATATCCAGTTTGAAAATGAAGACACTAGCATGATTGACACTTTCTGCAGGATAGCTCCTCCTCCCCCAACTCACAACTAATAAAGGGAGAATCCTAGATTTTTCTGATATTTCTAAAGTGTTCTAATTTTTCTTATAAAACATACTGTAAAAGGTGACATTTTAAAGTGACAGATGATGCAAAAATCTCTAAATTTTTTTTTTGTTATTTCTCAACAATCAACTCACTTTGAATTGTGCAAATAATTAAACTTGCTCAACCCTGCATTCTTTCAATGTGACCAATTTTATCATGGGAATTTTCATACAGATAGATGTAAAATGTTGATAAAACATGCTGCTATTAATGTATTACTATTAAAAGCAAATTCTTTGGATTTCTAACTGTGGAGATTAGGGATTATATAGTATATTTTGTGTAAAATGAAACTAAATATTAAGAACATGTTTCTGTATAGCCTCTCTTCATAAACCTAGCCCATTAACTAGTTCTGTTGATCTATGTAATCAGAATCATTCAGATGATTTGGCATTTGGAACTGGCACACATGAGATTACTTTTTTCCTATATGGACAATATGAGAGCTATTCTTTACTGAAATATTCCCAGTCCTATTTGTTCATGTTTCCAAGACACTTGTAAAGCAAGGCATAATTATAAATTAAAGAGACCTATGCCACCGGTGATAATTAAATCCTTCTCGTTGTAGATGGTCACCCAGATAATCATAACATGCTGATATTAAGCTTTCTGAGATTATTTTATAAATGTAAATGCAAAATTCAAACATTCTTGGAGGACTCTATCTTACATATGAAAGCATTTCCTTTTAGCTATCAGTGCTTTGTTCCTTATTAGGGGGCTGTAATTCTGAGTCTAACTCAGCCATATAATTTAGAATAATTAAAAAAATGTATTTAGAAAGTCAATGCTTGCAAAATTTGGTTGAGTTGATCTTTTTAAATAGAGCAGAATGTCGTTCAGCCTTACTGGATCAGAAACATTTTAAAATAAAGTGCTGTGTTTCACAATCACTGGAAAGCAAAATTCTCCACATGTGCATTTACTCAAAATAGCTAGATAATTATTAGCCATTTCATAACTAGAGGAATGGTCAGAATCTCAACCTCTGCTCAATTAACATGATTTTTTATGCAATTTGACAGACATGTATTACTGTATTCTTAGAAATTGGAGTTTTCACCCACTCCATAGAGATTATCAAGAGGCTGTTAAGTATTTTTTTCTCTTTATATACAGTATGCAGAATATCAAGGGCATAAAAACTATCAGAAGACATATGGAAATTTTATACAAATACATATCTAGGAATTTATAGCAGCAAATCATTGTAATACCCTTTTCTTTTTTTTTTTAACTTTGTTTTTTTTTTTTTTTTTTTGAGACAGGGAGAGACAGAGCATGAACAGGGGAGGGTCAGAGAGAGGGAGACACTGAATCTGAAACAGGCTCCAGGCTCTGAGCTGTCAGCACAGAGCCCGACGCGGGGCTCGAACCCACAGACCCCAAGATCATGACCTGAGCCGAAGTTGGCCGCTTAACCGATTGAGCCACCCAGGCGCCCCTGTAATACCCTTTTCAAAAGGTTCATCACACATTTATTCTAAGGATGGTGCCATGGCTCTAAACACTGTTTCTCAAACTGGGGTTCACGATCCCTGGGTGCCAAGGGATGCAGTCTCAGATATCCGTGAGTTCTCCATAAGAAAGTTTAAAAGTTGCATTTATGTGTCTAAGGTACTCTAAAAACTTTTAGTATCAGCATGTTATGGATCACCTGAGCGACCATCTCATAACAGCACTGCCAGGAATTTTTGTGCCTCTACATGCGTTTGTGTTTCTGACTCGTTCACATCAGAGAACAGTACTCTATCCTGGGTTAATAAGAAAAAAGCACAAGATATTTTCATGCCAAATGAAGGCCAAGTAAGGACCTGGCCATGCTGTCCCGAGGTTTCCCCGTGGATTGAAGGGATAAAGTGGCGGGAGAATTGAGTCATCAGCAGGCATGCGATAGCACAGCAGTGCTGAACTCCAAAATGCCTGCAGTATAGCTGTCACTACCACCTGCACATTGGGAGCAGAGCAGCTCAGGTTCAGAAAAATGTCCTTTGTCAAGTTCAACTTATGTAAGTAACTTGAATGATAGTGGTTTTGTCATTTTTGTTTGCATTGAATTTTAAAATTTGTTGTGCTTCTCTCAACAATAGCCAAATTATGGAAAGAGTCTAAATGTCCATCAACTGATGAATGGATAAAGAAATTGTGGTTTATATACACAATGGAGTACTACGTGGCAATGAGAAAGAACGAAATATGGCCCTTTGTAGCAACGTGGATGGAACTGGAGAGTGTGATGCTAAGTGAAATAAGTCATACAGAGAAAGACAGATACCATATGGTTTCACTCTTATGTGGATCCTGAGAAACTTAACAGGAACCCATGGGGGAGGGGAAGGTAAAAAAAACAAAAAAAAGAGGTTAGAGTGGGAGAGAGCCAAAGCATAAGAGACTCTTAAAAACTGAGAACAAACTGATGGTTGATGGGGGGTGGGAGGGAGGGGAGGGTGGGTGATGGGTATTGAGGAAGGCACCTTTTGGGATGAGCACTGGGTGTTGTATGGAAACCAATTTGACAATAAATTTCATATATTGAAAAAATAAATAAAATAAAAAACACCAGGGGGACACCAGGGTGGCTCAGTGGTTAAGCCTGGACTTCAACTCAGGAGTGCAGAGCCTGCTTAGGATCCGGTCTCTCTTTCTCAAAAATAAACAAACATTAAAATAAATAAATAAATAAAATTTGTTGTGCTTTATAATTTCATAAGTGCTACAAATCCAAGGATTTTTACTCCTGTTTTGATATTTGTACACATCTAAGTAACATTGCAGTAAAAAGTAACTTAAGACAACATTAGATGGTCCATAAAATCTTTTATTTTGGGTCACCTGGATGGCTAAATTGGTTGAGTGCCTGACCCTTGATTTCAACTCAAGTCATGATCCTAGGGTCGTGGGACCGAGCCCTGCATCGGGCCTCCGTGCTAAGTGTGGAGCCTGCTTGGGATTCTCTCTCCCTCTGCCCCTCTCCCCTGCTCTCTCTCTCTCTCTCTCTCTCTCAAAAATAAAAAAAAATTTAAAAATCTTTTTTTTTATTTTGTTAAAAGCAGTCCTTTTGATACATGGTGCTCTAAACATTTTGAACCTTTTCTCTAGGAATAGCCTTTGTCGTGCATTTCTTTGGATATTTTCAGTAGTCCACGTCTTTCTCCTCTGGTCTTGGATGTGTTAAGGTCATTGCAGCAGACATTTTGTTGCCTGCCCAGCACCCATGAAGCCAACCTCTGGTTACTGCCCCTTGATTTTCCTTTCTGGAATGCAGTCTTGGTGGAACTGCCAGTCACAGTGCCCCCTCCCGCCTCCACTCCCATTCCCTGGCCTGGGGCTGGACAGGGGATCCAGATGATGTCAGGCAGACTCTCCCTGGAATCTGAGGCTTGAAGCACAGTGACACAAAGACTGAAAATAGTTGACGCTGATTCATTCCAATGGTGGAGGCCCCAAACAGCCTCCTGCTTATTAATTCCTGCTACTTTATTCCCTGGGTTTGCCTAGATTCTGTCCCTCCCCAAAGTTGCTGATCAGCCATTACTTTAATTCTGTAGGCTAACCTTACCTTTCAATGAATCCCTCTATTTTTGATAAGGTTAGCCAGAGTTGGTTATATATACACAACCTTTGATGGGGCCATAAGGGTAAAGTCTGGTAGAAAGGGTTAGCGATAATGCTAGGTAGTTTTGTCTGGAGTCAACAAAATAATGTGGAAATAAAGTCATATGGATAGCATTTACTGGGGCTCCTCATCGGGCTATTCATTCTATAAACACTACTGAAAGAAACTGTGGAGCTTAGCGGCTTTAGCATCAAATAGAGCTGGTTCTCTGACTTACCAGCTGTGTGTGACCTTGAGCATGCTACTTTAACTCTCCAGGCCTGTTTCCTCAGAGGTAAGTTGCAGATAGTAATAGTATAAACCACATGGTATTGTTGTGAAGATTAAATGAGACAAGATACATAAAACTTACAGTAAATACTTACAATATAAGGTGCTATTATTACAGTTTTGATATGTATTATGAGACAGTCATTGAATTACGTGCTGGGGGCGCAGAAGTAGTAAGAGAAAAGAAATTAAATCCACCCATATTTTTCTCGGAAAAAACATTGACTTTGAAGAAGTACATTGATAATCTGCTTCAAGTGCAAAGCAAGGAATTAAGCATCTCCAGGGAAATGCTTAATTAAAAGCCAAGTGAGGATGGGAAAAGAAATTAGCCAAAGAATGACAGATCGGAGATTTTAGAGTAAAAAGTGATGTAATATGACGCAGCCTGTGTGAAGTTAGGGGACAGTTGTTATCTGTGGTTTATTTCTGGAGTTCTCTATGGGATTATGGAACTAAGGGATGGCACCCAGCCTATAATTTATATTATACTCCAAAAACAGACCCTTGAAATGGGATTTGGGGATTGGGTTGTGTATATATTCAAGAAGCACAGAGATCACTTACTTGGTAGGGGAGAAAGAGACATAGATAATTCATGGCATGCAGTGGCATCATGCCTACCCAAATTATCACTGCCTGACAGCAAGAAGTGAAGTGCAGGTGAAGGGCACAGCGTGGAGAGATCAAGTGGCTGTGGGACTTAATTGCTATAGCGATAGTAGTGTTTGTAAGGATCATGGAGTCACCTGGCTCCTTCTGAGAACCCTAGACAGTCCAAGAGAAATGAAAAGCTTTAAAGATAAACTTAAGAATACACACAGGGAGCCCGAAGGCCTCCATGACAGCTTTGAGGGAATCCTTCCTTCTTTGTGACTGCAGGGTTGATATGGCTGAGGGGTAAAGGGTGAAGAGGTACAAAAACGATCAAATGCTTATACCTGCTAGGCTTACCTGGGGTAAGGGCAGTGGTGGGCCTGGAGCGGGACATGAGATGCGGTTGGTTTGAAGACATTTGGGCAGACATGGACAAGGCTGAGAACTTTCAGTCTGTAAATTCCCCTTAACTCCCTTGCCAACTGAGGAAACCCCACCCCTCTTTGAGGGAACAAGCCTTCCTCTTCTAAAAAAGTCTTTTATACCTGGCAATTGTCTCCCAAACTAATGTCATCACTCATTGCCTCCAGGCCCATAACAAGAGTTAAAGCCTAGAGAGCCCTAATAGAGAGGCACAAAGGCTGGTCTGGGAAGAGAGAGTTTATACAAAGCCACAAGATGTCACTGATCTGTATTGACAAGAGTCTGGGGAGCAACTATGAGAGCAGGCTGTAAAGGTGTTAGACAAAAAGGGACACTATTTAAGGCTCTTTTGGTCTGAATTATTAACATTGGAGTGCTCTTCAGGGATTCTACATTTAGCGTATTGACTTTAGTGCGTTAAGTTGGCTAACCAAAATCTGCACTCAGCGGCCATGTTGTGACAGATTGTATTTTCCGAAGCTTTTGGAATATATATCCCATCTCATATGCTTAGCTCTAGGCTAAGTCAGTTCTCTTGCTATCACAGTATAGTTTGGAGGACAATGGTCATTTTGATATCCCATAGAGGATGGAATTATGCTAAATGGGACCTGGTGGTCAGGAGGTAGCAAACCCCTTTGATGTCTTACCAAGAAACAAGTATGCCTTAGGACAAATAGGGTCTGGAATAAGAAATGATTGTGCGGTAAGTCTGGCTGAGATCCCAGCTGCCCTGCCCCTTGAACCTTATGACCAGCCTAACCGGCAGTAGGAGAAAATTTCTTTGGGAAAAGAAACTCCAATATAATAAAAGTAAAATTTTTATTTTCTAATTTTTATAAAATAATACATGCTTCTTACGAAAAAATTAAAAAATTTTAAAATGTTTATTTAGAAAGAGAGGGGCGCCTGGGTGGCTCAGTCGGTTAAGCGTCTGACTTCAGCTCAGGTCATGATCTCGCCGTTTGTGGGTTCGAGCCCCACGTCAGGCTCTGTGCTGACAGCTCAGAGCCTGGAGCCTGCTTCAGATTCTGTGTCTCCCTCTCTCTCTGACCCTCCCCTGCTCATGCTCTCTCTCTGTCTCAAAAATAAATAAAACATTAAAAAAAAAATTAAAAAAAAAGAAAGAGAGAGAGAGAGAGAGAGAGAGAGATTGTAAGTGGGGGAGGGACAGAGAGAGAGGGAGACACAGAATCCGAAACAGGCTCCAGGCTGTCAGCACAGAGCCTGATGCACGGCTGGAACTCACAAACTGTTAGGTCATGACCTGAGCCAAAGCCAGATGCTTAACCAACTGAGCCACCCAAGTGTTCCCCCTGCCCTGCTTCTTATGAAAATGTTAAGAATACAAGAAAAAAGAAGAAAATAAGTAAACTATAACCCCACAACCCATATAACTGTGGATTCTATTTTGGTGCATCTCCTCTCAGTGTTTTTTTTGTTGCTGTTGTTTTTTAAATGCATATAAATGTCTTTTTCTTCAGAAGAGCTAATTATATAGGACACAGAATTTTATAACTTATTCCATTAAGTATGTTAAAAGCACTTCTTTATTCTTCAGTTAAAAAATCTTTAAACATTTAAAAATTTTTTTAATGCTTATTTATTTTTGAGAGAGACAGAGACAGAATGAGAGTGGGTTAGGGGCAGAGAGAGAGGGAGACACAGAATCGGAAGCAGGCTCCAGGCTCTGAGCTGTCAGCAGAGCCCGACGCGGGGCTCAAACTCACAGAGCTGTGAGATCATGACCTGAGCCGAAGTCAGAGGCTCAACCCACTGAGCCACCCAGGCTCCTCTAAACATTATTTTAAATACCTGTTTCATGGTTTGTTGTATGGATAGCTCATAATTTACTTAATTTCTTAGCTGTGGATAGTTAGATTGTTTTCAGTCTTTAGCTGTTATGACAGGTTTTGCTGATCAACCCATTAAAAATTTTATTCTATTAAACTAAAACCACAACCTATAAAAGAAAGAAAGCTATGACCTGAAAAGTAATATTTCTTTAAATAAAAAAAATTTATGTGGAAATAATATACATGCATTTTAAATTGGGGAGGAGGAAGGTAAAGCATGCATGTGTCCTTGCAACAATGTAAAACTTACTGAACGTAATGCTTTTGTGATTTAGGTGATTAGTTCAGCTCCATATCCTACCGCTTGGAGTGATGTCTGGTACAGAATTATGTGTAAAAGCCACAGTTTGTATACATTTCCCTTTTTTTTTTTCCATAAGAGCTGATAAATATCAAATAGCACTTCTACATGACATTTCGGTTTTGGTTAATTCCGCCTAAGAACGACTTGCCTAATAGGGGCCTGTATTAATCATGATTTCTATTTTCCATATTTTATGACGTTTGACATCTTGGGAGGCCCTGGCTGGGGAGAGACTGCCCCTCCCAGGGCTGGCTGGTTCCTGGAGCCCCAACAGCTCCCTGGTGAGTGTCATTTTCATACGCACATTAACCCATCCAAAGTCTGACTCTCCAAAGTCTGACTCGCCAGCTACTTCCTTTATTTCACTCACACGCCAAACCAATGTTTCCCCTGCCCTAAATCAGGTACTGGGCAACTGGAGACCACCCCTCTAGCTTAGAGCCCTGCAAAATTATTCAAACTACTCAATCTTAAACTTGCTCAAATCTGTCAATCCTGCCTCACCCCTCTCTTCCCCCAGGAACCACAATAAAGACTCTGGGTCATCCTTTCTCCTTTGCTGCTTCTGCCTCCTGGCTTTCCCTTGGGGCCCTGGCCCTGTGTGGTGTGGTGGCCGCATCCACGCCCCCACCTTGGGAAACGTAAGGAATAAACTCTTCTTTCAAAGGCAATCGTCTCTCTGTCTGTCACCACCATATTTGACTAAAACAAATCCCTAGTACATCTTAGAACACCTACCTTTTCTCCTTAACCATAAACATTCTAAAGCTGCCTGGGGTCCCAATCCCTTAGCCTTTCCCGGTTTATGGCAACATCCATGCAGGGCTGGTGGGCATCTGAGGTTTTAGGAATGCCCAAACCCTGAAGTTCTATACACTGTGTGGACAAAGTGGTTCCCCCCATAATACAGAATGCCCTTTGGGTATTACAATCTGGGTTTTGTTTTTTACTTTTAACTGGATCTTCATGGTCTTTCCTTGTTCAAAAGAAGAAAATAATCCATTATTTTGCTTCATAATCTTTGAATAGCTGCATGAAACAAGAGGGCCCCTGGATTTTAAATGACAAAAATTTATCTATAGCAAACGGAAATTTTACCCAGTGCGATTCTTTCCCCAAAGCCCAGTAATGGGCTTGTAAAAGATGTTAACCAAAGCCTCCATTTGATCTCCATAGCTCTGGCAGCTTAAAAATAACTCCTGCTGAGAAACAGAAAAGTGCCGGCAAACAATGAGATGAGGAAACACAGGCGCTTCTAGGAAAACCTGTGATTCAATAGGAAAGTATAAATCAAACAGAAATAGAACCTGAGGGCTTATGTACATATTAAAAAAGACTTTTTTTCCCCTCTGAAAAATAAGCTTGGTAGATAGCTTTTTTAAAAAAATGACTTACTTGATGAAATGCTGAATTGAGAAAATGTAGAAAATTAACTCAAACATTAAATGCTCACTGAGTAGCACGTTTACACACTGCAGGCTCAGGACAAAAATTGCAAAAGTTCTTAATAACATAATGTGTGGTAATACAATAAAACCTGTCGTACCGAGGAACGATAGAGTCACCACGCCTTAATTCTTGGCTTGTCTTCAGTTGGTGGCAATAAGGTATTCCCTTCACTTTCCAGGCCCTCCTCCATCCGTGAAATCAAAGAATTGGACTGGCTGAATTCTTCCAGTTCTAAAAGTCTGACATATTAATAATTTACTTGAGACTCTTTCTGTGACAATTCCAAGCCCATCTTTAGATCTTCAAATTAGAAAACCCTCTGGTAGGGACCTTTCCTCTTAATTTATTAGCAGGACCAAACACTTCTGATATATGTCAAAATATAGATGCATGCATTTACAATTTATAATAAAGAAATGAAAAAAAAAGATTAATGGCTAAAATGGAAAACTCTTTGACAATGATTTCTCGAAGCAAGGAGGGTAGATGGTGTTCAGCACAGCTATGGAGTCCAGAAGCCCACCACGTTGGTAGGCTCTGAATCGCTCTTCACTATGAGAGTGACAGTTGACACTGGCAAGTTCGATCCTAGTTCTGGTTGAATCTAAACCCCTTATTTTGCTTGTGGAATACTCCTTAGGAATATGGGCTTTCAAATTAAATAACTGGGTTCGGATCCCAGCCCTGTCACATACTACCTGTGCTACTGCAGACAAATCATTCCATTTTTTTGAAGGCAGTTTCATCATCTCTGAAATGGAGCTGAAATGCCTACTTTGGAGAGTTACTGTGAGGTTTCAATGAGATAATATATGTAGAGCACTCAACTGTGCTTTGTTCTTGTGGAGCGAGCACTCAAAAAGGAGTTCCTCTTACGGTTCTTCAAAAAACTAAAAACAGAACTACCCTACAACCCAACAATTGCACTACTAGGCAGTTATCCACGGGATACAGGTTTGCTGTTTCGAAGGGACACATGCACCCCCATGTTTATAGCAGCACTATCAACAGTAGCCAAAGTATGGAAACAGCCCAAATGTCCATGGATGGATTAATGGATAAAGAAGATGTGGCATATATACACAATGGAGTATTACTCGGCAATCAAAAAGAATGAAATCTTGCCATCTGCAACTACGTGGATGGAATTGGAGGGTATTATGCTAAATGAAATTAGTCAGTCAGAGAAAGACAAAAATCATATGACTTCACTCATATGAGGACTTTAAGAGACAAAACAGATGAACATAAGTGAAGGGAAACAAAAATAATATAAAAACAGGGAGGGGGACAAAACAGAAGAGACTCATAAATATGGAGAAAAAACTGAGGGTTGCTGGAGGGGTTGTGGGAGGGGAGATGGGCTAAATGGATAAGGGGCAGTAAGGAATCTACTCCTGAAATCATTGTTGCACTATATGCTAACTAATTTGGATGTAAATTTTAAAAAATAAAAAATAAAAAAAAGGAGTTCCTCTTATTATGCTATATTGCCTTCTCAGATCTCAGTTCTGTGCCCTTATGATCTTGTGAGATTAGGAAAAAAAAAAGAAAAAATGAGATATGATTTATAATAATATAAAGGAAGCTGGGGGGAATGGAACATCTAGTATAAGAGAAAGATGAATTGTTTTGCAAATATAGAGAGTAGATCCTAATAGAGTTTACAAAGGGAAATTAAGAAATGACAGATTAAAAAATTTCAGTATCAGATTGGGAAGGAACATGACATTTTTTAAAAAAAGTTTATTTATTTTTGAGAGAGAGAGAGAGAGCGCACACAAGCAGGGGAGGGGCAGAGAGAGGGAAACACAGAATCTGAAGCAGGCTCCAGGCTCTGAGCTGTCAGCACAGAGCCCGATGAGGGGCTCAAAACCCACGAACCAAACTGTGAGATCATGACCTGAGCCAAAGTCAGATGCCCAACCCACTAAGCAACCCAGGCACCCTGGGAAAGAACATGACATTTTGACTGTCATAAAGCTTTCATACCACAGACATTTTGATAAGCAGATGGCAAAGGGTATGATTACTATTTGGGTGGTAACAGCAGAAAACAACCAGTGGCTTCACATCTTCTTCATCACCCTGGAGACTGAAATACATTCAAGGCCACTAAGTTTTTTTCTGCTTGGAGTAGACATTTGCCTTTTTTCCCCCGTCTTTTAAGAGTTCAACTTTTTTTGTAAGAGCACCCAGCTCATGTTACAAGTCTTGATGGGAGGAGACACCCACCTTCCATGTCAGAAGCCAAAGGGAACATTTTCTCCTTTCCAACCTGCACACACAGCCAGGGCTAGCCCTGGAACTGAGGTCTGCAGACTGGACCGTCTCTCAGACTCTGGCTCCTCTCAGAGATATAGCGGCATGTGGGCTGGGCTCTCGCTGGGCCTACCCCTGCTGAGTTCTGTGGATTATCTATTTTACGGCTTGGTTGTGAGCTTTGCATTGCCTCCAGTGGCTTCCCAGTGAAATCCCCTTTTTGCTGAAGAGAACCTGTTTGGTGCCCCAGAAGCGGACTCTGAGGAAAGACTTTGAAAGCAAGTAGCTTATTTGGGGGGTGGCAGAAACATTGGTTAGGAGGGTGGTGAAGTGAGATGGGAAGGGAGGCAGCTGATACAAGGTGTATAATCACAGCTACCACTGTGGGCCCCTGAAATGACCCCCCAGCGGAAGGAACTCTTCGAACCTGTGGAAACATGGATCTTTGAGTTAGCTTGCTTACGTCGGGCAGGCATTGGGATCGCGGGCATTGGGATGGTTATGCACTGACTTCTGTTAGTCCTAGCCTGGGGACCGCTCTGGGGCTGCTCACTGTCCCACCGTTCCAGCTGCCCTTAGCACAGGGAGGGCAGGCTTCTCCTGCTCTGGGGAAAGCCTCCAGTTAGAGATGCAGCCAGTGGCGGTTGACTCTGGGCTGCAGCACACAGAGGGGATATAGGTGAGGTGCTGAGAACGGCCAGTCCCAGTTGCTTGAGAATCAGAACCAGGACTGACACATGCCAGAAGCAAGGCTGCAGCCACGCCGGCCACTCCCGGGTCTGTAATGCCAAGGTCACCTGCCTCTCTGACACGTCCACGTCTTCCTAATAGTCTCAGCCCCCCAGGCGCCCCTCCTTCCAGATGACTGGACCTCGGCAAAAAGAGGCCAGGCAGCTGTGTGCTGGCTGGTAGGGAGTGGAAAGAGGAAAGGCTCTCCTTGACCTGATTTCCACAGTGGGAGGCAGAGCACCGAATCCCACCTAGATTGTCCTAAAATTGGGAGGAGTGGGGGTTGGGGAGGCCGTGGGGGAAAAACCCTGATGAATATGCATTGCAGAGATCACTTCGGCATCTCAATTTTCACCTACATTGGCATCCCCACACCATGCAGCCAAACAAGAAAATCACCTGCCTAACATGATGAATTATTCTTCATGTAACTAATATGAAGCCCCCCCAGGATCTACACCCATCTCCTGATCTGGCTATTAGGCCAAAAAACAGGGTTAAATCACAGTAAAACTCGGCTGGAGAAGTGCCAACCTGCTAGGGAGGATGGAGGCTGTGTGAGGGAACGCACTGACATGCGCTAGCAGCAGCCGGGAGGATAGAGACGGAACCGGATCCTGAGGGTGCCAACTCAAGGGGGATTAGAGCTTAATGAAATAAGAGTTGATCACGGGAGCATTCTTCCATGATATGCAATTTAACACCTTTGGCAATGACCCTGGGAAATGATAGTTTTTGAAAGTTTGAAGAAAGGCAAGGCCCACACCAAGTGAAGTAGAAATTCCAGAACTGCTGTGGCAGATGGTGGAAAAGTAGGTCAGAAAGCTCAGAGAGGAGTGCATGCTGGAATGGACATACAATTGAAGACCAGAAAGCCCATTCTGGGGAGGGGCCCAGAGAACAGTCCATTTACCAACATATTAAAGAATGCTCTGGTGAGAGGGCACCAGATTCACTCTTTGGTTGTTGTCCCTGTAGTACAGGGCTGACGATAGAACTGGGTTTCCTGATAAGAAGGGGATAAAAGAACTCCAAAATAATAAAGACCAGCAGGTCTTTAATCATCAGAAGCAATGAGGCTACAAAATTGAAGGGTCATGGGGGTGGGTGGATCTGATGTCTAAGAAGCCTACAGAGTTGGTTAATAGATGTGCTCCCCGGGAGAAAGACAGATGGGCAGGCAACAAAGGTATTGCTTAATTTAAACCATTGAGAGAAATCAAGGATGGATGATAAAAGGGTTGAATGCAGCCAGCCCTAAAAGTCATAATCCTTTGCTCAGTTTTCAGACATGAGCTGTTTTAAGACTCCGATACCTTGAATTTAGGAGCCATGTCTCCAGAAGGAAAGATACTGCAACAATATGACAAGTAGATATAGTAATGTTTCCTCTAGTCCTTTCCCAGAGAGACCTGTGGCCATTTGCTTAGATAACCAACCACTGGGGAAAAGGAATAACCAAACATTTCAAAAACTGTTGGACATAGGGGACAAGTTGACATTGCTATCTTAGAACCCAAAGCAGTTTTATGGATCACTGTTACAGTGGGGGCAAGTGGGAGGCCAGTAATAGAGTCTTGACCCAGGTCTATTTCCTAGCGGGTTAGCTGGGTCTATAGACTGACCAGTGGCCATTTCCCTGGTCCCTAAATTGGTATATGGCAGAACCTCTACATTTGCTCCTGGGCCTGAAAGATAAGAGCACCACAGTGAGAATCCCTGAAGCTCCTTATCCCCTGCCCACTGCCCCAGCCCAGTTAATATTACATCCTCATGGGAAATAGCACAGGCTCATGTTACCCTAAGTGATGTAGGGGGTAGTGGCCCTCATGCATCCCTGTTTAATTCACAGATTCGGCCCCTACAAAATCTAGACTGATCACGGAGGACTACAGAAGATTACCACCACTCAACCAGGTAATATCTTGAACTGCAGCTGTTGTGCCAGATTTGGGCATGTACACAAAGCCTTAGGCACAAAGATAGTGGTTAATGAACACTGATGTGAATGAACACTGAAGAACACTGATGAATGTGCTCCTTTCCATTCCCGAAAGGAGGATTAGAACAGTTTGTATTTCACCAGAGGTGGACAATGGTATACATTTATGGTCTGTGAATGCTCTTACCTCGAGCCCCTGCTCTTTCCACATGAGGTGGATGACTGTTCGGCCCAAAGCTCTGCTCCTTGTGAATACTTCCCTTCACTGCCGTGTTTCAGGGCTGCCCCTGAATTGACTACAGCATGGCAGCAGTCCATTTTCAGCCCTGTGCCCCTTCATCAGTTGGTCAGAAGGGGGCTCTACTCCATACTGCTTTGGGTGTGAGCTGAAAGAGGGAAACATGATAAACCCACCTAGAATGCATTCCTCTGCATTATATTAATGGATTTCTGTCACCTCAACTTTGTTTAACATTGGTCACCTTAGGTTAATATTGGAGAAACCCAAGCTGCCTGAGGTGGCATACCGTGAATCCAGAATCTTAGGTGAAGTTACCTGTATCAGTCTAGGTTCAACCAGAGAAACAGAACCAATGGGAGATATATATTAAAAGATTTATTCCACAGAATTGGCTTAGGTGATTGTGGGGGTGGCAAGGCAAGTCCAAAATTTATAAGGCAGGTTTGCAGGAAAGGCAGGTCAGATTTCTTGAGTAAGAGCCTTATCTGCTATCCACGGGTGGAATTTCTTCCTCATGAAAGACTCAGTTCTACTCTTAAAAGCGTTTCAACTGATTTAATCAGGTCTATCCAGGTTACCTATAGTTTCCTTCAGTTAAAGTCAACAGGATTGTGGACTTTAATTATATCTACAAAATACCTAGAAACGCCTAGATTAGTGTTTGATTAAATAATTGCAGGACTACAGCTCAACCAAGTTGATGCATAAAAGTGACCATCACAGTACCTATAACATTAAATCCAATCTCATTAAAAAATCAAATCTTGTAATGTATATAGCATGGTGACTATAGTGAATATAACTTTATTGCATTTTTGAAAGTTGCTAAGAGAGTAAAGTTCTCATCACAAGAAAAAAATTCTGTAGCTATGTTTGGTGACAGATGTAATCTACACTTAACGGTGGTGATCATTTCCCAGGGTATGCAAATATCTAATCATTATGTTGGACACCTGGAAATAATACATTGTATGTCATTTATACCTCGATAAAAAATCAAATATGAATGTTTTTCATTTCTTTAAAGAAATACTTCATTTTTTTCTTACGTTTTTATTTAAATTCCAGTTAGTTAACATATAGTATAATATTAGTTTCAGGTATAGAATTTAATGATTCGACACTTCCATACCTCTTTGACATCGGCCATAGCAACACTGCTTACTAAATGTGTCTCCTGAGGCAAGGGAAACAAAAGCAAATATAAACTATCGGAACTTCATCAAAATAATAAGTTTCTTCAGAGCCAATGAAACAATCAACAAAACTAAAAGGCAACCTATGGAATGGGAGAAGATTATTTGCAAGTGATATATCTGATAAAGAGTTGGAATCCAAAATATATAAAGAAGTTATAAAACTCAACACCCAAAATAATGCAGTTAAGAAATGGGCAGTTAAGGGGCACCTGAGTAGCACAGTCAGTTAAGTGTCCGACTCTTGATCTCGGCTCAGGTCACGATCTCACGGTTTGTGAGTTTAAGCCCCACGTGGGGCTCTGAGCTGATGTTGTGGAGCCTGCTTGGGATTCTGTCTCTACTTCTCTCTTACGCTCCCTGCATGTGCTCTCTCTCTCTTTCTCAAAACAAATACACTTAAAAAAATAAAAAAATAAAAAGAAATGGGCAGTTAAGAAATGGGCAGAAGATATAAACAGACATTTTTCCAAAGAAGACATCCAGATGGCGAAGAGACACATGAAAAGATGCTCAACGTCACTCATCATCAGGGAAATACAAATCAAAACCACAATAAGACAGCACCTCACACCGGTCAGAATGACTAAAATTAACACAGGAAACAACAGATGTTGGCGAGGATGTGGAGAAAGGGGAACCGTCTTACACTGTTGGTGGGAATGCAAACTGGTGCAGTGACTCTGGAAAATAGTATGGAGGTTCCTCAAAAAGTTAAAAATAGAATTACCATACGACCCAGCAATGGCACTACTAGGTATTTATCCAAGAGATTAAAAAAAAAAAAAAGACTTCCTTTTTAAGGGCAGTTTTAAGTTCATAGCAAAATTAAGAGGAAGGTATAGAGGTTTCCCATATTCTTCTGCCTTCATATGTGTATAATTTCCTCCTAATTATCAATAGCTGACACCAGAATGGTACATTTGTTACAAATGATGAACCTACATTGACACATCATAATCACTGAAAGCCCATGGTTGACATTAGGATTCATTCATGGTGTACATTCTATGGGTTTGGACAAATGTATAATGACACATATCCATCATTATGGTATTAAAAAGATGATTTTCACAGCCCTAAACATACTCTGTGTTCTTTGTATTCATCTCTGTCCACTCCCCAAACTCTGGTAACCAGGGATCTTTTACTATTTCCATAGCTTTGTCTTTCCAGAATGTCATATAGTTGGAATTGTACAGTATGCAGCCTTTGCAGATTGATTTCTTTCACTTAGTAATATGCATTTAAGGTTCCATGTCTTTTCATGGCTTGACAGCTCATTTATTTTAGTGCTGAATAATATTCCATTGTCTGATGTGCCACAGTTGATCGATCCATTTACCTACTGGAGGACATCTTGATTGCTTCCAAGTTTTGGCAATTATGAATAAAGCTTCTATAAACATCCATGTGCATGTTTTGTATGGGTATAAGTTTTAAATTTCTTTGGGTAAAAACCAAGGAACATGACTGCTGGATCATATAGTAAGAGTATGTTTAGTTTTGTAAGAAACAGCCAAACTACTGTACCATTTTTCATTCCCATCAGCAATGAATGAGCGTTCCTGTTTCTTCACATCCTTACCAGTATTTGGTGTTGTTAGTGTTTCAGATTTTGGTCATTCTGGTAGGTGTGTTGTGGTTGAATTGTTTTTTGGCCAGCAAGTTTTTAGATCTTTCCATTACTTTGTGAGTTATTTGGGAACACTTTTGAATAAAGAGTTCACCAATACCACAACAAATAAAACTGAGTGTTACTGGGTACTAGGCAGGGCACTTTGGATTTTACCTGTATTGTGTCCTTAAATACCATGAGATCAGTACTATTGTTGCCCTCTTTCATTTGTGAGGAAAGTGAGGTTTAGGGAAATTGCCTAAATTCATTCAGCTGGAGTTCAGTCTAGGTCTGACTGACTTCAAGTTTCTGGCTTTTTATTTTAGAACAGTTTTAGATTTACAGAAAAGTTACAAAGATATACAGAGAGTTCCTATATTCCCAGTGCTATGGACTGAATGTTCTGTCCCAGAGTTCATACGTTGAACCCCAGTATGATGATATTGGGAGGTGTGACCCTTGGGAGGTGATTAGGTAATGAGGGTGGACCCCTAATGCATGGGATGAGTGCCCTTGTAAAAGAGAACCCAGAGAGCTCCCTCACCGCTTCCACAATCTGAGAACACAGTGAGAGATTGGCTCTCTATGAAACAGGAAGTGGGCCATCACCAGATGCTGAATCTTCCAGCACCTTGATCTTGGACTTCCAAGCCTCCAGAACTGTGAGAAATAAACGTTTTTGTTCAAGCCACCCAGTCTATAGTATTTTTGTTACAGCAGCCTGAATGGGCTAACATACTCAGTTTCCCCTAATAATAACATCTTATGTAACTATGGTACATTTGCTCAAACTATGAGTTTAATACTGCATTACTACTTACTAAGCTCTAGACTTTGTTCAGATTTCACCAGTTTTCCCACTAATGTCCTTTTTGTATCTCAGGATCCAGTCCAAAATACCAAACTGCATTTAGCAAAGCTTAAAGTTTTGTGGTACCTGGGTGGCTCAGTCAGTTGAACGTCCGACTTCAGCTCAGGTCATGATCTCACAGTTTGTGAGTTCGAGCCCTGCATCAAACTCTCTGCTGTCAGCACAGAGCCATCTTCAGATCCTTTGTCTCCCTCTCTCTGCCCCTCCCCTGCTCATGTTCTCTGTCTCTCTCAAAAATAAATAAACATTAATAAAAAATTATAATAAAAAAAGCTTGTGGTTTTAACCATTTCACTTGGATTGCCCTATAGAGAAGTTTATAAATCTACAAAAAGGTATACAGTTCCATAATTGTTCTATGGGTCTGGGTGACACAGCTTAATAACGGGACTGTTCAGGTTGAACATTTTTGTTTTCTTTGAATATGTTTGACTGTTCTGATTTTCAGATATACTTTGACTTTGGTATCTGACCTAAAAACTCAGAAACTTTTCCTTAATGCTTTTTGGAATAGGTCTCAGTAACACTTTTTTTTAGTTTCTTAGTTTTTCAGAGAAACAAGCTCCCTAATAACCATGATAGTGCTACTTAAAACTTTTTTTTTACATTTTTTTTTCAACGTTTATTTTATTTTTGAGACAGAGAGAGACAGAGTATGAACGGGGGAGGGGCAGAGAGAGAGGGAGACACAGAATCGGAAGCAGGCTCCAGGCTCTGAGCCATCAGCCCAGAGCCCGACGCGGGGCTCGAACTCACGGACTGTGAGATCGTGACCTGAGCTGAAGTTGGACGCTTAA
Source organism: Lynx rufus (assembly GCF_022079265.1). Classification (NCBI taxonomy): domain Eukaryota; kingdom Metazoa; phylum Chordata; class Mammalia; order Carnivora; family Felidae; genus Lynx; species Lynx rufus. The sequence goes on along the minus strand of NW_025814823.1, from coordinate 213,431,340 downwards.
CCGACTGAGCCACCCAGGCGCCCCAAAACTTTGAAGTCCTCTTGTCCTGATGACTTCCTTCGATATGCCTCTACTGACCTCTTCCTCTTCCTTTCCATTCCTGTTGCTATCAATTTAGTCCATCCAGGAAAAGACTGTTTCACATCTGGATTATTATAAGAACCCTCAAAGGCTCTTCTAACCTCTAGACTCCCTTCAGTTCCAAACCCATCTTTAATATCATGACCAGACTGACCTTTTAAAATCTTTAGTTTCATCATATTATCCCCCTACCTAGAAAATCCTCAGGCTCTGCTTGATGATTTCGGGAGAAATAATCAGGCTCTAAAATGTTATTAAAACCTTTCTCTGTTCTTTTTCCAAACCATAGTCCTATGGTTTTTCCAGATGAACCCTTCACCCTAACAAGTCCATTCCTCTGAGTCCATCCAGAACACTGTCACTGACTCAGAGTTCATGCTTATGAGACTACCCTTGTTTGGAATGTCCATTGTCTTCTCTTTTCTGTGTCCAAATATTTTCTATCTTTTAAAGAATGTTCAAGGTTTATCTGATGGCTCTCTAGGATGTATGAAGAATAATTCTCTTCTCTTAGTAATTCAGAACCTTTACTGTTTAAGTTTATCAATGTGTAAAAGTGGTGAAGGGAAGCCAATTTGTAGTTCTAATTATGACCTTTATGTGTCTTCTCATTTTGTTATTACCACTACCCACCTGTACACAGTCTCTGTCTGGGCAAGATTCTCTTGCCTTGTGCTCCTGGGTACAACTGGAACAAGAACAGAACTTCTAAAGACTTTCTGTAAAACAGAATAAAATGAAAATAAACACCAAATTTCAAGAAGCCACAAATAGCCCAATTTACAAAATATAAATTACTCAATCTACCTTTAGTACTAGTTAGGATTAAGTTCAGATGTATTGGCCAAAAACTCAAACAAAGAATGGCTTAATAATTTAGTTTGTTCATTCTTGTAAAAGAAGCCTACCAGTCTGTCACTGGGGACTCAGATATTGATTTTTCTTTTCTTTTTTCAGTCATCACTATAAACATTTATTTTATTAAAAAAATTTTTTTCAACGTCTATTTATTTTTGAGAGACAGAGTGTGAGTAGGGAAGGGGCAGAAAGAGAGGGAGACACAGAATTCAAAGCAGGCTCCAGGCTCTGAGCTGTCAGCACAGAACCCAATGTGGGGCTCGAACCCACGAACCGGGAGATCATGACCTGGGCCGAAGTCGGACACCCAACCAACTGAGCCATCCAGGCACCCCCTAAACATTTATTGACATATATCTAGCCACCATTGTTAAAATCTTTTTTTTTTAATTTTTTATTTTAATCACCCGGTGCTCATCACAAGTGTACTCCTTAATCCACATCACCTAAAAATGTGGAATGCTCACAAATTTGTGTGTCATCCTTGTGCAGGGACCACACTAATCTTTGTATTATTCAAATTTTAGTATATGTGCTGCCAAAGCGAGTGCAGATACTGATTTTTCTACTCCACCATCGTTGGCACAAGGACTCCATTCCTTGTCATTTCACAGTCTAATATTACTGCTGGAACTCCAGCCATCATGTACATATTCCACGGAGGAAGAAGGGAAAAGACCAAGGAGCTCAGTATGCCCCTCCTTTAAGAGTCTTCCTGGAAATTTTACCCAACAATTAATTTCCACTTACATTTGATTAGTCATATTTGTTATTATTTTATTATTTTTTATCCTTTTGGGTTTTTGATTTTATCTTTAAAAATGCTTATTTATTTTTTGAGAGAGAGCGAGAGACAGAGAGAGACCATGAATGGGGGAAGGATATAGAGAGATGGTGACAGAGGATTGGAAGCCGGTTCTGCACTGACAGCAGTGAGCCCAACGTGTGGCTCGAACTCACGAACTGTGAGATCATGACCCTAGGCAAATTCAGATGCTCAACCAACAGCCACCCAGGTGCTCCTCAAGTTTTTATTTAAATTACAGTTTATTAACCTACAGTGTAATCTTAGTTTCAGGTGTATAATTTAGTGATTCAACCATCATTTAATAAAACACTCAGGGCTCATCACAAGTGCCTTCCTTAATATTCATTACCCATTTAGTCCATCCATCTGTCCACCTCCCCTCCAGTAACTCTCAGTTTGCTCTCTGTAGTTAAAAGTCTGTTTTTGGGGAGCCTGGGTGGCTCAGTCAGTTAAGCGTCCAACTTCAGCTCAGGTCATGATCTCACAGTCCATGAGTTCGAGCCCCGCGTCCGGCTCTGTGCTGACAGCTCAGAGCCTGGAGCCTGCTTCCGATTCTGTGTCTCCCTCTCTCTCTGCCCCTCCCCTGCTCATGCTCTGTCTCTCTCTGTCTCAAAAATAAATAAAAACATTTAAAAAAAAGTCTGTTTTCTGGTTTGCGTCTTTTTTCTTTCCCCTATGTTCATATGTTTTGTTACTTAAATTCCACATATGAGTGAAATGATATGGTATTTGTCTTTCTCTGACTGACTTATATCACTTAACATAATGCTCTCTAGCTCCATCCACATTGTTGCAAATGGCAAGATTTCATTCTTTTTGATGGCTGAGTAATATTCCATTATATGTACCACATCTTCTTAATCCATTCATCAGTCGATGGGCATTTGGGCTCTTTCCATAATTTGGCTATTGTAGATAATGCTGCTATAAACATTGGGGTGCATGTATCCCTCCAAATCAGTATTTTTGTATCCTTTGGGTGAATACTTAATAGTGCAACTGCTGGATAGTAGGGTAGTTCTATTTTTATCTTTTTGAGGAAACGCCATACTGTTTTCCAGAGTGTGATTGGCCACATTTAGTTTCACACTGCCATACTTAGTTTCGAGGGAGGCTGATCAATATAGTTTTTCATTAGAGAAGATCGTTGCCTTGAATAAAATGGGGTTATGCTAATAAGCACAAAGGGAAGAATGGGTATTGGGTGGACAATTAGCCCTCTCTACCACACATTGCTTCTATGGCTGAGAATCTCTGTTCAGAAGATGTCCTTGCACTACAAAGCTCGAAGTCACATTGTCTCTTTTGTACTTTGAACTTCTCCCCAGTCTCCATGTAGGGGTGTTGTCTTAGAACCAATTATGTCAGCATTTCCTCAATCTCCTGGGCTGGCTCACCCCAGAAGAGCCAAATATTTCTGTAGGTTTGTCTTTCTTGGTTTCAGTTTTTGGCCAGTGAGTCCCACCTCTTTCTAGGTGACTCTCAGGAAAACACAAGTTTAGTGTAATATGTTGTGGAACTGTCCTCTAGGATAGTAGACTGTAATTTTAATGGCTCCCAATAAAGCATGGATCTGGTACTTACCCCCTATGTGATGCCTTTCCACGTTGATTTTGGATTTGGCCATGTGACACACTTTGGTCAGTGAGACATCAACAAATGTCAAGCCAGAGACCTGATATGTGCTCTTGCACTGAGGCTTGCCTACTTTTATCAGCTCTGTGTAAGAAATGCAGGCCATCTTGTCAGAGAGGCTGCATGGATAAGAATGGAGACATTCCAGCTGGCAGCCCCAGTTGATCTCCAGGCATGTGAGTGAGGCCCTCTTGGATCTTCCAGCCCCAGATAAGCTGCCAGATGATTATAGTCACGTGAGTAATTCTAGACAAAATACCAGAAGAACCACCCGGTTGAGCTCACGTACAGGATCATGAGTAAATAAATGGGTGCCGTTTTAAGCCATTAAGTTTTGAGGTGGTCTTTTATGCAGAAAGAAACCTGAGCCATCTTGGATATTGCTCAGAGATGTTGTGGCTTGGGCTAGGGTTGTGGATGGGTCATACCTGCTAACCACAAGGCTGTGGTTTCAGGAACATATGCTCTAGTAAGCACTTGTTCTCGTCATTCAACATCCTTTCTCCCTCTTTTGGTAACAATACTGGGGTTTTACTTGGGGCCGTCAGTTATTCAGTTCTCACACGTGATTGCTTTGGCCACAGTGTTTGGACAGGAAGAGGTAGGTGATCTAATTCAGACAATTAAAAGTCAGGTTTAGGATTTGCTCAAATTCTCTTTTCATCTAGAAGACAGACTCTGCCGTTATGTAGGGTCTGAGGAAACTGGCTCAGCCCTCTTTTTTGGTAATGAAGACACACTAAACAGGCATTAGGAAGTTTTGCTCTAAAGACGTTCCTAAAGGAAACCCTCGTGTAGAGCTTGTGGGGACGTAAACTGATGCTGCCATACTGCAGAGTAATCTGGCCATAATAAATACAAACACATACACCTCTGACCCAGCAACAAATGCCCTAGGGAAACTCTCTAGGGGACACAGATGATCATCTTCATCAGAGCAGTTTCTGGCAGCAGAGAATTAACACTAGTTGAAAGCTAGGAGGATGAACAAGTGAAATATTGTGGAATACTATGCAACATTCAAAAGTAATAATGTAGTTCAGCACCATGGCTGGTTGGAAGATCTTGGCACTCATCTCCCCCACAAAAACAAACAAAAATCCCAGTAAGTAAACAACTACAAACTGGTGAAAACAGCTCTGGGGAAGCTCTGGACTACAATGAAGGAGCAGCAGAACTCTGCAGAGCTAAGAAACCGAGGATGGCTGCATAGAAAAGAGTAGGAAACATTTTACCTGTGTCATCCCCTCCCCCTGTCCAAAACAACTCAGCTCCAAGAAGGATCCCCTTGGAGGGATTTTACCCCATGGAGGAAAAAGAGAGCAGAACCCTAGTAAGCCTCACTGCCCTTGCAGCCTTTGCTATTGAGGACACCTGCAGTCCTCACCAATACAGAGACCATCTGATGGAGCTGCCCAGACTCCCCACTGGTCCCCACTGCTATGCTTCTTCCCCATGGCTGGAGCTGTCACTGCACTGACATAATAAGGGCTATTATATGACAAACCCACAGCTAATATTATACTCAATGGTGCAAAGTGAAAAGCCTTTCCTTTAAGATTAGGAAAGGTAAAAGGATGTCCACTCTCACCACTTCTATTTACCATAATATTGGAAGTCCTAGCCATGGAAATTAGGCAAGGAAAAGAAATGAAAGACATCTAAATTGGAAAGGAAGAAGTAATAGTATCTCTTTTGCAGATCAGATGATCCTATATAAAGAAAACCCTAAGAACTCCACTAACAAACTATTAGAACTAACAAATGAATTCAGTAAAGTTGCAGGATATATAATCAACATACAAAAATCAGTTATAGGTATCTATATGGTAACAATGAAGTATCTGAAAGAGAAAGAAAGGAATCCCATTTATGGTGGCATAAAGAACAATAAAATACTTAGGAATAAAGTTAACCAGGCAAGTGAAAGACCTGTGCACTGAAAACTATAAGACAAATTGAAGAAGACACAAATAAATGGAAAAGATACCCCATGCACTTGGATTATACGAATATTGTTAAAATGTTCACACTACTGAAAGCAATCTACAGATTCAATGCCATACGTATTAAAATTCCAATGGAGGGGCGCCTGGGTGGCTCCGTCGGTTAAGCGTCCGACTTCGGCTCAGGTCATGATCTCGCGGTCCGTGAGTTCGAGCCCCGCGTCGGGCTCTGTGCTGACAGCTCAGAGCCTGGAGCCTGCTTCCGATTCTGTGTCTCCCTCTCTCTCTGACCCTCCCCCGTATATGCTCTGTCTCTCTATGTCTCAAAAATAAATAAACATGGGGCGCCTGGGTGGCGCAGTTGGTTAAGCGTCCGACTTCAGCCAGGTCACGATCTCGCGGTCCGTGAGTTCGAGCCCCGCGTCGGGCTCTGTGCTGACAGCTCAGAGCCTGGAGCCTGCTTCCGATTCTGTGTCTCCCTCTCTCTCTGACCCTCCCCCGTATATGCTCTGTCTCTCTATGTCTCAAAAATAAATAAACATGGGGCGCCTGGGTGGCGCAGTTGGTTAAGCGTCCGACTTCAGCCAGGTCACGATCTCGCGGTCCGTGAGTTCGAGCCCCGCGTCAGGCTCTGGGCTGATGGCTCAGAGCCTGGAGCCTGTTTCCGATTCTGTGTCTCCCTCTCTCTCTGCCCCTCCCCCGTTCATGCTCTGTCTCTCTCTGTCCCAAAAATAAATAAATGTTGAAAAAAAATTAAAAAAAAAAAAAAAACATTAAAAAAAATTAAAAAAAAATTCCAATGGAATTTTTCAAAGAACAAATACTATCCTAAACTGTTTATGGAACCCTAAAAGACTCCAAGTAGCCAAAACAATACTGAGAAAGAAGAACAAAGCTGAAGTATCACACTTCCTGATTTCAAACTATATTACAAAACTATAGTCAAAACAGTATGGTTTTGGTATAAGAACAGGCACACAAACCAGTGGTCAGAGCTGAGAGCCCAGAAGACCCACGCATATATAGTCAACTAATCTTTGACAAGGGCAACAAGAATGCACAATGGGGAAAGGGTACTCTCTTTAATATGATATTGGGAAAACTGCATATCTACATGCGAAGGAATGAAATTGAACCTGTATCTTACACCACTCACAAAAAATTAAGTTGAAATGAATTAAATACTTACATGTAAGACGTGAAATCATAAAAATTATAGACAAAATCAGGGAAGAAGCTCTTTGACATTGGTCTTGGTAATGATTCCTTGGATAAGACACCAAAAGCACAGGTGACAAAAGCTGAAAGAAACAAGTGGGGCACATTAAACTAAAGAACTTCTATACAGCCGAAGAAACCATCAGGAAATTGAAAAGGCAGCCTATGGAAGGGGAGAAAATATTTGTAAACCATATATCTCTCTCTTTCAAAATAAATAAACTTAAAAAAAAATAATAGAGTACTGTATACTTGAGTACTTGCTGAGAGTAGATTTTAAGCATTCTCACCAAACACACAAAAAGAGTTAACTATATGAGGTGATGTATGTACTAATTACCTTGACCTTGGTAACTATTCCACAATATATATGTCTATCTCATCATGGCGTTGTACAATGTAAATAAGTACACTTATGTTTGTGAATTATTCCTCAATAAAGTTAGGAAAAAAAGAGATCACCAGTTTTAAAAATTAAACAAAATTAAACAAAACAAATTAAGGATGTAAAATTTTCACCTAATAGTTAAGATCTATCCATGTCATTCTCTGTGAAAATGAGAAATAGGACAATACAATTTCTATTTTGGAATAACATATGCATGCATGAGAAACACTCTTTTTCAAGAATATAGATGTATCAATGGCATATATTAAACACAGAAAGATGATCCCATGGAGTAAAAGGAATGTGAAGAGAGCAATGAAGGAGAGAAATTAAGAAACTTTCAGATCGATATGTGCCAGATTGAATGTGCCAGGAATTGAGGTTGTGATTAATTAAAAAATTTGTACCTGAGGTTTAAAAAACCCCATAATGATTTATTACAACATGAATGATTTGCAATTTGAGACAATTCATACATGTAATATACACTTGAACATGAGAAAGTGGCCCACGTAGAAAGTCTTCTCCATGTCATACTTTGAGACTTCCAAGAGTCTGCAACGCAATGGATTCTGTTTAAAATAATCTTTACTATTTCCCCCAGGCAGTTAGTAAAGGAAAAAGAGAATATGGGCTGACAAGAGAATATTTTTGTAGGATGGATGAAGAGGAAAGAAGAACATTTAATGCCAAAGGAGTTGTCAACAATTGAAAAGTAACAATGTCAGCTTGAAGAAACAATTTTCTCCACTAGTGTCAGGGCGAAATTTGATGTCACAACATGATCACCAAAAGTATGAGAGGGCAAATGTCAAGAATTTTCCTGATGTTTTCCTCATGGCATTCTATTCTATTTTAGTCTTATGTATCAGCTATCCAAGATTTAATACCTAGTGGAATGTACTTGCTGGAAAGAAATAAAAAATTGCATCTCACGGCATTGAGCATTAGTGTGACAGAAATGTTCCTCATCGACCTTAAATTCCAGTTCATAGCATTACAAAAGATAATGAGCTGATTTCTTTTAGGGTACTGCATTTTTCTCACTGGCAAGAAAATAATCAAGAATTGAGCACGAGTGATGAGATGCTGGTGTATCAGTGTGTTGAGACCTCTTAAAATTGATATTTAGGATTTTTAGCTTATAAGATTATTTGTATACTCAGAAATCCAATATGGTCATATCTGAATGTTCTGAAAATTATGAATTTAGAAGTTTATATATATGTGAGTTTGTATCTATGAGCGAATTTCTCTTTGAATTATCTCTTTTTTCCTTTCATTACTTTACTATTTCTCTTCTAAATTCTGTTTTATGGGAAATTTGTATTCTTTGGATTTATCAATGGTGCAGGATTAAAGAAAAAAATCGCAGCCCTCATGCAGTTTATATTCTAATAGGTTAATGTTTGTTAATTTAGAGTACAAACTGTTCGATACTGTAATGTAATAACACCAGGAAAATTATATTTATGTTTTTGAAATTTGATATAATTTTGTCCTTATAACGTTTCTCCTAAACATAGCATATTCGGCCATTATAATGTGATTGCTAGTGCATAGATTTAAGTATAACTTGGGTCAAATCATATCCCCAAATAAAACAAATGACTGTCTGATATGATAGGTTTAAGCTATAGAACACCATTATCCTTGATACACTATAGGGATTTTGAAAGGTTTGCTGAATTGGACAAGAGCATTAAGCCCTGGGCCTGATACTTTTATTACCTGGGTTTTTAGTACATTAGGATACCATTCTATTCTTTTCTCATTATTTATTATAATGTACACAATCTATAAATACGTTCCTTGCAACACAATCCTCTTTGTACTTCCATATAATCTTTCTATTGCTTCCCCATCCTCAAAGTCCTGCCCCTTTGAGCAGCTGCTTCTATTTTTTTTCTCTTTTTAAAGAAATCACTCTGTGATGTATCCCTGTCTCCCTTGTTCCTGTTAGTTCTCTGAGGTTGGAGGCAGCCTGGATTTCTGGAGGCTTTTAGATGTTAAGGGCAGCTGTGGGTGGCAAACATCAGTGCCTGCTCTCTTTGCTCCACTGTGCAGAAGGAAGAATATTGAACTAGCTCTTGTCTCAAGCTTACCAGGAAATATCTGAGGTTGGACATCCAGGGCCAATATCACAGTGATTGCCAAAAGCGTTTCCCCCTAGGGAAGCCACTGTCACCAAATAAACATTATTAAGTGAGGTCTGTTGTGATGAGGCAATAGATAGTTCTAAGCAAGTTACACATAAGCCACATCATTTGGGGTTTTGAATTAATTCCTTCATTCCATAAACATTTATTGAACACTTACTTGGTGTAGTACTTTTTACCAGGCATTGAAAGGAATTTAATAATGAGAGCTGCCATTTATTAATTTCCTCCTGCATACAAAGGACTGCATCTATTTTTTCTGATCCTTACTCCTACAACTCTATCTATCTATCTATCTACCTATAGATATATTGTTTATATATAAAAATATAATATGTTTATAAATATATATAAATACATATATATTTACAGTATATATACTACAATATATATAACATATATTTTTATTTTATTTTATTATTTTATTATTTATTTTTTAATATATATATATATTAACGTTTATTTATTTATTTTGGGGGGGGAGGGACAGAGAGAAAGGGGGCGAGAGACTCCCAAGCAGGCTCCGCACTGTCAGCACAGAGCCTGAGGTGGGGCTCGATCTCACTATCTTGAGATCATGACCTGAGCTGAAATCAAGAGTCCAATGGTTAATGGACTGAGCCACCCAGGGACCCCAACACCAGAACAATATTATTTTCTCCATTTTAGAAGCAAGAAAATTGAGGCAAGTGGGGAAACTGGCCAAGGAGGTGAGGTGATAGCCTACTGACGTGCTGTGAGGGTTCTACGCATGTGCTGGCTCCCCAGGACGCCACTCTGAAGCCTGGATCCCAGCCCTGATGTGCCTCCCTGGAAATGGAAGTAAAACTGAGTGTGCTCATAACCCTGAGGAGCACGGTGGAAGCTCAGAGGGGAGAGGTGGATGTTGCTGAGGTTTGTGGCTGTTAGTAAAGGCTTAAAGGAATAGCACAATCCAAGAGAGGAGGACCCAATGGCTGTGGATTTTGCCCTAAGGACATTTTCCCAAATTTCCACTTTATATTTTTATGTGCTTTCACAAATCCTTTCTGGAATAATTCAATGCAATGTACAAGTAATTATACCAACAGAATATAGTCAGTATTGGTATGCATGAAGCTGAGGCATATACACTGTTTTTTGTGAATGAGATACTCTACATTAAATAACTTACCTCTAAATCAATGATAGGAGAATTCTTCATGTGGCTTGCAAATCCTAGGAAACATGTCAGTACTCAGGTTAAATCAGACCAGTTGTATGTTTTTCAGAAGTCTTTCTAACGTCACTTTGTCTCAGGACATCTTCAAAGGAGTGAAAACAGAATGTAGTTAATGGAAACCTGTAGTTAATGGAAACCTGACAGTAATTTAGAAACAAATCTGACCATAAGGAAGAAAATCTGTTAGAGCTGTGTTTTCAAAAGAATCCCTCAAGGCCACCTTTCACTGCAGTTTCTGATGAAATTGAATCATAAATTTAAATAGAAAAAATATGTAATTGCTATTATTTATAGTGCTGGAAAAAATCCTAGATTTCTATAATAGAAGAAAAAGGGTCAATCAATGAATAGGGTCCCTGCTAAAGAAAGCTAAAACCCTGAGGCAAAGTTTTAATTTAATTTTTTGGCATTCACCGATTTCCCTCCCATGTCTTGAATGGTTCCCTCTAAAACATCAAATATATGTTAAAAATAAAACCTCAATACAATACTCATTAAATTACAGAAATGTTGTGAATTGTGTGTAATATTCTTTCATCTTTTCTGCCTCTAGGGGGAAGTGTGTTTTCAACAATTCTGTCCCCAGAAGGTATTTTCTTTGTGGGCTGAAGGCTTCACAGGAATATTCTTTAATGTGACCTCAGGGCTGGCTTCACAAGGGAGATGTTCTCTGCGAAAATCTGGAAGGGCTCTTGCTTTAGAGATTGCCATGGGGATTGTGAGGGAGAAGATCATACAGACAATTAAAACTGGTGGAGAAAATTTCCTTATAGCATTTCTAACACATTTCAAAGAATTACATGTTGAGGTTCCTTAGATAATGCTGTCTTTCCTGGTGGTAGAGGAATTAACATATAGACACTGCTTTCATTTCAAAGAGCTGGAAACCAAACAATTGAATATAGAAAACTGGCCACTTTATTTTAAAGTTAAAAAAATATAGTTTGTGGATATAGATGAAAACATTTCTAAATCCTATAAAAAGTCTATTAGTTTCTGTAATAATCATGTTTAGAGCTAACATTGCCTTTCATTTGGGTAATTTTCTTTTATTTTCCAGGACTTCCCTCTAACTTTCTTTTGTTTTCATTCAGCAATTGTAGCCATAATGTACTAAGTGAAAAGGTTAGCAATCTTCCACCCCCCCCCATATCAGTGTTTTACAGAATTAAAAGGAACAGTATTTAAAAACTGAGTCTGAGGGATGAGTTATTTCTATTTGTTTTCTTTTCCCCTCTCTTCTTGGTTTGATTCACTTTTATGATTATAATGCTGCAAAAAATTCTATTATAACCTATTAATAATTATCTTAGTGTGCTGTATATCCTCAAAACTTAGCCACATATAAAATAAAATTTTTATACAAAGACTGTTATTATTTAATGAAAATTAGCTTTGTTTCCAAACCTTTTTTAGATGGTATAATAGGTGGTAATGCTTATTTCTAATTCAATCTCAGGGATGAAGATATATTTAAGTATGTATTTTCTATTCTTTGGCCTTAATGAATGAAAGGTGTCAGGCTGCGTGACTTCTAAAATCTTTTCTAGTCCTAAGATTGGAGAACTTCATGATAGTCAAGATATTCACACAGACTTCCAGCCATTTGGAAAAATTTTAGTTTGATGGAAAGTAAACTTGTAATATTACAATTCATATACTTAAATTACTTGATGGGGTTTCCTATGATGTGCATATTTTCAATTAAAGATTTTTCTTCAAAAATCCTAATTTCAAGGGGGTGCCTGGGTGGTTCATTCAGTTGTATCTGACTTCGGCTCAGGTCATGATCTAGTGGTTCATGGGTTTGAACCCCCCATCAGGCTCTGTGCTGACAGCTTGGAGCCTGGAGCCTGCTTCAGATTCTGTGTCTCCCTCTTTCTCTGTTCCTCCCCCGCTCATGCCATCTCTCTCCATCTCTCAAGAGTAAATAAACATTAAAAAAAGTAAAAATCATAATTTCTATAAAATAAATAAGTCCTGGGGAGGTAATGTATAGCATGTTGACTACAGTTAAGACTGCATTGCATATTTGAAAGATGCAAAGAGATCTTAAAAGTTCTCATTACAAGAAAAACATTTTTGCAACTATGCATGGTGATGAAAGTTAACTAGACTTATTGTGGTGACCATTTCCCATTATATAAAAATATGGAATCATGTTGTATATAAATTATACAACATAATACATATTACAAGACTAATATAATGTTATGTATTAATTATACCTCAATTAAAAAAATCCTAATTTCTGCTCATTGAAAAATTTTAAGGGGTGCTTTGAACACCAGCATGGGCAGTAATGCTGGTTTTTCTGGTTCTGCTGTCTAGTTTGGGGGCTCTTCCTTTCCACAGGTTGGTTTCTCGGTGCCCTTGAGTAACAGGCTGGAAGTTGAGAGCTCTGATCCAAAGGCCACTGGGAGACTATGATACTCATCCAAACGCAAACGTACTGCCCTGGGCGTGACCCTCGGTGCCGGTGGGGCAGAGGCCTTCACGCCCGGTGCCACTGAAACCCCAGACTCTCCTAATAAACCCACACCACATAGTGTGCAGAATCATATCGCCATTGGCTGGTGTTCCCCAGACGCAGGGCACAGAAAGCAGTAATAGGAAACCTTGGTTCCTTCACGTCTCCTGGCAACCAGTTTCAAAATCCATTTAAGACCCAAGGAATTCGTGATATAGTCGTGTTCTCTTTTTTCTTTTTCTTTCTTTCTTTTTTCTTTCTTTCTTTCTTTCTTTTTCTTTCTTTCTCTCTTCCTTCCTTCCTTCCTTCCTTCCTTCCTTCCTTCCTTCCTTCCCTCCCTCCCTCCCTCTTCCTTCCATCCTCTTTCTTCCCAGGAGTTCAGGGAGGATTTAATTGCTGTGAAGTGCTAAATCTAATTTCCAGTATGTGCGAATTACCTCTTTGTGGAATTAAAATTTTATACAGATGCCTCTTTTGCTGCTGATTTGCAGCTCTGATTAAATAAATGAGAGTTCATGCAGGGGTTGGAAGGTCCTACTTGGAAGTTTTAGGGATCATGGTGCATAATCTGAAATCTAAATGACCCAGAGAGTGAAATGTTATCCATAATCACACTTCCGGTGCCAGAAAGAGCGTTAAGGAGGTGTTTTAAATGGCAACAAGCGCTGTTACTTGAAGTTGCCACGTCTCCTTAAATCCCAGTTTGCCTTTTCACCGTCACAAATAAGAGCGATTGCTGTTTGGGGCCTCCGTGTTTAAAAGAAAAAAAAAAAAAAAAGAAAGAAAGGACAAAGAAAGAAAAGAACAACCAACAACAAACCAACCAAATGCAGCGCCTGGGACGGTGGCACCGGCGATAGCAGTCAGTCGGATGCAAGTTTCTGCCGAAAGAGGGCGTTGGTCTAAGACTAATAGAAATTCGTGGACACAGACACCCAGTCTAATGAAAGCCCATTTAAAATCATTTTCACCTTATTTTAATTTGTGGCCTTTAAGTATCAGAATTCCCCAGTCCAATGTAGCACGTTCACACTGCAAATGACCTCGGCGTGTTGTCACTTTCAGCGGGTCAAGTTCCATTTGGACCTGCCCTGAAGCGCGGCGGACTTCCGCGAGGCTCCTCTGGCCGCGGACTTCACCGCCGTTTCCATCCTTGTCCCCACTGCCGTTGTGGCTGTGACCAGTGGCAAGCCTAGGTCTCCGACACAGGACCTCTCTCGGCAGTGCAGAACCCGGAGCACAGTGTGTCGCGCGCTGGCGAGGAGAAGCGGTTAGAGCGGAGGGTGGTGCTGCTGCACCCAGGGGACCCTCGAGTGACGATTTAGGGAGGTCTCTTTAGCTACCTGGTTTGGCAAACAAAACCCTGAGGACGCTTCGGAGATGCTCTTCAAACTATTCGCCACTTCGAGAAGCGGAACTCTTCGCTCGCCTTTGGGAGCAACAAGTTTCGCTTTTCTGCTTGCAGCGCGCCTGAGGGGCTTTGCGCGGGGACACTGGAATCCTGGAAACGCTACGACTCCCGCGCGAACCCGCGTGGCCCAGGGGGAGGACGCGGGCGCGTAGCAGGGGAAAGCGGGGTAGGGAGGGGTGTAAGTAACGCCTCGGCTAGCTGGGAGTTCTGGGTCCTCGATCGAGCCGTCTGCCCTGGGACCTTGGTCCCTGTTCCCTGACCTTGCGCCAAGGGACCAGGAAGGTCGGTGCCCGCCCCGAGTTGGCGCGTCAGGAGGGAATTTGGCCGGAGTGAGAAAGAGGTGAGAGCGAGCGGGACCTACGGAGTTCTGCAACGAAACTACAAATTTCTAGGACCACCCCCTTCCTCTAATCCAGTTATTTTTTGCATGGTGTGTGTGTGCCTGTGCGCACTTCTTTACTATCAAACACATTTCCCTGTGTAAAGCCTGGAGCTGGGGAAAGCGCTGCCGCGTGCGCGGCCAGGGTAAGGCGGGGGACCCCAGGGGTGGTGCGGTGTGCTGGGGGCTCCCGCCGGTGCGGACGAGGGCGACTGCGGCTTTAAGGCCAAGGCCGAGGGGTAGCTGGGAGCTGTTGGGGTTAGGGACCCGGGAAGGGTGGGAAGGTAGGGGTGCGGGGAGGAGCCCTGATGTAAGAATGTTAATGAGAGGCTCCCCCAGCCCAGCCCCCATCACTCCCCACCCCCACCCACCCCACCCGCTGGAAATACAAGCCCAGCCTCGGAGCGCCTTGTGTGGTAACACGCTCCGCCGCTGCCACGCTATTTAAACGCGGACTATGGATCCAGGAACCGGCGCTAATCAATGAGATCAAATGCGGGGGAGATACACCGTCAATTACAAGCACTTGGACAAGTCTAACTTTTTTTTTCTTTTCTTTCCTTTTTTTGTTTTGTTTTGTTTTGTTTTTTACAAATACGCTTTCAAAAGCAATCTTAGCAACGCCCAAATAAGAAGCCACCTCTAAGTAAAATAGTATATATAAAGGGAGGGCAAATATATATATATATTTATTTATAAGTATATATATATATATATATTACAGGCGTACAGGTTTACACGCGGTGAACTTTTTCTTCCTTCTCTCTCTCTCTCCCTTTTTTAAACGAGTGACATTGCAAAGGACTCTTCCTCTCTGTCTTTTGTTAAGTTAGTGAAAGGGATATTCTATTTTCTTAGAGCGCCCAAGGGGGCGCAGGGACCTCGCAGAGAAGAGTGGGGAGGAAAGAGGAAGGGTGGGTGGGGGGCAGAGGGCGAGTCGGCAGCGAGGGCAAGCGCTTTCCTGCGGCACGATGCCGTCCCTGCTGGTGCTCACTTTCTCCGAGTGCGTCTTGCTTGTCTGGGCGTTGCTGGTCGGCAGCACCGGTGGCGGTGGCGGCGAGGGCGCCAGCCCCGGCGGAGGGCGCCAGGAGAGAGAGGCGCTGCCGCCGCAGAAGATCGAGGTGCTGGTATTGTTACCCCAGGACGACTCCTACCTGTTCTCCCTGGCCCGGGTGCGGCCGGCCATCGAATACGCGTTGCGCAGCGTGGAGGGCAACGGGACCGAGAGGCGGCTTCTGCCACCCGGCACTCGCTTCCATGTGGCTTACGAAGACTCGGACTGCGGCAACCGCGCACTTTTCAGCCTGGTGGACCGCGTGGCGGCGGCACGCGGCGCCAAGCCGGATCTCATCTTGGGGCCGGTGTGCGAGTACGCGGCAGCGCCGGTGGCCCGGCTTGCGTCGCACTGGGACCTGCCTATGCTGTCGGCAGGGGCACTAGCCGCCGGCTTCCAGCATAAGGACACGGAATACTCGCACCTCACGCGCGTGGCACCCGCATACGCTAAGATGGGTGAGATGATGCTCGCCCTATTTCGCCACCACCAGTGGAGCCGCGCCGCGCTGGTCTACAGCGATGACAAGCTGGAGCGGAACTGCTACTTCACCCTCGAAGGGGTCCACGAAGTCTTCCAGGAGGAGGGCTTGCATACGTCTGCCTACAATTTCGATGAGACCAAAGACTTGGATCTGGACGACATCGTGCGCTACATCCAGGCCAGTGAGCGAGGTGAGCAGGAGCGCGCCCCGGGCTTCCGGCCTTAACCCTACCGCTCTCGGCGGCTCTCCCTACGTACCCGTCCGCTCCTCTGCGGAGTCCACTACCCACTGCTGCACAGAGGACAGGGGGAGATCGCGCACACGGGGATTCGCCGGGGCGTGCGCTGTTTGGCTGCGACAACCTTTGACTATCGCCCTTCCAGGTCTCGGGGTGAATGCAGAGGGCCTGGGGGAGGGGCGTCTGAGCCTGCAGCTCCCGCTTGACCAGGTCCGACAGGTGCTGTCGAACCGCTTGGGCTTTTCTTCCTCCCTCCCCCTTCACCAGCGCCAGTCTAGTGATTGCGGGCGCACTCCGATGCCCTGCTCCAAACATGGTCTGAAAACGTCTCAAGGCCGAAAGAACTTGTTGCCCAGTCGTTTACCGACGTGTCGCCCCCCACTAGTGCGGAAGCGTATGCGGACTCACTGCTGGCTCGCCGCTATTTGGCTAGCTTGGTTGTGCGGTTTTCCTGGCTGCTCCTTCCACAAATCCCAGCTTTCTTTTAAAGGGTCATTGTTTCGCCCTTCTCATTTCTTCTGTGCCCCTTATAAACGAGCTCCTGCGGTTTCCACCAAGAATGCCTCGTTGTGTCTGGACTCAGGTTCACTTAACACCCCCACCCCCGGTGCGTTCGAAACCGCGGTCTCTAAAGCGTCCTGACTGAGGCTTTGCGCGAGAGAGCGCTGGAGAAGCGGGCGCTGTGCTGCTTTTCCAAGTGTACCCCCCCAAGTTTTCTCCCCGGGTCTGTGGAGGTTTGAACAGCCACCTAACTGAACAAAGCTCAAGGTTGAGGATGGCGGCTATGGCTACAGCGAGCGGGTGGAGAAGCGGGTGGTCGCGGATACCTAATTGCAGATGCCCCCAATAAGGCCCCTTTTACAGCAGCGTAGGCTGCGTGAAGGTGGGCTGAGGTCCCAGTAAAGTGCGGTTCCCTCCTTCTGGGTGTCAGGTTTGGGGTGCAAGGTGCTCAGGGAATCCCACCTCTGCTCCTCCTCGGCGCGCACGTGCCTGGATTGTCAGTGGTGCAGTCCGGGCAAAGCTGCCCACGACCCCACAACCCCACGACCCCACGCGGGGAAGCTAAAGGGGAGAAGGACTGAGCCAAACACAGGGCTAGCCCACGATTTGGCAAGGCCAGGCGCCTGGACGCTGGCCGTGGGACACAGCGCAACCGGAAGCTGGGGGCCTCAGGAACAGGTGAGAGTGGGCAGAGGCTCCACGGAGGATGGCGCTGTGGCAATCCCTTTTTCCCAGGTTGGCCACTCGGACTCGACTCCGGAGTGAACGCACTCTTTAGAGGGAGGAGACGGGAGGTGTTGACAGTGGGGATGCACCGCCAAGTTTTGAGCGTTGAACTCCAGTCTGTCTGCGCCGAATCCCTGCCAGACAAGCAGGCGGGGCGCCGGTTTCGCTGATTATGAAAAAGGGCACTTGTGTCCAACCGCTGCGGACTCGCCACGCCCGGCGGAGAAACCCACGTTTACTTCTTTCCCCTCTCCCTGTCCCCAGGTTACCGCAGACCCCTGCAGACCTCGGGTTCCTCTGTTCTTCGGAACCTGGTTTTTCAGCTCTTGACTTTCGAGGGCCAGGCGTTTCCAGGGCCTGGCTTTGGAGGCCAGGAAGGGCTGGGAATCGGGGGCGTGTTACCCTGAGGGCGCGGGCCTCGATCCGCCTAGGCGTCTATGCTGCCAAAGCCCTGAAGGTCTAAATGCTGGTGGTGGTGAGCCATGTACACATGGCCTGCGATTCCTGGCCTAGAGGAGCGGTCAGCCCAGAGGAGGACAGGCCCCTCAGCCTCACAATGGTGTGGCTGAGGCGAGGGGTAGAGAGGAACCAGTGCCCTGGTAGGCCCGGGGGCTCAGAGGCCTTGGACTATAGTCTGGTGCTGCCGATTATTTTAAATCCCGGAGCCTCAGAGCTGTTCCCAGGTCTTTTTGCTGCTGCTTCTATGTTTTTCTTTCACGTTTGAATTTAGTAGTGGAAGTTTGCTGGGCTGAACTGTATGCTTTACAGGTGATAAGGCCACCATGCTTACTCTGAAATACATTTCCAGCAGTGATCTGGTGGAAATATAAATATTCAGAAATATACAACCAAAGTTTCTCTCCTAAGCCTTCACCCCCACTCCCCATTTCTGTACCCTCAGGAGAGAAAGTTGCTTGATAACAAAGCTCTCTTTGGGCACCTTTTTAAAAAATTAAAAAAAATTTTGTTTATTTAATTAAAAAAATGTTTATTTTTGAGAGAGAGACAGAGCGTGAGCAGGGCAGGGGCAGAGAGAGGGGGAGACACAGAACCTGAAGCAGGCTCCAGGCTCTGAGCTGTCAGCACAGAGCATGGTGGGGGGCTTGAACTCGCAAGCCCTGAGGTCATGACCTGAGCAGAAGTCGGAAGCTTAACTGACTGAGCCACCCAGGTGCCCCCAGAATGGTTATTTATTTATTTTGAGACAGAGAGAGAGCAAGTGGGGGAGGGGCAGAGAGGTGAGGGGGAGAATCCCAAGCAGGCTCTGAGCCATCAGTACAGAGCCCAACTCAGGGCTTGACCCACAGACTGAGAGTTCATGGCTTGAGCCAAAATCATGACCTGGACTGCTCAACTGACTGAGCTACCTGGGCGCCCCTTTCTGGGGACATTTTACTAATCACTCTTACTTCTCCATAAGTGGTTAAAGTACTAATCACTCTTACTTCTCCCAGAGCACCTGCCCTGGCTCAGGCATTCACTGGCAAAACAGGTGGGCTGCTGCTAAACCTCGGTACCTCGGGCTCCTCAGGTCAAGTAGGGGTGGTTGGGGCACCCCATCTTGGGGATGCTGGGAGGGCTAAATGAGCTAACACACGGGATGTGCTGAAGCAGTGCCAGACACACACTAAATGCGAGGTTTTATTATAGTTATTACTATTTTATGTATGTGATGATAATCGCCCTTGCAGGGGTGAGGCCCTGCTGTGGGGAAAGAACCCTGGAAGGAGAAGCAGGTACTCTGGCTTTGGCATCTGCACTCAGCTGCTGTGTGGCCGGGCATGGCACTGACTTTCTCTGAGGTGGAATTTCCTCCCCGAAACGGTGAGGTTGGATGAGAATCAGGCCTCTTCACACTGATCCTGGGTTTGGATTTGTGCTCATTCAGGTATGAAACATATGACGGACCACGTTTTTGTCCTTGAAAACTCCATGTTAAACCTCAGAGAACTAGAGAGTCTCCCATCTCCCCCCTCTTTTGGAGGTAACATTTTTGGCAGTTTTTTTGATCTTAAATTAATCTTTATTATTTTTTTTAATGCTTATTTATTTTCGAGAGAGAACATGAGCGGGAGAGGGGCAGAGAGAGACGGAGACACAGAATCTGAAGCAGGCTCCAGACTCTGAGCTGTCAGTACAAAGCCAGATGCAGGGCTTGAACTCATGGACCATGAGGTCATGACCTGAGTTGAAGTCAGGTTTAACCGACTGAGCCACCCAGGCGCCCCTGATCTTAAGTCATCTTTAAGATCATATCACAGATGTCTGAATTTCTTAATGGGTAAAAACTGATAATGCCACCATCTCAAATAATAATATGACTAAAATTTTATTTGGTCATGTGCTGTACTGTAAAATGAAGGGACATTAATCATTCCTTTTAGGGACTTAGCATTGAAATCAATAGTTAAAAATTTCCCCCCTCTTTTATCTTTAACCAACATATATCATCACCAAGATACACACACCTGAGTAAATATTCATAAAAAATAATGATCTTTATTTAAAACTGATTCAATTCTAACGCCTACTACTGCCCTCAGTATTCTATACTCAGCAATAAATTTAGTTTCAAAAAGGCTAGTTTAAAAATAAAGATTTTTTCAAGCAATAGAGGCTAGCAGTTGTTTTGTCTATACATGTTATGAGATGCAGAACGAGAAGTCTTACACACACACATTTTTGTGTGAAGAACTATAGTTTTATCCTTTTAGTTATTAATATGTCATTACTCTGGGGCTGCATAACAACTGTAGAGATAACAGTATTTAATCAGTACAAGAGCCATTTATTTTTAGAATTAGCCTGGGGTAAATGACCAAGTGGTGGGTCAGCAGAATTTTTGAGCAAAGAATGCATGTTAAGTGTAAAATAACTAACACACAGCAGGGGAAGAAAGAAGCATTGTAAGTTGTAGTGTTGAAATTCTGAAAGCCTTTGGAGTAGATGGAACTTTGTGAACAACAAAAATAAAAGTGCAATCTCTGTTTTGCAAATGAAATCCATTGTTGTATAGCGTAGGAACAGCCAGAAAGAAGTATTTTTTAAAAATATTAATCTTATGGGAGTTAGTTACATAGTTTAAAAAGTCAGAAGATTGGACGTTTGGGTGGCTCAGTGGGTTAAGCGTCTGACTTTGGCTCAGGTCATGATCTCACAGTTTGTGAGCTTGAGCCTTGCATCCGGCTCCATGCTGACAGTTGCAGAGCCTGCTTGGGGTTCTCTCTCCTTCCCTCTCTCTGCACTTCTCTCTCTCTCTCTCTCTCTCTCTCTCAAAATAAATAAATAAACTTAAAAAAAAAGTAAGATTACACAAGCCTTATTAGGAACAAGAATTTCCTATCTTGTATTTCCCATTTCTCACTTCCCAGAGGAAAGCTTTTTTTGTTGCTGGCAAGTATATTGGTTGAAGCAAAAACAGTATTTGATCAAATCAGCAGCTTTTTCTATCCCCAAATTCTTTCCCTGAGAAAAGAAACAAGTGGTTGCCTTCCATGATGCTAATTTCAAAAGAAATATTAGCCATAACTTCCCATACCAGTGAATTTTTAATTTCATATTTTTTACAGATGTTACCTGTGAATTTATTTATGTAACCTTCCTCAGTCTACACACACACACACACACACACACAATTTATTTATTTATTTTTAATTTAATTTATTTTTTAAAATTTATATCCAAGTTAGTTAGCATATAGTGCAACAATGATTTCAGGAGTAGATTCCTTAATGCCCCTTACTCATTTAGCCCATCCCCCCCCACAACCCCTCCAGTAACTCTTTGTTCTTCATATTTAAGTCTCTTATGTTTTGTCCCCCTCCCTGTTTTTATATTATTTTTGCTTCCCTTCCCTTATGTTCATCTGTTTTGTATCTTAAAGTTCTCATATGAATGAAGTCCTATGTCTTTGTCTGACTAATTTCTCTTAGCATAATACCCTCTAGTTCCATCCATGTAGTTGCAAATGGCAAGATTTCATTCTTTTTAATTGCCGAGTAATACTCCATTGTATATATGTACCACATCTTCTTTATCCATTCATCCATTGATGGACATTTGGGCTCTTTCCATACTTTGGATATTGTAGATAGTGCTACAATAAACATTAGGGTGCATGTGTCCCTTTGAAACAGCACACCTGTATCCCGTGGATAAATACCTAGTAGTGCAGTTGCTGGGTCGTGGGGTTGTTCTATTTTTAATTTTTTGAGGAACCTCCCTACTGTTTTCCAGAGTGGCTGCACCAGCCAGTGCAAAAGAGATCCTCTTTTCCGCATCCTCGCCAACATCTGTTGTTGCCCGAGTTGTTAATGTTAGCCATTCTGACAGGTGTGAGGTGGTATCTCACTGTGGTTTTGATTTGTATTTCCCTGATGCTGAGTGATGTTGAGCATTTTTTCATGTGTCTGTTGGCCATCTGGATGTCCCCTTTGGAGGAGTATCCATGTCTTTCGCCCATTTCTTCACTGGATTACTTGGTTTTTGGGTGTTGAATTTGATAAGTGCTTTATAGATTTTGGATACTAACCCTTTATCTAATATGTCGTTTGCAAATATCTTCTCCCATTCTGTTGGTTGCCTTTTAGTTTTGCTGATTGTTTCCTTCGTTGTGCAGAAGCTTTTCATTTTGGTTCATTTTTGCTTTTGTTTCCCTACTTCTGGAGACATGTTGAGTAAGAGGTTGGTACGGCCGAGGTCAAAGAGGTTTTTGCCTGCTTTCTCCTCGAGGATTTTGATGGCTTCCTGTCTTACATTTAGGTCTTTCATCCATTTTGAGTTTGTTTTTGTGTATGGTATAAGAAAGTGGTCCAGGTTCATTCTTTTGCATGTCTCTGTCCAGTTTTCCCAGCACCACTTGCTGAAGAGACCATCTTTATTCCATTGCATATTCTTTCCTGCTTTATCAGAGATTAGTTGGCCATATGTTTGTGGGTCCATTTCTGGGTTCTCTATTCTGTTCCATTGATCTGTCTGTTTTTGTGCCAGTACCATACTGTTTTGATGATTATAGCTTTGTAATACAGCTTGAAGTCTGGGATTGTGATGCCTCCTGCTTTGGTTTTCTTTTGCAAAATTGCTTTGGCTATTCGGGGTCTTTCCTGGTTCCATACACATTTTAGGATTGTTTGTTCTAGCTCTGTGAACATGCTGGTGTTATTTTGATAGGGATTGCATTGATGTAGATTGCTTTGGTTAATATTGACATTTTAACAATATTTATTCTTCTTATCGAGGAGCATGGGATATTTTATCATTTTGTTGTGTCTTCTTCAACTTCTTTCATAAGCTTTCTATAGTTTTCAGTGTATAGATTTTTCACCTCTTTGGTTAGATTTATTCTGAGGTGTTTTATCCAGAGGAAAGTATTTTCAACCCTTGCAGCTATTTCTGTTGGTATTTGGCTTCAGACCTCCAGAAAACAGGTTACTTTGATTATTTCAGTTTTTGTTTTTCTCTCTTGCCATCCCAGTGGAAGATGTTAGTTTGGTTCTCTTCTACTGCGTGTTCACCACACACTCAAGGTTTTCCTTGCAGCCATTCTTTCAATGGCTGTGTGAATATTTTTGGTTAGCTCAGCATTCAATGTCTATATCATTATTGCCTTCTAAATGCTATTTGTAGTTGGCCCATATAGGCTATTACAATGATATTTCCTTTATTGCTGTAGTTTTCCTTGGGCTAAAAAAAAGTCTGTTTTTGATTGTTTGCTTAGTGTCCTATGAGCTTATAACTAAATCATCTATCAACTCTATTTTAAGCCCCCTGAAATTTTCCGGTTTGGTTATTATCTAGGCAGTTTGCGCAGTGTCAGTCTGGATTCTTTCCCCAACACCCCCCTGTATCTCCCATTGCCTCCCTATCTCTCTCTGTCTAGATCTCTATGGGTTCGTCTTTCTTGGCTTATGCTCTTGTTTTGGTGAGCACATCCTCCAGGAGTTTCTCAGAAAGGGTGGATGAGAGCTAAAGCTTGATACCTTTCATGACTGAAAATGTCTTCATTCTTCCCTTATACGTTATTATGGAATTCTAGGTTGGAAATCGTTTTCCCTCAAGATTTGAAGGATTGTCTTCTAAATTCCACTGCTGCTACTAGGAAGCTGAATTGATTTGGATTCTTGACCTGTTGTTTGTTATCTGTTATTTTTTTTCCTGAAAAATTTTAGAATTTTCCTTTTGCTCCCAATATTTTAACATTTTTAAAAATTATTTTATTTAAAAAAACTGTTAATGTTTATTTATTTTTGAGAGAGTGAGAGAGAGAGAGAGAGACAGAGCACAAGCAGGGGAGGGGCAGAGAGAGAAGGAGGCACAGAATCCAAAGCAGGCTCCAGGCTCCGAGCTGTCAGCACAGAGCCCGATACGGGGCTCCATCTCATGAACCATGAGATCATGACCTGAGCCAAAGTCGGACACTTAACCAACTGAGCCACCCAGGCGTTCCTTAGAATTGTATTATTTTGATGTTCAATCTAGGCTTCCTGGATCAAAACGTTACTTTTCTTACTCTTTTTCTTCTATTTGCCACCTGTCATTTATTTATTTATTTATTTATTTATTTATTTATTTATTTATTATTTAAATTGAAGTTAGTTAACATAAAGTGTAGTCTTGGCTTCAGGGGTAGAACCCAGTGATTCATTTCTTACATATGACACCCAGTGCTCATCCCAAAGAGTGCCCTCTAACGCCCATCACCCATTGCCCATTTAATCCATCCCCCCCACCCACCTCCCCTCCAGCAGTCCTCAGTTTGTTCTCTGTATTTAAGGGTCTTCTATGGTTTGCCTCCCTCTCTGTTTTTATCATATTTTTCCTTCCCTTCCCCTGTGTTCATCTGTTGAGTTTCTCGAATTCCACATATAAGTGAAATCATATGATATCTTTCTCTGACTAATTTCGCTTAGCATAATACACTCTAGTTCCATCCACGTTGTTGCAAATGGCAAGATTTCATTCTTTTTCATCACCGAGTAGTATTCCACATATTCTTAATCCATTCATTAGTCTTTGACATTTGGGCTCTTTCCATAATTTGGCTATTGTTGATAGTGCTGCTGTAAACATTGGGGTGTATGTGCCTCTTGGAATCAGCATTAAAAATTTTTTGTTAATGTTTATTTTTTGGGGGGGACAGTGTGTGAGTGGGGGAGGGGCAGAGGGAGATGGAGGCTCAGAATCTGAAGCAGGCTCCAACCTGTGGAGCTTGAACCCACAAGCTGTGAGATCATGACCTGAGCCAAAGTCGGACACTTAACTGACTGAGCTACCCAGGTGTCCCTCGAATTAGCATTTTTGTATCCTTTGAATAAATTCCTAGTAGTGCAATTGCTGGGTCGTAGGGTAGTTCTGTTTTTAATTTTTTGAGGAACTTCCAGAGTGACTGCACAAGTTTGCATTCCCACCAGCAGTGCAAAAGGGTTCCCCTTTCTCCACACTTTGCCAGTCTCCGTTGTTTCCTGATTTAATTTTAGCCATTCTGACAGTACCACCTGTCTTTTAAAAAGAAATTCCTCTTATTTAGATATTCCTCTGACTATGCCCCAGATTTCTATTAAGTTTTGGTTTCTAATTTCTGCTATCATATTTTTGATTTTCAGCACATAGCATATCTTGCTTCACTTTCATGACATAACATCTCTTTTCCTTTTTTTTTTTAAAGTTTATTAATTTTGAGAGTGAGTGAGCAGGGGAAGAGCATAGAGAGAGAGGGAGAAAGATAGAGTCCCAAGCAGGCTCTGCGCTGGCAGCACAGAGCCCGATGCGGGGCTCAAACTCGTGATCCATGAGATCATGACCTGAGCCGAAACCAAGATTCAGATGCTTAACCGAATGAGCCACCCAGGTGCTCTGAAAATATGTTTTTACTGCTGGTAAAACGTATTAGAAAATATGGATTTAGCTTTGTTGCCAAGAGGGCCTATTTGCTATTATTTCTCCCCTAATATGTGCCCTCCACAAGCAGACATGTCCCAAAAAAGGAAGGAAGAAAAGGCTGGGTCCAGCATGCCATTTTTGGTTTTAGACTCACCAATCCAACAATTTAGTCCTTTTCCTCTGGGGTGGGTGGGGGGAGAGGGATAAATGGCGGTCCATTGAGAGAGGAGGAGTGTCACTCTCTCAGAGGTTGCTCCAGATGGAAACTTGAGCCGGGGGAAAAGATAGCCTCCTAACTCAGTTATGCTACCTGCTCTGTTTCTGGTTCTCTGAATTGACCTCTGTAGTCACCCCTCTGCACTTCTCTCTCTGCCCTTCTTAGAGTGATTGCAAGAACATATTGTGATTGTGAGAAGTCACTTACAGAAGACACTGGGAATCAGATGGTGGAGGATGCCATGGAACATCACAAGTTCTTTGGCAAAGAGAAAAATAGAGCAGAATGAAGAACACCCAGAAACTTAGGATCACACTGTCATCCCCTCTTTCAGAAATTTAACAATTTGACCAAAAAACTTAGTATTTATATATTTAACTATACTTAAATACAACACAAATTGTCTTAATTGACCTTCATTTAAGCAGCCTGTAGGATTAGCTGAAGGTCTCTTTTTCTCTGTACACTTTATTGACTGTTGGTGAATGCTGGTAGTTGTATACTTCTCCTGAGTATGCCCACACTCTTCTCACACTTGTCCGTGTCCTTTCCAAGAGTTGTTGCCAAATGTGTTTATACCACTTGTACTTATTATCATAAGTATGTAATTTAATTAGTTATTATATAAACTGATGAAACATGAGTAGGAAGAGAAAGCTATTTTAGTGAAAACTATTTTAAACCTTCTGACAGATTGTATAAAGGCAAGTTGTTAAAAATAGTTGCTGTGGAGTTAGGCATGAATGAAATAGCCGTAAGAGATTAGGGAACAGCCTACAGATCGAGAAGGATTCTGCATTCTCTCTGCTCTGCTGGTGTCTGTGAGTACTTGTTCCAACTTAAACTGGATGATAATGTACATTATGGGTTTGTTTTATGCAAGAAAAAAACAATATCCTGTCCATGGACTTGGAAATTAAGATTTCCTTTTTGAGAGTTTAACTACATGGTCAATACAAAGTGGATGAGGTATAAAATAATCAAAATCGGGGCACTTAGGTGCCTCAGTCGGTTGAGCATCTGACTTTGGCTCAGGTCATGATCTCACCGTCTGTGGGTTCAAGCCCCACATCGGGCTCATTGCTGTCAGTGCAGAGCCTTCTTGGGATCCTCTGTCTCTGTCTCTTTCTGCCCCTCCCCCGCTTGTGCTCTCTCTCTCTCTCTCTCAAAAATAAATAAACCTTAAAAAAAAAAATCAAAGTCTGCTTACATAGACACACTGCTGCTGTGGGTCACTCTTGCCCAGCCCAAGCAGGTACTGACATTTTAAAGAAAGAATATGTCTGTCAGAAGGTTTGGTCTTGGTGGTGATAGGAATAGGGAGGAGATGGGCCAGGACTGTAAAAATAGACAAAGAAGTGATAGAGGGGCAGGTGTTGGGCATAGCCTGTCCAGGACTTGGGGAAGCTTGTGCTCTGGCCTAAGGACACAGCCTGCTCGGTCCTGGGCCACGTATAGCACTTGTATGGCCTGGTGCCTTTGGGTGCCTGAATCCTCCAACTGACGTCCCTGAGTCTGATTTCATCCTCACTAGCATTCTACTACCTTACAATTTGGCTTATCAGTTGGCATGCCCGGGTACATGCTGACACAAATGTGTTCGTGACCACTCTGGTTATCATTGAAATCAAGTAGTCTGCGTCTCAGGGTGCCTAAACACATCTGAGTTAGGGGGTGCCTGGGTGGCTCAGTCAGTTAAGCGTCTGACTTTGGCCCAGGTCATGATCTCATGGTTCCTGGGTTCAGGCCCTGCATCGGGCTCTGTGCTGACAGCCCGGAGCCTGAAGCCTGCTTCAGATTCTGTGTCCCCCTCTCTCCCTGCTCCTGCCCCTGCTCACGCTCTGTCTCTCTCTCTCTCTCTCTCTCTCTCAAAAATGAATAACCATTAAAAAAAAAACCCAAAACATCTGAGCTAGGTTATTGGGACTCTGCCTGTAAGCAATGACTCTATTTTTTATGTGCTGACAGAATCAGGTTCTATATCCAGGGGTTTGGAGCCAAGCTCCAGACTATGATCAGTTGATCAAAAGCTGATAAGAGCTGCTGGACAGTCAGCCAGAGCCTCCCACGGCCTTCTGCAGATGCCCACTCTTGGAATCTGTGCTTTTCAAACTTGTCCAGCCTCAGCCTTGTCCTTATTGGCTGCTCTGTAGGACTCTATGGCTCTTTTGTCATTCCAGCGTCGAGAATTGAATCAGAGCTAAAACAAGGGTCTAGGTCATAATAAGCGATGAAGAGTTTCTTTGAAAGCTTCCTTGCTAAGGCACCTTGGAATTTGACTATTTATTCCAAATATATAACAATATTTCCAGGCACAGATAACACCTATCCCCACAGTTATAGACCTTTAGGAGTTTTGTATTGTTAAAACTTGTTTTTCAGAGCTTTTACCCTGCATACAGAGCCCTTTTGTGGTAAGAAATGTCAGAGTCATGACTGAACACTTTGAATTAACATGCACAGTAAACAGAATATCAAGTGCGTAAACCTTCACGTAGGTTTGTTTTACGTCTTTCAGCACCCATGCTTTTTCAAAGAACGTGTACATCGCGGAGGGCTGCACGCATGGTGATAATATGGTTATAGCCCCCAGACCTCTCCAGGGCTTCTGTTTCCATGTATGCAGCAAAACACAGTGGTCTGTGTTTTCATGGACCAGGGCCATCAACAATGATCAAATTAACTAGATAACGGCCAGGTACCCACTTCACTGTTGGCTGATGTAGCTCTTATGTGGCGGGCAACAATGTTCTGGAGCTGTTTAAAGCTTCTCAAGTTTGACAAGTGTGGGTATAAGCTGAGAGAACATGAGGTGGGGCCTGGAATTCTGTTAACTATTTCCTATATATGTAGAGACAGCTTGAGAAAAATGTTTCAAAATTCAGACAGCAGAAAGCTTATACCCCTCACTGAATCCTGATTTGCCAAATGACTGTTCTCCCTCAAACCATTCAGTTTGCTTCTTCAGGAAAATGTATTTTCCATGCTGTTAAGTATTAAAAGCAGTTGACACACTTGACTGGCTTATATTGGGTAAATCTGATGAAACATTTGAGGTATTTTTAAAGAACTTTATTTTGAAGTAATTTTACACTTTTGGAAAAGATGTAAGAAAGTATAAAGAACCTTTGCACAGCCTTCACCCAGATTGTTACCAATTATTAACATTTTGCCACATATGCTTTCATTCCAAATCTCTCCCCTCCTCCTTCTCCTGCTCCTCTTCAAACACACACACACACACACACACACACACACACACACTCACACAATGATCTTTTTATGGACCACTTGAGAAGTAGGGCCATCATGTTCCCTTACCCCTAAATACTTAAGTCTGTGTTTCCTAAGAACAAGGGCATTCACTTACGTAACCACAGTATAAATATGAAAAGCAAAAACTTGAACACAGATGCAACACTGCTATCTAATTTACATACTTATTCAGATTTCTCCGGTTGTCTCAATAATGCCCTTTATAGCAACACTTTTTTATTATTTTTTTTAGGATCCAGAATCACACACAGTATTTAAATTTCTGCTCCTAAAAGTCTTTTTAGTTTAGAACATTTCATCAGGCTGTCTTTGTTTTCATGAAACTGATCGTTTTCATGAGCAGAGGACAACTATTCTATAGACTGTTCCCCAAGTTGAGTTTTTGGCCTCTCTCCTGATTAGATTTATGTTGCCCATCTGACATTTGGATCCTGGGTGTAAGCTCATGAATGTGTTCCCATCGTTGATGATATTGGCTTCCATCACTTGGTTATGCCGGTGACCGCTTGCTTTCTCCACTGTAAAGTTACTATTCACTCCCTCTGTAATTAGTAAGTAATGAGTGAGGAGATGCTTTAAGGGCTATATTAGTACCCTGTCTCCCTCCCCTGGTTTCCGCGTCCCTGCTATCCTCTGGGAAGGGGTGTTTCATGCATGTTGTTTGTTCCTCCTTCCCCAGTGGTGATCATGTGTGCAAGCAGTGACACGGTCCGGGGCATCATGCTGGCAGCGCACAAGCACGGGATGACCAGTGGAGACTACGCCTTCTTCAACATCGAGCTATTCAACAGCTCTTCCTACGGTAAATGCTTATACCGCTTCCAGTCTCCCCTCCCTCGAAGGTGTCAAAACGAGGTCATGAGAAAGCGAGTAATTTGAATTACCTCAATAGATCTGGTTCCATAAAAAGGGTTTTAGAAATCTGTGATATTGAACACTCTGGGGACTTCTTGTAAGTTCTCACGCTTTTCTTCTCTGAGAACTCAGCAAGCAGATACCTCATACTGGTGATGGCAACAGACTTGTTTGGGAGTGAGCATAGCTCTCTCCAGTCCTCCAGATGGTTGTAAATCCAGGCCCTAAAGACCCCTCCTCAGTGTGTTTCCAACTGCAGGTTGCCACCATGATTGACTATCGGAAGAATGTTAGTGAGATTTGGGCATAATTTTTAATAGGATAGACTAGAATATATCAACATAATAGAACATGCCAAAGTGTATTACACATTGCATGTGTATTATTTCATAAAACTTTTATTTTGGAAATATAATTGTATGTGTGTATATATTTATACACGTTACACATGTGTTTGTAATGGGTTATAGTGTGAAAGTAAAACAACTATTACTGTAAATTGAGGTAAAACCTTTTAAAAGCTACTGCTCCCAGCCCCTCTTCCTTCCAGATTACTGCCCATTAAGCTTCTCCTTTGTAGAAGTTCGAGATCCACCAACACATATGATTGAAAGAATATAATTTCTTAAAATGGATCTGGGGAAGTTCCCAGTGTTCCTGTGATGGAGGGTGTTTAAGAAGGCCATGAAGATCACAGATACAAAACATTTTCTCCCTATGTGATTAGGGCTCTCTCTGAAGGAGACAGTATAGAGCAATGGCACATTTTCTTAAATACTGCATCTTGACTGCTCAAAGCTGAGCAGTTATAGGGAATCATAAGTGTGCTTATCACAAATGGCTTGTTTATGCTGAGCTCGACTTCCCAGTTCTTGCTGTTGAGATATGGTTAGACAGGATCTAAACATCGAAGCATCCACCTCAGTTTCCTGCTCTGATACCCTGGCTTATTCAAGCAACCCAAGCAATAGAGCATTGTGCATAAACAGATAATAAAACACAGTTCTCACAGGGATAAACAAAAGTTGATGAAACACAAGTAGCTACTGCTTCCTGTAGTGGATAAGATTGGAGATTTGAGGCTTGTAGGGTAAACACCATGTTTTTCCTCCTTGCTGCCATGGTTATCTTTCCCCTTCTCTTTGCATAAGCAAAGTGCTGCTTTCACTTTTTGACCACAGATCAGAATGTAATTATGTTATTGGCTATAGCATTGAGTTCACTGAGATAGTAGTAGAGACTGGTGAAAAATGAAAAACATTTATCCTGAGTTTTGTAAGTTGGTAATGCAAACATAGTATTTATTTGGAGAAAATGATGTGAATGCACAGTATAAATGGGCCAGGGCAATGCAAATATTAGGTACCGGAATTTCTTGCATCTGCAGGTAAAGCTTGTATTACTTTTCCTTGCTAATTATAATACATGAGTATTAAGAAAATTTGAGAGAAATAGAAAATCACAGGGCAGAAAGTAAGTTACTATAATTCTGCCACCCAGCTAAAAGTATATTGATAATATGTAGAAGCATGTACGTCTTGCTTATTTTATAAAAAAACATATTTACGAAAATATTTTTTAATAAAGTGTTGATACTGTTTCAAGTGTGGCTACATAGTATTTTGTAATGCTGATATGCCATCTTTATGTAAATAGTCTGTCATTTTTCAATATTTATGCTGTTCTCAGCTTTTTACTATTAAGAACAGTCCTATATTGAGTGGCTTTGTATGTGCGTGCACACATGCACATACACATAGTTATACATACATATTATCTGTAGGATAAGTTTCTTGAAGTAGAATTTCTGGGTCAAAAGTTTTAAGTTTTGATAGATATTGCCAAGTTGACCTCTAAAGAGGTTTACCACTTTATGCTTTTGCAACAAGCTATGAGATTGTCTGTTTTTCTGCATCCTTACATCATCTAACTTTTAAATTATTTTATATATTTGAACTTCTTTTTATGTCCATAAGCTAAGTTTTTCAGTTTCTTTATTTATATTCTGTACCATTCTTGTTGAGTTCATTCTTAGAGGTTATGTTTTCTGGTTGTTACTATGATGGTGATCATTTCCCATTACATTTTATAATTGTAGTTGTTATGTAGATAAGCTATGAATTTTTATTTATTTATTTTGCAAGAATTCCACATATTAAATCCTCTGTTCCAGTAGTTTTTATATCATTTTCATATAGGATAAGAGTTTTTCCTTCATTTTGAAGTTGAATATATATTTTTCTTTTCTTATTGCATTGGCAAGAACCTCCAGAATATTATTATATTATATATATAATATAATATATATATATAATATATATATTATATTAATTTTTGACTTCTTGAACTGAAGTACATGTTAAGGTATTCTTTTATTTCTAGTTTCTTAAGTGTGGTTTTAAAAATTGGAAATGAGCAGTGAATGTTATCAAATACACTTGACATATACTTTTAATAAATTTCCCAATATTGAGTCCTTGTAGTATTCTTGGAATTAAGTACATTTTGTCATGATGACTTTTTTAGATGCACTGCTGATTTTATGTTTTTAGAATCTTATTTAGGATTTTTGAGTCTATATTCATGAGTGAGATTGGACAGTAGTTTTCTTGCCTTGAGGTGGTACTGCCAGTTTTAATATCAGGTTTATATTAGCTTTATAAAATTAATCGGGACACTTTCCATTGTTTTTGTGCTCTAGAACAGTTTATATACCATAAGAATATTCCTTGAAAGATGGAAACAATTCAACTCTGTATCTGGACCTAACTTCTTTTTAGAGGTAATTTTTGAAAAACTTAAAAAAATAGTTTTGAAATAATTTTAGACTTAAAGAAAATCTGCAAAAATAATATAGAGAGTTCATGTATATCTTTTACCCAGATCCCTCTAATGTTAACAACCTAAATAACCATAGTACAATTATCAAAATAAGAATATTAACGTTGGTACAATACTACTAACTAAACTACAAGTCTTATTTGAAATTTACTACCTTTCCTCCTAATGATCTTTTTCTGTTCCAGGATCCAAACCATTTAGTTGTTGTATCTCCTTAATCTTTACCAATCTGTGATATTTTCTTAATCTTTGTCACTTATGACCTGACACTTCTGATGAGTTTGTTATTTTGTAGAATGTCTCCCAGTTTGGATTTATCTGTTGTTTTCAATGGTAAGATTGAGTTTAAACTTACTTGGCAAGAGTACTACAAAAGCGGTGCTGTGTCCTTCTCATTGCATTATATTAGTGTATAATCAGTGTAATTTTGGGTCAACTTTTTAAAACATATTTTTTCCATGAATTCAGTTTTTCTGCTTCTTGAAAATTTAATTGCAGAGTTACACAGTGTACTCTATATAACCTACAAAGTATCCTTGGTGTTTCTGATTAGGTACCCTTTCTTTTTCACCTGATGGTTGTCAGGTTTTGGGCTCTGGCATCAGTCTCTCTGAGGGGCTGTGCTCTTGGCAAATTGATGCAACCCTGCCCTCCCCCGCAAGTCTTAGTTTCTTCTAATGATAATAATAGTACTTACTTCTTCATATCAGGCTGAGTAATAAATGAGATAATGTATGTGAGATACATAGAAAACTTGTTGAAACATAATGAGTGTTTAACAAATATTAGCTTTATTATTAGTGTTAGTTTGCTTTGATGATTATATATAGTACTCAAAAAATGGTAAGTTCATAAACTCTTCTTGGTATAGTTTTATAGATAAGTTCAGGCCATACATTCCATTAACAAATTAACCAACTTTATCTAATACAGCCTAGGAATGGATGTAGGTGCATTAAGAATTACATCTGCATGCAAAACTCCCACCTATAGTGATTTAAACAAATGTAGAGGTTTATCCTTTACAGAGGTGGGCAGTTGAGAGCAGAGGTGGTCGTTCCATAATGTCATCAAGGATGCAAACTTCTGTTTTTTGGCACCTTTAATCTTAGTGAATGGTGTCCATCCTCAAGATCACAAGATGGTGGCTAGGACTCCAGGGATTGTGTCTTCAATCTAGGCAAGATGAAGGGGGAAAGAGACCATCTCCGTTGACTCAGTTCTGTTTGAAGGCTCTCTGGAAGCCTCTCTCATTAACTTCTTACATATCATTTGCTACCCCTAGTTGTGAGGGAGGGCAGTAAATGTGCGCTTTCAGCTGGACTCATTGTTGTCCCAAATCAATTTAGGAATCTGTTACTAATGGAGAAAGAAGAATGGATGATGGGAAACAAATGTCCATGTTTGCCACAGACCCTGAAGCCCTTTCCTCCTCAGAGTAGAAGCAGTAGACAGAATGTTATGGCAGGCAGGGGGACCTGGACCAAGATTCTGGTGTCCATTATCAGTAAAGGGTCCTCTCTGAGATTTTGTGCCTGAAGAATCAGATATATGTTCAGGAAAAGTTTTTCAACATCCTCCTCTCCCTGTGCTTCCCCCATACAAGTTCTAGGAAAAGGCTCTCTTTTAATTAATACTTAACTTGCCATTGGATTAAAAAAACATATGGGCACTGTGTTCATATTTACTGATTACTGGATTGTTTGGTCTTGATGAGTACTCAAAAAATTATCAGATTTGCCCAAATTATATTGTTACAGGAATTCAGAATATACTATGGGGGGTGGGGGATTCAAACGATGGAAAATAAGACCGAAAGGATAGGTTTAACAAAATCTAGAGAGAAGATGATATATATTGCCTTGTAGAGTTTTTAATAGCACCTCTTGGCATTCTTATTCATTGGCATTATTGTCTTTGGATGTAAGTTAGGTGGCAGGTTATTTAGGTGATCCTGTCCAGGACTGTAAGATTACTGTAGAGCTTTCTTGACTTCCTGATTAACTCAGAGAGCACTAATTAAGGTGAAGATGAAAGTGAAGTAGAGCTAGGTGAGGCACATAAATTGACTTGCTAAAAGTGGAAAAATAGAAACATTGAGGAGAGATTAGATTTATTATGTTTTGCTATAAAAATAGTATATGCCCATTAAAGTCAGTTTGTGACCATGAGAAAAGAAAACGAACTTTCATACAATCTTTGAACTGTAACATTTAGACGCTTCCTCCTCTGATCTTTCTTTCTGTGTTACTTTGTTTTTAACATTTTTGTCATCCCATTGCATTGCTCAGTTTTAAAGCTTGGAACACCCCAAACTCTGATGAAATGAATGTAGAGCAGGTATGGCATGGCACCAGTGTTTGGAGTCTGTCTTGCATTTGAATCCTGCCACTGTTGTTTATTAGCTAAGTGGCTTGGGGCACATTAATTTCCTTGAGCCGCAGTTTCCTTGTCTGGAAGGTGGCAATCATACTTAGATCTTCTTCATGGAGTTTTTATGAGGAATAAAGAATGAAATGCTATAGAAAATGCCATTCACAATGGAATCACGCAGTAAGTGGTGCTGTTATTACTGATGGGAGGAAGACTGGACCAGCCTAGCTCATGACAAGCATTTAACACCTAGACATTTGGAGAAGGTAGAGTGAGGCAAGGTCAGTCCAGGTGAACTCCAGGCATTCATTTCTTGGATGTATTCTGTGATATTTCAGCTTGTTATCCCAGTGTGGGTACCTTTTGCCAGTTCCAGCTCCCTGGCCACAGGAGGGCTTGATGGTGAGCAGGTTACTTCCTCTTTCACAAATATTCTGTGCCCTTACTCTAAATGCTAGCTTGGGACTCCGTGATGTTTAAAACAAAACAAAGCAACACTTTCCTCACTCCTGAACCAACTTCAAAGAATCACCTTCTCTGCCCTACTTTTCACTAGCAGACTTCTTTTTCATCTTCTTGATCCCTTGCTCAGGAGCATTGAAAGAATATGACATTAGTGCTCACCACTCTGAAAGTGCCATCATCAGGGTCACCAATGACCTCACTACCAAAGCCATTGGCCTACCTCAGAACAAGTCTCTGTGCCTCTAAAGCAGTGCTGTCCAGTGAAACTTTCTGTGACGCTGCCTCTGTTCTGTTCTAGGTTGCCCAGTATGGTGGCTACTAGCCACACAGAGCCATTGAGCACCTGAAATGTGGCCAAGTGTGACCGAGGAACCAAATTTAAAATTTTATTTAATTTTAATTAATTTAAATGTAAATTGTCACACATGTGGCTGGTGGCTGCTCTATTAGGCAGCACAGCTCTAGAGAATTTTGTATTGTTTCCACCCATTTGTTTCTGGAAATCCTGTTTTTCTTTCTTTCTTTCTTTCCTTCCTTCCTTCCTTCCTTCCTTCCTTCCTTCCTTCCTTCCTTCCTTCCTTTCATTTATTGTCAAATTGGTTTCCATACAACACCCAGTGCTTATCCCAACAAGTGCCGTCTGCAATGCCCATCACCCACCTTCTCCTCTTCCCCACTCCCTAACCCTGTTTTTCTTGGTTTTGGTGGCACAGCATTCTTTGGTTCTCTGTTAGCTCCTCTCTGTCTCCTCTTCCTCCTCCTGCCCACTAGAAACAGCATCCACAGGGTGTCTGTGCTCAACGCTTCTCCTTCTCTTTCTTATCCAATGTGGTCACTCCCTGGTTTCACTTGAAGCCATTTGGAAATGGCATCCAATACTCTCTAGTGCTCACTCCTTTTTCTGGCTTCAGACTGCTATTTCCAACTCTAGCCTGGTGTTGTCACTTGGGCATTCTGTAGTTAGTCACCTTGGGTTGACTGTGACCCTAACTGAAGTCATTACCATTTCCACCTCATATCCCTCTTCTGCCATCTGGCTCTACGCTTTCCTTTAATAACATCCCATTTTCCTTTCCTCTTTGGCGTCATCAGCGACGTGCCTCTCTTTTTGTTGTCCCTCACTCCCTAACTCTTCAGAGTCTTGAGATTCCTCTTGCACTGTCCTCTGCTTTTATTCTCAAGGACTCTCCCTCTTACGATTGTAAAAGCAGTAAATATTTTGTATTTATAATTTACTAGATTCAGAAAAATGCAAAGAAAAGAAAAGAAAAGAAAATTTTCCTAACTACCCAAAGAGCCATGTTTAGTTTTTTGGTGTGTGACTTCCCATTAGAGCCTCTTGTAACCTCTTGCCTGGATTACTGTGGCTGTGAACCCTCCGTGTCTCCCCATTCTAATCCATTGCTATTTCCCAAGGCATGATTCTGATCATGTCATTCTTCTGTTACACTCGTAAATCTCTAGAGGCACCCAGTTGTCTACTGAATTAAATTTGTCCTCGCTGATGGGGCATCATGCCAAGCTAACTCTGCTTTTCCAGTGTTCAACACCCTGTGTATGGGAAATGTTACTGACATATTACAATAAGAAATGCCCACAAAAGTGAGAAGTTACAGTATCAATTATGGTTGTGACAAGGGAACTATTAATTTTGCTCAGATTTATTTAAGCATTATTGTTTCCATTTTTTTTTTTCTAGAAGACAAAACTCTACAGTTATTCCTCTTTGGATTGTGGTAGACAGATTTATTACATTGGATTTCACTTCTTTCAGAAAAGAGTGTTTTCCTATTTCATAACAGAGATAGTTACTGTTTCCAGTTGTATATGTATTTTCTAATTCCACAGAATAAAACCCTTTAGGGTTAAGTATTTTCTTTCTTCTGTGTCTGGAGAATACTCTTTCCCGGAGCTTAGAAACTCTGACCCTCTTTGCCTACAAAATACCATTCCTTTTGAGTCTTGGTATCTCAAATCAATTATAAATGAATCAATAAGTATTGATTGCATGCTTATAAGAAATGGGTTCCTCCTTGGGATGAAGAATGTTCTGGACATTCTTAGAATTGGGGGTCTTCCTGGCAAATGGATCTGGCTCCTTAACAGAGACTGCGTTGCCTGGGTCTTGAGCATCCCGCTGGGTCCCCTGGCTGGTGGCAGTGGCTGTAACTCACTCACTACGGGCACAGCTGCTGTGCACGTTGCAGCTTCCTTGGTGTTTGGGAGGTTTCATATGAAGGAGGAGGACTTTGTCAAGTTTTGTTTGGTGGCTTGAAATTTAATCTGTGCTCATTGAGAGCGGATCTAGTCCTTAATGAATTCTGTCCTCAGCTCTGTCTTATTTATCTTTTAACAGCTCCCTGGCACAGAGTAAGCAATTAATAAATGGTTGCTATTAATAGGATTATGGTTATACAGATGCCCCCACAAATAAATTCTTTGCCTCTGCCTTTTCTCATGCTCTAGACTGAGGCTCCCAGCTGCCTACTTGATGTTATACACATTTGCACCTTTGCCTGTGCCACAGGCTCTGCCAAGCACGCCTTTCCATCCTGCTCTCCTTCTATTAAAATCCTATTCACACATTTAGGACCAGCCGATACCTGCTCCTCCACCTCCCTCGAAACCATCCCCCTTAGGAGTGTGGGAGCCTCTTGCCTCTTCCTGTACCCTCTGCATTGTTTCTTTGTATTCCCCCGTCTCCTGCTATAGTAAGCTAACTGTTACCCTGTAATAACTTCAGTTATTTACGTGTCTATTTCTGAATCCCTCTTTTTTTTTTTGAGAGAGAGAGCGAGAGAGAGAGAGAGAGAGAGAGAGAGAGCGAGCATGAGTTGGGGAGGGGCAGAGAGAGTGAGAGAGAGAGAAGGGGAGAGAGGATCCCAAGCAGGTGCCACACCCAGTGTGGAGCTTAATGGGGGGCTTAATCTTATAGCTGTGAGATCATGACCTGAGCCGAAACCAAGAGTCAGATGCCCAGCTGACTGAGCCACCCAGGTGCCCCTCTAAACCCCTCTGTGATGGTGGTGGAGACTGTTCAAGACGTTCATGACGTGTCCTGTGCTGGCTATCACAGAACCTTGTGTGTGGTATACAGTTAGTTAGTGTTTGTCTGATTTAAGCTGTGGTAGAAGTTCCAGAGCCACCGACTCTTTATGGAGCTTTGTCTGTAAGAGCAGAGTGAGTGCCTCGAGCCCTGGCTGCACACTCCCCAGGCATCCTCACTGCTTAGCTGCTGGGCTCCACGTGTCCACTGTGGACTAGGGGCTTGGTGTGAACAACTGACTTTGATGTTGAACTCTAGCGGGCTGAATTCCTTGTTGTATTTCCAGAGATCTGTAGGGGTCATAATGGTAATTCATAGAAACAACAGTTTATTGCCACATGTTGGAAGCCCATGTTTCCTTTTGGGGTCCTGCAGGCCACATATTTCCTCAAAAATGAAATCATAACGAGAAGAGTAATGATTCTTATCCGTGTAATCTGCCTTTGCTTTTGTGAGAGGGAGTGCTGTGAAGCAGGGAGGACCCAGTTTCTCAATGCCTCAGTTTCCTCATCTGTAACATAGGATAATGTGCCCGAATCACAGAGAGTCTTGTAAAGATTCAATGAGTTTATATGTATAAAGTGCTCAATAAACAGAGCTTTTATTGTTATATATGTCCAATAAATGTTAGCAATTTTAATTTTGTTACTATTGATGCACTGATGAATATTGTCCAAAAAATAATTGTTATGGTGCTCCCAACACTACAGAGATATAAACCCTCGTGTTCACCTGAGCTGCTTTTATTCTGAAGAGATTCCAGAAATATTTCAAAGAATATCAATAATGTCAAACTTTTCCCTGTGAATGGTGCCAGCTTTATCATACTTGTGCATAAGTCTTGTGCACAAGACTTGTGTTGTCACACATAGACTTTCCTGTCATTCCACATCTACATAACATCAGGTTTGTTGCACAGTAGTAACAACTCGGTTGACCTCCACAGTTGATTGTAGGTATTAAAAAAATGTGAATGGAAAGGAAGACAAATTTACTTCTTACTCCTCCAGTGCTGGATTCTCAGGTGCTGAAAATTACAGTTATGTGGTTGAGGCAGTGAAGTCCACAGTGCTTTTATGTTCCTCTCCCATTTCAAAGGAACACGTGTCCAAAAGGCCTTCTTCTCCTTTGAGGATCTTGATGTGGTCATGTTATATCCAAGTGCAGAACTGTGACAATACCGCTTGCCCCAGCTGCCAAAAGTAACATGTAGTGACACGCTGCAGCTGAAGAGGGAGAATGGTCCCTTTATGGTGACTGCCTTGGAATTATAAATATTTTTCTTTCTCTGTAGGAGATGGCTCGTGGAAGAGAGGAGACAAGCATGACTTTGAAGCTAAGCAAGCATACTCATCCCTCCAAACAATCACTCTACTGAGGACAGTGAAACCTGAGTTTGAGAAGTTTTCCATGGAGGTGAAAAGTTCTGTTGAGAAACAAGGACTCAATGAGGAGGATTATGTAAGTTCTTGATTATGAGCCGAGACCTTCAGCATCCCGAAAACAGTCTTCTAATTAAATCAGAGGTGACAGTGTCCTATTCTGAACCATTCAAAAATCCCTAGGTTCACGTCTGAATGTCACTGAACTTTTTGTCTTTTTTTTTCTGACCAGTTCCCCCCTCCTCCATGTCCGTCACCCCACTTTTCCAACTGCTGCAGGAAGGAGAATTGCTTTTTGTGGGTACTTGTGGCCATGCTGAGCAGATGTCTATACACTTCCAAGGCTTATTCGACTGGGAGCATGGTGGGGGAGAAGATGGACGAAGGAATGCCAAAGTTTTGCATGCCTAATTTTTCCAAAGCTTGATGGCATAAGATATTTTGGGTTTTAGAAGGCTCTTTCTTTCGGCCATCTTTTTGGCGACTCTGCTTTTCTCTCCTGTGGTAGCGTCACTTCCCCTTGGGTATTCTCGAGCTTCCCACTCCATTAGTGGTGTTTTACTGATGCATTTTCCGAGGGTGGACTAGGGTCAGAAGCTTTGGCCACACTAAGGATTGAGCAGAGAACTCATCTGAGAGGTGGCACCAAAGACAGCCGGCCACACCTCACTTGATGCCATTGTTTTGCTGCTTCTGGTGTACTTTGCTATGCGGGCGCTCAAACTCTGTGTCCTTCCAGCAAATTCTTTTCTCAGAGCAGGGTGAGCAGTGCACTCCTCAGGCTGGTTGGGGGGTTGTGTGTGTGCCGGTTTTCAAAACTGTTCATTCCACAGAGTCCAAAGTGGAAAAGGAGCACCTTCTTAATGATAGATATATGGCTTTGGATAGTCCTTGCCCAAAGTGGATAATGACCATCTTCGTAAGACGAGCTTCATTTGGTCACTTCCAAACAGGGCCTCTCTCGATTTCCTTATTTGAAGGAGTACAGGGTGCAGACATTGTCCTCAGACAGACCTACATTCAGAGCTTGAGGTGAACACTTTTTAGCAGTGTGATCTGGGGCAAATCGCACAGTCTTTGTCCAAACTACTGCTCCCTGTTGGAAGGATTACAGATAATCTATCTGAAGCTTTTAGTGCTATCCGCATCACAAAGTTGGAGCTCAATAAATGAGGCCTCTTTTATGCTATTATTATATCATACCTGTCTTTGTAAGAATGATTTGCTATCAAATAATGTACAAAAGTTCTCATGAATATATTTATTCATGGCTTAAATGTTATATATGTGTATAATATACATGTCATTTAAAATATATACATATGCATACATACCGGATGGTTCTGATTTAGAAAGCCAAAAGGTGTGTGTATACGCAAATGTGAGCCATGTATGTAATTTAAAATTTCTAGTAGCTACATTTTTTAAATGATTTCAGGAATAGGATTTAGCGATTTATCACTTACATATAACAGCCAGTGCTCATCCCAACAAATGCCCTCCTTTTAATGCCTCTTGCCCATTTAGCACGTCCCCCCACCCAACATTCCTCCAGCAACTGGCAGTTTGGTCTCTGCATTTAAGAGTCTCTTATGGTTTGTCTCCCTCTCTGTTTTTATATTATTTTTGCTTCCCTTCCCTTACGTTCATTTGTTTTGTATTTTAAATTCCACATAGAAGTGAAATCATGTGATATTTGTCTTTCTCTGATTTATTTTGCTTAGCATTAATACACTCTAGTTCCATCTGTGTTGTTGCAAATAGCAAGATTTCATTCTTTTTGATCACTGAGTAATATTCCATTGTAAATATATACCGCATCTTCTCTATCCATTCATCAGTCAATGGACATTTGGGCTCTTTTTATAATTTGGCTATTGTTGATAGTGCTGCTATAAACATTGGGGTGCATGTTCCCCTTCAAAACTAGTAGCTACATTTTTAAAAAGTTAAAATAACCAGGTCAAATTAATTTGAATAATACATTTTTTTTAAAAAAAATTTTTTTTTTCAACGTTTATTTATTTTTGGGACAGAGAGAGACAGAGCATGAACGGGGGAGGGGCAGAGAGAGAGGGAGACACAGAATCAGAAACAGGCTCCAGGCTCTGAGCCATCAGCCCAGAGCCCGATGCGGGGCTCGAACTCACGGACCGCGAGATCGTGACCTGGCTGAAGCCGGACGCTTAACCGACTGCGCCACCCAGGCGCCCCATACATTTTATTTAATTCACATATAAAATGTTCTTTCAACGTTTAATCAATATAAAAATTATGGATGAGATTATATATTCTTTTTTATTATATAAAGTCTTTGAAATTCAGTGTGTGTTTTACCCTAATAGCATGTCTAAATTCAGTTCAAATGCTCAGTAGTCATGTGACTAGTGGCTACCATATTGGAGAGTGAGTTCTGAATAATGAAAGAAGTAGAACTTTTGCAACAGAGACCAAGTTGAAGGAAACCTATGATAGTATTGTCATTATCCAAATCCTTTGCCTCAGGAATAGGAAAGAATGTAAAGGGCACTGAGCACATTTTGTTTGGCCTCCTACCTGAGGCTGTTGAAGTTAAAGTATTACAGTAGAGGCTGTCCAACACAATGATACTTCTTGGGCAAAAGAAGTATGTATCTTTGTACCTGCTACAAAGATCCATAACATATTCCAAACCATGTGTCAGTGCTTTAGAGATTAGTTGTAGTTGTGGATTTTAATACTGCTTCCCTCTGATGATGGGATCATTAAAACTGACTTTATAAATAAATAAAAATTATGAGTAGAAATTAGAGCTAGTTATAGTAATTTATTCCAGTTCTGAAAATATGTCTACTTTTCATACTTACGTGTGTTTTAGTTGGGCTCTTTTGAGTTCATCAGGTTAGTTTAGACAGGAGGTTGTGGGGGCTGTTGTGGGGGTTATTGTGGGAGAGGGAGCTGTGGGAGCCAAAGACCCAGGAGCTGGTGCAGCTGGGACTCACAGGTGTGAGACTTTGCTCTAATGCAGCAGGAGATGTTTAGCACAACTAGAAAGACTTAGTGGTCTTCATTCTAGGGCTCAGCTCCTTTCTAGGTCATTCTGCTTCTCTTCTTTGTACTAATGGGTTGTCTTATCTCTTTACTTAGAATTTCAGTTCATGACACTCATCATGGGCTCTTCGGCCTCTGCTATCGATTTCAAATCCAGCAACTTTGGTGGAATCTCT
Source organism: Lynx rufus (assembly GCF_022079265.1). Taxonomy (NCBI): domain Eukaryota; kingdom Metazoa; phylum Chordata; class Mammalia; order Carnivora; family Felidae; genus Lynx; species Lynx rufus. Next base: position 213,388,244 of record NW_025814823.1, on the reverse strand, counting down.
TATTAGTCCTAAAATTTACCACTTATTCTTTGAACAATCACATGGCTTGTGGATAGAGACAATTTTCTTTCTTTTCAATTCTTCTCCTAAGTATGCTTGATTGAAGGTATACTTCATTAAATTAAGCATATTAAATTAAGTATATTTTATTAAAGCTTTTAATGGCACTGGCTAGGATTCCAGTACAGAATTGAATATAAGCAGTGATAGTGGACATCCCTGCCTTGTTCTTAACTTTACTACAAAGAACATATAACACATTTCATATCTGTTCATATCACTGTTTAAACATAATGTTGAGTGTGAAGTTTTTGGGAGAGTCCTTAGATTATGGAAGTTCCCTTCTATTCTTTGTTGGTGAAGTTTTGTTTTGTTTTGAAAGAATTACATATTTTGTTGGAATAACTGAAACGAAAATAGCATAGCAAGCATCGAAGTTTATATAATGTAGGTTTAAGTTTATATAATATAGGTTAGGGGAAAGGCTTTGGACACAGGTTAAAAAAATTTTTTTAACGTTTATTTATTTTGAGAGAGAGAGAGAGAGAGCAAGCAGGGGAGGGGCAGAGAGAGGGAAACAGAATCCCAAGCAGGCTGCACGCTGTCAGTGCAGAGCCCGATGTGAGCTGGATCTCACAAACTGTGAGATCATGACCTGAGCCGAAATCAAGAGTCAGACACTTAACTGACAGCCACTGGCACCCCCAGACACAGTTTTTATTGTAGGCACTGTAAATTGTAATATATCATTGACACTGTGTCATATATGTTAGTATTGTATTCATCATATTTAGCATGTTGGGAGCATCCCTGGAAAGGTCGTGATATTCTCAAAATGCAAAAATTTGAGGGGCGCCTGAGTGGCTCAGTGAGTTGAACATTCGATTTCAGGTCAGGTCACGATCTTACAGGTTTGTAAGTTTAAGCATTGTGTCAGGCTCTGTGCTGACAGCTCAGAGCCTGGAGCCTGCTTCAGATTTTGAGTCTCGCTCTTTGTCCCTCCCCCACTGGCTTTCTCTCTGTCTCTCTCAAAAATAAATAAACATTAAATGAGAAAAATGCAAAAATTTGAAACTTTAAATTTTTATAAGGCTATACTAAAACATTGGGAGGTTGGAATGGCTATGATTTTTTAAGTAAAATTACTATCCTATATTTTTAACTTAACAAATTTTGATGGATTAATGCAATTTTGTTTCCAAAAAATTGATCTCCTTTCTCTTCCTCTCTCCGTTTTCCCCTCCATTTTCACCCTTTGTCCTCTCTTTTTAAATTTGAGTTGTTATTGAGATAATTGCAGAGGTACATGCAGTTTTAAGATGCAATACAGAGAGATCACTTGTATACATTGCCCAATTTCCTCCATTGGTAACATTTTGGAAGATTATGTATATACGATCACAATACAGATATTGACACTGACCGTACTCAGCTTTCCTCAGTTTTATTTGTACTCCTGTGTGTGTGTGTGTGTGTGTGTGTAACATAGTATATGCATATTAAGTTCTATGCAGTTTTATCACCTGTGTAGGTTGGGGGTGTTTGAATTTTATCAAATGCCTTTTCTGTATCTGCTGAGATAATCAGATGGTTTCCTCTTTATTCTATTATAATGTAATGAGTTACATTAATGAGTTAAACTTTCCTCTTTTCCAGTTTTATTGAGCTATAATTGATATATAACATTGTATAAATTCAATGTTTGATATATGCACATACTGTAAAATGCTTACCACAATAAGTTTAGTTAATATCCATCACCTTGCATAGTTACAAACTTTTTTCTTGTGATGTGTTTAAAAATTTTTTTTAATGTTTATTTATTTTTGAGAGAGAGAGAGAGAGCAAGCACTAGCGGGGGAGGGGCAGAAAGAGAGGGAGACACAGAATCTGAACTCAGGAATGGCGAGATCATGACCTAAGCCAAAGTTGGACGCTTAAGACTGAGCCACTCAGGCGCCCCTCTTGTGATGAGTTTTAGGGTCTAGTATCTTTGTAACTTTCAAATATACAATACAGGATTGCTAACTATAGTCATCATACTGTACATTAGATTCCCAGAACTTATTTATCCTATAACTGCAAATTTTTGTACCTTTTAATGACCTGCATTACTAGATTTTTCTAATTTTAATAATGTCTGCACTCCTGGCATAACTCTGGTCGCTCTACACTTCAAGACTTTGAGCTTTTCTACTGCCCAGGTCGTATAGTGGAGAATAAGAGGCTATTTGCTGCCTGTACATTAGCATCTCTGGGTCAAATATCTACTCTTGTTTCCCTTGTCTTTGGTGGGTGGTTTGGTGGGTGCATGTGTGTGGTGTATAGAAAATCAGATTGCTGGGGCACCTGGGTGGCTTAGTCAGTTGTGTCCAGCTTTGGCTCAGGTCATGATCTCTTGGTTTGTGAGTTCAAGCTCCGCATCAGACTCTGTGCTGACAGCTCAGACCCTGGAGCTTGCTTCAAAATCTATGTCTCCCTTTCTCTCAGCTCTTCCCTGGCTCATGCTCTGTCTTTCTCTCTCTCAAAAATAAATAAAAACATTTAAAAAGTTAAAAAAGAGGATTATTTAAAAAAAAGAAAATCAGATTACTTAGGGCTCTTCTATCATTGGGGCTGTGGGTGTTGCATGTACTGTAATGGTCATTAGTACAAGTGTCTTATGATGATATTTCTACCATTCCTATAGGTAATATAAAAATATTTTTAAAAGTACATTTGTTTTCTTACTATTGAACCTACTGGAGACCTGTTCCATTCTGATACATCATGTTTTAGTAGGGCCCACGGGCACCACTGGAGATGGTGTGACCTGATGGTTAAATATGCAGGCTGGGGGTGTCATAGACCTGGTTCTGTCTCTTACAGTTCTTATCTTGGGCATATTTCTGAAACTCTGTGCATTAGTTTACTGACTCTAAAATGGGGATAATAATTTTTAACTGACAAGGCTGTTGAAAGAACTCAAGGATTGTATATAAATAATACTTAACACAATGTCAGGCATTTAGTAAATATTCAATGGATGATAGCTATTATTTCTCTTACTCTTGTTTCTTATACTCCAGACCAAAGTGTATGATGCTCCTGCATGCCTACCGTAACTAGTACTTGTACTTAACCTTCAGATCTCAGCTCAGATACCATCATCTCCATATGTGTCTTTCCTGACACTCCAAACTATCTTATGGCACTCTGATCCTTACCATCATAGCCTCGCAGCTAGGTGGGGAATTTTCTTTTTAAAAATTTTTTGGAATGTTTATTTATTTTTGAAGGAGAGAGAGAGACAGAGCGTAAGCAGAGGAGGAGTAGAGAGAAAGGGAGACACAGAAAGCGGGCTCCAGGCTCTGAGCTGTCAGCACAGAGCCCAATGTGGGGCTCGGACCCACAAACCGTGAGATCATGACCTGAACCGAAGTCGGACACCTAACCAACCGACTGAGCCACCCAGGCGCCCCATCAGCTATGTGTGGGATTTTATAATTAAATCTTGCCTCTTCTACCAGACTGTCACCTCTGTGAGAGCAGGAACTATGTCTGTTTCTGTTTATTCTTGCATCCTTTTGCTGTATGCTTGGCATAAAGGAAGCAGCCAATACACTTAAGCTTTTATTATTATGCTTATTAGTTTAGTTATTATTAAACCAGAAGGACATCAAATTCAACCTACTCCTAGCATGGTGACGGAAAGGTAGAAACTGAGGTCCAGTCAGGTGAGGTGGCCTTTCCAAATGTAACCTGTATGCTGCAATCAATATAGCAATGGTGAGTGTTGAATAAATCCTATGCCTAGACCTTGTTAGGTCCACAAAACCAGGAGTTCAGTTTCACTTGTCCTGTGGGAGATGGTATTGGGAGACAGTAATGGGTTTTCACAATGGGGATTCTGAAGACCCTCTAGCAGTCATTAGAAATCTAAAGTTAGAAGTAAAGCTCTGCTGGAGAGGCCCTCAAGTAGCAAAGGGGCTCCCAGCGTGGCTCAGACAAGTGTTTGCAGAGTGCCTGCCTGGCTTTCTCTAGTGGTTTTATTGTGTTGCCCACATGGGGAGTGGCTCTGACTCAAGGATATCTTAATGGGTGTTTGGCCTTTGCCATGTGAGTGGTTCCAATTCTAGGGCACTGGTATTTGGTTTTAGAATGCACTGTGTGGTGGCCAAGCCAAGATTAGTTGCATCCCCTGAATCCTGGTTCAGTGACTTTCTTTTTCCACTACATCAGTCTGACCCTTTTATTAACAACATGCCCACTATGGGGAGTGAACCCGTGACTTGAAGATTAAGTGTCTCAAGCCCGACAAGTGAGTCTGGCAGGCAACACAGGCTGAAGGACTTCTCTTCTTTTCTTGCACACTGCCTCCCCAAATATACACTTTTAAAATACCAATTTCTCCTTACTCTTTCACACACTTCACAAAATCTGCTGGGACTCTGTCTCTTCTTCATCAGCAGCAACCTGTATTTCCTATTTTCTTCTGGAGTGTAAATCATTATTTCTTAGATCATGAGATGTTGTTTACTGAGTGCTCCAGAGAACAAGGCTGTGAGCTTGATATGTGACCATGCCGTGGTCCCATCTGGGGTGAGATCCTCATCACCTACAAATTCTTAAGCAGGTATATAAATATCCATGGCCACGAGCTCTGGAAGCCCACAAGATCTGCATTTCTGTGCCAGGATGGATATTAAACATTACGCGCCTCAGTGTAAAGCATTCTCATACACTGACGGTACTCACAGAGATGTGGACCATTTATCTTGTAGCAGACCATATGTGGTGCATATGTGAAAATATCCATGTTTCTAGAGAAATGACATTAAACACAGTGGAGTGGGTTCATTTAGTTCTTTAGTGAGAAGTCCCTTCCAAATTCATCCAAGTTTCCATGACCTCTTTAAGTGGATAATGATCTCTTGACTTAGTGTGCATTAACTCTATACTTATGTACAAACTTTTGTGTGTAAGTGAACATGTGCGTATTTCTAGAGAGAGGGGCCAGTACCCCCCACTTGATTCTTAATGGGGTCAGTGTCACAAAAAAGTAAGAATCATTGAACTAGATGATGGCTAGTCAGCATGCCATTTGCCCAATTATTGTCCGAAGCCCCTTTTATTCTCATGGATAGGGCACAACATGGTGTATACACTGCTGCACTGAGAAATCACTCCCCTGGAAGAAAATGAAGGAACACTTAAATGCTTGAATATTTACTAATCTTAAATTTGAAAAACATTAGTTTTATTGCTGAGATGAAAGAGATACCAAGTCATTCCTTCCTTCCTTCATTCTGGGCTAGGGAGTCAGTCTAGTCTTTCCAATTCCTAGTGTTTTCACACTGTCTTTAAGAGGTAGACTCAAATTTGTCCTTGCTACTATTTCTCAGTTTAGGCTGAGCCAGTGTTGGAGACATCTCTTCCTCTCTGGCAGCCTGTCTGACTTCTCAGTCGTGTAAATCCCACTCTTGGCCTTGCCCCTTTCTCTCTATTGTGTTTGGCACTTCTGAAGCCCATTCACTGGCTGGCTTCACGAGCTGTTGGCTCTGCCTTTGGGTGAAGCTCACCTTCTTTCCCTGATGTTGTTGTTGTTTAAATCAAAATAATATATGCCATTCTAGATTGACTATAACAAGTGAAAAAAAGAAACAGACTGAATTAAAAATAAATTTATGGTACTGTATGAGTTGTAGACAAACAGGAGTGTCCTGTTCCTCTCTATTCCTGACTTCCATTCCTTAGCGGCAATAATCCTTAATGTTTCTATTGGCTTTTTCTAGTGTTGCCCTCTGTATTTCTAAAATAGCTTCTTGGTATTGCTGTTTTTGATATGAGAAATTTGATATAGCTCATCATTTCCTAAAATGGAAAAAGATTTAGCTCCTTTGCACACTTTCTTTACAAATATGTACTTTTCCTCCCATCCTCCTAATATTTTGTAGCATAGTTTTTACTTACAGGTACATTCATAAAATTTGAATAATAGCTATCCCACCTTATTAAGAGCTATTATTATTATGACCATATATATTGAACCATGTAGCAGAACCGTGTAGTGTTCTATGATTACATTTCCTTTCCTGTGTAGCTTTTTTTCTCCGAAGTTAATAATTTCCTTCCTTTTTAAAAATTTGCTTCCATGTAGTTTTGTTTCATTCTCATTCCCTAGAATGATGTTAGTGATTTTTTTTAGCCCTTTGTTTTCCTGCTCCTGTTTAGAGTAATTACTTCCTTTAGTATAAACCTGGAAATTCCTTCAGTTTTCTCCTGTATCAGTTTCCCTTTTTAGTGGATATTAAATCTCCTTCTTAGTTGAATTTCACCTTAGTTTTGAAGAACAAGATGATATGAGTAGAAAATCTTTTGAGACTTTGAATATCAGAAAACATTTTGTTTTATTTTTATATATAGTCAGTTGTTTAGCTGGGTATAAAATTTTAGTTTGAAGATTAATTTTCCCTCAAATTTTGATGACATTGCTCTATTGTTTTGCAGCTTTTGGTGTTACCATCCTGATTATTTATCTTTTTCATGTTATTTTCTTTTTCTCTATCCCGAAGACTTTAGTATTTTCTTTACATAATGGTGATTGCTTAATCAGAGTCTAGTCTGGAAAAATTAAATACTTCAACAGAAGGAATTTAATTGGAGAAACTAACTTTAAAGTGTAGAAAGAGCCAAAACACCAAATAGAATAGTAAGGCAAGCCAGAAATTAGCAACAGCAAAAAGCCATTACCACCTCCAGAGCTAGAAAGACCAGGGAAGAAAGAGTCTTACGGGATCAAAGACTTAGAGCTGCTCATAGGAGCTAGCAGCATGGAACAAATACAACCTCTCCCAGAGATGGTACCTAAGGCGAGGTGAGAGAGAGGAAGACATATCCTGGCTTTCCCCTTACTTCCTGACTCTTCCATCAGTGCTTCTTTTGGCTGAACCAACCAGAAGTCAACTGACAGGGAAATGCAGCCTGGAAGAATCGTCTTCCTATGATTTAGAGCAAAGCAAAGCAGGTGTAGGGAGGGAAATGAATTGGAGACCATAAGGCAGACAAGTGGCTCACTGGTGCTCTGATGTTTCACAATGATTTCACCTTGGTGTGTGTCTTTTAAAATCTTTGTGCTGGTCACTTTGCTTGCTCTTTCCAGAAATTTTAAAGTTGGATGTTGGCTCTTGTCAGTCAATTCTCTAATTTTTTCTCCCATTTTCCAACTCTGCATTTTTCTTTTCCTTTCTGAGAGATTGCCTCACCTTTATCTTCCAAAGATATTTGGAATTTTTAATTTCTGCTATCATATGTTAAATTTCTAAGAGTTCTCTCTTGTTCTCTGAGTGCCTCTCTTTCTAAAAAATAGTACCCTGACATTGTTTCCTGGATTCAATATCTTATCTTTCTGCATATATCCTTTCTTTCATCAGTTCTAGAACACATTTAACTTACCTGAAGTCGGGATCCATTTCATAACTGGTAGACTGTCATAATTTAGTAAGTAGAATTTTTTTCTAAGGGAACATAAAACAAAGGTGCTTTTTATAATTCTGGTATCTTACTTTTGCTGACACAAGGTGTTTTTTGTAAGTTTTCTTTAACTTACATTGCATTTTACTTACATCAGATTCCTTATAAAAATATTGTGATTTCTTTCATATTACAAGGTTTTCTTAAACTGTTGGTAATCCTTAGCTGTCTGTTTATATTTAAGGGTGAGCCATGAAAGAGGCTATCTAGAAGCTCTGTGTGCATGGGAATGTGTCTAGAAGTAGACTTTATTGTAGGGTAATAACATGTTGAGCTAGCTTTTTCAAAGGGTTATCCCAAATATGATTAGCTGGAGGTTGTATCTCCTAGGCTTATCAGTTTCATTAAAGAATTCTCCTCCAACGGGGCACCTGGGTGGCTCATTCGGTTAAGGATCTGACTTCGGCTCAGGACATGATCTCGTGGTTTGTTTGTTTGAGCCCTGCAGAGCCCAGCTCTGCACTGACAGTGTGGAACCTGCCTGGGATTCTCTCTCTCTCTCTCTCTCTCTCTCTCTCTCTCTTTCTCCCTCTCTGCCCCTCTCCCACTTGCACACATACTCTTTCTCTCTCTCTCTCAAAATAAATAAATAAATAAACTTAAAATTTTTTTTGTATATAAGAAAAAAGAATTCTCCAAATCTCTTCTTGAGAATCATAAGCCTTTCCTACATTCTGGGAGCCCATGGTGGGGAAGCTTCACCTTTAGGATTGCAGACTTTCCACTTAAACCTGATTTTCAGTTTTATGCTTCACCTGAGCTCTAGATGTGCCTGGTACCTTCCTGTTCAGATCTTTTTTTGTGTCAACACCTTCAGCCAATAAACCTCCTTTTTTCTGCCTGGTTGGGAAGGGGCAATTTTTTTTCTGGGTAAGGTTTGGTGATGGCTGGAAGGTGGGGTGCACTTGAGTTGAAGTGATCCATTATTAGACTTTCAATGAATCCCGCCATTTTCATCTGCAGGGCATCCCTACCTCCAGAGGTAACTAGTGTTTCCAATTCTAGAACCTCTGTACAGGAATTCTTTGTTTCTTACTGGAGCTGCCTGCCCTGTTCCTGTGCACACTCTCGTTTTAGTTTTTCAGGTCTGTTGAATTGGTTACCCCTTTCCAGCTTCCAAAATTTTGTTGACATTTCTCATCTATTTCCTTCCTGTACTCTTTCCACTTATAAGTTTATACCTTAAAAGATATTTTTATTGTTGTTTTGGTAGGGATTTTGGAGGGAATGTGCGTTTTACCAGAGTGGTTTACCAGAAGTCACCCTGGATTGTTGACTCTCAGTACCGTGTAAATGTTCAGAGATGGTGATGGCATCTTGGGTTTTTTTTTTTTTTTTGCTTGTTTGTTTGTTTGTTTGTTTGTTTGTTAGTGCAGGGGTAGGAGGGTAATCTTATATTCAAAGCAAGGAAGAAAGAGAGTGTGTGTGTTGGAGAGAGGGATCTATCATGTTTCTTTTGGCCTCAAATGCTGTAGCTCCTTTAGAAATTCCTGTTCAGTTATAGTTTCCCTTCTAGTGGCTACTTTTTCTTGATTTACCAACTTAGTGCTCACTCTTTCCCCCTCACAGACATACCTGCCTTCTGTGATTCTTTAAAAGCAATTATATAAAAGTGACATACATTGACAGTAATACTAAGAAAACGGTTGTCTTTTACAGGTTTGTCATACTGGTGTATGAAGACCTTTTTCTATTTTATGTCTAGGGCTAAACTCCTCTAATACAGCTTATGGACCAGCTTCACTTGTAAGTGATTCCTTTGTATATATACAGGAACATCATCTAGGGATCCTGTTGCCAGTATAAGTAGAAGTTTAGGTTTTAAAGTAGATTTTTTAAAAAGCCAAGTCGACTCAGTTAAAAGTTTGAAGATGGGTTATTTAAATAAAAATAATGGGAGCTATTTGTGTCCTGATATGTTATTTGTAATTTGTCACAATGCAGTGGTAGCAGTTTAAAACCCTTTCTAGAATCTGCTAGGACTCTTTTATTGTAAAACAAAATATTTCAGAAAAAAAGTTAAAAGACATTTGAAGATGTAAAACATGTTAAGGGGCCCCAATGTGGGGCTCAGTTACCTTCCTATGTAGGGACTGTCTCCTCTGAATGTGATCCAACCCTTAGTTATCTCCGGGGTTGCAGACAGCATTACTCTAGAGCCAAAGGCAGCCCAGCTGGGAAAGAGCTATAGAAGAGAAGGCAGAGTTCCTGACTGTGAACTAGGGCAGTGAACTTGGGCCGAGAAAGCCTTTGGCCAGGTCCCTTTACCTCTTGGGGCTTCCTCTGTTGTAAAACCAGATATTTGGGCCACCACCTCGAGAAGCTTTCCCATTTCCGGGTTTCTGTTATTAACATGTGGAAAGTGTTTTTCTAATTTAGAATTGTCCTTCTCTGGGTATGGAATGTACATATCCCTTACTGAAAAATCACAGTGTAACAATCATCACAAGTGCTCCCCAACCCCCCCCACCCCCATTTTTAGGAGACTTTTATGACAATGTACTATTCTGCTGCTTGTAATATTACATCAGGAAAGTCTCTTGGAAATTTTCATTACTCCAGCTTTAAAAAAACAAAGGACCAACTTTTCTTCAGCTTTGAACTGGTCACTATTCTATGATGTGTAGCTGTTTATATATGCATAATTCACCTTTGTATACATGAATTCAGTAATTGTAGTGTTCTGTCTTCAGTTTGCATTAGCAAAGATACAGCTACAAGTGTACTTTTGCAAGCACAAAATTACAGCGTAGTTTTTAAGAATGGATCAGAACTGTTTTTTAGTATTTCTCCAGTTAATTTCAGCAATGGCTTTTTGTTGTTGTTAAAGAAAGGTGTTCTAGTTATAAAGAATATGTAGAGTCTTTTTTCTATGAAATAATGCTTCATCCTTAGTGTTTTGGCTTTCAAATTCAGTTTCATGCTTCTTAATGCCACCTCTGTTCTTGACTTGGGGTAGAATTTGGTAACTGCTGTTTTTATTTCTAACCAGGTATTCTGAGCAGGGGGTGATTTTATAACCTTGAATATTTGCTCGTTTGAGGTTATGGGCCACCCATAGCTTGTTTTTTCTCCTTATTTAAAAGTTGAAAATTTAATTAAACAAATATTCCGGCAGTGTTTGGTGCACAATGGTATTGTTAGGGAGGTGGGATATGTATTTGGGCATTTCCTCTCTTCCAGGTTTCCCTCTGACACTCAAAAATGAAAAGGGAAGCTGGAGAGCAGCTGATGTATCTAGCCAAGGTATTTGAACAGAGACAAGTTTAATAAATCATTGTTTAGATAGGCAGACATTACATTTTGGAAAGTCCGAAATGTTGAAAAACAACTCTCAATTCCTTCAATGAGGGGACGGCCTAGCAGTAAAGCTGTCTAAACCAGCTTGTATTTTGACACTGGTTTTGCACAGGAACAGTGTGGGAAGTGACATCAGTTGAAAAGTTATCAGATCATCAATAAAATCTTTGCCAGACACTTCACCCCCTCTTGTCTTAAAATAGTATCATTTAATTGACTCTGTGCACTCTGATTGAGATTTTTAAAATTAGCTCTTCGGTGAAAGTAATGTAAGAAAAAACCCGCAGCTGATGGGTGCAAGCCCTGTTGGCCCCTCTTCTCGTGAGACTGTGCACAGGCAAGTTTTCGTGTCTTCCAGAGATACGTCAGAATGGAGGAGACTCTCCCCCGTGCACCAGCCATCACCCCTTTTTGTCCTCACCCCCTTTCTTTAAAGCCAGCCCGGGAATAATTTGTCCGAATGAAAAGACCCTTTCAGGCACTGGAGAGCTTCGCTAATTGTATTTGAAAGAGTAAAAGCAAACCACAAGTTGGCTTTTAACAGCAGAAAAATAATGAGTTCACATGCCAACATATTAATAAGATTAGTTTTATTAGGAAAATGTAATCAGCAGACAGTGGCACTGCAAGAGGAATGGCTTATTAAAAGCCATTCTTTTTTCCAGCTAAAGAAATACCAATTGGCTTTCAGAACACATTTAAATAAAGATGTACTGAAATCTGAAATATAGTTACTTCCCTTTTCTTGAAATACAGAGGAAGAATCCTTTGAAATAGATTATTCTTACAACTTTTAACTCAATTAGTTGTGCCAAATTAGAATGTTTTAAAAAATTGGGAATCTCCCGGTTAAAGTACTTTTTTGTTTGATTGTAAATAATTGTCCATTTGCTTGTGATTTTCACATGTTGGCAGGTGTGGATTGCTTAATTGCAAAAAATACTATTTTTTTGCAGAATAGGTGCAATCTGAAAATGTTTAAAGAAGAGCCACAGTACCTATGAGAAAGGACTTTTCCAGGCAGTAGGTTTCATTTTGACCTTTTGAAAGACAATTATTGTTTTTTCCATTTCCATTGTGTACAGTGATGTAATTTCAGTTAGAAAGATATTTTGCAGTAAGGGTGACAATATACTCAAATATGCATGACTAAAATAGCAATGCAGTGTGGAAATGTATTTCACAATTGAAAGGCTAAGCTGTTTTACTTTTTTTTCACATCTATTGTCACTTAATGGAGTAGAGGGCATTTTAGTACATTTGGCCAAATTCTTCACAATGAAAACACAACTTAACTTCTTTTTTTTTGGTGTTTATTTATTTTTGAGAGAGAGAGAGAGGGAGAGAGAGAACAAGCAGAGGAGGGCAGAGAGAAGAGGGAGACACAGAATCTGAAGCAGACTCCAGACTCTGAACTGTTAGCACAGAGCCTGACGCAGGGCTCGAACCCACGAACTGTGAGATCATGACCTGAGCTGAAGTTGGATGCTTACCAGACTGAGCCACCCAGGCGCCCCTTAACTTCTTTTTAGAATTATCAGATCACATAAAATATGGACTGTGGATACATGACCAGTCTAGCTTGCAGAAAGAACGTGCATTAGCTCCCACAATTATACTCCTTACCGTAAGTGAAGGAGCTAATGGCAAAATTGTAGAGGATGAAAGCTCTGATTTTTTTTTTTTTTTTTTTTTTTTGCTTTCTCCCCTGGTTCTCCTGGGCGCTCAGGGTCTCAGCATCCGTCTTTTTCTACTTGGTGAAGAACTCATTTACACAAAGATACTGGGGTTCAGCAGATGGGCCTTACCAGGATATCACATTTAAAGGAAGGATCTAGAAAAGGAAGACTCACATAAATGAACCTAAAGGTGGTATTTTGTTGTCAGGAGGAGCCTGACATATGAAAGAGCCTCAGGTGAAAGAACCTCCCATATGTCAGGATTCATTCTTTCTCGGAGAGCTCTGCTCAGGAGACATTGCTTTAGTCAGATCACCCCACGGCTAGAGCAACACAGTGATTTCAGAAACTTCAACTCCCTTACACGAAGCCTTGCTCTATTTCACCAGTAGAGCAAGCAGCAAAAGGACTCTGCATCTCACATAATTTGACAGGAGCCAGAAGAGAATGCCCGTGTGTTCAGCCTTCCAGCTTGGGAGAAGGGAGGCAGACAGGGCCTGGCCAGCTTTGTTGGCCACTGCACTAACACAGGACTCTGGTGTTCGATGCTGACAGCAGCCACAGGTTTTTAAAGTCCAAGGGTAGATTTCTGGTTCATGAGGCCTGGCCATTGATGCTGCTGCCCGTGTGGGTGGATGTGGTGGAGGAGCCCAAGGTAGTGGTTCAATAAATATTAATTAATGGGCATTAAAACAATTGGTGACCTTGGGGCATGCCACCTTGTGTGCCAGAGACTTTAATCTGTGAAATGGAGAAAACCGCACTGAGTTGCTCTTGGGAGTTATGAAAAATGATTGTAAAGGGGTTTTATAAGCTTAAGCGCTTTGAGTGATAGTGTCCAAAGAAAATAGCCCCAGTAGCTGAGAGCAGAAGATCCCATAGCCCTGCAAGCAGCAGGCAGTAGCAGTTTTAAATGACACCCTTCCTGGGGCCCAGCCAATTGTTAAAAGAGAGGAACTAGAATAATATATTGCTAGGGACTCAGTCCTCTTCCCAGTTGTGAAATTTGAAAGTAGCTCAAGCTGTAAGAAATTATTTTGGATTAGTATTTATTTTCTGATTCTTTCCCCTCTGGAGTGAATTTGCTTCATTTCGTAAATTTCTAAAAATCTTGCTCCCACAGGCTGTGATTGGAGGCAGGGAGGAGATGAACAGGGGATATCTTTTTTTTTTTTTTTTTGGTATAATAAACAATTTGACAATTGGTCTAAATTTGGAGATCTTTATTAGTTATTTCCTTTATTCTATCCTTTTCCTGTTATCTCTGTGTGAGATAATTACCCACTCACCAAAGTCAGATGGCTGTGTTTCTATCCTGTCATAAAGATCTTGAAGATTTGATTTCATTAGCAAATGGCCCTGTGTCAGATTTGCCCAGTGTTGCCATACAAGTTACATGCATTTCAATTTTAGGACATTTTTCCTTCTCTCTTCTCAGCAGTGACATGTATTTATGTCAACCTTATGTCCAAGAATTTCTTGGGTAGAACAGATTTCAGGTGTAGTTCATATGCTCTCTAGGTGCACATGTATTTTTATTGACCACTTGACCCAGTTTATCACCATGTGTATAGTTAAGCCTGAAGATGGTTATTGTTTGAATCTGTGTGGATACCATGAAGCATTTATCGAGGCCTTCCTTTGGTCAAGGCATTGTGCTGGGTCCAATGAGGACAATTTAGTGTCTGTGTGGGTGTCTCTGGAAGGATAGTTAAGAAGAGATGGGGACAGATGAGCCTTCTGAGTGAAGCTAAGTGACTCCAAGCTTAGAAGTTGGAATGCCATTAGACACATTTAGGGAATAGTGAGCAAAATAACCTGGCTTGACCGGAAGGATTTCACAGGGGAGTAGTTTGGAAAGGTCTCCTGGTTTGAAATTTGCCCCTCCCTTGGCTTCCAAGACACCACCGTCTCCAAGTTCTCTGCCCACTGGGGTCCCCCCTAGTGTCCTTTCATGAATCCTCTTTTCCACTTGCTCCACAAATACTGATGTTTCCCAGGGTTCTTCCCTTGGCCCTTTTCTCTCTAAACACCACTTCTGGGCAGCACATCCACTTGTCTAGGTGGGATGTTCATCTCTGTGGATAGCACCTAAATTTGCATCTCCAGTTGCAACCTCTCTCCTGAGTGGCAGGCCCCGCTTTCAGTTTCCCACTGGCTCCTCCACCTGGATAACACGGTATCTGCCTGCCTCATCCTTTTTTTGGGAATTGCTCCATCTCAGCACTTCACTGGAATAAGCATAAAGGGGGTGAGTGAGGATGGAAATTTGAATTCAATGAACTTGTTCTACCCCCAGAAGGAAGTAGGAAGTAGGAGACTATAGTCAATAAGAGATTTTCAAGGATTTTGAAAGTAGAGCAGCTCCAGGTGATGACAAGGTCTAGGGTCTTACTCCCCAAACAGTGGTCATGGAGTAGCTGCATTAGTATCAACTAGGAGATTGTAGAAATGAGGAATGTTGGTGCCCCATTCCTCAAACCTACTGAATCAGAATCTGCATTTGAACAAGATTCCTAGGTGAATTGTATGCACATTAAAGTCTGAGAAGCATTGGTCTAGGGCATGTGCATGAGAGTGAGTTGAAATTGAGTGCAGATGAAATTTGTCAGATAATGGCAGTCAGGGAACCAAGAGGCTATGGTGTTGGACGAATGAATAATGCACAGGGACATTGAAATCTCCCAGTATGAATGCAAGAACGTGGGTGGAGAGGAAGAATGTGAGCTGACTGCCAACCTCCTTAATGCATTCATTATGCCCAGGGAGTGGGGGAGGGTCCTTGCATCAGATGACAGTGATATTTGACAGAGAATTTTTGACATCTCAGTTCTTTGAGAACACAGTCTCTAATTAGGACTTTCCCCCTTTAAGTTCCCTGTCTCAGCTCTTAAAATAACATAGCAGGTTCTTAAATGATGATGAATTGGCTTTATAAGCAGTGGACTTAATGAGGCTAAGCCCTTTTTTTCTAGCTTATTTCAATTTACAATTTGTCTTTTCTTTTTCTTCTTCTTTTTTAAAAATTTAAAAATTTATTTTTATTTTTTTAGCAGCCCTAGAGCTCTCTTTAACAATTGAAGAATCTGGTATCCAGTATTATTGCCCCCCCCCCCCCGCCTTGATCCTATTTCCCTGACAATTAAAAACGTGTTTGCTAGGATAAACTTTTGCGTTCTTTTTTTTCTTCCTCCTGATATGCAGATAAGGTCTTGGAAATCTTATGTTAGAGAAGTCGTGTTAGTCTTTGAAAGAGGCTGATATCCTTGGTGTTCTATCCCTGCGTGTGAATTCGGTCCTTAGGGAGGTGCCTTGCTTGATAAGCAAGTTAACACTGATGGTGGTGCTGGTTTGGAGTCTGGAGTCTTTAGTTCTGGTTGTAGCTCCTGATATCTGCGTGACTTCAAGTGAATCAGGCAACAGTTGTGGGCTTCAGTTTCTCATTTACATAATACGCTGGTTGGACTGAAGGAGCTCTAAATTCCCTCATGTTGTGGAATTTTGTAATTCTGTAATTCTTTTGGGCTATACCAGGAATTTCTTCTTTTGTGGCCAATATGTTTATTGAGCTCAGTCTTATTCTACCTTTTAAAATATTGGAACTGCCGCCATGATTCAAAATCATGACACATCTGCATCTAGAATACTGTCACTGTTTTGGTAACTTTCTTAAGAGTAATGAGTCGCCTCACATTAGCAGAGTGTATGTTAGCTCTACAGATTTTAAGAAAGAAATGGAGTATCTTTTAATTGCTCAAGGGGATGAAAAACTTTTCTTAATGAGATAGACTTAAAAAGACCAGTCTCTTCAAAATGTATAATAATATGTAGCATGATCCAACCTTGTGAAAACTATGGGCATTTCTTGAAATTTGAAGACTTAACTGAATTCTCAAACTGTAGACCTGAAGGCATACTTTCAGGATAATTACAAGGAATGACTATTTTTCCTGGTAGTTAGTAAGCATATGAAACTCATTATTTGCATAGTTTTCAAAGGCTGTCTTAAAATATGTTCCAGAATGATTCAGATAAGTTCATTATGATGGATTCCAAATGGGACTGAGAGTGTGGTGATCATTTGGTATGTTGCCCTATTCTTTTAGCATGATATTTAAGATCTATAAATGTCTTTAAAAAATTATTGATTTAAAATTAAAAAAAATTTTGATTGATGATAGAAGACAAAGAACTAGACTGAACAAAACATGAATGTTGACCTGATTGTTAGTATTTTCATACGTTCTAATCGCACCAACTGTGGAAAATTTCCATTATTTTCCAGGCTGGAGTTGTTCATTTAGGGAACTGATTAGTAAAGAAAACTTTTTTTTTAAGAGAGAGAGAGGGAGGGAGGGAGAGAGGATCTTAAGCAAGCCCCATCAGTGTGGAGCCTGACACAGGGCTCAACCCCGTGACGCTGGGATCATGACCTGAGTCAAAATTAAGAGTCAGATGCTCAACCAGCTGAGCCACCCAGGCACCCCAATAAAGAAAACTTTTTATGTGGGAAATTTAAAATATATATAAAAAGAGGGAGCACGATGTAGTGAAGCTCCATGCCCCCATCACTCAGCTTCAACAACTCAGTGTAATTTAATCTATAAACTTTCCCCCACCTTCATCCCCAACTCCTGATAATTTTGAAGCAAATCCAAGGTGTCCTCTATTTCATCTGTAAATATTTTAGTTTGTATCTAAATATAAGACTCTTTATTATTTTATACAAGTATAGAATATAGTATTGGTAACTATAGTCACCATGCTATATATTAGATTCCCAGAACATATTCATCTTATAACTGAAAGTTTGTACCTTTTGACCGACATCTCCCCATCCATTTCTCCCATCCTCAGTCCCTGGCAATCACCATTCAACTCAGTTTCGATGAATTTGACTTTCTTACATTCCACTTAGAGGTGAGATCATAGAGCATTTGTCTTTCTCTGACTTATTTTGCTAGCATAATGCCCTCTAGGTTCACCTATATTGTCACAAATGGCAGGATTTCCTTCTTCTTTATGATTGGATAATATTTCATTGTATATCTACCAGTTTCTTTATTCATTCCTCAGTGGATACTTAGGTGTTTTTTGTGTCTTGGCTATTGTGAATAATGCTGCAATGAACATGGGTTGGCAGATGTCTCTTCAAGATATTCCTTCAGACATATACCCAAGAAGTGAGATTTCTGGATCATATGGTAGTCATAGTTCTAATTTTTGAGGAATTTCCATACTGTTTCCCATAATGACTGTACTAATCTACAATCCCACATACAGTGCACAAGTGTTCCCTTTTCTCCACATCCTTGACAATATTTGTTATCTCTTGATTTTTGTTTCATTTTTTTACTTTTTATTGAAAAATTAAAAAAAATTTAAATTTATTCTTGAGAGAGAGAGAGAGACAGAGAGCAGAAGAGGGGCAGAGTGAGAGAGGGACACAGAATCCAAAGCAGGCTCCAGGCTCCAAGCTGTCAGCACAGAGCCTGATGCAGGGCCCAAATCCACAAGCGGTGAGATCATGACCTGAGCTGAAGTCGGACACTCAACTGACTGAGCCACCCAGGTGCCCCATTTAGTTTTTATTTTTTAAATATTTATTTTGAGAGAGAGAGAGAGAGAGAGAGAGAGAGAGAGAGAGAGAGCTCAAGCAGGGGAGGGGCAGAAAATCCCAAGCAGACCCCATGCTGTCAGCACAGAGCCTGAAGTGGGGCTTGATCTCACGAACCATGAGATTATGACCTGAGCCAAAATCAAGAGTCAGATGCTTAATCCACTGAGCCATGGAGACACCCCTTGTTTTTTAAATAATAACCATTCTAAGAATTGTGAAGTAATATCTCATTTTGGTTTTGATTTACATTTCCCTGATGATTAGTGATGTTGAATACCTTTTCATTGTACCTGTTGGCCATCTGTATGAACTGTTTGGGAAAAATGTCTATTTGGGTCCTTTGCTCATTTCTAAATTAGATTATTATTATTATTCTCTGTTGACTTGTATGAGTTCCTTATGTATTTTGAATATTAACCCCTTAACAGAAAAATGGTTTGCAAATATTTTCTCCAATTCCATATGTTGCCTTTTCATTTTGTCGCTGTTTCCTTTGCTGTGCGGAAGCTTTTTGATGTGATATAGTCTCACTTGTTTGTTTTTGCTTTTGCTGCTTGGGCTTTTGATATTATTGTCATATCCAAAAAAACATTGCCAGGACTAATGTCTACGAACCTTTCTCCTATGTTTTCATCTGGTAGTTTTATGGTTTCAGCCTCACATTTTGAGTTAATCTATTTTGAGTTAATTTTTGTGAGTGTTGTAAGATAGAAACCAATTTCATTTTTTTACATGTGGATATCTGGTTTTCCCAACACCATTTATTAAAGAGACTATCCTTTCTCTATTGTGTATTCTTGGTTCCTTTGCCAAAGATTAGTTGATCATATATGTGTGGGTTTATTTTTAGGCTCTTGATTCTATTGTATTGACTTCTGTGTCTATTTTTATGCTAATACCATACTGTTTTGATTGCTATATTTTTGTAATATGGTTTGAAATCAGGAAGTATGATGCTTCTTGCTTTGTTCCTTTTTCTGAAGACTGCTTTTGCTGTTTGTGATCTTTTCTGGTTCTATACAAATTTTAGGATTTTTTTTTATTTCTATGAACATTGCCATTGGAATTTTAGTAGACATTGTATTGAATCCATAGCTTGCTTTGGGCATTATGGGCATTTTAACAATATTATTTCTTCCTAACCATGAATGGACAGGATATTTTCCATTTATTTGTGTCTTCTTCAGCTTCTTTTTATCAATCTCTTAAAGTGTTCAGTGCACAGATATTTCAGTTCCTTGGTTAAATTTATTCATTCCTAAGTAGTTTATTGTTTTTGATGCAAATACTCTTATTTCTATTATCATAAATTTGTTTTACCTGCTCTTAAACCCATATAGCACATACTATATGAATGGAATCATACAGTGTATACTCTGTGCCTGGCTTCTTTCACTAATATGCCATTTTGGAGATTTTTCATGTTTTATGTATTCACTTTTCTCTTTTTAAAAGTGCTGAGTAATATTTTATTATATAAATATGCCATAATTTTACAATCTATTCTCCTGTTGATGGACCCTTTTTTTCAGGTTGGGACTATTATGACTAAGGCTGCAGTGAGCATTCTTGTACAAGTCTTTTTATGGACATATGCTTTCATTTTCATCGGGTAAATATGTAAGAAAGAAATTGCTGGGTCACAGCATAGGTCTATGTTTAACTTTCTAAAAATCTGCCAAAGTAATATTGTTTTAAATCCCCACTAGCAATGTATGAGAATTACAGTTGTTTTAAAATCTCATCTACGTTTGGGGTTGTCAACTTTTTACTTTTAGCTATTCTGATGGGTGTAGGATGGTACCTCATTGTGGTTTTTAAACTGTATTCCCGTGGTGACTAGTGATTTTGAGCCTCTTTACATGTGCTTGTTGGCTTACTTTACTTTTGTAACTTGTTTGATGAAGTGTTTTGCCCAGTTTTAAATTGGGTTATTTATTACTTTTGTTATTGAATTTAAAAGTTCCTTTTTAAATATTCTGAATGTAAATCAGAAATATGTATAATGAACATTTTCTTTCAACTTTTCACTTCTTGGTATTTTTAATGATACTTTTTGATGGCAGAGGTTTTTTTTTTTATATTGATGAAGTCTTTTTTTAATGTGTGTTGCTTTTTTGTATTCTCTTTAATAAAACTTGCTAATCCCAAAGATAAAAAGATATCCTGTTTTCTTTCACAGCTTTATATAGCTTAAAAAAATTTTTTTTTAATGTTTATTTATTTTTGAGACAAAGAAAGACAGAGCGTGAGCATGGGAGGGGCAGAGATAGAGGGAGACACAGAATCCAAAGCAGGATCCAGGCTCTGAGCTGTCAGCACAGAGCCTGATGTGGGGCTGAAACTCACGAATTGTGAGATCATGACCTGAGCTGAAGTCGGACACTTAACTGACTGAGCCACCCAGGCACCCCTATAGTTTTAGCTTTTATGTTTAGGTCTGTGATCCTTATCAAATGAATTTTTGTATATGCTGAGAGATAGGAATCAAGTTTTAGTTTTTTCCCATATTTTAAAAATAAATTTGTTCCATTACCGTGTGTTGAAAAAATTCTGTTTTTCCCACTGTGAATTAAATGCCTTGGTCAAAACTCAGATAACGATATTAGTGTGGATTTTGGATTCTATTCTGTTCCTTTAATCTATTTATTTGTATATATACCAATTCTATACTGTCTTGAATACTGTGGCTTTACAGTAAATCTTGAAATCTGATAACACAAGTCCTCTAATTTGCTTTTCTTTTTCAGGGAAGTTTTGCATGTCCTAAGTTCTTTCTTTTTTCTGTATAAATTTTAGAATCAACTTGTCAATTTCTAAAAAAAAAACTTGCTGGGATTTTTGATTTGGATTGTATTGATCTGTAGACCAATTTGGGGAAAAACTGACATCTTAAAAACACTAAATCTTCCAATCTGTGAACATATATCTCTCCATTTATTTGAGTCATCTTTAATTTCTCTCAATAATGTTTGTAGTTTTCTGTGTGGCGGTTTTGCATGTCTTTGGTTAAATTTATTGCTAATAATTTTATGTCTTCTGATACTGTTGTAAGTAGAATAAAAAAATTCATCTTCAGTTTTTTGTTGGTAGAATATACAGTAGAATATACAGAAAGTACAGTTGGGGTTTGTATGTTCACTTTGTATAGTTTCTGTTCTTTAGATTGAGATATTTACTATTGATATATCTTTTTAAAAATTAATTAATTTTTATTTATTTGCTTATTTTAATTTTTAATTTTTCTAACATTTATTCATTTTTGAGAGACAGAGAGAGACAGAGCACAAGGAGAGGGGTACAGAGAGAGAGGGAGACACAGGACCCGAAGCAAGCTCCAGGCTCTGAGCTGTCAGCACAGAGCCTGAAGCAGGGCTTAAACTCACAAACTATGAGATCATGACCTGAGCCAAAGTTGGCCGCTTAACTGACTGAGTCACCCAGGAGCCCCACTATTGATATCTTTAAGATCATGGACTCAATTTGCTTTTAAACTTATCCAGTGAATATTTCTTTTTTCAATATTGTACTTTTTAGTTCTAGAATATCCACTTGTTCTTTTTTAAACCTTACATTTCTCCGCTGATTTCTCATTTGGTCCTTCTTTTTGGTCATCTTTTTCTTTAAGTCTTTGAACATATATAAATCTGCTTTAAAGTTCTTATCTGCTGATTTCAACATTTGGATCATTTCAGGGTCACTTTTTACTCACTATTTTCTTGACTATAGATGATCTCTCCTGCCCCTGAATGTCTACTTTTTTTGAGTTTGTAATAGATGTTGTGGATGATATTATGGAGAGTGTATTCAGTTATGTTCCCCTGAAGGGTGATTTTTGTTCCAGCAGGCAGTTAAATTACTGACCACCCACTTTGAACTTTTGGAAGCTTGGTTTTATTTTTTATTAAGGTGATTCTGTTTTGGGTTACTTTCAGTTTTAGGATGAATCCTTAGTCTCTTGGTATAGACTTTACTTCTAAGGTGTGGCCCATATGGGGTTTTACCAGAAAGCCTGAGATATTTCTCAAGTTACAAACTCTAGAAGGCAGCAATTTAAATGTTCCTTAGCTTCTTCAGCTTTCCAGCTGTTGCTTTCTACTGGATTCCTTGGTGTCTTTCTTGTATATGTGCAGTTTAGAAATCAATTAAGGACTCGGGGCGCCTGGGTGGCTCAGTCAGTTGAGCGTCTGACTCTTGATTTTGGCTCAGGTCATGATCTCACAGTTTGTGAGTTCGAGCCCCACGTCAGGCTCTGTGCTGACTGCATAGGTCCTGCTTGGGATTCTCTCCCTCCATCTCTCTCTCTCCCTCCTCGGCTTGCTTTCTCTCTCTCTCTTCCAATTTCAAAATAAATAAACATTAAAAAAATCAACTAAGGACAGAAGTTTATGAAACAGGTTGGAATGCTCCCTTCTCTGTGGCTCTCTCCTGCCCAGGATTTACTCCCTCATTGTATGTCCTCAATATCAGCTCTGAACTACACCCTCTGACCTCTAAAGCCAAGAAGGCTGTGACTTTCTGCTTGAGTCCTAGATACCCCAAGACAAGGAGTACCCTTAGAAGAAAACCATATACGTTTAGTTTTTATGAAATGTGGTCCATTTTTTCAAGGATCAAATTTCCTCTGTTTTTGGCCTCTTTTTTGGTCACTTCCTATTGTCTTCAATTAGTTCTTTTTAAAACTTTTTGTTTAGAGAGTTTAATTTCTTTTTGAAAAATTAATCTAATACAAATTACTCTGCCAGTACTGGAACTCTTTTTAAAAACACAGCTATAATACTATTACCCCACCTGAAATCTTCCAATAATTCCTTAATTTCCTTTAATAAACAGTGTTCAAAATGTGTAGAGAATTAAGCTTCTTGTAGGGGAGATAATATTTAGTTTTATTGTGTGTGTGTGTGTGTGTCTGTGTGTGTGTTTAGCAAACTTGATGGCAAAAAATTTATTAAAAGAAAAAATGTTCGGCAGTGTCCAACTCTTGATTTTGGCTTACATCATGATCTCACAGTTCATGAGTTCAAACCCTGCATCAGGCTCTGTTCTGACAGTGTAGAGCCTGCTTTGGATTCTCTGTTTCACTCTCTTTCTGCCCCTCCTGCTCATGCTCTCTCTCTGAAAAATAAATAAACATAAAAAAAAGAAAAGAAAAAGGTTCATTCATTTACTAGCTGAGGATTATTTGTTAGTTTCAGCATGAGAATCCTGTATTGGGTGTCAAAATCTGGAAGTCTTTCTCTTAGAAGTACCTGCTGAATCAATTTTATGGCAATCTCAACTACATTAGACCCAGTCAAAAGCAAAGAGTATGTGAAAAAGGCTTTTGAGCAGCTAAAGCAAACATCTAATTTATTAATTTTATTATAGGAGAATCTCTCAAATCCTCACTCAGAAACTGTTTACCCCCATTTTAAGTACAGTTATAATGAGCTTTGTGATTTCTTTCTCCAGCTTACAGAACATTAATAGTAGTAAGTCTGAGAGAAGAAGATGGCATCTAGAAGTAGGCACAGTGAAAGTAACAGGTAGTGACAGGTGACAGTGGAGTCAACTCAAGTGAGTACAGTCTCTGTGTTAGATGCAGGGCTAGATTCTAGGAAAACTAAGGTACCTAACATATGGTTTGTGCATTAAGGGGCTTGTGGAATGTCAGGGTATGGAGGCATGCAAAAGAGTAAAATAGACTGGTGAGTGAGATAATATGTGCACTAAGTGTACTTGTGGAAGAAAGGAGGAATTGGGTGGTTCAGGGAAGGATGCAGCAAGAACAAGTTTGAGTGGCTCACAGAAAGTTGATGTGTCCATTAGGATCCCGGGAGGAAATAAAAGACACACTGAAAGGAAATGAAAGAGAACTCAGTAAAGGGACTATTACAAAGGTAAGTGTGGAATTAAGGAAAATCAACAAACAATGGCAAAGAACCTCATGGCCTGCAAATGTGGGAAGCTGTTACAGCCCCTAGACTAGAAGGGGCAAGAGGAGGGAGAGGTTTCTAGCACCCATGAGGTCTGTGGCTGTTGGGGAGAACCACCTGTGGCATCTGGTGGAGGAGTGCAGCCTCTCACATCCTGACCATTATCTCCTTCTACCCTCTCATCTGCTGAACCAACCAGAAACCAGAGGGCAAGGGGACCCAGTTGATGTTGTCCATATATGCCAGCCTCACAGGGCACAGAGCTGGTTGAAGAAGGGTGGAAGGTGGATCTGGAGAGGGTAATCTGAGAATGTCCAGTAAAGTTGAGTAGGAGTTTGCTTTGGATGAGACAAGACTCATGTGGAGGGCATTCCAAGCCCAGGGGCTAATGCGTAAAGGTACTTCATGGCATGCTCAGAGAATCTAAGAGATTTTGTAAAGAGTAAGGCATAAAGTTCTTTTGGGAGTGTGGCTAATAATAAAGAGTGTTTTTCACCACCCTGAAACATTTAGACTTAGTTCTTTAGCTGTTGAGAACCCTGGAGTCACCAACAGGAATGGCTAGATAAGGAGATGCAGAACAATCAGTAGCCAAGGGAAGGAAGCATTTCAGAAAAGGAGGTGGGTCCCAGCTCATGTTCTATCAGAATGGAAGAAGTGAGAATATCCAGAAACATAGAAGTCTGGTGTCAGCATTGTGTAAAGAGCCCAATACACTTTCCTTTTCTTTTTTCTTCTCTTCTCTTCTCTTCTCTTCTCTTCTCTTCTCTTCTCTTCTCTTCTCTTCTCTTCCCTTTAGAGAGAGAGAGTGCACATGTGCACATGGGGACAGGGCAGAGGGAGAGGGAGAATCCCAAGCAGGATTCACACTCTGTGCAGAGCCTGCTGCAGGGACTCGATCTCATGACCATGAGATCATGACCTGAGCTGAAATCAAGAGCTGGACACTTAAGCGACTGAGCCACCCAGGTGCCCCCCAGTACACTTTTCAATAGCAATGAAGCCTACTGGACTGGCTATTGTCATAGCCTTACATATGGAGAATCGTAATAAGTTAATATCACATTCAGCATACTTATGTTACCAAGGCAGGAATGTATGTGGCTAATTTTACAAGCACTTCCATCAAAAGTGTTTATATTATTCAAAAACTTTGATACTTAGAGAAATAATGTTTAAGAACCTGGAAACTGCTGATATGAGACATCTTTTTTTTTATTTGATGAAACTGGGTAGATGAAGCTTTGCTACATTTATTACTATTATTTATCAAAGTCATCATATTTTATGTTGTGTGCTAGTTAAAAAAACATTACATTAGTAGATCTTTTATTACATGGTTTGGCTGCTGATGTGCTTGGAACGGACTGGTCTCTGAAGTAGGACCCTCATCCTTAACATCCAGCTTGTTTAGATGCTCCTTTGGCATAACAGGCCTTTTTATTAATTGCTGGAACACAGTTAACTTTATCTGAGTCAATGACTTATCAGAACTCCTGATCCACTTGATCTGAGTCATGTTGTATTAGCTCTGGCTTAAAGACTGGATTAAGAAACGAGGGACAGTTAGCTTGTTGCCTCATGTACCTTCTCCTCCTTTCTTCTTTCATCTTCTGCCATCTCATTCCCCCTCTAGGTGTGGGTTCTATTCCTCCATCACCTTGAAGAACATTGTCTTAGTCTTCTCATTCATAGTCTCTCATTGCTCTTTCCAGTCTATGTACTCAACTTGTAGAGCTACCAAGTCAATTAAAAACACAAAGTAGAGCACAAAGCTTTTTTTCCAGGATTAGTTGGCTGAGCATATCAATAAGATAAATGTCATAACTAGGCAGTTCTGGTTTGGACCCCTACTAAGAGCTTGTCCGCCCCAACATTTTCTGGAATTTTGACCTAATCAATTGACCAAGATATCTCCATTCTGTTAAAGGGTTAGTCAGAGTCTCTTTCAGGGGATAATAACAGGACTTATCTATGAAAGTTTTGTCAGGACTAAATGCAGTAGAACTTAAGTGTTTACATATCTCTTAGCATGTAGGAGATGTTCAGTAAAAGTTAGCTGTTAGGATAATTATCTGGCAGTAAAGAGAACTGCTTGACTTTATTCAACCTATCATTTTGTAAACTTATTAGACACATTACTGCTATTTCTAGAGTCATCCATTACATTTTAGAGAATTCTTCCTCTGTGGAATACAGCTTGGGAAACTCTGAATTAAAAATTGAACAAAATTAAGCTGCTGACTGTTCACAGTGATTGAATAAATCAAAAATGCTAGAACTAGGAATTAGTGTTCTGGATCTCAGCTCAGTCCTTACCACATCTTGAAATTGCTTAAAGAAAAAGGGACTGGTTTTATTTTAAGATACAAGACAGAAATGAAAAGAAGTAACTACCACCCCTCCCCCCCAAAAAAAAACCCACCTAAACTTGGATTTTTGCTCATCTCTTCCTTGCCATCGTATCTATAGATGACTCAAGAAATTCAGGAGAAGTGATCTGAAGTTCTCAGGTTGTCTAAAAGGATGTCATCAAGTTGGAGAAATTAGAGTTTACATGTGCTTTCTGATTTTGGCCTTTTGGAAATAATGAAGCCAGAAATTGTCCTCTCATGTTTCCTTGTCTCCATCTCCCTTTGACTTGGTCACCCCTTGTACTGGCTTGGGCCTACCTCACTATCTGCTGCATGCCCCAGCCCTTCTCTCATTGGATTTTGGTATACACATTTACCCACTTCAACATTGAGCCTGACAGGACCACAGACCCCTGGGAAGAGAGGCCAGAGAGTGTCCAGAGCAGTCTTGGGGGTTTGGTCACCAAGCCTTCCAGAGGTACATCTGGTCAGGTACTGGTGGAAATCAAGGCCAAGGGCAGACATTGCTCACTTGATCATCTGAAAGCCAGGGACAATTATGTCATTATGTATGTGTATTTCTCAACTAAGCCATCAAGGGTAAGGGTGATGAGAAGCATCTGGATATGACGTGTGTGTGACACATTCAGAGGGTAGATATATCAGATGACTGAATTCTCTGCATGAGCAAGGGGAGAGTTTTTAAGTCATTATCATTTGCTTGTGCTCCACAGCCACCAATTCCAACAGGCCAATTCCATGGAGTCCTCCTCTACCTTGTTGCTCCCCACCAGCAGGCCCCACATGGCCTTCCTTGCTGAGGTTTGCTTGTGTAAATAAATGAGTGCCATGTATCAGCACTGTGGTGCCTGCATTTAGCCTCCACTGCTGCTGCAGTCATTAAAAGGGCAGTCAGTTGCTGTGGTATGGAAGACAAATGAGGGGTCATAAGTTGACTTAACAATCTTCTCAGGACTGCTTTTGTTTAATGATGCATTATGTGTTAGGTGATGAGAGAGAGAAAAAAATCTACCTCTGTTTGTCGGCAGCTACACTCTAGGCTATAAGATCTGAGTTAATCCTAGTAGGTATTGCTATAGGGGTGGGGCTGAGCCCAGGATAGAGATAGTTATTTGAAAAACTTAAGGCAAACCCCAGCATAGGGAGAAAGAAATATGTCAGATATTATGGCAATGCTTCGGCCTAGCACATAACTGGGTTCTGGCTCTCTCCCTGATGTGCTGCCTCACTGTTGTTAATAAGCCACTTGACCTTTGCATTTCCTCAGATTTCAACTAGGATAAGGATTTAGATTTTCAACTTAACTTTCCTCAAGGCTAAAATAAGCAAGTGACCAAGTGTGAATTCCATGAAGGCAGGCCCAGTACAGAAGAGCAGACATTGGGAGTGTCTGCCAGTAAGAATGAGAACTCTGCCTTTTGGTGTTGAAGAGGTTGTGATGTCCATTGGATTATGGAAGTTCTTGCTGTTATCCTAAATTATAGAGTAAAAAAAAAAAATTTATGTTTATATTTGAGAGGTGAGGGAGGGGCAGAGAGAGAGGAGACACAGAATCCAAAGCAGGCTCCAGGCTCTGAGCTGTCAGCACAGAGCCCGATGTGAAGATTGAACTCCCGAACCATGAGATCATGACCTGAGCTGAAGTCAGAGACTTAACTGACTGGGCCACCCAGGTGCCCCCTAAATTATAGATTTTTAATTTTTTAATTCAACAGAAAGTTGAATTAAAACAAATAGTATCTCTGTTTTTATTGCATGTAGATCACTTGTAAAGTGTTCATCAAATGTATAATGTTCTCTAACCTTTGGCCTACCCATGTAGCATGCCCAGGCAATTTCTTTCCCCTGTCCATGATCAACAGGGGCCCAGCTGGATAAGTTTCATTTGAGGGTCTTATTACTAATTAGACAAGTTGCCATTGTTCCTGCTATGATGGACCCGTCTCTGGGTGTCCTGGACCCGTCTCTCTTCTTACCTTTTCAGAAAGCCATCAAAATTTCCCTTTCCTCCATCTCCCCTTCAACTGAGTGAGAGGTTAAGGGTCATGTCTTTTTCTTTTTTTTTTTTTATATATATGAAATTTATTGACAAATTGGTTTCCATACAACACCCAGTGCTCATCCCAAAAGGTGCCCTCCTCAATACCCATCACCCACCCTCCCCTCCCTCCCACCCCCCATCAACCCTCAGTTTGTTCTCAGTTTTTAACAGTCTCGGGTCATGTCTTTTTCAAAAGACTTTTGAGAAATGTTGCCCAACACCCTCAGCTTTCCTCATTTGCATTACGAACCATTGGTTTGTGGCAAGGAAGATAGAACCACTGTGTGATATGCTTGAGTTACGTGGATACCACAAGCAAAATCCCGGGGCAGCCTAGCCTTAGCATTTAACTTTGGTAGCTTTCTCCCAGTAGCCTCGGTCTGAGAGCTTTAGAGTCTTTCTCAGATATCCAGACATCCCAGGAGCTAGATTACTGCTGTGTTACTCATTCTCACTTTACAGAACAGCTGAGGCATGCAGCATACTTTGCTTACTTGTTTGGAACTCAGGCATTGAAGAATTCATCTATCAATCTATCAACTTACCCCCCCAAAGAGAAATAAGAAAGACTTTGCTCACTGTCACAGATAAGAGCCATGTTATGAATGGCAACTCTATATGCTCAGTTAAAATATAACAAGATTTCTATTCAGCTTTCCCCATGATAGAGGATTAAAAAAAAATTAAAAAACACTAATGGACATGGCTGACAGGCACTATCAGAGACGAAGGCCAGTGGCAAAATGGCTTTCTTTCATTTGGAATATCTGATGCTGGCCAACTAAAAGGGCAAGATCAGGAGGATGGAGATGAAATGATGAGAGAGTTAGTGCCAGCATGCTACCTTGTTCTGGAAAACTTCCCAGAGTGAGTGGAAGATGATGAACGACTTCCATCTTGTTTAAATGATAGATACTTTATTTGATGATACCCAGCACAAATAATTATTACTCTGACTCTTGTCCCTCATTGCTTCATAACTTTCTGCTTCATAACTTTCTAGTATGGAGTTCATCTATGTGTTTTGTGGAACTGTGGGGCTATTTGGTTGAGATTGTAAACTCCCAGGGCTCAAGAACTACATTGTTCTCTCTTTAAAAAAATTTTTTTTAACACTTATTATTGAGAAAGAGACACAGAGCATGAGCAGGGGAGGGGTAGAGAGAGGGGGAGACACAGAATCTGAAGCACGCCCCAGGCTCTGAGCTGTCAGCACGGAGCCCGATGCGGGGCTCAAACTCACAAACTGCAAAATCATGACCTGAGCCAAAGTCGGTCACCTAACCAACCGAGCCACCCAGGCGCCTCAAGAACTACATTGTTCTCTTAACTCTGTTCGGTATCTAGCAGGGGAATGGCTGCATTTAGGAATTTAATTAAGACTTATGCTTAATGACGGTACGGAAGAGCTTTTTGGCTAGAAATGATGCTAAATACTGGAATACTCAGGTAAGGGTATCCTATTGTCTTTGATTAGTAACTATAGCATGATCTGTCATGGATCATGGATTTCGAGGTTCAAATTTTGTTATGACCACAGGCAGGGGGACAGAGCAGATGATCTTGTTCCTTTCAGCCTGGAGGTCGAGTGAAAAATGTTTCAAAGGCAACTTAATACTCTGGCTCTTTTTCTTCCTCATTAAAAAAAATGTTTGCACTTGTGATTTTTAGTGTCTATAATGTGCTGATGGGCTTTCCTCCCATTAAAAAAACACATGTGGATGTGAGAATGTTCTCCTCGAGAAAAGACGGTCTCTGGGGTTTTGCTTCTGGCTTGAAGTCCTATGAGGTAGGTGTTATGAAACCTCCTCCGCAGCAGCCCAGGGTGCCAGTGAGCCTCGGCGCAGGTCAGCAGCTCTCCTGCTAATTTTGGCAGGAGAGGGAAACACTCAGCCACTTTGAGAGGAAAGAAGGTAAATTTTGCGATCCATTTGCAAATCAAGATAGAATGAGTTTTCAGACCTGGCCATGTGTTCAGAACCTATCTATTCTCTTCTACCATCAAACCTGTTAGGAAAAGGGTAATCCAAATTCATGTTTCTCAGCCAGATAATCTGCAATTGTAGAAGGGGCAATTTAGAGGGCACAGCAAGAAGGAAGGAAGAGGAGGGGCCAGAAGGTGGTTGATGCTGGGGCGCATGTCCAGTGCTTTGGGTGCCCAATGTCAGCATGGTGGCCCTAGGTTTTGAGCAGGAATCAGGAGGGGGAGGAAGATAAGTGGAGAGCTGATACCCAGTGGCTGGTAATTTACAATTTAACAGGGCTCAGACTAGGCTCCCCAGGAACAAGGAGAAGGAAAACCTTCAATTAGAGAGTGCAGAAAGACTAATGGGGAGTGATGCTCTTTTGGTTCTCAGAGTACTGAGAGGATTAGACCAGAGTTTTTCTGAGCCACTTTATATTTCCCATAGTCCAGGGCTGTATGACTTCCCTGTGTAGCAGGATGAGTTTTATATAATTATCCTAGGGAAGATAGATTTTTTTGAAAAATGTTTTTACCATGGCCTAAGAAATTACACAGCTAAAGACCACTATGTTATTTTTTTTTAAGTTTATTTATTTATTATGAGAGAGAGAGTGCAAGCAGGGGAGGGGCAGAGAGAGAGGGAGAGAAAATCCCAAGCAGGCTCCATGCTGTCAGTGCAGAGCCCAATTCAGGACTCAATCTCATGAACTGTGAGAATGGAGCCAAAATCAAGAGTAGGACGCTTAACTGATTGAGTCACCCAGGTGCCCCTAAAGTCCACTTATTAAAATTCATTAACTCATCAGCATGCACACTTTCTTAAGCCATGATGACTTCATGGCTTAAGTGAAAATTTCATATTCCTTTGGAAAATTGAATTAGCATAGCCAAATCAGCAGAAAATCATCTTTGACTAGATGTTATTTGTACATCATTCTTCTTTGCCTAAGAAAATAATGACTCTCTGAGACTTAAGATGATGGTTAAGAGTGAAAGCCAATGTCTACCATTTGCTTTCTTAGTCCCAGAAACTGTTTCTGATGTTTTATATGCAATCACTAATTCAGTCCCCTGAAGAGCTCTGTGGGATGAGCAGGCACTAAACCCCCATTCAGCCAGTGAGGAAATTTAAGATTAGGGAGATTAAGTAATGTGTCAGGGCTAGGATTAGACTTTGGGCCCTGCAACTAATTCTGAGCTTTTCTGCGATCAGACACCTCTCTTCTCCCAGATGGTCTGTGGAACTGACCAGTGCGGGCTGCACACCTTATGCTTGGGCAGAATTAAGGGTGTGACATTCTGGAAGTAAGAACACTGCTTGGCATGTTAAAGCATGAACAAGGAGTCTTAGTTTCCATTAAGTGTAAAATGGGTCCATAAGATATGTTATACCATAAGTAGAATGCTTATTTTCTGAATACTGCTGTTAGGAATTAAAGGCTAAGCAGGATCCCTAGGTTTATAATTCTCTATATGTAGACAATAACAACAATAAAACCCAACAGTGAGTGCCAACTCTGTTAGGCACTGTTGGAAGTCTTTTACATCTATTAGTTCATTTAAACCTAAGAGCAACCCCACGAGATAAGTACTACTATTTTCCTCATTTTCCAGATATGGAAAACTGAGGCCCAGAGTTGTGGAGAAACACATCCAGGAAGTGGCAGCTCTGGGTAGTGAGCCCAGGCTCTAGCCATTATTCTAAACAGCCTCTCAGCACTGGACTTTGGCAAATGCAAAACATTTGCTTCTATGACAAAAAACAGGACTCACCATCCTTAAGGATGAGATGAGGCCAAGTAGCACTGGACATTGAGCTGTGTTTTCTATGGATGTTTGTGTATTTGAACTAGGTGATGCAGGTCAGTTGTGGCTCTCTTCCTATGGGAACCTTTTCTAGGAATGAGGCATAGAATGCCTCCTCACAAAGACTTATGGTGGTCATCTGTGGAATGCCGAATTCATTCTGCTCCACGGCATTCCATTCTTGACAATTTCTCTTGAAATAAAAAGACTTGCTTTTGTGCATGTGTGGTGTTGTTTTTTTTTTTTTTGTACTTTTATACAGAATTTGTAAGCTACTAAATTTCAAGATTGTATTTTCTCATTTCATGTTCAATGGGTTTAAATATGGTATCTGAACTTTCAAATGATGCTTATTGAATGAAACAATGCTCAAAGAAATTAAATGACTTCCCCAAATTCACATGGAGCTTAAGTTTCTTGAGGGGAAGGGCTATCTTACTTAAGCCAGGACCTGGCTGGGATAAACCAATGGCCCAGCATATTTCCATTCCTGTCCTTAGAACTTGGGGTGGGGAGGGGTAGTCCAGAGGGTGGGTAGAGATGGTCAGATCCACAGGAACCAGTACAAACACAAACTGGAAAGAGAAACTGAGATGCCATTGCTGATGGAAGAGAGGACACAGATGCCAGGCAGGTAGGAATGGCAGTGCCCACAGATGCCAGGCAGGTAGGAATAGCACTCCTCTTTGAATCCTTAACACCAGCACTAGAGTAGGCTTTCAATAGTATCCAAACATGAATGAGTGAATCCCTACTGTTCTTTTAGTCAGTTTTATATTCAGAGCATGGAGAGATCATGGTGACTGATGGAGATGAAAACCTAAAGGGGGAGGTTGGACTTAGGCTGGCTTGAGGTAGAGAGTAGACGTGAGGAAGAAAGAAGGCACCCGTATAGAGGGAACTATGGGCAAGTGTGATGCACCTGGAATACTTAACCTCCTCAACAGGTACAATTTCCTTGACTTGTGTAATATCTTGTCTGCTCTCCAAATTCCTAAACCTGGGAAGGATTTTCCTCACTAAGCCAGTACCAGGAAAATCATGGCATGATTCTTGTTGGCTACACTTTGCCCATCTCTGCCATTGCTTGTGAACCTTGAGTCTAACTTGTTAACCATTTGATTTGCTTACATTATTCATGAACGTTGAGTCATTGGTGTTTGGGCTCACCCAACTGGGGTTTCCTTTTCAGGTTAACATGTTTGTTGAAGGATTCCACGATGCCATCCTCCTCTATGTTCTGGCTTTACATGAAGTACTCAGAGCTGGTTACAGCAAGAAGGATGGAGGAAAAATTATCCAACAGACTTGGAACAGAACATTTGAAGGTGAGGATTTAGTCTGTAAGATGACAACACTCTGTAGATGATCAAGCTGCTTCTTCCCTGGTTCTGTTTTTCTTTCTTACAGCTATGGGACTTTGTCAGTTTCCTGTTTTCCTCAGCTGTAAAGTAAGGATAATATGTCAAGTTCAAACTACCTCACAGGCTTGTTGTGAAAATTAAATGAGATAAAGCTTGTGAAAGTGCTTTGAAAGAATCCCACTGAAACAGGAAGTACCTTGTCTCCTTTTGATTGTTAGATAACAACTCTATAGTTCTTCAAATTAAATTTGTCACAAGCCTTATTCACAACAAATAATTAGTTTGTGAAGAGTTCTGTGATCAGTTTTAAATGAAATAATCCCAGATACACATTCATCAATTTAATCATGGGTAGTTTGAGATTATAAGCAAGTCTAATCAAGCCCTCTGTTTTTATTTTATTTCTAAAATGGTGAATATCAGCTGTGGCTTTCTTTAGAACAGAGAAGTATATGAACCACAGCAAAAAAAATGGCCCATAATCTCATCACTCAAGCAACCTCTGTTGACATTTAAAAATTGTACAAGAATGAGACTATTCTTGGCTGGAAAATTTAAACAGTACAGAAATGTACAAAATGAAAAGTGAAAGTTTTCCTTCCCACCCTAGTCTCCTCTCCCTAATGTAACCACTATTAACAATTTCCTATGATTTAGTCTAAAAATATTTTGTGCCTTCTGCCAGCACATATGCATTTATATATCTTATCAAAAAAATTTATACAAAAGGAACCATACAATGAATGTCACTTTTCCATCTCATCTTTTTTTTAAAACTTGTATGTCAAGTAAAAAATTTTTCCATATGAGCACTCATAGATTCAGCACAGTTTAAAATGATGGTTCTATATTTTTCTACTATATGGTTGTAAAAGGATTTCTTTAATCAGTTTCCTATTGACGGATACTTCAGTTGTTTACAGTTTTTGCTGTTATGCAAAATGCTATCTCAAGCATCTTACACATCTTGATGAATTTTTGTGAGTACATCCAATGGGGAATATTTCTAGTCGTGAGATATCTGGGTCCAAAAGTATGTTAGTTCCTTTTAAGGTGCATTAAATATTGCCAAATATCTTCCCAAAAGGTCTCCTGGTCTGAATTCTTGCTAATAGTGTATAGAATTCTGGTTTCCTTTCACTTCACTGATAGTCTCAAAGAAGATTTACATGGGACTCAATGAGAATGACCCAGCTGCTGGAGCCTTGCAGATGTCAATTTTATATTCATGCATCCATTTATTCATCAAATATTCTTGAGCACCTGCTATATGCTAGGCACTGTTCAAAGTGCTGAGGATTCAGCAGTGAGCTAAAGACCCTCCCTGCAATCAGTTGAGCTTTCCAGGTAGTGAAGGGAACTGGTGATAAACAAACAAATACACCATTTCAGGGACAATAAAATAAAGCAGGGTAGGGAGATAGACAGTGACAGGAGGGGGTGGTGGGAGGACTGCTAATTTAAAGAGAGTGGCTGGGGAAGGTCTCTGGTACGTTGAAGTTGAGTAGAGACCTGAGTAAAGTGAAAGAAATTATGTAGATGTTTAGGAGGGAACATTCCAGACAGAGCAGTGAACACAGAGACCTTGAGTGTATCTGGCGAGAGACTGCCGAGTGGCCCCCCTGAAGAGCAAAGAGGCCTGTTGGGCTCAAGCACAGCACGTGAAGGGCAGTGTGATAGGAGCCACAGTCAGAGAGGGAGTGGGGGACAAATCACATGCATCTGGAAGCTGTGCTGGTGATTTTAGTTTCCACCCAGAGTGAGATAGAAAGCCACCAGAAAGTTTTGAGGGACATGATCTTTCTGAAGTCTTTAAAAGGAGTCCTTACGGGAACTATGTGGAAAATAAAGTATAGTATACTGATGGGTATCATTTAAAAACCACTGATATGGAGTACAGATTGCTGGACCAGGAGTTCAGGGAACCTGCATCCTAGCCACTGTCACAGTATTTTGGGCTTCTCTGTCATCACCTGTATGAAGGAGTTGGACTAGCTGATGACCGACAAGAGCCCTTTCAGTCCTACATCACACTAACTCTTCCTGGGAGCACTTTCATACACTGGGCTATGCTTACATCTATTTGCAATTCAATTAATGAAATTTTTCAGTGATGGGAACAAGTACTGCCAAGTCTAGATTTGGAGCGCGCACGCTCACACACACACACACACACACACACACATATTCATTTGGGACTTCAATGCACTCCATTGCTTCATCCTGCCCTCGTTTATTAGGAATGGTAGGACAGTGCTGAGAGGTCAAGTTCCAGTTGTCTGGGCAGCAAATGTGACAATTGGCTTTAGTTTCTCTGTGGTGGTTTTAGTGAATGTCACGTCTTACTTGACACTAGAGTAGCATCTACGTTAAGTTTAGACAGATTGTAGGACATGACAAACAAATAAGCCTCCAGGATTGTCTTGCTCAACTTGTGACTGCTTCAGTTGAGGAGCTGGAATCCAATCAGATAATTCAGGGGGCATATTAGGACAGAGTCAGATTTCCCAGAAGTTGTGCCCAATACACTGAGAAACTAGTGTGTGTGTGTGGACACAACCTTGGTAGGCCACATCCCATTTTTAGCTGTTCCTTACTACATGGTGTGGTCATTTGTTCTTGGTCTTCTGAAGGAGGTTGTTAAGGGAAGGGCAGGTGCCCACAAGGGTTGGAATTCAGCATTGTATAGAGGGCATGGACTAAATTTTCCCATAGGTCATCCTGATGCTTCAGTTCTAGGGCCAGGTCTACACAGACAATATGAAATGAGTCCTAAAACAATCAACTATATAGTCAAGTCTAAACTTAGACTCTTATTTGTCCAGATATAAAGATAATTGAAGCCAATGTAAGTTTTGGGCTTGAATTATTTGGAAAGCCCATTTTATTTGCTAAACAATGATCAGTCTGAGGGTAGCTCCCAAAAGAACTCTGAGAAATGGTCATTCTGTAAGTGACCATTAAATTGTTAAGGGAAAAATACTCTGGATGTTATTTGACAAATTTGGATTTTATTACTGTGAAACCAATGACCGTCTTTCAAGGCTCTCAATAAATGGCCTGGGAAGAAGCTGAATTTCCTCTCTGTGGGAGAGGTCAGAGTGACAAGGTAAATAGGACTGTGGCTCAAACCTTGAAGTCCACTACAGGCCAATGGAAATGAGGGTGGAAAGTCTCATTACTTATGTACAGGAAAATTCTGCTGTCAGCTTGACAATCTCACCTTATACACAATACTCTCAGGTGAAGTCTCACTTGCTAATTGGCCACCTGAGGGTTCTCACCCCATTTCTTGGCAGAATTGTAATAGCTTAAAGTGTAATGAGGTCTTGGATTACTAGGGCCACCTTGTCTTATAAAATACTCTACAAAACCCTTAGCAGAACACATCTTTCTTTATAAACACCTCTGAACAGGATAACAAATGGTTTTGGATAGACAATATGTTTGGAGATAAATATGATGTTTTCAAAAGATTTTAAAAAATGTTTATTTACATTTGAGAGAGAGAGAGACTGAGCACGAGCAGGAGAGGGGCAGAGAGAGAGGGAGACACAGAATCTGAAGCAGGCTCCAGGCTCCAAGCTGTCAGCACAGAGCCTGATTTCGGGCTTGAGCCCATGAACTGCGGGATCATGACCGAGCCGAAGTCGGATGCTTGAGTGAGTGAGCCACCCAGGTGCCCCAAGATAAATATGATGTTTAAAAATGACATATGTGACTTAAACATTGTATAGGCTGTCAAGAATAAACAAGTTTAAGATAGGTGTATCCTCTGTAACCGGCATATATTAGAAAGACAAAAAAATCAAGATGAATGGTAGCTCCATTCTGTTTGCAGCAAAGTAGACCGAAGTCTGGAAAAATCAGTGGGCCCTCAAACCATAACCAAAAGGACAGTAAACCCAAATACTTGCCCTCTCCAAACCACACTAGAGGATGGAACTTTCCCTTGGGATCCCTTTTCCCAGACATTCATTTTACTTCCAGAGAGAATCAAATCAATAGAAACACTAAGAATTACACTGAACTTTAACACAGTTTAAAATGAAAGAAAACAAATTGCCTTAGTTAATTAGAATGTGGCTGACCTATGCATTCTCTTGCTTAGTTAATGAAAATTACAGTATAGACATTTAATATCAACTAATGATACATATTCTCTTTTACTGATTAGCTGTCTAAGCCACTGTTGCTAGCCAAAGAAAATTGAAATCCTTTGTGTGGGCACTCAGGCTTTCCATGCTCTGGCCATCCTATGCCAGCCTTACGTCTCACTGCTTCCTTCCACACGCATGGGCCACCTACCCCAGAATGTCACAGTCCCTCTGGTTCCTTTCAGCTTCCATGACTTTGTAAATATGAACAAGGCTGGCCTTTCTGCTTAGAATACTGCTACTTCCTGATGGCTGCTTGTCTAAACCGTGGATTTTACTAGTATTCCTATGAAAGATCTGCTCTTTTACTGAATCCTCCTTGAGTCTCCAACTGGATGTGCCAGCTCCTTTTCTGAGTGGTGTGGGCATGGTCAGATGCCCTCTCCCAGATTCTGGGCACAGTAGTGGTGGTATTCCAGGCACACTAACAGTAGAAGAAAACAACTAACTTCTTTTATACTTGTGGTGGAAGTGTTTTACCTGTTGTACCTCATTTAATCTTCTCAACAGTCTCTTGGCTGAGAGGTACTAGTGTACCTCTTTTACAGTCCTGAAGGTGGAGACCCAGAGGGCTAAGTCCTTGCCCAGGGTCACAGAGCTAGTGAATGTGAAAGCTAGGATTAAAATACATGCAGTCAGATTCCAGTGCGAACAAGTGAAATCCTTAGTCCAGGCTGCCCCTGTCTTGAGTGGGGAATGTGTCCAGCTCAGCACCTAGTAACGACCCAGAACTCATGTGGATAAACAACGAGTGACTTCATGTATCTATATGAGATGACAGATGTCAACTAAACTTACTGTAGTGATCATTTCACAATATACCCAAGTCAGACCTTTATGCTGGATGCTTGAAACTCATACAGTGAGGTATGTCAATTATAGCTCAATAAAACTGGGAAAACACCCCCAAAACAAAACACAATAAAAATGAATTAATGAACACAAGTAGGGTGAAGACTAGCTCTTCTTTAGCTCTTGGCTCCCATGGCCTGTGAAGCAGGCCCTCTGCTCTCCTGTACATTGAGTGTGCCTATAGTGATGCACATTCACTGAGTCCTGGGCCTGGAATGACTTCTATAATGTTTGGCCAGTGATAACACGAACTCATGACAGGTCTAGGAGTGCACCACACCTCCAGCCTCTCTCTCTTTGCAGTTTTTGTTTGTTTTTAATTCATACAAGACTCTGGGATAAATAAGCATGCTGCTTTCAGGATTAGCCTTAATCTTTTTTTTTTTTTCTAAACATATTCCCCAAAGAGGGTCATTTATTTCTTTTTCTTTTCATTTTTAAATGGAGAAATGTTAAGAATTTAGGAATGCAGACACAGATGAAATTACAATGTCTTTCCAAATGCCAACAAAAATGCTCAGAGTCTGATGAGCTTCCCTGTGGCATGAGTTTGTTTAAAAAATCCTGTCAATTCATTTTCTTGTTTTTGTTGGCAGACAGAGGCCTTTGAAGTCACTAACTTGGAGTTCTTCCCGTCTCATCCTCTAGGTATTGCCGGGCAGGTGTCCATAGATGCCAATGGAGACCGGTACGGGGACTTCTCTGTGATTGCAATGACAGACCCAGAGGCGGGCACCCAGGAGGTGAGCGAATGAGACTCTGCCTCAGCTGCTCCTTCTGCTTGTTGAGGTTCCAAGGAATGCATTTGTTCTGGTGTCCAAATAGCTGTCCCCAGAGCAGCCTCCAAATAAAAATGAGCTGGAAATCTAGGAGTTTCCAAGTAGAGAGGGCTCCCTTCTGGTTGAGGGGATCCTGGAAGATTTCAAGAAACGGTTCCATGTTTATCCTGAGTGGGGAAATCCTGTTTCCAGTGGCCAAATGTGCTTCTTTGATGGCTCTCATCCAGGGTTGATGTTTCCATAGCACTTGATGTGACCCTGGCCTAAAGGGCTTGCTGCTTTTCTCTTAGTACACATATATGTGGCCTTTGTGGGAGGAGCAGAGCCAGCTGGACCTGACACTTGCTGCATGTACTGAATGATTTTTCACCCTTGGAGTGGCCTGAGTCTCATGTGCATTCTAGTCTCTCCCTCTGTAAAGGGAGGATAGTAATAGTCTATTATGGGCTCGCTGTGAGGTTAAAGTATTTGGGACATGCTCCGTACATGCCAGTGATTGTTGTATTTTGGTGATTATCTAGAATTCTTTTTACTATGACATGAGCTAGGCTGTGAGAGCTTGCTGGCCCTCCTTCAGAAGACAGAGGGGGAGATGTCGCAGGCCACTCAGGAGCAGTGTGCTGGTGCCCAGGAAAAAAAGAGAAACAGATCCTGAGAACCTGGGTGGGAAGGTACTTCTAGATCAGGGCCCAGGTAGCTGATGGAACATCTGTTTGAACCAGGAACCGTGGGTGAACCTTGAAGTGAGCATCAAAGAAAACTGAACCAAGTGAAAAAAAAGTTGTTTGGAAATGGGGTGCAAATGGGATAAATTCAGCAGAGAGGAGAATGTAACTCTCGAAATCAGGGAATAATCTTCCAAACAGAGGAGGGTGAAACAGGATGTTCCTAAGAGATACTTTTGACCCTTTATGTGCCCAGCTAATTGAGTGGTATGAGGCTGTGTACCTGGACTGGCTTAATCTGGGTATGAGATGCCTGACTCTCTCCCACATCCCTAAAAGTAACTGGGGCCTTACAAAGGGCTGCCTGTGTGTGGGCTGCTCTGTGGCAGACGGCAGACGGGTCAAGCAGCACCTCCTCGGATGAGCGAGGGAAGAGCCATGAGTTCCAAGATTATTGTTTTCTGTGTAACCACTTTCCTGCCATGGGGAGCCACAGTTCTCCCTCAATTATGCCTCCTTTGAAAGCACCATCAGTGACCACAAATCCTGACTTACAAAGTCCTCAAAAACACATCACTATAGTCAGTGTCACAGGGGAGCCCACCCTATGCCTCCTTTGGAAACAGATAACTTCAACCTTTCAGTTTGCATGTTTTCTGCTTTTACGTAG
The DNA here is from genome assembly GCF_022079265.1 of Lynx rufus. Lineage (NCBI taxonomy): Eukaryota > Metazoa > Chordata > Mammalia > Carnivora > Felidae > Lynx > Lynx rufus. The sequence goes on along the minus strand of NW_025814823.1, from coordinate 213,347,543 downwards.
GTTATCGGTGATTACTTTGGAAAAGAAGGTCGTTTTGAAATGCGGCCGAATGTCAAATATCCTTGGGGACCTTTAAAACTGAGAATAGACGAAACCAGAATCGTGGAGCATACAAACAGCTCTCCTTGCAAATCATGTAAGTTTAGAGACTTAACTTGTGCTGTGTTTCACCATCTTTAATGTCAGTGTTATGCAAGTTTAAAAGACAGATGTTCTCTAGGAGCTCATGTTCTGAACGTTCAGCTTTCTTTTTCCGATGTGGTAAAACCCAGGGGAACGGTTCACGAACTGGCACCCCACCTTCACCAGAGGTTTCTAGGTCTTTCTTCTCTTTCATCTTTTCCCAAAATGCTAGATGACTTCTCCCTATTACTCCATCTCTTACTATGTATCATCTCTTAGCATCTGGCCTTGCTAGTTGGGGAAAATAAAAAGATCAAATAGTAAATGTGTAGCAAGTCTCAGTCTAATCTTCAGTTTGTTGGTACCTTCCTACCCCTCAGACTTAAACACTCCCAAATTTGCAAATTAGCAAATAAGTGTAAAATATATTATTCATGAGAAGCCTTGTCATAAATATAGAAGCAAGTGGACATTCTTTTATTCTTAATTAAAATTTTTTAGTGTTTATTTATTTTTGAGAGAGAGAGAGAGAGAGAGCATGAGTGGATGAAGGGCAGAGAGAAAAGGAGACACAGAGCACAGAGCCTGATGTGGGGCTTGAACCCATGAATCATGAGATCATAACCTGAACCAAAGTCAGATGCTTAACTGACTGAGCCACCCAGGTGCCCCAGCAAATGGACATTCTTTTTTTTTTTTTTAATTTTTTAACATTTATTCATTTTTTGAGAGAGAGCACAAGCAGGGGAGGGGCAGAGAGAGGGGGAGACACAGAATCCAAAGCAGGCTCCCAGCTCTGAGCTGTCAGCACAGAGCCCGATGCAGGGCTTAAACTCATGAAATGCGAGATCATGACCTGAGCTGAAGTCGGACACTCAATGGACTGAGCCACCCAGGCACCCCACAAGTGGACATTCTTATAAGGAGCTTACAAATAGGAGACTGTTGGAAATCATTGCTTTAGAGAGACCCTTTGATAAGCTAGTGAGGGAGAACCAAGTGAATATTGATCTTTCAGGCCAGTTGGTCACTTTAGGCTAATGTATTTATGCTTATTATTTTGGGTCCAGCCTTCAAACCATGTTATTTATGTATATGCAATAATTACGGGGAGGAGTAGGGCAGAAGTGTGTTAAGAACATTCTCTGGAGTTACTGGACATGGGTTTGAAATCCCACCCTTGTCACTTACTGGTTTTGTGACCCTAGGAATATTCCTTTACCTCTTTAAACCTCAGTGTTCCCATATGTAAAATGAAAAAAAATGCACCCAACTCTTAGAGCTGTTCTGAGGATTAAATGAGATAATGCATTAAAGGCTGACACTATACTGTTTATATAAAGCTAGCTTTTTGTCATGTTTATATAATAACTGGGACACTACTGAATTTGATTGTTTCAAGTTGTTATTCCCATCTTTGCAAAGCTATATAGGACATTTTGACATGAAACTCTGGCTCTGGTGAGAGAACATCTAAAAACAGAATATTAACCCAGTGCATTTTTCACCAAATCTTCTAGCACTTTGAAGTGTCATCATCCATCTGTGAAAGTAAGATGTGCTGGGTCAGTCCCATGGTCTGTCCAGTTGTCTTCTCTGACTATGAACTCAGTGTGGATGTGTCTAAAACTTCAGTCCTTGTGCTCCTCAGATACTTTTGGAACCTGCTTTTTCTCATTGTTCTCACTCTCTTCGAGTGGTATGTTCGTCCATCTGGTCCTTTCTTAAATGCTTCTGAAGCTTTGCGCTTAGCAAACAAATGAAGGTGCAGGATCCCCTAGAAAATCTTTCTTAAAAAAAGGGAAAATTTGCCTCAAGTGGGAAATTGAGATACACCTTCCAGTGAATGAAACTTGAGACATTTCTGTTTCTCAAAATGAACTCTGATTATCTATGTTTATTTTTTAAGCAGGTGGTCTAGAAGAATCGGCAGTGACAGGAATTGTTGTGGGGGCCTTACTAGGAGCTGGTTTGTTAATGGCCTTCTACTTTTTCAGGTGAGAACTGTTTTTATCAAGTTTTAAAATTCACTCTCCTTTATTGCCCTTGTCACTTGCCTTTGCACAGTCCTCCCTATGACTTGTCTATATCTTGCTCTTACCCCCAAAGCATGGTGGTTAAAAGAACTAAGCAGTTCTTCTGTGATGGTCTTTGTGACCCTGGTGGTTTGGTGGTCAGTGGGTTAGCATACTGGGTAGCGGGTCAGGCTTTCTGTTACATCCCCCCTGTCGGCCACAGAGCCACTGCTATCCTTTGATCACAAATATTCTGGCACAAATTCCTACTACCCACCAAATGTGTAAGTAGAGAGGGAATGTAGACAAAGGAGAAACAACTTACCTATTCTTAAGCTTCCTCCAATTCAGAAATAGGTGTCTGAGTTCACCTTCTGAAGAGGAGGAGGTGGCCCTTAATCTACATTCTCAGGCTGGTGTGTGCTCAGTTTGGAGAATCCATGTGCTTAATTATCACTGTGGTTAAGCCCCAAAGCTTGTAAACTTGTAATATTTATGTGTGTTCAAGATACTGATAGTCCCAAATGATGAGGGCGATTCATTCCTTTGTAATCTTTGGTGATTGAGTTTGTGGCTTATTCTCATGTCATTAGACCAAGATTTCTTCATTTCTGTATGGAAATTTAACTCTGGGTGTATGTGATTCTTTGTGGGAACAATTGTATTCCTGTTCCTTTGGTCACAGTATACTTAGTCTGATCTTTATCTAGGGCACATCCTGGGAGTTAGGGAGAGCTTCTGTGGCAGAACAGACAAGACTTAACCCACAAGGCACCCAGGGAAAAAGGGGGAGGTTTGTTCTATGGCATTTCAGAAAGCATGCCAATTTTCCTCCTTGAAGAAGTGCATAATGCCTTGGGGCACACAGCTTTAATCTCTGACCAGGGTTTCATATTCTGTCACTTCTCATTTATCAACCCAAACCCAGATGTCCCTTGAGGGCATTCTTTGTAAGAGAAACCATAGTATTTTGTAGCCAACTGAGGTTTTATTACTGCATTCACTTTCCCTTTACCCAGGAAGAAATACAGAATAACCATTGAGAGGAGAAGCCAGCAAGAAGAAAGTAATGTTGGAAAACATCGAGAGTTACGGGAAGATTCCATCAGATCCCATTTTTCAGTGGCTTAAAAGAAAGCCTTTTCTTTTGCCCTGAGATTCTTTAAGGAGATAGATGGGATGAAAGACATCAACGGAACAGAAGGGGCGCTCTTGAAGAACTCATTCTTTTAAGCAGTTAGTCATTTTGTTGTATAATTTCTTTAGAAGCTCAGGAACTATTATTAATCACCATATGCCTCCTGGCCTTTCATCTCATGACAAGCAAATATGAGAATATAACATCACTCTGTTTAAATAGTCATACTGTTTCAGGGCCTATGATTAGATTTATGTTTTGAAAATGCGATGTCTCCATATCTTGATGGCTTTTGGGGACATTTCACATAAGGCTACAACGTGTGGTTTTCTTAAATGAAATGTTTTATAGCTAGAATAAAATCATTTTTAAAGTAGAATATTCTTGGAAAGAATTTAACATCCAAAAAGAAGAAAATGTAATGAAAAATCTCAAGGTTGGAAATACAGCATTCCTTTTTCTAGTGCTGCTGGATGGATTTGAGGTTGAGGAATGCTCTGTCCAATGTATATATTCAGGTCCTGATGTCATATCTTGAAAAAGGATTTCCTGCCTGTCTCCTTCAGTGTCTCATAAAAGCTATTCTGGAAAGTTGTAACTATTAATAAGAGGATTTATATAAGAAAGGCAAATCTAAAATGTTTCATTTTTTAATGTAAAAAAACCCTATTTCACACTAACATTTTATTTTTAGGTATTTTTAATCTTATATTTTGCTATTAGAAAATGTGTCTATTTTTTCATTTTGAAGATTGAATTTCACTTATATTTTAAAAGCATGGGTAAAGTGTACCACAAAACAACGATGATGAAAGATGCTTCTCTTTTTCTCTGTTTCCCTCTTGCCCTTGGTTATAGCCAAATGCCAATTGCTGCTTTAATTACAGAGACCTAGAATTGTATTCAGATCACAGACTCTACAGGAGTATAACAATTTACCTGTTTTATTTTATTATTATTATTATTTTTTTAATATGAAATTTATTGTCAAATTGGTTTCCATACAACAACAATTTACCTGTTTTAAATGCAAGTTATTTTCAGGATGGACCTCTTCCAGTTCTGGTCAAATGATGAGTTTCAAGATAAAGGGTGGAATTTATTGGAATTAAGTATGGTTTAAGGCAGCCTTTTCCCTCAAGAACAACTTTATAAAGAGTATTAGAATTTAACAGTAAGCAGAGATGATAAATTTAAAAAATGCACACATGACGTTTTACTAAAATTCAGTGATGTTTTGGTTAAAAGAGGGAATCTACATAGCTTTTATATTCCTTTTTAGTTGATTCCACAAAGCTTAATAGTCATCCGCTAATAACCCGTGTAATGGTGGGTTATGGGTGTATATGTAAGGGATTTGAACAGAGTTGAATAGGTATTTGCTGAATACCTACTTTGCACCCAATACTCTGCACAGAGGTTTAAACTCAGGTTGCCATTTTTGCTTATAATTTATGGAGAAAACAGTGAGAGAAGAATAGGAAGTTGCCAGATTAGTGTACTATCTTGTAATTATGTCACTAGGGGCTTTCCTCAATAACATTTTGAACATCTGGAAAATAGTTTTAAAAATTATCTTAATGACTATAAAAGACCATGTATAGAGAGGAAAATAGAGGAATTAGAATAATTCCTTGGTAGTGATGGAGGTCGTAGTTGACACAGGTAATAGTGGAGGCGGAGAGAGTGAAAGCTGTGTGTCTTGGAAGCTGGCCTGAGGTTGCTTCCCAGGAGGAGTCTGCCTCTGTCACTCCTACTTCAACCGGCCAATGGATTATTTCAGTGAATGAATTATTTCTGTATAAGGCATATTTTCCCTCCACGTTTAAAAAATAGGATTCAGGCAGCTGGAGAGCACATAACAGAATGAGCTATGATCAACCGAAATGACTATACTGTAGTTCTCCATAGTGGATGTGAAGGAAAAAGTGCTGACTTCAAAAAAAGATGGAAAAAGAAGGCAAGAAATGCAAGCTCCAGAAATTCCAATGTACGAAGAGAGTTTGGGAGGTATAATCTAGAAAAGCAAAACATTTAACAGCTCAGGACTCCTTAAAGTGAAAACATAATGGAAGGTTTGCGTCTATCTTATTTTCGTGAATTGAGAGCTTATTTCTCTCTAATTTTTATTTTTCAATGATATTTTCAATGTATTTTAGAGATATTCATTTTATACCATCTCGTGTTCGTAAAAAAAAATTAAATTTCAAGCCTATGTGCTTATTACAGGGGAAAAATCACTCTACCTGGTTGTAGTCTTTGGGTATAAATGTTTCTAACCTTTCTGGAATTTATATAGGGGCCCATTAACTCTAACATTTTTAAAGCAAATATCTTTTATTTCTACTTCAAGTAGTAGAATAGTTCTAAACTTAATATTTTACATCCAGATAAAATGGTAGAATTGAGATTTTGAGTCTTTTAAATGTGGCGGAACAAATCATGAGGTTTCTCGTATGTGCATGCCATTCTCTTCCAATCTTAAAGCAGTTCTGATTGCTTCTTTACATGTCTGGTTTCACTTCTTTCCTCCTTGAAATCATCCATGTGTTACCAAAACTCTGTTAAGTTTTGAAAACTCTATTACGTTGGAAAACTTTGCTAAAAGTATAGATGTTTGGCCCAAGCTTACCCTGGGTTAAGACCTCTGGAAATTATAATTTGGGATTTAAGTTCCTAAGTGCTAAACAGCACCTTTGACAACTAGTCATTCATACTCCACCAGAAGCCACATATCATACAGTAAAATGAGTAAGGCTTTAGTTCTTAAATCACCCTATAAATTTTTACCCTGAAATCTAGGGTGTTCAGATTTCAAAAGGGAAACTTCATCAGTATTTTTCATCCGGACAAACAAGCTGATGTTTATATAGGTCAGAATGAGTATATACTTTCTGTATATACTTATGGTGTTGGAAATAAGTATAGGTTTTATGGTCATCATTGTCACCTTCTTAGGGATTTTTCCCCCCCTGGACTCAAAAATAAAAGCCTTCTCCAGATGATCATTTCTATCCAGAAAGAAATTTCTGTATAGAGTGCATATTTTCCCCCAGGCTGATCACAGATTCCATGAGGAAGCCCCTACAGCATTACATTTCTCCGAACTGTCAGCTTGTCCCTTTCCTGAACTACATACATGGTTCCATAGGCTTTAAAATAGTTCGGTTATTATTATTTTTTTTTTTTTTTACATTTCAGATGCTATATTTAGTGGAGGGAGAAGAGAAAGGCATGGAAAGATAATGCCCGTTTCTCCTCTTCTCTAAAATTCAGATTTTTACTTTACTCACAGGCTTCTAGAGTTAGCTTATTCCAGGTACCTGTGTCCCCCTTTTCCCTAATTTACCACTTTCCTTCTGGTTGGTACTGATTTTGGAAGTGTAAGATATGCCATTGGCAGGGAAATTAAAGCTATTGTATAGACCTCATACAGTGACAATTCAGAAAGTCGTTTCCGTGGCATCACCACCTTCTTGTGAGTGAGTATACTGGGCTATTTGTGGAAGTCTGTTTAGGACGCCAAGTAAAATATTATACCACCAGTATTAAGGGGGTGTTTATAAATTGAAAGGAATGCGGACCTATGTTTCTTGGGACACAAAGAACCCAGATCCTGAGTGGATACAGGATAAAGCCAAACACCAACCAAAATCAGGCCTCTCGATCTGTATTTCATGGGTTTTGTTTAGTTATGCCCTGTTGGTTAGTGCTTCATGGAGAAGCTGAAAATGGGCTGAATTTCTTCTTCACTGGAACAAACTGAAACTGTCTGAAAACATGGAATATGTTTTGGGGGCAGTGCAAAGCATAGAAAATGAGAAGGTGCTGTTCAGAAGGATCTGTTTCCTTTTCAGTTGATCTTTAAACTACAGAATACCCAGTAGTTTAGCCCATCTTCAATAGCCAGACTCAGCAAGAAGCTTGGGACACACCCAGCAAGAAAAGTCAAGAGTCTGATCCTCCGAAAGAAACAGAAGAGGGTGGCATTGCAAGCTGCCACTGTCTTTACCACCCCTTTCTCCCCTACTCCCTCTGCCCACCCCTCCACCATCCATCATGGCTCCAAAGATGCATCGGCATCTTGCCCATGCAGGTAGAGACTTGAGTAGGACCTCTGCACTTCCTCAGAGGGAAAGAAGAGAAAACAGTGCTGCCTGTAAGAATGTAGCTGGCTTTGGATCAGAACCCTATGCTGACTTGACCACACATGCTCTCGGGGCAGTTCAAGCCTGTGATGTGCGTATATTCCAACAACCCTGGCTTTGGTTTTCAGCATGTAGATCTCACAAATGTCTCTTGCAGGCATATCCCACAGCTAGACTCTAGGATTAAAATGACTTTCAAAGGGTGCTGGATTGGAGTTTGTTCAAATTTTTCATTAACCACTAACGTTAATTCATACCAAAGGGAAAGCAATTCTAAACCAGCTGATGCTGTTAATGTTCATGTTGTAAACTACTTCAAACACGGTGAAAGGGTTTCAATGGGAGCTGAGTCTCGGAAGTAAAAATCTGTATGTTATAATAGCTCTTTGATGTATAAGGTGTGGAATGATTTCTAGGGGAAAGATTTGAACAAGCAAAATTAAGAGTTAGCAAAGATGCTGTTGCTTTGATTCACGTGTTTAAAGATCTAAATTTTATGCACAGGAATAAAGGGCCCTTCCACCAAGGGTGTAAATAATAACATAGACTACCAAATTTTGTTTGCTAGGGGAACAAAGCTGTCATACAATAACTGGGCAGAAAATGTTGAGAAAGAGGAAAATTTGGATTTCAAAACCAGATACTCTATTATTTAATGCCGACATCTGACAAAGTTCAGTGTGGTGTGTCTTACTTATAAGACAGTGATAAGGCGCTCCCAATAACATGCAGATGCTGTGAGTTTGCAGACCTTTTTGCTGGGTCCTGGGAACCTGAGCTTTGTGTCCTGTGTGTGGTGAATGGTTGAAACCAAGAGGACATGGAACAGACACTGTGGAGGATTGCTTTATAGCCCTTGTCTTCTGGGCCATTTATTACTCATTGTTATCTTAAATATAGGACTACCAACCAATATAAATCTACCATGAGGATGGTAGAAAAGTAAAATAAGAGCTGCACAAGCTACATACAATTTATTATTCTAATGTAAGTAGAACTATCTGCATATAATGTGATTTAATTTATTGTTTTGTGTGGAAAATGAAAGTTAATGACTGTGGATATAACCCCTGTTTTGTATAATATATTTTTATTTCTGGTGCAGACTGGTCATTTAAAGTATCTACTTCATTTGGTGTTTGGATATAAATATGTATGTTCTTGTAAATGTTTCTATTAAGCAAGAATGCCACATGCTCACACTATAACAATGGTGTTCTCATTAAAAATACATCCCACAGAAACTTTTTCCTGCTTATAATTCAACCAACATACACTGCACATATCCATATTCTCTGGGGACTTTGTTTTCCTAGGGTGAGTTTAAGTAAAGATTAATTAGTAGATGTGATGAATTGTACTGCTTGAATGGTACCCATGAAAGAACTCAAGAATTTCTGCCCAGCAAAGGGAAATTTATAGAAATAAGAAAAAAAATTACTATTATTTTACTTTTTTATATTTTATTATATATAGAAAGAGAGATAGCATGAGTCGGGGAGAGGGGCAGAGGGAGAGAGTGTCCCAAGAAGTCTCCATGCTCAGCGTGCAGCCTGACACAGGGCTTGATCCCACAACACAGGGATCATGACCCAAGCCAAAATCAAGAGTTGGATGCTCAACCAACTAAGCCACCCAGGTGCCCTAAGAAAACAATATATTATAATGAGTGGTGAACCTTGAATTGGAGGGTAAGGGAAGAACCCTTCAGAAATCCTATTACCTGCATCTCTACAGCTTGAGAACACTGCACAGCTACACAGTTGGCCTCACTGACTCCTATTGCCCAGTTTGAAGAGATCCCAAGTCAGTTTTGTCACTAGAGAGTTCTTCAGGTTCTGGTGTACTCATTAGACTGATGAGATTTAAGCATCTCTAGTTTCCTCAAGGTTGTAAAAAGCTGCTTCATTACCTGGAAGATTACTTATGGTTTGTTTTAAGCCAGAGCACCACATAGCGATTTCCCTGGTCTTCCTGCTCCTACCACTGCCATGGAGTCCCCTGACAGCACCACGGATGCCACTCATACTGGCGGCTTGTGTTTGAGAGGATTCTGAGCCGGATGCTGATTCTGGGCTGGAGGTTGGAGTGGGGGCTGGGGGAAGGGTGTGGAAGGGCAAGCCAGAAATGAAGGGTGGGGCCAGGAAACCTCCAGGAAACATAGGCTGTCTTAGTCCACTCAGGCTGTCATACCAAAAATACCAAAGACTGGGGGTCTGAACCAACAAATTTATTTCTCACAGTTATGGAGGCTGCAAGGCCAAGATCAAGATGTCTCCCAGTTTGGTTCCTGGCGAGGGCTTCTCGCTTATAGATGGCCGTCTTCTTGCCGTATCCTCACATGTCCTTTCCTGGGTGCATGTGTGCACAGGGAGATAGGCAGATAGAAATGTTGGGAAGCTGGAGCTAGTGTACTGAATTGACAACATGCAGAATCTGATCTGATGAATGAGGAGGCACAAGGCACCTACACAGGGTTGGCAGCTAGCTCCCTTAGCATCAGAGCTCGCACTTTGGGGAAGTAAGAACCCTGGGGTTATTTTGATTGAAGGCACAGTTTCAATACACTCACAGAGAGGAAGTAAAGTCACATTTATTACTTACCAATCCCAGAAATGGGTGTGTGTGGGGCAGGTAATGCAATGATAGAGATAGAAATAGAGAGAGAGGTAGACAAGTAGAGAGGGAGAGGGACTCTCTCATGTCTCTTCTTTTTTAAATTATTTTTTAATGTTTATTTTTGAGACAGAGACAGAGTGTGAGCGAGGGAGGGGCAGAGAGAGAGGGAGACACAGAATCTGAAATAGGCTCCAGGCTCTGAGCTGTTAGCACAGAACCCAATGTGGGGCTCGAACCCATGAACCATGAGATCACGACCTGAGCCGAAGTCAGGTGCTTAACCGACCGAGCCACCCAGGCGCCTCTCTGGTGTCTCTTCTTATAAGGACACTAATCCTATTAGATCAGACCCCCACCCTTGTGACCTCATTTCCAAATAGAGCTGCACTGGGGGATTTGAACTTCAACATATGAATTTTAGGGGGAATACAAATATTCAGTCCATAATGTACAGAGTATTCCTAGTGCTTTCCCATATCACCCTGGGGACCACCCTGGGGACCTGGGCCTTCAAGAAGGATGTGTATTACCTCCTCATCCCTCTCTGAACTTCTTCATGCATACGCAACATCCCACGAATGGCCAAATATGCTTCATCACTGTGGCTAGTGGGGGCTATGTTCCCCAGAGGAGCTCTACGGAGCTCCAAACACCATTGATTTAGTACCACACTCCTTCCCTAATGCTAAATCATGGGCTTCTGGAGTTGACAGAAATAGGGCTACTAATAGGAGAGGTACCAATGGCTGTTTTTTTTTTTTTTAAAGAATAGCAATTTAAAAAATCATCTATTAACACCAAACTAGAAGTAAGGAAAAGAATTCCATTTGCAGGCTTTGTGCATCCCTGAGCATCGTTAGCTGCTGAAGCTCTATCATTCCCATTTCATAGATGAGGACACTGTTGGAGCCAGGTTATAACCCGGCTCCATTCTTGTGACTTGCACCCTGTGGTGAGTGGGATTGTCATAGTCCCAACCTCACAACTGCTGTGAAGGCTTCAAACTTAGAACCCTGCCTGGCATAGAGTGAAGCATTCAGTAGGACAATTATGATACTCTCCTGTTGCCCTGGATAAGGGGACAAAGCCCCCAGCTTGTCATTTTTGAGGCCTTTCAAGACAATTTGGCTTGGTGACAAGTAGCCCTGCCCTGCTGTAGGAAGAGATGACAGTAAGGAGGAAGAGGTCCCTCTTCTGTACATTGGCCCCCATCCAAAGGGGCCAGACAAGGGCCAGTGTGGGCCAGTGACAGCCCTCAGAGGGCCAGAGAAGTTTCATTCAAATCTGCTTTCTCCTCGGGGTGGAGGTACCTGCTGGCCTAGTGCATCAGCACTGTCACACACCTGCTTTCTTGCCCTGGCTTATCAGAACCTCTAAGAACTGAAGAACCTAGCATCCCTAAGAACTGCTCCCTGGACATCATTACCCTGCTAGCAGCTGTCATCATGCTAGCAGCTGTCATCTGTCAGAGCAATGCCTGCCCTCCCCCCAATATAAAAGACCCTCATGGGTCCCAAAGAACATCTTTCCCACCAGTGCCTGACCTCAGTCCAAGTCTCTCCTGGGAATTCTGGGATTTTGCAGCACCTCATAAAGGTGTTAGTGGGTGGGTGGGGAGATTGCATAGTGTAGACAAAAGGGATTCTTATTCCACTGCTACTCTAGTGGGCCAAGAGAGACCAGGCATCAGGCAGGCTGGTAGAAGATGATTGCATCAAAGCCCTGAAGTTCCTAATATCTATAGGGGTACCTCCCAGGCCCAGGGACCCCAGAGACCAGAATAGAGACAACACGTCTCTTCCAGAAGGGCCTCCGATAGTTCAGAATGAGGGTCAAGTAAGACAGGTCTGGGAGACTGCATTCCAGGCTGTGTCACCCCCTCCTTATCCTGTAGTGTGGTGGCCAGTGCTGGGTGCTCTCCATGGAGGGTTTGAAAAAGAACCAGCTATGCAGGAGAGATCTGTGCTCCTCCAGCAGGAGCGTCCTGGGTGGTGTCAAAGGTATTTTATGCTTTTAGGAAAAAATCCAACAAAAGACTAACTAAATGAAACTTGTCACCTGGTGTCTTAACTGTATACTCCTCATGACTGTTCTCAGTATTTAATGAAGAATGAGCAAGAGTGTGTGCCCTTCTCAGTTCAGTAACAGTAGTGAGCTATTGAGAGCTCTTTGCATGCCAAGAGACCTACGCACCTTAAATGGGTTAAGCACCATAAATGGGCTAAGCACCTTAAATAGGTTCATTTTCTGAACAATGTGTCAGTGTCACTCCTATGAAGTTCCTATGACACACTATCCATGTGTCACTCTTATGAAGTTCGACTACGGTCACTTTAAAAGTGTGTAAATGGAGGCACAGAAAGGTTAAGTAACTTGCCCAAGTCCTCCCAGCTACCAAGTAGCAGAGCTGGGGTTTGAAGTCAGGCTGCTGTTTCTAGACAATGACCATGCCAAACCACTTAGTCCAGTAGAGTGGTCATTTTTCATCTTCTGTAAGTAGACCTGGCTTCCTTTTTATCACCTTTCACATCCAGATTCTCATCCATCTCTCCCTGTCCATCTTCTCTGCCACCAAACAAGGCCTTTATCACCTCAGCCTCAAAGTAGTGGAGAGCAGCCTCCCAACTCCTCAACCCCCCTCTTTTCCTCCTTCTTTTCACTGCCGCCATGTCGGTCTTCCTAAGATGCTGCTTTGACAATGTCACTGTCTTGCTCAGTAACCTCTAATGAGCTCCCCTCTTCCCCATCAGATTCCACACCTGCCTCTGGTATTCACAGCCCTACGCCCTCAGTCTGGCTTTACTGTCTTACTAGTGGCAAGTCCTTAGGTTCAAATTGTGCTGAATTTGACTTCCTCAAACTGATTTCCTTGTCACACACAAAACATTCCTCACACTTTCCTGACTGCAACTTTTTATCCCTTTTGCTCCTCCTGCCGGGAAAACCTTTGGCTTTCTAGTCGGGTCTGTTTTTCACCCGATGGTTCATACCTGCTGCTCTGCAGACCTCCCCGGCCACCCTGGCTTCAGGTGAGCTCTCCCTCATTCTGGGGCATTTATTGTCTCAGTGATTATGATTGGAGTCTCTGCAGATGCATTCTGTTTGGACAGCTAGTGTTTGCAGAAAGAAAAAAAAGGAATTTTAATGCCTTTGATGGGGCAAATACTCTCTAATTTGCTGGGAGCCCTCCACTCCCAGTGTTTTTACATCCAGCGTTCTTCACTAATTTACATCAGGTTTTGGGGCTTGCACTCTGTCTGTTTTGAACAACCTTGTAGCTTTGTCCCATCTCTTCAGTCGCCACCTTATTTATCCTTTTAACATTATAACTTCCACACTGCTGGTCTTCAAAGAATTCCCTGAAACTTTTCTTTCCTTTTATCTTCTTTGTCAAGTACTAAGTATTCCAAAATAAAACATTTCCTGCACCAGGGGAATTATTACCCAAAGAAACTCTGTATAGTTTTTGTAACGTTAATACTCCATGATGTTTCTGTTTTGTGAAATTTTGTTAAAACTTAGATTTTCTCAAATGGCCTGCTTAAATCTCTGTGTTTTTGTAAACTAACTGTGGGGGTCTCAGCAAACCACAGGCCTTTGTTTGCCTCAGTTTGCCCCTTGGTACAATTAGGAGAATAATAAGTCATTTGAAGGGTTCAAGTGGTTCCTGATATGCAGTGGCAGGTCAACAAATGGGGTTGCTACTATTTTAGCACCTCAAGTTCTTGGGCTCCTAGTGTCAAGATTGGCCCATAACTGTGGCCCTGGGATCTTTCTTGTATGTGACCTTGTGTGTGGTAGATTCTATCTACTCCTTAACTTCATTTCATAGATGAGGACCCTGAGGTGTGCACAACGTTGTGGGTGGGAGGTTCCCAGCAGAGAGAAGCAATGATGGCTCACACTGGTGGCATCAAACTTCCCAGGACCCTCCAGGGCTAAACTATCTCATGCAGTCCCTGCCACAGCCCTGTGAGGCAGGCACTGCGATCATCTCTGAGACAGAGTCTTACACCTTGCCCTGGTCACCCAGCCAGGAGATGACAAAACCAGGGTGTGAAATACGGCAGTGGCCACAGTAACAACATGAGATTAGTGTTGTTCACACCCTAAGTATACCTAGATGACCCTCAAAGACCCTCTCACCTTTAATCTTCTGTCGCATACTGCCCTATCAGACATTGATCGTGATGATAAGAAAAAGATGCTACCTTTACAGCAGAATTTAGGACTGCTGCTCAGAGGTTTCCATGTCACATCTTCAGGATGGTTGTCTGTCCAGGAAGCATTAGCAGTTTGTGCTTTAATAAGAAAAACAAGGACAATAATAGGGAAATGTTCATAAACACTAATTGACTGAATATATAAAGCTTTGGCTTTTTTTTCCCCGTGAGATTACAACTATGATTTTGTGTCTGAGCTGTGAGAATACCTTTTCTATCATCAAATGGTAGTGATAACAGTGGTCCCCCCACCCCCCGCTTTTATGTCTTTACTTGACAGAATTAAACATTGGTAAATGATAGTTGAAATTATGAAATCTATCAGTCTGGAGACATTAGTCTGTTGTCTGATGGGATTACATAATGTCTGCTTGTTTATTCACTGTAACCTGAGAATAGATCCTGGGCCACGCTTCCCCCTTGTTGTATCTCAGTGTCTTAGAGATATCCATCTGTTTAGTAAATCTTTGCTCGCTGATTCTATTAGAGGCCACACAAACCTGTGTCCACCCCAGATTCCTAATAGTTTATCTTTGTCGTCCTTGAGAGATCTCTCACATTCTGACTAGTTGAGTGATTAACAGGCTATTTTTAAACCAAAACTACTGGCAAAATAGACATCTCATGCCTCTGCTCTTTCCTTCAAAGGTTTTCATAACTGTTTCTTAAAACCAGCCTCCAGTGTTAAACTTTTAGTTACATTTACAGGCAGCTCCTATAGTGAAACAGAGCACTAATTATCGGTTTATTATAATAACAATAGTGATAGTGATAATAATGCAACAATACACTTGCAAACGATCATGCTGAAACATTTTTTTCTTACTCTATTAAGCATTTTCTATCTGCTTAAAATTTTTTTCTTGAAAAATTTGAGTATAGGGGCGCCTGGGTGGCACAGTAGGTTAAGCGTCCGACTTCAGCCAGGTCACGATCTCGCGGTCCGTGAGTTCGAGCCCCGCGTCAGGCTCTGGGCTGATGGCTCAGAGCCTGGAGCCTGTTTCTGATTCTGTGTCTCCCTCTCTCTCTGCCCCTCCCCCGTTCATGCTCTGTCTCTCTCTGTCCCAAAAATAAATAAAAAACGTTGAAAAAAAAAAAGAAAAATTTGAGTATAGTTGACACACAATGTTGCATTAGTTTCAGGCCTACTGCATAGTGACTCAACCTTTCTATATCTTATGCTGTGTTCACCCCAAGTAGTCCCCGTTTGTCCCCATACAACACTGCCACAGTATCATTGACTATATTCTCTGTGCTGTGCCTTTTATTCCTGTGACTCACTCATTCCATAACTGGAAGCTGGTGTTTCCCACTCCTCTTCACCCATTTTGCCCTTCCCTTTACCCCCATTTCCTGTGACAACCATCAGTTTGTTCTCTGTATTTACAGGTCAGATAACGCTTTTTGTCTGTTTATTCATTTGTTTTGCTTTTTAGATTATGAGTGAAATCATATGGTATTTGTGTTTCTTACTTAGTGTAGCCTCCAGAAAAGCACACTGAAACATTTTTTTTCTTTTTTCTTTTTTGAAACATTTTTTTTTCTTACTTTAAGCTTTTTCTAGCTGCTTTGACTTAAGAGAAAAAAAGAAAACCCCCCGAAGCCAAAACCCTGTATATTAGTCTGGATGCTTTTTTTTGCATTTTATTCTTAATTTCTACCCATCCAAGATCCTGTATCTTCTCATTCAAGTAAGCCTTGGCCCAAAAGCTTTCTTAGATCTTATTTAAGAATTAATTGTCATTCTCTGGTTCATCTCTGTCATATAAAGAAAATGTGTGTGGAGTTGTGCTGGAGTTGTTTGTACTAGCTTGTGAAAACAATTTATTATAGTTTCAGAAACTTTGTGAGCTGGTTAACAAAGTCATTCTTCAAAGCTAAGTTATATAAGCTTACAATTAAATTCATTTTATTAAAAACAATGGTAATAAATACTCAAAATTTCACTTTCAAATTATTTTGCTATTTTCTATGCATTTGAGAGTATTTACATCTATTCTATCTGTAAGGTATCTGTATGGAAATATAAAATAATCACGTAACACACTGTACATCTCTTCTTAGCTCCACATTCAGTGACATCAGCTTGAAATTGGTCATGTTTTTCCATTTCTTTGTATCTTTTTCAATTTCCTTCATAAGCTTTCTATGGTTTTCAGCATACAGATTTTAACATCTTTGGTTAAGTTCATTCCTAGGTATTTTATGATTCTTGGTGCAATTGTGAATGAGATCAGTTTCTTTATTTGTCTTTCTGTTGCTTCATTATTAGTGTATAAAAATGCAACTGATTTCTGTACATTGATTTTGTATCCTGCGACTGTGCTAAATTCATGTGTCAGTTCTAGGAGACTTTTGGTGGAGTCTATTGGATTTTCCATAATAATGTCATGTCATCTGCAAAAAGTGAAAGCTTGACTTCATCTTTGCCAATTTTGATGCCTTTGGTTTTCTTTTGTTGTCTGATTGCTGAGGCTAGAACTTCCAACACTATGTTAAACAACAGCGATGAGAGTGGACAGCCCTGTCGTGTCCCTGATCTCAGGGGGAAAGCTCTCAGTTTTTCCCCATTGAGGATGATATTAGCTGTGGGCTTTTCATAAATGGCTTTTATGACATTTAAGTATGTTCCTTCTATCCCAACTTTATCGAGGGTTTCTTTTTCTCTTAAGAAAGGATATTGAATTTTGTCAAATGCTTTTTCTGCATTGATTGACAGGATCATATGGTTCTTATCTTTTCTTTTATTAATGTGATATATCACATTGATTGATTTGCAAATACTGAGCCAGACCTGCAGTCTAAGAATGAATCCCACTTGGTCATGGTGATTAATTCTTTTCTCATGCTGTTGAATTCGATTTGCTAGTATCTTGTTGAGAATTTTTGCATCCATATTCATCAGGGATATTGGCCTGTAGTTCTCTTTTTTTGCTGGGTCTCTCTGGTTTAGGAATCAAAGTAATGCTGGCTTCACAGAATGAGTCTGGAAGTTTTCCTTCCCTTTCTATCTTTTGGAAAAGCTTGAGAAGGATAGGTATTATCTCTGCTTTAAATGTCTGGTAGAATTCCCCAGGGAAGCCATCAGGTCCTGGACTCTTATTTATTTGGATTTTTGATAACTGATTCAATTTCTTCACTCGTTATGGGTCTGTTAAAATTTTTTATTTCTTCCTGTTTGAGTTTTGGAAGGTGTGTGGGTGCTTAGGAATTTGTCCATTTCTTCCAGGTTGTCCAGTTTGTTGGCATATAATTTTGATAGTATTCCCTGATAATTGCTTGTATTTCTGAGGGATTGGTTGTAATAATTCCATTTTCATTCGTGACTTTATCTATTTGAGTCCTCTCCCTTTTCTTTTTGAGAAGCCTGGCTAGAGGTTTATAAATTTTGTTTATTTTTTTTAAAACACCAACTCTTGGTTTCATTGATCTGCTCTACTTTTTTTTTAGATTCTATATTGTTTATTTCTGCTTTGATCTTTATTATTTCTCTTCTGGTGGGTTTGAGGTGTTTTTGCTGTTCTGCTTCTATTTCCTTTAAGTGTGCTGTTAGATTCTGTATTTGGGATTTTTCTGTTTCTTGAGATAGGCCTGGATTGCAATGTATTTTCCTCTCAGGACTGCCTTTGCTGCATCCCAAAGCATTTGGATTGTTGTATTTTCATTTTCATTTGTTTCCATATATTTTTTAATGTCTTCTCTAACTGGCTAGTTGACCCACTCATTCTTTAGTAGGTTGTTATTTAACCTCCATGCTTTTGGAGGTTTTCCAGACTTTTTCCTGTGATTGATTTCAAGTTTCATAGCGTTGTGATCTGAAAATGTGCATTCCATGAACATTGGAAAAATAAATATTGTTAAAATGTCAATACTACCCAAAGCTATCTACACATTCAATGCAATACCAATCAAAATTGCACCAGCATTCTTCTTGAAACTAGAACAAGCAATCTTAAAATTTGTATGGAACCACAAAACACCCCAAATAGCCAAAGTAATATTGAAGAAGACCAAAGTGGAAGGCATCACAACACCAGACTTTAGCCTCTACTACAAAGCTGTAATCATCAAGACAGCATGGTATTGGCACAAAAACAGACACATAGACCAATGGAATAGAATACAGACACCAGAATTGGACCCACAAATGTATGGCCAACTAATATTTGACAAAGCAGGAAAGAATATCCAATGGAAAAAAGACAGTCTCTTTAACAAATGATGCTGGTAGAACTGGACAGCAACATGCAGAAGAATGAAACTAGACCACTTTCTTACACCATTCACAAAAAATAAACTCAAAATGGATGAAGAACCTGAATGTGAGACAGGAAACCATCAAAACCCTTGAGGAGAAAGCAGGAAAAAACCTCTCTGACCTCAGCCACAGCAATTTCTTAATTGACACATCTCCAAAGGCAAGGGGATTAAAAGCAAAAATGAACTATTGGGACCTCATGAAGATAAAAAGCTTCAGCACTGCAAAGGAAACAATGAACAAAACTAAAAGGCAACTGATGGAATGGGAAAAGATATTTTCAAATGACATATCGGATGAAGGGCTAGTATCCAAAATCTATAAAGAACTCACCAAACTCCACACTCAAAAAACAAATAATCCAGTGAAGAAATGGGCAGAAAACATGAATAGACACTTCTCTAAAGAAGACATCCAGATGGCCAACAGGCATATGAAAAGATGCTCAACATCGCTCCTCATCAGGGAAATACAAATCAAAACCACACTCAGATATCACCTCACGCCGGTCAGAGTGGCTAAAATGAACAAATCAGGAGACTATAGATGCTGGAGAGGATGTGGAGAAACGGGAACCCTCTTGCACTGTTGGTGGGAATGCAAACTGGTGCAGCCACTCTGGAAAACAGTGTGGAGGTTCCTCAAAAAATTAAAAATAGATCTACCCTATGACCCAGCAAAAGCACTGCTAGGAATTTACCCAAGGGATACGGGAGTGCTGATGCATAGGGGCACTTGTACCCCAATGTTTATAGCAGCACTTTCAACAATAGCCAAATTATGGAAAGAGCCTAAATGTCCATCAACTGATGAATGGGTAAAGAAGAAGTGGTTTATATATACAATGGAATACTACTTGGCAATGAGAAAAAATGAAATCTGGCCATTTGTAGCAACGTGGATGGAACTGGAGAGTGTTATGCTGAGTGAAATAAGTCAGGCAGAGAAAGACAGGCAGAGAAAGATACCCTATGTTTTCAATCATATGTTGATCCTGAGAAACTTAACAAAAGACCAAGGGGGAGGGGAAAGGGGAAAAAAAGTTACAGAGAGGGAAGGAGGCAAACCATAAGAGACTCTTAAAAACTGAGAACAAACTGAGTGTTGATGGGGGGTGGGAAAGAGGGGAAAATGGGTGATGAACATTGAGGAGGGCACCTGTTGCAATGAGCACTGGGTGTTGTATGGAAACCAATTTGACAATAAATTACATAATAATAATAATAATAAAGAAATTGGTCATGTTATGAGTATTTCCAACACAGAAATCAACAAATGCTATAAATCATGGCACATTCCCTCCAGAGACCTGGCTGTTAAATGCTCACCAACATACCAACTGTTTACCATTATCCCCTTCCTACTAAGTGAACCCAGAATGCAACCTGTCAATGATGCTTCTCTTTCACAGAAAAAGAAATTGATATTCTGAGAAGTTACATGATCTGTTCAAAGTCTCACAGTTGATAAACAGTAAGCTCAGCACTAGAGCCTAGGGTTTCAAAAGCCTCTAGCCTATGCTAGAGAATGAAGGACCTCAGACTCTAAAAAGAACCTCAAATATTAGTATAAACCTCCCAGCTTAATGGCTCTGGAGAAAGTGCTGCCCTGAGGGTCTCCCAAGAGATCAAAGATTTGATTCCTGTGACCGAAATCCCTAAGAGACAAAAATGCTTTTATGGCCACAGCTAGGAGTCCCAAATTGCTTTATAAGAAGCCGTAGATATTTTAGTGAGGTTTGTATGTACATTGGAATTTGGGGGATGGGAAGGGGAGGTCCAAAAGATTGAGAGCCCTTAGGAATATGATAATTGGAAGCCTTGCTTTTGTTGAACTTCTTAGAACCCCCATCTCCTCCTAAATTTACAACTCCCACCCTCACACACCACATACCCATACATAGCACACATAGGGAAGTTGGCAACATGATGAAAAATATAGAAAATAATAGGCTTTCCAAGTAAGATCTCAGTCCATGCATTTGTATAATACTTTAACTTGTGGCATTTTCAATATTATATTTATGATGTAAAACCAATTAAGCACACTTATAGTACAGCAGAGAAATTTTACAGGCTTCCTCAAGAGTAATGAATATAATTTTCTAAATAGAAGGGGGAATCCAGCATCAGCCTCCTATATAAACTCTCAGAGAACCACTGCAATTTTTTTAATTCTCTTATAGGACAGTGCTTTTAATATTCTTAATTTTATTCCATAAAATCAATAAAATGAATGTAATAATTGAAAGTAAATTAATGTATTGCTTCATCTTTTCAGGTTGTTATTTGCATGGCCCAGCTACTGCCCTTAAAGGACTAGTGTTTTCTTTTTCTACCCTCACTAGCCAAGCATGTTCAATTCCTCTGTAGGCATCGTATCTATGCTTCTGTGATGGTATTTCTGACTCAATATTTGACTTTCAATTTCACACCCAATTTCCCACCACTCAAATTTTATCTTATTTTCTATCTTAGAAACTTAGGTACATTGTAAATATTTCCCTTGACAACCACAATATGTAGTGTTAATAATAGAGTATTTGTCTAGAGACAATGTTATGCTAAATAAAAACGGGCTGGGAATAGTCTCCTTGTCAAGCCACAGACTTAGGTATTCAAATTGCAGTGACCCCCTGAAATTTTCAAGTCTGAGTGATGCTTTCTGATATATAAATGAAGGACTGTGAATAAGCAAGAAATGGACACTGAGTGCATCTACTGGCCCTCTAGAGGGTTGGGGATCATTTAGATGTTCACATGATTATCCTCTTCACTATTATTACATTCAGACAGGATACTGAGAAGTGTAGGAAGCTTATGCTGTTTAGTTTAGCATAGAACTTTCAATGACAAAGAGAGATCTGGGTAACCTTGATAGATTTTTATATCGCTGTGTTTGTATATCATGTAGAAGATACAGAGTCCAGCCATGTCCTACCTCAATTAAAGCCACTCTCTCATTACTTCACTACATTTGGTGAAGAAGATTCCTGATGTGATCTGGGCTTCTCACCCTTTGCTTGAGAAGCCCATGATAACTCAGCTTTACTGTTAAGTCCCCAAGAGCTTCATTCCTTTCAAACATGTACAAGAGACATTCCTGCAGCCTACTTAGGAAACTATTTCTTGAGGTACAGTCATCACATTTCTGAAAAATTATGGTGGCAGCTGATCCAAAATCTTGGCCTTGAACTCCAGCCAATGTTTTCTTGAATCCAAAGTGTCCTGCCAAAACAAAGTAATTGCACAGCTGACAGAACCTCTCTTGTTACCTCTTAGGAATGACCATAATTTACAGCCTGCAATGCCAATGGGGGTCTCCTAGTGAACATGCCACTCTGGGTGCATTTCAGTGAGTCACCTCAAAGCTAATGATCTTCTCATATTTATCAGGAAAACACAAAATTCCTCATTTCTTTGAGGAGAATGACATCACTGATAAGGAGCTCTGTTTTTACTGTAACTGTATACTTCTTTTTTCCTTCTAGATGTCTACTGGTTTCCTGACCCAACAGTTTGGTATCATTTCCTGGGACCTCCAATACTTGAGGTGCTGGTTCCAGGCTTGAGGTGGCCATGACCAAAGCTGTCACTACAGAGACTTCTTAAAGGAAAGACATCCCATTTGACTTTAAAAACAGGCAGGCAGGTGAGGTGGTTCCCAGTGGGGAGGTGGTTAAGGGGTGGGCAGAAGAGATGAAGAAGATTAAGAGGTACAAACTTCAAGTTATAAAATAAATAAGTCACAGAGATGAAAAGTACAGCATAGGGAATATAGTCGATACTATTGTAATAGAATTGTATGGCAACAGATGGTGAATATGGTTATCATGGTGAGTACTGAGTAATGTATAGAACTGTGGAATCAGTAGTTTCAGTACACCTGAAACTAATGTAACATTGTATGTCAATTATACTTCAAAAATGGACTAAAAAAAAACCTAAGCTCCTACAAAATTCAACTTGGGTATGTGACTTGAAGGTTGTTAAAGCAGAGGGAAGCCAGAAAGAGAAGAAAAAAGAAAGTGAGAAAGGCAATGAAGCAGAGAAAGACC
Organism: Lynx rufus; assembly: GCF_022079265.1. Classification (NCBI taxonomy): domain Eukaryota; kingdom Metazoa; phylum Chordata; class Mammalia; order Carnivora; family Felidae; genus Lynx; species Lynx rufus. The sequence continues at coordinate 213,324,962 of NW_025814823.1, read as the reverse complement.
ATGAGACTGGTCTGTAGGACAGGAAAAAGCCATCCTCTTAGCATGGGATTCCCAATGCAGCACAAAAAATAAATAAATAAATAAATCACCCAGGCTGTTAATGTTCTAAGTACAATTGAGATCACAATTCAGAAAAGACCCCCTTCTGTGCTGAAAGACTGATTATGTGATGTTGTATAAAGGGTTGCAATCATTCATTGTTAATTCAATAAATGTTTTAAGTACTTGTTGCTAGATGTTGGGGACATAATGATTTTTTTAAAGAAGAATGAGATGGCGGAATAGCATGGAAGTTTTTTTGCATCTCACATCCATGAAATACAGCCAGATCAACACTAAACCATCTGCACACCTAGAAAACTGATTTGATGATTAACACAACAATCTGCACAACATGAACCACAGAATTCAGCAGGTACACGACATGGAGAGGTGAACTGGGGGAGAGAGAAGCCACGGAGGGCAGGGAGCTATTTTTGCTTGTGGAGAGAAGACAGAGATGGGGTGGGGGGAGAGTATGGGAAAAGCACCCCCACAAAGCAGCGGGAGAGAAAGTGGAAAAGTGGAAACAGCCACAAGGACTGAACTAAAAAGGGAGAAAGGAGAAAGGAGAGTGTTTAAATTCCATTAAGAATCTATAAAAGGGGGAGCGCAGAGTCTGAAACTCCACAGCTCAATACCTGGCAGTGCTCTTGTGAGAAGGGAGAATCCCCAGAAGCAGAGTGGGGTCTGGAAGGTTCTTGGTCCACATGGGGAAAAGCAGTTCCACTGCCGGAAGGGCATTTGGTAGAGTCTGTGCAGCCACCTAGTCCCAGCAGGTCCCAGAGAACAACCACATTCACTGGTGCTGGAACAAGGTCATTAAGGGTGAAGCCTAGTGCCAGATGTATGTTGTGGTTTTCCATAACCCCTGAAACACTGCTGCTACATGATTGTGTGAACTTTTTCTGGGGCAGGGTGGTGCCCAGCCGCAGTCTCTGGGTGTTGATAGCAGCATGGTCCTGTGAACATTTGTGGGTGCAGCCAGCACCTGGCCATTGCTTGGTGAGACCCTCCCCCAGCGGATCTGAGTGGGTCAAAGCTGCTGTCCCTCAGAAATGAGGGATTGGGAAATACAGTCACATCTGAGATAAAACTCAGGAGGGAGGTGCTGCTTGGCAACCTGATGGCTTGGTCACAGATAGTATAAAAGCGGGGAGTGGACAGAAGCCAGAGACAAAGGATGGGTGTGCGATTGCTGGTCAGGGAGAGCACAGAGTTCTGATATTAGAGACTGGGTAGCTGGGTGACACCATTTTCACTCCTCCAGCGCATGTGCACACACACCTACAAGCGCCACAAACAATCCACCCCTTTAAGCTAAGCAGCGCCATCTAGTGGAGAGTGGAGCTGTTACACTAAGTCCCGCCCAACCGGGCCAACCTTGCTCTTCAGGAACACCACAAATCTCTCCACCTGCTTAGTTTATGGACTATAAAGTGCTTCACAGTTTGACTCCTAGGGGAAACTAATGTAATTTCAATTGTATTTCGGTCTGTTCTCTGGGTCCATCTATTCAATTTTCTTTCTTTCTTTTTTATTTTTTCTTTTTTGTTTCTTTTCTTTTTCTTGAATACAGAAAGAGAAAAAAATATTTTTATTTCCAATTTTTATTAAAAACACTTTTCTTTATTTTTTCTACTATATTTTTTACTTTTTTTTTTAATTTTTCAAATTCTATTTTACTTCCATCATTTCATTTTATTCTATTTCATTGTATTCATTTTCTCAAATTTTCAACCTTTTTCCTTTTTTTTCTCCCCCCCTTTTTTTCTCTAATCTATCAAGCTCTTTTCAATAGCCAGACCAAAACACTCCTAGAATATAACATCATTTATTTGATTTGTGTGTATGTGTGTTTTTAATTTTTTAATTTTAATTTTTTTACCTTATCAATTCCTTTTCTTCCTTCAAAATGATGAAATGAAGGAATTCACCCCAAAAGAAAGACCAGGAAGAAACGACAGCCAGGGGCTTAATCAACACAGATACAAGCAAGATGTCTGAACCAGAATTTAGAATCACAATAATAAGAATACTAGGTGGGGTTCAAAATAGTTTAGAATCCCTCTCTTCAGGGATAAAAGAAGTAAAAGCATCAGGATGAAATAAAAAATGTTATAACTGAGCTGCAATCTCGAATGGATGCCACGGCAGCAAGGATAGATGAGGCAGAGCAGTAAATCTGCAATATAGAGTACAAACTTATGGAGAATAATGAAGCAGAAAAAAAAAGAATGAGACTAAGGCAAAAGAGCACGATTTAAGAATTAGAGAAATCAGTGGCTCGTTAAAAAGGAACACCATCAGAATCATAGGGGTCTCAGAAGATGAAGAGAGATAAATGGGGTAGAAGGGTTTTGTGAATAAATCATAGCAGAAAACTTTCCTAACCTGGGGAAAGACACAGACGTCAAAATCCAGGAAGCACAGAGGATTCCCAATAGATTCAACAAAAACCAATCATCAACAAGGCATAGCCATAGTCAAATTCACAAAATACTCAGGAAAAGAAAGAATCATGAAAGCAACAAGGGAAAAAAAGTCCTTAACCTATAAGGGAGGACAGATCAGGTTTGCAGCAGACTTATCAACAGAAACTTGGAGGGAGGCAGGCCAGAAGGGAGTGGTAGGATATATTCAATGTGCTGAATTGGAAAAATGTACAGCCAGGAATACTTTACCCAGCAAGGCTGTCATTCAAAATAGAAGGAGAGATGAAAAGTTTCCCAGACAAACAAAAATTAAAGGAGTTCATGACCACTAAACCAGCCCTGCAAGAAATTTTAAGGGGGACTCTCTGAGGGGAGAAAAGACAAAAAAAAAAAAAAAAAAAAAAGAGACCAAAAGCAAGAAAGACTAGAAAGGACCAGAAAACACTACCAGAACCTCCAACTCTACAAGAAACATAATGGTAATAAACTCCTATCTTTCAGTACTCCCTCTAAACATCAATGGAGTAAATGCTCCAATCAAAAGACATAGGGTAAGAGAATGGATAAGAAAACAATATCCATCTATATGCTGTTCACAAGAGACCCACTTAGATCTAAAGACACCTTCAGATTGAAAGTAAGGGGATGGAGAATCATATATCATGCTAATGGTTGACAAAAGAAAGATGGAGTAGCCCATACTTATATCAGACAATCTAGACTTTAAAATAAAGACTGTAACAAGAGATGAAGAAGGGCATTATATCATAATTAAGGGGTATATCCACCAAGAAGACCTAACTATTGTAAACATTTATGCTCCAAATGTGAAGCGCCCAAATATATAAATCAATTAATCAGAAACATAAAGAAACTCATTGATTCTAATACCATAATAGTGGGGGACTTCAACACCCACTTACAGCAATGGACAGATCATATAATCAGAAAATCAACAAGGAAACAATGGCTTTGAATGACACACTGGACCAGATGGACTTCACAGATATATTCAGAACATTTCATCCTAAAGCAGCAGAATATACATTCTTCTCCAGTGCACATGGAACATTCTCCAGAATAGATCACATATTGGGACACAAACCAGCCTTCAACAAGTACAAGATCGAGATCATACCGTGCATATTTTCAGACCACAATGTCATGAAACTCGAAATCAACCACATGAAAAAATTTGGAAAGAGAACAAATACTTAAAGACTCAAGAACATCCTACTACAGAATTAATGGGCTAACTAAGAGGTTAAAAAGGAAATTAAAAAGTACATGGAAGCCAATGAAAATGATAACACCACAGCCCAAAGCCTCTGGGACACAGCAAAGGCAGTCATAAGAGGGAAGTATATAGCAATCCAGGACTTCCTAAAGAAGGAAGAAAGGTCTCAGATACACAACCTAACCTTACACCTTAAAGAGCTGGAAAAAGAACAGCAAATAAAACCCCAAACCAGCAGAAGGTAGGAAATAATAAAGATTAGAGCAGAAATCAATGCTTTTGAAATAAAAAAAAAAACAGATCAATGAAATGAGAAGCTGGTTCTTTGAAAGAATTAACAAAATTGATAAACCATTAGCCAGTTTGATCACAAAAGAAAAAGGAGAGGACCCAAATAAATAAAATCAAGAATGAAAGAGGAGAGATCACAACCAACGCAGAAGAAATAAACACAACAATAAGAGTATATTATGAGCAATTATACACCAATAAAAAGGGGAATCTGGAAGAAATGGACAAATTCCTAGAAACGTATAAACTACCAAAACTGAAATGGAAGAAATAGAAAATTTGAACAGACCCATAAGGAGTAAAGAAATCAAATTAGTAATCAAACATCTCCCCAAAAACAAGAGTCCAGGGCCAGATGGCTTTCCAGTGGAATACTACCAAACATTTAAGGAAGAGTTAACACCTCTTCTCTTGAAGCTGTTCCAAAAAATAGAAATGGAAGGAAAACTTCCAAACTCTTTCCATGAAGTCAGCATTACCTTGATTCTAAAACCAGACAAAGACCCCACTAAAAAGGAGAATTATAGACCATTGTCCCTGATGAACATGGATGAAAAAAATCCTCAATAAGGTATTAGCCAACCAGATCCAACAATACATTAAAAAAATTATTCACCACGACCAAGTGGGATTTATACCTGGGATGCAAGTCTGGTTCAATATCCACAAAACAATCAGTGTAATACATCACATCAATAAAAAAAAGGACAAGAACCACATGATCTTCTCAATAGATGCAGAGAAAGCATTTGACAAAATATAGCATCCTTTCTTGATACAAAACCCTCAAGAAAGTAGGGATATAAGGATCATACCTTGAGATCATAAAAACCATATATGAAAGACGCAATGCTAATATCAGCCTTAATGGGGAAAAACTGAGAGCTTTCCCCCTAAGGTCAGGAACAAGACAGGGTGGTCCACTCTCACCATTGTTATTAAACAAAATATTGGAAGTCTAAGCCTCAGCCATCAGACAACACAGAGATAAAAGGCATCCAAATCAGCAAGGAGGAGGTCAAACTTTCATTCTTCACAGATGACATGATACTCCATATGGAAAGCCCAAAAGGCTCCACAAAAAAAACTAGAACTGATCCATGAATTCAGCAAAGTGGCAGGATATAAAATCAATGCACAGAAATCAGTTGTGTTCCTATACACCAACAATAAAGCAACTGAAAGAGAAATCAAGGAATCGATCCCATTTACAGTTGCACAAAAAACCATAAAATACCTAGGAATAAATCTAACCAAAGAGGTGAAAAATGTATACACTGAAAACTATAGAAATCTTGTGAAAGAAATTGAAGAAGACACACACAAAAAAATGGAAAAAGATTCCATGCTCCTGGATAGGAAGAACAAATATTGTTAAAATGTCAATACTACCCAAAGCAATCTACATATTCAATGCAATCCCTATCAAAATAACACCAGCATTCTTCACAGAGCTAGAACAAACAATCCTAAAATTTGTATGGAACCAGAAAAGATCCTGAATAGCCAAAGCGATCTTGAAGAAGAAAACCAAAACCGGAGACATCACAATCCCAGACTTCAAGCTGTATTACAAAGCTGTAATTATCAAGACAGTATGGTACTGGCACAAGAACAGACACTCAGATCAATGGAAAAGAATAGAGAACCCAGAAGTGGACCCACAAACGTATGGCCAACTAATCTCTGACAAAGCAGGAAAGAATGTCCAATGGAATAAAGACAGTCTCTTCAGCAAGTGGTGCTGGGAAAACTGGACAGCGACATGCAGAAGAACGAAACTGGACCACTTTCTTACACCATACAAAAATAAACTCAAAATAGATGAAAGACCTAAATGTAAGACAGGAAGCCATCAAAATCCTCAAGTAGAAAGCAGGCAGAAACCTCTTTGGCCTTGGCTGCAGCAACTTCTTACTCAACACGTCTCTGGAAGCAAGGGAAACAAAAGCAAAAATGAACTACTGGGACCTCATCAAAATAAAAATCTGCACAGTGAAGGAAACAATCATCAAAACTAAAAGGCAACTGACAGAATGGGAGAAGATATTTGCAAATGACACATCAGATAAAGGGTTAGTATCCAAAATCTATAAAGCACTTCTCAAACTCAACGCCCAAAAACCAAATAATCCAGTGAAGAAATGGGCAAAAGACATGAATAGACACTTCTCCAAAGAAGACATCCAGATGGCCAACTGACACATGAAAAAATGCTCAACATTACTCAGAATCAGGGAAATACAAATCAAAACCACAATGAGATACTACCTCACACCTGTCAGAATGGCTAACATTAACAACTCAGGCAACAACAATGTTGGTGAGGATGTGGAGAAAGAGGATCCCTTTCGCACTGCTTGTGGGAATGCAAGCTTGTGCAGCCACTCTGGAAAACAGTATGGGGATTCCTCAAAAAATTAAAAATAGAACTACCCTACTACCCAGCAATTGCACTACTAGGTATTTATCCAAGGGATATAGGTATGCTGTTTTGAAGGGACATACGCACCCCAATGTTTATAGCAGCACTATCTACAACAGCCAAAGTATAGAAAGAGCCCAAACGTCCACTGACAGATGAATGGATAGATGTGGCATTTTTATACAATGGAGTATTACTCAGCAATCAAAAAGAATGAAATCTTGCCATTTGCAGCTACGTGGATGGAACTAGAGGGTATTATGCTAAGCAAAATTGGTCAGTCAGAGAAAGACAAATATCATATGACTTCACTCATATGAGGACTTTAAGATACACAACAGATGAACATAAGGGAAGGGAAGCAAAAATAATAAAAAACAGAGAGGGGGACAAAAACATAAGAGACTTAGATATGGAGAACAAACAGAGGGTTGCTGGAGGGGTTGTGGGAGGGAGGATGGGCTAAATGTTTAAGGGACATTAAGGAATCTACTCCTGAAATCATTGTTGCACTATATGCTAACTAACTTGGATGTAAATTAAAAAAATGTATTAAATAAAAATTAAAAAAACCCCAAAACCTAGTTTCCAATGCAAAAAAAAAAAGAAAGAAACAAAGGAATAAAGAAACAAAGAAAGAAAGAAAGAAAAATAAGGAAAGAAAACCTAACTAAACAAACAAAAAACCGGCAAGCTCCCTTCTTCTAAAAGGAATAACTGTTGAATTTTTCTGAAAGAACATTCTAGGCTTCACTGTTCATTTTAAGCCAAGGTAGGTTCTAGGCTCAGGATCCTCTGGGCTATAGATTCTAGAATCCAGGAGCCTTGTAATGGGGCAGGCGGGAAGATGGATCCCTAAACTTTGTAAATCTTGGTGAGAAGATTAGAAGCCGAAGGCCTTAGATGACTAAATGCTGCCCATGCTAGAAGACTCTGAGGGTCTCCAGGGTTTGTTACTACACTTAAGAGTCTTCAATGTCTTCTGCTTTCTGATAAAAACATACCCAGAAGAAGCACTGAAGAAAGCTCACTATGTTCATCTTTAGGACCAGCCAGTGGGAAGAAAGATTTGGGGGCTGGTTCTGACAAGCAGGCTAGAAGTCCACCAAAGGTCATCCAAGCGAGATACCTAGTCATGGAAAAATTTCTCTAGAACACTCATTCTCTGTTCCTGCATGGCTGTTAAAGCCCAAGTCCTGGTTTCTGCAAACTCCCCATCACCCCTTCATACAAAGGGCAGTGGCGCTTTGGCTTATGCTCTTACTGCTCTGGAGTTTATTCAGTTCCTTCTGCATTTTGGGACCCTGGAGCTTTCCCTTGATTTTTTTTGTGAGCTCAGTTATACATTTACAAGAATGTTTGATACTTTCTCTCTCTCTCTCTCTCTCTCTCTCTCTCCCTCTCTCCAGTATTTCAATCTGTTCAACAGTGTGCAGTGTCCAGGCAATCATATCCCCCATACTGCCAGAAATAAAGTCTTTGCAATCTGATTAAAGGGAATGAAAAGAGATTAAGAAAGAAACAGTGGGTGCCTTTTCTTACTCTTAGTTGGAAGGGTCAAGCACTGGCAAAGTCCTAAATCTGGTTCTTTAGGTGAGATGAGTTTCTGTACAGAATGGTCTGTATTATTCCTGGGAAGAGCTCTGTAACAGGGGCATTGGTTACATTTTGCTGCAGGTTTCCTGGGTGTGGCTCCTGGATCACCTAACTGAGTCCCGAAACCTCTGTTAGTCATACTTACTACCTGGGGGATGGAGGCTCCTATTTATGCCTATGGACTGGACTACTGGTCTCTGCTTCTTAAGCTCTGGCCCACTGGCTGGTCTTGTTTTTAGTTATTTCTGATCCTGTGGTTTCTCACAGGAATGAGATAAGCCTGAATGTTTTGAATTAATGTCTTGCTCCAACCTAAAGAACTATGTATGCATATCTGCTGGCTTACTTGATCCCCAGGTTTCCCCCCAAGCCCAATCCACTCTTGTGTTTTAGCTCTCAGGATATAAGTACTTTCTTTTAGTCTTCCCCAAATGGATAGGGGCAAATCATATGAAGACTCTTCCTTGACAGTTCAGGTAGTATTGGTTCTAAGGAGAAGAGACTGGGTGGGTCTGTGGTATCAAAAGATACGGATCTATCAAGACATTCAGAATTGAGGAGCCTCAAAGTTGGCAGAAAGGAGGTCTTGCATACATCTCTTCAATCCCTTTTGTATTCTGAGGTTATTATCTCGACTCTATCCTCATTACACTCAATACTTCCCAAGTCACCAGGAAGGACAGGCAAGTCCAGACCCCTTAAAACTTCATTCTTTCTCCCAAACATCTCCTTGTTTTCTGTGAAGAAGTCTCTCACCAGGTTTCTTCTCTAGTTTATTGCCAATGAGATAATTGGAAGTCCTTTTTTTTTATTGTGATAAAAAGCACATAACACAAAATTTGCCATCTTAGCCATTTTTAAGTTCAGTAGTGTTAAATATATTCACAGTATTGTGAAACAGATCTTCAGAACTTTTTACTCTTGCCATTCTAAAACTCTATACCCATTAAAAAACAACTCTCCCTCTCCCAGATAACCACAATTCTTCTATTTCTGTGAATTTGACAAATAGATACCTCATATAAGTGGAATCATACAATATTTGTTTTTCGTGACTGGTTTATTTCACTTAGCATAATGTCCTCAGGGTTCATCCATGTTATAGCATGTGGAAAGATCTCCTCCCTTTTTAAGGCCAAATAATATCCTACTGTATGTGTATACATTTTGTTTGCATTCATCTGTCAATGGACATTTGGGTTTCTTACATCTCTTGGCTATTGTTAATAGTGCTGCTATGAACATGGATATGCAAATATGTCTTTGAGACCCTGATTTAAATTCTTTTGGGTATTGTGAGTGAGATTGCTGGATCATAGGGTAGTTCTATTTTTAATTTTTTAAGGAAACTTCATACTGTTTTCCATAGCAGCTGCAGCATTTTGCATTCCAACAGTGCATAAGGGTTCCAATTTCTCCACATCCTCGCTAATACTCATTTTCTGTTTTTTTATGATAGTAGCCATCCTAATGGGTGTGAGGAGGCAATGTCTTTCTTATACTTCTTCATGAGATACCTGGAATTATGGGTGTTTTGAAAAAATCTGATCAGCTAACCTCTGGTTGCTCAATTCAACTTTCAATGGCAGATGGGGATTCAAATGATCTTCAAAATTCAAAGAAACTGTGACAAATTAAGCATTTTCTGATCAAGAGTGGAAAACATCCAGAACATTTATGTTTGCTTTCCATCCAAAATTATCACTCAATTAATGTTCACCACCAAATTCCACCTGGTTTCGTTACATAAACTTTATAGAGCTCCCCTTACAAGACTTCTGTGTGTTTTCTTAATGATGGAAAGACCACTTCATCTTGGCTTCTGCTTTTCTTCTGTGAGCTCATGCTAGGGTCATTGTGCCGTGTCTTTTATATGTTTGGACTAGACTAGAACTCCAATCCCTCCTGATTCTAAGTCTTGGTCTCTCTTCAAACTGGGGTGGTTGGCTTCTTTTGGAGGTCACAAAGGTCACCTTGGCTACCTCTAAGTAATGACCACAAGCAACATATTTTCACTGTAAATGGCTTTCTTGTTCATCAAATTTTATTTGAGGTTGATATTGGATCAAAACCTGGTGTATTCAGCTTGGCAGCCTGTGTTCCTAAGAGCATCATGCCATTCCCAAGGAGGGTATCTCATGGTGCCTTTCTGCCTGGCGTGCCTCTCTTCTCATGCATGGCTCTAAAATAGTAAATCATATATCTTATATTGCCTTTTATTTCCTAATTATCTCTTGAGTTACAGCCCTGCACCCATTCAGCACAGCAAAGTACATGGCAAGGAGAGAATTTATGACTCACAATTGCTGAATATTTCATCTCATTGCCTGAAGGCAACACAGTGTGCCAACCTATGCTTGACCAAACACTATTAAACATTTCAGTCCAATACAATCGAATGCTTCTGCCCTTGAAACTCACTGACTTTTGGTGCTTTGCAAATAAGTTGGTATGGGACCATAAGTTTTTTGGTCATGTGAACAAAGTGGTATTTCTCAAACTGTGCACCCTGTTGAAGCAACAGATCCTATGAACCCTATCTACTCTCACTTGAAAATACCTTGCAAAAGTACCCTCATCATAATTAAAGGACGCAATAAAGTATGTGAAGGATTGATATGGAAAGGAAATTTTTTTCATGACCAAAACTATGGTGAGGATAAATCAGAAATCTCAAAAAAAAATTAAATGGCAGAGAAGAAAGATTGAAAGAAAACTGGGTCCCTGATGATGTTAATGATATATCTGGAGCCACTATTTAAAAGACTTACTGTTAAGTGACATAATTATTACTTAAGCTAGTTGAGTGGGAGTTCTCAGTTATTTGCAATCCAAGGCATCCAAAACCATGAAGCCATGTGTAGGGTTTTAACAATGGGAAGCTGCTAGAGGGTTTTAGCAAAAATATTACGTGGTCATATATGAATTGCAAAAAGATGGTACAGTTTCACTGTTGATAATGGTGTTGTAGGGGTTTAAGGATGAGTGCAGGGGGAAGTATAAAAGAGGACCAAGTTTGAGAGGGAAAATTATGAGGTACACTTCAGACATGATGGATTTAATAAGCCTTTAAGTTTTCTTAGTGAAGATGCAAAGTGGGCAGTAAAATATATGGAACTTAAGAGCTCCATATTTACCTCTGGAGATAAATTTAAGAGTCAATGATATATATATCAATATAGCAATATATATCTATATCTATATCTATATCTATATCTATATCTATATCTATATCTATCTATATCTATCTATATCTATCTATCTATCTATCTATCTATCTATCTATCTATCTATTGAAGTCCCAGAGATGGATAGATGGCCTTGGGATGAATTCTTGAGGCACTTAAAGATTTAAAATTTTTTTTAAATGTTTATTTATTTTTGAGAGAGAGAGACAGAGCGTGAATGGGTGAAGGACAGAGAGAGAGGGAGGCAGAATTTGAAGCAGGCTCAGAGCCTGACGCGGGGCTCGAACCCACAAACCATGAGATCATGACCTGAACCAAAGTCAAACGCTCAACTGACTGAGCCATCCAGGTGCCTGGAGGCACTTCAATATTTAATGCCATGATAGGAGAGGATGAATCTCCAAAGGAGACAAAGAAGGATATGAAATGTAGGTCTGAATACCTTAAAGTCAGTCCATGAATTTCTACCTCCCAAGAAACCATTGGGCAGAGGACTGGACTTGATGATTTCTCAGAATTTTTCTTCTTCTGAGATCCTTGATTCTAATATAATTATGATTGCTCCATATTGTGGCATCAGTGATAAATACTGTTGAATCTTTTTTTGAATCCTGTCAATCTCAAATAATCCTTCTGCCTTTGAACTTAGATTGCATATTATCTGTATTCCTGTTAGGGCATAATCCTACTTTATATGGTGGTTGTCTGTGACTATGCCTCATTTCTCTTACTAGAGAAGGCGTTCTTAAAGTCTAGAAACATCTTATTTATGTATTTATTCTTCTCCCCAAACTGCTCTACTGAACGGGCAAGGTGTTTTGAATATAGTAGGACACCAATACATTCTTTGGTGAATTAGTATTTGAGAAGTATTTAAAAATACTGAGTGAAATTGCTAATTTTTAAAACTGAATTCTTGAACGCAAACTAGAAAGTCTGACTGAACATAAAAGTAAATAAAGATCTCATCCCGGAGAGATCTAAGGGTCATGGAACATTTCTCTGAAGTCCTCTACCTAGTGAGCAGCCAGCTGTCTACTTAAGGTGGTAAGATTATTACCAATCACTGACTTCCAGATTTCTTATTCAATCTAATCATCAAAACATACAGAAGATAAAATAATCCTTACCCTGGCCAGCATTCTTATGCTCCCAAAGCTGATAATTTTTCTATTTTCTATAGTACTACCAAACTGGATCCTTCCTTAGTTGAGGAAGAAAGGAATGCCACATTTAACCAAAGCAGTCTTCAAAAATGGATTTAGCATCAGAGATCGGTATTACCTGCAAGATAGTCAATGTTGTCAGCTTGGTCTTACTATAGTACAGTTCTGTGACTGTGTATTTAACTGGTGTCCACCCAAAATAACACACTTCACATTCAGCTGAGTTCATTACAAAATCTAAAAGTTGGCAAAAAATTGATCCCTTATTATAGGGAAATTGGGTAAAGCATAGAATAGAAGATTAAATGAAACTTACATTTATTTATATCTCCTATTTGCTGGGATCTTTAACACTGTAATTTCATTTGATAAGAAAAATGAAAGTATATGTGCACTTGTTTTCAGGTCTTACCCATATGTTCCTAAGTAAGTAGAATTTTGAGTATTCTTACACCATTCACAATTATCAATTTGAGATAAAAATTAATTAAATGACTTCTATGTCTGAGGTCTTAAAAAAATCTAGATAGGTACTTTTGCTTTCACATATCTAATAGTCCCTCAAAATTCCCTCTTTTTTAAGCCAGCAACCATTAAGTTACTCTTAAAGCCACACTAAGTACTATTTAATACAGGGGACAGAAAGCCAGATAGGTCTGGTTTTTGGTATCAGTAGTGTCTTTGTTGTGGAGAGATGTCAGTTTCCAAATTCTCACTACACTGTACAGACCTGTGTACCTCAGGCAACTTTATAGCTCAAACCCCACTCCCTGGGGACTTATAGCAACTTGTAAATCCATGAGGAATTTTTCAGCAAAGTTCTATTTCTTAGTTTATTCATGGATTAGACTTATAAGGGTAGATTCATTCTAAGGCTCTAATGAGCAGGGTTTTTTTTTTTTCACACTGAAAAGAACACTTGCTTCTCTTTTTCCAACATTCAGCTTATGATGGTTTTAGAATTTATGTTCTCAGTTATATCCCCCATTGACTTTGAAATCTTAGAAAATACTCACCGTGGTTCTTCCCAGATTCCAGCACTATTCAAAGCCTTTCTTTATGTAGCATTAGAAAATGGAGACCTACAAAACTATTTCACATGAGTTTGTTGCTCTGGTTTACTTCTAAGAACATTGGCTCTGCTCTTCCGACTAACCAGAACTCATGACAGTGGTCTAATAACTGAGCGATGTCTGTTATTAGGGGTGGAGAACACGAAGCGGATTTCCATATTAAGTTTCTCAGAGTTGGGCTGAGGGTAAGTTCTTTTTTCTTCCACTTGAAAATATTTCAGCTAGATTTTTTTTTTAAACAAAGAGATGTCTCCATAATGAAGTCCATAAAACCAATCTGAGAACTACTAATGGTCCCATTGCCCATTTGGTTATATGTGCCAGCACCACATCTGTGACTGGTCTGGATTGTCTCATTTCATTGACTTCTATGGGGCTAACAGTATATGGGCTTTTAAAAACGGAGCTGAATTTCTTTTATTCTTCAATACTTGCTCATTTCTGTTTTACTATTTCTAAACTTCATTCTTTTCTGTTTCACCTAACTCCAAACGCATTTCAAGGGTATCTTTCTCTTTTTTGGATGATAAGACATAACATTTTTTAGATGAAAGGTCCTTTAGAGTTCACCCACTATAATGTCCTTATTTTACAGATGAGAAAAATGAGTCACAGAGAAGGGAAGGAAATTGCTTGCCATAATTTAATGGGATTTGTCTTAGATCCTAGTTCTTCTGAGTACCGATTCAGGCAGCTGCCTAAAGAGGCAATATAATATGAATCAGGGATCAGAACTAAGGCACATATCTGAACAGTTTGTTCCCTCACTATATGACTCTGTATTAGTTTTCTACCCTATGTAACAAATTGCCACAAACATAGTGTTTTAAAACAATATACATCTATCCCTTTATTATACCATACTATATGCCCTCAGCTCTCAGAGGCCATCCTCACTCTCTTGACATGTGGGCCTTCTAACATGCTCATTTGCTTCTATAAAGCTAGCAAGTCTCTAACAAGATTGAATCTTATACAACTTAACATAATCACGGAGAGACATTGAATCACCATTGCCATATTCTATTGGTTAGAAGAAACTCACAAGTACTGCCCAGACTCAAGGGGATGATATTATAGAAAGGCATGACCACCAGAAGATGAGGATCTTTGGGGGTCACTTTAGGGTTTGCACACTACAGCCCCCCCAAATTATTGACTTGGGCTAACATCAGAATGAATTCCAGGTAAGCAATATTTTCACTGTGGATCACCGCAAATTTGCAAATATATTTCTAAAGGTATATCTCCAAGATCTATCCTCTACCTTATTCAATAATTTTATCCTTTTTACCAATGACTCCATGAAGATACAAAAGATGAGTTTTTCACATTTATAGGTGAATGAGATCAGGCTAACAAATAATCTGGATGACACAATTAGGTTCTATTTTTATTTCCATGCTAATGTTATGGGGATATTTTTTTGACTTAAAGAAAATGATCTTCATATTTGAATTTCCTTGTATGTGACCTCCTATTCAGCCAGAGACACCCATTTGCTTTGTGGAATATTAGGATTTTTGCATCAGAAATGCAAGGAAAAAGACAATGCTAAACTTTAAACTCCAAAATGGAAGTTTGGAGTTCACAGACTGACAGTATTTTGAAAGACAGGCTTTGGTGGTGGAGAATAGATTTTCTAAACTTCTTTAGCTCTTAGTAACAGTTTTGATCATGGAGTTTTAATATAGGTAAAGGGCAGAGGGGACTTAGGTATGATGTCACAGAAGTCATTAAGGAAGGAAGGAAAACTCATCCCTTGCAATCTCAGAGGGCTGTGAGAAGGAGAAAGGAGGCAGAATAGGATATGGAGCTCTGATGTTAGGGCCCTTTGGGTCCTTATTCAAGACCTCCAAAATTTAAAGGTGCAGAAGTATTCAGATATGTATATGGAAACCCAGTCATATTGAGATGATTGGTCAGTTTCCCTAGGCATAGCCTGTGGTAACCTGCAAACTTCTGGAATTAGTCTCACAATGGGCTGGGCATCCATAGCTTCTAGTATGGTGTATTACTGACAGAGAGCCAGCTTGATCAAAGGACTCAAGGCACCACTTCAGCTTCCTGTAATCCATCTGTGTCATTCTCAGAGCCCAGAAATTTTCACATGCTGCAGAGAGGGCACATGAGATGCCTAGAGAGCTTGGATTGGACTGAAAACCAAGGTTCACAGTGACAATGTAGGACCTTACCTGAGCTCTGTGATCCTGGAAGACAAAAGATAGGAAGAAATCCCCCATCTTTTTGTGTTCCAGGAAAGGGCTCATTGCAAAGAACCACCCACCGTCACCCATATGACCTAGATAAGATTCTCCCACACTGCCTGGTTTGTCTACAACAAGGCCAGACACACACCTGCTAAATTCCCATTTTGCCTCATAAATCATTAGGTGAACTGCTTTTGTCTATTGACCAATCTGAAAAAAAATACTTTTTAATTGAACTTTAGCTCGTTAGGATTCTCTCCTAACTTCAGGTCTCTGAACTTTGGCCTACCCTCAGCCTCAGCCAGCATACAACCCCTCCTAAGAATAGGCTGGCCTCACAGTAAAATATTCTCTGGTAACTATTCCATCATACCACCCTTTCATCCCACCTCCCCACATCCAGTTATTTTTACTCTTGTTTACTCCTCTCTATAAAAGAACAATTCTTTTTGCTGAACTCCTGAGAAGCATGCAGACTTCATGCTCAAGACATTCTCCCTATAACAATAGTCCCTAATCCTACTGTTTTTCCCTCTTTTGCAACAATCCTTTTGAATAAAGACTCCCCTTAGTAAGTCTGGATTTGTTTTTATTTGATAACAGCATACAGCAAGTTTGTAACCAGAGTCAAATGACCAGAGCCACTGATCCAGCTGTGAATGACCCAAGGCTCAGGTGAGGTCATGGACACCTCTGGGATGAGACCAGTTGAGTTATTCCACTGTACAGACGAGCAGGACTAGAGGAAGTCACTTGGATATGAGGCCCATTTGCATCATCATGAAATCTCATGATTCTTTCCTTCAAGTAGTCAACATCTTGGAGAAGAGAGGCTGGAGTGTTCCAAAGGACTAAAAATTTACTCAAAAGAATCAAGTCAGTTTCTTCTGGCCTAAAAGTCTTTTTCTGAGACACTGTTACCGGAAAATTTTTTTTTTCTTGCCACTCAGCAGGGTCTTATGAGGGTGACTAGTTCTGTTACCAAAAGTTTACAGAAGCCACTTTTTCTTAGCACAACTGACAGTAGTGAATACAAATTTGTGACCAGCTACACTAGAATTATGAATCAAATAAAACAAGATGATGTTCCACAGCAGTAAATGTAAGATCCTGCCTTTGAGTTCAAAAACATGTAAGTACAGGATGCGAATATTTGGTTTAGGAACAGCATGGCAACACTCAGGAAGAAAAAATTAGAGGTTGTATTAGTCAGGAATATTTTGATTGCAACTTACAGAAACCCAACTGAAATTAGGCAAAAGGGCAAAAAGGGAATTTATTGGCTCCCAGAATCCAAGAACAACCAGACTGAGGGAAGGAATGGAGCTGTTGGGTTTCAGGGATAAATGGGGCAAGGGACACAAAAGCCCTGGGGGCTCTCTATTCTAGTCTTGGCTTCTCTTTGGGTGGCATTCTCTCCTTTGGGTTTTCTTCTCTCTCACTACTGATGATGTTTCCACACTACGCAGTGTTATGCTCCTTAAATGCTTGTGAGCCTTACCTCTTCTGACTTTTGCTACTGAACTTAAAAGAGGCTCAGAAAATTCTGTGGAAGAATTCTGATAGGGCACCTGGTAAAGGGCTTTCCTGTAGCCAGGGAAACACAATCATGCAAAAAAGGGCGGTTTTCAAAATAGCAATTCAAATGTGCTTATGGGGAGGGGGAAAGAAGAGGGCCATTCCAAAATTTCATGAAGTAAAGAGGGCTTCTGGATAAATAGCCCTAAAGGGTTCACGTATAAGTGTGTGCCTACATTAATACTAAGTCAGTGAGAGAATGTGTTTCTCAAAGCTTTATGGTAGGAGGCTGCATCTGTAGATGTGAAGTTTAGGGTGCAGCAGTTAACACACCTGAGGCTGAGGTTTTATCATGGTGGTCCTGCTTATAGGAGATTACAGACCACATGGAAGGGACTTCTGGGGAAGCAAGTAGCCTGGTGAAGCAACTCAAACCATTCCATGTTATTGTTGATGCAGCTATCTCGAGGACCCCATGAAAGCACTGAGGATGTTTAGGTTGGAGGAAAAAGCCTAGGAACATGCAGTTGTTGTCAGCTGCTCTTATTCTTTATAAACTGATGCATAGAGACTTCGGGACAACAGACTGATTCAGTATAAGGACTTCCTCATAATGAAAGCTGTCCTGGGGTTGGATGGCTGTGTATGATGAAGTGGTGAGGTAACAATAAATGGCATGATAGGGTTCATTTATTCACTCTTCCATCTCTTCATTCATTCAGCAAGTATTTATTCAGTAACAAATAGACAACAGGGACAAATAGACAACACATTCAATAAGAGCAGCTCATCACTGCACTACATACACCTGGCCCAGTGTACTAGCACTATATTAGTATTTGTTAAATGAATGAAAGATATGAACGAGCGAGGGGGCATGGTTACTGTGCTGGGTACTAGAGATGACCATAGGTTCCTCAAGGAACTGACAATCCAACACTTGATTAACAGGGACGATGCTCTGCATGCATTGTTGCTCTGGTGGATGATGTGCAGGTTGCTTTGAAAGGACAAAGGAGTGGTATTGAAAGTGCTTCTGGAGCTCAGAGCAGGGTTGGCAGAGTTGGAAACACTCCTATTGGAAAAGGTGAGGAAGGTGGAGGGTAATGGGAAGGACATTCCCAGAGGAAGAAAGAGTGTAGAGAAGGGAAAGAGGTAGGGTCAGATGGTGCTTCTTGCTCCTGGGTTGTTCCCTGGACTGATGGAAGCCCTGCTGCAGGACCTATGGTGCTGTGGTTCTGTTCCTTCCATTTCTGCATTGCATTTCCTATTCCTGCCCCATTATATGTGCTGGGCTGGAGGGGGACAGCCAGGGAACTCTAGGTGTGCTGAGGAGCTTTTGGGGTGGGGAGAAAGAAGGAATTGGCTATCTTAGAAAGTGGGTAAAAAGCAGTTTAGGGCATGTGTTCACCTTGGAAATGTTCTATTTAACAACTGGGTCATGCACATCTGGTGTAGAAACTTTTTTCTACCATAAGTGACACCAATAAATGTTTTAAAAAATGTTAAAAAATGTTATTAAAAAAAAGCATGGTAGAAACTTTTTTCTACCATAAGTGACACCAATAAATGTTTAAAAAAATGTTAAAAAATGTTATTAAAAAAAAGCACCTAGGTTCTCTCCACCTTCATAAGGGGAGAGGGCAAAGGTCTAGGATGACCAAGGTACCCTAACCTCCTCAGAAGAAGCTCTTCACTCAGTCCTTCCTCAGAGCATTCTCATTTTCACTGTCACCCCCCCACTCCCTTAACCAAGCTGAACTCTTTTCTCCATTGTGATGTGATGTGATGTGATGTCATGCAATACTTTCAGTCTCATAAAGGTGTACATGATAGTCCAAGTTTAATCTCTTTTACCCATTCATGGTTCATTTACATTTTAATACCAGAGAACATTTTTAGCCAAAGCAATGCCATCCTCAGTGAGAAATTTGAGCATCTTCAATAGAAGTGGGAGGGTTTAGAGGAGTTATGACAAAATTAACTTCTTCCCCCACCAACCCCCAGGATTTTTTTTCACACTGGGGGTCATGCATGGGGAAACCAATTTTGTGAGTTGCAGCTAGTCTTTTAAAAAGAATGAAAGAGAATTGAATAGGATGAAATAGAAGAGATAAAAATATCAGAGTTCATAGCATGTAGTAAGAATAAGTGATGCTTCACAAAATGTATTTCAGGTAAATATAAATATGTGTGTATGTGTAAATAATGTAAATTGTATTTTTTGCTGTGGGTTGTAGTAAAGGCAAATGTTTGAAAATGCTGTCTTAAACTTACTGTCTAGAAAAGTACAATTTGATATTGCCTAAATGATTTGGCTTTTTCTTAGATAGAAATAATCTTGGCTAGTCCATCTTGTTTGGTGGTGGGTTCTAAGCAAAATATTTTAATTGACTTTTTTAAGTCTCATATCAGAGGAGTGGAAGTCTCTCAGTTTTTCCAAGTCCCCTCAAGAAAAGATACAAAATGAAATACCTAACAATTGTTTCCTGCCTACTTAAGCAAATGATTCTTTGCCTGAGATTATAATGCTCCTGGGGGAGCAATGGGAGAGATGAAAACTTAGTGTTTCTAAGAGCCTTTGAGGATTTGAGTCATTGTTAATGTGTATCTGCTCTCCATAAGAGTAAATGTGGATTTCCTATTGGACTTTTCTATTTGTTGAAGGCAGAAGAGCCAACGTGGCTTGTTTAAATTAAATAAGGTCACTGTTTGAATAACTAATCTTGAGGAAGAAAAACTAGATCCACTCCTGGTATTGTAGTGTTCCTCTGTTCCCAAAGGCCAGCTGTATCCTTGAGTCTACAGCCCCAGGTGATGGGGCGGAAGAAGGCACAGAAGTGTTTTTAAAGATGATTCCATTTTATGGTAACAGTATATGAAAATGATAGTCTATACAAACATTTTTCCCCCAGAAAAGTCTCCTGAGCTCTGCAGAGATACATGGAGGGTTCCATTTTATCAAGTCAAAAGGATGACTGAAAGTGCCAAGTCTATTAAGGTGAAATAGATCCCACTGGAAATTCAGGACATGTGTGAGAGCTTCTGCTCCAGGGAAACCACCCAGAATTGTAACCTAGCTGTTTATGTGATAAAGTTTGCCTAGAGTCTGTGCCACCCAGATACATTGAAAAAAAAATGAAAAGAAAAATAAACCTACAATTCTTTGGCTAGATTGATAATGAGTAATGATTAACAAAATGTTCTTTTCCTTGGCCAGACTCCCAGGAGAGAGATTCTGCTTCTCCCAGGTGGTTTAGAGAGGAGCCTGCCTTTGTGTGTTCATCAAGTTACAGAAGGGGAGGCAGAGCTAATGCCTCTCCTACCGGTGAAGTTCCTTGCCTTAGGTGGTCTTTATGGGACAGGCTGCCTTCTCATTACATCGTGATCATTTTACAAGTGAAACTCCAGGAAGCAATGGGCCAGTGAGCAATCCCTCTGACTTCTCAGAACTCTCAGACACACAGGAGTAAGTGGTTACCTTAATGCTATAATGCTTCACAAGTTTCAGAACATAGCCTGGATGCTCCCTCCCTGAAACCCCATATGACACTATCCCTGAGGAAAATACAATGTGCTGAGAGAAGTCACCTCCAAGCCTCATATATTATCTAATTTTAGCATGAAAAATTTTTTACTTAAAAGTAATAATAGCTTGGGGAAGGCTGGGAATATCAAATGCTATTAGTATTTCTCTCACATTTGTCCCCAAGCAATTTGAACAGACTTGTTTGTAGTTTAATAAAAAATGTCTATAAAGAAGTGGTGAAATTAAAAGTGGCATGCTGGGTCCTGGTAAGCACAATTTTAGGGAGATATGGACCACCATGATTATCAGAATGAGGGAGGATGGTGCTATTGACAATGCTGCCTGAGAAATGGCAAACATGATCTTTTAAATAGAGAGCTTTGCTTAGAAATGAATGGTCTGTCTCACATTCTTGCAAAGTTACAGGAATTATGCCAAATATGATCCAAATTTCACTAGAAATGGCTTATGGAGCAGAGAACTATGTTTGGAGAGACAGTTGAAGAAAATTCAGTAAAAGCCATGAAATGTAAATGAAATTTAAGAGGTGGGAGCCTTCTATGAATGCCTGTAAGGAGCCTTTCCCAAGAAGAGTTCTCAATTCCTGTTTTCATCACTTGCAGCCTAATATATTCACTTCTCCTCTGAGCGAGCTGGGCATGTGTATACTTGACATCTCCCCTAATCCTCCATATTACTTAGCAGAATGCAAGAGTTTCACAGATAAAAGTTGAAAGGAAGGATGAAAGAAAAGAAAACAGAAAGCTTATAATGAGGAAAATGGAATGAGGGAAAAGAAAGAAAGAAGGAAGAAGAAGCAAATCCTACTAGAGCCTAGAAAACAAAATGCAGACAGAAATAGAGGCAGGCTTCACTTATCCTGTTTCTTTTTTTTTTTTTAATGCATTTTTTTAATTTTTGAGAGACAGAGAGAGACAGCGTGAGCAGGGGAGGGGCAGAGAGAGAGGGAGACACAGAATCAGAAGCAGGCTCCAGGCTCCAAGCTGTCAGCACAGAGCCCGATGTGGGGCTTCAACCCACAAACTGTGAGATCGTGGCCTGAGCTGAAGTTGGACGCCCAACTGAGCCACCCAGGTGCCCCATCACCTATTTCATAGTCATGCAGTCTCGCTGCAGCCAGGACTCATGTCTGCTTCCTTATTCTGGGAGAAGGGGGGAGTCTTGCCCATTTGGGCTTGGGATATGACCAGGAGTGGGATTCTAGAATAAGCAGCACCCACAAGGCCTCCTAGGAAGGCCAGTCAGATTGAATTAACTTTAGACAAGAGA
This sequence comes from Lynx rufus, assembly GCF_022079265.1. Lineage (NCBI taxonomy): Eukaryota > Metazoa > Chordata > Mammalia > Carnivora > Felidae > Lynx > Lynx rufus. The sequence continues at coordinate 213,302,965 of NW_025814823.1, read as the reverse complement.
AAGAGCAAAAGAGAAGAGAAGGAGGGGGCCCAGACGCAGTATGTGGGAAAGAACTGGGCAAGTGAGTTTATTTCTGATATACAGCAGAAGCTTTGTATGTTGTGCAAACTAACAGTAGATACATGAGGTTAGTCTTGGCATGGAGTAGGTTCTCAATAAATAGTCACGGGGTGAGGTCTGATAATGGAATCTGGGGGTGGGCAGAGAAGTAGGTGCTAAAAGACTGAAGGGAACAAATGATTTTCAAGCATATTGGAAAGATTTATGTTTCAAATTGATGTGTCAATTATACATCATTTTATTTATTTATTTTTTGGTGAAGCAATTGCCCTAAGGATCTCGTTGGCAACATGTGTTGTGTTGTGTTGTGTGTGTGTTTGTTCATGGTCATCAAATGGACCACTTCCTAATTCAAGACTCTGAACTATTTTGTTGTGAACTGGAGGCCAAGCCAGAAGCTTATCTCTCTGCAGGCATCACTGTTCCTGTGAGGGGCCACCTTTTGCTCCTCCTGTTTCCTTACTCCTCGTTTCCACCATCATTGCCACTTGGCAAGGACTGGGACCCCCATGTGAACTGTGCACACCTGCTGCTGCTTGCTGATGTTCACTGAAGGCTTAGATTCTGTTGCTGCCAGCACCTCATGTCCCCCACAGAACCCCCTCTCCTTTTTCTGGGATTCCCATATCACTGCTGGGGGTTCTGCAGAGTCCCACAGCTGGACCAGAAGGGAGTGAAGGAGAGTGCTGGCACAGCTTCTGCAGTCCTGAGCTGGAATTTGGGATGTTTTCATTTCAAAAGCAGCTAGCTGCAAGTGGTGATGAGATTTCAAGGCACTATATACATAGTACTGTACTTCGGGAGAAAAATGAGTTAAGGAAGCATCTGGGGGTTGGCTCAGAATCTAACCACAATGTTTCTACAGCAAATTTGCTACTAATTTGCCAATTATCAACTTAGAAATGGCTATTAGAATCAAGACATATTCACTGAGAACTAATAGAACTAATATGGTCTAACTATTTTAGATTTAGTACAAAACTCAGATGGACCTAACTTGTTTGAACTAGGGCCTTCAAACAGAGTAGATTGAATACATCCTATTCCAGCAGGCTTGCCTTCATTACAGGCTGATTTTGCCCATAGAGGAAAGTGGCAATAAACTCTGATATTCTGGTGGTACTAACACCTTCTGGATGTTTGTAGAGGGAACAACCTTAGGCCAAGTTAACATGAAAAGAGGAAGTTCCTGAACCACTTGCAAAGGGTTGAGGCTGAAGAACAGATGTCTCTGGGCTGCCCAGACATCTACCACATGACCCAGCAGTGCTACCGCTGCCGAAACCCCAAGTCTACAACTCAGGGTGGTCTGGAAGTGAAGGATTGTTTTCTTGAAAGTGGCTTCAAGAATGTAGCTCCTCACCTAATAAAAGGAATGTGCAATGATTAACTGAATCTAATATTAGCATCTGCAAAATAAAGAGCAATTGGGCATGCTATGAAAGAGAACAAACCTTGCACGCACCCACTGCCAGGTAAAATCTGTTCTTTTTCAGTCATAAATCTTTTTTGGATGCCAGAGAAGAATTTCACTTCCGTCAGAAATACTGGATGAACCAAAGAGAAAGAACATGCTGTTTTGGAGATGAAAGCATCTTGAGTTTAAAGCCCTTGGTGTCTTTTCTGTTTTGCTGGCTTCTTTCTAATGGTGTCCTTGACTTGACCATGCTTTGCATTATTTTTCATAGGATGAGGCAGCAGTGGGGAAAGGTAAGGATGGGTCATTTGCTTCAGGCATTAGCTTCAGTCAGAGAACTAGCATCTGACATTGACTCTCATTATTCTCCAGAGTGGACCCTTGGTTAAACTTCTTTGAACACCAAACCTTGATAATTCTAAAGAATACATTGATTTTATAGTTTTCCTAAACTCAAGAACACCACTAATTGAGATGCAGAAGTTGAATTAACTCATTCATCAAATAAGGTTACCACTCTTGCTGAACCAGAGATTCAAATTAGAAGTAGCCACTTTACTTACATGATCTACTTTGTCTTCATGAAATCCTTTGATGTGGGGCAGTGGTTTTCAAAGTATGATCCTCAAAACATCAGCATCACTTGGGAACTTCCTAAAAACATACACTCTTGGGTCCCACCCCAGATTTACTGGGCCAGTAATCCATGTTTTAGTTATGTTTCCCAAGTGTTCTTTTTTTATTTTTATTTTTATTTTAGAGAGAGTGTGAGCAGGGGAGAGGGGCAGAGGGAGAGAGAGAGAATCCTAAGCAGTTTCCAAGCTCAGAACAGAGCTGATGTGGGGCTTGATCCTACGATCCTGGGATCATGATCTCAGGTGAAATCAAGAGTCAGACTCTCAACCGATTGAGCCACCCAGGCACTCCTCAAGTGCTTCTAATGCACAATAAAGTTTGGGATCCACCAATGTAGGAAACATTATCACTATGGAATTTATTATATGCCATCTTATCTTGGATCTTTGAAGCCCCTTATAGCTAAAATTTTCAATGTTAAATCCTAGTTTTCTAAAGATCTTTGGTATCAACATTGCAGTTGGTAGTTAATAAATGTTTCCTATAGATGGAGCATCTCTGAGGTAGTAAGTCATTTTTACTTTATTCCTTTCCTCCCTCCCTCCCTCTCTTCCTCTGTCCTTCCTTCCTTCCTGCTTTCTTTCCTTCTCCTTCTTTTGTTTTTTGTATGTATGTATGTATGTATATATGTATGTATGTATGTATGTATGTATGTATGTATTTTTTGGACTGGCCCTATACCACTTTAGGAAACATCCTCTTCCCTTTTACATATATTTTAGATGGGGCTGACAATCAAGCAGATCTTATATCACCTGCCACTTGGTGAGCCACTAAGTGGCCAAGCCACTTAACCTAGGCTTACCAGTCATAGTGCTCCACCCTTTGGACACAGTGATTGGTCCAGAGATCCTAGCAGGGCCACTGAGAATCTTTGGAGTGGGAGAGATCACTGTAAACTCTATGAAGGAGAGACTCTCTTTATTTCTGATGTTGTGAGGACCAAGAAACCAGGTAAACTTAAAGCTTTTGGGAGGCATATTTGCTTCCACATGGAGATAGTCTGCCCAGGATTGAAGCCAACTCAGAGGAAGACAAAGTCAAGTTTTGGAGGGAGAGAGGGCAGGGAGCTGATGTCATCTTTTGAAACTTCATGTCTTGAAGCTGGAGTCTATTTTCTTCCCAAGGAGAGATTCATAATCAACTCAACATTCTTTGTGAATACCTTAAGTTAGGATTTTGGGGACATTCATATTAGTGATTTTTTTCCTTATCACAAAAGTAAGAAATACATATACAAATTTGAATTTAGCAGAATTGTGTCATGTAGAAAGTTAAAGTCCCTTGTGATTACCTCCACTTCATGAAAATCACTGTATATAGTTTTGTGTACATTCCTTTAGATGTTTCTATCAACATACTAACAAAATGGAATGTTAATTTGAGAATTTTATTAATGTCTATTTTGCTAGAGGCCCATAAAATCAAGAGTAAAAAAATAGGTGTCAACACCTACATTCTAGAGTGAGGTTATCAGACTGTTTATGTAGGATTTGCAAAGTGATTGATCCAGGTCTGCCATTATTAGCTCATACAAGAGGTTATATTTTTCAGAAGGCTATGAGTTAATGAGATTGACAAGGCAGATAGGAGCACATTTCTGGAGAATAATTTTGGTGTGGTGGGGATAGCCCCCATCCTGGGGTGGAGTCAGAGACTGACTTCCTTTCACCCTAAGTCAAGTTGAGGAGGAGACTTCAGTAAAATAATTCAGAAGACCTTTTATGCATCCCTGAAATTTGGGGGGCATGGTATTTGGTGGCTCATTCATCCCTCATTCCTACCTGCAGGGCAGCAGAGGGAAGAGATGAGACTGAACTCATAATGTGATTTGATTTGATTGTTTGCCAACTGTTTCTAATTTGGAACCATTGCAAAACATGAAATCATCCAGGCAGAATGCAACTATTTGTTTTGGTCGACAGTTGAGAAACTTCCCTCCATCACAGCCAATCACAGATTTCTCCTCCAAAGCTATAACTTTTTTTTTTTTTTTAATGCTTTCCTGAGTCACTGCTTCTATCTTGGGTTGTCTCCACTCAGTAGACTCAGGCACAACACAAATGAGGTTGTTCTTGTGTGAAGAGATTTGGTAGGGCCAGTTATATGTATAATGACTTTAGTTATGAATGTACAGACAATAGAAGTCTTTACAATAATTTCCAGGTCTATGTCCAAATTAACATCTTTCTGGAACTATAATTCATTTTCTTGAGGCTGTATCTACCTTTCCAACCCCAGTTTCTTCCTCCTATACCCAAATGAACTCCACTGTATGAAGTTCTTGAATTCTGCCTATGATATCTCCCCTCATTGAATCCCCTCTTTCCTGAGCATCTAGCCTTTAGGTTCTACTGCTTATAAATACTGTAAGAATGTTGTTTATAAAAACCACTTATTAACTTTAAATAAGTGTAATTTTTTTGCCACATTACCTCATTTTCACATTATAATATCCCTGTGACATATTATTGTCTTTGTTTTAAAAATGGGAAAACACAGACTCAGAGGGATTGAGTGATTTGCCCAATGTTATAGCAAGTTAGTAGTGGAGGGAGGACAGGAATTCATGTTTTCCTCTTGCAAGGTCTATATTCTTTTCCTTTCAACCCCATCTCCTCAGCTGCCTGCTGTCTGAAGCCACAAAGATTATGCTCAGTTTCACCAGCTTCAGCTTGCTTTCTCTGCTGTGTATCTCCATCATTTCTCTTCAAACTCCCTAAAGCTTCTTCAAACTATTTTAGAAGTTTCTAGTACTAGAGTTATAGTTCACATATTCTGACCCTGGTCAGATTGATGCTGCTAGTTTACAAAGGAATTTGGGGGAAGAAACTGCTCCAGTTAATCAATCCAACGTGAATATTTGAGATTTCTATTCAATTAAGTTTTCTTCAGTGGTGTTTTCTTTCTTTTCTTTTCTTTCTTTCTTTCTTTCTTTCTTTCTTTCTTTCTTTCTTTCTTTCAAGTAAAATGTTTCCCTCCAAACAGAAAAGAATGAAATCTTCATTTGGAAAGACTTCTGGAAAAAAAAAACCCAAGACTTTTCTAAAAAGACAAGGATTTGAGCAAATATCTGAAAAATGTTGGTGAGTTAAAAATTCACTAAAAAATCATTGTTTCATTATTATCCTGTAGGTATATAACATTTATTTTTACTCTTCCCATATTACTCTTGGCTACCAGCAATTTTTATTAAATCTTTGTTCTGTGTAACAGTGTCTTGGTAACTTTTTGGCTAAAAAGAGAAAAAAGGATAATCTTTAATAATATTATTTGCTTTTGGTATCACATCATATTGACACTGAATAATAATGGAAATAAAGAATTAAACAGATTATTTTTACTTGTATATGGCTGCTTGAACAGACACTAAGTGACTTTTATAATTGATTTCAAAATTTACATCTTCCTTTTTTTAAAAAAATACACTTTCAAGTGTGTTAGGTTTTATCTTAATCTGTTTAAATATTAGGCTTCCTGGTTTATATGTACACTGAAAGTGGCTTGGATTAACAGCATTTATTCTTGGTTCTTGGAAAAAAATGACATAACTTCTTAATTTTATATGTCCCCAAACACAAGTCCCCAAGCAGCATTTACAGTAAATGTTTACATACATAACCTCACTTGACCTTCAAAACAAGCCAGTGAAATGTTATCATTATTTACAAGGTGAGAAGCATAAAGGTCAGAGGCCCCTATTCTGTAAATATTAAGGTTTACAGGGCCTATAGGAGGAGAGGTTCACTGGGGCTGTTTGGCCCAATCTGTGATCTTAAGAGGGATTTTTGTTTTGGCTGCTAAGAAGTAGAGATTTTATCTATGGAAACAGGGTTTGCCCTTGTCTCTGATGCCAACTTCAACCTATATTTATTCTTCTTTTTCAAAAAGCCACATTGCTGTCATTTAAGAAACTGTGATGGTCACTCAGGGGTATTAGGAAATGGCAAGCCAGTAGGGTTGCAAGATAAAATACAGGACACTTAGTTAAATTTGAATTACGGGTAAATAATGAATCATTTATTTTTTTTATTAAAAATTTTTAAATATTTATTAATTTTTGAGAGAGAGAGAGAGAGACAGAGCATGAGCGGGGGAGGGGCAGAGAGAGAGGGAGACACAGAGAGAGGGAGAGGGAGAGGGAGAAGGAGAGGGAGAGGCTCCTAAACAGGCTCCAGGCTCTGAGCTGTCAGCACAGAGCCTGATGTGGAGCTCAAACTCATGAGCCGTGAGATCATGACCTGAGCCAAAGTCCGAAGCTTAACTGACTGAGCCACCCAGGTACCCTGATGAATCATATTTTAACATAAGTATGTCCCATGCAATATTGGGACATTGTTATACTAAAAAAAAATGTATTATTTATCTGAAGTTCAATTTTTAAAAAATTTATTTATTATTTTGAAAGAGAGAGAGAGTGTGTGCATGTGTGAGTAAGGGAGGGGCAGAAAGAGAGGGACGGAGGGAATCCCAAGCAGGCTCTGCATTGACAGCACCGAGCCCAGTGAAGGGCTTGAATTCATGAACCATGAGACCATGACCTGAGCCAAAATCAAGAGTCAGCCGCTTAACCAACTGAGCCACCCAGGCACCCCCGAAGTTCAATTTTAACTGGGCATCCTGTATTTTTAATTTGCTAAATCTGGCAATCCTACGAACTGGCTTCCTAGGCAAGGAGAAGTTGCTGGCCTGGTCCAGGCTTTAAAGAGAGTGAATCCACTAATAACACCATGAGAGGCAGACAAACAGAATTTAAAGCTGGATTGTTTGTTGCTTGGGTTCATATTCTGATTCCACTGTTTACTACCTTACTTCGTCTTCCTGAGTCTTGGTGCCCTCCTCGGCAAGACAGCAGGTAACAGTCTCTATCTCCTTAGGATTGTTGTGAGAATGAAATAAAATAACTCAGAATACTTTTCACATACGAAATGCTTTATAAAGTTTGTTTTTATGTTAGTATTCTATATAGCATCTTCCCTTCTCCAAGAACACAGTGATGAAATACTTTGAATTATCCAGTATATATATCTTTCTGTCTGTCTATGTCTATATCTACATCTATATCTATATGCAGAGTTTCTTACTGGCCAGAATGCTTATATTTAGTATCTGCACTGCCTTGTGAATCTCCTTTAAAAATATATTTTTTTCCCATTTGTAGTGTGTTTTGTGTTAAGTTGCCTATATTTATTATTATTGGTTTCAACTTTGGCTAGGAAAAAGATTAGTATTCAGCTTTAACACGTTTGAAGATATGTTTGACTTCATCTTTTTATTAGCTTCATCTTAACATTTGTAAACTTTTAATGTATAATGTATTGTAAACTGTCTTTCTCTCTCTATACACAGTTTTATTGCAACTTAAAAACTATTTTTCCATTACATCCTAAATTTCCTGAATTTACATATTAATTAGGGAACAATTCAGGGGAAAATGCAACTACTGTATGCTGTGAATAGTGCAGGCATTGCAGTTTTACCAAATGTCATTTTCCTGTAGGCATGTGTCTACATACATATGCCTACACATGTATGCATGTATGTACATATGTAAATAAAACAAATGTTTTTGGATTTAATTAGTTATCTTTTAATTTGTGGTTACCATATGATTCTCCCTAAAACTGATAAATCTAGTAATAGCTACACATGATGGATGAGGGACCTCAGCATGTATAAGTTGAATGAATTTTTCTGACGTTTTTAGAAAGTGTGATGACTATGTACCTATCATTGTGCTAGTAAGCATTGTGGGATTACACAAAGCTGCACCAAACCCTAGGGGCTTATGCTTGTTTGAGGATGGAAGAATGGGGAATAAAACACACGTAAAAGTAACCAAGTAAAAGCAGCAAGTGATGAAGGACTTATGATGAACGCTGATAATGCCATGGAACCAGATGTGTTTGTCCTATTGCAAGGACAGGTGATGGATCCATCTGGTGCATTTTACAACAATGACTTTAGGTAAGACACTTCCCTACTGAGGTTTAACTTTCCCTTTCCTTTTCTTTTTCTCTTCTTTTCTGCTAGATAGAAACTTGCCCATTAAGATTAACATGAAAGGTGACATTTTATAATACTGTCTGTTGCATCACTAAATAGCATTCTTTAATTTTTAAAACTTTTGATGGTTTTCAAAGTTTCAAAATATTTCAGACATAAAGTACATAAAATAATATTTTAATTAAAATGAAAATAAAAGTACATTAACTTTTTTATATTAAATGAACAAAACTATTTACCAACACACTGTGCCCCCCAGTGCCTAAACGGAGGTAGTCAACTTGCTCTGCTAGGGTTTGTGGTGGCACTGGAAGTGACCACACCCTTCAGCAAGGTAATCCATCAATGTGCATCAAGTGCCCCAACAATGTCTATACTTTCTATACTTTTGTCTCAGTAAATCTGTATCTGAGCAACTAACTTAAGAAATACAGGGAAGAGTCGGTTACACACATATAAATGTACGTGTGTATGTATTCTGTTTATCTAAATCTATATATTTGAGGAAACTCTCACAGTTTTCACCTTCATATCCATATCTCCTGTTTTAGAAGAAAACTGGGCTGGCTTCCTGAGTGGGCAATCGGCACAGCTGCACAGGGTCCTATGCTCAGAAAGGGCTTCATACTTGGGGTTTAATGCTCTGTAGTTGTCATCCTGAAATTCTAGATAATTTTATCTTTGAATTTGTGTTTTGTAAGTGAAGTCTGAAGGTTCAATGAAGCTTGTACAGGGGTTTGGAGCCTTGATTTACCTGTGCTCTTATCCACCACCATCTCTTTTGGATGGGTTCTCTGTCTCCCATTCCCTGAGAGTGTTCAGTTATTGTTGCTCTCTTCTACCCCTGGTGGGGCATGGGCATGGATGGGAAGAGGATTGGGGTCAAGCATATGCACCCTACACTGTGGGGTGAGGCCCCAGACACCTGTGAATTCACCTGGAAGCTCCCTGTTGCACTCAAGGGAATGCAACATTAAATAGCAAATAACTCCCCACCTTCACACCACATTTGACAGACTGAAAGACCACAAAAGAAAGGAAAAACTTTATTTCTTGCTTTTGTGGACCAGGATATCACATTTGCGTTTTTCATAGGGTCCCATAAGTTATATAGCTGGCTCTGGAAGAAAAATGCTTGGAAGAAATTCTCTGGAAGGAATGGAGAAGGCTTGGGATTCCAATGCAACTCTAGCAAGAAGTTATTCTAGATAAAATGGGACAAAGACAAACTCTTCCCTTTAGTTTCAGACCCAGGCCGCAGGAATTGAAGCCAGGAAGGGAGAGAATGCAAACAGAGCCCATGTCATTCCTGTGGGCAGAGCTTATGGCTTTTCCCACACTAGTAAGAAAGTGTCTTCAACTCTTGGCCCTGAGAATTATTGCCCTTCTGGGGTGTGTGTGTGTGTGTGTGTGTGTGTGTGTGTGTAGGAGGGAGGTGTGGAAGTCATTGCTTCCTGAGTTACTTTCTGCAATATTTTTTGTGACTTTCTTCTTTGTTTCCTTTTTCCCTCCATTTAAAGAAATCATCCCATTATTTGAGATGAAATTTGCCCCAGAGCTTTAATTCTTGTGTGTGAAGATTTGTTTTCAAAGTGAAAAAAAGGAACTAAGGTAGATTCAGCACTGCAGGCAGACTCATCAATCTTGTCTGTAATTGGGTCTGCCATTGGTGAGTAGCCACTTGAGAGGAAATTGCTCACCCATGTGGAGTGAATGAACTCTTTCAGGGCACTGGGCCTCTACAGAGGGCCGCACCATGGCCTCCTGCCAGACAGTATCCTCGTGTTGCCTGGCTCTGCTGCAGACTCAGTTCAGACCGGGGAGCAGTTTGTTCCTCTGGTCCTGCAGATAAGCATCTGTTTGCTCTAGCTCTTCCTGGTTCAGCAGGGCCGAGGTCCCTTTAGAGAGGCATTGACATTTAAATGCATGAGGGCATTTTGGTGATAGGAATAGGGAAATGGACTCACCAAGAGCTTTGAGTCCCTTTGTTTGAAAGAGGGAAGAGCAAGCAATAGTAGTTTCCTGACGTCAAGGTGAAAGCTGATGAGGTCATTTCTGCTTCCAGTCCATTAATCTCTGGCTCATTTGAAGCCAACTGTTTATAAAGAAATGCCAGCTTCATTGGCAGTTTCTCCATAATTGTTCTAAAGAACTGGCATTACTTTTTCTTTCCTCCAACATATTCCAAACAATGCCTTGTTGCAAGAACTCAAGTAAGATAGTTACCCATCCAAATTAACAATGTGAGATCACCTCTTTTAGCCATCAGAGGCATTGGAGATAAATAAATTAAGGCAGTGGAATTCCCGTGTTTATGCTTTCAGATGATTTTACTGAAAGAACATTTAGCTGCCACTCCTTCCTGTTTTGAAAGAACCCTCTGCTTGGGAGGTCAGTGACTGAATTCACATCTTTAATATTTTGCATAGAATCCTTCAAAAAGAAGACCTCTCTTCCTCTTGAATGAATTTCAGGGCACAAAAGCCCATGTGATTCTTAGCTATTATTTGGAATGGCGTGGTACCTTAGAGGAGAGGGTAAAAAAAATCTCCCAATGACCTTTATGTTATAGGGACTATACGAGAGCTATAACAGAATAAAGAATTAATGGCTTTGTGTAAAACAGACCTTCTAGGCTCATCCATTAGAAAAAGTAAAGAATAATGTTCTTCTAGAAAGAACCGAACTAAATGAGAGATATTTATAGTTGGGGTATAGTAAGAGTCTAAGAAGATAAAATCACTGAGATGAGCCCATAATTTAGTTGAGGACAAGATTGTTGAAAAATATTCCAAAAGCACTTTGTTCTAAATCTCTTAGCAATAATCACCTTGGATTATGGTTTTGTGTTGACTTGTTGATCTCTCCCACTTGCCTAAGTTCTCTAGCTTAGTGTCTGGAACAAATACAATCCTTAAAGGCTTAGTGAATGGAACAATGGATGAAAAGACTCATTTCTATATGTTACGAGGTACAGAATAAGGAGGAGCAGTCAGGGTGTGGTGATACCCAGAGAAAAATACTTGATGTGTTGTTAAAGCCTTTGCCTCAAACAAGCCAAAATGAAAACTTACAAGGGGAAAAATGTTCCCTGAAGGGAAGACTGTATTGGCAACACCCATAGTGTCTTAAGCAACATTAAACACTTACAGCTCTTGATAGATGAGCTAGGAATTTGGAGCATATATGCCCATGGGAAATCAGCCAAAAACACTGCATGGCTATATATTTTAAATCTATAGTAACAGCTCAGACAAATTGAGGTTGTTCTCAACTCTGACCCTCACAGGGCTCCTTCCTGGACAAAGCTGCTTTCCTTTCCCCTTGCTGTTCTCATTTTGCTCCCTAGAAGAGAGCAAAATGTTCTTCATGGGATTTTATCTTTAAATTTCTGTGGCCAATGAGGAGAACCCAAGGGCATGTCTCAGGAAAATGGAAGGACCCAGGAGTGCAGCCTCATCTTTTTCACAGTGTGATAAATTTAACACTTTAATAGTCTAAATCAAACGAAGTAAACTTGGATCCTTTATGTAACTTGGGGAAAAATCATGTTTTGACAAATTTCATACAGTTTAACTGAAATCAAGCCTGCTAACCAGAATCAAAGGCTACATGCAACTGTCCATAGTATTTCTAAACTGTTGTCTAAATAGACTCGTAAGAAGACAAGGTTATCCAGAGTAATGTTCTTCCACAGGCCAACCTGACATGACAGGAACGTTTATCAAGGAATGAAATTCATGTCAGGCATGAACATGTTCAGCTGTCTCCTTCATTGCTATGATTGAATTTGTCATAGCACAGGACTGTGCTTGCATACCTGGTTTACCCAGATATCTTTTTTGTGTTTGACAGTTACTACTGTGGGATCCTAACGTCCTGCTTCATCAGAGGAAGGTTAATTGTCTTACGCCAGTTTTACAACATATAGAGTATAACTTGTTGGGCTCGGGCAGTGTGGTGGAAGGGCAAAAGGCATGAGAATCAGGAATCCTTTCCTCTGGGCATCTTTGATCAGTCTGATTTGCAACCATTACACTGAACAGAATGGAATGGTGGCTTCTTTAGTTCCTCTGAGCTTCCACTAGTCTATATTTGTGCCTCATTCTGAATCCACCCCATAGGGCTGAAACTAGATCTGCCTCTGAAGATAGGATATTTAGTGAACAACCTTCTGTTGAGCAGACACCTTCTCAATGAGGACATCCTTCAAAGCAGAGAAGGAGCTAAGCAGAGGGGAAGGGTTGTATGTGAGCATTGCATAAACAAGGACCAGGCTGAGGAGAACTTGAAACTCACCTTAACCGGGGCCTTCTCAGCCAGGAGAAACCTCAGAAGGAAGGAAATGTTCTGGGAAGTGTTTTATCTTCCTCCACAGTGACTCCCCTTAGCCTCTAGTCTAAAGCTCCAGTCCCTTGACACAGCCTTCCAAGCCTCCCTGATATGGTCTTACTTACTTTTCCAGCTTAATTTCTTGCCTCTCCAGCCTCAAACTTTATGAACTGACAATCCTTTTTCTTCTTTATGTACCATGCCATACTCAGGCTCTGCCCTTGCATGCTGCATCTCCTCTGTTTGGCTAATTTCTTCTTTAGCCTTTATGATTCAAGTTAAGCATCATCTTATTCAAAATATTTCTTCAAGACTCACAAGACTGGATTAAGGTCCTTTTTTGGGCATCCATAATATTCAGTGCATATCTTCATGGGTGACCTAATGGCATTGTTGTATAATTATTTGTCTCTTCTTTCCCTACCATGAGAGACACTGATCCCTCTTCAGGAATGAAAAACATATTCCCTCAGATGCTGAAAGTGCCACTGGAGACAGCCCTTTGATGTCAGCTCCCCGTGGTGATTGCCTTTGTTGCAAAGAGCTGCCTAAACCAAGTCAGGTCCCTTTTTCTGGGTGGTCAGCATCCAATGATTAACCAACACAGAGGTTAAAGGCTCAGCCCTTACACCTAGGTGGGTTAAAGTCTGATGCTTACAAGAACTTCAGAACTCTCTGCAGGGTCAACTGCGGCCTCCATTGATACTACATCCTAGCTTGACTTCTCCCTGTGCCTAATCCTGCTTCCTTCCTGCCTTTCTATGGGTGTTGGTTCCAGAACTCCCTAATTAATTCTCTGCATGTTGTTCTCCACCTCAGAATTGGCTTTTAGTGATCCCAAGGTGTGACACCTACCTTCACTTGATCTGAGAAAGTTGAGGACAGAGACAGTGCCTTATTCATCTTTGTATTTCTAGCACTCAGCAAGGAGTCTGGCACAGAGTGTGCTTTCAACCAGTGCTGGTGGGTATGTCTAATGAAATTCAAAGTAAGAGGGGCATTTGGTATAGTTCAAAAAATGAAGGGGACGTCAGGTTTCCTCTAGAAGGCATAAAGCTTTATCATACTGATATCTTTCACAATTAAATAGGGGAAGAGGCCTGCAGTTGGAGTTAACATATCTGGGTGCAAGTCTTGTTCTTCCCCTTACTTATGAAGTGTGTGCGTTGCTGGGTTCCAGCACCAAACAGAGGGCACACTCAAACGAGATGATTTGGGAATTTAATAAATAAAAGGACTACTTACAATGTAAAGGCCAAGTTCAAGGAAACAAACAGTGCAGTATTTGGGGCTATGAACATGTTACCATCTCTAGGTCTAAAGGGGAATGGTGAAGAGGGCTGAGTCTAGAAGGGAACTGTGGTTTGCTAGGGGAATGCAGCTTGTTCACTGAGACTTGGTAAGAAGGGAGTAGGGGAAATAAAGGCCCAGGGCTTATTCTCCACTGTCCTCCCCTCTCCTGCCAGTGTCTACCATTGGCCAAGCCCAGTGAGAAGCCAGAAGCCCAGGGGCTTCTTGCTGCAGGCCAGTGGCTTCACAGGAACAGAGGACAGAGAAGGGGGAGAGGGTGAAGGGAGGATAATGGGTCTGGAGTGACAAACAGAAGACACCCAGCACAGGGACCACACAGGCTCAAGAGTTTAACTAATTTGCCTTTTAATTAGGGAAGGGAGCTCCAGCTAGACCACTGGATGTGTAAGATACATAAACATGTTTTGTTAACTGTAAACTGAAATACCTATATTACATATGGTTTAATTGAAAATATTCACTTATTGTTTCCAAGAGCAGGACTTCATACAATCCAAATCTAGGAAGAGTTGCATCACACAGTGCTACTGATTCAGTAGCAGGAAATCACTCCAATGCCTGCTGGCTATACTGCATTTTGATTCATGGGGACTGGGGTTTGGAAAGGCCAATTTTCTGAATCATGACCTTGTGCCCCGAAATTTTAGTTCTTCTTCGGTTCATACATAAGCATGTAGTACATTTTCTTCTGTGAGGGGCTTCAGAATTATGAGCCACTAAATGCTGCTGGTAGAGTTCAGCATTATTTGGGAGAATGGTGTCTTTGATTTATTTGCTCAATATTCATTAAAATAATCTATATCATAACTTCTCTAACTCCTGCCATAGCTTTCATCCCCATCCAGTGGAAAATGGTAGGATTTCAAATCTTCTGGAGTAAAGAAAATGTGTCCAGACTCAATATCATTTGTGGGAAATGAATTCATAACAGTTGAATTTTGTTTTTAAAAACTACAATTCTTTCATTAAAATTTTTTTTATTATTTAAAAAATTTTATTGTATTATTTTGTTTGTGTATATATGTGTGTGTATGAGACTGAAGAGTTTGAATTTCTTGTGTCCAAAGCAAAGGGCATTATGGAATGTGTGCTTGTAAAGCAGCTTCAGTGTCACTGTTTAATTTCCTTCTCTCTGTCTCTCTCCCCTCTCTCCTCTCCTTATTTCTTGCACACATTCATGCATGCAGTCACTTCATACATGTTTACTGAATACTTGCTGTGGACCAGTCACTCTTCTAGGCAGTACAGACACAGAAATGAACAAACTGTGAAAAACTGCTGCTTATATTCTAGTGGGGGGCAGACAATAAACAAGATATGTAAGTAAAATATATAGTATTTTAGGTATTGGTTTGGGTGTTGTTGCTTGGGAGAAAAATCAATTAAGAAAGGAAATAGGGGGAGTTGAACTGCAATTTTCAAAGAGTGATCAACATAAAATGAAGTTATACTTTGTATCACAAGCAAACAATTTTGGCTGTAAATCCTCTAACGTAAAGACTGGAAAATTCAGTGAGATTCTCTGTGTCCTACATTTTTCACCTGTGAAGTAACAGAGATGGAATGGGGGCAAAGAACATAGAAATGTTCTAACTTTAGGGAAACTATTTGGTATAATGGCTCCCCTGCTACCACCTTGGTCTGAACCACCATCATGTCTTGTCTGGTTTATTACAATAAACACCTCATGGCCTCCCAGCTCCTAACTCTACACACATTAGCTAGAGTGAAGTTTTAAAAAGTCAGATCTTGTCACTCTTTTGTTCAAACCCTGCACTGGCTCCCAATCCATACAGGTCCCAATCCATACAGAGAAACTGCTAAAGTTTTAAAGTTTTAAGCAAATACAGATCCCAATCCACACAGAGAAACTGCTAAAGTCCTTACAGCGGCCTTCAAGGACCACTTTGATCTTTCCTATAGTTTCTTCCCTCACTCACCCTCCTCTGGCCACAATGGCATCTTCATTCTTTCTTTAATACCAAGAATTTTCTGCCTTTTAGGTCTTTGCTTTATCTTCCTCTCTCTGGAATGCTTTCCCCAACTTATCCACTTCACCAACTCCCTCAAGTCTGCTCAGTGAGGCCTATGTAAACTCCCTAATGAAACTTCTCAACCTTTCTCCTTTACCATTGGCACCCCTGACCCCTATCTCTTGCCCTACTTTCTTATTTCCATGGTACTCATCACTTTTACACATTCGATAACATTTACTAAACAATTGACTCATTATATTTATGTGTGTCTCCAACTGCTAGAAATAACTCCATGAGGGCAGTCCATGTGCCAAAAACAATGCCTGGTCTAGAGCAGAAACTCAATAAGCATTTGTTTAGAAATAATAGCTTCTCATGTACATGTCTGTGCACATACATGTGCACCCCCCCCCCAATATATACTTTTCCTATATTCTCATTTTCTCTCACACTGTCCTTGGTCTAAAACACTTTCCCACACACTTTTTGGTCATATATCTTGCTGCTATGGGCTGAATGCTTGTGTCTCTCTGCCAGATTCATATGCTGAAGCCCTAACACCCAGTGTGGCTATATTTGGAGATGGGGCCTGGAAGGAAGTATTTAAGGTAATTATTAGTAATTACATACTTAAATGAGGTACTAAAGGTGGGACACTGATCCTATAGTATTAGTCCTTTTAAGAAGAGATGAGAGAGAACTTGCTCTCTTTCTCTATCCTTGCTCATGTACTGAGGAAAGTCCATGTGAGCACACACTGAGAAGGCAGTTATGTATAAGTCAGGAAGAGAGTTCTCACCAGGAACTAAGTCAGCCAGCACCTTGATCTTAGACTTCTAGCTTTCAGATCAGTGAGAAATAAATTCTTGTTATTTAAGCCTCCCAGTAGCTGGTGTTTTGTTATGGCAGTCCTAACAGAATAATACACCTACCCATGTGTTTAGACTCATCTTAAATCTCTCCTCCTCCATTAAGTCATTGCCAAACATATAAGTCCATAAGGACATCCATTTACTGACTTTTGATAGCATTTTTAGGTAAATGACAGTTTTTAGAGTTTGATTATAGTTTGCATTGACTTGTTCTTTGTTTTATGTAGGTGCTTCTGGTCTCCCACATCAAGTATAAGCTACTTTATGAGGGCAGAGGCTGAAGCAAATACAGGTCCCTGGTGCCAAGTTCCCTCTGAGGAAAGCAACTGCATCTTATCCACAGAGAGGATTATAGGATTATTTTATTGCCCAAGGTCACACAAATGGTTCTGAAGCAGAACTGGATTCAGTTCTCATAAAACCCAGATCAGCATTCATTTTTGATAGGTGTTGAATTCATAGATAAATGAAGGCTTTATAAAATATGTTTATGACAAAATGTAGTTTCTAAGGACACCAAAGCATGTCTTCCTGACACCAAACTAAGGAATAAGAAGCAGGGTGCCAGAAATGAAATCTTGGATCTCATCTCAGCTCTCAATTATCTGTAACATTGTGTACCCTCACCTTCATGCTGTGTGGGCAAGCTAGTCAGTGACAGTGGGGCTGAAATAATGAGGAATAATAGAAAACTAAGGGAAGGGGCATGAACTATGTATTCAATGATCAAGCAGGCAGGCAACTGAAAGGGATAAGAGGATAAACACATTTACATAATTATCCTTGTGGAAAAAAATAAGGAACAACTCTTTGGTGTATCAGATTATGGGAAAGGGGAGGCTGCTATACTGACTTAAATAGGAGCTTCCACAGACTTTGGAGACATTATACGTATACTTTCCCATGTTATACATTTCTACAAACTAACAAACTATTTCTAATTAAAATGGGATTTCAAAAATTCCTTCTCCTAAGTTACCATAGCATGTTTGGTGGTTGGGTTCCCAGATTAGCCTGCAAAGGTCTTTTTGACATGAAATATTGCAACTTTTGTGTAAAAATGACAACTTGAAAATAACATAATTTACTGCTGATGGTTAAGTTAAAGATATTTAATTTGAGAAGGAGGAGAAAGTGGATACACATTCCTGTAGAATTCTGGAGGAATTTTGGGGGTCTTTCAATCTTTGAATAGTGCTGTTTATTCTGTTTATTTTTACTTGTAAAGGCACAACTTTTGTTTTCTTTAATAGGCATCTGCTTAAGTACTACTTTTTTCACATTTAGAACAGGAAAAATAAGAACGAATAAAAAATAAGCCAGACATTTTTATTGGGAAAGCAAGAAGAAGCAAAGAAAGGGGGTTAGAGAAAGTGTGACAGAATGTTCAAAAGACAGCATGCTTGATGAGTGGGCTGGAGGTGTGTAAAAGAAAGGCAGGGGTTGGGTGTGTGGATAATCTAGTGCAAATTGATGGAAAGAGTGAGGTTTTGGAGTCCACCTTGATGTGGACTTGCATTCTGGACAAACTGAATTCTGGATAAATTTCTCCCTTAATTTCCTCATATGTAAAATGAGGAAAGTCTTTGCCTCCTAAAATCGGTGTGAGGATTAAATGAGAGAATGTAGCTACGACCAAGAGTAAAGGAATCCAAAGATAAGAGTCATCGGTAAGAGTGCTGCTGCAGCCCAGTGGGGTGGCAGTGTGCACATAGGCAATAGGGACAGAGCACTGGCTGTTATTGTCTGGAATGCACTAGAGCAGGAAGGTAAGATGGGAAAGGGCACGGTAGGAGCACTAAGGGAGGAGCAAAGCGTGTGCATGTTCAGCCTATTCTTCTATGCCCCCAGTGGAGGGAATAAATGCATAATGTAACATATTATACTGTGCTCTGTTCTGCAGTGGAATTTTGTATAGCCTCAATTCTTTTTTTTTTTTTTTTCATTGAAAAAGTAGCACAGTATCTCTGGGGTCTTTATCTGTAAGCACTATTGGGTTGCTTGTGAATGTTAAAAAGAAATGAAGGTTATAGCCTCAGGGCACTATCTCTGAGTAGCCTTGTGCTGTGGAGGAACAATAGGAGCATTGCTCTGTAAAGCACTGTGTCTATTTATTATTTCCCTTGGAGACTGTTAGAAGGCAACCAAGTCACAGTAAGGTTGCAATAAACAGTAAGAACCTTTTCACATCTTTCCTAGGACTGACTTCCCTCTTTGCTTTGTGTCTAGCTTGGCCAATCCACAGCCTTGCCTTCCCAGGATGACTTTTTCATCTCTCTTTTCTTTTACAACAGGGATTCTCTGTTCGGCTTTAGTGGGCTTTTAGTCCGGGTGGGCTTCCATACCTGGTGCCCCCTTGAGTCCAATTTCTCATTTAGGTGGCTCTTTTCTTACACCTGTACCTGTGGAAACCTCTTTGTAGTCCTCTTTACCTCGTACTGCCCAAATTCCCTAAATAATCTCAGGGAGCCAGTTGCATTCAAGGAAGGATGGGCTTATTGGTTAGCTACTTAGATTTTCAAGAAGTAATTGTAGGTAACTGTGCAATTGTTTTAAAACTTCATTGAAAAAAAAAAAACCCTGCAGATTCACTATATGACAAGTCAATCTTCCAATTTTCTGCAGAAGCCAAAATTTATGGGAAAGAATGGAGAATTGGTTTGAGATTTGGTGGTGTTACCAGCACTCTCTGTCCTGGGAAGGGAAAAACAAATCAAAGGATGAGGGACCTGAAGGGACTTTGCAGGCCCCAGGAAACTGCCTAGGGGCCTAGAGTCATGACAATCTTCCCACTCTTATGGATGCCCCACAGTCCAAGACATGACCTAGATATATTGTTTCCAGGCAAAGAAAACTCCACTGGGGTATTGAACAGAATATTCTAAGAATCTTTTAAATCAACAGCTCTGCTGCTTGACCATGAGGAATGTGCCCTCCCTGGGGATGCCTGGAGGAGACGGAATGTGCACCAACAGTGATGCCTTACCTCATCCTCCTCCAGTCTCTGTGGGCCCTTGTTCTGCAACATGATAGCTAGACCTCCCTGCCCTATGCATCTGCACTCTGGGCAAAACTGTGAAGTGGATTAGATTTGCCTTTCAGTTCATCCATTTCATCCTTATGACACTTTATACCCTCATGCTGCCCCCTGGCTGTTCAAAACTTATTTGGGGAGATGCAGTATATATTAAAGTTTGCAAAAATAGATAGCCTATTTATAGATGTTTTATCTCAAGAGTTTTTTACATTTTTATTTAGAACTAATTACCAACATTTGAAATTTGAAAAACAAAATCCCAGATTCTCAGCTTTTCATGAAATAATTCCAAATTTCTAGTCTCAACAGACCACATTTCCTCATGTCATAAAGCTATCCCCTTTAGATGGAGTTTGGGCTCTTAATTTTGCTACAGTCTTCACCTCTCCCTTTTAATTTAAATTGATTTGTTTCACTCAATCTAAAAAATGTATGGGCTCATAAATATTGTGGTTTGCTACTTCCCAGTGTAGGAATATAGGTAAGCAATACAGGCATTCATTAGATTTGAACCCCAGCCTGTGTGATGGAGGGCACATTACTTAACTCTAGACATCTTTTTCTCATCTGTGAAATGGGGATAATAACGCTTCTTTCATAAGTTATCATGGGGAGTATATAAAATGATTTCTACTGTATGCCTACTACATGCCTACTCATAGAAAACTCTCAATTAAGGATGGCTATTTGGGGGAATTTCTCTCAAAAAGTATTTACTGTATTACACTTTCCCTAACCTTTTACCTCAATTCTCCTCTCTCTATGCTTGTTTCCAACTCTTACAAACAAGCAAGCAAGCAAGCAAACAAACAAACATTTTTGCCACTCATTCATCAAATATGGATTTAAATATCAACTAAGTGCCAGCCAACATGTTAGGTACTGGAAAAAGCAGGGTGCAGGAAGATATATTTCCAAAATAAGACACAGTCCTATGTCCCAAGGAATTCATGGCCTATTATACAATAATGTTACACTGTAATTAGTGCTACAATTGAGCTATACATTAGGCCATGATAACATCAAGGAAGGCACAGCAGTAAACACAATTGAAATAATCACTTCCATTTGCAGTCTTACAAATGGAAGTGCTCATAACCAGGCTCTCCCAAAAACAGAAATAAAAGCCCCTTGTAGTATTTGCCAATTTCCATGGTGTAAATACTCCCACCATGGCTGATCTCAAGCGATCAATAACTAGCAACTAGCTCTTGTGAGCCAGTAGGAGTAGGTCCCAGGACATGTTGTTTATACAGAACTTTCACCATACAAAGCCCCTTCTTGTGTCCTCTAAGCAGGCACAGTTTGGATTATTACCCATTTCAGAAAGAGAAATGAGGCCCAGAGAGTCCTGTAATTTTCCCAAGATCATAGAGATAGTAAATACAGTGTCAGAGAAGAAGGTTTTTGACTCATGTCCAGAATTTTTGCTAACATACTGTCTTGCACAGTATCCCTTCAACTTTTTCAGACATTCAAAGATTAAAAAAAATTTACTACTTATCCACCATGTCAGGAAGTTAAAACAGAATGTATTCCACTAAAATGTAGGAGTAACTAAGAGGAAGAACATTATTCAGGGAATAGGGATCCTACACAAGAAAGAGGTGAAGGTAATCCCAAGGATGGTGAAGAGAGTGATGTACCAAGAAGTCGTCTTATAGGAATAGCCTTGTATCAGGCCTAATGTTCAACAATCCAGATTAGAGCATGTCAGAGGCTTTGAGGGAGATTTTTTCTTTTTTTTAATATGAAATTTATTATCAAATTGGTTTCCATACAACACCCAGTGCTCATTCCAGCAGGTGCCCTCCTCAATACCCATCATCCACCCTCCTCTCCTTCCCACCCCTCATCAACCCTCAGTTTGTTCTCAGTTTTTAACAGTCTCTTATGGTTTGGCTCCCTCCCTCTCTAACTTTTTTTTTCCCTTCCCCTCCCCCATGGTCTTCTGTTAAGTAACTCAGGATCCACATAAGAGTGACAACATATGGTATCTGTCTTTCTCTGTAGGACTTATTTCACTTAGCATAACACTCTCCAGTTCCATCCACGTTGCTACAAAGGGCCATATTTCATTCTTTCTCATTGCCAAGTAGTATTCCATTGTATACTTCCAAGTAGTATTCCATTGTAGTATTCCATTGGCTGAGGTCAGAGAGGTTTTTTCCTGCTTTCTCCTCTAGGGTTTTGAAGGTTTCCTATCTCACATTCAGGTCCTTTATCCATTTTGAGTTTATTTTTTGTGAATGGTGTAAGAAAGTGGTCTAGTTTCAATCTTCTGCATGTTGCTGTCCAGTTCTCCCAGCACCATTTGTTAAAGAGACTGTCTTTTTTCCATTGGATATTCTTTCCTGCTTTGTCAAAGATTAGTTGGCCATACTTTTGTGGGTCTAATTCTGGAGTCTATATTCTATTCCATTGGTCTATGTGTCTGTTTTTGTGCCAGTACCATGCTGTCTTGATGATGACAGCTTTGTAGTAGAGGCTAAAGTCTGGGATTGTGATGCCTCCCGCTTTGGTCTTCTTCTTCAATATTACTTTGGCTATTTGGGGTCTTTTGTGGTTCCATACACATTTTAGGATTGCTTGTTCTAGCTTCGAGAAGAATGCTGGTGCAATTTTGATTGGGATTGCATTGAATGTGTAGATAGCTTTGGGTAGTATTGACATTTTAACAATATTTATTCTTCCAATCCATGAGCATGGAATGTTTTTCCATTTCTTTATATCTTCTTCAATTTCCTTCATAAGGTTTCTATAGTTTTTAGCATACAGATCTTTTACATCTTTGGTTAGGTTTATTCCTAGGTATTTTATGATTCTTGGTGCAATTGTAAATGGCATCAGTTTCTTTATTTGTCTTTCTGTTGCTTCATTATAAGTGTATAAAAATGCAACTGATTTCTGTACATTGATTTTGCATCCTGCGACTGTGCTAAATTCATGTATCAGTTCTAGGAGACTTTTGGTGGGGTCTATCGGGTTTTCCATGCATAATATCATGTCATCTGCAAAAAGTGAAAGCTTGACTTCATCTTTGCCAATTTTGATGCCTTTGATTTCCTTTTGTTGTCTGATTGCTGATGCTAGAACTTCCAACCCTATGTTAAACAACAGTGGTGACAGTGGACATCCTTGTCACGTCCCTGATCTCAGGGGGAAAGCTCTCAGTTTTTCCCCTTTGAGGATGATATTAGCTGTGGGCTTTTCATAAATGGCTTTTATGATGTTTAAGTATGTTCCTTCTATCCCAACTTTATCGAGGGTTTTTTTTTTTTAAGAAAGGATGCTGAATTTTGTCAAATGCTTTTTCTGCATTGATTGACAGGATCATATGGTTCTTATCTTTTCTTTTATTAATGTGATGTATCACATTGATTCATTTGCAAATACTGGCAGCCCTGCAGCCCAGGAATGAATCCCACTTGGTCATGGTGAATAATTCTTTTTATATGCTGTTGAATTCAATTTGCTAGTATCTTGTTGAGAATTTTTGCATCCATATTCATCAGGGATATTGGCCTGTATTTCTCTTTTTTTGCTGGGTCTCTGTCTGGTTTAGGAATCAAAGTAATGCTGGCTTCACAGAATGAGTCTGGAAGTTTTCCTTCCCTTTCTATTTTTTGGAACAGCTTGAGAAGAATAGGTATTATCTCTGCTTTAAATGTCTGATAGAATTCCCCAGGGAAGCCATCAGGTCCTGGACTCTTATTTGTTGGGAGATTTTTGATAACTGATTCAATTTCTTCGCTGGTTATGGGTCTGTTCAAGTTTTCTATTTCTTCCTATTTGAGTTTTTGAAAGTGTGTGGGAGCTTAGGCATTTGTCCATTTCTTCCAGGTTGTCCAGTTTGTTGGCATATAATTTTTCATAGTATTCCCTGATAATTGCTTGTATTTCTGAGGGATTGGTTGTAATAATTCCATTTTCATTCATGATTTTATCTGCTTGGGTCCTCTCTCTTTTCTTTTTGAGAAGCCTGGCTAGAGGTTTATCAATTTTGTTTACTTTTTCAAAAAACCAACTCTTGGTTTCGTTGATCTGCTCTACAGTTTTTTTAGATTCTATATTGTTTATTTCTGCTCTGATCTTTATTATTTATCTTCTTCTGCCGTGTTTGGGGTGTCTTTGCTGTTCTGCTTCTATTTCCTTTAGGTGTGCTGTTAGATTTTGTATTTGGGATTTTTCTTTTTTCTTGAGATAAGCCTGGATTGAAATGTATTTTCCTCTCAGGACTGCCTTCGCTGCATCCCAAAGCATTTGCATTGTTGTATTTTCATTTTCATTTTTTTCCATATATATTTTTATTTTCTTCTCTAATTGCCTGGTTGACCCAGTCATTCATTAGTAGGTTGTTCCTTAACCTCCATGCTTTTGGAGGTTTTCCAGACTTTTTCCTGTGGTTGATTTCAAGCTTCATAGCATTGTGGTCTGAAAGTATGCATGGTATGATTTCAATTCTTGTATACTTATGAAGGGCTGTTTTGTGACCCAGTATGTGATCTGTCTTGGAGAATGTTCCATGTGCACTCCAGAAGAAAGTATATTCTGTTGCTTTGGGATGCAGAGTTCTAAATATATCTGTCAAGTCCAACTGATCCAATGTGTCATTCAGGGCCCTTGTTTCTTTATTGACCGTGTGTCTAGATGATCTATCCATTTCTGTAAGTGGAGTGTTGAAGTCCCCTGCAATTACCACATTCTTATCAATAAGGTTGCTTATGTTTGTGAGTAATTGTTTTATATATTTGGGGGCTCTGGTATTTGGCGCATAGACATTTATAATTGTTAGCTCTTCCTGATGGATAGACCCTGTGATTATTATATAATGCCCTTCTTCATCTCTTGTTACAGCCTTTAAATTTAAAGTCTAGTTTGTCTGATATAAGTATGGCTACTCCAGCTTTCTTTTGACTTCCAGTAGCATGATAGATAGTTCTCCATCCCCTCACTTTCAGTCTGAAGGTGTCCTCAGGTCTAAAATGAGTCTCTTGTAGACAGCAAATAGATGGGTCTTGTTTTTTCATCCATTCTGATACCCTAAGTCTTTTGGCTGGAGCATTTAGTCCATTTACATTTAGTGTTATTATAGAAAGATATGGGTTTAGAGTCATTGTGATGTCTGTAGGTTTCATGCTTGTAGTGATGTCTCTGGTACTTTGTGGTCCTTGCAACATTTCACTCACAGAATCCCCCTTAGGATCTCTTGTCAGGCTGGTTTAGTGGTGATGAATTCCTTCAGTTTTTGTTTGTTTGGGAAGACCTATATCTCTCCTTCTATTCTGAATGACAGACTTGCTGGATAAAGGATTCTCAGCTGTATATTTTTCTGTTCATCACATTGAAGATTTCCTGCCATTCTTTTCTGGGCTGCCAAGTTTCAGTAGATAGGTGCTACTATCCTTATGTGTCTACCTTTGTATGTTAGGGCCTGTTTATCCCTAGTTGCTTTCAGAATTCTCTCTTTATCCTTGTATTTCGCCAGTTTCACTATGATATGTCATGCAGAAGATCAATTCAAGTTACGTCTGAAGGGAGTTCTCTGTGCCTCTTGGATTTCAATGCCTTTTTCCTTCCCCAGATCAGGGAAGTTCTCAGCTATGATTTGTTCAAGTACACCTTCAGGCCCTTTCTCTCACTCTTCTTCCTCTGGAATTCCTATGATACGGAAATTGTTCCGTTTGATTTCATCACTTAGTTCTCTAATTCTCCCCTCATACTCCAGGATTTTTTTTTTATCTCTCTTTTTCTCAGCTTCCTTTTTTTCCATAATTTTATCTTCTAATTCACCTATTCTCTCCTTTGCCTCTTCAATCTGTGCTATGGCCACCTCCATTTTATTTTGCACCTCATTTATAGAATTTTTTTAGCTCCTCATGACTATTTCTTAGTCCCTTGATCACTGTAGCAATAGATTATCTGCTGTCCTCTATGCTTTTTTCAAGTCCAGCAATTAATTTTATGACTATTATTCTAAATTCTTGTTCTGTTATATTGCTTAAATCATTTTTGATCAATTTGTTAGCTGTCGCTACTTCCTGGAGTTTCTTTTGAGGAGAGTTCTTCTGTTTCGTCATTTTGGGTAGTCCCTGAGGTGGCTCCAAACTATAGGGCACTTCCCCTGTGCTGTCTGGAGTAACTTGTGTTGCTGGGTGGGGCCACAGTCAGACCCGATGTCTGCCTCCAGCCCACCACTGGGACCACAATCAGACAGGTGTTTACCTTATCTTCCCCTGTTCCAGGGGCAGGACTCACTGTGGAGTTGTGTGGCTCCTGCCTGGGCTACTTGCACACTGCCAGGCTTGTGGTGCTTCCGCAGGGTGCAGGGGTGGTAGGGGCAGGCTTAGTTCACTTTGTGGTTGGTGGTCCCCTGTGGGAGGGGCCCTGCAGCACTGGGAGGGAGGCAGACCCGTTGGAGGGATGGATCCACAGAAGCACAGTGTTGAGTGTTTGCACGGTGGAAGCAAATTCAGTGACAGGAACTGGTTCCTTTTGGGATTTTGGCTGGGGGATGGGAGAGGGATATAGTGCTTGCTAGCACCTTTGTTCCCTGCTGAGCTGAACTCTGTCTTCCGGGGCTCAGCAACTCTCCTTCCTGGTGTCCTCTTGCCCTCCCCCACTCTCTGAGAACAGAGCTGTTGACTTTTAATATTCCAGATGTTAAGTCCCGCTGGCTGTGAGAACTCATGCAGTCTGGCCCCTCTGCTTTTGCAAGCCAGACTGGGGGGCTCTGCCTTGCCAGGTGGGTTGCCCCTCCACCTCTCGGCTCCCTTCCACCAGTCCCTGTAGCACGCACTGCCTCTCTGCCCTTCCTAACCTCTTCCATGGGCCTCTTGTCTATGCTTGGCTATGGAGAGTCCATTCTGCTAGTCTTCTGGCAGTTTTCTGGGTTATTTAGGCAGATGTGGGTGGAATCTAAGCAATTAGCAGAGCGAGGTGAGCCCAGTGTCCTCCTATGCTGCCATCTTCCCTCAGCATCTTATCAAACATTTAAAAAGAATCAATACCAACCCTTATCAAGATCTTCCAAAAAATCAAAAAGAAGGGAACATTCCCAAACTCATTTTATGAGTCAGCATTATTCTTATGCTAAAGCCAGAAAAGACAGTAGTAGAAAAATCTATAAACTAATATCTTTGATGAATATAGATACAAAAATTCTCAATAAAATACTAGCACTGGGTTTAGCAGCACATTAAAAGGATCATTCACCATGAGCCAGTGAGATTTATCTTGGGGATGTAGGGGATGGTTCAACATACTCAAATCAATCAATGTGGTATATCACATTAATAGAATGAAAGAAAAAAATCGTGTGATCATCTCAAAAGATGACGAAAAAACATTTGACAAAATTCAATAGCTATTCATGATAAAAACTCTTAGCAAATTATGTATAGAAAGAACATATCTCAACAGAATAATGGCCATATATGACAAACACACAGCTGACATCACACTGAATGGTGAAAGGTTGAAAGTTTTTCCTCCCAAATCAGGAAGAAGATAAGAATGGCCACTCTCCCCACTCATATTCAAAATAGTACTGAAAGTCCTAGCTAGAGAAACCGGGCAAAAAAGAAAAATAAAAGGTATCAGAATTGGAAAGGAAGAAGTAATATTGTTAAAATGTCAATACTACCAAAAGCCATCTATAGATTCAATGTAATCTCTATCAAGATTCCAGTGGCATTTTTACAGAAGTAGAAAAAACACTCCTAAAATTTGTGTGGAACACAAAAGACCCTGAATAGACAAATAAATCCTGAGAAAGAAGAACAAAGCAACAGGCATCACACTTCCTGATTGCAAACTATATTAAAGCTATGGTCATGAAAACAGTATGGTACTGGAATAAAAAACAGACATATAGATCAGTGGAACAGAACTGGGAGCCCAAAATAAACTCATGCATAGATGGTCAACTAATTATTTGAATAATCAATGGAGAAAAAACAATATATTCAATAAATGGTGTTGGGATAATCAGATATTTACTTGTAAAAGAATAAAACTGGATCATATCTTGTACCACTTACAAAAGTTAACTCAAAATGTATTGAGAACTTAACTGTAACACCTGAAATTATGAAACTCCTAGAAGAAAACATAAGAACAAAGCTCCTTGATGTGGGTCTCTTGGTAATAATTTTTTGAATGTAATACCTCAAGCACAAGCCAAAAAAAAAAAAAAAATGAACCAGTGGGACTACATTAAACTAAAAAGCTTCTGCACAGCAAAAGAAACTATCAACAAAGTGAAGACAACTTGTTTAGTGGGAAAAAAATATCTGCAAACTATATATCTTATAAGGGGTTAATATCCAAAATATAGAAGGAACTCATATAACTCAATAGCAACCCCACCAAATAACCCAGTTAAAAATGGGAAAAGAGGGGTGCCTGGGTGGTTCAGTCAGTTAAGTGTCTGACTCTTGATTTCAGTCCAGGTCATGAATTTATGGTTTGTGAGATTGAGCCCTGCATCGGGCTCTGTGCTGACAGCATGGAGCCTGAATGGGATTCTCTCTCTCTCTCTGCACCTCCTCCACTTGCTTGCATTCTCTCTCTCTTTCTCTCTTCCTCTCTCTCTCTCTCTCTCTAAATAAATAAATAAATAAACATTAAAAAAATGCAGGCAAAGGACCTGAACAGACATTTCTACAAAGAAGATATACAAAAGGTATATGAAGAGATGATCAACATCACTAATCATTATAAAAATGCAAATTTAAACCACAATGAGATTACCTCACACCTGTTAGTCTGGCCATCATCAAAAAGACATAAGATAATAAATGTTGGTGTGGATATGGAGAAAAGGGAACAATTGTGCACTGTTGGTATAATTGGTAGAGCCACAATAGAAAACAGTATGGAGGATCCTCAAAAAATTAAAAATAGAACTAACATATGATCCAGCAATTCCACTTCTGGGGATATATCCAAAAGTAACAAAACCACTAACTTGAAAAGATATCTGCACTTCCATGTTCATTACAGCATCCTTTACAATTGCCAAGATACAGAAACAAGTGTCCATCAATGGAGGAATGGATCAAGAAGTTGTGATATGTATATCACATATATATGATATATATAAAAAATGAGGAAATCCTACCATTTGCAACAACATGGACAGTCCTTGGCATTATGCTAAATGAAAAAAGCCAGACAAAAACAAGTACTGTATTATCTCACTTATATGTGGAATCATAAAACAAAAACAAAAAAACAAAATTAGTAAAAGAGATCAGACTTGTGGTTATCAAAGGCAGAGGGTGGGTAAAGGGAGAATTGGAGGAAGGTGGTCATAAGGTACAAACTTCCAGTTATAAGATAAGTAAGTATGAGGGATGTAATGTACAACATGATAACTATAGCTAATACTGCTGTATTATATATGGGAATATTATTAAGAGAGTTCTCATCACAAGAGGAAAAATTTTTACTTTTTTTCTCTTATTATTGTACCTATCTGAGAAGATAGATATTAGCTGAATCTATTGTGGTAATCATTTCACAGTATATGAAAATCAAACTACTATGTTGTATTCTGTAAAACTATACAGTGATATATGTTAATTATTTCTCAATAAAACTGGAAAAATTAAAAGGCCAAGAAAAAAAAAAGAATAAGACATAGGAGAGGAAGATAGCAGTGGACTAGGAGAACTCTTAAAAACAGCTAGATAATCATCAAATCATTCTAAATACCCCAGAAATTGATATGAAGACTGACAGGACAAACTCCACAACTAAAGGGAGACAAGAGGCCACACCAAGAAGGTAGGAAGTGCAGAGATGTGGTTTAGGGAAAAAATGGATCATGGGTGCTGCAGAGGGGAGAGGGCTGTGGTCTTGGAGAAGGAAGGGAGAGAGAGGGAGAGAGGGAGATAGAGAGGGATAGAGGGAGAGAGAGAGGCAAAGAGACAGAGAGAGACAGAGAGAAGCATATTGGGGGAATGCACAAGGAGAATGTTTCCCCAAAGCCATTGGTTTGGAAAATGACAGCGGATGAATTTTGTGAGTTCTTGCAATGAGTGGGGCTTTAAGCCTGGAGTTTTAAAGATCAGTAGGCATGGCTGGGATAGAGCCTGGAGGGAACTGCACTGTGCCTGGAGAGAAGGCAGGCAAAAATCCTGGGAACAGACAGCATGGAAACAGTGATGTTTCCATGGGGCACACTATGGGGAGATTACAGCTCTTCTTAGAGTACATCTCTGAGAGGCAGTGTTCATGGAGAAGCTTCTCTGGGAACAAAGGCACTGGCCAGAGCCATTTCCCTCCTCCACCCTCAGTATAAATACATAGCCACTTGTGGGAAGCAGCTCAGTGCAGATACTGACCGCCTAACTTGCTAAGTCCCATCTTTCTGTACTCTGGCAGGACTGTCCTTCTGAGTCAAGGGTACTTCAGTCTAAGTTCAGCAGGCTCCTCCCCCAGAAGACCAGCACAAAACTCTTTCCATACCACATCTCCCAAGTAAAGAATTCTACAGGGCCTCAGTTCTGGTGGAGTTGGTGTCAGGTCTCATTTCACAGACCAGAGAATACCTAGTTAAAACTCACCACATTCAGGCCAGGGACCAAACACTGCCCACAGCAGGCAAGGAGAACCTCTGCAGACGACTGGCCTGAAGGATGGGGCAGCCACAAGACAAAAGCATAGCACATGCAACACACACCAGAGACACTCCCTGAAGCTCCAGGCCCTGGGAACTACATGACTTCTTCTTCATAAGGACATTACTTTTAGGAGCAAGTGACATAACTGGCTTTTCTAACATGAAGAAGAAAGCAGAGACTTAGACAAAATTTCAAGATGGAGGAATTTATCCTAAATGAAAGAACAAGATAAGGTCATAGCCAGAGGTCTAAGTGAAACAGATATAAGTAACATTCCTGATGGAGAATTTAAAGCAACAATCATAAGAAAAGAAGACAACTGGGTTTGAGAAACGAATAGAAGACATCAGAGAGACCCTTACCACAGAGTTAAAAGAGTTAAAAAAGAGTTAAAAGAATCAATGAGAAATGAAGAATGCAACAAATGAGATTGTAAACAGGCTTTATGCAATGGACAGAAGGCTGGAAGAAGGAGAGCAATGAATTAGTGATATGGAACACAAAATGATGGAAAATAATGAAGCTGAAAAAAGAGAGAAAAAAATTATGGAACATGAGAACAGACTTAGGGGACTCAGTGACTCCATCAAATGTAATAACATTAATATAGGAGTCCCAGAAGAAGGAGAAAAGGAAAAGGGGGCAGAAAATTTATTTCAAGGAATAATAGCAGAAAACTTCCCTAATCTGGGAAAGGAAACAGACATCCAGATCCAGGAGACACAGAGAAGTCCCATCAAAATCAATAAAAGCAGGCCAACACCAAGACATATCGCAGTTAAATTTGCAAAAGATAGTGATAAACAAACAATCTTAAAAGCAACAAGAAAAAAGAAGTTATAAGGGAAAACCCATAAGTCTAGCTGCACTTTTCTCAACAGAAATTTGTCAAGCCAGAGGGAGTGGCATCATGTATTCAAAGTGCTAAAGGGGAAAAATTTGCAACCAAGAATACTCTATTCAGCAAGGCTATTATTCAGAATAGAAAGAGAGAGAAAGAGTTTCCCAGACAAACAAAAACTAAAAGAATTTGTGATCACTAAAGCAGCCCTGCCAGAAATATGAAAGGGACTCTTTAGATGCAAAGGAGAAACTAAAAGTGACAAAGATGAGAAAGGATCAGAGAGGATCTCCAGAAACAGTGACAAAGAAAGGAATAAAATGGCAATAAATACATAGCTATCAATAGTTACTTTGAATGTAAATGGACTAAATGCACCATCAAAAGACATAGGGTGTCAGAATGGATAAAAAACCAAGACCCATCTTATGCTGCCTACAAGACTTATTTTAGACCTAAAGACACCTGAAGATTGAAAGTGAGGGGGTGTAGAAACATGTCAAAAGGAAGCCAGAGTAGCAATAGTTATATTGGACAAACTAGACTCTAAAACAAAGACTGTAGGGTGCCTGAGTGGCTCAGCTGGTTAAGTGTCCAACTCTTGATTTCAGCTCACATCATGATCTCATGGTTTGTAAGACTGAGCCCCACATCAGGCTTTGTGCTGACAGGTTTTGTGCAGAGCCTGCTTGGTATTCTATCTCTCTCTCCTCCCACCTTTGCTCTCTCTTTCTCAAAAATAAATAAACATTAAAAAATATGTACCAGGCACATCTTAAACTGTTTAAAAATAAAACAAAGACTGTAAAAAGACAAAGGAGGGCATTATATAATCATAAGGGGACAATCCAACAAGAATATATAACAATTGTAAATATTTATGCACCCAACAGGGAAGAACCCAAATATATAACAGAACTAATAAGTAACATAAAAGAACTAATTGATAAAACAATAATAGTAGGGGGCCTTAACACCCCACTTATATCAATGGACAGATTGTCTAAACAAAAAATAAACAAGGAAACAATGGTTTTGAATGACACACTGGACCAGATAGACTTAACAGATATATTCAGAACATTCCATCCTAAAACAGCAGAATATACATTCTTTGCAAGTGCACATGGAATATTGTCCAGAAAAGATCACATAATTAGGTCACAAAGTAGTCATCCACAAATACAAAAGGACTGAAATCATACCATGCAACTTTTCTTTTTTAAATTTTTTTTTTCTTCAACGTTTTTATTTATTTTTGGGACAGACAGAGACAGAGCATGAACGGGGGAGGGGCAGAGAGAGAGGGAGACACAGAATCGGAAACAGGCTCCAGGCTCCGAGCCATCAGCCCAGAGCCCGACGCGGGGCTCGAACTCACGGACCGCGAGATCGTGACCTGGCTGAAGTCGGACGGTTAACCGACTGCGCCACCCAGGCGCCCCTACCATGCAACTTTTCTGACCACAATGCTATGAAACTAGAAGTCAACCACAATAAAAAAAAAAATGGAAATCCTTCAAACACATAGAAGCTAAACAACATGCAACTAAACAATGAATGCATAAAAGAAAGTGGTCCAGTTTTATTCTTCTGTATGTTGCTGTACAGTTTTCCCAACACCATTTGCTGAAGAGAGTGTCTTTTTTTCATTAGATATTCTTTGCTGCTTTGTCCAAGATGAGTTGAATATATAGATGTGGGTCCAATTCTGGGTTTTCTATTCTGTTCCATTGATCTATGTGTCTGCTTTTGTGCCAATACTACACTGCCTTGATGACTACAGCTTTGTAATATAGCTTGAAATGTGGAATTGTGATGCCTCCAGAATTGCTTTGGCTATTTGGGATATTTTGTGGTTCCATACAACTTTTAGGATTATTCTACTTCCCTGAAAAATGCTGGTGTTATTTTGATAGAGATTGCCTTGAATGTGTAGATTGCTTTGGACAGTATAGACATTTTGACAATATATGTTCTTCCAATCCATGAATATAAATGCTTTTCCATCTCTTTGTGTCCTCTTCAATTTCTGTCATAAGTGTTTTATCATTTTCAGAGTACAGATCTTTTACCTATTTGGTTGGGCTTATTCCAGGGTATCTTATTGTTTCTGGTACAATTGCAAATGGGATCAATTCTTTGATTTTTTTTCCTGCTGCTTCATTATTGGTGTATAGGAATGCAACAGAATTATTTTATATACTGTGACTTTTCTGAATTCATGTATTATTTTTAGCAATTTTTTGGTGGAGTTTTTTGGGTTTTCTACATAGAGTAATCATGTCCACTGCAAATAGTGAAAGGTTGACTTCTTCCTTGCTAATTTGGATGCCTTTTGTTTCTTT
Source organism: Lynx rufus (assembly GCF_022079265.1). NCBI lineage: Eukaryota > Metazoa > Chordata > Mammalia > Carnivora > Felidae > Lynx > Lynx rufus. Next base: position 213,269,498 of record NW_025814823.1, on the reverse strand, counting down.
TTGTGGTCTTACTTTTGAGGCTAAGACTTTAGTACTATGTCAAATAGTGATGGTGAGAGTGGATATCCTCATCTTATTCCTGACCATAGGGGAAAGGCTCTCAGTTTTTCCCCATTGAGGATGATGTTAGCTGTGAGTCTTTTGTGGCCTTTATGATGCTGAGGTATGTTCCATCTATCCCTAGTTTTTTGAGGGTTTTTATCAAGAATGGATGTGGTATTTTGTTAAATGTTTTTTTCTGTGTCTATAGAGAGGGTCATATGGTTCTTATCCTTTCTTTTATTAATGTGGTGTATCACATTGATTGACTTGTGAATACTGAACTATGCCTGCAGCCAAGGAATAAATTCAATTTGATTGTGGTGAATAATTCTTTTTCTAAAAATGTTTATGTATTTTTAAGAGAGAGAGAGAAACAGAGCATGAGTGGGGGGAGGGCAGAGAGAGGGAGACATAATCTGAAGCAGGCCCTAGGCTCTGAGCTGTCAACATAGAGCCCAGCATAGGGCTCGAACTCCTGAACCATGAGATCATGACCGAAGCCAAAGTCAGATGCTTAACCGACTGAGCTACCCAGGTACTCTGTGAATAATTCTTTTAAGGTACTGTTGGATTTAATTTGCTAGTATCTTGAGATTTTTTGCATCCATGTTCATCAGAGATATTGGCCTGTAATTTTCCTTTTTAGTGGGGTCTTTGCTTGGTTTTGGAATCAAGATAATGCTGGCCTCATAAAAGAAGTTTGGAAGTTTTCCCTCCTTTTATATTTTTTGGAGCAGTTTGTGAAGAATAGGTATTAACTCTTCTTTAAATGTCTGGCAGAATTCCCCTGGGAATCCATGTGGCCCTGGACTTTGTTGTGATATTTTTGATAACTGATTCAATTTCTTTGCTGGTTATGGGTCTGTTCAAATTTTTTTATTTCTTCATGTTTCAGTTTTGGTAGTTTCTATGTTTCTAGGAATTTATCCATTCCAGTTTGCCCAAATTGTTGGCATATAATTGCTCATAATATTCTCTTAAAATTGTTGGTATTTCTGAAGTTTTGGTTATATCTCTCCTATCTCAGTAATGAGTTTATTTATTTGAGTCCTTTCTCTTTTCTTTTTGATAAGTCTAGGGGTTTATCAATTTTATTAATTCTTTCAAAGAACCAGCTCTTAGTTTTGTTGCTCTGTTCTGGATCATTGTTTCTATATCACTTATTTCTGCTCTAATCATAATTATTTCACTTCTTCTGCTGGCTTTAGGCTTTATTTTCTGTTCTAGCTTCTTTAGGTGCAAGGTGAGGTTGTATATTAGAGACTTTTATTGCTTCTTGAGGTAGGCCTATATTTCTTTCTTTCTTTTTTTAAAGCTTATTTATTTATTTTGAAGAGTGGAGAGAGAGAGAGGCGAGAGAGAAAGGAGAGAGGGAGAGAGAGAGAGGGGAGAGAGAGAGAGAGAGAGAGAGAATCCCAAGCAGTCTCTGCATTGTCAGCACATAGCCTGATGTGGGCCTCAAACTCACAAACTGTGAGATCATGACTTGAGCAAAATCAAGAGTCATATGCTTAGCCAACTGAGCCACCCAGGCACCCCAGACCTGTATTTCTATGTACACCCCTCTTAAGACTGCGTTGTTTTCATTTTCATTTGCTTCCATGTATTTTTAAATTTCTTCTTTAATTCCCTGGTTAACCCACTCATTCTTTAGTAGGATGTTCTTTAACCTCCACGTATTTCAGAGCTTTCCAAATTTTTGTCATTGACTTCAAGTTTCATAGTGGTGTGGTCTGAAAATATCCATGGTATGATTTCAATCTTTGTGTACTTGTTGAGGTCAGATTTGTGACCCAGTATGTGATCTATTCTGGACAGTGTTTAATATGCACTCAAAAAGAATGTGTATTCTGATGCTTTAGGATAAAATGTTCTGAATATACCTATTAAGCCCATCTGGTCCAGTATGTCATTCAAAGCCATTGTTTCCTTATTGACTTTCTGCTTAGATGATCTGTCCATTGTTGTCAGTGGAGTGTTAAAGTCCCCTACTATTATCATATTGTTATCAATGAATCTCTTTATGTTTGTTATTCATTGATTGATATATTTGGGTTTTCAAGTTGGGGGCATAAATATTTATAATTGTTTGATCTTGATGTATACCCCTTAATTATGATATAATGCCTTTCTTCATCTTTTGTTACAGACTTTGTTTTAAAATCTAGTGTGTTTGATATAAGTATGGTTGCTCTGGCTTTCTTTTGATTTCTGTTAGCATGATAGATGGTTCTCCATCCCCTCACTTTCAATAATCAGGTGTCCTTAGGTCTAAAATGAGTCTCTTTTAGGCGGCATATAGATGGATCTTGTTTTTTTTTATCCATTCTGATACCTCTTTTGGATTTCTATACACCATTAATGAAGCAGCAGAAAGAAAGATTAAGGTATGAATCATATTTGCAATTGCACCACAAATAATATGCCTAGGAATAAACCTAACTAAAGAGTTGAAAGACATGTATTTTGAAAACTATGAAACACTGATGAAAGAAGTTGAAGGGGATACAAAGAAATGGGGAAACATTTCATGCTCATGGATTGGAAGAACAAATATTGTTAAAATGTCTATACCAAAGAAATCTACACATTTAATGCAATCACTATCAAAATACCACCAGCATTTTTCACAGAGCTAGAACAAACAATCCTAAAACTTGTATGGGACCACAAAAGACACCGAATAGCCAAAGCAACCATGCAGAAGAAAAGCAACGCTGGAGGAATCACAATTCCAGACTTCAAGTTATAGTACAAAGCTGTAGTGATCAAAACAGTATGGTATTAGCACAAAAATAGAAATGTAGATTAATAGAACAAAACAGCCCAGAAATGAACCCACAACTATATGGTTAATTTGTTTTTGACAAAGCAGGAAAGCATATCTGACAGGAAATATAGTCTCTTCAACAAATGGTGCTGGGAAAACTGTACAGCTACACACACAAAAGACAGTGGATCACTTTCTTACACCATGCACAAAAATGAATTCAAATGGATTAAAGATTTAAATGTGAGATTTGAAACCATAAAAATCCTAGAAGAAAACAGGCAGCAACCTCTTTGACATCAGCCAGAGCAACTTCTTCTAGACATGCTCCAGAAGTTAGGGAAACAAAAGCAGAAATAAAGTATTGGGACAACATCAAAATAAAAAGCCTCTGCATAGCAGAGGAAACATTCTACAAAATTAAAAGGCAACCTATGGAATGGGAGAAGATATTTGCAAATGACATATCTGATAAAGGGTTATTTTCCAAAATATATAAAGGACTTATAAAACTCAACAGCCAAAAAGCAAATAATCCAATTAAGAAATGGGCAGAAGGCATGAATAGACATTTCTCTAAAGAAAACATCTAGATGGCCAACAGACACATGAAAAGATGCTCAATATCAATTATCATCAGGGAAATACAAATCAAAACTACAATGAGATATCACCTCACACCTGTCAGATAGGCTAAAATCAACAACACAAGAAAGAACAGGTGTTAGCAAGGATGTGGAGAAAGGGGAACCCTCATACACTGTTGGCTGGAATGGACACTGGTGCAGCCACTTTGGAAAACAATATGGAGGTTCCTCAAAAAGTTATAAGAGAACTACCCTATGATCCAGAAATTGCACTACTCAGGATTTACCTCAAGAATACAAAAATACTAATTCAAAGGGATACATGTACCCTGATGTTTATAGCAGCATTATCTACAATAATCAAACTATGGAAGCAGCCCAAATGTCCATCAACTGATGAATGGATAAAGAAGATGTAGTTTATTTAAAAAAAAATTTTTTTTTTTCAACGTTTATTTATTTTTGGGACAGAGAGAGACAGAGCATGAAGGGGGGAGGGGCAGAGAGAGAGGGAGACACAGAATCAGAAACAGGCTCCAGGCTCTGAGCCATCAGCCCAGAGCCCGACGCGGGGCTCGAACTCACGGACCGCGAGATCGTGACCTGGCTGAAGTTGGACGCTTAACCGACTGTGCCACCCAGGCGCCCCAAGAAGATGTAGTTTATATACACAATGGAATATTACTCAGCCTTAAAGAGAATGAAATCTTGCCATTTGCAATGACATGGATAGAGCCAGGGAGTACTATGCTAAGTGGAATAAGTCAGAGAAAGACTAACACCATATGATTTCACTCATATGTGCAATTTAAGATACAAAACAAACAAAGGGGAAAAAAAAGAGAGAGGTAAACAAGGCAAGAAAAAGACTTTTAACCGTGGAGAAAAAAATTAATGGTTACCAGAGGGGTTGGTGGGGGATGGAAAAATTAGGTGATGGCGATAACAGAGTGCACTTGCTGTTATGAGCACTGGGTGTTTTATGGAGGTTTTGAATCACTATATTGTACATCTGAAACTAATATTGCACTGTATATTAACTAACTGGAATTTAATTAAAAACTTAAAAAAATAAACACAAAATTAAAGAAAAAATAAACACATAAATAAAAAATAAACATTTTGTTTATGTGCTAGAAAAGGACAGAATAAAGAACATAAAAAAAAGAAATGTTAAAAAAAAAAGAATGTAAGATACCAAGAAGGGTCAGTAAAAAAATAGTTGAGTCTGTGGGTAGGAATACAGGAAGCCATCATACTGTTTGAGAAGATATTGTAACAGATCTGTTTAGTGCTTTGTTAAAACTCTGATTCCTTCTAGGTTAAATAAAGATACTTGTGTATTGTGGGCTGACTAAACACTGCTTTTATATGGGCCATTGACATGTGAGATTGATGAAGATTAGGATTTTCCTGAAAGATATAGTAAATGTAGAAGACAGCAGAATTTACAAAAGCTAACATCTAGAATCTGAATCCTTCTCAAAGAAAGGCAATTCTATTTCTCATTGGGATTAAAATCACCCTGAAAGCTATGGTAAACATTGACAGAAGAAACAGTTTTGAAAATATGTGAATTCACCAGAGATAAGAAATGCCTTGAATGCCAATTGCTGAAGATATAAGGAGATAGCAGCAGAAACATTTTATTCAAAGATTCAAGAGTTTAACTTATACTGCAGGGTAATTATTGATAGCACTTACAGAGGAGTCTATCACAAAGTCTGATCATTGATAGGAAGAATCTTTCTTTGGTCTTTTGCTTTTTAAACCTGGAAATTTGAATTATAAAAGCATGAACAGATGTAAAAAAGCAATTTCTTTTGTAATCTCTTTTAGTCATTAATTCAGACTTTTCTAAAAGGAACAAAAATATAACATGGTATTGAACACTTGTAAAGTTCTTATATCCCTTCTCTAATTTGCAGAACCCACCAGGAAGGAAAAATACAATTTCTACTTTTCCCATGAGAAAATATACTAAGAGATCAGCTGCAGGCAAAATATCATATAGGAATTCATAAACACTGAATGAAAAAAAGTCCCCTATCTATAGGAATCACTGCAATGATCATTAGACCATATAATTCAATTAATATATTCAATTAATATATCATTACTGAATGGTAATATTAATTTAGGGACAGTCCCTAGAAATAAGAAGTAAATTTAGATTTATTCATGTGATTTCCCTACTTTTCTCTTTCATATAAAAGTGCATTTTGAATTTTAAGGATGAAATAGCATATGTTTGCAATGCATTCACTCATTCATTTAGTCACTCATTCAATTGATTACCCAAGAGATTAATCTGGTATCTATCATAGGCCAGACACTGTTCTAGAACAGTGTCTAGATTTAAAAAGAGATAGATAAGAACTTTACCTATTGTAGCTCAGAGCTGATGATATTAGACAATTAAATCAGAACAATAGGGTGGAGTAAAGGCTGTGGTAGGACAGATCTGTGAAACATATAAGCATGTTTCAGAGCTTTTTGGAAATAGTTGTGGAGAGGACTAAACTTTCAAAATCACACAGGAAGATGATTTAGACTTGGTTACTGGTCATTCGTATGAGGGCTGTTTCTGAAGGTAGAAATTGAAAATATCAATTACACTTATTTTAGAAGAAGTAAACATTTCTATCAATTCAAGTTAACCTCTGATTTAAAAGAAGAGAATTGAGATAGCTTCAAACTTGCACCATGCTGGTCCAAACCTGTGACACTAACTCAACATCAAGGAATTTCACATGCTAGATTTAAAATATCCCTGTTCAATACATGAATGGTGGGGTGCCCAGGTGGATTAGTCCATTAAGTGTCTGACTCTTGCATCTCAGCTCAGGTCATGATCTCGTGGTTTGTGAGATGGAGCCCTGCATCAGGCTCTGCACTGACAGTGGGGAGCCTGCTTGGGATTCTCTTTCTCCCTCTCCCTCCCTCTCTCTCTCCTCCTCCCTGCCTTCTCTCAAAATAAATGAATAAACTTAAAATAAAAATACATGAATGGTTAATACCAATCAACGGGCATTTAAAAATATATTATAAAGAAGGCTGGAAAATCCTATTAAAATTTAACTATCAGTTACACACCTTTTAAAAATCTTGTGACTTTACAATTATATTTAAGTTGGAACCAACAGACTCCTAACTCTTCTTAAAGATGAATGTCTTAACTCTGTTCTCTTATATTGGCCAAGCGCAGTGACAAAATAACATATAAAGAAACCACTGGCTGTCAAAAAACTAAGGGACACTAATTGCAAAATACTTACAGATTGAGCAATGATGAAGAATTCTATTGACTTTATCTCCCCAGATTGCTTTTGTATAAAATCTAGAAATTCTTTAAATTCAAAACTGGAGAAGAAAAATGGAGACATGGAATACCATGTAAAAATAGAGACCATTACAAAATTCCCTTTAAACTTGGTCATCCTTTTCTTCAAATACACGTGTTGAAAACAAATCTGCATCATACCTAGGCAGGATAAAGCCAAATTTCAGGATTCGTGTCTTTAATGTTTTTAACCCCCACCCCCCAACAGCCATATTAATTTAAATCTCCAAGATGCCAATAGCTAGGTTTAAGAGACATCATCACACTGAAAAGGTGGACTCTGTTGTAACCGCTTATTAAAAACAAACCAAGCCAAACTTGTGGTTTAAAAATTGGGACCAGATGATCCTTAATAAGCATGAAATGCTTTCGGTGTTACAAACGAGAACCAGGTGTGGAGAAAAGCAGCTTGAAGCTGAGCATGGCTACCTATAAGCAGGGCTCATCTTCCTCTCAAAGGGTGACAGTCAGTAAACTACATAGCCTGGTTACCACCTTGTCTTCTTTTTTTTTTTTTTTTTTTCACCTTGTCTTCTTTAGGTGAGCTGTCCAACTGCACAGAAAAAACTGGGCATTCAAAAGTGGAGAATATGAAGGCTGTTTCTTAAAAAAATGTGTGTGTTCTACCTAAAAGTACCTAAAAGTAGACAGGGAGGAAATGAATGCTCAACATCAAGGCAATTAATAGAGATTCTGGATAGGGTGGCTGCCTCTCTAAGTGCCCAGCCATGGGGGGCACCAAACAATCAGCAAGGTGATTCTGACTTTTAACTTAATAAACCTTTCTCTTTTAGTGAATGTCTGATAGCTGAGTGATCTCTGTAAAGTTATTTTACTCTCTGGGCCTTGATTTTCTCATTTGTAAAATGTGACAGTGGGGCCTTAAGATCTAGTATCAGTCTTCTGCAATAGCACTCTATGGTGTTGTCTCCAAAATGTGTCTGTTCAAGAGAGCAATTAAAAGAAGGCTTCTTTATTTCACTCGGACGTCAAGCTGTAGCCACCAAACCCTTCTATATTATTGGTTCTGACTTCAAAGGAGCAGGATAAACAAATTCTTTGCCAAGAGAAAAAATCAGTTTTGCTGTTTTCCCCTCTATTCATACAAACTCATTAAATCAAAGTTTCTAAGCCCAAATATCTGCCAGTTGTCCTTCAGTGGGTCTATATTAAAAAATCTCCACCTGGCTGAGACACAGTAGGAGACAGACTTGTGCTCTCAAGAGGATGACAATGCCATAACTCAGTGGTTGCCAAATTTCAGCATACACAAGAGTCATCTAAAGGGCCTAAAACACAGATAACTGGGTTCTGCCTTTAGAATGTCTAATTCAGTTACTTTGGGGTGAAGTCCAAGCATCTGCACTTCTAAGAAGTTCCCAGGTGATGCTCATGCCCTTGGTGGGGTCTCACCTTTTAAGACCCATTGCCATACTGAACGTAAAAATGCCAGTAGTCTAGGTGAACAAACGTGACATTATTATATTAGAGCCATTGTTATTTCTATAGGATTTTAAGACATAGCACTGTTAGGCACAACAGAATATAAATAACTTCAAATATAAAGATATCTTTCAAACTATGTCCCTGCTATTTTTCTGCATTTGAGCAGGAGTAAAGGCATACTGAAGAGGAGCCTATTGGCAAACTGATGGTGTTGACGTTAAAGCTATGTTGGCTACTATCCCCAACTATGTTCTCAGGAGAGATTACATAACTGGGGGGCTCCTTGTTAAAAAAATTATTAAGAATTTCAAGATGGTAACAGCAGAGCATTACACCAAGCACAGGGCCTTTCTAAGCACAGGTTCCTGTGTGACTGCATGTGTGACACCCATGAAGCTGGCCCTACCTATTCTTGTCCTGAGGATTAGGAACTCTGGTTCTATAAAAACCAGATGCTAGGAGTAAGAGAGAGGTTTTGAAGGGAAGTAGAGAAGGCAGGGACAACTACCACTTCCACCTGGGATAATTGGAGCATTTGTCACCAATAACAAAAATTAAGCACCTACTGAATAATAACATCCGTTGAATAATCATACTCAGCTCCTGCCCTACAGGGCTTTGTAATTTGATGAAATAACAATATACATTTAAGGACAAATATATTTTAAGCCCCATGAGGACAAGGAAATATTGGGTTTATTTACCACTGTATGCCAGGATCTAGCATGATGCTTAAAGTGGATGTTCGTTATGTATTAAGTGAAGGAGAGAATTTATCTACAGTGGATGTCCTCTGTCTATGGGCAGGGTATGCAATCAAAGAATGAGAATTCTCAATAATTAGAATCAGAATGTTTATTACCAGGTTAGAAAGCAGTGGGTTCCTTTAACATATTTAGTACTACAATAAATATTTGCTGAATTAAGTTGGATTGAATTGTAGAATCCTTTACCAGCATAAGCTTGTAAAGAAAGAACTCATGAAAGAAAAAAACCAAAATCTATTATCATAAGACTTGGGTTTGAATACCAGTTCTGTCAATCACCATTTGTAAGAATTAATACCAGTGGTCACTTTTTCTGGAAGCTTACTCTTAACCTTCCTTACGTGAAGAAATGAAGAATGAGAAAAGTGAGAGAGTACAATGTTGATATATTGTAATTTCTAGGCGGCTTATTTTAACAGAAATAGAGAAATTTTTTTGTGCTACAGAAAACAAGAAATGGAGGGATAAGGTATTTCTGGCTGTGGTAGTTGGTGAATTCTTCCTGGTATAAGCAGGGAAAAATTAAGAGATATAGAAAATAAACATTTTAGTTACAGAGCTGAGGGAGAGTAGGAAAATAAAGAGAACATAATTATCAAACTCAAATGGTTATATAACATCCAAGAAAGTAACATAAACTAGCTGTGGCTGTAACTGAAAGAGTACAAGCCCTATCTAGAAATGGCAGCCAATTGTCATTAAAGATTCACCATTGCCTCAAATCCATATTTTAATATTGAATCTCCCAATTTTTAAATACTGGAAACTAAGTCAAAATTTGAAAAACACTTTGATGTTGAAAAGAAAAAGTAATCGTGGGAAATATCTGGCCTCTGGGTTTTCAGTTTACCGTTTCTGGCTTAGAAGGAGAGTTGACTTGTACTGGTTGCACTGAGGTGAAGGTAGGGCAGAAGTGTGGCAGAAGCAGTGGAAAGCAGTCAAAATATAGAGAAGCTTAAGCAGCAGACCTGGCTGAATATCAGAGAGCTCACTAGCTTTATTTTTATCTATCTATCTATCTACCTTTAATGTTTATTTATTTTGTGTGAGAGAGATTGAGAGTGTAAGCAGGGGAGGGGCAGCAGAGAGATGGAGAGAGGGACAATCCTAAGCAGGCTCTGTGCTAATGCAGAGTCAGACTCAGGGCTCAAACTCATGAACTGTGAGATCGTGACTTGATCTGAAATCAAGAGCTGGACACTTACCTGACTGAGCCACCCATGCACCTTATCACTAGCTTTATTTGATCAAAGATAATTTTGGAGACATATTCACTCATTTACTTGACAAATATTTAGGAGTTTCTATGATGCTCCAGGCACTGTGCAAAGCAATAGGGATGCACATGAGTGTCTTAGGTTAGGCTTCCAAAACAAAATACATAGACTGGATGGGTCAAATAACACATTTATTTTCTCAACTGCTCTGGAGGCTGGAAGTCTGAGATCAGGATTACATGGATGGGTTTTGGTGAGGGCTCTTTTTCTGGCTTGCAGATGGCTGCCTTGTTGCTGTGTGCTCATACGACCTCTACTTTGTGCACATGCACAAGGCTGGGGAGGAAGAGAGAGAGAGAGAGAGAGAGAGAGAGAGAGAGACAGAGACAGAGAGACAGAGAGATGATAGAGTGAGAAAGCTTTCTGGTATCTCTTCTTTAAAGGGTACTAATCCCTTTAAAAGGGCCCCACCCTCATGGTCTCATCTAATGCTAATTGTCTCCTAAAGGCCAAATACCATCACTTTGGGGGTTGGGGCTTTAACACTGAATCTGAGGAGGGGACACATTCAGTCTATAATGAATAAGTTGTGAACCCTACTCTGAAGGAATGTTTAGGCAAATAGGAAGACTAGATTATATTTGTGTGTGTATGTGTTTGAATCTTTAGTAGAACATCCATAGAAAGCTACCAATAAACATTAAGAATCTAGGTTAAGTAATCTCTGTGTTGTCCTGGGCTATGGGAAGTAGATATCTGAAGAATATTCAGGTAGAGTTGGTTTTTACACCAAATCTCAAAAAGTCTGTGAATTTGAACACAAAGGGATGGGTGAGGTATTGCAGACAGTTGGAACAACATGAACAAAGACATAAATGATAATAGAAAATATTTATAGGAAATATTGGAAATTCTATTTGGTTGAATACAGGATGGCCAGTGGCCAGGTCCTGGAGTGATCTTAATTTTGGGATAAAGAGTTTTGGACTTTATTGTATCAGCAGTGGGGGCATTGATTTTGGGGGTGAGGAGTAACATAATAAAAGCTGTTGTGAAATAATAAATTTCAATGTAATGCATAGGATGAAATAGAAGATAGGGTGAAGGGGGCCATGAGATTCTTAGAGTCTAGTAATACTCTTGGTGAGAATAATAAAAGCTTGATCAGTGTAGTGGCAGAGGGAATGGAGAAGGAAAAATTACACAAGATATCTAGGGCACCAGATAGATTCATTAACTGTTCCTTATGAGGGATCGGTGGGAGAGAGAATCAAAGATGATTCTGGGGTTTTAAACTTGGCTGGTTACAAGGATGCTGGTGATCCAAACCAAATAGGGAATGCAAGAGCAGAAGCAGGATGCCGGAATTAGGAGAGTTGGGTGGACATGTTAAATTCTATTGTGCAGCTGTTGACTTTGAGGTGCCAGTATGTTTCTAGATTGAGCTTAGAAAGAAATAAGATTTGAGAGCAGAGGAAGGGTCAGATATGTATACTTGGGAGTCATTCATATAGTGACAACATTTATAGTTTTGGAAGGGAATAGAGGTCCTCAATAGAGACCAGAAAAAGAAAAGAAGATTGATGAAGACATGTCCATACTGAGTGGGGAATTCTGCTATTTTGTGATCAAAAGAGAATGAGGACCAGGGAAAGGAGTGGTCAGAGAGATCAGGAAGAATCATGATGGTGCAGTGTTTTGTATGCCTTCACAAAAAAGAGTTTCAAGAAAGAGGGGCAGGTGATCAATGGTATCAAATTCTACCAGGACATCAAAAAGAATGATTGAGAAGTGGCCATTGGATTTGGGAATTAGGAGATTAGTGATTATCAGCAGAGACTGAATTGTAGTATTTTCCTTAAGTTACAAGAATATCCTGCTTTAACCACCTCCTACTTTCATGGGTATGGACATGTGCATTCACATAACAAACCCAATTCATACACATAACAAGTTCAATATTAATGCACAATGTAGAGAGACTTGCAAATGTTTTTTAATACAATTTTATTCTTATCATAGGCAAGAAGGACACACAGTGCTCTTGAATTGAGTCAAAAGGCTGAATTATGGCATTTAAAACTTTAATAAACAGTTAAAAATTCTTTCAGTTCCATTCCAATTCAAAAGGCCTATACATCTGAAAGAGGGATGCAAACTGCTAGGAAGAAGCTGCCTTAAATGTAGGACCCTCAGTTTGAACAGTCACTCAGTGAGCAGCCTCTTTTCTGTGAGCTGTCTGGCAGCCAAACATGTTTATGAGATTTTAAAAAAGGACTGTGAAGGCATAAAGGCTGAGGGCATACAGAGAGGATGTGTACTTGCTCTGTAATGCCATCATGGAGATCTCACTCATGTCCTAGGCTGTACTGCTATGGGATAGGAAAATCCTAACCAATGATAGTTGCAAACACAATTGCTGAGCTTTTCTGAACAAAGCTTTGTGTTCAGGCACCACTGAAAGTGTCCACATAGTCAAAGGCTGCCAACTTCACCCTTCAACTGGGTGAAATCTGTGCCAGGACAGAGGGGTTGGAGGGCCTTTTATTCACTTGGTAATTATACAGAAATAGGTGTTTCATGCATTTTTAGAAATGGAGAGTGGGGTGAGGAGAGAAAGGCAGGCACTTAGTGCAGTGACAGCTCTGGTCATGTGGCTTGGCCTCATAGGCACCACCGCAGTCTCTTTGGGGGCAGCCTGTCCAGCACTGGCCCGGGCTGGCACCAAGTATGAGAAGAAATGAGAGGGCAATCTGGCATTTTCATATTTGTTTATTTTTACCTCTCAGGCCTGCTGAAAACAACTGGAATCTTCTGAGTTGCTGAAAGCACATAGGCTTCTTTGATGGAACTCTTGGCCTCTGCCACTCTAAAGCCAAAGAGGCTCATTGATTAAGTTGTTGGGTGACCATGCCCTCTGTAAATTCAGGTCAGACCAGAGGCAATGGTTAATAGCTGGCAGGTAACTGTCCCTAATACAATCTTGCTATAATCTTCAAAGCTTAACATAAAATAGTATTCCACTGAAATACAAACTGAAAATTGGGAAATGTTTTGAGCCTGGGCATCTGCCTGTGTTATTTAGCAAAGGAAATTCTGGGAAAGCAAAGATAAAGAAGTAGAAAAGAATGATTGAACACAGCTGTAGAGAAGCCATGTAGATAGCCAAGGACAAGGGTCAAAGGTAAACTCAGAACCTTTTTTTCTTTCTTTTTTAAGGATTAGGGGTGAATTAGGTTGGGGGATGGTAGACTGTGAGGACTGGTTTACATCACACTCAGGCTACTGATTGTTACCCTTGGTTATGGTCCCATCAAATGAGCTCACAGTCCAGTTAGCCTTTACTAGATTGCCTTTTATTTCAGGGGAAAGGGATCCTAGGGCGGACTGTTAACTTGTAGGCTCAATAGTTTGGTGTGGCTCTGACTGAGTCCAAGGACCAAGTGAAAGTTTATGAGCAGGTCTGCACCCTTTAGCTCCATAAGTTTTTTTATGATTTTCATTGAAGAATTCCCGTTGAAGAATTCATCAGACTCTGATTTACTCTAAATCAAATCAAGTTTATCACTATTGGGAAAATTTACTGGGCTTGGATTTGGGGAAAATCTAAGAATTTTAGTACCCAAAGCCCTGGAAATCTGGGTTTATCAACAATTAGCAATGTGACCCACACCAGACCAAGGTACTTGGCTTTTCTCAGTGACAAGGAGCTATATTATACTGAGCACTTGCTACCTACTACACATTGTGCTAAGTGCTCTACTGGCATTACCCAAGTTTTTCTTTACAATATCTCTATGACAAAGGTATTGAGTTATCCTCCAGTTCTCTCTTTTACAGAAGTGGCTAATTGTGTGAACTTGAGACTCAATTTCCTGTCTGTAAAATAAGAGCTTAGACTAGAATGATTAAAAAATACCTTTCAATTCTGATATTTAATGGGTTTCAGGTTTTAGACGATTAGAAACAAATTACTTTCTGGAAGTTGGAAAGAATCAACCAGGAGGAAAAAAGAGTGTGATATCAATAACTTGAAACCATTTTCCAAATTAGATAAAATTTACCCCTTAAAAGCAATTTCTTATACATCTAGTAACTAATAGTTTTAATAGTGGGCTTTGACACTGTATTGAGAAATTAATTTTCTCACAGCTCTGGAGGTGGGAGTCCAAGATCATCGGCAGGTTTGGTTTCTCCTGAGTTCTCTCTCCTTAACTTATACAGATGGCCACCTTCTCACTGTGTCTCCATATGGTTTTTCCTCTGTGTGTATTCCTAGTATCTCTCACATGTTCAAATTTCATCTTCTTAAGGACACCAGTCAGATAGGATCAGGGCTCACCCTAATGACCCCATTTTAACTTAATCATCCTTTTAAAGACTCTATCTCCAGAGGCAGTCACATTTTGAAGTAGTAGTAATAATGTTTCAACATATGAATTTTGGGGGATACAATCCAAACTATAACAGACATTTTGATCATCAAAACAATACCATGTATTAGCAACCCAAAAAGTACTTTCGTGCTTTTTACAGTTGAGAAAATTGAAACTCAGAAATGTTAAGTAACATGTCTAAAGTTATATGGCTAGTAAGAGGCAGAGCTGAGATTCGACCAGGTTTTCAGATCCATTCCTAGTGGTCTTTGCATAAGACCACATTGCTTCTTGAATATTATTTAGGGGGTCTCTCTTACTTAGTAAGATGGTTAAGAATTTCTCCTCCTGAGTATGAAGTGACAAACTTCTGGTTGTTTAGAGGTCACTTGTAGCTTGGACACTAATGAAGTTAAATAGAATCTGCTTCTCATAGATTGGAATCACTGTTAACCCAAAAGCCTTATAAAGTGAGATCAAGAGAGTAATATTTATCCCTATTTTCCCCTGGTATCAATGATACCCTGTGTTTTATATGAGCACAAAAATATTTTGCCCAAACCATTGAAAGTTGTCTCAATTCTGGCTGCTAAATGTGGCCAGATATATAGTCCAACTCACATCTTGGTTTTTGGACACTCCTGTGAAGGAAAGTAACTCAGGTAAAAATTTACACCTGAAGAAGTGGTAGAAGAAGAAAATAAAATGCTCATTTGGAGATACAAGATCATTTCCCCCTACAACATAAGTAGATTGCACTACGTTTTAACTTTTGGGGGATTATGGAATCCCTTTAAGAGTATTTTTTTCAGAAAAATGCACATACACATTTTACTGATAATTTCTGGAAGTTCATGGACTCCTAAAGCTCATCAATGGATCTTGTATTTGAAATTTGGTGATTATTTTTCTCAGTTTAAAAATAACAAAAATTTGGAGTAAAAGAAAAAACAAACCTATAGTAGTAGAAAGGCAAGAAAACTAGGTTCCAGTTCAAGTTTTGCTAGAATGATTATATTGTATGGTATTTAACATTTTGGTTTTCACTTTTTCATTAATAAAAGGAGAAAGAATGATTTCTAAAGTCATGACAATTAAAACTTGCATGAATCTAAGCTAAATATATTTCAAAGTTAAAAGCTTTGAATGCCACGTGGTAATCCTATTCCAACCCCCACTTCTACCATATATCATTCCCTTAGAGAATGCTAGAGACTATTTCTTTCTTTTTCTTAATAAAAGAGAAAGAATCTTGCTAATTCCCATCTAAGGGAAGGTAGATCTAGGAAATTTCAATATTTTTGGCCAGGTTAAATCCTGAGAGGACTGTGGCCCCAGATGCAGATCTATGAAGTTGAAACTGGTGAGGCCCCTAATTAGTGAACATTTGAGATCTTTTTCTGAATCACACAAAATCCCTCTTCCCAAATAGCCCAGAAAACAACCCCTGAAGTCTATTAAGCACCAAGTGCTCTCTACTGAGTCTGGGGTAACTTGACTCACCAAATTGATCCCTGCTGCTTCTCTCAAGCTATAAAATACGTCCGTCTATGTCTGAGCCATAGAACCTGCCTCCTACTTAAGTGAAATTTGTCTCTAAATCTCACAAACCTGATCCTATTAGCTCTTCCATAGAAAGTACCATAGACTAAGTGACTTCAGAAATTTCTGACAGTTCTAGAGGCTAGGAAGTCCAAGATCAAGGTGCTGCCATTATTCATTTCTGGTGAGAGTTTTTTACCTGACTTAAAGACAGTTGCATTCTCATTGTATCCTAAGCTTGACTGGCTCTCAAATGGCAAGACAGTAAGACAGAGTGTTTGGGTATCTTTTCTTATAAGGGTACTAATGCCATCATGAAGGACTCACCCTTATGACCTCATCCAAACCTAATCAGCTTCCAAAGTCTCCATCACCAAATATATCTCATTGGGATTATGTCATCAACATATGGATTTTGTGGGGATACAAACATTAAATCTTTATCAATCTTTGCACATGGTTTGAGTTATGGGTTCAACTTCATTCTTTTGGTATGCTGATATCCAGTTGCCATTTCAACCATTTGTTGAAGAGACTCTTCTTTCCCCCATTGAATGGCCTCAGCACTCTTACTATAGTTTGATTTTTTTTTTCCGTACTCAAATTCTATTCCATTGATTTATATGGCCAGTTAGCTGTATGCTAGTACCACACTGTTTATGGAGCTTTGTAGTTAGTTTTGCAATTGGGAAGTATGGGTCCTCTGACTTTGTTCATCTCTTTCAAGATTTTTTGGCTAGAGTTCCTGGCAATTCCATATGAATTTTAGGATCAGCTTTTCCATTTTTGAGAATAAAAGCCATTGAGATTTTTACAGGGGTTGTGTTGAATCTGTAAATTGCTTTGGGGAGTATTGGCATCTTAACAATTTTAAGTCTTCCAATTCATGAACATGAAGTGTTTTTCTATTTATGTAAGTTTTAAATTTCTTTCAGCATTGTTTTGTAGTTTTTAGTGTGCAAATCTTGCATCTCTCTAGTTAAATTTATTCTAAATATTTTATTCTTTTTGATGCTATTGTACATGGATTTTTTGTCTTAGTTTCCTTTTTGTTTTTGTTTTTCCAGCTTTACTGTTAATTTCCTTTTTGGGTTGTTCATTATTAGTGCATAGGAACTCCTTTAAAAAGGCTTTGGACATAGATAAAAAGATTTGTAAATGAATATTCATTATACATTAGTTAAAATAAATGTTTAAGGTAAGTAAATATAATGTTAAATGAGTATCTGTTCTAAATTGATTTTCAATTAACCAATCAACTACCCTAAATGATCACATTGGATAAGAGAATTCTAAGTTTTAAAAACTTACATTTTTATAATACATTTTTATATTCCAAAAGTATCACCAATACATTATTTGCAAATGTTATGTTTACTACTATTTCTATGAGTAGACAATGAATACTTAAATGGGCTAAGTAGCATTTACTCTGCTAAGAGCTCACAAGGTAAATGACTGGGGAAGCAGTTTTTACACTTCATTTGTTGCCTTTGATATTCAAAGAAGATACTCTTTGGATATTAACTGTGTGTCCCTCCCTTCCAGGCTTTGAGAAGCAATAAATATAAAGGGAAGAAGCTCAGGATCTGGGTTCAGGTTCTAACTCTGAACTACCTCTCAGCTAAGTAGGTAATTTCATGATTCTGAATTTTAGTTTTTCTCATCTGGTAAATGGGAAAAACAAAAACTGCTTAATGTAGCTGTGAAAATTAAATGTGGGCAATCTTTTATGAAATTGCCTGGTATATAGGATGCCCTCAATATGAAAGGAGAGATTTTGAAATATTTACTCAGTTATTACATATTATATTATATATTTATTTCACCTATTCATTCTGTCAGGTCCAACTTTGGGGCCAATAGCAACTGTGCAAAATGCCTATGCTATGCATTAAATACATGCTGAACAAATATTGTCTTTTATATGATTAATGAGGGGTCAGTGTTACTGTTTTTGGCCATGAAACCTAGCAAAGTTAATGCTCCAAAAGAGATTAGGGCTTCATTATTACTGCCCTCACAAACTAGAAGTTTGATGGTTTGTTCTTTTTTTTAAAGTTTATTTATTTATTTTGAGACAGAGAGAGAGAGAGAGAGAGAGAGAGAGAGAGAGAGGCAGAGGAAGAGAGAGAATATCCCAAGCAGGCTCTACACTGTCAGCACAGAGCCTGATGTTGGGCTCAAACTCACGAACCATGAGGTCATGACCCAAGCCGAAATCGAGTCAGAAGCTCAACAGACTGAGCCACCCAGGTGCCCCTGATGGTTTGTTCTAATTATGAGGGAGCCCCTCTAGGGTTCTGAGAAATTTTCTTAAAAGCACATGGCTAATTTGGTACATCAAAAGCCTTTCATGCACTTCCCATTTGTGAGTGATTCTAAGTTGGCTTTACCTGAAACTTAATAACTGGTACCCTCTAGTTTATGAAACCCAAACTGGAAGAGGAAGAAAAGAAGGCATCCTTGCTTTGTGTCCATTTCATGGATGCATAACTTTTTGAACTGTTCTACCAAAGTATGAGATTTTGAGTTTTTCAAATATGAAAATGTCATTGAAGAGATCATGGATGATTGGGCAAATTCCTTCAATAAGATGGCTAGAACATGGTTCAGAGGGTGAATTACATACCATATGGCATGTGATCCTCATTAAATAGAAGAAATCCAGGAGCTTTAACAGATGTTTTGCTGAAGCAGATCTCTTGAATGGAGTCAAAATCCCAAGGTAATGTTAGTCCAGTTTGTTTGATCAGAGGAACTGGGAACTGCTTAAAGAATGCCATGCTTGGATGAAGTGGTGTGAGCCAAGGACATTTGAAAGAAATTAGGTCTTTCTAAGCTTCTTTGTGTTGCTTGGACATATTGAGGGTCCCATTTACAATATGCCTTGGCAGAAGCATCAAGCTGCCATGTAACATAGGTGGAGAAAATTTTCTTTTCTGACAGAGACTTTCTAAAGAAATGTAGTGAATGTAAGGAACTTGAGGGAGTTATCAAAAATTTAAGTGTTTCCTATAATGGATGGTTTTCAGAGTGAAAATATAAACGGTAAGAAACTCTGTTTTCTGCTGTTCTGTCTTAAATATAAAAATGGAGTTGGCATCTCAATGCCTTTCTTTCCCTTCTGAAATTCTTCCCAACATCTGGAGGGCAGCAGCTTGTGAACAAGGTTCTCCTCACTAAACTTTAGTAATTAACTCCATTCCTTTCTCTAAACAAGAAAATGTAGGCCTTATAAATGTTAATGTCATGATTTATTAACAAGTGGTGACAATACCTTGTGCCTCCTAATGAATAAAAGTAGGAGCAGAAATGGAGAATAAAGGGAACTGTTTGGAGAAGATGAGGATCAGAATCAGTGATGATTTAATTTATATTGAGTGAACTGTCAGCAGTGGCTACAAAAAAATGATTTGGGCTGACTGGTAACAACCCAGTTTAGAACTTATTTTTTAATGAAGAACATTTTGGAGGCATATTAATCAGACAAATTTAGGCTATGTTCTGTTAATTAAGAACTTCCAAATGTCTGTGGTTTAAGATACAAAAATTTTGGTTTTTGTTCCCATTATATATCAGTGGGTCAGAGGGGGCTCTGCATTACATAATCGCTCAAGGACCCAGTCTGATAGACACCCTACCACTTTACCTTCTGGTACAAGCTGTGGCATGTCACCTTCTAGGTTGTTACAACAGAAGAGAGAACTGTGGAACTTTTATTGACAAAGGCCTTAACTGAGAAGGGACATGTCATTTCTATTCACAATTCACTGGTCATTTCTAGTCATGTGGCCTCACCTACAAATGAGGGAGTAGAGAAATGTAATTCTGTGTTTCTAAAAGAAGAGGAGAAATTGATATAAAGAAACTCCACTGCAGGAAAGAAGGGAATAAGAACAAAAAGAAGGAAAGAAACAAGCATTTATTATAAAAGAATGGACCTTGGAAAGTAAATGTCACACAATCATTCTAGGGATAATATCCAAACCCCTTACCCTGATCTATAGGTCTGTATAAGATCTGGCCCTTGCCCACTTATGTTACCTCCTGTCACACCTCTCTGCTCAGTGCTCCAGTCTTTAGATCTTCTTCTGTTCCTCCCATGTCAACTTTTCCTTACCTCAGGGACCTTGCATCAACTGTTACTTCTGTCTGACACGCTCTTCCCTAAAATATTTACACCCTTGTCATCCAGAACTCTGCTAATATCTACTCAGAAAACTTTATCGATCTTGCAATCTAAATAAGCCACCCTTCCTAGTCATTCCATATCTATGCCTATATAAACAGATAAGCTATTTTATTTTTGTCCCAGCATTTTTCATTACCTGATATTTTCATATTTATTTCTTTTTTATTGTTTGTTTGCCTTCATTAGAATATATTCCAAGAGATTAGGGACCTTGCTTGTGTTGTTCAACACTGTATCTCTTTTACACAGTAGGCATTTAACAATTGTTAAATGAATAAATTCAAAAGAAGCTGAACAGAATCCTTTGGAGGCTAAAGTCACCAATGGTGCTCAGTATTTGTGAAAATAGGCATTTTCAACATGAACCTAAGTCATACCTGGAAATGAGGAACAGAAGACATGGTATCCACAAGACCAAGGAGAAGAAAGAGCCATCCAGCTTCTTTGAATAAGAATGGGGGAGAAATATAGAGGTGAGGGATGGAAGTAACATGAGCTTAGCTAGTCAGATGAGCCAAATCAACTCTGTCCATTAATGGAATGAAACAGATTTCAGAAAGATATCATATACCCTCACATTTTGTGGTTCTAAAAAAACCATAAAACTGTATTAAAAGTAATAAGTTGATTCAGTAAAATATATCAAATTGTTAGGAGCTCTGTCAATACAAGTGGCTAATAATGAAATTTTCATTTTAGAGCTGATTGGTCAATGTGAAGGAAGTTCTTGTGTTCAAATTTTAAAGCTCAAACACATAAGCTAGATTTTCTGGTGTGGGGTAGGGAGATCCCAGTTTCATATTTTATGGTTAGGTTTTTAGAAGTGCAGTTTGTAATGAGTTCTGTTGACTTGAATGAGACATATAAGATTACGGGATCTGGTAATAAACACAATGTATCACTTTTGGGAGGTAAATTTCAGATGTCTTTCTTGAAGATCTTCCTGTTACTGGAAAAGCTGACCTATAATGTATGTATAAAAATCCTGACTTTTGGCATTCCTATGAAGTGTTTATAAAATCTCATTCTGCTCCCAGATTTCAGGGAATTAAAAATGTATGTGTTCATCTGTTTGAAAGTCTCTGAAGTTCTGAGCTTCATGCGCACCTTTGACTTTTCCTTCTCTGACCTGACATGCTTATCTTCGCGGATTTCTGAAAGACTTTTTGGATGAGGGTATGAAGGAAGAGATTCTTCACTCTCTATAGTTTTCATTAGTAGAGTGTCATTCTTCTTTATTGTCTTTCCCTATGGCCTTGCACATAGCTTGCTATTGAGTGGTTCAGCTCTAGGATCAGATGCCTCTACTGGCATTTTTCAAGCCATTTCTTATATTCCAATAACATCTTAATAAAACCATTATTTTTGCACAGGAGCTCCTTTGACCTTTTTTGGGAATCTACTCTAATACTCTGTGGCTCTTGTTCATAGGAACATTCTTTTTCCTAATATCTAGTCTAAACTTTTCCTTCCTTAGCTGAGGCCTGTCTCCCATTTTTTGAAATTACAAGTGATTCCCTTTCCTCACTGAAGACTAAACTTTATACCTAATGGCTAGAATGTCAAACAAACATTAATCTTGTCTCCTGCCTCTTTACAGATGGAGTAATGCCCAAAAGCAATTTAGCTTTAGACAGCAGAAGTATTTGTGTAGTGTTCTTTAACCTCTGATTCATCTCAAATCATTTTGGATTAAGCTTTATTTCTCAAAGATGCCAACAACATAAGAATCTACCTTGAAACTTAATAATCACTCCATACTCCTACATTTCATTTTAAATTATGTCTCTCCCTTACATAAGGTACCTACTGTAAAAAGGATACTTATACATTTGCAAAGAACCATTTATATGCCTCAGCAATACATGTATCATTTGAAATTTTCTCTTCATAGATAGGGCCTACTCTAAGACCACTTAATATGCAAAAAATTCATACTTTCCAAAGGGCTATGTATGGGGCAATTGTTCACATCCAGGCAAACCTCCCCACTTCCCCCACCACTCTAAACACACATACACATGGGCCAGTCACACTGAAATTCCACCTTTGGGAATGTAGCCCTTAGGGATAACTAGTTTAAGATTTTCATGTTGATCCCCTACGAGGAGGAGGACACTGACATTTCTTGATATTCTCTTTATGCTTTTATTTCCAAACTAAAAGGGAAGGGATTTCAATATAAAGAGCTGAAAAGAGAAGAGCTAGTGCCCTGAGGCAGTAGTTACTTATTTCTTTTAGTGTGAACTAGTTTGATCTATTCTTCACTCTTAAGATATTTCATTTAGATCCTATTTTGAGCTAATGGAATTTTAATGGAGAGGGCATAATGGTGGAAGACATGGGCAAGGGGTAGTGATGATAACCAAAAGAAAATTTTCAAGTGAGTGGGAGGACAGACTAGTGAAAAATGTTTTAATAAGGAGTTGGGGATGTTTAGAAGAGCAGAAGAATTCCATGGAAGAGCATCTTCTCTCTATCCCAAGTTGAATTTTTCTTCTACTACATGCACTAGAAAAATTTGAAAATCTATGTTCAGGTTACTGGTTTGCTTGCCTGTCACCCTCATAGGACTCCTTGAGGACAGGAAACCAGAAGACATGGGAGGATGCAAGTGCTATGGGGAATACAATATGGAATGGGGTAACAGGAACATAGAGGCCTGGAGGAATAAAACTATAAATAATTTCATAATAACAGCTGCATAAACTAAAGCCAAATAAAATTTAAAATAAATAGTCCATTAGCTAAGAAGATTTCCAATGATTTATGGTAGGCTATCAGAATGTGGAGTGTATTGCATGCAGTTTTATGCTTATAGAAATGGAAATTAAAGGGGGTTGAGAAACATTGCATCAGATTTTGGGATGCAAACCTTATGGAAGAAAAAAAAAGGAGTAAATGGTCCAGAAAAGACATTAAATTCAAATAGTCTGTTGAAATAAATGTTGATGATGGCAATGACAGAGGTGACAGTCAATATTTACTAATAAGCATTTGTTGTGTGCCAGGGACTGTGTTGAATCCTGTTCGTGAATTTTTTTTTTTTTTAATTTAGGTTTGTTTATTTATTTATTTTTTCAACGTTTTTTATTTATTTTTGGGACAGAGAGAGACAGAGCATGAACGGGGGAGGGGCAGAGAGAGAGGGAGACACAGAATCGGAAACAGGCTCCAGGCTCCCAGCCATCAGCCCAGAGCCCGACGCGGGGCTCGAACTCATGGACCGTGAGATCGTGACCTGGCTGAAGTCGGACGCTTAACCGACTGCGCCACCCAGGCGCCCCTAGGTTTATTTATTTTAAAAGAGAGAGAGAAGAGAGAGAAGGAGAGAGAGAATCCCAAACAGCCTCCATGTGGTCAGCACAGAGCCCGACGTGGGGCTCAAACTGATGAACCATGAGATCATGACCTGAGCTGAAATCAAAAGTTGGACGCTAAACCAACTAAGCCACCCAGGTGTCCCCAAATCCTGTTCATAAATTATTATTTAATCCTTACAATAGTCTTTGAGATAGGTACTATTATTATTCCCACTTTTCAGAAAACAAAAACAAACAAACAGACAAAAAACCCAACAAAACCCTAAGGTTTAGAGAGGTGAAGTAAGCTAGGAAATAATGGAGGCAGAACCTGGCATCTTAACTTGAAGAAAGGACTCAATTCCCCATGTAGGTGAAAATGAACCCATGCAGGTTGGAAAATGCACCACCAGAAGAACTGTGTTTTTTTGGCTGTTTTTCTAATTTTTTTTTAATGTTTATTTATTTTTGAGAGAGAGAGAGAGACAAAATGCAAGCAGGGGAGGGGCAGAGAGAGGGAGACACAGAATCCAAAGCAGGCTCCAGGCTCTGAGCTGTCAGGACAAAGCCCAATGTGGGGCTCAAACCCAGGAACCACAAGATCAAGACCCGAGCCAAAGTCAGACGCTTAACTGACTGTGTCAGCCAGGCGCCCCATTTTGGCTGTTTTTCTAATAGTAATACCATCAATACTCTGTGAAGTCTCTTGTGGACAACATCAAATATTGTGAAATGGCTGCCTATGGTTACAAATGTATAGATTACAAGTATTTTTTTTAAGTTTTATTGATTTTGCAAGACACAGAGACAGTACAACTGGGGGAGGGGAAGAAAGAGAGGGAGACAGAGAATCCCAAGCAAGCTCCATGCTGTCAGCATTGAGCCTGATGTGGGGCTCGAAACCAGGAACCTGTGAGAACAAGACCCAAGCTGAAACCAAGAGTCCCACGCTCAACCGAGGGAGCCACCCAGGTGCCCTGCAAGAATTGATGTTTTTAATGTTTGCTTGCAACAGCAGGCTACCACACTGGGACTTCACCTCATGGTCTTCATTTTATTACAGTGATCTAAGTTAGTGAATTTCATATTCTCAGCTCTTTATATCTGACAGATATAGCCATGTTACCACTTGTCAAAGTCATGGCAGGTAAACACGGACAATTTTGAGGAAAAACTTTAAAATACTGGAGGTAGCAGTATTTTAGTAGTTGTATTTAAGAACTGATTCTCAAGCCGTTGTTGCCACACAAAAACATGGGGAAAAAACAGCACAACAGCAGGAATCCTAACATTCCTGGATCAAGTTTCAACTGCCATTAAAAATGGTTTGAAAAAAAAAATGGTTTGGCATTTCCTCATGAATATCTGTCAAAATGTCCTCACATTAGATAGTCTTCCAATATGTTGAATAAAGTTAATGGAGGAGTCATAAAAATAAGAATTTTGTAGTTTGATAAACGAAGTTGTTATATGAAATAATGTTTTATATTTTGTTTACTATTTTGGCCAGGGCTATAATGTTTGTTTAAAATACTTTCTATGGAAAAAAAAATGGTATCTGGTCCTTGAAACTAAAGGGCTAGTACTACATCGTTTCTTAGAAAAGTCAGGTTTGGTTCAAATAATTTTATCTTTGGTATATGTTTCTGTAAAATGGCCTATTGTGAGATTAAGGATAATTTGTACTTAGTATCAGGAATCAAATAGTATTTGACCTACAGTAAGAATGCAATCATGCTTTCTAGAATCATGGCATAGCCTGGGTTCCTCTGAAAGCAGAGCCTGAGACTAAGGCTTGCATGCAGGTAGTTTATTTATTTATTTGGTTCTGAAGACAAACAGGGAATATGAAACAGGGAAGGAGGGAAAACCAATACAAGGATGCATTATTGATTTGAAAACCACTGTAGGAAAAGTAATGTAGGTGCTTCATCCTGCTGGGAACATCTGATGAGCCTTTTGAAGTGTCTCTTGTACTGTTGCCTAGAGTAGGAGTTGGCTAATTATGACCTCTGGGGAAAATCTTCCCCAAATCAGCTATTTTTTGTAAATAAAGTTTTATTGGAACACAGCTGCATCATTCATTTATATATTTTCTATGCTTGTATTCAGGTTATGGTGGCAAAGTCAAGTGTGAGACTGTATGGCTTGCAAAGCCTAAATTATTTTCTATCTAGCCATTTACAAAAAAAAAAAAAAAAAAAAAGAGTTTGCCTACCTTTGCCTTAGAGGATGAAAAGAGGAAGCATTTATCCATTAGCTTTCCTCCCCAGTGGTCAAGGGTCTTTTCAATGGGGTTATTAATTCTCCAGCCTTCTGGGTTGCCCTCATGTAGTAAGCAGATTCCCACACTTTGGCATTAAAGAAAGCCTCAGTGCAAGAAGTGAAAGATCCATTACATGGTCTAAGATAAGTCACTATCATATTAAAGCCAGGACAATTTGGTCAAAGTCTGTATGGAATTGCTATAGGATTGGAGTAAGAAACTGGGTGAGAGAATATGAAGTGTGCACAAAAGGTGCCCAATATTTATTGAAAATGTCATGACATCTTCATTCATTACAAAATATTTATTGAGCACCTATCTATCATATGTCAGACTCTTCTAGATGCTAGGGATATGGTCAGGAACAAAACTGACACAAATGTTTGCCCTCATAAAGCTTACAATCAGGTGTAGGAGACTGATAATAAATAATCCATAAAATACATGTTGTGTTAAATAGCAATGAGTGTGCAAAGAGCTTCTGATGGAAGAGCAATGACCCTGAGACAGAAGAATGCCTGGTGTATTTCAGAAATAGAGAGGTGGAGCGTGATTGGAACTGATGGGGAGGCAGATCACATAGGCCATGTTAAATAGAAAGAACTTGGGCTTTTATGAAGAATGAGATGGGAAGCCAGCCATTGGAAGGTTTAAACAGAGATGGACTTTTTTTTTCCTTCTGAAGAATTTTAAAAAATTGATATGTAACTTATACATAGGTAAACTTAAACACAAGTGCACAAATATTAAGTGTGCAACTCAGTAAAATTTTACATATATATTCACCCATGTAACCAACATCTGGATTAAGGCATAGAATATTGCCACCAATCGAGAAGATTCCTTGCTCCTTTCAGTCCATATCCTATCTCCTCAATGAGGTAATCGCTCTTCTGTCTTCTAATACCACAGATTAGTTTTCTTTGTCCTTGAATCACATTTACAGGGAATCATACAATATGTACTTTTTATCTGGCTTTTTGTGTTCCATTTTATATTTTGAGATTCATTCATGTTATTGCATGATCAGAAGTTCTCTCTCTTTCATTGTGGAGTAATGTTCCATTGTATGAATGAATATACTATTGTTTATCCATTATCCTA
Source organism: Lynx rufus (assembly GCF_022079265.1). NCBI lineage: Eukaryota > Metazoa > Chordata > Mammalia > Carnivora > Felidae > Lynx > Lynx rufus. The sequence goes on along the minus strand of NW_025814823.1, from coordinate 213,242,541 downwards.
CTGATGGGCAAAAGCCCATTATGAATAAAGATGTTATGAACATTCTTGTTTATTTCTTTTGGTGGCTATATGCACTTGTTTATCTTAGGTATACCTAGGAGCAGAAATGCTGAGTCATTGGGTGGGCATTTGTTTAGCTTTAGTACAGGCGGCCAAAAAATTTTGCTAAGTGGTTCAACAAATTTACATTCCATTAGCAATATATGAGTGTTCCAGTTGCTAGACATCCTCGCCAACTCTTGATATTGTCAGTCTTTTAATTAATTAATTAATTAATTAATTTTTAAAATATAATTTATTGTTGAGTTGGCTAACATACAGTGTATATAGTGTGCTCTTGGTTTTGGGCATCTATTCCCGTGATTCATCACTTACATACAACACCCAGTGCTCATCCCAACAAGTACCTTCCTTAATGCCCATCACCCATTTTCCTCTCTCCCCCACCCCCCATCCATTCTCAGTTTGTTCTCTGTATTTAAGAGTCTCTTGTGGTTTGCCTCCCTCCCTCTCTGTTTGTAACTATTTTTTTTTCCTTCCCTTCCCCCATGGTCTTCTGCTAAGTTTCTCAAGTTCCACATATGAGTGAAAACATATGATATCTATCTTTCTCTGACTGACTTATTGCAGCAACATGGATGGAACTGGAGGCTGTTAAGCTAAGTGAAATAAGTCTATCAGTCTTTTTAAAAAACACTCCAGCAGGTGTGTAATGGTACCACAAAGTGGTTTTAATTTTCATTTTCCTGATAGGTAATAATATTGAGCATTTTTAAATATGCTTTTTGAGGGATGCCTGGCGGCTCAGTCCATTAAGTGTCCAACTTTGGCTCAGGTCATGATTTCCCAGTTTGTGGGTTTGAGCCCCACGTCGGGCTCTGTGCTGACAGCTTGGAGCCTGAAGTCTTCTTTGGATTCTGTGTCTCCCTCTCTCTGTCCCTCTTGCACTCATGCTCTGTGTCTTACTCTCTCAAAAATAAATAAACATTAAAAAATTCTTAAAAAATATGATTTTTGGCCATCTGGAAATGAAGTAGCTGTTCAAGTTTTGTTCATTAAAATTTTTTTTTTTTTTTACTTACTGATTTGTAGTTCTTAATATATTCTACATCCAAGACATTTCTTAGCTACATGTATCCCAAGTGCAGTTTTCTAGTTTGGAGCTTGCCAATTTACTTCCCTAATGATTCATTTCAATGAACAGAAGTTCTTTATTTTAATGAAATCCAATCTATTATTATTATTATTATTATTATTTGAGAGAGTGTGCATGTGAACAGGGGAGAGTGACAGAGGGAGAGAATCTTTTTTTTAAGCTTATTTTTTTTATTTTGAGGGAGACAGAGTATGTGAGTGGGGGAGGGGCAGAGAGAGAATCCCAAGCAGGTAGAAATTTTTTTGTGAATCAGAAGGATACACGCGTGAGAAAGAGTAAAAATCACTTATGTTTACTGATGACAGTGGGGCATATAATATTATGTTAAGACTTAAGAGACTTCATGAATTGCCCTTCAGACCAATTTTTAAAGAGCTGCCATACTAGTCATATGCACAATTTGGTCTTTCTGAATATTAAGACACTTTTTCTTTTGGAAGGGCATATTATGGCTCAGCTCAACTATATATGTATATATATTTAAAGATTTTTTTAAAAATGTTTTTTATTTATGTTGAGAGAGAAAGTGAGGGAGAGGGGCAGAGAAAGAGGGAGAGAGATGGGGAGTCTCTCAGAGCCCAATGCAGAGCTTGATCCCACCAACTGTGAGATCATGATCTGGGTTAAAATCAAGAGTTGGACGCTTGCTTAACCAACTGAGCCACCCAAGTGTCCCATCAGCTCAACTGTATTTTTAAAAACAATATATAAAGTGAGAAAGGCTATTTTAATAATTTGAAAAGTTGAGCTTTAGGCTTTTAATTTAAGAAATCAATCAAGCTCCCTGCATATTTCAGAGTGTAACTTCTTCCATTCTTTCTTCTGTCTTTTATCTCTGTCTCTTAAGAGACAATAATCTAAAACTGTAGCCAAAAGCCTGACACAGCCCATAATAAAAATGACTAGATTTTTTCCCTCAAATACATTATCTTATTTTTCTCTAATGATAACAGGATGAATTTCAGATGAAATGCTTTAATTTGGCCCATGAAGTAAAAACTTTTAGTGACCACTCTATGCTCTGTATTAGCACAGCCCAGTTATTAGAGGTGGTCTGGTAGAGGGGACAAGGTGAACACAGCTGAGCCAAGAGCTTGTAGGAAAAATCTGGTGTAATACTGAAGCGTTTTTACTCACAACTGTAAATCACAGCGAAAAATGCCTATGAATCAGAATATGAGAACAACACTAAAGATATTAATCAAATAGGAAGTGGTCATCTTAATGGTGAAACAAGGCTAAGATGGATGTGATCACTATGAAAAATTAGGAAGTTTAAAGTTATAGCAACTGTGGTTACATAAAAGAATGTTCATATTCTTAAAAATACACACTGAGGGGCGCCTGGGTGGCTCAGTCAGTTAGGCGTTCGACTTCAGCTCGGGTCATGATCTCACCGTTTGTGAGTTCGAGCCCCGCGTCGGGCTCTGTGCTGACAGCTCAGAGCCTGGAGCCTGCTTCAGATTCTGCGTCTCCCTCTCTCTACCTCTCCCCTGCTCATGCTCTCTCTCTCAAGAATAAATAAACATTAAAAAAATTTTTTAAAAAAACACACTGAAGTATATAGAGGTAAAGGGGCTTGATGTATGCAGCTTACTTTCAAATGCCTCAAAATATAATATTATATATATATATACATATATATATACATATATATATATGTATACATATATATACATATATATATACATGAGTGTGTGTGTGTGTGTGTGCGCACATACACAGAGAAATAGGGAGAAAGAAAAAGAGGGAGAAAACTATAATTGATAAAGTAAAGAGGGGCAATATGTTAACAATAGGTGACATTTTTGCAGCTTTTTAAAATGTTTGAAATTATTTCCATATCCAAAGTTAAAAAATATATACACATACCCATGCACAAACACACAAGTGCACACACACAAAGGGAAATTAATCATGAACATTGCTGCCTAAGCCATATTCACTATCATTCCTCCTCATGCATAACCACCTCAAGAATGTCTTTGGAATCTTTCAAATGACCAAGCTCCTCATGCTTCATCTCAGGCATTGTCACTTCCTGTTCTTTTCTCTAAAGGACACAACTCCTATGACAGAGAAGATGAATCTGGAAGACAGAGGCCACATAACTCAGCTGCTCAATGTGCTAGTTTTCAAAGTTTTGTTGAGGACTAGGCCTTTATGGATTCAAACCTCCAAACTCTGAGCGTCTGGCTGTGGGTTTTCTTTAGCCCAGCCCACGTGGCTAATAGTCTAGAGAATGGAAGCAGCTCTTCTGCCTCCTATATTTAAGTGGCAGCTTTAAATGCCATGTGATGAGACCTATTCTGTGTTTTCTAGCAGGAGAAAATTTGTCAGATATTAAGTTCTAAGGCTCATTTCCTAGTACATGGATGTTGAAATTATATTTGTTTTTTTTTAACATCTTCACATGATTTTGTTTTTTAAAAATTTGTTTATTTAAATTCAAGATAGATAACATACAGTGTAGTGTTGGTTTCAGTAGTAAAACCCAGTGATTCATCACTTCCATATAACACCCAGTGCTGATACCACCAAGTGCCCTCCTTACCCATTTATTAGCCATCACCCATTTAGCCCACACCCCCCACCTCCCCTCCAGAAACCCTGTTCGTTCTTGGTATTTAAGAATCTCTTATAGTTTGCCTCTCTCACTGTTTTTATATTATTTTCCCTTCCCTTCCCTGATGTTCCTCTGGATTGTTTCTTAAATTCCACATATAAGTGAAACCATATATTTGTCTTTCTCTGACTGACTTATTTTGCTTAGCATCATACACTCTAGTTCCATTCATGTTGTTGCAAATAGCATGATTTCATTCTTTTTGATGGCTGAGTAGTATTTTATTGTATCTTCTTTATTCATTCATCAGTCAATGGACATTTGGGCTCTTTCCATAATTTGCCTATTGTTGATAGCACTGCTATAAACATTGGGGTGCATGTGCCCCTTTGAATCAGCATTTTTGTATCCTTTGGATAAATACCTAGTAGTGCAATTGCTGGGTCACAAGGTTATTCTATTTGTAATTTTTTGAGGAACCTCCATATGTTTTCCAGAGTGGCTGCACCAGTTTGCATTCCCACCAACAGTGCAAGTGTTCCCCTTTCTCTGTATCTTTGCCAACATTGTTGTTTCTTGAGTTGTTAATTTTAACCATTCTAACAAGTATAAGGTGGTATCTCATTGTGGTTTTGATTTGTACTTCTCTGATGATGAGTGATGTTGAATATCTTTTCATGTGTCTGTTAGGCATCTGGATATCTTCTTTGGAAAGGTATCTATTCATGTGTTTTCCCCATTTCTTCACTGGATTGTTTTTTTGGCTATTGAGTTTGATAAGTTCTTCATAGATTTTGGATACTAACCCTTTATCAGATGTGTCATTTCCAAACATCTCCAATTCTGTTGGTTGTCTTTTAGTTTTGTTGATTGTTTCCTTCATTGTGCAGAAGTTTTTATCTTGATGAGGTCCCAATAGTTCATTTTTGCTTTTATTTCCCTTGCCTCCAGAGATGTGTCTGGTAAGAAATTGTTGTGGCCTAGGTCAAAGAGGTTGCTCCCTATTGTCTCCTTTAGTATTTTGATGGCTTCCTATCTCACATTTAGTTCTTTCATCCATTTTGAATTTATTTTTGTGTATGGTGTAAGAAAGTGGTCCAGTTTTATTTTTCTGCATGTCGCTGTCCAGTTTTCCCAACACCATTTGCTGAAGAGACTGTTTTTTTTTTTCCCACTGGATATTCCTTCCTGTCCTATTGAAGATTAGTTGGCCATCCATTGTGGGTCCATTTCTGGGTTCTCTATTCTGTTTTATTGATCTATGTGTCTGTTTTTGTGCCAGTACCATACTGTCTTGAAGGTTACAGCTTTGTAATACAGCTTGAAGTCCAGAATTGTGATGTTTCCAGCTTTGATTTTCTTTTTCAAGATTACTTTGGCTATCCAGGGTCTTTTCTATACAAATTTTAGAATTGCTTATTCTATCTCTGAAGAATTCTGGTGTTATTTTGATAGGAATTGCATTGAATGTATAGATTGCTTTGGATAGTACACACATTTTAACAATATTTATTCTTCCAATCCATGGGCATGGAATGTCTTTGCATTTCTTTGTGTCTTCTTCAATTTCTTTCTTAAGCTTTCTACAGTTTTCAGCGTATAAATCTTTTACCTCTTTGGTTAGGTTTATTCCTAGGTATCTTATGGTTGGTGCAATTGTAAATGTAAATTCCTTGATTTCTCTTTCTGCTGCTTCCTTATTGGTGTATAGAAATGCAACCGATTTCTGTATGTTGATTTTATTTCCTGTGCCTTTTCTGAATTCATGTATCAGTTCTGGCAGCTTTTTGGTGGAGTCTTTTGGGTTTTCCATGTAGAATATCATGCCATCTATGTAGAGTGAAAGTTTGACTTGTCAATTTGAGTGCCTTTTTTTTTCTTTTGGTTGTCTGATTGTTGAGGCTAGGACTTCCAGTACTGTGTTGAACAACAGTGGTGAGAGTGGACATTCTTGTCATATTCCTGACCTTAGGGGCAAAGCTCTCAGTTTTTCCCCATCAAGGATATTACCTGTGGGTCTTTCATATATGGCCTTTGTGATGTTGAAGTATGTCTATCTATCCCTAGTTTCTTGAGGGTTTTTATCAAGAAAGCATGCTGCATTTTTGTCAAATGCTTTTTCTGCATCTATTGAGAGGATCATATGGTTCTTATCATCTTTTATTAATGTGGTATATCATATTGATGATTTGAAAATATTGAACCAGCCCTGTAGCCCAGGAATAAATCCCACTTGATTGTGGTGAATAATTCTTTTAATGTACTGTTGGATTCAATTTGCTAGTATTTTGTTGAGATTTTTTGCATCCATGTTCATCAGGGATATTGGCCTGTAATTTTCCTTTTTGTGGTATCTTTAGTTTTGGAATTAAAGTAATGCTGGCTTCATAGCATGAGTTTAAAGCTTTCCTTCCATTTCTATTTCTTGGAATAGTTTGAGAAGAATAGGTATTAACTCTTCCTTAAATATCTGGTAGAATTCCCATGGGAAGCCATCTTGCTTAGGACTCTTGTTTGTTGGGAGATTTTTGATAACTGATTCAACTTCTTTGCTGGTTATGGGCCTGTTCAAATATCCTATTTTTTCCTGTTTCAGTTTTGGTTGTATGTGAGTTTCTAAGAATTTGTCCGTTTTTTCCTTATTGCCCAGTTTGCTGGCATATAATTTTTCATAGTATTCTCTTATAATTGTTTGTATTTCTCTGGTGTTGGTTGTGATCTCTCCTCTTTCATGTGTGATTTTATCTCTTTGCATTCTCTCTCCTTTGTTTTTGATAAGTCTGGTTAGGGGTTTATCAGTATTGTTTATTCCTTCAAAGAATCAGCTTTTAGTTTCATTGATCTGTTCTTCTGTTTGTTTGTTTCTATATCTTTTATTTCTGCTCTAGTTATTACTTCCCTTCTGCTGTCTTTAGGCTTTATTTGCTGTTCCTTTTCTACCTCCTTTCAGTGTAAGGTTAGGTTGTATATTTGGGCCATTTCTTGCTTCTTGAGATAGGCCTGAATTGGAATGTACTTTCCTCTTAGGAATGCCTTTGTTGCATCCCAAAGGGTTTGGGCTGTCATGTTTCCATTTTCATTTGCTTCCATGTATTTTTTAATTTCTTCTTTAATTTCCTGGTGACCCCTTCATTCTGTAATAGGGTGTTCTTTAACTTCCATGTTTTTGAGGACTTTCTAAATTTTTTCTTATAGTTGATTTCAAATTCCATAGTGTTGTGATCTGAAAATATTGGTATGATCTCAATCATTTTGTACTTGTTGAGGGCTGATTTATGACCCAGTATGTGATCTTTTCTGGACGGTATTCCATGTGCACTGGAGAAGAATGTGTATTCTGCTGCTTTAGGATAAAATGTTCTGAATATACCTGTTAAGTCCATCTGGTCCACTGTGTCATTCAAAGCTATTGTTTTCTTGTTGATTTTCTGCCTTGATTGTCTGTCCATTGTTGTAAGTGAGATATTCCTGACTCCTACTGTTATGGTATTATTATCAATGAGTTTCTTTATGTTTGTTATTCATTGATTAATATATTTTGGTGTCTCAAGTTGGGGGGCATAAATATTTATAATTGTTAGATCTTCTTGATGGGTAGACCCTTAATTATGATATAATTCCCTTCTTCATCTCTTGTTACAGTCTTTATTTCAATTTTCTCTAAGTTTTTTTTTTTTTTTTGAGAGAGTGCACGTGGGTTGGGGAGAGGGGCAGACAGAGAGAGAGAAAGAGAATCTTCAGCAGGTTCCATGCTCAGTGCAGAGCCTGATGTGGGGCTCAATCCCACGACACTGGGATCATGACCTGAGCTGAAATCAAAAGTCAGACGCTCAGCTGACCAAGTCACATAGGCACCCTGACAGTCTTTATTTCAAAATCTAGTTTGATATAAGTATGGCTACTCTGGCTTTCTTTTGACCTCCATTAGCATGATAGATGGTTCTCCATTCCCTCACTTTCAATAATCAGTTGTCTATAGGTCTAAAATGAGTCTCTCGTAGGCAGCATATAGATGGCTCTTGTTTTCTTATCCATTGTGATACCCTATGTCTTTTGTTGGAGCATTTAGTCCATTTACAATTCAGAGTGATTATGGAAAGATATGAATTTAGTGTCTTTGTGTTACCTGTAGAGTTGGTGTTCCTGGTCATGTTCACTGGTATTTTGTAGTCTTTGTTGCTTTGGTCTTTTTTTTTCCCCCTCACTCAGAGTTCCCCTTAAAATTTCTTGCAGGGCTGGTTTCATGGTCATGAACTTCTTCAGTTTTTGTTTATTTGGGCAACACTTCCATTCTGAATGTCCTTCCATTCTGAATGACAGCCTTGCTGGATAAGAATTCTTGGTGCATATTTTCCCCATTCAGCACATTGACTATTTCCTGCCACTACCTTCCAGCCTGCCAAATTTCAGTGGACAGGTCTGCTACTAACTTTATGTGTCTACCCTTGTAAGTTAAGGAAATTTTGTCCCTCGCTACTTTCAGAATTCTCTCTTGATTTTATTTTGCAAGTTTTACTATGATATGTCATGGTGTTGACCTATTTTTGTTGATTTTGAGGGGAATTCTCTGTGCCTCTTGGACTTGAATGCCTGTTTCCTTCCCCACATTAGGGAAGTTCTCAGGTATAATTTGTTCAAATAAACCTTCTGCCCCCTTTTCCCAGTCTTCTTCTTCTGGGACTCCTATGATATGGATTTTGTTTTTCCCTTCATGGAATCAGTTCTCTAAGTCTCCCCCCATGATCTAATAATTTCCTTTTCCTCTTTTTCTCAGCTCCACTATTTTCCATAATTTTATCATCTATTTCACCTATTCTCTCCTCTGTTTCCTCAATCCTCATTGTCCCTGCATCTAGTTTGTTTTGCATCTCAGTTTTAGAATTTTTTTATTTCATCCTGACTAGTTCTTAGGTCTTTGATCTCTGCAGAAAGGGTTTCTCTGGTGTCTTTTATGCCTTTTTAAAGCCCAAATAGTGTGACTTAGGACATGACTGCTGTTCTAAGGTCTTGTTCAGATATATTGCTTATATCTGTTTTAGCAAGACCCTGACTGTGATTTCTTCTTGACCTTTCTTTTGGGGAAAATTCCTCTGTATTGTCATTTTGGCTAAGTTTCTGTCTTTTGTATGTGTGTGTTTTCAATTTTAATTTTTTTATTTAAAAGTTTTTTTTAGGTTTATTTATTTATTTTGAGAGAGACAGAGACAGCGCAAGTGGGGGAGGGGCAGAGATGGGGGGGAGAGAGAGAGAGAGAGAGAGAGAGAGAGACAGAGAGAGAGAGAATCCCAAGTAGGCTCCACACTGTCAGTATGAAGCCCAATGTGGGGCTCAAACTCATGAAACCATGAGATCATGACCTGAGCTGAAACCAAGAGCTAGACACTTAAGCGACTGAGCCACCCAAGTGCCTCTGTCTTTTGTGTGTTTTAAAAGCTTGTTATGTTTCCTGCACCTGAGTATGAAGTACTAGCAGTATGAAGTACTGCTATTTTAAAAAGGGGTCATACATTGTCCAGGGCCTAGAACTTCAGGAAGTGTTTCTGTTGTATGCTGTGTGCACTCTGCTGTTGCGTTTTGGCTGCTCTTTCCCACTGGTCAGTCTTATGCAGAGCTTCTCCTTGCTTGCAGTGGTGGAGTGTTTCGACCTTTCACTAGGTGTATTTTGATTTGTTTATTGAAGTAACTCTGGAAAAAAAGCGTGTGTGGGGGGGAAGCTTCATCCCAAAGAAAAAGGAAAGGGAAGAAAAACAATAAAAAAGAAACAGAATAAAAAAAAAGTATAAGGCTGATTCCAAAGAAGGGGAAAAAAGAAGAAAAGAAAACAGAATGAAAAAGAAGAGTAAAAAAGCCTGATCCAAATGAGAGAGAGATAAAAGGAACAAACAAACAAACAAATAAGAAACTATGACTCTGATTCCAAAAGAAAAAAAGAAGAAAGAAAAAATGGAAAAAGAATTGTCGATGTCATTTTGAGGCACTGGATTTTTAGTGTACTTGGTACATGGGGGTTGCTGGCTGTGCTGGTCTTCTGGAGGAGAGGCCTTCTGTGTTGGCTCAGAGTCAGTATTGCCTCAGTAAGTAATATTTGCCAGGCATGGGGATGGGGGGTTTGGTGTAAGCAGATCCTGCCTCCACTGGAGTCCCACCATGTTGGTGTCAGGGAGAAAATGGCGCCACTCCAATATCTCATCCCAGGATTGGGGATCTCACTCCCCTCCTCACTGTTCAGGCAGCCCTCAAAGAATAGTGAGGGCAGTCAGCACACCCTGCACAACTCTCCTGAGTTCTTTCTTCGGTGCATGGCTGGGATTCAAAACTCAAAGTCTTAAAGGACCTGGCACCATGTGGATCCACTCCCCTCCTTTAGAGCAAAGACTCTCCACCCTGCTGATGAAAGGCCTTTTGCTGGCACCTTCAGGGTCTTTTGTCCTTGGGAAGGCAATAAGCCCTCTTCTAAAAGTACTCCAGGAAGGGGAATGGTCTCTCCCAGTGTGCTCTGGAGATCCCTACACTATCCTATGCACTCTGGGGTCAGCTCCCTCCTCCACAGGAGTGCTCCCCCCAGCTCCACTCCAGAGAAAGTCACACACTTCCAAAGCCTCCAAGTTCGAGCTCCAAATGCTGTTTGCAAAAAAGAACTGGGACACTCGGTATTTCTCATCCCCCAGTCCGTGGTCCAGAGGTTTTCCTCTTGTGCTAATTCAATGTTGTACTTTCTTAACCCCTCTTTTTTCTCTTTTTTTGTGTCTCCACAGAAAGGGTTCCCTCTCCTCCACAGCACTGCCATTTTTATTTCCCCCAATTCACTTCCATGCACCTTGCACCTTCCAAACTGTCTCCTTCCAACTGTGGAGATCCTTCTGCCAGTCTGCAGATATATTTCCTGTGTGTTCCAAGTGATCTGACTTCAATACAGCTGCATTTGAGCGATGAGGAAAGCCTAGAGTCCCCCTACTTCTCAACCATCTTTACTCTCCTCAAACTATTTTTGTTAATTGACTCCAAATTTGCTTTGAAAGAGGCTGAAGAACTATAAATATATTTACACAAGGTATAATGTCCATTTGGAAATCAAACAGTTGAATGCAATAAAGTAAGCAATGCCATTAAGGTAGATCTGGGGATCTTGCTAAAACACAGCTTCTAATTGGTATTCTGAGTGGGGTTTCTGCATTTCCAAACAGCTCCCAGGAGATGCTGGTCTATGGATTGTACTGAGTAGTGAAGTGCTATGAGGACACAGAAGGAGGAAGGGCTCATGGTGGCCTGGAAATCTTCATGAAGAGGAAGGTTCTAGAAGGGCTGTGGAAGGAAAGTAAGCAGAATTTAGGTAGATCAGGAGGGAAGAGAGCATTTCAGGTACAGAGACTGGCTTGAAGACACAAGGATGGGAATGTACTTAACTTGGTAGGCAAGCTCCCAGCATGAGTTTGTGAGTGAGTGTTTGTAGTGGAGAGGAGGAAGTAAGTTTAGAATGGAGATTTTGAATATTGGGCTAAAGAACATGGGCTTTAAATTCTAGACAATAGACAAAGAAGGTGTTAGAGAAGAGGAGGATGTGACAAAAGTCTGTTTGGACAGGCTACCCCAGACGTTTCCACTTTCATGGGACAGAATCATTGTAATCCTCTTTCTATGGGACTTCTATGGGAGTGTTTGAAAAACACAAGAAGCTACAGAAAAATCATCAAAGGAGATGTCTTGCCTAAATAGTTTTTGGCTCTAAATTCTTTTTCTCAGAATCTGCCAGATAAATTAATTGTTGGGGCCAGTGTTTAAATTGAGTACACTCAGAGTAAATTAGGGAAGTGATCAACATTTAGTTGTGTGATGTGGGGAATAAGCTTAGGAATTCCCTGGGCTTACACCAATGGGTTAACAAGGCTTAAAGAATTAGAAAGCCATAGGATGTTCACACCCAAGTTTGGGTAAACAAGATTAGGTAAATAGGTATAGAGAGGGCAGGGCCAAGGCCTCAGTATAGAGAGGGTGGGGCCAAGGCCCCAGTATAGATAAGGTTAAGGCAAAGGCCCCAATATAGAACAAAGGTATATGAGGTAAACAAGATTAGGTATTTAGGGCAGAAACGCCCCCAATTTAGTACTATAGCAGAAAGCTGCTTTCACAGGAAGGAAGGACCAAATTAGGTAAGCAGGTAAATAGGGCTATAGACCCCTGCAGGGTGAAGTTGCCCAGAATGGAGCTACTTAGCAAAAGAAAGGTGCCTTGTTGACCCTGAGGTAGCATGCTCCGTCTTTCTTATCCCCTGGACCAGTTTAGGTAAACAGAGGTGGTGCCTCACATCTGCTGTAAACAACCTCCACCAGCACCAGGATTTTGTTTTGTATTAACCCAAACCCCTAACCCCACATATCTTCAAAACTCCCTTTCCCTCATGTGCATGAGTTAATGTTCACAGTTTTGTTGTCTCTTTGTGCACGTCCATCACCATGTTTGTAAGACTTCTGATCCTAATAAAAACGGAACAAGTACCCTTAATTGGGGCTCTTGTCTTCTCCCGGACATTAGCCATCTCTCACATTTTCAATCCTGTGTCCCACTTTCTTGCTGGACAAGAAAGAACTCCAGACCCTGAGTCTAAGACAGTGTGAAACTGAATTCATATCAGAGATAGACTGAATATTATAGTTTGAGATGGAAAAGGAAAGCTCCAAGATCCTTTATAACTATAAGATTAATAGGAATTAGTAATGCAGAGTTGCTTATTTAAAAATAATAAAGTCTGTCACTTAGGTATATAAACAGGAATATGATATAAAAGTTTGTAAAGTGTCCTCATAGCTCTTTAACTGCTATTGGAGACTGAGGCTTTCAAGTAAATAACATAGCTATGTAACACAGTACTGACTCCTTAGTTTTAGCCGTGAAAATAGAGGTTTATATGAATATTTTCTGTTTCTCAATTGTCTCCTTAACTTATCTTCTAATGATAAATTAGAGCAAAGGATATTTATATGCAGTCTTCCTGTGAAATGATAGGTCTTCTTTACTGGTTTCCACCAAAGATATAATATTTTTCTTTCTCTCCCCACTTCCCTGGGTGTTTTCCTCCTTTAAGTTTAGCACCCACTTGATCCTCTTGGGAACATAGGCAGAGCACAATTATTCATGTGCTACAAAGGTAGATTGCAGAGCACTCTACTTCAGATAGCTTCTGTTAAAAGCTGAATTGTGTCTTCTAAAAATTCATATGTTGAATCCTTAAACCCCAGTACCTCAAAATGGGATTACATTTGGAGATTGGGTCTTTCAAAAAATGATTAATTTAAAATGAGGTCATTAGGGTAGGCCCTAATATAATACGATGGGTGTCCTTATAAGAAAAGGAAATTTGGACATAGTTAGCTATAAATGGGAGATGATTTGAAGACACAGAAAACATATACAAGCCAAGGAAAGAGGCCTCATAAGAAACTTTGGTACCTTAATCTTAGATTTCTAGCCACTATAACAGTGAAAAATTAAATTTTTGCTGTTTAACCACTCAGTCTGTGGTATTTTGTTATGGCAGCTGCAGCAAACTAATATAGCATCATTTTCTCTTCATCCCTCACCTTAATCAATCAACTAAATAAATGTATGAAACATCTTCCATAAATAAGATACTGTGCTTGGCACAGAGGGAGATAGAGAAAAGTACAGGATAAAGAGAAATGTAAGACATATATTTGTTGTTAAGAAGGTGCCATTCCTAGGGGACTTCTAGGGAAGATGGCAGAGTAAAAGGCCCCTGAGCTCACCTTGTCCCATGGATACAACTAGATAACACTCACATCAGTGTTTACAACCCAGAAACAACTAGAAGACTGGCAGAATAAACTCCACAACTAAATATAGAGAAGAGGCAACATCAAAGAGGGTAGGAAAGACAGAGACAAGGTCAGAAACAAAGGGGACTCAATGGACTGTTGTAGGAGGGAGGGACACTGTGAGAACAGAGAAGGGAGAGAAACAAACCCCCACACTGGGGAACCTGTATGGAGAAGGTGAATCCCCATAACATTTCGCTCTGAAAACCAATGGGGCTGAATTTTGTGAGTTGTTACAACCAGTGGGACTCAAAACCTAGAATTCTAACAAATCAGTGGCTCAGCTCTGGGAAAGTCAGTAGGCTAGAGGAAACTGAGTCCCTGTCCTTAAGGAGACAACACAACAAATAGCCTGTGGAGATACAACCATAGAAGCAGCAGTCTGAAAGGCAATTGTCACGTCTGGGAGGGAGAGTTATTTACTAATCTCAGTGTGTCCCAGAGGGACAGAAATCCCTGGGGAACTCCTCTAGGCACAAAGGAACTGGCAGGTGTCATCTTCCTGCCCTGCTGCCCAGCATAAACACACAGACACCTGCAGGATTTGCTACCTAACTTGGTAGCACTGTCACTACACACTCCCGTGCTGTGCTTCCACTAATTCACCCTTCCAGAGAGCCTGCCTCAGTCCAGGTGCTGTAAGGTTCCTCTTGCAGAGGAACAGGGACAGGCAAAGCTTGCTAGCACTGCTTCACTTCTACCCCCACCTTCAACTTGTGCTTGGGTGGATCTGTCCTCTCCAATAGTCTCTTGGCCAGAGCCCATACAGGGCAGTGCCACAGGCATGAAAGTGTGCAAGCAACTCCTACAGTGGCCAGCACCACTCCAAAGTGATTCCTGCCCTGGAGAAGGGGAAGATAACCTCATACACAAGTCAGGCAGAGGGCCTAGCAGTGGGCTGGAGGCAGACAACTGGTCTGACTGCAGCCCTTGCCCACCAAATGAAAGCTTCGCAGGGGACAACACAAGGAAAACACTCTGGAGCTTGGTGCTACTGCATCTCTGGCATCTCTTTGCATCTCTGGCAAATGCCTGGTCTGACTCAACTGAAGCCCAAGGTGACCCCAGCCTGGCCCACTAATACCACAAGAACTAAACACTGCCCACATTAGGAAAAGAGAGCCATTGCAGATGACTGGACTGAAGGAAAAGGCAGCCAGCCGTAACAGTAGGGTGTTAGCATCACACATAGGAGATACCCCTGAAGCACCTGGTTCTGGTAAAGAGGGAATACTGCATGCAGGGTACTACAGGACTTCTTCTTTATAAGGCCATTCCTTTCAAGTACAGGAAATTTAGCCTGCCTTTCCTAACACAGAGAAACCAAAACCGAGAATTAGACAAAATAAGGAGACAGAGGAACATGTCACAAATGAAAGAACAGGACAAAATCACAGTAAGAGACTTAAATGAAATGGCATTAAGTAATATGCCTGATAGAGAATTTAAGGTAATGGTCATAAAAATACTCACTGGACTTGGGAAAAGAGTGGAAGACATCAGTGAGACCCTTAACAATGAGATAAAAAAGAACCAGTCAGAGATGAAGAACACAATAAATGAAATTAAAAATATACTAGATGTAATAAATAGTACATAAATAGTTTGTCTAGTCATAGATTAGATGAAACAGAAGAATGAATCAGTGGCCTGGAGGACAGTAATTGGAAGTAATCAAGCTGACCAGATGAGATGGGAAAAAATAGGCAAAGTGACAATAGACTTAAGAACTCAGTGACACCATCAAGTGTAATAATATTCACATTATAGGGATCTCAGAAGGAGACGAGAAAGAAAAGGGAGCAGAAAATTTATTTGAAGAAATAATAGCTGAAAACTTGCTGAATTGGGGGAAGGGAAAGAATCCAGATCCAGGAGGCACAGAGATCCCCTAACAAAATCACACCAATGAGGTCTACACCAAGACACATAGTAATTAAGATGGCCAAAAATTAGTGATAGATATAGGGAGAATTTTTAAATTTTTTTAACGTTTTATTTATTTTTTGAGACAGGGAGAGACAGAGCATGAACAGGGGAGGGTCAGAGAGAGGGAGACACAGAATCTGAAGCAGGCTCCAGGCTCTGAGCTGTCAGCACAGAGCCCAATGCGGGGCTCAAACTCACGGACCGCAAGATCATGACCTGAGCTGAAGTCAGCCGCTCAACTGACTGAGCCACCCAGGCGCCCCTAGAGAGAATTTTTAAAGCAGCAAAAGAAAAAAAAGGTAGTTACATACAAGGGAACCCCATAAGGTCATCAGCTGATTTTTCAGCAGAAACTTTGCAGGCCTGAAGAGAGTGGCAAAATAATTCAAGTGCTAAAAGGAAAAAAAAAAAAAATCTGCAGCCAAGAATACTCTATCCTGCAAGGCTATCATTCAGAATAAAAGGAGAGCTAAAGAGTTTCCCAAACAAAAATTTAAAAATTCACAATTACTAAACTCTACAAGAAATGTTAAAGGGAACTCTTTGAGTAGAAAGGAAAGACCATATGCAAGAGTAAGGAAAGTAGGAAGCACAAAAGCAATAAAAATGAACATATTTATAAAAATCAGTCAAGGGACTCACAAAACAATAGGATGTAAATTAAGATACCATATATCTACAATGTGGGGAGGAGAGGAGTAAAGAATGGGTTCAAACTTAAGCGACCATCAACCTAACATAGACTGCTATATACAGGCGATGTTATATACAAACCGTATGGTAACAACAAATAAAAAACCAGTAATAGACATGCAAAAAATAAAGAGAAAGGAATCCAAGTATTTTACTAATGCAAGTCAGCAAACTGTGAGAGAAGACAGCAAGAGAAGAAAGGAATGGAGAAAAAACTACAAAACAACCATAAAACAAATAACAAAATGGCAATAATTACATACCAATCAATAATTACTTTTGGGGTGCGTGGCTGGCTCAGTCAGTAGAGCATACGGCTCTTGATCTCAGAGTGATGAGTTCAAACTCCATGTTGAATGTAGAGATTACTTAAAACAAAAACAACAACAAAAAAACCCTCAAGGAACTGGGAGGCAAGGACATGTCCTAAAAAATAAATTACTTTGAATGTAAATGGACTAAACACTCCAATCAAAAGACACAGGATGACAGAGTGGATAAAAAAAAAAAAAAGACTGATATATATGCTGCCTACAAGAGACTCATTTCAGACCTAAGGACACATGCAGATTGAAAGTGAGGGGACAGAGAAACATTTATCATGCAAATGAATGTCAAAGGAAAGCCAGAGTAGCAATACTTATATTGGACAAAATAGACTTTAAAACTAAGACTGTAACAAGAGACAGAGAAGAACACTATATAATAATAAAGGGGACAATCCAATATAAAGATATAATAATTGTAAATATTTATGTGCCCAACATGGAATTACCCAAATACATAAAGCAACTATTAACAAACATAAAGGAAATATTCAATAGTAATACAATAATAGTAGGGGAATTTAACAGCCCACTTACATCGATAGATCATCCAAAAAGAGAATAGGGAAACAGTGGCTTTGAATAACATACTGCACCATATGGACCTAACAGATATATGTATAACATTCCACCCTAAAACAGCAGAATACACATTCTTTTCAAGTGCACATGGAACATTCTCCAGAATAGATTACATGTTAGGCCACAAAACAAGTCTCAACAAATTAAAAAAGGTTGGTTGAAGTCATACCATTCATCTTTTCTTTTTTTTTTTTTTTTTTTTTTTTTTTTTTTTTAAATTTTTTTTTTTCAACGTTTATTTATTTTTGGGACAGAGAGAGACAGAGCATGAACGGGGGAGGGGCAGAGAGAGAGGGAGACACAGAATCGGAAATAGGCTCCAGGCTCTGAGCCATCAGCCCAGAGCCCGACGCGGGGCTCGAACTCACGGAGCGCGAGATCATGACCTGGCTGAAGTCGGACGCTTAACCGACTGCGCCATCCAGGCGCCCCACCATTCATCTTTTCTAACCACAATACTATGAAACTAGAAATCAACTATAAGAAAAAAATCAAGAAAGACCATGAATACATAGAGGTTAACATGCTACTAGCCAATGAATGGGTCAACTAAGATCAAAGAGGAAATTAAAAAAACATGGAGACAAATGAAAATGAAATCACAGTGATCCAAAATCTTTGGGATGCAGCAAAAGCTGTTCTAGGAGAACAGTTTAGAGCAATACAGGCCTACCTCAAGAAGCAAGAAAAATCTCGAATAAACAACCTAACCTTACACCTAAAAGAGCTAGAAAAATAAGAACAAACAAAGCAAAACTCCAAACCCATGGAAGGAGGAAAATAATATGAATTAGAGCAGAAATAAATGAAATAAATACTGAAAAATAATAGAACAGGCCAAAGAAATCAGAAGTTATTTCCTTTAAAGATCAATAAAACTGATAAACCTTCTGCCAGATTCATAAAAAAAAAAAGACTCAAATACAATTAGAAGTGAAAGAGGAGAAATTACAAAAAACACCACAAAAATATAAAGAATTATAAGAGAATGTTATGAAAAATTATAGGCCAACAAATTGGACAACTAGAAGAAATTGATAAATTCTTAGAAATATATAACATTCCAAAACTCAATCAGGAAGAAACAGAAAATTTGAACAGACAAGTTACCAGCAGCAAAATTGAATCAGTAATCAAAAACTCCAAACAAACAAAAGTCCAGGGCCATATGACTTCACAGATGAATTCTACCAAATATTTAAAGAAGAGTTAATACTTACTCTCAAATATTCCAAAAATTAGAAGAGAAAGAAAAGCTTCCACATTCATTCTGAGGCCCACAATACCCTGATACCAAAACCAGATTAAAAAAAAAAAAAACATAAAAAAAGAGAACTATAGGCCAATTTCCCTGATGAAAAAGATGCAAAAATCCTCAACAAATTATTAGTAAATTGAGTCCAACAATACATTTAAAAAAGTCATTCACCAAGACCAAGTGGGATTTATTCATGGGATACAGGAGTTGTTCAAAATTTGCATATCAATCAACATGATATATCACATCAACAAGAGAAAGGATAAGAACCAGATGATCATTTCATTAGATGCAGAAAAGCATTTGACAAAGTACAACATCCATTCATGATACAAACCCTCAACAAAGTAGGTTTAGAGGGAACATACCTCAACATAATAAAGCCACATATGAAAAACCCACACCTAACATCGTACTCAAAGGTGAAAAATAGAGCTTTTCCTCTAAGATAAGGAAGAAGACAAGGATGTCCACTCTCACCACTGTTATTCCACTTAGTATTGGAACTCCCAACTTTAGCAATCAGGCAAGAAAAAGAAATAAAAGGCATCCAAATTAATAAGGAAGAAGTAAAACTGACACTATTTGCAGATGACATGATACTATCCCTAAAGACTCCTAAAGACTCCATCAAAAAACGGCTAGAACTGATAAATGCATTTAGTAAGGTCACAGGACACAAAATCAATATACAGAAATCCACTGAATTTGTATATGCTAATAATGAAACAGCACAAAAAGAAATTAGGAAAACAATCCCATTTACAACAGCACCAAAAATTAATAAAATATCCAGGAATGAACTTTTAAACTTGGTTGAAAAATATAAGACGTTGAAAGAAATTGAAGACGTCACAAACAAATGGAAAGATATTCCATGCTTATGGATTGGAAGAACAAATGTTAAAATGTTCATACCTCCAAGGCAATCGACATACTTAAAGCAATCCCTATCAAAATAGCAACAGCACTTTTCACAGAACTAGAATAAATGATCCTAAGATTTGAATGGAATCACAAAAGACCCTGAATAGACAAAGCAATCTTGAAAAGGAATAAAAACTACACGTGTCAGAATTCTAGGTTTTAAGATATACTACAAAGCTGTAGTAATCAAAATAACATGGTACTGGCACACAAACAGACACATAGAGCAATGGAACAGGAAAGAGAGTCCCAAAACGAACCCATGATTATATGGTCAATTAATCTTTGACAAAGGAGACAAGAATATGCAATGGGAAAAAGACCGTCTCTTCAAAAAACAGTGTTGGGAAAACTGAAAAGCTACATGCAAAAGAATGACGCTGGACCACTTTCTCACATACACAATAGTAAACTTAAAATGAATTACAGATCTAAATGTGAGACCAGATACCATAAAAATCCTAGAAGAGAGCACAGGTAGTAATTTTTTGGACATCAGCTATAGCAACATTCTTCTAGATACATCTCCTGAGGCAAGAGAAACAAAAGCAAAAATAAACTATTGGGATACATCAAAATAAAATGGCTCTGTACAGCAAAGGAAACAATCAACAAAATTAAAGGGAACCTATTGAATGAGAGAAGATATTTATAAATGACATATCAGATAAAGGGTTAGTTTCCAAAATATGTAAAGAACTTACACAACTCAACACACAAAAAAACAAATAATACAATTAAAAAATGGGTGAAAGACAAGAATAGACATTTCTCCAAAGAAGACATCCAGATGGCCAACATACACATGAAAAGATGCTCAACATCTCTCATTATCAGGGAAATGCAAATTGAAACCACAGTGAGATACTACCTCACGTCTGTTATAAAGGCAAACATCAAAAACACACAAAAAAACAGGTTTGGTGAGGATGTGGAGAAAAAGGAATGCAAACTGCTGCAGTCTCTGGGGAAGACAGTACAGAGGTTCCTCAAAAAATTAAAAATAGAACTATCCTATGACTCACTAATCAGACTACTGGGTATTTACCCAAAGAAAACAAAAACACTAATTCAGAAGGATATATGTTCCCCTATGTTTACTGCAGCATTATTTACAAACTATGGAGCCAAACTATGGAGGTGGTCTAAGTGTGCATGTATTGATGAATGGATTAAAAAGATTTGGTATATATATATATATATATATATATATATATATACACACACACACACATATATACAATGGCCACAAAAAAGAATAAATCTTGCTATTTACGACAATATGGATAGAGCTAGGGGGTATAATGCTAACTGAAATAAGTCAGTCAAAGAAAGATGAATACCACATGATTTCACTCATATGTGGAATTTAGGAAACAAATCAAATGAACAAAGAAAAACAGAGATAGACCAAGAAACAGACTGTTAATTATGGAGAACAAACCAATGGTTACCAGAGGGGATGTAGGTGTGTGTGGGTGTGTGTGGGGGTAGGTGCTGGGGGTTAAAGAGTACCCTTATCATGATAGTTACTGAATAATGTATAGAATTAGTGAATCACTATATTGTACACCTGAAACTAATTTAACACTATATGTTAACCATACTGGAATTAAAATTAAAAACTTAAAAAAATAAATAAAATTTAGGGGCGCCTGGGTGGCGCAGTCGGTTAAGCGTCCGACTTCAGCCAGGTCACGATCTCGCGGTCCGTGAGTTCGAGCCCCGCGTCGGGCTCTGGGCTGATGGCTCAGAGCCTGGAGCCTGTTTCCGATTCTGTGTCTCCCTCTCTCTCTGCCCCTCCCCCGTTCATGCTCTGTCTCTCTCTGTCCCAAAAATAAATGTTGAAAAAAAAATAAATAAAATTTAAAAAAGAAGTGTATAAAAGATGAAGATGTGGTACCCAACATCAGTACTGAAACCTGGGTGTTGTGTATTCAATGCTATTTCATCTTTGTGGTAGTGGCAGTGATAGATAGAAAGACCGGATGAACACCATAATAATCTCCATAGATCACAGTCAACCACAACTTCGTTTTCCTTTGTAGGCTTCTAGTAGTTAGAGGAAACAATGAATCTACAACAGGAACATTTGTTTTGTGAATTACTCATGCTTTCTTTCAGTTACAAAAACAAGTTATATAAAATTGAATTGCTGAGGGGTGCCTGGGTGGCTCAGTCAGTTAAGCATCCAACTTCGGCTCAGGTCATGATCTCATGGTTCATGGGTTTAAGCCGTGTGTCCGAATCTGTGCTGAAAGCTCAGAGCCTGGATCCTTCTTTGGATTCTGTGTCACCCTCTCTGCCCTTCCCCCACTTGTGCTCTCTCTCTCAAAAATAAACGTAAAAAAAACTGAACTGTTGAGAAAACATTAATGTAAATAAAAGGAAAACATAGGCACCCTAAGACTTTTACAGCCAACAGTAAAATAACAAGATTATTTAAAGTTGAAATGTGTCAGTTTTTGTGGTTCAGTAATTTAGAAGATACTCTTCCCCTGCCATTATCTTTAGAGTTAGAAAATAGGAGACAAAAAGATCATTTTGGAAAAGGCTGTACTAAACTTTAAAGTTAGTTGAAAATATTTGAGAAGTGGGCCTAGGACCATGGCTATGCCTTCAGTGAATTTGGGCAATTTCCTGAGAAAAAGATTAGTCAAACCACAATTAAAATTTAAACTTTTCAGTATAATGTAATGGTTTCATACATTTTGGATGTAAATTCCTTGTAGCTATGGATAATTTGTTGTCGTTTTCCCTAGTAGGATTCATTATGGATTTTAGTACCTAAATTGGATTGAAGAATGAGTACAAATATAATTGTTTCAGCCTAAGAAGAATGACAAGTATTGTGGAATGATATTTTAAAATGTATACTACAAGTGATCATAACTTTTCTTTATAATAAAGAAAAACAATAACAACATTAGTAATTGTTACAGGATGTAGTACATATGAATAATGCAGAGTTAGGTTGAATACAATTTAGTGATCTTTGTGTTTTTATAGTATTTGTAAAATTGCTATTTTCTTTCCAGTAACCATGAGTCTAGTTTTTAAACAGCAGACAAATTGCTTCTAATTTTAGCGATGATCAGAGGAAATTAATGAGAAGCATTTGATTTTGTACATCATGCAAACCACATTGGTTTTGATATCTGTTGTATTCTAGGAAATACAATTGTTCAATTACCTAAATTGTACTTTACCATGCTTAAGTGGGCTTAACCAAGGGATGGAGTAGATGAAAAGAGGTGAGGAAGAGTGAAATCCCAAAGGGATATTTTGATTTCTACAATGAAATAGCAGCTCACTATGGCTTTACTTTATTTTATTTATTTATTTATTTTTAAATTTTTTTTTAACGTTTATTTATTTTTGAGACAGAGCATGAACGGGGGAGGGTCAGAGAGAGGGAGACACAGAATCCGAAACAGGCTCCAGGCTCCGAGCTGTCAGCACAGAGCCCGACGCGGGGCTGGAACTCACGGACCGTGAGATCGTGACCTGAGCCGAAGTCGGCCACTCAACCGACTGAGCCACCCAGGAGCCCCACTATGGCTTTACTTTAAAAAAGATAAGACTAAATGATAGCCAAGCAGCATGGGTATCATCTGAGAGCTTTGTAGAAATGCAGTATCTCAGATATCACCCCAGACCAAATTAATCAGAATGTGCATTTTAACAAGATCATATGATTCTTATGCATATTTAAGTCTGAGTAGCTTTTGTTAAGGTACCCCTCCTCTACAGTACTTACAAGTATTTTCTATTTTCATGGTATTTTGCTAGGTAGAGAATTCTACTCAGTTTAAAGCCTAATAACCCAGTGGTTGCATTTAGGTAAAAGGCTTTAAACTACAAAAACAAAGGGCTTCTATGTAATCTAAAGCATTATTATTTTTTTAAGTTTATTATTTTGAGAGAGAGAGACAGAGAGAGAGAGAGAGAGAGAGAGAGCAGGAGAGGGGCAGAGAGAGAGGGACAGAGATAATACCAAACGGGCTCTGTGCTGTCAGTGCAGAGCCCAAGGCAGGGCTCTTTCTCAGAAACCATGAGATCATGACCTGAGCTGAAATCAAAATTCATATGCTTAACCAATTTAGCCACTCAAACGTCCCTGATCTAAGGCCTTATTGAATAAAAGGGAAAATGTATGCACCAGAACCTGTATTTCCTCTAAAACTGAGCCATAGAAGTGACAATTACTCTACATATGTCAGTCCATTTCTTCAGTAATATAGAACAAAGTAATTTACATTTGTTGGATCTTGGTTTTAGCTTATTGTTAGAAATTCTGGGCATAAAAGTCATTATGCATAAGAGCTTCAATGGCTCTTATGGGTAATGTCAGTTTTTACAGACACATGTCTCCTAAGAATGAATACGCTATCTGCTCAGAGCGAGAGGGCATACTTGGGAAATCCTGGCTGCTTTGGGTGAAAGGAATGTTTGTGGTATGATTATGTTTATTCAGATTGCCTGAGGTCACTCTGCTAATTCTTTGTTTTAAACTTATGATAGAAAAGATGAATTTTAAGGAAGATCTTTGAATTATGCATATATGGGCTTGAGAATTAAGTATTTCATTATCATTGCCTGAAGACATTTGAAGAACTGTTGATATGTTGAAAGGGTCTTACAGTCACTAAATGCAAGACAATAGAGGGTGTATTAACTTAAATATTCTAGACAAATATTAGCAGATCAAATTGTGTTATTGTGAGCCAGCTGAGAACTTGACATCTATTGATGCAATTTGTGGTTACATTAAATAGTTGGTTTTATTAATTAAGTGGGAACTTCATCCTTCCAAATTCCATCTCCTCTGTAGTGTATATCTTGCAAAGTTGGTACTTCAAATGCCAAGGTGTTAGTCTTAATAGTACAATTTATTTACTATTTGTTTATTAATTAGATGTAGTCATTCTTTTTATTTAAAATATTTTGATAAATCTTTTACTGAAAAATACTCAGGCTGACTTTAGGAGTTTGTATTTATTTACATCAGCTCAAAATTGGATTTTTAAAATTATGTTAAATATAATTTATTGTCAAGTTGGTTTCCATACAATACCCAGTGCTGATCCCAACAGGTGCCCTCCTCCATGCCCATCACCCACTTTCCCCTCTCCCCCACCCCCCATCAACCCTCAGTTGTTCTCAGTATTTTAGAGTTTCTTATGGTTTGCCTCCTTCCCTGTCTGTAATTTTTCCCCCCTTCCCCTCCCATATGGTTCTCTGTTAAGTTTCTCAGGATCCACATATGAGTGAAAACATATGATATCTGTCTTTCTCTGCCTGACTTATTTCACTTAGCATAATACCTTCCAGTTCCATCCACATTGCTACAAATGGCCAGATTTCATTCTTTCTCATTGCCAAGTAGTATTCCATTGTGTATATAAACCACATCTTCTTTATCCATTCTTCAGTTGATGGACATTTAGGTTCTTTCCATAATTTGGCTATTGTTGAAAGTGCTGCTATAAACATTGGGGTACAAGTGCCCCTATGTATCAGCACTCCCGTATCCCTGGGAGTGCTATTGCTGGGTCATAGAGTAGATCTATTTTTAATTTTTTTGAGGAACCTCCACACTGTTTTCCAGAGTAGCTGCACCAGTTTGCATTCCCACCAATAGTGTAAGAGGGTTCCCATTTCTCCACATCCTCTCCAGCATCTATAGTCTCCTGATTTGTTCATTTTAGCCACTCTGACTGGCATGAGGTGGTATCTCACTGTGGTTTTGATTTGTATTTCCCTGATGAGGAGCGACGTTGAGCATCTTTTCATGTGTCTGTTGGCCATCTGGATGTCTTCTTTAGAAAAGTGTCTTAATAGTGCAATTTAAACAATTTTCTCAACTGAAACCTATACTTCTAACTACTAAATGATTGAAAATTATATTTCAACGTATATTTTCTGGTTGTAAAGATAATGCATTTCATTATAGAAAAAATTAGAAATGGTAAGAAAAAATAAACAATTTTCTCAATACTTTGGTTTAATTTCCTTCAAGGAATATCAACTTTCTGCTAAAAATCTTTCTACTTGCCTAATCTCAATGAAATAAATTGGCAGTAGTTTTTGTAAAAAGCAGTATTTTCTAATACAAATACCATCCAGCTAAAGACCACCAGGAATAGGTCTTTAATTGAACAAGTTTGCTTTATTACTTGATACAGTAAGAAAAGATGCACACCATGGAACCACTGGGTGTCTCAGTAAGAAGACTGTTATGGACTGAATGTTTGTATCCCCCCACCAAATTCGTGTGTGGAAATCCTAACCCCCAACGTGATCATGATTGTATTTGAAGATGAAGTGTTTAGGAGGTAATTAGGGTTAGATGAAGTCATGAGGGTGGGATCTTCATGATGGGATTAGTGCCCTTATAAGAAGAGTCACCAGAAAGCTTGCTGTCTCTCTCCACTATGTAAAGACACAGTAAGAAGGCAGCCATCTACAAGTCAGGAAGAGAGTTCTCAGCAGAAAGTAACCATGCTGACACCCTATTCTTAGACTTCTAGCCTCTAGAACCGTAAATAAATAAATTTCTGTTGTTTAGGCTGTTCACTGCATGGTATTTTGTTATGGTACCCTAAGCAGAATAATAGGGTGTTGGAAAGAATCTATTATATACGGTATTTTGGCTTTGGTTGAGTGATTTGAGGAGGGAATGTAAAAAGCAGGAGGTTTGCTCTACTTAGGATACTGTCAGAAGGTGGAGATAATTCCATAATTGGTTTTCTCAATAAATGGATAGGTCAGACAAAAAGAGTAGATAAGGCTATAACTGGCAAAGAAGCAGCAATCATTTGAAATAACTAAGGGAGAGAGAGGTTTGGTATTTTGTGGGTGGCACAGTGGCCTTGATTTTGTCTATGTTTAGATTGAATTATAAAGTGACATTGTTTTGTCTCACATTGTCATGGTCTCAGAGTGACCTTGTCTGATATTGGTATCATGTGAGATTTTTTTATGTCCAGCAGGGGAATACATGGCCTAGCTGTGAACACAGGGCCAGCTTCTTAACAACAAGTTTATTAGCTGTACATGCCAACCAGTTCCCAGATTCTGATTCCCAGTTTCTTCTTTTTTACTAAGTATAAAGTTGGTTTCTAGATGTTTTAGAAGAATTATATTTTCCAATAATAAAAGATGTAAAAATCCTCAACAAAATATTAGCAAATTGAATCTAACAATAGAGGGAAAAAATCATTCACCTCGATCAAGCAGTATTTATTCCAGGTATGCAAGGGTGGTTCAATACTCTCAAATCACTCAATGTGATACATCACATTAATACAAGCATAAAAACTATATGATCATTTCAATAGATGGTAAAAGCATTTGAAAAAGTACAATATCCATTCATGATAAAAACCCTCAACAAAGTAGGTTTAAAGGAAACATACTTCAATGTAATAAAGACCATCTATAAAAAACCTACAACTACCATCATACTCAATGGTGAATAATTGAGAGCTTTCCCCTAAGATCAAGAACAAGAAAGACAAAGGTGTCCACTCTCACCACTTTTTTCAACATAATACTGGAAGTCCTAACCATAGCAAAGGCACCTAATTGGTAAGGAAAAGTAAAACTGTCACTATTTGCAGATGACATGATAATATATGTAAAACACCCAAAAGACTCCACCAAAAAACTACTATTATAGACAAGTGAATTCAATAAGGTCACAGGATACAAAATCAATGTATAGACATATGTTGCACTTTTATACACTAATAATAAAGGAACATAAAGAGAAATTATGAAGGCAGTCCTATTTATGATTATACCAAAAATAACAAAATACCTAGAAATAAACTTAACTGAAGAGGTGAAAGTTCTGTATTCTAAATGTGAAACCTGAAACCATAAATATCCTAGAAGAGAGCACAGGCAGTAATTTCTCAGATATCAGCTATAGCAACACTTTTCTAGATATGTTTCCTGAGGCAAGGGAAACAAAAGCAAAAATAAACTATTTGGTAGTAAAAAAAAAAAAGCTTCTGTACAGCAGAGGAAACAATCAATAAAACTAAAAGATAACCTTCTGAATGGGAGAAGATATTTTCTTAAAAAGTTTTTTTTTAATATTTACTTTTGAGAGAGAGAGACAGAGCGTGAGTGGGGGAGGGACAGAAAGAGGGAGACACAGAATCTGAAGCAGGCTCCAGACTCTGATCTGTCAGCACAGAGCCCGATATGGGGCTCAAACTCACGAACAGCAAGATCATGACCTGAGCTGAAGTCAGACGCTCAACTGATTGAGCCACCCAAGCACCCCAGGGGAGAAGATATTTTCAAATGACATAGCCAATAAAGGTTTAGTATCCAAAATATATAAAAAAACTTATACAACTTAACACACAAACCCCCAAAAATACAATTAAAAAAAGGTCAGAAGACATGAACTGAATTTCTCCAAAAAAGACATCCAGATGGCCAACACACACATGGAAAGATTCTCAACATCACTCATCATCAGGGAGATGAAAATCAAAGCCCCATCAGGGAGATGAAAATCAAAGCTACAATGAGGTATCACCTCAAGTCTGTCAGAATAGCTAAAATCAAAACCACAAGAAACAATAGGCGTTGGTGAGGATGTTGAGAAAAAGGAACCCTCATGCACTGTTGGTAGGAATGCAAAGTGGTGCAGCCATTGGGGAAGACAGTATAGAGGTTCCTCAAAAAATTAAAAATAGAACTACCCTATGATCCAGTAATCAGACTACTGGGTATTTACCCAAAGTATACAACAACACTAATTCAAAAGGACATATGTACCCTTTTGTTTATTGCAGCATTATTTACTATAGCTAAACTATGGAAGCAGTCCAAGTGTCCATGTATTGATGAATGGATAAAGAAGATGTGATATATATATATATATATATATACACACACACACACACACACACACACACACACACACACACGCACACACACACAATGGAATTATTCGGCCACCAAAAAAGAATGAAATCTTGTCATTTGCAACAACATGGATAGAGCTAGAGAGTATAATGCTAAGCAAAATAAGTCAGTCAGAGCAGGAGAAATACCATACGATTTCATTCATATGTGGAATTTAAGAAACCAAACGAACAAGCAAAGACAAGACAGAGAGAGAGAGAGAGAGAGAGAGAGAGAGAGAGAGAGAAACTTAGAACAGATTCTTAACTATAGAGAATAAATGGATGGTCACCAGAGGGGAGGTGGGTGGGGGGATGAGTGAAATAGTTGACAGGGATTAAAGAGTATACTTAGCATGGGGCACCTGGGTGGCTCAGTTGGTTAAGTGTCCAACTTTGGCTCAGGTCATGATCTCACAGTTTGTGAGTTCAAGCCCTGCTTTGGGCTCTCTGCTGACAGTTCAGAGCTTGGAGCCTGTTTCAGATTCTGTGTCTCCTTCTCTCTCTCTGCCCCTTCCCAGCTCGTGCTCTGTCTGTCTCTCTTTCTTTCTCAAAAACAAATAAACATAAAAAAAAAAGAGTATACTTAGCATGATGAGCACTGATAATGTATAGAATTGTTGAATCACTATGTTGTATACCAGAAACTAATAAACACTGTATACGAAAAAAGAAAAAACTTAATAAAATTAAAAAATAAAAAATGATATATTTGCAAAAAAAGAGAGAAAGACCAGGATATAGATCAACTTCCATTTATAGGAAAAATTAAAATATAGAACCATTAAGCATTCTCTTTAGTCCTGAAATTATACTTCTTCAGACACACTGTCATCATAGGGAAGCATGAAGGTAGACTGGCTAAATTTAAAGCATGCTAAATAATTAAATAACAAAGCCAAGTTAAAAAAAAAAAGGTGCCATTCCAGTGAGGGACATAAGTTACACATACATTTTAACATGAATATCTTTTTAAAGCTAATAATATATAGTCATATTTACTTGCTTTATTTATTCATCCACCCCTTCAACAAATATTTAATGAGTACCAATTTAAGTGTCCAGCACTGTTCTAAATGCTAAGGATGTAACCGTGAATAAAAAAAGGGCCTATATTCTGGAGGGATATATATATATATATATATATACATTTTATGTATACTTTATATATACATTATATATATATACATTGTATATATATATACATTTTATGTATACTTTATATATACATTATACATATATAATTTATATATATACAATTTATCTGGTGTCTTGAGAAAAATATAAAGCAGCTTGGCCTACAGAGGGAGAGAGGGTGAAATAGGTATGATTTGAGGTTGGATGGTCAGCCAGGACCTCTTTAATAATGTGGCATTTGAGCAGAGACTTGTGGATTTATGGGAAAATCAAGAATGTATTATGCTAATTTCTATGTAGGATCAGAGTATCCAAGGAAGAATCCAGTCTATAGGGAAGCAGACATTTAAACTGAGAATTCCAACGTAATTAGATAAGTGTTATAAGCAGGCCATACATAATTAAATGCCAGATATTCACAGCTTGTACTCAATAAAAATTTATTGAATGAATACATAAATAAATGAATATTAGAAACAGTGACTAAAATAGCAGCCCAGAGGAAGGGAGGAAATATTTTTGAGTAGGATGGCAGTTTTCAAATTGAGTTCTGCACACCCTGGGAGTTCCATGAGTCCCCTTCACAGGCAGCTGCGAGGTGATGGGGAGAAGTGAAGATAGATCAAGTGCGCTCTGGGCCCTCTCCCTGTATTTCAACAGACATTTTATCTGCTTTACCTATTGGGTGCCCATGAAAGATTATGTCTGAGTAAAGAGCACTGCAACTTGTAAACATTTGAAAATCTCTGGGCTGGCAAGTCAGTAAATACTTTCTCAGAACATTGAAAGGGGATAGAGTTTGAGTGAAAACTGCCAGAGGAGATTTAACCAAAGCAGAACCTAAAAAGAGCAAGGCTTTAGGAAGGATGGGAGCAGAAAAGAGTTAAACTGCACTTTGTTTACTTGTCTAAAACCTCACAAACCCAACAAGCCCTGACCACAATTTAGGGTTAGAAGAGGCTCGGTGAGCTTAAGGTTACCTTGCTTTCCTGCCATAACCCATTAAGATTTCTATTGGGGTTGCAGAGAATGTAAATTATTGAAGGCCTGTAAACATTCCTTCCATAACTTTTCATTTTATTTTATTTTTTTATAGCTAACTGATCTTTTTAATTTTTTTATTTGGAAATTTTATTCTTTTTATTGCAGAATTCTGGTAAAGAAAAGAACACAGAAGCTGATCCTCATTTAAACCTTTGGTCATAAGAGTACGCTGTAAGTCAGTGGCTTACAACCTCAGTGGCCTTTAAATCACCTGGGGAGCTTTGGTACCTACTAATGCCTGCATCCTACCTCCCAGAGGTTCAGGCTTAATTGGTCTAGGGGACAGCTTGGGCATCAGTAGCTTTTTGAACTCCTCAGGTGATTCCAACATGTTGATGCACTCTATCCTATAAAAGTTTTACAGACAAAATAGAAGGCAGGATAATACATCAGAATTATGAAGTAAAAATGGGATCCTATATAATTTTTACACATTCTAAAAATTTTATCACTGTTAAGACATTAATCATTCAGTATTATTAATGGGATAGAAATTCATACTTTTGTAGGGACAGAGAATCTAATTTAATTTAATTCCAGCATAGTTAACATATAGAGTTATATTACTTTCAGGTGTATAATATAGTGATCCAACAGTTCCATACATTACTCAGTGCTCATCAAGACAAGTGCACTCCTGATGCCCTTCACCTATTTTGCCTATACATACATATCACATCTTTTTTTTTCATCTTTTTCCTTCTTTTTTTTATTATATGAAAATTATTGTCAAATTAGTTTCCATACAACACCCAGTGCTCATCCCAAAAGATGCCCTCTTCAATACCCATCACCTACTCTCCCCTCCCTCCCACCCCCCATCAACCCTCAGTTTGTTCTCAGTTTTTAAGAGTCTCTTATGCTTTGGCTCTCTTCCACTCTAACCTCTTTTTTTTTTTGTCCTTCCCCTCCCCTCCCCTTCTGTTAAGTTTCTCAGGATCCACATAAGAGTGAAAACATATGGTATCTGTCTTTCTCTGTATGGCTCATTTCACTTAGCATCACACTCTCCAGTTCCATCCATGTTGCTACAAAGGGCCATATTTCATTCTTTCTCATTGCCACGTAATACTCCATTGTGTATGTAAACCACAATTTCTTTATCCATTCGTCAGTTGATGGACATTTAGGTATTTTCCACAATTTGGCTATTGTTGAGAGTGCTGCTATAAACATTGGGGTACAAGTGTCCCTATGCTTCAGCACTCCTGTATCCCTTGGGTAAATTCCTAGCAGTGCTATTGCTGGGTCATTGGGTAGGTCTATTTTTAATTTTTTGAGGAACCTCCACACTGTTTTCCAGAGTGGCTGCACCAATTTGCATTCCCACCAACAGTGCAAGAGGGTTCCCGTTTCTCCACATCCTCTCCAGCATCTATAGTCTCCTGATCTGTTCATTTTGGCCACTCTGACTGGCGTGAGGTGATATCTGAGTGTGGTTTTGATTTGTATTTCCCTGATGAGGAGCGATGTTGAGCATCTTTTCATGTGCCTGTTGGCCATCTAGATGTCTTCTTTAGAGAAGTGTCTATTCATGTTTTCTGCCCATTTCTTCACTGGGTTATTTGTTTTTTGGGTGTGGAGTTTGGTGAACTCTTTATAGATTTTGGATACTAGCCCTTTGTCCAATATGTCATTTGCAAATATCTTTTCCCATTCCGTTGGTTGCCTTTTAGTTTTGTTGATTGTTTCCTTTGCTGATATCACATCTTCTTTATTCGTTCTTCTATCGATGGATACTTGGGCTGCTTCTGTAGTTTGGCTATTGTAAATAATGCTACAATAAACATAGGGAGGTACATATCCTTTCAAATTCGTGTTTTTGTACTCTTTGGGTAAATACTCAGTAGTCTGATTACTGGGTCATAGGGTAGTTTTATTTTTTAATTTTTTGAGGAACCTCCATACCGTCTTTCCCAGTGGCTGCACCAGTTTGCATTCCTACCGGCAATGTACGAGGGTTCCTCTTCTCCATAGCCTCACAAACACCTGTTCTTTCTTGAGTTTTTAATTTTAGCCAAAACATACACATACATAGATCAATGGAACAGAACAGAAAGCCCAGAATTAAACCCGCTATTATGTGGTCAATTAATCTTGGACAAAGGAGGCAAGAATATGCAATGGGAAAATGACAGTCTCTTCAACAGTGTTGGGAAAACTGGAGACCTACATGCAAAAGACTGAAACAAGACCACTTTCTTACACCATACACAAAAATAAATTCAAAATGGATTAAGGACTTAAATGTGAGAAACTATAAAAATCCTAGAAGAGAGCAGAGAATATAATTTCTCTGACACTAGTTGTAACATTTTTTAGACATAACTTTTCATCTTAATGGAAAATGGCTTATTTTGCAAAATAGAAAAAAGGGGCCAATCGGGAAGTTGAATGTGGCAGTGTTAGTATGTGAATTCTGAGAAACCTGGAATGAACCCATTATCCAAGCAATAACAGTTTACATATCCCTTTAGTTTTACTTTATCAGTGCAATTTTTAGATTCTGTCAAATATCTTTTTAGTATAGTGTCTGCAAGAAAGAGGTGCCTTACAATTCTTATCAGATAGTCATTAACAACATATCTTGAGTCACTTGTGCTCATGTGAATGGTTTGCTTTTCAGATATATCAGTATCCAACCATATTTGGATCAAATCCTTTGGCTAAATGTGGACTTCTGAAAGTCAGAACAGAATTGTATCTTTTGCCTGCCGATCTTCTCATTAAATAAAAAATAAATTAGGCAGGATGCACATTAAGCAACATTAGTCAGGGACCTCATGGTTCCTGAGAGCACAAAGCCAAGTGGCAGGGGGCAAATATATTATGTCACTATGAACAGAATGATGTCAATTACCCAGGATAGAACCTGAGATATGTATGCTCCCTTATTTAGGATGAATACTGTTTTGTGATCAACTCAAAACCTCTACAGACACAAAAATTTCTCCTATAAAGAAAACACAACCACATACAAAGTACAGCTCGTGTTAGCTTAGCATTGTACTATCCAAGACTAATGAATATATGGCAAAACAAAACAAAACAAAACACTTTTGCTACCAATGAAACATGTACTTTCACTTTCCCTGTGAGTTCTTATCATTCTTACATGAGTTGGGTGGTAGGACCTTGCATGACATTCATTCATGGGACTGACATTCATTCCCAGTCTATTCTAACCCTATTTTCTCTTTGCCTGCAAAAACTAGGAGCTAACAATAGAGTTCTGGATAGTCATGGAAATGGTGAGTATTTAAGGAAGATGCACTGTGAAATATAACAGCTCCATGGACATTGCTGGTCAATGATTAGGTTTTACATACTGCAACAGTGTGTTACAGTGGCCTTGAAATACTATGGAGAAAAGCCACAGAGAAAGTCAAGGTGGGCAGGTACTTCTAACTAACCTGGTGTTTTTCCATACAGATTTTAGTTTTAGGATAAATTGTTTTGAGGAAGCAACTCTGGCTAGAAGCAATTTCAGGTGGAGGAACATTTACTTACAAAGAGAGTTTCAAAAGCATGATGGCTAGATTAATCCAGTTGAAGTTATTTGTTTTACAGAGAAGGAAATTGGGGGTACAGAAAAGTTAAGTGGCTTACACAAATTGCATAATCTGATAGAGACCAGGGAAGAAGTAGAAACCAATGTCTCCACCACCAATGTTTTGGTATGTTTTGCTATAGTTCCCACTTGAAATCCTTTCTCTGTAGCTTTACTGAGGAATCCCCAAATAGAAATATTCAGAAATGCTATTTATTTTATTTATAGGCCATGATGTAATAATACATTTGCTTGATAAACAAGACTAGTGCTCATTTTTCCAGGACCACTTGACAGCCTGAGGTGGTCTCCTTGTAATTTAGATCCATTTCCATATTTGAGTCTTGTGTTTTAGAAACACATAGAAAAATAAAAATGCTTATTTGCAAGGCATGTGTCCAAAAGCACCTATGATATAGTCAGAGAATTTCTTATCTTAACGAGGAAAACTTCCAAGTGAGAGTCTAGCATGGTCATGCAGCTGTGTCTTTATCATCTAGTGTCTTTGCTCACACAGTACAGGTCTCCAGAGAACTTTATCACCAACTTGCTATGTGACCTTGCCTATCTTTATGCTTTTCTTTCGTCCTGTCCAAAAAATTGGGCACCATGTAAAGTAACAGAATGGGGAAGTTTATATAGTTTTTGAGAATGACAGAAACTGACTTATGTGTTTGTGGCTACAATATGCATAATTTAGGATATAAACTATCTAATCCAATCATTTTTAAGACTGCCTTAAAAAACTAGAGTAGCTCTCCCAGCTCTATCCCTGAGTGCTCCATCCATAGGCTACATTCCATTTATAGTTCCAATTCCTTTCTTTTTTTCTTCTCTTGCTCATATATTATTACATCCTTGTTAAGGCAATGTATTGCAAAGGAATGGTCTTCCAGGAAGCTTTGTTTTAATAGACCCAATAATAGGCAGCCAAATGTTCCTCCTCTCTTCAATTTACCTCTTAAGAGTTCCTCCTATTTTAGGGATACAAGCTGAATGCTGCCCCACAAAATAAGGCAGAAAGAGCACCAGTGCCACCACCTGGATGAAGGGAGAATGAGGCACCACATAGAAAAGAGAAGTCACTACATGTCCGAGGGTGAGCAAACTGCCTTGCTTGATTCTTTGCCCTTTTCAGTTCCTTGTTGCAATATCTATTTCTATTTTTCTTCACTTTTTTTACCCTTCCTACACATATTTGTTAATGCTTTCTCAGTTTTGCCACCACCCTGGTTTAGGAAGAGCTCCAGGGAATGATGAGGGGCCTACCTTAAATTGGGAGATGAGAGAAACCAGAATAAGATTACTCTTCCTTTGGAGAACTTATCCAACAGGTTTTATGCCTGGATGCAGGTTTATATGTTCTGAATATAGAGGAAATGCCTCCTGTAAAGGTCTTCTTCATGCTGTCCTAGGTTTAGTTACACTCTATCAAATCATTAGCCCTGAAATCAGGGGGATAGGGTCAGAAATTTTCTTATTCTGTAAAGAAAGACAATATAAAGTTTAGTTCCTGTCTGCCTTGTGACATGTGAGTTATGTAATGATACGAAGTTCTATTCTGTCTGATATGGTTTTATAGACTACTCTAACCAGAGATTTAGGATGACTGACTATAGATGCTCCTTAGAGTAAGAAATAGGCAGAGAGACAAAAGCCTTCCCAAGTGGACCGTCTTGATTTCCTTATTTTCTCTAGATAGTTTCTAGTTCTACTATAGAACTAGGAGTCATGTGCTGCTCTCAGCACCAATTTAGAAGCAAAATAGAAGAACCAACTCAATTTTCTAAGTCAAGGTTAGTTTTTATTTTAGTAGTTTAGATAATCATTACTGATGCAAAATATTCACTTTTAGTAATCCATTTTAGGTATCCATGGATCCCAAGGGTGTGCTGGAGATGACTCAGAGGCTATAGGTTCTGGTAGAGAGAGGATGGGGCAGATTGGAGGGGAGGTCTTACTGATCGATCAGAGGAGCTTTACTTCCATCTGCTTTCTACATCAATATTCTGGGATACATTTATTTTTAAAGAAAAATTTTCTAAAGATTTAAAAAGATTAAGTATAGATAATTATGCCTGTTAGAATCAGTCCTAAGAATGACTGAGATATCCACCAAAAGTTGTGTGATTGATTTAATGCTTCAGCTTTGATAAACAGTGGTGATCCATTTTCAGCGTTGGACAACGTACATGACTCCTGTATTCCTTAAATATTTTCAGTGGTTTGTTGGGACAGATCTTTTGTTTTCCTTTTTGTATTTGTTCAGGTATTTTGTTTTAAATTCCCGATTGGATTAAGGGTTAACTTCTGTTAGACCTAAGGTATTTAAAGGAATTTAGTTGTCTTTTCTGGAGAAATTATAGTAAAATCTGAAATTCAGTGCTCTTTTTAATCCCCATAGTTCAAAGCTTAAAAATAAAAATAATGAATAAATGAGTTCTGAATATTTTGATTTTGATTTAGACTTTGTCTTCTCAACCCTTACAACACCTACTACAAGGTTGGGTACATAGTAGATGTTCAACAAATACTACTGGGTTGAGTTGAATTTTTTAGATTCTAAAATTAACAAGTGCTGAACTCAAGATTTCAGAAGTAGTACTACATAAACTAACAATGTCTACCTTCATAAATCTTTTTAGAGCATTTCTGATAATGGGATGGAGATGGCAGAGTTAGTTATGAGGGAATCTATTCCTCCCTCCCTTCCTTCCATGTTTCCTCCCTCCCTCCTTCCCTCTTTCCCAACCTCTCCTTCCTTCCTTCCTTCCTTCCTTCCTTCCTTCCTTCCTTCCTTCCCTCTCTCCTTCTCCCTCTCCCTCTCTCTCTCTTTTTCTCTGTTACTCCATCATGACCAGAAAACTAATGAATTTTTGGAGAAGAAAGCCAGGAAGTTAAGACTTATTTTACCATTACTGAAGCTGTATCTGTCAGTGTATTATTGTCAGAAGAGATAAACAGATCATAAGAGACCCAGGTAAAGAGATTTAACTTATGCAAAAGGTAGTATTGCAAAGCACTGAGGAAAGCACAATCTTCACTACTGGTGTTGAGACTGAATGTTCATATGGAAAAGAAGAAATCTGATCTTGTACCATACCATATACAAAAACGAAACCAGATGATAAGCAAAACAATAAAGATTATAGAAATTAATTCCAGCAAACATTTTCAGAGTAGGAAGAGATTTCTTAAATAGTATGCAAAAAATAATAACCCTAAAGGGAAAACTGCTCATGGGAAATCTCATATATAACGAGTGAGAGTGCAAACTGATACAACCAATTTGGAAAATTAATCACTATCTACTAAAATTGAGGATGCAGATACATTATGATCCTAGAAGCAGAACTGATAGGTCATAATGTATGTGTGTCTTCAACAGAAATGGATATATAGGATGCATGAAAAAAACCCCAGCCATTATTCATAATAGCCTTAATTTAGAATTAATAATGTTTTATTTCTTGATCTGGTTGGTGGTTACACACATCTCTATTTTATAATAACCCATTATGCTACACCTTCATGCTTTATGCATATTTATGCACCCATATTATTTCTCACGAGGTCAAGAAATAAAACGAATCATTAAAAAATGTTAATTCTCTGGGATTGCATTGAATGTGTAGATAGCTTTGGGTAGTATTGACATTTTGACAATATTTATTCTTCCAATCCATGAGCACGGAATGTTTTTCCATTTCTTTATATCTTCTTCAATTTCCTTTATAAGCTTTCTATAGTTTTCAGCATACAGAGCTTTTACATCTTTGGTTAGATTTATTCCTAGGTATTTTATGCTTCTTGGTGCAATTGTGAATAGGAACAGTTTCTTTATTTGTCTTTCTGTTGCTTCATTATTACTGTATAAGAATGCAACTGATTTCTGTAGATTGATTTTGTATCCTGCAACTTTGCTAAATTCATGTATCAGTTCTAGCAGACTTCTGGTGGAGTCTATCGGATTTTCCATGTATAATATCATGTCATCTGCAAAAAGTGAAAGCTTAACTTCATCTTTGCCAATTTTGATGCCTTTGATTTCCTTTTGTTGTCTGATTGCTGATGCTAGAACTTCCAACACTGTGTTAAACAACGGCGGTGAGAGTGGACATCCCTGTCTTGTTCCTGATCTCAGGGAAAAAACTCTCAGTTTTTCCCCATTGAGGATGATGTTAGCTATGGGCTTTTCATAAATGGCTTTTAGCCTCTACTACAAAGCTGTAATCATCAAGACAACATGGTATTGGCACAAAAACAGACACATAGACCAATGGAATAGAATAGAAACCCCAGAACTAGACCCACAAACGTATGGCCAACTAATCTTTGACAAAGCAGGAAAGAATATCCAATGGAAAAAAGACAGTCTCTTTAACAAATGGTGCTGGGAGAACTGGACAGCAACATGCAGAAGATTGAAACTAGAACACTTTCTCACACCATTCACAAAAATAAACTCAAAATGGATAAAGGACCTGAATGTGAGACAGGAAACCATCAAAACCCTAG
The DNA here is from genome assembly GCF_022079265.1 of Lynx rufus. NCBI lineage: Eukaryota > Metazoa > Chordata > Mammalia > Carnivora > Felidae > Lynx > Lynx rufus. Next base: position 213,204,095 of record NW_025814823.1, on the reverse strand, counting down.
AGGAGAAAGCAGGAAAAGACCTCTCTGACCTCAGCCGTAGCAATTTCTTACTTGACACATCCCCAAAGGCAAAGGAATTAAAAGTAAAAATGAACTACTGGGACCTTATGAAGATAAAAAGCTTCTGCACAGCAAAGGAAACAACCAACAAAACTAAAAGGCAACCAACAGAATGGGAAAAGATATTTGCAAATGACATATCGCACAAAGGGCTAGTATCCAAAATCTATAAAGAGTTCACCAAACTCCACACCCAAAAAACAAATAACCCAGTGAAGAAATGGGCAGAAAACATGAATAGACACTTCTCTAAAGAAGACATCTAGATGGCCAACAGGCACATGAAAAGATGCTCAACATCGCTCCTCATCAGGGAAATACAAATCAAAACCACACTCAGATATCACCTCACGCCAGTCAGAGTGGCCAAAATGAACAGATCAGGAGACTATAGATGCTGGAGAGGATGTGGAGAAATGGGAACCCTCTTGCACTGTTGGTGGGAATGCAAATTGGTGCAGCCACTCTGGAAAACAGTGTGGAGGTTCCTCAAAAAATTAAAAATAGACCTACCCAATGACCCAGCAATAGCACTGCTAGGAATTTACCCAAGGGATATGGGAGTGCTGATGCATAGGGACACTTGTACCCCAATGTTTATAGCAGCACTCTCAACAATAGCCAAATTGTAGAAAGAGCCTAAATGTCCATCAACTGATGAATGGATAAAGAAATTGTGGTTTACATACACAATGGAGTACTACGTGGCAATGAGAAAGAATGAAATATGGCCCTTTGTAGCAACGTGGATGGAACTGGAGAGTGTGATGCTAAGTGAAATGAGCCATACAGAGAAAGACAGATACCATATGGTTTCACTCTTATGTGGATCCTGAGAAACTTAACAGAAACCCATGGGGGAGGGGAAAGGAAAAAAAAAAGAGGTTCGAGTGGAAGAGAACCAAAGCATAAGAGACTCTTAAAAACTGAGAACAAACTGAGGATTGATGGGGGGTGGGAGGGAGGGGAGTGTGGGTTATGGGTATTGAGGAGGGCACCTTTTGGGATGAGCACTGGGTGTTGTATGGAAACCAATTTGACAATAAACTTCATATATTGAAAAAAAATATTAATTGTCCCAGCATCCAGTTTATACTGTTCTTATATAAGCACAAAGATAAATATTTTGTCAAATGTTTTGCTTAAGTCGAGATACATAACATATATACATAGTATCCTGATCTCCTTATTAATTTTGTCAAAAATGGAAATATTTCCTCAACATGTGTTGCTCTTAATGAACCACAGAATAGAACCACATGAGGCAGTATATTGTCACATAAAAAACATAAAAATGGAAGTCAAAATGCTGATACATCAGTTTGGTTAGCTGGAACGCCTTGGAAAATCAGTTGGTTACCTTCCTCTTTTCTGAAAAGAGATCTTGAAATGGATGATCACTCAGGTCTTCTCTGGCTCTAAATGTTTTAAGGTTTAGTAACTGCATGAATAAAGAATCTCTAAAATATCTTGAATTCCTGTTCTAAAAGGCTTCCATGATATTGAATCAATAACCAATTGGCATAATACAAAGGCACATCACAAGTCATGCATTCCAAATTATGTTTAGTAATAACTAGTTAAAAAACTAGAAAATTTGTGGCTAGAACCTGTAAAATCTTTAAGCAAAATTTGTTGAGCAGTGTCAATGTATATACAGTTCATGCTGGTGTTAAAAGGTGGCTTACAAATTCAGAGCAGGAGAGAACTAGCCTAAAAATTACTCTACTTTTGCTTGAGGGTCCTCAGCACAGTCCATGCTATTCCAGAAGGCAAGGTCTAGCCACCTACCTCTCAAGTCTTGATTCCTGGAAATATTATCTAAAGGCCATAATTCATTCATTCAATCTGCAAGTGTCTATTCAATTCCTATTATATGCTGGCACTGTGGATAATTCAAAGATGGAGGAAATATTATTCTTGCCCTCAAGTTACTCATAATCTGCTTATTATTTTGAACAAATGTTATCCAACTTTGATTAACATGAAACTTGAAAAAAAGCTCTTGACAGACATTGATTTATTAATTGATGTAACAGGAAAATAATTATCAGCAGAAAGTTGATAGAATTATTTGACAAATAAAAAAATAAAGTAGTAATAATTATCAAGCATATCCTGTATTAGAAAGTGGTTCAAATAATGTCAGAAAATGCTTATGCTATAATGTTATGTTTAAAAGGGTGAAGAAAACTTGAGTATGCAGCATGATCTCAACTATGGAACACAACAAAAGAAAAGCACATTTAAACGTGAGTAGTGGTTATCTCACATTAAATTTATTTACACCAAGGGACATATTTCCTTTATAATCAGAAAAATATATGCATTTATTTAAAAAAATGAGTAGTGTAAACTTTTCAAAAAATAGAGTAAAAACCCTAAATCTGTACTAGTTTACTTGGAATTAATCCTACTGAATTAGAACAGTGAAGAACAGAAATATACAGCACTTATAATTAAAGGCCATACTAGAGTTTATTTAAAAAATAAAAAAATAAAAAACCCCCACAACCTGCAGCAGAGAGATTGGAGTATCAGAGAATAGGAGGAAAGGAAATGCGACTCTATGATTGGGAAGGGATTTTGCGGAAAACAACTTGCCAATTTTTCCAGTAATAATATTATTGTTTGCCTGATAATCATACTGTGTCTGCCAATGACATTGTTCTCCAGTGACAGTGAAAGATAAAAAGGAGATATGTGACATGTTGCTATGTGGGGAAACATTTTCCCTTGCAACAGGAAGAACAGAGAATCTTACCTCCCTAAGCTTTGAGAATCCTTACTCATGTCTCTGAGGAGTAACAGAGTTTTAATTTAATTTTTCGTTTTATGGGTGTTTTGGTTAGTCTTATTTATTTTATATATTTATTGAGGTTTAACTAATGTACAATGACATACACAATTATTAGGTATTCAATTTTATGAGTTTTGATGACTGTAATAAGACATAGATGGAACAAGAAAGTTCCCTCCTGCCCTCTTTCCCATCAGTCAATGCCCCTGACCTCCCCCTCAACCACTTTCTGATTGCTATCACTACAGATTAGTTTTGCCTGCTTTTGGATTTCTTAAAAATGGAATCAGACAGTGGATACACACTAACAGAGCTTTGAAACTCCTACTCAAACAAGAATCCTGGATGTTATCAAGCTGTTCATACAAACAGGTAAGGGACTCACTACAAAAGCAACCAAAATTAGCTTAAAGTTGCCTTTTCCTTTTTGTTCAGTTTTCCTAGATGGGAACCTCTGAACCTCAAGGTACCACTTTCAGGATGGTGGAAACTGACCATGAAATCAAAAGGCTTGGGCTCCATTCCTGTTAATTCCACACACTAGCTTCACAGTTTTAAGTCATTTGTTTCATTTGTTCTCTTTAGTTTCTTACTCTCTAAAATGAATATAACTCCAATAGCCCCTATGTACATAAATAGTAGGATTAAGTTTTCTTTCAAGGCTTCTTTCCCTCTAAAAAGGTGGGAGTGGTGGTAAGCATGTTTGGTCTTAGGTACACTCCTGCACTGGCCCACAGTCATTCCTTAGACCACTCTTCCACTTTCTGCTGGTCAACTACCACACCTCATAACTGACTTCTCCAGGATATTGCCACAACCCTGCACAATTTTGCCCCAAGTATAGACCCAGTACTCTTTAATTCCTTCAAAGAATAGTCAAGACAAGGCTGCAATATTTAACAGAACTTTACTGAAGGCTTGCAGATAACAGAAGTTCAACACAGATTATCTTAGAATCAGGACAGACTCAGATTCTGTGGGGAATGAAATTGATATAATTTTGGGGTTTCCTATAAGAAAAATAATACAAAGATATTTTGCTTTGCAAGTTTGAAAACCTATGAGCATGTATACACATTGACAGGGCTCCTCTTAAGACCTCTGAAGAGGCCCTGCAAAGTGAAAAACCCTGATCATTAAGCTTCTTTCTCTTCATGGTGAATTCACCTTTGCTTATAACTGCTCCCAGAAGTTCCCACACCCAAACTGATTACTGCATAACTCCTGCCAAGCTTCCATGAGATGTGAATCCAGTTCAACTCTTATCAGTGGGCATATTGGAGAATCATCACCATAGGCTCTATTTTCTTTCCCAGGATGCATTATGATAGGAAGATCCATTTCCTTCAAGGAAATGCTAATCCCTACCTCCAAGATGTGGCCTGGACCACTTGTCATGGACATGGCAATCACAGTGATTCATAGTATATGTGTCAAAGCCTGAAGCATACAGTATTAAAGCCCTTTATGACACCAGGTTTGAGAAATCACTGATTTCGCTGGTGTACTTCACAGTCAGGTCTGATGCATTTCTCAATCTGTTGTTTAGATGATGTGAAAGAGAAGGTCAACCTTGCTGGTTCCTCTTGACTATCAGCCAACTGACCCTTTTCTATGAGCCAGTCAGTGTTGAGGCAAGGATATAGACACATTTACCAAGAACAAAAAGTATTTTCCAGCAAAAGGGAACTTAAAACAAATTTTAAAAATTGTCCAAATCTTTGGTGTCATGCTCTTGTTAATAGACTAATTTTACATTAGGAAACCAAATTCTTAACATTTCAATCTAACAGGTTTTCTAAGAATTGCCTGTAAGGTACTGCCTTATAACTGCTTGACAACAACAATGTCTCCTGGAACAAAAGGAGAACTTACCCTAAAGATAAAATCCATTTTCTCTTGAAATGCACTGGCTGCTTTAAATGTCCTAAAAGACAGTTCTCTAGCCTCAAAAGAAGCTAGTTCTTTAGCTTCAAACTTCCCAAGGGCACCCTCACACTTTGTATAACAACACTCTACCTACTTCACAAGGTTGGGTGAAGATTATTTTTATTTTTATTTATTTTTTGGTGAAGATTAATTTAATCAGTGTCTGTGAAAGTGCTTTGTAGCTTTTAAAGACTATAAAGACATAAGCTATGCTACTATTAGAGAATTGTAGCCAAAGTTTCTTCAGTTTAAATTATTGGACTATTGACAATGTTGTATTTATTACTTGTGTCAGTGGCCTTAGGAAGGGCAAATTAACATCCACAAATGATGGAAAATCAAAACTTCAACTAACCCCTTTACTTTTTTGGTCCACCAAAAGCTGGTGAAACAGCCCAACAGCCAGAAGTAAAGGGCACAAGTCAACCTAAAATCAACAATCTAAACTTGGTGGCATCCTCCAAACAATTAAATAAGTAAAGCAAGACTTTTTAACATGTAAATATATTCAAGGTAAATATCATCTCTTGAAAAAGCACAATTAATTATACCTAGATAATACTTGAAATAGTTTCTGCATAAAAGTTGGGTATAAATAAGTCAAAATCTTTAAAATTGTAATTAGTTTACAATGCTGGCATTAGTCTCAGACCTTAGTACAAGGAGGCATCACTATATTTACTGTGTGCCCACAATATGCAGAGCAGTTCACCATTTTAAAAACATGTCTTTTGTTGTGTTAACAGGTTTTTCATTAATTTATTATCTAGTTCAAGGTCTTTCAAACCTCAATCATTTGTGAACTAGCTTCAAGATATTTGTCATATTCTAGTGTAATCTGTAACCTTATACAAGAAATATTTTTCTTTAAGCCGACTCCTTAAAAACTTAAGTCTGGTTTCATTTTAAGTAATTAATCCATGAAATATTGAGTTTGATGTGTTAGTTTTCTATTTTTTTCCTAATCCACATTAAATAGTGAACAGTTTATTAGAATTTATTTTTGAAGTTCAACCATGTGACATCTAAAATAACCATTGTTACTATCATTAATTTATGGGCCACAGTGTAGACAAAACTAAACCAGTTAATTTATGAGGAGGTAGTAGTAGATTTTGAATTACCTGTAAAGGTAATTGTAAATTACCATTTAGTCTAGCTTCCACCAAAACTGACAAAACAAACAAGGAGAGATAGAAGAATCAATAATCATAGTGGAAAATTCTAATATACTGCTCTTCATGATTGATAGAAGAAGCAAAAAAACTCAGTGGGGTAACAGAGACTTGAACAACACATTTTTTTAAAAAAATATATTTTTAAATGTTTATTTGAGAGAGAGAGACAGAGAGAGAGGGAGGGGAGGGGCAGAGAGAGAGAGGGAGACACAGAATCTAAAGTAGGCTGCAGGTTCTGAGCTGTCAGCACACAGCCCAATGTGGGACTTGAACTCTGAACTGTAATATCATGACCTGAGCTGAAGTCAGATGCTTAACTGATTGAGCCACCCAGGCACCCCTGAACAACACATTAAAAAAATGTTTTATTTGTTGGGAGAGAGAAAGAGAGTGCATGCATAAGAGAGCAGGGAAGGGGGAGGGGCAGAGGCGGAGGGAGAGAAAATCTCAAGCAGGCTCCATGCTCAGTGTGGAGCCCAACATGGGGCTCAAACTCATGAACCACGAAATCATGACCTGAGCTGAAATCAAGAGTCGGATGCTTAACCAACTGAGCCACACAGGAGCCCATGAATAACACATTTTTAAAAATTGCTTTATGGCTATATAAAAAACATGCATCCACAACTGCAGAATATGCAACCTTTCAAAACACACATGGAACTCTGGCTATATAATGTGCGCAAAGTAATCCTTAATCATTTCAAAGTATAGAAGTCATATAGAGCATGGTCCTTGACACATAGCAAGTAAGCAAGAAATCAATGAAAAAATACACAAACATGCTTTTTGAAGCACTATTAAAAATGATGAAACATTCTACAGAAACTAAAGGGATGATTTAAGCAGAAAAGAATACGTTTGCTCCCTAGACATTGCTGATATTTTAGTTGATATCCACCTGCTGTTTTTGCCTGGCATCTCCTCTGATTGTTCAGTATCTTCTTCCTGACTGCTCAATGTCTGGGCCAGACTGTTAGTATTCTGAACATTACCCCATCTTTAAAAACTAACAGGGGGGAAATCCTTTGGTGATGGCAGACGGTTGGGTGAAAAGTCACTTTGCAAAACTCAAAATAGGATCACTTGAAATGACCCTATTCTGTAAAATAAACTACTGTATATATTCCTAAAAACTATAGTTTATATTTATTTAACTGTACAGAATAGGAATCTTATTTAATATTGAAATTAGATTAAATGAAAGAAACATGAAAGAAATGTTTGTGAAAGAAACATTATAATTATTTTCATTTTGCAAATGAGCAAACTGAAGCTCAAGAGAGGTGAATGAACTTGACCAAGATTGTATAGCTAGGAAATCATGGAGTTGGCAATCAGACTACACAGCCTCCGAAATATTATTACTAATGCTGTCTGTGATTGCTTGGGAGGACAGAGAAGAAAGGGGGCAGTGTTTAGCACTGGGAAATTTGATTGGGGTTGTTAGGGATGGGTATAGGACAAAGGTTGAGGAAGTATTATTCTATCTGTGTAATTTTTGATTGCTAAAGCTTTTTTTTTCAAGGAGTATGTTGTGATTTTTTGAAGAGAAAAAGTTACAACTAAAATGAAGGAGTAATAATTCAATCTAGTTTTAACAGTCTGTCCTGTGACAGTCTCTACTGGAGAGGAGATGACCAGGAAGGAGCTCTGCCCAATGAGCTAAGGGTTCAGCAGTATTAGTGTGGTTTTATGAAAATAAAGCCCCCATCTGTATTAGAATTGCTTTGTATTTCTTTAGCACCTAATCTGAGTTGCCTGAAAGGTTGAATAAATAACTCATTAATCCTCAAAGCACCCTGTGAGTTCCCTGGTGTGGTCTGCCAGGGTGTGGGGTTGAGTGGTGATAGCCCAAGATTAGCTCTTACCCACACTTAGGGATTCTAACCCCTGGAGGGAAATCATTTAAACTCTGTGTGTTTCCAATCACTGTCAACTAGAAGTATCATCATGTTCATAATAGTTAACTTCCAGTCTCAAAGGGATACTATTAATTAGTCTAAATTTTTAAAGGGCTTGAGAATGCCAGATGCCAAGTGTTGACTGAATGGGAAACGTTACCCAAATCATCTAGCTGGGAGTTCTGGGGAGGAAGGAGGTAGGTGACTTGCAGCCAGTCACATGAGGAGGCTAAGGGCAGAGAGAACAGAATGGTCACTGTCCTGGTGTTGAGCGCCCTCCTTTAACCACACCAGACCACGTTCCCAGCCTCCAGTAATTAGAAATTACTTTAGCACATAAACAGGCACTTTATAATGTTTTCTTTTTACACCGGGCACACACTTCTCCTTTCCACAGGGAGAGGGGAACCAGTTTTGGCTTTCCACCATCCCCACCTTCTTCATATCCCAGCCTAATATTCATCCACAGAGAATGCAGCAGTCACATAGGAACATCTGCTCCGAACATGGCCGTGGCTCAAAAGGAGCTGGTACAATGGCCTCCTTCAACATATATTCCTGCTGCCTTAGGGTGTGGCCTTGAGTTCTCAGCCACCAGCCACAGTGTCCTCTCCCTCTTCTCTTTCCCATTGCCTATCAACAAGTTTCAGATAGCTCTTCATAGAAAGCCTCACTATTGACATGGACACTCTTGCTCAGAACACCCTTCCATACACCACTCCATCTATTGGTGAGTGATAACAACCCTGTTTGTGTTTAATTAGCTCTTGGTTTATGGGGCAGTTTGTGTTGAGGGCACGGCAGTTCTAGTTGGTTCTACAGTTGACAGAAATGTATGTATATTGGTATGGGTTGTCTGTGTATGCCCTCTCAATGTTCCAGTCTGAAAGCTCAACAGTCCCTCATTACACTACCAATGCAGACAAACTGTTGAAACTTTTATACTACGGTTTCGTTCCATAAGACTGGAATGATAAAGCTTATTCTCAGTCTCTAAATATCCGGGTAGGCAAATGTCCACATTGCTTATCACTAGGCAGAACTTCTGGATGAACCACTATTGCTGCTCTATTTCACAGTACTAGAGAAGAGTGTAGCTTTAGAGACCACTCCCCAGGCAGCTGGCTATGTGCCCTGACCCTCAGTGTCATCTACTTATTTCTTGAATGTTTATTTCTCTTATTTTTAAAATCTTGTCCTTCATATGATCCATGTCATGACATATTCATGAAAATATCTAAAATAGAAGCATGATTACAAAGTAGTGGATTATTTTTTTAAACAAACATTACAGAATGTACTCATATAAATGTGTGTTGTCCCTTTCAAAGTAATCACTTCTGAAAGTTGTACACATATTCCCCAAATGGTAATATTATGTAACATATTTGAAAAATTCTCCTTTGGAATTACGTGAAGCATGGTATATAAAAACAAAATAAAATGAAAATTCTTTTAATTTAAAAGTAATACATATTCATATTGAAAGCCTGATTTTGTTTTGTTCTTTACTGTTTTCTGAACTTTTACTTTATAATTCTAAAACCTAAAGATAAGCATGGTTAACATATATCACTTTCTAGTCTTTTTTTCTGAGTTGTGGCCTATTGAATAGACCCAGTGGTAATGAATCTTCATTCTCTAAGGGTCATCTGGAGTTTTGGAATCTAATTCCATCTCATTGAATTCTTCTAATATTTATTAAGTGTCTCTATATGCAAAGAGCTGACTAAATGGAATAAAAAATATTAATAAGATGTATTCAGATGGATTTTTTAAAGAAGCCAATAAATGGTTCACAAGGTGATGCCAAATAGGATTACAAGATATATTTTGAACAGTTGCAGCATCATTGGGATAAGCTGTAGTCTTCCAAGAGAATACATTGAAGAGGACAGTACAAATAGTTGTGCAATGCTGAAATGTTAGAAAAATGAACATGGCCCACATGATATGCTGGATAAAACTATTAGTGGTAACCGGTAGCAGCCACTAGTTCTCAGAACTAGAGCCAGCCTGATGCTCAGGTAAGAAATAGGTAAGGTGACTCTATATTCCAGTTTGCCTGATGTTACTAGTACAATGCTCCCTTTCCTCTCTGAAGAGCACTGGCTTCCAGGATAAATTCATGACCACCCTAAAAATAGAGACATTGTTGGTACCTTCCCCCATGCCTTTTAGTCCCTACAAGCAACACTTTGGTTACTTTAGTTAGTTAGTTGGTTAGTTAGCCCTGTTGGTCTACCCTGAAAAGTAGACTTTTTCCTCTTTTTTTCCTTTTTTTCCCCCTTTATCTCCATCAATTAAAAATACATGTACTAATTTCCTAAAGAAATACAAGGAGCTAATAAACAATGAAACAATATTAAATCTCAACGTTTTAAATCAGAGAAAAGCAGATTAAAATAATGAGTTACTAATAATAAAAGTTAAGAATGCAGTGAGTTGGGTACTCTGTGAGAGGGTGAAATTATTAAAACCCTAAAGGTAATTTAGTCATAGGTCCCATATTATGTGGCAAAGATTGTGGAATGTGGAGCCAGACCGCCTGAGAGTGAATCCTAGTTCTACCACTTACTAACAGTACAACTCTTGGAAGTATTTTCCCTCCTGGTGCCTCAGTTCTCTCATTAGTGAAATGAAGATAATAATCATGTTTTTCTCATAGGGGGGTTTTAAGGAATAAATGATGTCATACCTGTTACATCCAACATACACACTACATGAGTTCACTCCTGATGAGTAGAATGATAATTTATCAAAAGCTATGAAACAAACAAATAAAGTTATAAAGAAATATTGAAAAATAGCAAAATGCATTCAATAATTTAACAAATGGGATTTGAAGATTGATAATAAATCAGACACTATATTCTAGACACAAAGAATATCAGTAATGAAAGAGACAAATTTATTTCCTATGCTCTTCCTTTCTGAAGGAGAGGAGAAACATTAAATGACTAATTATAACTAGTATAATGAGTAGTAAGTATAATTAGTAAGCTGGGAGACACACACTGGGGAGGTCCACCTTAGTACAGGGGATCAGGAAACCCCCCTGCTGAAATGACATAGAGGTTTTAAATGGGAAGATATACGGAAAACCCAGATTGATAAAAAGACTTTATACCTCTACATTAAAAGAGCATATTCTAGTTTGGCTAAGTGAAGTCAGATTATTGTAAGGATTCTTAATCTAATGCTCCCATAGACATATGCAGTCAAATCCTGTGGAGGTAGGGTGATCTTTAATTCAGGCTGGAGCACGAATTCGGCACCTAACACCATGGTGTTTGCTTCTCTGATTTTCCAAGCTTAAGGATTCAAACAGTGTAGAAACCCAGTCTTTTAGGTCTTATTCTGAGAGTATAATATCTCTCATTTAAAATTTCTCTGATTTGAGTAAATAGGCACAGTGTTACATTAGTTTAAGATAAGAGTATAATCTCTTATGCCTTCTTTTAGGAGCGGAGTTGTGAGATGTAGAGTTCTAGTTAGGTTATCTAAGAGACAGTTTGTTCCTTCTCTAAGCCTTCTATACTCTTCCCCTGGTTCAACTGCATTTCCAGGCACTTTCAGAATTGGTCTCAAACTTTAACAATATCACATATTCATCTTCCAAGTTGTTCTTTAATCCTATGCCATGAGTATTTTATTGAAAGTTACCATCAAAAATTGCCATTTGAACCCCACTTAATTTGGTATAAATATATTAAGAAGTTTGTCCATAAATACCTCCATATCTCTAAAGTAAATCCCTGTGTATCATTCTATTTATAATTTAGTGCTAAAAAAGTTTTTTCTCTTTTCTGTACACTGGTATACTTCTTCCTCTCTGATGTACATTACAGCCCTGGCTGCCAGGGGATTCATAATTAAATGTGAAGGTCAGTTACAGAAACCACACTGACCCTCATGGCTGGCACGTTTACATTCTCCTTTTTCTTTAGGCCTGGTTTTCTATCTTATAAATTATCATATGTTTTGTTAAAAGAAAACTTAATCCTTTGTGCTAAAAAGAATAGGTACACATAAACAAATATAATACATCATTACCATTAATCAGCATATATGAATAGACTGAGTACATTCTTGAACAGTTTTAGTTATCATTAAGAAAAAATGTAAGGCATAAATCAATGACTGAGAAAATGGAATTCAATAATCTTTGTTATATGTGAGGCAAAGAGGATGACAGAAGCCTTTTAAATCTGCAAGTTTGTGCCCCAAACTCAGGGAGTCCAACAGATTTTGTAGGTATGCCCTACAGAGGATGCTGATCTCCACCCATGTCTTAGAACTCCACTGTCCTAGAAGGAGGTGGGAAAGGTCCCAAACTGAGGAAGACTGAACAAGCAGTACTCATTTCCTTTTACAATGTGTTCTCAGAGCTCACAAATTAAAAATAGCCTTCTATAAGGCAAAATCCATAAAGCATGCTGAATCTTGACTCTGCATGTCTTGTGCCTTTTATCTGTTTAGACACCAGTAGAAATAAAATGAACAGCCTGAGGCTATATGAAGCATAGAGATGTTCACTAGGCTTTATTAAAAGCACAGAAGCATAGTAAAGTATGGAGTGGGAATGATTTAGAACTTCCAGGATTCAGAATCATCTTGAGGATCATCTAGGAGTCCATTTGTAGAAGGAAGAAAGGAAGGAAGGAGAATCACATTTATCAAACAGCTACCATGTTCCAGGCCCTGTGCTAAGTACTTTTACATATATCTTCCTTTTAATTATCCATGACAGTCTTCTTGAAGATAGGAAATTGTATTCAAATGCTTTTACCCCAAGAAATAAGAAACTACCTTGCCTCCCTTCCCTCCCACCCTCCTTATTTTGCTATCATAGTATAGCAAAGAATTTTTGCCTTCTTGGAAAATAATACAAACTCAAATCATAGGTTTTAAGCATTTGTGACTCTTAACCTACTTCAGTTAATATTTTATAATAAAGTTAAGGAATTAACTCTTATTAATATTAATGAAGAAGGAGGATCTTATGAGGATAATATCGACAGTTTAGTTAGTAAAAAACAAGCCCTTCAATCAGTCTTAGAGATATTGACTGTATATTGGCTCTAGTAGATCAAGTCTAGGGAATGGGTGAAATTTGGAAAATGTGAGAAATAAAACAAAGATTGGATCCATTGGAATTACTTTTTATCAAAGATGAAATCTGGCTTACGGCCTAAAACTAGTAATCACATTAAACCACATATTCATGTTAGCTACTCCTTCTTTTTTCTGGTGCCCCTATTATAAAATCCCTATCTCTTTTTTATATCTATCTATCTATCTATCTATCTATCCATCCATATTATGAATAATGAAGTTATGTTTTTATCCTCATGAAATTTGCTAGGTAGAAAGCTCTTATCAAGGTGAAAGGGTTTTATACCTCTCTCACCCAAATTCCAACTGCCATTTTATAGTTGTCGATTTTCAAAGATGTGAAAATTTGTTTACAGTATGTTAGGGAAATACACTTTGTGTAGTCATAGAAACATAGAATTATAAGACCTTAGAAAAGAAGAGTATTTAGATACATTCTTGCACAAACTCCTGATTTTACAGGTAAAGGAATGGAAGCTAAAAAAACTTGAAAAGAATTATGAAAAATAATGACACTGAGACTCCAGAGTTCTTTTCACCATACCATAGTCAAAAGAAGACTATGGGGGAAGGGAAGAGGAAAAGTAGTTTCAAACAGAGAGGGAGACAAATTATAAAAGACTCTTAAATACAGAGAACAAACTGAGGGTTGATTGGGGGAGGGCAGAAGGGAAAATGGGTGATGGGCATTGAGGAAGCCACTTGTTGGGATGAGCTACCCTGCCGCACACTACTTCAGGAGTGGTGTCATTGGCAGTGGCCTCTTCGTCTTCTCCAAACATCCAATTCAGGAATTCACCCAGCATGTCTACAACCTCAATGGGCACCCCTACATGATCCATCATGGAGACTGGTTCTGTGGGAAGGCTGTGGGTCTGCTGGTGAATCATGGGAATCTACTCTATGTTAGCTAACTTAACAATAAATTATATTAAAGATAAATACATAAAATAAAAATTTTAAGAAAAAATACGGTTTTTAGTGCCGTTTCGGCAAAGAAATCTACACATCTGAGTGCTTTTACTTATTTCCTAGGGTGTACAGAATTTTAAGGCTTGAAATAATTTCAGAGATTATCTAATTCTAAACCTTTCATTTAGAGATGAGGACATCAAGACCTACAGAGATGGAATGCCCAAAGTCATATAGCTAATGAGTGGTAGAGCTGATACCAGAATCCAGCTTTCTTAACTCCTAAGCCAAATCCTTTTCCATTCCACCAATGCATACATTACCTTCACAAAATAGGGAGATTAATGAAGGTCTTTCTAAGCACAAAATACTGTTAAATAAATAATTTAAGTTTACTTCAACAGCATGGATAATCACCAAAGCCTGCAGCAACTAGGGATTAGCAGGGCTAATTTTACTTATTATTTATCAGTCCAGGATTAGAGGCTCCTCTTGGATGTGGAGCTCAGCATTAGCATTGAGCTTTTTGCTTTATATCATGGCTACTTTGGAGCAAGCTAGACCACAAGGTCATATAACCTTCCCCAAGATTATATATTAAGTCATCAGCTCAAAAGAATCCAAACTTAAGGTACTCTTGGTAAAGTACAACCATAGAAAAAATGGCAAAACAGATGTGTTTTATTTTAGATATCTCCTATTTTTCCCTTATTCAGTCTTCCCTTTCCTTCCATTATTTTAACATGCAATGTGTAGAACATGGGTATATGTAAGAAAGGAAAACCAAACATTGGGGGTCTAAATTAAGTGTTGACAGCAAGTTAAGAGAGAGAACCCAAGACATATACATGATTTTGTGTCCAGATTAAAACACTGAGACAGAGGCTAGTTAGGAACCTAGACAGACAGATGGGCAAGGCATAGGTGAAAAGGTCCAGGGAGATATTCAGGAAGCAAAAAACCAATAAGAACTGAAAAAGCAAAAACAAGGTGAACTGGGATAAGTAAACAGCATCATGAGGCCCTTGAAAGTGGTAACCACTGCTTGAGAATCAAAAAGTCATTAGATGCTTTCTGCAGAGCATTAAAAAGGGCCTGCTGGTTGTTAGCTTGGGATTTATAGGTAGAAGTAGGTAATGAATACTCTTGATTGAGGTAGTGAGTGTGTAGTGGGGAGAAGGCATATCCAAACACAAGGCTGGGTAGTGTTCTCACATTCATTCATTCATTGAACACATATTTACTGTTACTACTATATTCCAGGTCCAGTGCTAGGTTCTTGACATTTATGATGAATAAAATAAAGCCATTAATCTCCCAAGGTTTCCTTGGGAAAAAGATGGTAAACAAATAAATGTATAATGTGAAATCCACTATTCATAAATGCCTTGAAGTAAAAGGAAAGAGAGTAGTGGTGATGGTGATGGCACTGGTTTAAATAAGGTGATCAGGGAAGGCTCTGGTCTAAATCAAGTGGTCACAGAAGGCAGTAATTTGAATCAAGTGGTCAGGGAAGGCATTAGTCTGGATCTGGTGGTCAGGGAAGGCTTTC
The DNA here is from genome assembly GCF_022079265.1 of Lynx rufus. NCBI lineage: Eukaryota > Metazoa > Chordata > Mammalia > Carnivora > Felidae > Lynx > Lynx rufus. Next base: position 213,188,642 of record NW_025814823.1, on the reverse strand, counting down.
CTGAGATGTCATTTAGGCAGACACTTGAATGAAGTGAATAGAAGGCCCCTCAAGTGTCTCTCAATAGGCACTTCATGCTCCCAACCTTGTCTATCTCCTCTGCACATCACAACAATTCTAGCCTATTGTTTATTAGTCATTTTATCTGTTGGAAAGCCTTGCTCACTGATGTGTAGAATGGCAAACAACTATACTTGATGGTACTCTTGAAACCATACATTTAGATAGTGGTAGGTGATTCTTGGTACTTCCCCTCTCTACAGATCATTAAATTATGATCATAATTATCACATAAAATGAGCAGGTAATGGGCAAGTCAAAATAAGGACTGCAAGTCCTGACTTTGCTTGGATAAAGTAACTCCAAGGCAGGCTCTTTTCCTGACCTTTATATTGCTCCCTCTACTGTCACTGCTTAGGAAAGAGGAAAAGAATTCTATCAGTCAAGATTTCACCAGAAAAACAGAAACTATTTTGAATATTTAAAATAGGGAACCTAATGCAGGGAAGTAGTTACAGAAGTGATGGAGAAGTGGAGAGTCAAACCAAGCCACATGGACATCACTGGTGAGCTAACCCAAAAGTTAGCCATTACTATCCCTAATCTGGAAGAAGATAGTATTAACAATGCCTAAAGGGCTGAGGTCATCTGACCAGAGGGCAATATGGTGAGCCTGTCTGCTAGAAGGTAGAACCATGAAGGACATGTAGCTGCTGCCAGAAAACCGCTAAAGGCCGGGAGTAGGGAAGGGGAAACATACCTTGGATTCCCCCTGTACCACTTGTTGTCTAACATCCATAGTGCTTTCCATGAGTGAAACCCAGCCAGGTGATATAGAAGTCTGGGGAAGATAGAGTACAGGGGTCAGCCCCTCTGCAACATACAGAGGAAGAGCAGAAGAAGGGTGATGAATAGATTTGAGGGCAGGTAGGTTCAGGACTGTCAAAAGAGCTGTAAAAATGTACTCAAATGTTCTTAAATATCCACAGGCCAAGTGATCTATTAGAATCTCCCCAAACATATTCTTATTTAATTATCACAAGAGCTTTCTTTGAAGGTAGGAATGATTATTACATCTTTAAAGAAGAAAAAAATGCAAGACCAGAAGACTTGTGGAATCTGTTTGTGGTCAGACACTAAGTAGGGTGAAGTCAGAATTCAAATGCTCTTCTTACTCATTATTAACCTCCTGTTCCTTGCACTGTATTCTTGACCTCTCAGGAGAATGGTGGTTAGTGGAAAGGAGGCACATCTCCTTGCTAACTATTCACTTTCCCTTTTCATCTCTGCTATGGTAACCAGGTCACTTCTGAGCCACATAGGCAGGATCTCTGTACCCTATCCTGACTAGAATACATGAAAATATGGTATTTAACTGAAGTTGAATCTCATTTCAGATATAATTGTTGAGGTTGGAAAAATGGCCATATTGAAACCATATTTCTTGAGTAGATTTAAATACTAACTGCTTTCCTTTTCTGTACTGCAAAGGTGAGCATAGTTGCCTACACCTACATTTTTCAGAGGGCTGTGGTGGTGGTGGTGGTATTTGCCTCAGGTCATGAGGTAAGAGACTAAAAGAGTGAGGGTGGGGCTTTTCCTTCCCAGATCTCAGGTGGAGCTTCTAGGTTGACAGCAAAATCCTCCTTTCATTTATAAATGGACTATGTTTGCTCTGGAAGCATCTGAAAAGATAAATATGGGATCCCACAGAAGCCACAATGTTATTTTTAGTGTCTTTTCTCATTATAACTTCAGTCCAAGTCTCTCTCCCTCTTTTGCCCTGACCTCTGCTTTCTGGAGGGGGGAGAATTTGTTTCTCATATATGAATGCATGCACATGTATGACTGTGAATATGAATATACACACACAGAGGTAGTTCTTTCTAGTTGAGAATCCTGAAAAAAATGCAAAGATAGACCCTCTGAATAACGTTTACCTGATGTAAAGATGTTTACAGCATTACTTTTTCAATTTTTTCCCCCTTAGATGAGATGCGAAATGTGGTTCAAATGTGGTCAAATTCTATCTTGGAAAAATATGGAACTCTAAAGAATGTACAAATTAAATAATGACTAAATGGTTAGGTAAATACACTTTTTTTTAATTTTTTTTATATATATGAAATTTATTGACAAATTGGTTTCCATACAACACCCAGTGCTCATCCCAAAAGGTGCCCTCCTCAATACCCATCACCCACCCTACCCTCCCTCCCACCCCCCATCAACCCTCAGTTTGTTCTCAGTTTTTACCAGTCTCTTATGCTTTGGCTCTCTCCCACTCTAACCTCTTTTTTTTTTTTTTCCTTCCCCTCCCCCATGGGTTCCTGTTAAGTTTCTCAGGATCCACATAAGAGTGAAACCATATGGTAAATACACTTTTAATTATTTTAAAAGTCAGTTAATAGCAAGTGTCATTTGGTATTTATAGGACATACTGGTTTTTACCCTGAGAGATATCAGAGTATGACTAATCTGGGTGAGGAAGTTCATGCTTAATTTAAGGCTAAATTTTACCTTAATAACCAATGTTTTAGGTACCCTTCAGCGGTAGGGAGAATAATGTCCCCCTGTCCTCCATTAGTATCTATATCTTAATACCTGCAACCTGTTGGGTTACATGGCAAGGGGGAATTATGGTTTCAGATGGATTTGAGATCGCTAATCAGCTGACCTTAAAATAGGGAGATTATCTAGGATTTTCCAGGTGAGCCCACTGTAATCATAAGGGATCTTATATGTGCATGAGGAAGGCAGAAAAGTCATTGTCAGAATAACATGATGTGGAAAAGTCTGGACTGTCATTATTGGCTTTGAAGATGGAAGGGGGCAACAAGCCAAGGAATGTGGGCAGTTTCTAGAAGCTGCAAAAGGTAAGAAAACAGATTCTCCTCTAGAGCCTCCATAAAGGAATAGAGCTGTGTCAACACCTTAATTTTAGCCTAGTGAGACACAGGTTGGATTTCTGACCTGCAAAACTGTAAGATAATAAATTTGTACTGTTTTAGGCCACTAAGTTTGTGGTAATCTGTTACAGCATCCACAGAAAAGTAATACACCTTCTAACTCAGGCTAGACATACATAACACCAACAAAGAAAGCTTAAAAAAATAACAATGTCAGTGTATTAGTTAGGGTAAGTTTATATTAGCTGCAACAACAACAACAGTAACAACAACAACAACAACAACAACAACAACAACAACAACACTTTGAAAATCTCATGGTTTAATATAACTAAAAGTTATTACCAAACCCATAGAATTCAGACAGATGTTCTGGTTTGGTCACCTTCCATATATTCATTTAAGCGTCAGTATTTTTCCATCTTGTGGTCTCAACTTTCTCAGAGACCTTGAAATCCTTTCCATTTACTGGAAGATGTGGAAGGATTTCATGAGCCTGGCCTGGAAATGTCATATCACTTCCATACACATTCCATTGCCATTACTCTAATATGCCAAACTTTCGCAGACTGGTGCAAATCTGTTCAATTTCTAACATCTTCCTAGATGAAGATTCTACACCTAGCTTTTTCTTAAGTTTTCATTTAAATTCTAGTTAGTTAATATACAGTGTAACATTAATTTCAGGTGTACAATATAGTGACTCAACACATCCACACAACACGTGATACTCATTGCAAGTGCTCTCCATAATCCCCATCACCTATTTCATCCAATCCCTCTACCCACCTCCTCTCTGGTAACCATCAGTTTGTTCTTTATAATTAAGAGTCTGTTTCTTTTTTTGTCTCTCTTTTTATACTTTGCTTGTTTGTTTTGTTTCCACATATGAACGAAATCATATGGTATTTGTCTTTTTCTGCCTGACTTATTTCACTTAAGACTATACTCTCTAATTCCATCCACATCATTGTAGATGGCCATTCATTTTTTATGACTGAGTAATATTCCTATTGTATATACACATACCACATTTTCTTTACCCATTCATCACTTGATGGCAGCATGGGCTGTTCCCATAATTTGGCTATTTGTATTTTTTTTTTTTTTAATTTTTTTTTTTCAACGTTTATTTATTTTTGGGACAGAGAGAGACAGAGCATGAACGGGGGAGGGGCAGAGAGAGAGGGAGACACAGAATCGGAAACAGGCTCCAGGCTCCGAGCCGTCAGCCCAGAGCCTGACGCGGGGCTCGAACTCACGGACCGCGAGATCGTGACCTGGCTGAAGTCGGACGCTTAACCAACTGCGCCACCCAGGCGAAATTTGGCTATTTGTAAATAATGCTGCTATAAACATCAGGGTGCATGTATCCCTTTGAATTAGTGTTCTTGTATTCTTTGGGTAAATACCTAGTAGTGTGATTGCTGGATGGTAGGGTAGTTCTATTTTTAACTTTTTGAGGAGCCTCCATACTGTTTTCCACAGTGGCTGCACTTAGCTTTCAGAACCACTTCTAATGTATACCATATATCAGTCTTCACTGTCAGTACGTTCTTCTTTCTAATTTAAATCTTTGTGCTTAGGCTTGTTTCTTCTTGTGAAGTGAAAATATCAAGTGGCTCTCATGGGTGAGAATTCTTCAAAGTCCAGAAAACCACTTTTTAATCATTAATAGTCTTTATTGTCCCATGTTCATGTGGTTTTGAGATGTTTTAAATTAATATCTAAAAATTTCCCATCTCCAGGCAAAACTGGTAAAAAAAAACAACAACCCTATTTTTTAAAATATATAATTTATTGTCAAATTGGTTTCCATACAACACCCAGTGCTCATCCCAACAGGTGCCCTCCTCAATGCTCATCACCCACTTTCCCCTCTCCCCACCCCCCATTAACCCTCAGTTTTTTCTCAGCATTTTAGAGTCTCTTATGGTCTGCCTCCTTCCCTCTCTGTAACTTTTTCCCCCTTCCCCTACCCCCTGGTCTTCTGTTAAGTTTCTCAGGATCCACATATGAGTGAAAACATGGTATCTGTCTTTCTCTGCCTGACTTATTTCACTTAGCACAACACTCTCCAGTTCCATCCACATTGCTACAAATGGCCAGATTTCATTCTTTCTCATTGCCAAGTAGTATTCCACTGTATATATAAATCACATCTTTCCATTTGTCAGTTGATGGACATTTAGCTTCTTTCCATAATTTGGCTATTGTTGAGAGTGCTGCTATAAACACTGGGGTACAAGTGCTCCTATGCATCAGCACTCTCGTATCCCTTGGGTAAATTCCTAGCAGTGCTACTGCTGGGTCATAGGGTAGATCTATTTTTTAATTTTTTGAGGAACCTCCACACTGTTTTCCAGAGCGGCTGCACCAGTTTGCATTCCCACCAACAGTGCAAGAGGGTTCCTGTTTCTCCACATCCTCTCCAGCATCTATAGTCTCCTGATTTGTTCATTTTAGCCACTCTGACTGGCATGAGGTGGTATCTCACTGTGGTTTTGATTTATATTTCCCTGATGAGGAATGATGTTGAGCATCTTTTCATGTGTCTGTTGGCCATCTGGATGTCTCCTTTAGAAAAGTGTCTATTCATGTCTTCTGCCCATTTCTCACTGGATTATTTGTTTTTCGGGTGTGGAGTTTGGTGAGTTCTTTATAGATTTTGGATACTGGCCCTTTATCCGATATGTCATTTGCAAATATTTTTTCCCATTCCATCAGTTGCCTTTTAGTTTTGTTGGTTGTTTCCTTTGCTGTGCAGAAGCTTTTTATCTTGATGAGGTCCCAATAGTTCATCTTTGCTTTTAATTCCCTTGCCTTTGTAGATGTGTCGAGTAAGAAATTGCTGCCAGCAACCCCGATGTTGATGTGCATGTTAAAACATTGCTCTGACTCAAAGAATCGGAATGTAATTTATCATTGAGGATAAACTCTGTGAAAATACCTCCATGATTAAAATAAAAGATGAAAAAGAAGAGTATCTTTGGGCCTCAGGAGGAATTAGATCTGATGGTATCCGTTGCAACTTGCAAATGTGAACATTTTTAAGGGTAACAACAGGACTGGAATATAGCAGCACAGAGAGAATTGTACCTGAAAATGTTCCTGTCCATTTGGTGCAAATCAACAGTGGAAAATAGACTTTGAGTACATTTTTTTATTTATATCAAGTGCCTGCTTCTTTCTAAAGTTGATTTTGTTTTCTTTTAACTTGTGTATTCTCTGGCTGCTACAATGGATACTGCTGCTAGGCATGCAAATATCAAGAACCAACTAGCCAAAGTAGAGGGGAAGGAGAGAGCCATGAGGTGTTACATATCTATCACTCCATAGGGCTTGTGATAACATTTACAAGAGAAGACTGTCTGTTAAACTAATCAGAAAAGGTGATAATAATGCTTTCTACTATCACATACAATGTCATGTAAACATAGAGTGTTTGGTACAAGGATAAAATCGGGAACATGAAAAGTCCCCTGGAAGATGAAGCAGCAATGGGGCAATATGCGCAGCAGCCCTAGCAATAGGAGGGAGGCAGGACAACACTGTATTTGTTCATGAAGAAACAAGCCCTTTTGACGCATTGTTCTCAAAACAATTCTTTCCATCATCTGTGACACTACCTTCTCCTAGGTAATAGGTTATCCTACCTACTCTGTTTTAATCTAAGGCTAATCTTCTACCTCCAGCCCCCTGAGAGCCTTTTCTAACACCCCATCCTCACCCCCTCCTACGATCTGTTCACATTTTGACTTCTAGAATAAACCATGGCCTAGTCTCTAGCTATAACCAAACTCTTGGCCTTGAATTTCCAGTTGCCATCTAGAATTCTCCATAGAGATACATTTTAAGAGACTGTAAGTTTGAATGAGCTTTGTAGAAATGAGCCACTCTTCTTCTTTTTTTTTTTTTTAGCACATGGTAGGCATTTATTAAAATGTAACAACAAACAGAGATACCCTAGGATTTTATATCCATTAACTCATGAAGTCTTCCTCCTTCTGAAGCCTGTGAGTGGCATCATCCTCCTACAGATGGGGAAATAAAGCCTGAAAGGTGAGGAAGCCTGTCCAGCACCACACAAAGAGTGAGCAGAAGAGAAGACCAGCTTCAAGCTCTGTCCATTTGACTACAAACCTCATGCTTCTGTCTGTTCCTTAGCATTCTCACCTCTAAAATCTTTGAAAACAATACTTATTCCTGGAGATCATTGTAAAGATTAAATAAGAATATATGCAAAGGACTTAGGACAGTGCTGGGAATGTAATAAGCACACTTAGTTTGCATATGTGAAAACTGAGCTACCAAGTAGTTGGAAAACTTGCTTAAGATCATGATGTAAGAAAGTGGATGAGCATGGGTTCAAATTTAAGCCACTCTTCTTATCAACTAGAAAAGAACAAACAAAACATACTGGTAACAGTCTATACCTCAGGGTATAGATTCACCTATCCTTTATAGAATCTAAATATAAGCACAGTATTCTGTTCATAGAGATTCCTCAAAATAAGTTTTTGACTAAATGCATTCACATGAATTAATGTGAGTAAAATTTTACATAACAGAGTATAGATAATAATTATTAATATTTTTGCAAGCTATTTAAGGTCATTAGTTTTGGATTGATGAGTGACAAAGAGTAGTAGAATTCGTTGGCTCCCAAGACTCTTGGGCAAGTAAGCTGTGCCTTCAGTACTCTGGCAACAGTTACTGGCTGAGGGCTCTCTGAGGGACTTCTGGCTCCCTGCCTGTATGGGTAAAAGCTCAGTAATAGTCTAGTAGTCTCCCAAACAAAGTTGCTGGTGTGAGCTTTTAGAAGCTAGAACATACAGAGGTCAGGGGAGGGTCATGCAAACGGTAGGCAGAACACTGGTAGTATCTCCTAAAACAAAGCTTAATGTTCTCATAAGACATTATTAATATGTCTACTTCTGTCTCTTGAAGATTCCAGTAAATTTGGAAATAAAACCATTTTCAGAATGATATCATCACTGCTCAAGACTTAACTTTACCATTGCTTTTAAAGATGCTCCAATTGGACTCCTCTCCTTAACTTCTTCGGCTGTGTGGCTTGAACATTTCACCTGATGACAAGGATGGCATGAGAATGGCATACTGAGGGGCAGTTGGGGCAAAGGATAATGTACCTGAGAGCTGTTGGGCAAGCTGAGACCAGGAGAGTCCTACTTTCCCTTCCTGCTCACAGAATAATATCTAACTGTGGCTTTGTGATGCTACCATACACAAGGCTGGAAGCAATCGTAGGAAATGCCAGAAAAATTCTCAAGAAAACATTTGGATCTACTTTTTTGTTAAAAAGAGGTATGACAGGGGTGCCTGGGTGGCTCAGTTGGTTGAGCATCTGACTTCAGGTCATGATCTCCCAGTTCATGGGTTCAAGCCCTGCATCAGGCTCTCTGCGGACTCAGCTTGGAGCCTGGAGCCTACTTTGGATTCTGTGTCTCTCTCTCTTTCTGCCCCTCCTCCACTTGTGTTCTTTCTCTTTCTCTCTCTCTCTCAAAAATAAATAAATAAACTTAGAAAAAAAAAGAGGTATGACTGAAGAGAAATGACTTAAAAAACTCTAGAACAAAAAAAAAAAAAAAAACCCTTAAACACATCAATAGTATTGCCCTTCAAATTCACCCTTAGGGTTTGTTTACTTATTCCAGTATAGTGTTCATCATTCAGTTACCTCCAGGGACAGCCATGAGCCAGACAGACAATATTTTAACTTTTAGGTTATAACTTAATTTGGCTTCAGAAATGTGAAACAGAATTTACTAAGGTGTTTTACTTATATTTCTCTCCAAATAACTTCTAATTGTTTACAAAAGTTTTAAAAAATCACCCTGAAAGGATGAAAAATTTCCACTACTGAAGGCATTATCTGGATCTATAAGACACTATGTAGAAATGCCATAATCTAGATAAATAAGGCTCCAAAGTTGGAATTATTTGGATATTTCGTGTGAATGTGGCTTTTTTTGCTTACACTACATAGATGATTTATTGAGTTTCTTCTGTGGTTCATAGTGTGCTCTGATTTTTCATGGTTAGTGTGTCTTAGCAGGTATTCACTTTTACCATATTTGTCATATAAAAAATAATCATATACATCGTATAGCATAGAGGCTCAAATCCTCTACATGACACAAACACAAACAGAAACACAAGCATGACAGATACATAATCAAAGTTCCCTCCAAAGTCCATGTCTTCATATCTATGGAAATAGAACATCATACTTGGATTCCTGGGACCTAATAACAAAAATAGGGAACAGGCTGAGGGCCAACTGTATGCTTCACATACATGACTATTGTACAATAAAATCTCTTATGAGTAGAAGATTTACACTATGCAGTACTTAATACCATTTTGTAGTATTTGTACAATTAACACAAGAACACACATAGTTGTTTTTTTCCTCCAGTTAGTTACCACTCAGTATTATATTAGTTTCAGGTGTACAATACAGTGACCCCCCCCCCAAACCCCCCACCCTTCCATACAACACCGGTGCTCATCACGGCAGGTGCACTCTTTAATCCTCATCACCTATTTAACCCATTTCTCCACCTACCTCCCATCTGGTAACCATCAGTTTGTTCTCTATAATTAAGAGTCTGTTTTTTGACTTGTCTCTTTATCTTTTTCCCATTTGATCATTTGTTTTGCTTCTTAAATTTCACATATGAGTGAAACCATATAGTATATGTCTTTCTCTGCCTTATTTTGCTTAGCATTATACTCTCCAGTTCCATTCATGTATTGCAAATGGCAAGACTTCATTCTTTATTATGGCTGATTAATATTCCATTGTATATATATACCATTTCTTTACCCATTCATCAATCAATGGACACTTGGGCTGCTTCCATATCTTGGCTATTATAAATAATGCTACAATAAACATAGGGGTGCATGTAACCTTTTGAATTAGTGTTCTTGTATTCTTTGGGTAAATACCCAGTAGGGCAATTGCTGGATCATAGGGTAGTTATATGTTTAACTTTTTAAGGAACCTCCATATTGTTTTCCATAGTGGCTGTACCATTCCCATTCCCATCAACAGTGCATGAAGCTTACTTTTTCTCCACATCCTCCCCAACATCTGTTTTTTCTTGTGTTGTTGATTTTAGCCATTCTGATAGGTGTGAGGTGATATCTCACTGTAGTTTTGATTTGCATTTCCTTGATGGTAAGTGATGATGAACATCTTTTCATGTGTCTGTTGACCACCTGGATGTCTTCTTTTGGAGAAACGTCTGTTAATGTCTTGTGCCTGTTTTTAAATTGGATTATTTGTTTTTCGGGTGTTGAGTTTTATAAGTTCTTTATATATTTTGGCTACTAACCTTTTATCAGATAATTCATTTGCAAATATCTTCTCCCTTTCTATAGGTTGCCTTTTAGTTTTATTGATTGTTTCCTCTGCTGTGCAGAAGTTTTTTATTTTGATGTGGTCCAAATAGGTTATTTTTATTTTTGTTTCCCTTGCCTCAGGAGACATATCTAGAAAAAAGTTGCTTCAGCCAATGTCAAAGAAATTACTACCTGGTTCTTTTATAGGATTTTATGGTTCACGTGTAGGTGTTTAATCCATTTTGAATTTGTTTTTGTGTATGGTATAAGAAAGTGGTCCAGTTTCATTCTTTTGCATGTGGCTATCCAGTTTTCCCAATACCATTTATTGAAGAGACTGTCTTGTTCTCGTTGGATATTCCTTCCTGTTTTGTCAAAGATTAATTGATCATTTAGGTGTGGGTTTATTTGTGGGTTTTCCATTCTGTTCCATCGATCTATGTGTCTATTTTTGTGCCAGTACCATACTGTTTTGATCACTATAGCTTTACAATAGAACTTGAAGTCCAGAATTGTGATGCCTCTAGTTTTGCTTTTCTTCTTCAATGTTGTTTTGGCTATTTGGGGTCTTTGTGGTTCCATACAAATTTTAGAACTGTTTGTTTCAGTTCTGTGAAAATTGCTATTGGTATTTTGATAGGGATTGCATTAAATGTATAGATTGTTTTGGGTAGTATACACATTTTAATGATATTTGTTCTTCTAATCCTTGAGCATGGAATGTGTCTCCATTTCTTTTGTCTTCAATTTCTTACATCAGTGTTTTATAGTTTTCAGAGTACAGGTCTTTCTCCTTTTGGTTAGGATTATTCTGAGGTATCTTATTATTTTTGGTGCAATTGTAAATGGGATTGTTTCTTAATTTTTCTTTATGCTGCTTCATTGCTGGTATATAGAAATGCAACAGATTTATGTATGTTGGTTTTGTATCCTGCAAGTTTACTGAATTTGCACACGGTTTTAGAAGTTTTTTGGTGGGGTCTTTCAGGTTTCCTATGTAGAGTATTCTGTTGTCTGGGAATAGTGAAAGTTTGACTTCCTCCTTACTAAATTGGATGCATTTTTTTCTTCTGTTGTCTGATTGCTGTAGTTAGGGCTTCCAGTACTGTGTAAATGAGTCGGTGAGAGTGGGCATCCCTGTTCTGTTTCTGACTGCAGAGGAAAAATTCTCAGTTCTTCCCCATTGAGGATGAAATGAGCTGTGGGTTTTACATATATGGCCTCTATTATGTTGAGGCATCTTCCCTCTAAGCCTACTTTGATGAGGGTTTTCAACATGAATGGATGTTGTATTTTGTCAAATGCTTTTTTCTGCATCTATTTAAGTGATCAAATGGTTTGCAAATACTGAACCACCCTTGCAACCCAGGAATATATCCCACTTGATAATGGTGAATGATTTTTTTAATGTATTGTTGTGTCCAATTTGTTAGTACTTTGTTGAAGTTTTTTGTATCTATGTTCATCAAGGATATTGGCCTGTAGTTCTCTTTTTAGTCATGTCTTTATCTGGTTTTGATATCAGGATAATGCTGGCCTCATAGAATGAGTTTGGAAGTTTTCTTTCCTTTTCTACTTTTTAGAACATTTTCTCTATTTTTCTACTTTTTGGGATAGTTTGAAAAGAATAGTTATTAGCTCTTCTTTAAATGTCACCTGTGAAACCATCTGGACCTGGACTTTTGTTTGTTGGGAGTTTTTTGATTACTGACTTAATTTCTTTACTGGTTATCAATCTGAGGATCATGCATAGTTTTTTAAATATTAAAAATAGTTATATCTTGATGGTGTTTACCACATTGTCTCATAAAAGAAAAGACACAGAAACCAAAGAGGCAAAAAAAACCCAAGAGGGCTTTGTGGTACATGTTACACCATTTACAGAAGGTTTTGCTCAGGTGAGTGAGTAAAGAACTTGGAGAGGTTTGCAAAGTGGAAGTACTTTTATTGCATTTCTGGTACCAGGTTTCTGAAACTCTTCATCACAGCTTGGGGAAAAATAAATTTTTATTTGACTAAGGAAAAAATAACCATGACATGGCAGTACAAAACATTTCAGAATTAGTAGAAGAGTAATTTCAGTAAAGGAGAGTCTGGTGGAGGTAATTTATTACTTTCAACTGACTTTAAGAATAGCCATTCTTGTGGCACCAGCTGATGAATGGATAAAGAAGATGTGGTTTATATATACAATGGAATACTACTTGGCAATGAGAAGGAATTAAATCATACCATTTGCAGCAACGTGGATGGAACTGGAAGGTATTATACTGAGTGTCAGTCAGAGAAGGACAGATATCATATCTGACATATCTGGACAGATATCCACCTTATAAGTGGATCTTGAGAAACTTAACAGAAGACCATGGTGGAAGGGAAGGGAAAAAAAATAGTTACAAACAGAGAGGGAGGGAGGCAAACCACAAGAGACTCTTAAATACAGAGAACAAACTGAGGGTGGACGGGGGGTGGAGTGGGGGAAAGGGAAAATGGGTGATTGGCATTGAGGAGGGTACTTGTGGGGATGAACACTGGGTGTTGTATGTAAGCCAATTTGACAATAAATTATATTAAAATAAATAAATAAATAAATAAATAAATAAATAAATAGTATGGTTTATATAAGATTTAAGATAAATATAAGAGAATATAATACACATAAAAAAGGAATAGCTATTCTTGAATCCTTCCTAAATAAGGCAGTTATATTTTACATGAAAATATCTATTCTAGTGAAAGAGATTTTAAAATGTATTTGGTAATGCATTTCCATCACAACTAATTAATAAACAAAGTCTCTTCTGCTTTATTAAAACCTATTTTTACCTTTGTTATTAATGGAATTGATAATCAGGATTCATTGTCTTCTGAATAATTCTACTTTAACAAATACAATTATTAAGTTGTTTTTCAGTTTAATAGGTTTAGTACTTTAACTTTATTCTTCAGGTGTAATTTTCTCATATTTTCAATAATCTCTTTGCATCTTTCCCAAGCTTCATTCATGTTAATATAGACCTGGTTTTAGTTAATAAGTTCCAAATTGTTGTTAACAAATAAAAAATTGACATTTCTCCATTACCTGGTAGCATTATCTAGAGTGCTGGGCATGATTTAGGAAGTGCATAATGTCCATAAGCTATGACAGAATAATTGGCTCAAGCAAGGACTAAATTCACAATTGTGGCTTCATTTGTACTGTGTCAAATAAAATCAAGTAGGATAGGGCTTTGCAGGAACAAGAGGGCTTTCAGGAAGAAAGAGGATGGTGGCTCAAAGAAAGAGTTGTTGGAAGAACCTAAGTGTTTAGAGAATTCTCACTGGTGGGGCAGAGACTCTGAAAAGTTAATGTGAAACATCAGAACATGTTTCTGTGCTGATTGAAGTGCTCCAGCAGAGAGGGGATAATAACAGAGGCAAAGTGACTGAGCTGTTGAGAGGGTTTAGGATACAGGTGAAGGGATTGGATTTTGATACAGAAATTATACAAATTCAATGTAGCTGAAGAAATGCAGAGTTTGGGTGCTGAATGAAGTTATAATTTAATATTTGATACTGGAAAGCTGATGGTGACTGCTTCTACTGTCTCTACAAATATCATCACTGAGAATGACAGAAAGTTGGGGGTTAGGAGACTTGAAGGTAGAAAAAAAATGTGAGCTAGTAATAATTTAGAAGAACAGGAATAAGCTAGGCATGTGTGGTAGGGTTGCCCATTGGAGGTTAGCAGTCATGAATTTAAAGTGAGATCAATCAACACAGTTGTGTTCTGGAATGGTCAGGGAAGTCTCAATTTTAGCTGTTAATGCTTTTCATTATAATTAATTGTGAGGGATTACTCTTTGGCCATTGGCTGTTTGGATAACCTTTGGTCTTAGAGAGAGAATGTCCAAGCCCACTGCTCTCTGGAATCACAACCTGGGATAGTATTACAGCTGATAAGAGATAGAAATAGGAGGAGGTGCCTGCAGAAGAGAGATGCAGTTTCCTCCTCACTGGAGTATGCTCCCTATGAGTTGAAGATAAGAGAACTAAGGGAGGCCAAGTTACAGGTCAAGAAGCAGGAAGGAAGGGTCTTAGGATGAATAGCCAACCCCATCTTATCCTAGACAACAAGGCACCATCCCATTGTTGATTCTGGGACTAAAATGGTTTCCCTGGTTACTGAATCCTGTTTATTCAGTCAGGCCAAAGCAGCAAGTATGTTCATGCTATGGCAAGCATACCAAAAGCCTTTATTAACACCTGCTGTATCATCATATTCTCTTGGACCTTCTTCCTTCTAGCTGCATTCTGCTTTTTATCCCCCCATGGCTGCTTTTTTTTCCCTCTACATCCAGCCCCATAACTGGGAGGCTTCTCAAAAGCTCATCCTTGATTCTTTCTTATGATATGTTCACACTTTCACTCCTAGAAAGAAGAAGCATTCTCTTGGTTCTAGTTTGCGCCTAAGCTCCCTCTCTGTGTTTTCAAATAGAATTTGGACATTTTCATAGAGATAAACATTAATTCATCATTTGTCCTAACCAAAACTTAACTGTTCTTCCTCCAGGGTCCCCTACACTGGATCATAGAGCTACTATTCTTACAAACTGGGAACTTTGCAGTATCATGACTTTGTACTTTTCTTTCTTCATCATGTCCAATCTATCCCTAAGTCCTACCCATTCCCCTTATACAATGTCATTTTTTTCCATCCTCTTTTCTCTATCCCCTCTGCTATTTTCCTCAAGACCTATAGCATCTTTCTCAAGGACTAATTCATAGCTTCTTAACCTGTCTCCCAAGATCCAGTCTCTTTGCTCTAAACCTTCACAACACCACCCATGTTATTTCACTGCTGCTGAATAAAGTCTATACTCCTTAACATGGCAGTTAGGATTTTTAGTCAGCAGTTTCTAGTCTATCCAGCCTTAATACACATCCTCATCACATTAGTGGCACAAAAAACTGTACTTTTGTCAAAGCATGTCCTATTCTGTTTCTTACACGTCTTTTCTCATGCCACTGCTTCCACAATTGTTTTTTTATTCTCTCACAAGCCTTCCCAAATTAAATATTCCTGACACTCTGGATAAACTGTGGATGGCATTACAACATAATGTTTCTATCTATATCTACAATATAAATATATAAAATATGAAAAATGTAATTAGTTGAAACATTATGTATATAAAATTACATATACATACATGTAATGTTTTCAAGTCAATTATGTTTTACTTTTCCATTATAAAAGACACACTAGCACACTGAAAAAAATTTTGGAGATATGGATAGGCAGGAGAAAACTATAGCCTATGAAACAAACAGTGAACATAATACAACCACAGTTATGATATTAGTAAGCTTCTTTCTTTAGATGTTTCTAGTTGAAATCATCATGCCAAACATTCCACTAGGTTCCTAGCACAGTGTTGAATGCATCAAGAATTATCCAACTATGAAGGTAATTTTTTATTTGAACTCTTAGAGAACACATAGTTGTGCTGTCTTAGTGCTATGATATTATTATTATAGGGGTGCCCGGGTGGCTCAGTTGATTGAGCATCTGACTCTTGATTTTGGCTCAGGTCATGATCCCAGAATCATGGGTTGAGCCCCGAGTCGGACTCCATTCTAGTGTAGGACCTACTTAAGATTCTCTCTCTCCCTGTACCCACCCCTCCTTAAGAAAACAAAAAAAATTTTTTTTAAACATTACCCCACTAATCAGGCAATTTTTTATTTGAACTCTTGGAGAACACAAAGTTGTGCTGTCTTATTGGTGCTAGGATATTTTTATTTTAATAAAATGAATAAATCAGTTTTGTCCAAAACAACCCAATTAAATCCACAGATTCCACAAAAGATAAATTTGTTTCAAATCTTGAAGGCTTGACTCCCTCACTTTTCTCCATTAAGTCTTCTGGGGCTGCCATAACAAAATACCACAGGCTGGGTGTCTTAAACAACAGAAATTTATTTTCTCACAGTTTTTGAGAAGGAAGTCCAAGATCAAGTTGCTAACATGTTTCTCCTGAGACCTCTCTTCTTAGCTTGCAGATAGCACTTTTTGCCTTCTCACATAGCCTTTCCTCTGTGTGTATGCATCCTTGGTATCTCTCTTACAAGGACACCAGTCATATTGGTTTAGCCCCAGCCTTATAACCTCATGTAACCTTTATTACCTCCTGATCTCCAAATAGAGTCACAATGGAGGTTAGGGATTCAACATATGAATTTTGAGAGGAAACAATTCAGGCCATAGTACATATTACCTGGCCCCTTCAACACATGACAACATATACTGATAAGAATCTCATTTTTTTCTTTGCTTTGTTAATAATAGGAGATTTGGAAGGAAAAAAAAAGTAAAATACTGGCCTAAGTCTATATTAATGTCAAATTGGAAAATTCAGAACCATTTCATATGGCTGAACATTTACATTGAAATTTCACTTCAAGTAAGATTGTAAAACTTTTTTTCCTTGTTTTCATCTCTTTTTTTTTAAAGTTTACTTATTTAGTTTTTTTAGTAATCTCTACACCCAATGTGGTACTTGAACTCATGACTCTGAGATCAAGAGTCTCATGCTCTTTCAACTGAGCCAGCCAGGCACCCCTTATTTTTCCCTGTTTTCAAAGAAAGAGATGTAAAAGAATCCCAGTTACATTAACTGAATTTGGTCATGATTCAGAATGATACAAAAGGGAGGCAGTATCAGGTCTAGTGGTGTGGAGGCAGTCACAGCTTTTCCTATCCACTTTCTAATCCATCTGGAAGAACAATATCTCCCTTCTATGAGATAATTTTATATTGGATTGGACATAGAGATAAAATCCTATTCTGATATGTATAAGGTGTTGACACTTCAAAAAGAAAGTCACAGTGTGTTCTCTCCGTGGGTCACCAATAAGCTCTGAATATGGGTTCCAGCGGGACATCTGTTTACCTTTCCTTTGATTTCTCCACACAAGAAAGTGCTCCACACAACAGTGTTGATGAATGTACTTTGCCATCACAAATGGAGGTGTTGATTATGAAGATTAAGGAGAAACAAAGCCATACACTGTTACTGGGAGGAGGAAGCCAGCTAAGAATCCAGGAACAAAAGCTCTCAAAGAGGCCAGAAAACAAGTCAAACACCTCGGTGATCACACTGAAAAAATTAATTTTACAGCACAGAATCTTGTTCTTTTCCTTGCCAGTTTGCACCATGTATGCCCTCAAGTTGGAAGCTTGATTTTGGAGGAATCCAATAGAGATGACATCAAGGAGGAACAAATATAGGTTGGAGCAGTGATCAACTGTTCATCATTGGTTAATCCTTTGCACTTAGAAAAAGTCTATATTTATGGAATTTGCTTGGAGGATCTAATAAAGGTGCTTAAAATAAAGGTAGTTAAATCAGTGCACTCAAAATTGCTATGAGATAAAGACAGTTTGTGTTATTAAACACCCCAGAGATCTTCAAGTTTCACTTTACAGTTATTCTGGAGCTCTCCCTTTCAAAAATCTTCCATGATTTTTATGTGTATATACATATATGTATATGTACATATATGTATATACACATGTATATCTGTGTATATACATATATATGTATATATGCATATATATGTACATGTATATGTATACACACATACACACACACATAGAGCAATGTAAGTTTCATCTCCACTATTTCCTGCCAGCTCTCTTAGAAAGGTACTACTGATCAAAATAGAGGGTCCCCAAGTAGGATTTGGAAAGAGAAATAAGAAAATCCAGGAACCAGGATAACCAAAGCCAGATAATAACCCAGAATCAACTGCAGATAATTATAGTTGGTCTTCCACAATGCTGCCTGCAGTATTAGGTTTTCTTAAGCCACTTGTTAAATGGTATCACAATGATAACATCACTAGGCATTCCTCAGCAGAAACTTTTCTAGGTAATAGCACTTTTTTCTTTTTCTGTTCCTTTCTATAAATGGAAAACATGGAATTCATATTTTCTCTAAAAGATAAACATGTGATTCACTTACTACTGTTCTGCCTCTAAATTAACTCTGGTTAAAGGTGTAAATAGCATTCCAGCCATTGTCATCACAGCATTCTTTAAGCAGTCCCTTTCAGGTGTAGAAAGGCAGAAGCGATAGCAGCCAGGTCACATGGTGGTTTTAGTTTATCTTCCCTAACATGTAATTCCAATTACCAAAAAATAAGGAACTCCTAATGATGGGTTCAATAATAATTGTGTGGAAGTGCTGCTTCACGACCAGGCCAGGTTTGCACTAAGAAATTAAATCATTCAAATATTTTATTCTTAATTGGAATTGGGGAAGTAAAAATGATTCACTGTGTTTTCTAATTGCACTAAGATTTGGCTCTATGTGCTCCCATCTTCTATTTGGGCAGAAAGTGAGAGACGTTGTGGAGACTATGGAATTTGGTGAGTCTTATGAATTTCTCAGCGAGTCAATTCTCTGAAAACAATAGAGCTTGTATTACACAGTTTCACTGTGACATAAAACTAAAGTTATTTACTACTGGCCTTCATAGATCATTAAATCCTGAAGCCAAATGTCTTTTGACTTCATTACAACATCAGTGGGCATTTGGCCAAGTTAAAATTTTACCTTTTGTAATGAGTTATAGGTAAGGCATTTATCCTTCATTCTTAATCACATAAATAGCATGGGGAGTGGAGTTCAAGTGGAGCAAAAACTGTCTAGAATTTGGGGAAGTGGTCACAAGTTAGCCCCAGGAGATGCACGTACCATTTCCAAATTTATATCCCCATTTTGGGGATCAATTTGGGGAAATCTAAAATCTTTGCAGATGAGAGATTATTAGTTCAAAGAACTCCTACTAAATTTCCAATTTGTCCTTCATAAATGTCCTTCAAGTAGCTCTTCCACAAAGTATTCTTTGGGAATTTCCCCCTTTCTTGCATCAAGATATTCCTTCCTTTCTGCATTCATTGTACTCTACACATAAAAGAAAATTCATCCCATTTTTAAAAATTATGTGCTTATTTGTCTGTATCTTCCACTTAGACTATGATCTCATGGTAGTCAGGTGTTTTCTCATTTGTCTTTGTACATCTAGAATCTAGCACCAAGTTATGTGCTTTAGGAGACTAACTGAAATCTGATGCTGATGACAACATAGTCAACTTTTTCAGAATAGGGAAACTATGAACATGCTCCTGGTTATTTCCTAAGAAAATACTGAATATTCACTATGAATTCATAACATTATAACATACAACATTATAACAATATACTATTAATTATAATAAAGGCTTATTTGGAAATTAAGAAAAAGGAATGTGTTTTCAAATAAGGTAGAATAAGATGAGAAATGAAACTGAGAGATGGGGTAAGGTGACATTTTGTAAATAGGTGTTTTCAATATTTATGGAGGGGGACATGCCTTATCTGAATTTCTCATCTGTTACATAGCTGATAAATTATTATGTGAGTACATGGAAGCAACTGGCTTCTTTAGGAAAGCCACCTATTCTTTTAGTCCATTAGGTCCCTGATAACCCTCCCATCTTGGAAGGATCTGGCTACTGAGACATTAGAAAAGGTCTTCGGAGTTTTCCTGGTATTAAAAAAAAATCTCACCTCTAGAACAGGTACAACTACACAGTCATCTACTGTGCAAAAGTGGGTTAATTTCACCAAATTTAGGGATCTGTTTGCATCTGTTTGGTTTAATTGTCCCATTTGGAATTAAGAGCTAGCCGTGAATAGCTAATGAAAGGGTTAACAGAAATATAGCAAAGGGCTAAGTGAAATGAGGGCATGAAGATCATCTGGATAATAAAGAGGCTGCCAAGTTTCAGAGAACAAATGTAGAAACTATGAAAAATGTTCCAAAGAAAGCAAAAGAAAGGGAAGTAAAGGAGAACTATCTAATTTGGAAAAATGTCATTTATTGCTAGATTTCTCATTTCATTTTAGTGAAAGAATAACAAGTAAATAGGATCAATTCTATTTGTTTAATATTTTTCAATTTAAACATTATTTCCTACATATAGCATATTTTACTATTGTGAACTACTAGTCCTTGGATATATCAAAATAAATTTTATTTAGTGTCTCTCATAAGAATGCAAACCCTGTAAGGCAGGAGTTTTGTTCTTGTTCACTGCTCTCCTTCTTATGGTTTGAGCAGTGCCTAGCACACATTAGACAGTCAATAAATATTTAATGATGGATACACAAATCTCATTCATTTTAATTTATTACCTCTAATTGATCCTCTACACTACTATCAAACTAATCTGTCGAGAATATGAATCAGATCATATCATTACCTTGATGAAATCCTTTAATGGCTCTTCATCTTTCTTAGTTGAAAACCCAAGCTCCTTAGCATGTCACATAAAGCCTTTCATGATCTGGCTTTTGCATGACTCTTCATGACTCTTTCATGATTCTTCAGCCTTCTCACTTTTAATTAATTAACTGGCTAATTAATTCATTCAACAAATATTTATTAAGTGCCTACTATGTTCCATGTACCTTGTTAGATACGGAGGACACAATGAAAAGCAAAATCAGGTAGTCCCCTCACTTCTCATTGTACCATTATTGAAGAAACTAGACTTTTACTGTGTTTGAAAATGAATCTGACACATGGGTCAAAGACAAGAACACAACAGAAATTAGAAGATATTTAGAACTGATTGATGATGAAGACAGCAAAACTTGAGGGATTCAGCTAAAGGTGCCTGAAAAAAAGTTTACAGGTTTAAGATGCATATTTTAGAACAGAAGAAAGGCACTCAACTTCATCAGTTATCAGATAGATGAAATCTAAAATGGCAATGAAATATACTTCACACTCACCAGAATATCTAAAATAAAAAAAAAAAGGACAATATCCAATTTTGGTCAAGATAAGAAGCAATTTGAATTCTAACACATTGTCAGTGAAAGTCCGACTTGTTATAACCACTTTGGCAATCTGTTTGGCAGTATCCTCTCAAACTTTGAAACAATCATTGGCCAAGTGTTCTTGCTTTCCTCTTCTTTAGCTAGACCAGACTTCACGTAGGCTTCTCTCCTCCCTGCAGGCTTTGGCTCGCTCCCAAGTTTTAAACAAGCACTAAAGCATTAAGGTGCTGAACATCCCTCTCCTTAACAGCTCATTCTGAAAACTGACCAATTACAGAGAAAGATATTTCTTGTTTAAGCACCTTGATATTGGCAATTGCTCCTGCCCACCTGTGCCTGCTTCTCCCACAAAATTCCTGCTAGTCCTTCTCCCTCCATATATATATAAATAAACCTTTTTCTGTTTGATTTTGAGATACTTGTAGATTTCTGAGATCAGAGAGTCGTCCCTATTGCAGTAATCTTTTTGGATAAAGTCTTTCCTCATCTAAGTCCAGTTTTGTTTTTATTTGCCATCATACAATGGAACACTACATAAAAATGAGAATAAATGAGTCACGGCTATATGCAAGAATGTAGATGAATCTCACACATACAGTGTAGAGCAAAAAAGCAAGACTGAAATGGCTATACACTGTATGGTTTCATTTATATAAAGTTTAAAACAGGAAAAATTTATCTATGTCGTTGGAAGTACTTCCGTTTAGGGAGGCAGTTGCTAGAAGGGGACAAAAGGGCAGCTCCTAAGGCATTGATAATATTCTCTTTCTTGATATAGATGCTCATTAATTACATGGAATGTGTTCATTTTGTAAAGTTTCATCTAGTGATGGATTTATAATTTGGGAAATTTTCTATGCACTTTACTTCATAAAATTTTACTTTAAAATTGAGTTATTCAGAATAATCACAATTTATTTATCTCAGATTCGGATGAAGCAAAGACAAAAGGCTCTTAATGTTTTCTAACTAGCAAATAAAAACATATCACTTATATATGTAACTTAAATAGTGATGGAGTTAAGAATAACATAAGTTAGCCCACAGTGAGTTAATTGTCAAGATGCTGATGTGTTTATTAACACTTAAGAGACTAAACTCAATTTCTTATTAAACATAGTTTAATATATTAAAAATTTGAAAGTATTAAATTTTGCAATAATCACAACTTTTTATGTTCTGTGGAAAAATATAGTTAATAGAAGTATATCATGAGAAATCTTATCATTATAAGAAAAAAAGAAACAATTTCATGATGACAAAATATGACAGTACAGATATGTACATATTTAACTTTAATAAGAACAGCATCTCCCCTGGTTGGTTTTCTGGTACTTGTGTTTTATGGTCAAAGGAATGTAAATATCCTCTGACTCTTATTTCCTTATGTTGTATAGTAACAAAGAACAATAACTAGTTCAATTACTTTTTCTAGAAACCTGTCTTAATGGTTTTATTTTTTTAAATGAAATGTTTTATTTAAATTCTAGTTGGTTAACATAAATGGTAACATTGGTTTCAGGTGTAGAACTTAGTGATTCATTACTTACATATAACACACAACAAGTGCCCTCTTTAATACTCATCACCCATTTAGCCCATCTCCCACCCATCTCCCTCCATCAACCCTCAGTTTGTTCTCTATAGTTAACAGTATCTTATGGTTTGCTTCCCTCTCTGTTTTTTTTTCCTTCCCCTATGTTCCCCTATGTTTCCTTCTCCTATATTTTGTTTCTTACATTCCACCTATGAGTGAAATCATATGTTATTTTTCTTTCCCTGGCTTATTTCACTCAGCATAATGTGCTCTAGCTCCATCCACCTCATTGCAAGGGGCAAGATTTCATTCTTTTTGATGGCTGAATAATATTCGTGTGTGTGTGTGTGTGTGTGTGTGTGTGTGTGTGTGTGTACCTCTTCTTCTTTATCTGTTCATCATTTAATGGACATTTGGGTTCTTTCCATAACATGGCTATTATAGATAATGCTATAAACATCATGGTGTATGTGCCCCTTTGAATCAGTATTTTTGTGTCCTTTAGGTAAATACCTAGTAGTGCAATTGCTGGATTATAGGGTAGTTCTATGTTTAACTTTTTGAGGAACATCCATACTGTTCTCCAGAGTATCTGCATCAGTTTGCATTTCCAACAGTGCAAGAGGGTTCCCCTTTCTCCACATCCTTGCCAACAACTCTTCGTTTCCTGTGTTAATTTTAGCCATTCTGACAAGTCTGAGGTGGTATCTCATTATGATTTTGATTTGTATTTCCCGGATGATGAGTGATGTTGAGCATCTTTTCATGTATCTTTTGACCATCTGGATACCTTCTTTGGGAGACTATTTCATGTCTTCTGCCCATTTGATAACTAGATTATTTATTTTTGGGGTGTTGAGTTTGATAAATTCTTTATAGATTTTGGATACTAACCCTTTACCAGATATGTCACTTGAAAATATCTTCTCCCATTCTGTAGGTTTTCTTTTAGTTTTGTTGATTATTTCTTTTGCTATGCATAAGCTTTTTATCTTGATGAAGTCCCAGTAGTTCATTTTTGCTTTTGTTTCCCTTGCCTCCAGAGAGGTGTCTACTAAGAAGTTGTTACCGCCAAGGTCAAAGAGGTTGCTGCCTCTAAAGGTTTTATTCCTTATCAAAGCTTCTCATTAGGTAATGTTTTAACTTACAACTTAAGGTTTTAGTCACAGTTTTAACCAAGGCTTTACAAAACACATAGGGCTTAAAATTTTCCATTCCCATACATCCCACTTGAAGGATAAGATATAATTAAATAATAATTATAAAATTAAACTCATTTTCAAACTATGACAAACACTATGAAGGAAGAGTATGCAAGTCCTACAAGAATATGTAACTGGGTATTGAATTTCTATATTTAAAAAATTATTTCAGCTTCAATATGGGGATTGGATCATAAAGTGAGGGGAAATGAATGTAGGAAGACAAGGTGGGAGGCCTGTGCAGTAGTGTAGGCAAGAGATCATAATAACTTGCAAAAAGGTTGAGCATTGGGGATGGAGATGGTGGATAAATTATAGGCATTTGGGAGGTAAAAATCTTTCATCACACCTCACACTATAGCTATGTAAAACTCTTTGCAGGTCCCAGCATATG
Source organism: Lynx rufus (assembly GCF_022079265.1). NCBI lineage: Eukaryota > Metazoa > Chordata > Mammalia > Carnivora > Felidae > Lynx > Lynx rufus. Next base: position 213,164,349 of record NW_025814823.1, on the reverse strand, counting down.
TCAGCTTTATCTTGCTTTGTATCTGTTTCTTCTGTGGTTTATCTTTTCTTTAATGTTTCATCTAGCTACATGCCACTCATCTTTCAAAACTCTGCTCTTTCAAGCACTCCTATGACTCCACTTTTTTTTTTTTTTTTTGGTCAGCATTGTCACACTTGTCACACTACCTTTTAGTCATCTGCTTATTTGTTGCTCTCCCAGATAGACTATGAGTTATTTGAGGTCAGTGTTTGTCTACTTTGTTTCTGTAGCTTAGGGCTGTAGCCATGATTGGAACACAGCATGAAATAAGTAATTGTTAAATTACTAAGTGAATAATAGATCTTTTCAGCAATCTAAATGATGACACTTAAACTATTCTTTCACTCAAAACAATAGAGTACCACAAGCCCTGCCTGCCCCTCCCTCAGCAATCTCCAGAATGTGTGGCTTCTTCCAAAGAAGAGAAACATAGTTCTTTCCCTGCTATTGAGGTATTTGGGTGGTCATTTATACCCTCCTCTACTCTTCCAAGAGTGGTATCAGCTACACACACACACACACACACACACACACACACACACATTCCGTATAATCAACAATTTCAGCTAGCTCCCTCTATTCTTACTTCTTGATTGGAAGGCTTTAATCTTTTGATGTGAAAATACTTTAAGAAGTAGAATAGATTTTTTCCATAGAAAAGGGCAAGATAGTTTGTGTCAGATGGCTGAAGATCTTTGGAGTTAACTGAGAAGAAATTTGAGTGTGAAGTTTAACATACATCTAAAAAAGCTATACTAACTTAAAGGTATGATCTGTGTCAACAGGTGTTTGGCATTTACCCTCATGAAGTCTACCTGACAGAAGTTTTCAGCTGAATATTGACTTAAATGCTTCCTTTGAGATACTGGTATCATCATTTTATATTTAGTACCTGCAAGCTTGAGGTGCTAGTTTTTTTACTTTAAATTTTGACATAATTTAAGGTGGATAATGAGGTCTTAGTTATAGCCTTTGACTGAGTAGCTAGACTTCTAGCTACTTCTATTTGTCTCTGGCCCTTGGCTGTATGCATCTTTGCAGTCCAACTGGAATGGGGAGCTGGGATAATGATTATTGTTAGCTTCTATTTACTGAGCATTAACTATGGGTCAGGTGCTATTATAGCTACTTTCATACATAATTTTATTTATTCATCACAACAAACTTGTGAGGAGGTTATTATTATCATATCAATTTTACTGGTTAGAAAACTGAGAAAACCTCTCAGTAGATCAGTTTGTCCTAAGTTACACACACAGCCAGTAAATGGTGGAGCCTAAATATGGCCAGATATTACTGATTTCAAAGTCAGTTAGTTCGTTCAACCATTGCCTCTTCTGCCTTCCAAGTTGCCTTCCAGCTCCAGATCTGGGTAGAGAGAAGTGGAAGCACCAAACTGCCATGTGTGTATAGGGGATCAAGGAGGGAGGAGGAAGAATAAATATTGGGGGCATTTGTTTGTATAAGGCCTGGCCTTGGTTTGGTCCCAACAAGATCCTCTTCGTTTACATATGATGCTCTGGATGAGTTTAAAATCTTAAAATCTCAAATATGATCAAATTACAAAAACATTAAAATAATCTGAGAACCACAAAAAATATTTTGCAGTAGAAAGGAATAGAAATAGCATGTGAAAAGTTCTAAAATTGATTCATATCAAAGAGAAAGAACTGTTTAAAAATGAAGTGGCCTTTTTCCCCTCAGTATAATGATCTAGGATATTCTCTCTATTAAATAAGACTTGGGCAAAATAAAATGGGAGATTAACAGTATAGAAAATCCAATGAGGTAACATTTTCAATAGTGACCATAAGAAGAAGACTTAAAATTGAAGAAAATGGAGCCAGCAATTTGTAGAAAAGTTTAGAAAACTATTCTGAAAATTAAGAAGGTTCATATAAAATTGAAAAAATAAGAAGATAACCATCACTGTGGAAAGATCACAGAATTCCAATCTGTAAAGTTATAAATAATATCCTTTTATTATATTTTAAATATGTATAGGATTAGTAGTTATATCACCCTTTCAATCCTGTGTTACGAATTTGTGCCTTTTTTTTTCTTAATAAGCTTTGCCCAGAGTGTACTAATTTAATTAGTCTTTTCAAAGAATCAATTTTTACTTTGTTAATCCTATTATATGTTGGTTTTCTGTTCCATGAATTTCTGTTCCTTTCTTCATCAGTTCTTTTTTTCTATTTTTGAGGCATTTAAGTTGCTATTATTTTACTAACTTCGTGAGATGGATACTTTGATCACTGATTTTCAGCCTTTATTCTTTCTAATATATGAACTTAATATACGTATTTCCCTCTAAAGCATGATTTTAGTTGAATTTCACACAATTTTCATTATCATTAAATTAAAAATATTTTCTAATTTCCATTGTGATCTCTTCTTTGATCCAGAGGTTGTTTAGAAGCATATTTTGTATTTTCCAAATATATGGGAATTTTTTAGTTATCTTTTTACTATACGTTGATCTGTGGTCATCTAATGTATTCTGTGCGATGTCATTTTTTTGAAATTTGTTGAGTTGCTTTATGGTTTAGCAATTCTGAAAATTTCCCATGTGTATTTGAAAAGAATGTGTGGCTTGCAGTGGTTGGGTATTCAATTATATATATTTTTAAGTGGGTTGTTCAAATATTTTATATAATTTTTTGTCTGCTTGTTTTATCAATTACAGTTATCTGTTATCTACAGAGTTACTTTTGTAGTTACCTACAAAACACTTATCTGTTTTATATAGAGGTAAATTTTTAAATGTTCTAGCATGATAAGTGAAATTATATATTTCATATATATATATATATATATATATATATATGAAAGCATATATTTTTGTCATCTTAATATAGTTCTGTCAGCTTTCTTTTGGTTAGTGATTTGGTTATTTATTCCTGACTAACAAACTCAGTAGCTTAAAACAACAAATATTTATTGTTTCTAATAGTTTAAGGGAATCAGGGACATAGAAGCAGCTTAGTCTTTCACAAGGTTGTCAAGGGGGGCTACAACTTCATGAGATTTGAATGGGGTTGAATGCTGGAATGGGGACAGTCCATTTCCTTTTTTTTTTTTTTTAATATGAAGTTTATTGACAAATTGGTTTCCATACAACACCCAGTGCTCATCCCAAAAGGTGCCCTCCTCAATACCCATCACCCACCCGCCCCTCCCTCCCACGGGACAGTCCATTTCCAAGATGGCTCACTCACATGCCTTTTGGCTGCAGGCCTCAGTTGCATATTGGCTGTCGGCAGGAATCCTTGATTCCTCATCACATGGACCTCTCCAAAAGGCTGCCTGAGTGTCCTCATGATCTGGAAGCTAGCTTCCCACAGAGCAAGCAGTCTGAGGGATAGAGGTCAAGGAGGAAGCCACAACACATTTTATGACCTATGCTAAGTTGCACACTTTCATTTCTGCCACATTCTATTCATTGGAAGTGAGTCATTAAATGCAACCCATTCTGAAGAAGAGGGGGATTGGTGGGATGCTTGGGTGGCTGAGTCGATTAAGGGTCCGACTTCAGCTCAGGACATGATGTCACTGTTCCTGAGTTCAAGCCCCATGTTGGGCTCTGTGCTGACAGCTCAGAGCCTGGAGCCTGCTTCAGATTCTATGTCTCCCTCTCTTTCTCTGCCCCTCTCCTGCTCATGCTCGATCTCTCTCTTTCTCTCAAAAATAAATAAACATTAAAAAAAAAATAAAAAAAAAGAAGAAGGGGGATTGGCACTACCTTTGAAGGAAGTATTATCAAAGAATTCAAGGGGTTATTTTAAAACCACCACATTTAGTATTGAGTGGTACATTTTTTTTTCATACTTTTACTTCTGCACTTTAGGTTTCCTTATGTTAGGTTTGGCTCATAGTATGAAGAATATACACATTGTATGCCACTCTGTCAATCTTTCTCTTTTAATTGGAGTATTTACTACATTTTTACTTAATGTAATTATGGACACATTTGAATTTAAATCCATTGTGCTGTTACTTAGTACCACCTGTGTGTGTTCCTTTCCTCTCTTTTCTTATTTTTGGATTAATGTGATTTGAAGCTAGGCTGCAGTCTCTGCGAGGGCTGGTTTACTTCTGATTCACCATCATTCTTAAGAAGCTGCTTTTCAGAATCCCTGCTGAAAACAGACACTGAACTTCAATTATTCTCATGTGAGTCAATACAAAGTTCTGCTCACTTCTGCCCTCCTCAGCACCCTCTTCTGGAACCAGGAGACACTGATGGGGAAAAGAGGCCCCATACTGAGCTTACCTCTGTGGGTTTCTTTCTTTTCTGAGATTTTGTCTCTAATTATTTGCTGTCTTATTGGTTCTCCAAAGATTTACTGGAGGTCAGATAAGTCATTTAATGTTTACAACTAGTGGAATATTATTACTATTTCCCTTACTGGTGAGGGAACTGGATTCAGACAAGCCAGGTAAATTGCTCAAGGTTACATTTAGAAAGTGGTAAACTTAGAATTTGAACCGATGTCTTTCTGTCTCTAAAAATAAAACTCATGCTATTTACATTAGTTAAAAGCAATTTTGGCTATAATCCTCCAAGTAGAACACATGATAAAAAGATTTATTATTGACAATCATCCTTATACTTCACATCAATTATAAATGTATGTCTGCAAAATTGGAAGTCTTTCTATTTTGTAGCAGTCTTTAATTAATCTTACTAAAACACAGTTTGAGTTTCCAATGTATTTTGATTTATAGTTTTATAATTCCGGACTGTATGGTAAAAGTCTAACATAACAAGTGGTTATTTTAAAAGTATAAGTAAAAATTGAATCTGAATTTTTGAATTTATTAACTGCTACTTCTTCATTTCTTATCTAGGATTCATTAAAAAAACCCATCTTACTTCAAATATCATTTATCATACATTAAAATTCCACTGCAAAACAATGTATTCCTATCCATAAAAGCCATATAACTATTAAATTCCACCACATGTTACTTGTCTTTCAGGGAAATCACATATTTTGGAAATCTATATGGATACCTAAATAGTCAACAAATATGTATTCTATGATATATATTGTTATCTAGATGATTAAGCTTTAAAATATTACTTAATTGTGAAGAAAAGTCCTACTTTCTTATAAGACATATATGTATTTAGAAAAATAATTTCCTTGCCCATTTTTGCTGATAAGAAACCTGAATACTTTCTCTAGAAGATAAGTCAAATATTTCAATCTGCCTCTGCAGTGAAGAGACTAAATTAGAATTGAAATAAATATTTTAGAAAAGGTAAAATAGCAAAGGCTAAAAAGAACACATTTCTTTAACAAAATGGCCTTATGGCCTGAGAACCAGGGTTTCTGAGGTTACTGAAGGGTTTTTGTGTTGAGTGCCTTAAAGGGCATCTGGCCTCTAACTAGACTTGACTTTTCTCCTCACGTATTGTTGCTACTCAGAAGAAAAGGAAGTAATAAAAAAAGGCCTCTTGGGCCAACTGGTATAAGCTTTAGGAAACAAAAAGAATCTGATTTAAAGTTTCTAGGTTGGAAAGTTTAATATTCCCAGGGTAAGGAGACAGAGAAGGATTTGGAGCCAAGTCCCAGAGTCCTACTCTTTAGCCGGCTAAAGACTGTGTATTTTACTACACCTGTGTTACATATATTAGAACCAAACTTCTGTGCTTGTTGGAGAGGGAAGATATGGCCCTTCAGGCAATGGAAAAATCTTTACATTGAGGAAGAGGGTGGAAAGGTACCTGGGTTTCACTGAACTCAGTGTAACATGGTGTGGATCAATTGGGAGAAGGCCATAAGTTAGTACAAGTCCTGGAAAGTCAAAATTACATGCTATATTCTTTATGGTTTCAAATACCAAGTGAACAGGAAGAAGAAAAATGGGGAAAAGGATTTTATGGAAAATTATCTCAATAACTGCAAAGATATTTCTTTTCAGTGGAATTGTTGTCCCAAAGTTGTAAACTTCTTGGCTTCTAGAAACTTGAAATGGTAGAGAAGAGGAAATGCAGGCTGCACTGGGGTAAACTGCCTATTTGGGAACTGCACAGGAAGGTCACATGAGAGCTTACCTTGGACACAATTGCGACCCTTTGGGAGGGAGTTAGCTGAGAGCCAGCTAAACTGGACTTTATCCAACAGAGCCAGTGATGAGGCAATTGACATGTGTGTGGTGCCTGTATATGTGTGTGATGATTGCTGGGTTCCTAGGCCTAAGGGGGTTAGCTCCTTAGCAGTCAATCAGATTGCCAGTGTCTTATGAATTACCATTTGATGTTCCTAGTGGGAGAATCTTAGAGAAACCCAGAGGAAAACTGCCCATGAGAAAAAGAATCCATACTGAGAATCTGCAATAACCAGAGAGCACTAATATTAGATTATATCTCTTCTAGTCAGTGAAAACTTTCTTTTAGTTATGCCTACCTTCACAAATGACTACTGTGGAGGGATGAGGGTGGGTGAAGGAGAAGGAAAGTGCAAGGCTGGGAAGTAGAGAGGTGAGTCATTCCCTATTTCCCCACTGTAGGCATGTCGACTGGAAGTAGCACTGAGCCAGAGGAAGGAAGACGCTTCAGCTTCACATAAAGTATAAAATTGTGATTTTAATACTGGACTGGGCATTTAATTACTGGATTGAGATTTACCAAAGGACTTTTAATATTTAAAAGGTTCAGAAAATTACAAACCCTACCTGAGTCCTATCCCAGGTTGGGAAAGAACTACTAGCTACTAACCCATCAAACTAGTATGAAGGGAAGCTCTGATGAAAATAAAGCTGCTTTATGATCACCCTTTTTTGTATTTTGCTTCATCAAATAGTGGTTAGAGCTTACCCAAATGTCTCAGTCTCTAGCAGGCTGCAAGAGTCTATGTAACCACATGAAGAACAATTTCCAAATTGCCATGGCTCTTAGTTCATACCTGCTCCTGAAGGTTATCACCTACTCACCCACTCAACCAAGGTTTTCTAGGGTCACATTCAGTTTTCCAGGGTCTCAGTGCAGGTTGCTCTTCATCTTTTGTTTTCCCCTGGGAAGCCCATGACTCGTGGACCCTGAATGAGGCTCTTAGCCACTGCTTTGGAAGGCAGGGATTCTGGGCATGGTAGGCTGAAAAATGGTCCCCAAAGATATCCACATTCTAGTTCCTGGAACCTGGGACCATTATTTTATCTGGAAACAGGGTCTTTGCAGAATTGATTAAGATGATCAGAGAGGGGCGCCTGGGTGGCCCAGTCAGTTGAGCCTCCAACTTTGACTCAGGTCATGCTCTCACGGTCCGTGAGTTCGAGCCGTGCGTTGGGCTCTGTGTGCTGACAGCTTGGAGCCTGAAGCCTGCTTCAGATTCTGTGTCCCCTCTCTCTGACCCTCCCGTTCATGCTCTGTCTCTCTCTGTCTCAAAAATAAATAAACATTAAAAAAATTAAAAAAAAAAGATGATCAGGTTGATTGAGATGGAAAACTATTTTAGATTACCAGGGTGAACCTTAAACACAATCACATATACCTTCATATATATAATATATATCTGATAGAGGCAGATTTGACAAAGAAGAGAAGGTGATGTGAAGTTGGAGACAGAGTGAGATTTGAAGATGTTGGCCTTGAAGACGAGTGATATAGACACAAACCAATGAATGACAGCAACCACCTGCAGTTGGAAGAAGCAAGGAACAGATCCTTCCTCAGAACCTCCAGAGGAAGGGACACCTGGGTGGCTCAGTCAGTTAAGCGGGTAAAGCATCTGACTTGATTTCAGCTCAGGTCATGATCTATCTCATGGTTTGTGAGAGTGAGCCCCAAGTCGGGCTCCCACGGAGCCTGGTTGGGATTCTCTCTCCCTCTCCCTCTCTCTGGCCCTCTCCCACTCATTCTCTCTCTCCCTCAAAACAAACTAAATAAAATAACCTCCAGAGGAAAAAGTATTCTGCCAATACCTTAATTTTACCCCAGTGATACTAATCTCAAATTTCAGGTTTCCAGAACAATGAGAGAATAAGTTTCTGTTGTTTTAAGCTACTGAGTTTCTGGTAATTTGTTACAGCAACTTTAGGAAGTTAATCCACTGGGAGAGCACTGCTCCCTCCTTCTCTGCAGGGTAGCAGACAGTATATGGTATGGGGCATGCTCCATTCTGGATTCAGTTTGGTCCCAATTCAATCTGATCCCCACATCAACACTGTTTGTGCCCTGACTCTTACCTGGACTTACACCTTCTATCCTAATTCTTGTTATGTAGGGGCTGAAAACCAACCAATAATGCTGAAGGTGGAAGTAGGGAGAGATGAATAGATGAAAGGAGGCTGCTGCTTTTCCTCCATTGTCCTAGTTTGCTCTGTTCTCTTAGACACCTGCCCCAAATTGTACTTTATCTTCCAGTAAGACACAAAACAAAAGACAACTCTATACAACTCCAGAAACACTTCCCATGCATATCAACTGATGCTTGAGGTAAAGCTATCATCTGTCACTTCTCCAAGAAGCACTAGTGCTTCCTCAAATCCAGGAATATCACATGAACCATCTAGACATATGAAACTGCTTATTCCAGAGCCTGGAACATAGTAGGTATTCAGGAAATGGTGGCTACTGTTGGAGGAAAACTGTCTTAGAGTTAGTAGGACTGGGTTTGAATGTCTAATCTTACCTCTGACTGGCATTGGTACTTTATTCCATATGTTGAATGGGGGTAAAATATCTCTTTCAAAGAATAGTTTTAAGAATTTAGTGGGCATAGGGTCTGGTACATGGTTGATGAAAAAATGTTAATTCCCATCCATCAACCCCTTTACATTTTGCATATTCCTTTACTTCTCTATGGCATTTTATATGTAAAGGCTTTACTATATTATTGCAGGACAATCTGTATGTTATTATTAATAATAAAGACAGAAATAATATTTAAATGGTAATTATATAATAATCCTACTCATTAGACCATGAGTTTATTAAGAACAGGAACTATTTTTTTTCATCTCCGTCTATTATCCAGCACATAGTAGGCTTCATAAGTGCTGATTAAAATTTAATTAAAACACCTGCAGCAGCAGGACTGTTTTTCATTAATAGTTCTAATCAGAAACACAAATTCAAATGAGATTCAGATAGGAAGTAACACATTCATTTTCCTATAAGAACAGAAAGGAAAGATGTGAACAGAAGCTTAGAACAGACTTAGTTGGAAAAATAAAATAGAACCGGTCAGCTGAGCCAATGTGTAGACTCAGATAAGGTAGGAGCAAAGTTCTTTAGAAAAACTAAGTGACTTTGGTGACCTAGCTCTGACCTGTGGTCCTTTCATGGAGTGACCTTCAAGTGAACCTTTAAGACTGTTTGCTCAATCCTCTACAGGGGTGCCCATTTTAGAAAAAAATTCATCCCAGTGAAATCAAAACCTAATTATGAATGAGGTAATCATTCCTATTTCAAAAGAAATTTTCTCCTTACAAAACTATCAAGTTCTTATGGGGACGGTTCTTAGTTCATTTAAAATATTACTATATTCCAGAAGTTCTGCAACTTAAAATTTTTTTTAATGTTTATTTTTATTTTTGAGAGAGAGAGATACACAGTACAAGTAGGCGAGGGGCAGAAAGAGAGGGACACACCAGATCCAAAACAGGCTCCAGGCTCTGAGCTGTCAGCACAGAGCCTGACATGGGGCTTGAACTCATGAACTGCGAGATTATGACCTGAGCCGAAGTTGGAAGCTCAACCCACTGAGCCGCCAGCCACCCCCAGAAGTTCTGCAACTTTTGGGCAACACATCCATAGAATCACTTTTGGTTTATATTCAATACTCTGCAATTTGGTATATTTTGATTCCCCTAGTTCATCTACTCATTCACTGTCCTATTTGTTTAAAAATATGTTCAACTGGGGCTCCTGGGTGGCTCAGTAGGTTGAGCGTCTGACTTCAGCTCAGGTCATGATCTCAAGGTTCGTGAGTTTGAGCTCTGCATTGGGCTCTGTGCTGACAGCTCAGAGTCTGGAGCCTGCTTCAGATTCTGTTTCCATCTCTCTCTGCTCCCCACCCCTGCTCATGCTCTGTCTCTCTCTCTCTCTGAAAAACAAAGACAAAAACAAAAAAACAAAAAACAAAAGCAAAAAAACCCATTAAAAATATGTTTAACAAATTTATTCTTTTTTTATTTTTTTTAAAATTTATTTTTGAGAGAGAGAAAGCAGAGCACAAGCAGGGAAGGGGCAGAGAGAGACGGAGACACAGAATCCGAAGCAGGCTCCAGGCTCTGAAGTGTCAGCGCAGAGCCTGATGCAGGGCTCAAACCCATAAACCGTGATACCATGACCTGAGCCGAAGTCTGATGCTTAACCAACTGAGCCACCCAGGCATTCCTAAATTATGCTCAACAAATTTAATATTTATCAAGCACTGACCAGGAGAAAGGCCTAGTAAGACTACATGGCTGGAGCAGTCTCAAGTAGCCCAAATAACCAATAAGTCTAATCTCTCAAATCATGGTGGCATCACATGCTTTACAGAAAAATTCACATGATAAGTAGAATATTTCTGAGTTTGACCCCAGCACTACCAGTACAATACTAGTGGTACCATGGAGATATTACCTACCCTGAGTCTTAGTTTCTCCATCTATAAAAAGGGATAATTCCTAAAGTTGCCATGAGGATTCCTGAGATAACAAAGTACGTCATGCTTGATTTATGGCTGCCATTAAAAAATGTTTCTTTTTCATCCAGATATCCTTCTCACCTTTATCCCTTCACCTCCTACAACCCTCAGTAAGTCCTCTTAGACCAGGCATACTGAAATCTGCATTTTATCTGCATATCATCAGAAAGGATTCTATGGCAAGAAACATCAACAGTGATAACAACAATTGCTAATATTTTATTGAGATGTTAGTAAATACCTGCATTATTACCTCATTTACTTGTCACAATAACCCTTTGATCTGAAGTGACAGTTATTATCTTTATTTTAGACAGACGCTGAAGTAATTTGCCCAAATGAGATGCAAACTTAGGTAATACATGCTGTTAATGCATACTGAAGCCATTTTGCTGCCACTAAGAACCTAAGTAGTAGAATTTTCATTAATTTCAAGTATCAGAAAAATTCTCTATCTATTCCCCTACTCAGACATGGAGAATGAGAAAATGTTTCTACCACGGAGACATGGTATTGTGACAGCTCATAACCAGAATGTGAAAGTGACATTTGACTTAGTGGTTTTCTCTGAATCCTACTTTCCCTTTCAGAAACCCCCAGTCTCATGGAAACTGGAACTTTCATTCTACCTTGAGAGAGACTCTTGAGTAGAATATTAACGTGGTCCACACATTTACATACAAACATCAGTTAATTATTATCCAGATGGATTTCACATTATAAAAGATTATTTTTAAAATGCCTCTGAATTATCCAATAAAATGAATTTTTAAAAAATTTAAGTAATAGACTTTAGTTATTAGGGTTCATTTTTTTAGATTTAGCATTAATGGGGCACATTTGTTATAACTGATGAACAAATATTGATATTATTAACTAAAGTTCACAGTTTACATTACAGTTCACTCTGTGTTGTGGGGTTCTATGGGTTTTGAGAAATGTGTATAAGTTGTGTACCCACTATTACAGGATCATACAGAATAGTTTCACTACTCTAAAATTCTCCTGTGCTTCACTTAGTCATCCTTCCCTTCCCTCAAACCCCTGGCAACCACTGATCCTTTTACTGTCTGTAACTTTGCTTTTTTCAGTGTCTTATAGTTGCAATCAAATAATACGTAGTCTTGTCAGACTGGTTTCTTTTATTTAGCAATATGCATGTAAAGATGCCTTCATGTCTTTTTGTGGTTTGATAGTGAATTTCATTTTACTGCTGAATAATATTCCACTGTAAGACACACCACAGTTTGTTTATCCATTCGCCATTAACCTTGGTTACTTTCAAGTGTTTGCAACTATAAATAAAGCTACTATAAATAATTTTACAGCAGGTTTTTAGGTGGACATGAGTTTTCAACTCATTTGGGTTAATGTTAAGAAGTGAGATTTCTGGGTTATATGGTAAGACTATGTTTCATTTTATACAAAACTGCCAAAATGTATTCCAAAGTGGCTGTACCACTTTGTATTCCTAACACCAATGAATAAGAGTTCCTGTTGTTCCATATCCTCACCAGCACCTGGCATTGTAAACCATTTTGCATTGTAGTCATTCTAATTGGTGTGTAGTGATATCTCATTTTTTAAATATGTAATTCTGTAATGAATTGTTGTCAGCTGTATGTTTTTTCTGGTAAGGTTTCTGTTCAGGTATTCTGCAAATATTTGTATTTTACAAATATTTTCTACTACTTTATGGCTTCTCTTCTCATTCCCTCCACAGTGTCCTTTGCAGAACAGAAACTTTTGACTTTAATAAAATTGCACTTAACAATTTTTTTCTTTCATGGATGGTGCTTTTGGTGTTGTATATAAGAAGTCATTAATAAACCTGAAGTTACTTTGACTTTCTCTTGTGTTCTCTTCTAGGAGTTTTATAGTTTTTCATATTGCATTTAGGGCTATGATCGATTTTGAGTTAATTTTTGAAAAGGGTGTAAGTTCTGTCTAGATTCCTTTTCTTGAATGTGGATGTCCAGTCATTCTCACATCATTGTTGAAGCAATGATGTCCTTTTGCTACTGAATTGCCTATGCTCCTTTGTCAAAAATCAACTGATTGTATCTGTGTGGGTCTATTTCTGGGCTCTTTGTTCTGTTCCATTAATCCATTTATCTATTATTTTGACAATACCACAATATCTCAATTATTGTAGCTTTACAATAATTCTTGAAGTTGGGTAGCATTAGTCCTCTGAACACAGTCAACTGTGTTGACTATTCTGGATCTTTTGCCTTTCTTTTCTTTTTAAATGTTTATTTATTTATTTTAAGAGTGAGAGGGAGGGAGAGACAGAACGCATGCATGCGAGTGAACTGGGGAGGAGCCGAGAGAGAGGGAGAGAGAGAATCCCATGCAGGCTCCCCACTATCAGCTCAGAGCTGGGACATAGGGCTTGATCTCATGAACCTTGAGATCATGACCTGAAGTTGGATGCTTAACCAACTGAGCCACCTGGGTGCTCCAGCCTTTCTATATAAACTTTAGAATCAGTCCATATTCACAAAATAACCTGCTGGAATTTTGAATGGGATTGCATTTAATCTACATATAAAGTGAGTAAGACCTGATATCTTAATAATACTGAGTCTTTGTATCTATGAATATGGATTAACATTTATTTAGATCTTTGATTTCTTTTGTTTTTGTACTTTTCATCATATAGATCTTGAACATATTTTGTTAGATCTATACCAAAGCATTTCATTTTGGGAGGTGCTGATTGTAAATAGTATTGTTTTACATTTCAAATTCCAAATTGTTCATTGCTAGTGTGTAGGAAAGCAACTGGCTTTTGTATGTTAACCTGGTATCTTGCAATACCAGGATTTGGATATAATTGTTAGTTTCTGGAATTTTTTGTTTATTCTTTGGGATTTTCTACATAGATAACTGTGCCATCTGTGAACAAACACAGTTTTAGTTGTTTCTTCTCAATATGCATACCTTTTCTTTCTTTCTTGACTTAGTATGTCAGGCAGGGCTTTCAGTATGATGTTAAATACAAATAGTGAGAGTGGACATCCTTGCCTTGTGCCTGATCTTAGTGGGAAAGCATCTAGTTTCTTACCATTAAAATGATAAGCATAGGTTTTTTTTTTCAGTTGTTCTTTTTCAAGTTGAAGGAAAAATTAATTTTAAGTAGCAGGTTTTCAAGTGTCAATGAAGGATGTTTTATGGGTTAGGGATTACTCTCAAATCATACTTCACAGGACTTCTGTTATATATGAGAATGGTCAGGTACAGTAAAAGAAACATCTCTCTTCTCCCAGATAAACATAAACAAATCTTCTAATCCTCCTCAAAGTTTCTCTTTTTAGCAAAGGCAGATCCACTAGTCCATACAATGAGTTCTGTTTCATTAATTCAACTCAAAAGTGTCTACTGAGTCTTTACTAACACCTTTTTTTGCTGCAGAAATACAAAGATAAGCAGAAAAAAAAATCCCAGTACTCAAAGACGTTACAGTAGAATGGGGGCATTTTGGGGTAAGACAGAGCTTGTTGACTAGGAATAAGACATGCCTAAATTTATCTAAAGTGTAAAGAAAAGTATTTTAGGCTTTAGAATAGTACTTACAAAGTGTTTTTTTATTTTTTTAAAGTTTGTATTTAAAAGTTTTTTTAATGTTTGTTTTTGAAAGAGAGAGAGAGAGCGTGCGCGCGAGCGAGCATGAGTGGGGGAGGGGCGAAGAAAGAGGGAGACAGAATCTGAAACAGGCTCCAGGCTCTGAGCTGTCAGCACAGAGCCTGACATGGGGCTTGAACTCATGAGCCGAGCGGTGAGATCATGACCTGAGCCAAAGTTGGATGCTTAACTGACAGCCATCCAGGCGTGCCTTAAAGTTCTTATTTAAAGTCCAGTTAGTTAACATATAGTGTAGTATTAGTTTCAGGTATCCAACAAGTGCTTTTTAAAACTTTCTTCTTGTTATTTCTTAGAGCAATCTATTGGTGATTGATATTTTTATTTCCATCAGATTTGGACTGCTGCAAAAGTTTGCTAAACAGATTGCCTTGAATCCAGTCTCTAGGTTTTAAGGAAAGACAAGAAGATTCCTGCTGTGAGGCTTGTTATTGAATCAAGTGTTGCTATCAGAGTGTTAAAAGACAGCCACATTCATGAAACAGGAGAGAATGGCATTCTGGAGACTAACCTGGAGAATAATCTAAAGTATCCCAATTTCTGGAATTGAAAAAAATTAGCTCCATTCAGGCTTAGGAAGCTTTCACATGATTGTAGTCATTTGATCTCTGAGACCTTTTAAAAATAAATTAACCAGAGTCCTAGAGGTCAGCTGCTGAATGAAAGATTACTACTCGTAAAACATGATTTTGCCTTATTTATTTTTTGAGCAAGGAACTAAGTGTCCCTCACATCTTAGAAACTGTCAAGGGGGAAAAGTTCCCTGTGAGGAAAAAATGCAAAAAGAAAATATTGGAATGGAATCTTTCCACAAATTGAATATGTTTGCATTTGTTGAAGTTCATGAGATTTTGCAGAGTAACAGATAATTTAGAACTGTTTGTTCTAAGAAAAGAGGGGGGTGGTAAAGATGTTCTCCAAAAAAATTCCATATGTTAACATGTCAGTTCTTGGAAAATTCAAAGTATGCCTTACCATCTCAAAAGCAACCCCAGTGGGCAATGGCCGACCAGGGCATAAAAGGAACAGATAGCTGTGCAAAAGGAGAAAACAAAAAAAAGAAACAGATACTAATGGCAGAACTGAAAGGTTTATTTTTAAATATAGAGACCTAAAGATTAATTTTAAAAAGCTGGGCATTTGAATATTTTCTTCTTAACAAGGACTAGAGGTGTACAGGGTACAGATTGGGAGTGGGGGCATGTGTAAAAATAATCTACATTCTTTAGGAGAAAAATTTCCCAAGCTATACTGTAATGGAATAAGTGAATGTGAGGGCCAAGAGAACTACATTTAATCCCTACTGTATCAAATATTATACTTCAAACTTTATTTTCCTTGACTTAATTTCTGAGAGCTTTTAGGGGTCTTTTTCCACTGCTCATTTCAGGTAGTTCTTTCCTTGACTTTGTGCAACTTTCTCTCACACACATGCTCATTGGTATTATGCTGAAGACTTGAGCGGGACTTTCTGCAGATATTCAGAGTCCCCCTTTCTATGGAACTTGTTTCTTCAAGGCACTCTATAAAAGGGGTGTGGCAGGATTGGTTTCCCCCACTCCTTCTACCACACATATCCCACTATTTTCCACCCCTTTTCTGGGGAGTGGTATATGCCCACTTTCCTAAGGGTTACAAGGCAATATCATACTTGCTTACTAGTGAATAACATATAATACACAGCAGAGGCTGGGAGAGTAGCAAAGGTATTAGATGGAAAAGAGGGCCTAAAGAAGGATTTTTCTTAAAAATCTTCTAATGA
Organism: Lynx rufus; assembly: GCF_022079265.1. Classification (NCBI taxonomy): domain Eukaryota; kingdom Metazoa; phylum Chordata; class Mammalia; order Carnivora; family Felidae; genus Lynx; species Lynx rufus. The sequence continues at coordinate 213,148,275 of NW_025814823.1, read as the reverse complement.
TTAGGAAAGGAGAAAAAACATGGAAAAGGGTAAGCTTTGAAAATAGAGACTAAAAGAGGAAGAGCATCGAGTAGTTCTTGGTAGAGGGCATGGTGAAGTTTCAAATTGAACATGAAAGGGAAGACACTAAAATTCCCACATTTCTGTGGACATCAAAATGGGTTGGAAATCTTAAGCAAAGTTCTTTATGGGCTCCACATCAGCACATGGCTGACTAATTGTAGGGGTATAATTACTGACTGAGCATACTAACTCTCTCTTCCACGAGTGTAGAAGGAGACTGTCTTATTCATTTCAGGTTATTATAACAAGATGCCATAGACTGGGTGGCTTAGACAATGGGACTTTATTTCTCATAATTCTGGAGGCTGGAAGTCCAAGATCAGGATGATTTTTAAAACCCCATTAATTTATACATGCAAGAAACTCAATGAACTTTAAGTAGGGTAAACTCAATGAGATCCACACCTAGATACCTTAGAATAAAACTATCAAAAGATAAAGACAGTGAAGTATCTTGAAAGCAGCAAGAGCAAAACAACTTATTATGTTCAGAGTCATCAATAAGGTTAAGAGCTGATTTCTAACCAGAAACCATGGAGTCCAGAAGGCAGTGGGATAACATATTGAAAGTGATAAAAGAAAAAGATGGCCAACAAAGTCAACAAAGAATTCTATATCCAGCAAAATTGTCCTTCAAAAATGAAGGGGAAATTAAGACACTTGTAGATAATCAAAAACTGATAGAATTAATCACCAGAAGACCTTCCCTATTAGGAGAACTAGTCTTTCAGTCTTGAATGAAAGAACACTACACATAAACAAGGCATAAAACAAGCCTCAATACATTTAAAAGGACTGAAATCATACAAAATATGTTCTTTGGACATATGGAATTAAATCAGAAATCAATAACAAAGAATCTTGGGAAACTCACAAATATGTAGAAATCAACACACTACTAGATAACAAATGGGTTAAAGAAAAAAATCAAATAGAAAATTATAAAATACTTTGAGATAAATGAAAATAAAAACATAACAAAACATATGATATAAGGCAAAAGCAGTGCTCAGAAGGAAATGTATAGCTGTAAATGCATTAAAAAAAACCAAATGATCCCAAATAAATAACTTATCCTTTTGCCCTAAGAAACTTGAAAAAGTTTCCAAAGCAAATGAAAGGCAGGAAAAAAAAATATTAGAGTAAAAATAAGGTACAGCATAGAAGGGCAACAACAATAAAATTAATAAAACTAAAAGTTGATTCTTTGAAAAGATCAACAAAATGGATAAATCTTCAACTAGACTTGCCACAAATAAAGAGAAGACTCCAATTAGTAACATCAAGAATAAAAGAAGGGTCATCACTACTAACCTCAGAGAAATAAAAACAAATATAAGAAAATGCTATGAATAACTGTTTGCCAACAAATTAGATAACCAAGATGAAAAAACACATTACAAAAAAATACACAACTACAGAAACTGACTTATGAAAAAACAGAAAGTCTGAGTAGACCTACAACAATGAAGACTGAATGAGTCTTTAAAACTTTCCACAAAGAGAATCCAGGCCCAGATTATTTCACTGGTGAATGCTGCCAAACTTTTAAAAAAGATTCATTTACTATGAATCTTTCTTAAACTCGCCACCCAATATAAGAGGCCAGTATTCCCTGATAGCAAAACTAGACAAAGACATCAAGAGTAAGTAAAACTATGTATCAATATACCTTATGGCCACAGTCCTAAACAAAACAATAGCAGACCAGATCCAACAGCATATAAAAAGAATTATCCACCGTGACCAAGTGGGATTGAGCCCAAGAATACAAGATTGATTTAACATCTGAAAATCAATCAATGTAATACAATATGTTTAATAAAGTATAAAAACCACATGAATATCCCAATAGATACAGAAACAAATCCAACTTCCTTTCACTACAAAACATTTATCAAACTAGGAATAGAAGAGAATTTCCTCAATCTGATAAAGGGCATCTAGAAAAAACATACTTAGTGCTGAAATACTGAATGTTTTCCTCTTCAGTCAGAAAAAAAAAATAAGGAGTTTTGTTGTTGACACTTCTATTCAACAATGCATTGGAAGTTCTAGCCATGGAAACCAGTGCAGAAAAGGAGATAAAAGTCACCCACAATGAAAAGAAGTAAAACTATCTCTATATGTAGGTGACATAATCTTGTATGTAGAAAACCCTAAATAAAAAGAAAGACTAAAAATAACAAGTGAGTTTAGCAAACTTACAGGATACAAAATCAATAAAACTCTATTGTATCTCTATACACTAGCAATGAACAACTTGAAAATGAAGTTACGACACCATTTCATTTATCATGGTATAAAAAAATATTTAGGAAATAAATTAAACAAAAGAAATGCAAGAGTTGATCACTGAAAACACAAAACATTGTTGAAACTAAAGAAAATCTAAATGGAAAGAAATCCCATGTTCGTGCACTGGAGGACCTAATTTTGTTAAGATGGCAATATTCCCCCAATGGTCTACATGTTCACATATTGAATGCATTGTCTATCAAAATCCCAGTTTTTTTTTTCAGAAATTGGTAAGATGATCCTAAAATTCATATGGAAATTCAAAGGTCCTAGAATCACCAAATAATTTCACAGAAGAAAAAGAATGTTGGAGGACTCATAGTTCCCAATTTTTAAACTTAATACAAAGCTACAGTAATCAAGACAGTGTGGTCATGGCATAAAGATAGACATATTGCCAACACTAGTCAATAGTCTTTTGAGAAATAGTGCTGGGAAAACTGGATATCCACATGCACAACAATAAATTGGAACCCTTTCCCATACTATACACAAAAATTAACTCAAAATGGACAACAGACCTAAGTGGAAAAGCTAAAAATTATAAAACTCTTAGAATAAATCATTAAAGTAAATATTTGTGACCTCAGATTAGGTAATGGCTTTTAAATATGACACCAAAAGCACAAGCAACAAAAACTATTTAAATTGGACTTCATCAGAATGGTAAGCCTTTGTGCTTCAAAAGACTCTACTGAGAAAGGGAAAAGACAACCCACAGGATGAGAAGAAATATTATGAAATCATATCTCTGTTAAGGAACTTGTATCCATAATAAAGAACTCTTACATCTCAGTAATAAGACTAATAATCAGGGGCGCCTGGGTGGCTCAGTCGGTTAAGCGTCCGACTTCAGCTCAGGTCATGATCTCGCGGTTCGTGAGTTCAAGCCCCGCGTCGGGCTCTGTGCTGACAGCTCAGAGCCTGGAGCCTGTTTCAGATTCTGTGTCTCCCTCTCTCTCTGACCCTCCCCCATTCATGCTCTGTCTCTTTCCGTCTCAAAAATAAATAAACGTTAAAAAAAATTAAAAAAAAAAGACTAATAATCAAATTAAAAAGGATTTGAATAGACATATTTCCTGAAAAGATATAAGAATAGCCAATATGCATATGAAAAGGTGCTCAATATTAGTAATCAGGGAAATGCAAATCAAAACTACAATGAGATACCTTTTCACTTTCTCTAGGATTGCTAACATTCTTAAGAAAGACAGTAATAAGTGTTCATGAGAATGTATAGAAAGTGGAATCTCATATGATGCTGGTGGTTGTCCAATGGTGCAGCCACTTTGGAAAACATCTGGAAGTTCCTCAAAATGTTAACTGTCAATTTTACTTGTATATATATACTCAAGAGAAATAAAAACATATATTCACACAAAAACTTAGACATGAATATTTATAGCAGATTAACAATAGGTAAAAATGAAAACAATTTAAATATTCATTAGGTGATGGATGGATAAACAAAATGTAGTATATCCATAGACTGTTTTTTGTCAATATAAAAAAATTAAGTTTGGATACTGTCTACAACATGGATGAATATGAAAGCATTATGCCAAGTGAAAAAAAAAAACAGTAACAAAAGACCACATTCTATATGATCCATTTGTAGGAAATATTTAAAATAGGTCAATCAATAGAGACAGAAAGTAGGGAGTTATTGCTAATGGGTATATGGTGATGAAAATACTCTGAAGGTAGATAGTAGGGATAGTTGCAAAACCATCTAAAACCTACTAAAAATCATTGAATTGTGCAATACGATAGTGTGAATTTTGTGGTATATTAATTATATCCCAATAAAGCTGTTAAAAGTGATCAATTCAAGAGGACACAGTTTTAAACATTTTTACAGTTACTAACAGAGCTTTAAAATATATGAAGCAAAAACTGATAGAACTCAAAGAGAAATAGATATACCAATAATTATAGCAAAGATTTCAGCACTCCCTCTCAAGTAGACAGGCACTAGTTAGGATATAGAAGATTTAATGTCAAGCCACTTGCCCTAATTGGCATTTGTAGAACATTCCACCCAAAAATAAAAAAAATAAACATTCTTTTCAGGTATCAAGTATATCTGGAACATTACCAAGATAACCACATTCTGGGACATAAAATAAGCCTCAAAAAATTTAAAAAGATTCAATCCAACATAGAAGGTATGTTCTTTGAACAAAGTGGAATTAGATATGAATAACAGAAAGAGATATGAAAATTCCCTAGTAATTAAAAACAAACATCCTTCTAAATAACCCATGGGTCAAGTAATAAATCAAAAATGAAATTAGAAAGTTCTTTTGAACTGAATCAAAATGAAAACATAATATCAAACTTTATGGAGGTAAATGAGTATTTAGAGTAAAGTTTATAGGAATAAAATACCTGCAGTAGAAAAGAAGAAATGTCTCAAAGCAATGACCTCTACTTCCACCTTTAGAGACTAGAAAAAGAGCAAATTAAATTCAAAGTAAATGAAGAAAGGAATAAATACAGATAAGCGCAGAGATAAATGAAATTAAAAAATAAATGAAATGCACAGCTTGGTTTTTTTTGTGAAGATTAATAAAAATGATAAACCTCTTACTAGATTGATCAGAGGGAAAAAAAAAAAGAAAACACACAAATTACCAATATTAAGTCCTACAAAGGACCTGATAATCAGGGATTAGCATGGATAACTCTATGCCAATGATATGACAACTTAGCTGAAATGAAAAATGTTCTCTTTTTTAAATAAAGTTTATTTATTTTGAGAGAGAGAGAGAGAGAGAGAGAGAGAGAGAGTGCAGGGGAGGAGCAAAGAGAGGGAGAATCCCAAGCAGGCTCCACATTGACAGATGTGGGGCTCGAATTCACCAACTGTGAGATCATGACCTGACCTGAAATCAAGAGTCCAACGCTCAACCCATCAAGCCACTCAGGTGCCCTGAGAAACGTTCTTTTATCTCACAGGGTCCTCCTTAGGATCTCTTGTAGGGCTGGTTTAGTGGTGACAAATTCCTTCAGTTTTTGTTTATTTGGGAAGACCTTTATCTCTCCTTCTATTCTAAATGACAGACTTGCTGGATAAAGGATTCTCGGTTGCATATTTTTTCTGTCTAGCACACTGAAAATCTCGTGCCAATTCTTTCTGGCCTGCCAAGTTTCAAAAGAGAGATCAGTCACGAGTCTTATAGGTCTCCCTTTATATGTGAGGGCACGTTTACCCCTTGCTGCTTTCAGAATTTTCTCTTTATCCTTGTATTTTGCCAGTTTCACTATGATATGTCGTGCAGAAGATCGATTCAAGTTACGTCTGAAGGGAGTTCTCTGTGCCTCTTGGATTTCAATGCCTTTTTCCTTCCCCAGTTCAGGGAAGTTCTCAGCTATTATTTCTTCAAGTACCCCTTCAGCACCTTTCCCTCTCTCTTCCTCCTCTGGGATACCAATTATGCGTATATTATTTCTTTTTAGTGTATCACTTAGTTCTCTAATTTTCCCCTCATACTCCTGGATTTTTTTATCTCTCTTTTTCTCAGCTTCCTCTTTTTCCATAACTTTATCTTCTAATTCACCTATTCTCTCCTCTGCCTCTTCAATCCGAGCCGTGGTGGTTTCCATTTTGTTATGCATTTCGTTTAAAGCGTTTTTCAGCTCCTCGTGACTGTTCCTTAGTCCCTTGATCTCTGTAGCAAGAGATTCTCTGCTGTCCTCTATACTGTTTTCGAGCCCAGCGATTAATTTTATGACTATTATTCTAAATTCACTTTCTGTTATATTATTTAAATCCTTTTTGATCAGTTCATTAGCTGTTGTTATTTCCTGGAGATTCTTCTGAGGGGAATTCTTCCGCTTGGTCATTTTGGATAGTCCCTGGCGTGGTGAGGACCTGCAGGGCACTTCCCCTGTGCTGTGGTGTATAACTGGAGTTGGTGGGCGGGGCCGCAGTCCGCCCTGATGTCTGCCCCCAGCCCACCACTGGGGCCACAGTCAGGCTGGTGTGTGCCTTCTCTTCCCCTCTCCTAGGGGCAGGATTCACTGTGGGGTGGCCTGGCCCATCTGGGCTACTTGCACACTGCCAGGCTTGTGGTGCTGGGGATCTGGCGTATTAGCTGGGGTGGGTAGGCAAGGTGCACGGGGGCAGGAGGGGCAGGCTTAGCTCGCTTCTCCTTAGGTGATCCACTTCAGGAGGGGCCCTGTGGCAGCGGGAGGGAGTCAGATCCGCTGCCGGAGGTTTGGCTCCACAGAAGCACAGAGTTGGGTGTTTGCGGAGGAGCGAGCAAGTTCCCTGGCTGGAACTGGTTCTCTTTGGGATTTTGGCTGGGGGATGGGCGGGGGAGATGGCGCTCGAGAAACGTTCTTTTAAAGACACGAACTACTAAGATTCAATCAGGAAGAAATACATAACTTCAATAGCCCTGTCTATTAAATAAATTTAATTTATAATTAAAAACTTTCCCACAAGGAAACTCCAAGCCCAGATGGCTTTACTGGAAAATTCTACCAAACATCTAATAAATATATGATAGCAATTCTCTTCCAGGAAATTAAAGAAGGAGGGACACTTCTCAGCTCATTCTGTGAAGCTATCATTACCTGTATGGCAAGATGAAAGACATTATAAGAAAAGAAAACTACAGACCATAGATACGAAAATTCTTTAACGAAAAAAAAAATTCTTTAACGAAATTAGCAAGTAAAATCCAACAATATAGTAAAAAGATAATATCTCACAACCAAGTGGAGCTTATCCTTGTAATGCAAAGTTTATTTAATATTTGAAAATCAATCTCTATAACACCACATTAAAAGACCATATGATCTCAATAGTTGCAGAAAAAGCATTAGATAACATCCCATATCTATTCCTGATAAAAATTCTCAGCATTCCTACTGCAATAAAAGGAAACTTCCTTGATCTGATGAAGACCATCTATGAACAATTTACAACTAATATCATACCTAATGGTGAAAGACAAAGTCCACCTTACCACTTCTATTCAACACTGAATTGGAGTTTCTAGCCATTCAATAAGGCAAGAAAAATAAATAAAAGTCATTCAAATTGGAGAGGAAGAAATACTTAATTTGCAAATGACATGATTATCTATGTAGAAAATCCTATGGAATCTATATAAATTGATTTTAAACTATTGAGTATGTTTAGCATGATTGCTTGATACAAGGTCAATATCCAAAAATCAATTTTATTCCCATATACTAGCCACATGCAATCACATATTGTAATAAAAATGCCATTTCTTATGTCATAACATACAAAAATATTAAAGGATAAATTTGGCAAAAAACGTGCAAGAGCGGCACACTGAAAACTAAAACACATTTCTGAGTGGGGAAGAAATATATTGTGCTCATGGACTGAGAAACTTGATACTATTATAATGTTTATTTATCCCCAACTGACATATGCATTAAAAACAATCTCAGTTATATCCCCAGTAGTCTTATTTGTAGAAATTGAGAATCTGATCTCAAAATTTATATACAAAGTACTTAGTATAACCATACAACTTTGAAAAGAATACAGTTGGAGGACTTTCCATTACCCGATTTTATGACAATGCTAGTTACTCCAGACAATGTTACTGGCCTAAAGACAGATCAGTGGAACAGAATAGAGAATTCAGAAATAAACCCACACATGCATGATCAATTAATATTGAGCAAAATTGTTGAGGCAATTCATAGGAAAAGACTAATCTTTTCAATGAATGGTGTTAGATAAACATGTGCAAAAACCAACCAAACAACGTACTAACCTCCATCCTTACCTCATACCATATAGAAAAATTAATTTAAAGTGGACCGTCATGACAGAATGTATATCAGTATTTCCCTGGGGTTGTGGGGAGAAGTGGAAAGGAATGATTCCAAAAGGAACAAGGAAACTTTTGGGCATGATGGATAGGTTCATTATCTTCATGATGACAATGGTCTCAAGTATATATAGGTAAAAACATCACACTGTACACTTTCTTTCAAAAAAATTTTAATGTTTATTTGTTTGAGAGAGAGAGAGAGAGAGAGAGAGAGAGAGAGAGAGAGAGGCAGAGAGAGAGGGAGACACAGAATCTGGAGCAGGCTCCAGGTTCTGAGTTGTCAGCACAGAGCCCGATACAGCTCAAACTCATGAATAATGAGATTATGACCTGTGCAGAAGTCAGATGTTTAATTGACTGAGTCACCCAGGTGGTGCCCCTCAAATTGCACACTTTCAATATGGGAAGTTTATATGTCAATTTTATCTCAATGAAGCTATGAAAAAAATTCAGGGGAGTATTTCTGTGTTCTCTCTGTTAAATTACACAGTTTTGGCCTTTCCTACTTTGCTATTATATAGTGGAAATAATGTCCTACCTGCTTTCCAGGTCTTCAATCTTTGTGCACTTTTAAGCCCCACCTCACTCCTCTATTCCCTCTAGAAAGCTTTTAGTAACTTCACACTGTGAAGTCTTCCTGACTTGAGACTTATTGACAAGAGGTTGCCTCTTTGATTGCTATCACTCCCCACTCCACTCTCCCTCAGCTCTACCCTATGGCATGTGGTGCTCAGAACCATCATCCAACATTGCTTCCTAGTATAGCGCTCCCCAGGGTAGAGACAGAGTCCTGAGCCTCTATACTTCTGGGAGAAGGGACAACCTTCCATCTTAGAATGGATACCATGTACAATGGTAGGTGTGAAATGAATAACTAACACAGGACATGTTTTGACACCCATGTTTTCTAAATGGGGATCCACTTTCAGTTTGTACAGTTGGGACATCATTACATCAGCAAAATGTGATAGTTAAGGGGTAGCATCTAGAACAAAACTACAAGAGGTAGAAGAGCCCAGTGAGGGGAAAGGGCTGCAAGGTCACCCTTAATAGGAAGAAGCCTGTCAGCAGATATTTTCAAAGTATATTCCAAGAAATAAATCTCCTTAGCTACCATCAGTAAGTATGCCCACTTGCTTTGTGCTAAACATCCCAAGGTTCTGAGCTTACAAACAAGTGTAAGGCATAACTCTTGCCCTCAACAACATTTTGGTATCTCAAAGAGAAAGGTAAGAAGCCAATTCCTTACAAAAAATTATAGTTAAGTAATGTAAATCAGTTGTAAATTTTAACCACCTTGTTCATTATGGCTAAGTGTATAATTAAATACAATAAATTATAGAAACTATACATTTTAATTTCCAATTAGTGACTTACCAGAGCTCCAAGTTGAATAAACCTCAACAAACCTAGGTACTGCTATAGATGCTTAGACCAGGTGTATACTGGCTAAATATTGCTGTCAAAATTAGAGTTCAGAACAGGTAGTCATTTAAGACAGACCTATCACAGAAAGGGACATTAGTTAGGCTTTCTATGCAGCTGGATGAAGGCCTAGAATGGCCTACATTCAGCTCTGAGTGCCTATTCTAGTGTCTGTCAATTAGTAAGTGCTAAGTAAAAATGTGAGTGTTTATGCTTAGCTCATAAACAGTGGCTAACAGATATATTTCATTGGGTGAGCCATTCCTGAATGTGTGATGTATCTTATACTGAAAACTCAAATAATGGATATTATAATTTAATCCAATTTCTTAGAAAGATACTAAAAGTGACATGTGTATAACCAGACTCCTTGTTCTTTACTAATGACCTTAATACAGACAACCTAAACTCAAGCATGAAACAGGGTCATCAAATGGATTGAATGTAAATTACTGTTGAAAAGTCAAAGAAATGGTGACTTTTTCCAGTGATTGAAACTTATACTTTAAAAACAGTATCAATAATAATCACAAATTTAAAATTAATTCAACTTCATTTCTTGATCTTTAAAAAAATGATTTGGAGTGCTTCTCATTTTATTAACTCCAGAGAGATATGTAGGAGAGAAATTTTATAGCATTGGCCATTTTGACAAATTTGAAAAGTCCAGTCAGGCAGAAACTAATTCTCTATTTTTAAATAAATTGATTTGGCTTCTTTTACTGAGTTTACTAGGCTTTAGTTTTGGCATTGTTTATATACTACTCTAGTTTTCCTACTTTGCAGCAGAGATAACATGTGCAAGGAAGTATATGCAGAATGTCCATGGAAAATCAGCATCAAAACACAAACCCTATCTCAGGAATCTGATTCATAGCCTCCTAGAATACCATGTTTCAAACAGTGGGTCATTACACACCAGGTTAAGAGATCAGTTTTATAGACAAGAACAGCATTAATAAATAGAAAATATCAGAGTGTGAAAAGCACTGTACTAATGCTTCTTGTTCCCAAATGTATGTACCCAAAATGTATGTCTTAGTTTAGATCAGATGCAACAGATTAATACTTAATGCATACTTCCTGAGTACCATCCAACAAAAGAGAACTTCTTTTTAAAAATATTTTTAAATGTTTTATTTATTTTTGAGAGAGAGAGACAGAATGTGAGTGGGAGAGGGGCAGAGAGAGAGGGAGACACAGAATCAAAAGCAGGCTCCAGGCTCCGAGCTGTCAGCACAGAGCCTGATGTGGGGCTTGAACCTACAAACAGTGAGATCATGACCTGAGCCGAAGTCGGACGCATAACCGACTGAGCCACCCAGGTGCCCCTAAAAGGGAACTTCTTAAGTGGTTCTCTGGAAGATCTAAAGTAAAAAACTTGAGAAATATTTTTTGATCTCACTGCAGAGCCATCAATCTTCCATGGCATTCAACATCTTGGTGAAAACTGAAATATTCGTCATTTATAAAATCCCAAATATACAATAGGTAATAAGACTATACTGTGATTAAGTTCTGAATGATTCAATTTTTCCATCTTCATCTAAACATTGGTTTCATGCAGCAAGGATATTGCCACAGAGGAACTGATCCCCCAGAAAGAATTGTTTCTTCATTCCAAACAATGCCAGAATTTCATTATTTTTTTCTCTTAGATTTGCAAGAGGCATCCATTCCAACTCTTCTGGCCTCATTGTATAAAACAGAATGTGCTACTCATGAGTGATAAGAAAAAAATTAATTCTGTATTTGGATTAATTCATCTCTCTCTTCCTGCCAACTCACCTTGACTTGCGGGGAAATACTACAGAGTTAGAGAGAGACATTCAGTGGAACCTACCTTCAAGAGGATAATTAATTCCTGGTCTTTGATTTCTAAGTTTCTGCCCATAATCAAAGGCAGAGAAAACACTCTTGGATGCTCTGGGCATCCCACACCTGCTCAATGTATGAGCTCATACTTTTAATTAACTTTGAAGAAGCCCTAATATATCCCTTTGCCAGGGTATACACCATGCAAAACTTGTCTTCTGAACCTTCTTCTCTTCTCATGTCATTCTTAGTCACTTCAGCTATCTCTTCTTCAATATGCAGAACCTTCACATGGCTCACCACCACTATCCCAGGCACAGTGTTGAATGTCTTCTATCACCTGCTCTTATTTACAGTATCAGATTCCCTAAAGACCTTTTCTCTCCCATCAGAACTGACCTTTCTTCCTAAATGTCATTATTCTTAGACCTCAGTTTATTGCTAGGTGATAATGAGTGGTGAATGCTTTTCCACATAAATGATTAATTAATGTGCTAATTAATGAGAACAAGCCTGTTCACTTCCAAGGGTGCTGCTCAAATGATTGGTGCTATTATCCACTAGTGTTATTGTCTACTAGTTCTACAGCAAGAAGAGCTAAACATGTGATTGTTGGAGCTGGTAGAAAACATAGAGGGTGTTTCATGGGAGGGTGGGGAGGACACTGATGCCAGGAGGGGAAGTGACTGACCCTTATGGGTCATTCCATTGGGACCTTAGTCACTCAGTTGACAGCTGAGCCTCAGAAACTATCCAAGAGACAGATTGATATAGCTGAGTCGGGAGGCCTAGATTCCTTTCCTACTTTGTAAACTAAACCTACGTGTCTTTCCAATTCCTTTTTCTTCTTCATTTAGTTGAACTAGTTGATTACACTGGCCTCTCCAGCTCTAAATTTCTGTGTTCAATGTAGTCCCAAGTGGGAAACTCTCTTACTGACCATTAATATGGCTTCATACTTACCATCATGTTCTGCCTATAAGACAACATGCTGTTACAGTTTCTTTGCTTGAAAAGGGAATTTTGTTCATGATTAGGCTGATCATTCGTGCTAGTCAGCTAGTTCAGTCTTGGTCTATACAGTGTCCCAATGTAATTAATACTTCTGCTTTCTAAGTGTCTACGATGGATGATAAGTTTTATAGCCACCCTACTTTATAGCCACCCTAGTAGGGTGAGCAGAGGGTAGGCTGGGTAAACAAACTCAAAGAATTATACACTGGTAGCTATGTTGTCATTTTCATAGTTTAGAGGGCTTCAAAACTTCTAATAACATGACAAAAATGCACATAAATAACTTTCCTTAATAGAGTAGAACTCTCAGCACATATTTACTAAAGTGTATTTCCTGTTTATGTATAAACTCTCTGCTTTGAAGTTCAGTTCAAGGTAAACTAACTCCTATGCTCTGATACAAATCTATTCCATGCTGGAACCCCTTGAAACTGGGCTCCTTCCTCCTGGGTGAAGCACACACACATTTTCTATAATTCCCATAACCAGTTCTGCCTTGGGACTTATGGTATTTGGTCTACAACTCAGTAAAGCAATAGGTTTTTTTCCTGGAAAGAAGAAAAAAAAAGGTCTCAAAAAAGTAAATAAAGCATTTCATTTGATTTTTCCCTAAGTGTTCCAAAATTAAAATGTAAATTCCTGTCTTGGGAAGGAGGAGGTAGAAATATCATTTGCTTTCAATACTAAGGCCTCTAAGACCACAAATGGGGAGGCAAAGATTAAAATAAAACATGAACACAGTCTTTTATCTGTCTGTGCATTTCTATCTTAGAAAGGCTAGTGAAGTCTGGCTGAGTATTTTGAAAACCTGATTATTATTATACCTTGCATGTGGTAGAAGCTCACTATTCACCCAAACACACCACGCTTTTGCTCACAGTGCTTTTTTGTTTAATGGAAGTTCAGTCTTATATTTGTCATATTCCCCTATCCAAAGCTTGGGCACTTCTAAACAAGGACCCCAGAGTTGCTATTCTAGGGAATGTCTTACCTTTTTTTAAGAAGTTACTTGAGAGTCATCAGTCTCTGACAGACCACTAAGAAAAATAGACACTCTGGGGTCTTAGGAGCTAGAATTTAATGCTAGTCTGGTAATAAGAACAACTCAATTCACCCCTAGCTTCTTAGTGTTTAACCTGGGAAATCTGGTGAAGTCAGAGTGGCAGGATGCACAGTGGTTAAGAGGATGGGAACTGGATGATGCCCTCCTTGTTCTGCCATTTACTGATGTGTTACTCAGGCATGTGACTGAACCTCTCCAGGACTTTTTTTTTTCAACTCTAAAATGTAGATCACAATAGTTTCTATCTCATAGGGTTGTGCGAAGCATGAAGGAGCTCTTAGAAATAAAACATTTGCAGCATAGCCTGACACGAAATAGGAAGAACAGACACACAGCAGCAAATACTTGAATCTTTCTAGGTGTTCTTTTCTATGTTGGCTCTCCCAACAACCTCCCTTCTTCTGGGTTTCTTTTGCACTTGAATTACACTGTTTAGTACTTGTTTATGTATTTCATTTTCCCAAAAGAATGTAACCTCAGTAACCAGCCCAGTGCCTGCCATGTACAAGATGTTGAATACGTATTTCTCAAGAGCCTAAATGAATTAATATGTAACACAAAAGAGTTGGACTGGATAATTCTTTAGCCACTTTAGCTCTAAAATTCTGACTCTGTGATTCACAGACTGAGTGATTTTAATGGAATCCAGAAGCTTTCTGAATCAAAAAGAAAATTAATTTTTCAAAAAATGTGATGAAAATGGTTCATCATAGTAACCAAAAAACCAAATGAAGAGAAAGTGAAATTATACCTGAATCACTCTGCTTGCTTCAGAACCCAGGTGGGAAAGATTAGAAATGGGTATCTTAGCAACAGTATAAATAGGTAGATAAATTAATTTTAAAAAATACAAGGAGGAAGGAGTGCATTTGGGGATTCCTATGAAACTACCCAAAGAATGTGGGGTTTGATTTTACTGGATTCCCTTAGATATTGAAGGGATCAACTCTACATCTAATTCTCCACTGAAAAGAGACACTTGGATGAGTTCCACCAAAATACAGAAGAAGGATCTTAGACTCTTGGGTAATGAAATCCTAGCACTGGGACTTTGGCTTATGATAAATGAAATGTATGAAATATGGAGAGAAAGGCAGAGAGTAAACAGAAGATGGGTGAGGGAGCGAGCTGTAATCTGATTATTCATTATCTTCCTTCCTGATTGTTAATTGAACATTACTACTTTATTGTCCCTGAAAATCTAAGACAGAATGAAACCTGCTCCCATTACCAAAGTCAAAGAAGGGTTTAAAAGTCATAATCTGCAAGTGCAAGATTGCACTGGGCTGCCTAATCTGCAAGTGCAAATGCCTTCTGAATGGCTTTACCTCTAACAGGGGAGACATCTTGAGCTCAACAAACACTTATTGAATATGGGTTCTGGACAAAGACACATAAGACAGGACCTCTGCTTATCAAGAGACCTTTTTTCTTTCTTCCTCCTTTCCTCCCTCCCTTCTTCCCTTTCTCTCTCTTCCTCTTTCTCTCTCTCTCTCCCCTCTGCTCTCCTCTCCTTTCTTCTCTTAAGAGAAAAAAAAATAATGGAAACTTAGAGAAAGCCAATCTTGGAGAATCAAAATGACTAGCGTCCAGTTCTAGCTTTCACATGGATGTTGACTTATGCTTGTCTCTTGTTTATTATAGCCATCCTTCAATTCTCCCAGTGGTGGTGTGAGGCACAGGTGAATGAAGTAGTGGATGGGAAAGGGCTTTGTGTTTGTTTGGATCGTCTACGAAACAGTCATCTAGATAAGATTCAACCTGTAAGAGATGTGTTAATATCTACAAGGGAAGAAGACAGCGATGTAGGTATGGTTCCTCCCTGTGAAGGAGAGAGGAAGGAAGGAGGGATGTGTGGGAAGTATCTCAAAGTACAGCGCAGTTCTAGGAAAATTTCTGCCAGCCTATGGGGAGTCCATCAGCCAGTCACTCATCAGAGGAGTCCTGCATCTTGACAGATGGGCCTGCCATATCATGCCTACTAACATGAGTCGTGGCCAGGGAGTGGCCAGTGGGAAGTGAACCTGCGTGTGGGTCCCGAGGGCCACAGCTTGATCTTTCCTGTCATACTCCTGAAGTAACAGATGTGAAGGGGCATGTTTTTATGACTGTCATAGGCTCCCACACTATTTCCCGATATTTCATCTTACCCAAATTATACTCCAAAGCAATAATTCCTGAAATCTGGACTAGACAGTGGTGAAACTAAAAAACAAACAAAACCAAAACAAACCAAAAAAGGATAGATAATAAACTTTTCATAAACTTACTAAAACAACTGTTCTTTATTCTTAATTGATGTCATTATCTTTTTTTGGCATTAAAATATCTATTTTTAATGAAATGAAAGTAATACTAGAGAGGTGATATGTTTAATGTCCTTAACCTGGCACATTTAAAAGTGGGCACCTCTATGGAAGTTCCAACAGAATTTTATTGTTTAGGTCAAAAAGACAAAGACTCACAACTTTAAGATAAGTGTAAGCCATAAAACACAGTTTGAATGAAAAGGTTTATTGTTAATAGTTTTTTTTTTTCCTTCTTGGAAATGAGAGGAAAATAATCAGTATCAAACATTCACAGCTACCGCAGCCTGATTTCTGGCCAGAGACCCCAGGACCCCAAGAGGTGCAGGAAATCTGGAAGGACCGTCTTTAGTCTGACTGAAATCATGGAGGAGGAGGCAAACATAGAGGAATGCTTTTGTCAATGGCATGAAGCTCGTCAAGGAGAACTAAGGAGAACTTGATTTTAGTAAGGTGGCATTCTTTTACTAAGGACCCAGAAATGGATCACAGAAAAGTAAAAAAAAAAAAATCCATTCAGGGATATGTATTATTTTCATGTTTCAGGACAAAGATAGCTAAACAGCAAGTTTTTCTAAGTGCTCAGCAAGCCCAGGCATATTTTTGCTTGAGTAGAAAAATAAAATCAAATAGCCTCTGCTCTTATAAATCCACATTATTTATATTTTAACATGACAGTATTGGTAAGAACTAGTAATTAGTTGGAAGTATCTGGTCAAAATCAAATAAAATTGAGTCAACCAGTTCCCTTAAATTCACTTAAGTCTTTTTCAGACTTTATAATATTAAATTGCTTATGTAAAGTGGCTCTTAAGAAAACAAAATAAAGGATAGCTTGAGGATATCTTGTCAGACTTCAATCATTGTAGATTAATTATGTTTTTCAGAAACAAAGCACATTGTTTGAGATGTCTCCAAGCTTGGCAACACCTGAGCTGGCATGTTGAAAGAAAGATTGGTTTAGGCAGGTAAATGTTTTCAGATTACTTGTGGTTGAGTTATTTCCAGGCTCCATTCTCAGCAAACAGAAATTCTGATTTGTGGGGCCAACACTGCTCTACTGGGAAGGAGGCACTGACAGATACCATCAACAGGTAAGTTTGTGTAAAGATGAAGAAAGCCATCAGGGGAATACTTTGAAGTGTTTACCTACAAAATTTTACTCAGCACTGCCAAGCTCCTAGTCACCAGCCATTTCTGGGCAAGATACTATGCACTTTTTGGATGGCATAGCTTGGATACCACGGGATTTCCATTCCTAGTAACTTGGTGAGAGGGGGATGGGGCAACAGAGAAATTTAGAAAGCCACATCTCAGAGGAATATTTAAATATCCATGACTGATAAGATGTAAACCAACCACAGATGAATAGTATTTATACAGGTAAATCTTTAGAAACTTGATTTGAATGTGGGCTGTTTTTCACCATTTCTCAGAGAAAATGTTGTGTGGAGAGAATATGGACAAGTTAAAGAGAATATTCCTATATAAAGCACTTAGTTAAGCATGTGGAACTCATTACCAAGACAGGACAGGAAGAAAATATAAACAAACTAGAGGAAGTTCTAGATTCATATTGTGAATAACAAAAAAAATGATGAACATTCAGATTCACCTCCAATTTTTTCATAAGGGTATTAAGGACATCACACCAAGGAGAAGAATAAGATGAACAAAGGTGAGGATGTGTAGGGCAAAGGAGAGAGTCATTGCAATACAGCATTTTTCTAAAAATTTGTTTCAGTATCCAAAGAGACATAAATCCAAGACTGGGAAGACTACTGACTGTAGTCTGACTATAGAACCTCAGTTGTTATTATTTTTAGAGAGGCTGCAAATGCAAGTACTTTCGTAGTCCACAGATTCTTAACTGTTCGACTGTGGATAGAATGTAGGTGACAGTGGAGGTATGTGTGGCCTACGAACAAGGATGGGAAAAATTTATAGCAGTTTTTCACATCTAACTGAAATTTAACTTTTCCTTAAATTATGAATGTATGAATGTAGGCAACAAACCATAGTAGTATTAGTATTTACGACTCTGCACCAATATAAATAAAAAATATCTTCATATCATAATTTTAGTAAGTGCAGGTATTTTGAACTACCATTTATATTCCTCACATTTCAAAATTATAGTAGGTCAGAGACCTATCATTAGATCTTGTATTTGATATATTAATGACAACACACATATCCGTAACATAACAAATTTGTGGGTTTTTTACTATTTGATTACTGCATTTCAATAGCATTTGTTTCCTTTGTAATTCATTACCTTTTATGTTTCTCAGACTACCAAAGGCTTCCATGACATAAACAGATTACAAATGCTGGCCTGTGGGAAAAGCAAGGAAGCCTGGAATCAAGAGGCCTGGATTTATCCCTATATCAGTGATTAATTCACTTAAAAAAAAACCACTTTATTTTTTTAGAGCAGTTTTAGATTTGCTAAAAAATTGCCAACATAGTACACAGAATTCCCACATATTTGGCACCCAGTTTTACCTATAAATAATACCTTATATTGATGTGATATAAGTATATTTGTTATATCTTGTTGATACATTGTTGTTAACTGAAGTCCATACTTGATTCCTTTAGTTTTTACTCAGTGTCTTTTTTCTGTTCCAAGATCTCACCCAGGATACCTCTTAAGTTTAATCATCATGTGTCCTTAGACTCTTCTTGCCTGTGAAACGACTCATTTTTCAACCCAAGTCATTTAATGTTTTGGTTCTTATGTGTTTTATTGATTCTATAGTTCTTTCCCAAGCAAGTAAATGTTCAGTCAGTAGGTGCTGCTTAATTGATTGGTGGCCTAGTCTTTAAGGAATGCTGTTGAGGACAGAGATCACATCTGGCACTTTTGTTGAGTAGGCATATGAGCTTTTTTTTTTATTTATTTATTTAATTCTTAGGTTTTCTATTATTAGCATTATTTTAATTGTTATTCTGGTTGATACATAGAAGTGGATAACTAAAACCCACTGTAAATATTATGTACAATATATGCTAAAGTGAATTTCTAAATTCTCTAGCAGCAGGGATCTGTTTATCAAAATGCCTTGTATTGAGAGATACTTAAAGCCTATACTTAGGGAAAATAGGTCCACAATTAATTGTACAATGAGACATGAGCTATTTTATTTTAAAATTTTCTTTCTTTTGTTTTAGTTTGTTTGGCTTTCTTACGAATGTGAATTATTTTAGGCAGGCAAGCATGCTCCAGTTTGATCACAGTTCTGCCTACCCCCAACCCTGTCTGCAAGTCTCTATTATATATTGCCTCCCTTTACTCACTTGTGAAACTGGCCCCTGTAGTCTTTTGACTTCTCAACCTGTTGTATAAGATCTTGGTTGCATTTCTCTTAGTAATTTTCTGTGTTTTAGAGGTGATTGGATAAGATTCTAAGTTGTATGTTGCAAATAAATGTCACACAACCAGAGACAGGTCTTCATGGGGGTTGGGAGGAGAGGTGCAACTGGGCTAGCTACTTGGTTTATTTTTACTGTCTTTCCAACTAGAGTATGAGTATTTAGGATATAAACCATATATTTAATTTTGCATCTGTAACTCCTTTCCTTCCTTTCTGTCTGCTATAGTTCTTACCATATACTAGAGGCTCAATATCAGATATTTTATAAGTTATCATGGTATTTTTTTAATAGACTATTTTTTGGAGCAGTTTTAGGTTCACAGCAAAATTCAGCAAAGATACAGAGATTTCCATATACTCTCTACCGTCACAGATGCAGAGCCTCCCTCACCATCAAAACCCTACATCAAACTGGTAAATTTGTTATAGTCGATAAACCTACACTGACATATCACCCAAAGTCCACAGTGTACATTAGAGTTCTCTCTTGGTGTTGTACATTCTATGGGTGTGGACAAATGTATAATGACATGTATCCACCATTACAGTATCATACAGAGTAGTTTCACTGCTAACCCTTGGCAACTACCTATCCTTTCACTGTCTCTATAGTTTAGCCTTTTCCATAATGTCATAGAGTTGGTATCATACAACTGTAGTTTTTTTTTTCAGATAGCTTCTTTCATTTATTAATATCCAGTTAATTTCTTCAGTGTCTTTTCATGGCTTAATAGCTCATTTCTTTTCAGCACTGAATGATATTCCATTGTCTGGATTCACCATAGTTTGCTTATTTATTCACCTATTGAAGGATATCTTGGTTGCTTCTAAGTTTTGACAATTATGAATGCAGCTGCTATAAACATCCATGTACAGGTTTTTGTGTGGATATAAGTTTTCAACTCACATAGGTAAATATAGGAGCACAACTATAGGATACCATGGTAGGAATATGTTTAGTTTTGTAGGAAACTGACAAATTGTCTTCCAAAGTGGCTGTACCATTTTGTATTTCCACTACCAAAGAATGACAGTTCCTGTTGCTCCACATCCTAGCTTAGTTGGTATTGTTAGTGTTTTGAATTTTGGTGTGTAGTGGTACTTCATTGTTGTTGTAATTTTCAATTCTCTAATGACATATGATGTTGAACATCTTTGCATATGCTTATTTATCATCTACATATCTTCTTTGATGAGGTGCCTGTTCAGATCTTTCCCCCATTTTTAAACTGGGTTGTTTGTCTTCTTGTTGAGCATTTAGAGTTCTTTGTATATTTTGGATATCAATCCTTTATCAGAGATGTGTTTTGTAAATATTTTCTCCCAGACTGTGGCTTGTTTTTCCATTCTCTTATCATATCTCTTATAATGTAAGATCAGAAGCTTTTAATTTTAATGAATCCCAGTTTTTATCAATTATGTCTTTCACGGATCATACCTTGAGGTTGCTTCTAAAAAGTTATTAGAGTATGCAAGGTCTTCTAGGTTTTCTCCTATGTTATCTTCTGGGAGTTTTATAATTTTGCATTTTGCATTTAGGTCTATTATCCACTTTGAATTTTTGTTAAAGGTATAAGATCTATGTCTAGATTCTTTTTTTTTTTTTTTGCATGTGGATGTTCAGTTGTTCTAGCATCATTTGAAAAGGTATTTCTGTTCCATTGCATTGCCTTTGCTCCTTTGTCAAAGATCAGTTGACTATATTTATGTGGGTCTATTTCTGGTCTCTGTGTTATGTTCCACTGATCCGTTTGTCTATTCTTTCACTAATACCACACTGTCTTGCTTGCTGTAGCTTTATAATAAGCCTTGAAATTGGGTGGAGTCAGTCCTCTGACTTTGTTCTTCTCCTTCAATACTGTATTTGGCTATTCTGAGTCTTTCACCTCTCCATATAAATTTTAGAATCAGTTTATTGATATCCACAAAATAATTTTCTGGAATTTTGATTGGGGTTGTGTTGAATCTATAGAGCAAGCCACAATATACAAATACTTATTTTGCCTTTGCTTGTGTCACATCTGCTGATATCTCATTAAGCAAAGGAAGTCACATGGCCAAACCCAGAGTCAATGGGATACCAAAATTGTAAGTCATTGGGGGTCATTAATTAATAATCTACCAAAGTACTATAGTATTACCTCCCCCTTTATCAATTACAGAGTGGTTTTACTAGCTTTCCTTTTAAGACACAAAAATTAATATTCAGAAATATATAAGTTCTCAGGGCCATTCAGCTAATTAATACTAGTAGCAAACATTCATATAGTATTTTCTCTGTGCCATGCCCTATTATAAGTATTTAGCATATATCAGTCAGTTAACCTTCCCATTCAAGGTTGGTAAACAGTACCATTAGTACCATCATTACTATTTTTTTCCCATTTTACAGAGAAAATTAAGGCACAGAGGTGCTAAACAACATGCCCAGGATAACATAATTAATAAGCGGCATGACCACAATTCAAGCTATATGCATCTCCACTTGAACCTTGATTCTTATGACTAATGCTGTTCCTGTGTTACCCACAATATACAGATCTTTCATTGTATAGTGTTAATCCTAGCTTCTTCCCTGGTTCGGCCCTTGGAGTTCCTTTTTTTTGTTTTTTTCAATTTTGTTTTTTATATTTATTTATTATTGAGAGAGAGAGAATCAGGGAGGGACAGAGAGAGAGGGAGAGAGAGAATCCCAATTAGGCTCCACACTGTCAGCACAGAGTCCGATGTGGGGCTTGAACTCACAAACCATGAGATCATGACCTGAGCCGAAACCAAGAGTCAGATGCTTAACCAACTGAGCCACCCAGGCGCCCCGGCCCTTGGAGTCCTGTTTGAGACTATTGATACTGAAAGTTGAGAAATCAGAGCTTACTAAATTGGCCTATCACACATTGTGATTTTGGCCCACCTATCCACGAATGAGGGAGTCCTATGTTTTACCCAAATATGATGTATGTTTTCTCTCTCTTTTAATGTTCATTTATTTTTGAGAGAGAGAGAGAGAGGCAGAGAGAGACGGAGAGAGAGAGAGAAGGACAGAGAGAGAGGGAGACACAGAATCCAAAGCAGGCTCCAGGTTCTGAGCTGTCAGCACAGAGCCCGATGTGGGGCTTAAACTCATGGATCACAAGATCATGACCTGAGCTAAAGTTGGATGCACTCCCGTTTTCTCTGTTTTCTTAAACAGCTTTGTGAGTCAGGATTAAATAATACTAGCTCCTGAATAAACCCCAAATGTTAGCATTTGACCCAACAAAGCTTTATTTCTCACTCATAACCCAGTGAGGGTCAGAAGTGGGGCTCTGCTCTCCCCATGCTGTGGTCATATTACTTTCAATTTGTGTCTTCTTTAGGTCGCCTTAGCGTGATCCAGCCAACAGATAGAAATAAGAGAAAACAAATATGAAAAAGTTACATTCTAAATTTTTTTCATTTCTATTCATTCCATGAGTAAGAATTAGTTATATAGTCTAGAATGTTAAAGGATTGGTAAATGTAATTTAGCCATGTGCCTAGGAAGAATAAACAGATTTGGTGAGTATCTCGTCAGTCTCTGCTGAGCAAATTTTTTTCTATTTATTTAAACAAGTATAAAAATATACTTCATGTATAATATATGAAGTACTGCTTTACCTCAGAGCCCTTTCAAAAAGGTAGCCTACCCCCCTAGGGAATCTATGTTTCGAGGTATTTTTCGTTTGAAGTTATGTTTGGATGAGTTTCACAAACTTATAAAGACTCAGGAAAATGCCGAGGAGGGAGAAATTTTTGTTTTTAATAAGACTGATAAGGATTGAATATGACTTTTCTTCCATATAACTTTAGAATGGGATCATAAAAGAAGTATCTATAGATCTGGTGCTCTCTTTAGCAAAATCATGAGGGAAGTGAAGTTGCGCAATGCTTTCTTTCCCTTTCTTTCTCTTTGTTGGATTTCTCCCTCTTCATCTTTCCATTTCCAGGCACCAGAACCCTCAAACTGGCTGTCAAGCACCACCTCCTCTCTCTCAGAATTTACCAGCCTTGTGTCCTATCAGGGCTTTGTATGGTACCTAATCAGAGAACGATTTCATAGTTAGATATTGACAGCTGATTAGCTAAATGGGATATCACCTCCAGAGATATTTGCAATTCAACAGGCATTCTTGGCAATATAACACTCAAGAATGAAATCTCTGTCCATTCTATTGGACTTAGAGGGCTGCAGCTAGCTTACAGAGCTTTTTAGTGTGGCTTCCAATTCATACCTTTTGGCATTTGCCAAGAGAGGATATAAAGGGAATCTACTTGGACATTCATGAAGGTCTATGACATTACCACATAACTAGTGCTGGGGCTGCTAGTTTTCCATATCCTGCTTTCTTACTAATTCTATTATTATAGTGACTCACTTGTCAGCCATCTTTCCTCTCTAGCTATTACTAACAAGTACCTGAAAAGAAGGGAAAAGACTCGTGACCTATTGAAAGGGCTTCCAGTAGTACAAACTCTGGCTCTCATCTCTACTGAAGAGACCTTCTGATATGCAGTCACAGTGAACTTCTATTTCATATAGAATTTTAATAAGGCAAGTAATCTGACTTCTACCCAGGGATACATTGAAAGTAAAATAAAAACAACAGAGGTTGCAAAAAAGAGGGCTTTTGTAAAGTCAAGGACAATTTGGGCAACCTGCAGTGCCAAATAACATTGACACAGATGGAAGAGAAAACAAAATATTACACACAAAGAAAAAACAAAACAGGTGGCCTAGAGGCATTAGGGTGGAGGCAAATGTCCTAATAAACTCTGAGAACAAAATTGCAAGACAGTGCAGTGAAACAGCTATTTCACACCATTTAGAAGAAATAGAGATGTGATTAGTATTCTCTAGTTAAAAAGACATATTTAGATTTCTAGCAAACAAATTTAAGTTAAAAAATTTGGGCAGGAAACCAGTATCTGTTGAAAGGAAAAGAAATCCTCTGGCAGTGGGGAAGATGTTATTACAAAACTGAAGGTGGAAAACCTCTGCATCTACATTCTCTTGGAGAGCCATGAGTTACTGAATAAAATATGCAGCATTTAATGTGGCCACATTGTATTTCTGCATATTCTTCACTCTTTTTTTTATGGAAAAAGTGCAGTGCCGAGTTGCCCAGAATGTATGCTAAAAAAAAATTATTTCTCTCAAAGCTAGGTAGCCTGTTTTAGCAATGTGTGGGGATGCTGAGTTTTTACAACATAACCTTTTGGAGAAGAACAAAGATTGTATTGGCCCAAGAGTATTACATCAGAGGCCATATGCTACATGGCCACCACCCTTAGCAAGGCCACAGTGATGGAAAAGGCTGACATGAAGAAGCAAACAGATCCACTATAGTGCTTGCTATCAGAAATCTTATTTACCTTGAAAATAATTGGCAGCTGAAAGGGGCTACCTTTAGATATATCCATAAATGATACAGAAGGTTAATGTGAGGTGTTTTCAATGAGGAAGTACTTTAGATTTTTTTTTTAGTTTTTGCCTTGTTGGTTTTAATTTCCATTAATAGAATCTGCGTTAGGAGAAAACATAATGACCGAAGTTTTAGAAGAACTCTTTTCTGTATGTTGGGGTGGTGGGCAAAGATTGCAGTATGTGAAAGAAAGCTTCTGGCTATGTCAGGGCTAAAAAAATGAAGTGTAATGTCCATCACTAACTGGTTTTATTAATGCAAACTAAAATGACCTTATCCTTTCTTAGCATCCAGTAGGAGGGATATTAGGGTCTAGATTACCAGTCTTCTCATATGTCTAGTTTATTTGGCCATAGAAAAAGAACATCTTCTTTATTTATTCATTCATCGATGGATATTTGGGCTGTTTCTATAATTTGGGTATTGTAGATAATGCCGCTATTAACATTAGGGTACATGTGTCCCTTTGAATTAGTATTTTTGTATTCTTTGGGTAAATACTTAGTAGTGCACTTGCTGGATTATAGGGTAGTTCTATGTTTAATATTTTGAGGAACCTCCATACTGTTTTCCAGAGTGGCTGCATCAGTTTGCATTCCCACCAACAGTGAAGCGGGTTCCCCTTTCTCCACATCCTCGCCAGCACCTATTGTTTCTTGTATGGTTCATTTTAGCCATTCTGACTGGTGTGAAGTGATATCTCATTGTTGTATTGATTTGTATTTCCCAGATGGTAAGTGATGATGAAAATCTTCTCATGTGTCTGTTAGCCATCTGGATACCTTCTTTGGAAAAGTGTCTATTCATGTATTCATGTGTTTTGCCCATTTCTTAACTGGATAATTTTTTTTGAGTGTTGAATTTGATAAGTTCTTTATATATTTTGGATACTAACCCTTTATAAGATATGTCATTTGGAAATATCTTCTCCCATTCCATAGGTTGTCTTTTAGTTTTGTTGATTGCTTCCCTTGCTGTGCAGAAGCTTTTTATTTTGATGAAGCTTTTTATTTTTATTTTTGTTTCCCTTGCCTCAGGAGATATATCTAGAAGAAGTTGCTTCAGCCAATATCAAAGAAGTTACTGCCTGTGTTTTTTTCTAGGATTTTCATGGTTCACATTTAGGTCTTTAATCCATTTTGAATTTGTTTTTGTGTATGGTATAAGAAAGTTGTCCAGTTTCATTATTTTGCATGCAGCTGTCCAGTTTTCCCAACATCATTTGTTGAAGAGACTGTCTTTTTCCCAGTGGATATTCTTTCCTGCTTTGTCAAAGATTAATTGACAATTTAGTTATGGATTCATTTCTGGACTTTCAATTCCATCCTATTGATATATGTGCCAGTACCATACTGTTTTGACCACTACAGCCTTGAAATATACCTTGAAGTCTGGAATTGTGATGCATCCCGCTTTGCTTTGCTTCAAGGTTGCTTTGGCTATTTGGGGTCTTTTGTGGTTCCATACAAATTTTAGGATTGTTTGTTATACTTCTGTGAAAAATGTTGTTGGTATTTTGATAGGGATTTCATTAAATGTGTAGATTGTTTTGGGTAGTATAGACATTTTATAACAGTATTTGTCCTTCCAATCCATGAACATCGAGTGTTTTCCCATTTCTTTGTGTCTTCTTCAATTTCTTTCACCAGCATTTTATAGTTTTCAGAGTACAGGTCTTTCACCTCTTTGGTTAGGTTTATTCCTAGGTATGTTATTGTTTTTGGTGCAATTGTAAATGGGATTGATTCCTTAATTTCTCTTTCTGCTGCTTCATTTTGGTGTATAGACATGCAGCAGATTTCTGTACATGGATTGTGTATCCTGAGACTTTACTGAATTTGTGTATCAGCTCTACTAGTTTTTTGGTGGATTCTTTTGGGTTTTCTATATAGAGTATCATGTTATCTGCAAAGAGTGAAAGTTTGACTTTCTTCCTTGCGGATCTGGATGCCTTTTATTTCTTTTTGTCATCTGATTGCTGTGGTTAGGACTTTAAGTACTATGTTAAATAACAGTGGTGAGAATGGGCATCCCTGTCTTGTTCCTGACCATAGAGGAAAAGCTCTCATTTTTTCCCCTTGAGGATGATATGAGCTGTGGTTTGTTCATATATGGCCTTAAAATGTTGGGATATGTCCCTATAAACCTACTTTATTGAGGGTTATCATGAATGGATGTTGTACTTTGTCAAATGCTTTTTCTGCATCTATTGAAATGATCATCTGGTTGTTAGTCTTTTATTAATGTGGTGTATCATGATGATTGACTTGTGAGTATTGAACCACCCTTTCATCTGAGGAATAAATCCCACTTGATTGTGTATGTCCTTTTTGGGTAAGTGCCCATTCAGGTTGTCTGCCCATTTTTTAATTGGATTTTTTTTTTTGGTGTTGAATAAGTTCTTTTTATATTTTGAATATTAACTCCTTATCTGATATATCATTTGAAAATATCTTTTCCCACTCAATAGGTTGCCTTTTTGTTTTATGGTGGTTTCCTTTGCTGTGCAAAAGACTTTTATTTTGGTATAGTCCTGGTAGTTTAGCTTTGCTTTTGTTTTCCTTGTCTGAGGAAATATATCCATAAATATGTTTCCAAGGCCAATGTCTAAGACATTACTGCCCATGTTTTCCTTTAGGAGTTTTATGATTTCAGGTTTCACATTTAGGACTTTAATCCATTTTTTGTTTTATTTTGTGTGTAAAGAAAGTGGTCCAGTTTCATTCTTTTGCAGGTAGCTTTCCAGTTTTCCTAGCACTGTTTATTGAAGAGACTCTTTCCTCTATTGCATATTCATGGCTCTTTTGTCATAAATTAACTGACCATAAAAGCATGGGTTTGTTTCTGGGCTGTCTATCCTGTTTCTGTTGATCTACTTATCTATTTTTGTGCTAGTACCATACTGTTTTGATTACTACAGCTTTGTAGTATATCTTGAAACCTATTTTGTTCTTTTCTCTTAAGATTGCTTTGGCTGGGTGTCAGCTGGCTTGGTTGGAAGAGCATGAGACTCTTGATCCTGGAGTCTTGAGTTCGAGCCCCATTTTGGATGTAGAGATTACTTCAATAAATATATAAAAATTTTTAGAAGATTGTTTTGGCTTTTCAGGGTCTTTTGTGGTTCTGTTCAAACTGTAGGTTTATTTGTTTTACTTCTGTGAAAAATGGTATTGGTATTTTGATAGGAATTGCATTGAATCTACAGACTGCTTTGGGTAGTATGAGCAGGGTATATTTGTTTGTATCATCTTCAATTTTTTTTTCATCAATGTCTTATGAGTTTCCAGAGAATAGATCTTTCCCTGTCTTCATTAAAATTATTCCTGGTTGTATCACATTGTATCACCTGTATCACATTGATTGATTTGCAAATATTGAACCATACTTGCATCCCTGGAATAAATCCCAATTGACTGTGGTAAATAATCCCTTAAATGTATTGTTGAATCCAGTTTGCTAATATTTTATTGGCCTGTAGTTTTCTTTTTTTCTTTTTCTTTTCTTTTTTTTTTTTTTTTGGTAGGGTCTTTGCCTGGTTTGATTTCAGGGTAATGCAGGCCTCATAGAATGAATTTGGAAATTTTACTTCTTTTCTTATGTTTTGGAATAGTTTGAGGAGAATAGGTATTATTTCTTCTTTAAATGTTTGGTAGAATTCACCCAGGAAGCCATATGGTCCTGTAGTTTTGTTTGTTGTGGATTTTTTTAAGTTTATTTATTGAGAGAGAAAAGGGGGGTCAGAGAGAGACCAAGAGATAGAATCCCAAGCAGACTCAGGTCCAGTGCAGAGCATGATATGGGGCTCAGTCTCATGAACTATGAGATCATGATCTAAGCTTATATTAAGAATTGGATGCTAACCAACTCAGCCACCCAAGCACCCCCTGTTCTGCTCAATATGTTAAAAGTTGCCCATATTAATAATGATCATTAATTCATTTCCTCCCCAAATGTTTTCTAAGAATTCAAAATGGTGAAAAAACCCAGACATGGGTCTGTCTTTATGAAGCTTATAGTGCAGTGATATTAAAAAGCATAATCACAGTACAAATAGTAGTTTTCTATAATTAAAGCAACTATGTAACATGTTAAATTAATATTGAATTTTATGGATGTCATGAGTTTATTTATGTTTTTACATTTGTTTAGCTTTTTTGGGGGGGCAGAACAAGAAGCACATTTGCTTTATTGTTTATGTTGCATATTCAAACACAATAGATCCTGTTTTAAAAATGTAAGGCACATAAAAGCCTCTGTGCAAGTTCCATATTATTTTAAAATTCTTATTGGCTAATAGAAGTATTTCTACTATAGAACTGGAGCTATCTAGAAATGCACATGATGAATTTTTTGCATGGGACAAGTGAACAGTTTCAAATCAAATGTTTGTATATGAATAATGATTATAACTATTGTTACACTTGCAAAAACCTTAATTAGCTTATGCACAAATGTTAGCTTAGCCCTCAAAGCTTAGCCTTAAGCTTAGCTTAGCCCTCAAATGTTAATTATATAAAATGTAAAGGGGCACCTGGGTGGCTCAGTCAGTTGAACATCCGACTTCGGCTCAGGTCATGATCTCACGGTTTGTGAGTTTGAGCCCCGCATTGGGCTCTGTGCTGACAGCTCAGAGCCTGGAGCCTGCTTCTGATTCTGTGTCTCCCTCTCTCTCTGCCCCTCCCCCACTTATGCTCTGTCTCTGCTTATTTCTCATGCTCAGAAATAAACATAAAAAAAATTAAAATGTAAAAGAAGAACAGTATCTAGCTGCATTTTTGTCCTGTTCTTTAAAGGGAGATTTGACATTTTTAGTTTTCCTTCCATAAGTCATGTTGCTATTTGCAAAGGCCAGTGTTATAAGAGGCTAAAGACCATAAACAGATACTGTTCATATTACACCTGAATCCAGCCGACCTGATCCAAATGGTAATGCCTGAATATATCTGTCAATCTCAGTGCGGAAATCATGGATTGTTGCACTTAGGAGGCCACAGAAACTTCACTTTCACTGATCTAGCATTCTGCAAGACGATGTGGCACTGGATGAAGTCATCAAACATGATCTGCCCCCATCCTTGTCTGTCAAACTTGCAAATGAGAATGTTGTGAAACTGGTCAGAGAGCTCATATCCTGACAGGGCTTGCTTGAGCTTGTTCTTATCAATCATCCCAAAGTTGTCTCTGTCATAAGTGTGAAAGATGTTCCGCCAGTCTGTGATGTACTTCCAGACACCAGTGAACTCACTTAAGTTCACGGCAGCCTTGTTCTCTCAAACATAGACATGATTGACCCGACAGTCACTGATTAAATGGAGCACAAGTACTGTTAGATAGTGCTTGCTGAAGCTTGTTATCCCATATCACCTCGCTCCCGTCTTTATCAACCCTCTGGAAAACGTTCCACAAGTTGTTCTGGTCCGGCAGCACCATGCCTTCAGCAGGGCCAGCCCCAGGACCCCAGGCAGCAGGGGTTGGTGGCCATGCGGCCAGGTGCATAGCTGGACTGAAGTGCCAGGGGAACATGAGAGGTGGTTACATTTTATAGTATAAAATCATCTTCCATTTAATTAACATCATGGTAAAAATAATTTAACATGCGGGATCTACAAGGACTTTTTTCTTTTGCAAAATGTCTGTATACCACTGAAATTTGAAAAACTGTTTAAGAAAATGATTTTTGCCTAATTCATGTTAACTGTCAAATCTGAATGTCAAATATGTAGGTATAATTGTGGACAAAGTAACTCAAAGAACTTTCCAGAAATAGCCTCTAATGTTTGGTTAAAGAGTTACTGATGGAGTTTCTTCCTGAAGGTAGCAGAAGAAAATTTTCTACCAAAAAAACACCTCATTTATTAAATGAAATGTCGGAGGAAACACTCTGACATATCAAAGATAGAGCATAAGCTCCAAGTCCATCATAGTCCATGAGAAATTAACTTGTGGCTTTTAGTCATTTGTATTGAGTCATTGTTCATGCCTGGTTAAAACACTGATGTTATCTTAGAACAAAAAGTATACAAATTCAAGAGCTATTTGCTTAGGACTGAGCTCAAAGTCGGCTGATTGTAAGAAATTTTTTGTTGAGGTTTTGTTTGTTTTTGTTTTTAATATTTGATTTAACAGGATCTCTGGAACATTAATATATGAGTAATTTGGGTCAGGGAATCAAAGTGTGAAGTAAGGCAAGATGCAAGGTGTATCTATATAAATAGTATTTGGGTGAAAAGTGAAGAACTTAGGTGATCAGATTTTTCCATATAGATATATTTGACATGATGTAATTTAAATACCCAGATCTACTACCAGTTTCTCTTCTTTTCCTACAGATATTTGGCATTAGTAACTGAGATTATTCGAGATAATCTCAAATAGCAGGCACTGTGTTTCATGCATATATGTTGAATTGGAATAAATTGTACTTATAAATGCAGACAAAATCTTGTTTCTTGTCAAAACAACAAAAGTAGTATTGTTAACTCTTGAGAAAAATCCTTGTTAAAAATAATTTCTGTAAAAACAATAATCATCTTACTATATCTATAAGCTCATTATGAAAGACCTAAAAATGTGATACCTTTGAAATAGGGGAAGGAGAGACCTGCTTTTTTTCACAATGTCATTCTCCAAGTAGTGTGTGACTAATAGAGAAGGTATGTGACTCTCAGGTACAGTGAATGAGCAAATTCTTAGTGGCATCATGACATCACCAGGAGCGTGACTTGGGTCAAGAGCTTGGCAGGAGGCTTTGAGAACAGCAGAATCAACAGCAATCAGGATTGGGAAGCCAACATACTGGCCACCATAAAACTGAAAAGAGAGCTTATTGTACCTCATGCACAGCAGCAGGTTTAACAGAAAAGTAGACATGTTTATAGTCCCAGATTTACAGCATGCCTTATAAACACCTTATTACTTAGAATCCAGTCTGCTGTCCTAGAAACTAAGAATGTGACTTTGTTAAGCAGTAGGATTTGTTGACATAAATGTCTTGACTAAGTTTGCCATTGTGGTTAACCAAAACGCATTTACTCCTGGGAAAGTAAACACAAGCAAACAAAATGTCTCTTATACTACAATACAGTAAGTTTCAAATTGACCAAACTTAATGCTATGACATAAATATGCTTAATGTTTAT
This sequence comes from Lynx rufus, assembly GCF_022079265.1. NCBI lineage: Eukaryota > Metazoa > Chordata > Mammalia > Carnivora > Felidae > Lynx > Lynx rufus. The sequence goes on along the minus strand of NW_025814823.1, from coordinate 213,116,503 downwards.
GGAATTTTTTAGAAACCTTTTGCCATGTTGGGCTTACCATCCTGTGTAAGTCTTACTAAATGGGAATGTGTTTTCAGAATTACATGTGATTAAAGACTTCATCAGAAATATTCAGAAAACCTGCCATGAATACCGGGGCTAACCATGCAGCAAATAAAATGGGTCACGGTCTCCTCAGACATTAACGTGGATAAATCAGTTCTGCACCATGTAATAGTAACACACTGAAATGGTTACCAACAATTAAAAATAGAGAACTAATGGAAAATAATGTTGAATAAATATTATAAAACCACATGAAAATATGTTCAAGGAAGGCAACGTATCTGGCTAAAACCCACAAAGTTGAAAAAATTCCTAGGGAAAAATGAAAATTCAGACTGATCTTCTGCTGCTAAAAATTCATCTCAAACCTTTGGTTTGAGGGTAGACTTTTGGGATTACAGACTCAGGACCATTGAAGAATAACAAAATCAACTTAGCAGGTTTCCTACCTTTTCAGGCTTATAGTCAGCCCTCTTCAAACCTCAAAAATTCTATAGTAGAAAAGTTCTTTATGTCAGATATAAATGAGTAGTCATGATTAGATATTTCTGATCTAAAATAATGACCAATTTTTTTGCAACAGAATTTATATCAATAAAGATCTACAGAAAATTAAGAAGATGGTGTCTCTGTGGTTGACAAATAAAATGTGAACAAATAATACAGTCATTTATTTACCAAATCCTACAAACTAGATCCTATAAATGATAAGAACATGGACATATTTCTAAAAGAACCATGTGGTTGGCTTCATAAGCCACAGTAAAAGAAAATGACCGTGTGAAGCCATGAAAAATTTTTATAAGTCTAAAGTATGAGAGATACCATTCTGCAGTAGGACATTCAGGAATGGTATCAGGGATTTAGTTAACTAAGCTCCATGCATCCCCTCCAAATCGAATCAGGCCATGTATATTAACAGAAGTGAAATGCTCAAAATGAGAGAGTTGATGGTTGCATTCAAGATAGGAGTTACTGCTCATAGTTCTAGGCACACAAATTAAAACTGACATTGACAAACTGAAGGAAACCCAAAGGAAAGTGATTTGAACAGAAATTAGGACCACATATTCTCACATGATGAGAAAGTTGAAAAAAATCAGGACGTTTAGTTTGTAAAAAAATGTTTTCAGAGAAATATGGTCATTGACTCAAATACATGGAATACAGTACAATCCAGTTTTATTCTGGGTTCAACAAACAGAAGTTACAAGGAAACCAACAAAACAAGAATAAACTTTGTATTTCTAAATAAACAAAGCTTCTAAAAATAGAATGGCCTACCTTGGGAGGATGGACATCACTGGAAATGTTGAAAGGTTGAACAAACCATTGGTGGTTATTGTAGAAGAGACTGGAACCCTGGAAGGAAGGGGAGATTGATCTATATAGAGTGGTGTTCAAACGGTATAATAGAACCTTAGTATCCCCAATGAAACAAAAAGACTGAGTAATATGTTAGAGCTCACTCCATCTTTATCCAAGGCAGTTTTGGTCAAGTCTATTTTGTATATGGCACTCTACCCAAGATTTCATTTTATAAAAGGCTTGTGCTAATAAAAAGTCTTGAAAACCATTACATATGATGATTTCCGAAGTTAATTCTGACGTTATTACATGATTCAGATATGGATAAATTCCTTCTTTATATGTGACCTATTGTCATGTTTCTAAATGAAACGCTGGTACTCAGAGGGCTCAGAGCATTCTATGCGAAGGAAGAGCAATTAACTTGATAGTTACTACCAAGAATGTGGGTTAGGCAGTAGAGAGTAATTCATAGCAGGGATGTGGGGAAGATAATTTCTAGGAAAATCAGAAGAAAAAACCAGCAGTCTAGAGATGTGGCATATTGAAGTAATTTCTAAAACCATGTGAATATTATTCATAGTATTATGAAAGAAGAAACATCCCTGGCCTCCAAGAGGTTTCTCAACGCTGATACTCCTTAAATCAGATTTCATTTCCAGTGAAGTGCTAATTTTATGAGTTACTTGTAGAAAGTTTAAGTCTCTGAGGACAAGGAAGCAAGAAGGCTGATTTCATTTTTTAGGTATCTTAGCATGTTAAGGCCACTGGCATAATTCCAGAGAAAGTGTGCATCCTTCTTTGGTCATCCTCTTGTTTAGAAAAGCAGTTGATAATTTAGAACTATTATCCCAGACATGATCTCATTTTGTCTCCCAACAATGACCTAAGGAATATCACCTTCAATTCCCACATGCATTATCACCTTCAATTCCCACATGAAAGAATTGGAGATCAGATATAATCAGTGCCCATTCCAGTTCACACAGATACTAAGTGGGGGGCCAGCATGAAATCTATCTTGATACCAAGTTTAAAATTCTTTTGCAATATTTTCGGCACATGAATTCTTCAACAAAGGAGCTCTGATAAAGTTTAGAGTTCCCTTAAACTTTGTCTTTCTTCTTACAATTTCTTTGTGTCTGACATATAGTAACTACTATTTGACACAGCCTTAGCTTTGGATACATAAGTGGACAAAAAAACCTCATTTGGACTCAAATAGTAACATCTCTATTAAAAATCAACAGTTCTCTAGAAATAAACAGGTCTATTAAAAAAAACACCTTAATTTAGTGACTCAGCAAATCGTGCTGTGATAGCTTTCAGTAATTACTTTTTATTTTTGTTTTTTTAAGTGTCTATGGTAAGAGAAGCATGTAGAAAAACATCATGTTTTGCATGCCCTTTTATTTTCATTACCTCTTCTACTACTTGAGAATGTCTCCAGACTGCTGAATGTCTGGCAGGTGGACCAGTCTTAGCAAAACATCTTGGATTGTATTAGCTGAAAACAAATGTAAAGGGACCATAAGAAGCTAGATTTCCCTCAAATGGTGCCCTGGAAGAGGGTTTATTTTTCTTGACTGTTCAATTTCTAGTTTGAGTCTTCAAAGTCCAGAATGCCAGGGCCTTGGATGCAAGTATTAGTAAAAAGCAAATTCTAATTTGGCCCCTATGGGAAGCAGAGAAAATGCCATAAAGATTTTATCTCTTTTTGTACTTGGAATTTTCTTTACTGCCTCCCCTAAGAAGAGGGTAGATGGTGTCTATTAAGAGATAATTTACTCTTGCAGCCAATTCAGAACATTTCCACAAAATCAGTCCTACCTTCCTGGGTGAGTCTAGCTGAAGGTAAAGTTTCTGAAAGGATAGTCCTTAAATAAAGAGACTAAGACTACATATGCACAGCACATGGCATGAAAGAGTTCATTTTCAACCACATACTATATCCTTTCCATGGAAAATCATAGTGCATATGAAATATCCTATAGTTAAGAAATCAATTGTTCTTTGTTTATCCCAATATTTCTCAAAGTTAGTTGGCTATTGTGTTGATCCCTTGCTTGCCCTTTCCCTGCTCTTCCTGTATTAGGGAAAGGTGAAAGAGAGTGGGTATTCTAGGAAACTCTGTGTGTGTGTGTGTGTGTGTGTGTGTGTGTGTGTGTGTGTGTTCAGGCTTTCTTGCCAACTAGCTTTCTCCTGAGCTTGGTGGTAGGTCAGTAGATGGGAAGAAGGGAGAAGCCAGGGTATTCCTCCTCCCCTGCCCCACCCACTGCTTCAGTGGAGTTTCCTGCAACAGTGGTGTTTCCTTCATAGTTTCAACCTCCCCATGATAGACTCTCAGTGGTTCCAACTTTTACTGGGTGGTCCTAGATCCACTTTCCTTTACACTGCAGGTAGTAAGGGATTCCTGCTATTGTGAAACTATAGACTGCTTTTATAAGTGGCGGGACAGGTGGTTTTCAGAAATGTCCCTAGCATTCTGTACACCAGGACTCACAGAACATGCTCACTTATCCTGATAGCAGAGCAGTAGTTGCATAGATTTCAGAACAGTGGGAATATTGGTTATCAGCAGCATGGAATCTGTCTCTTTCTCATGTTTCTAGATTTTGGGGATCTATTAATCTAGATAAGTGCCCTGGCCAGTTTGTTGGTAAGCAGAATGTCCTAGCCTAAGGACTTTGAGCAGATGGGTTCTTAGAGCTGGATCTGTTCCTGCTGTGTGAAGACAAATTTTTGCATCACCGCTGACATCTTCTCAGCATTTTTGAGGTTTCTAACAAGTACTCATCTGCTCTATAGTCATAGGGAAAAAAAAATGGATGGTATACACCAGGTCCTAAGTTTTGTCCCACAAGAATCCCATGTTGAGATGCATAGTGACGCTTTTAGGGCTGATGACCTCTCCAGACAAACTTGAGATAATGTATCAAGTCACCGATTCCTGATCTACAGTTTGGCACCCTTTTGCAAGAAGCAGTACCAGGTATGGTAGGCTAATAATGTCCTTCCAAAGATGTCTACACCCTAATGCCCAGAACCTGATATGCTACCTTATAAGGCAAAAGGGACTTTGTTTTTTTTTTGTTTTTGTTTTTTTTTTTATATGAAGTTTATTGACAAATTGGTTTCCATACAACACCCAGTGCTCATCCCAAAAGGTGCCCTCCTCAATACCCATCACCCACCCGCCCCTCCCTCCCACCCCCCATCAACCCTCAGTTTGTTCTCAGTTTTTAACAGTCTCTTATGCTTTGGCTCTCTCCCACTCTAACGTCCTTTTTTTTTTTTTTTTTACCTTCCCCTCCCCCATGGGTTCCTGTTAAGTTTCTCAGGATCCACATAAGAGTGAAACCATATGGTATCTGTCTTTCTCTGTATGGCTTATTTCACTTAGCATCACACTCTCCAGTTCCATCCACGTTGCTACAAAAGGCCATATTTCATTTTTTCTCATTGCCACGTAGTATTCCATTGTGTATATAAACCACAATTTCTTTATCCATTCATCAGTTGATGGGCATTTAGGCTCTTTCCATAATTTGGCTATTGTTGAGAGTGCTGCTATGAACATTGGGGTACAAGTGCCCCTATGCATCAGTACTCCTGTATCAGCAAAAGGGACTTTGTACATGGATTAAGTTTAGGGTTTTAATATGGGAGTTTATCTTGTATTATCAGGTGGGCCCAATATAATCATAAGGGTCCTTATAAGAAGGCAACAGAAGAGTCATAGAGAAAAAGATATAATAATGGAAGCAGAACTGGAATTATATGAAGCCACAAGCCAAAGAGTGTGGGCAGCCTCTAGAAACTGGAAAAGGCAAGGAAACAGATACTTCCCCAGAGCCCTGCTGACCCGTTTTAGACTTCTTCCAGGCCTGAATATAATAAATTTGTGTCATTTTGAGTCACTAAGTGTGTTATAATTTGTTGCAGCAAGGGTGCTATAATATACCAGGAGTGATGAAGGTAAAATAAAACTTGAGTAACTTAAGACTCAGGTTCCTTCAGCACCCTTACATAGTCTAAATTTCTCTAGGAGGATTACTTTGGACCAGTCTCCCCATCTATGTGTCCTAGTTGGGCCTGATTTGTCATTCTCAGTTCAATCATACCTTCAGGTACTTATCTTTGAAATAATAGTTCCTATAATCATAATACCTGCTGGGTGATTTTTTTTCCTCCTTCCTTATAACATTGATGTAATATTTGGTGAATGGTTAAAATTTAATGGAAAGTGCAAATAATTCTCCATGTTATCAAACTGTGTACTATCCAAATGCAGGGCCACAGAGACTTTGGGATAGCTCTTTCTATGAGAAATCTTTTGACTGCAAGAATAGTCTGCTTGAAGGGCAGGGGAGAACTTCGAAAAGATAACAAAGTATCTTACAGATAGAAGCAAAGGCTTAAAGACCAAGCCTTGGAAGGCAGGAGCCAGAGAAGGAGCAAGACCCAAAACAACACATATGACAATCACACTGATATAATCTCAATTCTCCCTTCTCCTTTTCTACTGGAGTCTCTCCTTTTCAGTTTTCTGTCTCTTCCTCTGTCTCTCACTTTCTCTGTCACTGTCTTTTCACTCTTTCACATGCCTTGCCTTCTTTCTGAAAATCAGTTTGTGCTATCCTTTTAAAGATAGGAGATTTTCCATACAATGAGGGACACAGCTGGGGGCAATAGCTTCTGTTCTTACATGGTCATAGAAGAAAGGACATTCTTCTCTGGGAAGGACACTAACTGGCTAGGTGTGGGCCATGTGCCAAGATTGTGGGATCATGTAAGAACATGGCAGATGTTCTTTGGACCGCATGCTGCTTCAAAGAACAAAGAGGATTAGGGATGGGAGAGGGGCAATGTCCTAAAAGAAGAACATGGAAAGCATGCTGAAGAAATAATGAATTTATTTAAATTCATTTAAATAAATACAATGAAGCCTCATTTGAGGCTTGCTGGATATTTTTAAAGACCAGAGTGGACTTATGACTGATACTATAGAACATTTCTCTTCATATAGAAAGTGTTTAAGTTTGGACTCTCAGGAAAATCCACATAGTAAGATCAGAAAAATTTAAACTTGAAATGACAGAGATATTCAAGTTTCTTAGTACTTGGCCAAACTTCTTATAAACTCTGTGTATGTGTGTGTGTGTGTGTGTGTGATTATATATATATATATATATCTTCTTCTTTAAACAGGAACATTAGAAATTCTCATTTGTATAAAAGATTTATTCACAAACATTCAAATTCAAGACTGCCAAGAACATAGCCATCTAATTTTCTAAAGCTTTAATAGTATGAATTTCCTAAACATTAGGTAATTTATAAGCACATTGTAGAATCAAAATAAATTATATTAATTTATTCACCAATTTTATAAATGCTGTAACTAAAATTTTAAAAAATACAAGTTTTATATGACACATATTCCTGAGATTGTGGGTCTTAAAATACTTAAAAATCTGTAATGGTCATTATTAAAATCATTATATCAGAAAGAGATAGAAAACTAGAGATAGTAAGAGAGGGAATTTATTTATTTATTAAAAAATGTTTTTAATCAAAAGTCATCGTTATTACTAGTTAAATTGGATTTAAGAACAAGGCTTGACCTGTGCCTTATTAAGAAAGAGGATTTAAATTCTATTAAAAAAAATCTTAGGTTGGGTATGAAAAATATATTTGGGAGATAGCAGCCTCTAGGATCTTAATAAAGTGAAAACTGGAAGAAGACAGGCTAATAGGAAGAATTTTCCAGTAGAATTTATTTGTGAATCTGGTTTAAGAAAGAGATCTCATGATTAGATATTATCATTGTGTTGTTTCTGGAAAAGTTTAAGACATTTAAAAATGTGTGTTACCTTGGATAATTTAAATACTTTTCCTTTAACATTATTTATATTGTTATTTTCCTAAGAAGATCCCTTCTTAATAGACATTCTAGAGGGATACTTTTGTCGAGCCTTTATCCAAATGACATAGATTGAATCGAATACACAAACTTCTTATAACTTGGTATCTTTATGTATGGAGAGATAAAGCAGCCTGTATAAAGGGCTAAAGAATACCAACAAAGTTAAGGAGCACTACAAAGATCTAATCTTGTTTATACAGATGGGATTACATAAATAGTTTTCTTTCTTGACATTATTGTGGCTTTACTGAGCATTATAGAAACATTACTCCAGTTTGCAGAAATTTTCACTGGCTTAAACTTGCTTGTGCTTTAAGGGAATTGTCCCCTTCTTAAGTCTGAATCCAGGAAACAGTAGTGGACACATGATAGTTATGATGTGCTTGTGACACCTAAGCTGCTCAGAGTCCATGCTTGTGGCAATGGCAAATGGCAAACACTTATATAACAGTTACTATGTGCCAGGCCATGTTCCAAACAAATTAGGCTTCCCACAAGCAGCCAGCGTAACCCCAACCACTTAAAACACCCCTAAAATCAGTTACTGCACTGCTGGCTGCCAGCTTTTTACAAAACAGTATTTTTATATTTTCAATGCAGTATAGTGAAATACTATGAGCTCTGGAGTCAGTTTGGTTCCACTGTTTATTATTTAAATTCATAAAACTTAACCTTGATGAGGCTCAGTTTCCTCATCTTAAAACTGGATAGAACACCTTCCTTCCTCCCCTCCCCATGCAGTGGGGCCAAGAAGGTCTGAATGGGACCACCAATGGTGTCAGAGCTGGAGTTCAGATCCTCTAGGGAGAAATTTGGCAGGAGGTATCAGGCTTTAGTTGGCCAGAAGCATGCACAGAGGAGTGTAAGTCAGTGTTCTTATGGAAGATGGTTACCATTGCAAGATTTACCACCTGATGATATCCCAGGGCTCACCTGAATCCCAGCAAGTTAACCAATTCCGCACTTATTTACTGCATAAGTTTTGGAATTCTGAGGATTGATAACATACACACACCACACACAGACACACACACACACACACACACACACACACACACACACACACACAGAAGGAGAGAGAGAGAGAGAGAGAAAGAGAGAGAGATTGAATTTCCTCATTTACTCAACAGACTTTTAGGTGAGATGGAGACAGCTAAGTGGATTTGCTAGCACTTACATTCCATTCTCCAAGGATAATTTACACTAGAATGGGGAATTTATAAATTGGGAAAATATCCTAAGGGCCTTTGGAAAGGGAGAGGGTAGTTTAGGTTTAGTTCACATTCACTGAGTAACAACAAAATCACTGATTTTCTTTTAGTTATTATTTTGGAACTATTGAAAAGAAATTCAAATACAAAAATTACTCTCTACCATGGAAAACTGTGTGTCCTTACAATAATTTATATAGCATACCAATTCTGTTCATGGTCATTTTGTCTTTATTGTCATTCATATCTTAATATTGTAAGTCTTAATTCATATCTTACAAACACAAATATATACCTAAAATGAAATTTTAAAAAATCTCAAATTCATACTAATAAATACATTCTGATAAAAAAAATTAATGAAGGGGCTACATAACCTGAAAAAAATTGCCACTAAAAACATGTAGAGGGCTGAATGAAATATTTTACATATCTTTTTAAATTTATGGCTCAGAGAAAGTAAAGTGTGAAACTGATAACCAAATCTTTAGCTGCTGTGGGCATTTGACAATCTCTAGGCCCTGAGGTTTGGGTATTATAGGTGGGGAGGGGAACTAGCAAGATGTAGAGTAGGAACTGAGACCTCAGATTAATGCCGGAACTCCTGAAGTCCTACAGCCTCAGCAAAAGTTTGCTTTATTACTCTTTATACATTTCTGTAATTTCTGGTATATTTCATTATTTTTTAAGTTCTAAAAGGCTTTAAAAGCATGGGAAACTAGGGGTGTCTCAGCCAGTTAAGCATCCGGCTTTGGCTCACAGTTCATGATCTTGCAGTTCATGGGTTCCAGCCCTGCTTTGGGGGCTGTGCTGACAGCTCAGAGCCTGGAGTCTGTTTCAGATTCTGTGTTTCCCTCTCTCTCTGCCCCTTCCCCACTCATGCACTGTGTCTCTCAAAAATAAATAAACATTAAAAAAAAAAAGCATGAGAAACTACCCCTCACCGCCCCCCCCACCCCTGCTTCAGGGTTATATAAATTAATCCTAATTCACTTAGCTATCTATTAGAGTGAATTTTTATCTTAACAATTTAAAAATTTTTATTTTAGTAATTTTTAATTTAACAATTTGATGCATAGTGGTGTCATAAACATTAAATAATCAGTTATAAAGGACGGGGAGTGTGACATGGATAAGCCCAACTATTGGCTATCTAAAAGTAATTTCTTCCTAGGTTTTGACAGTTTCACAGTCCACTCATTCAAACAGCATAAGCAGGGTACAGGTTATTCTCACTAATTGAAAGTGTTTAATGCATGGGTTGAAGCCACTTCCTAGTCACTCCAACATCCCCACTTTTTACTATCTTCCGGTGATCTTCAAGAAGAGTCCTTTGGCTATTTCCCATCAGTGAGATAAACCCCATTCCAGTGCAGATGACCTACTCAGGGAACACAAAAGCTTGTGCACAACTAGATTCTGACTATATATGCTCTTCCTCAATCTGGCTTTGGTGGTGTAGCCACTTAACAAAACTGGATGCATCTCTACAAATACAGTGTTTCCTTGAAGCATCATCTAAAATAACTAAGAGTGGGCACCAAAATGTTAGCAGTCCTGAGGAGACTGGATGTATATTTGTTGTATTAATTAGAATAGTAACCCTCATTATGTGATGGGAAAAAAATTCTAAACACTTTCAGTTTATCTTATTTATTCCTGAAAACATTCCAGAAGAAATATATAATCATTTCCATCTTATAGATGAGGAAATTGAGGATCAGAGATGTTATATATTTTGCCAGCATATTAAGATGATGATACAATTAGTTGTGAGCCAGGATTTGGATCAGGGCAGTTCACCTCCCCAAACACAGGGTTCTAGGTCTTTTATTTTCTCAGCCATTAAGGATCTTCCTGGCTTTGCCAGGCAGATATATGGGTATATTGGTTTTCTTCATCTTGGCTAACCTCAGGGTAAGTGCTAGGGAAATACCTAGGCTTATATGAAAAGAATCTTTTTGTCCTGGTTTTGATCTAACTTTCTGGCAGGCTTGTTAAGATTTGTCTTAACATGTACATTTCCCTTGCCAAAGCACACGTGGTATGTTTGTACATATGGTCTCATTTTTATGATCTTTTAACCTTTACATATTTTAAATACTTCATGGTGGGGTTAATTATTTGTGGTGACCAAGATTGGCAGATGGTCTGATGGGGCCATGTTTGGAATCCCTAAGGAATGAGAGGATTGATACCCTGTGGAACATACTTTCAAAGATAAATATATAAATGTAAAGAAGAAATTTTTGACACACTCATAAATGAACAGAGCCTCATGATATCTCATGATAAATCAATAAATTTATTCTGGGATTATCACTATATTTTGAGATTGGCCTTATTTTGATTCCAACCATTTTTAGAATGAATATTGAGTAATGTGAATTGCTTAGAAAATGATCATTTAACTATTATTTGTCCTTGTATATTCTGAACACACAGTTGGGTTGGAAGGGTTGAAATAATGAAAACAGTAAGATTGGCTAAAGGACTTAAACTTTCTTGAGCCTTAAAAATACGCCTCAGGCAACTTGATGGTGAGATCTCTAATGTCATAGAATTACAAATAACTTTAAAGCAGTTTTAGCTACAAAATGTGATAGTAAACCAAGTTCTCACCCTTATAGAAACCCTTCGACAAGGAGGTTGGAATGAAATAAACAAAGGTAATAAAGCGCCAAGTGGAGCTAAAATCAGGAGGCATGTTCTCTCTAAAGACCTGATATAAATTAAACCTTATATGGTATATGTATATTATATGTTTACCACTGCTTAGCTTCAACAAACCATCAGTGGACACATGAGTCTGCTTTTAGAAGTAGTTGAGAGGCTAGGTTCTTAGGTACAGTTTCCTGAGGTTTGGATCCAGTGAATAAGGTCATGCTCCTAAATTTTGGATACTTGGAAGGCTTCTTTACCTACTCTATAAACAAGGGGCATATTTTTCCTCCAGGGAACATTTGGCAATGTCTGGAAAAGTTTTTGTTTGTCACAACTGGGAAAGGAGGTGCCTCTGGCATCTAGTGAGTAGAGACCAAAGTTGCTGTTACACATTCAACAATACACCAGCGAGTCCCCCACAAGAAAGAATAATCAACCCCAAATGTAGTAGTGCTGAGATTGAGAAACCCTGCCATAAACCCAGATCACTGAAGCTGGTTTTTATATATCCCAGGCTGCTTTGCGATTGGATCCTAGAAAAGTCTCTCACATTGTGTAGCTAATTTAAAAAGTCAATCTGAATATAGTGTTTAGGGCAGAATATAGTCTCCAGGTTGATTAATAACTGTCCTGAAATGTAATGTAAGCGAATCTTGATAAATTTGTTAACTGTCAGCAAAGCCCTCTTTGAATAAATCTAGTGTATATTTTATTCCATATTTAAAAGTGCAACTATTTAATAGTTTAATACACCTTTTGCTGTCTACAAATTATAGCTCTATTATTGTTCAAAATTTGTAACAGATACTTGCTTGATGAACAGCAATTCTGAGTTTTGCAGAACAAGGTTCACATGAGGAACAAGTGGAATTTAGATAAAGCTATCTCATGAAATATCATTATAAAAGACTTCAATACCTCAAGGAAAATGCAGCCAAGCACTACATCATTTGTGGCTTTTGACTGCATGGTCAGAAATTGATAACTGGTTCACTGGCCCACAGTGGATGTATGTATACTCCTTAATACTGATGCTTAGACAGTAATTGCTTCATGACAGTCAGGATTAATAGAAATTATCTCCAGATTAAACTCTGCAGTAGGTTAAAAAGGAGATGTTCCACACCTTCGTCATCCCCACTCCTACTCTTGTTTCTTAACTTGCTTCTCAATTATCTGATATTTCTCTTAAACGGCCAGGTACATTTATCTTTTGTCAGTTTCTTGCCTGTTTAGGCTGCTACAACAAAATATCACTTACTGGGTGAACTATAAACAACAGAAATTTATTTTTCATAGTTCTGGAGGCTGATATGTCCAAGATCAAGGTATTGTCATGACTGGTGATGGTCTTCTTCCTGGTTCATAGCTGGCATCTTTTTGCTATGTCCTAACATGGTGGAAGGGGCAAGAGATCTCTCTAGAACCTCTTTTCTAAGGCACTAATCTTATTCATGAGGGCTCCACACTCTTAAGCATCTCCCACATCCCTACCTTTTAATATCATCATCTATAGGAGTTAGAATTTCAACATATGAATTTGGGAGGAACACAGATATTCAGACCACAGCACTCATTGAATAGAGAAAAAATGTATCTTTCATGTGATTTTATTTTTTGATTTTATTATTTGAAACAAGGAGTGGCTTAAATAAACAACTGGTCCTATTACTCAAGTACATCAGATAGAATTCCTTACATTAATTACACTATCATCAAATTTATTTTTGGCTGATGTTCTATAATCGTATTTGTTCACTTTTACTTAATAAATAATATATTATTATTTATTTATTATTATTATTTATCTTCCTGTCAAGATACTAGGAAGTGGTATTACTGAAGCAAGTTGTGTAGGAGATCTATTGAATGTTCTTTTCTTCGTTGTTGTTGTTGTTGCTTAGGGATTATTGGCGTTTTAATTTTTTTCCAGCCTAAAATCATTACAGCCATGCTGAATGGAACAAAGAAAGGGTAGATAGGTAAGAGTTTACTGAGCAGTGATGGTTGAACTAAGACCTGAATGACAGCAAGGATCCAGTCATGGGAAGATATATGGGAAAGGTGTTTTAAGTAGAAGAAAGAACAAGAACACAGGCCCTGGAGGACGAAGTTGGTGAGTTCAAGGGGCTGAAGATAGATCTCAATGGCTGGAGCACAAGGAACAACAGAGAGAATGTCTGGAGACCATGGCAAGCAGTGGGCAGGGCCCTGATTGTGCAAGGCTATATAGCACAGATTTTATTCTATATGCCATGGTGAAGCAGAAACAAAATGCTTGTCTGAGGAGCCTCTTGCCCTTCACTTCTGTTAAGACCATGTCCTTGAGAGATTCTTTAGCTTGTGAGAAGATATAACTCAAGTATTATTGCCTGAATTAACTGAATTGGCACAAGTGAAAGTTATTGGAAAAGTGCAGACAGACAACACAAAATCTCAGAATTAGTTCAGGAACACACCACCTAATTAGATACATAATTGTGAAAGGACTCACCATTCCCAAGGTTCTGATTTCAAATTATCTCAGACCTCATGGAACTTGGTTATACTGAGTGAGATCTTCCAGAGAGGTTGTTAAACATTTGGTCTGTAGAGCAGAGTCTTAACTCATTGTGTTTGGGCTAGAAACATTATTCAAGGTGTTCCACAGAGTTTTGGCTTTGCAGTATGCTCTTCCGGTTCAAATCTTAGCTTTCCATTTAACTAGTTAAAGACATTGAAATACATTATTCCACATTTTTATGCCACAGATTCCTCATCTGTAAAGTGGAGATAATGGAACTTAACTCACAGTGTTTTGGGGAAATAAATGAATACATTTCATTTAGGACAGGTTCCAGAACAGTGCCAGATAAATAGTAATAAACAAATGTCAGTTAGCTATTGTTATCCTCATTGTTGATGAGGACCACCATTTCTCTCTCTCTCTCTCTCTCTCTCTCTCTCTCTCTCTCTCTCTCTAACAGTGTCTTAGACCTTTGGGCCCAGTCTCAAATGAGCATTTATTTTAGGTACTGAACATTGAACTTGGCTCTTTCCCTTCCCCTCCAAGATAGATGGATCCTCTTAAATTTGAGGGAAGTTTAGGACAGAGTTTGACTCTAAGTTTTATTCTTAGAACAGCAACTATTTAGGAAGGATCTAGGAAGCATTTTTTTCCCTCTCCAATAAGACTTCAACTGTTGGATGATAGGAAATTTGTGTGGTAGAGAAATGAGTAGTACTTTTGGGGTCCTCCATCCCCCAAAGCATGACAACGATGAAAGGAAGACCAAATACAGTCAAGATTACACAATTCTAATATAATTAGAATTGTGTGTGACCTTGAGAAACAGCACAATCATACAACTGGAGGCACTGAGTTGAATAATCTGTGAAGCACATTTTAGCTTTAATATTCTATAGTTTAGAATATGCTTTCTACTTCACATCCTTTATCTTGGGTCTTAAACTACGGAGGAAGAGAAAGCATATTAGGAAAAAAAACAATGGAAAGAGAAATATAAGGGGAAATAAAAAAAAAAGGAGGAGTAGGTTATTAGGAAAGGAGTACAGTAAGAAATAGCAAGTAAAGGTAGACAGGTTCAGACAAATGGCTGATACTTTTAAACATCCACAATATGATAGACCCTGGGGATATGTTGATGGCCAAACCCTCATTGAATTTACAGATGATTGCGGAATATGTAAACAGACAGCCACAAAGAGAACACTAGAAGCTAACATCATCTGGAGAGTAAGGGGGGGATACTCTGAAAACGAGTGCTGGGGTTGGAGGCAGAGCATTCTGGGTAGAGAAAATAGCATTTACAAAAGCTATGAGATAGTAGAGAGCTTGGAATTTTCAAGTACTGAGGGATTTCATGTGTGGTTGTGACCAGGAAGAAAATGAAGCAAGAAAAGATAAGCATATCCTCTAAAAACCAACTAGTGGGTGCAGATGAAAATCATTCCATTTCATTCCCTCCCGTATCGGCTGCAGTGTGGAATGGCCACATGTGGTTTTACCTTCCCCAGTTGACTATCCATCATCCTATAATAAGCAGTAACACATATCCTAGCCTGGTCATCCCCAGAGAATTCCTTCCAGGTCATCTGAGGGCAAAAGAGAATGCTGTGCTCTGACAGGGGGAAATTCCTCAGTAGAGAAAAGAAGTAAGGAGAGAATGTTAAACAGGTCTCCATATGTTTCCTCCTTGCCCTCATTCTTGCTTCTCATGCAAAGTGTTTTCTCTCTTCCTTAGATTCTCTCTTCCACACTCTAGAAAAACTTTTCCCCCTTTTTTCTTTTTCTTTTCTTTTCCCTTTTTGGCCCAAATCATAGTACTGAAAATGTAAAACCTGCAGTTTTGGGTATGTTACCAAAGGAAACAGTTTTACTTAAAATCTTGTTTTTGCCAAAATATTTTCAAAGTAGCTGGAGAGTTGTCAAACCACAGTGGCTCTCAGCTGTGTTTCCTTCTAGCATTTCCCCCGGTTCTCCCAGAACAGCACTCAGTAATTGGATATTATTTGAAGAGGAGGGGAGAAAACGCTGCACGAGACAGTGTGTAGATTTAAGAATTATACTTTGGGTGCTGAAGGCCAGAGATCCAGAGGTGCTCAGCTGCTAAACTCCGGGCTGCGTGACTCTGTGTCATTCCTGGATATAGCTTTCGGCAAGGAGACCTAGAGGAAACATGCTGGTAACTGTCAATTTTTAGATTGTCATTCCAAAGTCTTTAGATTGTTTTCTGCCTTAGTTACATGTCTTTTACCGAAAGAATCTATTTTGATACACACAAAAAATTACTGAACACATCTTGAAATGACATGCACTTCGTCCTTGCAGGTATTGACAGGCTTCCCCTGTCCCTAGCTGTCTCTTCCAATTCTAGCTAGCATTTGTGGGTTTTATGTACCAGTGAAATTATTTAACAGTAAGCAATCAGCCTTTATTCTCCTCCAACAACTTTTTTCCAAAACCCTGAAGGAGGTACAAACTCATTATTTACGGACTTCTGAAAGCAGAGGCAGTAGTTCCCATGTCTATTTAACTCACTCAGCAACTGAAGTTCAGAAAAGTGACATGACTTTTCTAAGGTCATTCAACAGGTCAAAACTACTATTTCCTAATAATATGCTTCTAATCCATTTGATTGTAAGAATAAAATAAAGCAAATAAAATCATAATAAAAATAATTTTAATAACTATATATAATTATCAATAATCACTGACAATAGATTGGACCTCAGGGTTCAAGTGCTACCACCTCCAATCTATTTTTACTGGATCTACTATTATATCATTAGGGTCCTGGCAGAAAACAGATGGCATACTCTGAAGCAGTAACATAAAGAAGTTAAATGGAGTCGATAGTGTCAAGGGAAACAATGAGAGGTGGCAAAGCACCCAGGACTGGTAACAGTGAGAAACAGTTGTCACTCCATCATTCCTAGGCCTAGAGAGCAAGGGAAGAAGTGGTGACCAGAGCATGTGAAACCTTTTAGAATAGCAGAGGGGGCTGCCTGACATGGACATGAGCTGGGGGACCTTCCCAACCCACGACCTTGCTTTTCTCTTCTCTGCTCTCCTGCAAATGACTCCTATTGGCCAAAACCAACAACAAGCTGGAGGATAAAGAAGCATGGGTAATGGTGTCTGGAGTGCTTGGATCTCTTCTCCTTATATACCATTTATATGCTGATAACAGCCAGGTTTTTATTTGGACTTTTTTGCATTTCAATTTAATGAACTGAATTTCAAGTTTCTACTTGGTATCTCCTAACTGAGCACCTGAGCTTCTTCCCTCACAATTTCTGTTCCTCCCACAGTCTCTTCCATCTCAGTTACTTGTTTTTTACCAGCTGCAGTTCAAAAATCTTGGAGATATCCCTAACTCCTTTCTTTCTCATTTCAGCATTTTGTCCTTCAGCAAATCTTACTAACTCTCCCTCAGTATCTATCTGGAATCCTATCACTTCTCACTGTTTTAAAAGTTTTTTTAATTTTAAATGTATTTATTTATTCAAGAGAGAGAGACAGCATGTGAGCAGGGGAGTGGCAGAGAGAGAAAGGGAGAGAGAATCCCAAGCCAGCTCTGCATGGACAGTGGGGCTCAAACTCATGAACTGTGAGATCATGACCTGAGCTGAAATCAAGAGTCAGACGCTTAACTGACTGAGCTTAGCTGACTAACCCAGGTGCCCCTCACTGTTTTAATACTACGTCCACAGTCTGAGTCCTAACCATCTCTTGCCTGGAATATTACACTGGATACACTGCTTCCACCTTTACCCTTTTTAGTTTCTATACAGAAACTAAAGTGAGCCCTTAAAAAACATAAATTAGATCATGTCAGACTTCTATTCAGAATGTCTAATAGCCCATTTCACTCAAACAAGAGAAAGTAAATCCTTAAAATGGCTTATAAGATCTTCCATCCATCCTCTTAATTCTCTGGTATCATTTCCTATCACTTCCTGCTCTTTAATCCATTCTGCTAACACCACACTCTGTGCCATGCCTAAAACAAACTGCAAACACTTTCACCTCTCAACAGTGTTTGCACTTGCTGCTTACTCTTCCTTGTACACTCTTCCTCCAAATATCTGCATGGTTCAGTCCCAAATCTTCACATTTTGTTGAAATGTCACCTTCTCAATAAGGCCTTGCCCAACTACCTTATATTAAAATGTAATCCCCCTCCATCCTACCATTCTCAGTTCACTTCTCTATTTCACTTTTCTCCACGGCACTTATGACCATCTGACACATTTTACATTTAGTTTAGACTTCTGCTTATACCACCATCCCCACTATCATCAAAGATCTATCATGCTCACAGGAATATGAAGAGACATGAGCAACTGTCAAAGATAGAAATAAGCCTACTTTTTTGTCTTCATAGTTCTTGACTTGATAGTACTTGGCACAGGAATATATAAATGCTCCTACCTTGAACCAGAGAGTTTTAAATATATCCAGAGTAGCCTAGCAACAAGGGTTTAAATCTGAAATCAAGGCAACATTTGAGCCCTTTCTGTAGAAACAAGTTAAAGGGATTCTAGAGATCTCCTTGGAAGCTGGGAGAACCAAAGAGAGGCCTCTTTCATAAAAATATTTCAGTAGATTACCTGAAATCCCTCAGGGCCAGGGCATATCCTAAGAACAAACGATACACCACAGCATTGCTGAAATATGAGACAATGTCACAAGTTAAAGAACTGTGAGAAAATGAGAAAGGCTTCATAACAGAAGCCTGGAGGATTCGATATATTCTATCTGGTCTTGGCAAATGTTCAATCAAAAAAACTTGCAGGCTATATTTCTCAGCCTTATTTTAAAGATTTTAATGTATAACGTTTTAAAAGTACTAGAGTATGTAAGGCCTCACATAACCTGGAGACCAAAACCAGTAAAATGATAAAGTTGTTGAAAAATAGTTCTGACTTCTCCACTACTGTTAAAGAAATAACAATAAACTGATATTTACTGAATGAATACAAAAAGCTGTATCCAATTTCAGCAGAATGGAAAACCTGAAAAGAAATTAATTACCATTGGGGGTTTTCCTTATACAAAGAATAGAATTAGGCATTATTAAGTAATATGATTTCAGGGGCTCAAGAGGCCTCAGCAGGAAAAGAAATCCGTTTTATAAGCTTGATGAATCCTAAAGTCCTATATTCCACAATTTAACTCTTTTACTTAAGGATTTAATCCTGCTTACATGCAACTACCCATTGGGTAAAGTCCCTCACCAGTTATTTATTCCTTAAAGTGAAAAAAGAATTTGAGACAGGGGGAATAATGGTAGGATATAAGGATTTTGAGAAGCGTGTGATCCAGGAAACAAAGGATTAAGAGATTCAGACAACAAACTTCACTTATCTCATAGTTTTGCCTGGATTCAGCATCACTACATCTGTTTTGCAGATTCCTCATCTCCAAGATTAAATGTCTTTTTGGTAAGTTGTCATTTCAGAGACCCAGGTCAGCTTTCATATATCTGGACATGGAGTTAGGGAATGGCAGGAGAGTGGTGACTATCAGATGTGTGAATTACAGAGCCCTCCCTTTATTTCCTAACTCACCCTCTCATTTGTGTCTTTATAATTAACTCAGCACAATCAATGAGACTGTTAGAAATTTAATCACAGGAGAAATTGATAGTGATGACTAACATCCATTCAATACCCTTAGTACATGAATGGATTTCAATTACTCAGCCTTTTTTTCCAGTTATCCAAATTTCCACACAGGAAGATAACTCATTTTAAGGAGTATGTTCATTATGCTCATTTTCACAGCAATTTTCCTCTAAGAAACCTGGATTGCTTGTTCAATACCAGATATTGAACTATAGTAAAGGACTTATTGAGGAAACATAACAGCAAATATAGGATTATAGAAGCTTCCACCCTAAACTATTAATGAATATAAGTAACATTAACAAAGAAAAGAGAAACAATCCTCTAACAAGAAAAGGTATGCAATGATGAATTCTAAATTTTAGAGTACCTTTGGATAATGAAGATTTTAATAATAATGTAAGATTTCCCTACCTACCACCTCCTCCTCCAAATACAACACACACACACACACACACACACACACACACACACACACAGAGTGAGTGAGAGAGAGAGAGAGAGAAGAGAGAGATAATAAGCAGAAGCTGTACCATGGGGAAGAAAGTGAGTGGACAAATTCCTGAAAAGTTTCTCGATGGCCGATGGGAGAGGATGGAAAGGTAGGTGAATGAGAAGGTGAAAAAACTAAAAAAAGTCACATTTTTTTTTTCTGGCTTACAACAACATGAGAGAAATACTTCAGGAAGAATTATCCAGAGCTAATTGTCTATAATAAATAAAAGTTTGGCAAAATGAAAGATGAGAATAAAAGGAAAATACCACTCCTCAAAACACTGGATACTTTTCCATCGTAGCGAAAAAGCATCACATTGATTGTTGGAAGAACTTCCGAATTTTGAGTATTTCCCCAATGTAACCACAACTGTGGGTGGGGAACAAAAAATGGCTGGGGAATGGTGAGCTAAGTAGTGATGTTTTCATATAGCCAAAGACTTAATGAAGATAAACTGAAGGACTCACTCTGAAAAATGGGTTAATAATCCAGTACCCTCATGGATCTGGAGGTTCCCCTCAAAGAAACAAGAGTAAAATCTGAGGAAAGATGTTTAACAAAGTTCCAACGAAAAAGGTTAAAGACAAAATATGTGAATAGAATCAAGGCACATGTCTAGCTCTTCTTTCTCACCTCCATCCCACCACTGCCCCTTTCTAGGTAACTAAAAAGCCAAACATAGAATTTAGTCAAATATTCGGTGAGGTTACAAAAAAGACCAGATCAAGTAGAAAGCTGGCAGGGAGAAACTATCCATATATTTGGGGAAAAAAATGGCAAAGTGAAACAGAGCCACTACACCAAAACATTACAGAAAAACAAGCAAAATTTTAAAAAATGTAAGCACATAATTTTGCAACCCAGGAAAATAATTCACTTTGGATGAAGACATCAATAATAAAAAAATCTTTATGCATTAAATAAAATTAGAGAAAAGATTATTATTATTATATTATTATTATTATTGCTTGGAGAGAGAGAGAGAGAGAGCGCATGCATGCATTAAGTGAAGGAGGGGGCACGGGGAGAGGGAGAGAGAATCTTAAGCAGACTCCACGCTGAGCACAGAGCCCAGCACAGGGCTTGATCCCCTAACCTTGGGATCATGACTTAAGCTGAAATCAAGAGTTGGATGCTCAACCAACTGAGCCACCCAGGGTCCCCAAAGATGAAATTTTTGAAAGAAGAAATCATGCTGAAATGATGGCAACAAAATAAGGTAAAAGTGAGACTGGATGATGAACTGGAGGCAAAACAAAATTATAGTAAGACCAATTAATTATTTATAAACAGCAAGTAATGAATGAGAACAACAAAAGAGCAAGCTGAGGATGAGCTCTAGAAAATGTTGCAGAATGCAGTTAAAATAGACAAAATGATAAAAGGAAGTAAGGAGGATCTATAGTGACAGACAACAAAGACCAATCATGTATAGACAAATTGGTGTCCTTGAGGCAGTATACAGAAATGATGGAACAGAAAAAAAAACTTTAAAGATAAAATGAGAGAACTGAACTTGCCATTTACAAGTGCAGTATACTGTTCTAGGATAATTTCATAGAAAATGATCAGTACTGAGACATAGCCTACTGAAAAGATTGGACTTAAAGTATTAAACAAAAAAAGAATCCAATTTCCAGTTTTAGCTTCAACACGTAGAATTTAAAAGTCATCACTCCTGTCCTATAAAAACAAACAAACACAGTTGAGCAAACTGCAAATCAATGACTCTCCTTGGGCCTATTAGAGAAGGAGGTCACAGGGCAAACTACTAAGCATACACTCTGTAGGATATCTGCAGAGGCAGGCAAACACAGAGGTCCACAGCTGATATCGGTTTACCTGGAACAGAAGCTGCTAAGGTCAAAACACTTAAGTGGTAAGTTTGAGGAACTGCTGATTCCTGAGTGGGACTAGCATGGATGAAAAATTCCTGGGGACTACAGTCCAAGATGAACCTGCACTGTCATGGCTTTTACCTCTGGGACGCCATCCAGTTCTCAGGTGAAAACCAATAAAAATTCCATAGTGTTTCTGACAGTGGGAGGTGGAAAGTAACCATTCTGAAACAAATTCAGAGCATTCTCCATAACAAAGGCCTATTCTTCAAAAGAAAACATTATCAAAGCCTTATTCCATGTGAGGGAAGGGCAATTACACATTCCAGCCCTCTCTAGACTTCCAGACTCATCTAAGAGGGGGAAAAGCTAAGAAACACTTGTGAAGGTCACAGCCCAGGGATGTAAACCTATGAAAAACCAGACTTAATCATAATATTATAGAACGTTACCCCCAGGTTATTGCCACATTGACAAGGCTCTAGTATCCTAACAATGGTTTGCAGATGAAAGAGCTGCAAGTAGCAGACTCTATTTGTAAAAGGGGTTCTTAGGGAAACCCAAGGAGAGCAGGAGAGACAAAAGCAAGGACACTAGAGGAAATGAAGGCTCTGGCCTAACATTAGACACAACCCAATTCCTAACCAGATTAATATTAAACCTCACACTATACAACACATTTACCTCAGTTTCTATCACCTGATACACCATGTCCAGTTTTCCACAACAACAAAAATCCCAAGTTGTGCTAATAGGCAAGAAAAAAAAATTAAAAAACTGTCTGAAGCAACAAAGCAAGCAAGGGGTTAATTCTCCAAGAAGACATAATCTTTAGCCTGTTTGTACTTTAACAATAGAGCATACAAATATATAAGGAAAAAACTGATAGACCTCTAAGGAAAAACAGACAAATCCACTTCTATAGCTGGAAATTTTAACACCCCTCTTTCAGTAATTGATACATCAAGCAGGAGGAAAATCAGTAAGGACGAGTTGACCAGAAGAGCAACGTCAATCAACTGGATTTAACTGACATTTATAGAATCTCCCATCCAACAACAAAAGAATGCACAGTCCTCTCAAGCTCATATGGAACATTCACCAACAGAGACCAAATTCTGGGACATAAAAGAAGTCTTAAAAAACAAATTATACAAGGTGTTTTCAGACCACAGTGGAATTAAACTAGAAATCAATAACAACACAGCTATAAATAAAGATAGCTATATATCACCTAAAATATGTGAGGATTAAATAACAAACTTTCAAGTAACACTTGGATCAATGAAGAAGTCTCAAGAAAAACTTAAATTGAAGTAGCTGCATTACCTCTCTCTTAACACACGAACACACACACACACACACACACACACACACACAGACACACAGTCCTAGTGGTTCTGCTTCTCAGATTGAACCCTGAATGATAAAGAACTTAATATTAAAAGTAGTTCCTAAGGAACATGATCTCAAACAAGAGTTCCTAAATTGATTCTGGGTTTTTTTTTGGTTCTCTGATATTGTTAGATTTAAGGGCATTGATGACTATTTCCAATGGTAAAGGCAACACTGTTGTTGATGGCATTCAGTGGCAAAAGAGTTACTCAAATTATTACCTGTAATAAGGTGCCTATAGAAGGCAAGGCTTTGGGTTGCAAAATATTTTCTGCCACAGAAAAGGTTAGTGAAAATAAGTATAATGGAGTTGGTTGATTGCTTCTAAGTGTGCTAGAGAATTTAGGGGAAAAAATTATGAAAGGAAGGCTTTAAATTCCCAGCTTAGGGTACTGCTTCTATAACTACTCTCAAAGAAACTCCTATCTCCTATAGTAGCAGGCTGATATTTCTGAAAACCAAAACCAAAGTCCACTCTGATATGTAGCTGAATTACAAGACAAATTGAATTCTCACTTATAGAGTCTCACTTGTTAACATTAAGATGCTGATTGGGAAGGAAAGGGATTCTGAAAATTATTATGGGACAGTTGGGCAGATTCTAGTAAAGCAGGGGACCCTGAATACCTAAATTCCATCAAACTATTTTTGCCCATAGAAGCAGCCCTATCATTCTGGCCACACTGGCTCTGAGGGACACTATTTCTGGAGACCCAAAATATCATTGTGTTCCTGTCAGATGACCCACAGAGTTTTGGCTCAGGTCTACTGTACAGTGAGCCCAGTGGTCCCTGTATTCGCTTTGTGGTTATTGCCCAAGTTCTGGAATGCATAATGGGAAGAACATTATTCAGCCATTGGCAGAGGCATCACTGTGGTTCCTTGACCCATGGAATGGAGGTATTAAGGTAGAACACATCCATTTGTGCAGAACACAAATGGATGTTGAGAATGAAAGAGAATTTATAATTCTCATAAATTCAATCAGGTAATGACTCCAATTGC
This sequence comes from Lynx rufus, assembly GCF_022079265.1. Taxonomy (NCBI): domain Eukaryota; kingdom Metazoa; phylum Chordata; class Mammalia; order Carnivora; family Felidae; genus Lynx; species Lynx rufus. The sequence continues at coordinate 213,092,479 of NW_025814823.1, read as the reverse complement.
AGGAAAGAAATTGTGTCATTAGCTAACCCAGAATCATCCAAATTCGGATATCGTGTGGTTGGCAACTGGTTCTACTTCTCATTCTCACATGGGGGTAGACTAAAGTTCTCATTTTATGGTGAGGGGTGGGGCATAAAGGGGAGAGGCAGGCAGGTATGTGGCACGAAATCCTGTGTCTTTCAAAACACACTATGGGAAACACAATATGAGTCCCTATGTCCTCATAATTCTTGTGGGCCAATATTCCCAGGTCTGGCTAACAAAAGAGGTACCAAATAACAGAGATTTGGAATTACTGCTGCTATGCTGTAAATTCCAGCCAGCCACCAGGTTCAGAATTTTCCTCATTGCCTTTTTTTTAATTAAAAAAATTTTTACTGCGTATTTATTTTTGAGAGAGAAAACAGAACATGAGCAGAGGTGGGGCAGAGAGAGAGGGAGACACAGAATCTGAAGCAGGCTCCAGGCTCTGAGCTGTCAGGACAGAGCCTGATGCAGGTCTTAAGCCCATGAACTGTGAGATCATGACTTAAGCTGAAGTCAAATGCTCAACCGACTGAGCCACCCAGGTGCCCCTTCCTCAGTGATTTTTAAGTGAGAGTGGCAACTGCCATCAGGACTTGGGATAGGTTTGGATTTTACAAGTGGACATTAGACCTCCCACCTGGCTACCTATATAGACCTGCCTCATTAACCCCACAATAATATGATCTCAAATTGTATGTGGTTGAAATTATTCAACCCATTTGTTGTGCTGTGGCAGAGTTTAACTAATACTATATAATTTAAGAAAAGTTGTTATTTACAAACTTGATCTGAAAATTAATAGTTCGACTATATTTAAACAATTATAAAAAATAATGTAAATATGCCTTTCACAACTGCAACTATAAGAAAATAACAAGCAATAAATTTATTCTATAAGAAGAAAATTAAAATGCTTTAATTTTCTTCTTCAATTAGTAAAAATACATGTTTAAGAAAGAAAAGTCTTGATATTGTGAGGATGTCAATTCACATTAAATTAATCTATAAATTTAATACATGCTGAATAAAACACTACTAAATGACTTGAGATATTTTATATTTTGTACATGGGGTGGGGGATTTAACAAAATAATTCGAAACCCAGGTGTCACTTGGAGTTTCCTCAACCTGTGAGACATTCTTAGGACTGCCTTCACCTCTTTAATTTCATAATCTAAGAAAGTCTTAAACCCTTCATAAGAGTTCTGTAAATCTCTGGGATCTGTATCCCATGACCTTTTTGCTTTGGGGCTCTTTGAGTAATTTTTTTTTTCCCGCAGCTTACTGATCTCACTTTGATACTCAGCTCCTCTTTAGTTTCTACAGCTGAAACGGTCTCTTTAAGAATTTGTATATTTGGCAGACTTAAACTAAAATCAGAAGAAGAGCATGCAGAGAAGGATTTTATATCCCACCAATAGAAATGCTTTCTATTCAGTCCCTCGCAGATTGAATTTTCCCTCCAAGTCCACAATCTTCTTCTGTGTTATACAGTAGGAACCTTCTTTTCTGATGTCTTGGTGCCTTGCAGTGGCTCAAGTATCTCTTAGGAAATTTATTAAGGCATTTCTCCAAAGCACTGAATATCTCTCTTAAGTAAAAATTCTGTATATAAAAATTTTACTTTACTATGGATTGTTCAATACATACAAAAATCTGAAAACTCTGGGAGGAAAAAGGGTAATGGTCTAATCTTACCTGATATAGAGACTAAGTCTATGTTAATTAGAACAGAATAGCACTGGCACAGGAAAAACTCACAGTGAGAACGAGGAAAATGCAAGAATCTAGATATGAAGAATCCACTGGGATTGATGGTATCATATTGAGGAGTCTGGCAGAGACCACCACTTTACCCCTAATAGCCTTTTGTTGACTTTTCCCAGAGCTCAGCCGTTTTTAGGTGGGCACATGCATGCTCAAAATGAACAATACTTTTTGCAGCATCTTTTACAAATACGTCTAGCCAAGAGATTAAGTTTTAGCCAATGAAATTTAAGCTGAAGTGTTATGTAACAACTTTTGGGAAACTGCCTTAAAAGTCAATTTATGTCTCACCCTTTTCTTGTTTTCTTCTTCATCCTATTCTTCATCCTGTTGCTTAGCATACAAATTAAACCTATGTGAATCAAATAGCACCACATTTTGACTCACATTTGATTTGGACCCAAAAGCCCCACATTTTAGAGATAGTACATCAGTGAGACAGTGTGTGTCTCTGGGGATTTAATGGATTAGAGCCACTATATAAACCCCAGACTACTGGCCTCCACTGCAACAGAAAAATACACTTTTTTCTTGTGTATGACACTTTTATGTTTAGTATCTAAGTCACAGGTAAACCTAATCCTGATTTGGGTGATGAGTACCATCAGTGGGTAAAAAGATGGATTATCGTGGTGCCTGGGTGGGTCAGTCAGTTAAACATCTGACTCTTGGCTTCAGCTCAGGTCATAATCTTACAGTTTTGTGGCTGTGAACCCCACATTGGGCTCTGCACAGAGGCTGCTTGGGATTCTCTGTCTCCTTCTGTGCCCCTCCCCCACTCGCACTGTCTCTGTCTTTCCCAAAATAAATAAACTTAAAAAAAAAGAGAGACATGGATTATCCAGGAGGTGGTATGAGAGAAACTAGCTATGTATATAGGAAAAAGCCTTGCTACTCCAGTGCTCAAATCTAAATCTAGATAAATTAAACTTTTGAGCTTCAAAATTTAAAAACCCCCAAATATGAGAAAGTAAATGAGACTATTTTATTTCTTGAAATGAGGTAGGCCCTTCTATGTAGAATGGGAAACAAAAAAATTCATAAAGGAAAATAATGAATTTGAATACATATGTTAAAAATTTGTAGACTTCTGTAGGGAAATATACATACATACTCTACAAGTAAAATAAATGGATAAAGATTGAATATAAAGTATCTTTAATATACAGGACAAAGGACTAATTTCTTAAATGTACAAGGAAAGATGAGCAATCTAAATAGATAATAAATAAAGGCTATGAACAGAGAATCTGTAATAAACAGTCTGTAACCATTTAAAAAATATCGTTTACTTTCATTCATAATGAAATTGATAAAAAAAATCAAAGATACTGTACCTAAAAGAGAAAAAGGCTAAAAATACAAACATAAAGTAAACATAAAGTAAACATCAGTGCCTTATGGAATAATGTGCGGAGTCTATCATAATTGTAGTTTAAGTTATAGGAGGGGGGAAGTGAGCTAAAGAATGTTAAAAACAATAATGGCCCCAAATCTGCCACATTTGATGAAAGTATAAACATATAGATCTAAGAATCTCAATAAGTCCCAAGCAACATACACAAAGAAAACCATTTCAAAGCAAATCACAAACTGCTGAAAATAGGCACCGAAATGAAAAATTTTAAAGCAACTAAAGGAAAAGAAGACTTAAAAAGGAACAAAGAGAGCATTCAAAGGAACAAAGATAAGGATCCACAGAATGCTTGCTATAACTATGGAAGCTAAAATAAAAAAAAAGATTCTTTTAAATGTTCAAAAGAATCTATACACATGGAATTCTATGCAAAAATATCCTTCTAAAATGAAAAATAAAAACTTTCTGAAACCGAAAAGCAAAAGCAGTACCAGTAAGTTCATTGTCAGAGGACTTATGGTACTTGAAATGTTAAAGGAAATGTAAAGGAAGATGGCACCAAATAGAAATCCAGATCTATACAAAGGAATGAAAAATGCCACAAACAGTAGAAATGTGAGTAAATGTAAGAAATTTACATTTAGCACTTAAAATTATTTTTAAAAGATAAAGCAAAAATAATAACTTGCTGAGATTTATAACATAGAGAAGCAAAATAGATAACAACAATAGATGGGGGAAAATAGATATGTACTGTTGTGAGATTCTTATACATATATGGTATAATATAATTTGATGGTAGAATGTGATAGGTAAATTAAAAAATCATATTGTAAAACCCAAAGAAGCACTAAAAATGAATAAGCCATTAGTAGAGATAAAACTGAATTCTAAAAAATATTTAAATTTTTAAAAAGGCAGGAAAAAAGAGGAAAAATTGGGAAAAATAGAAAATGTAAAGAAAGATGGTAGTTCTAAACTCAACAACATTGATATTTACATTAAAATGAAACGGCCTAAACACTCTAAGTACAGGACAGTGGTGTCACTATGGATCAAGCAGCAAGATTTCACCATCTGTCTAGAAGTAAACCACTTCTAACATAAGGTCACAGATTTAAAGTAAAACGATGAATATATAGAAGCCATGAGCAACTAGTAGAAAGAAAGCTGGAGTGGCTATATTAACATTAGGCAAAATAGATATCAAATAAGATATATCATCAGAGATAAAGACAGATATTTCATAATGATAAATGGTCAATTCAAAATGGGCCTAGAAAAGGTAGTACACCTAAATGTGTACATACCCATAACAGAGCTTCAAATTTCAGGAGGTAAAAATGACAAATGTGAAAGCGGAAATTTGGCAAATCTATAGTTTTAGCTACAGGTTTTAACTTTCCTTTCTCAGCAATTCTTCAAACATACATACAAAAATGAAATGAGTAAGATTATAAAGGTGTGAACAACACTATCAACCATCTTGACCTGTTTTATACTTATACACGTTCTACAGAATAACAATAGTTTCATGTTCATGTGGCCCGTATACTAGGCCACAAAACAAATCTCAACAAATTTTAAAAGACTGAAATCAAACCAGTCTTTATATACTGGTATATAGTATATATACTTTATATACTTCCCCTATAGTGTGAAGTAGATAAAAGGACAATAAAGACAGTTCAAGAGGATCTAAAATTGCTCTGAGCAGTTCATAATGTTCTGAACTGGCAACATGTAGTATTTTCCTCCACACTTATTTATCTTTTCCCACTGAGTAAATGAAAATGCTCAGCCAATTTAAGAGAAAGATGTCTCTGTCCTATAAGTTGTATTATTTTGAAAGACTTGGGAATTTGCAAAATTCCATTCATTCCAGCAGAAAAACAACTGCCTAGGGTAATGGGGGGCAGGTAAGGGAATGAGGATGAGTTTTCCTTTATCTGCACCTCAGTAAAAGACAAATATTTTATCATTGAAGGGAAATATTCAGAAATACCAAGAATTCTATCTTGGAACAGGTAACCATTTATATGAACTTTGATACTAAACGTTCAGATGCTAAAATCTGTTGTAGGCTTCACTACAGAAACAACTGCACCAGACACTCAGAGTTTGGAAATCTGAATTTGCAATTATGGAACTAAAACAGGTCAAGACAATCTTTGGCGGACTTATTTTCCCAGTTTGGTTTAATACTATGGCGAGCAGCCCATAACATCAGAGCTCAACAGTGAGTCCTTAGGCAAAATTTAGAAGGTAGCTGATTTCATCTTTGGAACCTTCTCTTCTCCACCTTCTAGTGTCTCTCCCTTACAAGAAATTTAGTTCATGGTTTATCAATTCAGCATCTTACTCTTAGAAAATCTAAAACATCTATAGAGAATGTTCCTATGGTAGTGGGAACTAAGTGAGGGTAGATTTACAAACTGGAGAAGTTAAAGAGGCTGTGAGATCAATAGAAGCCAAATTTCTGTATATATAACTTCTTGTTTCATACCTAGTATGTTTAGCTGTGATTAGAACTGCAGGAAAGTTGAGCCCCCGTCCAGTGTTAGTTGTTAATGTCTGAGGAGCTAGCCTCCTGAGTACTTGTGACTAAAATTTCAGAAAACCTAGTCTTACAGATTCAGTGAATGATTTAATAGGGAGATTTTAGGTATCACAAATAAATAAGAAAAGGGAAAGCATTTTGGTTTGTACTCCCCAGTAACCCTAAAAATTTATTCCTTTTTTTCCAATCTGAAAATTATTAGTGAAATTCTGTAAGACTCTCTCATCTTTGAAAAAAAAAAGCCCAATTTCCTCTTTTTATCTTTCTTTGAAAAAAATTCTATTTCCTTTATTATTCTTCTTCATCCCATCCCCATTCCTTTTTTCCCTCAGTTTTGAAGACATTCAATTTTATGAGTTTTTTTAAAATAAGGCCATATTAAAACATACTCTTAAAAAAAAGTCAGAGACACAGTAATGGAGATGGATATGATTAAGAAACTAATTAAAGTATATTAACTGAATTGAGAGTAACTATTCTGCTCATGTAATTTCTGATGTTCAGACATTCAATAGAAAAAGGTTTTTAAAACTTTTGCTTTAGTTTACATGGATATGTTATTTCCACTTTTTGCAACTAGAACTTTGATTCTGGAAATAGTTTGGGAATAAAGGTATTTTGTAGTTCTGCCAATTGTATAAAATTTATTTTCAGTCAATAAACATTTCAAAAAATTATAGAATTTAAACAATATTAGCAACTCCTTTTACTTTCAAGTGTGTCCTAGCTTGGGAGATAAATTTATACACTCATTCTAGTCATGTTCAATATAATTTAAACTATACAGGAATGAGGTGATAAAGTAATTGTTTTTTATGCCTTCAAATAAGAAAGTTAAAAGTTCAGAAACCAGCAGTAAGTTAAAAAATATTATGCTAAAAAATAAGAGAAAAACATTTATTACTCCCATCCAAAGGTAACCATTCTTCTGAAAGAAATGAGATTCTGATAATAAAAATGTCTGCATTTTCCTAAAATAACACATCTAGTAGGTCCAACAGTATCTTATTATATAAGGTATTCAAAATCCTTCATTCATGTAGGAATTTTAAACTTACACATGTCTGCATTTTGAGCTAAGAGTATTCCTTTACTAAGTGTGACACAAGAACTGTAAAATTCTATAGCTCTAGTTGTGCAACATATTCAGATCACTCTGTCTCATGTAGAACAAAGAAGATGGATGGTATGTTCTGAGGTCCCTCCTGAATCTGACTGGATGCCTGGGTTTTAGATTTTAGGCAGAGAAAGTCTCCTTCATTTTCTACTTTCTCCTGCATTCAATTTCTGTTTACATGTTATTTCCACTTCTGAAGCTCCAAGTCAGTTAGGAACTTATAAGTCTGTAAGTTATTTTAGGATTTTCTACCCTAACAATATACTTTTACCCAATTTTGTCTTATGGTTTCATGTTCATTTCAACCTGGTAAAACTCAGGTGGGTTAAAAACAGTTCATAAGTTTGAAAGAAACGAGAGCTTCCTATAGCACTGGAAAAAAGCAACACAATCCATTCTAATGATATTCTAAACTTCTTATGTGGTTATTTTCCATTTGCTAGCATCTTCCCTCCCCTAATTTCTCAGTTTTTCTGCCTTGTTTTGGGCTGGGAAGCTGACCTCTATGGAGTAGTTAACCAAGATCCCTTATCCTCTGGCTTTCTTGTAGGTCCTGCCAATGAGCAGAGCCAGTAGGAAATTGAAGAAAGGTTGGGATATTCATTCCTCTTGTTCTCTCCCTGTCTTACTGCAGTTATGCTAGTGGCTGTGCCCCGAAGGTAACAATTCCTCTCCAGTGGCCCTTTTCTCACAGTCCCAGTTCTCATTAGCCTCTGTTAGTAGAAATGTTTTCTCTTTTTGCCTCTTCAGGCCTTGCAGTGACAATGGTTTCTTGCTGTTAATAGTCCCTGCATACTTCAGTCATACCTTACTGGTTGCCCTGGCCCTGCTTATGCCTCTGTAAATAATCTCTTCCAAAATTTATTCAGTTCAACCCCTCTGATTGTGTCATTTTGTTTTCTGTAGAACCCTGACTGGTAGGCATGGTATCACCAAAATGAATGTCTCTGAATCTAACTTCTAATTCCACACTATTAGAAGTATGAAGTATTGGTAGTTCAGGGTTTATAGGATCCAGGGGTTTGTTTTGAGATCATTGGCAAGTGAAATTTAAATTTCATTAAAAAATGGGCAAAATAACATGATTTAACCTGCTTCCTAGATATTTCTGAAAGCACAGAAATAGGGAATATTCTCAATCTATACTACAACACTGCCACTTAATAAGGAAGATTCTAGAAAATTTAGTTTGAGAAAACATCTCACTCATTGAACCACAAATGCTATTTTAAGTGGAAATTATGGTTGTTACAGGTTTTCACTAAATTAAAAATGAAGGTAACTATCCTAAGAGACATCCAGACTGAACCATGTTCTTAAAGTAGACTAAAAAGTTCACCATTATGGCAGGCTATTCTGTGGCAGTCCCAGTGATGACAAGGCATTTTGCTCTCATCCCTTCACTGGGAAAAAACAAATGTAACCCAGATGTCACTTGGGACTTCCCTGACCCTTACGGAGTGCGCCAAACTCCCAGTTTCAGAACCTGGAATGTCCAGTGGCCTCCCAATGACCTCTGCAAGTACCTGACAAACATCTAGTGAATCTTTTGTTTTCATTCCAGCATCAATTAGATTTAGCATCTTGTACAAACCCAACACAAAATTTTTCTCCATTTATGCTTCTGCAGGAAACCCAACACATGAAACACATTATGGTTTGTAGATTTAATGAAAAATTCTGAGATCACTGTGAAGAAATCACACTGAAAAAATACTGCTACCCTCTCTTTGGCTTCCCTCCTTTCCCTTCTTGTTTCTCCTCACTCTCCCCTTTATTTGTTCTTCTTTTCTTTTCCCTTTCCCTCTGCGCTCTCTCTTCTTCCTGCTGTTTCTTCCCTAAGTACTTGCTTACTTCATATGATTGCATCTGCCTTTTGTGATAGTACCTATAATCCATATTGTCACATCCATTGTCTTTTCTTTTAAGGTTTTTTTTTTTAACGTTTATTTATTTTTGAGACAGAGAGAGACAGAGCATGAACGGGGGAGGGGCAGAGAGAGAGGGAGACACAGAATCCGGAGCAGGCTCCAGGCTCTGAGCCATCAGCACAGAGCTCGACGCGGGGCTCGAACTCACGGAGCGCGAGATAGTGACCTGAGCTGAAGTCGGATGCTTAACCGACTGAGCCACCCAGGCGCCCCTCCATTGTCTTTTCAAAGGAAATTCTATTGAATATATTTTTCTCTGCTTTGATGCACAAATAATGTATGTAAATATAATTAGTGGGGAAATGACCAATTAATTGCTCAAAGAAATCTAAAGCTCTACTGCAAAGGGAATGTGTCTTTAAGAAATTAACGAGAGAAGAAAGCTTAATATAAGTACATGTTGAGGGACACCTGGGTGGCTCAGTTGGTTGAGCATCCAACTCTGCATTTTGGCTCAGGTCATGATCTTACAGTTTGGTGAGTTTGAGTCCTGTGTTGAACTCTTCACAGAGCATGGAGCCTGCTTAGGATTCTCTCTCTCTCTCTCTCTCTCTCTCTCTCTCTCTCTCTCTCTGTCTCTCACTCTCTCTCTGTCCCTCTCTCATCTGCATTTACTCTCTCTCTCTCTCTGTCTCAAATTAAAAAAAAAAAGTCCACGTTGAACCTCTCAACCATCAAAAGAGGCTCAGATCTTTAAAATATAAAGTATTCCCAAATACTTTTTTGTGATGATCAAAATCTGTGAATTAATAAATCTTGGCAAAACCTTTAGAATAAACAACTATGTGTTACTTGTTTGGGGCGGATTAGGGACAGTAAAGATGGTACCATCAGAATTTGCCTTTCTGAGTCAGAATAATTTTGCAGACATGCAAAATTGAGTCCCCAGGGAAAGGACCATGAGATAAAAATTTGTGTACAAAAATTTATTAGGGAAGTTCTAGAATATAAGGAAAAAAAAAAAAAGGAACCAAGCAGGGGTGTGTTTTTAGGCAAAGTTCTGTGGAGGGAAGTTTCTTTTTTAATTTGCAGAATTAGAATGTGAGTTATGTTCCCTCCCATGAAAAAGGGTTTCCTCATGTCAACTTTCAGGTACTTCTGACATTGGGAGCAAAGTGGCTTAACTCGATGGCAGTCCTTCAAGGGAGAGTCACAGGGCAAGCTTTTGCAAGCAAAAGCACTCAGAAGCCAGAGGTAGGAGCACTGTGGTAATAATGTAAAACTTTTAAATTTTCGCAAAGTCTCCAATACTCTTCCCATAAAACGGAGCCTAATTCTTCCTCTCTTTAATATGGGCTTGCCCTAACGACTCACTACTAATGAACACAATGCAGCAGAAGTGACATTGTGTGAATTCCAAGCCTAACTTCAAAAAGGTGTTATACCCAATTGGTTCTGAGTCCCCTTGGGCTAGTCTTGCTCTTAGAACTGAAGTACCATGTAATGAGGAAGCGCAGGCCACATGGAGATGTCTGGCTGACAGCTACAGCTAAGATCTAAGACCATGGCCAACATCAACCAGAGACATGGGAATGAGGTGGATTTCCAATGATTCAATCCCTCAGCCATCTGGCTGATGCCCCAGAAATCATGGGCAGAGGCCATTCTGTCCCTGCTATGCCTGGTTCAAATGCCTAAGCTGAAGAATCCATGAATACAATAAGTGGTTGATCTTCTGGCACTGAGTTGTGGGGTAATTTGTTACACAGCCATAGAATCTGGAACAGGCAGAGAAAATGTAAATGTTTCTGTGAGAAGTTTCTGAAGGAGTTTGGGTAGAGTACTGAAATCTGTGACAGTGCTAATGATATTTTTTGACCAAGAGATTGTGAATACCATTTCTGTCTCAGGTAATTGGATAGACTCATGGGATAGTGTGATTCAGGGGAAAGAACACTGGCTATGGAGTCACAAGACCTGGGTTCAAATTCCAGCTTGTCCACAAGTCTCTGAATGTCTTATAAGGTTGTTTTTTTTTTTTATCAGTAATATACACATAATTAAAACTATGTGACAAGGTTGTTTTTGAGGACTGAAGGTGACAAGATATGCAAGAGTATCTGAGACACAGATACTATGTATAGAATCTCAGTGAGTCTACTTTCTCCATCAAAGTGTGTGTCTACTTCACAAAAACCAATGCTATTTTACCCAATTATTGCTCAAGTGAACAGTTCTCTTTGCTAATAGGGGAGTGGCTTGGACTTTTTCTCTGATATAGGACTTTTTCTGAGTTAGGAAACCTTTTGTGACTCCATTAATGATCTTAAAGAACATTTTCATCAATTTAGGTTTCCAATACTAAGTAGATGGCCTGTGCAGGTAATTTCTTAAAGAGAATTTATAGTTCTCCTTTTAGGGTGTCATTATCATTAAATAATGTGGCATTCTCCATTATAGAAACCATCTTGACTGTTGGAAGCATTGTCAAAACCATATTTGGTGAACCAGGAATGAAATGTATCCTTATTAAGTTATTCAACAATTTTGAAGTTTGCATTTGGAACTATTCACAGAGTTCTTTTTAAGCTATTAATTTCACATGAGGCAAGAAGACATGTCTAGACAAATGTTCCTCAAAGGAAGTATTTTAAAATAAAGGCTTTTCTAACATGGCTATATACTCTTGTGCCGAACATTTTACTTTGAACTCACTGTGATATTTGCTTTCTTGAAAGCAAGCTAATGTTCTGTGAATTAACCAGACTTCAGAGAGTTCTGATTTTTATGACAAATTTTCAGGAGTAGAAAAAAACTTAGTTTTGTTAACAGAAAGCCTTTTGACAGAATATTTTTATGAAGACTTTTTTTTTAAATTTAATGGGATTTATGGGCCTATGGACATAAAAAGTAATGGGGAGACCATACTCTAGTCTTAGAAGAGTCCAATATGAATACAGTGAAAATTCAAAATAAGAACCTTTGTGATTTGTAGTGGTATATCATTTGGTTATTGGTGAAATGACCTGCCAAGACCATGGAATTTTAAAATCTTTCTTGGCTTCCATACATTACTGACTTTCTCCATAAACTTTGTTTGGCTAACAATTCAAATTGTTGATGATATAAAGTAATTAATTCAGCTGAACTCAAGATTGTAATAAAACTGATGTCTGACTAATTCTTCTCACCTTGTAAGGAGCTTTCCAGACAAAAGCACTGGAGTCAGATTCTGGATTATCTCCTGCCTAATAATGTCTCTCTTCTCCAGCACTATCTCTAGAGAAGTGCCTTCATAAGTCACTTCCATACAAATCTTCATACCATAGTCTGAAAGGTGACCCAAGAAGATTCCCCACTGCTGTCATCCCACAGGGAGATGAATGAAAGCCATATATAGGAATTGTGGACCTATGAAGATTTTTGACTTTCTTATGACTCTGCTAACTCATACATTTATGCAACAAATATTTACTGAGTGCTTACTGTGTACAATTCTAAGCACTGAGAATATAGCAGTGAACAAAAACAGGTAAAGATCCCAGCCGTTTAAGGTACATATTAGAGGGTGGGGAGACAGATGATAAGCAAACAAAAAAAAAATGTATATAATGTCTGATAGTGTTAAAATAGCATAGATAAATATGAGACAAGAAAGTGAGTGTGGAGCATAGGAATTACTGTTTCACATGGGATGATATGGGACAGCCTCACCTGTAAGGTAATGCTTGAGCAGAGAGCTGAAGGGGATGGGGAAACAAGCCATTCAGATACCTGGGGAAGAGCAGTCCAAGTAAAGACAGCATTAAATGCAAAACCTCTGAGGTGAGAGTTAGATTGACAAATACAAGGAATGCCAAAAAAAGCCAGTGTGGCTGGAGCAGAGGGACAAGAGGGAGATCACAGACATGTGGACTCGATCTCACAGTTGAATTCATACAGTGAGCATGAGAATTAAGGGAGTCTTTGAAGAGAAAGCAAATAAGATATCAAGAATAGAATTTATGGAAATGCCTCTGTTTAGAAGGTGGAAAAGACAAGGAGGTAGTAAAGGATATTAAAAGAAGATGGCAAGGGGACCCCAGAAGAAAACAGTGCCGCAAAGCCTTGGAAAGAGAAATTAATAAAAGAGACTGTTCAACAGTATTAACTGAATGTCAACTGCTTCACATTCTGCACGAAAACAAGGACTAAGTAAAAGTAACAAGTAAAGACTATATAAAAGCCTTTCGATTTGGTAATCCGAGGTTGCAAGAGATCTGTAATAGTTTTCCCTGAGTGGTAGGAGTGGATGTCAATTTGGAAAGTAAGAAAAGTGAGTGGTAAAGAAAAGCAGGTAGCATATGTCTGACTGCCTTCTCTGTCTCCTTCCTCTTCTCCTTTTTTTTTTTTTTTTGTTGAGGGGCATTAATTTAGTCACAAATAGAAAAAGGGAGATAGGATGATACTTTAAGAACACAGGAAGTATTTGCAAGAATAGCTACTGGCTTTCCCTCTTTGTGAATATGTGGCCAGTGAAACCACTGAAGAATTCAAAATCAACCTGATACTTACAATCTGTTTAATCTAGGGAATATACAGTAGCATACAGTGACTTATGCTAAAAGGCTTATTGGGATGAGACACAATCTCTCCTTCAGTTGGCTCTCTAGATTAAAATTATTTTTTGCTAGGGTTATTTATCCACACCCCACCCCTCACACCATTGCTAACTTGACAGAAAGATTTAGCTATTCTAGTTCTTCTTGGCACACTTATTAAGACAATGGAAGTAGCATTTCTAAGCAGTTATTATTAAAATAGATCAATGATAATGGATTTGGGTGAAAGGGATTAGCCAAATCTTTTTGGTTACAAAGATACTTTCTAGGTCTTTTTAAAAATTTTGTAATTGCTTAAAAAAATTGGCAGAGGTATGCTAAGCTAATTGGCAGGCACTGTAATCTTGTGCTTTGTACAATTCCTAGGGCAATGTTGACATTCAAGAAATGTTACATATTAATATTAATACTTTCCATGTTGCCTTCATTACATTTTTATACCTTAATTAAATGATTACACTGGAAGCAAACCAGATGATCAGATGATTATAAAATGTCTCACCCCCAAAGGTCAAAGATCAATGTGTTAAAATCCAATGCCACTCTTCATAATCGACCAAAGAAAGCACATTTATGGCATTACATATAAGGTGTGATTTGCTTTTCTCTCCTTAAACTAGGGAACAAAATGAACATCAAATGATGTTTTTGGCTGGTTGGTCTTCCCATGATGTGCTATTAGAATATCTTTGGGTCAGCTATATTTTGCCTTCATATAAATAGTAAGAAGCTAAGCTCAAAACCCTAACTAAAAAAAAAGAAATTTTATAGAAGAAATTAGGATCCAGCTGACTAGTGCTACAGCTTTCTTAGGCAGTGCCCCATCATAACCTAGATCACAAAGCAGAGTAAAGGGAAGATTAACACCAAATGGATCAATCATGCTAGTAAAGTTCTTAGAGGGGAATTCCAAGAATTATCTAGTATCTCTTACCAATTAGGAAGGGAGTCCAGTGAATCTTCTGTACTAGAAAGATTTGTTTAGAGAAAGGTAAACCTTTCCATTCCAAATCATCTAAATCAATGCTAAATGTGAGGAAAGATGAGGGTGAACAGGGGAAAGATTACACAAAACATATAAAGTCTAGAGGAAGACCCAAGCCCCAATATTAATCTTAAAACATCTTAAAACACCATTTAAAACATTGTTTTAATTGAATTTTCCAACTCTTTTAGAAAAAATGATGTGACTTGCATTGGCTTGCATTTTGCTTTGTGGTTCATCAGTTAAAGCATTACTGGTGTTTTATTTTTAAAAACCTGTGGTTTTCAAATACATTTGTATTACAGTATGTCAAGCTTGGTGTTCTTAAACTTACTTAGAATGATCATCTAAAATGCAGGTGTTTTCCCATCATATAGGGATGAAACAAGATCTTTTTGATCTAACAAAATTTTACTACAAAATTTATTACACTTTTACTGTAAATGGATTAACGATGCAATATTTGATTGACAACAGCAAATCAGGAGTAGCTGATTAATAGTGGGGGAAAACCAGGAGAAATTTGTTATATGAATGCAAAAATCTTTGTACATCAGAGATGTCTGTTTACCATTGTGAAGAATGAATGGGACTTCACAGAGGTATTTGGGTGGGGATGGGAAATAGTAGCATTAAGTTGTTCAACAGGCTCTTGCCTTATGCAGGGGCCATACCAATCTCCGTATCATTCCAATTTTAGTATATGTGCTGCTGAAGCAAGTGCTAGCCTCTTCTTTCTTCAGGTAAGATACACCAGAAACCATTGACTGAAGAATTATTTTAGATTTCTGATACATTCAAATTCTAAGTATTGATTGATAGGTGTGCCTTGGAAACTTCAGACTCCTTTCTTCCTATTTCAATATTCCGTACTCCATGTAACACCTCCAAATTAACAATATTTGATGACAATCAGTATTACTTTTTAGAACTAAAGGATTTCTGTTCTTTAAATTAGCTTTAAGAATCAGGATTAAATGTACCCTTTTCCTTTCCAAAGTTAACTTAGTTTTGCTAGAAGATGCTCATATATACTGATTAGGACTGAGATCTGTTGTGGCAATGGTGAAATATATTCAGCACAATTTTATACCCAGTCACATTACTCTGTTAAGCCGAATTTTAATACAATAAATGATCCATATTAGAAGAAAGCTAGTCAGTCCCTCTATAGGAAACCAGCATGTTTCCTTATGGGTATTAGGAGAAGAAGGAAGTTGTCATGCACATACCACTATTTTTCTGCTCTGCCTCCTAAATAGATTTACATGGCTTTTGTCTTTGTTGGTGTCGTGGGAGTTGTGATGATTAATTAGGATGCGAAATTTGTTGAGACTGATTTCCTTTTAATAGGGGGATAAAATAATTTAAGCCTATTTATAGTTGCTAGAATTTTTATATTATGGTCTACATGACTATAAATTTATTGGAGAAAGTCTCTTGTATTTCATCACTCTTTAAAAAATATTTTCTCTGTCTTAAAAGACTATTTTCAGAAATATTCCTTATCCTTATTTAATGTTTTCCCCCAAGTTGCTTTAGAACATGTCATGGAGTCAGTTCTGTGGAGATGTTAGCTGCAAGTGAGGTCTGGGGCAGTGTGGTTAGACACACAGCCAATTGGTACTTAAAAGAATGATACCTTTTTAATTAACTGGTTTCTACCTCAAATTATTACTAAAAATAGGTTGCTAAGGCAAAAAACAATCAGGGAAGAAATTATAGTGGACAACAGTTGCCATGAGGTCAGAAAATCTTTCGTTCTCAAAGTTGTCATTTATAAGTACTGTGGACAACACATGTTCTTCTGATCAATTACTTCCCAAAGGAAAGTCTACATATTTAGGCTCCCAATTCCAGACATTCTTTCTTCAACATCTTCTGAAGTTGATTCTGGTACCAAACCAAAAAAGATTGTGGGTTCAAACTACTAGGAAGTAATTAGGCGTTGATGGACTGTACCGTCTGCTGGCATTATGGAGGATGAGGGCCTTGGAGCTGAGATCTTCGTTCCCAAATTCAGTATGGCAGACCACCCACAAGATCAGTCTTCTGACAACCCTCAGGAAAATGCCTACTACCAGGGACCATGAGCCAAGGAACAAACTAAGCTAAGCACAGTTTCCTTTAATATAAAATCTCTTTCTAAACACACACTCACATATACACACACACAAAGACACACGCAAAGGCAGATATGCATGTACACACACACACAGATCCATATGGATGTGCAATTTATAATTCATCTGATATCCTATCTTTAATCGCCTCCCAAATATGGCCAAGCTAATACAATGCAAACTATTTATAACACTGGTTTCAGAAAACAGGTTGCATGCTAGTATCATGGAGAGTGATTCACTATGCTCAGAGAGGATGCCAGCTTGAGTAAGAAAACACTGTTTGTTTTCAAGAAGCTTAGAGTTTAGCATGTACCAAAGAGGAAATTTTTTCATGCACTAATGAAGATAATATGTATACACTCCAAAGTAAAATTAAAATAATCACTTAAAGGAAGTATAAGGTGTTAAAAGTGCTCAAAGGTGAGTGAGATATACCTATTTGGCTTTGTCATCCTTATGAATACAGCATACATAATTTAACTGTGAAGCATAGCAAGGCACTTAAAATGCAATCTTATTAAACTAATCTACTTGTTTTCTATATGTATATAATGCCATTCATAAAATACTTTTATTAATAGATATTATCATTACTATAACAAACTCTATCCATATATTGAATGTTCTAGTGTATATTAGGCATTTTATTTTTTATTAGATGCTCAAATATTTTTGAATGAATGAATTAAATTCTGGAAATGGAATATCAACCAAAGAGCTGGCTTGATTCCAAAGCCCTTGCTCTTTTCATCACAAAATGCTACCTTTCTAAATCAGTAGTCTCAATCTTGGCTACACGTTGGAATCATCTAGGGAGCCAGGAAAAGTACTGATGCCTAGGTGCCATGTCCTAAAATTCTGATTTAAGTGGTCTTGGCTACAGCCTGGGCATCAGAATTTTTTAAAGCTCCTTAGATGATTCTAACGTGAAGCTAAGGTTAAGAATCATTGCTCTAAATACACTCTTTTGAGATAAAAATATAGAAGCTCTTATTGGCTAGACAAGAGCTTTAACAATTTAAATAAGAAACACACCATTTTAGCACAGTGTTTTAGGATGAATTCAGATCATCTGTATGAAATTAAACACTTTTAAATATCAGGGCTTTATAAATGCAAGGGGTAGGTGGTGCAATCAAGAAGGTTCTTTAATGTTAAACAGGCAATACCTCAACCAAAAGGTAGAGATATAGTCAGGTAAATAGCACCAGCATTAACAAATTATAATTAATTTATATGACTTCCTGTAGAAACATATATGTGGTAATTAGGCACAAGAAGGGCTTTCTGCTATTTAAAAATTTTACAAATGTCTTAAGCAATGTATTTGTAAGATTTGAAAAGTTTCACCTAAATTCTTGGGTCCCTCCATCCATACTTGAGTCTGATGTACAAGTTCCCTGCAGACCTATTCACAGTTACTCCCTTTTATCCAATGAAGCATGTTTGGATCATATATGAAGTAACTGCATACTAGTAAATTTATTGTCCAACTTACAAAAAAGCCACATGAAGGAGGGAAATTCTGAGACCTGTAATGTGGTCACTGCTAACTCAGCCAAAACTAACTTTTTGATATCTTTATGTTCTTAACATCTGCATTTTGCTCAGTCTCCAGAGTAGTAGTAGAGGTAATATAGGAGACAGATGAGAAAAAATGGAGGAAAAACAGCCCTCCAAAAACAGTATAATAAATTATTATAATGTATCTTCATTAATCATGCTCAGCAATGGCTTCAATTATTTATTTTTCAGTGGAGGTTTAAGGGTGAGTGAGTGAGGCTTTCTTTCAAGCTGCTTTATGATTCTTTGAAAATCTGAGATGGAAAAAATTCTCAGGTCTTAGCACTGGGATCCTAATTTAAGTCTCATTCCTATTGAAGCCAACAAGAAGGAACAGCACAGAGGTATCCCACACCTTGGAACCTATAAATCTATTTTATTTTTTTTTTAATTTTTTTAAACATTTATTTATTTTTTGAGAGAGAGAGAGACAGGGCATGAACGGGGAGGGTCAGAGAGAGAGGGAGACACAGAATCTGAAACAGGCTCCAGGCTCTGAGCGGTCAGCACAGAGCCTGTCGCGGGGCTCGAACTCACGGACCCTGAGATCATGACCAGAGCTGAAGTCGGCCGCTTAACCGACTGAGTCACCCAGGCGCCCCCCTATAAATCTATTTTAATTGATACAAGGAATCAGGTCATTGTCTTCCCTAAACTAACTTGGCCTTATTTTTTTCTCACATTTTAGAAATGATATTTATTCTAAGGAACACAAATAGCTTGAAGAAACTCTTTCATAAAATTATGCTTCAGCAGTAGAAATATTCTCTTCCTGAACCATCTCCACCAGAGTCACTACACAGTAGAGTGAAGCTGCTTATTCCAGGATCAGTGCAAATTATCTCTTCAATTTTCATGGTTTTGCACCAGACTTCAACTTCTAGTCACAACATGACTTGAATAGTTTGAAAATAAGCCCTCTCTCTCATGCCAGCTGAGGGTGGCCTTTTCTGGAAGCCCACAAAAGATGGAATGTCTGAGATCCTAAAGGTTTCTCTTTGGAGTTTTAAGACAGTCCACACTTCCTCAAAGATGGTGCCAAATTCACCAAACTTTTCATAAGTCTGACCCAAATTGTAGACTGTGCACAGGGCCAATCACCAAGCCAAACTCATCTGGTTCAAATGTATAATTTCATTTGTAAAACTGGCTGCATCTGGCGAAAGGAACAGTAGAGCTGGGCACTGATATACAGCATGTGAGACCAAAGCTGGAGATACACACAGGTCTAGCAGGAAAGGAGCGTGAAATGGGCCTAGAGCTCCAGAATGGAGGAAAGTCAAGCAGTGACTGGTAAAGATAATACATATTTCCATAAAACTTTGCTTATTTTCTTCAACTTTAAGAAAGCTGAACAGATAAATAATAACTGATGCTATCATCACCCCAAATACTTTACAACTGTTATAAACTGGAGTTCTGCTTCAAATGGCTAAGACCAAAAAAAGAAGATATAGCCAAGAGTCTAGAAACATTGCCTTGGAAATGGTATGGGTGTATTCTAGGCAGAGGTAACATGCAAAAGGGACCTGGTGGTTTGGGATAAAAGGTTGAAAAGTTGAAAACAGTGAGAACCTGGAGTTCTATTTCACCACATCTGGTGACCACATGTTCCCTTATTTTGGGATACAGAAGCAACAACTTTTCTCTATTTAATGAATATTTTCAGTGTTTCCAAAATTCACATTCCTCATGACAACATCCACAAAAGAAAAGGAGAACCCCTGTACCTTGAAACATGCCATTGCTCAGGTTAACTCTTCTTCCTCCTCTTTGTTATAATCATCATCATCATCTTAGCCATTGGCTCAATGCAAATGAAGATGATTGAGTCAGGAAGCCACAAAGTAAGGGACAAAGTTTTTAAAATAAAGGATCATCACTGGTATTTACCCAAAGAAAATAAAAATACTCATTTGAAAATATATATGCATCCCTATGGCTACAGCATTATTTACAACAGTCAAGATATGGAAGCAATCTAAGTATCCATCAATAGATGCATGGATAAAGATGTGGTATATACATACAATGGAATATTACTCAGCCATAAAAAGGAATGAGATCTTGCATTTGTGACAACATTGATGAACTTAGAGGGCATTGTGCTGAAGTAAAATAAATCAGTAAAATAAATCAGACAGAGAAAGACAAATACCACATGATTTCACTTATGTGTAGAATCTAAAAGACAAAGCAAACAAAAAAAGCAGAAACAGACTCATAAATACAGAGAACAAACTGGTGGCTGCCAGATGGGAGGGGTTGGAGGGATGGGTAAAATGGGCAGAGGAGAGTGAGAGGTACAAGCTTCCAGTTATGGAATGAGTAAGTCTCAAGGCTGAAAGATACAGCATGGTGAATATAGTTAATGATACTGTAATTTGTAGTACTGTATGGTGACAGATGGTAGTTACACTTGTGAGAATAGCATAATGTATAGAGTTGTTAAATCACTATGCTGTATACCTGAAGCTAATGTAACATTGTGTGTCAAATACAAAAAAAAAAGAATTTAAAGAATTCAGACTTCAAGCCATAATAGCAGGGAACAAACAAAAAAAAAGAGAAGAAAAACGTGCTAAGAACTTAATCTTAGGGAACACAGGACCTAAAGACTTAAAGTCAGAAAGAAACTAGAATAGTTTACTTTTAAAAAGGAAAGGAAAACAAGAAGTGAAATTATAATGAAAACAACAGAAATTTTGTTGGAGGGGTTGAGGTTCGGGGAAAATCAAGTGTCAAATGTGGGGGAATATTTAAGTATGATGATGCCCAAGACTGCTCAAAAGTCTTGGAAATTTGACATTTTCTGGAGACCACAGTGCTGTGGTAGAGGCATTCTTCAGTGAATGGGCAAGCATATAGGAAATTAGACATGGTGGCAATATCTATTCTTTGGCCTGCTGTCTTAAGAATGCTACTTGGGAAGAAAAGGGAAGCAATCACTGGAGGAGAATAAAGGGTAGAGAGTGGATTTTTATTTTTAAAAATTTATTTATACCATGGAGTAAACAAATCAGTAGAGAGGCAGTGGGAATAGGAAAATATGTCAAGATTAGGACTGGTTAGTGAAAGGGAAACTCCTGTTTTGAGATCAGAAGATTTCATGTAGAAATTTTGAGGATTAAAAGAGAAATTAAGGGGGTTCTTAGCTAATGAGCTGTGTTTCTGTAATACGTAGGGAACCAAGCCATTTCCTGTAGTGGTAAAAGTAAGATAGAAAGTTATAACTACAGATCAGCCAGTGGAATGGCCAATGCTGGAAATAGGAAACAATGAGTTAGGTGTAAGTAAAAGGATTTATGAATAGTATGAAGTCTCTAAATGGTCTTAGGAAACATAAGTTTGTAATAGAGCCAAATTACATGTGTCTCCCCCAAACAGTTGACAGTCTAGGTATATAGTGAAGAAGGCACATGTTTTGATTAATCCAGATTTGATAATTGATGGAACAGACAGGATAAAAAGACAAAAGAATTCAGAGTAGTCTGTAAAGTAGAATGAAATGTACTGTAGTCTCAGTTTAGGAATCCCTAGGAAAGAGACAGAACTAAGAGAAAGAGACATAGAGCTAAGCTAAGACATAAAATCTCTGATCATTTCTGAGCTTTTAGTCAAAAAATGCCTTTACTTCCACTCCCCATATTTAACCCAGAAATTATGCTTCCAGAAATATATCTGACAAATAATCCCATATATATTCAAAGTATATTCACTGCAGCATTGTCTATATTAGCAAAAACTGGAGATAACATGAATTTCCACTAATAGCGATCTGGTAAGTAAATTACAGTGCAATGAAATAATGGAATCCTAGGCAGCAATTAAATAGAATGAGGCATATCTGCATGAACTGATAGGTAACAACTCCCACATGTGTTAAATGAAAAAGCAAGATGTGAAACAGGTGTATTGTGTGCTACCCATCTGTATAGAATTAAAGGAATGGGCATGTACACACACACACACGTACATAATATCTCTGGAAGGACAGAGAAAGTCTGGATATGGTAAATGCCTCTGGAGATGGGGCTATATGACTGGCAGTAATGGTGAAGAAGACATACTCTCACCTTACCAAATATATGTTATATTTTTTCATTTTTTATTACATACCCATACAATTGCCTTGACAAAAAATGTTTGCAAAAGTTACATGCCATCATTGTATGCCATCCCCATTAGTGGTGAGGGCCAGTAGGGTAACATACTTAAATAAATTTGTGCTGGCTTTTACCTGAGTCCTTCTGGACTAGTCAATTTTTAGTTATATTAGATCAAATGAGATAATTTAGTATAGGCAATATTTTTTATGTCCTGAACCAGCAAGACCTAGGGTTCAAAAAATAAGGCTATTTCTGATAAAATGGCATGCAGAAAAGACATTCATGTTGAATTGTCCTACTGACAAATGCTAAGCTGAAAGAGAATTCTATAGAAACACCCATCCACTTTCTTCAG
Source organism: Lynx rufus (assembly GCF_022079265.1). NCBI lineage: Eukaryota > Metazoa > Chordata > Mammalia > Carnivora > Felidae > Lynx > Lynx rufus. The sequence goes on along the minus strand of NW_025814823.1, from coordinate 213,070,041 downwards.
AACTTCAGGAATAGAATGAGTTTATAAATAAATGTTCAGGTACAATTCTACTGAAACTTAAATATCATCTTTATGCATTAAAGCTTTCTTGCTTATTAAGATTTTTTTATGGCTTAAGGAAAAACTTTTTTTTTAAACATCTCTTAGGGTATACTTAGCTATGAGAAAATGCACCTCATAAGTAGTAAAATTTGTCAGTACTTTTCTTCCTTCATAGCAAGCTACAGTCTTCAGCTGCTTTGTATATAGACAGCACCTACATTTCAACCTTATTTCTGAAGAGACATATGCAAGGCTGTAACCCATACCTTGCCAAATAAGTCTGTACAGAATCCAGAGTCATCTTATTTGGTGGGATATTTCAAAAGTTCTATACAGAGCAGGATGATATAGACTGTAAGATGGAGAAATATATCTGACAAATAATCTGACAAATATACCTGGGGATAGCCTAAAACAAAGTATAATGTGCAACACAAACAGCTTTTGTAATGCCTATGTTTTGGTATGTATTCATTTTCAAAACTAATAGCAATTACTGCCAAATCCCACATTGTTGTCTGTGCTGATTTATACTGTTGTGGGGTGGGTGTGTAGGGAGGAGAAAAAGAAAACTACAGAAGCAAGAGAGAGACTTAATTTTTTAAGCTTATTTATTTATTCTGAGAGAGAGAGAGAGAGAGAGAGAGAGAGTGTGTGAGCAGGGCAGGGGCAGAGAGAAAGTGAGCAGGGTAGGAGCAGTGGGAGAGAGAATCCCAAGCAGGCTGTGGGGCTCAAACTCATGAACCACAAGATCATGAGCTGAACTGAAATCAACAGTCAGACATTTAACCAATTGAGCCAAATATTGGGTCTCGAGTGTCTTCTTCTCTAGCTTACTAGAAATCTGATTATTTTGAACCATTTTAGAAGGCTGTAGCCAAGCTCACATAAAGCACACCTGAGCTCTGGGTGCCAACTCAAAAGGTGAGCCATAGGTTGAAAAAGAAACATGGACAGCACTGCTTTCCCTGTTTATAATAAACACCCTTATGCCTCTACAACCTAAAATGTCATTTACCCCTTTTGTACCTCCTAGAGAGCTACACATTCTTCCAACTTTGGTTCAAATGTCCTTTATACAGTGCTCTCCCTGCTTCTCCAGGCATTACACAATGTGTTAATACAATTCCGTGTTTACAGAGCTATTACAGCACTTCTCACAGAATTTGGTAATAAGAATTTATGTCTGTACCTATAATGATAAATATCTGCTTCAATATTGGGCTATGAAGTCCATGAAAACAGAGGCCTTATCTTTTCATTTTTGAATCTCCAGCAGATGACAGTGACCTGGCAGGCCACAATCTCTCTCAGCTTCAGTTTCCTCATATATAATGCAGAAAGAATAATTCAGTCTTGAAGTGTTATTGTAAGGATTAAAAATAATACATGCACAATGTGGAGAAAGGAAAACCAACAGGAACTCAAGACTAGGAAAATTCTTAGTAAGCATATTCTACTCTGGGTGGTCATATTTTTTCAGTCAGCTTTGGGAGCAGAGAGAGAGGACAGAAGGAGCAAAGAGGAGCTTAGAGAAGATGAACCAGACATACAGCAAGAAGCAGGAATAGAAAATGGAGTGAGGTCATCCTTGGCTCTCCCTATAGCTTTCTAAGTTCCAGTCTTTCTGAGGTCCACTTGCATTCTTTAGCATTAAAGGAAATGGCTTTAAGCATAACATGTTCAAGAAAGAAAAATTTTTATCATTTGTTAAGTGATGAATAGCTTCCAAAGAGAACAGAAACAGAAGTAGTAAACTTGGAGGAGTTTATATCAATGATGTTTATACGTATCTCTTGGATGTCTTGTGATACATGCATGAGATTTTTATATAAGATATACAAGAGGAATCTAGAGGCCAATAAATCAAAGTTGGACATTTAAGCCTCTTATCAATCTGCATACTCCTCCTGGGTGATTCAATATATACCCAAAGTACCACTACATAGGTACTTTGGTGTTCACACCTTCATCTCCAACCCAAGCATACAACTTGTGCTCCAAAGTCTCATTTCCATCACCTGAAGTAGCTGAATATAATGGCCTACAGGCATACCTGTCTCAATATCATTAAATACTAATCTTCATATATCTCCAAATACCATGTTCTCCTCCAAACATGTCCCTCTACCTGCATACCTGGTTTCAGAACATGGATGCCACCACTTGATACCCAGTCTACTTAGCTGGAAAACTGTGGTTCATTCTTGACTCCCTAATTTTCTTCCCTCCCTACACTTAGGAGAGCAATGCTGCACACATATAAAGACAAAGGCTTAAAATTCTGACAGGCCTAGATTTTGGTTCTGCCACTTATTAGTTATGTGACTTTGAAAACACTATGTCCTGTAATTCATTATCTTTATTTATGAAGTGGGACTATTAATGCCTATCTTAGAAGAGTGTTTAACAACTAGATATAATGTACACAGAGTTGCAGATTCCAATCCCTAGTACCTGGACATGACTTTATTGTGTCATAGAGTAGACAACAGTTTGTTTATAAGTTCCTACCAGACTTTAAGCTATTTGAGAAGGGGACCCTAATATTCTCTCTGATACTTTGAATTGAATGAAGAGTAGCATAGTTTTTCCTAAAAGGTTTGAAACTCCATGTCAAAATAGAATAAAAGACACAAGAAACCATGGCAGAATAGATAAGAATTTATCTTTTTAGGCTTTATATATATATATATATATATATATATATATATATATATATATATTTACATACATATGTAAGGCACTTATTTTTCAAAAGCATTTGCAAAAAAGCAGAGAACATTATAAGAAGGGAGAATATGCTATACTTTTCAGAGTGGAAGAAGACTATAAAATATCTTGATAGACAATCTAAATCAGACAGAAATCCTGTAGACAATCAAAAACATGGTTACTATGGAATGTTTGGTCTGGCTAGCTGGGGGGGACGGGATGGTGGGGGAAGGCACAGCCAAGAATTGCATTTCTGTGACTCACTACTCCTACAAAAACGATGGCTTCTGAGAAATACCATTTAGAAAAAAATACCTATAATAAAATGTGGTGCCATACCAAAAATAACATTCAGAAGGGGAAGCCCTCAATTAATTTTACTTAGAAAACAGAACGTTGAAATCACTGAGAATCTACCTAAAGATTTCAGGAGGTTTATGTGAGCTCATTTGTTCATTTATTCATTCATTCATTTATTCATTCAACCAATATGTAATAAGTGCCAACTGTAAGCCAAGGCTCTGATAGGTATGGTGGCAAACAAAGCAGACACAGTTCTTATATTCAGGGAAGTTACCATTTACAGGAAAGACAGACAAACAAGCAAAAACGATAACATGTAATAAGAATGTACAAAATATATTCTCTACTGAGCATTATGCTAGAATGCTTTGGGAACAAATGGGAAGAGCATTTAACCAATATAGTGTTAGAAGGAAACACTTTCCTCAAGATGAAAAAGAAGTGGAAAGATTATCAAGTAGTAGGGACAGTTTATGCAAAAACTTGAAGGTAAGAAATACCTAAAATGGAGAAAATTTAAAGTTCAAGATGAAACAGTTTGAGATTAGGCTGCAGAGTGGGGTGGAAGTTGGGATATGAAGGATCTAATTTTTTTTTTAATGAAGTGAATTGAATTTACATTCAATAAAATGCATAGATTTAAGCTCAAAAGAATTCTGACAAATGTATACATGTGTAACTCACACTCCAGTCAAAATATAGAATATTTTCATTTCCTGGGAAAGTTTGCTAGCATCACTTTATAATCATCTCCTCTCTTGCTCCCCTACCTTCTGACTTGGGTAAAAACTGCTCTGCTTTTAATCACTTTATGATTTGGTTTTACTTATTCTACAGTTTCATGTAAATATATTTTTCCATATGAACTCTTGGTTTCTTTACTCAACATATCTATGAAATTTCTCCATGTTGTATGTATTAATAGTTTATTTCTTTTTTATTGCTTACTAGTATTGATTTTATGATATTCTATAATATTGTTTGGGCTGTTTGGCCACTATAAATAAAGTGGCTATGAACATTTATGTACAAGTCTTTTTTGCACATGAGTTTTCATTTCTTTTCAGGAAATACCACAGAAAAGATTGGCTAGGTCATTTGATAAGTATGTTTAACTTTAGAGAAAATGGAAGACTATTCTTAAAAGTGGTCATGCCATTTTATATCGCACCATAAATTTATGAAAATTCTTGTTTTTCCATATCCTTGCCAATATTTTATATTACCAATTTGTTTAATTTTAGACATTTTATAGTTTTGAAATGTATTTCATTATGATTTTAATTTATATTTCCAATAATGACTAATAATGTTGAACATCTATTTACATAATTGGCCATTTGTATTTTGCCTTTTATAAAATGTATTTACTTCATTTGCCATTTTAAAAAATTGGGTTGATTGTTTTATCATTAAGTTGTAAGAGTTCTTTATATCCAAGTACTTTGTCAGTTATATGTGTTATGAGTACTTTCTTTTAGTATGTTGCTTGCCATTTCACTTTCTTGAGTTTCCCCTTTGAAAAGCAATTGGTTTGAATTTTTGAGGATATCCAATTTATCAATATTTTCTTTTATGGTTACTCATCTTTCTGTTTTCCTATGTTTGTTTCTAAAAGATTTATAGTGTTCATCTTTGCATTTAGGTATAACATCAATTTTGAGTTAATTTTATATATGGTGTGAAGTAAGAGTTGAAATCTATTGTTTTGTACATTTAGATCACATTACAATTGTTTTGGCATCATTTGTTGAAAATACTATCATTTTTCCATTGAATTACCTTGCAGAAAATCAACTGTTTCTATTGACTTTCTTTCTTAACTATATATTGCATTTCTATGTTTCTATTTTCCTCACTTTCTATTTGGCAACAAGTTCAATTGCTGGCTAATCCCTTAGAATCTGTATAGGTTTGATTTTATGCTTTATTAGTGAAGAGCTATGGAAAACCCAAGGTATTTTGTCAGCCCTTCTAACTTAGTGGGACTCAACCTCCAAACTCTATTGTTTTATGGATCTCCTGAGAACTTGGTATTAGGATTTCTTAAGGCAATTTTATGGTAGGTCTTACTCTAGGGTATGGTCCTTACTTCTAAAATGCCTTTCTGGTGTCTCAGTTGGATGTCAGGGGTGTTATAGAGGCTTCACAGAAAAATCTCTACTCTGGCAAAGCTGGAACTTCAATGTCGGTAGGTATTGTTTCACCTCCAATATCTTTGTTCAGCTCTCACACTTATAGCAGCTGGTAGCTATTAAGCTGTGAGTGATTTGTCCTGAGAATATATAGCTCATGGACTCCTCAGTTATGGACTTAAGGTGGTCCATCACAGATTTCTGGGACAGCTCCCTTTCTCAATGATGCCCCACCCACCACTTTCTAACTGCGTCAGTAATCCAGAACTGGGCAATCGTGGGACTCACTTTGTGACTTTTCCTCCTCAAGGATCACAGACTTAAACTGGATATTGTGAATTGCCTGAAAACCAGTTGCCTGATACGTTTTGTCCAGTCTTAGCGATGTTTATGGCAAAAAGTCTAGCTTGGTACCATTTACTCCATGATAGCTAGAAGGTGAAACTCTATTTAGACAATTAAGCAGAGAAGTAGAGTATTCTATTTGTACTTTAGAAGGGCCACTCTGCAGTCACAAGGGAATTGGTGGGGGTACAGGATTAGGGGCAGAAACACAAACATGTGACAGTGGCAGCAATCTTGGTGAAAAATTACTTCTTTAGTAAATATATATCTAGTGCTCACTACATTGTAGGCATGATTCTCATTTTAGTATTAACTTGCTTAATCATTACAAGTCAGGACCAAGTACTAGTATCATCTCTGTTTCATAGACTGGAAAACTAAGGGACACTGAGAATAAGTAATTTGACCAAGGTACATAGTAGGGCTGGAATTGAACCCAGGCTGCCCGACTCGAGTCCATGATCTTTAATACATACAATGCTATGGTAAGAGGCCCAGACTAAAGCAATAGAAATGAGTAACCTTTGCTTCATGTGCCTGAAAATGGTGCGCTTCCCTTTCCAGACATTATTATCAGCAAACATTCTGAGTTTCCAGTGTGAATAAAATGATAACCTCGGCATCTTCGGGGATAAGGAAAGGCATTCAAAGCAGAAAAGATTCTCAGCCTACAGTCTAGATAAAGAATGTTAAAAAGACATAAAATCGGGGCGCCTGGGTGGCTCGGTCGGTTAAGCGTCCGACTTCAGCTCAGGTCATGATCTCACGGTCCATGAGTTCGAGCCCCGCGTCGGACTCTGTGCTGACAGCTCAGAGCCTGGAGCCTGTTTCAGATTCTGCGTCTCCCTCTCTCTCTGCCCCTCCCCTGTTCATGCTCTGTCTCTCTGTCTCAAAAATAAAATAAACGTTAAAAAAAATTTAAAAAAAAGACATAAAATCATGAAATAAGTAATCATCAAATGAATATACTGCAGAGGAACTCCTGAAGGGCTAAGCAGAGCTAAGGAGATCACTGCTATAAGTGACATTTATGTCATTCTCTTTCATATCAGCAGAAGTAGCAGATGGCTTAAGTCATACATTTGGGCTATCAGCAGGACCCAGTTTTCTACAGACGAATGTAAACCACAGTTTTCAAAACATGATTTTTATGGCATGTTTTAATCTTAGTGGTTGTTTGCCACCAAAATTCAGAAGACACCCTTAACTTAGTACACATGACACATTGACCTAAACCCAATGTTCTGAGCTCACAACCTTTCTGAAGGTTTTGATTTTAGCCTCAGCTGCTATTTTTCCTGACCTCTCAAATAAAGTTATTTCAAAATAACATATTTTGTTTCATTCTTTGACCCAAGAATGGCAAATTTTCATCATTTTTTTCATACTGTAGGTTTATTATTTCCTAATTCATTTAAGCTCTTTCCCTCAGCATTTGCACCAAAGTGCAATTTTTACAGAGAATTTCATGGTCCTTTGTCAATGAAAATTAATTCAGTGTTTTATGCTTTGATTGTTATAACATTAGTCCCATTTTATAGCTGGGGAAGTTGGTTTGGAGGCAAATTATTTCATAAATTATAAGGCAAGTTCTCATCAGAGACTTGCTGGCTATTGCTCTCAGGACCATGGCTGACTTTCTATTGTCAAGTGTAACCTATATAAAAATAGACTCTGATTTTATAACTTATAGCCTTTCCTATCTTTGCACTTGTGACTTAACATCTGCTTAGCCCTTCAGGAGTTCCTCTGCAGTATATTCATTTGATGATTACTTATTTCATGATTTTATGTCTTTTTAACATTCTTTATCTAGACTGTAGGCTGAGAATCTTTTCTGCTTTGAATGCCTTTCCTTATCCCCGAAGATGCCGAGGTTATCATTTTATTCACACTGGAAACTCAGAATGTTTGCTGATAATAATGTCTGGAAAGGGAAGCGCACCATTTTCAGGCACATGAAGCAAAGGTTACTCATTTCTATTGCTTTAGTCTGGGCCTCTTACCATAGCATTGTATGTATTAAAGATCATGGACTCGAGTCGGGCAGCCTGGGTTCAATTCCAGCCCTACTATGTACCTTGGTCAAATTACTTATTCTCAGTGTCCCTTAGTTTTCCAGTCTATGAAACAGAGATGATACTAGTACTTGGTCCTGACTTGTAATGATTAAGCAAGTTAATACTAAAATGAGAATCATGCCTACAATGTAGTGAGCACTAGATATATATTTACTAAAGAAGTAATTTTTCACCAAGATTGCTGCCACTGTCACATGTTTGTGTTTCTGCCCCTAATCCTGTACCCCCACCAATTCCCTTGTGACTGCAGAGTGGCCCTTCTAAAGTACAAATAGAATACTCTACTTCTCTGCTTAATTGTCTAAATAGAGTTTCACCTTCTAGCTATCATGGAGTAAATGGTACCAAGCTAGACTTTTTGCCATAAACATCGCTAAGACTGGACAAAACGTATCAGGCAACTGGTTTTTAGGCAGTGCAGTGATTGATTTGCTGGGGGAATTGATGCTCTTTATTAGTGCTTTAACTTGGGATAACTGGGATAACTATGCTTGAGGCATATTATCAAAAGAGTTCCACTGGTATGTCTCCCGGTAAAGGTAGGTTTACTTGGAGGGGCACTAGGATGATAATAGCACAGGCTAATAAGAAAAGAGAGTAAGATTCACTGTGTTTATAAATTTTCAACTCTCCTCAAGATAAACATGCAATCCAGAGTTTCACATAAGAGACAATGTAATAAAAGTAGCACAGATTTTGGTGAGAGATTAATCCAGATTCAAATTGTTTACCTAATCTTGACCAAGTTATGTGGATTTTCTGAACCTTGGTTTCTTCACCCACTAAAAAAGTTTTAATGACAGTAGTGGGTTCAATGGTAGTCCCCATATGTCTGTGTTCTAACCTCCAGAACCTGTGAATGTAACCTTATTTGGAAAAAGGGTCTTTGGAGATGTAATTAAGTCAAGGATCTTGAGGCATGATTCAGGATTTTCTGACTGGATGCTAAGTCCAATGACAGTGCCCTCATAAGAGACACACAGAAGGAGAGACACACAGGGAGAAGAGAAGGCCATGTGAACCTGAAGGTGGAGATTGGCAGTATTCACAAGCCAAGAAATGCTTGAGCCACAGGAAGCCGGAAGAGGCAAGGACAGATATTCCCCTTAGAGCCTTCGAAGAGAACATGGCCCTGTAGATTCTTTGGTTTTCAACTTCTGGCCTCTATATGAGAATATAGGTGAGTTTTAAGCCACTCAATTTATGGTAACTTGTTATAGCAGGAAATAAACACAATGACCTTACATGATCTTTGTAGGGAATGGACATAGACCAGTACCTAACCCAAGTAAACGTTTATTAAATGTTAACTACTATGGTGTAATACATGATACCTCAAACACAAAGCAATGTTCTTGAAGTTACCGTTTCCCAATATATTTTTTCTTCTTCTACAAAAGGCCATATTTATGATGGGTTATCTTGAAATGTTGAAGGCATACAGGGCCACAGGATATCTCATGAACCATGGACCAGGTGTCTTTTACTCTGATATAAGTTTATAAGGTTGGGTGTTCAGGTTACTTCTAAAGATGTTCAAAAAAAGCTAAGGAATCTTAAAGTCTAAGGATATCAATAAACTACAGTTTCCTTGACAGCTGATAGAAAACTCACTTGCAAGAAGAGGGTGGTCTTTATTCAAGACAAGATTTTAAAAGCCCATTTCAGAGGAGAAGCCATGCTTCCAGCACCTGCATAGAAATAGATGTGTTTTAGGTAAGACAAGAGGAAATACTTCTTGATGACTCCCAAAAAATGAAGGAATGAACTAGACAGAAGGTAGAAAAGGCTCCAAGCTCTAAAATCTAACCCTTCCTCCTTAACCCTCTTGAAGAAAACTATAAACAATGAAAAATACGACTCGACCAATTTCCTTCCTACTTCTTTCCCACTCCTCCTACCTACCCCCCTTCCTTCTTTCCCTTGTCTATTGCTCTGTTTGTAAAAAGTGCAGAGAGACTGGTCTTTAAATCCAGAGTAACCTAAAACCAAAAGAGTGTGTGAAAGTAAGAATGCAAAGGCAAAAAGATACACATGTTATTTCATCTTTGCTTAGATCTAGCCACTACTTCAAAGTTCAAGTTAGAGTACAGGGGGAAGATATGTGCAAAAGAACTGCTAAAGATTAGGCTGGAGTTTTGATGTTCATTGTCTCTTCATAAAACTCCACTCACCAAACATACAGTTCAACAACTGAAGACATTTTATCCATAAATTTCAAGATTCCTGAAATGAAAATATATTTCTGGGGTGGAAAATTAACTTCTGAGGTGAAAATACTTTTCACATGCAAAAACCTAGTTTTAGAATGTAGTTTTTTAGGGAAACATGTATGTCTTGAAAGATGGTTGGTTTTAACTAAGACTATCACAATTGAAACATGGTTATAACTGGTTATAATCAGTTGCAGTAAAATTACTTTATATATGTCCAATAAAGGATTGAATTACCAGCAAAACTACATGCTATACATAATATGACATCTTTGAAACTTATTTCTTCATTAATCTAGGGGGACTGATCACATCAAATATATATCATATTATTAGAGAAGTAGTACATGCTAGAGTGTAAATCTGTGATAAAACACAATTCAGGTAATATAGGGTTAAATATATATTAGAACTGAGAAAGGCTTTATGTCACAACAGTAGATTCGAATTAAACATTGAAGAAGATTGAAAGCTATCAGCAAAGTTAAACTTCATAAAGGCAAGTTAATTAAATTCCCAGGATTGTAAAGATGAGGGCAGTAAGGGAAGAAAGGGATATTAACATTCTTTCACTGAGGATCACATTTGGATGAGAACTCACATGTCTGAATACAGTAACTGTATTTAACATTCACTTAACAAATGGGGAAAATTGCAAATGGGTACATAAAAGCCTAGCAACTATCCAGGGAGATAGAAAAGAGAATAAGAAGTATATTCTCTGATACACTTAGGCTCACGAGCAAGGAGCTAAACTGCAGTGGTACACTGAGAAATTGGAAAACATTTTAAAATGAAAATGTAGTCTCCTTAGTTTGAAATTTTTGCCCGAGTGGGTAGATTGGTTAGTCTGGACCCTTTGGAGACTTCTAAGCATTCCGAAATGCCTTCAATGGGTTTAGAATGCCAAGAATGTGCACAAATTTGGTATTTAAAATTCTAGACTTGCATTTGCTAATCCAATTAAGTCTAGCTTTGCCAGACACAGGGGCTGATCTCCACTTCGAATCATGTAGCTAAAACAGAAAAACTCAAAAAAATCTGTTTGAAGAGAAACCTATTTTAAGGCCTAAAATGACTATAAATAATTAAGGTCACTAACATTTCTTTGAAATTTATTATTGCTACAACCTTCAAAATCCTCCCAAAAACATTACATAAAGTGGACAAAATAGGTAGGTATCAGTGTTGCAAATGTATTTTATTTTCTGATCGTTTTTATGTTTAAACTTATATTCATGCCTTTACTCATACATTCCCATTCTTCTCAGAATCACCTACCTTAGTTAGTCCACTTAATTAAATAATCCATTTTTTTATTCAAGTCCATTTCTAGTATTTTTCTATATTTCTAATAAACTCTTTAACTCTCTGCTATGATAGTATGTATGCTTTATCATTCCAACAAGATGGTAAGTGCTCCAAAAGAAAAGACCACATTATATGGTCTTTTATATCCTCTTGATGCCTAGTTAGACCCTAACATGTGTTGATTTGATATTCATGAATTCAGTTCTTATCTTAAAGCACTTTTATATTAGCAGATGTTACTTTGCACTATTAGGGAATGTACTTTATAGTAGACTGTATATGGAAATTGGAGTTCTTTAAACAAAGGTGGAAAGATAGGCTTACGTCTTAAAATTCTGAAATCCTTAACTTCCTTTAAACATGGCATATTAATCCCTGAAAGGTCCATAAATCCATATAAAGAAATTTCTAAGAAGTATAAAGCCCACAAGAAAAATAAGTGGAAAAATTAAGAAAACAGGATATTTAAATATAACTTTGGAAGATGGAAAATAGATAATTGAGTGCTCCCTAATTTAACAGAGCAGATAAGTCAAAACTTAAGTGCCAACAGAAAGTAATGCCAAGTAAGAGCAACATAGTTTATACTGCAAAACCTAGAAAGGGTCAGAAATTAGAGGCACAAGATATCCATGAAACAGGGAATGTCCTAGAATGGGATTAGTTGAGAGTGTGAATAGATACCCTCACTTCATGCTAATTAAACAGAATGTAACAGTGTAGAAATCAAATATCAAACTTCTCAACAACAACATAAAAAGCTAGATTGGAGAGCAGGAGTCAAAGGTAGGAAACGCAGAAGACAGGAACACCATTTCTTTTATAAACTTGTACCAATATTTATCTTTTAAACTATGTATATGTATTAATTTGGAGAATAAAATTATGTTATAAAACACCAAAAACAAAGAAAAAAAGCAGAATAAAATTAAGAAACAAGCACATACATTTTTGAAATCTCCAAATATTGAACATATTACGATTTATACTTATAGTAAAATAATCCATAGGTTAAATGAGTTTTGTTAAAAGGGAGGTTTTCTTGATTTTATAGAGAATTTCCAGATTCCTGATATTTCCAGAGAAGGGACACCATGATAAAGTTCTGATCTAACACATAAACCAGATGACATTATGTCCAAATCCTCCAGTCCAATGATTTTCTTACACAGAGTCAAGCCACAATCCTTAAAACGACCATCACCATTCTGGAAAAGCTGCACCCCAACCTACCTGACCTCATGTCCAAATCTTTCCCTTTGCTCATTCTACCCTAGCCCTGTGGTCTTTCTTGTTTATTTACTGCACCAAGAACATTCTGTTGCAGAGCTTTTGCATTTGCTGATTCCTCTGTTTGGAATAGTCTTCTCTCAGATATATCTGTGGATCTCTCTTCATTTCTTTCAGATCTCCTCTGAGACAGAGGGGTCCCCTGACCACTGTATATAAACTAATACCTCCCACCTCTCACATATACATATCTCCCTTTAGTACTGTTTTGTTTTTCTTCAAAGCCCTTTTATCAGAATTTTTAAGAATGCAATGAGGGTTGAAGTTGAACAAATAGGAAAAAATGAGAGAACACTAGAAAGCAAAGGAAACAAAGTTAAAGAGGTAAGCATGTGCAAGAAATCTTAAGGGACAGTGAACAGACCTATCCAACTGATGCTGGAATTACATTTGAGAGGTGAAGATGAGAAAATTAGTAAAACAGTTGTGGTCAAGTTCTGGAGAATCTTTATGTCTTAAATAAGGAGATGCATTTGGAAGTTTTCAATCAGGATTTAATATGAAAATACTTTAGTCATATGAACTCATAGTAATAAGTAGGATAGCTTAGGGAAGAAAGAGGTTGGAAGCCTAGCAACCAGTTAGCAGGCAACTGCTCAGATAGGGGTAATGTCAAATATAACAGAAAGGATGAAAAGAATCAGGACTTCATCACCCAGTGTAAAAAAGGAAAAAAGAAAATGGATTGATCAAAGGATTATAAAGTTTAAACTTTGGATATATTAAGAAAGTAATGATGCCAAAGACTGGAATAAGTATGTCAAAAGACAGAGTCATATTTGATAAGTAAGTTTAAAGTGTGATTCTGATGCTAATTGTATTTTGGGATGACATTGAGGTTTTAAAGAGGGAATTATTTGCTGGAAAATATAAATACAGAAAAAAATCAGGGCTATAAATACAGATAGGGAAATTTATCTGTTTAGAAATGATAATTATAGTGAGAGAAGACTTCTGGGAAAGACTGTAAAGAGAGGAGAATACTTCAGATTTCACCTTGGGAAATGTCACCATGGGAAATGGGGGGCAGAAAGAAGAGTCAAGAAGGCAGAGAAGAAATTGTTGGAGAAGTGGATGAAAAAACTGGCTATTATAATGGCATGGAAGCTAGAAAAAAAGGAAAATTTCTTAAAGAAAGTGATGCTGTGTGGTTTTAAATGCTGTATAAAAATCAAAGGGAATAAATGAAAAAGTCTTTGAGGTAATCAAGGTTTTAGATCCTGAAAAAAACAGAAACAAAAACAAAAATGAGTTCAGCAGACCCTTTAACATTGTCTGAGACTTAATTTCTCAAGTTTCCACAATAACATATTACTCTTCAACTCTAAAAAATGGTGATTTTAATGTTGACTTGATAGAGTTGTTATAAGAATTAAATAAGTTACCATACAAAAATATAAATAGCGGGTGCCTGGGTGGCTTAGTCAGTTAAGCATCTGATTCTTGATTTTGGCTCTGGTCAAGATCTCATTGTTCATGAGTTCAAGCCCCATGTCAGGCTCTGCGCTGACAGCAGAGAACCTACTTTCTATCCCCCTCTCTTTGCCCCTCCCCTGCTTGTGCATCCTCTCTCTCTCTCTCTCTCTCTCTCTCTCTCTCTCTCTCAAAATAAATAAACTTTAAAAAATTATAAAATACAATACAATACAATACAATACAATACAATACAATAAAATAAAATATAAATGGCAAATCTGTGTTGAGATCAGACTCTGGACAAGCGGATAGACACAGTCATTAGATAAATGTTCTGATTATCTACTGTTGTGTAATGAACCATTCAAAACTCAGCAGCCTACAGGAAACATAAATGTTTCATTATTATTCTCTCTCATGAGTCCGGGAGTTAATTGGGCTCAGCTAGACAGTTTGTGCTCAGGTTATCTTATGTGGTTACAGTCATACAATGGCTGGGGACTGGAGTCATCACATAAGCTGGTAATCATATAATCTGAGACCTCAGCTGGGATATTGGCCAGAACACCTATACGTAGACTCTCCATATGGCCTGGGGTTTCTCATAGCATGGCTCCAAAAGAGAGCATCCCAAGAGGAAAAGAGATAGATCATCTTATAAGATCTGGCCTTGGATATAATGTGGTATCATTTCTGCCATATTCTGTTTGTTAAAGGCAAATCATTAAGCTTAGCCCTTATTCATGGGAAGACTAGCAAAGAATTTGTGGATGTGTTTAAAGCTCCCACAGTAAATGACTTTCTCTTAAATACAGCCCTGCATGTTTAATGTAAATTCATGCCTCAGTAGAATTATCTACTCTTACAAAGACCTTGAGGGAATTCTTATCGATATCTAAATCTGTGAATATTAAATCTATATATTCTAAATGCTTACTATATTTAAAAATATAATACTAAGAAGTTGTTGAAGCTCCTTTCTGTTGCCTCCCCTTAGAGGTGGCAGTGTGACCATGAGACATGGAGGTGGCAGCATGCTCAAGGGCCAAAGAGGTGATAGAAAAACTGAAACTGAAGTAGCAGCAGTGAGGCTGGGGTCTTGAGGACATGGCTGGTATGGTTGGAAGAGTGGTTAAATACACGTGAAAATGAACATGTCAGTAAATATTTTGAGTCGAGAGAAGGGATTTACATATATAGAAAGGTACGGTGTTTGAAAATTCTTAGGTCAGTGTGTTAGATGCTGGATGGGAATTGAGAGTATTGGTATGTTGGTGGAAACTCATTTTTTAAAACACACACACACATATACACATATACACATACATAGGTAGATTTAAAAGCACATCATATGTGTATGTATGTATATACAAGATATTTTTCCCAGCTCTCTCTGCTGAGTGGATCTAGCAACAATACTACCCCAGTAACAATGAGCACATTAAATACCAAGATCTTCAATTCTAAAAACACCATCTTTTGCTAAGAGAAGTCAGGCCTTCTTAGAGAAACAGCTAAATTTCAGTGCTGGGGAAAGAAAGTATAAAGTGGGCCTGGAATAGTTATTCCAGAAAAAAAAGTCCCTAAAAGAAAAATGCAAGCATGTCAAGTGACACAGATATCATTTGAAAGTGGCTGTCATAAACCAAATATGAGAAAATTTCAGCACCAAAGTAATGAGTGTGAGATATATAAGACCCACTGAAAAAACAAGAATATATGCATTTATGCTGGTATAAATGAATGAGTGAGAAGGAAGGAGCACAATGGTTAATTTTATGTGTCAACTCGACTGGGCCACAGGGCACTTAGATTTTGGGTGCATCTGTGAGGGTGTTTCTGGATGAAATTAATATTTGAATTGGTAGACTGAGGACGGCAGATTGTTCTACCTAATGTGGATGGGCCTCATCCAATCCACTGGAGGCCTGACTGAAAAACCAAAAGGACTTGGACTAGACTTAGACCATTAGCAATTCTGATTCTCAGGCCTTTAGATTCAGGCTGGAATTATACTATAAGCTCTCCTGAGTCTCCAAGCTTACCAAATGCAGACCGTGGGACTTCTCAGCCTCTGTAACAACATAAGACAATTCCCATGATCTGTGTGTATGTGTGTGTGTGTGTGTGTGTGTGTGTGTGTGTGTGTGTGTCTTGCATCCTATTGGTTCTGTTTCTCTGGAGAACACAGACTAGAACTAAAATTAAAAAAAAATTTAATGTTTATTCTTATTTTTGAGAGAGAGAGAGACTCAGAAAGCATAAGCTGGAGAGGGGCAGAGAAAGAGGGAGACAGAGGATCTAAAGTAGGCTCTGTGCTGAGAGCAGAGACCCCAATGCAGGGCTCAAACTCATGAACCATGAGATCATGACCTAAGCCGAAGTCGGATGCTCAACCTACTGAGCCACCCAGGCATCCCAGACTAGAACAAAATTTTAAGGGCAATTTTTTCTGGATTGGTTCTAGGCTTTCCAGAATTGCATCTCTAACCTGATTAAATTTAGAGACACTAATGACTCTATTTCCAGAAGTAAAGATGGCACCGATAGTCCATGATACAATCTGGCAACACAGATATACAAATTATCTCTATTGGATACTTCAATCAACCATTTATAAGAAGCAAGGAGATGGGGCACCTGGGTGGTTCAGTAAGTTGAATGACAGACTTCAGCTCAGGTCATGATCTCATAGTCTGTGAGTTCAAGCCCTGAATCAGGCTCTGTGCTAATAGCACAGAGCCTGGAGCCTGCTTCAGATTCTGTGTCTCCCTTCTGCCCCTCCCTCGCTTGTGCTCTCTCTCTCTCTCTCAAAAATAAATAAACATTTAAAAAAAAGCAAGGAGTTGGGAGACTGTGCATATGATACTTTTGAACATTTTTGGAAAACTAACAAATATATTGAGATTACTGTTGCTCCTAATTAGCTGGACAAATAGTGAAAGAAAAGGATGAACTCAGAAATTGGAATTCACAGCTCAAGCATAAAAACCTGAAAGCTTCTATGGGTGCCCTGAAAGATATCCCTATCTCCTATAGTTTCAGGACTGAGATCGCTGAAAATTAAAGACAAAATCTCATCCTGGGTCTGGCTAAATTATAGTACAATTCAGTACAATTTGAACTCCAACTCTCACAGGGTGTTTACTGTTAAAGTGAGGAAACCTGATGGAGAAATAATGGGTTCCTGTAAGTTGGAATAAAGCTATGTGGGAAGATTCTGTTGAAGCTAGTGACATTGAGCCCCTAAAGTCTGATGAGTCTTCTTTGGCAGTGAAAGCGGCCTCTCTATCCCATTAAGTAGAAGCAGCCTCCTTACTCCCAGTGGAAATAGTCTCACCACACTCAATAGAAATGGCCTCCCCATCCCAGTAGCAGTGGCTTCCCCACTCCCAAGTGGTAGCAGCAGCCTCTCCACTCACTGCATCCTGCCCTATTCTGAGAGGATTAACCCTGCATTGCCTAAGGAAACTGTAATGGCCTTCTCTGATGTACTTGTCATACAAGCAATGCTGATTCTCCTCATGACCCACTCCCACAAACCCTCTTTTCTTTAGTTTTTAAAAAACTTTTTTTCAGAGAGAGAGAGAGAGAGAGAGAGAGAGAGAGAGAGAGAGATAGCATGAGTGGGGGAAGGGCAAAGAGAGAGGGAGACACAGAATTCAAAGCAAGCTCTAGGCTCTGACCTGTCAGCACAAGCCCGACGTGGGGCTTGAATTCACGAGGTGCGAGATCATGACCTGAGCCAAAGTCAGATACTTAACTGACTGAGCCACTCAGAGGCCCCACCCTCTTTGGTTTTTGACCTATAACTAGACTCCTTGCAGCAGACCCCTAAAGGTGAGGTATGAGGTATAACTCATAAGGAAGTGTACTACATTCCAAAAGAACTACTTAAGTTTCCTAATTTATACAGACAGAAATCTGTGGAATATTTGTGTAAAACAATATTGAGGGTGTGAAAAGAGCATAAATTTGGGTCAGGCTGAATTTACTTAAGTAATTTCACTAAGCAGAGGTTCTGCATTTAATGCTGTACCTTGGGGAGTGAAGAAGGACCCTCATAGTTTGGTTGGTTGGCTGAAACATGGACTAAAAGGCGGCCAGCCTATGGTGAATAAATTGGAAATGTCAGACCTGCCTTGGTTTAATGGAAAGGGATTAAAGGCTTAGAAATATTGGAATGTTGGAGTAAATTTGTCATTTAAGACCTACTCACTCACAATGGAAGGGTTTAAAAGGCATGCCTTTCACCACTACTGTGAGAAATAAATTGGTAAGAAGAATCCTGGCATCCTTGAAGAACTCTATGACAGCTCTTCTCTATAGGTCAGACCTTACAGTGGTAACTGTTGTCACTGAATTGGGAAACCTAAATGCAGTGGGAGTAACTGGGTTACAGGGAGGCAGGGGCCAAGTGGTAGCACTCAATCGCCAAAGGCAAGGGTGACATGGTTATGGTAATACATGACAGAATCAAAGCAGCAATTAGAACAGTCTGACTCATGTAAACCAATGGCATTTTGTATCTGATTGTGGTGTTCCTAAAAGTGGAAGAGATATGAAAATGACTAAATTCTTACTTGATTGTATAAACAGAAAAATTCTAGGTCAAGTGAACAAAAGTTTAACCTGAACAAAAACAAAGAGTCACAGTCCCTCAATCAATTCCCAGACTCAAACCAGTTAACCACCCAAAGCCCCTTGAATGAAGAGGAGGCCTGATAAAAATTTATACCATTAACAGTTCTCCCATCCCTTTCCAAAGGGACCTATAACTTTTATCAGGATAAATCCCTGGGAAAAGTAAATAATCAAACCTTTCTGGGACTACTAGACATTGGCTCTGAACTGATATGAATTCCAGGAAACCTAAATGTCATTGTAGTTCACTAGTCAAACCAAACCATGTAGATACTAAGTGATCAGTGAAATATTAGCTCAGGTCCAAATCTGAGTGTGCCCAGTGGGTCCCCAAACCCATCCTGTGGTCAACTCTTCAGGTTCTAGAACACATAATTGGAATAGACACACTGTGTGCTCCACTAGCAGGATTCCCACAGTAGTTCTCTGACCTGTGGAGTTAGAGCTTTTATGGTAGGAAAGACTAAGGGAAGTCTCTAGAACTGACTCTAACTAGGAAAATAGTAAACCAAAAATACCACATTGCTTGAGGGACTGCAGAAATTAGTGCCACCATCAATACCTTAAAAGATGTAGAGGTGGTGATTCCCACCACATCCTTATTCAGCTCATCTGTCTGGTCTACATAGAAGAAGGATGGATCTTGGAGAAGGACCATGGATTATCATAATTTTAGCCAGGTGATGATTCCAATTGCAGCTGTTGTATCAGATGTGGTTTCATTGCTTGAGCAAATTAACATATCCTTTTACTTGGCATATGAATGCTTTTTTTTCTCCATACAAGTCAATAAGGACCACCAGAAGAAGTTTGCTTTCAGCTGGCAAGGACAGCAATACACCTTCACTGTCTTACCTAAGGGGATTATCAACTCTCCAGCCCTGTGTCATAATTCAATTTGCAGAGATCTTGATTGCCTTTCCCTTCCACAAGATTATCACACTGGTTTGTTACACTGATGACCTTAGGCTGACTGGATCTAGTCAGCAAGAAGTAGCAGCTGCTTTAGATTTATTGGTAAGACATTTGCATAACAGAGAGAAGGAAATAAATCCAACAATAATTCAGGGGTTCTACCTCAGTGAGATTTCTAAGAATCTAATGGTAAAGGACATGTCAAGATATCCTTTCTAAATTGAAGGATGAGTTGTTGCACCTAGCCCCTCCTACAACCCAAAAAGAGGCACAACACCTATTGTGCCTCTTTGGATTTTGGAAGCAACATGTTCCTCATTTGAGTGTATTACTTCAGCCCATTTACTGAGTGAACCAAAAAGCTGCTAATTTTGATGTTGACTGTGATTAGTAGAGAAAGCTCTATAACAGGTCAGGCTGCAATGCCAGATACTCTGCCACTTGAGCCCATGATCCTGCAAATCCAATGGTGCTTGAGGTGTCAGTGACAGATACAGATACTGTTTGGAGCCTTTGGTAGGTCCGTATAGGTGAAATACACTATAGGCCCTTAGAATTTTGGAGCAAAGTCCTACCATTCTCCACAGAAAACTACTATCCTTTTGAGAAAGTAGTAGAGACTGAATGCCTAGTCATGTGGGCCATCAAATTACTATGCAACCTGGGTTATGAATTTGGTGTTATCTGAATCACCAAGACATAAATTTGAGCATACACAGAAGCATTACATCATCAAATGGAAGTACTATATATGTGACATGGCTCAAGGAGGCCTTGAAGGCACAAATAAGTTAAATGAATAAGTGGCTCAAATGTTCATGCTCCCATTCCTGCTACACTGACTTCACTAACCCAACCTGTACCTATGACCTCATTCAATCCTTACATTCAATTAACAGAAGAGAAGACTTGGGCCTGGTTTGCAGATGATTCTGCATGACATACAGGTACCATCAGAAAGTGAACAGCTGTAGCATTATAGTCCATTTCTGGGATATTGCCTGAAGGATAGTGGTGAAATGAAATCTTCCCAGGGGGCAGAACTTTGAGCAGTGCACTTGGTTGTTCACTCTGCTTGGAAAGAGAAATGGTTAGGTATGTAATTATATACTGATTCATGGGCTGTAGGCAATGATTTGACTGGAAGGCCAGGGACTTGGCAAGAACATGGTTACAAAATTGGTAACAAATTTAGGGAAGATATATGTGGAAAGACCCTCTGAATAGGGAAAAAAAACATGAAGATATATTTATGTCCCATGTGAATGCTCACCTAAGAGTGACCATAGCTGAGGAGGATTTTTAGCAATGAAGTGCATAGGATGACTCATTCCATGGCTACCAGTCAGCCTCTTTCCCCACCTACTCCTGTCATCACTCTATGTAGGCTCAAGAGCAAAGTGGCCATGGTGGTAGGGATGGAGGTTATGCACGGACTTAGCAACATGGACTTCCACTTACCAAGGTCAACCTCACCATAGCCACAGCTGAGTGTCCAATCTGGCAGCATCAACAACCAACACCAAGTTTCCCCTATGGCACTATTCCCTGGAGTAATCAGCCAGCTACTAGGTGGCAGTTGATTACACTGGACCACTTTCATCATGAAAAGGGAGCATTTTGTTCTTATGTGAATTGACATTCACTCTGGATATGGATTTGCCTTCCTTGTATGCAATGATTCTGCCAAAACTACCACCTGTGGACTTACAGAATGCCTTATTTGCCATCATGGTATTCCACATAGCAAGCTTCTGATCAAAGAACTCACTTCAAAGCAAAATAAGTGTGGCAATAGGCCCATGTTCATGGAATTCATTGTCCTTACCATCTTTCTCACTATTCTGAACAGCTGTTTTGATAGAATGGTGAAATGGCTTTGAAGACTCAGTTACAACACCAGACAATACTTGCAGGGCTGGGGCAAGGTTCTCCAGAAGTTCTCCAGAAGTCTCACCTCAAGTGACCTACTACCAAAATTTTTGCTTCTTCTTCCCATGATATTATCCTTTGCTAGCCTAGAGGTCATAGTTACAAAGGGAGAGATGCTTCTACCAAGGGACACAATAATGATTCCACTGAACTGGAAGTGAAGACTATCATCTAGCCCCTTTGGGTTTTCGCATGCCTGTGAATCAACAGGTAAAGAATAGGCAGTCACTGTGCTGTCTGGGGTGACTAATCCTGATTACCAAAGAAAAATTGGACTGTTAATACACAATGGAGATAAGCAAGAGTATGTTTGCAGTAATGCAAGATACATCAGGGCATTTCTAAGTATTACCATTACCTGTGATTAAGGTCACTGGAAAACTACAACCCAATGCAGGGAGGACTTACTAATAAACTTGACTCTTTGGGATGAAGGTTTGAGTCACTCCATCAGGTAGTGAACCATAACCAGTTGAGGTGCTTGTTGATAGCAAAGGTAATACAAACTGCATAGGAAAATAAGTTAGTTGTAAATATCAACCACAACCACGTGAACAGTTATAGAAATGAGGACTTGTCATGAGTTTTTCCTTATGTTGTTATGAATATGTTTGTATATAAAATCTTTCTTTTCTTCCTTCTCTTAGGCCCTCAGAAGATTTATTGGGTTTATATCATAGCAATTAAGTATTGTTAACTTTGCATAGCAATACTTTGTTAAGTATTGTATTTAAATTAATAGTTATCAAGGAGAAGAGTTAACATCACTCAAGGACTTTACCTCCTCTTCTGGGTAAGGGGTTAGTGTGGTTTTGGCTGTATGCAGGACAGGTGTATTATGTTAGCTGGAATTTTATTGTCTTTATTTGGGGATTCAATATGGTTTAAGATGTTCATGGGTTCAAAGATGACAAGGGTTGAACTTACAATGGTTAATTTTATATGTCAACTTGACTTGGCCATGGTGTACCCAGATATTTGGTTAAACATTATTCTGGGTGTGTCTGTGAGGGTGTTACTGGATGAGATGAACATGTGAATAAGCAGAATGAGTAAAGCAAATTGCCCTCCCTAATGTGGATTGGCTTTTTCCAATTTGTTATTCTAACTAGAATAAAAACGGCAGAATAGAGAAGGTTCACTTTCTCTGCCTGTCTTTGAGCTGGGACATTGGTCTTCTCCTGATTTTGGATTCAGACTTAGACTATACACTATACTATTGGCTCTTCTGGCTATAAGGACTTAGAAATCAGTCTGGAACTTATACCATTGGCTCTTCTGGGTATCCAACTTGCTGACTGCAGATCATCAGGCAGATTCTCAGCCTTCATAACCAACCACATGAGTCAATTCCTCAGCCTTCATAACCACATGAGCCTCTTTACATATATTTGCTCTTGTCTTAATCAGTTTGGGCTGATATAACAGAATACTGGAGGTTAGGAATCTGAGATAAGGATGCCTGCATGGCTGGGTTCATGCTTAGGGATTCTTCCTGGTAATGTCCTCACATGACCTTCCTTGGTATGTACAGAGAGAGAAAGAGAGAGAGATCCCATGTACCCTTCTCTTTTTATAAGGGCAATAATAACATCATGAAGGCCCTACCCTTATGACCTAATGTAACTGTAATTACTTCCATAAGGTACCAACTCCAAATACTATCACACTGAGGATTAGGGTTCCAAGATATGAATTTTGGGGGGAAACAAATATTCAGTTTACAGAAGCTTTGTTTCTCTGAAGAAGCCAGACTAATACAAAGGGATACCTTATTTTGGGTGTCAAATAATAAAGATAGATTTGGCAACACGGTGGTGGTTTATTCAGAAGAGATTCTTGAATGGATACTAAGGCTTCTAGATGAAGCTTTGCTGTAGTAAAGATATTAGCATAAACTTAGAATACCTCCTCCTACCCCAAATACTTGGGGTATTACCAACAAGGGAAATAGTGACTTTACAGTGGAGCAAACTGGCAGACAATAACTTGTCTGGTGATCAGGTTAGCCTCACTTGTAGAGGGATGGGTAGATACTGTGCACACCCTTAATGTCACACATTGCGAAGAGCACAGCATCAGTTCTGTAATATTTCTGCCAAGAAAGCAGGACTTGACACTGGTCCCAAGGAAACATCAGATGGACCCAGGTTGAGCAATACCCTTCAAAATGAAAGTCCTTACTATTTTAAAAGTCAAGATCGGGGCGCCTGGGTGGCGCAGTCGGTTAAGCGTCCGACTTCAGCCAGGTCACGATCTCGCGGTCCGTGAGTTCGAGCCCCGCGTCAGGCTCTGGGCTGATGGCTCAGAGCCTGGAGCCTGTTTCCGATTCTGTGTCCCCCTCTCTCTCTGCCCCTCCCCCGTTCATGCTCTGTCTCTCTCTGTCCCAAGAAAAATAAATAAACGTTGAAAAAAAAATTTTAAAAAAATAAAATAAAAAAAAAATAAAAGTCAAGATCATTAAAACCATAGAAACACTGGACCAGAAAGGAACAAGAGATACAATTGGTACAGTTGGCAAAATCCAAATAGAGTCTGTAGGTTGGATGACAGTGTTGTATGACTACTGATTTCTTTGGATGTTGGCATTTAGTTATGTAGGAGAGTATTCTTGTTTTTTGAAAAATACACACTGGAGGATGAGAGAGAGAGAGAGAGAGAGAGAGAGAACAAATGTGGTAGAATGTTAACATTTGGAGAACTTGGATGAGGGAAATATAGAAGTTTTTTTATTTTTGTAATTTTTCTCCCAGTTTGAAATTGTTTCAAAACAAATAACATAAAAAGAGGTTCTTAGAAATGTGTATCTTCCACCAAAGTTTCCTGATCCACTACCAAATTAATCTACATCCTCATTTATTTTTATTCCTTTCTCCTTATTCCACCACCAAATCATCCATGCTTTCCCCCACAATTTCCATTTATTTCTTTCAAGAAAATCCTGAGATTCATTAAACCAGACACAGAATAAATGATGCAGCCTGATCCTTGGTGAACTGTCTTTATGCATACCCTCCCTTTGTCCTTTTCTTAACTTTGAGAGTAGTGCCTGAATCTGAGTTCAGACTGCAATACATCTGCATCCAATTTCTCATTTTCAACAATTACATAGGCCAGAGTCAGTATACGCAGTTAATTCAGGGAACTCCCAAATACTGGGGGCTGAAGTATGACCAAGAATATCTATAAGCACACTAAGCAAAAAATCATTCCAGCATAAGAACATGCCACTGACTCAAGGAACCTAGCTTTAAAAAGTAAGAAGCTAAAATATGGAAAAATATCACATTCTTCTCAGATGCCCCTAAGTCTAAGACTGGTGATGTCCAGTGGCATTTGCTGTGACCACAAAAAATGTTCCTTCCTTCCAGAAATGCACATTCATTTGATCCTTATGAAACTGCAACTCTCCAATCCAAATCAGAACCCAGACCGTGGGCTTAGGAGACTGTTTTGATAACAACCAAAAAATTCAGAATGTTTTACAGACACCATACTGGGAAGGATCCAGTAAAGGAAATAACTTTACTCAACAGAAGATCCCCCAGGAGGACCCATATTATGATTTAGTCAATACCAATCAAGAAGGTGGGTGGTAACAAGTGAGGTTCTTCATCCAGGAGCCAATTGTGCACAGAGGTAAAGAAAATAGTTAAAACAGATTAGAAACTAAACAAATTCACAATTATATTTTGTCACTGGATCATATTCTACCTAAGGCCGCACCAAATATTTTTAATTCCTAGTACTAAAAAAAAAGTAAGAAAGTAAAAGAAAGAGACATTGGCATAGAATATAAAGCATTCTTTCTCTAAGCAAATGGTGCACATTTTCTTCATATTTTCTCTAACATTTTTACAATTGGGAAAACACCCCAGCAGGCTACAAATATTTATGTATAGTCTAACCTCTTCGAGTGTTTTCCAATTACCAGGCCTGATGCTTCATAGCACATGATGAGCTGGTGGTGATTGTTTGATGGGCCTTTTCCAAAACTAAGTATCAAACCTCCCTGAGAGTTTAGAGTTGAATGTGCATGTGTTTCTACCATCCTAACAGCATATTGTCACAAGACAGAAAAAAAAAATTTAAATCAAAAAAGAAAAATGTTATATCTACATTTTAGCTTATTAGTTGGTAAAGATGGGACTATATGGCATTTGGCTTTTAAGGTCTTTTAGATACTTGTGTCTCATTCATTAAGGTACTGGATTCGCTGTCTGTATAGGCCATAGGAAAAAGACTGTAATGATTTCAATCTCAGAAGCAGCATCTCCTATAAACCAGTTACAACATCAGGTGGCAAGACACGTCACATGGCAAGACGCACACCAAACCTATTTCACCCAGAAGCATTCATAAAAACAGCAGCATCCCATTTCTTTCTATGTGTAGTGCAATTCTGAGTCATTATAACCAAAAGTATGGAGTAAATAATAGGGTGTGAGGGGAGAAAAGATATGAAATAAAAGTTGAATATCCTCTTAAGTCATCATGGAGATTAAATGACTGATGGAAGTTTCTAGTTTTTACTGGCCTTAGGTCAGCATATGTACCTCTTGCTTATCATTCTTGGTTAGAGTGGGAGCATCTTCCATTCCTGCTGAAAGAAATCTGGATCACCAAGAAGAGTACTATAATAGTAATCATGATGCTGGCACAGTCGTTAGGATAGATTATACTATCTGGCAGAAACTACAATATCAGGCAGAAAAACAGGAGCATATTGCTAGCTCCCTGCAGCTTTCTAGAAAGACTAGGCATTTGTGGAAAAGTTATGTTTACTTGGAGAAGCTCATTTTTCTATGGCCAGGGGAAAGATCAAAAAAGTTTAGTTTGGGAATCTTGGTCAGCTAGCCTAACCTAGTTAGCTTCACTCCCCTCCTACCACACCAGCCACTCATGATGAAGTACTGTAGTAAAGTCATAAATGTCACACACTACACAGATTCTTCAGGGGAACCTGGATCAACATGTAAAATAGATCCTATATTGAGAACACCACCATAGGAATACACAGTAGACTGCCCACAATCTCTATGAAGCTGTCCTCAAGGAGGACCAGAACTTATACTGTCTCTTAAAGGTTATGTAGCATTTAAATAGAAGGATAGAATAAATACCATCTCTAAATGGTGAGAAAGTAAAAAGTTTGGGCAATGGGGCTGTTTGATCAGAGCAGGGAATCCTGTAGGTAAGTAGTAAAAAGAAAGCAAGAAAAGCATTATAAAGGATGTTGAATACAAGTTTAAGAGTCTGAACCTTATCCTTTGCTGTTGTCACTAAAGGAGGTACTTCATCAGCAATTGAGGAAAACCACATATGGTGACGAATTTACCAATGCTGTATGAGTGATAACTTTGGGCTACCTTTTCATGTGATATAAACAGCACTAGCTCTTCTAATAGTGACAGAATCCTGTTATGTTTTCCACAACTGGATGTTGATAGAGCTGCCAGTTGTGGTAAGGTCTTTTGGGCCTTTTGAGCCCTTAAGATGGTAATCTCTGAGCAGGTATTCCAGACACTTGGAATAAAACCAAAGCAGTCATAAACAGAATCAATCCAAATTGCAAAGCACCTTTTCCTCCAAAATGCTAAAAATTAATACTTTAAACATTAAAAGAGAGCCTGGCTCTTCACAAGTCCATGCCAAAATTCACTTAAACTGTTTGCTTAAGAGTGATAAAATCCCTGAAAATGTGCATCTGTAAACTCTATCACTCTCATTATGGCTTACACAGGTTAGTATCATAGATCCAGGAAGTGGCCAAAGACAGGGTATTTCCAACTCATAAGTAGAAGCATAAAGGCTGCCTGCAGCAAGGGCTGCTCTCAAGGTCTATAGCACTGACCTAGCTGGGGAATGCATACTGATAACCCTTGGCTAGCATCTCTGAACCAAAGAAATGAACCCCTATATTTGATTCTGGCTTTCCACATGGTCTTGGCAAATTTATTTTAAGTAAATCACTTTTTTTAAAGTCAGTATTATACAATACCTTCCATATTTCTGTAATGCCTAACAAACCAAGTTCAGACATATTAATCAGCTGTTTGAGGTCTGAGGTCTTTCCTGAGTACTTATTGCCACGATTTTCTTTCATTCCACTTCTCTCTTCTACACAAGACTGTCTTCTCTCTATCCCTACATATATTACACTCATTCCTGCCTGAATATGCTCACTAATGGTAGATCTCTTGCCTAAAATGTTCCTCTGTATAACTTATTCAATCTCCATGAAGCCATCTACATCTATATAAAGTCCTTACTGATTTCTGACTTCTAGCAGCATTTATAACTCAAAAATGTTATTCTGGGACTTAATTACGTAGTGTTACATTATTATTTAAGTTATTTTTAAAAATTAGATTATATGCCTCCAGAAGCAATGAGTTATTTTTGGTAAATTCTTTTATGTTCTCCACAATGGCTATCAACATATAAAATATTATAAGGTTCTAACCAAAGACCTATTAACTGAATTATCATGAACATACTTTGGTGATTGCTCTATGAGATCAATAATCAGAAAGGCAGCATGTTTATAGGAAATAGAATAGACTCTGGCACCATAAAGACCTCAGTTCAAATCTCAGCTGTACAACTTACTAACTGGGGAACACTGAAGTTGTTCTCTCTTTGCTTTAGTTTCTTTAGCTGTAAAATGGGGATATTTCACAGGATTATTAAGAGAATTGAATAAGTGAGCCTTGTATTCCATTGCACATAGTAAGTACTCAATAAATTTTAGTTCTTTAGTGAGTAGTCATGCAATAACTAATTATTATAATTGTAAAGTGAAGAGGCAGAGGTGTCATTTCGATAAGCTAGTTAGCCACTTTAGCAGTAACCTGTAGGGTAGAGATTTGATTAAAGAGACAATATTGTCCTCAATTTTTCACATCCAGAAGAATAAGCACACAAAATGCCAATTTATAATAGGAATAAGAACAATTTCTTAGAGAAGACAGGCTGGTTAGTCTCCATTTGCATCAACCATTATCCTCCTCCACCAGGTCCATTCTCTACCTTTCTCTTGTTGCTTTGTGCCCTAAGATGCTGATCCCTATAGACTGTATTGCCTAAATTCTCTTGCTTTATGGGTTTTTCATCCCCCCAAAAGATATACTGAAGTCCTAATCCCTTGTATCTGTGAATATGACTTTATTTGTAAATAGGGTTTTTGTACACATAATCAAGTTAAGATGAGATTAGGGTGTCCCCAATACAAAATATCTTGTGTCCTTATAAAAAAAATGCCATATGAAGAGACAGACACATAGGCACACAGAATGAATACTGTATAAAGATTAGAATTATGTTACCACAAGCCAAGGTACAAGCTAGCTGAGAGGCCCAGAACAAATTCTTCCCTAGAACTTTCACAGACCCTAATGACAACTTGATTTCAGACTTCTGATATTCAGAACTGTGAGACAATAATTTTCTGTTGTTTGCCCAGTTTATGATACTTTGTTATAACAGCCCTAGGAAATGAATACACTGTCACAGTAGAGCATACATGAAGTAGTGGGTCAGAAATTTTTCTTAATGGGAGAGGCAGTGAGCTCTAAAGCTATCACCAAAATATTTGGCTTTATTGGAAACAGTATGGGGAAATTCAAGCCTAAGGGAACTCTTGAAAACAATGGGGATTTTTATGGTAAGAAGTTAAGAGGAGGCTGATAGTTTTATAAAAGCAACAAAGTAAACATTACACCAGCTAGTTTACCAGAGAGAACTAGGAAAAGAGACAGATAAGAACCTTCTTTGGGCAGAAAAAACCTCACACTGGTCTCAAAAACTACCTTTCCCCAAATGTAATTTAATCTAACTATGGAGCAATTTATGGCCTAGAAATTCTCTTGGAAAAAAATAGAGCAATCTGCCTGAAATTAATGGAGCCAAATAGCTGAGTGTGATATCATATCATATGAAACAGACAACTTAACAATAAAGATCATGGAAAGAGATAGTCAAAGAGAACCCTCCAAAGCCACTGTCATCTCAGGGTGACTGTGCGTATGCCCAAGGCTGTACCCTCTGTGGAGTGTCATTAGAAGTTTCACACTGCAGGGTAAATAGAATTTACTGAAATAGTTTGGCCAAGTCCCTAAACAAGTAAATGAAAAAAAAACATCAACATTAAGAAGCCCAAAAGAGGATGGAGGGAAATCATGTCTGAATTGCTACAATATATTACCTAAAATGTCCACCTTCAATAAAAATTGAGACATTAAAAGAAACAGGAAAGTATGATTCATATATAGGAAAAAGCAGGCAAGAGAAATACCTATGACAGAGTCCAGATGTTAAACATAACAAAGACTTCAAGACAATCACTATAACTATTTTTGAAGAACTAAAGGAAATCATCCTCAAAGAGGTAAAGTTATAGTGAGTTATAGTGACCATGTTTTATTAAATAAAGAATTCAATAAAAGGTGTAGCTTCTACAAAAGAACCAAATAGGAAGACTAAAGTCAAAAGTACAACTATCATGAGAAATTCTTGAAAGAGACTGAAAAGTAGATTTGAACTGGGAGGTGAAAGAACTGGTGAACCTGAAGTGAGATTAATAGATATTATGCAGTCTGAAGAATAATGAAGAAAAATGAATAGAGCTTCTGATAAATATGGTACACCATTGAGCACATCAACATATGCATAATGACAGTACCAGAAAGAGAGGAGAGAGAGAATGGAGCAGAATAGTCAAGGAAATTATAGTTTAAAACTCCCCAAATTCATTGAAAAATATTAATTTAAACATCCAAGAAATTAAAAAAACTCTAAGTCAGATAAAATGAAAAAGATCCACATGCAGACACATCAAAATCAAACTATGTAAAAACAAAGAGAAAATCTTGAAGGAACACAAGAGTTAATCCACAAAAGGGAACCTCAATATGAATGACAGATGACTTCTTATCAGAAATAATGGAGGCCAGAAGGCAGTGGAAGATATATTAAATGAGAAGAAAGAAAAAAAAGTAAACCAATAATTTAACATCCAGCAAAATGATCTTTCAAATTTTAAAGCAAAATGAATACATTCCCACACAAACAACACTGACAGAATTTGATGGTAGCAGACCCCTCTCACAAAAAATACTAAAGGAAGTTCTTCATGCTGAAGGAAAGTGACCCCAGGTAGTAATTTGATTTCTTTTTTTTTTTTTTTGCAGTTTTTAATTTATTTATTTTTTAATTTACATCCAAGTTAGTTAGCATATAGTGCAACAATGATTTCAGGAGTAGATTACTTAATGCCCTCTACCCATGTAGCCTATTTCCCCTCGACAACCCCTCCAGTAACCCTCTGTTCTCCATATTTAAGAATTTCTTATGTTTCATTCCCCTCCCTGTTTTATATTAATTTTGCTTCCCTTCCATTATGTTCATCTGTTTTGTATCTTAAAGTCCTCATATGTGAAGTGATATATTTGTCTTTCTCTGACTAATTTTGCTTGGCATAATATCCTCTAGTTCAATCAACATGGTTGCAAATGGCAAGATTTCATATGGAAAAACAAAGAGTGCTGGTAAAGGTAATAATGAAGCTATAAAAAAGTACTTTTTAACTAACTTAAAAAGCAACTTTATAAATGAATATGTATATTGTTGAGCCTATAACATATAGAAATGCAACTATTGACAATAACAGCTAAAAGGATGTAGGTAGAACCAAAGTTGTATTGAAGTAAGGAAATAAAACCAGATGGTAACTTGAATTCATGGGAACAAATGGTAAACAAAGGTCAACATTTTAATTCTATAAATATGTACTTTTTCTTCTTTCTTTTCTCAGCTTCTGTAATGGACACACTTAAAGTAATAATTGTAAGAAAGCATTTTAGGATTGGTAACATATATAGGTATAATATGTACAACCATAATGGCAGCAAAAGGGGAAAAAGGACTAGAGCTATATATAAATAATGTTTCTCTACTCCACTGGAATTAGTTTCGTATAAATCTGAAGTAGATTCTGATAAGTTAAGATATATATGGCAAGCCTTAGAGAAATCACTAAAAAAGAAAAAAACTCATAGAGTAAAACATAATGAAAGGAATTAAAATGTTATACTAGAAACACTGATTTCATGCAAGAAAAGCAATAAAGGAAAAAAAAAGGACCAGGAAAAAAGAATCAGACAAAAAGCAAAAAAAAAAAAAAAAATCACTTTAGACATCTATATCAATGTTCAGGCAACTATATCAATAATAGTATTAAATATGAATAGATAAAATACTCCAATCAAAATGCATAGACTGAATAAATAAACAAGATCCTACTATATGCTGTCTATAAGAGACATCTAATTAATTCATTAATACTTTAAATTTATTTTTTTTAATTCAAGTTAGTTAACATACAGTGCAGTGTTGATTTCAAAAGTAGAACCCAGGGATTCATCACTTCCATATAACACCCAGTGCTGATCCCAACAAGTGCCCCCCTCAATGCCCATCACCCATTTAGTCCATCCCCCTACCCACCTCCCCTCCAGCGACCCCAGTTTGTACTCTCTATTTAAGAGTCTCTTTTGGTTGTCTTCCCTCTCTGTTTTTATCTAATTTTTCCTTCTCTTCCCCTATGTTCATCTTGTTTGTTTCTTAAATTCCACATATGAGTGAAATCATATATTTGTCTTTCTCTGACTGACTTATTTTGGTTATCATCATACACTCTAGTTCCATTCACATTGTTGCACATGGCAATATTTAATTCTTTTTCATCGCTGAGTCGTATCCCATTGTATACATGTATATATATATATACATTTCTTTTCTTTCTATATCTTTTATTTCTGCTCTAACATTTATTATTTCCCTTCTTCTGTTGTCTTTGTGCTTCATTTGCTGCTCCTTTTCTATCTCCTTTAGGTGTAAGGTTAGGTTGTGTATTTGGGAGCTTTCTTGCTTCTTGAGATAGGCCTGAATTGCAATGTGCTTTCTGTTTGGACTGTCTTTGCTGCATCTCAAAGATACTGTTTTCACTTTCATTTGCTTCCATGTATTTTTTAATTTCTTCTTTAATTTCCTGGTTGACCCCTTCCTCTGTTGTAGGATGTTCTTTAACCTCCATGTATTTGAGAGCTTTCCAAATGTTTTTTGTGGTTGATGTCAAGTTTCATACTGTTGTGATCTGAAAATATACATGGTATGATCTGGATCTTTTTGTACCTGTTGAGGGCTGATTTGTGACCCGGTATCTGATCTATGCTGGAGAATGTTCCATGTGCCTTGGAGAAAAATGTGTATTCTGTTGCTTAAGGATGAAATATTCTGAATATATCTGTTAAGTCCATCTAGTCCAGTATGTCATTCAAAGCCATTATTTCCTTTTTGATATTCTGCTTAGATGATCTGTCCATTGTTGTATGTGGGGTAGTAAAGTCTCCTACTATTATGGTATTATTATCAATGAGTTTCTTTTGTTTGTGATTAGTTGATATATATTTGGGTTCTCCTATATCAGGGGCATAAATATTTATAATTGTTAGCTCTATTTGATGGGTACACCCCTGAATTATGATATAATGCCCTTCTTCATCTCTTACTACAGTCTTTGTTTTAAAATCTAGTTGTCTGACATATGTTTGGCTACTCTGGCTTTCTTTTTACCTCCATTAGCATGACAAATGTTTCTCTATCCCCTGACTTCCAATCTGCCAGTGTCCTTAGGTCTAAAATGAGTCTCTTTTAGGCTGCATATAGATGGATCTTTTTTTTTTTTCTAGTCCATTCTGATACCCTAAGTCTTTTCGTCCATTTAGTCCATTTAGTCCATTTACATTTAGTCCATTTACATTCAGAGTGATTACTGAAAGATATGAATGTAATGCCATTGTGTTTTCTGTGGATTTGGTGTTCCTGGTGCTGCTGTCTGGTCCTTTGTAATCTTTGCGCCTATTTTTCTCCACTCAAAGAGTCCCCCTTAATATTTCTTGTAGGGCTGATTTAGTGGTCATGAACTACTTTAGTTTTTGTTTGTCTGGGAAAGTCTTTATCTTTCCTTCTATTCTGAATGACAACCTTGCTGGATAAAGTATTCTTGGCTGCCTATTTTTCCTGTTCAGCACATTGAATATTTCCTGCCACTTCCTTCTGGCCTGCCAAGTTTCAGTGGACAGATCTTCTACTAACATCATGGGTTTAACCTTGTAGGTTAAGGACCTTTTTGTCCCTAGATGCTATCAGAACGCTCTCTTTATCCTTGTATTTTGCCAGTTTCACTATGGTATATCATGGTGTTGACCTGTTATTGTTGATTTTGAAGGGAGTTCTCTGTGCCTCTTGGATGCCTGTTTCCTTTCTCAGATTGGGGAAGTTCTCAGCTATAATTTGTTCAAATAATCCTTCTGCCCCTTTTTTATCACTTTTCTTCTCAGACTCCTATGGTTCAAATATTATTTTGTTTCATGAAATCACTTAGTTCTCCAAGCTTGCCTTCATTATTTAGTAACTTCCTTTCCCTCTTTTTTCCAGCTTCCTTATTTTCCATAATTTTATCTTCTATCTCACCTATTCTCTCCTCTGCTTCTTCAATCCTATCACTATATCTACTTTATTTTGCATCTCAGTTATAGCATTTTTTTCATTCATCCCGACTAGTTTTTAGGTCTTTGATCCCTACAGAAAGGGTTTTTCTGGTGTCTCCTATGCTTTTTTTTTTTTCAAGTCCAGCTAGTGGTCTTATGACTGTTGTTCTAAATTCTTGTTCAGATATGTTGGTTATACGTATTTTGAGCAGGTCTGTGGCTGTGATTTCTTCTTGACCTTTCTTTTGGGGAGAATTCCTCCCTCTTGTCATTTTAGCTAAGTTTCTGTCTTTTGCATGTTTTAAAAGCTTGTTACATTTCCTGCATCTGACAGCACTACTATATTAAAAAGGAGTCATACATTGCCCAGGGCCTGGCATTCCAGGAGGTGTTTCTGGTGTATGTTGTGTGCACTCTGCTGTTGTGTTCTGGCTGTTCTTTCCCACTGGTCAGGCCTCTGCAGAGCTCCTCCCTGACTGCAGCGTTGAAGTGTTTGGACCTTTAACTAGGTGTGCTTTATTAATTCATTTGTTGAAGTAATCCTGGAAAAAAAGGGGGGGGGTGCTGATCCCATAAAAAGAGAAAAAGGAACAGAAACAAAAAAAAAAAACCACACAGAATCAAGGCTGATTCCAAGAGGAAAAAAACGAGGGGAAAAAAGAAAAAGCAGAAGAAAAGAGAAAAGAAGGAAAATGAAAACAACAATAAAAAAGCCTGATCAAAGAAAAAAAATGAAGATAACAGGAAATGACAAAAAAAAAAATCAGAAACTATGAGCCTGATTCCAAAAGAAAAAAAAGGAGGTTAAAAAAAAAAAGAGTTTTCTATTGGTGTCTGGGGGCTGGGGGCTGTGCTGGTCTGGAGGAGAGGCTAGCCGCATTGGCTAAGTGTCAGTCTTGCCCCAGTAAAGAAGCAATTGCTAGGCACGGAGGGGCAGGTTTGGTGTAAGTGGGTCTTGCCTCCGCTGGGGGTCATTGTGTTACTCTCTGAAGTCCTACCATGTTGGAGGGAAAATGTTGACACCCCAATCTCTTGTCCTCAGACTAGTGATCTCAACACCAACTGTTGACAGGTTAGCGAGGGAAGCCAGCTCAACTTGCGCCACAACTCTCTTGTGGCTTGTTATTATTATTATTTTTTTTTTTGGTGTATGGCTGGGATTCAAAACTCAAAGTCTTAAAGGGTCAGCAAGGGACAGATCTGCTCCCCTCTTCCGGAGTAAAGTTTCTCCACCTTGCTGATGAAAGACTTTTGGCTGGCACCTGCAGGGTCTTTTGTCCTTGGGGAGGCAATAAACCCTCTTCCAAAAGTCCTCCAGGAAGGGGACTGCTCTCTCCTAGTGTGCCCTGGAGATCATTACACCGAGCTATGCAGTCTAGGGCCAGCTCTCTCCTCCCCAGGAGTGGGTACAACAGTCTGCTTAGTGGGTGCCTAGCTCTGCTAAGAGAAGACACACTTCCAAAACCTCAGGGTTTGAGCTCTGAAAGATGCATGCACTTCACATCTGCCAAGCTGTCTTCCTCCAGTTGTGAAGATCCTTTTGTGGCTCTGCAGATCTATTTACTGGGTGTTCTAAGTAATGTGACCTCAATACAGTTGTGTTTGAGGGAGAAGGAAAACCCATAGTCCCCCTACTTCTCCTCTTAACTCTTCTCTACAAGAGACATTTTAGATTAAAAGATACAAATAGATTGAAAGTAAAAGAATGGGAAAGGATGTATCATGCAAACAGGAGCCACAAGAAAGCTGCAATGTATACACTAATATCAGAAAAAAAGGCTTTAAAATTTAAAAAAATGTTACTAGAGAGAGGAGGAAGCATTTTGTAATGATAAAAAGGGTCAATTATACAGGATTAGATAACAATTATAACCATATATAATGAAACATGCATCAGATATGCACAAGGAGCCATAATACATGTGAAGCAAAAATGGACAAAACTGAAGGAAAAAGTAGAAAATTCAACAATAGCTGGGTATTAACTTTCAATAATGGATGGAACAACTAGATAGATAACCAACAAGGAAATAAAAGACTTAAACAACACTGTGTATTAACTAGACTTAGATACCTACAGAACATTCCACCCAACAACAGCAGAATAAACATTCTTCTCAAGTGCACATGGAACATTCTCTAGAATAGACCATACACTAGCCCATAAAATATGCCTCAAGTTTAAAAGGATTAAAAAGGCTGAAATTATATGAAGTGAATTTGAGTACAAGGAGATAAAATTAGAAATCAGGAGCAGAAAGAAATTTGGGAAATCCACAAATATGTGCAAATTAAACAACACACTCCTAAATAACCAACAGGTCAAAGAATAAATTACACTGATGATTTAAAAAATTTTAAGATGAATTAAAATGAAGACAAAACACACCAAAACTCAAGAGACACACCTAAACAATATTTAGGCACATTTTTAGTGGTTAATGCCTACATTTAAAAGAAGACCTAAATTACATAAAATAAATTTTCACCTAAGACACTGGAAAAGAAGAGCAAACTAAAGCCAAAACAAAAATAAGTAATGAATAAGATGGCAGAGTAGGAGGATCTTGTGGACATACTGAGGCAACACCTACATTTATTGAAGTGAATTCTGAAAACAACCTGAAGAAGGGCAGAACAGATCACTCGCAGCTAGTTACAGGGAGAAAGTCACATCAAAAAGGATAGGTGGGGTGGAGATGACCCCTAGTCAACTAACCACAAATGGGAGGGCCATCACAAGCATGGAGGAGCCAGGGGATCAGATCCACCTGACACCCTGGGCCCTGGGGACCCACACTGGGAAGATGAGACCCCATAGTCTGGCTTTGAATGGCAGTGGTGCTTAACTCTAGGAGCTTTAAAAATCAGCAGGGCTTAACTCTGGGAGACCTGAAGGGTGATAGAAAACCTAATCTCTGCCCTTAAAGGGCCAGCACACCAAATGACCTTGCCTGAAACACAGCACAGAAGAAGCAGTTTGAAAAGCACCTGGGGTATATGGAGAACAAACCGTTGGTTATCAGAGGGGAGGTGGGTGGGGTGATGTATGAAATAGGTGAAGAGGATTGAGTACACTTATTGTAATTAAGACTTAGTAATGTACAGAATTGTCAAATCACTATATTGTACATCTGAAATGAATTTAACACTTTGTCAATTGTACTAGAACTAAAACAAAATAAAAACTTAAAAAATAATTTTTTTAAATAAAGAAAAGCAAGGGCACCTGGGTGGCTCAGTCAGTTAAGCGTCCAACTTCTGTTCAGGTTATGATCTCGCTATTCATGAGTTCGAGCCCCACAGCAGGCTCTGTGCTGACAGCTCAGAGCCTGGAGCCTGCTTCAGAATCTGTGACTCCCTTTCTCTCTGCCTCTTTCCCACTCATGCTCTGTCTCTGTCTCTCAAAAAATAAATAAATGTTAAAAAAATTTAATAAAAAAAAGAAAAGCACATGGGGCATTTATTAACTAGTCAGGATGTATGCTAGAGGAGCAAGGATCTGCAGATTTCTCCAGAAACAAAATTGCTGGTAGGTACCATTTTTCTTGCCTTCTCACAGTTTAGAAAATGGGATGCTTATGGGAACCAGTTCTAACATTCTCCATCAACCTTGCTAGTATGGCATGCCCCACTCTGGTGTTCCTCTGCAGACGCTCCCCACCCAACCTACAGCAGGCAGCAGGCACCCCCAAAGTGGTCCCTGCCTTCCACAACAGCAGGCAGCCCTGGCCAGGACTAGGACCATTATTCCTCCTAAGTGACTTCTGCCATGGAGAGGAGGAAATAACCCCAAACACCAGCATGCCCAGAGTTCCTGCAGCCAGGAACTTCCGAGGGAGCAAGCCCTGATAACTGGAGTGCCTGCAGCTATCACAGAGGCTAACTGCAGACAGCTAGGCAAAGTGCCTGCCTCACCCACCAGTGATCCCAAAGCAATCATGCTTCAGCCACAACAGGAGGGCTCATGAAGCCCACACAGGAGATACCCCTTTGAGTGTCTGGTATGGTGACCAGGAGGTATTGGATTACAGGGCATCACAGGAACTCTTTGACACAAGGCCACTACTTTCATGAGTAGGAGACATATTTGAACTACCTAATACAAAGAAACAAACACAGAGTGTTAGACAAAATGAGGAGACAGAGGAGTGTATCCCAAATGAACAAAGAAGACAAAGTCACAGAAAAAGAGCTAAATGAAATGGAGATAAGCAATATGCTTGATAGAGTTCAAAGTAATGATTATAAAGATACACACCACTTTTGAGAAAAGAGTGGACAAATTCAACAAGAACATCAACAAAGAGATAGAAAATATAAAAAACCAGTCAGAGCTGAAGAATACAGTAACTGAAATAAAAAATACACTAGAAAGAATCAATAGTAGATTAGAAAATAGTAGATTAGAAAAATGGATCAGTGATCTGGAAGACAAGGTAACAAAAAGCAACCAAGCCAGACAGCAAAAAGAAAAAAAGAATAATAAAAAGGGGAAAAAAAGAATAATAAACAAGGAGAATGGCTTAAGAAAACTCTGCAACATCAAATGAATAACATTTGCATTACAGGGATCCCAGGAAGGGAAGAGAGAGAGAAGGGGCAGAAAACTTATTCGAAGAAATAATAGCTGAAAACTTCCTTAATCTGGGGAAGGAAATAGAAATCCAGGTCCAAGAATCACAGAGAGCCCCATGAAAAGTGAGCCCACAGAGGTCAAATTAGGAGACAATCAAAAAACTAAAAGGCAGCCTGCTGAATGAGAGACAACAACAAAAGGCAAGGTAGCAATGTTTATATCAGACAAAACAGAGTATAAAACAAAGACTGTAGCGGGAGACAAAAAAGGGCATTGTGTAATAATGACAAAGGTATCAATCTAAGAAGAGGATAAATATCTATGCTCCCAACATAGGAGCACCTAAATATATAAACATTAACATACAGAAAGGGAGAATACAATAATACAATAACAGTAGGGAACTTTAGCATCCCACTTACATCAATGCATAGATCATTGAGACAGAAAACCAGTAAGAAAACAGTGGCTTTGAACAACACATTAGACCAAATGAACCTAACAGATATATACAGAACATTCCACCTAACAATAGCATAATAAACATGATTTTCAAGTGAACATGGAACTTTCTCCAGGACAGATCAGATGTTAGGGCACAAAACAAGTGTCAATAATTTTAAGAAGTTTGAAATCATATCAAGCTTCTTTTCTCGCTGCAGCAGTATGAAACTAGAAATCAATTACAAGAAAAACTGAAAAAGCACAAACATATGGAAATGAAACAACGTGATACTGAACAACCAATAAGTCAACAAAGAAATCAAAGAGGATATTAAAATATATATGGAGACAAAAGTAAAAACACAGTAGTCCAAAATCTTTAGGTTGCAGCAAAAGCATTTCTCAGAGGGATGTTATAGCAAGACAGGCCTAACTGAAAAAAAACAAAAAATCTCAAGAAACAATCTAAACTTATACCTAAAGAAGCTAGAAAAAGAAAAAACAAAGCCCCAAATTGGTAGAAGGAAGGAAATAATAAAGATTAAGGCAGAAATAAATGAAATAGAGACTAAAAATCAATAGAAAAGATCAATGAAGCCAAGAGCTGGTTCTTTGAAAAGATAAACAAAATGACAAACCATCTGCCAGATTCATAAAGAACAGAAGAAAGACTCAAATAAATAAATAAATTCAGAAATGAAAGATGAGAATAACAACCAAAACGCAGAAACACAAAGAATTATAAGGGAATACTACGAAAAATTATGTGCCAACAAATTGGACAATCTGGAAGAAATGGATAAATTGCTAGAAAACATATAATCTTACAAAACTAATCAGGAATAGATATAAAACTTGAACAGAGCAATTACTAGTAACGAGATTGAAACAGTGATAAAATAACTCCGAACAACAAAAGTCCAGGATTAGATTGCTTCATGGGCAAATTCTACAAAACTTTTAAAGAGGATGTAATACCTATCCTTTTCAAACTATTCCAAAAACTACAGGAAAAAGGAAAATTTCCAAATTTCTTGTACAAGTTCGCATTACCCTGATACCAAAACTAGACAAAGACACTACAAAAAATAATAATAGATAAAAATAAAACTACTGGCCTAAATCCTTGAATATAGATGCAAAAATTCTCAACAAAATATTAGCAAATCAAATTCAACAATGCATTAAAAGGATCATTCACCACAAGTTGGGGTGCCTAAGTGGCTCAGTCAGTTAAGCATCTGGCTCTTGATTTCAGTTCAGGTCATGGTCTCATGGTTCATGAGTTCCAGTCCCACGCCAAGCTCTGCACTTAACAGAGCAGAGCCTGCTTGAGATTCTCTATCTCCCTCTCTCTCTGCCCCTCCCCTGCTCGCTCTCTATCCCTCTCACTCAAAAATGAATAAATAAACATAAAAAAGGATTATTCACCACAATCAAGTGAGACTTATTCCAGTGAGGCAAGATAATTAAATATTCACAAATCGATCAATGTGATATATCACATCAACAAGAGAAAGGATAAAAACCATATGATCTTCTCAATAAATGCAGAAAAAGCATCTGACAAAATACAACATCTATTCATGATAAAAACTCTCAACTCTCAACAAAGTGATTTTAGAGGGAAAATGCCTCAATATAATAAGGCCATCTATGAAAAACTCACAGCTAACATCATACTCAATGGTGTGAACTGAAAACTTTCCCTCTAAGATCAGGAACAAGATAAGGATATCTACTCTGATTACTTTTATTCAACATAGTACTGGAAGACCTAGCTGCAGCAATCAGACAAGAGAAAAAAATAAAAGGCATCCAAATTGGTAAGGAAAAAATAAAACTGTCACTATTTGCAGACAACATGATACAATATATAGAAAATCCTATAAATGCCACCAAAAAAACTATTAGAACTGATAAATGAATTTAAAGTTGTGGAATACAAAATTAATATACAGAAATATGTTGCATTTTTAGTATACTAATAATGAAGTAGCAAAAAGAGAAATCAGAAAACAACCCCATTAACAATTGTACCAAAAAGAATAGAATAATCAGGACTAAATTTAACAAAGGAGGTGAAAAATCTATATTCCAGAAACTATAAGACATTGACGAAAGAAACTAACGATAACACAAACAAATGGAAAGACACACCATGCTCATGGAATGGGATATTTTTTTTTTGTATTTGACTATACTTTATTTTTTTTAAATATGAAATTTATTGTCAAATTGGTTTCCATACAACACCCAGTGCTCATCCCAACAGGTGCCCTCCTCAATGCCCATCACCCACTTTCCCTTCCCTCCCAACCCCCATCAATGCTCAGTTTATTCTCAGTTTTTAAGAGTCTCTTAAGGTTTGCCTCCCACCCTCTCTAACCTTTTTTTTTCCTTCCCCTCCCCCATGGTCTTCTGTTAAGTTACTCAGGATCCACATAACAGTGAAAACATATGGTATCTGTCTTTCTCTCTATGACTTATTTCACTTAGCATAACACTCTCCAGTTCCATCCACGTTGCTACAAAAGGCCATATTTCATTCTTTCTCATTGCCACGTAGTATTCAATTGTGTATATAAACCACAATTTCTTTAATGGAATGGAATATTTAATATTGTCAAAGTGTCCATATTACCCAAAGAGAATACAGATTTAATGTAATCCCCATCAAAATACCAATAGCATTTTTCACAGAACTAGAACAAATAATCCTAAAGTTTGAATGGAATAACAAAAGACCCTCAAAATAGCCAAAGCAATCCTGAGAAAAAAGAATAAAGCTAGAGGTATCACAATCCCAGATTTCAAGATATACTACAAAGCTGTAGTAATAAAAACAGTATGGTACTACACAAAAATAGACACATGGATCTACAGAACAAGATAGAGGGCCCAGAAATAAACTCATGATTAATCTGTGACAAAAGATACAAAAATATACAAAAAAGGAAAAGACAGTCTTTTCAATAAGTGGTGCTTGGAATGGGGACCACTACTGTTGGTTTGCAAAAGGAAAGGGATTGGAGGAATGGGCAAAATAGATGAAAGGGATTAAGTATTATAAACTTCCAGTTATAAAATAAATAAGTCACAAAGATGAAAAGTACAGCATAGGAATATAGTCAATAATATTGTAGTAACATTGTATGGTGACAGATGGTGACTACTCATCATGATGAGCATTGAGTAATGTACATAATTACTGAATTGCTATGTTTATGCTTGAAACTAATGTAATATTGTATGTCAACTAGACTTCAATAATAAAAATAAAAATAAAGAAAATATTATTAAACTGACCTTTCAGAAATAACAAAGATTATCAAGAAACACTATGAATAGTTACATGCCAAATAAATAAGATGACTTAGGTGAAATGGGTGAATTCCTAAAAGACATAAAGTACTCTAACTGACTCCAGAAGAAAAGAAAAATTCTAAATAGATCTAGAACAAGTAAAGAGATTGATTTAATAATATAAAAACCTATTATAGAGAAATGCCCAGGCCCCAATTACTTCACTAGTAAATTCTACCAAACATTTGAAGACACATTTTAATAATGATTTTCACAAATTCTTCAAAAATTAAAAAAGAGGAGGGACACTTCCCAATTCACTCTTTGAGGTTGCTCTCAACTTGGTATGAAATCTAATCAAAAACATCACAAGATAAGAAAACTACTGACCTTTTACATGACTATAAATATTATAGTTTCATAAACTACTAACCTTAATATCACTTATGGATATAGAAAAATAAAAACCTATAGCTAATAACATACTAAATGGTGAAAACTAAATCCTTCTCCTTAAGATGAAGAACAAGACAAGGATGTCAGCTCTCCCTACTTCTATTCAACATTTTACTGGAGTTCAAAGAATGCCTCTCAAGAAATGCAACTCAAAGAATGAAAGAAGAAGTCTGGAAATCGTATGTTTGGGATGGGTTTTCTATTTAGAATATACAACATGTCTCAATAATTTAAAAAGACAAAGAACCAATTAAAATGGACAAATATTCTGAATACAGATGTTTGTAGTGAAGATATAAAAAGAGCCAATAAGCATATGAAATAAATTCATCCTTTTTAAAAATCTTTTCCTATTCATGTGGTATAAATTTATATGTTTTGTTCATTATTGAATATCTATGATTTTAACAGTGCTTGCATATGGTAAACACTTAGCAAGCATTTGTTGAATGGATTAAATATTATGTGAGTAAGTAGCAATACTTTTGGCCATAAGCACTCTGGTAAGTAAGAAAAGAAGAAACTGATAATAGTTTAAAAATAGGGACTTACATTCTGCACAAATATGAAGCAGTTGCTGTTATTGATCTAGAAGCTCAATTAAGCTAATATCTGGAGAGTTCTCTTGGCCTTTATCTCATGGTTGCAAAATGGTTGGAACACTTCCTCATACAATATGGGAGGTAGGAGAAAATGGAAGGCAGTGCAAAATAGACTCCTTATATTTTGTCAGCTAGAACTGTGTGTTAAGTAAAACTCGGTACTGGGCTAATTGTAGCTATGATCAAGTTACTCTGCCTGATATGTGAGCAAAATCAGGGTCTTGTTAGTATACAAAACCATGACATCAGGGGGAAGTAGGGAATGCCTTTTGAGATAGGCAACAGGCAGTGGCTGACCAAAAAAATATAAGAGGGAAAGAAAAATACACACACACACAGAGCTGATTCTTGTTATTTATGACACTTATGTTATATAAAGTCACCATGAACATGAATTCAATGTTGAATTCACAAATACTGAACCACTGCCCCTAGAAGAAATACAAAGTTAGGTTTTGTGAGCCTCAGGTCAAACAGTCTATATGCAATCTTGTTTTATGTGAGTTTCTGTCTAAAGATATCTTATTTACTTGCTGATGACTTATTTTATTGTTGACTCATTAACATTGAACTCACAGCCAACAGCACTGTAATTTGTGCCTAAACAAAGCTTACCTAATACATGTATTTTCTCCTCAAGGCACATCATAGCCTTCCTGTGCTTAGAACACTAAGTAGCACTTCAGAACTATGCTTGAGGGCCATTTTAACAGGTGAAATCACCAACAAAATTAACAACAAAAGAAAAAAAATGAAAAAAATATGGCACTAAATAGACTGTGAAAAGCACACTTGTTTATAATATAAGGGCTGAAACATGACAGCAGGTCATCACCTTACGCAACCTCAGCTAGTAATGTGCACAGTTGGGTGATTCAAACATTGTGCGGCTGTGTGCGTATCGACAAATAACTGAAAGCACTGAAAGTCTGATTTGGGGGTTGCATACAAATTTCAGTAAGTAGGCAAATTTATAAATCTGTAGTCCACATAAATGAGGATTGGCTAAGTTTTTCTTATTCTTTTTTTTTTTACACCATGTTTATTTTATCAATGGATTATACATTGTCTGCCATACTTATTTCCTTCTCCTTACAATAGTTCAAATACATTTCTCATAACACACTATCAAAATTATTCCTGAAAGGATAGTCTTTGACCACATTTCTAGCTTTACTAGGACTTAGGCGTGGCCTTGTGTAAACCTTCTTGCCAAAGGAATGGACACAAAAG
Organism: Lynx rufus; assembly: GCF_022079265.1. NCBI lineage: Eukaryota > Metazoa > Chordata > Mammalia > Carnivora > Felidae > Lynx > Lynx rufus. The sequence goes on along the minus strand of NW_025814823.1, from coordinate 213,025,528 downwards.
TAATATGCACCCTTTCCAGACATGGCCTGTAAGAACCACCATACGAGATTCCCTATGAACTTTTCCCTTTCTCACTTCTGGATGGAGGCAACCCCAGGGCAATCTTGGGAATCCTATGTTAAATTTTCCAGAGTCACAGGATGGGAGAAGCCATTGAAAGAAAGTCAGGACAACATTATCCCTTAATCATTATTTGGAGGTGAACTGCCCAACATGATGAAAAAATACACTTTTGTTTTCAACGATTAAGATTCGGAAATTTATTTGTATACAGCAGCAAAAGCTACATTAAGTAATATTCTGACTAACTCCCATTCCAGTTAGCCTAACAGGGCTTCCTCATATCCTGTCTATGTCTCTATTGCCTAATTCTCTGGAGGATGTATCATAATTGCTCTGTAGAGACGTAGGGGATATTATTTTACTCACCTATTTCTGGTCAGCTTCAATATTAAGGCCAAAATGATAAGAAAGGAACTTGAGACACTGACAACACATTCAAAGTGTTCTTCTGTGCAAAGATTCATGCTGCTGTCTGTTACTGTTACACTAGAAAATTTAGGTCCTGGATTATTTTATTAATTCAGAAATGTTCATTGAACTGGTAGGGATATATGATTATTTCTTTATCTGCTACATTAGACAGATAATTTGGCCTGAAAGAGACAGCCTCCACAGGGAAACCCAAGATAGGTTCAATAGGTCAAGCTATATTAAATGCATGTAAATCCATAAGTGAGGGGGAAAGTTACACATTTTAACTCTTGTAACATTTCTGGAATGTCCTTAGCTTCTGGCTCAGTATTCTCCTTTCTCTCAATCTCCTCGTCCCTTCAGCTTTCTCTTCACAGAAAGTGTAATTTAAGAAGTTGTTGGAAACTAGCATATTAAAATGCTCCAAATTTTTTTCCCTTCAATGATAGCACTTTGGGGCAAAGAATTAAAGTTACTCTGAGGGCTTCCCTCATGGGAGAGCTCTGCGTTCCAGACTAGTTACTAAACCTTTGGTCATGAACTGAAAGCCTCTTGTCTCTTGGCCAGGTTTCCAGCTCTCGGACAAGTTTTTCTTGCATCAACAAACATTTACTGAGAAACTGTGTTTCAAGCTACATGTTAGGTACTATGCTAAGAATTCAAAGATGACAAGGTCTCTATTCTGGTGAACTAGATACATAACATATTAAACAATGTAATAAATACTACAGCAGAGGCATGTACAGAATTTTACAAGAGCACAGAAAAACAACGAATTCTATGAAGGTTGGGCAGTGGAATAAAGGTAGGGAAGACTCCCCAGTGAAGGAGATACTTGAAGTAGCCCTTAACATATTTATGGGATCTTGACATGCAGAGTAGAAGAAAAAGGCTTCTGGGAAGAAAATGTGCTCTCTATAAAGGCTCCAGAAATAGGAAGCAACCAAAATGTGTTCAAGACATGGTGAGGAGGTCAGCATGACTGGAATATAGGAGGCATGAAGGGGAAAAGATGGAGATAAAATTTTTAAAAGGGGAAATGAGCCAAACACAGAGGTCTTGCTTGTATCATGGGAAAATATAATTTGTGATCCCTCACTGCTTTCTGAGGATGGTGGAAACAGCAACTGAAAAGTCTTTATTATTTTCTTGAATGGGTTGATGAATATGACCATGCATGTTTGGTATATTTAGTTTAGTATAAAATAAGAAAGGGAATGGATAAAGAGACTTATAGGCATAGAACAGAGGAACTGGGAAGCTATAGGTCCTTCATGCTGAGAGGGATTAAAAAATAAAAAAGCCCATAAATGGTCACACAGCTGACAAAAGACTAGAAGAGAATGAAAACTGTGATGGGTATTTATCGAGTTGTTTGCCATGCAGTGAATAACCTCTACCTCTCCCATGAAACTGTAGGTAACTTCTAGATTGCTTGTTAATGTTTTGGTATGACAGGACTATGTACTGAATTAATCAAACAGATGCCAGCTTCATGTGTTCTTCAGTGTTAGTACTAGATGAAAACAGAAACTGTTTATATGGAAATAACATGCTAAATTTGATGCTGAAACTGCAGGCAACTAAGACCATAGATTTTAAGCAGATAATTAATATCACATTGAATTTTTAGGACTAATAACTCTAGATTAAAGCATGTTAAATAAGTGATGACATAGCAGAGATAATAAATTGCTCATAATAATGAATGTTAATATATTTTTTTTCTTGTCCCCACAGTTAAAGCTACATTTTCTTGGCTTTCTTGCATGTATCTTGTAAGATAAATGTGAAACAAAACAACACAAAACAGACAAGCCTCCATCAGTCTGGGCCCCTGAAAGACTGTGTGGAAGGAGGAAACCATGTACCTATGATAATAGTGTACAAATGTGAGCAAGAAGTAAACCTGTATTATGTTTGAAACACTATACATTTTAGATCAACTTCTAATAGCTATTGGGCTACCCTAACTAATGCAGGTGGGAAAAAATAGGAAGCTTTTAAAACAATCCAAAGAGGCAGGATAAAAGCTTGAATGGAAGCAGTAACAGTGGAAACAGAAAGGAAGAGGCTACTAGTTCATGACCTAACTTTCTTACAATATGTTAGCATTAGTCAGGTGGTGCTGCCATAATATCAAGTAACAGCTCTCAAATTCAGTGGCTTATAACAACAAATACTTATTTTTTTTCTCACAAGTCTATAGGTCAATTGGGTTTGACTGATCTCTGCTGGGCTCAGGTGGGTTTGGCTTCAAGTTGCCAGAGGTTCAAGTCTGTCCTAGATGACTCACTCTATAGCCTTCAGTGAACTGGGACATGCTCTTCTCATGGCACTGGCAGAGACACAAAAGAGTAAGAAGAAACACGATTTCTCTTTAGGCCTAGTTCAGAACTAGCACTAAATCAACCATTTCCGCCTACATTTCAGAGTGAAAGTAATTAGCATAACTAAGCCCAACATCAATGGAACATGTACATATAATCCTGTCATAAAGGAGGGCAGGATCATGGCTACGGGAAGGGAGGAAAGAAGGAAGAGTTGTGAATGAAGAACACAACATACTCCAAAGTGTATCTCAAACTTGTTCTCCCTTGTGAAGCTTTCCACAGTTACTCCAACCTACCTTATTCCTTTTATATTTATTGTCAGTAATCACATCATTCAGATCACTTTATAAAAGGAGGCTGCTTTTTTATTCTATTCACTTAAATGGTTAAGAAGGCTGCTATCTAACTAGATATAGAAGTGACTACCTAGCTAACAGTCTTGAGACAAACACTTTTCTAACATATTCTCAGAGCAAAAATAATGTTACTTATTTCGGGTGGCTACCCTATCTATGCAAAGGGTAAGATGAGGCAGCAGCTGAACTCAACAAGAAGTGCACAATGAAGTTTAAAGTCCGTAAATGATAAAGTCAGGAGGGATTCAGTTGGTGCTACTCTTGGGAAAGGGAAATTAATATTAGATAATGTTCACAGAAAAAATTATCAGCAGGGTATTCTGCAACTACAAAGATTTGAATCTAAACACTGACTATGAAGTTTGTGATTTAGAGACAATAAATTTATTTACTTATTTATTTGTTTTTTTAAAGTTTATGTATTTTGGTGGGGAGAGTGTGCACAGGTGGGGGAGGGAAATAGACAGGGAGAGACAGAAGCTGGGTATTGATGAGGTGAAGTAGTCTCCTTGCTATGGAAAAACAAGCATACTGGCTATCTCAGAAAAAAAAACAAAAACAGTTCAAAAAGCAGGGGATTCCCAGAAATGTATTTATATTTATTACATAAATACTTTCTCTTGCCTGATTGTGTCTAATAGTTTTGGTCCCTGTTGTATATCTCCAGAAAAAGCGATCATTGTAGGCAAGTCTCCAAAATCAGTCTAGCACGGTTGCATTCAAAGATATGACAAATAATGTTTGTAATTATGCCATATATTTGCATCATGGTTTACAAATTATAAAGCACTTATATATGTATTTCATATCCCTCAAAACGATTTTTATTTTAAGCCTGGAAATGTAAGAAAGAACAAAAAAAAAGAATAACAGATTTAAACTAGTGCTTAGTTCTAATATCATAAGCATCTATAAAAACATTTATTGACTATTTTCTGTAGATAAGATACATTACAAAGAAGAATCTCTTCCTGGACTGATTCTTTTGTGTAAAATGAACTTTGGCCTTTAGTCTTCTGGGCAAGACTCTCACTGCATTTTATTGCAACTATTTCCTTTTCTGTTTCCTCTCTTAGACTATGGGCTCTGTAAGGCATTCATATTTATTTTCTAACATTTAGCAGAGTACCTGAACCATAGTAAGCGTAAAAGCAAAGGTTTTTTTTTTTTTTTTGAATACTGAATGAATGACACTTGTTTTGAAAAGTTAATGTTTTGTATGTAATATGTCAATTATGTCTCAAAGCTGGAAAAAAAATCAATGTTTTAGCAATTGTTATAGAATTAATTTAGTAATTGATAAACTTAGTCTTTGATAAATGGACTGTTTTTACATCCGGTGTTAAATATCAGCTCTGAAGATTCTTTCTAAACCACTCATTATAATATGTCTCCATAGGTTCATTTGTCAAAATATGTGGTCAAAGTTGTTCTAATCAACCCCAAAAGCTCCTTTTTCTTAATAATCCATCTGTTGTTTACAGAAGGGTTATTGACCAGAAAAGCTATCACATTTCTATGAGAATCCAAACTTCCTTTGGAGTGACGTGAATTTAGAATAATAAATGTTTAAAAATAATTAATTAATTAATTAATTAATAATAAATAATGTCTATTTCTATTTCTAAACATCACAAATTTAGAGGCATGATTATCACTTATAGCTAAGGGAGAGTATAGCTGCTTCTCTCCTACCTGAATTTTACTTCAGTTTAAACTAAAAATGTTGATTTCTTTTCAAGTGACAATGCTCTAGCTATAAGCAACAATCTGGACTTCAAATTATGAAGTTTCAGATAATTTCCTAAAAATAAGTTCTAACAGAGAAAGAAATGATTAGGCCCTAATTATTCAATCTATGGAAATTACAGAAGCGGAGGCCCACTTTGCCAAATCTGCAGGTTTGTCTATGGCAGGCGGAACTTCAAAGTCCAATAGTCACATTTTAAACCAGCTGTAATCAAGTTATTACTGATCTCTGTCTCACAAAATGAGAGGGATTAATTTTTCTAATTCCTTTGTTAGCAAACTCAGGCATATACCATAGTATTCTAGAGCTTTCTCCATAGAAACAAAGTTTGTAATTTAAATGAATTCATTATGGCCATTCTGCCCTGATCAAAATCAGGTGAAAACTTTTAACACAGTCCTGTGACTCTTCCTATTTCAGGAGAAAAAGTCCCCCCAAACTAGTTGAAAACATAACTTCAGTCATCTACAAAAAGGTTTACCTTATCTGTATTTCATCTCAGAGATTCTCAAGGGACAGAGAATTCCTTCCCTGGACAGTATCATGGAAGGCTGATTCTCTCTCTGTAAGAGGATGTGGTACTTGTATCTGATATAAATATAAAGTAAGACTGTAGCCTAACTACATAGATTAATAAAAGCTATTAGAATAATTTTGATTTAGAAATTTATTCCTGTTCTTACTTCATATACACACTCGAGCATGAATTATTTTTTTAATCAAATGAATTACCTGATGTAATAATTCAGCCTTAAAATGGAGTGTAGTATGTTGAAGGAATGCTGCTTTTCTGTTTGCTGCAGAGTTTAGCATAAGGAAAGGGATGTCAAGTATGATCTTTCCCACGAAGTAGTCTACTGTAGAACATGGCCGTCCTCCAAATTAAGGAAAAAAGAAATCCTAACGAACTAACACAGGGGAAAGGCTGTTTCCATGGCAATTGAACTATCAGAAAGCTCAAAGAACAGAGATTCTCTCTCTAGCTAGTTTAGGTAGTTCCATTTTTAACTCCTTGCTACTGGCAGTCAGAATCAACAGGAGCTCAGGCTAGCCAAGTAAATGTTTATTTTCTAAAGCACCAAGAAATAAATCATGATCCAGTTATTATTTTTTGAAAAGGTGATCATTACCCTTGAGAGAGGGGAGAAGGGGAGAGATGAGAGAGATGTTTATAAAGAGTTTTGGGCAGAAGGCAATGAAGATTAAAGAAAATTCAATAGAACTTATTTGAGTTTAAGAATCATGTACTAAGAACACAAGAGGCCATCAAAAGAAAATTCCTATTCTCTTGTAAAGTCTGTGATAGTGATGCAATCAGTGTACTAGAAAGTATTGAAGAGGGGCACTCATCTCGCTTTGGGTGGGGCTGGGAGTCATCAGAGAGGTAAAACCTATACAAGTTTTAAAGGATGAGTCAGTGCAAAATAAGCCAATAAGAATGGAAAGGAATTGGGACACAAATGAGCAGAGGAACCAGAGTGGTCTGTATGGGAAAGAATTTCAAGCAGTTAGTTTTTACTAAAGCAGTTAGTATTACTGTACCAAGTGTGAAACAGCTGCCAGAGATGAGCCTGGACAGAAAATGAAAAAGCCTGTGACATAGCAGAATCTATGACTTTGGATTTTACCTAGAGGAGAGTCTATGGAGGGTTTGTGTTATCTTTCCTGGTAATGGTAAAAAAAAATAATATAAGAAATGACAATGATAACTAAAGATGTCTGTTATTTAGTAACTTCTATGCAATAGGCATAGAATTAGCACTTTATATAACATCTAATTTAATATTTAACCAATCAGGTATACTCTATTATTGTCCTTTGTAACATAAATGTTTGACTCACTCATCAACTTTTGAATCCCATTGGGAGGGTTAAATACTTGTTTTCTCAAATTCCTTAGGTAGAAGTGACCACATGACACAGTTCTGGCAGGAGAAATTTGGGTTCCTAGAGGTAATTTTGCTTTTCTGATAACATAAAAAGAAAGACAGCAATATTATTTTTATCACTCCTATCTTCTTCCTGCTTTGAACACAATGAAATGCTTCGAATTGCAGCAATTTATTGCCTTGGGGTGAAAGAATTGGGGAGCGGCCTAGAGAATGGCGGAGAAGCTGGTCCTGACATCCTCAAGCTTGTGCACCCAAATCAGCAGCTGCTTATTGATGAGTGGGGAAAATGAACCCATTGACAGTTGAAAGTTTTGTTACATAAAGCTGTAACTACTCACATTTGATACACCTATTTTATAGAAGAGGAAATTAAGTTTCCAAATCATTAATAACTTGCCCAAGGTCATGCAAATGGTTGACTCGGGCTTCCAAATCAAGTTTGACTTTAAAGCTTGGCTTCTTAAACATCTTGACATATCAGCACTTTTTCCCTCATTCTTTAGCTTGAAAAGGGGCAAAGTAGAAGGTAGGTCTGTTCCTAGGTTAGAGAAAAAGAATCTTCTTGGCACAGAAAGGGAAAATTTAAGAATAGAAGAATGGAAAACTCACTGTAATAACCCAGTTTGCTTTGGGCCCACATAAAAGGAAAAAAGAGATAAAAATGAATAGAGGAATATCTCCTCTACCCCAGAGTGCTTTCTTTTCATATATGCAAAGACTTTTCCATCAAGCTTCCCTTACTTCTTTCAATGAGAAATATATGAATACTAGCTTAAGGTACTGCTCTTCTCTAGGAAATTAGAAATTTAATAAGTATGTTGGCAATATCTTATAACACAAACTACAACCTTGATTCTTAAGTTATTTATTTACTCAAACATTTACTGAATATTTTTTTATTTACAGTAATGAAGGAAGAACTTAGAAAGCTGGTGAAGGGACAAAGGAATTTCTCTATCATCTCACATTATTTTATATGTTTATTATACAAACCCAACCACTCCTTTGGTAAATTGACTGTAGCTTGCTGGGCTAACCACTCTGTGCCACGCAGGGAGCTCTCAATCACAGGATACATGCACAAAATTGTGACATAAGTGAAGTACAAGATGGTGGTTAAGAGTGCAGGCACTTGTGTCAGTCTGGACGAGGATGTCAACAACTTACCAATTATGTAACCTTGGAAAAGTTACTTGATTTTCCTGTACTTCAGTTGCCACATTTTTAAAGTGGGGGTAAGAATAGTAACTACCTCACAGTGTTGTTGAGGTGGGTTAAAGGAGATAACTCATTTAAACTTCCTTAAAACTTCAAAAATATTAGCTAATATCATTTTGTCTTTGGAATCTCCACCTTCCCTTTATTGCATCTTCCAAATCCCCTCCCTCTTCATATAACTGATACCCAAGTAACTTATCCTTACCATAATGAACAAAATTTGCATTTACAATGCATTTATAGTACAATGTAAGTATACAGTGCCTCACCTAGGGACATATTAAGTACAAAATGCCTTACCTAGGTACATATTACGTATGAAATGCCTCACCTAGGGATATCTGTACCTTAAACTTCATCACTAATTGTGGAATGATTTGTTTACCAATATATAGCAATGAATAGTTAGGAAACTATATCGCTGGGCAGGAAGTCCTTTGTAGCATTCTTTAAAAAAAATTTTTTTTAATGTTTTATTAATTTTTGAGACAGAGAGAGACAGCACATGAGTGGGGGAGGGGCAGAGAGAGAGGGAGACACAGAATCCGAAGCAGGCTCCAGGCTCTGAGCTGCCAGCACAGAGCCTGACACGGGGCTTGAACTCACAAACTGTGAGATCATGACCTGAGCCAAAGTCTGACGCTTAACCAACTGAGCCACCCAGGCGCCCATGTAGTGTTCTTAAAATCATAATAGGTAGACAGTCTTCTAATGGGATGTAAGTAAAGCTCCAAGATGAATCATCATTTGAGAGTCAATAGAGTATTTCACACTATAATAAGAGATTACTATATTATGACATCACCTCTATGACTCCAACATGGCTCTCCAGTCTAATTTTGTAAGATATACCTTGTCCTGCCTTCTCATAGATTTTTTTCCTTTACTTCTTTTTTCCCAGAGTAATAAAAAGAGCCGAAAGGTCAGCAGCTATGTAGGATGGTATCTACCTTACATTTGTAAATTCTAATAACAGCAAAGGACAGTATGTCACTCTTGAATGGACTTGGCAAGTGCCTGAACAAATACCAGGAATATATGCATGCCCTGGGTTTCCAGCACCTGTTTGACTTTACTTCAAGGAAAACTCTCTTCTTTTTTTTTTTTTAAAGTTTATTTATTTATTTTGAAAGAGAGAGAGAGAGAGAACAAAAAGAGTGGCAGAGAGAGAGGGAAAGAGAGAGGTAATTCCAAGCAGGCTCCACCCTCTCAGTGCAGAATCCAATGCGGGGCTAGATCCCATGAACTGTGAGATCATGACGTGAGCCAAAATCAAGAGTCAAATGCTTAACCAACTGAGCCACCCAGGCATCCCATAAAACTCTATTCTTCAAGAGAAAAGCCCCCAGTATATCTTGAAGGAAAACGTAAACATTATTTTTTGAAACACCAAGTTGAATTTAACCTATTTAACATATACAGATGAATGCCAACTATATTTCATCTTAAGTCTTTTCAGAAATATTATTAGAAGAAATCCAAATACATTTTATCACAATAGTATATAAAAATTAATTTAAAAGATCAGCCTTCCAAAAGAGAAAAAAACAATCATAGAATTAGTAAAGACTGTGCCTCCTTTGAAAAAGGAGTTAATATAATTTTATTTAATAAAATGTCACAACCCTTTTCTCACTAGCATTGGGATATAATGAATATAACTCACTTCTGAGGATACAGCTGTGTCATAGCTTGGCTATGTAGTTGCTATTTCAAAACAGGTTTAAATGTCCACTTTAAGGCAATATGCAATATTACAGAAAAGTTATTTAATTGCAAGTAGAAAGTAACTCAGAACATCAACAAAAGAATGACCTTATATGCAAAGGAAGGTGAGCATAGTAATTTAGTAAATTATTATTCTAGAAAGAATAAGATTTGCTCCTTAAAATCCTCTTGAAAGTCTTATTACCACAAATTCCTTTTATTATTATTTTTAAAATTTTTTTTCAACGTTTTTATTTATTTTTGGGACAGAGAGAGACAGAGCATGAACGGGGGAGGGGCAGAGAGAGAGGGAGACACAGAATCGGAAACAGGCTCCAGGCTCTGAGCCATCAGCCCAGAGCCTGATGCGGGGCTCGAACTCACGGACCACGAGATCGTGACCTGGCTGAAGTCGGACGCTTAACCGACTGCGCCACCCAGGCGCCCCTTATTATTATTTTTAAAGTGCAACTAAATAGTTCTGCATGGCCTAAAGGACCATGACCAAAGTCTTCTGTGTGGCATATAAAAACCTTCACAGTCCAGTCTGCTTACCTCTCAAGCCACACTTTTCATATTCCTCCTCTGTTTCCTTGCACTTAAAACTTCATCCATGCTGAACAACTTGCAGTTCCCCAAACAGGACATACCTCAGGGATTTTAGTCATAATTTTTCCTCAGTCTAGAAGTCTTATCCTTTTCCTTGACTATCTGGTGAACTTGTATACATCTCACACTTCAGTTAAAATACTGTCTCCTCAATGTAAAGCCTCCTCCCAGGGGACTGAGACACTCTTAACTCTTAAAATCTCACTTTATTTTGCACATCACTCTATTACAATGGTTCTGATACTGTATTGTAATAGTTGTTTCCATATATGTCTTCCAAATAAACAATAAGAAACCCAGGTACAAAGGCAATCTTTTTATCTTCACATTCTCTAATACCTGGTATCATATCTCACTATACTAGGTACATACATCTGTTAAATAATGAATCTTTAGAGTTCTTATTAACCATTTTCAGTTGTGTATAAGATATGTTTATTATATACATTTGTCAGGAATCAAGATGGGTCTGAAATTTTACCCTACCTACAAGGTAGTAAGTTCAATCACCAGTCTTACAGATGCTGGTGGAAGAAAACAAGACTCCAGAGCAGAGAAGAAGTGAAGATTATTGCAGCAATAGCAAGAGCCAGAGTACCAGCATTTTTTTTTTGCATTGATTTCCCTTACCTCAAGACCCATAAGGGCACTACAAATGGTCCCTGATGGATGCCCATAGGTTGTATTACAAGGAGGGAAACCCTGAATTTAGGAAACCCAAAGTTTTTATACTGGGATGTAAGCATGTCTGCGCCTCACTCCAGAGTGAGAAACGTATCTTTCGAAAGCTATTCACTGTACAAATATCTTTGGAGAGATAGTCCAGAACAAAAGAAGTCAATTCTGTTTGCAGGATGTGCAGAAACATAAGATACCCAAGGAGAACTGTGTACCAACAATATTCTGTCCAAGGGACTATAGAGTAGAAATGATCTTTAACACTTCTAAGAGCAAACAAGAGGGCATGGGTTCTCTGTTCTCTCACATATAATGCAAAAATATGGAGGTCCTGTACTGAGATGCTACAGTGTGTCATCCTCAGACTCTGAGTGACTATGTGGATCAGAGCTGCTCTGCTGACCAGTGTTAGATATGTAACTTGAGTGAGAAACAGAATTCTGTTGTGTTTAGCCACTGAGACTTCAGAATTCATCTGTTTTCACAGTTCTTTGTCAGAATGCAAGTATTTCATGAACAAAAATTTTATTACTTTGTGTTAATTTAAATAGACTCCACACCAATAAAATTAAATAACCTTTCATTGCTATGAAAATACTGATGAAATATTGATGAAATCTAATTAACTTGTTTAAAAATGTAACCACTTCTTTTATTGACATCTATATTCAATAGTTAACTCTGTGAAAGGTGTTGAAATACCTAAGAAAAATGTTTCTATATACTGCTAGAGTTCTAATGTAAAATAATGAGCAGTCTGCTTTTCTATTTGACCCAGAAACTACATAGATAAAGGTCTCTATCCTGAATCTATTCATCAATATGTCATTCAATTTTCATTCTCTCACTCACTCAAGCTCATCAATTAAGTAACTGTTCTGTGTGCTTACAGTAGCATAAGGGCGTACATAAAATGCTATAAGAAATGTTAAAAGCCAGTAGTTTTTCTGTCTATTTAATGACTGATTGGTTTATGGGAGTTCTAGTTTTCATTCATAAATTCAGACCTATATTTGGGCAGGATCCACAAACTTCCTTTAATTCCTTATCTGAAACAAACCTTTAGAAGTCTCCCTTTGTAGAATCACAGAGAAAGTATCAAATAAATTCGGAGAAACGGAAAGGAGGGAAAAGAATTAAAACTCTCAATATTATTTCCATTTGGCCTACAGAAAAGTTAAGAAAATGACATCCTCTCAATTTTCCATGTTGAGAAACTGAAACTGAGAGAGGTTTATGTAATTTTCCCAAAAGCTAACAAGTGGTAGATTGGAATTTGAACCAGTCTTTCTTATCACAGCATCTTCCTCTTTCTTAAAACTGCACTGCCTGTATGAAAAAGACATTTGTGATTAATCTGGGAGGATTTCAAAAGAAAACACTGAAGGAACAAAAATAAGCAGGAGAGCATAGCATTAGATGGGCATCCTCATATGGGATAGAGTATAAAATCTTTAAAGGGATATAAAGAATGTTTAAGCTTAAAACTCTAGATCAGAACTATTCTAGGAAAGACTTGGAATGCTCTGCTAGAAAGGATAGAGTATCTTCACTAGAATACAGAACTAGTAAGAAGGGGAGAAAGGAAAGAATGCATGATTTAATCTGGTGTCTGCATTTTTTAGAATAATTTATTTGGAATAAATTGCACTTATTAAAAGTGGAAAATTTTATGAGTTTTGATATATGTTTACTCCTGTAAAATCATCATCATAATCAAGATAATGAACCTATCCATCACTTCCTCAAGTCCCTTTGTAATGCCTTCCTCTCTTCACCCCTAAATCTACAACTACAGGGAACACCTGATGTGCTTTCTTAGCCCATTATGTAAATGAAATACACTGGTTTCCTTCTATCAGCATTTTAAAAATACATCCATGTTGCTCATTAGTATTCCAATATATGGATATACTGTAATTTGCTTATCCATTCACCTTTGGTGGACATTTGGGTTGCTTGTAGGTTTGGTCTATAGCAAATAAAACTGCCACAAACATTCTTATACAAGTTTTTCTGTGAATAAATGCTTTCATTTCTTTTGGGGAAATTTATAATGCAAATGGCTAGAGGGTATGGTAGGTGTATGTGTAATTTTTTTTTAATGCTGGCACAACAGATCCACAATGAGATGCCACTTCTTATCCAATAGGATAGCTATAATTAAAAAAATGGAAAATACGTTTTTATGATGATAAGGAGAATTGGAACCCTAATACATTGTTGGAAGGATTATAAAATGCTGCAGCCACTGTGGAATACAAGGCACAGCATAAGGAATATGGTCAATGACACTGCAATAGTGTTGTATAGTGACAGATGATAGCTACCCTTGTGGTGAATATAGCATAATGTACAGAGAAGTTGAATGACAGTGCTATACACCTGACATTAATGTAACACTGTGTGTCAACTATACTCAAATGAATAAATTAAGAAAAACGAATATTCTATTGGATTGGACTCTTAAATGCATTAATGTTGTTATATGAATTTCACCTCAATGTAAAACAAACAAACCAAAAAAACTTTCAAAGTGTTTTCCAAAGTGCCTGTACTATTTAAAATAACTAGCGTTAGGAAATGAGAATTCCGGTTACTCCATATCATCACCAAAATTTGGTATGGACAGTCTCTTTAATTTTAGCTAGTGGTTTTTCAGTGGGGTTTCATTTGGTAACTGCCCAGTGACTGATGATGTTCAGAATCTTTTCTTGTACTCATTTATTATACGCCTATCTTCCTTCCTTGCTAAAGTGTCTTCATATTTTTTGCTCAATTTTACAGTTTGTTTTTCTTGTTTTTCTTCATTTCTTTTTAAAAAGCAATCATTCATTTTATTTTTTGTTAACTTGTTTTATTTTTTATTTTCATAAATTTACATCCAAATTAGTTAGCATATAGTGCAACAATGATTTCAGGAATAGATTCTTTAATGTCTCTTACCAATTTAGCCCATCCCCCCTCCCACAACCCCTCCTGTAGCCCTCAGTTTGTTCTCCATATTTATGAGTCTCTTCTGTTTTGTCCCCCCTCCTTGTTTTTATATTGTTTTTGTTTCCCTTCCCTTATGTTCATCTGTTTTGTCTCTTAAAGTCCTCATATGAGTGCAATCATATGATTTTTGTCTTTCTCTGACTAATTTCACTTAGCATAATACCCTCCAGTTCCATCCATGTAGTTGCAAATGGCAAGACTTCATTCTTTTTGATTGCCGTGTAATACTCCATTGTATATACATATACCACATCTTCTTTATCCATTCATCCATCGATGGACATTTGGGCTCTTTCCATACTTTGCTATTGTTGAGAGTGCTGCTATAAACATGGGGGTGCATGTGTCCCTTCAAAACAGCACACATGTATCCCATGGATAAATGCCTAATAGTGCAATTGCTGGGTCATAGGATAGTTCTATTTTTAGTTTTTGAGGAACCTCCATACTGTTCTCCAGAGTGGCTGCACCAGCTTGCATTCCCACCAGCAGTGCAAAAGAGATCCTCTTTCTCCGCATCCTCACCAACATCTGTTGTTGCCTGAGTTGTTAATGTTAGCTATTCTGAATCAGTTCTAGCAGTTTTTTGGTGGAATCTTTTGGGTTTTCCATATATAGTATCATGTCATCTGCGAAGAGTGAAAGTTTGACCTCCTCCTGGCTGATTTAGATGCCTTTTATTTCTTTGTGTTCTCTGATTGCAGAGGCTAAGACTTCCAATACCATGTTGAATAACAGTGGCGACAGTGGGCATCCCTGTCTTGTTCCTGACCTTAGGGGGAAAGCTCTCAGTTTTTCCCCATTGAGGATGATATTAGCGTTGGGTCGTTCATATATGGCTTTTATGATCTCGAGGTATGCTCCTCCTATCCCTACTTTCTTGAGGGCTTTTATCAAGATAGGATGTTGTATTTTGTCAAATGCTTTCTCTGCATCTATTGAGAGGATCATATGGTTCTTGTCCTTTCTTTTATTGATGTGATGAATCATGTTAAGTGTTTTGCAGATATTGAACCAGCCCTGCATCCCACGTATAAATCCCACTTGGTCATGGTGGATAATTTTTTTTAGTGCATTATTGGATCCGGTTGGCTAACATCTTGTTGAGTATTTTTGCATACATGTTCATCAGGGAAAGTGGTCTATAGTTCTCCTTTTTAGTGGGGTCTCTGTCTGGTTTTGGAATCAAGGTAATGCTGGCTTCATACAAAGAGTTTGGAAGTTTTCCTTCCATTTCTATTTTTTGGAACAGCTTCAAGAGAATAGGTGTTAACTCTTCCTTAAATGCTTGGTAGAATTCCCCTGGAAAGCCATCTGGCCCTGGACTCTTGTTTTTTGGCAGATTTTTGATTACTGGTTTGATGTCCTTACTGGTTATGGGTCTGTTCAAATTTTCTATTTCTTCTGTTTCAGTTTTGGTAGTGTATATGTTTCTAGGAATTTGTCCATTTCTTCCAGATTGTCCATTTCATTGGCATATGATTGCTCATAATAATCTCTTATTATTGTTTTTATTTCTGCTGTGTTGGTTGTGATCTCTCCTCTTTCATTCTTGATTTTATTTGTTTGGGTCCTTTCCTTTTTCTTCTTGATCAAACTGGCTAGTGGTTTATCAATTTTGTTAATTCTTTCAAAGAACCAGCTTCTGGTTTCATTCATCTGTACTACTGTTTTGTTTTTTTTGTTTTTTTTTTTGGTTTCGATAGCATTAACTTCTGCTCTAATCTTTATTATTTCCTGTCTTCTGCTGGTTTTGTGTTTTATTTGCTGTTGTTTTCCAGCTCCTTAAGGCGTATTAAGGCGTAAGGTTAGGTTGTGTATCTGAGATCTTTCTTCCTTCTTTAGGAAGGCCTGGATTGCATTATACTTTCCTCTTATGACAGCTTTTGCTGCATCCCAGAGATTTTGGGTCATGATGTTATCTTTTTCATTGGCTTCCATGTACTTTTTAATTTCCTCTTTAACTGCTTGGTTAGCCCATTCATTCTTTAGTAGGATGTTCTTCAGTCTCCAAGTATTTGTTACTTTCCAAATTTTTTTCTTGTGGTTGATTTCGAGTTTCATAGCATTGTGGTCTGAAAATATGCATGGTATGATCTCAATATCTTTGTACTCTTAGGGCTGATTTGTGTCCCAGTATGTGATCTATTCTGGAGAACGTTCCATGTGCACTGGAGAAGAATGTATATTCCTCTGCTTTAGGATGAAATGTTCTGAATATATCTGTTAAGTCCATCTGGTCCAGTGTGCCATTCAAAGCCATTGTCTCCTTGTTGATTTTTTGACTAGATGATTTGTCCATTGCTGTGAGTGAGGTGTCAAAGTCTCCTATTATTATGGTATTACTATTGATGAATTTCCACCCCCTTATTTTCAATCTGAAGGTGTCTTTAGGTCTAAAGTGGGTCTCTTGTAAACAGCATATAGATGGATCTTGTTTTCTTATCCATTCTGTTACCCTATGTCTTTTGATTGGAGCATTGAGTCCATTGATGTTTAGAGTGAGTATTGAAAGATATGAATTTATTGCCATTATGTTGCTTGTAGAGTTGGAGTTTTTGGTGGTGTTCTCTGGTCCTTTCTAATCTTTGCTGCTTTTGATATTTATTTATTTATTTATTTATTTATTTATTTATTTATTTATTTATATTTTCATCTTTTCTCCCCTCAGAGAGTCCTCCTTAAAATCTCTTGCAGGGCTGGTTTAGTGGTCACAAACTCCTTTAATTTTTGTTTGTCTCAGAAACTTTCAGTTTCTAGTTTGAGTGACAGCTTTTCTGGATAAAGAATTCTTGGCTGCATGTTTTTCTGATTCAGCACATTGAATGTATCATGTCAGTCTTTTCTGGCCTGCCAAGATTCTGTGGATAGGTCTGCTTCAAACCTAATATGTCTTCCCTTGTAGGTTAAGGACGTTGTTTTTCCCTTGCTGCTTTCATGATTCTTTCCTTGCCTGAGTATTTTGTGAATTTAACTTTGATATGCCTTACTGATGGTCGGTTTTTGTTGAATCTAATGGGAATCCTCTGTGCTTCCAGGATTTTGTTGTCTGTGTCTTTCCCTAGGTTAGGAAAGTTTTCCACTATGATTTGCTCACATAACCCTTCTACCCCTATTTCTCTCTCTTCCTCTTCTTGGACCCCTATGATTCTGATGTTGTTCCTTTTTAATGAGTCACTGATTTCTCTAATTATTAAATAATGCTCCTTTGCCTTAATCTCCCCTTTTTTTTCCTGCTTCATTATTCTCCGTAAGTTTGTCCTGTATATCACTGATTCTCTGTTCTACCTCATCCATCCTTGCTGCTGCAGTATCCATTTGTGATTGCAGCTCTGTTATAGCATTTTTTATTTCATCCTGACTAGTTTTTACTTTTTTTATCTCCACAGAGAGGGATTGTAATCTATTTTCATCTCCAGATAGTATTCTTATTATCATGATTCTAAATTCTGGTTCAGACATCTTGCTTGCATCTGTGTTGGTTAAGTCCCTGGCTGTCATTTCTTCCTGCTCTTTCTTTTGGGGTTAATTCATTTGTTTTGCCCTTTTGAAGGGAGAAAAGGAATTAATGAGGTAGAAAAAATTAAAATAAAAAAATTAAAATTTTAAAAAATGTTAAAATTAAAAAATGAAAAATACACACAACACAAAAAATAGAATAAATGATGCTAGATCCTACATGTGTTTTGTTCTGAGTGTTGAAAGTGGCTTGATAGATTAGGGAGAAAAGTGGGAAAAAAGAAAAAAAAGGAAATCATTTGAAAATTTGACAAAAATGAATACACTGCAGTAGACTAAAATGAAATGATGAAAGTAAAATAGAATTTGAAAAAATTTACAGAAAAGTAGAAAATATAGTAGAAAAATATTAAAGAAAAATGTTTTATTAGCACCACGCTCTAACCAACTGAGCTAACCAGCCACCCTAAGGAAAAATGTTTTAAATAAAAATTGAAAATAGAAATGAGTTTTGTCTCTTTCTGTATTCAAGAAAAAGAAAAGAGAAAAAAGAAAGAAAAAAAGGAAGTCATTTGAAAATTTGAAAAAATCAATACACCGAAGTAGACTGAAATGAAATGATGGAAATAAAACAGAATTTGAGAAAGTTTACACAAAGTAAAAAATATAGTAAAAAAAATTTAAAGAAAAATATTTTTAATAAAAATTGAAAATAAAAATGAATTTTTTCTCTTTCTGTATTCAAAAAAAGAAAAGAAATGAAAAAGAGGAAAGAAAAAGAAAGAAAGAAAATTGAATAGATGGACCTGCTAACAGACTGAAATACTACTAAAATTATTTTGTTTTCCCCTACAAGTCAAACTATGAAGCGCTTTATAGTCCATACACTAAGCAGTTGGTGAGACTTGTGTTCTTGAAGAGCGAGGATGGCCCAGTTGGGCGGGGCTTAGCATAATGGCCCATTCTCCTCTAGATGGTGCTGCTAGCCTACTGGAGTGGATTGTTGTGGCGCTTCTAGGTGTATGCACATGTGGGGGAGCGGTGAAAATGGCGCCACCCAGCTACCCAGTCTGTAATATGGGAACTCTGTTCTCCCCATCAGCAATTGTGCACCTATCCTTTGTTTTTGGCTTTCATCCACTCCCCGCTTTTACACTATCCACGACCGAGCCCCAGGTAGTACCTCTCTCCTGAGCTTTGTCTCAGATGCGGCTGTCTTCCCCAGCCCCTTACTTCTGAGGGACTGTGGCTTTGACCAGTTCCGCCCCCTGTGGAGGGTCTTACCGAGCAATGGCGGGGTGCCGGCTGTACCCAGGAATGTTCATGGTACCAAGCTGCTGCCAATGCCCAGAGACTGTGGTCAGGTGCCAGCCCGCCCCAGAAAAAGTTTGCGAGATAGTGCAGCTGAAGCTTCATAGATTATGAAAAATCACAACACACACCTGGCACCAGGCTTCACCCTTAATGACCTTGTTCCAGCACCAGCAAATGTGGCTGTTCTCTGGGTCTGTTGGGACCTGGTGGTCTCACAGTCTCTACCAAATGTCCTTCCAGCAGTGGAACCACTTCTCCCCATGTGGTTCCGGACCCCACTCTGCTTCTGGGGATTCGCCCTTCCCACCAGAGCACCACCAGGTATCAAGCTGTGGAGTTTCACACTCTGTGCTCCCCCTGTTTACAGTCTTAATGGAATTTAAACCCTCTCCTTTCTCCTGTCTCTCTTTTTAGTTCAGTCCCTGCAGCTGTTTCCAATTTTACACTTTGTCTCCAGCTGCTTTTGGGGAGGGGTGCTTTTCCCATATTATCCCCCCACACACCCCACACACACACCCCCGTCTCCGTCCTCTCACCACACACAAAAGTGGCTCCCTGCCCTCCGTGGCTTCTCTCTCCCCAAGTTCACCTCTCTGTGCCACACACCTCCTGAATTCTGTGGTTCAGGTTGGGCGGACCGTTGTGTTAATCCTCAGATCAGTTTTCTAGGTTTACAGGATGGTTTAGTATTGATCTGGCTGTATTTCATGGACGCGAGACACACAAAACACTTCCATGCTGTTCTGCCATCTTGGCTCCCCCTATTGATGATTCTTAATGGAAACATTTATTACTATGGTTGATTCATTTTTTTTTACAATTCCATCACTCTTCTATATTTACTATTTGATATTTTACAATTGGAAAGGAAGTTATTGTACCCTCCTTTTATTTATATATTCGTTTATGTATTTATATATGTAAAAATTTATGGATTTTAATACATTTTGATGCTCAATTGTCCAAGATTTGGCCAGTGAGAGCTCTTCAAACTAGTTCCTGTGCCTTTATGCTATGTGTCTATCACTATTTGAACACTTCTTTACCTACTGGCACCCACACAAAAAAGTTATTCCGATCTCAACTTCAACTTTTGCTACACTACCTCTGGAATCAGTTATTTTTCTAACAATCCCTGGTTCTTTTTAGTGAAGAATGGTATTTAGAAACCAGTATCTGGGTGCTAGGGATGCTTATTAGTACTAGAGTGTATTATGTTGAGGTCATCTCAGTGCACAGAGATAGAAAATATCTAAATACATATATGCATTGATAACTATTTCTATATCTATCATTATATTTTAAAACCATGAGTTCACACTGACACCTCCAATTCCAATATAACATCAAAAGCTTCAGTCTTCTCCCTTTCCATTTCTGTAATTTGCTTCTGTGACAATTAGAAAGCTGGCTCTTATAACCCACACTATATTTACCTATTTGCTCAGTACTAGAATATACTTCAAATATTTCATAATTGTTAACCTAAACACCTATGAAAAACAAACCTAGTAACTAGAATCAATATTTGTTTATAGTTATTTTTTATGTAACCTTATGGTATATAATCAAAATATAGTGCACAAAAGTTCCCAGAATTAATCCATCTCACTCCCACTCAGTGTAGTTATATTACTCATTTGGAATAAAATTAGGCTCTCATTTGTTTCTGTTGGATACATTTTGGTCTCCCCTGCCCAACCCTTATTGATTTCATTCATTCATTCATTCATTCATTCATTCATTCATTCTAGAATGTGAAACATCATCTTGGTACTGAAATTCAGAACTATGACATAGTGCAAATTAGAGAACTGTCTCTCCCCTAACCCATACATTCTATTCCATTTGTATAGCTCCCATTCTTTTCTACCACATTCCTAACCACCCCTGGTGGTAACTATCAGAGTCTTTGGTTATGCTTCCTGTGTTTTGGAATATTTGAATAAGCAAATATTTTTTTTCTTACACAATTCAGTAAATGCCAGACACTCTTTAATATTTTGCTTTTCAAAAAATCATGTATACCCCAAATCATTCTCTATGAGCTTGAAGATTTTCCTCTTTCTTTTTACAGATGCATAGTATTCTTTTGGAGAGAAATACCATAATTTGTTCAACCTCTCCTCTATATAGGGGCATTTAGGTTGTTTCTCGTATTTTGTAATTACAAACAATGTTGTAGTGAATAACCTTGTGCATATATATTTTCAAATTGTTGGGTGTATACGTTAAGGATAGATTCCTATAAAGGGCTATGTGGGTTGAAAGATAAATGCATAAGTGCTTTTGTTAGCTATTGCCAAATCCCCTTCTCCACAGGTTGTACTGATTTGCATGTTTGAAATTGTCTCACTAGCAATATATGAGTGTTGGATTGCAGACAGCTTTCCCAACAAATATGTTTTCATAGTTTTTAATTTTGCCAATCTGAAAGATGAAAATGGTATGTTTGTGTAATTTCAATTTATATCTCTTCTATTTAGGAATGAGGTTGAATGTTTTTTAATTAGGGTGATTTTTATATCTCTTTTTGTAAATTGTTAATTATCTTTTACCTACTTTTCTATCAGGCATTTGGTATTTCTTTCCTCTCAATTTTTAAGAGTTTTTTTATACATTCAGGATATTAGCCCTTTATCTGGCTATATATAGCAAAAAACTTTTTAGTTTTTTAGTTGCCTGTTATTATCTGATTTGTTAGGATTTAATGGTTCATTAAACTCCCATATAGAGAATATACTACCAAGACCTTATTCTTCTTTCCTATTTATTTTTAACTCTCTTTAATCCTCCCATATTTTATTCACATCATTTCTACATTGTCAGAATTATAATATTTCTAATTATACATCCATCCCTGTACCTATATTTGTTTTAGTCTTAGATGTACAATAAAATATATTAAATGTTTACCATAAACCACTTTGCGGAAATTTTCTCAGTTATCTCTTTATTTGAATAAACCCTGCCTCCAGCAGATTGTTTTTCTATTTTCTTAAGATCTGAATACAAAATCTTTGGTTTACAATTTTTTCCTAGTTTTTTGTTTTGTTTCATTTTTATGCTGTCGATCTCTATTATTTTGTAAGTTGTTTTGGAGAAGTCTGACTCCAGGCTATTTTTCCATCCTTACAAGTCATTTGATATTTTTGAAAAAGTGCCTTTAAGAAAATTTTTTTCTAGATCTTAGAATCTAAAAGTTTACTCGGACATGTCTCAAAGCTGGCCATTCCGGGCCCATTTTCTCAAGTACACACTGAACCTTTTCAATATATTAGCTCAGATCTTCATTTGTAACTAGAAAAAAATTTTGGATTACAGTTGTGAGTTAATTCTATCCCATTGTTTCCTTTTTCTGTTTTAAGGACTCCAATTTATACACTCTCTCTCTCCTTTGCCTGTCTTCCATTTCAACCACTTTCTCTCTGTTCCTTTTTATTTTTGTGTGTCACTTTTCATTTTTTTTTCCTATTTCAATGTGTCATAAAAATTTCACTTCAGTCTGTTTTCCCTTGAGTACCCTGTATAATCATATTTATGATAATTTTCTCTTTTTCTTTATTTCTTTATTGAGTTTAATCAATTCCTTTTAACTACTTTTTGTCTATTTCTGTCTTTAATGTTTTCATATCTGTAAGTACTTGTTTAGAATTCTAAGTTCAATTTGGAGTTCTCTTATTGCAATTTATCTTCTTCATGCTCTCTGGGACAACTTCTCATCAAATCAGATATTTTTATTCTTATTTTATTATCTTATGGCAGCTTTGAATAGATTTATTCACTGTTCTCTTATTTATTTTGTGAATCTGTGGTGGCTTCCAGTGTTTTTAGTTCAATGGTGCCCTCTTCTGTCAGTGCAGCAGAACCCACCTTGTTTAATGAATTTTGTGGGGGGGTTGCTGAGTAAGGTGGGGGAGGGATGGTGTGTCCTCCAGTTTTGGATTACTTTTTGGATTGTAAGACCCTAACATTTATTTTTGCTTCCTTTATACTTCACTACCCAATCTCCAAAAGTACCTTTCCCTTACCTTTTTGTTTTTTTCTCCCCCAGAAGCAATGTCTTACAAAGACTGCCACCTGGAGTTGTGTGGACTTTTAAATCTCTTTAACGTGGTCAGTGCTCTTATCTACCAGCATATTTTTCCAATCATTTTAACATAAGGGTGAACTTTCTCCTATCTGGTATTGCTTTTCTATCGATCTTTGACCCATCACTAGCTTTCTTCTACTCTCTTTCCAGCAGTTTTTCCTGGTGTACAAGTCTACAAGGCTTGTAGACTTACAGGAAGAGCAGGAGAGACAGCTCATTTAAATATACATATATGTACATATATGTAAATGTATATGTATAATATATATTACATACATGTAAAAGTAATTTGGACTTTGAATGTTCTCTGTCTTCCAGTTATGCTTGGAGTGTAGTTACATGTAGTTTGTTTGTTCTTTTGTTGTTCTGTATTATATTTGAAGGAATATGGGGAGATACACATTAAAACAAGTGCAATTTTTGTAGTGACCAGAAGCTCTATTTATTCTATTACAAAATTATTTGTTAGCTAATTTTTGAATGAGTGATATATTCACTCCCGCCTACTTTTATCTTCTGTCACTTCTTACTAATATTTAGTTCTTGTATGTCCTTCCAGAAATTTTAATGTAATATATATATATATATATATATATACACACACACACACACATATACATATATATATGTATACATATATATATACAGACACATACACACACACACACACATATATATATATAGTTATTTGTCCACTCCTTGTTTTTATATAAATGGTAGACTACTATATATAATGCTTTGCAATTGGATTTTTTTCACTTAGCAATACATCTTGTAAATCTTTACATTTCAGTAGATGAAGTGTGTCCTTTATTATTCTTTACACAGTTTTTCATTTTATTTTATGCATCTCAGTGTACTTAATCAGTTCCTACTGATGAAAATTGAATACATTTTGCCAAATTAACTTCCATAGAAACTGTATTAATATACACTCCTACCAGCAATGTATGAAAAGGTCTACTTCCTCCCAGCCTCACTAATATAGTATATTATCTAACACATCTAGCATTTCAATTCTTAATAATTCTACAGGTAAAAAATGGCATTAGAGTGTAGTTTTATTTTATATCATGAGTAAGTTAAGCATTTTCATAGATTTAGGAACTGTTTACATTTCCTTTTCTGTAAACTGTATTTTCATAGTCTTTATCCTAATCTGGTATATAAATAATTATTTGAGCCTGAATTAGGTTTCTGTAATGAATACAAGCCTGGCCCTTGACTACATGTTTGAATGAGGACAATGATTAGATGAGACTTAGAGCAAGGAAATTCATATGCTGAACTGATCCAAGCAGATTCCCTCATCTCAAAATTTGAACTGGCCCAAGGCTGAGTCACTTAGATGTTCATAATTCCTTAAGATAAAATATACTATGGATTGAGGATGCCAGTTTCTTCTGAGCTGGTACCAGGATAAGCCAAAGTGATCTGCTGGCTGAAGTTATGAGTGAAACAGAAATAGAGAAAGATCATGGGCAAGAATTTTAAAAAATGAGAAAGATACTCCACGAGAAGTAGAAAAGAGAGATGATATGAATTTCTGGAAGATGTGAGGAAGAGGCTTAACTTGCCAGAATGCAATGGGGATTTTCTTTTTATCAATGTCTTTGAGATGGCATGTTGTAGCCTTTCAAAAAAGATTTCTTAATTTGAACTTATGTGGTTTTCTTTTTCTTGATGAAAATACTTTTCCTATGAATAACATTAGTTTTATTCTTTATTTCTTGAAGGGGTATAAGAACATCCCATAGATAGAAGATATTAGGAATCAAGGAGTAGCTGAACTGTCTGATTTATGGAATGCACTGTCTCAGGCATCCAAGTGTTTCACGGTATTGGATATATTTCAGTATATTTTGGGCAACTCCTAAGCAAGTATGTCAAAGAGAGGACACCAGCATCAAATGAGTCATTGATTTACATGTTATTTAAGTTTTCTTTCATAAGAAAGAAATTTAAGATTTTAAAAATATGACCTTATTACCTATTTAATATTTGCTTTATGTATAAAGACCCTAAATTTAAAAATGTCTTTTTAAAAATAAAATATCTTTACTATTGGAAGAAATAAATCTTCTAAAACATCTAGAAACAAACTTTCTGGTCAGTGAAAAAGAAGAAACTAGGAATCAGAATCAGGCAAATGGTTTGGCATGTACAGCTAATAAGCTTGTTGTTAAGAAGCTGGCCCTGTGCTCACAGCTATGTCATGTATTCCCCTGCTGGACATAAAAAATCTCACATGATACCAATATCAGACAAGGTCACTCTGAGGTCATGACAGTGTGAGACAAAATGATGTCACTTTATAATTCAATCTAAGCACAGACAAATCACAGCCACTGTGACACTCATAAAATATCAAACATCCCTCTACCCTGGCTAATTTGAATGATTGCTGCTTCTTTACCACTTACAGCTTTACCTACTCTTTTGTCTGCCCTATCCACTTATTGAGAAAACCAGTTATGGAATTGTCCCCACTTTCTGACAGTACCCTATGCAGAGCAAACCTCTCTTCCTTCAAATCACCCAACCAATGCCCAAATGGTATAATAGATTCTTTCAAACATGCTTGTATTATTCTGCTCAGGCTACCAT
This sequence comes from Lynx rufus, assembly GCF_022079265.1. NCBI lineage: Eukaryota > Metazoa > Chordata > Mammalia > Carnivora > Felidae > Lynx > Lynx rufus. The sequence continues at coordinate 213,000,041 of NW_025814823.1, read as the reverse complement.
AACAAAATACCTTAGAGTGGATAGCTTAAACAACAGAAATTTATTTCCTTGTGGTTCTGGGGACTAGAAGTCTAAGAACAGGGTGTCAGCCTGATTGGTTTCTAGTGAGAACTCTGTTCCTGACTTGCAGATGGCTGCCTTCTCATGGTGTCCTAACATGGTGGAGGGAGAGAGAGAGAGAGCAAGCTTTCTGGTGTCTCTTCTTATAAGGGCACTAATCCCATCATGAGGACCCCACCCTCATGACCTCATCTAACCCTGATTACTTCCTAAAGGCCTCATCTTCAAATACCAACATGTTGGGGGTTAGGATTTCATAAGATGAAATTGGTGAGGGGACACAAACATTTAATCTATAACAGTCTGCTTACAGAGACACCCAGTGATTCCATGGTCTGCATCTTTTCTTACTGTATCAAGTAATAAAGCAAACTTGTTCAATTAAAGACCTATTCTTGGTGGCCTTTAGCTGGATGGCATTTACATTAGAAAATACTGCTTTTTACAAAAATTGCTGCCAATTAGTTTCATTAAGTTTAAAATATTAGGCAGGTAGAAAGATTTTTAGCAGAAAGTAGATATTTCTTGGAAGAAAATTAAACTACCCTGTTGAAAAAAATTGCTTAAATTGCACTATTAAGATCAACACCTTGGCATTTGCAGTACCGACTTGCATCATACATACCACAGATGATATGGAATTTTGGAGGATGAAATTCCTATTTAATTAATAACTTAATGTAACCACAACTTGCATCAATAGATTTCAAGCTGTTTGCTACCTGGCTCACAGTAACATAATTTGATCTGCTAATATTTGTCTAGAATATTTAAGCTAATACACCCTCTATTGTCTTGCATTTAGTAACTGTAAGACCCTTTTAACATATCACCAGTTCTTCAAATGTCCTCAGATAATGATAATGAAATACTTAATTCTCAAGCCCATATGCATACTTTAAAGATTTTCCTTAAAATTTATCTTTTGTATCATGAGTTTAAAACAAAGAACTAGCAGAGTAACCTCAGGCAGTCTGAATAAACATAGTCTCACCACAAACATTCCTTTCAGCCAAAGAAGCCAGGATTTCAGAAGTATGCCGGGCAGACACAGCACTCTTCTTGGGAGACAGGTGTCTATAAAAACTGACATCACCCATAAGATCCATTCAAAATTGCATAATGACTTTTATGCCTAGAATTTCCAGCCATAAGTTAAATACAAGACTCAACAAATTTAAATTACTTTGCTCTGTATTCCTGAAGAAATTGGCTTAATTACATGTGGGATAATCGTCACTTCTATGGCTCAGTTTTAAAGGAAATAGAGGTCCTGGTGCATACATCTTTCTCTTTTATTCAATAATGCCTTAGATTACACAGAAGCCCTGTGTTTTTGTTGCTTAAGACTTACAGTCTTTTGGTTTTTTAATTTTATTTTTAACGTTTATTTTTGAGAGAGACAGAGAGAGACAGAGCTTAGGAGCAGAAAGATAGGGGACACAGAATCCGAAGCAGGCTCCAGGCTCTGAGTATCAGCACAGAGCCAATGCAGGGTTTGAACCCACGAACTGTGAGATCATGACCTGAGCCGAAGTCAGACAATTAACTAACTGAGCCACCCAGGTGCCCCAGACTTAAAGCCTTTTATCTAAATGTAAGTGCTGGGACATGCAGAAAAATGAACCTGGACCACTTTCTTACACCATACACAAAAATAAGCTCAAAATGGATGTAAGACCTCAATGTAACACAGGAAGCCATCAAAATCCTCAAGGAGAAAGCAGGCAAAAACCTCTTTGATCTTGGCTGCAGCAACTTCTTACTCAACACATCTCTGGAGGCAATGGAAACAAAAGTGAAAATGAACTACTGGGACCTCATCAAAATAAAAAGCTCCTGCCCAGTAAAGGAAAAAATCAACAAAACTAAAAGGCAGCCAGTGGAATGGGAGAAGATATTTGCAAACTACATATCAGATAAAGGGTTAGTATCCAGAATCTATAGAGAACTTATCAAACTTAACACCCAAAAAACAAATAATCCAGTAAAGAAATGGGCAAAAGACATGAATACACACTTCTCCAAAGAAGACATCCAGATGGCTAACAGACACATGAAAAACTGCTCAACATCACTCATCATCAGGGAAATACAAATCAAAACCACAATGAGATACCACCTCACACCTGTCAGAATGGCTAACATTAACAACTCAGGCAACAACAGATGTTGGCAAGGATGCGGAGAAAGAGATCTCTTTTGCGCTGCTGGTGGGAATGCAAGCTGGTGCAGCCACTCTGGAGAACAGTATGGAGGTTCCTCAAAAAACTAAAAATAGAACTATCCTACGACCCAGCAATCGCACTACTAGGCATTTATCCACGGGATACAGGTGTGCTATTTCGAAGGGACACATGCACCCCCATGTTTATAGCAGCACTATCTTGTTTAAGCCATTGTATTTTCCACTTTGTCAGTATCACCCAAATTACATAATACAGAATTCCTCCCTTAACCATGGTTTCACTTTCCTGTTTCAGCTACCCGCAGTCAACCGTGGTCCAGCAGCATATGGTCAGGTCTAATGCAGCCTAACACATTGCAGCATAATGCCTACGTCATTCACTTCACAATAGCCAAAGTATGGAAAGAGCCCAAATGTCCATCGATGGATGAATGGATAAAGAAGATGTGGCATATATATACAATGGAGTATTACTCAACAATCAAAAAGAATGAAATCTTGCTATTTGCAACTACATGGATAGAACTAAAGGGTATTATGCTAAGTGAAATTAGAGAAAGACAAATATATGACTTTACTCATATGAGGACTTTAAGATACAAAATAGATGAACATAAGGGAAGGGAAGCAAAAATAATATAAAAACAGGGAGGGGGACAAAACATAAGAGACTCTTAAATACGAAGAACAAATAGAGGGTTGCTGAAGAGTTTGTGGCAGGGAGTATGGGCTAAATGCGTATGGAGCATTAAAGAATCTATTCCTGAAATCATTGTTGCACCATATGCTAACTAACTTGGATGTAAATTAAAAAATAAATTAATTAATTAAAAAATTAAAAATTAAAAAAAAAATAAATAAATGCAAGTGCTGGGCTCTTAGGCTTTAAATGGTGTAGAATTCCTTAGCTAGCAAAATACCAAGAATGTAGAAAGCACTTGTAAATACTGCGGAGTAGAGGTACCTTAACCAGAGCTACTCAAATCTGAATAATACATAAGAATCACAGATCTTGGAGCGCCTGGATGGTCCAGTCAGTTAAGCTTCCAACTCTTGATTTCAGCTCAGATCATGATCTCGTGGTTCCTGAGTTCAAGCCTCACATCAGGCTCTGTGCTGACAGCATGGAGCCTGTCTGGGATTCTCTCTCTCCCTCTCTCTCTCTCTCTCTCTCTGACCCTTGGAGCCTGACACTGGCTCAATCTCATGACTGTGAGATCATGACCTGAGCAGAAATCAAGAGTCCTACATTTAACCGACTGAGCCACCCAGGCGCCCTAATAAATAAACCTAAAAAACATGCGCATTCTGATTCATTTGGTCTGGGGTGGTGTCTGAGATACTTCATTTCTAGAAAGCTCCCATATGATACCAGGCTGCCTGGTTGTCATTTATTCGTATCTATTTGATAGTAAAGCAATAGTAATCTGCTATTTCATTGTAAAGATCAAAATATCCCTTTGAGATTTCTCTCTTCCTCTCCCCTTTTAATCTACTCCATCTCTTGGTTAAGCATACTTAAGCAGTAAGTACAATTTGGGTTATTGAACAACTGTTTTCTAGAGTACAACAGGTATCAAAACCAAAACAAAACCTGTATGGTTTGCATGACATACAAAACCAAATACTTCTCATTAATTTCCTCTGATCATCACTAAAATTAGAAAATTTATCTGATGTTTAAAAATTAGACACATTCTTACTGAGAATAAAAAAGCAATTTTACAAATACTGTATGACACAAAGATTAACAAATTGTGTTCAACTAACTGTATTATTCATATGTAAGAATACTATAACAATTACCCTTGTTGTTATTTATTTTCTTTATTATAAAGAAAAATTATGGTCACTTGTAGTATACATTTAAAAATATCATTCCACAATATTTGTCATTCTGCTCAAGCTGGAACAATTAATTTGTACTCATTATTCAATCCAATTTAGGTCCTAAAATCAATAATGAATCCTACTAAGGAAAAGACAACAAATTATCCATAGCTATATGGAATTTATACCTTAAATGTATGAAACCATTAAAAGTTTAAAATTTAATTATGGTTTGATTAAACCTTTTACTCCTGAAATTGTCCAAATTAACTGAGGGCATAGTCACTGTCATGGGTCCACTTCTCAAATATTTTCAACTAAACTTTAAAGTTTAAGGTCACATGGGTGACTGAGTCAGTTAAGTGTCTGACTCTTGATTTTGGCTCAGCTCATGATCTCACAGCTCATGGGAACGAGCCCCATGTCAGGCTCCATGCTGACAGTGCAGAGACTACTTGGGATTCTCTCTCTCTCTCTCTCTCTCTCTTTCTGTTTCTCCCCTGCTTGCACGTGTGCAAGTGCTCTCTCTCTACCAAAATAAATAAATAAACATTAAAAAAAAACTTCAAAGTTTAGCGCAGAATTTTCCAAAATGATCCTTTTGTCTCCTATTTTCCAATTCTAAAGATAATGGCAGGGGGAGAATATCTTCTAACTAAAAGAAAATCACAGAACAAATGTTTCTGTTGCAAATTCAGTGTTTCCTCCAACTACTAGCAGACTATGAACGAAAACGAAGTTATGGTTTACTGTAAACTATGGTCATTATCATGGTGTTCACCAGGCCTCTCTGTCACTACTACTACCACTAAGATGAAATAGCACGGAATACACAACACCCAGTTTTCAGTACTGGTATTGGGTACCACATCTTCATCTTTTATACATTAAAGAAAATTTTTTTAATGTTTATTTATTTTTTGAGAGACACAGGCAGAGAATGAGTGGGGGAGGGGCAGAGAGCGAGGGAGACACAGAATCCCAAGCAGGCTCCAGGCTCTGAGTTGTCAACACAGGGCCTAATGTGGGGCTTGAATTCATGGACCATGAGATCATGACCTGAGCTGAAGTTGGACACTTAACCAACTGAGCCACCCAGGAGCCCCTATACATTTCTTTTTTAAAGTTTTTATTTATTTTTTAAAAGTTTTTAATTTTAATTCCAGTAGAGTTAACATACAGTGCTATAGAGTTTCAGGTGTACAATATAGTGATTCAATAAATCTATGCATTATTCAGTGCCTATCATGATAAGGGACTTCTTTAATCCCCATTACCCATTTTTCCCACACCCTCCCCCACCCACCCAACACCCTCTGGTAACCATTAGTTTGTTCTCTATAATTTTTTTTTTAATTTTTTTTTCAACGTTTATTTATTTTTGGGACAGAGAGAGACAGAGCATGAATGGGGGAGGGGCAGAGAGAGAGGGAGACACAGAATCGGAAACAGGCTCCAGGCTCTGAGCCATCAGCCCAGAGCCCGACACGGGGCTCGAACTCACAGACCGCGAGATCGTGACCTGGCTGAAGTCGGACGCTTAACCGACTGAGCCACCCAGGCACCCCTGTTCTCTATAATTAAGAATATGTTTCTTGGCTTATCTATGTCTTTTTTGTTCATTTGTTTTGTTTCTTAAATTCCACATTTAATCATATAGTACCACATGAAATCGTATGGTATTTGTCTTTGACTGACTTCTTTCACTTAGCATTATACTCTCTAGCTCCATCCATGTGCAAATGGCAAGATTTCATTCTTTTTTGTGGCTAAATAATTCCATTGTGTACATATACTACCTTTTCTTTATCTGTTCATCAATACATGGACACTTGGACTGCCTCCTTAGTTTGCTATTGTAAATAATGCTGCAGTAAACACAGGAATGCATATATCTTTTGAATTAGGATTTTTTGTATTCTTTGGGTAAATACCCAGTAGTCTGATTACTGGATCATGGAGTAGTTCTATTTTTAATTTTCTGAGGAACTTCCATACTCTCTTCCCCAGTGACTACCAGTTTGCATTCCTACCAACAGTGGATGAGGTGAGGGTTTCTTTTTCTCCACATCCTCTCTAACACCTGTTGTTTTTTGTGTTTGTTTTTTTTTATTTGCCTTATAACAGATGTAAAGAAATATCTCATTGTGGTTTTGATATGCATTTCCCTTATAATGAGAGATGTTGAGCATCTTTTCGTGTGAGTGTTGGCTATCTGGATATCTTCTTTGGAGATCATTTATAAATATCTTCTCTTACGGAACCTACTGAGGTTCCCTTTTAATTTTGTTGATTGTTTCCTTTGCCGTAACAGAGGCTTATTATTTTGATGTAGTCCCAATACTTTATTTTTGCCTTGTTTCCCTTGTCTCAAGACATACCTAGAGGAATATTGCTACAACTGATGTCAGAGAAATTAACTGATGTCAGAGAAATTACTGCCTGAGCTCTCTTCTAGGATTTTTACGGTGTCCAGTCTCACATTTAGGTCTGCAATTCATTTTGAGTTTACTATTGTGTATGATGTGAGAAAGTGGTCCAGCATCATTCTTTTGCATGTAGCTATTCAGCTTTCCCACCACTATTTTTTGAAGAGACTGTCTTTTCCTCATCGCATGTTCTTGTCTCCTTTGTCAAAGTTTAATTGACCATTAACCATTAATTGACCCAAATGAAATGGGTTCATTTTGGGACTCTCTTTCCTGTTCCATTGCTCTATGTGTCTATTTTTGTGTTAGTACCTTGCTGATTGATTATTCCAGCTTTGTAGATCCTGAAATCTAGAATTCTGATACATCTAGTTTTTGTTCCTTTTCAAGATCGCTTTGTCTATTCAGGGTCTTTTGTGGTTCCATTCAAATCTTAGGATTATTTGTTCTAGTTCTGTGAAAAGTGCTGTTGCTATTTTGATAGGGATTGCTTTAAGTATGTCGATTGCCTTGGAGGTATGGACATTTTAACATTTGTTCTTCCAATCCATAAGCATGGAATATCTTTCCATTTGTTTGTGTCGTCTTCAATTTCTTTCAATGTCTTATATTTTTCAGCCAAGCTTAAAAGTTCATTCCTAGATATCTTATTAATTTTGGTGCAGTTGTAAATGGGATTGTTTTCTTATTTTTTGTGTGTGCAGCTTCATTATTAGTGTATAGAAATGCAATGGATTTCCGTATATTGATTTTGTGTCCTTTGACCTTACTAAATTCATTTATCACTTCTAGCAGTTTTTTTGGTGGAGTCTTTAGGAGTCTTTTGGAATAATATCATGCCATCTGCAAAAAAGTGTCAGTTTTACTTCTTCCTTATTAATTTGGATGCCTTTATTTCTTTTTCTTGCCTGATTGCTGTAGCTGGGACTTCCAATACTAAGTTGAATAACAGTGGTGAGAGTGGACATCCTTTTCTTGTTCCTGATCTTAGAGGAAAAGCTCTGTTTGTCACCATTGAGTACGATGTTAGCTGTGGGTTTTCCATATATGGCCTTTATTATGTTGAGGTATGTTCCCTCTAAACCTACTTTGTTGAGGGTTTTTACCATGAATGGATGTTGTACTTTGTCAAATGCTTTTTTGCATCTGTTGAAATGATAATTTGGTTCTTATGCTTTCTCTTGTTGATGTGATAAAGCATGTTGAGTGATATGCAAATATTGAACCACTCCTGTATCCCATGAATAAATCCCACTTGATGTTGGTGAATGATTTTTTTAATGTATTGTTGGATTCATTTTGCATATATTTTGTTGAGGATTTTTGCATCCATGTTTATCAGGGATATTGGCCTATAGTTCTCTTTTTTTATGGTATCTTTATCGGTTTTGGTATCATAAGTGGTCTATGAGGGTATCATGGGCCTCAAAGAATAGATTTGGAAGCTTTTCTTTCTCTTCTGTGTTTTGGAATAGTTTGAGAAGAATAGGTATTAACCCTTCTTTAAATGTTCGGTGAAATTCACCAAGGAAGGACGCAGGAATCAAAAACCTCTTGTGCTGGGCTCTCTCAGTGTGGAACCCCCAGCCCATGAAATGGTGGGCCCCAGTATTCTCCCCAGAACCATACCCAAAGTAGAGAACTCTGTCTCATTAGTGGGAGTTGAGTGGAAAAAGAGAGCCTCCCCATTTTTCAGCTGCACTCAGCTAGAACTTAGCCTCAGCAACGAGCAGGTGGGGTAAGAAATAAAAAATACTTAAATCCTGACTTTTCCAGGAAGGCAGACCTCTGGCTGGGAGTTTAGAGGAGAGAGAGCCTTGTGTTCTTGGTTGTACCAGTCTCAAAAATAGTTTCTGTCTTACTGAGCTGGGAGAGTTAGGAGAGGGCATGGTTCTTTGTTCAAATATCACAAACTTTTGCAGTTCTTATCAAGTTTTAGTACATTTTTGCAAATAAATGTTTCTTCATTTGCAATATACCCTTAGGGCCATTTTCAGAAACATGTTAAACTGTTCTTTTAAAAAATAATTTTCACTCTGGTAAGTTTGCTCATTTGTTTTGTTTCTTAAATTCCACATATGAGTGAAATCATATGGTATTTGTCTTTCTCTGACTGACTTATTTTACTTAGCATACCAGAGGGGAGATAGGTGGGGGATTGGGTTAAATAGATGATGAGAATTAAGGAGTCTACTTGTGATGAGCACCAGGTGTTGTATGGAAGTGTTGAATCACTGCATTATACACTTGAAACTAATATTTCACTGTATGTTAACTAACTGGAATTTAAATTAAAAAATACTTTTCACAAGTTTCACAGGCACCTAATGAGCAGGTCCTTGGAGGTTTTCACACTATCATGCTGAAAGTGGAAACTTTGCATTTATTTTTATATATGTGTGTTTTAGGTAGTGACTTCCAAATGGAGAGTCAGTTGTACATTCTTTATTTATTAAATAAATTATTTTCCACTGAACTAAAATATCACCTTTTATAAAATTAAATTTTGTACATACTAGCTTATATACTTAAATATTGCTATATATTTTATATTGCTATATATATTTATATTTTATATGTTAAATATTGCTTCTATTTTAATATTTTAAAAGATAATTAATTTTATTAATATTGATATTAATTAGATAATTGTTAATTTTCATTAATGTTAATTAATGTTTCTCTTGTGCTCTAACATCTTAGAAAATTTTCAATTCTAGTACAGTAGTTGTTTTGCTTCTTTTAAAAAAAAATTTTTTTAATGTTTATTTATTTGTGAGAGAGACAGAGTGTGAGTGGGAGAGGGGCAGAGAGAGGGAGACACAGAATCTGAAGCAGGTTCCAGGCTCTGAGCTATTAGCTCAGGACTGGATGCAGGACTGCGAACTCAGGAACCACGAGATCATGACCTGCGCCGACTTCAGACGCTTAACCGACTGAGCCACCCAGGCGCCCCTTGTTTTTCTTCTTCTTTTAGCTAGATTCTGGATATTAACTCAGGTCATCAGCAAGACATTTTATTTGTTCTTGTTATTAATCATACTAATTATCTCATTACTTTTTTCATTGCATGTACTAGAAACTTTAAATTAATTTTGAAAAATGTTGACAGCAAGCATCCCTATATTACTGCTAATTCTAATGAAAAATTCTTTAGGTTCCACTAGAGAGGATCATGTTGGTTGTTGGGTTTTGATATACATGTTGAAGAATACTTAACTTCTCAAAAGGTAAAGAAAGCCTTCTCAGTCCCTATTGATATATTTCTATAATTTCTATTTAAATTTTTTGATATAATTGTTTATGTTGACAAAATATCTAACACTGAACTATATTTACAGTTCTAGAATAAATTCTATTTAGTCATGCTGTCTTCTTTTGATAAGACCCTGAAGTGTGTATGTGTGTGTGTGTGTGTGTGTGCGTGTGTGTACACAAAATCTCATATAACTTTTATTTATAATTTTCTTTACTTATCTTTTCTTGGGTACCAAGGCAGCATGGTTTTGTATTAGGTTGTGCTTTCTTTTTCCATGATTGGAAACAGTTTATATTACAATGGAACTTCTAATCTTTAAAGGTTAAATAAAAATCAATTCTGAAAAAAGTTTTCCATGGGTATTTTCCATTGGAAGACCTTTAAACAGCTTTTCAATCTGTCCTACCTAGATCATCAACTCAGGTTTTCTACTTCTTTGATTAAACTTCTCCAATAGCAATTACTAGAAAATCACTCATTTCTCTAGACTTTCAAACTTGTTACCACAGAGGCACATATATATTCTTTATATAATTCTTTTATATCTGTAATCATGATCCTATTTTTCATTTCTAGCTTTGTATTTGTTTGCTAGCTCTTTTTCTTCTTAATTAGAATCTTAATGAGTTTATCAGCTTTATTGAAAAGCTGGTTTTGAATACATTTATCCATTCTTGCTATTACATGTTGTATCTTTTCAGCTTTTATATATATATCATTGCTCTCCAAATTTATTTTTGGTTTTATTTTTGCATTCATGATTTCCTTTGATTATTAGTAAGTCTCTGTATTTTACTCTTTTTTCTCTACTAATTAATGCATTTAAAACTAAATTTTCCTCTGAGCCCAGCTTTAGCTGTATCCCATGGGTTTAATTCTAAAGTAATCTCATGTTCATTCCATAATCTCATTTTCTTTTTTAAACAGAAGATATTTAGGAGTCTTATTCTATTTCCCAGTAGTTAAGCTTTTAGATCACTTTTTTATTATTTATTTATAATTTTACTATGTTAGGACCAGAAAATGTGGCAATAAAATTCTCTGCTTTGATATAAGATTACTAAGGTTTTTATCTGTGGCCAAACACATGATCACTGATTGAGGTAATTTTTTGTTTTGGATATGACAACAAATCTATCTTTGCTTTTTGAGCAAAGGTTTTAATTTATATATGAATTTGAATTTTTGATTATATAATTCTCCTATGCCCTTATTTATCATTTTCTCGTTCCTAATTCTGAAGATATATGTATACATATACACATATATATATCACTACAATTGTATCTACTTCATACATTCTTAGTGTTTTGCTTTATATATTTAGTTGCTCTGTTGTTTGGTATGCACAAGTATGCTCATTCTTAATTAGCACTAACAAGTAGTATATTTGATTTCTTTCTTCCATTTTACTTTATGTTTACTATTTACTTTCCCCTTCTTGTTTCTTATTTCTGATGACTTGATCAAATATTCTCAACTTATTGGTGTATATCTTTCTTTTTTAACCCCATAGCAAATAGGTTTCTCTAATTTTATGCAAAAACAAGCAAAAACCTATTTCTCTTTACTGCTTTTTCTCCAATCCAATAAACCAAGATTTTATGCTTTTGCTTCCTCATTGTAGTCTGATCCAGACGAGAACTTTGGGATGATACTGCTTAACCTTCTTTCCACCCCCAACCAACTCTCTCTGTTTTGTTGAAATTATTTAGTGTTTAGTTCCAGATTATTGTTATATTTTCCTTTAAAATATTTTGCTTACCATTTTCCTTTCTTTTTTATTTACACCTATCTTAATGTCTCTTTTGTTTTATTATTTGGTGTCAGTTATTTTCTCAAGTATTTTCTTAGCTGGAATACATTTATTCCAACATGTTTATGATATCTTACCAAGGTACAGGATTCTTAAGTCATAGTTCTTTTCTCTGAGCAGCCTGTAGAAAGCATCACCACTGTGTAGTTTTTCATATTGGAGATAAAAGGCCTGATTCTAATTGGATTCTTCTTCCTTTGTGAATTATTCAGACATTCTATCTGAAAGCTTTTATGGTATTTTTCTTAAATTTTAGACTCTTGGAATTTTACAGGCATATGTCCCTATGTATGACTTTTCTTATCAGATATTCCCAGAATGCATTGAGCTCTTTCAGTTTGCTAACTCAAGTCTTTCTTCAATCCAGTGTCATTTTATTTTACTTTTATTGCTGCTTTTTTCTCCTTCAACTTCTACTTATTAAGTGTCATGGACACATCCTCTAAGATTCTTATCTTTTTCCTCATAATTTGCTTCTTTTTATATTTTTCACTGTAGTTTTGAGATGTTTCATCCTTTAGATCAGTAATTAAGGCCACTTAATTTAACTTAAGTTATCAATAGTCACCACCTTTCCAACTCAATTACTCAAAATTTAAAATAAAAAACCTGTGCATTTTAGTTTCTTTTTTTTTAACATGTGCTATTTATTGTATTGATACAGGTTCTCCAGAGAAACAGAAACCATAGGATGTACAAAGATACACAACACACACACACACACACACACACACACACACACACACACACACAAAACCAGGAGACCTGATGGTATAGTTTCAAGTGGGAAGGCTGGTAGTCTTAAGACCCAGGAAGAGCCAATGTTTCAGTTCTAGTCTAAAAGCATAAAAAAAGTCAATATCCCAGTTTGAAAGCATTCAGTCAGGAAGAATTCCCTCTTACTCAGGGGAGGATTAGTCTTTTGTGCTATTCAGGCCTTCAAATGATTGTATGAGGTCCACCTACATGAGGGAGGGCAATCTGGTTCACTAAGTTTACTGATCTAAGTATTAATCTTATCCAAAAACAACCTCATTGGGGTACCCAGAATAATTAAGCAAATATCTGAGGACCTCATGGCCCAGTCAAGATGACACATAAAATTATCCATCAGACCTATTACTCAAATAGAGCTATCTCCTCTTACAATCCTGTTAAAAAGAAGTTGCCTTTTCTGGATTTTCTTCTTTTTTCTTTCTGGCTGCTATGTCCCTTACTTATGTTACTATTTTTCTTTGTATACTTCCCTCAAGACTCTATAAACCTTAAGACTCAGGTCCAGCCATTAATGTATGTTTAAGTGGCACCGATACAGCAAAATATTGCTACATGGCAAGTTTTCAGTTCCCTGTCTGGGCTCCCAGAGGAAGTGTCTTTGTTCCCAAGCCTCTTGGCCACAAAAACCAGTGTACTCTATCAGTCTTGGGGAGAACAGAAGGCTCATCCTACCTTTAAAGAAATCCTAATTTCTTGGGTCCAGGAAGATGAGAAACTCCTCCCTCTCCAGAACATTTTCATAGGCTAGAACTCTCTCTCCATGATGCAAGATATTCTGTTCTTGCCCTTGGGCTCTTACTGTGCTACTCACAAAAATGTTGAGAAACATAAAGACACTAACACTTTGTCTTCTAAATAAACAGTTGGCGAGTTTATTTTTGGTCAGAGAAACTTTCTAAGTTTCTCATGTGGTTAGGCACATGTGGTTAGGAATGGTGGTTACAATTATTCAATTTTCTGTTCCCAGGTTTTACTACCCACTGAGCCAGGTGGACAGAAAATTAAAGATTCTGGGTCTAATAGCATGAGTAATAATGAATTTTAAGTCCCGATCCAACGCCTACACAATTTAAATCCAGAAAGAGATATCTGGGCGATTATGTAGAAACCTGGGTTTCAGGCAAAACGCTCTTTTATAACTGAATTGTGTGCTCTTATGACTTAAATGTGTGATATAGAACTCATTTAATCTTTTAATCTGTCTCTATACATATATATATACACATGCATATGTGTGTGTAAGTTTTACTTCTATAAAATGGGAAAGTTATCGTTTATATAGTCTACCCTTCAACTTTATTTCTCATAAATATTATGTATAAAATAATGCAATAGATAAAAGAAATTTAGTTTAAATTTTTTTTAGATTCTGATGCTACCTTTTGACTCTTATATCAAAAACAATGAAATTCTGAGCCCTTCCTATCAAGTGCACATTAGTAATTTGGGGGTATAATTTTTAATTATTGTCATGTCTTTGCTCAAAAGCCTCTAAGAATTTCTGAATAGTCTGTGCTCCATACTCTTTAGCTAGGCATTCTAATGGTCCAATATCTGGTCTTATTTTTATTTTTTCCGAACTTTTTAATAGTCTATTCCCAATTACTAATGCTTCCACTTTGGTTATAATTGTCTACTCAGGTGTCTCCAAATTATGTAATTTCCACATTGTTCACTCTGTTTAAAAAAAAAATTAACGTTTATTTATTTTTGAGAGACAGAGAATGAGCAGGGGAGGGGCAGAGAGAAAGGGAGACACAGAATCTGAAGCAGGCTCTAGGCTCTCAGCTATCAGCACAGAGCCTGACGCGGGGCTCAAACCCATGAAACGTGAGATCATGACCTGGGCTGAAGTCGGACGCTTAACCACTGAGCCACCCAAGTGCCCTGTTCACTCTGTTTTAAAATCTCTGTGATTTGGGGCCACCTGGCTGGCTCAGTTGGTTAAGCGTCCAACTTTGCATCATGTCATGATCTCACAGTTTGTGGTTTGAACCCTATGGTGCGCTCTGTGAACCCTATGGTGGGCTTCCCTGAACTAATGATTGGGAAAATCAGGTCTATCCTGATGTATGAGGATGTAGTACTGGGGACAATACCTACCATGGGTTTTCATTCACAGTTCATTGACAACAGGGTATTGAAAACTATAGCCAATATTTAATTAGTCATGTCAGGGAGAGCAGAGTAAATTTGATAATAAGTATTTTGCTATTTTAAAACATTTTTAAGACTTTTTTAACTACATTAGATATTTGATATTTCTGTCACTTCTCTCTTCCAGGGGATGCATGTGTAATCCACACATGTCTATTGGAGGCATTATAGCAAATATGATGAAAATCAAGTATTCTGGAATCCCCCAACCAGGTAATCAGGTATTAAATAACACAAAATTGATTTTTAAAAACCATTTTCCCTAGAGTCATTTCTTTTAAATCTGTTCTCAAATTGTTTTCCCTTTTTAAAAGTTTTTAAATATGAATCTACATAATAAACAAAATCACATATTGCCTTAGTGATGCATTTACTACGTGAAATCCTCTCAAGATATTTTATGTTGACCTTTATTTTCAATTGAGAAAAGGATTATCAATCTAATTCTAATTTCCCCTCAGATATTGAATCTATGTTCATATTTATTAATATATGATAAATATATTTTATTTGGATGTTTTCAACACATTTGGAGGGTATGACTAGGGTATTGTTAGGTTGTGCTCACCATTACACATAGTGTTCTCTTATTCTAGGGCACACAACTAAAATACATTTCCACTCTCCAATGCAGTGAGGTGTAATGATGTGACTGACTTCAGATCACTGGAATGTGAATGAAAGAGATGTACACACCTGTAGGCTTTGCTTATAAAATCCTATCTCATGTGAGACTCTCTATTCTCCCATGCATGGTCTGAATGAACAGGATTCCGAGGAATGAGAGAGAAATACAGCCACAAGATGGAAGGAGCCTGGCTTCCATGAGCCATGGCACAAAGAGCGGGCAAACCCTAAGAATTTATATAAGCAAGAAATAAGATTTTTTGGTGATATGTCAATGAGATTTTGGACTGTTAGTCTGACTCAAATTAATAAAACTGACTAAGTTTGGCCATTTTTTTTCTTTCATAAAAAGCAGAGTGGCACATCATTTCAAGGATGCTAATGTTACACTCAGAAAATTCTATTGTTTGAATTCTGCTTTAATTTTATAAATCTGAATCCCTCACAAGGTGAATGCCATCCAAGGATACACAAGACTTAGTTTCATATGAGTAAGAGCTAAACATTAAGGGAAGAGAGGAATGAAGAGTCTAAAAATCTCTCTAAAGGAGACAATTATTTGAAAATCAGTCTAAAGAGGCAGTCTCTTTTAGGAGCCAGCTATAACGCTGTCCTTTGTGAAGAACACTTGGGGGCCCATTGAGAGAACTACACTCTCTTAAGGGCAAACAAGATTAAGAACCAATGTGAAAAATATTTGAGTAACCAAAAAAATACAGTAATTTTTAAAAACATCTATAACCAAGGTATAGTATGCTATGACTGCCTTTGCAGAGGAACTTGAAGCCAAAGCTTAGCTCACGGTACATTTGGCAATTTAAAGACACACGCCACTGAGGCACCTTGGTGGCTCAGTTGGTTAAGTGTCTGACTTCAGCTCAGGTCCTGATCTCATGGTTTGTGAGTTCAAGCGCCACGTAGGGCTCTGTGCTGACAGCTCAGAGCTTGGAGCTTGCTTCAGATTCTGTGTTTTCCTCTCTCTCTCTGTCCCTCCCCTGCTCATGCACTCTCTCTCTCCCTCAAGAATAAATAAACATTAAAAAAATCAAAAAAATAAAGACATGTCATTAAGCACTAAAATGTTATAGACAAAGCAAGACATGATTTGAAAATAATGGCTTCAAATTAGGTATGCCGAAGAAATTCAAAATCTGTTGAACATATGGAAATTTCTTTTGTCAATACCTAAAATATAACAGTGAACCTAAGATTACATGCAATTCCATTGTTAAATCATGTCAGAACCATTGAAATTTTTTACTAATGCGACAAAATCCAGAATTTAGGTATTTAAAAATAACATAAAACCCTATAATTAGATTCCTCAATGGAGTACAAGAAAGGAAAATTTCTTACTTATTCCTGAATGTCTCTGAATCCCTAGAACTCCCTCCCACTGCTTTGCTTTTATAGGTCAGCAGTTCCCCATAAGGATGTGTGCCATGAGCCTCAATAAGTCACAAGATGAAACTCTAAAATGCAGGTTGTTTTGCAAATAAGCTTCTTCTTGCATGGGCATTTCTTTGTTTATATGGCAGGGTCTTACTCATAGGAGATCTAGATAGTATGGTAACAAATGTGGCATGCAGTGAAGCCACAATTTTTAAGTTATTGCAATTATAGGGGTACCTGGGTGGCTCAGTCAGTTGAGTGTCCAACTTTGGCTCAGGTCATGATTTCACAGTTTGTAATTTTGAGCCCTGCATTGGGTGAGCTCAGGCCCACTTCAGGTAAGCTCAAGCCCCGAATGAGCATGAGCCCTATTATGGGTGAGCTTGAGCCCCGTCTCTCTCCCTCTCTCTCTCTGCCACTCGCTCACTCATCCTCTCTAAATAAATAAATAAATAAATAAATAAATAAATAAATAAAATGTACTAACTACTAAAAAATAAATAATTGCAATTATAATGAAACTTAGTAATATTAATACAATACTTCATTGATTCTAAAACACACCTTTTCCCATATTTTAACATTTCAGAAATCAAGATCTGTTCTTACAGGTGGCATCTTATAAACTCTGCCAGATAGGGGCTGTTTGTTGTCTAAGTATACACCTTTTACTGAAATCTGCAAGACAAGAATGTGCCAACTTCAAAACTGGCATATTGAGGGTCCACAATTAGGAAGAAAATACCGGAGAGGATGCTAGAACACTGTTTGAAGAAAGGCAATAATACCCATATTATCGATGACACAAAAAATGATATGTGTGACAACTCTGAATTTTAAGTGATTCAGAGGAATTGAACTTTGAATGCAAAGATATTTGAGGAGTATAATAAACGTACTTTGTTTACATTTTCTTTTTACATGAATGCTCAAGAGTGATTTTTTAAGTTTATTTATTTTGAGAGAGAGAGAGAGCACATGTGAGCAGAGGAGCAGAGAGAGAGAGAGGGAGAGAGAGAATCTCAAGCAGGTGCTGCACTGTCAGCATGGAGTCTAACACAGGGCTAGAACCCACAAACTGTAAGATCATGACCAAAGGTGAAACCAAGAGTCAGATGCTTAACCAACAGCCACCCAGGTGCCCCCCAAAATAATTTTTAAAATATATATGAATGAGCCTAAAATAGCTCTTTTATTATACATAAAATTAAAATTCTAAGCATTAATAAAGCATTATATCATAGTTTAGTTAGCATACTTTTCTCTCTTTGTCTTCTATAAGGTATATCTTCCACTAGAAAGAATCTTAGATTTAGTGAAATCTGAAAATAAAACTACACCTTCAGTACAATGGAATAGCTTAGTTCATTAGTGAGTATGTTTCTGGATACATTTTTCTAGGAAGGTTTAAGTTCACACTGAATTTATATATACATGACATAACCAGAGCACAATGAGATTGAACAACGCTAAAACTGGTCTAAGGACTTCATAGTCCTAATAAATCTCTATCCATATTGACTCATTTTATTGAATTTTATGAAAAAAGTCAATTACTTAATTTTTGTGTTTGTGTTTATGTCATATTTGTATAGTCATAAGGCAATCAAATTTCAACACTATTCTGCTTGACCAGTGTGCCTCAAAATATCAACAGTTCTAACCTTACAAATTTGTTTGCAAAACAGCACTCATTTTCCTAGCTACAGTTTAAAAAGTAGCAAAATTTAACATTCACACAAATCTCTGAGTGAGCAAATAGAACTCAACACAGTATCATTCTTTCCATGAACGTCCATAACATATAATTAATGAGCTATATTATTACCATATGCAATAAACAGTTATAAAAGTACTTCTAGAAAAATAATATAAAAAATAATATTTGATTTTTGTGGCAAGAATTTGAGATTTTTCACATCAGAAACAGTATATGAAATACGTAAGTTCATGCAAAAACATTTTAATAAGTTTAGAATATTCATAAAATAATCCCATGAATGGAGTGCATGTGTTAGAGTCACTATTGGGCAAATTAAAGATCGTTTGGCTGTTCTACAAAATCAACTAGAAGAAGGTGAGAACTTATGTTTATGACTGGGGGAAGAGTTATCTAATATTAAAAAACTCGTGTTAAACTTGGAAAAAATGTCAAGCTGCCTTTAAACACTAACTAAAATGAAATATTTTGTCTACATGCTACTTTTCTATGATCTGTGTAGAAACAGACATAGCAGTTTTGAGGAACAACTGCATCATTATTCCATAGTCTTTCATCTATACTAAGCATGTAATAAAATCAGGCTTCAAAATGTATTTACTGTCAGTGGTACATTTCCCTAAATGGAATCTCCGTTAAATGCTTTATGTTACTCCTCATTTCAGTTCAAGATGTTATCATCATTTCTCAGAAAGGAGTCTTCAGACTGAGGAAATGTCTAGTTAATTCATACTTTGCTGGTGGTAATGTGAATGGTGCAGGGTCTTTGGAAAACAGTTTGGCAGAAACATGAGTATGATATGACTCACCAATTGTCTACTTAGGTTAAACCTGGAGAAATAACTGTCACACAAAAACTTGTTCATGAGGGGCGCCTGGGTGGCTCAGTTGGTTGAGCATCTGACTTTGGCTCAGGTCATGATCTTGCAGTTTGTGAGTTCGAGCCCCGCATCGGGCTCTGTGCTGACAGCTCAGAGCCTGGAGCCTGCTTCAGATTCTGTGTATGTCTTTCTCTCTGGCCCTTCCCCTCTTGAGCTCTGTCTCTTACTTTCCCTCTCTCTCTCTCTCTCTCTCTCAAAAATAAACATTAAAAAAATTTTTTTTTTAAAATTGTTCATGAATGTTCATAACAGCATTAGTTATTATAGCTATGAAGTGGAAACAATTTAAATCTCTATCAACTGATAAATGGATAAATAAAATATGGTATAACCAAACAATGACTATTATTTAGCCATAAAAAGGAATGAAGTACTGATACATGCTACAATGTGGATAAATGTTGAAAACATTATGCTACATGAAAAAAAAAACAGTCAAAAAAGACATTCCATAAGACATTTCACTTATATGTAAGTCCAGTATAGGCAACTCCATACAGACAGAAAGTAGGTTACTGGTTTCCAAAGACAGAGAGAATTGTAGAGAAATAAGAAGTCACTGTTATTGGACATGGAGTATCTTTTTCACAGGTGCCAGAGATTATGATGTAAACAAATTTTAGGGGCCAGTATTCTGCCTACCACATTTGGATTGTATGAAAGTAGCTGAAACTGAGACAGTCAGACCTGAGGAGACGCTGCAGTCCTCTGTGAGTAGCAACACAGCCCTAAAGAGTGTGGGGCTATTAAGTGAGGAAAACAAGTTACAGAGCAATGCACATAGTGTGTATTCATTTTAATAAAATAAACAGTAACTATGTATGTATAAATTTGTATTTGTATTTATATGTATGTTTGAGCATGCTTCATTTTTAGTCTCTATGGAGATGCATTTCTTCCTTCCTTATTTATTTACCCTGGCTGTTATTTCATTCTATTCAGATATTGTAAGGTCCCATGATGTACTGATCATATCAGTGTAGCCTCCGTTTGTACAATTGGTGGTGACTTCTTCCCAGCTGTAGCAATGTTTACACCGTCCTTTATAATGTCCTTTGCAAAAGGCATCCACCCATGTCTAAAGTCCTGCTGAGCTTTATAATCTGATCTCTCATACATTTCCTTTTGAGTGCTCTCTCACTTCCAGCCAATGAAAATCTTCATTTTCACAAATTAAGAAATTCTTCTTTAGCACTCTTGCTGTACTCGTAGCCGAATCACTTGGATGCTTTTTAAAAGGCATCATGGGCCTAACTTTTCACCTTAACATAAATTAATGGCAGAGAGACCACAGACCATGTTGGGATAAATAAATAGGTTTGAAAATTTTAAAAGGAAAAGAACTGGCTCACTGGCCATCATGTAAGCTACAGAAAGCATGAAAAAGAACACTGCTATTTATGGGCCTAAAATTAGAGAACAATATAGACCAGTCACTATTATTGTCTATAATCCTCTGATTGTGTTTTCTGAATTACCTGGATGACCCACCATAAGTAAATAAGCAAGTCAACAAATAAATAGTTCTTTTTTGGTACTACTACAATGGATCTGTCTAGCTACTAAAACACTTTGGTAAATGATCAACAACATAAACTATTCAAAGGTAGTAAGACTGGGAATATATTGGTCTGGAAATTGCAAACTTCTCAATGATTAACTCATATTAGCCCATCCATAAACCATTTAACTATTTGGCAAATGGTCTTTATAATATACACATAAGTAATTAACCATCTTGTGGTACGTCACACATGTAATACCCAACCTGTGTGTGCATACACTAAGATTGTACATGTTGATTACTTTTCCCTGCCACCAAAACAGTAAACTCTTCCCACATTAAATAGTACCAATTAAACATAATCCAATTTATAACCCACTGCTGACTCAGTAATGCCTATCCTCCATTACTGAATAATTCATAAGAATTTAGTTATATTTCCAAAACAATATTCTGCTATCATTCATTCATCTTTCCTCACAATAATATTGTGAGGTGGTTGTCTACAAGAAATAGAAAAAGGAAATAAATCAGTGTCTTGGAGAAGTATCTGCACCACCCCCCATGTTCATGGTAGCATTATTTATAATAGCAAAGTTACAGGAACAATCTAAGTGTCAGTCAATGGACGAATGGATAAAGAAAATGTGGTATGTTTACACAATAGAATATTATCCAGCCTTAGAAAATAGTCTATAACTTGTGACAACATGATGAATCTACAGGACATTATGCTCAGTAAAATAATCCAAACATACAGGAAGCAAATACTATATAATCTCATACAGTGGAATGGATCTTATACTGTGGAATCTAAAAATGTGAACTCTGTATTATTTCTTACAACTGGATCACTGTAATTTGATTAAACTGTAATTTTTTAATGTAAAAAAACCAAGAAATTAGAAAAAGATTAATTCAATTAAATTTGTCCATTGCCCACCTCACAATTTTGGGTTAGAACTTAGGGTCTTGAATACAAATTAGTTATGAAATAACCAAATCTCCCATTTTATAACATATCAGATTAAAATAGCACAAACCAAATTTACAAGAAAGATAGTTTCACCTGCTTAGCATTCACTAAATGTTGCTTACTTGTCATCAACAAATAGATTTGTTAGGGCAGAAGTCAACAGAATTGCTTGCTCTGACTCAATTCCAAAATTTGCTGAATATGTATTAGATGACTGGAAACAAAAAAGCAAAGATGTACTCTCTACTGTCAAGTTTATTTGGGACACAGACACGCACTCACTGAGAACTGGATTTGAGGGGTGAACAGGGTGATATGGAACCAAACGGTGAGAGATGATTTATTATATCTACGACAGAGATAAGGGAGTGGGTAGTGGAGTCACAGAAGATTACCAGAATAGATAGCATTTAAGCAAGACCTTGCCTTTCAAGAGAAGTAAGAGTTCACCTGAAGGAGAATGAAAGGATATTTAAAACAAGACAGTAAGGAAAAAAAACAGAAATTAATATAAATATTTATAATAAATCTAAAATTACACAGAATATTCATAGACTCTTAAGTGAAGAGCCAGTACATATTTATTAAAATGTACTAGGAAAGATGGCAGAGATAGTCTCTTATTCTTGAAGTATTCAATTCATCATTAGAATCATTAATGTGTTCTTATGCAATGTATCTCTGACCTGTCCTTTTGCACCAGTGGAACTGACAGAGGGCAGCTATGAAATAGGGAGCAAAAGCAAAATGGGTGAGCAACCTGTGGATACCCTGAGTATACTAACAGGACCAAGAGAAACCAGTGAGTGACTCTAGTAGGGGGTCTGTAGGAGGAGAAGAAAAAAATCATAAAAAGGAGACAGCAAAATGGATCTCAGGGGTTCATGAAGGTAATGTAAGCAGTCCTTTGGCCACTTGCCCTGCTAAAAATAGAAGCATCACCAGATACATTTGGAAGGATGTCAATGACCTTGAGCTCAGAGTTCAGGAAAGAATTCTTCAGTTAGAAATGTTTGGAGTCAAGGGTGAATGGCTTGATTTTAATGAGAGCTAATGTGATTTAGTGTTTAAGAGTTTAGGTTCAGGCCACTACTTTCTGTTGAACTCTGAACAAACAATGTCTTAGTGCCTTCATTTCTAAAAAGGGTAAAATAATACTATCTACTTCATAGAACTGATATATAGATTAGAGAGTTAATATATGTAAAAGTCCTTAGAATAATCAGGATGCAGGCACAGAAATCAAACTCTGGAACTCTATTCTCAAATATGTTGGAAGTGCTGAAAGGTTAAACAGGGACCATGAAGCAATCCAGAGATTAACAAGAACAGGAAGCCTTTATCACTCCATAGGATTGGAAGGCAAAGAGAGGAAGAAGTTTTAACAAAGCCTATTAGCTGGAGATTTCTGGAAGAAACTGGAACCATGAGACAGACATAGTCTTCTCTGGAAGTCCTACTACAAACATATAAGATGAGAGACACACCCTGGTTCCAACCGGGTCAATAAACTCTCAGCCTAAGATTCTTTCTCCCTAAAAGGGGGATAATATAGCCTCTCTCAAAGGATTTCTGTGTGCCATTTGAATAAGCTAATGTATATGAAAGCATTTATAATATAAAATGCTACACATATGTAAGATACTATTAATGATAATAGACATAGAACTGTTCATTCTTAACACACACATTTTTTGATCATTTGTCCTCACAGTAAAATAGAAATACAAGCAACTAATACAAAATTACATTTCTCCACAATGAACAATGTGAGCAGAGTATTAAGCCAAAAGAGATGAGAACCAAGGAAACCTAAATGTAATGTTACGCACAAAATAAATATGATCTGCTGTGATTTCCTGACTTTCCAGTTAACCTCAGAATAAGAAAGAAACATCACAGTTAGAAAACTTTAGGAAATGCAGAATTTGGAGTGTATTCTGTGTTCATTTAACCTGTTAACATACAGTACTTTTTACACTTATGATTTAGTTACCTCATTTGAGATTTTGAGGATATATGTGCATGCACATTATCTTCACCTTGGTTAAGATGCTTTAAGAAACATATTCTGAAAAGGATAGGTGTAGTTTTTGTTTATACCTATGTATTGTTTTTAATAATAGTATTAAGTTAACATACACAGTTCAATTTTTTGTCTTTCTCTTCTCTTCCAGAGATTTGATTTTACAGGTTCTGTGTCTTTGTATTATCTACTTCATTTGGAGAACCATAAATCTTCGGTCCCACTGATTTTAGAGGCAATTAATCCTTGGTCCTCCTGTACAACCACAACTCTAGCTGTTGCCATCTTTAAGACTTTGATCTTTTGACCCATTATAACTCACAAACTGTTTCACTTTTTAACCCAACTTGTAGTTTGGTTTTGGTAATTCTGCAATTAGATGAATTAACAATCAGGTGACCACATATCCAGGGGTTCTTGGAACCCTCCCAGTTTATGCCCGTTGTTCCTACATAATTATTTATAGCTTCCCCTTTCATTCTCATAAGTGTCCTGGTTTGGATAATAAATTATATGGCCACACATTAGCAAGTGTCTCAAAAGCAGAAACATTATGCACTCTGTGATAATAATTGTGCCCAGAATTTTATAAACAAAGCTCTACACAAATGTAAGCTATTGTTATCATTTTCTATGCAATATCCTGGTATTAATTTTATCTGCAGAAAAACAGAACCGATTGAAGGAGTTCCCTATCTCACTTGTAGCAGCAAGGCTGAGATCTACTCAAGAAATATAACATTCTAAGGTCTCAGTTTCTTCATCTGCAAAATGAAGGAGCTGAATTACATTATCCCTATGGTCCATTCCAACCAAAAGAAGGTCTGCCTTCCACATCTTCCTATTTCCTACATAGCACATCTGAAATTGCATACTCTGTCCAGAGATACCTGGTACCCTCCAAATTGTCTGATTCTTCACCCTAACCTTGAAATTTATCCTAAAAGGCCCCCAATACACAGAGAAATCTTGACCACAAAACCATATTCCAAGAGTTGTAAGTTTGAAACTTTATAAATTTTTGCCATTTTTTCCCTTAAAACTCTAGATTTGTCTTTACTTTTGACATACTATACACATCTCTGAGAACATTCAGATCCAACTTAGGGATGATCAGCCTTATCTGTGCCTTGACAATTTCTTCTCTTGCTATCATCCAGCTAAGAGTAGACACCACTTATGGAATAGCATTTTTGCCAGGCTAGACAAAATTTTAACAGGCTATTTACTCTCCATCAACTCCTATTTCCTTTTTCTTTGATCCCCTCTTCCTTCTCATCACTATTTCTTCTTCCCACATGACCTTCCTGTTACTGGAGAAAACAATTTGATGGATTAAATCTCACTAATATATAAAATATTTAATACTCTACTTTCCTAGGAATGTTTAGATTTTTAGAAAAGGTAAAAAGAGTAAAATGCTTAGTATAGAGAAACTTGCTGATAGCACAAAGATTAAATTATGTTAGCTGCCAGAGTTCTTTGCATATTGTAGGCTCTCATTAAACACTAGTTGATATGTATGTGAGGTCTTAAAAAAATGAAAGGAAGTCTTCCAAGGCAGAGGAAGGTGAATATTTCTCAGGCAGAAATTCTTCCATATATGTCCAAATATCTCCAAATAACAAAAGAACATATGTTCACTAGTAGTAATAAGTTCTGTGTAGCTTTAATTTTAAGATGTGGGGAAAGGGAGAAATGGCATTGGAAAAATCTGTAGATGTCAAATGGGATCCAGAGTTGGAAGTAACTTTCAAGCCATGCTATTTAACAGTTCTAGGAATATAGGTTAGATGTAAAGTTCTGATATAGTAAAATCACTATGGCATCAGTGTGTAGGGTACACTAAAAGCAGGAGACACTGGACCCAGGAATTCTATTTAGAAGCCTACAACATTTATCTAGGATCTGTTAGGTTTCACTGGCACTTATAATATACACCCACATGGGGACAGTCAATAGGGCTGGATTGAGAAATATTCCAAGTATAAACTCTATAGGATTTTATAAACAATAAATATTGGGAACAGGTAAAGGTAATAAGAAGAGTTGGATATATACTGAATTTAACATTTAAAATATAGGAAACTACATGGGAGATAAACTCATAAATGAGATAAGAAATATAGGAAGAGATTGGGAAGAGAATTTGGACAATTAATTCAATTTTAAAGATACTGAATTCAATTTGAAGCTATCCAGTTATAGCTATAAACAGAATCTGACACTCAGAATAGAAATCAAAGCCAGAAGATTCAGACAGTTGCTGATACCATAAAATCACCCTGGATTATGTAGAGAAAGTAAAGAAGACCTGAAGATAGAACATTAGAGAACCCTGGCACTTAACGGGAGTATCGTAAGGCCACATATGACAAGCCCATAATTTATATCTCTTTCTTTTTTTTTTTTTTAATTTTTTTTTCAGCATTTATTTATTTTTTGGGACAGAGAGAGACGAGCATGAATGGGGGAGGGGCAGAGAGAGAGGGAGACACAGAATGGGAAACAGGCTCCAGGCTCTGAGCCATCAGCCCAGAGCCCGACGCCGGGCTCGAACTCACGGACCGCGAGATCGTGACCCGGGCTGAAGTCGGACACTTAACCAACTGCGCCACCCAGGCGCCCCAATATCTCTTTCAATGATGAAAAGCTGAAAGATTTTACTCTAAGATCAGGAACAAGACAAGGATTCCCACTTTAGCCACTTTTATTCTACATACTACTGGAGTCCTAGCCAGAGCGATTATGCAAGAAAAAGAAATAAAGGTATCTAAATCATAAAGGAAGAAGTAAAATTGTTTATATTTGCAGATGACATGATGCTATATATAGCAAACCCTAACGACTCCACCAAAGAACTGTTAGGATTAATAAATAGACTTAGTACTAAGTTGCAAGATACAAAATCAATTTAGAACAAACAGTTGCATTTCTATATACTAACAATGAATTATCAGAAAGAGAAATTAAAACAATCTCATTTACAACAGCATCATAAAGATAAAATACTAAGAATAAATTTAACCAAGGAGGTGAAAGATTTTTCCACAGAAAACTATACGACAGTGATAAAAGAAATAAAAGAAGACACAAATAAACAGAAAGATATTTTGTGCTCATGGACTAGAAGAATTAATATTGTTAAAATGTCCATATCAGCCATATTAATATAAAAAAAATTGAATACATAAGTAAATGGGGGAGGGAGAGAATAAATAAATCTCCTGTATAGATTTCCAAATAATTTATGTAGATAATCCATCCTCAAAGAGGTAGAGTTTAATCCCCTATTCCTTAAGCATAAATTACACATAGTAACTTTATTTAAAGAATACAAAATGGGGGGTGCCTGGGTGGCTCAGTCAGTTAAGCGTCTGACTTCGGTTCAGGTCATGATCTCGTGGTTTGTGGGTTTGAGCTCTGCGTCAGACTCTGTGCTGACAGCTCAGAGCCTGGAGCCCACTTCAGATTCTGTGTCTCCCTCTCTCTCTCTGCCCCTCCCCCACTCATGCTCTCTCCTTCTCTCAAAAATAAACATTAAAAAATTAAAAAAAAAAAAAAAGAATACAGAATGGAATAAGGGGAAGGGGAAGGAGTAACAAGAGTGGAGAAACCTGGCAAATACTACCTCAAGCTAGTAAATCAAAGTTAACATCAACAGTGTTAAGTCATGTTGCTGCTACGTACTCTTGATATATGATGAGAATGACACTTTACTTCTGTGGTCATCTTCCAAAACCCATAACTCCAGTCTAATCATGAGAAATATCAGGCAAACACAAACAGAAAAACATTCTAGAAAATACCTGATCAGTACTCCTCAAAGTTGTCAAGGTCATCAAAAACGGAAGGTCTGAGACACTGCCAGAGTCAAGAAGAAGGCTACAGAGACACGATGACGAAATGTAAGGCAGTATCCTGGATGGGATCCTGGAACAAAAGAAAAGGACATTAGGTAAAAACAAAGGAAAACTTGAGTAAAATATGGACTTTAGTTAACAACAATTGTGTCAATATGGTGTTCATTAATTGTGACAAATGCACTGTATTAATGAAGTCTGTTAATAATTGGGGGAAAGGGGTGGTGGTGGGGGGAGGTATATAAGAACTCCATACATTCTTTGCAACTTTTCTGTAAATTCAAGACTGCCCTAAAATAAAAAGTTTAATTAAAAAAATTCTAGAATTCTGTCCAACATATAGTAGGTTCAAAATTATTGAAAACTGTATTATTAACGGTGCTATGAGTTACAGGACAGAAAGTAAAGGAAAATAAGTATCTTCACTGCTCTGCTCACCAAATTCATTCATTACACTGACATCCTTACTTAGTAATTAGTAATGTCAGCTGCAGTAGGTATATTTACTCCTCATAATGATTCCTATTTATTGAGACTTTATTTGAGGCTGAGTACATGAATTATCTTAATACTCCAAAACCCTTATGAGATTTGTACTGTTATTATTCCAACTTTACAGATGAGGAATAACAAACTCAGAGAGTCTAAGAGAAACTTAAACAGACTAAGTAATTTGCCTAAGGCCTACAGCTAGTAAGTGAAAAATTTTGAGCTCACGAATTTGTTGTTAGCACCTATACTCTAACTGGTCTGCTAAACAGACCTATACGTGTAGATATGCCATCCCCTGCCATACACGTTCATACTGCATTATTCATGCACTTCCCTCTTTATACTACTGTCAGGACCAACATGCTCTCCAACCATTTCTTTTCTATCTGCAAATACACAGATAAACTCAGGACACAATACATCAGATCATTCCTAAACACCTGGCCTTGCCCAAGCCCTCAGTGCTGTGACCACTGGAAATAAGTCCATTTCCTTATTATTAAATCTACTACAAGGTAATATTTCAACTTGATTAAGTTGACAATTTTTTTTTCCTTTGAGGAATATATTTTTTCCTTTGAGGAATATACTGAAAGCAGCAGCCTTCCCTGTAGACAGAAGATAATTTAGTGAACAGGTCCACTGTGTCCAGCCTCTTTTTTATACCCTCATTGCCCACTCATTGCTCTAACTCACTGAAGCAAGAGGCTAAAGAGAGAAAGCATTATTTCCCTTAGAAAGGCAAGTTATAGTGAAGCTCACTTTCTGTCTTCATGTTAAAATGAGAACACGGGTTCCTGGAAGCAAGGATTTTCTGTTCATGTGCAGCAATAGCACCTTCCAGTTTTCATAAATCTAAAGCAATCTTGTTTTATTTTCCATAATTAGGCCATAAGCTAGTCCATACCAGCCTGACTCGCTCAGCTACCCATGTGCTGCGGCTGGAGTGTCACTGTTCCATAACTGTGGTACTGAGTGCTTTTGTTAGGGCCTGTAGCATAAATAGAACAAAGAAAAAGATCTTTCTCAGAGAAAACCTTGAAAGCCAAGGAATGATAACCTTTCTCACACTGACGGCTGGGGTTGGGGGAGTGGTAAACTGGCAAACAAATCCAAGTCTTTCCTAGGGCTTTCCAGTCTTCAAAAGGATTCAGACCCACACAAATTCCTTCCTAGAACTGCCTGACAATGTTAACATTACCCAAGCAGCTCCCCAAACTATTATACAGTTACACAGGTTCTTAGTTTACTTCCCGAGTAGACAGCAAATATCCTAACCTAGAAACTCTTTTCCTCCTATAATCAACTACAAGAAACCTTGGAAGAATTTAGAGAACTTAAAGAGCCATTTGCATATCCTCTAGGGTTACTCCTCATTTGACAAGGGGCAGGCTTAAAGAGAGAAGCCTCTGTCTGACAGGAAGTAGAGCACACAGGAAACAGTCATTCTCCCCTATGTTTTGAATGGGTGCCACATTTTCCTCCCCTCCCTTCTGAAGCCTTCCCTTACTAACCTAAAATGTTCTTATCACTTCTCTATTGGCATCCTTTTGCTAATAAGTCACATAATCACATAGTCACCTCTATTAGTTTGGGCTTCATTCTCCACTCTGCTTCCTCTGAGAACACTTTGTTTTCCTGTTGTAACCCTTAATACCCTCTGCCTTGTAGTACAGCCCAGGATAACCGTATAGCCTGCATATGTAACTAGACTGTAAATCCTCTAATATAATGGATCCAGTGCCCTCCTCCCCACAGGGTCTCGCATGCTGCTCAAAAATCCTTGCTGAACCAAAAATTTGCAAGTGCTTTTATAAGCCTTTTTCATCAAATATGTCAATAAATTCTTGAAGAATCACAGCTATTTCTTTGGCAATAGCTCTTCCCATATACTATTTCCTTCTTCCCATCTCGCAACAAACCCATAAATAAACACACACACACACACACACACACACACACATTCATACTTTATAGTCTAAGCAAAATTATAAACAAATCAATTAAATATTTCATGAGTTATACTAAGACCCCAGTTGCTTATTGATATATGTTATCTTTCTGATACACATACATTTAAAGAATGAAAATAGCAAGAACAACAACAAGAAAAACAGCAACTGGCCAAGAAAACAAAACCTACTATCCTAGACCTGGAATTCCAGGAAGTAATCCTAACATTGTCTTCGTATAAAGAGACACGATCACAAATAAATACTCTAACCAGGTTCTCAATTAAATCAATCTTACATAGGTATTCTTTATAAAATATTTACTGAATTCTTACTATGAACCACATAGTATTCTAGAAGTTGGAGATAAAAACCTTTGGAGCTCACATTCCATAATACATGGAAATATACAATAAAAAAATCATGTATATATCTAAGAGGTTAGGTAGAAAGGAAAATATAGATCAGGGGACAGAAGAAACATATCTAACAACCAGGGAAGGTTTGTAGAGGTTTTTAGTTGTTGTTATTTTAGAGAAACTTGCTATTAAATTTACATTTCTTTAAAAACATACTTTCTCCAACCCTCACCCACTTTAGGAAGGAAGAGAAAACCCTTACTCTCTCCATTTAGTGGATTCCATGTATAAAGCCTGAGGTGATGAGCATGAAGTATGAAAATACTATGTACAAAGGGAAAGAAAGTATCTGCTGTTACCTTAATGTTAAGATACCCCCATTCCCAGGCCCCTTTTGCTTCATTTGAAAAAGCCCTTAGGAATCCATTTGAGTAGAGAACAACCTCTCTCTCTAGAGGGACACTCAAACCCCAACATGACATTAAATAACTAAAGAAGAAAGAAAATGGATAGTACCTCATATTCTAGCGGGGGAGAGGATTTGCCCATTTATTATCCTGTAGTCCGCAGGCCAGCCTGAATGAAGTGAAAGCTGAGTCATGTATATACATGGTGGAAGGGCATTTTAAGCAGAATAAATAGCAAATGCAGAGTCCCTTATATGTTTAAGACATTTAAGTAAAAGCAATGGAACCAGTATGCTGGAGAGGAGGAAAAATAAAAGAGAAACAGGAAGCACATGGTCTAGGGCCTTGCATAGTGAATGATCTTTTAGAAACTCACATTAATATGATCCCTCTGCAAAAGGGAAAGGATTGAAATAAATTAAAACCAAAGGAGGAAGAGAGGCAAGAAGAAAGAGAAAGGAAAAAATCCTAAAACTACAGGTAGCTTTGTTTCTTTGTTGTTAATGGATATGCTAATTTCATTTCAGGTAGAAACTTACTAAAGTCTCTCAGATCATCTCTCTTATATCCCCCTTCCTTTCTAACCATAATGTCACTGTCTTCTGATTCTCTTCATCTATGGCCAGAATTATTTACAATCCCTCCAGACTGGTTTTCCTCTCCATTTTAGGCCCCTCAACACAACCACATTGCTGTCACAGTAATCTTTCTAAAATCCACATCTTACCATGTTTCTCTCACCTTTTCAGAGGCTTCCTTCTAATTTTCCTTCCCTAATCCAAGTACCCCACTCTCTGTACCAAACTGTAGTCCCCACTCTACTTTTAGTGGTTATTCCCTGAATACACTAGGCACTTTCACACTTTTATCCATATGTCCCCTGAAATCCTCTCCCAGTATCTCTTACTCATTCTATACATGCAACTCAACTCCCTTAAACTCCATAAATTTCAACATATCCCAAGTATCTTCTACCCCCATGGAAGAATTAACCTTTTTCCCATATGCTTGCATGACACTTTGTTTATGTCACTACCTTAGCCTTTATCAACCAATCAATGTTGTGCTTACTACATGGCTTTCTTCCTTCCTACCATGTGAGTTCTTTGTCAGAAACACTGTACTCTTCATTTTTATATCCCAAGTACTTAGCAGAGTAATATATATAAAAAGATACTTAATATTTATTGAATTAAAAAACAAAATAGGAAAAGAGATGAAAATGAGGAAAGTCCCAAAGCAGAATGAGAAAACAAGAGAAATGAAGATGATAAAGAGATTTACAAAGTCAGCAGAGAGAAAAAAAATTACAAAATATTAAAGCCAGAAAAAAAAAGCCAGAACAAAATTTTGTAATATTTTTTAATCACCAAATTAAAAAAATGATAGAAACTGGATTCAGAATACTCAAGCAGCAAATGATTAGAAGAGCTTAAAAGTTTCAATGCTTGATCCACAAATCTTAGAGAATAACACAAACTACAGATAAAAAGCACCTATAGATCATCCTGCTCAACTGTACACTGTGACTCTCTGAAATCGAAAAAGGTTGGAGAAATTTTGATGTACCATCAAGTTCATTTCAAGGGTTCTAATTTTCCTATTACTTAAATTTTTTTTATATGACAACTTTACTCCCCTGCATGTATCTTATTACATGTATATTGATTTACCACTTCACAGTCTATGAAGCATTAAAATACCATTTCACCAGATTCTCATAGCAGTCTTTTAAGTCTTTGGTTTCAGTTAGATATCTTTCACTATTTTACTGTCTCCTATAGCTATGAAAGATCCCTCAAATACCACCTGTGTTTGTGTGATTTAATACAGATGCACTGAAGACAGTACCTCAGAAGTATAGGGTTTTGATGCTGGCTCTGCCAACCTCAAGTTCAGTGTCACTTCACCTTCTGTGTCTCAGTTTATGCATCTGGAAGTCAAGGAGGCTTCACCAGATCAGTGGTTTCCAAACCTGGCTAGGCATCAAAACTACCTAGAGGCTTTAATAAATCTAATTGTCTAGATCCTTCTCCGAGAACATCTCACAAGTGAGGACCAGAAATCTGTATTTTCCAAGTTCTCCATCAGGAGGAGTTCAGATGAGGAAGAGTAGGGGGACCCTAGGCTTATCTCGTCCCTCGAACACAGCTAGATAAATATCAACTCCTTCTCAACAGCCAAGAAATCAGTCTGAGGATTGAAAGAACAAAACCTCAAGTCTACCAGTAGAATCATGGCAGGTAGGAGTTGTGGAGAGTTGACCTGGGGGAGATAAGAACTGTGGGTACTGCAGATGCTGCAGAGGGGAGGAAGCCCTGCTTACAGAGACTACTGTAAGGTATTATAAGCAGAAGAGAGCAAAATCTGAAGTTTTATTAGTCTGCCACTGTTGGTGTTGTGCCTGACTTAGAGGTGCTCCTGTGGGAAGCAGAGCAGAGACCCAGAGCAGGCAGCGTGGTCTCAGGATCCCCAGAGTCACACAGGGAGGAATGGTTCCCCTGCTCAGAGCACATTTAGGAGTGGTGGCAAGGCTTCTCTGAGGACAGAAGAACAGGTGATGCCAACGTGCTGCACTGTTCCCAGGCACAGGAGCAGGACACAGACTGTGGCCAGCAATTCTTGATACTGGCTTTCTTGCTCCACTTTGCCATAAACTCCAACCCACTGCATGGTCATGTGACCATTTTCCTGGGACTGGCTGGCAAAAGCGCATCAAGAGCCTCCCCCAAAGGATCAGCTCAGGAGCTGCACTGAGACCTTAAAATTTGGAGTTTAGAAACCCAGCCCTGCACCTGAGATAAAACAGCTCACACACAGGGTGAAGGCAGGGATCTGACAGAAGCTGGGGACATAAGAGGGGTGACTCTGTGAGGGCTTCCTGAAGAGTGATGAGTAGGAGCTCTCCACTCCACAGAGAATAGAGCAGTGTGAAACCATTACCCCCATCTCCACCCCCTATCTGTACTGTCCTACCTCAGTGAGTTAAACAGTGCCACCAAGTGGAGACTGGAGCTGCATACATCAAGCTCCACCCTGCTACACACTGCAGGTACATCTCTACCAGGGCAAGTGGGCCTGAGAAGCAGTGCAATGGGCCCTTCGCTCAGAAGACCAACACTAACACCTCACCAGATGTTATTCTGATCATGGAGTCTACTGATCATGGAGTGCTGATCATGGAGTGCTGCAAGTCTACTGATCATGGAGTGCTGCAAAGCTTCAGTTCTATGGGAAATAGGATCTAGCTTGCTTTTTATGTTTATAATTTAAAAATTTTTTAAAAATATAATATATATATATATATTTACTGTTATTTTCTGGATCTTTCTTTTAACAGGCAGATAAAAACACACCTAGGATTAAGCTTTTTTCTTTTTTTTCCTGAGAAAAATGATAAAACAGAGGAATTCACCCTAAAAAAAAGAACAGGAAGTAGAAGTAATAGCCAGGGATTTAATCAGTACAGATATAAGTAAGATGTCTGAACCAGAATTTAAAACAACAATTACGAGAATACTAGTGGGGCTTGATAAAAGCATAGAAGACACTAGAGAACCCCTTCCTGCAGAGATAAAAGAACTAAAATCTAGTCAGGCTGAAATTAAAAATGCTATAACCAAGATGCCATAATCTTGAATGGATGCTATAACAATGAGGATGAACTAAGCAGAGGAACAAATCAGTGATATAGAAGATAAAATTATGGAAGATAATGAAGCTGAAGAGAAGAGGGAAAGAAAGGTATTGGATCACAAAGGCAGAATTAGGGAACTCAGTGATTTCTTAAAATGTAATAACGTTTGTATCATAGAAGCCCAAGAAGATGAAGAGAAAGAAAAAGGGTCAGAAGGTTTATTTGAGCAAATTATAGCTGCAAACTTCCCTAATCTGGGGAAGGACAAAGACATCAAAATACAAGAAGCACAGAGAATTCCCATTAAATTCAACAAAAGCCAGGCATCACCTAGACATATTATAGTCAAATTCACAAAACACACAGACAGGAAAGAATCCTGAAAGCAGCAATGGAACTAACCTACAAAGTAAGACAGATAAGGTTCACAGCAGATTTGTCCACAGAAACTTGGCAGGCCAGAAGAGAATGACATAATATATTCAACATGCTGAATGGGAAAAATACACAGCCAAGAATAATTTATCCAGCAAGCCTGTTATTCAGAATGGAAGGAGAGATAAAGAGTTTCCAAAACTAAAACTAAAATGAGTGCACGATCACTAAGCCAGCCCTGTAAGAAATACTAAAGGGGACTCTTTGAGTGGGGGAAAAAAAGACCAAAAGCAACAAAGACTAGAAAGAAACAGAGAACATCATCAGAAACACCAACTTTACAGGTAATAAATGGCACTAAATTCATGTCTTTCGATAATCATTCTAAATGTAAATTGACTAAATGCTCCAATCAAAAGACACAGAGTATCAGAATGGATAAAAGAACAAGACCCATCTACGTGCTACCTGTAAGACTCATTTTAGACCTAAAGAAACTTGCAGATTGAAAATAAAGGGATGAGGAACCATCTATCATGCTAATGGATGTCAAAAGAAACCTGAAGTAGCCATACTTACATCAGACAAACTAGATTTTAAAACAAAGATGTAACAAGAGAAGAAGAAGGGCATTATATCACAATTAAGGGGTCTATCCATTGAGAAGATCTAACAATTATAAATATTTATGCCCTCAACTTGGAACACCCAAATGTATAAATCAATTAATAACAAACATAAAGGAACTCATTGATAATAAAACACAATAGTAGGGGACTTTAACACCCCCTTATAGCAATGGACAGATCATTTAAGCAGAAAATCAACAAGGAAACAATGGTTTTGAATGACACACTGGACCAGATGGACTTACAGATATATTCAGAACATTTTATCCAAAAGCAGCAGAATACACATTCTTCTCGAGTGCACACGGAACATTTTCTAAAATGGATCACATACTGGGTCACAAATCAGCCCATAAGAAGTACAAAAAGATTGAGATCATTCCATGAATATTTTCAGAACACAACACAATAAAACTTGAAGTTAATCACAAGAAAAAAATTTGGAAAGCCCTCAAATGGAAGTTAAAGAACATCGTCCTAAAGAATGAATGAGTTGACCAGGAAATTAAAGAATAAATTAAAAAGTATGTAGAGGTAAATGAAAATGAAAACATGACAGTCCAAAACCTTTGGGATGCTTTCTTGGCAGACCTAAGAGGGAAGTATATTGCAATACAGGTCTACATGAAGAAGCAAGAAAAGTCTCAAAAACACAACCTACTTTACATCTAAAGGAGCTATAAAAATAACAGCAAATAAAGCCTAAAGCCATCAGAAGAAGGGAAATAATGAAGATTAGAGCATAAATAAATAATATAGAAACAAAACAAAACAAAAAGCCAGTAGAACAGATCAACAAAATTAAAAGTAGGTTCTTTGAAAGAATTAATAAAATTGATAAACCTGTAGTCAGACATATAAAAAAGAAAAGAGAAAGGATCCAAATAGATAAAACAAATTAAAGAGGAGAGATCATAACCAACATCACAGAAATATAAACAGTTATCAGAGACTACTCTGAAAAAATTATATGCCAACAAAATGGGCAATCAGTAAAAAAATGGCCAAATTCCTAGAAACATACAAACTACCAAAACTATACAGGAAGAAATAGAAAATTTGAACAGACCCATAATCAGCAAAGAAATTGAATCAGCAATCAAAAATTTCCCAACAGACAAAAGCCCAGGGCCAGATGGCTTCCCAGGAGAATTCTACCAGACATTTAAAGATGAGTTAATACATATTATTCTCAAATTGTTCCAAAAAATAGAAATGGAAAGAAAACTTCCAGACTCATTCTATGACACCACTATTACCTCGATTCCAAAACCAGACAAAGACCCCACTAAAAAGGAGAATTACAAGCCAATGTCCCTGATGAACCATGGATGCCAAAATTCTCAACAAAATTCTCAACAAATCCAAAAGTGCATTAAAAGAATTATTCACCATGATCAAGTGGGATTTATTCCTCGGCTGCAGGGGTGGTTTGATATTCACAAATCTATCAACATCATTCACCACATTAATAAAGGAAAGGCTAAGAACAATATGATCCTCTCAACAGATACAGGAAAAAGCAGCTGACAAAATACAGCAGGCATTCTTGACAAAAACCCTCAATAAAGTAGGGATAGATGAAACATACCTCAACATCATAAAGGCCACATACAAAAGACCCAGCAAGGAAAGCTAAGAGCTTTTCTTCTATGGTCAGAAACAAGACAGGGATGGATGTTTACTCTCCTGATTACTATTTAACATAGTACTGGGATCCTCAGCCTCAGCAAGCAGACAACAAACATAAAATACAAGGCATCCAGATTGGCAAGGAGGAAGTCAAACTTCCATTATTGGCAGACGGCATGATACTCTATGTAGAAAACGCAAAAGACCCCACCTAAAAGTTGTTAGAATTGATACATGAATTCAGCAAAGCCACAGGATATAAAATCAACATCCAGAAATCTGCTGCATTTCTATACACCAATAATGAAGCAGCAGAAATAAAAATCAAGGAATCAATCCCATTTACAATTGCACCAATACCCAGAAGACACCTAGGAATAAACCTAACTAAAGATGTAAAAGATCTGTACTTTGTAAACTATAGAAAACTTCTGAAGGAAACTGAAGATGACACAAAGAAATCTAAAAACATTCCATGCTCATGGACTGGAAGAACATTGTGAAAATGTCTATACTACCTAAAGCAATCTACACGTTCAATGCAATCCCTATCAAAATACCAACAGCATTTTTCACAGAGCTAGAACAAGCAATCCTAAAATTTGTATGGGACCACAAAAGACCCCAAATAGCCGAAGCAATTATGCAAAAGAAAAGCAAAACTAGAGTCATCATAATTCTGGACCTCAAGCTGTACTACTGTTTGTACTACTACAAACCTGTAGTCATCAAGACAGTATATTACTGGCACAAAAACAGACACATAGATCAATGGAAAAGAATAGCAAACCCAAAAATGGACCCACAACTATATGGTCAACTAATATTTGATAAAAAGGAAAGAATATTCAATAGATAAAAGACAGTCTCTTAAACAAATGGCATTGGGAAAACTGGACAGCAACATACAGAAGAAGAATGAAATTGGACCACTTTCTTACAACATACACAAAAATATATTAAAATGGATGAAAAATCTAAATTTGAGACAGAAAATCATCAAAATCCTAGAAAAGAACACAGGCAGCAACCTCTTTGACCTTGGCTGGAACAACTTCTTACTAGACATGTCATCCACGGCAAGGGAAACAAAAGCAAACATGAATTATTGGGACTTCATCAAGATAAAAAGCTTCTGTACAGCGACAGAAACAATCAACAAACCTAAAATGCAGCATACAGGAATGGGAGAAGACATTTACAAATAACATATCTGACACAGGGTTAGTATTCAAAATCTATAAAGAACTTATCAAACTCAACAGTCAAAAAACAAATTATTCAGTGAAGAAATGGGCAGAAAATATGAATAGACATTTTTTCCAAAGAAGACTTCTAGATGGCTAACACATGAAAAGATGCTCAACGTCACTCATAATCAGGGAAATATGAATCAAAGCCATGATGAGATACCATCTCACACCTGTCAGAATGGCTAAAATTAACAACATAAGAAACGATAGCTATGGCAAGGATACGAAGAAGGGGGAACCCTCTTACACTTTTGGTGGGAATGCAAACTGGTGCAGCCACTATGGAAAACTGTATGGAGGCTCCTCAAAAGTTAAAAATTGATCTACCCTATGATCCAGCAATTTCACTACTAAGTATTTACTCAAAGGATACAAAAATACAGATTCAAGGGTGTACATGTGCCCCAATGTTTATAGCAGTATTATTAACAATAGCCAAACTATGGAAAGAGCCCAAAGGTCCATTGACTGATTAATGGATAAATATGTGGTGTATATTCATATATATATATATATGTGTGTGTGTGTGTGTGTGTATTCAATATATATATACAATGAATATTACTCAGCCATCAAAAAGAATGAAATCTTGCCATTTGCCGTGATGTGGAATGAGCTAGAGTGTATTATGCTAAGCAAAGTAAGTCAGGCAGAAGAAAAATACCATAATTTCACTCATATGTGGAATTTAAGAAAAAAAACAGATGGGAAGGGGAAAAAAGAAAAAAGAGAGGGAAACAAACCATTAGAGACTCTTAAAGACCGAGAACAAACTGAGGATTGATAAAGTGAGGGGGCTGGGAGATGGGATAGATGGGCAATGGGTATTAGGAGGGCACTTATTATGATGAGTAATGGGCACTGTATGTATGTGATGAATCACTGAATTCTACTCCTGAAACCAATATTGCACCGTATGTTAACTAACTAGAATATAAATAAAAATTTGAAAAGTAAAACAAAATAAAATAAAAGCTCTCCATGTGATTTGATGAGCCATCAGGTCTGGAATGATGAGCTGATCGTCTCAACCAGATGATGTCTCAGGTCCTTGTTAGCTCTAAAACTATGAATAAATCATGTTTATCTTTTGTATCCATTGCTATCTGTACCAATTAGTCTTAGACTCAGACATTGGGTTCCTTGCTGGAGAAAACAGACTTGAGATGGTAAGTCTAGTTAGACTTAAGAATTAATGGCTTTGTTTATATTCTAAATCAACAGGATCACATGAGAGCATGGTCTTCTTTTCTTTATTTTCTAGCAGTAGCCTTCTTCAGTGAAAGTACTCACATATTTTCCAGAAGAATCTATATGTTCTCAGAAATGTATAGGTTTATTATTATCTTGTCATCTGCTAACATTTCCAGTTGGACTCTAAAAGCCATATAAGGGGCGCCTGGGTGGCGCAGTCGGTTAAGCGTCCGACTTCAGCCAGGTCACGATCTCGCGGTCCGTGAGTTCGAGCCCTGCGTCGGGCTCTGGGCTGATGGCTCAGAGCCTGGAGCCTGTTTCCGATTCTGTGTCTCCCTCTCTCTCTGCCCCTCCCCCGTTCATGCTCTGTCTCTCTCTGTCCCAAAAATAAATAAACGTTGAAAAAAAAATAAAAAAAAAATAAAAGCCATATAAAATACTGAAGAAACCCAGTATCTGTGTCTCACTTAACAAAATACACTAAAAAAAAAGGTAAAATCAGGTGATGTACTTTTCAACAAGTTACTAATGCTCAGATGGTGTTAAGAAGAAAACAACAAAGA
Source organism: Lynx rufus (assembly GCF_022079265.1). Lineage (NCBI taxonomy): Eukaryota > Metazoa > Chordata > Mammalia > Carnivora > Felidae > Lynx > Lynx rufus. The sequence continues at coordinate 212,960,043 of NW_025814823.1, read as the reverse complement.
CCAGGAGAGATACTTCACCATTACAAATTAAGAACCTTTAGTTTTGTTTTTATTTTAATTTAATTCAATTTTATTTTATTTTATTTTATTTTATTTTATTTTATTTTATTTTATTTTATTTTATTTTATTTTATTTTATTTTATTTATTTTATTTTTAGTTAAAATAGTGATTTTAAGCTTCTGGGAAATTGAACTAATAACCTAACTCAAAAAGAATAATGTATTAGGGGTGCCTGGGTGATGGTTAGGTCAAGACTCTTTGTCTACTCTACAAAAACACCCTTGTCCTAAATCCATAGCACAGGGTTAATCTTTTACCATTTCTGCCATTGCCAGTAATCACAACATACTTGTCTCCTTCCAGTACTCCAGGCCCATGCCTTTTTGAATTTGCATCATTCTGCATTCAGTCTGCAGCTATCTCTTTGCTATTAATTCCTGGACCTTTATGAGAAAGGCCATTCCCTATGCAACCCTACAGTGTCCTTCCCTGGGAAGCAAAACATTCTGAAGTGATTTTGTTTTCTCCTCCTTCCCTGAAATTAATTCCATCTGAATTCTAGATGCAGAAATAAGACCCCACCTTTGTTTTTCCCTAGCCAATTACCTTTTGCAAATTCTGATTCTTTTGTCTGACTAGCCAGTCTTCTTAGTTAGTTCCTATGGCTGATCAATTACACTTTTTAGATATGTTAAAATTGCTCATCTATTTTTTCTGGGCCTAGTTTCTTAAATACCCATATACTCAGGACTATACTATTTACCTCACTCTGTGTCTACTTTTTCCTTCTCTCACAGGACAGCTTTTCCTAATGCTCTTCAAAGAATAATGAGGTCCCTCCCAAGGAACTGCCTGACTCCCTGTTGTGGACTGAATGTTTGTATTTCACCCCAGTTCATATAGTAAAGCCCTAACCCACAATGTGATAGTATTTGGAGGTATGGCCTTTGAGAGATAATTAGGTTTAAATGAGGTTATGGTGATAAGGCCTCTATGATGTGATTAGTGTCCTTATAAGAAAAGGAAGAGACCTAAGCTCACTTTCCTTCTGAACCTGCATGAAGAAGAGGTCATATGACTACAAACGGTGATGGCAGCAGCCTACAAGCCAGTAAAAGAGGCCTCAGAATGAAACCTACTTTTCTGGCACCTTGATCTTGGATTTCCCAACCTCCAGAACTGTGAGAAATAAATTTCTGCTTAAAGCACCCATCTATGGCATTGTGATGGCTTCCCAAGCAGACTAAGACACTCCCATCATCCTCTCCATTAAGAAAACCTTGAGTGCTTCCTCTGCCTCATCACCATTGACCATCTCGAGGGGTGAGTCTCTTTGCCCAGGGGTCTGTGTTTATCAGGAGGGGAACAAAGGAGAGAAGTCTCTCCAGCATCACCTCATCACCTCTAGCCCCTTTTGCTAGACATTTTATTTAAACAGTTTTCTTTAAGGTATAAATCTTTCCCTGGTTAAGTATGTGGCCTTTCGTCATCCCCATCATTCTGCTTTTCACCAATCTAACCCTTTGAAGGACAGTTTCAGGCTCATCTTCTCCAAGGAATGTTCCTTGATGGTTCCTTCCATTTTAATCACTCCATTTTCTAAACTTCTCTGGCATTATTGTCTGCAAGAAATAATTTAAAAATTTAACACACTTATACATGCTTTTCTCCCCTTTGGAACTTCCCAGAAGTCCCATGCTCCCTTCTGTAAATGTGTTCCCAATATTTATTTTTCACTTTTCACTAAAGTGTTACTGTTGGTCAGGTGCTAATCTACCATGACAATCTCTCTTACGTTCTTCTATCCTTGTGCAATGCATACACACATATATTCCTACAATCTTCTGCATCTGGCCACTTCTTCATACCAAAGATATTTTAGGGTCTAGGTATTTCTTTACTTTCCTCAGCACCCTGGGTGACCTCAGCAAGTTAAGTGATTTTTATACCATCCCTTTAATCAGGTTGTTAATTTTGTTTTTACATGGTGTCTCTGTGAGAGAAATTAGTAGGATCAGTCCGGACTTCCCAAGGGCCTTTAATAGGTCCCTGATTACCTAAGTTATTTTTTCTTTTTATTTTTGAAGGAATGAGAATGTGGGAACAAAAAATAGCAAGGGTTCTCTGGAGTGCATTGTGTCAATTCATAAGTAAGAAAACAAAGAAAGGAAGGATCAGTGAGCCAAATACCTCTGGTACCATTGTCCATATGCCCTTTCTAGAGCTAGTTCAGTGGATAAACCATCAGTCACTATTCTCAGGCCTATAATTCTAAAACTTTAAATCCTTCTCTTGAAGACATGGGTTTGGATTTACCTGCGAAGAGCATAATATATGAGTATGTTAAATTTTCATGAGTAGCATGACTTTTTTTAATGACTTTTAGTAAAGCTTATGAGAAACCATTAGTTGTTTTCATTATCAACCTTTATTTTGTTTTGTAAGATCATATTACTATGCTCCAACTTAGTAAGATGGGGACAAGGAAAAGGAGTTTCTCCTCTTGACTTTTAAACTCCTGCATGTGCCAAATCACAATAAGAGACACACATAAAACACAACAGATATCCATAAAATCTTCATTTGTTAAATACTTTCCATCCATGCAAGGAGACGGTCATAGTAATTACCAAGTTTACATTTGTCATGTAAAACCAGTAAATGCCTGGTATCAGGCTTGGGAAGTCTCAATCAACAAGTGTGCACTGAACACTCAGCCATTTATTTCCCAACTGTCTACTTTATCAAATATATGCATAACAGCATGTGAGTTACTATGAGTCATAAAAAATAAATGAGGTATGATCCTTATCCTCAGGAACATTATAAAGAAGCTTTACAATCTCAAAGAGGGGCAAGACAAACACAAGATGCACCATGAGGAAATAATGTCTGACAAAACCATTATCAAGGGTAAAAAATGCTGGGCAGGAACAAAGGTATGTTAGGATGTTCTATATTGTCCTCCTAGTTCTGAATTACATGCTGCTGAGGAGGGAACAGAAACATGGTAAACCTAGGGATGGCTTATATTTAGCTTTGGAATGCTTCTGTTTGCCTTTGGTCAACCCAAGATTGCAACCCCAAAGCTTGTATCAGTTTACCATGGTGAGAAGCTACCAAAAATACCAAGTATCTAAGGAAAACTGATTGGAGATTCAATATTAACATATGAATTGATATTCATACACTGCATTTTTATGACACTTTACAAATTCACATGCATTATTGGTCCTCTTGGCAACACTTCAAGGTAGGCAATATAGGTATTATATAATTTTACAGATGAAGAAAATAAAAGGTCAAGAGACTATCTTCACCAAGAACCTGAATGTATCTGTTAGAGTCCTGACAGGAAACAGATGGCATATCTACAGGGTCTGACTGAAAATAATTTACTGAAGGGCAGAGGTAAGGGGCCGAAAAGGAGTAGTAAAGCACACAGAGACTAAAAAGCAGGAAGCCACAACTAATCCAGGCCTGAAAACGAGAGAACAATTTTGCCAAAGCCTGGTGAGAGCTGCCACTTTGAAAGAGAGGCTGTCTGACAGGATGATGGATTTAGATACTCTCAGAACTGTGGCAAAGCAAGGTAAAGTCAAAGAAGAAATACCCTGATCCTTCTCTCTTCTCACCCTCCCATTCCCTGCCATGCCTATCAATGACCAAAATAAACCAGAAGCTAGAAAGCAAAGATCTCAGATCCCAGATGATGTAACCAAAAGCTTCCCAGGCATAGAATTTAGCAGAGGGGGTGTAAGTGATCTGGAAGAGGTAGAGAGGAGCAGCATACTAATAATAACTAGTTTCAGGTCTACAAATCCAAAGTTCTTCCTTTAATTACTATTCAGATAACACCCCAGATGGAAAATAATGAGTTAAACGTAATCATTTTTAGAAATCAGAAAACAGTCAGGGTGCCTGGGTGGCTCAGTTGATTAAGCATCCCACTCTTGACTTCGGCTTAGGTTGATTCGTGAATTTGAGTGCCGTGTCCAGCTCTGCACTGACAGTGAGAAGCCTGCTTGGTATTCTCTATCTCCCTCTCTCTCTGCCCTTCCCCTGCTTGCAGAGTTCTCTCTCTCTCTCTTTCTACCCCACTTTCTAAAAAATAAATAAACATTTAAAAAATTAGAAAAGAGTCTTATTTGAGATGCATTTCTTCATCAGGTTAGACTGAAGCTGCTGCACTTCCTGATGGTTTATAGCTATTCTGGAATACTTTTCACTTGGACAGAAGCCATACTTTGTAATCTGTCCTCTTTACTACATATCTTTATCTCTTCAAAAAAGATGCAACCCCTAGAGGTCATATTGTTGCATTTCAGTATAATGCTAAGTTTGACAGAGTCCTATTTAAACAACAAAAACAGGGCGCCTGGGTGGCGCAGTCGGTTAAGTGTCCGACTTCAGCCAGGTCACGATCTCGCGGTCCGTGAGTTTGAGCCCCGCGTCAGGCTCTGGGCTGATGGCTCAGAGCCTGGAGCCTGTTTCTGATTCTGTTGTCTCCCTCTCTCTCTGCCCCTCCCCCGTTCATGCTCTGTCTCTCTCTGTCCCAAAAATAAATAAACGTTGAAAAAAAAAATTTAAACAACAAAAACAAAATTTGGAAAAAATGATGGAGACTGGTAGGTTCTGTGTGTGACAAACACTAGGGCATGCAGTCTTATAGTGGTATAAATTTCCTCTGGGAAGGATGCAAAATGAAATGAGACAAAACAGGGGTAGTAATTTAGCCTATTTCATACACTACTTAAGAGAAATAATATTTTTTTAACACTACACAAACATATTTGGAACCCAACACTTTGTAAGTCTTTGGAAAGAAAGTGGCAAAAAGAAACTGTAGAATTGAGGGAAAGGTTGCATTAGGAGGCTGTGGGAAGTGAGGGTACAGCTGTGGAAGTCAAACTTTCTTGTTATTTGCTCAGGGCATGCCCTCTGCTGAGCCACTCATTCTCCTGGTGGTAGAGTCCCTTCTGACTGCTCTCACCCAGCAAGCTACCATTTACCACAGTACTGAAAGCTAAGCAAACTGTCACTAAGTGTCTCACCTTCCCCACAGAGCATTTTTGGCTTTTATTTCTGAAGGGAATCAATCCAGTTTCATTAAGAAAGATTTCCTCTATGCTTAAACTAACTACATTTCCTTCCACTACTTAAACCAAGGCTCAGGCGTACCCACCCTCATTTCTGAATATTTGTTTCCATTTTCCTCAGACAATGAGGATGACAGTGATTTGTGGTTAAAGGGCCCGAACACCTGAGTGACAAATGTAATCTTTCATTAAAAAAGAAAATTTAAAGAAGAAAATATATCAAAAGTGTCCAGTCAAGATAATTAAATAAATAAAACTGTTCAATTTTATAAGAACTTAGACACAATATGACTGGCCTTCTGTGACCTGTTTGCCAGTTAGGGCAAGGTTATGGCTCCTGAAATAGAAGAGGGACGTAATCAATATCCTTGCAACTAATTTGTTTTTATGTAGACAAGAATATCAAGAAGTGCACTTGACCATAGGCCACAGGCAGAGTTCTCAGAGAAAGAGGGCTTTTTCCCCTAGTTTTCCTTCTGCTTGAGTTAGATTTTAACTGATGTACATAATAAAACACTGTCTATCTTAATGATAGAGAACAAACTATGGGTTGACGGAGGGAGGTGGGTGGAAGACGGACGAAGGGAATGATAGATACTATGGAGGGCACTTGTGATGCACACTGGGTGTTATATGTGATGAATCACTGAATTCTATTCCTGAAACCAATATTGCACTGTATGTTAATTAAACAGAATTAAAATTAAAAAACAACAACAACACTGTGCATTATCCATGTAGATACCAATCTAACTAAGCTTCTGAGCCAGATATTTCAACCCAGGGAACACCTTTGTGAAATTATTTTTATTTGTATATATTATATACAAATGGGTGCAATTTTATGATATATATTATATATATGTGTACACAATTATATATTTGTATATTCAATTTGAATATAGCATATATACATATACAATTGAATTAACATACATACGTATTATAATTTAATTTGTTAATATTTAATAATATTTAATTGAAGTGTGGTTGGCATACAATGTTCTATTAGTTTCAGGTATATAACATGGTGATCCAGCAACTATATGCATCACAGAATGCTCACCATAATAAGTGTAGTTGCCATCTGTCACCATACAAAGCTATTACAATATTATTGACTATATTCCCTATGCTGTATTTTTCATCCCCATGACTTATTTATTTTATAACTGGAACTTTGTACCTCTTAAAGCCCTTCATCTATTTTGCCCTATTTTGTGTTATTATATATTTTGATTAAAGATTACCTAATTTGGTATAGCCCAATTTATCTTAGCAGGAGGTTCTTCAATTATCCAATATTCCCTCTATGTAAATTCCTTTCTATCCAGAAGGATTTGGCTGTCTCAATGCCCCAAATGGTGATGGCAAGACTTTTCTTAAACAATGTTTTTCTATTTTAAAAAGTAATATAGTCACATTACTGAAAATCCCATGCTTACTCATCAATATAAGTATCTAAAATGCTTTATACCTGCATTTATTCATTCAATGGGTATGCAATAAAATCTTGTTTGTTGTTTAAATTTCACTATCAGTTGAATAACTGCACAGGTGCCAGACATTGTGTTAGGTGTAGTCTCATGAATTACCTTCTAAATTCATCACAATAATCCTAAGTAGGTGATATTGCCTTCAAGAGAGCTTGCTATGTCAGGGGTAGGGGGGAGTTGGGGCAGCATGATTAAGATGCAGGCCCTGTTCCACAGAAATACAACTAAATTCAATTAGATTTTTTTAATCCAATCTTTAGCATCATTAAAAAGTTTCTTAACCATCATTTCAAGTTTCTTAACCAACTAGTCATAGCTTCACCTTTGTACCACTTTTGACTCTATTTCTGAAAGCCTATGGTATCATTCTATGGTATCCAAAGCCATTACACAACACACTCATTCCTGATGAAAATCTTACAAAGTGCTGCATGCTCTTGGTCCCAGAGAAGACTAAAATGCATTAGATGATTTGGCCCAAATTCATCATTTGTAATGAAAGCCACTCAATGTACACAGCCCACTGATACCAAGACTCTTATGTCACTTTACATTATAAAGACCCTTTTCATTGTAATGTGTCTGTGATCCATTAAACTCAGAAAGTAGAAAATGTATCAGTATTTTGCCATTGTTTACAAAGCAAGTACAAAGGCTATATCTAGGATAACTGAAGGTTAATGGGAGAGGGATTCTCAGTTGCATTTTACAAGCAAAAATAGTGAATGACAAATATGAAATTACAGAGATATATAATGCTAATATATTCATGGTCATAGGTGAAATTAATTGGCAGAGGCTAAAATTCATTGCAGTGGTACCATTATATCCTCAAGATTTTATAATCTTCCTCCAACCCTCATTCTACAGGGATCAGATCAAACCAGCCACATCATGACTCAACACCACTGCTGAGTAATTTGGATTACTCACCTGGTTATCTTCTGATATCTGGACTGCTATCATTACCTGAACATCAGTGATCTTTTACTTAAATTAGAGGAGGTTCCGTTTTCTAAAAGTTTAAGAAAACTCATCCAGGGTAAGTCCTCATACTTAAAAGAATATTGCCTCATTTTTTTCCTACTATTTTCCCCCCAAAAAGAGACTCTGTGTACAATGAAAGTTTCTGTCTACTCTTTTATCTCTTTGTAGATCAGGCATGTCTCCATGAATCCTTTTAAATGAAGTGTAACTTTAAAACATTTTAGTTCAGACATGGGGCAAAATATACTCTATTCACTCATAAAAGAACAAATTAAATTTTAGCCCAAGATACTTGTGGATATAACGCCTACAGATTTGGCAATGCCAGCTGGGTATATTCTTCAGTGTCTCTTTAAATCATTCTTAATGTATAAATGACATTTAAAAGCCCCCTTTTCATTGCAGCTGGCAGAGTACCTAAGACCATAACAAGTTACTTCCCCAGTAAATGTCATTTTCCCTTAACCACAGGGCTATAATTCAAAACTGAAGATTTTTTTTTTAAGAGAAGTGTTAAAAAAAAAAAAGGCCCTCTGGGAATGAAGCCTAGGATTTCCCATCTATGTAAAAAGGGAGTTGTTACAGAGTGGGGGACTGGCTAGAGGCCAGGGGCCTAGAATTACTACTTTCAAAATGACTTTCCAACTAACTATACCAGAGGGAAGTGTCCTATATCTACTCTAGCCATGGCAACTTGCGGGGAGAGGGAAACAAAGAGAAGGCAGGTGGCGGAGCTTAATGCAACACGGTGGTTAAATACACACACTTTGAAACCAGAAATCCAGGTTCAAATCCAAGTTCTACACTTACTGACTTTGTAACCTTAGGCAATTTAGTCTACCTTGTACCTCAGTTTCCTTATTGTAAAATGGAAGTAATAATGCACAGGTGTATTAGTTTTCTATTGTTTGCAGAACAAAGTGCCATAAACAGCAGTTTCTGTGGACACAAATATAGTGGCTTAAAACAAATGTATATCTCATGGTTTTTGTGGGTGAGCAGTCAAGTACATTTTAGTGCCTATGTTTACTATGCTCAGAGTCCCACAAGGCTGAAATCATGGTGTTGACTGGATATATCCTTGTCTGGGGTCTTAACTAGAAAAAGATCTGCTTCTAACTTCTCTGAGTCATTTCCATGTGACTACATGACTAAGGTTGCCACTTTTTTTTTTCTTACTGTAAATCAAAGGGCCATTCTCAGCTTTTAGAGGCTGCCTGCTCTTCCTGCCATGTGGCCTTCTCCCCAACATAGCAGTTTGCTACATCAAGACCAGTAGATGAATCCTTTTTACACTACAGTTCTGTCAGCATGGGCCCAGTCCCTTTGAAGGGCTCATCTGATTAAGTCAGAAGCATCTAGGCTAATCTCTCTTTTGATTAACTCAGAGCCAGCTGATTACGGACCTTAGTAACATCTACAAAATTATTTCACCTTATAAATAAAATAATCATGGAGCATAACCTTCATATTTATAAGTCTCATTAATACTGAAGTGGGTGTGGAGGGGGGAACAGATCATACAGGGTATACAGGTATATACAAGGGGGCAGGAATCCCGGGAAGCATTTTAGAATTCTAAGACAACAGGCTTTCAGAACCCTAGAAAGGACTGAGTTATAATAAATGTAAAACATTTAGTCCTTGACTAGGTATATGCACTATGTTAATTTTTACCATTATTATTCTTCACAGGCTAAATTTCTTTTTTTTTTTTTTTTTTAATTTTTTTTTTCCACATTTTTATTTATTTTTGGGACAGAGAGAGACAGAGCATGAACGGGGGAGGGGCAGAGAGAGAGGGAGACACAGAATCGGAAGCAGGCTCCAGGCTCTGAGCCATCAGCCCAGAGCCTGACGCGGGGCTCGAACTCCCGGACCGCGAGATCGTGACCTGGCTGAAGTCGGATGCTTAACCGACTGCGCCACCCAGGCGCCCCACAGGCTAAATTTCTTAGGAAGAAACACTGGGTCTAAATGACCTGTCCAATCATTGTGTTCTTGTGCTAGAGTTGGGATTAAATCCAGACCTCTCCTGATCTGTTCAAGGTTTTCCTCTTCATGCTACATCCTCAATGACATTTGACCTAGGATAACCTTCTTGGAAAATGCTTCTCCCTGCAGCTGTTTCCTCTGTTTCTTTTTTTAAAAAAAAATTATTCAATTTAAACTCAAAAGCAAAACCAAAAACTCAGCAGTTCCTCTGCTTCTAAAGCAGCTATTTCAAAAAAAAAATAGTACCTCCTCCTCATTACCTTGAATGAACAGGTAACAAAACCCTTCTTCATGGGACCACTATGGTGGGTGGGCTCTGCCATCTAATCCTCAAGACGTGCATGGGACAGGGAGAAAGGAGTCACACCAATATGTCCAAGCCGCAGATTCTGCCTGCACAAATCACTGCAGATGTACACTGTTGCCTCAGAAGGGGCTGGCCAACAAGGACCAGGGTCATATCGTATATAGAAGATGTCTGAGTTTCTAAAGCTGCTCTTCCTTCCCACCAAAGTATAAATCACAGCTTGAGTTTGTAGATTGGCTGGTACTGTCAACTTACCCAGTTCACTCAAATAAATACACAAAACTCCCACAGTCAATTTGGGGAAGGAAGTTCTTTACTTTGACTCCATATCTAATTAGATTCAGGAGGATTTTTTGCGTCCTGAAGGCTGGAACATGCCTGTAGTGACATACGTATAGATCTATCTTTTGTGCATACCTCAGTGGGATGCCTCTAAACAGAAACTTAAAAAATAATAATAATTACAAATTCCTTCTCACCAACCTGCCTCTTCCTCAGGGAATCACTGATATGCTAGACAGACATTGATTGGCATGCAATGCCAATCCCTGGAAAATCTGAGATAATGAGGGTAAAGTTTTCAGGTGTTGACTTCCAACATCAGTGATGTCAAAGCAAGTATATGGGGAAGAAGATGTGGGGCAGTAGATGGAATTACAGCAGCCTTATTTCTATATGATAAAAAATTTTGAAATCATGTCCTACTGACTCTCCCCTACCGTGTGTGTACTAGGTTCGCCAGGGCTGCCATAATGAAGTAGTGGATGGATTAAACAGTCTGGATGGATTAAACAGTCTAGATGGATTAAACAGAAATTTATTTTCTCATAGTTCTGGATATTTAGAATCAAGATCAAGGTGTTTGTAGGGTTGGTTTCTTCTGAGGCTTCTTTCCTTGGTCTGTAGATGGCTACCTTTGTTTTCACATGGTCTCTCTCTTTATATGTCTGTGTCCTAATCTCCTCTTCTAATAAGGACACCAGTCATACTGGATTAGGGAGCACCTATATGGCCTCATTTTGCATTAACTGCCTGTTTAAAGAACCCGTCTCTAAATACAATTACATTCTCATATATTGGGACTCATGACTTCAACACATGAATCGAGGAGCGGCACAAGCCAGTCCATAACCCAATGTGTTTATGAAGTGTATCACATTTCTATTTAGCATTAAAGTGGAGGAAGTGAATGTTGCCATCATATTAAGTGCTGATGCTCTGTCTCTGCACCCTTGATCATACCTGACATGCCTGCCACTTATTCCAGTTACTGTGAAGAACAGAGTTGACAACATATTAATATGTGTTGCAGGGGGCAGGTAGAGGTTGAGCTTTTGATGAGGTAAACTCATTTTAGAATTTAGATAATCAAAAAAACAAAATGTAGATTCAAGGCACCACTCACTCTGTCTCTGATGTTCATTGATATATTCTTATAGCTTGAATAGTATCTGAAGTTAGTAGATAGTTAATAAATATTTGTCAAATGAATGAGAAAGAGTTGCTAAAGGCAGGAGGAGAAGTAACTAAAAGAGGAATGAAGTGGTGTCAAAACCAAACTACCATTTTTTACAAGGGCTCCCCCCTCTAGAACATATTACTAATAAAAACAGCACTGTTATATCTTTTCTCCCTAAAAATAAGCATGCCTTTTTAAAACTCACATGCTATTTCATCTCAGCACATATTTCGTATATAGTAGGAGTTCAGTAAACACTTATGAAATGAATTGCAAGTCCTCTGATGTAGAGCTGTTTAATTACTATTCCAATGGGTGCTTTCTAATAGCTAGAACAAAAAATAGCTGCTGGAATCTAAACTCTCTTCTATTCTTTTTACTTCTCAGCAAACACAAAAGACCACATGACAGTGGTCTTTATATACATAAAAACGCTTTATATCTTCTTTCTTGTTGCCATTGTCTTCTTTTCTTGAAAAAAAAATCATAGTTCTTTTAACACTCCTGAACAGTCCATCTATTTTGTGACTTACCTAACCATTATTTTATTAAATCATATGACAATGTCTAATCTCATATCATCACGGGAATATTCTCTACAGTATTCCTGAGACATGTGTAAATATATGTCTGCTTGAACAATCCCAGTGATGGGCAAGGTACTGCCCTGAAAGCTAATGTATTCCCCTCCATTACTGAACCAATGCAAATATTTGAAAAGTTTTTCCATTCCTTGAACTTAGATCTAACTCCTATAATGTCTACCCAACTGTCCTGATTTTTTCCCTTTGTATCCATATAGAAATTAAATCTATCTTTTAACTTTATATATTTTGAATATTTCAAATTTCCTTTCTCTAGAGAACCTATATACCTTTCTTTCCAATTTTATATTCCACAATCTTATTGTTGTTTTTATAAGTCATGCTGCCAAACAGTCTAGAATAATGAGAATAGAATTATAAAAACTGGAACCAAGATCATCTCATGGATTTAATCAGCATATTTATCATGTGGAAAAGGAGTCCTAGAGAACCAAAATATACACATAAAGTTAGAGTCTTGTATACCACTCTATATGCTGGATAAAGGAAACCTCAAATTCATCTGGTTGTACCCAAGCTCCTCCAGCTGCTTTGTATTTGCAATGGTCCTAGCTAGCCCAATTAAGTCCAAATAAAATGAGGCAGAGATCATAAAGCATTTAAAGGGGAGAAATTAACTGAGCCCCATTTTATTTTGTCATCCAGAAAAAGAAAAACCCACATCCAGGTGCTTGCTTAAGGCCAAAAAAATAAATTATATACAACAAACCCCACAAACTCTAAAATAAAGCTTTATGAGGTGTCAGATTGTGAACTGAATTTCCCTAGCTATAATCCCTACCAAATGGTTTTATGTGGCTTGTAACTCAAATGTTTAGTCTGAAGGAGTCAAGGAAGAACTGAATTCTTACCAGCATTGAACCAAAGCCTAAAGAGCTAAATCACCTGGCTGCAGGGTTGTGGCACAGACTGACCCATGGCCCACAGAGAGGAAGTCAGGACCTATAAGGGATTCTTTTGAAGGTGACTGTAGGGAAAAGTAATGCAAGGCCATTTGTGCTTTCAAAACCTGGTGTTCCCCCTTGAGGGCGTTTTTTTGTTTGTTTTTTTCTGTAATGTATGCAATCTTCTAACTGAAAGTACTGGAGATAACTCAATTCCAAAATGCTTTATCTACAAAAGTTTAGTTGGACAAAACACCCCTGAAGATCCCTCAGCTCATGGGGCAGGGAGAATTTTTACTTCTGAAGCGCCAACCTGCTCTAAGGAACCTTAGAGCGATATTTAGTCCAACAGTGTATTTCTCAAACTTGTGCTTGTGAAAGAATCATCTAGAGGTAGAGAGTGTGACAAAGGCAATTTCAGGGCGCTACCACAAAATTCTGATGTAATGGGGGCCAGATGGGCCCAGGAATCTGCATTTGTACAACCATTTTGAGCCTGATGTCGGTGGTAAACAGACATTGACTAGTACAACTTTTTTTTTTTTAATTTTTTTTTTCAACGTTTATTTATTTTTGGGACAGAGAGAGACAGAGCATGAACGGGGGAGGGGCAGAGAGAGAGGGAGACACAGAATCGGAAACAGGCTCCAGGCTCCGAGCCATCAGCCCAGAGCCCGACGCGGGGCTCGAACCCACGGACCGCGAGATCGTGACCTGGCTGAAGTCGGACGCTTAACCGACTGCGCCACCCAGGCGCCCCTGACTAGTACAACTTTGTCACTTTATAAACGAGTAAACCAAAGTCCAGAGAAGTCACACCAGCAACTTGGAAAAAGAACCTAAAAGAGAACTCACGTCTCCTGATTTTGTTGCTCAAAGGTGCTTCCTCAAGTCTCACCACACAATACATAATCTGATAAATAACATCACATCTCAAAATACTGGATGATTACTCACATGGCCTGCTGGCAGAGTTCAATCTGAACACCTTGCTCTTAGAGCCAGTGAGCTGTTTGTGGACCCAGGGAAGCTGCCTCTTGTGAATAGAGTCTAATCTAGAACAGAGGCTGTGTACTGCTGAACTCAGGCAGCTGTCCTCTGTCTGCAGCTGATGATCTGCTATAATATGGACACCAGAGGTAAGGAGGTCGTGTAACCGAAGCTATCACTTCCAGAAATCCTACTTGTCAGCTTGGACAACATTTTCTTTTGTGGGGTCCCAGCATATGTTCCCAGATCTTTATCTATGATGTACTTCAATGAATATTTGTAAAGTTTTACTCAGTTGGTATATCAACTCACCCCTTTTTTTGTTTATCACTGTGTTAGTTCATATACGTGATGAATCAATGCACTTTTTCCACATTTCACTGGAGACATCACAGGTGCCTGCTCAGAGCTACTGCTGTCTCCTTGCAAGTAAATACCTGTTAGACTTAGAAAATAGACTTAGAAAAAGGTCTAAGACGATAGTAGACTTTTACATTTCACCAGAAATTCTGGTGACCAACACTGGGATGTAATATTTTTCTATTTTTTTGTAAAGAGATAGACCATATGACTACCTACTGTCACAAACATTTCATAAAAGAAGATGCATTTAATGCCCATAAAATAGAAAGTAATGACATAAGTTTTAAATAATTAGTCTTCTGAACAACTCACTATTGTGTCCATCTTTACTACAAACAGTAAGAACTTGACAACAAAACAGCAACAGTCCTTGGACTAACATTTGTTGACTCAACATGACATATGGCCATACTGAATAAAATGACTTAATAAAAGTCATTACCAGACTTTTTGGTCATTACCAGAATCCTTGTATAACTTCCCTAATTTGTTTAGTATAATGTCTAATTTGTTTATTTAATCCAGTGTGTCACAATTGCCTTATCTGATGATTCCTCAGAATTTGAGATGCTTTCCCAGAAACCAAAGCTGCTTTGAGTTGTAGGAAGGTCACTTTTTTTTTTTTTTTTTAAAGAAACTAATCTCATCTGTGTTCTGTTCTCTTTACTCCTCTGTTACTGGTCAAGGTATAGAAGGGAAAATAAATATGACAAGTGATACCAGCTGCTGAACTTGAGCTTTCTAAGCATTCTCATTACTGGGCAGATTGAATATTCTTTTTATTTTGATTTGAAAAGTATTTTTTAGATCTATATCTTCTCAAAACAGAAAGAAGATGCTTCCCATTTCTCATTATATCAGTTTTATTGCAAGTAGCATGGAGATAATGAAAGATGTTTAATATTGGTTGCTTTTCAAATGTGGAAATTGCTGTTGTTCACTGAGAAGTGTGGTGAGAAAAGCTGTTTTCAGCTCATAAAGTTGTGGTTGTTATTTCATATTTTTATAGAGCTCTAAATGCACAGGGTGCTGACAATATTTGAAGTGGGGCCAAGCATATCAAATTCCTGGACCAAAGCAGGTGGAGTATATATACAGATCCAATGCAATAATAACCAATGATTCAAAATAAACATGTTATAGCTCAGGACCACTGTAAAGGGAGGGCTATAGAAGGGGAAGTGGCTTTAGCATGAAGAAAAGAAGGGATCCCCTTATAGTAGAAAATAATACAAACTCTTTGAATAAACCCTAGAGCCTCAAAATCAGTTGTCCAAACCAGTATTTTCTTTAAGAAGTCTTTCATGTTCCAATTTCCGAGCAGAAAAAACAAATATGCTGCAGGCCAATAATTCAGATGTCAAGTGTATGCACATATAATACATTTTGATGTACACACATTGATCCCTAGACACAAAGCCATTCAATCTTCATCAGTTATTGAACTGAAAGCCTGGAAATGCCCTTATTTAGAGGTGCAAATAATGCCTTTCTCTTTAAGCAAAAGGAGAAAATCCCTCTAAATGGTGGAGGTTCTTTGAACTCTGTTAATAAATCAATCCAAGAATAGAGCACTGTGTTCACAACATGATCAATCAAAAGCCACATACAAAATGGAAAAAAAAATCTTCCAGAGCAGTGCCAGAGGCTTATCACAATTGCTTCCTGACAGAAAGAGAGGATAAACAAGCTCAGGACAAGGCCAACCAAAGACTGGTCCAGAGACCTTGTTCCTTATTGCTTTAGGTATCAAAATAGGAAGTAAACAGCTTAGAAACAGTTCTGAGAATTGCCTGAAGGAAGTGCTGCTTCCTCTCCCTGCACTTGCTAAGTCTGCTTATCTTTCATCCTCTCAGCATAGCCTTTTGCAAGCTGGCTGAGACCCTTTAGCAAAGACCATCTTTTCCCATCTGCCTCTGACCTAATGCCATCCAGCTGACCCAATAAATCCGCTCTCCTCTCTGGCCAACAAAATATGATAAGAAAATGAAGGCACAAACAAAGTTCACCAATTTCCATTCAATGAGCCCCCTTAAAAAATGCAGACATCTGGCTCATGGAAATATCCACCATACTGTGGGAAAAAATGGGCACTGAGGCTGGGTAAGCTTCCAGCACCACCCAAACAGCATCTTAGCATGACTGAACTACTTCATCAGGCTTCCCAGGAGTAACCAATAAACAACTCTGGAGCTCATTAACTGTCCAGCCTAGTGTTGGTTCCTACCAAAAAAAATATGTAAGCTTATTTTACGAGGAGCCTGGATTTGTGTTACCACCTATCAGACGATTTTTAATACACCATCATCACCAGCTGGCACCTGATACTTACATAAGGCTTTTCATGCATGTATGCCCACAGAGCATTAGTGCACCTGGCTGTCCAAGTTCTTCTGTGAGCCAAAGAAAGTTCCTATATTCACTTAGTCGCCTATTCTTGGCTTTGCACATCCTAATTCTAATTCATGTTAAGGTGTTCATAAAGTGAGCCCTAGGTCATCTGAGTCCCATTCAACCTGAGATTTTGCTATGAAACATAAATGCATTAAATTGAAGGCAATTAACAATTCAAGATTGTCTCAGAGGAAATGGGCTAGGTTTCCAGGATAAGAACAATACCCATCTTGGTTTCTATCTTGGCCTTCAGTTCTCCAAATTCTACAAAATCTTTGATACTGAATTGTCTCTTGAATAACTGAATGTTTTAATCCTGTGTATGCTTTAAAGCCACAGACAAAATATACATCTAAAAGACATGCAATTATGCTGGGGTTTTATAAGCATAAAGAGGGCAAATTGTTGGATGTCATACTTCTTTTACAGTTTCTTTATGACACAATTCAGTAAGTCATTCTTTAACAAGATTTACCACAGAATCAACCTTTATGATAAAGAAGCTGAAACCATCATGGTTTCTTCAGATCTCTTTAAAGGCAGAGTTGTAAAGAGCATTTACATTGCTTTCTATAGAGCACTCATCTGACCAGGCAGTATTTGGGGCATTACCTTTATAGTGTTGATCGTATAAATATTATTTTTCTGTGGTTTTTCAGTGAACTAATCACATTTAACATCATATTAAGGAAGTCATTTTAGTAGGAGCTTTATTTATGGAGAAAATTTCAGCCAAAGTGTATGCAGAAAAATTATTGATATTATGATTTGGTTGGAGAATCAAAAACCATGCTAAATGAAGTCTGAATTTCATAAATGCTGCTCTATGGAGGAACGAGAAAATTCATTTGGACTGAATATTTAATTTCCCACACTGAACTGTTAAGAATTCTTTCTTTCTTCTCCATGTATTGCATTTACAGAGAAAATATAGGACCCCTCTATGATTAAACTCCATATCCCCTTGGAGGAAAACCGAACTGATTGGGAGTCAGATGACTGAGCAGGGGTAGAGTCTGTAATGAAAACTACCACTGAAGACTTGACAAATTGAGGTGTCCACCTCAGGTCCTTCAAACTACTGTAAGTAAGCAGTGACTAGGGAATTAACAGGAGGAAGAAGGTGACAACTCACAGGCCAGTCCTAAACATAAACATTATCAATTCATAAAGTATAGCTCTATGTTTCTCTTCTTCAACTATTTCCCACTTTTTCTTTCCATCAATAAAACAGAACTGGGGCACCTGGATGGTTCAGTCAGTTGAGTGTCCAACTTCAGCTCAGGTCATGATCTCGAGGTTTGTGAGTTCGTGCCCCACATCAGGCTCGCTGCTGTCAGCCTGTCAGCACACAGCCCGCTTAAGATCCCCTGTCCCCCTTTCTCTGCCCCTCCACCACCTGCACTCTCCCCAAAATAAATAAATATTTTTTAAAAATAAAATAAAACAGAACCTATTCCCGTCAGTCAGGGTCCAACCAAGAAAACAGGGATGTGGAAATATAATAGAGGGAATTCTATTACACAGATTGAAAGAAGGGCTGAGAAGCAAAACTGGGGACTATAACTCAGGGGTTAGCAAAATCTTAAGCTGCCATTAAGCTAGAAAGTCAAATATACAACTACAACTAAATAACTAGATTGATTCTTAATCTCAACTCCATAATGGAATCGATGTAGCCATATTTGTTCATTCCATACATTACTCCTACACATCCCTCTCTCTCTGGTGAATATTTCACCATTTAAAGAGGAAGAGGAATTTGGATACTGAATGATTTATGAAATGATAATACTTTGTCCTCAATGAACTCAAAAACTCTAATCCATGAAAGCAGAATTCCCCCAGAAAGATGCTGTGGCTATCATCTGTGGTCTCTTTCTAAAGTGTTAATAAGACAAGCAGAGGAAATATGAAAAGTAACAAGTACTTTCATTTATTTCCACTCAGTTAAAATATAAAGCAATGGTTTACACATCTTCAATTTTTCTGACCAGTGCTTCAGAATTCAGACTATCACCACAAGACTCACCTTGGGAAGAAATAATTTCAATCTCTAAATTAACTATGTTGGTCCTTCTTCCAGGGTGGAGCCTGTTGCCAGTTTGCTATAACTCCATACCAAGAGCAATTACCTTGTCTCATTAATAGCACAATAAGGCCTATTAACCTTACAAACGTTATTAGTCAACACTCAATAAATATCAACACTCAGGTCTGCTGAAGAAGTTGGATAGTCAAGACATTTTAGCAGTCAATTTTAGTATGCAAATTAGAATTGTGATGGATTACTCCATTACAATGCAATTGAGTAGCATGATGTTTACAACTGGATTCTAGTGAACCCAATTGGGATTTCTGCATGGTCTCCGTCCTGGAAAACCAGCTTGAATTCCTATACTCAGGCCAGATTCCAAAAGACATTATAATTAGGTCCCAGAAGAATACACTGCAGCTGAAGAGGATATCCCCTGTAGAATTATATGGGGGAAAGGCTGGCTAAAGCAATGCTCACATTCATGCAATTATCCAGTTAATTGCACAAGGTGAATGGAGTCAGTATAATTATGGCTAAGTTCATGCTGTGATTAGTCTTGTCCTGAAAAAAATAGTGTATTTTGAGAAAGAAGACATAACACTGGAGCAGACTCTTCATCAACATGTTTTATTTCCTTTTGCAACACTTCAGTGAAAGTTCACTGAGACAAAGGTTTTAGCAAATCTCAAAGCAAAATGGGAAAAGTGCCAAGTATTGGATCTGACATGTTTCGACCTACTCCATTATACCTCCTGTTGGCCCTCATGTGAAAGGCCATTCATGGACATTCAATCATAATTACTTGCAGTTTAGTCCAAGAACCAGGCCCTCTGTTGTCATATTTACCAACAAATCTGAGGTTTTAAGTAAAGAAACTTAATAGGGGATTCCTGCAGCAAAATTATGAAGCACAGAACACATGTGACGGGATAGGGGGTGGTTAAGCAAGAAACTCACCTTTATTGTGTCTTTTCTTCATTGAGATTTGTGCCAGGTGTTGGTGGTAATGGTGATGTGTGTGTGTGTTCTCATCTGTTACTTTATTAACTTAAATTTTTAGCTCAACTAATAAAAACATTTGCTGAGTGCCTGTTGAGTGCCAGAGTCTGTGACACAGCAAACATTTAACTTAATAGAAATTGTCAGCCAATACTAAAAAGAGTAACGAATTTTAAATACTAGAAAGAAGCAAGTCCATATTCTTGTGCACTTATTCACTCTTTCAACATCTTTTACAATAAACAGCATTTTAGCTACTAGGGTGGAAGGAAAATTGCCTATTGAGGTAATAAGTTGAAATTCTTTACTTCATATGGATATTGTAATTTTAATACTTAAATTTGGTTTTTTCTTTGTATAATTAAACAATGTTGTTGCATTTCATGCAACTATTGTTAATTTCATGTAAGTATATAATAATTCCTAATAAGGTCTTTAGATTTTGAGAAAAAATAGTATCATTTTATACACAAGACATGATGCTTGGGGTACACAAGAAAGTAAACCACATAGATCTTCCCTCCAGGAGATTACAATTATGAAGATAAGAAGCTTAAACTACTGTATTTAACCTTAAAATTAAATTCAGCAAAATTAATCATACTCTGATGATATAGAAACCATTTCAACATTTTACAGTGTCCCATAGTATCAGGAACAACTGTTTTAAATGCAAAACAGAGAAGTAACCATCAATAGAAATTATTGGCTTATGAAAAAGTCAGAAAATTAAGAGGGTATCATTTGTATTGGTGAATATCCTAACAGGGAAATCAAGTCAAAGGAATTTTAACCGACTAGATCCCTTAGGCTTTGTAAAACTTTTTTTTTCTGGTGGTTGTGGTGGGGTGGTGGGAGTATGAAAACTATCTCCAAAAAACTGTTTAATAAAAATGCAAAATATATAAGGTTGCAAACTGTTTCCACATAAGTAGCATGTGTCTTAATGTTTCCATATTTCCCCACAAAATTCAGCACACACATGGAAAAACAATAACTACACAATAAAAGGCTTAGTCAGTTAAGCATTGGACTCTTAATTTCAGCTCAGGTCATGATCTCACGGTTCAAGGGATGGAGCTTCGTATTGAGCTCTGTGCTGACAGAGTGGAGCCTGCTAGGGATTCTGTTTCTCCCTCTCTTTCTGCCCCTTCCCCACTGGTGCTTGCTCGCGTGCACTCTCTCCCTCTTCCTCTCTGTAAAATAAACTTAAAAAAATAAGTGGCCAAAAACCAGTAGCTGAAAAAGATGATTAAAAACAAA
The DNA here is from genome assembly GCF_022079265.1 of Lynx rufus. NCBI lineage: Eukaryota > Metazoa > Chordata > Mammalia > Carnivora > Felidae > Lynx > Lynx rufus. The sequence continues at coordinate 212,939,162 of NW_025814823.1, read as the reverse complement.
GTGCTAAACTGGTTTTAATCAGAATTTATTGATTACATGCCCAACAAATGAATTCTTATTTTTAGGGAAAAATACATTTTCCACAGTATGGATGAATCACTTTCTACACTTCTTCCAGAAATAGTTGCTTTTGAAAAATACGTCTGAGAAATATCTATAATTTGCCAATATTATTACATCTCTGCCTCTATAATCCGAACAAACATGACAGGGACTGAAAATATAAATGATCTGCTTGTTGTAAATTACTATCAGCATTAGCCTAAACATTTAATAATAGCACAATCTTAGATTCACACAATGTTTTAATTTTTAAAGAGTATAGGCTTTACTTCACTCTTATTTTCAATACTACCTTATAAAATAGGGAAGATAGCATTATGCCCATTGTATTTTTCCTACTTGACTAGAGCACAAAGAGACTAAATAAAATCTCAAGGTATCAAGGTAATTTGAAAAAGCCTGGATTTCAGTCCTATATTTACTTTTGATTCTTCAAAGTCAAAACTCATTCTAATGCCACAATAACAACAAAATTAATGCCTCCGTCTCCCAGAAGTATATCTGTGCTGTGCTCAATGAATTATATAGACTCAACATAAATATAGGTAAGGTACAGGGTTGGATTGCCTTACCTATAACTGATGTAACTATCAAATAAAAATGGTAACATTTAGTTTGTGCCTAGAAACTCTTATTTTTTACTGATTTTATAGTTACATCAAAAATAGGTACATGACTTACAACAAAGAGAAAGCAGTATTTTCTTTACCTCATCCAACTTTTGAATACTGAGTGCTATCATAACACAATAACAAACAGGCTAATTCCAGAATTAGTGGTTGATGAGTAGCTGTGACAACAAAGAACCAAAGGATTTCTTATTCCTGATTCCCAGAAATAAGTTTTTAAAAGACTACATTTACTTCTGAGCATATAATACAACAAAGAGGTCACAACAGTTCATAACTGGCTCTGGGTATTTCTTTTTTTTTTAAGTTTATTTAAGTAATCTCTACATTCCCACCTGGGGCTCAAACCCATGATCCCAAGATCAAGAGTTGCACACTCTTCTGACTGAGCAGTCAGGCACCCCATGGCTCTAAATATTTCTTAATGAAAAAAATTAACAAGTTATTGTGAGCACTTTCACCCTATTAGGGTTTATGTAGCAGTGGGATTTTTTTAAGCAACTTTAATCTCCTTCCCCATATTCATTCCCAGGTCCTTCTCTCTACAACCACCCAGATTTAAATCACCTCTTCCACTTACTTCTTCTTTAACAATATTTTTAAAAATTCAAATTTAAGAATTCACATAATCCCCCAATATAAACATATTAAAATCTATCCATGAAATACACTACCAATCCTCTTTTAATTTCTGATAAAGTAAAAAATGGCACCCAACCAGGTGTTTCTTCACTCAGTACATTTATTAAAATAGTAAACTAAAGTTGAAAACTGTTGTTAGAGCCTTTTATACAAGTTATAACTTGATTTTCTAAGTTGTTAAACTGTTCAGAAGACTAATGACCAAAATTAAACAGTTGAGGTTAATCTGTGAATTACAGCAGATCTAGGAGCGGATGAGTGAGTGTGTAAGTAGCATATTTTGTAGTATTTACTCATTTCATTTATTCATTCAACAATATTACTGTTATTATAACTGAGCATCAACTATGTACCAAGTACCATACTTGGTGCTGGAGATACAATAGTAAACTAAATAGTCCATGATAAATTTTAAAAGTCTACTTTTGAAGCTAAGTTTCTCTTAGAAAACACAGCCAAGAGTGGATGCAACTCTTAACCAATAATCTTTCCTCATTGAAAACCACTCCATATGGAATCACAGACTCTCAGAACAAAGAGTTTAAAGATTATGTAGTACAAGGATTAATAATAGGATTTAACACCTAAAGCTGAAAATCAAGAAGCAAAAAGATGTCTGGAGCATTTAGATGATGATAGTTAAAACTTATTGAGGAGCTACTGTATGTCTTTAGTACATTCCAAAGAATCACACTATGTAAAACAAGCAGGAATTTGAATTTAGTAAATTTGTGTTGGGACCCACAAAGAGGCATTTTTAACAACCCTGTGGGATTGTGATATGAAGAGAACACACTTTGAGAAAGGCTACCATACCTGAATATCTCAAGAATAAGAATAGGGACATGGAGGTTTTTCCCAGTTTTACAAAGCCCCTTTGAAAAATAAAGGTCTGCTATAAACATTGGGGTACAAGTGCCCCTATACATCAGCACTCCTGTATCTCTGGGGTAAATTCCTAGCAGTGCTATTGCTGGGTCATAGGGTAGATCTATTTTTAATTTTTTGAGGAACTTCCATACTGTTTTCCACAGCGGCTGCACCAGGAGGGCACCTTTTGGGATGAGCACTGGGTGTTGTATGGAAACCAATTTGACAATAAATTTCATATTTAAAAAAGAAAAGAAAAGAAAAACAAAGGTCTGGAGTTCATTTGCATTTGGCAAAGTCTAACTTTCTATTTCTAAGAACCAAATGCTAGTAGGAAAGGTCTTTTTGGAGACTAAGTAGTTCTTAGACTCCAGCTATGTGAGATGTCTAAATGAATATGAAACACATGGAGTAAAACATGTGGGCATTTTAAGTGAGGAAAAGAGCACTTTGCAAAACTGGATGGGAGGTTTTAATGGAATTCAGAGCACTACAAGAAGTTTGACAAACCAAACCATGAAAGTCTTCCCTGTTTTTTAAAGGGCAGGTTTTCCCTCAAACCATATGGGTGTTATACTAAGAGAAGCAAGCATAAGTCAAGAACCTTAATTTGATAAGCTGGGGTTGGCCTCTCAAAAATGTTTGGATAGGCATATTTTTGTTTAATATACCTAGTATTCTTTTTTTTTTTAATTTTTTTTTTCAACGTTTATTTATTTTTGGGACAGAGAGAGAGACAGAGCATGAACGGGGGAGGGCCAGAGAGAGAGGGAGACACAGAATGGGAAACAGGCTCCAGGCTCTGAGCCATCAGCCCAGAGCCCGACGCGGGGCTCGAACTCACGGACCGCGAGATCGTGACCTGGCTGAAGTCGGACGCTTAACCGACTGCGCCACCCAGGCGCCCCCCTAGTATTCTTTTTAAGGTTCTAAAGAACAATCATGAAACTCAAAGAAGAGAAAGGTGTATATGCCAATCAGATGTGAAACCCTAACTAGTGTGTTGAGTTGTTTCTAGATGGTTCAGTGCCAAATAAATTACATATGTTGACCACCTATCACTGCTTTGCCTCAGTGCCCTCTACAAGCTTTATGTCTTAAAGTTCAAGAATTAAATCTAATTGCTCTTACCCAAAAAGTTCCCTAATGAACACACATTCTTCTTGCAACAGTAGATTCTCTGTAAAAATTAGAAATTGACTTCTAAATGAGGGTGACATGTAGGGAATGCTAACAAATGAGAAGCCCTCTGTTTTGCCATTCAATGTTTTTCAATTCTATCCAGAAAAAAAAAGAACAAATACGAATAACTGAGGGAAAAAAGGAGGCAACAGATATTCTGTTGGTGTGAAGAGACTGTTTTATCATTAGATTGTAACCTTCTCAAAAATAGAGATTATGACTTTTTATATTCCATAAACATCCTTAACAGTCTTTTAAATGAACTTCATTTTATGTAACTTATTTTTCCTAATGAATTCAGTATAAAAATTTACTTTTCAAAATGCACAAAAGGAACTCGCTAAGAGGAAGTTTTCTCTGCTTTCTAAAGGGGGGGGGGACACCAAAAAGTACTATCAATACTTCTCCAATTTTTCTGATTTGTAAATTTGCCTTAATATAGATCAGATTTCCTTAAAGCAGGGCATCCCACTATTGTTAATTAATGCACATTAAACACCATTTATTAATGTTAATAAATGTACTTTTTGAGACACAGATCAATTTCATTATCTTTATGGGCTATAAATTATAAATTAGCATCCCTCTTTTATAAAATCAGAAACCATGATTTTGGTCACACTTGAGAATCAGATAAATCTAGGTGCTTGAATCACATGGAATTCATTGCTCCTAAAAAAGATTCTCACTAGGTCACCATGGAGCTTAAACTGTCGTCAGTGGTTTCCTCTCATCCACAATATTAAGTGCAAGCTACTTTATATGAAATGAGATCCCAGAAGGATCTCTGTGTCTCCCTACTCTGCAGCCTCATCTCCCCTAACTTCCCTGTTTAACTTTAGCTCCCACACCACTGTCTCTTGACCTTGTGCCACTGCAACCTTGTTCTGCTTCTAAGGTACCCACTTTCCCCTTCTAGTACCATGACTCATCCTTGCCTGGCTAGTTCCAATCCATTTATCACCTCATTTGGGATGCATTTCCTAATCCTAAACCCTATCTAGCCCTACCAGCATGTACCAATGTTTTTGATATTGATATACTTACCAACTTATTTCACAATTAGCATCCATTTTTTTTTTAATTTTTTTTTTCAACGTTTATTTATTTTTGGGACAGAGAGAGACAGAGCATGAACTTTTTTTTTTTTTAATTTTTTTTTTTTCAGCATCCATTTTTTTTTTAAAGTATCTGCCCTACTGGGCTAGACTCCTTGAGGACAAGGGCAGTTATTATTTAAGGACTGAACGCTAAGTATTGAGCACAGTGCCTGGCAATGAGTTCTCACTAAACTTGTGAAGGAAGAAATGAATGAAGGAAGGAAGGGTGGGAGGAAGAAAAGAAAGCATAAGGAGAAAATAAAGGAGTGGAGAAGAAAAGAGAGAGAGGAGGGAGAAAGGAAGGAAGGCAGAAAGAGGGTATGAGGAGAAAGGGAAGAGTGAGGAGAAAGAATGAGGAAAGAAAAGAGAGAGGGATACAGTTCATAGCTTGGATCCTAATGATGAGTCTGTCTATATTGTGTTTAAGGTGAAGTACATTGACAAATTTGATCAAGGTATTCAGATAATTCATATTAAAATCAATAATTAATCAATTCACACCAGTTCACCTAAATGGTCCCATAAGCAACACATTCAGAATACTGAACTTCTTGACAAAAACCAATCAGCAGGACTCAAACAACCAAGCGAAACTAATATCCATCTGATTTGTTAATCTGAAAGTAAATAGCCTTGGTTGGTATGGAAATAAACTAGTTCCCATTGTAATTAGTTCCCATTAGTTCTCTTCTAATAAAAAGCAATAATTTATAGTCATATTTTAGATGCCCATCTAATCTGACCTCTTTATATTGCAGATAAGGTAAATGAAGTCCAAAGAAATGTCAGGATATCATCTAAATGGCAATAAATTCATAGAACAATAATAATACAAAGCTGTAAAGTTAGTTAAATCAAAAGATCTAACTATGAATCAGGAAATAATCACCAAGCTTAGTCACACTAACATTTTAACAATAATCTATGTAAAGGCAAAGAACGAGGCTTGTTTCACACAAAACCATAGTGGAATCAAAGAACCATTAAACTTCATTGTTGGAAAGAGCAAAGTTCAGATTTGCCAATTCCCTGTGAGAAGCTTAAATGGATCTGCTGCATCCTTACTAAATGCGGGAATAGAGATATGTAAAACCAAAATACAAGCATCAACTATCCTTTAAGAATCAATAGTACTTTTGTTTAGGAATTTGGGGGATAAATAATCACTGAACAACTGTTATCTTCAAGGCACTAAACTAGCTATTGCATGGGACACAAATATGAATAAAAAATAGAATTCATTCTTAATGACTTCTAATCTGATAGGAAACAATGTACACAGATACACATATCTGTAGCATATGGTAGAGAAATACATTCACCTACCCATGAGTCCACAATGGTGAAAAGAAACTGGGCTTGCACTTTGAATTCCAGCTCTTCAACTTACTAACTAGATGACCTAGATAATTTCAGGTTTTAAATTACTTAACTTGCATCTACATTTTTAGAAAATCAATGAAATAATAATGATATAAGTTAAAATATATGAGTCTAGTACAGAATGTAGATACCTAGTAATGATGACAATAATAACATCCAATAGTTATTAAGCACTTACATGCCAGGCATCTACATATTTTAACTCAGTTAATCTTCAAAACAACTCGATAACATAGGTACTATTATTACCTGTATTTTATATATGGGGAAATTGAGACACACAGCAGTTAAGTAATTTTCCCAAGGACATGCAGCTATGTGTTAAAACTGGAATTCAGATCCAGGCAGACTGGCTTCAGAGCCTATTCTCAAAAAAATGTTTGTTGAATGCATTCAAGATCCCTGTAATAAAGGAGCCACCCAACCTTTCATAAGGAAACAACCGTTCTTAGTATTCTTTTCAATTTAACATTGAGAACAAAGTGGGAAGACATGACCATCATCCAACCTAAAACCAGGGGTATTTCAGATACATTTCAGTCCAGTGAGATAAAGATACAAGACAACAAAGAAATACTGTTTATTTTAAATCTTTAAGATATTGTTTATTTTAAAAACTATTTCATAATAAACAAGTATGTCAAAGATTTCACAATTAAAGAGATAAATTTATCTCTGCCTGCCATATTCCTTTGACTTTTAATAAAGACAAAGATATCTGCTTCTCTTGGAGCAGTCTTTCAAGAAAGTATTGACAGTATGTATCGACCACAACAGAATTTTACTAACTGAAAGATCCAGTAACTTTATCTTAAATTTACATAATATATTCTTAGCTTCTCTGTTTTTCCACAAATGTGGAATGATTTATCTTTAACAGAAACTTGTGTACTGTTGATCAACAAAATGGGAAAAAAAAGAACAGTTTTGGTTTTTCAATCCCACTTTGGTGTCACAATTCCTCAAACCAACTTAATTGAATAATATTCACCAAAGTTTGCAAACTCATGTCAAAAAAAAAAAAGCACAGAGGAAGTATGCTGTGGTTCTGTAGAATCAAGAGTCCAAGCAAATGCTTCTTGAGTTATCTGATCATGTCATAGAGTCCCATTATTTTAGAGCTGAAATGAATTCTAAATATGACTCTGTCTTATAGTCCCCTGGTTTGGTGGTATATTGGAATCATCAGGGAATTTCATTTTTTAAGCTTTTGAGTTCTTGAAAATAAAAAATTCAAACCTACAGAAAAATTGAGAATAGTATACTCTTCACCTAGTTTTACCAGTTATTTAGTATTTTGCCAATTTTAACTTTCCCTTTCCTGCTTTTCCACATTCCTTTTTAAAAATTAATTTATTTAAATTCAAGTTAGTTAAGATACAGTGTAGTATTAGTTTCAGGAGTAGAACCCAGTGATTCATCAGTTACATATAACACCAGTGCTCATCATAACAAGTGCCCTCCTTAATGCCCATCACCCATTTAGTCCATCCTCCTGCCTCCCCTCCAGCAACTCTATTTGTTCTCTGTATTTGTCTCATGGTTTGCCTCCCTCTCTGTTTTTACCTTATTTTTCCTTTCCTTCCCTCATATTCATCTGTTGTGTTTCTTAAATTCCACATATGAGTGAAACCATATGATATTTGTGTTTCTCTGACTGACTTATTTTGCTTAGCATAATATACTCTATTCTTGTTTTTATTTATATTTTTATAGAATATGTCATTTGCAGAGTCGTTTTAGAGTAAATTGCAAATACCATGACCAGAGTGGACACTGTGGTCTGACACGTATAAGAGTTTGGCAATGAATAGCTTGCAACTGAGTCCCCTTCTGAAACTATCCTTGGCTAAAGAGACCCACCTTGACAAAGGTCATACACTCTTCCCTGGTACATCTTATACCCAATGACTGGCCGAAGCAATGATATAAACGTCTTCCCTGCTGGCCTCAAATTCAGGACAGCCCAATAAGGCCATCTCAGCTTCAGAGCGACTTGTCTCATCAGCTGAATTCTCTGTTACGGCAGCATTGCAGTGCCAGTCTCAACCTAATTCTACTTTCTCACTCTACACAAGTGGTGGCCTCTCATAAACTTTCTGGGAACTCAATCTGTGACAACTCTTAAATAATTCAGCATAATTAGATGAATTACAATATTCAATAACATTATATAAATCTAGTAAGTATAATAGTAAAAAAATGGAAAATTTAACAGTGATACCATATTATTATCAAAAAGTCCACACCATGGGGCACCTGGGTGGCTCAGTTACAAGTGTCCAACTCATGATTTCGGCTCAGGTCAAGATCTCACAGTTTGTGAGTTTAAGCCCCGCATCGGGCTGTACGCTGACAGTGAGGAGCCTGCTTAGGATTCTCTCCCTCTCCCTGTCTCTCTACCATCCCCCATTCTATCTCTCTCTCTCTTAAAATAAATAAACATTAGAAAAAAAGTCCATACCAAGTTTTACCATTTAACCCAGTGCTATCCTTTACAGTAATTTTATTTTTTCTAATTCGAGATTCAATCCAGAAGGATACATTCAATTTAGTTGTCATGCCAGTTTAGCCTCCTTTAATCCTAAATACTTTCTCAACTTTCTTTGCTTTTCCTGAGACTGATATATTTTAAGAGCAGTTCTTTTGCAGAATGTCCTGCAGTTTGGGTTGACTATTTCCATAGGATTAGCTTTAGTGTTTGTTCTTTATTATTCCTGAACTGGTAATATAACTGTTACTAATTCTGAAAATTATACAATTAATTTCAAAAAAATCTGAAAACTTCTATTGTCTTTAATCGAATTATATGGCGTCTGATAGGTGATCTTCTACTCCACAATAACTATTGATGTCTAAGCTATGTCAAAGGATCATAACATAATCCTTCTGAAAACATTTGAAGCAATAATTAGACATCCAAATTTAAGCTTATGCTATTAGTACAAAGCATCAACTGGGTGAGTAGTTATATTCTCTGCATGAGTAAGTCCACACATATAGATACAAAGACTATGTTACACCCAATTTCCTGTCTGAAGGATGGCAAATTTTCTTTGGCACTAATTATATGGTACATGCTGAATTCAGAAATGTTAAAGTATGAATATAGTAATATGCATTTTATGATTGAATCACATATGCTGAACATTGTCCCAAATACTGCATGCATCCTATTTAATCTTCACAGTAATTTTATGAGCTAGCTGTTAATAATATCCCTATTTTACTGATGAGGAAGTGGTTCAGAGAGGATAAGTAACTTTTCTAAAATCACAAAGTGGGCAAACAGCAGAGTCAGTATTCAAACACAAATATTCTGTTCATTTTCCATCACATTATGCCATTTATCTCCCCCAGTTTAGCCTTTTCCTACTACAAGCTTCATAATTCAGATTCCACAGCTCTCATTTAAAAATCTGTAGTGTAGTGTAACTACACTACAGTGTGTCTGTAAACAAATTCCTCAAGTACCAACTGGGGACCTGAAATTATGCTAAATATTTTGAAGAACAGAGGAAAAAAAAAACACCAGAAGCATACCAGCTTTTGAGATATGCAAAATCTTAAAAAAAACATTTACAAATCTGCAATGAAGAAAAAAAAGTCCACGATTTTAAAAAAAAAGCTCATGATTAAAGTACTAAATTATACATGGCTGTCCTACAGAAAATCAGAGAAGAAAACATGACTGTAAGCTAAAATAATTAGTGAAGACTATAAGCAAATTATCCCCCCCAAAATTTTCAGTAATATGCAGCCAGATATTTAATGACCTTGCTAATGAGAAAAAGTGATGATAAGCAAGAAACCAGAAGTTCTTGTGAAAGGAGAGAGGTCACTTAAACGAAAATTGTCACCTTAGGGATACTGGAGATATGGAGAAAAAAGAAAAATATTTAGACTTTGCTATGAGCTGAATTGTGTCCTCTCCACTCCCCAAACTTTGTATGTTGAAACTCTAAACCCAAAACCTCAGAATGTGACCATATTTCGAGACAGGGTCATTAACAGAGGTAATCAAGTTACTTAACATAAGGTCATTTGAAGGAGCCCTAATCCAATATTACCGTCTCATTGCAAGAAGAAATTCAGACACACACAGGGAAGACCTATGAAGAAAAGGAAGAAGACAGTCATCTACAAGCCAAGAAGACAGGCTGGACTGATATTTTCCTCACTGCCCTCATAAGGAAACAACACCTCCTATACCTTGATCTTAGATGTCTATTTTCCAGAACCATGAGACAAAAAAAATCTGTTGTTTTAGCCACCCAGTCTGTGGCACTTTGTGCCGAAAGCCCTAGGAAAACTACTACAGATTCCTCATCAAGTTGAGTTTTTGCTAACTAAATTTTGTATGTGAGGGTAGTATAAGCAATGCTAATATATTTACGAAATTTTTTCCCCAGGCAAGTTCAAACTAGAAAAAAATGTCTAATACACTGTCTGGTGAATAAGAAAATCTCCTGAATGAAATCAGAGCCTCTAATACTCAAAAGGGATAAAGTGAGTCATCACTATTGCCTATGAAAGAAAAATAATTTCTCTCATAAAACACATGTAAAAAATGACACCATGTGGATTAAAAGAGGAAAAACAAGTGTAAATAGACAAACTGAGTGTTTCCCCTGCACAAATTATAATAATTTTATAATTATAAGATTATAAATCTTTATTCTTATCTTTCTCTTGATTTTAGCATCTCAGCTAGAATTTTCATCATCACATATTATTTACTTTTTTTTCTTATGACTCATAAAATGATCCAGTTCTACAATTAAAAATAATCTTGCAGGACGAGGAAGATGGCAGCATAGGAAGATGCTGGGCTCACCACGTCCTGCTGACCACTTAGATTACACCCATGTCTGACTAAATAACTCAGAAAACCACCAGAAGACTAGCAAACAGGCTCTTTGGAGCCAAGCATAGACGAGAGGCCCACGGAAGAGGGGCCTCTCCCAAAGCTGACCACCAAAGGCAAAGCGAGCTGAGTCTGCCCCTCCCGCCCCTATGCACCTTACAGATCCACCCCAGCTAATACACCAGAACCCATCGAAGTAGCACCACAAGCCTGGCAGTGTGCAAGTAGCCCAGACAGGGGCCACACCACTCCACGGTGAGGCCAGATTCTGGGAGAGGGGAAGATAGGTACATACCAGTCTGACTGTGACCCCAACGGTGGGCTGGGGGCAGACATCAGATCTGACTGTGGCCCCACCCACCAACACAAGTAACTCCAGACAGTACAAACGAAGAGCCCTGAAGTTCCATGCCACTCCAGGGAGTATCCAAAATGATGAAATGGAAGAATTATCCTCAAAAGACACTCCAGGAAGTAGCGACAGCTAACGAACTGATCAAAAACGATTTAAGCAATGTAACAGAAAATGAATTTAAAATAATAGTCATAAAATGAATCGCTGGGCTTGAAAAAAGTATAGAGGACAGCAAGAATCTATTACTACAGAGATCAAGGGACTAAGAAACAGTCAGGAGGAGCTAAAAAATGCTATAAATGAGATGCAAAATGAAATGGAGGTGACCACAGCTCAGATTGAAGAGGCAGAGGAGAGAATAGGTGAATTAGAAGATAAAATTATGGAAAAAGGGGAAGCTGAGAAAAAGAGAGATAAAAAAATCAAGGAGTATGAGGGGAGAATTAGAGAATTCAGTGAAACAATTAAACCCAATAATATACATATAATTGGAATTCCATAGGAGAAAGAGAGAGGGAAAGGTACTGAAGGTGTACTTGAAGAAATCATAGCTGAGAACTTCCCTGAACTGGGGAAGAAAAAAGGCATTGAAATCCAAGAGGCACAGAGAACTCCCTTCAGAGGTAACTTGAATCGATCTTCTGCACGACATACATAATGAAACTGGCAAAATACAAGATAAAGAGAAAATTCTGAAAGCAGCTAGGGATAAACAGGCACTAACTTACAAAGGGAGACTGATAAGACTCATGACGGATCTATCTACTGAAACTTGGCACTCCAGAAAGGAATGGCAGGAAATCTTCAATGTGATGAACAGAAAAAAAAATGCAGCCAACAATCCTTTATCCAGCAAGTCTGTCATTCAGAATAGAAGGAGAGATAAAGGTCTTCCCAAACAAACAAAAACTGAAGGAATTCATCGCCACTAAACCAGCCCTACAAGAGATCCTAAGGGGGATTCTGTGAGTGAAATGTTGCAAGGACCACAAAGTACCAGAGACATCACTACAAGCATGAAACCTACAGCCATCACAGTGACTCTAAACCCATATCTTTCTATAATAACACTGGATGTAAATGGACTAAATGCCCCAACCAAAAGACATAGGGTATCAGAATGGATAAAAAAACAAGACCCATCTATTTGCTGTCTACAAGAAACTCATTTTAGACCTGAGGATACCTTCATGATTGAAAGTAAGGGGATGGAGAACTATCTATCATGCTACTGGAAGTCAAAAGAAAGCTGGAGTAGCCATGCTTATATCAGACAAACTAGACTTTAAATTAAAGGCTGTAACAAGAGATGAAGAAGGGCATTATATAATAATCACAGGGTCTATCCATCAGGAAGAGCTAACAATTATAAATGTCTATGCGCCGAATACCAGAGCCCCCAAATAGATAAAACAATTACTCACAAACATAAGCAACCTTGTTGATAAGAATGTGGTAATTGCAGGGGACTTTAACACTCCACTTACAGAAATGCACAGATCATCTAGACACATGGACAATAAGGAAACAAGGGCCCTGAATGTTACATTGGATCAGATGGACTTGACAGATATATTTAGAACTCTGCATCCCAAAGCAACAGAATATACTTTCTTCTCGAGTGCACATGGAGCATTCTCCAAGATAGATCACATGCTGGGTCACAAAACAGCCCTTCATAAGTATACAAGAATTGAGATCATACCATGCATACTTTCAGACCACAATGCTATGAAGCTTGAAATCAACCACAGGAAAAAGTCTGGAAAACCTCCAAAAGCATGGAGGTTAAAGAACACCCTACTAAAGAATGAGTGGGTCAACCAGGCAATTAGAGAAAATATTAAGAAATGTATGGAAACAAATGAAAATGAAAATACAACAATCCAAACGCTTTGGGATGCAGCGAAGGCAGTCCTGAGAGGAAAATACATTGCAATCCAGGCCTATCTCAAGAGACAAGAAAAATCCCAAACACAAAATCTAACAGCACACCTAAAGGAAATAGAAGCAGAACAGCAGACACACCCCAAACCCAGCAGAAGAAGAGAAATAATAAAGATCAGAGCAGAAAAAAACAATATAGAATCTAAAAAAACTGTAGAGCAGATCAATGAAACTAAGAGTTGGTTTTTTGAAAAAATAAACAAAATTGATAAACCTCTAGCTAGGCTTCTCAAAAAGAAAAGGGAGATGACCCAAACTGATACAATCATGAATGAAAATGGAATTATTGCAACCAATCCCTCAGAAATACAAGCAATACAAGGAATACAGAGAATACTATGAAAAATTATATGCCAACAAACTGGACAACCTGGAAGAAATGGACAAATTCCTAAACACCCACACTCTTCCAAAACTCAAACAGGAAGAAATAGAAGATTGAACAGACCCATAACCAGCGAAGAAATTGAATCGGTTATCACAAATCTCCCAACAAATAAGAGTCCAGGACCAGATGCCTTCCCTGGGGAATTCTATGAGACATTTAAAGCAGAAATAATACCTATCCTTCTCAAGCTAGTCCAAAAAATAGAAAGGGAAGGAAAACTTCCAGACTCATTCTATGAAGCCAGCATTACTTTGATTCCTAAACCAGAGACCCAGTAAAAAAAGACAACTACAGGCCAATATCCCTGATGAATACGGATCCAAAAATTCTCAATAAGATACTAGCAAATCGAATTCAACAGCATATAAAAAGAATTATTCATCATGATCAAGTGGGATTCATTCCTGGGCTGCAGGACTCGTTCAACATTCACAAATCAATCAACGTGATACATCACACTAATAAAAGAAAAGATAAGAACCAGATGATCCTGTCAATCGATGCAGAAAAGGCATTTGACAAAATTCAGCATCCTTTCTTAAAAAAAAAAAAACCCTCGAGAAAGTTGGGATAGAAGGAACATACTTAAACATCATAAAAGCCATGTATGAAAAGCCCTCAGCCAATATCATCCTCAGTGGGGAAAAACTGAGAGCTTTCTCCCTGAGATCAGGAACACGACAGGGATGTCCACTCTCACCACTGTTGTTGAACATGGTGTTGGACGTTCTAGCATCAGCAATCAGACAACAAAAGGAAATCAAAGGCATCAAAATTGGCAAAGATGAAGTCAAGTTTTCACTTTTTGCAGATGACATGATACTATACATGGAAAATCCGACAGACTCCACCAAAAGTCTCCTAGAACTGATACCTGAATTCAGCAAAGTCGCAGGATACAAAATCAATGTACAGAAATCAGTTGCATTCTTATACACTCATAATGAAGCAACAGAAAGACAAATAAAGAAACTGATCCCATTCATAATTGCACCAAGAAGCATAAAATACCTAGGAATAAACCTAACCAAAGATGTAAAAGATCTGTATGCTGAAAACTCTAGAAAGCTTATGAAGGGAATTGAAGAAGATATAAAGAAATGGAAAAACATTCCGTGCTCATGGGTTGGAAGAATAAATTTGTCAAAATGTCAGTACTACCCAAAGCTATCTACACATTCAATGCAATCCCAATCAAAATTGCACCAGTATTCTTCTCGATGCTAGAACAAGCAATCCTAAAATTTGTATGGAACCACAAAAGGCCCCGAATAGCCAAAGTAATTTTGAAGAAGAAGACCAAAGCAGGAGGCATCACAGTCCCAGACTTTAGCCTCTACTACAAAGCTGTAATCATCAAGACAGCATGGCATTGGCACAAAAACAGACACATAGACCAATGGAATAGAATAGAAACCCCAGAACTAGACCCACAAACGTATGGCCAACTACTCTTTGACAAAGCAGGAAAGAATATCCAATGGAAAAAAGACAGTCTCTTTAACAAATGGTTCTGGGAGAACTGGACAGCAACATGCAGAAGAATGAAACTAGACCACTTTTTCACACCACTCACAAAAATAAACTCAAAATGGATAAAGGACCTGAATGTGAGACAGGAAACCATCAAAACCCTAGAGGAGAAAGCAGGAAAAAAGCTCTCTGACCTCAGCTGCAGCAATTTCTTACTTGACACATCCCCAAAGGCAAGGGAATTAAAACCGAAAATGAACTATTGGGACCTCATGAAGATAAAAAGCTTCTGCACAGCAAAGGAAACAACCAACAAAACTAAAAGGCAACCAACGGAATGGGAAAAGATATTTGCAAATGACCTATCAGACAAAGGGCTAGTATCCAAAATCTATAAAGAGCTCACCAAACTCCACACCAGAAAACAAATAATCCAGTGAAGAAATGGGCAGAAAACATGAATAGACACTTCTCTAAAGAAGACATCCAGATGGCCAACAGGCACATGAAAAGATGCTCAACGTCGCTCCTCATCAGGGAAATACAAATCAAAACCACACTCAGATATCACCTCACGCCAGTCAGAGTGGCCAAAATGAACAAATCAGGAGACTACAGATGCTGGAGAGGATGTGGAGAAACGGGAACCCTCCTGCACTGTTGGTGGGAATGCAAACTGGTGCAGCCACTCTGGAAAACAGTGTGGAGGTTCCTCAGAAAATTAAAAATAGACCTACCCTATGACCCAGCAATAGCACTGCTAGGAATTTACCCAAGGGATACAGGAGTACTGATGCATAGGGGCACTTGTACCCCAATGTTTATAGCAGCACTCTCAACAATAGCCCAATTATGGAAAGAGCCTAAATGTCCATCAACTGATGAATGGATAAAGAAATGGTGGTTTATATACACAATGGAATACTACGTGGCAATGAGAAAGAATGAAATATGGTCTTTTGTAGCAACGTGGATGGAATTGGAGAGTGTTATGCTAAGTGAAATAAGTCATACAGAGAAAGAGAGATACCATATGTTTTCACTCTTATGTGGATCCTGAGAAAATTAACAGAAGTCCACGAGGGAGGTAAAGAAAAAAAAAAAAAGAGGGTTGAGAGGGAGAGAGCCAAAGCATAAGAGACTCTTAAAAACTGAGAACAAACTGAGGGTAGATGGGGGTTGGAAGGTAGGGGAGGGTGGGTGATGGGTATTGAGGAGGGCATCTTTTGGGATGAGCACTGGGTGTTGTATGGAAACCAATTTGACAATAAATTTCATATTAAAAAAATGAAAAAAAATAATCTTGTAACCCCCCCTTCACCTCTGACACACACTTCATTTGGATGAAAAAAGGGTTTAGCCCAACTGACAGTCTGTTATTTCAAGTAATATTTGATCAGATATTTTGTTAAAACATCAGCTCACCCAATCTCATGCCCCCTTGTCCATCCTCCATTGAGCTTTTATTTTAGAATAGAAATCTAAGAGTTCCTTTTTGAGGTCTAAATACCTACCATCAGTTCCCCCCCACCCCCACATACTGGCTGAAGCTCAAAGTCCTTAATCTGGCAGAATCTTCAAAGCCTAGACTCAGTTCTATATTTTTAGCCTATCTCTACTCCTCTACCACCCAACCACCATAAACTTTATTCGCTAAAAATATCTGGCTTTGTTCCATTCTCCAAGCATTGTTTCCATAGCACTGTATGCATGGCACTATCTTCGTACATTAAGTATACGATATGTAATATGTCTGGACTATGCCTCAGATTATAACCATCTTATGGTGAAAACTAGGTCGTTCACATTTTCTTTCAGTATTTCTAGTGGCAGTGGCACCAGGGCAGTAACAATCACCCATTTCTCACCTTCTCGGAGAGGCTTTCACTGAATTCTCTAGCCAAGATTGCAGTTCTCTCCCCACCCTATACTCTATCCCCTTGCCTTCCTTTATTTTTCTTCTTAGTACTTATCAACATCAGACATATACATATTTAATTGTTTGTTATTATCTATCTCTTCCCACTTGAAAGTAAATTCCAAAAACCCAGGACATTGGCCTATTCAGTACGTTATCACCAGTGCCTAGATATTTGGCACATTATATACCCACAATAAACATTTTTTAATAAGTAAACTCATTCAGCAAATATTTATAGATAGCTTACTAAGTGCTAGGAATCTAGCAGTTGAAAAAAATGAAAAGTTCTGCTCTCATGAAACTCAATACTCCAGAAGGGGAGGTGATAAAAAAATAAAATAAAGATCTTGTTTTACATAATTTCAGACAGTGATAGTAGGTATTCAATTGCTATTTTGCAACTGAATCAAACTTACACTGATTTTAAGCTTCATAAATGTCTTGTAGGAATCTCAAATTTGTGCTAGTATAGCTATACTTCATTAAAATGTAATATATGAATTAGTTTATATTTGTAAATACTAAAGTCAATAAAAGAATGAACCATTAAAAGAAAGTCATAATGTAGTATCCCTATAGTAATGAAAACTTATGTTTTCAAAGACAAAATTTTCAAACATATTAGATAAAACAAGAGAAGAAAAATGCTTACTACAAGCATAACACAAGTAAGAGGTGCTTTTCTAAAGCATATCACATCATAAACACTTGCTAGAAAGCAGTTTTGACTAAAACTTTTAACAGGATATTTATATAAAGGGAAAAAAATGGGAAAGAACTTTCATAATATGTACTCATTACTTAATAAGAATAATTGGTTTATGACAACTTGGCAAACCATTAATGCAAGTGATATTAAGGATTTGCATACTTCTTCCTATCTTAGAAAATCCACGCTTTCCTGTGGCACTTATTTGATACATAATATGCCAACCCTTTTACTTGTTATTGAATTGAAAATCTGGTCTTTTATACAACCAAAGGAGATTTCATTATATGTTTAGATTTTTAAAAAAAAGTCATAACTATAGTTGAAAGAATTCTCTAAAAGGGCCTATTCACTTGAAGAATTCCACTTCTGGTCATCCTGGTTCAGAGGTAAAGGGTAATGAAGAGCCACCCGCAGGCATGGCTTCTGGGAATGTTGATTAGTGAACTCAGATCTGGACTTCATTAATAAGGGGCTAGGTTTCCTAGAGAGCAGGGAGGGACTGTTATCAGGGACTACTAGGGACTAGAAAGTCAGAGTGTATCTTTAATGAAATATGAAAGGTAAAGAAATTGAAGTAAATCCAAAATCAAACTGTAAGCAGAGTAGCATTAACACTGAATTTGGATCATGTATAACTGAAATTCAGAACATCTATAAATACCATATTCCCAAAATTTTTGATGTTTCATATAATAATGTTGAGTTGATGTTATTTTTAGCATTCTAAAATGCCAGGACTTTTAAATTTTAATTTTTATTCCTACAGAAAAGGGGAAAGAAGAGATCCACGAAAAAATTGTTTTTAATAGGTACCACTAAATAATTAAAATTTGGCAGAGGGATATTATTTATACTATTTCCCTCAAATTGTGTCATGAGAAAATCACAGAAGTGGGAAAATAATTTTTTTAAGCAATTCAAGGCAATTAATCATTTGAAAAACCAAAAATCTATCTTGGCTCATGAAAAAACAAATCCCTATTGTTTCCAAATGTCTTCCAAATCAAAGATCTACTATTTTTTTCTATATGTGTACAAATAAATCTTTTAAATGCAAATTGATAAATATTTTGAAAATTTGAATGTAGTGCTTAGGATAGCATT
Source organism: Lynx rufus (assembly GCF_022079265.1). Lineage (NCBI taxonomy): Eukaryota > Metazoa > Chordata > Mammalia > Carnivora > Felidae > Lynx > Lynx rufus. Next base: position 212,920,526 of record NW_025814823.1, on the reverse strand, counting down.
TTGATATACCCATCATTTATCTCTTTTTCACCTCTCCCTACTTCCTTTCTGACAAATCAAAACTTCTCAAATTTCACTAGTTTCACATGGAAGCTAAAAGACCAAATTCAGGACTATATGTACAAAGAAGAGTCACCTAGGATAAGAAAGTGAAACACATGATTACTCTGCTCATCTTCCACATCTGGTTGCCTTCCATTATTTATTAATGTTATCTCCAGCACAAAAGAATTCCGATCCAATGTGCCATACTGGCTCAGTTGATGGTTTCGACACTCCCCATCACCACCACGAGCACCACAGAGGTCCAAAGATTCTCACCCCTTCCAACCACCATAACCAAAAGAAAGATTCACAAACAGGAAATGACAAAAGTTTCATATCCTCTTTTTTTCTAGTCCTTTCCAATATCTCCCACTGCCTCCACACACACACCCACACACTCATACATCCTTAGCTAGAATTACAGTTGTTGCTATTTTGATGGGAAGAAATAATTCAGGGCAGGAAATGAGAATTCTGTTAGATGATAAGAGCAGTCATCTCATCCCAGTATTTTAGACATTCTTTTTTTCATTTTCCTATCAATCATACTTCTTTATTCCTGGCATCTGTGTGTGCATGGTGGTAGGGGCAGGAGGAACAACTCTGTGTTTAACAACAGCAGCAACAACAACAACAACAACAACAACAACAACAAAAAGCCTAATACAAAAAGCAATGGAAAATCTATGGGAAATTCAAGAAGGAAACAGGACTGATGATCCAGAAACCTAGAGTTAGTTCAAACTGACACTTGGTAACTGGGGGCTTTATAGACTCAGTTAACAGAATTCATGTTTGTATTTGAAAATGAAGGATCTAGGAAATTTAACTTAAACTTACTAAACAACACACTTCAAAAGTAAAGACAAATTGGACTATTTCTGGGCTAGTACTATGGAGAATGATGTCTTAACATGGGTTTGTAGTGGAAAAACAAGACCTAACTAGACTATAAAAATTTGCTGACCTGACAAGATACTCTAATGAATAGATCACAGATATGTATAACCATGGTGGAAAAAAATTTTTGACCAAAAAGAATACTTATAGCAGGAAGCAGTGGATGGAATTTAATTTTGGAAAAGGGGAATTTATGATTCGGAAATCATTAGTCATTCAAAAAAATAGTTAACAAGCCCCTACCGCGTATTAGATACCAACCATTACACAAACCCTCATAAAGTCAGAAATCTTGTTCTTTTCTCAACCCATACTACTCTTTTCTTCCTCTGGGCTTTAACTGGTAATGACCGCCTTCTTTATACAATACTAAATCCTGACCAAGTCTACCTCAAATTCTACTTTCTCCCCAAAACATTTCTTGATAATTAGAAAGTACATCACCCCTTCTTTTTACCTACATATACGTAGTGTAATCAATCAATCTTGGGTCAGTCATTTCTTCATCAAGAAACTTGGCATTTTATTGGTTGTAGAAGCAAGGGCTAAGCATTCAATCCTAGTATAAATCCATAGAAAGGAAGATCTATTAGCAAATTCATATAACTTCCTATAATTGCATGTCAGCATTTCTCTAAGTAGTGGTTTATGCTTGCATTCCATATGTTATCATAGAAATATATTCCCTCATCAAGTTTCCTGGAAAGAAAGTAGTGTTTGTGAAATTAAAACAGTTTCATTTATGGGGGCACCCGTGTGGCTCAGTCAATTAAGTGTCCAACTCTTGATTTGGGCTCAGGTCATGATCTCACAGTTGGTCAGTTTGAGCCCTGCACTGTCAGTGAGGAGCCTCCTTGGAATTCTCTCTCCCTCTCTCTGCCCCTCACCTGCTCTCTCTCACTCTCTCTCAAATTAAATAAACTTATAAAAGTTATAGAATTAAAAAACAGTCTCATTTATTAATAGTCATGATATACTCTTATTTAAGAAGAAATTTATAAGGCAGTTTTTATTTTAATAAAATGAACAATAAGTGTTATGAAGGAAATGCCATTCAATTAGAGTATGTAACAAAGGAATCTGACCTAAATTTTATGGTCCAGGAAAATATGTCAAAAGTGGTTATGTACAATTACTTTTAGCAACTTGGGTTCTCTGCTCAAATCTTCAGAAAACTAGCATGTGTTACTGATAACTAAATATTCATTTCTCAAAATATATGAAAAATAGACAAAAGAAATATCTACAAGTAAACATGAGATTATTCCATATTCCAAAGGGATAATCACAATTTTCATGGTGCCAGACTCAGATTTGTTTTAAGAAAGTCTAAGCAAATTCTTATTTTTGTTTAGTTTCGGATCTCTTCCAGAATTTTTCTGAACCATAGCAGACTAACTGGCTTTAAGAAACCAAGGATAGGCCCATTGTTCCCATCATTTCAAAAGTTTCCTTGTACAGAGTGCTGAAAAGTTAATACCTCTAGAGAAAACTAATCAGAAGCACAGCTGTTCAATAGGAATGAAAAGTTATGGAAAGCAGAGACACAAGAATGACAGCAGCCAGAAAATTATAGATGATTTTCCAATAGAGCACTGCTTAAAAATGAGGCCAAGAACATTTGGTATAATGATCAAGTGAATGTCTCATGTCACTTATGACACTAGATCCCCATGATGATGTAACCACAGTGGTGAGGACTTAGGGATGGGTCTTAGAGGTACCAGCTTGTCACTGTGGAACTAAGTGTTGATAAAAAGTAGAGCTAGATGCTACTATGTTTGATATCTGTCATTTGTAAGGAACAAATGACAGGGATCCTGGAGGCTTAACTAAGAATAAAAATGTAACACTAAAACATGAATCTTTAAGCTGACAATATTTTCCATTTTCTTCTCCCCAGTCCAAAACAGAGGTCTGCAGCCTGCACAAAATCAGACATGATGGGGATGAGTCTTGGAGAAAGACCCCCTGGGACCATCTGGCCAAACACAGCTGCAAAAAAACAAGTCTCTCTGTCTGGAAAAAAAGCTGTGATGGACACAAAATTGGAAGGGCTTCCAAGAGAAATGGTGGATTCCTCACTAGGAACATTTGATACGGGCAAAGCACACAGCAGGGGCCTCTCCAACACAGGGAAGGGTATAACAGGCTTTTCCAGTGATGACTGATGCAGCTTGTCCTTTAGGACTGCTCTCCCACAGTACAGTGAGGAAGGTGAGCCATCAGAGTCATATAATTATTTCCATAGATGTATCTCCGTACAATTTTTTGGAAATTAGGATTTTCTGACACAAAATTGGCCCCATATAGTTCTTGTGAATGTCAACACAATTCAAAGGCTGGAAATTGAGGAGTAATCAGTATAAACCAATTCTGCTGCTTAAATTCAGCCCTGTCCTCAGTTAACATCAGGTCACCATCAAATGATCTCTAATTTCCTTTCCAGACCAACCATATAGTTTCCTTTTTTGTCAACTTCAAATAGAAGTAAAAAATGAAGACCACTGAAAAAAATGTCATCATCTCCCTAGCCAAGAGCAAGTGTTAGAAACAGGATACAGTCACTCCAAAGTCTTCACAGGAAGACCCAAGTGTCTACTCTTTATATTGGTACATCAACAAATGAAACCTGATAACAAAGACCATTTGCCAAGACAATGCATAATTTTCTTTGTCTAGGTTTGTTGGAGTGGAGAATATGGAGAGAGGAAAAAAAAAGAACACATGTGTGGGATAAGTTCTACACAAATGTATTTGAAAAGGATCTCTCTACTACATGCAAGAGAGAATTTTATTAGAGAGTAGGAGAACTGAAGTTCTAAGTTTAGATTCTGAGAGTGAAATTCTAATGCACAGTAACACTTGTAAAGGTAATAATAGACTGGAATGAACTAAAATGAGGATTGCAAAAGCAGAAAGTCCTAGCTAAGACTTTCATTCAAGAGAAGTTTAGAATACCTATATATAAATTCAATTAAAATCAAAACAATGATTGGCCATCTCTTTTAAGTATAAAATTACACTAAGAACTGCTGACAGTACAAAGTTAAGGAATACATAGTACATCTAAAAAAAAGTATAATTCTCAGAAAGAAAAATTGAACAATTTATCAGTTAAGATGGTCCGAATTACTCTTCACTTTAGTACAGCCTTGGCCAAAATGGCATATTGAAAAGACAGAACTTGGAGTTACCAGACCTGGATTCAAATCTAACTATATAATTTTTAAGTATAAATAGAGATGATATTTTGCCTTGCCTACAGAATGGGTTGAATGAGGGTGCATGAGAACTGTAAAGCTTACACAAGCTGTTGTTGACAACTATGTCGCAATCTAACTACCTTATCATTCCAACTCTAATATGCCACTCCTCATAATTCCATGCAACCGCCCTATCTCCCTACCCTTCCCTTTGCCTCCTTACTCTTGACTTTTCAGAACTCATACCATAGGTTACCGCCACTCAATAGTTCTTTCTGACCCCCAAACCACTCTCATAAAAAAAAATCTATTTTTATGTACTCTATGCCTGGTACATACCTTATTATACCACTAATTGTAATTCTGTGTTTACTTGTTCTTCTCACTTACTAGATTATGAACTCTAAGAGGGTAGGAACTATGTCTAAGGTATCTTTGAATCCCAGTAGTAGAATTTCCCTTCTAGTGGTGATGGATTTATTTTTTGTTGTCTAGTCTTCTTTATAACTAGTAGTGCACAGCCAGGTTAGGAATAAAGTTTGTGGGCATAAAAGGATGAAAAACCATCCTTCACAAGATTGACTCTTGGCTCTCTCAAGTCATTAGCAATGTGTGCTAATCTCACTACAATCTAAGAGAATATAAAAGAATGAGGGTCATTATGAACTCATCAAAAAATGATAATTACCTAAGAGATTTTGCCTTACTAATTAAAAAATCTCTCTCTTGGTTTTCTTAATGCTTAAGCAAAAAAAATTTGAGTATAGTTGTTATGCAATGTCACATTAGTTTCAGGCATCAACTCTGTGATTCAACATCTCTCTAAACATATATATATGCTCACCACAAATGCAACTACCATCTGTCACCATACAATGCTATTATAATATCATTGACTATATTCCCTCTGCTATATCTTTTTTCATTCTACAACTGGAAGCATGTATCTCCTACTCCCCTTCACCCATTTTATTCTTCCCCCAAAAAGTATCCAGAAGGTAGAAGACCACACTTTATTAACCACACTCATTCCTCTAAGAGTGAAAGCAGGGAGAAGCTAGGTATGGATGGGAAGAGACAGATCTGGAGAGGTGAATGGAAGCTGTCTAGCACATTTTTGACCCCTTATAAGCAGCATGTTAAAACCATTCATGTTTTCATGGTAGTAAAAATGAAGAGAACAATCTCCTTTACCAAATATTGAGAAAAATTAATATGGAAGTTATGCTTTATCTGTGTGGAGGTATTCATAATATATTTGTAATCTCAGAGACTTGTGTAAGATAACCCCCAAGTAAAATTAATCTAAATAAAGCAAGTTAGTGAAGATATATCTAATTTTATAAATATTTATAAATATTTTATAAATATATAACTGATTGAAAAAACAAATGATTTTGAATTATCTTTTTAATTATCTAAGTCACTAAATTCTGACATTAACATGAAGAATTCTTACATTACTATGAATAATTTCCAGAATAGATCCTATTTTTTTAAAAAACCCATTCTCATGCATTATATCCTAAGACATCAGAAGATAGAGAATCAAGCAATTAATTAAAGGTCCAAAGATTGGATTCTAAATCATACACCATTCCTATAGGAATGAGGCATGCCAATTAATGCTGCTTTTTCCATTTGCAAACACAAACCAGCTTCACAGAAAAAAATTTGAGACGAAATAAGAATCATTTGCTTATTGGAGGTACCGGAGGAAGATGGCAGCATAGGAGGATGCTGGGCTCACCGAGTCCTGCTGATCACTTAGATTCCACCTACGCCTGCCTAAAATAACCCAGAAAACCGCCAGAAGACTAGCAGAATGGAGTCTCCGGAGCCAAGCGCAGGCAAGAGGCCCACGGAAGAGGGTAGGAAGGGCGGCGAGGCGGTGTGCACTCCACGGACTGGCGGGAGGGAGCCGGGGTGGAGGGGCAGCCCGCTGGCCAAGCAGAGCCCCCGAGTCTGGCTGGAGGAAGCGGAGGGGCTGGACGGAGTGTGTTCTGACAGCAAGCAGGACTTAATATCTGGAAGGTTCTAAGTTAACAGCTCTGCTCAGAGAGTGGGAAGGCTGGAGGACAACGGAAGGGAGAGTTGTTGAGCCCCGGACGACAGAGCTAAGCTTGGCGGGGAACAAAGGCGCTCGCCAGCAACATCTCCCTCGCCCATCCCCCAGCCAAAATACCAAAGGGAACCAGTTTCTCCCAGGGAACTTGCTGGCACCGCGCAAACACCCAACGCTGTGCTTCTGCGGAGCCACCCTTCCGGCAGTGGGTCTGACTCCCTCCCGCTGCCACAGGGCCCCTCCTGAAGTAGATCACCTAAGGAGAAGCGAGCTAAGCCTGCCCCTCCTGCCCCCAAGCACCTTGCCTACCCACCCCAGCTAATACGCCAGATCCCCAGCATCACAAGCCTGGCAGTGTGCAAGTAGCCCAGACGGGCCACGCCACCCCACAGTGAATCCCGCCCCTAGGAGAGGGGAAGAGAAGGCACACACCAGTCTGACTGTGGCCCCATCGGTGGGCTGGGGGCAGACATCAGGTCTGACAGCAGCTCGCCCACCAACTCCAGTTATACACCACAGCACAGGGGAAAGGCAGTGCAGGTCCGCACCACTCCAGGGACTATCCAAAATGACCAAACGGAAGAATTTCCCTGAAAAGAATCTCCAGGAAATAACAACAGCCAATGAACTGATCAAAAAGGATTTAAATAATATAACAGAAAGTGAGTTTAGAATAATAGTCATAAAATTAATCACTGGGCTTGAAAACAGTATAGAGGACAGCAGAGAATCTCTTGCTACAGAGATCAAGGGACTAAGGAACAGTCAGGAGGAGCTGAAAAATGCTTTAAACAAAATGCAAAACAAAATGGAAATGACGACGGCTCAGATTGAAGAGGCAGAGGAGAGAATAGGTGAACTAGAAGATAAAGTTATGGAAAAAGAGGAAGCTGAGAAAAAGAGAGACAAAAAAATCCAGGAGTATGAGGGGAAAATTACAGAACTAAGTGATACACTAGAAAGAAATAATATATGCATAATTGGTATCCCAGAGGAGGAAGAGAGAGGGAAAGGTGCTGAAGGTGTACTTGAAGAAATAATAGCTGAGAACTTCCCTGAACTGGGGAAGGAAAAAGGCACTGAAATCCAAGAGGCACAGAGAACTCCCTTCAGACGTAACTTGAATCGATCTTCTGCACGACATATCATAGTGAAACTGGCAAAATACAAGGATAAAGAGAAAATTCTGAAAGCAGCAAGGGATAAACGTGCCCTAACATATAAAGGGAGACCTATAAGACTCGTGACTGATCTCTCTTTTGAAACTTGGCAGGCCAGAAAGGATTGGCACGAGATCTTCAATGTGCTGAACAGAAAAAATATGCAGCCGAGAATACTTTATCCAGCAAATCTGTCATTTAGAATAGAAGGAGAGATAAAGGTCTTCCCAAACAAACAAAAACTGAAGGAATTTGTCACCACTAAACCAGCCCTACAAGAGATCCTAAGGGGGACCCTGTGAGACAAAGTACCAGAGACATCACTACAAGCATAAAACATACAGACATCACAATGACTCTAAACCCGTATCTTTCTATAATAACACTGAATGTAAATGGACTAAATGCCCCAACCAAAAGACATAGGGTATCAGAATGGATAAAAAAACAAGACCCATCTATTTGCTGTCTGCAAGAAACTCATTTTAGATCTGAGGACACCTTTAGATTGAGAGTGAGGGGATGGAGAACTATTTATCATGCTACTGGAAGCCAAAAGAAATCTGGAGTAGCCATACTTATATCAGACAAACTAGACTTTAAATTAAAGGCTGTAACAAGAGATGAAGAAGGGCATTATATAATAATTACAGGGTCTATCCATCAGGAAGAGCTAACAATTATAAATGTCTATGCGCCGAATACCAGAGCCCCCAAATATATAAAACAATTACTCATAAACATAAGCAACCTTATTGATAAGAATGTGGTAATTGCAGGGGACTTTAACACTCCACTTACAGAAGTGGATAGATCATCTAGACACACGGTCAATAAAGAAACAAGGGCCCTGAATGACACATTGGATCAGATGGACTTGACAGATATATTTAGAACTCTGCATCCCAAAGCAACAGAATATACTTTCTTCTCGAGTGCACATGGAACATTCTCCAAGACAGATCATATACTGGGTCACAAAACAGCCCTTCATAAGTATACAAGAATTGAGATCATACCATGCATACTTTCAGACCACAACGCTACGAAGCTTGAAATCAACCACAGGAAAAAGTCTGGAAAACCTCCAAAAGCATGGAGGTTAAAGAACACCCTACTAACGAATGAGTAGGTCAACCAGGCAATTAGAGAAGAAATTTAAAAATATATGGAAACAAACGAAAATGAAAATACAACAATCCAAACACTTTGGGATTCAGCGAATGCAGTCCTGAGAGGAACATACATTGCAATCCAGGCCTATCTCAAGAGACAAGAAAAATCCCAAACACAAAATCTAACAGCACACCTAAAGGAAATAGAGGCAGAACAGCAAAGGCAGCCTAAACCCAGCAGAAGAAGAGAGCAGAAATAAACAATATAGAATGTAAAAAAACTGTAGAGCAGATCAACGAAACCAAGAGTTGGTTTTTTGAAAAAATAAACAAAATTGACAAACCTCTAGCCAGGCTTCTCAAAAAGAAAAGGGAGATGACCCAAACTGATACAATCATGAATGAAAATGGAATTATTACAACCAATACCTCAGAGATACAAACAATATTCAGGGAATACTATGAGAAATTATATGCCAACAAACTGGACAACCTGAAAGAAATGGACAAATTCCTAAACACCCACACTCTTCCAAAACTCAATCAGGAGGAAATAGAAAGCTTGAACAGACACATAACCAGCAAAGAAATTGAATCGGTTATCAAAAATCTCCCAACAAATAAGAGTCCAGGACCAGATGGCTTCCCAGGGGAGTTCTACCAGACGTTTAAAGCAGAGATAATACCTATCCTTCTCAAGCTTTTCCAAGAAATAGAAAGGGAAGGAAAACTTCCAGACTCATTCTATGAAGCCAGTATTACTTTGATTCCTAAACCAGACAGAGACCCAGTAAAAAAAGGGAACTACAGGCCAATATCCCTGATGAATATGGATGCAAAAATTCTCAATAAGATACTAGCAAATCGAATTCAACAGCATATAAAAAGAATTATTCACCATGATCAAGTGGGATTCATTCCTGGGCTGCAGGGCTGGTTCAACATTCGCAAATCAATCAACGTGATACATCACGTTAATAAAAGAAAAGATAAGAACCATATGATCCTGTCAATCGATGCAGAAAAGGCCTTGGACAAAATCCAGCACCCTTTCTTAATAAAAACCTTTGAGAAAGTCGGGATAGAAGGAACATACTTAAACATCATAAAAGCCATTTATGAAAAGCCCACAGCTAACATCATCCTCAATGGGGAAAAACTGAGAGCTTTCTCCCTGAGATCAGGAACGCGACAGGGATGCCCACTCTTACCGCTGTTGTTTAACATAGTGCTGGAAGTTCTAGCATCAGCAATCAGACAACAAAAGGAAATCAAAGGCATCAAAATTGGCAAAGATGAAGTCAAGCTTTCGCTTTTTGCAGATGACATGATATTATACATGGAAAATCCGATAGACTCCACCAAAAGTCGGCTAGAACTGATACATGAATTCAGCAAAGTCGCAGGATACAAAATCAATGTACAGAAATCAGTTGCATTCTTATACACTAACAATGAAGCAACAGAAAGACAAATAAAGAAACTGATCCCATTCACAATTGCACCAAGAAGCATAAAATACCTAGGAATAAACCTAACCAAAGATGTAAAAGATCTGTATGCTGAAAACTCTAGAAAGCTTATGAAGGGAATTGAAGAAGATATAAAGAAATGGAAAGACATTCCATGCTCATGGATTGGAAGAATAAATATTGTCAAAGTGTCAATACTACCCAAAGCTATCTACACATTCAATACAATCCCAATCAAAATTTCACCAGTATTCTTCTCGATGCTAGAACAAGCAATCCTGAAATTCATATGGAACCACAAAAGGCCCTGAATACCCAAAGTAATTTTGAAGAAGAAGACCAAAGCAGGAGGCATCACAGTCCCAGACTTTAGCCTCTACTACAAAGCTGTAATCATCAAGACAGCATGGCATTGGCACAAAAACAGACACACAGACCAATGGAATAGAATAGAAACCCCAGAACTAGACCCACAAACGTATGGCCAACTAATCTTTGACAAAGCAGGAAAGAATATCCAATGGAAAAAAGACAGTCTCTTTAACAAATGGTGCTGGGTGAACTGGACAGCAACATGCAGAAGAATGAAACTAGACCACTTTCTCACACCTTTCACAAAAATAAACTCAAAATGGATAAAGGACCTGAATGTGAGACAGGAAACCATCAAAACCCTAGAGGAGAAAGCAGGAAAAAAGCTCTCTGACCTCAGCTGTAGCAATTTCTTACTCGACACATCCCCAAAGGCAAGGGAATTAAAAGCAAAAATGAACTACTGGGACCTCATGAAGATAAAAAGCTTCTGCACAGCAAAGGAAACAACCAACAAAACTAAAAGGCAAACAACGGAATGGGAAAAGATATTTGCAAATGACCTATCAGACAAAGGGCTAGTATCCAAAATCTATAAAGAGCTCATCAAACTCCACACACGAAAAACAAATAACCCAGTGAAGAAATGGGCAGAAAACATGAATAGACACTTCTCTAAAGAAGACATCCGGATGGCCAACAGGCACATGAAAAGATGCTCAGCGTCGCTCCTCATCAGGGAAATACAAATCAAAACCACACTCAGATATCACCTCACGCCAGTCAGAGTGGCCAAAATGAACAAATCAGGAGACTATAGATGCTGGAGAGGATGTGGAGAAACAGGAACCCTCCTGCACTGTTGGTGGGAATGCAAACTGGTGCAGCCACTCTGGAAAACAGTGTGGAGGTTCCTCAGAAAATTAAAAATAGACCTACCCTATGACCCAGCAATAGCACTGTTAGGAATTTACCCAAGGGATACAGGAGTACTGATGCATAGGGGCACTTGTACCCCAATGTTTATAGCAGCACTCTCAACAATAGCCCAATTGTGGAAAGAGCCTAAATGTCCATCAACTGATGAATGGATAAAGAAATGGTGGTTTATATACACAATGGAGTACTACGTGGCAATGAGAAAGAATGAAATATGGCCCTTTGTAGCAACGTGGATGGAACTGGAGAGTGTGATGCTAAGTGAAATAAGCCATACAGAGAAAGACAGATACCATATGTTTTCACTCTTATGTGGATCCTGAGAAACTTAACAGAAACCCATGGGGGAGGGGAAGGAAAAAAAAAAAAAGAGGTTAGAGAGGGAGAGAGCCAAAGCATAAGAGACTCTTAAAAACTGAGAACAAACTGAGGGTTGATGGGGGGTGGGAGGGAGGGGAGGGTGGGGGATGGGTATTGAGGAGGGCACATTTTTGGGATTAGCACTGGGTATTGTATGGAAACCAATTTGACAATAAATTTCATATATTGAAAAATAAATAAAAAAAATAAATCGATGCACAGGCTTTCACTTAAAATATAGCATGGAAGATTAATGAAAATACACAGATTTACTGATTCTTCTCAAGGGTAATGAACCCAAGCCAAATTATATAATCATAAATGAAGATCCTGCTTTGCTGTGTGCTTTAGCTTAGCCCTAAAGAAACCCTTCATCTATTTATATTCGGTCTCCTCCTACCATTTTGTTTATTCAGACTTAACATGCAACAGTCTTTAGCCTGCTTATCACTACTACTGCTCACAACTCCTTTTTAAAAGCCAAGGTGATGTCAGAAACCCAAATTTCATCCATTCATTAATCTTTTGGCACAACATTCTCGGCGGTCAGTATCTGCTCACGGTCTTCAGTTTTATATGATATACAATATTTGTATCACGTGAATCTGATCTAAATAACCCAGTCTTGGGTGTTATTATATGTAAGTGATGAATCACTGAATTCTACTCCTGAAACCAAGATTGCACTGTATGTCAACTAACTAAGATTTAAATTTAAAAAAAAATACGTAAAAACAAATAACCCAGTCTTGGAAATCAATCTATTTGGCTTACAAAAATACTACTTATACATAATATACATTGGCTCAGCACACAGAAACTAATATTGCCCCTTACTTATCTTCCTCAGTTGCACAGAGCTGCCCATGGAAGAAAGAAATAAGGAGCATTATCTATGAAATATGTTTGAGGTAGTGACATTTTAGTCCAAAAGAACTGTGTGTTACTATTCTCTATCTTGCATTCTTTGTTACTTGAAGGTTTTAGGCTCTCCAGGAATTTTCTCTTAAAATTCAGTTGCTTGGACATAGGGGTAGGGGTTGGGGGTGTGTGGGTCATTGTAGCAACTCAAGAGTTGAAGAACTGAAGAATCTGGGAAAAGAAAACATATGCTAAAACAGGATGTGAGAAATCCCCAAAATCAACATTGCCTATCTCATATTCTTGCCACCTCATATCATTTATCCCTGCAAAATAATGCAAACCTTTTTGCTTTCAGCAAACACTATAGATTTCTAGTTTCAAAAAATAAGAAAAACATCTCCAAATGATAAAAGTTGAAGACATGTCTTATTTTCTCCTACTGACTTAGCAATTTTCTGAGACATCAATGAAAAGCCATTCTATTTGGCCATTTTTGGAGCTTTCCTCTAAACTGGGACAAGTAACAATAATTATGACAATGTGAATCGTGGCAGCTTGTGATCACCCTCCTCCTGATCCTGTTTATCAGGATGTTTCATTCAACTCCCACAGTTGGTCCGTTAATCCAGCGGTGTTCAAATGGCTTTACAGATAATTATATTCCTAAATTTTCAGTTTCCATACATTCTGTTTACTGAAGCTGATCTGTCTGAGAATATATATGTCTGTGGTATTCTTTTACAATCTCCTCTCTCTTTACAAAGGACAGACATAAGTCTTTACCTACCCAGAATCGTACTATGTCATGGTTCATGACCCACAAATGTCAAAACTTCTGGGATACAAAGAAACCTTTTCAAATATCTGCAGCAGTACTGAGAAAATGAATTATTCTAATGTCAGTATAACAAAACCTTTTGTAAATCAGGTAGTTTCAGATGCTTTGCTTTTAGCAAAATTGGAGGACTAAAATCAACTTGTCAGCTGATAGATCATTAAAATTAATCTCAATAAAAGTTCACCATGTGAATTTTGGCATTTACTACAAAAAAAATCAAAGAACTGAGTGAATATTTCTATAACATCACACTGAGTAATACTGCTATAACAAACTTCTTCCATTCTCATATACTTACTTGTATGAAAAAGACTTATCAGCATTTATGCTTTAAAAATAAAATAAAATTCATGCCAATCCTGTTCCATCCAAGCAAGAAACAGTACCCATAGATACATGAATTGAGTGGGAAAAGACATGCCTTATGTATGTCATTAGTAAGGTTATTTCTAATAAAATTTTGCTTTCTTTGTTAATAATTATCAAAAATTTTAATGTACTTATTTTGTTCTTATTAATCATGCACTGAAAATAATTGTAGTGATAATGCAATCCAGAATAATGTCTTTAAATACTTTGTGCCTTGGGGCGCCCGGGTGGTTCAGTCAGTTAAGCATCTGACTTTTAGTTTCGGCTTAGGTCCTGATCTCACGGTTTTGTGAGTTTGAACCCCATGACAGGCTCTGCACTGGCAGCATGGAGCCTGCCTGGGATTCTGTCTCCCCCTCTCCCTCTACTCCTCCCCAACTTGCATGTCTCTGTCTCTCTCAAAATAAATAAATAAACTTAAAAAAATTTTTAAAAAACTTTGTGCCTTATGGTCACAGGAAATTAATTTTTAGAACTTTCATGATAATGAATACATATCTTTTTTTAAAAGATATATAATAAGTAGTCAATAAACAACACTAAGTATAAAGCTATTTACATTACTACTTCTGAGAGAAAAATGGAAGTCACAGTTCTAGGAGAAAGAGATAAAATTTCCAACTATTAAGAGGAGCTTATTCACATATTTTTAAAACAGAGTATTGTGTTTTAGTAGATAACTACATTTATATGCCCTTGGACACATTTTAAAAAGTGATACAATAGTTTTATTTTTATATTTCAATGTGTATAATCCAATGGCAATTGCATTACTTGTAACCATTTCCTTATAATAAGAATTTTGGATGTCAATATAAAATGTGCAAGGAGATTTATAGTTTTTCAAAATTCTGTTAGAAGTAGAAGAGCAAAGCTGTTTGTTTGATACCACTGCATTTGCCAATAGTGAAGTAACTTCATGGCACATTGAGCAGATTGTAAGCAAGTTTGGAAAGCACAATTGCCTTGAAGACCCACGAGGCCCAACGGAACCAGCTGCTCTCTGCCATCCAGAACGCCCAGATATACTCAGAGGTCTCACTGGTAACTGAAAAATTATATGTGATTTCTCTTTCAAGTACTTAATTCACAGTTTCCTCTGTTATCAAAGGATGGACAGTATTTCACTAAATCTTACCTGAAGTTGCTTACTCATTTTAATTTTTAAGCAATATCGTCATCACTAACAATGTGTCATTTGGAGATGTGAGCACTAACAATGTGTCATTTGGAGATGTGAGCCCTTAGAGGGAACAGGACACTCTCCCAGGAATCCCTAGTTCCTGTGTAGCCACTACCAGCTGACTCAATTTGGGCAATTCTGGTAAACTCTGCAATCTCAGTCTTACAATATGTAAAAGGAAGAAAATATTTTCTTTTCTACTTCACTGGGTTTTTATAAGAAAAGATGTGCTACTTCTTGTTAGAATGCTATGATCTACATAAAACTGAAGTTATTTTCATTATTATTTGACCAAAAAATGATTACTGAGTATTTACTATGCCTCTAGCACTATGCTCAAATAAAAATATATGATCCAATTTCCATCCTTAAGGAGCTTCCAAATTAGTTGGAGGACATGGGAGTGAGACAGATGTTGTTACAGTAAGAATAAAATGACAGAAGATAAAAAGCAATACTGCTGGTTTGACATTCAACTTGCTCATTTTGTTACTCAATAAAAGAGAACATTCCCTGGCTACCACTGACCAAGCCACTGGAGAACACATCCCATGAACTTAAGAAGATGTTTTCTGCCTTTAAGCACAAATATGAAATGTAAGAAAAAGAGATGGCACTAGCTATATGCTCTATTATCATCTCAAGTTTCCCCAAATTAAAAAGACAAATATAAGGTAAAAGTTTTTTTCAGTTTATGCAAATATTTATATATTATTTCAAAGCTTTAGGCTTTTATAAGGAGAAAGTTAAATGAAAAAGTGACACTATTTACAGAAGGTAGTCCCTTAAAATTAAAAAAAATAAACACCATAAAATTTGCTACATTTATTGATTTAACACATATTTAATGAACAGTGGCAAATACAACAGAGCAAGTCTCTACCCTCATGGAGCTAATATTCTAGTGGGATAACAGAAACAAAAACAAGTAAACAAAAAATAAGGTATTTCCATTTAGAGAGTGACGTAGGGTGAGTGAGATACAAGGGTCTAGTTAAAGAGTTAACAAGTAAAGAGCCCCAATATCAACTTCAAAAGGCTTCAACCAGGAATATACTCAGTATATCCAAATCATTGAGACATATGGCTGAAGCATAAGGAGAGAACAGTGAGAAATGAGGTCATAGAAAAAGCTTAGGCCAGAGCAAGAAGACTTTCATATACTGAGATACAGAGATGGACTTTTATTATAAATGTATTAGGAAGCACGGAATGTTTTAAGCAAGAAAGTGATATTATTTGGCTTATGTTTTTAAAAGATCATTCTGGCATATTTGTTGATATGGAAATGGTGAGAATATTCTGAATGGTATGTCCTAAAAACACAATGCCTCAGCAAAGAGGTCATGAGGAAAGATGGGAGAGAGGATGGAACAAGGAATGAGACACCAAGAGAAATGGCTGAGACAGAATACAATGTCAGTCCATGGTGCCATTACAAAAAGGAGTTTCTCTATAGATTTTAGATACTAGCCCTTTGTCCGATAGGTCATTTGCAAATATCTTTTCCCATTCCGTTGGTTGCCTTTTAGTTTTGTTGGTTGTTTCCTTTGCTGTGCAGAAGCTTTTTATCTTCATAAGGTCCCAGTAATTCACTTTTGCTTTTAATTCCCTTGCCTTTGGGGATGTGTCGAGTAAGAGATTGCTACGGCTGAGGTCAGAGAGGTCTTTTCCTGCTTTCTCCTCTAAGGTTCTGATGGTTTCCTGTCTCACATTTAGGTCCTTTATCCATTTTGAGTTTATTTTTGTGAAAGGTGTGAGAAAGTGGTCTAGTTTCATTCTTCTGCATGTTGCTGTCCAGTTCTCCCAGCACCATTTGTTAAAGAGACTGTCTTTTTTCCATTGGATATTCTTTCCTGCTTTGTCAAAGAGTAGTTGGCCATACGTTTGTGGGTCTAGTTCTGGGGTTTCTATTCTATTCCATTGGTCTATGTGTCTGTTTTTGTGCCAATGCCAAGCTGTCTTGATGATTACAGCTTTGTAGTAGAGGCTAAAGTCTGGGACTGTGATGCCTCCTGCTTTGGTCTTCTTCTTCAAAATTACTTTGGCTATTCGGGGCCTTTTGTGGTTCCATACAAATTTTAGGATTGCTTGTTCTAGCATCGAGAAGAATACTGGTGAAATTTTGATTGGGATTGCATTGAATGTGTAGATAGCTTTGGGTAGTACTGACATTTTGACAGTATTTATTCTTCCAACCCATGAGCACGGGATGTTTTTCCATTTCTTTATATCTTCTTCAATTCCCTTCATAAGCTTTCTAGAGTTTTCAGCATACAGATCTTTTACATCTTTGGTTAGGTTTATTCCTAGGTATTTTATGCTTCTTGGTGCAATTATGAATGGGATCAATTTCTTTATTTGTCTTTCTGTTGCTTCATTATGAGTGTATAAGAATGCAACTGATTTCTGTACATTGATTTTGTATCCTGCGACTTTGCTAAATTCAGGTATCAGTTCTAGGAGACTTCTGGTGGAGTCTATCGGATTTTCCATGTATAATATCATGCCATCTGCAAAAAGCGAAAGCTTGACTTCATCTTTGCCAATTTTGATGCCTTTGATTTCCTTTTGTTGTCTGATTGCTGATGCTAGAACGTCCAACACCATGTTCAACAACAGTGGTGAGAGTGGACATCCCTGTCGTGTTCCTGATCTCAGGGAGAAAGCTCTCAGTTTTTCCCCACTGAGGATGATATTGGCTGAGGGCTTTTCATACATGGCTTTTATGATGTTTAAGTATGTTCCTTCTATCCCAACTTTCTCGAGGGTTTTTTTTTTTTTAAGAAAGGATGCTGAATTTTGTCAAATGCCTTTTCTGCATCGATTGACAGGATCATCTGGTTCTTATCTTTTCTTTTATTAGTGTGATGTATCACGTTGATTGATTTGTGAATGTTGAACGAGTCCTGCAGCCCAGGAATGAATCCCACTTGATCATGATGAATAATTCTTTTTATATGCTGTTGAATTCGATTTGCTAGTATCTTATTGAGAATTTTTGGATCCGTATTCATCAGGGATATTGGCCTGTAGTTGTCTTTTTTTACTGGGTCTCTGGTTTAGGAATCAAAGTAATGCTGGCTTCATAGAATGAGTCTGGAAGTTTTCCTTCCCTTTCTATTTTTTGGACTAGCTTGAGAAGGATAGGTATTATTTCTGCTTTAAATGTCTCATAGAATTCCCCAGGGAAGGCATCTGGTCCTGGACTCTTATTTGTTGGGAGATTTGTGATAACCGATTCAATTTCTTCGCTGGTTATGGGTCTGTTCAATCTTCTATTTCTTCCTGTTTGAGTTTTGGAAGAGTGTGGGTGTTTAGGAATTTGTCCATTTCTTCCAGGTTGTCCAGTTTGTTGGCATATAATTTTTCATAGTATTCTCTGTATTCCTTGTATTGCTTGTATTTCTGAGGGATTGGTTGCAATAATTCCATTTTCATTCATGATTGTATCAGTTTGGGTCATCTCCCTTTTCTTTTTGAGAAGCCTAGCTAGAGGTTTATCAATTTTGTTTATTTTTTCAAAAAACCAACTCTTAGTTTCATTGATCTGCTCTACAGTTTTTTTAGATTCTATATTGTTTTTTTCTGCTCTGATCTTTATTATTTCTCTTCTTCTGCTGGGTTTGGGGTGTGTCTGCTGTTCTGCTTCTATTTCCTTTAGGTGTGCTGTTAGATTTTGTGTTTGGGATTTTTCTTGTCTCTTGAGATAGGCCTGGATTGCAATGTATTTTCCTCTCAGGACTGCCTTCGCTGCATCCCAAAGCGTTTGGATTGTTGTATTTTCATTTTCATTTGTTTCCATACATTTCTTAATATTTTCTCTAATTGCCTGGTTGACCCACTCATTCTTTAGTAGGGTGTTCTTTAACCTCCATGCTTTTGGAGGTTTTCCAGACTTTTTCCTGTGGTTGATTTCAAGCTTCATAGCATTGTGGTCTGAAAGTATGCATGGTATGATCTCAATTCTTGTATACTTATGAAGGGCTGTTTTGTGACCCAGCATGTGATCTATCTTGGAGAATGCTCCATGTGCACTCGAGAAGAAAGTATATTCTGTTGCTTTGGGATGCAGAGTTCTAAATATATCTGTCAAGTCCATCTGATCCAATGTAACATTCAGGGCCCTTGTTTCCTTATTGTCCATGTGTCTAGATGATCTGTGCATTTCTGTAAGTGGAGTGTTAAAGTCCCCTGTAATTACCACATTCTTATCAATAAGGTTGCTTATGTTTGTGAGTAATTGTTTTATATATTTGGGGGCTCCGGTATTCGGTGCATAGACATTTATAATTGTTAGCTCTTCCTGATGGATAGACCCTGTGATTATTATATAATGCCCTTCTTCATCTCTTGTTACAGCCTTTAATTTAAAGTCTAGTTTGTCTGATATATGTATGGCTACTCCAGCTTTCTTTTGACTTCCAGTAGCATGATAGATAGTTCTCCATCCCCTCACTTTCAATCATGAAGGTGTCCTCAGGTCTAAAATGAGTTTCTTGTAGACAGCAAATAGATGGCTCTTGTTTTTTTTGTTTTGTTTTGTTTTGTTTTTATTTTTTTTTCAACGTTTATTTATTTTTGGGACAGAGAGAGACAGAGCATGAATGGGGGAGGGGCAGAGAGAGAGGGAGACACAGAATCGGAAACAGGCTCCAGGCTCTGAGCCATCAGCCCAGAGCCTGACGCGGGGCTCGAACTCCCGGACTGCGAAATCGTGACCTGGCTGAAGTCGGACGCTTAACCGACTGCGCCACCCAGGCACCCCGGCTCTTGTTTTTTTATCCATTCTGATACCCTATGTCTTTTGGTAGGGGCATTTAGTCCATTTACATCCAGTGTTATTATAGAAAGATATGGGTTTAGAGTCACTGTGATGTCTGTAGGTTTCATGCTTGTAGTGATGTCTCTGGTACTTTGTGGTCCTTGCAACATTTCACTCACAGAGTCCCCCTTAGGATCTCTTGTAGGGCTGGTTTAGTGCTGATGAATTCCTTCAGTTTTTGTTTGTTTGGGAAGACCTTTATCTCTCCTTCTATTCTGAATGACAGACTTGCTGGATAAAGGAATCTTGGCTGCATTTTTTTTTTTCTGTTCATCACATGGAAGATTACCTGCCATTCCTTTCTGGCCTGCCAAGTTTCAGTAGATAGATCCATCACGAGTCTTATCAGTCTCCCTTTATATGTTAGAGCATGTTTATCCTTAGCTGGTTTCAGAATTTTCTCTTTATCCTTGTATTTTGCCAGTTTCACTATATGTCGTGCAGAAGATCGATTCAAGTTACCTCTGAAGGGAGTTCTCTGTGCCTCTTGGATTTCAATGTCTTTTTCCATCCCCAGGTCAGGGAAATTCTCAGCTATGATTTCTTCAAGTACACCTTCAGCACCTTTCCCTCTCTCTTCCTCCTCTGGAATCCCAATTATGTGTATATTATTGGGTTTAATTGTTTCACTGAGTTCTCTAATTCTCCCCTCATACTCCTGGATTTTTTTATCTCTCTTTTTCTCAGCTTCCCCTTTTTCCATAATTTTATCTTCTAATTCACCTATTCTCTCCTCTGCCTCTTCAATCTGAGCTGTGGTCATCTCCATTTCATTTTGCAGCTCATTTATAGCATTTTTTAGCTCCTCCTGACTGTTTCTTAGTCCCTTGATCTCTGTAGTAATAGATTCTTGCTGTCCTCTATACTTTTTTCAAGCCCAGCGATTAATTTTATGACTATTATTTTAAATTCATTTTCTGTTACATTGCTTAAATCGTTTTTGATCAGTTCGTTAGCTGTCGCTACTTCCTGGAGTGTCTTTTGAGGAGAATTCTTCCATTTCATCATTTTGGATACTCCCTGGAGTGGCTCGGAACTGCAGGGCTCTTCCTCTGTACTGTCTGGAGTAACTTGTGTTGGTGGGTGGGGCCGCAGTCAGATCTGATGTCTGCCCCCAGCCTACCGCTGGGGCCACAGTCAGACTGGTGTGTACCTTATCTTCCCCTCTCCCAGAAGCAGGCCTCACTGTGGAGTGGTGTGGCCCCTGTCTGGGCTACTTGCACACTGCCAGGCTTGTGGTGCTGCTTCTATGGGATCTGGCGTATTAGCCGGGGTGGATCCGCAAGGTGCACAGGGGTGGGAGGGGCACCCTCAGCTCTCTTTGCCTTTGGTGGTCTGCTTTGGGAGGGGCCCTGCGGCACGGGGTGGGAGGCTTACCCATCAGTGGGATGGATCCACAGAAGCACAGCATTGGGTGCTTGTGCAGTGCAAGCCTCATGTAGGTCATTTTTATAAAAGCAAGGTAGCTAGCATGTATTTTTACTTTATATTTATTTATATACCTTTTTCTTTAATAAAAGGTAGAATACTATAGACATCTGTCTTTTTTTTCTTTTTTAAATTAACTGTATATCCTGAAAATTATTCCACAGTAGTATATAAAACTATTTTTCATTTCTTCTTATATTAGTTTGTATTCTATTGTGCAGATGCATTAGAGTTTAATGTCCTACACATAAAAATTCAGCTACTCAATAATAAACTTAATTACCATGGAGAACTTTTGGAACAATAAAATGGTAAATACTAAAAAAACAACAGTCATGTCCAAATCCTAATGATTAAAAACACTAAATGTAAGTGATCACATGACCTAACCTTACAACATAAGTTGGTACCAGAAACATCACTACTGAACAAGTACAAGCAACATGTTTAACTTTTCTCTATTACTGTACATGGACCTCTTAGAATGTTTCTAACCACCAAATATGCATATAGTAATGAAACACTTATCAAATCACCACACAAATTTGTGAGATAGTAATATGTATCTTTTTCAATGCATTCAGTAACAAGATCTAGCAGCAATCTAATAACTACAAATTCAAAGTAATCATGAATATAAAGCATGCTTCAAACTTTCTGTAAATCTTATAATGTGACATGAAAATATTTGCCAATCCTATTGGTGACGAAGTTGCTGGTATTGCCAATATTGCTGTGTTTATAGCTTACGTTTTTTAATTTTTTTTTCAACGTTTTTATTTATTTTTGGGACAGAGAGAGACAGAGCATGAACGGGGGAGGGGCAGAGAGAGAGGGAGACACAGAATCGGAAACAGGCTCCAGGCTCCGAGCCATCAGCCCAGAGCCTGACGCGGGGCTCAAACTCACGGACCGCGAGATCGTGACCTGGCTGAAGTCGGACGCTTAACCGACTGCGCCACCCAGGCGCCCCAATAGCTTACATTTTTAATTGAAGGAAATGTAAAATTTCAGTTAAAGGTTTAGTGAAAATAAAGACATAATTGTTCATCATTCAAGTTCACAGAGCCCTAATGTCAGGAAAGAGCAGTGAAAGGAAATACTACCTAGGTATTTTACTAATTTGCTATTTTAAGACAAGCAGGAAATTAATGTTTATTAAAGAACATCAATTATTTGTCAGGATGTACATATATATATATGAGAATTTATAGATAGATAGATATGGGCATTAAGTTCTGTTATATATATGTATATACATATATGTATGTGTATATGTATGTGTGTATATATAATAAAACTCAATCTCCACAAAACCCAATGAGTCTAACAGAAGTTTAGTAACTGGCCCATTATTAAGGACAGAATCAGAAATCAAGGTTTATATGATTTCCACTATATCACAAAGCCTTATATAGCAACATACTAGGAATGTTTGCAGTTTAAAAGAGAAAGTCTATAGGAAACTATTAGAAAGAAATAGAAAATAGAAAGAATTGCTTTAGTGGTAAAATTTCAGATATCAGAAATGATCCAGAAAGGATATTCTTTTGGCCTTTCTGAAAATCCTTCAGATCACTTTACTATTCTATACAGGTGGAAGATCTGCCTCACACACTATCTTTGATTATCTTCCATGAGAGTGTCTTCTCTATTGCCAACACCCTCGAAATATTTTATTAAAGGAATGAAATACCAATAGAACAATAAGGTAGTTTTGGAAGATATCTCTTAGTAATCACTGCCATGTTTTAGTCACATTAGGTTGTTCCTCACTACTATGTTAGAGTGAGGTTGTGTATCTAGAGCTCAGAGATCCCAAATGGTGAAACTTGAAGAGTTGGCATTCTATAAGATAGGACTGGATACACAGTGATTTCTGGAATGCAGCCATGTAATTAATCTCTCCCAACTACAGCTGATTCAGCACACACTCATACTCACAGCTCATGTGCCAGAAGTGAATGCCTGATATGAACACCTCACCTGAGATATCCAACTCGTGTAGTACTGAATGATACAGCAACAGCCTTATCAAGAAATATCCACATATCCTCTTTAGAGCTAGTTTAGTAAACTAATGCTGGTAATTCATTAGGTTATAAGTACCAAATTTTTTGAAAATCCCCAGTCTTCAATTTTTTTTTTAGCCCCTCCTGACTGTTTCTTAGCTTACAACACTATTTTGGCAGCTAAAGTGTTTGCATAATAGGTGTTTTGCAGACAGCTTCATTTCATATTTTAATTTTCTAAGTCCATGAAATGCTTAGCTTGAGAAAAATTTTTTCATCCCAGGCTGATTACATATATATCTAAATTGAACTATGGCCTGTTGACTTCAGCCTTTGCTTACAAAAACGAGAAAACTCTAGGGTAAAAAGCCAAGTTTTGTCCACTGGCCAAGTCAAAAAGAGTAGTCCCCAGAGCTAAAGTCATCACAGAAAAGTCTGCCTGCCAAACGCTTCACACTCTTTTCTTTGGCTGCTGCTCACAGATTGAGTTTGTTCCAGAACACATGGCCTGGTGTCAGCAACTCACCCTACCACTCATTAACCTGATGCACAAATCACCTCCTCTACTTCATTAGCATTACACTTCCTTGCCCCCTGCAGCAGATTGTTTGCAGGAATGGCTACAATTCCTCACATCTCATATGCCCTTTTGTAGCGTGACTTTGCCCCTCTTCCCATTAAGAGATGGAATCTATTTCCCTTCTGCTTGAATCTGGGCTGCTGCTGTGACCTGCTTTGACCAGCAGAATGCAGACGTAATACCATGTGACTTCAAGGATTAGGTCTTCAGAGGACATATAGCTTTCATATTTGTCTCTCTTGGAAATCTGAGACTACCATGTATTAAAATAGTCCAATCTCACCAAATGGAGGATGAGAGGCCATGTGGAATAGAACCAAGGGGCCCCAAAGTTAGCCTTGACTGCTACCATCAATTGCCAGAAATACTAGGGAGGATATCTTGGGCCTCTGGCCCAAATAAAGTCATCATATAAATGCAATCATGTGATTCCATTCAAGACAAACAAAAGAACCATCCAGATTGCCAATCCAGAGAATTTGAGAAATAATTAATAGTTGTGGTTTCAGGCTAGTAAGTGTTGCAGTGGTTTGTTACACAGCAATAACTGAAAAACTCTCTTTAGCAATCTTTCCTCAGCAACGGTCATCCACATCAATCGTTTGTTCAACAAGGAAGAAAATCTCAGTATTTTTTTAAGTTTATTTATTTTGAGAGAGAGAGAGAGAGGGGGGAAGAGAGAATCCCAAGTAGGCTTTGACTGTCAGCACACAAACCATGAGATCATGACCTGAGCCAAACCAAGAGTTGGACACTCAACCAACTGAGCCACCCAGGTGCCCCTCAGTCTTTATCAATACTTTTTTTTTGCACATAACAGTTGCTTTTCATGCCAAGTTATGGCCAATCCAAAGATAAGGGTATGGCCTATGTGATTAGGGAATTCCCCAAAGAGATAGCTGCAAATAAATAAATGACAGAAAACACTGAGTGTTTAAGAAATATACTATAGGTATTAAAGTAAAGAAGGCCTAGATTAGAATGGTATCTCCACCACATTTAAGGACTGCATTAATTACAACTGACAGAAGTTTCTTCCTGTACATACAAGTCAACTGTCTACCTAGGCTAACAAAATGGAGTTTTGTAGAGCTTGGGTGTGAGGACTACCAGCCTGTCATAGAAAGAGTCCTGAGTCCTATATATCCTAACAATTTTTTTCCCTTCTCTATTCTTGGTGGTTTGTCAGCTTCACAGCTCATGTTAAGAAAGAGATTATTTACAAGGTGCTATAGGCTATCTGTGAATCTCATAAATGGTAAACAAAATTTGGGGGCAGAAAGTATATTGTTTTAATCAGATTCTCAAACAAGTCTTTTGATACCTCCCTAAATCCTTCCAAAAAATAAGAAACAGTGATTTAGAGAGTAAAATGCCACTAAAAAACAAAGTGTTTTAAAAATAGCATCTATTTAAATGCTTCACTTGAAAAGTAGTAACTCGTTTATTTAGGGAAAATTCATTAAGTTTTGAAGGGATAAACCAATATGAAAGGCCACCTTTCACACAAATAACAAGCATACAAATTATGCAATCAGAACATCTGGAATCCGGAAGTTCTAATGTTAAAAACAAATTCTTCTGAGGACTTCCCTTCCAGGAAGGTTGAGTAGATGCACTTTTCCATATTCCTCTTATTAAATAATACAAAACCCTTGATATTATGTATAAAACAGACATAAGAAGACTAAATGGTTAAGAGAAGAAGGAAGATGAGCTGGGGACCTCCAGACCCAAGTAACAACATGGTGGTGGGTTCCCTACATTTTCTGTTTGCCTCATATATCCCAGACTTGGAGCTGAACAAGTCAGCAATCCAGAAACATCAATAAATAAAACAGACAAAAAACAGCCTGCTTTCTTTAGCCAAAAGTCCAGGAAAGGAATAGTGTAACAAGACAAAAAATGTTTAGAAAATAAACACCACAGAAAATGAGTACCACAGAGGAAATTGACCCAATCCCCACCCTCACCCCCACTAGGAGAGGGCAATTGAGGACCCTAGACTTCCACCATAACCAGGCTATAATAAGGCATCATAATACTCACCACCCATTTACTTATCAGAGAAGTAAATAGGAAACTGGGACATCTATCCCTGTGGGCAGTAATGAGCCACCCTCTCTTGCATACACAGCCATGGTATCAGCAGAGACCACATGGGGAGCATGGACTTCTATCCCTACCCAGCAGTAACATGATAACCTTTTTTCTTCCTACTACAGTGGTGTTAGAGGAACCCTAGAGGAAAGTAAGGACTTAATGCTACTCTCCAGGAGAAATGAAGCTACTCCTCCTCTCTGTGTTGTCAGTGATGGTCAGATAGAAAGCAGTAAGGAGTCTTCCCAGCCAGGAAGGTATCAGTGAAGACCTAGTGGACAGCTGGAACTTCTATCCCTGCCCAGTAGTAACAAGGAGTATTCTCCCTTGAGTACCAAGGGAGCCAAAGAACCTGGATGGACTTCTACCCCAGCCTGGCATTAAGGAGGTGGCACCTCTCCTTTGCTTAGTGTCAGAAAAAAACACCTTAGAGATTTAAATAAGATATAGAATCTCTTAACATAGCAAAATACCCAGGTTTCAACTGACAGTTATCATACCAAGAACCATAAAAATCTAAAACTGAGTAAACAAGTGCAATCAACAGATGTCAATATGAAGATCATAGAAATCTTAGAATTATATAACAAAGATTCGAAAACAGCCATAATAAAAAATGTTTGAACGAGCAATCACAAATACACTCAAAACAAAATAGAAAATCTTAACCAAGAGAAAGTCTTAGCAAAGAATAGAAGATATAAATAAGAACCAAATGGGAACTTTAGAATTGAAAAATACAATAACTGAAATAAAAAACTCAGTGGATAAGCTCAACAGCAGAATGGGCCAAAAAAAAAAAAAAATCAGTGAGCCAAAAGATAAAACAATAGAAATTACCTAATCTGAAGAAAAAAGATACACTGTAAAAAACTAACAGAGTTAAGGGACCTAAGGAATTATAACAAAAAATCTAACATTTATGTTTTAGAATCCTGGAAAGAGTGAAGAAAAAGAGTAGGGCTGGAAAAGTACTTGAAAAAATAATAGTTGACTGACAACTACCTAAATTTGGCAAAATACATTCAAGAAGGTGAAAATATTCCCAAACAGGATAAACCCAAGGAAATGCACACCAATTATGCATCGTAGCCAAACACTGAACCAACGAAAGGTCTTAAAAGCAGCAAAAAAAGATGCACCTTACCTATAAGGGAAAAGCAATTCAAATGATAGTAGATTACTAATCAAAAACCATGCAGACCAGAAGGAAATAAGCATACCATTTTTAAAGAGCTGGAAGAAAAGAACTGTCAACCCAAAATTCTATATCTAATGAAAAAATCCTTCAAAAATAAAGTAGAAATCAAGACATTTTCAGATGAAGATAAACCAACAGAATTTATCACCAGTAGATCTACTCTAAAAGTTTTTTAAACAGAAAAGAAATGATAAAAGAAGGAAACTTGTAACATCAAGAAAGAAGAAAGAACCCAGTAAGCAAAAACATGAATAAATACAACAGACTTTCCTTTTCAGTTTTCTAAATTCTGTTTGCTAGTTGAAGCAAAAAATATAATACTATCTGATGTGACTCAAAATGTATGTACAGGAAATATTTAGGACAATCATATTGTAAATGAGGGAGGGTAGTTATATTGTAAATAAAGGAGGTAAGGTTTCTATACTTCACTCAAATTGGTAAAATGATGGCACCAGTAGACTGTGATGACCAATGTATAATAATACCTAAATTATTTAAAAAGCTAAATGAAATGATACACTCAAACCATTATAGACTACAATAAAAAGGAACAAACTATTGATACTGGCAACAACCTGGTCATATCTCCAGAGAACTATGCTAAGTGAAAAAAAAAAAGCTGATCCCTAAATGTTATATATTGTATTATTCCATTAATATAACATTAGATATATAGAACAGAATTATAAAAATGGGGAAAAGATTAGTGTTTGCCAGAGGTTAAGGAGGGGTAAAGGACAGGTGGATAAAAGGATAACATCAGAAATCTTTGTGGTGATGGTAATTTTTGTTAATGTTTATTTATTTTTGAGAGAGAGCAGGAGTTGGGGAGGTACAGAGGGGGGTGGGGAGAGGATCCAAAGCAGGTTCAACACTGACAGCAGAGGTGCACAGGATCTCCCTGTATTATTTGCAACTATCACATGTGGATCTACAAATATTTCAGAATAAAAAGTTTAATTTTAAAAATTAAAAATTCCACAAAAGTAAACAAAAATAAATAGATAAATTCTTCTTGAAGAGTTACAATGGTCTTTTAGTTCACTTCTCTTTCTAAGCCAAAATCAGTATCACTGATGGAAATTTTGTGGAAAATTCTTGAGGTCCATATAAAAACAGGCATACTTGGCTAAAGTGAGAACAACACAGTAGTGAGCAAATTTTAAAAACTCAGACTAAATTCCATCTCTTCAACCCTCACTGAAATTTAAGAATACTAACCTATTAAAAAACAGATACTTAAAGTTACACTATGGAAAGCAGTTTAGAGCACTGTTTTGAGATTGCTAAGCAGGATTCTCCTTGCTTATGTGTTATCATCGTTTATGTCTGAAAAGAATAATAGTGACAGAATTCTACCAGATAAGCTACACCTATCATTCTAACTCTTAATTGCAAACCAGTTCTACCTCCATAGGGTAGACCCAAAGTCATCAGGTGAATCCCCACCCTTAAACTCAGCCACTGGACTTGACTGAGACCACTTGGACAGACCACTAGAATGGTCTGTTCATTTGTCCCAAATTTCTGTCCACTTTCCTGCCTCCCTGTCTTTTTATCACAATACTTCTCCTACCTGGAAAGCTTCCCATTCCTCCTCTCTACTCCACTGAGTTCTATTCTTTTAAGACCTACCTCCATTCTGAAGCCTACCTTAGAGATGTCTCTAAAATCTCTTTTCTTTCTGCTGTAAGTCATTTTTCACATATGTTATTTTCCAACATATGTTATTTTTGTTATTTATGGTTTTGTTTTTGGGGTTTTTGTTTATTTGTTTGTTTGTTTGTTTGTTTTGCCAAAGTCCTATATCCCTATTCAGATTTCAAGACACTCAAATGGTCTTTTATCTCTATAGATCTCTGAAAAAAGAAATATATATGTTTATGTTGATGATGGCAAAGATTTTAATATTATATCTTGTGTGGAAATAACTTGCTCTCCTTCTGGACTTCAATTCTTCAAAAACAAAATGAGGAAGGTGAATTAGACCAGGAGTTCTTAATCAGGGATATACATTAAACTCATCTGGAACTATATTTGAAAATACACATGTCTAAGCCCACCTGCCTCCCAGAGATTTGGGTTTAGTATAGCTGTGGTAGAGTCTTGGATTCTGAATTTTAATACTCACCCAAGTAGCTTCCTACTCCACTTGAGAACCACCATATTGGATGATATATACATATATATCTTCTAGGTATATTATGTTGACTCTGTGTTTTAATTAAAATGTATTTTTGTCCCAGTAGCTTTAAATTGGTAGTCTATCTCAGTTTTCCTGATTGTGTGTTTGACATAGGCATGAGAATCAGAATTATCTATAGGTATAAAACATATTAAACTCTCAACTGAAAAACACTGTAATTCAGTGAAGGAAAAGGCAGTATTGTGGTTAGTGTCCAGTTCTAGAGTTTCTTAGACCAGGGCTCAGATCTCAGATCTGCCACTTATTAGCTATATGACTTTGAAAAGTGACTTAAACCCTCTAAGCTTCTCTCTACATTTATTTTTTTTTCTTGTTTATTTTTGAGAGAGAAAGAGACAGCACAAGCTGGGGAGGGGCAGAGAGAGAGGGAGACACAGAATCTGAAGCATCACCAGGTTCTGAGCTGTCAGCAAAGAGCTCAATGTGGGACTTGAACTCACAGACCTCGAGATCATGACCTGAGCTGAAGTCGGACGCTTAATCCACTGGGCCATCCAGGCACCCCTCTACATTTATATAAAATGGGGACAATGCTAGTACCTACCTTACAGGGCTACTATGAGGACTAAGTTAATTAATACATGTTAGGCAATTTTGTTTAATGCCTGGAACACATTAAGCTCCCAATGCACTTTAACTGCAGCTGAATATAAATCTTGACAAACCCATTCACTTGCAGACATCCTATAACAATGGTTCCCAACTTATAGTGTGGGGGAAGTTCCAGAGAAACTGCATCTAAATCCCTAAATGCATTCAGTACTATCTTTTAATTGAATACGTAATATATTTTGTTCATACAATTACTTCTATTTTTCAAATATAAGTGTATGTTTTATGACTAATAAAATACAAACTCAAGTAAACGCTGTTACTGAATTTAGAGGTGTTTCTTGTCATGTATTTTCATAGTCAACACGTTATAAATACAACTATTATCATGCAAATTTCCTTCAATTTATTTTCTTCATTTTAAAGGTTTCAAACAGACCAGGAAACACTACTCACAGAATATCAAATTACTATCAGCATCATTTCCTAAAACTATCCACCATTCTGTCTCACAGTTCTAGGTAAAGTGACTTGTAGTCACAACATGATACACAAGGGGAAAAAAAGGTTTGCCAATAAAAGAAAAAATATAAACTGCTAAATATTTAATTTTTATTTTGAATGAGACAGATTTGAAGAAAGGAAAGAAAAAAATATGACTAATGCATAATGTGCCCTCCAATAAAACTGTTACAGTCTTTCAAGCAGATTTCTACAATTTTAGTGACTCTTTAGAATTTACAATTTGGTAACTAAACACCTGAAGAAAGAAAATCCAAAGAAATTAGCATTATGTTGGCCTATCACTACTTCCATGATTTTTGTGCAGGCATATCAGGAAGTAGATGAGGCTACATGCACAACTCTTTCCTGTGTAAATGAACAAAGGGAAAGTTGAGGAGGCACACAGCTCCCTTTTAAGTATGTTCTTCTGGCAACTTGCAAGTGGAAAAAAATTATAAATAATACATAAACTTAAAAGAAGATAAATTAACTTCCTTGGAAAAAAATGGCAAAATAAGCTGGAGTTCTATAAAATTGTTTTAGAAAACCAGTTTTTCTCCATTTTCTACTTAATTTTCACATTTTTTTTCAGTGAAATATTGTAAGACAGGCAAACTATCACTTAAGTCCATTTTTAAGAAATGAGGAACTTTAATTACAGAGACTTTGATTACACATGACTGTACAGTTGCACAAATGGTGATAAGGGATTTGTGCTAGTTTAAATATTCCATCCTGCTTATGGAATCTTATTTTATTTGTTTGTTTGTTTGGTTGGTTGGTTGGTAAATGCAAAGTGATCCTGCAAACTCTCATTTAGTTTTGATATCTAACGTAGACCATGTAAGTTTATTAAAACAAAACAAAGGATAGAAAAACAAAGGATGGGAGTCTGAAGACTATTTTTAAAGTAAACTTGAACAAATCACTTAACTTCCCCAGGTCTTATGTACTAGATTCTAAAATGCAGAATTTGGCTTGCTCAGGGATCGCTAAAATCGATGACTCAACAATCAACAAAGCATAGCTTGTAACTCTGCAGGTCTCTTCCCCTGGATCTGGAGATGAGATAAAGACAGATTCTTCCTAAATAAATCCAACCCTCCTCACATAACTGCACTGTCTCAGGCTAGGCCTGTCAGCATGTCACCTGGGGTACAAAGAAAGAACTCGGATGAAACGAAGGCAACTAAGACCCAAGGAATGATTATAATACAATTGATTCTGTCCTCTACAAAAGGATGGCTTTTGGTTTTCTCAAAGACTTCGGGTTGATCTATGATGAATCTCCTATGAAGAGATATGTAGTGTCTCAAAACAACAAAGCTACATTCCCTTTAATTTGTAAGCCATACATTTTGACAAGAGCCATCATGGAAGGAAAGAAGTATAGCACTTTCAGCACCAGCTGCAATTAAATTCAAATTAAAACAAATGTTAGAGGTGATAGTGCCATCTAGCTGTTAAAATAGGAAGACGTGATTTATTTTTATAAACTCCTGTAAGAAAGCCAATATCATGATCATTTTATGTAATCAGTGAAAGACATAATCTTTCTTTCTTATGTTGTATGGTATACAGTAAGGAAACAGGCACAGAAAGGGCAAATGGTTTCACCTAAAGTCAGTCAGCTAATCACTAGCAGAACTAGAATCAGAGCATGGTTCTTTTGATTCCTAGACTTTAGCTCTTTCCACAGCCTCACTGCTAATGAAAGAGAGGTCCCTAGGCTTCAAAGCAAGTCCCCTTTTACCAGGCACCTCTCCAACATCAAATAACTCATTAGTTACAAAAGTATTCTCCCTTTATTACACATTTGGGAAAATTGCCCACTCATCAACTCTCTGAGAACCTAATTCTATGAAGATTCTACAGAAAACAGGTCAGAGCAACTAAAATGAGTGATCAGACAGATCTTGTTTTCCACTTTTTGTTAATTTTTTTTAATGTTTATTTATTTTTAAGAGAGACAGAGACAGAGTGTAAGCAGGGGAGGGGCAGAGAGAGAGAGAGGGAGACACAGAATCTGCAGGCTCCAGGCTCTGATGCAGGGCTCGAACCAATGAGCCGTGAGACCATGACCTGGGCCAAACTCAGATACTTAACCGACTGAGCTACCCAGGCACCCCTTGATCTTGAAAATCCCTAGAATCAGGTTCCAAAATCACCAAAAATCTTTGCCTTGCCAAATTAGTATTGTAGAGTTCCCCTCTTTTGTTTTTTAAGTTTATTTATTTATTCTGAGAGAGAGAGGGTGAGCGGAGGAGGGGCAGAGAGAGAATCTCAAGCAGGCTCCGTGCTGTCAGTGCAGAGCCTGACACAGGGCTCCGTCCCACAAACCATGAGATCATGACCTGAGCCCAAATCAAGAGTCAGATGTTTAACCAACTGAGCCGCCCAGGCACCCCTCTTCTAACACTCAAGAAGGTCATTTGCACTAATGTAGGAGCATTCCTTTCCCTTTTTTTGCTAGTCACCCCAGCATTGTTGCCATGAAAGCCATTGGCAGGAGAAATGGAAGAAAATCTTGTTCACTGTCACAGCTCCTGACATCCTCGGCCAGCCTCACATCCATGGAAAAGCCATTCTCTTGGAACAGAGCAATAGTTTTAACAAAGTTCCCTAACAAACACCTGCATTCATATACATGTATCACTACTATTTTCCCTGAGGCCCAAACATATATATTTTTTTAAATACTAGAGCAATATTTGTTTTTTGTAACTATTCAAACAATATAGAAGTGTTTAAAAAATAAAATATTTTCTAGCTACCTTATCCAATCCCATTCTCTTGACAAAATCAATGTTAATAGTTTGGTGTATAGATTCTTTATGCTTTTTATGCTTGTATGAGTATATATAAAATATATATATTTATAGTGTTTTCTTTTTTATGCCCATGAAATTATACTGACCATTTTACTCTAAACCTTGCTTTTTCACATTTATCAACACATTCTAGATATCTTTCCATGTTGATACATATAGTTTTAACTCATTTATAATAATTAATAGCAAAGTAAGTCCATAATAGAGTTTTAATTTTTTTTATCTCAGTAAAATACATATAAAATTTACCATCTTAACCATTTTTAAGTATACAGTTTAGCGGTAAGAAATACATGCATAATGTGCAACCATTATGTCACCATCATCCATCTCTGTGACTCTTCATCTTGTAAAACTGAAACTATACCCCTTAAACAATAACTCCCCATTCCCTTCCAGCCTCTGGCAACCACAATTCTCCTTTCTGTCTCTATTGTTTTCACTACACTAAGTACTGTATGTTATAGAAGTGGAATCATATAAAATGTCTTTTTGTGACTTATTTCATTTACTATAACATCCTCAAGTTTCATCCATATTATAGCCTGTGTCTGAATTTCTTTACTTTTTTAAGACTGAATAATATTCACTTGTATGTATACATGATATTTGGCTTATTCATTCATCTATTGATGGACACAGGTTGTTTCCATGTTTTAGCTCCTGTGAATAGTGTTGCTTGAACATGGGTGTACAAATATCTCTTTGAGATCCTGATTTCACTCTCCAGGGTATACATCCAGAAGTGTAAATGCTGGATCATATGGTTATTCTATTTTTAACTTTTTGATAAACCTCCATACTGTTTTCTGCAGCAGATATACCATTTTATACTCCCACCAACAGTGCACAGGGTTTCAATTTCTCCATATCCTCACCAACATTTATTGTTCTCTGGGTTTTTGTTTGTTTTTGTTTTGTTTGTTTGTTTGTTTGGGGATAATAGCCATCTGAAAGGATAGGCAGTAGTATCTCATTATAGTTTTCACTTGCACTTTCCTAATGATTAGTGATGCTGGGCATCTTTCCATGTGCTATTGGCCATTTGTACATATTATTTGGGGAAATGTCCATTCAAGTTTTTTGGCCATTTTTGAATTGAGTTGCTCGTTCTGTTGTTGTTGAGTTTTAGGAGTTTTCCATATACTATGGATATTAATCACTCATCAAATACATGATTTATATTTTCTCCCATTCTAAAGAATGCCTTCTTATTTTGTTGAGAGTGTTTTTTGGTGCACAAAATTCTTAAAATTTTCAGGAAGCCCAATTTGTCTATCTTGTTTTTCTTATATTGCTGTGCCTTTATTGTCATACTCAAGAAATCCCTGCCAAGTCCAATGTCATACATCTTTTGTCCCATGCTTTATTTTAGGAGATTTATAGTTTTAGGCCTTATATTTAAGTCTTTAATCCATTGCAGGTTAATTTTTGTATATGTTAGATAAGTGTCCAACTTCATTGTTTTACATGTGGATATCCAGTTTTCCCAGCACCATTTGTTGAAAAGATTGTCCTTTCCCCCAGTGAATAGTCATGGCACCTTATCAAAAATCATTCAACCATATACACAAGGATTAATTTCTGAGCTATCTATTCCATCCCACTGGTCTATATGTCTATCTTTATGCCAGTCCCCCACTATTTTACTTACTGTAAGGTTTATAGTAAGTTTATAAATCAGGAGTGCTCCAGCTATGTTTTTTTTCAAGAGTTTTTGGACTATCTGGGGTTCCTTGAAATCCCATATGAATTTTAGGATAGGTTTTTCTTGTATGGAAACCAATCTCACAATAAATTTCATATTAAAAAAAAGGATAGGTTTTTCTATTTCTGCAAAAAAATGTCATTGGGATTTCGATAGGGATTGCATTGAATGTGTAGATCACTTTGGGTAGAATTGACATTTGAACAACATAAGTCTTTCAACCCATGAACATATGTGTTTCCATTTATTATGTCTTTAATTTATTTTAGCAATGTTTTATAAATTTCATTATATAAGACTTCCCCCTCCTTGGTTAATTCCTAAGTATTTTATTCTTCTTGATACTATTGTTAATGGAATTGTTTTTGTAATTTCCTTTTCAGATTATTAGTGTATAAAAATGCAGTTGATTATTGTGTGTCATACAATAAAGCTGTTTTTAACCATAATGGATTGATGATCAGCATTCATTTTGTTTCTAGGTTATTTTCTTTCTTTCCTGCTTTTTTTTTTTGGAATATCATAAAGAAAATTGCTAGAAACATCCCTGTATTCATCTATTTTTATGTTCTGTTGTTCTTATTTCTATAAAATAGATTCCTAAAAAGTGGTGTTTCAGTTACCAATTTTTACATAATAAACCACCCCAAAACTACTCATGGATTTAAAATTTGAGCAGGGCTCAGCAGAACAATTCAGCAGCTTCAGCTGGGGTAGCTCAAATGGGGATAAAGGACTCATTTCAAACAGCTATTAGTTGGCAAGTTCTTGCTGGATGTTAGCTGGGGGCTCAGATGGGACTATTAATCAAAGACTTTGATTCCTTTCTACCTGGACTCTCTGTGGACTGCTCAGGCTTCCTCACAGCATGGTGACTGGTTCTAAGAGCAAGTTTCCCACAGACAGGAAACAGGAACTGCTAATCTCTTAAGGCTTGGTTCTGGAAACTGTCAGTGTCCCTTCAACCATATTCTGTTGGTCAGTCAGTCATAGAGTCTACATCTAGATTCAAGGGAAGGGAACATAAACCTCACCTCTCAATGCAAGGAGGAGCAAAATATATGCAACAAACATTAATTTACAAGTAAGACTGCTAAGAGAAACAATATGTGCATTTTTAGTATGAATAAATACTGCTAGATTCTTTTCCAAAGGAGTTCATTCATGCATTCAGCAAATATTTGAGAGATATTACTTGGCAGGAACTATACTTGATATGGAATAAATAAGTGATCAAAGCAGGAAAGAAAACTATCCTCATAGAGCTCAATTTTAGTGGTAGATAGAGAATCAACCAATCAGTCAATCAACAGTATATCAGGTGGTGATAAATGCCATGAAAAAAATAAAGCAGAGAAAGGAACTAGGAAGTAACTGGAAAGAGAGGGTAAAATTTTATTTATTTATTTTTTTAATGCTTTTATTTATTTTTGAGAGAGAGAGACAGAACACAAGCCAGGGAGAGGCAGAAAGAGAGGGAGACACAGAATCTGAGGCAGGCTCCAGGCTCCACACTGTCAACACAGAGCCTGATGCAGGGCTCAAACTCACAAACTATGAGATCATGACCTGAGCTGAAGTTAGATGCTTAACCAACTGAGCCACCCAGGTGGAGGGGTGGGTGGGTGATGGGTATTGAGGAGGGCACCTGTTGGGATGAGCACTGGGTGTTGTATGGAAATCAATTTGACAATAAATTTCATATTTAAATAAATAAATAAATAAATAAATAAATAATAAAAATAAAACCCAGAATGAATGAATCAAGAAATAAAGAAAGAAAGAAAGAAAGAAAGAAAGAAAGAAAGCAAGCAAGCAAGCAAGCCTGGAGTATGCTGTCCAAAATGCTAGTGATAGGGAGGTGGAAGATAGGAAGGCAGCCCTGGACATGGTACATAAGAGCAGTAGATATCCTGGAGTAAGACATAGCAGAAGGTAGACAGAGACATAGAACTGAATAGGGCTAACAGGCCCAGCAAAGACAAACTTCATCTGCTTCCAAAATTTTTATTAGGATCAACCTTAATGGAAACTTTAACCTTGAAAGTTGAAAGTGACTGTTTTAATTAGTTTCATAATTCTGCAATAATTATTTTCCAAAGGAAGTATTCAGAACTCCCAGATGCTTTCTTTACTCATGTAAAAATCCTTTTCATCATGCTATGTTTAAAAATGTCTTTGGGTTTTATACAGCAAATCCTTTTTTGCTAAAGTCTATAACAGAAAATATTTACTTTGGAAAAAAGTCTACAATTAAATGTCTTGGGTCAAAAGCTTTTGTCTAGTAGAGTTCTTCTATATGAAATCCAATGAAATTATATTAGTGAGTTTCACAGTTTATCTGTAGCTTTCCATCAGGTTTGAGGAAAATAGCATTCACATCCTTTAACTGGTTTAATGATACTTTGTTGTTTGGTAATATTTGAACTTCTGACATCCTCAGATCCCTGATGTTGAAGTCCAATGCTTTGAACAAAATATCATTAATTCAACTCATGAAGAGACTTAAATGGCCTTTTTATCCTAAAGGGATATTACTGGTCATTTCCCCACCTCTGTCCTTAGTATGTTGTAAATCACAGCTTGCAGAAGACCTGCTGGCTAAATATCTTTTTTTTGTTTGTTTAATTATTTATTGTGAGAGAAACAGAGATATAGAGCAAAAGCACAGAGGTACGTGGGGAAGGGGCAGAGAGAGAGGGGGAGAATCCAAAGCAGACTCTGCACTGTCAGCACAGAGCCCAACATGGGGCTTGCACTCATGAAGGGAACCTTGAGATCATGACTTCAGTTGAAATCAAGAGTCAGACGCTTAACCAACTGAGTCACCAAGGTGCCCCTTGGGTAAATATCTTTAAATGGACTTTTCTGTCAGGCCTTTTTCAGGAACTTCTTTGAAAAATTTTGTAAATTAAAAGCTTAAGAACTCTCACACTGTCTTTATTAGTCATAAAGAAGTAAAAAAATGCATCAGATTTTCCTGAAGAGAAGTCCACTTCCTAGGAATATTATAGGCACTCACATAAGCAGAATTCACTCAACTAGACCTCCCAGGATCTTTCAATAAGATATTTTTATTCCAACTGACCTCTAAATGTGAGCCTATAAGCTCTAAAGCTGGGAAAAATATGTATTTGTAACCCCCATTCCCCACCCTGCAAGCATGTGCACACACATGCATTCACATATTTTTCTAGCAGAGCACTCTATACTTTGTTGAAAACTCAGTGATCATTGTCTTTGTCCTATTTACTGTCTTTTGTCAATAATCTGATTAAAGACTTAGAAGGCATATTTATATCTATGGATGACAAAGCTAAAAGAGTTTGATTATAGGATTTATATAAAATTTGGTGAACCATGAGCCAAACCTAATAAGGTAACATTAAATATGGCTGAATATAAAACCTATATTTACATCTAGAAAATCAACTGCAACTTCCAGTTTCCAGTTCTGTTTGTAAGGAGCTTGGAAGTTGCCATTTCATCCTAATAATAAGTAATAAGATGAACTAGCTGAAAAATCAACAACTCTTCTTGGATCCGTAGGAGAGAGGAGGAAAAAGAGCAAACCATTGTCCCCAGTAGTGGAGAGACTAACAGGAAAATTACAGGAAGCCATGGCACTCTGACGTTCCTACAATGGAAAAACAGTACCAGGGTGGGAAAATCTGAACTGTGATGAATTTCTGGGAGCTCAATGAAGACAACTCAGTTCTTATGAAAGAGGCATGTAGGTTTTAGTTAATTATGGACTTGCTCTACGAAACGATATGATGTGATTCAAAATGGTAAATAAATTCTTAGGCTTCATTAATAAAGAAGAATAGTATCCTGATCCAAGGAAGTAATTTTCCCATTTTTCCCTGATCAGAGCACATTTATAGCATTTTGTCTATTTTTGGTACCATATAAACAAGATGTTTAAAACCTACTCAGTTACTGAAACATATAGATCGGTGGTTCTCAAACTTTGTTGCACAATTAGAATCCCTTGCTTAGTTTTTAAAAATCCTGATGCTCAGGCTGCATCCTGCACCAAGTAATCCATTTCAAGGGGTGGACTGAGGCAACAATGTTTTTTCTAAAACTCCCCAGGTGATTCTAATGTAAAGTTTGAAAACAAGGACACTAGATATCACTCTCTTTTATCCACCAACCATCTCCCTTTCTCTTTCTTTCTCGGTCTTCCCTTCTGTCTTTCCTTCTGTTTTTCTATCTTTCTTTTCTTTCCTTCTTTTTCTTTTTTCTTTCTCACTCCTCGCCCTCCCTCCTTTTTCTTTGTTAAGTTCAGACCGCCCAAAGTTCTTCCTGAATTACTTATTAATAGCCTAAATAGGTTCCTAGATTCTAGGTTTACTTTAGTTTAACCTATTCTCCCTTTACCCAATGCCAGGGTGATCTGACTAAAAACCAGATGTAATCAAGTTGCTTCCCTGCTTAAAATACTTCAATAACTACCCACGGTGCTCAGTATAAAATTCAAACTCCATTAAATACATGAGATTCTTTGTGGTCTGGACTTGGTCTATAATCTATAGATCCTTCTCTAGTCTTCTTCTCTCCCAACACTACACCACATGCTGTTTTCATTCCTGCCATATTTCACCAGAATGTGTCACATTGTTTTTATATCTCTATGCTTTTGCTATTGTTCAATCCAAATATCTCTCTCCCTTCAAGTCCTAATTTAGATGACACTTTGAGAAGACAAAATGTCTTTGATGCATCTACTATACATTCTATACCATGTAGTATATACTTTTATTTAGTGCTAATGATGCTAAAACATCTTTTCCATTAAAGTCTAAACTTTTTGAGTTTAGTGTTTAATTCTTATCTTCCTGGGAAACTTCAACATACAATACCCAACACGTAATACCTCAAAAAACTTACATGGATTGAATGAATGAATGAATAATGATAGTCCCCAAAACCACATTGTATAAATTGATTATGGATGTTTGCTCTGTAAGAAAAAAAGCTTTGTGGGACATAGTAACCAATTTTAAATGTGTAAGGGAAAAAGTTGTTCCATTTGTTTATAGAAGACTCTAGAATAAGTGAGTAGAAGTTACAGAAAGCATATTTCTGTTAAATGTATGGTTAGATATTTTACAAATGGGATGATTCACTTTCAATAAAATGTTCACTTTCAATAAAACTGTTCAAGCAGAGTATGAATATATTTTTCCCCAAATGAAAGACAGAGTTTCTAAGATTTCTTCAATTCTAAGATTTTTTTTTATTTTTAAAATGAGCATTTGGCAAACAAATCATTGAAGATCTTTTAGTCAGAGAAACTACTGTCCAAGATGAATGAAGGCTAAAGTAGAAAAAAGTTGGTCATTAAAAAAAGCATCCTTTATTATATATCTAGCATTAAGATAAGGGCACTAAACATACTTAGAAATAAGTTCCACTGCTACTCCAAGCTGTTACTTAAGTTCCATAAATCTGGTAAAATTCTGAGAGCAAGTGGGTCAGAGAAAACAAATAACCAATATTTATACCAACCTCCTACTCTAAACCCTAAAAGCATTATGCATTGACAATGGCTAATTATGAGAATTAAAATATAAAATCAAATCATCTACATTCTAACTCTTTTACTCTCCAAGAATAGCCATCTCTTCCAATAAAAAAAAAAAAAAAACCAATAAATTACATTTAGAAAGAGCAACTCAATCACCCAAGCAGCTCCTGGCTGCCACCAAAATGATCAGAGGAAGCTATTATTAGAAACTTGGGAAAGGCATATTAGAAACCACAGCAAAGACCTTGAATATTTAAAAACTCAAATAGTTTCCATCTGGGTTAAAGCCATAACCAAATCTTCCCAAACACTGAAGACATGGGGAAAAAAGATAAATCAGATACAAGATTAGCAAGTAAGAAATACAGAAAAGAAAACCCTTAGAAAATGTTGATGTAGATACTGAGAAACTGAAAGTAGGGAGTAGAGAGGGCAGTTTTGTTAGAGAAAACTGCAGTTCACTTTTTCTGACCTATAAAGTTCTACACTTCGCATAAAAATTAAAGAACTTTCCTAGCAAATAAAGCAAGAACAATGCTTTGCTTCACCATAAATATCTGTATGGTGAGACAGACAGATAACACAAGATTTTAAAACAGCCAGGCCCTAAAAGAAATTTGTGCTTAGTTCCTCCCTAAAACTCAAAAAGGACATTTCAAATAAGCAAATTGTGAAAACATCCCCAAAGTACCATGGGACATTTGTCAGAGGCTTCTAGATGAGCCTGTATCTCTCCACATGGTGGCTTTACTCGCCTTCACTTATTTGGGCTTGTTATCAAGCCCCAGAAGCTCTCTTCTAGGAAAGCTTGTCCTCCAAAGGTGAAAACTGCCACTGAAAAGTGTAGCATTCTTGCACATTCACCAAAAAGTGCCTAGCATATAATCTGTTTTCAATAAAAGCTTGAAGAATGAATGAATGAAAAAAATCAACTGAAGTAAATGGATGTAATCAGGCCCCAGTGCCCTCTCCTTTTATGCACATTTAAAACTTCTAGATACAATTATTTTAGAATTCAAATTAGTATCCTCTAGCACAGAACAACTATAATACAATCCCTAGAATATCTCCATTAGCACATTCTTGAAAATTACCTTCTGAAATCATTCAAAATAGAAATTATTCCAATACAGAAATTCTACTATACCTTTAAAATTATTCCCGAATTTTATTTCTCATCCTCCTATAACTTAAGACGATGCTAGTGAACCTGTAAAATCTGCATGTGCCTGTTTTTTCAAGTTATTTGTCCTCTTGTAGACGTGATGAATTTTCACTAACCCATCTGAACATTTTCTCCAATCTGGACTTCTCTTGGGATCAATGGCAGTACTTTTTAATTTATCTGGCCCTTAATTAAGGCTGTAGTCATGGCCATGAATGTACTTTTCCTCTAACCGATATAACTGACCTTTACAGAGTGTCTAGTATTTTTAGTAAATGGACAAATAGATTCCCAAACTCAGTCCCTCCTATAGTTGCAGCATACCATTAGATAGAATAATTCTCCTTACATATCCTGAGTTTCCCTCTCCTATCCCAATCACATGTACACCTTAATAAACTTCCATCAAAACCAAGGCTACAAAAGAAGATGAGCAAGACAGAACACAAGAAATTCTTTTTAGGCTTCTAAGGGTGTTTTCCATTATCTTCACAGAGATTTCTTTTACAGCCTGGCTGCTTTAAAATCTTTTGCTATGGGGCTTGGAGAGTGTCTTAAAATACA
The DNA here is from genome assembly GCF_022079265.1 of Lynx rufus. Taxonomy (NCBI): domain Eukaryota; kingdom Metazoa; phylum Chordata; class Mammalia; order Carnivora; family Felidae; genus Lynx; species Lynx rufus. The sequence continues at coordinate 212,878,483 of NW_025814823.1, read as the reverse complement.
AATATTTGTGGTGAAGGAAAACAAAGTCATACAGTTTTACTGTCAAAACTCCTCTCTGGACATCATAAGCTTATTTATTGCAAACAGAGTTCTCCCCAAGGTGAGCAAAGAGGCAAGGGCATGAGGTATATATCACTAAAATACCAAAGGATAAATAGCCCAGCTCTATATTATATTCACAGTCACTAGCATTGCTGCTCAGGGACACTTAATTCTCCACCAGCAGTTTGCTAATAATCTTCCTATCTTACCTTTTTCAAAGCTCTATAAGCCCCTAAACTACACTAGGATCCCACATTAGTTGAGGATAAGATAGAAATTATGAACAACAAACTACAAGTGAACTCCAGGGCAACAGCCCCTTTACTCCCTCTCTCTTTAGGACATTCTTTAACCACTGCCTTTGGCCACTGCCAAAGCCATTAAGTTAAACTTACACCATCCAGACAACCTTGTTCCCCAAGCAACCAGTCTGGACAATTGTGTCCTGTTCTGCCTCAGCAACCTCAGCTCCCAGCATAACTTGCTAACCATTAAACTGTTCCTCTTAATACCTCTTCAGGGGCCAAGTCCAGGCTGCAAGCAATGTAAAGCCAGTCTACTGGAAAGACTTGAATACAACAGAAGGAAAACTGACTCAAGGTCAAAAAAAAAAAAAAAAAAAAAAAAGAACAGAAGACAAAGGCTACAAAAGACAGTGATTACATTCGTATGTCATTTTTGTAGTTCTTTTCCGTCCTTGCTCTCAAAATTGTAAAAAATCGTATTTTAAAATGACTCCATGTCTCCCTTTATTCTTTCATTTAGAACCCTAATTCCACACATTCAGAAACCACAATATGGTGATGAAATGCAAGGTATGTAGAGTATATATGTGTATATATATTCCAAACACATTTGAAGAGATTCCAGAGGCAAATGACATACTACCTTGCACCATGTTTGTTAAGACAGAGAAATCTCTATGATGGAGTATGTCAATTAAGTATATTATTGACTTATCCTCAGTCACAGCTAAACACAAGTTGTAATATGCTGGGAAATATTAGAGTGTTTTCCTCTTAATAGAAAGATATGGATACAATCTTAATCAGCAATGGAAACGACTCTCCAAATATATAACTATGCTTAAAGAATAGTGAGGACTAAAAACCCCAGATACCTGACAGAAATATCTAGATTATTACCTGAATTCCTCATCCTATTCTTTCCTTTCATTCATTACTTTTTGCCTATCACCATTAAACCCTCTTCTAGGAAGCAATTATCATATGGTTCCAAGTTTATGCTATAAAGTTTTGAGATGTTTTCTCTTAGAGAATTTTGTTTTGTGGACCATGTGTTTATTCAGCACCCCACATCTGAGTTAGAATTGATTTAAAATTTTTTATTTTAAAAGAACTTGAGTAAGATGTTAATAATGAGGGAAACTGGGCAAGCAGTATATGAGAACTCACTGTATTATCTTTGCAACTTCTATGTAAGTTTAAAACTATTCCAAAATAAAAAGGATATTTGAGAGAAGGAGACCTCAGGCAAGCAGACATGGAATCAAATGCTGGTCCAGCATTTTACCAGGCTGTGACAAGAGGTAGATTACTTTTATTTTAACTATTTTTATCTTGTTTTGACATCAAGGAATAGCAGTCTCATAAAAGGAATTATTAAACATTGCCTTTTCTTTGTTATGAAACAATTTGCAATAACATATTTATTACAAGCATGTATTAATTAATAGTTTTTGAAATCCAAGGAAATATTATTACATAATAATGTAAAGTATACACAGTACTAAAGTATGGTATGAGAGTATATTTAGTGGTCTTGACTAATCTGTCCAGACCCTCATCAAAACCAGAGCAACAAGTACTGACAAATAATTTTATTGAAAAAAAAATCTTTGTATCCTAATAAACACTAGAATTAATATTTCTACTACCAAACTACTTATATTCCATCTACACAGACACAGCTACCCAACCTGCAAGCATGAGAACCTGATAGAAGGTAGATGTCCCCCCTTCTAGTGTTTAGTTAATACCACACTAATTCCCCAGCTAATTCCCCAGACCACGGTGGTAGCTCTCTAGTCTCCTTCCCTATTAAATACAGGGGTTGCATCAGATTATCTCTAAGGTCCCTGGATGCAACAACAACCTATGGCAATGCCTGTGTACCCTGGGCTCTCTCTGTCAGAGTCCAAGGTTTCCAGGACTCTTGGCTTCACCTATCTCATGTTCTCAGAGCTAGAGGTCATCTTAAGCAATCTCCTTTCGGGCCAGGATAACTCATCTCAGTGAGTGAAGCAAAGCAATAAAATCAGGCCACTATATGGAACAAAATTTTCTTATGTTGGGAAATAAGCAGTTTTGTCCACTAACTTATCTTAGCTTCTATTTGGGAAGACTATACTTTATGCCTGCTTATCCTTCAAATCTTAACTGGAACATCATTTTTTAAAAGAAGTATCCTCAGTCCTCCATGAGGAGGTTAAATCGCTCTTACATTTAAGTTTTCATGGTTTGGTACCTCTTCTACATAGTATTTATCAATCACAGTCACAATTTTACAATTGCAGAACTCTTCAATCATTCTTCCTGTAAGCTCTAAATTCTATGAAAACACATATTGTGCCTACTTTTTTACATTTTTTTAATGTTCATTTATTTTTGAGAGAGAGAGTGCGCACACACATGCATGTGAGCGGGGGAAGGGCAGAGAGAGAGGGAGACACAGAATCCAAGCAGGCTCTAGGCTCTCAGCTATCACCACAGAGCCCAACACGGGGCTCAAACTCACAGACTGTACTGGGAGATCATGATCTGAGCCAAACTCGGACACTTAACTGACTGCGCCACCCAGGCGCCCCTGTGCCTATCTTTTTTTAACCATCTTATTATCAGTTATAATTAAGTTTAAAATCTTAAAATCTTCAATCTTTAAAATAACGTTTAACTCATTCCACATTAAGAAAAATTTTATTGTTTTTCTCTCAAAGCAACAAACAAAAAAACAGAGCTAACAATGATGGAGTGACACTCATATACATCTTTATTGGAGCTTTATTGGAGTTAGAGAGGGATTACAAACTTGGGTTCAGGTTGCAGTTCCACCATTAACTAGCTTTATGGGTAAGTGTTGAAAACTGTAAGGCTTTAGAGTCAGATAGAACTAGTTTTAAATCCTGACTCTGACAAATTAGTTGGGGAACTTTGAACAAATCCCTCAACCTCTTTGAGACTCAGATTTCTTCTCTATAAGTGGGGCAAGTAAAAAGGGAACAGTTACAGTCATAGCAAGAAAGGAAAGAACATCCAAATGGGGGAAATAAGGAGAACTTAATGAAGGGATTATTAACAAAGGTGTGGACAAGGTAAAGGACGTGCATAAGCATTGGTGGAGCATTCCAGATCTACCAAAGCAGAGAGTCAGAACTTCCTCTTCCCTCCTCCCTCCTGACCCCAAATCAGCTGGAAGAAGGAAAAAGTTAGACATATAAGTAATGCTGTAGCTGTAGCAGAGGGCCTTCCAAAGAGCAACACAGCCATGACCAACATGCAGCCTGGCAAGTAAGGAGCAAGGAGGATAAAGACCACTCCCTCTCTCACCTACCACTCTCTGATCTCTGGCCTATCTGTCCCATTGGCAAAGGAGTCTAGTTAATGAAATACACAGAGGGAAGCATCTTAGTACGCAGAAGGCAAAAAAGAGCTCTGAAGAGCAGACTTAAAGGGCAAACAGAGAAGACCTAGCACAAGCCCCTGCCAATATTTCACAGAATTGAGGAGCCAATGAAATAAGATACTATGTATGAAGGTGTCCAGCACAATGTCAGCCACACAGAAAGCACTCAGCTAATGTGAATTCCCATTCCACCATAATTGAGCAGGGCCTTTATGTCACCAAAAGTAAACTTTAGAAGTTGTAATCACAGAGAACTCCATGGCTCCTTCAAACTCTAATTGCTACAACTAAGCCCCCATGCCTCTTACTTTTGTAAAATAGAACCCTCATTTCAGGCAACTTCTTCCATGGGCTAAACAGAAGTCCCCACTTGGCTGTTTAACAGTACTTGAGACACCATCCTGCAAAGGAGCCTTCTATAACCAACAGAAAGCTTTCCATTAGAAACCAAGAGTAGAAAATGAAGATTGTGGTAGATAGAAAGACAATTTAGCAAAGTCATCTCAGCTAAAATAAATTACTCATAAAATATTTTTCTTATTTCATCAAAGTCTGCTTCTCCCTTAGCAATATGCTTTTTGACTCTAATGCCTCAACATAAGCTGAGTAACACAATGACTGAACCACAATGATGCATCCTAATTGCATGGACATGTATCTAGAATACCATGATTGGATTTATCCGATTCAAGTAATTTGAGACCAGAAAATTAAAAGGGAAAGCAAGTCCAAATGTTCTTGGGTAGAATGGAGAGCAGAAGACACAAAGAGAAGAGAAGTAGGTCTTATCCTGAGCTTTGATCAGGAGAGATTTTACCCCAGTATAAACCAGTTTTTCCCTCCTCTGTATATTTGTAATTAGTTCTGAATCTGAAACTGTTTTGCATTGTCTCTTGAGACAGGATATTTGTTCTCACAGTTTACTGTGTCAAGCAAGCATACCCCCTTTGCAATTGCTGTTCCCTCTAGGGAATGCTCTCTTCAACAGCCCACCCTGACACTCCCCAAAATATCCACAAGTCTAGCTTCCTCAATTTTTTACGTGTCTGCTCAAACATCACCTTATCGGATAGGTCTTTCCCAACCACCTTATCCAAATAGCAGCTCCACCCTATCACTTTCTCTCTGACCTTAATTTTTCTTCACATTACTTATTGCCACAAAATATATTTTATTTGTCTGTCTCTACTTACTTAACTTCTATAAAATCAGGGACTGTGTCTGTTTTTTCCCAGAGCCTATAACTATCCCAGTAAATAATGAGTAATCAAAAAGTATTTGTTCTTGGCTGTAGATAGGCAAAGTGTATCAATGAAAAAGGATTCTGTGCTTTTGGTTGCAGTATACAAGATATGACTACAAGAAATGTGATTTATTTTAAACACATACACACAGTCACACACACCTACATCAAAACCTACACATACAAATGTGTATTGTCCTATTTAAGGTCTTCCACTTTGGTAGCTATACACATATTCTCATTAAGTTGCCATTACTTAAAATTTGTCAGAGTTCCATTTTATTACAGACATCAGGTCTTTTGAATAGTGTCAGTTTTAGCAAAACTTCATCCTCTAAAAGTGAATTTTATTTTCTTACATAATCCAAAATGACTCAAAGTAAGAGATGGCAAGTAAAGTGCATCAGCAGGTTGCATGATACTGACTGTGGACATTAAGGATTACATTAAACATTAAGGATGATTATGAAGTAATAAGAGCTCAATTTTTCAGAAGTTGGATCTGAGGACAATTACCTCATAAAAGGAGCTACAAACATTTTTATACAGTGGTCATATCATCAGAATCAGTGCACTATCCTTCAGAGTAACAACTCTGAGGGAAAATTGCCACTTCAATGCAAATATTCTAACTGAAATTTCAAAAATGATCTCATTGTCCCCTCCCTCATAGATGAGTCTCAGATTTTCTTCCCTAAAGAGTTAAATGGGAGTTTAAAATGAACAGTTTCCATGAATTTCACTCCTCTAGAACTCTTAGAAGACAATTGTAAAGTGCACATCCTTACACTGCGTTTTCAACTTATGGGACATTATTTTCCTTCTCTCTAGAAATGTAAAGTTGTGTCAGGGGACTCATGATTAGGTTGTGCAATGAGAACTATCAGTGGAAAGTAACTCCAATAAAATGATCTCTTGCATTTATAGATATTCACAATTTACACCAGAACTTGTAAAATGAACACACACACACACACACACACACACACACAAACCCACAAAAACGGTTCCTGACCCTGTGAGGTTTCTGGGAAGTATTAGCACTTGATATGAACCAAGCAAAACCGGGACATCCCAGCTAGTCACAAACACACACCATGTTTATCACAAAGCCAAGACAAAGCCTTAGATAGCCCAAAACTTGAAAAGTCCATAAGCTAATGATATCCAAAATTCTTGGCTTGGTTATTAAATACAGCATGGATATCCAAAGTTTCCAGCTAGTAGACCCATGAGATTAAGTGATCATTTGGTCTTTTTTCCTAAATCCTACTATCAAATATAAACAATTTATGGTATGTGTGGCCCCTACAGACATCAGGAAATGTTTTTTAAAAACAGCCCTTTTAATGGGGCGCCTGGGTGGCTCAGTTGGTTAAGCGTCCAACTCTTGATTTCGGCTCAGGTCATGATCTCATGGTTCCATTTGTGAATTCGAGCCCCGCATCTGGCTCTGCACTGACAGCCCGGAGCTTGCTTGGGACTCTCTGTCTCTCTCTCTCTGCCCCTCCCTCGCTCACATGCACTCGTGTGCGCTCTCTCTCTCTCTCAAAAATAAACATTAAAAAATAAATAAAAATTAAGAAAAATAAAAATAGGCCTTTTGGATTTGTGGTAAATCAAATAATGCCCCCCCCCCCAGAGATATCAGCCTTTAATCTGTGGAACCTGTAAATGCTACCTTATAAGGAAAAAGGTTTTTTATAGATGTAGGATCTTGAGATGAGGAGTTGTTTTAAATTTATTTATTTACTTTGAGAGAGAGAGAGAGAGACAGAGAGACAGAGAGCGCGCCAGGGAGGGGCAGAGAGAGAAAGAGTGAAAGAGAGAATCCCAAAGAGATTCTGAGTTGTCAACGCAGATGCGGGGCTTGAGCCCACAAACCCTGAGGTCATGACCGGAGCTGAAATCAAGAGTTGGACACTTAACCAATTGAGCTACCCAGGCACCCTTTGAGACGTAGAGTTTATCTTGGATATTCTGGTAAGTCCTAAATGCAATCACATGTATCATTATAAGAAACATCAAATGCATACACACAGACACACAGAAGAGAAGCAATGTGACCACAGAAGCAGACATGGGAGTGATACAGCCACAAGCCAACGAATGTCAGCAGCCACCAAAAGGTGGATAGGACAAAAAAGGAATTTTCTCCCAGAGCCTCTGGAGGGAGAATAGCCTCTGCCAACACCTTAATTTCAGCCCAGTGAAACTAATTTTGTACTTCTGGCCTCCAAAACTGCAAGAGAATAAATCTCTGTGCTAATTTTTTATAGAAGACCTGGGAAATAGCTTTATTTAGATAGAACTCACAAAGCATACAATTCATCCATAAAGTATACAAGTCAGTGGTTTTTAGATATTCACAGAATTACACAACCATCACCACAATCAATTTTAGAACACTGTCATCACCTCAAAAGAAACATATCCACTAGTCACTCACTATTTCTCCACAACAAACTGGGAATCAACAACTTTTCTTAGATCTATCACCAAATCAAGATCACAAACAAACCACTGCCTCCAAATTCTGAGAGGAGACAGGAAGATAGAGAGAATCATAACTTACTAAACCAAAAACCCAGGAGCAAAAACCTCCGTGGAAACCAGTACCAGGGTAGAAAAATCTAGAATATACTTGATGAATTACTAGAAACTCAGTGTGAACAAATTTGAGAGCTAAAATTTCCAGGGAGGGACAGTCTTGGGGAAAGTGGGGGCTCTTTCACTTTTGTGGGTATTCCTCCATGAGGTTTTCCCAGAGATGATTAGAGAAAAAATCCTTTCATGTTTACATCAGGGGGAGAAGAAAAGTATTCATTTTGAAACAAGCCCAAGCATTGTGTTCTTCTTAACAAAATAAACTATTTCACTAGAATGTAAGAGACCTGTAGGAAGGGAAATACCCAGCTCCAATACTCTGTAGCATTTGATGCGGAGGAAGGGAAATATATAATTACAGCCTCTTTCTTTAACAGGAGGTAAACAGTAGTGATTGAGCATGATTAGTGATCAGAAAGCCTAGGTTTGAATTCTGGCTCTGCCACTTACTCAATGAGTGATATTTAGTGAGGAGCTTAACCACTCTGTGTCTGTTTACTCCTCTATAAGAGGGTATTATACAACTGTTCTGAAGATTAAATAAAGTATTGAATATAATAAAATAATAATAATAAATGCAGTCTCTTCTAGTCTTCCTGTCCCACCTGAGTGTGTGTGTGTGTGTGTGTGTGTGTGTAGAAGCAGGGGGAGAAACACTTTTGAAGGTCACAGCTCAGGCCACAGGCTCACTAAAAACCTAAGACATAATCACAGAGCATTCTATAGAATGCTTCCCCTCCCACAATACCTTACCACCACATCAATAAGACCTATATACTGAAGTTACTTTTATCCCATATATTACATCCCACTTTCAACCAACTTACATGGCATACTAAAAGGCAAAAAACACAGGGCAAGCATAAGAACCACACTCAGATATACCAGGGATGTTAGAATTATCATCAAAGACTGGGAATTTAAAATAGCTATGGTTGGGGCGCCTGGGTGGCTCAGTCGGTTGAGCATCCGACTTCAGCTCAGGTCACGATCTCGCGGTCCGTGAGTTCGAGCCCCGTGTCGGGTTCTGGGCTGATGGCTCAGAGCCTGGAGCCTGCTTCTGATTCTGTGTCTCCCTCTCTCTCTGCCCCTCCCCCGTTCATGCTCTGTCTCTCTCTGTCTCAAAAATAAATAAACGTTAAAAAAATTAAAAATAATAAAAATAAAAAAATAATAAAATAATAAAATAGCTATGGTTAATAAGCTGAGGGATCAAGAAAATGAGTAGAGAGACCACAGACCTGGAGAAAACATTTGCAGAATATATATATGACAAAGGACTGATATACAAATTGTATAAAGAACTGTTACAATATGACCAAGTGAGATTTATCCCTGGGATGCAAGGTTGGTTTACATATGCAAATCAATCAATGTGATACACCACATTAACAAACTGAAAAATAAAAACTACATGATCATCTCAATAGAAGCAAAATAAGCATTTAACAAAATTCAACATCCATTCATGATAAGAAAATTCTCAACAAAATGGGTATAAAAGGAAATTTCCTCAACACAATAAAGGCCATTTGTGAAAATCCCACAGCTAAAATTATAATCAGTAGGAAAACAAAAGAAAGCTTTTCCTCTAAGATCCAATATAAGACAAGGATGTCCACTCTCACTACTTTTTTAATGTTTATTTTTTATTTTTTGAAAGGGAGAGACAGCATATGGTAATGGGGGCAGAGAGAGAGAGGGAGAGAGAGACCCCCAAGCAGGTTCCACACTGTCAGCATACAGCCCACTGTGGGGCTGGATCTCACAAACCATGAGATCATGACCTGAGCCAAAATTTAGAGTCAGAACCTTAACTGACTGAACCACCCAGGTGTCCCCACTCTCACCACTTTCATTCCACATAGTAGTGGAAGTACTAGTAAGAGCAGTCAGACAAGACATAGAAATAAAAGGCAGCTAAATTAAAAAGGAAACAGAAAAATTATTTCTGTTTACAGATGACATAATTTTATATGTAAAATTGCCTTAAGACTCCACCAAAAAACCTGTTAGAATAAATGAATTAAGTAACTTATGAAAATATTTTAACATCAAAATGTATTTTTATGTGCATGTATGCACACACACCACACAGTATAAAGGAAAAGATTGTTAAATTTGATTTTATTGGAAATGGTATAAAAACAGCATAATGTGGGAGAAGATAATTGCAACAGAGGGTTTTAGACTGCCCAATAGCTTGAGTAGGAACATCATGAAAGAAAAAAAATCCAAGCAATCGATAAATATATGTTAATGTGTTCAACCTGATGCCTAATCAGACAAATACAAGTCAAAACCAAAATGAGATTCCACTGTACTCTGAACCAATTAAGAAAATTTTGAGTCTAAAACCAGCATATGTTAAGTGAGGAAATGGAGGCAAATGGAAACTCTCACACTATACTGCTGAGAATACAAATTGGTACAACTACCCTGGGAAAACAAATGTATATTATCTACTAAAATTGAATATATACATATCCTGTGACCCAGCAATTCTACCCCTGGGTACATTCCCTAGAAAAACTCTTGCATATTTGCATTAAAATACATATATAAGAACATTAGTAGCAGTCTTATCCTTAACAGTCCAAAACTGGAAACAAGGTATCCATCAACAGTAGAATGAATAAATTTTAATATGTATCAACAATGCAATACTACACACAGCAATAAAGATGAATAAAAACTATATATAATAAGATGGTTGGCTCTTAAAAACAAAATACTAAGCAAAAGAAGCAAAGATGACAATAAGATAAAATATGAATCTATTTTTATGAAGTTCAAAAATGTGCAACACTAAAATTATTATTATTTAGCAATGTATACCATTCCAATAAACTTTTCAGACTACTTAGTTATAAGAAGATATCAAAGTTGGGGGGGGGTTTGTTTTGTTTTGTTTTACATTTTGCACACAAGGGAAAAGATACCTAGAGACTTATTCAAATATTTATTCTTTGTAGGTATATTTTGTAGAAAAAGAAAATGATTAGGTAGTCATCCTAGTCTAGACATATAAAGATGAGAGTCTTGTTAAAGGTAGTCGATTTTTTTTAAATAGAAAATCCATTTTTTAAAGTTTATTTACTTTTGAGAGAGAGAGAGAGTGGGAGAGGTGTAGAGAGAGAGAGAGAATCTCAAGCAGGCTCTGCACTGCCAGCATGGAGCCTGATGCAGGACCCCAACCCATGAACCGTGAGATCATGACCTGAGCTGAAATCAAGTGTCCAGCACTTAACCGACTGACTCACCCAGGTGCCCCATAAAGGTAGTAGATTTTTGACTGATAGTCAAATGAGAACCAAACTAATGGGTAATTAATTTCTGAAACAAACCTTAATCTCATTAAAGTCCATTAGAAAAGTGTTCAGGGGCTCTCTCAGAAACACTAATCTTTACCAAAAAATTTGTTATAAATTACATCACACAGAAAGGTTCTATTCCAGACCAGAGTTGGGAAATTTTTCTTTTATAGCACACAACATACAAAATTAAAAGAAAAGTAAAGAAATCATTGCCACAAAATGCAGGACAGCAGTTACCTCAAGCCAAGAGCAAGGGAGTGGTGCTTGAGAAGAGACACAAGACATCTAGAACACTGTTCATGTTCTCTTGTGTAACTGCAATTATGTGTATGGCTATTTTATTTTATTTTATTTTATTTTATTTTATTTTATTTTATTTGTTCATTAAATTGTTTTTCATTGAACTGTTATTCATTAAACCATTTGGGGTACTTTTCTAAATATGTATTATATATCTCAATTTCAAAGAAGGTGATAAAGGGTAGATGAAAATCTGAGTCACAGAGTGATTAAGTGATTTGTATATTTCACACTCACATGAAATATGTTACATGAATACCAAACTTTATATGATAGAGACTTAGCATAAAGCTGCCTTCTCTAATCTTCTAAAAAGCCTTCACATTCCTCCCCATTCCATAGTGATTGTTTTCGTCATCTGTTCTCACAGAACTCATTGTTTAGACATCTCACTGGCAATTAACTATGAAATGTCTCACAACCATTCCTATACTGTTATTTAGCCTTTCACACTATACGCTGTCTTCTAGTTTATGACTTGGGGCATAGTATCCTCTTAACATACATTTATTTATAAGAAGCAATACAGAGTCTAAGTGTGAATCCCATATTAGAACATGTTAAAGCAGTGTTCCAGTATTTATCATCATCATTTCTAAAACATTTTTCTTGAATTCAACTCTGAGTGCTGGAAATGAAGGTACAACCCTTCTTCCATCAGTCAGAAAGCTCTCCTACTCCTACAACCCCAAAGACTGGTGGCCACATGAAAGCACTTGTTATCCAATTATGTGACAGCTCCTCTACAGACTCATTAAGGACTTTGAGGCTTAAATATTGATGACCAACTTCTATGCAGGGGAAAAAAAACACAATATTTTGGAGTCTGATGTAGAGTGAGCACACAATTACTTTATTTGCACTATCCTTATGAGGGGTGGACTTAATTCTGATCATGAACTGTTTTCCAAATATGAATTTACTTTTCAGTTTCCACTGAAAGCACGAAGCTCAATCATTCTTTCAACAAATATTTAAGTATCTACTACATGCATGTCACCATGCCAAGACATAATGATATGACATCCTGAATGTTCTTTTCTCCCCCTGCCAAACATATTCTTATTTATTGATAGTCATTACCAAGGCATAAGTTAGCAAATAATCCTTTTCTTTGTAACATGATATTGCAAGCAAGGCATCAAGATATAATAGCTATGACATTTCAGGGTGAAGTGCCAGACCAAGATGCAAATTTTAAAAGGTGGAATTTAAAAAAAATGTTTATAAAACTTTGGAGTCCCTCACTTGCATCTAAGGAATAAAAGATGAGGGAAGAATAGAGCTTGGGGAGAAAGATTTCCTCAAAGGATACCCTCCCTCTTTTCTTCCATGAAAGGTATGTGGGAGAAGTCCTAGCTCCTAAAACAAAGTCTAATGAGAGGGGCTTCAATGATATTTATTACTCAGGGAGGATTTCTTAAGAAGATTTCTGTAGAGAAAATTCTTGGCATTATATGAATCCATCCCTTTCTAAGGGTAAAATGAATTCTGCCTTCTTGACTCCAGTCAAGAGAGATAGAGGACAAAGAGAGGACTCAGAAAATTTATCATCAATCTCTTTCTGTTAGAGAGGAACCTAGTGAACTGGTGTCTGACTCCTACCCGAAAATTCTGAAGAACAAGAGATACATAGGCTTGCAGTTTCATCAAAGGAAAAAGTTGCTGATGCATTTACTGTTTACTGAGGCAAAGATGATGAAGGGATTCCCATGAACTAGATATGGGACATACACAAATTACGAATCAGAAATGTAGGTCTGATGGAAAGAACTACCTGGAAGAAACTGAAAACCAACCCTCAGATTCCCAAGTAGTTTGTTAGTTCATCCCCCTGATTCTGTCCTTGCCCTTGTCAGTGCATTTTACCACGGAAGTCAGATCATGTCACCTTCTGCTCAAAATCCTCCAATGATTTCCATGTCACATGAAGTAGAAGCCCAAGCCCTCATTAGATCTCCAAGGTTCTATATAATCAGACTCCGTGGCCCATGCCCTTATTTTCTCCCCTTTCCTCAGGTCTCTGCAAAATAGGCCTTCTGCCTGGAATGTCTCCATGCATTGGAGACCTTACCTTCTTCACAAATCTTCCCTAAGACCCCCCATTTAAAATTTCAATGCTTCCCCTTCCTAATACTATTTCCCTTTCCCCATTTTACCTCTCATCACTGCCTAATTTACTATGGGTATGTTTATATATCTTATGTATAGATGTATATTTTTATATATGTATACTATGTATGCATATTATATATATATATGTTATGTCATGCATATATTATGCATAGATGTGTACATATATACTATACATATATGAAATAATACCTATAGTATAATTATATTTATGTGTGTGTGTATGTGTGTATGTGTAAAATTATGTCCCCACAAGAACCACAATTTCCATAAAGGTGGGTATTTTTGTCTGTTTTGTTCATTGTTATATATCACTGTTATGTACCAGGGCTTGAAACAGTACCTGGCACAAAACAGCTGCTTACTAAATATATGTTGACTGAATGAATGCATTAATAATTTGGGGGAATGAAAATATTTCCTAGATTGTTGTTCCAAGAAGAGGCCAAAAGGGAAAAAAGCAAAGCAAAACAAAACAAAACAGAAAATCCCAGAGGAGGAAGTCACCAAATCCACATTCAATTTGCTGGAAGCAGTAGGCTTGAGCTTTTGTTCCTTCCTCTTTCACATGCCCAGTGCATAGATTTCAGTCAGCAGTGGTTATGATCTGTGATTTTCCCCTCTTGGGATGGATGAGAACTCAAACAAGCCAGGAAATGTTTGCACAGACATGAAAGCAAAGGGAAAAATCTAGGGCATGAATCATGGGGGACTGCAATTTTCCTAATGTTAAATATGATAACTATCATGATTTCTAAGTAGAGTTGAGAATACATATTTTTCTTTTACTCCAAAAATTTCTAAAAATGTGTTCCTATCTTTAAAAATCCTGAGTCCAGAGTTCAAGTGTTAAAGGAGGCAAAGTTAAGAGGCGGCAGAGGAGCGAAGAGCAGGGAGACTAGCAACATTAAAGTGGCCTTCTTACCTCTCCTTCAGCATGACTTTCCCCACAGTTTCTTTAAAATAACCAAGAAAACCCCCAAAGTGTTAAGGAAAAAGAAGCAAAGAATATTAAAATTAGCTAAATAATATCTCAGATCCAAATAAACTGCTTAAAATATAAACACTCATGACCACTCATGCCAAACATGAACACACATGTGCACATGCTCACAAGCACACACACAATTATATTCTGAGGGCCCTTCATGCCAACAGGTCACAAGGAACCACAGCCTTCAACCTCTCAGACTCTCCCAAATGTCAAGGCCTACTTTACACAGGAATTCATTCAATCTATTATGGACCCCCATTTCAACCCATTTCTGCACAAATAGGACAGTAGAAATCAAAGTTACAAATGAATATGCTGGAGGTTTACCCAAAGCCAGAGGAAGTCACAACTATCATACAACAATTGTAGTGACAGTAGTAGTAGCAGTAGTAATAGTAATAACAAACAATAGGAAGAGGAGAGATAATAGCAATAATTATCCCTCTTGAGCATTAAATACAGATAAGTGGTTCTAATTCATCGTGTCACTTGAATCCTCACATTCCCTTAACGTAGATTATGGGACTCAAAATATTTATCTCATAAGAAATCATTGTCCAGTGTAGTTTTAAATCATGTGTTCTAACAATTTAGCAAATTAGAGGAATAAAAAATATATATAAAAAGAAATATTTTAATGCAATTACAATTTTTTTATTATTTTAATGAAGTAATACACCTTCCTTGTATATCAGTGAGAATAAGCTGTAAGAATATACAAAGACCTCACTGCAAATTGTTAGCAGTGAATTAGGAAAAAGGCTACAATGTCCTCAGACACATTTACCTACACAGTGTAGTCATCAATCAGTTCCTGATGAATGAATAAATGAGTGAACAAAAAACAAGTGAGTGAACAAACAAACCAAGCAACCAGCACTCCTCTTTGAATTCTTAGTTCCCTAAAAAAAACATAAGAGTCTTTATTCCTCTTGAGTAATTTCTCTTGCTGGATCTGTCTCTCTCCATATCCAGCAAACTCTCCAGTGTTTTCTGGATAGAAACAGACACTCCAGATTCCTCTGATGTTCAGAAATAGCCAGTCATCCCTTCCATTCTGTTCCCATTGCCACCAACCTCATTCAAATTCAAGTCCATATCACAAAGTCATCCACTTTCAGCCTACACTCCAATCCATCTTCCACATTACCCCAGATTAAGCTGCCTTTTATATCACTTTGCTTACATTATAACTCCTCAAATTGCTTTCAAATAGAGAGGAAACCTCTCTGTTCTGACATGCAAAACTTTCAACAATCTGACACCTACTCACATTTCCTCTTTTATCTCCTTCCACTTCTCAGCATATACTTTAAATCCGGGCACTCCTGACAGTCACAATTTCCCAAAACCTACTACACTTTCCTTCTGCTCATGTCTTTATTCATGCCATTCCTTTTACTCATAAATATCTTCACTCGGCTTCAGCTATGAAAATTTGATCCATTTTTCAGATTCTAGTTCTGATTTTCCTCCTTCAACATGTATTCCATGATTGACTTAGTCACAGAGACCCTCCATCCTGTTATCCTTAAAGAAAGATTCTGAGATCAAAAAGTACATCAATTTTGCATAACTGCAGAGTCAAATATTATGCAGTTCAATGTTTCACTAACTGTGCTTCAAAGTGTTTCATAATTCATAATTTGAAACCATAATTTGGTTTCAAAACTAAAACAAAAAAAACACGTTTCTGGTCACATAGCTTTTTAATGCCCCATCACCCATTTAGCCCATCCCTCCACCCACCTCCTCTCCAGCAACCCTCAGTTTGCTCTCTGCATTTAAGAGTCTCCCATGGTTTGCCTCCCTCTGTTCTTATCCATTCTTCCTTCTCTTCCCCTATGTTATCTGTTGTTTCTCAAATTCCACATATGAGTGAAATAATATACCTGTCTTTCTCTGACTGACCTATTTCGCTTAGTATAATACCCTTTAATTCCATCCACGTTGTTGAAATAGCAAGATTTCATTCTTTGTCATCACCGAGTAGTAAGTACTCCATTGTATATATATACCACATCTTCTTTATCCATTCATCAGTCAGTGGACATTTTGGGCTCTTTCCATAATCTGGCTATTGTCAATAGTGCTGATAGAAATCAGCAGCCCCTTCAAATCAGCATTTTTGTATCCTTTGGATAAATAACCTAGTAGTGCAATTGCTAGGTCATAGGCTAGTCCTATTTTTAATTTTTTGAGGAACATCTATACTGTTTTCCAAAGTGGCTGCACCAGTTTGCATTCCCACCAACAGTGCAAAGGGATTCCTCTTTCTCAACATCCTTGCCAACATTTGTTGTTTCCTAAGTTGTTAATTTTAGCCATTCTGACAGGTGCGAGGTAGTCTCTCACTGTGGTTTTGATTTGTATTTTCCTGATGATGAGTGATTTGAACATCTTTTCATGTGTCTGTTAGCCATCTGGATGTCTTCTTTGGAAAAGTGTCTATTCATGTGTTCTGCCCATTTCCTCACTGGATTTTTGTTTTTTTTCTGTCTTAAGTTTCATTAAGTTCTTTACAGATTTTGGATACTAAGCCTTTATCCAATATGTCATTTGCAAATATCTTCTCCCATTCTGTTGGTTGCCTTTTAGTTTTGTTGATTGTTTCCTTAGCTGTGCAGAAGCTTTTTATCTTGATGCAATCCCAATAGTTCATTTTTGCTTTTATTTCCCTTGCCTCCGGAGACATGTCAATTAAGAAGTTGCTGCGGCCAAAGTCAAAAAGATTGCTGCCTATTTTCTCCTGTGGGATTTTGATGGTATCCTGTCTCACAGCTAGGTCTTTCATCCATTTTGAACTTATTTTTGTGTATGGTGTAAGAAAGTGATATGGTTCATTCTTCTGCATGTCACTGTCCAGTTTTCCCTGAACATTTGCGGAAGAGACTCTTTTTTCCATTGGATACTCTTTCCTACTTTGTCAAAGATTAGTTGGCCAAATATTTGTGGGTCCATTTCTGGGTTCTCTATGCTATTCCATTGATCTATGTGTCTGTTTTGGTGCCAATACCATACTGTCTTAATGATTACAGCTTTGTAATACAGCTTAAAGTCCAGAATTATGATGCCTCCAACTTTGGTTTTCTTTGCTATATGGGATCTTTTGTGGTTCCATAAAATTTTAGGATTATTTGTTCTAGCTCTGTGAAGAATTCTGGTGTTATTTTGATAGGTATTGCATTGAATATGTAGATTGCTTTCGGTAGTATTGACATTTTAACAATATTTGTTCTTCCAGTCCATGAGCATGGAATGTTTTTCCATTTCTTTTGGAGATTCGCAGTGAATATTAGCATATCAAAGGCTCTGAGAATCCTGCAGTGATGAAATGTGATTAACTTGGTTTAACCCAGTATTTCCCATGTATATGTGACCAGATTCTCCAGATTTCACATATATCAATAAAATTTTCTTAGAATGTTAGTTTTCCATGGAACATAGTCTAGGAAAACATTGATCTAATACAACTTTCTCAAGGCAAGAGATGATGAAATTAAGCTCCAGAGAAGTGAAGTAACTGAAAAGACCACAAGTGAGTTTGTAGAAGAGTCAGTAGCACATCCCCAAGTCTCATCTTCCAAACAAACCAATGCTCCCTCACTATATTACTAGTATTAAATCATATTATAGCATGAAATTGTATGCTTAGGATTTTTATTTTGTACCTACTAAATGTCTTAGACATTGAAATCATTTCAGCAGTAATTTGCTTTGGGAGGAATATATTATAGGCACAAAATAAAGCCACATTTTAATCCAATAAATAATCTCTATACTCATACAAAAAGAAATTAATCAGGAAGCTGTATAGTCTCTACGGATTAGAATTCATATTACCAAGTTGAATTTATAGAAATCTAAAGTTCTGGGATACCCTATGGACAAGGTGGTTAAGAAAAATAAATTTAGTATATTATACAAGTAGGGACAAACAGAAAATAAATAAATATGTAAATCTCTTCCAGGATCCACTATACAGTATTTGTTCCCATATCAGAACAAATACAAAAACAAAAACAAAACAAAAACAAAAGCAAAAGCATATTTTTGTCTAAAGAGATCTCAGCTGGACCTATCATTTGTAGCAGGTACTATTGATTGCCTATTCAGTACCTTCCCCTTTCATTTTTCCTTCCTGATTTGGTCAGAGTGCAAGCCATGTATTCAGGAAAGGTGAGTTCTTCCCCCATTTCCAAAAGATAATCCATGATTTGTCTATGCCAATACTGATCATTCTCACTGCATTTGTCAGTGGATGAATAGTGAGAATATAACCAATATTTAAAGAAAGTATACTGGGGTTTCTGGAGAAGACTTTTGCCCCTGGGGTGGGTTAGGACCACTTCTCATACCTTCCTATATTCCTGTAATGAGGAAGTGATGTCTGGAACCACTGAAACCATCTTGACACCATAATGAATAAGCCTAAGAATAAAAGCTAGTATGGTGAGGTTGGCAGAACAGGAGGTTCTCAGGAAAGGCAGGTGTTCTCCCTTCACACAGTGCTTCCTGTTTTTTCTTCTCTCTTCCTTACAATCCTCCAAACCATGCACCCTGAATCAATCTCTCCCTACCTTCTTTCTGTGTCTGCCTTCACTTCTAGAAACCAATAGTTTTCCAAACGTCTTCATTGTCACCTCAATGCAAATGTTTAAACACAAATTTGCTACATATACCAACATCCACCACTTCTCCAACCTCTTAGGCTGGAGTTCTTTCCCCTCTTCCCGCATATCAGCGCCTTTTGGAAAGAGTATTTTAATGAAAGCGACAATGACAGATCTACAGTTTTACTGAAGGCCACCCTACTTCCATGAGACTCTTAGATCTCTTTTTATCACTGAATTGCTTAGCAGTACATTTATTAGTGTTCAAAAACTATTTTTTATTAATTTACAAAAAAGTAGGCTCAATTAATTTATTCCAAAGGAGAAAAAAAGGTCAGGAAAAGACAATAGATTACCTGAAATGAAGTGCCTAAATAAAATGATAGAAATAAGTTCTATTGATGCAAGGGTATTTCAACAACGATTTCAGAACTGACATGTTGATAATACGAAGACCTTAGTTACAACATCTCATATTTGTTTAGTGCTTCGTGAGTTACAAACAGCCTATATCTATTACCTCATCTGAGCATTCTCTATGTGATATATCACTTTTAGGTATAACAAGTTCGTACAATGATATTGGTACACAATTTGAGAGACACCATATGATCAGAGTTCACTCACAAACACATATTTCAATTAAGTGGATTTGAAGCTTTGAAAACAAAAAAAGGAAAAAAAATGAAAATGAAAAATAAATTCTCCAGAATGGAGTCTAATATATTAGGCAGGCCAGATGTAGGACACTATACTTACTTCTGCATGTTGTATTTTAAAAGGGACATTGTCAAAATAATGTATCCAGACAAAGGCAACCAAGATGATGTCTGGAAATTATCTTAAATGAAAAATGTAAGAACTGGAAATGTTTAGCCTATAAAAGAAAAAATTTCAGAAAAGACATCATAGACATCTTTAAATTCAAGGGCTATCAAGAAAAAAGTGGCAAGTTTCTTCCCCTCATGGTTCTCACAGTAGAACTAGTGTCAATGAGAAGAGGTTAAAAAGGCAAAGTGATCAACATAAGAACATAGAGGATTTTCTAACATCCATCTCTTCCACTGTTCTCCAATCTTCCAGGCTATTCAACACAAAGATGAAATCTTCTAAAATCTAAATTTGTCTAGTAATAGACTGGACTACCTGCGAATTAGAAACACCTGAAGAGTTTCTGATACCCTTCCTCAGGAATTATGTAAGAGAGATTCTTATATTGGCAGGATGAGCCAAATAACTAACTTCCATAAACCCTTCCAACTTAAAGACTCAAGGATTGCATGTTCTGATAGCAGCCCCACTCAATTTATTTGTGTAACCAACTTATCTTTCAAAGTAGTGAGGTAACGAAATATATAATTTGCAAAACATGTGGGTAAACAACTAAAATCTAACCTACAGGGATTGGCATTGATCAACCCTAGATGATCATCCCTAGAACCTAGAACAATACCAGGCACAGAGTAGGAGCTCAATAATACTTAAGATTTAATGAATAATGTAACTATATAAAAGTCAGGTAATTCTGACAGGTTTCCAAACATTTTCAACACAAGTTAGCTCTCTGAGCTTCAGCAACAACCTGATAAGGCAGGGTAGGCAGGTTAGTATGCCCATTTTATACATCTTATCTTATTGCCCTCCCCCAAGAATGCTCTTCAGTTAACATTATGTTTTTAGGTTTCATCAAAATTGTTAAAAGAAAAACCCATCACAAGAACATCTTGTGCAAAATCATGATTGAAACTATCACTGTCCATCATACCCGTCAAATAAGAAACAAAATTATAAATTCCTTCTGCAATTAATGACAAGAAAGTTTGCCTTGCCATACTGGTTTGTCTGTTCTGTCCTCCCTCCCTTCCTCCTTTCCTTTTTTTTTTTTTTTCCTTTTTTTCTTTTCTAAATAAGATAATGGGGACTCTATAAACAAACATGGTTCTTTTTCCTCAGAAGTTGCCAGAAAGTTCAGTCAACCTTGTGGCTCTAACTTTGACGTCCCAAATTCCTAACATAAATCTCTCCAACACTATAACAAATCAGGACATAGAAACTTTTTTGTTTTTAAAGCAATGGAATTTTTGGTTTGAAAATATTACTTGGAATTTTGATACATAAAACAGATAAAAGTACAGCTATTAAGAACAGAGCTTAGAGCCCTTCCAACTAAGCCTCCTTCAAAAACCCTCTACCTACAGGTGACCCTAGATCCCAATGGTCATCATTTGAAAACTACTGCTCTATAATATTTTAAATTATTTTAGCTGCCTTGTTTCATGCATTTTTATTATAAACCCCATGAAAATGTTTCAGTATTAGGCACATGAAAACTGTGTGTATTCCCATATATGCTTACACATGAGAAAATGGAAATGTTAGACATTAACAATAGGTAGCCAATGGGTGGAGCTGAGATTATAACCCAAAACTGACTTTAGACTTGAGCAATTCCTAGGTTTAAACCTCAGCTTTTCACTGTGTAAGGTTAAGAGTTATTTAATCCATCTTAGCTAAAATTTACACATATATAAAAATGGTTACAATAATATCTATCTTACAACCTTGTTTTGAGAATTAAATGAAATAAAGTGTGTAAATAACTCTACACAATACCTGACTACATAATAGGTACTTATTATTATCTTCATTATTTTTTGACTCCTATCCCTTTGGTCTGGTCAATATGTTATGCCAATAGGAATTTTTTTAAAAGGCTGGGGAGGGACAGGGTAGGAGATACTAAGTCTGGAACCTGGAAGCCACAGGGATAACATAGATTACTGGAAAGCAAGTGCAGGATAAGACTGACCAAGAGAAAGTTATTAGCCTAGTATTCATTAATAATGTTGAGGGAAAAGTGTAATTGTCAAATTTTGCTAACAAAAGAAACTAGGTCATCATAAAAGGCTGAAAATGAGGCAGACTTAGAGTAGTACTTAAAGATTTTGTCACCTACCCCATCACCATCAAACCCAATAGATAAGGGAAAGTTTTTACTTTCTTGAGCCTTGTTCTATCCCAGCCATTTTACTTTCAAGGAAACACATTAAATTGCTTGTATGTGAAGAATTAAAACTCAACAGAGCCATTGGGGAAAACATTGAAGAGCATTTGTTGGCCCAGCCCGGCAAAACTGTCCTCCAGATCCTCTATCAGACCCCTACAACAGGAAATCTTTTAAAGTAATGTTTTAGCTCTACCACTGACATATACCTATAAACTAATATGATGTTTGGCATGGAAGATTGTTTATTTGGATGTGCGAAAGTTCTGGCTGTTAACTTGGAGAGAAAAGTTATTACTCTACCTCCCTTCAGAGACCATCCAAACACTTGTCTGACAGGATGAATACCTATTACACACAAAAGTGGGGCTGAGCCAGACTTCCGCAAAACTAAATAGGTGAACTTCTAACACTTTCTTTCCACCTTTTTTGTCTGTGAGCCCCATCTACCCTCAGATGTCCCAGTACTAAATCCAGATATCTAGCTGAACTTTTTGCCAGGATTTTGCTATTATCTAATTGTCATCTGACACCCCTTTTCCCTTTCCTTTATCTTTTCAAGCAGGTTATAGCTGCTAAGTGTTCACAGGAACATTTAAATTTTAATTGGTATTTAAAGAATATTGTCGAAAGTCTTCAGAACTTAAAAGAATAAAACCCAACTGACAGAATTTGAGGTTCCATGGTGGGTCTGAGGGAAATGTTTATAAGGTCACACAAGTTAATCACCCCATTGGTGACCATCTACTACCCTTATATTCAAGGCTGACCTGGAAAGAAATAGCCATCCCCCTAGAGATACCTAGGAGAAGGAAATTATAATAGATAGATGACAGATAGATAGATAGATAGATAGACAGATGGATAGATACAGATATATAGATATATAGATATACATGTAATATATACTATATATTGATACTATAGATAGTAAATACTATGTGTGTTGTGTAAATACATAGTATATTTAGGGTGATGTATTTATTTACACATATACAGTATATATAGACATATATAGTACATACTATATATAATAGACAACATATATTGATAGCATATATAGTACACACACATAGAGTATATACCATATGTATACTATATACATATATATGATTGATAAATTAGAGTGTATATATATATATAAATTAATGCACCCCAAGCCTCCTAAGTTTTTTTTTCTTTTTTTCTTCAAAAAATATTTATGAAGCTTATTTTGCAGGTCACACAATCTTTTTTTTTTTTAATTTTTTTTCCAATGTTTATTTATTTTTGGGACAGAGAGAGACAGAGCATGAACGGGGGAGGGGCAGAGAGAGAGGGAGACACAGAATCGGAACCAGGCTCCAGGCTCTGAGCCATCAGCCCAGAGCCTGACGCGGGGCTCGAACTCACGGACCGCGAGATCGTGACCTGGCTGAAGTCGGACGCCCAACCGACTGCGCCACCCAGGCGCCCCTCACACAATCTTTACAAATGTTTCCATAATTGTATCTTGGCTGGCTGCAGAGTCACTCAGCATTATTAATTAAGAATGTTTTTGGACTAACAGCTCATTTCCAATAAGAATCTTCCACAGTAATGTAGTTAGGCAGCCAGGTGACCTCCAGAAAGCAGGTTCTTAAATTCCCATGAATATAGTTCATGAGGCTGAGCTGCCAGAAACAGCAAGTCACAGATTCCATGACCTCCATCCACCCTTTTCTTTATCCTGAAGAGTATAGGATACTTCACAAGGTACATACACAGGATAAATACCCAAGGGATGATTGCAACATTGACAAGTTCAAATCATTTAAATCCAGAAAAGGAGTTGCCTTGGTATAGAAAGATATGGGATCATACGGAGAATTGGGAAGAATTAAATTAAAAAAAACAGAATATGAAGAGGAAAGTAAACCAGGCATTTAGAAGACTGGGGGGGGGGGAGGTGGAATTCAAATACTTCATGTATAACTATTATAACAAGATGACAGAGGGTATTTTTTAAAAGCCTTAAAGTGGAGACACGCAGGCCAAAACATCTGTGGAATTGAAAAAAAAAAGAAAAAGAAAAGCCCTTATGATTGCCAACATCTCCATTCTGCTTCCCTCCCTGTTCAGCACCAGCAATGAGCAATACATTAAAAAGGTGTTTAGACTGTCAGTAAATGTGATTGATTTTTTTTCTATTCTGCTAAAAGCCTGCTACATGGTGGAACAAAAAGCAAATGCTTTCCTCATATCCAGGTCTGGGTGGAACTTTTACATTATTTTAACACCCATCAAGGGATAGCTTTGTCTCTCCATGGAGACAGGGAAAGCAATCCATGTCCACAAAAAGCTTTTTGGCCTTCCATTGTCCCCCTTTCCCTCCAGAACCCAATGGAATTTCACTCAAGACTAGAAAACCTCACAATGGAAAATTAATACAAATGGTCTATCTATTTACTGGACCAAAATGGGATGAAGAAACATGAAAGCCTGGATTATCTTAGAACTGAGCTCTGTAGGATGGGAACAAAGCTGGGTGGAACTAATCAGTTCAGAATAAATGGGGCTGTACTTAGTGTTCTATTTTTCCATCCATCAAACTGACAGTCAGAATCACCAAGATAGAAATGATCATTCATTACTGAACTAGGAAAAGAAAGGCAGACATTGGAGCCACATGCCAAAATTGAGGATCAGGTGTCTTTTAATTTAGTGTGGACTGCAGATGGTAAAGTGATTATTATTAACTAGTTATATAATTGCTTACTTAGGGTTAAAGGTCACACCTCCACCTGTAACTTTGCCAGGAACAGAATTGTCAGAAAATGCAATTTCTTATAGAAAAGACAAAAGAGCCAGATGTAATTATAAATAGTTTTATAATGTAAATTCTATACTCAGATTTTACACTATGCAACTCAGTATTATCCTGCAAATCCACTAAATAACTGATAAGTTTCTGAAGGACTTAAGTCCAATATAAAAGATCTGTAACTAAATCTAAGCAACATCTCTCAAGGGCTTTTAGAAACATCATAGTCATTATTTCCAGTTCACACGGTACAATTCATGGTTATGGTAATATTTTACTGTTTTTCTGAGTCCCTGTAAAGTCAAACTGCATGGGATAAAAAGTAAGGAAGGAGTTGTATTGGCTTGCTGTAATTCAATTTATTACTTTACTGTTAGAATGGAAATTGAATATAAGGAGGCTCTTACCTGGAGATTTTCTGGGGCAGGGAAAGTTTATGGTAGTGGTACCTTTTCTATGAATATTCTGTGTTTTTTGAGACTGAAGAACATCTGGAAAAAATGTGACTTATGGGAGGAAAAACTCTGCAAGGGATATGCATGCCCTATGATCTAAGTGATTATTACGATCTAGGTTTATTTCCAAGATGTATGACTAGAATTTGTTCTGTTAGAGGCTATTGTTGCTCTTCTCTATACTGTGTATTATATAGATAGAACTTGATCAAGACTCCTGCTACCTCAGTATTTTGGGGGGAGGAAGAAAAAAGAAAATTATTAACCATCAGGTCTGGAGCAGTTTAATAACTGAAGAAATAAAAAGTACCCAAAGGGTGAAGAAAAAAGTCTGTTCTATCTATTCTCCAATTAATAAGAAATAGATATTTTACTATCTATGTTGGCAAAAAAGGTAGAAGCCAAGATTATTACTGTTCATATTCTTGGAATAATTAAGTTTTTATTAATTTTAACCAGCCAACATAATAGTGTGTTCCCCATGCTGAACTTGGTAAGGCAGTACAACACTTTCTTCACCAAACCCAGGCCAAGGTAACTTTCTTCCTAACTTCTGTAATATCTACCATACTACAGCTGTCATTCGGCACATATCACCATCTCTGTCTGACTCACCTGTACAAAGAAAGCACAAGACACATCAGTGAGACTGCCACCTCCAAAGTTTCAGAAGGGAAAAGGAAAACACACGTTTCCTTTGCTCTTGAATGCCTGAAAATCTCAAGGGAAATGTTAAAAGCCTCACTCCCACTGGGATGCTGAGAGCAGAGCACAAGGCTACCGTGCTATGTCTAATTTTCCTCTTCCTGTCCAAATGCTCCTTCACCTCTGCCAATTCAATCGGTCTTTCATCCAGTCTGGAAATAGGCTGAGAATCCAGTTTATTCTGTTGGCATCTCCTGCTCAAATAGTCTCATTCTTGCTCCATATGGGACCTTTTTAAGTTGGAAGCTACAAATTTGGCATGTGCTGTTTATAACACTAAAGTAATAAATAACCAAGCTATAACTGCCAAATGGGGTACAACTGACCACTAAACGAGGAAGATGAAAACAGCTCATTAAGTAAACTTCACATTTTATCACACCACAGATAATTGTATATTGACTGTCAACTTCAATGCCTTGAACACGGTAAAAGCCCAAGAAAGGCCTGTGATTTATAATTAATGAAACTATTTTAGACATATTTTATTTTAAAGTTCATACTAGAGAGTTGTGATATCAATCTTTCCCAACAAAATACTGCTAACATCAGCAGTACATGGAAAGTTTCCACAGCAAGGGAAGCTGTCTTTTAAAGACTTGTATTTTATTTAAACAGTGTGTATATACCCCAGTTTGACTTTTATGATAACCAGAAATATCAGTAGCCCAAAGTAGATATTCTATTGAGCAACCTAGCTTAGTATATTCTGTTTCCAAGTGAATCTCCATGTATCCATCTCTGTATGCAGAAACAATCAAGCCTCCTAAGGTCTGAAGGGGAAATTCTCTCCCTCTATCAGTGCCGCATCAAGACAAGCAATCTTTTGGTACCTTTAGCATATCTGTTTCCAATGCTCTAACCCCACATTCTTATTCCCCATAATCTAACAGAGACAGTGCATAACTATTTGATCGGTTCTTCATATAGGCAGAAGAATACTCACTGGCCGCCAAAAGATACAAATCAGCTTGTCCTTTATAAATATAAAAATGATTGAAACCAACAGTGCTTTTATGGCTAGCCAAAGAAAAATACCTGTCAAAGAGAAATCTATTTCTATAGAACCTGGGTCAACTTTCTAAGTCTAAATGCATCTCAGTAATATAAAATTCTTTTCTACATCCATAGAAATTGATATTCATTACTCACCAAAAGCCAATAGATAACATGTGGTAAATGCATGAAAGAAACCAATGATTTCTTGCCAACCACATGGTAGACACTCATAAATACTTTTTTATTAGTGGATTGTTATACTTTAAGCATTTCCTCCATGAAGTGATATATGCTAAGGATTATTTTTTTTTCTTTTAAGTTATATAAGACCCATGAACCAGAAAATTTTGGTACACCCTAAAGATGTTTGCAGAGAGGAAAAATTTTTTTCTGTTATTTACAAACATTTTCTGATTTAATCATAAGCAGCATGGTTTGAGGCTCAGAACCAGTATGAAGCATCCAAATTTATTATGCTTTATCATCTTGGGTGATTATTTTGTTCTCACAGGCCCTTCTTGTAGCCTACAGACAAGAAGAACTAACAAACTAACTAACTAAATAAATAAATAAATGTGTACCAATCTTTGTTATTTTTATCTTTAATTAGACCCAAAAATATGCATAACAAATGAAGGATTTTTATGGGAAAAAAACCACCAATATTCTGAGTGACTTAGAATGATAAACAGAACACATTGCTTCATTTTCTAGACAGAAAACAATGTCTCTCACATATGCATAACTACTTGCCAGAGACGTATGAAGATGCTATTGTATTTAATAAAATAATAAAATAGTTGCTAAAGAGCTTTACTACAGTCATAATAACTGTTTTCCACTATGGATTTTTTTTAAATAACAAAGAGTAAAAGTGTATGTGTGTATGCATGTGTCCAGCGGGGAATTCAAAAAATGGTCCTCGCACTCAAAAAGATTCAAATCATTGCTATGTGATTTGTGGCATAACTTCTTTGGGCACAACTTCTGTTGTGTACAATGATACCATGTATGGTGTCAACTATCTGCATCATGATTAACAACTAGCACATGAATAAGACAGTCAACAGAATATGAAAAAGCTTCAACCTGAGCAAATATCAAAACATACATTTACATTCATAAGAGTGCTGCTCTCTTTTTAGTATTGCATGAATTGTAAGATGCTAGAATAGAATAGTAAAGGAGAGTGACACAATCTCTTCCACTCGACATTTTAAGAGATTTAATAAGAGAAGAAATGAGAGGCTAGGTTAGGCGGAGCACTGGACGGTCATGCCTGGTGATTTTAAATGTGCTAAAGGGTGTTTTAAAGTCACCAACAAAGGTCAATGAAAACACATTGATCATTCCTTATTCTTAATGGACTATTAGTTTCATACTGAATTCAGAAACTTTATTAAACTGTATCCGAATTTCAAGTAAGGATTTTAATGAGATTTCTGGGGGAAAAAAATGAAGTGTTATGTTCACTCGAGTAGTTCCAGAATGCAGAAAATATTGGCAAAGCAATTTTAAGGGCTTCTTGCCACTGAGTATTCAAAGGAAGAAGAGCCATCAGAGACGTTCTGAAGAGAGGGTTCAATTTTGATGAAGTAAAATTTATTTCAGGGACACCAAATTCTCATGGGGAAGAGTCTGTAGTAGTTAAAAAGCAGTAACAAAACAAAATGAAAAATGGATTCTCCTTATGCACTCCTTATACCTTGTGCACATAGAAAGATCTACAAATGCTGGCATGTGGAAAAGGTATTAGACCCAGAAGAAAATGCCCCAGGTTTTCCTATTTGAATCCATATCTTTCACTCCATCAATCCTTTCTCATTTACAAAGGCCCCAGAAAAGCCCATCATTCAGCATGTACTATAGTTAATACTACCCTCCAAACTCAGTCTCTTACTCTTATTATAGTGAGGTCTGAGCCCAGCCCTCTGTGGTTAGAGACAGAAGCCATCATGTTAAAAAAATAGATTAGTATCCACTGGTTAATTTTCATTCCTGTAGTAACTAGGAACTGTCTTTTGCTGTAAACTAGGCGTGTTATTATATACACATAAAAAGCATTCTTAGCCCCAACTTAATACTGTGATCAGTTTTAAGGGAACAGAACTTAAAATGCATATAGCTAAACAATATGTACAATAAGGCTGAGAAAAAAATTAAGTACATAATCAACAATCTTCCATTGGTCCATTTATCCCTACATGAAGATCAAAAAACACAAGTTTTATAGTTCTTTGCCATATGTCTTTTGTAGACAGACTCTTGCAGCTATAATCCTTGCCATTATTTTGACTTCATCACTTAACAGTGTCTGGCATGTTGAATGAGTGAATATTTTCATCCATCTGCTTGAACTGAATTCAAGCCCTGTCCTAAAGATAAACTTGAAAACTATATGAATGATATCCACTACTTATTACCATGTATTTTTAGTGAAAAGCCAGTCACCATCAAATCAACCTTTGCACCATATTGCTTCTTTCCTAGATTTCTCATCTAATATACATTATAACATGATAGTGTTTGCATCTTGAAACAGGAAGAATAATATCTTTTTCAACTACCCAGTCTCCATCATAAGCAAAATTGGGGAAAAACAAAAATGAGTTGCCTTTGTAACTTTTATTTTGACATTTCTTTGATGTGAAATTGGGAATGAATATCCTCAGCCACCCAGGAAGTGAATATCAAGTTTGTTATTGAACTAAGGAGTGTTCCATGGTTTTCTTATGTCTATGACAGGGCCCTGCTGCAGTTAAACTTCTGCTAATGTACATTAACCAATGGTTTAACTGTCTGGTTGCTTGCATCATAACCAAGGTTTATTATTTTTGGCCTTAGTTAAAAAGAAGGAAAAAGCCTTAGAACGTATAATCTGGGAAGGTTCATGTTATTTGAAGATTGGAGGCCAGGATACAAGAGTAACTTGATTATGAAAATAAAGTTTAAACAAATGAATTTATGCACATGTGAACCCAAAAAGTGGGAAAAAGTACAGAATAAACATGCACTCATTATAAAATGCCTGTGCATGTGACAGTGAGCAGCAGGGAGAGGGAGTGGTGGAAATGCTAAAAGTACATGTTGCTACTAAAGTAAATAGTGTTTATGACCCTATTCATAAGCCTTTAAAGACAGTTGTTAGCACTGGGCACCAAGTCAGGACCTGGCAGTAGAATAACTCTAACAGTCAATAAAAAACACAGTGAGAACAGGATATTAATTTATGCCTCCTGAGGATTACTGTATTCACAAATGATCATTTCAGCACAGCAATTTTTGGCCACCTTTCAGGAATGAAAGCACCATGAGACTAGTCTGAAACAGGAATAAAGGCAATATGCCACCTTGCAGGTAACAAACATGGAGCCCTTTCTTGGGAAAGCAAAAGGACCCTGAAAAAAACAGATTTTTCTAAGAGTGTACAAAAGCAGTGTGAAAATGGAAGAGGAACTACAAGTTTTAGGGTGTCACATAAAATACATAAACCAAACAGGCCCAAAAGAACAAAATGGATGAGAAAATTTTACTCACTCATAAATCAGAAAAATCATAAACTCTTTCCTGTCTTCTTTAGAGTCCCTGGAGGTGAAAGGGAGGTCAAGAACCACAAATTTTTACATTTCCTTGCAGTGTATTTACTTCTGTGTGGATTCTACCAGGTATAATCCTAAGAACTCATAAAACCCAGGGCTAGTTACTGAAAAGGTAAAAATAGCAAACGTTTCTGATACCATTTGGGATTGCAAAACACAGAACTGCTACTACCTAATGTCTTTGAAAGTTAACAGCAGATCACCTGCAAGCATCACCTAAGCCCTAAAATGAGAGATTGCCCAGTCCACTGATGAGCACAAACTAAATTCCACCTCCTTCCCAACACTGGGCTGAGCACCATGAGAACTAGAGAAGCAACTACATGCACTTTGTGGTCTCTGTCCTCAAACAGCTCTACAGTAGCTGGAAATATACAATTAACACATGCAAAATAATTGGTTACAAAGCAAAATAGTGAATGATTAAGTCTCAGAAGAACTGGTGCAGAAGAAGGATATGAAATTCCACAGGAAGCTGATTATGGCCTGGGACTAGGGAAAATTTTGTTGAAGTAAAGATAAAAATAATAGCTACAACTTATTAAGCATTTATTAGATGCCAGGCCCTATTTTGAGCACCACATTTGTATTATTTCATTTAATCCTCACAGCACTCACAAGGACAGTTATCCTATTCTGTACATGAAGAAACTGAGATACATAGAGGTTACATACTGAATTGTCACAAATCATTTAAGTTGAGTCTGTTTTGGAATATCCTCTATTCATCTATTTGTCTATGCTTGTGCCAGTGTCACACTAATGTAATTATTATAACTTTGTTCAAGTTTATATACCTAAAAAACATAAAAACCAGGATCCAGAAAAAGATAGGCTCTAGAATCTCCTCTCTGAATCAGTTTATTATTTGGAATTTGAGGAAAGGAAGAATATGAAAAGATAAAGAAAAAAAGAGAAGGTCTTATAAGCAGATACTGTTTCTGTCAAGAAATCCTAGGATTGATCAGCCCTGCCTCCGTCTCTTCTATAGCTATCACTTGTAACTTTTGACCAATTTCTTCCTACTTTGGCCATCTGAGGAATACAAAATTGTCAGTTTTAGCACTAATTTTAGTTTTCAGAATTTTTTTAGCTGCTAATAAGCACAAAATCAGGTTTAAAAAACAAAAAACAAAACAAAACAATACAAAAAACCTTTCCTGGGTCCTCTTTCCTTTTGTCTTATTTAGACCCTGAAGGGAAAGACCAAGAATGTTAAGATCCCTTTGAATCCACAAAAGGAAGACTACTCCTCTTACACAAAAGTTCCTTAAAATCCTTCTAAGGGCTTTGAACTTTCGGGATTGAGGTGTGATTGGTGGATCAGGTGGGAATATAGCTATAGCACTGGGCCTAGTGGAATACATTTTCAGTTTCTTAGGTCACCCTTTGCATTTGCAATCCCTGTTCCTTGCAGCTATGCTCTGAATTAGCATTGAGGCCAGCAGAAGAGCAAAGATTTGAGATGAAGATCAGAGGAAGCAGAACTGGAGGGGGGAAAAGAGGAAGATCCATGCCCTTTTCTCTTGTAGTTATCAAGTCCTGACACTTGCAGTCCTAACCTAGACAACTGAAGTTACGGTAAACATAACGAATATCTGAATAAGGAGGAAGAGCCTGGCAAATAACATATTCATTACAGTGGATAGCAAAGAGAAGGGAAAAAAGGAAAGATGACCATGGGGAGCAATGGACAGAATAAAACCACAAAAAATAATACATATATTTAACAAAAATTGCAAATATGAGAAAGTTAATGACCACAAAGGCAGCCAACAAACTAAAGTGGACAATTCACACCCAAAGAGGTAGAGTTACTTGAAAATAAATATACGTTTTTTCAAAAGAATAAATAAAATGTTTCTGGTTAAACATAGTGAATTAAACACATAATTTTAGCTTTCCTCCATCTCTTTAAAAAGAATTCCTCTAAAAAAATTCTTCTAAAAAATAAAAATTTCATTTTTTAAAAAGATATAAACCCACAAGAATAAGAAAAAAAGAAGAGGAGAGCACAGCAAACGATCCACATTAAGATTTTTGGAAGCTGGAAAACAGATAAAGCATGAACACTGAAAACATACTGAATGAGGCAGGAAGCTAACCACCCACAAGTGGTAGGCTGGGAGTGGGGGTAATAATGAAGCAGAGTCACACCATGGAGCCCCAGAGAGAATCAGGAACTGGATGCACCATGTGTATCTAAACATGGGAAAGTAGTGGTAAAGGAATCAATAACATATATATATATGATATATATTACATAATATATATCATATATATAACATAATATATATCATATATATATTATACAATACATATTTATATCTTTATATAATATATATATATATTTACAGAAAGAAAGAGAAAGGAAGAAAGAAAGAAAGAAAGAAAGAAAGAAAGAAAGAAAGAAAGAAAGAAAGAAAGAAAAAGAAAGAAAGAAAAAGATAGGTTGATATGGAGCTGGAAAGCTAGGAGACAGTCTCTACTTCCACACAGAAGTCTGAAGACTGATTTTATAAGCAGATTGAAACTGAAAAACTTTAGTATAGACTCAGAGACATCCAGCATACATAAAGGCAGCAGTTCCATACTGAAAATAGGTTAAGTAAAAAACTACTATTCCCAGGTTCTTGCTTAAACCATTAAAAACTAGGTTATACTTCTAGGGCAGGAAATTAGACAATTCTTCTTTGGAATAACAAACCACTCCAAAGGAAATGCCTAAGTTCCTCTTAATATTAATAATCAAAGAAAAAGTATTTGCAAAAAATGACCAGCCTCTTTCTTGCCTGGTAATTCTATAATGAAGCACATTTTGACAAGCCCACTCCATATCTATGGAAACTTTTAGTGTCTTTCAGTAAAATATCAATGAACAGCCAAATATCATGTGACACTGAATAAAATTTATCAAATGAAACACCAACAAAAACAAATGGGAAAAAAAAGAAATACAGTAAAACCTTAGTTTGCATGCATAATTCATTCCAGAAACATGCTTGTATTCCAAAGCACTTGTATATCAAAGCGAATTTCCCCATAAGAAATAATGGAAACTGAGATGATTCGTTGCACAACCCAGAAATATTCATATAAAAATGATTATAATACTGTAATATAATACAAAATAATAAAGAAAATACATAATATAAAGAAAACTAAACAAATGAACCTGCACTTACCTTTGAAAACCTTTGTGGCTGGAGTGAGGAAGACAAGAGAGGAGGGTTTTTGTGTAGGATGACTTTCACTATCACTAACAGGATCACTGCTATGTATTGGCTCAATGGAATCTTCTTCTGCATGGGGGCCATTGTATATGTTCACAGGGATGCTGACTACCTTACAGTATTAATAAACTCTTGTCATATACTGTATTTAATGTAACTGGCAATAAGGCAGCAAAGGAAAGCGTTTATATCTACAGGCAGCCTGACCTAGAATGAAGCAAAGCATTCCTAAGTTCACTCTTATATGGAAAAGCAAAGGATTGTTCATAGGTGCTTTGAAGTGACAAAAAATACACTAGTGCCAGTTGTGGGCACCTTTCAACAGTCTGAAAAATCACTGATTTCTGCCAAATACCACAGTCTGAGACTCAGCATCCAAGCATGGGAAACAATCACACCCAATCTTGCAGAACAGAGAGAGAGAGAAGAACCATTGGCTCAGTTGTGATCATGCGATGTTCAGCATCAAGCACTACTCATATTTCAAGACATCACTCATTTATCAAGGTAAAATTTATTAGAAATGTTCGCTCGTCTTGCAGAACACTCTCAGAACAAGTTACTCGCAATCCAAGGTTTTACTGTATATGAAAAACAGACAATATAGAGGGCAGGAGACTTAAAAAAATATTCTATGGTTAACTTCCTCAGATATATAAGAAAAAATATTGCATATATGAAATAAGAATAAAATGTTGTAACAAGAAACTTTCAGAGAATTTTTTAAAAGACCTCTTTCAAACATCATAGAAACAGGATTTTAGAAGGGTTAGAAGATAAAGTTAGGAACTCTCCCCCCAAAAAGAAGAAAAATACAAATTTTATCTAAGGGATCAGACCAGATGGTCCAGAAAAAAAGAGAACAAAGAGAGTGGAGATAAGGTGGTTGTCAAAGAAATAATATAAGAAACTTTCTCAAAAGGACATTAGTTTTCACATGGAATGAACCCACTTTGTATACAACACAATGACTAAAAATAGGTTCATAGAAAATATATCAAACTTGGTCTCTGAGTACTATGGATTAAGAAAAGTACTAAAAGCTTGGGAAGAGAAAAACAGATATCATATTTAAAAAATCAGAAATAATAATGGTTTCCAACATCCTACTTCAAGACTAAAAACTTGAAAAACTTAAGTTAGTACTTCAAACTAAGAGGGAAATTATTTCAAATCTAGAATTCTACATCTGAATGTAAGCCTAGAATTTATTTCCAGACATATATTTTTTTCAAAAATTTTACTTTGCACCTGCCCTCTGAGGCTACTGGGTTATGTAATTCAGCAAAACAAAAAAGGAAACAAACAAACAAAAAAGGAATACATGGGATCCAGGAAGTAAGAAAATCAACACAGAAGTCCTGGGAAGACAGTTTGTGTAACAATGCTAGAGGGCAATTAAATCCAGATTGGAACAGGTGGATCTAGGAGGAATATCTCTAAGAAATACAGATTCTTGATCTGTTACTAAGTATCTGAATTACTAAGAGTTCAGGAATAAACTTGGATAATGATGAATTCAGTGAGGAATTCAAGACAAGAAGGTAAAAAAATAACACTCCCCTCCCCCCCCAAAAAAAGCATGTATGGAGAAAACAAAAAAATTTTAAATGAAGGAAACATACACACTACATGATTCAGGAATGAATAATCTTTATATACTCTTAGTAAACACTAAATTTTGTGTTATTGAAAGGAATAGGAAAGCGGAACCCTCACCTTTTTCATGTTCCATAGAAGAGAGACTACAAAGAATATGTAAAATTAAGAGAGAGCAATATAAACATGTTATTTAGAAACACAGAAGTAAATAATAGAAACATCTAGAATATTGGAAAATAGTTGCGACTAGGAAAAAGGAACCAGAAGTGGAGAGGGGTGTAATAGATGGCTACTGATCTTTATGATAAGCCTTATAGAATTATTTCACTTTTAAAATTATTCATTTGATCCATTATTTCATATGTGTTTGATAAAAATTAATTTAAAATATAAAAACAAAGGCAAGATTAGCATTCATGAAACAGGACAGAGAATTAGGGACAAATAGATTACACAAAATGTAATCATGAAATAAAAAGTCAATATATGGGTGAATTAGTAGACTAAGTATAACTGCAAAGAGATTTAGGGTATAGAAAAATAAAATAAAGAAATTTCCCAGGATGCAGCACCGAGATTTGAAGAAGGAAAAAGGTGAAAGTGAATATATATGAAGGGTAGAAGGAAAAGTTCCAACATACATCCAAAAGGAGTTCCAGTAATATAAAAAATAGAGAATGGAAGAGAAGCAGGACATCAACAGCACCAAGAGAGTTTATAACTACAAACTGCAGACCTACTGTATCAGAAAATCCATTGTTGGAACCAAAGCATCTACATCATTCTACAGTTTTACAGATAATTCTAGTGAGCAATAAAGATTAAGAAATACTGCTTGAAATCATGTTGAACAATCCACCTAATTAATTCCCCCTGGACCTTAATTAGTGAAAGAACACTGGACTAGGAGTTAAGAATATCAGATTGGAATCCCACCCTGGACCACAAATGAGCCATATGACCTTGAACAAGTCCCTGTTAATCTTCTGGGAACTTTAGTTTACTCACAGTAAAGTGTAGGAACCAACACACCTCCAATCTCACAAGCTTGGGATGATTAAATACTCACATGTAATGACACAGGCAATGGGTTAAATGTTTAATGCACAGTCTTCTTGAAACTTCACAACAGTTTTATGACATAGAACTATATTATCAGCCTCATTTTATAAATGAAGTAGAGAGGCCTAATGCTTTCAAGAACTTGCATGTGAAAGTTACTAGTATTAAGTTACCTGAATTTATTTCTCCAGTAATTCACTCTTGTATATTAGTGCCTATACAGAGTAAGGAATTTAATTATCTTAATAATTTCCTCCATTCTAGAAAATTACAGTAACCCTGTTACAAAAATTAGTTCAGTAAGCTCACATTTTCTAAGGAAAATTATTATTAGCCTGAAGAAATCAATCTGCAAAAAATGTGAATCTCTCCTAAAAAAAAAAAAATCTTGGAAACATGCCCTCGTCCTCACTTTCATACCAGTTAGTTAAAGGGGTGCTGCTCAACAAGTGGAGAGGCCAAGTGCAAAAATGCCCTTTGAGGACTGTTCAAAGAGGGGAAAAAACCTGAACCTTTATGGAAATGTTTGCTCAGTTTGGTAATAAAATGTCTGTAACACTAGAGTGTTTGCCAACATAACTCTCCTCACACAATGACTGTGTGAGCAGTTTTTTAACTGAGTTACAATCAAACTGGCACCAGGGAAGAGCAATAACCATAAACTGAATTCTCAACAATATGTTTTCGGGCAAAGAGCTACATGACTATTTCCAGATTTGATTGCTATGATTCATAAATTCCAAAGGCCTCATGCTTCTCCATATCACAATGTAGTTAGGCTTCACTAGTCCCTGTGAAGAGAGATAGAGAATTAATTGCTTACAAACCTTAGCAATAAAGCCATCAGTTTGGACCCAGTAAGAAATAAAGACAAGCTGGCAACTAAGCAGAACAGGTAAGAAAGCAGAACAGGTTGGATGCAAGCCTGCCATCTATGTGCAGAAATACGCCTGTATGAAGTCATTTTTGTGGCAGAGCATTGCAAAACAGAACATGCATACAGTATGATTATTCACATTTTTACCTAATGCAGGACTTATAAAGCTAACTGCTTCCAATGGACTCCACACTATAACAATTCTTTTCATCAACGCCAAGGGTAAAACGAGCCAATAAAAAGCACAAATTTCAATGCTGGCAAACATCATTGTTTCTAAAGTTTGTCTCCTTCAGAAGTTTAGGTGAGCTTTCTCTGAATTTTCTGTAGCTTAATGGAAAGGTCAAGTTAGTGGAATTATCTGAGACTCATTCTAGGTAACTGTCAAAGAAAAACTAAACAGTTTTCAAATGTGAGGAGAAACTTAAGAGGGGGCACGTACACATAAGTACGTCTATGGCCCACAGATCTGAAGTGTGCATGGAACAAGAGGTGCAGTTGTTCAGACAAGTTGGACAGTTAGATGCTATTTAATGGGTTTTACCAGTAATGACAGCTGCAGAGGTCATTGAAAAACCTTACTCTAGAACATTTTGAGTGGGAGGAAAATAAATGAATGGAGGATTATTAAAATCAATGATATTCTTGACTTGACCCTGAAACCTGAACTAACTCAAGAGAAACAGTGAAAAGAAGCTGGAACTAAGAATCTAAAAGCACCATCTTAGGCTTAGTAAAACAAAAGCCAAAGAAAGGATTAATAACAATGTAGCCTCCATGTTCTGGGTGAATACTCTGTGCCAAGGGCATTGAGAAGTTCTTTCTGGGCATTTTTAGCTTATTTAACTTAATCCTACCCACAACATTATTAATTCCATTTTACAGAGGCACCTATTTAGGCTCAGAGAGATGAACTAAATTGCCAAGGTCACAAGGCTTGTAAGGGAGGAGCTAGGATATGAACATAGATCAGTGTGACTCCAACATATGTCATTTAATGATCCCTGAGAGTGGGGCGCCTGGGTGGCTCAGTCGGTTAAGCGGCCAACTTCGGCTCAGGTCATGATCTTGCAGTCTGTGAGCTCGAGCCCCGCGTCGGGCTCTGTGCTGACCGCTCAGAGCCTGGAGCCTGTTTCAGATTCTGTGTCTCCCTCTCTCTCTGATCCCCCCCCCCCGTTCATGCTCTGTCTCTCTCTGTCTCAAAAATAAATAAACGTTAAAAAATTTTTTTTTTTAAAAATGATCCCTGAGAGTTTCAAAAATTCATTATTTCATTTACCAACTTTTTTCAAAGATCAATTCTCATTCTAAAAAGTTCCAAATAAGATTCAGATAGCCATCCAATTGCATGAAACAAATATGGACAATACAAGAATAAATTCAATCAGAGACAACATGGGATCATATTCTGTAACAAAACATGCTCAGTTAGCCTCTCTCACCAAGAAAGGAATGGCACCCTCCAGTCTGTGCTATTGTTGAACAGTTCAAATTACTACTAAATTCTCAAGACTGAGTTGAAACCCTCCCTTCAGTTTCCATTCATAGATACCACTGGACTCTTCTGTCATACATAGAAATAAGCTGAATCCCTTCTCCACATTCTTAGAGACAGCTATCATGTTACTTCTCTATCTTCTCTTTAGGTAAAACAGCCTCAATTTCTTCAATCATCCCTCATAATATCAGACGCTTAATGACCCTTGACCCTCCTGTTTTCATCTAAACTCATTTTTCTTTTTTTTTTAATTTTTTAACGTTTATTTATTTTTGAGACAGAGAGACAGCATGACTGGGGGAGGGGCAGAGAGAGAGGGAGACACAGAATCGGAAGCCATCAGCCCAGAGCCCAACGCGGGGCTCGAACTCACAGACCGCGAGATCGTGACCTGAGCTGAGCTCAGTCGGACGCTTAACCGACTGAGCCACCTAGGCACCCCTAAACTCATTTTTCTTTATGAGTATCATTCCAAGTATGGTACCAAATCTGAACAGATACCTCTGGAATGGTTTAACAGGAAGTATAGTGGAACAACTATGGACCAATTTTGCTATGGATGTTATTACTCTAACCTGAAATCACTGTAGCTTTTTGGCTGTCATATAACACTACTGGCTCATTCATATTGAGCCTTCAGTTCTTCTTGCACACACCCTCATTCTAGGCAAGCAAATTTGAGGTTCTAAATATAAAATCCTGTAGTTATCTCAATGGATTTTTTTTCCTTATAAAACTTCATTAAATCCTAAACTGTCAGGATTTGAGTTATTCTAAGCCAAAGAGTGATACAGATGCTAGACCCTACAGAGTTGTTTTTCCCCCACTACCATTTTGACCAGCAGTATTCTAAATGATAGGTACTTTGTCAACCTAGGTCCCAGAGTAAGGACAACAATGTTGTCAAAGCCCTCTGGTGACCCATGGTGGACACGCAGTGGGAGCAAGAAATATTCCTTTGTTATTTAAACCATTCAGATTTTGGAGTGGCTTGTTACTACAATCTGGTCCAGCCTGGTGAATAAAAGAGTTTTGCAACATAGCATCTGACTACCTAGGTACCAGATGGTAGTTCCAGCAGCCTATCTCTGATTATCATTCAAAAAGCTAAAAGACAAAGATTTCCTTGCTTACTCAATGTTACCAGGAAAGAGCTCTTCAGAATTCTTCCCCATCTGTGAAATTCACCATTACCACCACTGTATGTATACATACACACACACACACACACACACACACACACACACACACACACACATTTTCTCAGGTTCTTTTTTTTCCATTCAAAAACAAAATTCTGCCAAGGAGACCAGTTACAAAGTCCAAAGACTCCTTCATTCTAGGACTGGTACACTGATTCCCAAGATGGAGGCATGCAATTCTTGTCCAAAGGACCACAGATACAGCATCATGCAGATATCCAGATATTCAGCTTAGTTGTATGTGCCATGTCCTTTTGTTTTCAAAATGCCATCAGCACACTACAAAGAATCCTGTGTTGTTTTCTTTGGTGGGTGGTTAGGGTAAGATTATGTCATTGGAAAAGGGAGGAAAAAGTTAAAATAAAAATTATAGATGGAATTTCCAATATGTGACAAGAGGAATATGACCTTCAATAAAATAGCCAGTCTGGGAAGATACTGGAATAGTAATTTATTATTTATCTCAGGAACCACAGATGTACTACTTCAGCTCATATTAATCGATTCTGTACTCATACAGATTCGATTGCACAGATTGTACCCTGTACAACCAGTGATTGTATGACATAGTATGTAACTTAATAACTACTCACTGTTTTCTCAGAATCTCTTTTTTTATTTTCCTAATTAGATTGTAAATAAATAACGAAAATATCCTAAATTTCATTTAACCCAACTACATTTCCCAGCCATACTGAGTCCATATAGACTGTTCTTATGCCAGTACCATACTGTTTTTGATGACTATAGCTTTATAGTATTTCTCAAAATCAGGAAATGTGATGCCTTCTGCTTTGTTCTCCTTTCTCAAGATTTCTTTGGGTATTTGGAGTCTTTTGTAGTTCCATATAAATTTTAGGAATGTTTTTTCTATGTCTGTAAAAAAAAATGCCATGAGAATCATGATAGGGATTGCATTAAATCCACAGATGGCTTTTGGTAGTAATCACATTTTAACAATATTAATTCTTCCAATCCATGGAATATGTGATAGTTTTCCATTTATTTTGTCCTCTTTCTTTTCTTTCATCAATGTCTTATAGCTTTCAAAGCAAAGTTTTTCATCTCCTTTGCAAATTTTATTCCCAAGTACTTTATGTTTTTGATGTTACTATAAATGGGATTTCTTTTTCATAAAATTCATTGTTAGTGTATAGAAACATGACTGACTTTCACATGTTAATTCTGTATCCCACAACTTTACTGACTTCAGTGATTAGATCTAACAGTTTTTGGTTGAGTCTTTAGGATTTTCTGTATATAAAATCATGTCATCTGCAAATAGAGACAATTTTACTTCTTCCCAAATCTTTTTTGTTTTGTTTTTAGTAAGCTCTATGCCCAATGTGGGGCTTGAACTCACAACCCAAAGGTCAAGAGTCACATGCTCTACCAAATGAGCCAGCCAGGCACCCTTTCCTATCTAATTCTGATATTTTATTTCTCTTTCTTGCCTAATTGCTCTAGCTAGGATCTCCAAGTTAACTATCTTGAATAGGAGAAGGGAGAATGGGTACCTTTGTCTTCTTCTTGATCTTAGAGGAAAAGCATTCAACCTTTCAACACTGATTATAATGTTAGCTGTGTTCATCATATATGGCCTTTTATCATGTTGAGATATGTTCCTTTCATGTGTAATTTGTTAAGAGTTCTTATCATGAATGGATGTTGAATATTGTCAAATGCTTTTTCTGCATCTATTGAGAGGATCATATGTTTCTTTTCTTTCATTCTATTAATGTGATATAAATTCTATTAATTTCCATATGTTGAACCATCGTTGTATTCCAGGGATGAATCCCACTTGATCATGATGCTTTTTAATGTGTTTGATCACAATCCTTTTCATGTGCTGCTAAATTTGGTTTGCTAGTATTTTACTGAGAATTTTTGCAACTATATTTATCAGCAATATTGGCCTATAGTGTTCTTTTCTAATAGTGTCCTTTTCTGGTTTTCATTTCAGGATAATGCTGGCCTCACAAAATGAGTTTGGAAGTGTTCTTTAAATGTTTGGTGAAATTTAGCGGTGAAGCCATCTGGTCCTGAGCTTTTCTTCATTGAGAGATTTTTTATTATTGACTCAATCTTCTTACTAATAATTGGTCTCTTCAGATTTTCTATTTCTTTTTGATTCAGTTTTGGTGAGTTGTATGTTTCTAGAATTTTTCCATTTCTTCTAGGTTCTCCAGTTTGTTGGCATATAGTTGTTTATAGTAGCCTCTTATGATCCTTTGAATTTTTGTGTGATATCAGTTGTAATGTCTCTTTTTTCATTTATAATTTTATAGATTTGAGTCCTTTCTCTTTCTTCCTTGGTTAGTCTAGCCAAGCTTTTGTCAGTTTTTTTGTTTTTTGTTTTTTGTTTTTTTTTTATCTTTTCAAAGAATCAACTCGTAGTTTGGTTAATCTTTTCTAATGTTTTTCTGTTCTCTGTTTCATTTATATTTGCTCTAATCTTTATTATCTTCTTTCTTCTAACTTTGGGCTCAGTTCTTCTTTTTCTAGTTCCTTTAGGTGTAGAGTTAGATTGTTTATGTGTGATCTTCCTTGCTTCTAAACATAAGCATTTATTGCTATGATCTTCCCTCTTAGACCTGCTTTTGCTGCATCCCACAAGTTCTGGTATGTTATGTTTTTATTTTCATTTGTCTCAAAAAAACTTTTGGTATTCCCCCTTTAATTTGTTCTTTGATCCACTGATTGTTCAGAAAAGTTTTATATAATTTCCATGTGTTCATGAATTTTCCAGGTTTCCTCTTATTTTTTCCTGGCTTCATGCTGTTATAGTCAGAAAAGATACTTGGTATGATTCCAATCTTCTTGAATTTATTAAGACTTTTTTGAGCTTAAAACATGGTCCATCCTAGAAAACGTTCCCTGTGCAGTTGAGAATAATGTGTATCCTGCTGTGGTTGAATAGAATGTTCTGTGTCTGTTAGGTCCATTTTGTCTACACTGTTGTTCAAATACTGTTTCCTTACTGATCCTCTCTCTGGATGATCTATCCGTTGTTGACAATAGAGTATTAAAGCCCCCAACTATTATTATATTACCATTTATTTCTCCTTTTATCTCTGTTAGTTTTTATTTTATATATTTATGTGATCCAACGCTGGGTGCATAAATATCTACAACTGTTATATCTTCTTAATTTCTGACTCCTTTATCATTATATAATGACCTTCTTTGTCTCTTTTTACCAATTTTAGTTTAAAGTCTGGTTTGTCTGATAGAAGTATAACTACCCTTGCTTTTTTTTTTTTTTTTTTTTTGGTTACCTTTTGCTTGAAATGTTTTTTTCTATCTCTTCACTCAGTCTCTGTGTGTCTTTAAGGCTTAAGTGAGTCTCTAGTAAGCAGTATATTGCTGGATCTTGTTTTTATTTTTTAATCCATTGCACCATTCAATGTATTTTAACTGGAGAATTTTACCCATTTTTGTTTAAAAAATTATTGCTAGGTAAGAACTTCCTATTATCATTTTGTACGTTGTTTCCTAGTTGTTTTGTAGATCTACTATTCCTTGTTTATCTTGCTATCTTTTTTGGTGTGTTGATGTCTTTTGATATCAATATGCTTTGACTTCTTTATCATGTTCTTTTGTGTAATTACTACAGGATTTTCCTTTGTGGTAACCATAAAGCTTATATAAAATATCTTAAACTTGTAACACCTTATTTTAAACTGATAAGAGTGTCAATAGAATTTATAAACTTTATACTTTTACTTCTCACATTTTAGGTTATTATGTTACAATATCCATATTTTTATATTGTCTAACTAACAACAGGTTATTATAGTTATGGTTATTTTTACTGTATTCATTTTTTAATTTTTAAACTAGAGTTTTAAATGAATTATTCACTACTACTACAATATTGCAGACTCTAACTATGACTATATATTTACCATTACCTATGAGATTTACACTGTATTTCTGTTTTTATGATGTTAGTGTTCTTTTATTTTCACCAAAAAACTCACTTTAGCATTTCTTATAAGGCAGGTCTGATAGTAATGAACTCCCTCAATTTTTGTTTGTTCAGGACTTTGTACCTTGTTCACTTCTGAAGAATAGTTTCATTGGATATAGAATTCTTGGCTGACAATTATTCTTTCTTTCAATATTTTGAAAATGTCATCCCATTCTTTCCTGGCCTAAAAAGTTTCTGTTGAGAAATCTGTCTATAGTCTTATGAGAGGTTTCCATGTATGTAATGTCTCTTTTCTTTTACTGCTCTTGAAATTCTTTGTCTTTGACTTTTGACAATTTAATTATAATGTGTCTTGGTGTAGCCCTATTCAAGTTCAACCTATTTGGAGTCCTTTGGGCCTCATGGATCTAGATATCTATTTCTCTCCCTAGGTTCAGGAAGTTTTCAGCCATTATTGCTTTAAATATACTTTATGTCACATTCTCTTTCTCTTATCTTTCTGGAATTCCCATAATGCAAGTATCATTTTTTCATTGCCTTATTGCTGTCAGCTTTCTTCACTCTTGCTCATTCTTTTTTCTTTTTGCTCCTCTGGATACTTTCCAATGTCCTATCCTTCAAATCACTCATTCTTCTGCATGGTCAAGTCCACTTTTGAAACTCTCTATTGAATTCTTCAGGTGGGTAACTGTATTTTTCAACTCTAGGATTTCATTTTTGTTTTTGATGGCTGCTATTTCCTTGTCAAACTTGTCATTTCATTCATGCATTGTTTTGCTAATCTCATTTTGTTGTCCACTTGTAGTTCACCAAACTTCCTAAGAAGTTCATTCTGAATTCTTTGTCTGACAGTTCACAGATCTCCATTTCTTTACAGTTATTGCAGCTTTACTAGATTTCTTTGATGTGTCATATATACGTGACTTTTCATGATCCTTGGTTCCTTCCATTGGCATCTGCACA
The DNA here is from genome assembly GCF_022079265.1 of Lynx rufus. Lineage (NCBI taxonomy): Eukaryota > Metazoa > Chordata > Mammalia > Carnivora > Felidae > Lynx > Lynx rufus. The sequence goes on along the minus strand of NW_025814823.1, from coordinate 212,833,674 downwards.
TTTGAGTAATCAGACTCTACCAGATGTTACTGGTTTGCTTTGGCAGAGACAGTTCTTCATCAGTCACTTTAGTTTGGGTTTCTGGTCATATTTACTTTTAATGTACTTAGATAGGTGAAGCATGCTTTTATGGTCCACTTTTGGGTGAAACAACTGTTCAAGCTCTGAGGATAGGGACAAGGGATACGCCATGGGCTGAGAACAGTTGAATAAAACTGCTGGCTTGGACCCCAACCAAAGTGCAGCTGTAGGATGGGTTCCACACTTGCCTAGATTCTCTTGTCAGGATTACCAGATGATAGAGACTGGCTACAATATTCAGTAGTGGATGGGGCCATGAATTAACTTCCCTGCCCTGGGAGAGCTGCAGGATGGGACCCAGAGCCTGTATAGCTTGTTGTTTTGGAATCTGAACCAAGCCAAAGTGTGAGTTAAATTTCCTACTCTAGTGAGGCCACTGGTTTTGCTCTACAGATGGGAAAGCCATGGACTATGCTGCCTATTCAAGTGCCACTGCATGTAGGGTTGTTGAATAGGCTTTGCAGTTTTCCTGCTGTGGTTAGGTTCCCTGGTCAGATAGATAGGCTGTATTCAGTGATGAGTAGAGCTACAAATTAGATTCCCTGCCTGGGTACAGTGGGAGAAGCAGCTCTACGGCTGGTAAAATCCTTAGTTGTCTTATCTCAAAGTGATCCAGACACCAAGTTCCCTGACTGAATAGGACCAGTGGCTTTGTTCTGCAAACTACTGACTTTGTCTGACCACCTCTTGGCTCAAGTGTTGCTGGGCCACACAGCTTCCAGGAGTTGTCTACAGTCCTTCTAATGAGATGGGGCCAGAAGATGTTTCTCTTCACAGCAGGTGGGTCTATGTGTCAGCAACTTTGCCTGGGTGGGAGGTGGAAGAGCTACTCCAGGCTACTCTCAATTTTCAAAACAGGTTCTCCAGTTGCTAGTAGCTGGAGCCTTTGCTATGAATTAATCCCCCTGCCTATGTATAGTACAAGAACACTACATGCCTGATAGTGGCTTTGTTCTAGGGATGACCAACTCTGCCTGCCCACCTGTCAGCTGGAGTGCCAATGAGCCACACTGCTTCCAGAAATTGTTGCCAGTCCTTCTGATCAGATGGGGCAGAAGACACTCCACAGCAGTTGGGGCTGTGATTCAGCTCCTTCCCTGGGCACAGGCAAACCAAGCTCTAGGGCAGGCAAAACTCACTTGAGGATCAGAATCAGGCAGATTTGAACCCTGCTGACTTCCTTGGTCATGAAGCACCCCTGACTTGATTCTGCAGATGAACAAAACCACAGTTTGGGATTACTACTTGGGCACTGCAGGGATGAACTTGGTCTGCTAAGATTCATGTGCTGGTTGTTATAACCTCCCCCACTCTCCATCACAGTCAGATTCCCAGTGGTTGAGTCCTGAAGATTCCCATGCACTCCCCATGGTGAGAGATCAGAGTAGGGGCTCCTATAAAGAAACTCACAATGCTGACAGGTGGAGTGGTTGTCCCCTTTGGGTTCTCTTTTCCCACTGGAGGAACGAGATGCTCAGCAGAGACCACTCTGTATGGTACTGCGCTGGCCTAGAAGAGAAGCAATGTAGTCAACATGTAGCTATTTCTCTTACTCCCTAATGCAATCTGCTACAATCTGTCATGGTCTCTGTAGTGCAGGAGGTGCTTCAGCCTTACTCTCATGTTCTAGGATTCTCTTAGTGGTGTCTTGTTCTTCAACAGTGGCTAGTTGTTCTTGTGAGGGGTGCAAAGTCAAGAACAACCTATGTCACCAACTTGGTAACATCACTCTGACCAAAATCCAAACTTTTTTTTAAATCTTTATTTATTATTTTTTAATTCCAGTATAATTAATATACAGTGCTATATTAGTTTCAAGTATATAGTACAGTGATTCAATAATTCTATGCATTGCTCACTGCTCATCACAGTAAGTGTTCTCTTAATCCCCTACAACAATTTCACCCATTCGCCCATCCCCCCTGGCAAACACCAGTTTGTTTTCTATATTTAAGAGTCTGTGTTGTTTATCTCTTTTTTTTCTTTGTTCATTTCTTTTGTTTCTTAAATTCTATATTTGATCTATACCATATATAGATCCATCCATGTTGTTGCAAATGGCAAGACTCATTCTGTTCTATGGATGAGTAATATTCCATCACATATATATTTCACCAGACAGTCTTTATCCATTCATCTATGCATAGACACTTGGGTTGCTTCCATAGCTATCTGGCTATTGTGAATAGTGCTGCAATAAACACAGGGGTGCATATATCTTTTCAAATTAATGTTTTTATTTTCTTTGGGTAAATAATAGTGGAATTTACTGGAGCATGTGGTAATTCTATTTTTATTTTTTTGAGGAACCTCATTACTGTTTTCATAGTGGATACACCAGTTTGCATTCCCACCAACAGTACATGAGGGTTCCTTTTTCTCCACGTCTTTGCCAAACACTTGTTCTTTCTTGTTGATTCTAGCCATTATGAGAGATACAAGGTGATATCTCACTGTGGTTTTGATTTGCATTTCCCTGGTGATTGGTGATGTTGAGTATCTCTCCATGTGTCTGTTGGCCATCTGTATGTCTTCTTTGGAAAAATGTCCTGCTCATAGCTTCTGTCCATTTTTTAATTGTATTTCTTTTTTTTGGTGTTGTTTGTGTAAGTTCTTTACATATTTTGGATATTAACCCCTTAACATATGTATCATTTGCAAATATTTTTTCTCATTCAGTGGGCTGTCTTCTTGTTTTGTTGATGGTTTCCTTAACTGTGAAAAAGCTTTTTATTTTGATGTAATCCCAATAGCAAAACCCAAACTTTTAAAATAAGCAATTAGAGTTGGGCACCTGAGTGGCTCAGTCGGTTAAGTGTCCGACTTCAGCTCAGGTCACGATCTCACAGTCTGTGAGTTTGAGCCCCGCGTCGGGCTCTGTGCTGACAGCTCAGAGCCTGGAGCCATCTTCAGATTCTGTGTCTCCCTCTCTCTCTCTGCCCCTCCCCTGCTCATGCTCTGTCTCTGTCTGAAAAATAAATAAAAGCATTAAAAAAAATTTAAAAAAAAGCAATTAGAGTATTACAATTTATTTGAAAAAAAAGAGACCAAGAGTGTATCTTTGAATATTCGGCCCCTCTAAAAAATTTTAAATAACTTTATATATTAAGAAAGAACAGATTACCAGGGTAATCAGATTACTAGAATAATCATATTACTTAAGAAAGAACAGATTACTACAGTAACAAATGATAATAAGAAGTAAAAACTTGGCAAAATTACTAGCTAGAAATCAAACTGCCCATATTATTTCTTAGTTTACACCAGTGATTCTTAATGTTTTATGGGATTCAGATTTACTAAGGAATCTGATACACACTATGAACCAACCTCTACCCTCAGGAAAATACACACACTCATACAAACTTTTACAGGGATTTTACATAGAATAGTAACACTGAGTTGTGAGCAATATTAAAACAAATAAACCAATTAGATCTAGAAGTCTATCACTAATTGGATGAAGTCTGCAACTTAAAATATGATGCCTTATGGGAACAATTTAATAAAATGGCACTTAGAAACCCAAGATAGGCCACTATATCAGTAAGTTATATGAGTAAAATATGTATTTTTTTTTAAATAATAGAAAACAATCCCTTCTAAGTGGAATCAATTGATAACTACCTGTTGGGTATCTACTGCATATGCAACTGGGGTCGGCATATCAGGTATACAAAAAAATAGAAGACTTGGTCATTACTCTTTAGATAGGGATTGCTGACTATCCCCCAATATCTTTTCTTTCTTTCTACCTAAGTGAAGTACCCTCCATTTCTGCCTGGTCTTAAGGCACTCATAATAAAGACTATGTTTCCCAACCTCCCTTGAAGCCAAGTTCCAAGGTTTGGCTAGTTGGGTATAAGCAAGTGAACTAAATTACTTTTGAGAAATGTCCTTAAAGGGAAGGAGCTTTCCCCTTCCTTTTCCTACTTCCTTTCTGTTGCTGCAATGTGGACATCACAGATAGCTTTTGCCTTCATCTTGGACTACATAATAACCACAAAAATAGAAGACTCACTTGGCAGAGAAGCACAATAGAAGGATCCTAGGCATCTAAAATCATGGAAAATCATGCCAGACCCACATTCAATTTACACACGAGAGAGAAATAAACTTTTTGTTTGTTTGTTTAAGCAACTATTATTTTGGGTTTTTGATCACTTGCACTCAAACCCAATCTTCCCTCAAAAAGCTTATAATGCTATTGAGTATGAAAATTAACCTACGTAGGGCGCCTGGGTGGCTCAGTTGGTTGGGCGACCGACTTCGGCTCAGGTCACGATCTCACGGTCCGTGAGTTCGAGCCCCGGGTCGGGCTCTGGGCTGACGGCTTGGAGCCTGCTTCGGATTCTGTGTCTCCCTCTCTCTCTCCCCTCCCCCATTCATGCTCTGTCTCTCTCTGTCTCAAAAATAAATAAACGTAAAAAAAAAAATTAAAAAAAAAAAGAAAATTAACCTATGTGAAACTATGAACAGAACTGCACAGGTCAGTGTCCAATTAAAAACCAGTTGAGTTCTAGTTGGATAAAGTTTTAAGCTTGAAATGGGATGATTTTCCCATAAGACTAATTTAATAAAATGATGTTTAAGAGTCTCAACATAATCCACAAAAAGCACTAGCACAATGTGGTTAAAAAACTGCTTAAAAATTTTTAAACAATAAAATAAGTAAATAAATAATATATTTGAGCTTACAGAATCTATAGAAGAGTGTTTAAAGAGGAACAACACAGGACTTCCCAGTAAACTACAATATTAAACTTGGGAGAAAAATAGTGAAATAAGAACTATAAAATTCATCATTAATGCTGGTGCATTTGGAATCACATAACAAGCTTTTAAAAATACTGACTCATGGATCCCACCCCAGACTAGATCAGAACCTCAGGGATAGGGGTAGAGGGCCTAGTATCAATAGTTTACAAAGCTCCTAATAATTCTAATGGACAGTGATAGCTCAGAATCACTGCTAGGGAAAATTAAAAGGGCTGGGACATATCTAAGTGGTATAGCTAGGTGCCTTCAAGGGCTTCAGCAAGTGATTCTACTAGTTTCTTAACATTTTGCCTGGGGTTTCATTGAAAAATAACTTGCTTTTAGGTATTTTGTTATTTTGGAATTGTTTGTTTGTTTGACCCAGCTATTATCACATTTCACCTCTTACTCAAAATTAAGTTCATTTTGAGTTTATAAATGGACTAAACACTCTCTATTTTCAATCTGAATATAACAAAATTTCTACAACGGCTAAACCTAAATATCCCTTTTAATCAATCTGTTTCTTAACCTAGTTCTAGTTCCTGCGTCTTGCAGGGTTTCTAGCTCTGACTCTTTCCATGTTTCTCTCTCTACTGACTTCATATTCTCCCTTCCTTCAAAATCCAGGAGAGGTAAGATACTTCCCCTCACCCCTCCATTGTCCAGGCTCATGGGAAAGGTAAATCCCTGAGGCTGGGGTAGCCATGAACAGACCAAAGGCAAAGACTGAGACCAGAGATCAGAACAGCATCATCAACCAGCATTCGTGAGAACACAGTGTAGGTCTCTAGACATACAGGAAGGAAGAAAATCCCTTTATATAATATATACTACTAAGAAAGATACTGCTAAAAAATATTTTTGAGTCAATTAGACAAATTCAAATATTGACTGGGTGTCAAATGTTAAAAGGAATTATCATTAATTTTGTTACATTGATGGCATTGTAATTATAAGAAAAAATCCTTATCACTTGGACATACTTAATGAACTATTTACATATGTAATTACATGATGTCTGGGGATATGCTTCAAAATACTCTGGCCAAAATTAAATAGGAGCAAGAAAGATGGGTGAAACAAGAATGACAAATGTTGATCATTGTTGAAGTTGGGTAATGGAGCCCATTATACTATTTTCACTATCTTTTATGTTTGAAATGTTTGAAATTTCCCTTAATAAGAAAATTAGCTTTCAAATATGGTTCCAATTGTAGCATTCATGGGGAAAATAATAAAAAAGAGACTATGTAGAAAATGTTAGAAATGGCTCTCTAGGTCATTTAGCACAGAGAATGTGTCAATCAGGAAATTAAAGGAGACAGAGATAAGCGGTATGGAATGGTGAGAGATTTCATCAAGGAGGTGAAACTGGAACCAGAACTTAAGAAATACAATTTAACACAATTGAAAACAAGATAGGTAGCCTATTGATTAGGAGAGAGATTTTCTTTAATAAAGATAGGAATGATACCAACCCCCAGATCAAGATGTAGAAGACTAAAATTAGTTAATTTTTATGGACATTATTAATAAAGGCATTAACAATAATAATAACAACTAGCAGCAATTGAGTGTTTACTACTTGCCAGGTAGTATGCAAAGCACTTTATATATATTTCTCATTTAAGCCTCACAGCACTCCTAAGACATGTAGGCTATTATTCGCACCGAACCCCTACTCTTTTAATATTTTATGAAACTGAGCTCAGAGAGGTAAACAACAGTCTGCCCAAAGTCGTATGCTAGTAAGTCAGAGCTGGGACTTTAATTCAGGTCTGCTCGAATCCAAACCCAGGTCCTTAATCATCTTGTTATTCTATTCCCTTATGTCACTGTAAATTCCTCTGTATATAAGGAACCATAAAGGATATTTGGGAATGTATTCCCAGAATTAGTGATTCCCTATTGTTGCCTGGGGTTTTTAATATAGAAATGTAGAGAATCCCTCAGGGAAAGGGTTACAACAAGGCAAGTACACCTTACAAGAACAGAAGTACTGTACCTCAGCCAAGGGCTCACCTAAGAGGGAAAAAAGAATAAAAAGAATCATACATCTCTTACAGATCCAGAGGTGATTAAAAACAAAACAAAACAAAACAAAAAACAAAAGGACCAGCTAGAGAAAAATTAAGAAGTGTAGGTTCTTTAATTTAAGTAATTTAAGTGTGACAGAGGAGGTCACATCCTCCACTGTTGGGATCAATTTCTACCCCAATAGCAATCCATCTATCCTTCCAATTGTAGGTTCCCAGATTGTTCTGTGCTCTTCTCCATGAAATGTTTCTCTCAGGCAACAAACTCCTATCTAGATTTACCTATTATGATGGAATAGGATAACTGTCTAGTCTCCCCCAGGTATTTATGTTTTAAGCCTCCACCACCCCTAGCGGCAATCAAAACACTCTCCAACCTTCCTTGAGTTGTCAGGGGGAGGCATGTGTACTGGAAAGCTAAGAAACTTAGCTTGACAGATTCCTCACGTTATGGTGTTAGGAACTGGGTACACTTGAATAAAAAGCACCATCTGGGAGCTGGAGGACCTGGGCTTGTATTTCCCACTTCTGCTACTAGATTATCTTAAGTCACTTCACCTCTCTGGGCTTCAGATTCCTTATTTGTAATGGGGTTGGGGGGAGCTATAATAAAAAGTTTCATAACTTATTTCTAGCTGCAGAATCTTTTCATCAAATGATCTTTCAGGGAAACTACCAATGTGTAATAGACAAAATGTGAAACTATTTTGAGTGGGGGTCAAAGGGACCCCTTCCCATGCCCCATTGTAATAGATCCTATTAAGGGGGTTCTCGTTTTAAACATTCCATGATTACAAGTAAACTCCTTGCAGCCGGAGGAGGAGGCAGGGTCCCTCTGGGCAGCTGCACCAGAGAATCCTCTGGCCTCCAGATGGTTGCCCTCCTTTATCAGTGAGCCTCTTCCTAAAGCAAATAAGCAAAGAAAAAAATCCCACAGAAACAGAGTCCGACGTGAGGACTCAGGGAGCCAACAGAATACTCAACTCCATCCAGGCAAACTAAAACACATTCCAAGGAAGAGATAAGGTTTATGAAAAGGAAACTAACACAATCACTTAAAAGAATTTAAGCATTAAACTACTCAGGCCAGGCTGCCAGGCCACAGGGAGGATACAAAACTTCCAAGGTCGGCTGTGAAAAAAAAGACTTCACAGAGACCCATGCCTTGATTTTCCTCTTTTGTTTCTCATTGCCCTGGGGTCAACTTCTTTCAGGTCCCTATGTGTGGGAAGTAGCAGTACATTGTACACAGCATACATTTCTTCTGGCACTGAGTCCTACAGGAACTCAGCTTTTTGGGAAAAGGGGTTATAGAAAGAGTGACTACAGATTAAAAAATCTGGATTTTTACATATATCAGAACAAAGTAACCAACTCAATAAGGTCACCTGATGAAAAACACAACACCCTGCTTTTGAATTTTAAACAACAGATTTCCGATAAATATGAATTTCAGATAAAAAACATTTTTTAGTATAAGTATACCCCAAATATTACATACTTAAAATAAAAACATTGTTATTTACCTAAAATTCAAATTTTGCTGAGCATCCCGTATTTTTATTTGCTAAATCTGGCAACCCTAACCCTCAAAATGAAAACATATTCCAGCTATATTTCCAATATGCAAATAATTTTTTTTTAAACTCCTCCTTGGAAATGGCCTTTACAAGATGAGGTACATTCCTTCCCCAGGCCTCTATGGAATTAAAACTTCAGCCTTGGAGACTGGATTAGATTTCTGAAAACTACCAAATGTTATTTATAAAGTCTGATGAATGAGAACAATCAATCAAGGTGACTCTATTAGGGGCCAAAGCATGAGGTGTGGTTTTACGTTAATGAAACTAGTTGTCTTATGACACCCACTATCCTTACTCTCTACTGCCTACAGAGTAAATTCTCAGTTTTGTAAAACTGCAGTCAAGGTATCCAGCCAAATCTACCTCTCCAGCCTCTGTTTTCACCTTCTGGGGCCACACAAGCTACTTGTTGATGGAAACTTTCATACTACTTCCCATGTTATTGCCTCTGTCAAGAAAGCCCTTTCTGGCCCTACCTACCCGATTGACACACATGTCTTTAAAGACTTAATTGAAATGTCAATTTTCTAAAAGCTACCTTAAATCTTTTCTGAAATATGTGAAAGGAAAGATGACTGGATGGATGGATAGATAGATGAACTAATAAAACTTCTTTATAAAATATTCTTGTCTCTATTCTCAACTTCCAAGCAGTGGTTAAAAACATGGGCTTTGGAGTTAGGCAGACCCCAAAACCAAATCCCAATTCTGTTATTGAGTAGATAAGTGACTTGGGGCAAGAAGTTTAACATCAATGAATTGTAATCTTCTTACTTGTAAAACGAGGATAATATAGTTATCCCAAAAAAGGGTTGTGGGGATAATTAAATAAAATATAGTACAAAAAGTACTTAGCATAGTGCCTAACTCAGAATAAACATTTGATTAATTGTAGCTATTATCTTATTAGTATCACTCTTTTCTTCGCATCTTTCAGTACTTCCTATCATAGAATTCAAACCACTTGACTGCATTTAACTATTTACAGAGTTCTTAGACAAGGATCACTTCTTACTTTTTTTTTTTTTAAATCATCAACTCCTACATGGTGTAGAAGAATAAAACACTGAAAAAGGAGGAATCTAAAATTTACTGTATCTAACTATATAAATATGTACAAGGCACTGTGCAGGACATTTTCAATATACTACTTAACCTCGGTACAATACTTACAAAGTAGATAAAATTATATTTAAGAGATGAGGAAACTGAATCCTAAAAGCCCAGTGATTTACTCAGGATGCAGAGGTAGGTAAGAACATGAGTAGCATTTGCCTGCAGGCCTATCTTACAATAGGCCTGGGAACACCACCCCACACCACAAAGATCAGTCTCTGGACTTTCCGTTTCCAGCTCTTCCCAAGATCAGAATGAGTAAAGTGTGTGGAAAGTAGTGGAAAGTTTTTGCTTAGTGGTGAGTAAACTAGGGATTGTGATAAGGAGCAGGAGGAAGTACAAGGGGAGAGACTAGTCAGGCAATTATAGCATGACATGGGGAAGGCTATCTTGTGCCAATTATCTCAATTTCCTTTTTCTTCCTTCAAAACTGTTTCACATATGATTTAATAAGTCTTTAACTCATTATTTTTCAGTTAATATCTAAGAACATCAACTATAAGTAAATCCTCCTTTAAAAGAAATCAAACATTATAGATAACAAAGTCCTCTTGCCCACCTATCTAACCCAGGTCCCCTCCCTACTTCCTCCAATGTAAGCAATACTGGATTAGGTATGTTCTCTTTCAGGCATTTAAAATGCATTTATATACAGAAATATGTAGCCATATAAAATACATGCTATTTCATGCATGTTTAGTTAATGAATAAATTATTTTTACTGTATACACAAACAAAAAAACAAAACCCTAATTTACCCAACTTCTACTCTAGGTAGGCATTCTCTAACTTCCAAATGGGACTTCCTAGATTTCAGAATCCACCAAAGAGAATGACTTCCAAAAAGATATTTTACCAAGGGATACAAAAAGGAAGCACCTTTTCAAAAATTTATTTTGAAATCAAGATTGTGTACTTTCTCCAAAGCAGTTTTGAAATCATTATTTCAGAGATGTCTGATAAAGAGATGGAGCCAATTTATTATTTAGTATTGGTATGATCTACTGAAAACTGGATTCTAAGAGAGACATTGTAAAAGAAAGCCAAAATAAAGACTAATACCAGAATCAAGAACTGACCACATTTTCTTTAAGTGAAATTCAAGCCAAACTTTTGCAAAATATTTAAAGTACCTTTGTGGATGGAGCCCCATGGAACATTGTTTGAAAACACTTGATTTACTATTCTCTAGGCCTTTCCTAAGACTTTATTCCTATGAGTAATAAGGTGTGTGCCTATCAAATCCAGACTCTGAAGAAGAAGGACTTGGTTCTTTGGATGCCTACTCCAAATATAAGAAATCATAGATCCATGAGACTCAGTCAGGTTGGAGCCAGTTCTGACCTTAAAGAGTCCCTGCCTGCAATGAAAACAACCCCATGTTGTTGTTTCCCCTTCCTGTACCAAAAAAAAAAAAAAAGTATACATAGACATATCTTTAAGTGTCAACTTCCTCACTGAGACCATACCCCTGTTATAATGGAAGGGTTTTGCTGAGAGCTATTAATAGTAATTTCCTTCAGTAGTGATATACTCTCTATTTCTGGTAAGAGCAAGGAAATCCAACCAGCTTCTTCCTAGCAACATTATACTACTTATATAAGAAAGTGACTTACAGAAGCAGGATGGTCATTTATAAGGTAAGAGGGTGGGGTGAGGGGCCTGGGAAATGGGAATAAGCAGGGGTGATTTTACTTTATTCTCCTGAAACTATCACCTCATTTCTATACATGAGGAAAAAAAATTAGAAACGTATCTCCATGGTCTCCCCCTCCTTCAGGAAAAAAACAAAAACAAAAAAACACCTAAAGCTCCCCTCTTTAAAGCAGGGAGGATTTTAGATTAAAAGAGACTTAAAAGACATAACCAAATACAATGACTGGACCTGTTTTCGGCTCTAAATGGAAAAACAACAAAAAGGAAATGATAAGACAATCAGAGAAATCTGAATATGGAGTTGGTATTAAATAATAAATAATCAGGAATTATTATGAATTTTGTTAGGTGTAACAAGGCATTGTAGTTGGCTCAAAATCTGTTTTGTTTTTTTTTTTTTTTAAGATGCATCCTGGAGTATTTAGGGGTGAAATGCCATGCTGTCTACTTGTGAGGGTATGTTTGAAAATTTTCATGATAGTTTCAAAGAGAGGTAAAAATAAGAGTACGGCATAATATTGATGGTTGTTGAAACTAGGTGATGAGTTCATGGAGGTTTGCTGAACTCCTTATTTTTGTGTATGTTTAGAAACTTCCATAATAAAAAGTTTATTTTGAAACTTGTGAAATGTGACCCATTCCTTTACCTAACCACACACCCATGCTTTTCCTTTTTCCCACCCAACCATTATATTGATTTATCACTCCAATGACTGGAAACAATTTAGTGGTTAAGTTGAAGACTCTAGAACTACACTGTCTAGGTCACTGCTTGGGTCCTAGCATTGCCCACTTGACCTTATGAGAGTTAACTAACCTCCACATCTCCTCATCTGTAAAATGGAGATGATAAATTTGCCTTTTGGACTGTTATGAAGATAAATGGGTTAATAAATGTATTTAGAATAGTGGCTGGTACAGGTGCCTGGGTGGCACAGTCAGTTATGTGTCTGACTTCAGCTCAGGTCATGATCTTGTGCTCTTTGAGCTCAAGCCCCATGTCAGGCTCTGTGCTGACAGCTCAGAGCCTGGAGCCTACTTCAGATTCTGTGTCTGCCTCTCTCTCTCTCTCTGCCCCTCCCTCACTCACACTCTGTCTCTCTCTCTTAAAAATAAATAAACATTAAAAAATTTTTAAAAAATAGAATACTGGCTGGGATATAATAAGCACTCAGTAAATCTTAGTGTCATTATCATTATTAGTTAAGTAACTTCTGAAAGTAGGAAGGTACTCTACAACATCATCTCGTCTAATTCTTTGTTTAATAAAAGAAAAACTTAGGGTCAAAATGTTTTTAAAAAAGAAAAAAATACTTGCCTAAGGACACAAAGCTGGATAAAGGCAAAGCAGATTAGAATTCAGCTTTCCTGGAATCCAGGTCAACATTATTTATACTTTATTTACTTTAACACATATTCAATATCGAACTGAATCAGTATCTATCATGCTCTCTGCTTAGTACTAAGTAAAAGATTAGATCTTTTCTTTTAAGTAATACACCATCTAGCTACAAAATAGTAATAATACTAGCTTTTGTACAGTGACTTTCACTTTTCAAAGTGCTTCTAATAAGTTCAAGGGCAGGAAAACAAATCTCTAGTAACAGAAGTCAGAATAGTGGTTAGAGTCTGGATGAGAGGGATTCATTGGAAGAGGATATAAAACGGACATGTAAGAAGTTTCTGGGATGACAGAAATATACTATATCTCGATTAGAATGCTGGTTACACAGATATATACATTTTTAAAACTCACCAAATTGTATACTTAGGACATATGCACTTCACTGTATGTAAATAATTTTTACCTTAAATTTTATTTTTTCATAAATGTTTTTAATGTTCATTTATTTTTGAGACAGAGCATGAGCAGGGGAGGGAAGAAAGAGAGGGAGACACAGAATCCGAAACAGGTTCCAGGCTCTGAGCTGTCAGCACAGAGCCCGACACGGGGCTCAAACCCACAAACCATGGGATCACCTGAGCTGAAGTCAGATGCTTAACTGACTAAGCCAGCCAGGCACCCCTACCTTAAATTAAAAAAAAAAAAAAATCCCTGTACATACATGTATTTTCCTGGTTTCTCAGCACTGTTAACTACAGCAAATAGATATTTCTTGAAAGTTGAGAAAACTGGAAGTTTTAAAAGGGCATGATCAAAGATAGACAGCAAAGCTAAACCTGGAAGTAGATCTCAATTCCTTGCCCAATATGTCTTCAAACTCCAGAGTGAACTCGGACAACATAAGGTATTAATATACGTGGGAAAACAGAAGCGGGGATAGAAGAATTGCTAGTCTTGTTTGGAGAAAATATAGAGAAAACAGAAATATGGAGAAGACAGAGATCAACACAGGACAGATGCAGTAGTAGGGAAGGCTTTGGGTAAAATAGGGCTTATTTAAGTGTGTCGCTAATGCTCTGGTGGCATCTGCCCCTCTCTGTCAGAATGTCTCAGGCTACTGGTGAGCAGGAATCATATTGCAGGCAGTGGATTCCAGGCATAAAAACTATCACCTCAACTTGTCCTGTAGGCCCTCTAATTCTCCTGTTTCATTCCCCTGCTCCTTTCCAATGAGCTCCCAGGACGCTGATCAATCCCTCTAGGGATAACCTCTGAGCCAGATGCCTTTACTTTTCCTAATGGCAAAAGTCTTAAGACCAAGAGTGGTAGAACAAAGCCCGAGGCATTCTGTGGGATACAGTGAATGTTTAGTGGTTAATATAAAAGTCCATTGTCCTTTATTCTTCCCTCCAGATTTTATCAACGTGGAAAATAATGCCCTTCACGAAACGGCAAAGTAAAGTACAATGTGGTCTTTAATCTGTCCTTCAGTGTTTATATGTGAGCCATTTGGCACCAAGTAAGCAAACAGGGGTTCACTTAAGTGGGGGAAAAGTTGTCACTGTCACACAATGCATCTGAGCTAAGTGGTGTGATGTCACTACTGTCTTAAGGTAGAACTGCCCACTAAGGAGTTCTAAACTGCTCCTGCTATTATTGGCTTCTGTGGTTTAACTGCACACAGCTGAAAGACTCAGTAGTTGACTGATGTATATGATCCTCCTGATCTACAATGCACTAGTCTTTAGAACTGGAAGGTTCCTTAAAGATCCTAGGATGTGGGTGGGAGGTGGGGTGGGGAAGGGGCAAAGGTGAGGAGTGGTCCAGTTACATGGCAGAGCTGCAGGGCTTGTGACCTGAATCTTTCTTGTGGATTTTAACTTGCAATTGATATTTGATTATTCCCTGGCCTTCTTAGTTTCTAATTTCTCCATCCCTGATGGTCTTGCTTGCCTAATGACAACAAGAGTTCTGAGGGAGAGACTTTATCATAGTGCAAGGCTCTAGCAGGTAATAACTACATATCTTTCTCACAGGAGTTACCATTTCATGAGCACCTACCATGTGCCAGGCACTGGATTTTTAAAATGACCCTATGACATGAGCACTATAATCCTCACTCTACAAACAAGAACACCAAACTACCAAAGTTTGTAGTGGCAAAGCAATAACTTGATCTTATGTTTAACTAAGAATCCCATGTACTTTTCACTTATTCACAGTTATCATGGAATGTCCATGATAAGAAAATTTCTGTAGCCTCAATTACCTATGAAACTCTAACTTTATTAATTCCTATCTGTTATATTAAATTAAAACTTTTCAAGCTACCCTTTAGTGTCATCTTAGCAAAATATGGAATTGTCCCAAGGACCAATGGCTGGATATTTTTTATTTGTCCTGCCAGATCCATTTTCCACTCAGCTTTGTGCCCTGGGAAGTGGCCTTTAAGGACTATCATTTAGTTCCCTACCCTCTGGCTTTCAGTTAGGTTTACCCACTGGAAGGCACTAGATGGAGGTTCAGGGAGAAAAGAGAATGATAATCATGTTCTCCTTCTTCTTTTAATTCTAACATCAATGGACACTAGAGAGGTCCTTCAAATTGGCTGGGTTTATCTACAATATCCACCATTCCTACCCTGTGGCTCTCTTCTAGAACCACACCTATTCTCTTTGGGATGAAACTTCTCCCTTCACTTGCCCATTCAGGTTTAGGGGTACCAACCCCACTGTTGCGAGCCCCAGGATGCTTTATCATCCTTTGTTACTTTCCCTTAAGCCTATTTCACCTGTATAAACAGTTCCTAAATTAAACTTTCCTCAATTGTTCCATGTGAGGATCTCATGTATTTCCTGCAGGTTTTCAAACTGATACAACCTGAGCTCTAGAATTTACTTGATGCTTTAGATCACTGAACAAATACAAGATGCCTTTACATTTATACATTCATTCCACAACTATTTATTGGGCACCTATTGTGTACTAGACAATGGGTTTACAATGGTAACAAATGTGACCACTGGTCTCCTACATAAAATATGGTACACAGGTTAAACAGATAATCACACAAACTAGTAGAACACTATAACTGTGCCATGTGCCATGGCACAGTGAGGGCTAATGAGAGGAGTCAATCTAATAGGGAGATCAATAAAGGCTTGCATAAAAAAATAAAACTTGAGCCAGAGACAAATAGGTGTTATTGGGCATAGAAGGAAAGAATGATCATTGCAGGCAGAAGCTGATGGCTGACAAAGGCTGGTGTGGCTGAAACAGACAAAGCAGAAGATGTTTGAAGAAAGATAAAGCTGAACAGGCTTTGTTGAAAGCCATATTGAAAAACTGCCTTTATCTTCTAGTTACAGTGTGAAAATTGGGTTGGAAGGTCAGAGTGGTTTGAGCACAGGCCAGGTAAACAAGGTGAGAAGGAATCTAAATGGTGATAGGAAAAATGGAGAAAACAGATTGATCTTATATATAGATTCAAAGAAAGATTTGCTCCCTGCTGGGAGATTTCAGTGCCTGGTTCCTTACATACATTAATACAACTGTCTTAGGTCAATGACTTCTCAATAAATGGAAAAACTCTGCCTTCTCATTGTGGGATAGGGGTAAAGAAAGATTATTCTAGGTCTAAGAAAGAGGATGAAACTCAGTAACGCAGTTATATACACAGGCTCAGGACATAAAAACTGTCCCCATATTGACTTCCTGTCTTGACCTCCAACAACCCTTACTGCCTAGAAATTCCTTAAGAAGGAGAGACTGAGTTTTAGAGAGAACTGCAAAACCCAGAGATCAGAGTTTTCCTCTTGGCTCTACCACTTACTGTGTTGACTATGCAATTAGTTAATTTCTCTGATCTTCACATTCTTCTTCTGTAAAATGAGAATGATAAATATTTCATAGGATTGTCATGAGGATTAAATTAGATAATGTATGTGTATACATATGCTGTTTGCTAATTCAAGTAACAGAAAACTTATTTAAAAGGACTTAAAGAAAAATTTAATATTGGGAAGTCTTATGACAGATTTCAAGGTGTATTGACTCAGCAGTGTAATTAATTTCTTTTTAACCTTCTCTTCAGTCACCCTTGATGTGTTGTTGACTCTCAAACTGGCTTTCCTTGTGATCATAAGTTAGAAGTATCACATTTAAAGAGGGAAACATCTAAACTGGAAATGAATATCTTTTTCACTATTTCCTACAAGAATGTGAGAAGCCTTTACCAAACAACAATAGACTTATAGCTCATTAACTAGAACTTAAAGTAAAATACACAAGGGCAGGAATTTTTGTCTGTTTTGCTTACTGATGTCTCCTCAACATTCAAAATAGTGGTTAGGCCTCAATAACCATTTGTGGTCTGAATGGACCACATGCCTAACTCTATTCCAACCACTAGTAAGCAAAGTGGGATTACCATGTATTGGCACTTTTCTGTAAAAGGTAAAATAGTAACAATTTTAGGGTTTGTGGGCCACATACAACCTCAGTAGCATATTCTTCTTTTTTCAACCCTATAAAAATATTTAAAATATTCTTAGCTCTTCCAAAAACAAGCCTAGGAATGGATGGCCCATGGGCCATAGTTTGCTGCCCCATGGCTTAGACTAACCATGTGGAGTGAAATGGAGGGACAAATACCATGACCAGTAGAATATGTACAGCACTCAGCAGCATCCTCCACGTATAAAAAGCACTCAATAAATATCTGCAACTGTCATTGATGATGTACTACTTTTCTTGTTCTTATTTTTCTAGGATATTAGACTCCAGAAACCTCTGTTCTATGATAAACCTGCCATAGGTTATTGACTGCCTCTGACTCTGGACTGAAGCAGCATCTGGGATAGGAACCTTGTGAGCCAGTGCATAGAAAGACATACCATACAAAAATAAGTAAATATAGAGAAAACAATAAGCTCAGGGTCAAAAACCTAGATTCACAAAATTAGCAGAGGATGTGAGAAGTGTATTATAGTGGAGGAAATGAGCTCTATTCTCAACTATTAGGAAATTCAAAGTTAAAAATTTTAAATAAGTTCCTTTATGTCTCAGAATCTTGAATAGGCTAATAGGCAACAAATCCCACCAAGGTAAAAACCTATGTGATATTTTCAATACAACAGAATTCTCTTTCCAGAGACCATTGCTATGATATTTTAAAAAACACTGCCCTTAAGGTTTACAGCTGGTATGTCATCTTCATTGTTTTATATTATCTGATCTTCAAGAGCAGCCCACTGAAGTTGGGAAGAGCATGACTATTGTCCCCACTCATTAATCATATTAAAAATATTTAACAATGAATATAGCTTGGGACCAACCATAGCCCTGTAATGAAGTGGGTCCTTAATGCCTCCTGCTGAGCCCCACACTGATGTTTTTATTACTAAAAGAGGAGATAGGTGGGGATCTTAAAGGAGGGGCCAGTTAGAGTAGCTATTCACCAAACAGTACAGAAGGATTTCAATATTTTAATATTCAGTATGGCTATACCAGTGTGTACCAGATAACTATAAGCCCTACCTACTTTTGCCAAACATGAAAGAAAGAAAGAAAGAAAGAAAGAAAAAAAGAAAGAAAGAAAGAAAGAGAGAGGGGAGGGGAGGGGAGGAGAGGAAGTGGCTTTTCCAGGACTATAAACCAATAAATGGATTCAAACTTAGTCTTCAAGAGTCCAAATCTTCTACTGTTTTTCTCTTTGTTACCCATTCTCTTTACTTATATGTTCTTTTTCACATCCTGTGGATCATCCTAGTCAATGACTCAGATCAGGGAAAAGAATATCATATTTGGAGACAGAAGACATGTTCAAGTCCTACCTCTGCTATTTATTAATTGTGAGACCTTGGGCAATTCACCTGATCCTACAAGACTGAGTTTCTTCACTGAGGAAATCACAGTAATTATGTCTGCATAGCTAGTGGAAGAAAAGCTCTGTAAAATATTAAGTGTTGTTCAGATGTCAGCCATTCACATTTTGCACAAATTGGCAGTTTTCATCTTAAAAACCTGGATGTTGGAATTGATATTCTTTTTCCAGATAGAAAACTCAGACTTCTGAGAGATTAAATTACTTGCCCAAGGTCACACAACTAGTGATGATAGAGCCAGGAATGACTTCAAAGCTCTTGACTTCTAATTCATGGCTCTTTGCTGGGGAGCCTCCAAATTCACATCACAGGCTGCCTACAAAGATGGAAATGTGAATGATCCTAACTTACAGTCACAGCACTGTTGGCAGGCCTTTGTCATCAGCTCCTTCCAAGTCTGCAGGAAGAAGGCCTGCTTCTGGCCCAGCATACATCTTCTGTAGTTCAGGGTATGCCTAGCCAACTGCTAAGTCACTCCAGCAGCTGTGGAACTAGAATAGCAAAACATGATGTTAATAACATTTCCGCTACAGATACACAAGCAGAAGAGAGCATGGTTGGGGACAGTGCCTACCCCAGAGGGTCTGCCTTTCAAGCCCTCATCTGCCAAAGGCCAAAGGGGTCGTGATTCACCTTATGACAACTGAGAAGGAAGAGTTATTCTCAGCCCAGGAAGATTCAGCCTAGGTTGCTTCAAGAAGACAACCCTCACTGAAAAGCAACAGAAAGTCAAATGATATAGATATTTCGCAATTCCAGAATTCTAGGTAAACTGAGTAAAGCAATGTGGTTTTGTGAAATCTGGCTTCGGAGTCAGATAATTTTTGGATTCAGAAACCAAGCCTTCCACTTACTAGAGCTGGTAATCATTTGCACTGCCTCCCAAATTTCTCACTCTGTCTTCCAGGCATATGATAGGACTACATACACTTCCTAGCTTGCCTATGGTTAGGTGGAGTCATATGACGAATCCCGGCAAATGTTTTGTGAGAAGAAGGGATGTATGTCACTTCTAGGCCAAGCTTTTATGGCTGGTATGACACTCTGTAGAGATGCCTTTTCCTGTGGTATAGCAAGAGTTGTGATGGTTGCGGCTCTGCTGCATCAATGACCCCACTACATTGAGCAGGGCCCTCCTGCTGACTCACTGTGAACATGTGACAGAAACAAAAAATAAACCTTTGTTTATTTTAAGTCACTGAGATGTGTAGGTTGTTTACCACTACAGCATAACCTAGCCTATCCAAATTGATGCATGAGCTATGATTTTTAGTATATTACTTAGTTTCTCTGAGCATGAGTTTCTGATGTTTAAAATAAGGATGCACATCTTTTCAGGATTATGAGGATTACCGATCGTTTATGTAAAGCACTTCACAGCTTTTAGCACAGATTTGGTCCCCAAGCAATGTTATCTATTACCATTATAAAACCGTGAGGGAGAAAAGCAGGTGGAAGCAGGATATCCTTAAGCAAACACACAGTTCATAGACTCCACTCAGCGAGACACCTGGACACAGAGCTTTGGCGGCCAGGTCAGCCAGCTAGAAGGAGGCCCCTGAATGCCTCCAGTCACTTGTTCATTCCTTCATTCTAGAAACATACAATGAATACCTACTATGTGACAGACACTATTTAGGCACTGGAAATATAAGAGAAACAAAGTCCCAGCTCTCATAGTCTTTACCTATAGCACCTAATGCATTTAAATAAATGGCTGTTTTTCAGATTTCCTAATTATACCTTCAGAGAAAACAAAGAGCCTGGAATTTGATCCTTTACATTTTAGCGATTTTTTTAATTCCTTGGAAATATTTTTGCATATATTTACTGCACTTTTACAAATAGGCAAGGAAGTTATTATCGTATATTTTCCCCGGTGCAGAAATTAAGGAGGGGAAAAATAATTATCTTGTTTTTATTAGCATCAGTGGCAGTGCCAGATCTAGAATCTGTACTCTCAGGTTCCTTGTTCAGGGTCTTTTTTTTTTTTTTTTTTTTTTAATCTCAGGCTGACAAAAAAACTTGAATCACCATCCTGCCCAGGGGTACTCCTGGATAACACCTATATGAAAGTACTGTAGGTGAAATATAAGAATGGAATTGTTCTGTGATTATAGTAATAATAAACCAACACAAATAGGATACTAAACATAAGTGTCCTATACCAAATTCTGCCTAGTAATGGATCAGATCTCAGAAAGTTCTACTTCACAACTCCATGTGTGGAAAGAGACCTAAATATACATCTAATGTAGGCGATTTTACCACTGTGGTGCGGTATGTAATAAGAAAAGGCCAAACGGTATCTGACCTCCTGGTGTCTATTGTTGGAGTAAACGTCCTAGAAAGCTAGGCCACACCTAGTTCCTCACCAATAGCTCAGTATTTTACTCTAAGCCCACGCCTTGAAAATCCAGCATGTCGGGGCGCCTGGGTGGTTCAGTCGGTTGGGCGGCCGACTTCGGCTCAGGTCATGATCTCGCGGTCCGTGAGTTCGAGCCCTGCTAGGGCTCTGTGCTGACAGCTCAGAGCCTGGAGCCTGTTTCAGATTCTGTGTCTCCCTCTCTCTCTGACCCTCCCCCATTCATGTTCTGTCTCTCTGTGTCTCAAAAATGAAAAAAGTTAAAAAAAAAAAAAATCCAGCATGTCAAAGATCAATTCAAATGTCATCTCTTTTATGAAACCTTCCTTTATCGCCTTATCGAAAATGATGTTCTACCATCCTTTGTTTGTATATTAATCTGGCTCTTACTGTACCCTCATGTAATATTCAGATGGCAGTGAAACAGCCAGACTGAGCAGCTGTTTCACATGGGAAAATGACGGAAAATAAAATAAGAAATATAGATTGAGGCAAATTATGGAGGCCTCTGATACCAGACTAAAAAGTTAGACTTCCCTCTATAGGCAAAAGTAGCTTCTGGGAAACTTGGGAGTATTTACAAAATATAAATAAAATCATATGATCACTCATTTACTAAAAGAAAGGGAGAACGTGGAATAGAAATCAGGGTTTAGATAATGTGAAATTAGAGATAATCTAAACAGGTACTTTTGTTTTGGGGATATTTTTATGTTTGTATTTGACTAGTTAGATTTGTTTCAAATCTGATAAACAAGCTGCAACTGAACACCTGAAATCAAGACTTAGGAAACTGTCTCTGCAGTGCCATAATCTGTGAAACCTTGCAGGAACTCTCCCAGGTCACTACTTTCGTGGAAAATAGCCCCTACTTTCCCAGCAGATCAGAGAACTCTGAGATATGAATACTCTTTCCCAAAGTTAAGAAGTTGAATTAACCAAATATCGATTGGCTTTCGAGAGCGAGTTCGTATTTACACGGATGTCATCATAATCACCAAGGGTCCCTGGGCTTCTTCGGTTGGCAAACCCATTCATGGCAACCAACTAACACCTTCCACCTTTTCCTAAGTAGTGTGTGAAATTCTGAGGTGTTCTCACTTCTATGTGTAAGACACACAGACTGCTCTGCGTTAGTTGAGCCATGAGTGTTCGGAAGGGCCTTTCAGCATCTCCCAAGTGAAAAAAAAAAAAAAAAAAGACGCCTTTCCACTAGCACTGACTCCAACTCACCCACGGGGCATGGCTGGAACCCCTTCATGTCCCATCTCACTGGAAGCCTGTCCTGACAGCAGCTGTTGCTCCAAACCAATTCGCTGTCACTAACCTGGACCAAATCTCTGCGGAGCCGCCCCTTTCAGTCGAACGGCCGCCATTTTGTTTACCCCGCGCTTTTTCCAAGAGCCACTCGTGTCCCGCCCATCCCAGCCGACGCCTCTCTGTCTTCCAGTCCTCCAGCGCCCCTCTATGGTACGTCCACTGTACTACATATAGTAGTACAATTTCCCCTGCTTCACTGCTCCCCATTTCTCCCCACTTCTCCCCACCTACTCCTGGCTACCCACTGTAAGGAGAGCACCAGCCTTAACCAAACTGCATTTTGCACGCTACCTGTAATAGTAGTCTTCAAATTTTTTGGATTATTTACTTCCAAAGTTTGAAAGTTAAGTACCCATTCACACATTTTTAACTTCTGTCCTTTAAAATTTCTCATCATAGGGGCGCCTGGGTGGCGCAGTCAGTTAAGCGTCCGACTTCAGCCAGGTCACGATCTCGCGGTCCGTGAGTTCGAGCCCCGCGTCAGGCTCTGGGCTGATGGCTCGGAGCCTGGAGCCTGTTTCCGATTCTGTGTCTCCCTCTCTCTGACCCTTCCCCGTTCATGCTCTGTCTCTCTCTGTCCCAAAATAAATTAAAAAAAAAAAAAAAGTTGAAAAAAAATAAAATTTCTCATCATAAATTTAAATCATTGCAAAGGGTGATATTTCCAGTGTATTGTAAATAGTAACATATAAAAACAAAACTCTCTTTATACATCTGTCCAATGAAATCTAAATACCACAATGATTTGATATCCATCCACTTGAAAGTAGGTAAATGAGCACTGCTTTTAACATATATTTCACACTGTTACTTTTTAGTCACTAAAGAGAATGCCCTCATAGAATTTGTTCAAAGAAATGTATCTCCGGGCGCCTGGGTGGCTCAGTCGGTTATGCGTTTGACTTCCCCTCAGGTCATGACCTAGCGGTCCAGGGGTTCGAGCCCCACTTCAGGCTCTGTGCTCACAGCTCAGAGCCTGGAGCCTGCTTCGGATTCTGTCTCTCTCTCTCTCTGTCTCTCTCTGCCCCTCCCCCACTCCTCTCTCTCTCTCTCTCTCTCTCTCTCTGTCTCTCAGAGTAAATAAACATTTAAAAAAGAAAGAAAAAAAAAAGAAATACATCGCCATGCTTTGTTGATCACCCTATCATAGTTCTCTAGGACAAAAGTATACATGTTATTCAAATATGTATTTATATTTTTAATTTCCTATTTCCATAATACTCTTATGTTTATAATTTCTTCTAGATTGAATTACACATTAAGATTATTAGTAGCACAAAACTGTTCCAAACATCATAAATATATTACAAAATTTGATAATTATTGAATAAAAAAGTAAAATTTTACTAGACATATATCTTGTAATAATATATAAACACAATATATACTACATATCATATAACATATGTATTTGTTACAAAATATATATTCCATATTTTACAAAATATCTCATGGGAAATGTAGGGCTCCGTTGCAATAGGAAGGCCATCAGAGCAATGACAGTCTTTTACAAGATGCAGAGGCATTGGCAACTTCCTTGCTTTCCACAAAGACTCTTCAGTGCATATGGGAGAAATCCTTCAGCCAAGGATTTGAAAACCTCACAAATTGAGCCTACATTTCTCTTTCTAGATTTTTTTCATTGCACCTTCCTTTACCAAATGCTCTCTTTTTCTGCCAACACATATTTTTCCCATTTCTGTTTTTTGCTTTATTTGAGAACCTC
Organism: Lynx rufus; assembly: GCF_022079265.1. NCBI lineage: Eukaryota > Metazoa > Chordata > Mammalia > Carnivora > Felidae > Lynx > Lynx rufus. The sequence goes on along the minus strand of NW_025814823.1, from coordinate 212,809,800 downwards.
TCCCCAGGCAACACAGTATTCCGACTCAGTAAGATTCAGAAATGGTGGGAGGTATGCGTCTCTTCTGTCAAGTGGTAGAAAGGTGATTATGAAAGGAAAATGGGGAAAGAGACCTAGAATGACGTCTAATTCAGGCTGATCAATTATAGGAAAAAGTAAATGTAGAGCTTGAGGATCTAGAAACATATTCCCTAAATCTCTCTCAACCCACTCTACCCCTCTAGGAGTTTCTGTGCACACTAGGGGTACAAGTGATCCAGTTTGTTGATAGCTGGTCTAAATAGAGGGTAGATATTTGGATTTCAAATGGCTCAACTGACAGGCATTTCCTGAATAACAAAGTACAAATAAACAGGCAGAAAAGAGAAATAAGCACTTTTTGAGACCAGGCTTTGAGTCAGGCACTGGGCTAGGTACTTTCACATATGCTGATTTCAGCCCTTACATTAACTCCAATATGAACTTCTTCCATAACACTGATGTACCAATACTATCACATGCTTTTAATTTTTTAATTCAAATCAAATTTTGCTTAACCCACCTGAGATAACTAAAAATCAGCCGCCACTTAATTTCCTCTTTCCTGTCCACAGCTATGTCTGATTTCCAAACAAAGCTCTGGGTGGTGATGGCCTTGGCAGAGGGGAATGCCTAATATACAAAGAAACGTAATTCCTTTAGGAACCAGGGAGCACAAAACTCCTGAATACAGGACATGTGGAATGTGCCAGAGAACAGGAACATTACCTTTTGAACTTCCCATCTTTCTATAACATTAAAACCAAACAAGATGACACTGAACACCTGAGTAAAACTTCTAGTGGCATAGTTACTATTATCCACATTTTAGAAGTGAGGTGAGGAAACTGAAATTCAAGGAGTTGAAGCAATTTCCCTAAGGCAGACGGCCAAGAAGGGCTATTGATTCGGAATGGCTTTGCTCCAGTTTTAACTATTTCACTAGTGAGATATGGAAATGTTCACTTCTTCCCCCCGATTCCTCTGCGGCTGTCACACATGAGTTTGGAAGGTAAGGCAGGTCTTCTCAAGTGGGTATGTGTGAGTATTCCTACAAGTGGAACACTGGAGCGTTGGTGGGATTTACTGCTCAAAGATAAGATATAAATGAAATGCGTGTGTGCCAAGGGCCCTCTGCTTTTCTTGCTTCCTCCATTGCCATCTGTGCTTTGGGAGAAAAGTCGCTTGATCCTACTGGGGTCATTCGATTGGAAAACTTAAAGTCAAGTGACATATTTTATTGGGCATTTCTCATGGGCAGTCCCTTCTGCCAGCCTACGGGGAATTGCTGGGAGAGTCTGGTGTGCCATGCTTCCGCCCAACAGAGGATGTGGAAGAGAGGCAGTCCAAAGTGGACATATAGATGACGCAGCCAAGAAGAAATTGAGGTATCCATTTCTTTAAACCCCAAATCTAGTCATTTCTGATTCTGTCAGCATTCATACATTACAAACAACACAGTGAACTGGTGCTAGGCACCCAGACCCTTCATAGTCTAGCTCTGGGGTGTTCTTTGATCAGTCTCTCCCTCTTTGAACCCCTAAGGAAAGATCACTTGCCTTTCTACCCTCCACCTGAGCTTAGGGTGGATTCCCTAAACAGGTTCAGTGTTGAGCCAATACCTGACTATCTTCTAATCAGCCCCCTCGCCATGGTCAAACGGAAATCTACAGCCACAGAATTCAATCATTTTTAAGATTTAAGACTTTCAATACATAACCCCTGAGAGATCTCATCAGTGACTTCCTATTATCTCGATTCAAATGTATTTTTAAACTATTTCTATCTGCTTGATGCAATAGGGTATATAAAAATAAAATGCTCGCAGTAAAGTTGGGGATCTAAAATGTATAAGAGGAAACTACTTAGTTTCTTAGTAGCAGAGACAGAATTTTCACTCTGTTTATAATCCTGGAAACTGGCCTCCTGTGTGGTACTCTGAAAGTGCTAACAAGTATGAACTGAACTGAATCGAAGTAAATCTAAGTAAGTGAAAAATAAGAGTATAGTTAAGTAACAAGATGAATGGTACCAGGAAGTAAGAGACAGGCTGAGGACCAAGTCAGGTAAGGCTTCAGGGAAGAGGTGAACCTGGCTTTGAGGCACTGGCAGGTATTTTCACGAGGAGGGTATTTTATATAAAGCAAGAAGTAGAAATGAGAAAAAATGAGTGTTGGCAGAAAAAGAAAGCATTTGGTAAAGGAAATTCTAATTAAAAAAATCTAGAAATGGACGTTTAGGCTCTGTCCGGGAAGTTTTCAAATCCCTGGGTAAGAAGTTTGGTCTTTCTCCAATACGTACTGAAGGGAAAGCAGGGATATGTACTTGTAGAAAGCAGGGAGGTGGCCACTGCCTCTGCACCTTGTAAAAGACTGTCATTGCTGTGATGGCCTTCCTACTGCAACCTCAGCCCTCCATTTCCTATGAGGCATTTGGTAAAATATATAATAAGACAACTCTGTCACTAAGGCTAGGAGGCAGATAGGTATGTGTTTGTGTGTGTGTCTTTACCTGGGAGGGAAGCTTCAGAGTTACTGCAAAAATATCAGAAAATCCATAAGCACAAACTACACTTTCTGTAAAATACATAAAAAATAGCTCACATATACAAGTGCCAGTATTTTCAAAATGTATGTTGATACAGATATTGTTGGGATTAGTAATAATATAGATACTGTTGGGAGAGAGAATGGATTACTGCTACCCTCATCACCCTGACTTCAGGGGGCCTTACTGGTTTTGGCTCAAATGGCATAACATTGCCAAGATCAATTTTAAGCATTTAAATAAAATTTTGCTGAAGTCCTCACATTACAAAAAGGAAGTAGAGTAAATGAAGCAAGATAATCTGTCTTCTAGAATATCTTCAGCTGTGTCTTCCAAAATATCTTCTATGGGAAGACTGCTTACTATGAACCCTCTGCCTCAAGATAGAAGTAAGAATCTTTCCTTACCGCTCAGTAAGGCCCTTGAACCCATCTCAAAGTCCAGACTCACAAAGATGTAGACTTGAAAGAAGCTGATGTTCCCTCCCCAAAACTGGGAGAATCAACGTTCCATCAGAAGAATGTTCTCTTCCATAAATGAGGTACTCAGAAATCCATCCCCCTTTAGAAGGGATCCCATTACCTAGTCATGATAGAGTGGTCTTAACAAAACAACCGTGTCAGAACCCAATACGGTAGTTCATACACCTGTCCAAGATGTATGAACAGGCAGAGGACATTGGGGAGATGAGCTCACAGAATAAAGACAAAACAATGCTCACGGAGCCTTTATCCATTATGTCTTCTACCTGCAATGCTAGGTCCCCTCTCTCCTAACTATTTCCATTGTCCCAATTCCAACTAATTCTTCAAAGCCATCCCATTTGACCTCTTCTCTGAAGTTTTCTCTGATCACCATCCCATTTCAAATCCTGTAGGCATTTGTCTACAGAGTAATCACACAGAGAAGGGGGAAATATAACTTTGACTTTCAGAATCCCAGATATGCCATTCATCATTAGCGGAATCGTGCTCAAGTTGCTTCATACATCTGAGCCTCAGTTTCCTTATCTAAAAATAGAGATGGTAATAGCACCTACTTTGAATAATGATGAAGTAGTCTATAAAAACACTTAGTACTGCCTGGCATATGGTAGGTGTTCAAGAAATGTTATATGATATTATTATTATTATTATTAAAGTAATTATTTTGCAGTATGTGATAATACTACTATGATACCTGCCACGTAGTAGTGAAATATTATTTTATTATTATTTATTAGCAATCACTTTATATTCCATAGTTTTTACTTTTCCTATAAGGATTCTTAATTCACACTAAGAGATCCTTTTGAGATGAGTCATTTACCCATCTTATACCCCTAGTGAGATTCTAAGTTCTTGAGGACACATTGTTCCCAAACATCTTATCTGTGGAGGGTAGAGAAATTTGAGGTATTTACAGTTTTAGTGTTACTCACTCTCCGGTCAGAAACTGCTAACCTCTCTACTAATGACAGAAATTCTACCCTTGAATGCAAGTCCAGCAGTGTTGCTCTGCAAGCTAACTGCACTCAGGGTTGGGGTTGGGGGCGGGGAGACATGGTCTCTTTTACCCTTAGCAATCAGGAAGAATTAAATCAGATCTCCAGCATTCTCCAGGCAGGCCAGACAGACAGCCTGGTGAGGGTGTCCTTAAGTGATGACTGGGAAAACAAGATCTCCTTTCTGCAGCACTAGTAAACATGGCAAACACCAGACAGCCTGGATGCCTATGTCCTGGGCAGAATTTGATTTAGGATTTCTTTTTTCCCAGTGAGTCATAGTTGTCATGGTCCTAACACCTGTCACCAGAAAAAAGGCAAAATCAGTGTAATCACCAGAGCAGTTGCCTCAGGAATACATTCGTCTAGTAATTTGGTTGGAGGAAGTTCAAGAATGCAAGTACTGAGTTGATTTCAAATGTGAAGAGATCAGAGCTGGCCTCAGTGCTGAGCTTTCTGAATTTAAGAGAGAAAGGAAAGGAGAGAGACGTTATTACTAACAACAGCAGGAAATCAAGTTATTGAAGACTCATTTAGTAATAGGTAAAATCATCTCTGATACTAGTATTTCTAGTCTGCATGAAACAATGAAAAAAAAATTATTGGATTCCCCAACTGAGCAATTAGTGATGGGGTTGGCCAGATAAAAAGATGAAAATTGATGGCCAAAAGAATAATTGTCTGGGATTACACCCACCTTTTAAAATAAAGCCAGATGAAGGGAGCCTGGGTGGCTCAGTCTGTTGAGCATCTGACTCTTGATTTCAGCTCAGGTCATGATACCAGGGTCGTGGGATCGAGTTCTGCATCAGGCTCTATGCTGAGCATGGAGCCTGCTTAAAATTTTCTCTCTCTTTCCCTCTGCCCCTCTCCCCCCTCGTGTGCTCTCTCTCTAAAATAAGACAATAATAATAATAAATAAAATAAAATAAAATAAAGCCAGATGAAAAGATGAAGAAGTAGGGAAAGGGTCTTTAGGTGGTCGGGTGGAGCTTACAGTTGACAGCATACTGCTGGTAATATTATTTTCTTATTGTCCATGTTATTAAATTCCTTAAAGTTCCTAAAGGCCATCTAGATGAAATTAAAACCACAAACCAATGGAGTCATCTTGTTCCTAAACCACCAACTTTGAAGTTCCTGTTGCTGATGTTCCAATTTTTAAAAATTATTTTAGCAAATCAAACTATAATAGAATGATTCCAGTTTTGATGTTGAATCTTTAACAATTTCTAAGCCTTACCTCTCTTGTTTACCCTTTTACCCCACAGCTGAACAAGCCATAAGGCCCACATATTTTTTTCCCTTGGCACCAGCAGAATATTCAAAGCACGCAAATAATGGCCAGAGGTAATACTTATCCTGGCCCCATCCCTTGATCCCAAGGTCACTTGTCTCTCCTGTCACTCAAGCCATTCCAGATGGCTTAAGTATCTGCCCTATTCTCCCTCAAGGAGAAAAAGAAATAAAAGGCATACAGATTGGAAAGAAAACATAAAACTGTCTTTATTTGAATAAAGCATGACTAAAGAAAATCCTAAGGAATCTACCTAAAAGAAACTAGAACTAATATGTGAATTTAGCAAGTTTGCAGTTTATGAGGTCAATATTTTTTTTAAGTTTTATTTTTATTTATTTTTAGAGAGAGGGAGCACACGTGTGTAAGCGGGGGAGGGACAGAGAGAGGGAGAGAGAGAATCCCACAAACCATGGGCTCCATCTCACAAATCGTGCTATCATGACCCAAGCCTAAATCAAGAGTTGGATGCTCAAAGGACTGAGCCAGTCAGGCACTCCTATGAGATCAATATTTTAAAAATCAATTGTGTTCTATCAACCAGCAACAATTGTAAGTGGAATTTTTTTAAGTTTATTTATTTATTTTGAGAGAGACAGAGACAGTGCAAGCAGGGAAGGGACAGAGAGAGAAGGAGACAGAGAATCTCAAGCAGGCTCTGCACCCACCAGAATGAAGGAGCCCAACACGGGGCTCGAATCCACAAAACCATGAGATCATGACCTGAGCCGAAACCAAGAGTCAGATGCATCACCAACTGAGTCACCCAGACGGCCCGTAAATGGAAATTCTTAAAATTATCATTTATAATAACATCAAACCATAAAATTCTTAGATATAAACAACAAAATATATGCATCATCTATACACAGAAAACTATAAAACATTGCTGAAAAAATTTAAAAGACATAAATAAATTGAGAGAGAGATATACTATGGCCATGGATCAGAATACTCAATATTGTTAAGATGGCAATTCTAAGTTAATTTATAGATTCAATAAAATTCCCATAAAAAAATCCAAGAAGATACCTTTTAGAAACTGACAAACTGATCCACAAATTTATATAGAAATACAAAAGAAGTAAAGTAGCCAAAATAATTTTGGAAAAAAAGGATAAAGTTAATCTGAGGACTTACTATAATGCTACAGTAAACAAGAGAGAATGGTATTGGCATAAAGTTAAACATACTGATCAAAGTAACAGAATTAAAATTTCACAAAGAGACCTTCATACATATAGTCAATTGATTTTCAACAAATGTTCCAAGGCAATTCAGTGAAGGAAAGGAAATCTTTTTAACAAAAGATGCTGAAATAACTGAATATCCATATGCAAAAAAGGAAACTCTTTACATTCTCCAATATACAAAAATTAACTTGAAATGGATTATGGACCCAAACATAGTTTTAATAAAAGCTACTATAAAATTTCCGGAAGAAATCATAAGAGAATATCTTAGTGACCTTTTGTTAAGCAAAGTTTTTAAAATTGATTACAAAAAGCATAAAATATTTAAAAATAGAAAAAATTGGATTTCATTAAAATTGAAAACATTTGTCCTTCCAAAGAAAGGCCCTTCTGTTAAGAAAATGAAAAGGGAAGCCACAAACAATTATTGGAGCAGATATTTGCAGAACCTGTATCTAATGAAGACTCTTACCCAAATTATATTTTTAAACTGGTTACAATTCATTAAGAAGAAAATGACAAAAATAAAGGAACAAAGATTTTTCAGATATTTTACCAAAGTACATACATGAATGGCAAAAACTGCTCAACCTCATTAGTCATCAGGGAAATGCAATTAAAACCATAATTGAATATACCACTCATACTCTAGGACCCTAGAACTTCTAAAATCAAAAAGACTGACAATACCCAAGGATTGGCAAGAATGTAGGACAACTGAAATGTTCATAAATTCGGATTTCTTGCAAAGTTAAGCATACATGTGACCCAGCAACTAAGATTCTAAATATTTATATGTCTTCATGAAGATATATGCTTTCATGAAGATGTGTGCTCATATATTCAGAGCAGCTTTACTCATTATAGCTGAAAATTGGGAGATTGAAAAAACAAATATTCACCAAATGGTAAATGGAATAAATATTTTGGGATGCACTCATAGAATATTGCTCAACAAAAAAAAAAAAAAAGAAAAGGACTACCAATAAACACACAGCATGTATGAATCTCTAAAGCATTATGCTAAGTAACAGAAGTCAGACCAAAATAAATAAATAAAATAAGCCAGTAGTTAATGAAGGAATGGGGAGAAGGGATGAACTGCAAATGGCAAAAGGAAACTTTTTGAAGTGATACAAAAGTTCTAGATCATGGTTATAATGGTTGTTACACAACGGCAGATATCTGTCAGATTTCATCTAATTGTGCATTTCATCCAATGAATTCTATTCTAAAAATCTGTTCTAAGGAGAAATCTTTGATATGTAGAAAAATTAGCAAAATGATATTTATTTCACTTTTTTTTTTTTTATAATTTTTTTTCAACGTTTATTTATTTTTGGGACAGAGAGATACAGAGCATGAACGGGGGAGGGGCAGAGAGAGAGGGAGACACAGAATCGGAAACAGGCTCCAGGCTCCGAGCCATCAGCCCAGAGCCTGACGCGGGGCTCGAACTCACGGAGCGCGAGATCGTGACCTGGCTGAAGTCGGACGCTTAACCGACTGCGCCACCCAGGCGCCCCTATTTCACTTTTTAAAATAAGGGAATAATGTCCAATTATGAATAGTTTCCAATTGCAAGAAATTGATTAAATAAATCATGTATATCTATAACATGGATTGTTATGAAGTTACTTAAAAATTATGGTGTTGGAGATATTTAATGACACAAAGATATAGGGTTATTTTTAGGTAGATAGGGTAGTATACCTATAGTCAACTTTATTATCCATTTATGTGATTGTTTCATGTATGTATGAGCATGTGAATATGTATATATACATATATTTAGATCTCTCTATATATATGTTAGAAGGTTATGCACTACCACACTAACTAGTTGTTTCATCATTTTACTTATATTTATTTTCTAAGTGTCTGTTAATACACATGCATTTCTCTTGAAGTAAGAGAAAAAAACAAAAGTTACTATTTTAAATATATATATCCTGCTTTTAAGTCTAGATAGACCTGCTTTATGGTCTAGATAGAAAAAGAGACACGTAAATAGCATAAGACACGATAGAATGAAATAAGCACCCATGGAAGGTGAGGGAGAATTGATTGGGTCAAGTATAGTCTCATACCAACACTGGAACCACTGCACACTCTCCAGTATATAGACCATGACCATGTTCTATCTGAAACAATGAGCCCAATTTCTTTACTCACAATCATTTTCTCTCAGGGGATCCATGATCCCTAACTGCCACTTTATCTCCTATCCCCATGCATCAGACAGATGTATTGATATTTGAACTTCAGTTGTGGATTACATTCAATTTTCCTTCCACAACAACTCAAAGATGCACCTGGACACCTGCTGTAGTATCCTTGAACTGCAGGTCAAGGACAATTTCCAAAGATCCTCTGGAAATTCCATAATAGAACACAACCTGCTAAGGGGAAAGAGCTCCTCTAAAAGGCATGGTATCCCCAGTGCCTGGCACACAGAAGAGGCTTAGTAATATTTGCTAATTGTTTATTGAATATATTGAGAATAAAAGCATGAGCTCAAGATTGTTTTGGCTGGTTATTACCCTGACTTATCTAGGAGGACTTCCTGAAAGAGCTGGAATTCTCTTGTTTAAAGCACTGTCTACGCACTGTCTCCACCCTTGTTGTGCTCTTATATTTGGACTAATTCCAAGACAGAAAGGTTTTCTTCTAGTCATTAGGATGCTTTCCATCTCACCAGGTGGGCTATTAATAGACTAAACCGATTTCCAATGTTTTCTACCAAACTTCCCTAGTACTCTTGAGAAGGGCCGAGCAAGTCAAGCAATGAACAGTTTGGTCCAAATTCCCCCAAAACGTTCTCAATATTGCATTCACTAAAACCCCGAACATATTCCTACCTGGCAGTTTTGTACAGTATTTTTCAAACTCTGTGGGTTTTCAACAAAACTGAATACTGTTGCAAATCTGTTTGTGTTCCATTCCATTCAAACCCAACTTTTCCAGAACCATCTAGTGTTTCTAGTTAGAAGCCTGCAAAATCTTGTGTCTAAGGAAAGGATAGCAGGGAATCCCAATTTACACTTGAACAAACTAAGAATTTAAAACCCAAGTGTGAGTAGTGACTGTAGTATAATAAAATCCAAATTATAGATTTTAATTTACGGTGCAGGAAAACAAATGCAGACCTAGGAGTGAGATATTGAATCCAAAATCTGCCTTTATGGCCTGATTAAGACAGCTCACAAGCTTTCTGAGAAACCTCAGTATCCTCCTTTATTGTCTAGGGGAGCTGGTTTCTTTTATTTGGGCCACAAGGTCCTTCCAACTCTGGCATTCTATGATTTTATAATGTTCCCATACAGATGTCTAGAGGAGGCAGTCATTTGGCAAGATGCTTCCCTAGTCCCTGCCTTGTCTCATTGCTTGTCAGTGTGTGCAACAACAATAAATAACCCATTTGTTGCAAGAAAAGTACATGTTGGATCAAGCTGACATGTCTACTCTGCCTTCTGGAGAGGACAGGGGATGCTTTGATGTTATCAGAATGAGATCCACATTTTGACCTAGAGACCCCTCAATTCCAAGTGGCCTTTATTGACAAACATATGAAACAATTACTTACAATTAAAGAAGCACTGTGTACCTCTTTCAAAAGTGCGACAGTATTTTATTTTTAAAAGAAAAACAAAGTAGGGGCGCCTGGGTGGCTCAGTCAGTTGAGCAACTGACTTCAGCTCAAGTCATGATCTCACGGTTTGTGAGTTCAAGCCCCACATCAGACTCTGTGCTGACAGCTCAGAGCCTGGAGCCTACTACTGATTCTGTGTCTCTCTCTCTCTCTGCCCCTCCCCCAGTCATGCTCTGTCTCTCTCTGTCTCAGAAATAAACACTAAAAAAAAAAAGAAAGAAAAACAAAGTATAATCCCTAAGATTAAATCCCTGATCTGGAAATGGAAAAATGGGGTGGAGTGGGGGGCTAGAACCTTCTCTTTATATACTGTTCCTGTTCAGTGGCAGGTAAGGAACAGGGGAAGTGATGTAGCAGTCTGCATGTTAATAGAAAACTAAACCAGATTTCTGGTTTACAGTGAAGACATGAAACAGATATGTATAATCCTACATAGCACCCAAAAGTCTTGAGGCCTTTCTCTGCTCAACTCTGGTCTCTAGATCAACCCTTCCCTTGGGCTGAGACTATAGTGGCCCACGGGATCGGTAATGTACAAAATGCAGCACAATTCCTGTCACATGAGAATTGTTACTTCCTTTCCCCTTCCCCAAATGTGCTGTAAGATAGCCAAAGGCCTGCCTTCTTCCACATTCACTCAGTTCTTTCAAAGTAGAATGACATTTTCTGGAATGTGTCTTAAGGAATTCTAATCCTGACAAATAAATAAAGTGACACGTGTACTAATAAGTTTGAGATGTCCTGCATAATCTTCTCTTGAGGTTCACTTACAATATTAAAGGCTCTAAGGAGTTCCACACACAAATAAACGGTGCTATTTATCTATTTACTTATTTAAATTCAAGTTAATTAACATACAGTGTACTATTGGTTTCAAAAGTAGAACCCAGTGATTCATCACTTGCATACAACACCCAGTGCTCATCCCAACAAGTGCCCCCTATAATGAATGCCTATTACCCTTTTAGCCTACCCCCCCACCCACTTCTCAGCAATTCTCAGTTTATTCTCTGTATTCAAGAGTCTCTTATGGTTTGCCTCTCTCTCTGTTTTTATCTTATTTTTCCTTCCCTTCCCCTATGTTCATCAGTTGTGTTTCTTAAATTCCACGTATGAGTGAAATCATATATTTGTCTTTCCCTGACTTATTTCACTTCACATAATACACTCAAGTTCCATCCACTTTTTTGCAAATGGCAAGATTTCATTCTTTTTGATCGCTGAGTAATATTCCATTATATAGATATACCACATCTTCTCTATCCATTCATCAGCCAATGGACATTTGGGCTCTTTCCATAATTTGGCTATTGTTTATAGCACTGCTAAACATCAGGGTGCACGTGCCCTTTCAAATGAGCATTTTTGTATCCTTTGGATAAACAGCTAGTAGTGCAATTGCTGGGTCATAGGGTAGTTCTATTTTTAATTTTTTAAGGAACCTCCATACTGTTTTCCAGAGTAGCTACACCAGTTTGTATTCCCACAAATGGTGCTTTTGTTATTGGCCAGGAACTGCAAAGACTACTGAGCACTTTCTCTGTACAGATTGTCCATATTTCCTGATTCCAAACTTCCTGACTTATCCTGCCCCCCCGAAAAAAAACTCCCACTAGTGGGAAACAATATCCCCTCCTATGAACTAGATCTTTATTTGCATCTGTCTTATAAACTTTTTGTTTTTTATATTATAGATATATAGAGATATGTCTTACCTGTCCTGATTGACCGTACACTGGCTAGAGAAAAGATTCCTCATTCTTGCATCTTTATCTACCATAGAAGACCTTGTACATGTGGTCACTTTATACATAATTGGTTGAATGGATCAATCAGTCTGGGAACTAGCATCTTTGAAATGTTTGCACCTTCAATTGGCAAATAATGCAACCTACATAAATTTGCAAATAGTTTTAAAAAATGCTACACCCAAAGATAAAGTTGGAAGGATGAAAATATTAACATTTGAGGTATAGCACCAAATGTCTCTCTTTCTGTCTTCACTAATTCAGTTACAGAAAAACTGGATATCATTACTCTTTGACCTTGAGATCTTGCAATGTGCTTCGTAGTCATGCAATTTAGGTGCCATAAACTGACTCCAGGGAGAAATGTTGATTTCAGTGAGTTCACTATAAAAAGAAGATATTATTTGTGAATAGCATTATGTAGGCTCAATATTTGGAGAATTATTGTGTTAAAGGTTTGATGCCACATCTTATTTGTTAGAATGGTGATTGTTCTAGTTAATTTTATACTTTAATAATTTAAAAATTACCAAATGAGAGGTCCACATAAATGGTCAACTTTGAAACAATTGTAGTTTCACAAATGTACCCAATATTAAAATCAGACTGACAGAATTAGGTAAGTCTTGGGAGGGATGTGAGTGTTGATCTCTAGGGAACAAATATGCAAATATGAATAAGATATAATCTCTGTCCCTAATAGGTATGCCATATAGCAGAGTTTCTCAACCTTGGCACTAATGACATATGGGACCAAAGAATTCTTTGTTGTAAGAGGCTGTCCTGTACATTGTAGAATGTGTGTTGGCATCTCTTGCCTCTTCCCACTAAATGCCAGCAGCCCTTCTTCAACTTTGAGAATAAAAAATATCTAGTCATTGCTATGTATCTCTAGACAGATAAAGCTGCCCCAGTGGATAACTTTTGCCATGCAGGAAGACATACTTAAAATTGTATAGGGTTTCAGAGTCATCTTCTGACCACCAATTCTCATTTTACAATCCTATCAGATACAGGAAGTAAAGGAAACCTTGGGGCTAATTGTAGACCACATCCAAAACACAACAATAAATGTTTGATATTAGTTCCCCTATTTATATTAGAATAAAAATTAAAATAGTTGCACTTTCCGGGGGTTTGAAATCTACTTATAATTCATTTACTGAGTTCACCTTTGCATACAGTAGCCAGCTAAGCATATTAAAGATAGAAGGGTCTGATATGGTTCTATGTGCAATTAAAATCTATTTGAACAACAGAAGTAATAGAATTGAACTAAAGGCATCTTAGAGATGATCTACCTACCCCTCTGGTTTTTTTAATGAGAAAACTAAGATCCAGAAAAGTCAGAAAGGTGATATGACTTAAGGACATCTACCTAGTAAATGAACTTGGGCTAAAGCATAAATGTCTTGACTCCAAGTCAATAACTTGGACCAATACCAAATATTAGCTAACTGATAAATAGTGTAAGACAGATTACAAAATCTGGAGGTGATCAGAGTGAAGGAAGCTGGAATAGTCAGAGTAGGCAACTAAGAAAAGGAACTCAAGGCAGGCCTTAAAGATCACAGGTGGCTTCAAGAAAGGGACTGAAAGGGCTGTGGTAACTTTCCCATGGCCTTGGTGCCAAGTCAGGAATGACATGAGAGGAGACAGGCAGGAAAGCATCTGATATGAGCCAGGAACTGAGTTCATGTAGGGAAAGAATAAAAATAAGACTTGGGATAGTTTTCAAAATCACTCTGAGGAGTCCCAGATTACCTTCTTTTCTGGATATTGTCCCTACTTTTGTTTTTCAATCTGCAACTGCAAAATACCCTCCTGGCTCAGGGCCTTTCAGAGCAGCTTTGCTAAAGGTGAAAGGTATCCCCAAGCTCTCAGGCACCCTTGGAGCTGCCAGTCCCAAAAGCCATAATCTTTATGATTCAATTTATGAATTCAAAAAATCCCCACACACAAAAGTGTTAGGAATAAAAACAATCATTGTGTTACTAAAACTGAAAATTTCATCACTTCTTTCCATTTAGTATTTGATCTTGAATATTAAAATGGACTTGATTCCTTGTCTTGCACAAGCTACATTTTCCCTGCATATCAAGAAATGAGTCTAGCATCAGTGAATGAATTAATGGATCATAAGAAAAATGAATCTGATTATATAATTCAAAAAATTGAATTAAATAAATAAATAAACTCAATATATGAAAATTTCATCAAAACCTAAAAAAGATCCATTGACAAGACATTTTCAGGAAAGAGCTGAGGGAAGTCAGCTCACTAATATTGTGAGCTTCTTAGAATGATTGCCTGGAAAAAAGAGAGAAAGAGAGAAGCCGTATCTTATCCTATCAGTCTATTAAGAATGGAGGTGATCCGTCCAAGGTATGTATGTGCATACATATGTGTAGAGAGAGAATGAAATTGTGGGATGGAAGACAGGCATTGATTCTAGAAGGAAAAAAATGAAGAAGGTAGATGATCTATTTGAGGTTAAAAAAATGCAGAGAGGCAAGTACAAATCTAATACATTACTTAGTACCACTATCACAGAGTGATAGTCAAGGTGGAAATTAAGATAGTATTGTCCTCTCCCACTTCCTCAGGCATTTCTCAGGCAAAACACATCCCTAAGGCATTGAGGTGATTTGCCAACTGTTCAAGCCTTCTAAACAGATTTGCTGAGTACCAACTGTGTAATTTCTTTTCTCTCTTATGACCGAATTTCTCTGGAATCAAAATGTTGGGAGAGAAGAGAAGTAGGACACCAAACTGGATGAGACATGATGGCATCTGTGTCAGATATCATCCCCAACCCTATTTCTGAGTCCAGTGAAGAGGGGACAGCAGGTAGAACCCAAAGGAAATGTTTTCAAAGGGACTCCATGAGACGTGGGGACCTGCTCAGTGAGGCATTGATGTTTTAGGTGACAAAGTGCAGTGGAGAGCTAGGAAGCAGAGCCTTCTCCACACCTCTGTGTGAAGCATCCCTTCAGTACAGTGAAAAAATTAGGAAAAGCATGAGAAGACAACACTTAACAGACAGCACTTACTTAGAAAGAGTGCCAGCAGTCGGGACACTGTTAGAGCATATCCTTCAAGAAGTCCTTTCATGTATTGAACACCTCCATAAAAGTTTATTGAATAGATCTCTGTGTCAGCCATTCTTCTAGATTTTGAGGATTCCACAGTGAGCAGGAAGCAAGGGCAGAAGACAATGAGAGAAATAAAACAGCACATGAGAAACTATTGATGAGTTCATATGGGACACCCCCCAGAGACTCCCAAAAGTAATTGGCGTAAAGTGGAGCTAGAAGGCTGTAGTTGGAGGCTGGAACTATGCAGATGAGGACATAATCCAGTTAAATTTCCGTTAATATTCTTACTGCACCCAACTGATATATGCATACTGGTGTACATATGCATGTATAAGGACTGGAAGAAAATACACCAAAAGTGGTAACAGTGGTTATTATGGGAAATAGGATTATGAATATTTTTATATAATTTCATATGATATTATCTATTTCCAAATGTTATAGGGTGAATATATATTATTATTATAAACAGAAAAATATTTTTATTAGGGAGGAAGTGGTATTAATCTTAATGCATCTTTCACTTGTTTCAGCAAAGTAAGTTTTACCAGAAATGAAAAAAAAAGTGTGTAATTATCCCTCTCTATGAATAATAATAAAAATCAGCCCTATAACTTCCTAGAAGATCAATTCTACATCAATACGTAGATAATTGAACACTCCAGACAATTTAAGAATTCAAATATTACATCTTTGTCCTGGTATCTCTATAAAGAGATGAAGTGGTTTACATGTGTTCTATATCCTGTTATTATTAATATGTACTTTCTACTTCATTTGTAAGAAGTTCTCCTTGAAACATTAGTCTTCAAAAGTTTAATGTTATCTCTAATGAAACAATGCACCTTAACGTTATACACACTAATTGCTTCTCCTAGAGAACCATAATTCAACCTAGTATCTGATTCAGTTGGTATTCCTTTGTTGGACAAAAAAAAGCAATGAGAAATTTTATCCAGTTTTTCCCCCTTCAGATCTAATTACAATTAAAAAAATGGAAGATTAATTTTTCTAAAAACAATGCACTTTATGCCAACACAAGCAACAAGAAATGAGTAAGATACAGAGATATGTAGCAAGCCTGGAAAAGCCAGGCTTCAGTGAGACATAAAAATGAGGGTTCATCATCGGGACCTCAAAATGTGGAAATTCCTCGCAGTGAGAGACTCTGGAAAGAGAAGTGATGGCACTGCTATACAGTGTTGTCCCCAAATGGGTCCCTAATTAGTGCCTGATGATGATGTGAGTGGCAACTATGCACCTTGCATCTCTACTCCCAGAAAATAAACTATAAATACTGGTTCGGTTGAATCAGACCTTCAACAGAATTCATCAAGAAGACCTTCAAAGAATTTCCAAAGAGGCTTACTGTCCACAAAACATTCATAATTCTAATCAATCCAAACACCAGGGCAAGCTCATGAGGCTTCGGCAGCCAGAATGGCTCCATCATAAAGGATGCCCCAGGCATCCCAGCAAGGACACATACGTGCATGGGTATGTATGTGTACTTTGTCTTAGAAGTCCAGACCTTAGGGTCTGTTTGTGCCCTTCCAGCCCTGATTGGTTAAGAGGTAACCTTTGAAAAGAAGAAGTTCACCCTGCTTAGGTCAGGTTCATTGGGAATCTTTGATACATCACAGACCTTTCTTTAAGCCTATGTTCCCTTTCAGAGGCCCTCTGATAAGATCTCCTGGGAAATCTAAAAGGAGAGTTGTGAAGGGCATCACAGATCACAGCCAATCTATAGAAACATTTGACAGCTGATTCCTTCTATCACACTGAAAATGTGGGAACTCTCCAGTCAATACTCTACTGTTTTCTTATTCAGTCCCCGCCTGCCCTGGGAGCCAGGCAGAGCCAGTTGGAAAACATGAGATGTTGGGGGAGCTCTCCCCTGCCTGATGGAGATAAACCAAGTTGGATTCTCAATATACCTCTAAGCCTTGCCAAATGAGCTGTTCTGCCTGAGTAACAATCCAACAACCTTATTGTAAAAATGCATATACTTTTCCACATTACAAATGCCATACAGTTAAAAATGCAAGTCTTTCAATGGTTGTGAAATCACAGAAGAGGATGGGAATGACATTCATGTTGAGTTACAATTCATCTCTATGGTACTTGCCAAGGCTTTCTCATTGTTTCCATTTTTTTTTTCTCTTACAGGATAAAAGAAAATATGCTTTGAGTTTTTCCCACTTAAAAAGAGAAATGCAGAACTAAGTAGATAGTACATCTTAATAGTTCTTCTCTTGCTTTCAAGGGAGAAAAACAAGTGAAAAAATTATTAAATACATGCATAGAGAAGGAGAATCCTTCCCCTTGAAGCTAAAATGTGGGTGAAACAAGAATAGTTGCATATCAGAAAAAAAATTATTTTGACCCACATTACTGAGCAAAATTCCAAGAATCATCTGGAAAATATGTTCTGAGGCAAATTAATCTGATGCTATTTTGCGGCACTCATCAGTTGGAGTTATTAAGATTTGGATCATATTCCCTAGTCTACACTGCTGGGGCTCAGCAGTTCCCTTGTGGAAGATCTCTCAGGTAAGAAGGCAAGTCTCTCTAAAAGAAAAGAGTGAGGACGAGGCACGTGGACTTGATGCCAAAATTTAGCTCTGCTATTTACTAGCACTGTGTCCTTGGGGAAGTGAATTAACCTCTCTGAGCTTTGGCTTCTTCATCCAAAATCTGATGACAATAATAGTATCTACCTCATTAGGTGTACTACTATAAGTAAAGTAGTTAATACCTTTCTGGCACAGAAGTATACAAGCATGCATTAAACCAGGAGTCAGCAAACTATGGCCTGCAGGCCACCAATTTTTGTAAATAAAGTTGGATCAGAGCACAGCTATACCTATTCATTTACATAGTGCCAATGGCTGCTTTTGAGACAGAGACCATGTGGTTTGTAAAGCTGATAATAGTTGCTATCAGGCCCTTTCCAGAAAAAAAAAAAGTCAATCCCTGCAAAACTATAAAAAACAACTATTATTATGATAGCTTGCTTTTTTTTTATATAGAAAGAAACTGACTTTCAGAGAAATGTAGCAACTTAGTGAAACTTACCCAGCAAGGTAGTGATGGCTTCTCATCCCCTTTCCCATCCCATATTCCTTACCCTGCTTGTAGAATATTGAATGAAGTCATTTTTTCAGGAAGCATATTTAGTGTAGGGTCACATAATACATCTGCTATTTTATCAACGGATTGGCTTTCAATTTAAATTTAACTTACTGAAACCAACTATTATTATTCACAGCTTTGAAGGTGATTAAAAGTCATACATAGCCTAGTTCATCCCAAGAACCCTGGGCACGATATTCTGGACACAAATTTGGCTCAGATGTCTCCACTATGCTTATTATCTCTCTCTGTGCTCAGTCTGCTTTGAAGTCAGTAAGAGCAGAAAATATACCCAGCAGGGGAGTGTGCCCAACCAGAGCCCTAATCTCTGAAAGTAAGTTCAACAAAAGCCTTAGGGTCACCCAAGTTATCACTGAGCCAGTGGATTAAAAACTGAGAAGTACAGACAAATTGGCAGCTAAAAATTAAAGTTTTCCAGAAAGACAGTTCAACTGAAAAAGCATTTTACTTCCACAACATCCTGGCTCACTTACTGATAAGCTATAATGAGACATTTTTATAAAGTGAATTTGATGTGCATCTCTGTTCTGTTCACTTCTACCCCCAGAAGTCCCTTGCTATTAACGTAAAAAGTAGAATTTGAACTAAAACTTTAAAAAGGGAAAAATCCACAAGTAACTTGAAAGAAAAGGCAACTGAAACAGGATTTCTGTGGGTTCATCTCAAAGGTTGAAGAAAGCATGAGAACACACACAAATGGTTCCTCTCGGGCCCTTATGTTGTCTGCCCTTCCACGGTGTAAACTTTACAAAACTTTGTTAAAAACAAGCGTTTTTAAAAAAATTTTTTTCAATGTTTATTTTTGAGAGAGAGACAGAGTGTGAGTGGGGGAGGAACAGAGAGAGAGACAGACACAGAATCCAAAGCAGGCTCCAGGCTCTGAGCCATCAGCACAGAGCCTGATGCGGGGCTTGAACTCACGAGCCACAAGATAATGAACTGAGCCGAAGTCGGAGGCCTACCGTCTGAGCCACCCAGGCGCCCCCCAAAAAACAAGGATGTTTTTAAAAATAGAATTATTTTCTCACCCAGATGTTGACTTGGTTTATTTGTAGAGATAAAATGTCCTTCTCTGATCTAAAAATGAACTTCTAAAGTATACTCAAAGTCATACAGAAGGAGAGATGTACTGAATTCAAAAATTGTGTCTGGGGTGCCTGGGTGGCTCAGTCGGTTAAGCGTCCTACTTCCGCTCAGGTCATGATCTTGCTGTCCGTGAGTTCGAGCCCCGCATCGGGCTCTGTGCTGACAGCTCAGAGTCTGTTTTGGATTCTGTGTCTCCCTCTCTCTCTGACCCTCCCCCGTTCAAGCTCTGTCTCTCTCCATCTCAAAAATAAATAAACGTTAAAAAAAATGTTAAAAAAATTGTGCTTTATGGTTTGGAGTTGATGAAAAATAGCATCTAGATTTGAACAATTGGAGGGTTTTGGTGTTATTTACATTCTTTAACTTTTTACTCAATTTAAGATAACTTATTTTCTTCTTTCCTAAATGGTTCTGGGATTGAGAGCAATTGTCAGACTTCAGGCAGAATTTTATAGCCAAGGGACAAAAGCCTGATAAAGTTTATAATGGGAATGCTGATACCACCTTAACACAATAATATGACTGGCAGCACTATAATGTAATCAAAATATGCAAGAAATGCATTTTTTTCCAGTATTAGACAAGAGAATATGAAATTGCCACATTGAAATAGAGCACATTTTCTGGTTATTTATTGGATTCTGACATCATAACACCTTTGCACAATACAGGGTGACTTGAGGAAATATAAAAACTCAATCAGCACATGCATGAGAGATCTGGACATAAGTGATGGCCAACTTGTCTTGCTTCCTCATTGAAACCAGCTGGAATCTTCCTACAACAAGCAACTTTCATTTTTTAAGTATAAGTTCATCAAGAGGATTAAAAAGAGGAAGGAAAATATTGAAGCCTGACCACATAAAGTAGGGAAAACAGCAGAGCACCCCACTTGTCCAACCTAAGGCAGATACAAAATAAAACAAAATGGCCTAAATGCAGGTCCTGATGTGGTGTTCCTTCATGATGGAATTGAACAGGAAAAAAATGAGGATACAAGAGCGTGTCACCATTCTCCTATCCCAGGATAGGATAGAATGGTGATAGGAGAGTGTCACCATTCTCCTATCCCAGGCAGAATCTCTATGATCGCTTTCTATCTTTTGGAAAGTAGATCGGTCCTGCTGCTTCACCACTGACAGAGAAGTTAGCCCATGGTCTTCTTTTCTGTTTCTTCTGTCTTTTAAATTTTGTACTCCTCAATTTTCTTAGCTTTTCTTGGGAGCGTATATGCATTCACTTCTCCTTAGTGTCATCATCTTGATAGCTTACAATTACATAGCATTTTCCACTTTCTACACTCTTTCAAACATCCCACAGCCCCCTATGTAGTAGTATTATTCCCAGTTTACTCAGGAAATGAAGCCAGTATTAACAGACTCACTATTTATATGCATGATCCATTTCCACCCCCATCCTGAGAAAAGGATTTATTGTGATTTCACATTTATAAGCATTACATAAATGACTTTCCCATGTAAGTAAAACTTCTTCCTTTGGACACCAAACACAAAAATCATTCAAAATGGATTAGAGACCTAAATGTGAAACCTGAAACCACAAAACTCCTAGAAGAAAACGTAGGCCATAACTTTGGCATTGGCCATAGCATCACTTTTCTAGATATGTTTCCTCAGGCAAGACAAGCAAAAGCAAAAATAAACTATTGGAACTACATCAAAATAAAAGGCTTTTGTACAGCAAAGGAAACAGTCAATAAGAGGAAAAGATAACCTATTGAAATGGAGAAGATATTTGCAAATGATACATCTAATAAGAGGTTAATATCCAAAGCATATAAAGAACTTATACAACTCAACACACACACACAAAAACCAAATAACACAATTAAAAATGGGCAGAGGACTTAAATAGACATTTTTCCAAAGAAGACATTTAGATGGTCAACAGACACATGAAAAGACACTCAACATCACTCATCATCAGGGAAATACAAATCAAAATCAAAATGAGATATCACCTTAAACTGTCAGAATGGCTAGTAATCAAAAAAAAAAAAAAACAAAACAAGACATAACAATGTTGGCATGGGTGTAGAGAAAAGAGAACCCTCATGTACTGTTGGTGGGAATGTAAACTGGTGCAGCCACTGTGGAAAACACTATGGACATTCTTCAAAAAATTAAAAATAGAAATATAAGATCTAGTAATTTCACTACTAGGTATTACCACCCCCATAAAAAAAAAACTAAAACACTAATTTGAAAAAATATATACACCCTATGTTCATTGCAACATTATTTACAACAGCTAAGATATGGAAGCAACATAAGTGTCCATTGTTGAATAGACAAAGAAGATGTGATACACACACACACACACACACACACACACACACACACACTGGAATATTACTCAGCCATAAAAAATAAGATCTTGTCATTTATAACAACATGGATGAACCCAGAGGGTGTTATGCTAAGTGAAATAAGTCTGGAGAGAAAGACAAACCTATATGGTTTCACTTATATGTAGAATTTAAAAGACAAAACAAAGTAGAAACAGACCCATAATACAGAGAACAAACTGATGGTTGCCAGAGGGGAGGAAGATGGGGGAATGGGCAAAATGGGTGAAGGAGAGTGGGGGACACAGGTTTCCAGTTATGGGATGAATAAGTCATGGAAATAAAAGGCACAGCATGGGGAATACAATCAGTGGTATTGTAATAGTATTGTATGGTGACAGATGGCAGCTTCACTTATGGTGAGCATAGCATAACCTATAGAGTCTTCCAATCACTGTTTGTACACCTGAAACTAATATAACAGGTGTCAACTATACTTCAACTTAAAAAAAAAAGCTTATATGTCACAAAGGATAGCAATGTAATTTAACCTTTTCTTTTTTATTTTTTTAACTTTTTAAAAAATGTTTAATGTTTTATTTTTACATATATATATTTGAGACACAGAGAGAGAGAGAACACAAGCAGGGGAGGGGCAGAGAGAGGAAGACAGAATCTGAAGCAGGCTCCAGGCTTTGAGCTGTCAGCACAGAGCCCAATGTGGGGCTCAAACTCATGAGCAGTGAGATCATGACCTGAGCCTGTCAGACGCTTAACCAACTGAGCCACCCAGTTGCCCCTAATTTAACCTTTTCTTGAAGCCACAAGGTTGTCATCATAAAGATCTTGTCATTTTACAAAGATGTATAATATAGTTTTGATTTTTTTTTTGAGTCTAGCATTTTTTTCCCCTTATTATAATCAGGCTATCTGCTGTGGCTTCTTATTTTAATAGGCCTGCCTCTTATAGTTCCGTTTCTGTTTCAAATCCTGCAGACTCATCTAAACCAAGAATTAGATTATGGTTCATTATGAATCATGTTCATTAAGAATTGCATGTTAGATAAGGTTCAAAGGATGATATACAAATTAATGTTAATGGGTTTGATGCAGAGACCTTAAAGCGATTTCACTTTTCAAAGAAAGCCCTTTTCAACTTACTTTCTATTCAGGGCCATGTTAAGAAAGGAAAACCTCAGGTTGCTAAAGTCTAAACTTCAGATAAGCCAGGTGGTTGTGAATTTTGATTTCCATTTTCATTCACAGCTACCCAATTTCTTACATTCTCCTGTGAATTATTTTCAAACAAGACAAAGTAGTAATCTCTGAGTAATGTTACTTTTTTGTTCCAGTGTTATTGGTATAATTTTAAGTCATAGAAATTTGTATAATCTAGCCCCCAAATTGCTCTTATTAATAGTTCAGGAAGAAAAAGAAACAAAAACCATTATCAAAGTTGATAATTGATGTAAAACATCATTTCCAAGCATTGTTCAGTTTAAAGAGAGGAAAGTCCCCTGGACTAGAAGTCAAGAAATTGACTAAGTCATTTTATCTATCTAGTCCAAATAGTCTGTTTTTGTTTTTAATTAACTGACATGATTGAACAAAAATGATTTTTAAGGTCCCACTCAGCTCTCAGATATCCTGGCATTTAAAATAAGATCTGAATAGCACAAAATCGATGAGAGAGCGACATCTAGTGGCTTCTTAGTTTATACACACCCGGACTAACAATTCCAATGAATTACTGATTACTACAGTAATCACTGATTACTACAATCTCATACATTAAAATATTTAGAATTTTGCAACCTAGATGAATCTAGACAATCATCTAGTTCAAACCTCTCACTTTACACTCATGACAACTGAGAACCAAAGTGGCCATATCCTTGCTTAAAGACACACAGCTAAAGGTTACCCAAAGTCTACTGACTCTAAATCTGGTGTGTTTGTGTTTTACAATTTTATGTTCCCCACAAAAGCCAACAAAGGCAAGAAACAATACCATAAAAGACCAAGGAGATTTTATTCCTTTGTGCAAGATCATTATCTGTTGATGGTTATCATACTGTTTTGTAATGTTTGTTTACATATTTAACTGACCCCATTCATTAGTCATGAGTTTCATGAGGCTAGGGACCCAGTTCTCACTCATTTTTGCAGCCCCAGCACCTAGAGTTATACTGAACCTATCATTCAGGCTCAAATCTATTATCTTTCATCTATCTACCTAACTATCACTCAAGGTTTAATAACATACCATCAATACATTATTTTTAAATTCATTGAGGAGTGTGTAATTTTATAAAATAAGAAGGTAACTGTATTTTACATGTGGCCAAAAACAAGACAAATTTACTGAACTATTTTTTCCCAACTCTCTTTTGGAAAACTACCTGTCTCTATTCCATATCACTCAGATGGGGCTGACCGAGTCTTTCTCAGCCCCAGAAGTTCATGACCTAGGGCTGGCCAGTATCACTTTGTCTTCTCCCTAGCCAAAGTGACTGGTTTGGGGACTTTTCTGCTGAAGCCACTGGGAAAGATGCCTCCTCTTTGTCTGGAATCTTGAGCTATACATGTTTAAAGATGACACAGACTTGGAATAGTCAGTGGCCATTCTTCCTGCCACATGGAAAAAGCTCCCCTAAAAAGAGAGAGCAGATGAAGGAAAACAGAGATAGAGACAGTGGCCTGGCATTTTCAAATACCCTGAATCTGGCCATGCATTTTCTTTTTGCTTAAACTATCTTAAATGGGCTTCTGTCCCTTGAAAATAAGTGCTGATAACACTAAAATATGTGGCTCAAAAAGCAATTGAGGACAAGTCTTTAAAATTTAGTTCCCAACTGTTTCCATGTAAAACAAGGCAACAGTATCACTTGATGTGAATAGAAAGCCATATCCTAGATATGAAATATGAATTATCTCTTCCTCTTTCTCCAAATGCCTGTAGAATGCATTACCTGATTCCATAATTGAATATTTATTGATAGCCTCTATGTTGAGATATTTTATTTCTTTAAGCATATTGTGAGCTTCCCAAAGGTACAAATCACAGAATAGCTTAGAACAAAGCAGGGCCCCTGGGTGGCTCAGTTGGTTAAGTGTCCTACTTCAGCTCAGGTCATGATCTCATGGTTCATGGGCTCAAGCCCTGCATTGGGCTCTGTGCTGACAGCTCAGAGCCTGAAGCCTGCTTGGGATTCTGTGTTTCCCTCTCTCTCTCTCTGCCCCTCCCCCACTTTTGCACACACGCACACCCTCTCTCTCAAAAATAAACTTTAAAACATTTTTTAAAAGATGATTCTTTTTTTTTAATGTTTATTTTTGATGGGCGGCGGGGGGGTCAGAGAGAGGGAGACACAGATTCTGAAGCAGGCTCCAGGCTCCAAGCTGTCAGCACAGAGCCTGATGTAGGACTTGA
This sequence comes from Lynx rufus, assembly GCF_022079265.1. Taxonomy (NCBI): domain Eukaryota; kingdom Metazoa; phylum Chordata; class Mammalia; order Carnivora; family Felidae; genus Lynx; species Lynx rufus. The sequence goes on along the minus strand of NW_025814823.1, from coordinate 212,784,781 downwards.
ACTCATGGACCAGGAGATCACTACCTGAGCCAAAGTCAGACACTCAACCGAGCTACCCAGATGCCCCTAATTTTTTTTTTTTTAAAAGAACAAAGCAAGCACTTAGTGAATATTTCTTAATGTGTATAAGGTCTAAATTGTGTATAACTATTTAGTTATATATAACATCCTCAGAAAATATTTTATGAGAATTATTTCAAATGAAGAAAAAAGAATTTCCTAATTAAATAAAACTTGCAATAGGGAGAGACTTATTATATAATTTGCAGAATTGCCTCCTAAGTGGTTCATCTCATGTGGCTGTGGCTGCTAGTTTCCCACTAAAATCTGTTCTTCCTAACAGAAATTAAGCCAGGTACGTGACTATCCAGGTAGAGACTGAATTCCCCAGCCTCCCTAGAAGCTATGTAGCTAAGATTGGACCAATGGGACATGAATAGAAGTGATTATATGCCACTTCTGGGTCTGGACGTTCCAAAATTTAGCTTGAGAAATTTCATTATCTTTTTTCCTTTTTTTGTACATTGAAATACAGAAGTGCCAGTAACCCATACAGATGAGAACAATGCTCTAGGCCAGGAGTCAGTAAACTATAGTCCACAGACCAGCCACCTGTTTTGTTTTGTTTTTTTTTTTGTAAATAAAATATTGGAACACTGCTAGTCCATTTGTTTACATAGTGTCTATAGCTGCTTCTGCACTACAGTGACAGAGTTGAGTAGTTGCAATAAATACTGTATTGGCTTGCAAACCTACAATATATACTATCTGGCTCTTTCAGAAAAAGTTGCCAGACATAGGGAGTCACTATGGCTAGGGGAAAGCATAAATGTTCCACCATGGTCTATTTGGTTCTAGAAAGGTTATACCACCAGAGGGCTCCACTTTAATTGACCCTGCAAGCTGAGAAGAACTGAGCCAACTATATAGGTCCTCAAACTAGCTCAGTGGCTCAGATTGAAATCCCAGTATCAACCCTGCTAAGGCAGTTCTTGAGAAGATGAATTAGGATTATCCAAAAATTCAATGGGAAGGTGTAATAGTTAATTTTGTGTGCCAACTTGCTAGGCCATGTGGTGCCCAGACATCAGTAAAACATTTTAGGGGTTGTGTCTGTGAGCACGTTTCTAAGTAAGAAAAACATTTCAATGAGTAGACTGAGTAAAGCAGATTACTCTCCCTAATGTGTGTGGGCCTCATCTAATCAATTGAAGGCCTGAACAGAACAAAAAGGTTGAGTTAGAGGGAACTCCTCTTGCCTGATTTATTTGAGCTAGAACATCGGTCTTTTCCTGCCTTCAGACTCCAACTGAAATATCAGCTCCTCTTGGGTCAGAAGATCTCCTTCTGGCTTTCAGACTAGAACTTACACCACTACTTTCCTAGATTTCCAGCTTGCTGACTGCAGATGTTGGGACTCAACCTCCATAATTACGTAAGCCAATTCCTGATATTTTGATAACAAATCAATCTCTCTCTCTCTCCCCACACACACACACACACACACACACACACACACACACACACACACATCCTATTAGTTCTGTTTCTCTGGAGAACCTTAATACAGAGGATATTTCAAAGACATATATGTTAATCACCCATATATTCCTATACAAAACAGAAAATATGTTTTCATTCATAATCGCAAGTCGTCATAATTGCATCACTAGGTAATAAACATTAAGGGAAAACATGGATATGTGCAGATTGTGTGTGTGTGTGTGTGTGTGTGTGTGTGTGCAGATTTGTTTGAAATAAAAATGCGATGGTGGTGTCATTCAGTTAGAAAACCAGAATAGCTTAGAACAGGTGGTCCTTTACCAATTAGCACTCAAAGTCTACATTTTCAAAAGCATTTCCAGATTATTACCTTAATACACAATTTTCCTTTAGATTTGATCATGTCCAAAGACATGCACAGGTGGAAGTTCATCCTTTCAGACCAGTGTTCTCAGTTGGGTGTGATTTTGCCCCCACAAGACATTTGGCAATGTCTGGAGACACTTTTGGTTGTCATAACCAGGAGAAGGATGTTACTGGCATCTTGTGTGTTGCTGCCAGGGATACAGCTAAGCATCCTACAATGCATAGAACAGCCCCCTCCCCAACAAAGATTTATTTTGGCTCAAAATGTCAATAGTGCCGAGGTTGAGAAAAACCCTGCTTTAGACAAAAGATTGTGCTATCTGAGTGAGATAACATATCAAAGTCAAACAGTCATTTATTTAGTGAAAATGAATTCAGAACCTTTCCTGGAAGCTGGTTTTCATGGAGAAAAGTGCGTAGAAGAATGTGAGGTTCCTGAGTACCTTCAGGGAATGGCAGAGGTACCCCACAAAGAAATGAGAAGGGAGAAACACCAAAGACAAATTACACACATTTACAAATTTACAACTCACTTTAGAGGAAAGCGTGCCCTTTGGAGAGGAGGTCCAGAACTTCCAAAAAGCTATTCAAATTCAAATTCCTAGGAGGCAAGGAGCCTATGATTTCTTGTGTGCATCAGACTTGAGCTTTAGTTTCTAGAAGAACTCAATTGGTTCTTCTCTGACAAAATTAAGCAGAAAACTATGAGTGAAAAGGAAAGAATCAATGCCTGAGCTGTGTCTCTAGACTAGTGTCTCTAAGCCCTGGGTGTCAGACACCAGGCATTGAACCCACCCTCCTACCCCAAGAGGGCACTGTGGTAACTACTGTTTAAAACCTAGCTTAACTTGCTCTTTCTTTCTGTGCAGATAGCCTTCTCGCAGCCATGGTGAATGTTGCTAAAACCCACTGGACTTTCTGCAAGAAGTGTGGCAAGCACCAAAGTGACACAGTACGAGAAAGGCAAAGATTTTCTTTATGCTGAGGGAAAGAGGAGTTATGACAGGAAGCAGAGTGGCTATGGAGGGCAAACTAAGCCTGCTTTCCAGAAAAAGGCTAAAACTACAAAGAAGATTATGCTGAAGCTTGAATGTGTTGAGCCCAACTACAGACCTAAGAGAATGCTGGCTATTAAGAGATGCAAGCATTTTGAGCTGGAAGGAGATAAGAAGAGAACGGGCCAAGTGATACAGTTCTAAGCTTCATATTTGTTACATTATGAAGACAATAAAATATTGAGGTTATGTTCATTTCAAAAAAATAAAATAAAATAAAACCTGGCTTAACTTAAGTCAGCTTAAGTTAATTCCTAGCTGGAATTCACAAACTGGGTAATTTTGAAGAAACTTTAATGAAAGGACTATTTCCAAAGATATGAGCATGATATAGGGAAAGCTCAGGAGATAGTGCACTACTTTGTACTAATAATACCACCTTTACTCCTGAAGGGGTGTTTGGAGGGAGCATTTCTCTAACCACTGGATTCAGAGAGCTGCTTAGGAAGGACAGCCTAATGAGGGCTATGACATTCAATCAAGGGATGCAGCCAGGCCATGAAGACCCTAAAAGAAAGCAACTGAGAAATAAATATATTCGTTTCACTCCCTTTGCTTCTTCTTTTTTAAAATTTTTAAAAATGTTTATTTATTTTTGAAGGAGACAGAGCATGAGTGAAAGAGGGGTAGAAAGAGAGGGAGACACAAGAATCTGAAGCAGGCTCCAGGCTCTGAGCTGTCAGCACAGAGCCCAATGCAGGGCTTGAGCCCATGAAGGGTAAGATCATGACCTGAACCAAAGTTGGATGCTTAAGTGACTGAGCCACCCAAGTGCCCCAGCCCCCTCGCTCCTACTGATCACCTTCTGGTGCTTCTCATTGACAAAATCCAATGGGCACTGAGAAAGCAAGAGGATCATTTGATGAAGGTCAGTGTCTGAATCCATTCAGGCTGCTATAAGAGAATACCATAGAGTAGGTAGGCGCCTTATAAACAACAGAAATTTATTTCTCATAGTTGGAGGCTGAGAAGTCCAAGATCAAGGCACCAGAAGATTTGATGTGTAGTGAGAGCTGCTTCCTGGTTCATAGATGGCTGTCTTCATGCTTTATTCTCACATGGTGGAAGGGGTAAGAGAGCTCTCTACAGTCTATTTTATAAGGGTATTGTCTAATTTGCTCATATTGCCCCCATAAAATGCCATGGACTGGGTGGCATATAAACATAGAAATTAACTTCTCACAGTTCCGGAGGCTGGGAAATCCAAGATCAAGGCACCAGCAGATGTGATGTCTGGTAAGAGCCATTTCCTGGTTCATAGATGGCTGTCTGCATGCTGTGTCATGGCGGAAGGGGTGAGAGAGTTCTTTGCAATCCTTTCTATGAGGACAACGATTCCACTCACGAGGCCTCCACTCTCAAGACATAATCACCACCCAAAGGTCTCACTTCCTAATACCATCATATTGGTGGTTAGGATTGCCACATATGAACTGTTGGGGAGACACAAACATTCATTCTATAATAGTCAGTCTCCAAGTCAGACCCAGGGGAAGAGTAGGAAGTAGATCTTGAGGAATGCATTCTTGTCCTTAATTCAAATGAAAACTTTGTGTCACCAATACATAGCAACCATTTTATTCTGATTGATACCCATTGATTCACGTTCTCACCTGAAAACTAAATGTTAGCCAGCATCATTATTCTTCATATTATAAGGAAGGGTGGAAACAATGAGAAAAAGAAAGTTAAATAATATCTAGCACAGCTGCTACAATCCCTACTTCTATAGCTGCTCACCAGCCTAAAGCTGGTAATCATGGCTGTCTTCTTCCCCCACTTACTTCAAAGTCCCTTTACCCTCTGATAGCATCTCAGCTGGATTCTTTAATTGGTAGGGATATCCAAATAATTTATTTCCATGGTATATAAGCCTTTGCTGACCTTGTCTTTATTGGACTGCCACAGTTTTACATTGAACAGGACTATTTGTCATGGCAGTATTATGAGGTACTCTAGTGATTCTCTGGGTCCTAAACATAATCTTCCCCATACCCACTATAGAGTGGAAACCCAATTTCCCATTAATTAACAGGATTAGGCATCCTGGCTAGTACAGGGAGGTGTGGAGAAGGTAAGGAAGTAAAGCTAGATCCCAAATAAGGAAGACCACTTCCTTCTGCCTCCACTCCATACCACTACAATCCACTCTCTATGGGACAGAGTGACAATCCTAAAACAAATCTGATAGGCCCATTCCTTCTTACTGTTCTTCATTGCTCCTGGTAAAAAGTCTGAACTCTTTACATATTGGCCATTATCTCTAAATTCTGCCTTTCTGTCCAGGACTTTCTTTTACCACTACCCCATTTCTATGTGGGCCCTTATAGACACACAATTTTAAACATCTTTCAGTTTTGTTTTGTTGTTTTCCATGTGCTGAGATTACTCTTCACTTGCAAGATTGTCATTCAGCAAAGAAAAATTACAATTGTGATCTAAGTCCATATATATATATATAAAGAAAACAGGTAACATAACCTATTTGTCCTTGAAAACCTTTCTGGAACAATTAACCAATAAATATATGGTAAACACATGCTATGTATTCAACCCTTGGTAAAGGTGCAACGACTAATACAGTGACATAAAACAACATTTCTGTCTTCAGTTAGCTTTATAAATAATATGGAGACAATATTCTTAAACATTAAAATAAAAACTAAAAATGATAAAAGATACAAACACTAAGATCAAAATGAAACAGAAGTGCCTTCATATGCTTTCATATGATCATCTATTGTTGCCAGGAAATAACTTAATGTTGGGGTAATGGAGTTTGTGAGAGGAAGAAACACAAATTTCGGAGACAAATAGACCTGTGGTCCATTCCTAGCCCTGATTTTACTAACTGAATAATGAACAAACCACTTAACTCTCCTAAATCTGTTTCCTCCATGATGAAGTACTACGCAGAATAATTAAGAGGATTAAATGAATTGCTCAAAAGTAGTTGCTGTTATTAAGATGAGATTTCTACCTTGAACACATATATTTAAGTGAAAGACATCTAGACTGGAACCCGTTAAAAAGAAAAACACAGGCCCAAGATGGAGTCACTTATGCTACACCAAATCCCCAAACCAGGGCTTAATACTTAATCTAATTGCAGTTTCAACCTCCTTCAGAAATGTAGTTTTAACAGAACAATCAGGAATTTTCTGGTCAGCCCCAATGAGGTCATCTGCCAGGCAGGCCCCTTCCATCCCCCAAAGGATGATGAGGTAATCTGATGATAAGACCCCCAGGCCCCCCACCCCACAGACTCCCACCCCTGCTCTCAGGGAAAGTAACGTTGGTTGAAACATTTCTTTTTGCTAATGACTTCTTGTCCCACCATTCTTCCCATAAAACCTTTTCCATTTTGTTCTACTCCTCTGGAAGCTCCCCTCTACTTGCTAGATGGGATGATGCCAGATTCATGAATAGCTTAATAAAACCTATTAAATCTTCAAATTTACTCAGTTGGATTTTTGTTAACACCCTTGATATGTAAATGACTATCCAGCAGATAGAGGGCTCCTGACTGGTGAGAAGAATCCCATCTCTATCTATCTTGGAGGGAGAAAGGTCTCTGGAAAGAAAGTGGCTTCTGGCACCTTATGAGTAATGGGACGCACACTGGTCCTATAGGCCTGCTTAGAAAAAGGGTGAGGTGAGATACTGAAAATGTGCCTCTCAACTGCCATGAGGCATATTTAGGTCTTCAATATTTGCTCGATTTCAAGAGAACTGTGTACCAATATGTGCTCTAGAAATACACGGTAACTATGAGTTTGCTAAAGTCTTATGCTAGGCTTTGAGAGATGGCAATGGTTAGATGGATCTTTAATGGTAAGTACATGACCAAGTGAGCATAGGCCAGGACACAGAAAAACAATATGTCAGTTTTCCTGGGCTACCTCTATTTCACTGAAAGTTAAAGGGCAGAGAAGAAACATAAACTGGAAAGCGATTAGGATCCAAGCTGTGAAGATGTTTTAATGCTAGGATAAAGATGACCATTGCTCCAGGCAATGAAAGACCATTGTAAGGTTCCCAGCAGAGAAGAGATAGGACAAAAGTGAAGATTAATTCAGAGGGATATATCAGTATAGTTCCTAATGAACCTAGAATAAGTCTGAGAGGGTAATTAGCTAGAACATTCATTTCCCCAAACATAATTCACTTGTAGAGCCTTTTAGAGTTTGCAAAGTACTTTTCATACATCTACTTTCATTTAACTATCCCAACAAGTTCCAGAATCATGTGTTATTCTTATCCTTATTTTATAGATGAAAAACACATACATCACACAGGGTCCCACCAGAGAACAGATGGCAAACTTGAATTAGAGTAATTTAAAGTATTTATTTACAGCAGGTTATAAAAGGATAGTCGAGGTGTAGAGAACCTGGGGCCAGTAATAGTGGGAAATCTGTAATCACTCCTAGGCCAGGAAGGGTGAAAAAAAGCCAGCTGTACTGGAACCTACAAGCAAACAGTTGTGTAGAAAGAAGTGCCCTGACATGAGCAGTGACCTTTAGCAGTAAAACATCAGCTGGCCAAGTCAACCTCCTCTCATGGAAGTGCTGGTGGAATAAATACCATGGTTTTGTTCTCTGCCCTCCATCTCCTGTTGAGGGTCCCATAAATTGGAGGCAACAAGAAACTAATGACCCATAAGTCTATGGATAAAGGACAAACCTTTTCCCCTTCAACAGCTTCTCTAGTCTCTCCCCCATATGAAAAGTTTATGTCCCTAACACAAAAGACATATGAAATCCCCTAAGACTGTATGGCATCATGGAGCAATGTTGGTTCAATAATATTCCCTCATGATACCTAAATGTTAGCTACCCCTGGTATTCTTCATATGTGAAAGAAGGAAAAGTCAAGTGAAGAGGGAAAAAAGAAAGAAGTGATGTAAAACATAATTGCTACAATCCATACTTCTTCCTGATCATAAAAGCTAAGTTGGTAATCATAGCATCAGAACCAGCTTCATAGGTGTATTTCCTGTGTGGCCAAATGGAGCCCTGAATTCAGAAGGGCTCTCTGAATTAGTTAATACTCTCCTATTGATATACTGAAGTTCTTGATAATATTTGAGCAAGGGGCCCCACATTTTTATTTTGCCCTGGGTTCTACAAATTATGTAGCCAATCCAGCATAGCTTCCTTTTTATAGCATCTATTCAAGTTAACTTAGCCTTTGTTGAAATTTGGCTAGACAGGATTCTTTACCACTAGGTAAAAGTAGATGACCCAAACCTTCCTTCCTTGCCTTTATTGAGTTTTCCAGTGAGTAAAACATTAGGTAAGGAAGTACTATAAAATGGCTCGTCAATATTCTGGATTCCTGACAAAATCCTCCTTTATGTAGCAGAAACCTATTTGCCCTCTACTAATCAGGATCAGTCATTCTGACCTGAACAGCAATCTTTAATTCTTCCTGTAGGTACAGCAGCCTATGGAGCCCCCAAAGGCCAGGAGGCAGTCCCAACCAACTCATCTGAATCATGACTGTACCCTCTTAGGGACTAGGACCTTCAAAATGATCCAGCCCACAGGTATAAGAATGAGAAGCAAAAATTCTTCAGATGAGTTATTAAGGGCTAACAATGAGAAGCATCTCTCCTTTGTCCTTCAACTTATGAATTCTGGGCATGGAGTTAAAGGCCCTATATACTGGCAAAAATTTAGGGCATATACCCAATGGTATACTGGTAAATGTTTAACAACCAGCTCCCTGGGAAAACAATAAGCCCTGATTTGTAGGATTTGCCAGTTCTGAGGTATAAATATTCCCACTATGGCTAATTTCAAGCTACTAATGTCTGAATGCTGAGTTAGGAACAGATATGCAGTATATATAGTATTTTACCACACTGATAAAACAGACAAAAATGAGCTCAAGAACATAGACAATATTTAATGTAGTAAAATAATTAGGAAGTGGTAAGTTTTTAATATGTTATCTTTTAAAATATATTTAATTGTAAGTTTATATAACTATAAATTATAAACATATGTGTGTATGTAGCCAAAATGTAAAATTATTTTAAAATAAAATTTCTAAACTTTTTATTTTGAAATAACTTTATAATCACATAAGAGTTGCAAAGACAGTACAGAGTTCCCATATGCCCTTCACCCAGCTCCCTCTAATATTATCATCCTACGTGCCTGTGGTACATTTATGAAAGCTAAGATATTGACACTAGTGCAATATACAAAATAAATTCCAGACTTTATTTGAATTTCATCAGTCTTTTTCACTAATTTTTTTTTTCCGGTACCAGAATCCAATTCAGGATACCACACTGCACTTAATATAATTTAATTTTTAACCATGGCTATGCTTAACAACTGAAAATTCCTGAATAGTCTTGCAGTTGTTTATATTATAACCAGAAGCTGATTATTTGCAGTCGTTGTAATTGGCATTTCACTGGAGCAAGCCAGGCACCTATCCTTATAAGCAGGTTGTATGGGCCTCCAAGAATGTCTGTGTCAGTTTTTCCTTGCACTAAACACTAGGCTGGGGTACTCTGTTAGGTATTGTAAAAAAAAAAAACCAACAAAAAACCAAAAACCAATATTTGTTCTTTCACAGTGTTTTTCAGCCAATGTGCAGAATGATGAAGTACAAAGGCAGCTAAGATACGCATGGGCTATGGAGTAGTGCTGTGTGGTAGTTACTAGTTCTAGTTTTAGTACTATATCTAGGTATCCAGAGCTAGATCAACTGCACCAAATTCCATGCCTGCTTGCATGGTTTTGGAACTATATTTAAAGGCAAAGGGGGAAGCCTGAGGAAACTAACTTTTTTTTACTTTTCTGGTTTGTTCAGAAGTTTGATAAGTCACATGGCTTTAAGTAGGTTCTTGAGAGTTAAGAAAATTAAAAAAAAAATTGGTAGGTGTTATTGACAACAACAAAAAAAGAACACAGGCCTTTATTATAGAGAGAATATGATCTTCTGCGGGATGAAGTAGAGAAAACATTCAATTAAAGTATTACAAGTCCATGGGGCGCCTGGGTGGCGCAGTCGGTTAAGCGTCCGACTTCAGCCAGGTCACGATCTCACGGTCCGTGAGTTCGAGCCCCGCGTCGGGCTCTGTGCTGACGGCTCAGAGCCTGGAGCCTGTTTCCGATTCTGTGTCTCCCTCTCTCTCTGCCCCTCCCCCGTTCATGCTCTGTCTCTCTCTGTCCCAAAAATAAATAAACGTTGAAAAAAAAAAAATAAAGTATTACAAGTCCAAAGGTAAAGAAAGTAATTAAATTTTTAAAAAGATATGTATATGAATTCTCAGTCTCAGGAAGCAGGTATCTTAGGAGATCCAGGAGAAACTAGGGTAGCTTGGAAAATATGCTTGTTTTACTTATTAAAAATGAGCACTAGACAACTGAAAGCAAAATAAAAGAAGAAAGCCTGATTATGCTGGAGGAAGCCGAGGTTCCCTTAAAAATTATTATATCAGAGGAAAGAGAGGAAAATTCTTATATCTTTAAGAAAAGAATAAATACATATAAAATGGAGTAACTTCAAAATGTAGTACAGAAAGATATTCTCCAAAAAGGTAGGAGAGAGGCACCTGAGTGGCTCAGTCGGTTAAGCGTCTGACTACGACTCAGCTCATGATCTCGTGGTTTGTGAGTTTGAGCTCTGCATCGGGCTCTGTGCTGACAGCTCGGAGCCTGTAGCCTGATTTGTATTCTGTGTCTCCTCCTCTCTCTGCCCCTCCCATGCTCATGCTCTCTCTCTGTCTCTCAATAATGAATGAACATTAAAAAAAATTTTTTTAGGGGCGCCTGGGTGGCTCAGTTGGTTAGGCGTCCAACTTCAGCTCAGGTCATGAACTCACGGTTCATGGGTTTGAGCCCCACGTTGGGCTCTGTGCTGACAGCTCAGAGCCTGGAGCCTGCTTCGGATTCTGTGTCTCCCTCTCTCTCTGCCCCCTCCCCCACTCATGATCTGTTTCTCTCTGTCTCAAAAATAAACATAAAAGAAATTAAAAAAATTTTTTAAAAAGGTAGGAGAAAGCGGGGGGGGAGGGGTTCAATGTTATTAGATTAGAACAATAACTGAGATCCACTGAAATCAAATCTAACAGAGGATGGAAAGCAAGGTCTCTAAACAAACTAGAATAACTCACTTATAAGAAACAAGGATTCAAATACCATAGAGAGTACCCTCTTCAAGGTATAGTTAGGCTATTTTGGAACTATCTACCAAAGATTGACAGTGTCATTGGAAGTGCCCTAAGAACATTTGGATAGATTTGACAGGGAAACCAGAAACATTGGTGCAAAGTACTCCAAGAATTAGTGGGTGAGTTTCAAGTTGACAGTTATTATACCTGTGCCCAGAATGAACATCATCTTCTAAAATTGCATCAGCATTATCTTCTGTGCTATTATCTATACAGATGTATTTTGTATGGTATGAACGTGCGTGATCATTGGTGTCATTTCTAATGGAATTCACAATTTTAATCATATTTTTTAGATTAATTGTAAGGAAATTAAAAGGAAAAAAATCCACATCAGTAGGGACCACATATCTGATAGCTCTAAAGATCTTACACTAAAACATAAGCCAAGATTTATTTGGAAAGCACTGTCACTCCAAGTGTGATTGATGGGTAATTTTTACTGTAATAATGAACACTTTATAAGTGTAGTGTCACATTTTCCAAAGTGCATTCATGAAACAACGATTTCTGTTACATACTGTTAGAAGTTCAACATCCCTGCCTCCTCTCCTCACAAAATAACTCCCACAAAAACTTAAGTGAAATAGCACCAAAATTTATTTATAGTGAAGATATTGCCAAATGAATCACAAACACATTTTGCCTTAGAGATATTACTCATAGCACCTGTCATGCTCAGCATCCCCTTCTAAAGGTGCCTACACTCCATACTGAAGAAAGTATCTGGTCCCTGCACCATGATGGCTATACCATATGACTAGTCCCTCAGCCACTGCTGAGGAGACTACGGGAAGCACCTGACTTTAAGGAACAACCAATCAACCCATAAGCTGGCCTGTAACTTATGATAATGTGGCTTGGTAATTAGCCTCTCTGGTTCTCCTCCTTGGGAATTTGAACCATGATATATAAAGTAAATTGGTCAGCTGGTAAAAGGAGGAGGAGCAAGAGACAAGATTAACACATTCATGCTAATAGTGGAGTACTAGAGCTCAAAGTCACAACTTCTTGTTACTAGAGAGGACCTTGGATTTTGATTAACCATCAAACTACAGTCCCTGCAGTCTCACATGAGGCCCAATTGTTCAGTTTTCCCTGCAACCCTTGTGGCCTGGCTACATAGAGGAGATTCCTGTTCCTTTTCTACTTCATGTAGTTTTAGAATAAATTCCCCATTTGTCAAAATCACCAAGTGACTATTTCTTGCAACAAAAAGAGCACCTCTCCCCGTTCTTCATGTGATCATATTTATACTTACCTGGCCACATCCCAGCTGAGTGTTTTTCTGAGATATACTATCACCAAAGCAGAACTTGCCAGGCATATCTTCCATTGTTGCACACTCTTTGTACTTCCTTTTTAAAAAATGTTTTTACATGGATGAATAAAAAATTATTAGATAACTTTGAATCTTCTTTAATTCATATTTTTAAAAAGTTGATTATGTGCAATCTTCTGTTATTTGTAGCACTATTTGTTACAATTCATAAATAATTTTGTTTCACTTCTCAAGGTAGAGCTGTTGAGAGTCACTGTCCTAAAAAGTACCCAGGTTAGAGGGCTTAGCTTACAACACCGGATGTCAATCAACAGTTTTCTTCTTAGTAAATAGATAAAAGTTGAAAAACAACATGTTGTGCTCTAAATCTGGGATTGTTGGAAGCTCCCATTATCTTTGCTTAGCCCCTAAACGCACATATGATGGGGGGAAAATCTCTTCCTAACACCAGAGGGCACTGTGCCATTGGACTATCTCCCTGAGAGGTTCCCACACTGGGAGCTAATTTTTACAGCTTCTCCTACATTCCTGTAGCACATTCAATCTTTCAGAAAAGCCTTCTGCTCTTTCCTTTTTACCATCCTTTCACCAGGACTGTTCTGAGGTTGAATGAGAATAGGGGATTAAAAGAAGCTGCTAGAGGCCAAGTTGCACAGCAGTAAGAGGAATTTGCAATTGTTAGTCTATACTATTCTACCTCTAGCAAATTCAGTAATCTCCCAACCTTCTGGTCCTTGTTACCCTTACTTAAAATTAGGATACAATTCAGACAAATATATATAATGAGCATACCTAAATTGTTTTAGACTGGAAAGTAAAATCTTGTTAATTCTCATTCTAATTTAAAAATAAATCAGATTGGTCTGCTTAAACCTATTAAAGTTCTATATAACTCCTGGAACTTCTTTTTTTTTTAACTTTTTTTTTTTTGTAACCTTTTATTCACTTTTGAGAGAAAGGGCATGAGTGGGGGAGGGGCAGAGAGAGAGACACAGAATCTGAAGCAAGCTCCAGGGTCTGAGCTGCCATCACAGAGCTTGATGTGGGGCTCCAACTCACAAACCATGAGATCATGGCCTGAGCCCAAGTCAGATGCTTAACCAACTGAGCCACCCAGGCACCCCACTCCTAGACCTTCTTAAGGAGAATACCCACCAAGTACTACCAATAATCTACTCTTATTATAAACTTCCTAGAGCTAGTTAGTTTAGGGAGTTTGGCCTCTTTCTTTCACAATACAAATTAAGAGGTAATTTTTCAAATAAGGTTTGTCTCAACACTTATTAATGCCCTTAACATTTATTGATAAACTGTGTGCCAGGCTTACATCTGCTAGATGCTAGCAAAAAAATACACAAGTTGTGCTTCCTGAAGTTTTCAATCTAGGAGACAATAAAAATAATTTTTTAATTGTGAAATTGAACTGATAGGTGCTACTGAGAGCTACATGAAACTACCAGCAAATGTAACATAGAGACTTGCTCCATCCAGTTAAGGGTGGTCAAGAAATAGTTCCTCTAAGTAAATGATTGAGATCTGACAAATAAGTAGGGTCTCAACAGGTAAAGGGTGTGGGGGGAGGGGTAGACAGGGACGGAGGATGGGGAGAATAATCTCCGCACGTACAAAAAAAAAAAAAATTGTGGGAGAACTAAGGGTTAAAGCTTACTGTAACTCCAGTTCAGTGTATAGTGAAGGGGCGAGAAAGTTGGGCAATCCGAGGACTTCAAAGCCGTAACTATATTTATTCTAAGAGTAACTGAAAAACCACATAAAGAGTTTTGAGCAGAATGTTGCCATGATCACATTTGTATTTGAAGACTATCCTGGCGCCACGTGAAAAACAAAATGCGGGGTTAGAAAGCTGTTTTTCTTTGTGGAAGGAAGACTCTCTAGGGCAGATTGTCGAGGATTAACGTTTAGAAAATATAATCCACACAACAAGGTGATGAAATACATAAACTATGAATGAGCTCAGTGCACTTCTGATTTCAATTTAGTAACTGTTTTAAATTGGCTGGTAAAATAAATAAAAATAAGCCCGTTCGATTCCAAACACTGGGGCTTATGCGCCAGATCCGTGGAGTCAGGGTGTTTATTTCCTTAAGTAAAGGTTTCATTGTATTTTCATGGGCCCAAGGAAATGCTCTCGGACGCATTACAGATTGGCGGAAGTAATGTATTAAGGAATGTCCAAAGAAAGGCGCCGGTCCTTGGATCATTAAGGCTTGGGTCTTGCTACCATGAGGAGAGCACCATTCACCGCTACAAACAGAGACAGATCCCTGGGACGGCCTCAGAATTCGGCAGTCACGCGAAGTCAGGCAGAGAAGAAGCCTTAGGAAGCCTGGACTCTATTCCGGAATTCGTCCCAGTGACAGGGACAGTATTCAAGTCGCTGCAGACTTCCCGGAGGCTCAGGCCAAGCCCCTCCCACCCGCTACGGTGGCTGAGAAGGCCCTTGACTAATAGGCCAAGTCTGCGTACGTGAAAGCGCAAGTACTTTGAAGACTTCTTGGCTCAGGGAGGGGTTAAATCCAGAGCCCGCAGAGAGTACGGGTTCAGCTCCGGCGGATCCCTCTTGCAGACCGCCGCAGCTTGGTTTCCTAATGGGCTGTCACCCAACAAGTTTCCCCATTGGTTTAGAGGCGAGGGCCCGCCTTCCCCCGTTGTCGATTGGCTGCCCATTCTCCCAGAGGATTGGGAGGCGGGGCATGGGCGCTTACAGATTGCATCAGCTGGTCCTTTCCGGGCCACGTGGCGCAAGCGCAGTGTTCTCGGAGCCTCAGCCCGTCTCTGACCGGCCTCGGTTCTCCTCTCCTCCAGGCCGTCACTGTTGGGTTCCGTCTTCCTTTCGTGGTCTGTAGATGTCGGAGGAGAAGGACAGAAGCCCTTCAGGGAATATGGGAGGCGAGGAGAAGCCGGTGAGCGAACTGAGTGGGACCCGGAGGCTGCTTGGTGTCCACGGTGTCCGACCAGGCGGGAAGGAGGAAGCAGCCCCTGCCGTGTGGGGGCGGCGAGACCCGAGGGGGACGATGGAGCTCCTGGTTGAGTCAGAGCCTCTTTGGGGAACAGATCGTACATTCATAAAGTAGGGTAGGGCCTTGCAGGTCATTTCTGGGTCCATCCTCTTTTTGCAGATGAAGAAACTGAGACCCTGAGTGAGTGCCTAGCTTAGAGCCAGACATCTAATTAGAAGCCTAGAGAGAATTAGAATCTAGGACTCGGGGCTCCCAGAGTAACGTTTTTGACTCACGTTAGGCGGGAAGAGCATTTGAGAACCTCATTTAATCCTAAAACTCTGTAGGGCTAAGAGCTTCGGTTTAAGGAAGGGAAAAACCGAGTCTCCGAAATGTGTCCCACCTGACTCAAGTTTGGGTGATTTATAATAAGTGATGGAAGCTGTATGACCCCAGCTGACAAACCATAGCGAGGTTATACCCTTGCCCTACCTCCTGCTGTAGGCCTTCGATGTCATCCATTGCTTAGGAATAACTTCCAGGTCACTTTCACATCACCAGGTCAAGCTTTTTTATGGCCAACAAATGTCAGGTATTTATTCTGCCAGGCACTGCTGGGAGATGCAGCTAGGAAGGTGAAAAGGATCCAGTGCCTGTCACTAAAAGCTTCAAAGCCTGGTGTGTGAGGCAGGAAAACAGTCATTGTGCAGTGTGATCAACCCTCTGGGATTATAGAGAGAAAGAGCCTAACTCTGTTTAGGAAGGAAGGGCTTGTTTGAGTTCAGTTTGGAAGAATGAGTCTAAGTTCACCAGGTAAGCCTGGCAGGGCAGTGCTTTCCAGGTAAAGGTAGCAAGGGCAGTGAAAAGGCACACCGAGAAGTATCTGTAAGGTTTTTTGCAAGGGATAAGCCTGAAGGGGGACCTACAGCTCTTAGAGTAGTTTTAAAAATCACTGTGGCATTGGGATGGAAGGTGTGTTGGAAAGAGGTCGGGCCACAAGCAGGAGGCCATTGCAGTAGTCCAAGTGAGAAGTGGTGATGTCGTAAGCTAAAGCAGCCTCAGCCCTAACTCTCTGATAGGATAAATCTTCCTATCTCTGATAGGAAAACTGTAAAAGTCACAGTTTTCTCATCAGTAAAATGAAGATGTCCTCTAAGTTCAGGATAGAATGGGAAAAATGCATTCTAAACTATATGAATTAAATTTAGGTGATAAATGCTGCCAATCCATAGAGTTTTCTCCATCTATATTTTTTCACTAAAAAATTATATCTTTATTGTTTTGTAACTTGTTTACTTTTTTTGCTTAATAGTCTATAGTCAGCAACTTTCCATGTCCACAAATACTATGCTATGGCATTCTTAATATTATTATTCTTCATATTATTCTTCCCTTCCATAATAATAATAGTAACTATACAATACCTAATTTTTATTGAATGCTGACTGTGGGTCTGATACTATATTATGCATTAACTCAACTATTTCAATCCTTATAATAACTATGAACTGGGTTTTCTTATTGTCTTCATTATCAGATGAGGAAACAGGCAAAGAACACTAAGTACCTTGCTAAACCCAATATTCTGTAGCCAATGCTCATAACTCTAGTGCTGTCCTGCCTCCCATCACCTGCCGGGGTATGAGTCAGGGACAGATACTCCATCAAACTATTGGACTCCCAGGACATACCTAGCCCAGCTGTCCCAGTCTCTGGGATGGAATTTAATTAAACTACACTCTGTAGATGCTTTTCCTTCAACTCCTATATATCTCTGAGGAAAATAATTCTGTAGCTTCCCTTCAAAGTCCTTGTTCTAACTTTTAGGTTGAGATTTTAGATTGATTATATGTAAATATGCGATACATAAACTCACATATTTTTGTTCTGTTTTCGTTAGAAATAGAGAACAGTTGGGGCGCCTGGGTGGCTCAGTCAGTTGAGTGTCCGACTTCAGCTTAGGTCATGATCTCACGGTCCTTGAGTTTGAGCCCCACATCGGGCTCTGTGCTGACAGCTCAGAGCCGGGAGCCTGCTTTGGATTCTGTGTCTCCCTCCCTCTCTCTCTCTCTGCCCCTCCTCTGCTCAAGCCTTGCTTCTCTCGGTCTCTTTCTCTCTCTCTCTCTCTCTCTCTCTCTCCCAAAAATAAACAAACAAAAATTAAAAAAAGAAATAGAGAACAGTTGCCCAACATCTTCCTAATTGTAGTAGAGATGGAATGGACTTCAGAGTTCTAGAGAAACCTGTTTTAATGTCCTGGCTCTGCTACTTATTAGCTGTATACAAATGGGCAAAATAATTTATATTCCTTGGGCCAATATTCTCATTTGTAAAAAGAGAGGTATTTAGAACATGGAAAACTTTTGTGTTAATTCTCTCCCTCTTTTCCGCGACTCCTATTTGTTTGGCAAATACCCATATGACCAAGACCAAAAACATATAATCAGCTAAGTAGAAGTGTCTCATTCTTCATTTTAAACCTGCACAGAAGATCTGTAATTAACTTTTATTCCTCTTCTTACCAGAAATACTGATTAGTTACATCATTTCTATAGTATAGCAAAGGCATACAGAGTCTTGTAACCCTGTTGGTTAGTACTTTATTGATTAGAATAGACTTAAGGTATGTTCATTATTTATCTCTTGACTATAAATTAACCTTAAAACTTTATGAAATCCAGAATCCCAGAGTGGGGGAAATTTTAGCTCAGCCTGAATTTAGAAGTCGTCGTTTTTAAATTTAGTTTATTTTTTAAATTACACAAGTAATACATTTTATAAGATTCAGAAGAATCACCAAAAATGTCCAACTGTTAAATGAATGAACAATGGAATATTATTTGGCAGTGAAAAAAAGAATGAAGTACTGATGTGTAATGTGAATGATCTTGAAATCATGCTAAGTGAAAGAAACCAGTCACAAAAAACAATATATTGTATGCTTAGGTTTATATGAAGTGCCCAGGATAGGTAGATATATAGAGACAAAGTAGATCTCTTTGTCTACAAAAGTGGTTGCCAAGTAATGGGGAGAAGGGAAAATGGAGTGACCACTAATGAGTACAGGGTTTCCTTTTGGGGTGATGAAAATGTTTTAAAATTCATTGTAGTGATAGTTAAGTGAATACATTAAAACCATTGAATTGTATACTTTAGATAAATTGTATGCTATAGGAAAATATCTCAATAAAATTGTTAGAAAAAAATCAAAGACCACAAATGTATACAAGACTGTAATAAAGTCTCCCCTTCATATTCTCAGTTCTACCCTCAAACTTCTGAAAAGACTGCTGATGTCACTTCCCTCCTTAGAGTTGACCACTGTCAACACCTGCATGGGTGTCTTTGCTGTTACTTAATGTGTGAACCTAGAAAAAGCATCTAGCCTTTTCCAATTTAATCTTACCTGTTGAATGGGAATGATAATAATAGCAATCTCACAGGGTTGCTGAGAACTAGATGTGATTGTGGAGATACTTAGTAAATCGCAAAACTTTGTGTAGTGCAATTTGCTTTAGGGTGTTTCTGTGTGAGCAATCACAGTGAAGTAATTCATTTCTGTGAAGATACCCTTCACAGTATCCCATAATGCATTTCAGAGTTTCCTGACATTGTGGACTGGATAATTCTTTGTTTGGGGAGGCTGACCTGTGCATTATGGGATGTTTAATAACATCCCTGGTCTCCACCCACTATATGCCAATTGCACCTCCCAGTTGTGAAAACCAAAAATGTCAGTCGACATTGCCAGGGGTCTGCTAGAGAGCAAAATTGCTTCTGGCTGACAACCACCAGTATAAACCAACTCTACATTGGTTATTTTTACACAGGACTTACTACTTTAAAACTTTCTATGCCTTCATGTACTTCTAATCAAAGTCCACATTCCTTATGGTAACCCCATAACTTTTAGTGCATGCTTCTGTCTGAGCCCTAGTTTGTCTTAACTGGCGTGATTTCCTAAAACAATGTTGTTGTTAAGTTTATTTTATTTATTTATTTATTTTGAAAGAGAACACACAGGAGCAGGTGCGTGACAGAAAGGAAGGGAGAGAGAATCCCATGTGGGGTTTAAACTCGTGAACCCTGAAATCATGACCTGAGCTGAAATCAAGAGTCAGATGCTTAACCTATTGAGCCACCCAGGTGCCCCCTAAAACAATCTGTTTTAGTCAGCCTGGTTTTCTCATTCTCTCTCTCTCTTTCTCTCATTTTTTCTTATTCTCTCTCTCTTTCTCTCTCTCTCTATATTTCCAACAATTTATTTCCTCCATTCTCAAAATACAGCCTATTGAAATCTTCTTCATCCTTTAAAGTCAGTTGTCCTAACTTATTTGACATCTAATACAGCTGTAGTGCTACAGCTGTATTCTTTCTTCCCCTGGAAATTTCTCACATGTGTGTACCTCACTTTCCCTAAAGAGATTAAGTTTGCACAATGTGGACTGGATAATTCTTTATTTGGGGAGGCTGACCTGGGCATTACGGGATATTTAATAACATCCCTCATCTTCAGGATTTGGGTCTTATGTTTGCTTTTTTCCTAGGGTTAAAATCCTATGAGTACAGTGTCTTGGTAGTACTTGTGGGATGGATGGATATATTGCATTAGACTTTTTTTTTTCTGCAAATCCTGTTACTGCATGCTTATACTAAAATTGCATGCTTTTTTTGTGGCTATATATTGAGTATATGTTCAGGCAAACCTGAAGCGAGAGTCACAGGAACAAGCAAAACAAACGAAATTTGAGGAGTTGAACATTATCAAGTAACTCCTCTCTCTTTTTAAGGCTTTGTCCTGGGGCGCCTGGGTGGCTCAGTCACATCCGATTTCGGCTCAGATCATGATCTCCCAGTTTATGAGTTCGAGCCTTGCATCGGGCTCTATGCTGACAGCCTGTTTAGGATTCTGTGTCTCCCTCTCTCTCTGCACTTCCCCTGCTCACACTCTGTCTCTTTCTCTCTCTCTCTCTCAAGAATAAATAAACATTAAAAAAAAAAAAAGATTTGTCCTTGTTGCCAGTTGTTATTTTGTCTTTGATAGTGGTGAAATTTTTTAGTCTTTCAAAGTCAGATTTCCTGCTCTTTTTTTTTAAATACATGCTAAAATAATATCCTCAAAACTTTTCTGGGTGCAGCATGGAGTGGTGTCAAACTAGATCAAAATATAAAATCTTATTTCTTATTTGCTTGTATAGATAGGTGCCGGGGAGGAACAGCGAAAGGAAGGAGGCAAGAAGAAGAACAAAGAAGGATCTGGAGATGGAGGTCGAGCA
Source organism: Lynx rufus (assembly GCF_022079265.1). Classification (NCBI taxonomy): domain Eukaryota; kingdom Metazoa; phylum Chordata; class Mammalia; order Carnivora; family Felidae; genus Lynx; species Lynx rufus. The sequence goes on along the minus strand of NW_025814823.1, from coordinate 212,764,142 downwards.
GAGGTAAATGTTTTAGAGCTCTGTTATCAAAGATTGAAAGGTGGTAGGAGCTCAGACTTATATTTTGTAAGATTCTAATGCTTTACATGAGGTTGTGAGATGGCACAAGTGTGAGATGGCACACTCAGGAAGAAAATTAGGAAAGTCTGAGAGGGGAAAAAGATTTGAAGCTATTTGTAATTGAAAAAGGAAAACAGCATTGAAGTACGATTGCAAGATAATCTGTGGGGTTAGATTACGAAAATCAGACAGAAAAGTTGGAAAGAAGGGGCCTCATAATTACTCAGTTGTCAGAGTGGATGCCAGCAGTCTGATCATTTCATTCAGTGAGATGTTAGAGATTTGATGTTTGAGTTTACACTGAATGCAGCAGAAACCAAAGAAGCCCCAGTTCCTTGACCCTTCACATTATTTCCATGAGGACTTGTCACTAGGGTTTGGTTATAAGCCAGAGAGATCTTGAGACTTCTCCATTGTAAAGAAAACGCTTACAGTTCCCCCAGCTCACACTAAAAAGAGGAGGCATTTCAAAAGTCATCCCAGAATCAACTCAGTTTCTGGGTGTTCTACTTTAGGAGGCAGTTAAACTTGTCTTCCTACTTTATGAGTTAAACTGCTGTGAACTCTGCTTCATTTTTTTGCTTTAGTCATTGCAATCATTTTATTAGAGACTCCTTAGAAAGCTACCAGAATACAGAAGCACAAAGGAACAGGCCTTTGAGAAGTATACTGTAGCACAGTAAACTGTAAACTGGCTTTAAAGAGCTGCTTTTATTAATGCTGTGTTGCTAAATTTATAGCGATTTCATTTATGTAAGGGTCAGTTTGTAGGTGATCGAGAACTTCTCAGTGTTGCTTAGAGCCCTATCTAACCATTTCTCTTACATTTTGTCCCTTATATCCCACTGTTACTGTGGAAGAAATTGTTGTGAATTTTAAAAATTTGCAAAGAAGTAGAAAAACGTGTATGTTTCCTCATTTGTTTTTCATACTTTGAATACAGTAGCACATGGTATTCCGTCACACCTTGGGAATTAGTCTGCAGATAGGAAACAAAAGGTACAATTAAAGGACTCTTCTGAATAAAGTATTTTAAGTACAGAATGTGATTATATATATTTTCAATGATCTGTCTGGAAAAAAGTTCACAGTGAGATGTCCAGGACCTTTCCTCCTCCTCTGTGCTCCCATCATTTATGTACTTGTCTTATCTCCCTTCTAAGGGCAACATGCAGGTTTTATTCTTCTCTTTGAATCCAGCAAGTATTTTCGTTGAATGGGAGCCTTTACGTTAAATCAATTTATAGTTGGTTAGTTAAGAATTGTTAAGTGGACATATAGTCTGACCAGCTGCACAGACCATTCCTAAACAAGATTGAAACAAAATGGAAAAGCCAGCTACTTTTTATTTCTAGTATTGTTTAGAGCTGTACTTGTAAGGTCATTTAGTTAGAAGAGACCTTAAGAGAATATCTTAAAAAGGAAAAAAAAAATCACCTTATGCAAATAGCAAATGGTAATAATTATCCATTTAAGATATTGACAGCCCACATGTCTGTTGTTATTTATACTTTTCTATTTTTAAAAAAATTCTTACAATAAAAATTATAAGAAGACAGCATTTAGTTCATTTTTTTACTTTAATTTCCAGCAGGATAAGTGAGTGCTTGGTGATTTGGACAGTCCATTTACCATATTGAATAGTAATCATAATTTTTGTATTGTCTATTTTTATTATTCCCTTTTTCTAAAAAGGAAAGCAAGTATTTACTGATCATTTATTTCCTCATTTGTTGTCTTAACAGTTGAATCCTTGGCCTGAATATATTAACACACGTCTTGAGATGTATAATAAACTAAAGGCAGAACATGATTCCATTCTGGCAGAAAAGGCAGAAAAAGATAGCAAGCCAATTAAAGTCACTCTTCCTGATGGTAAACAGGTCAAAGCAGAATCCTGGAAAACTACACCATATCAAATTGCCTGTGGAATTAGGTATAAACTACACCTGTCTTGACCTTCTGTTGTTTGTAACTAAACTTTTTTTATCTTGTCAAGTTTTATCCTTATAATGTTTTTATGTTATTGTGTTTTTAATGTTTATATTATTTGGGATTTTTAAAAATCAAAATGATGTGGAGTTTTATGCTCAAGACTTAATTTCTGAGAGTAGACAGTGTTTCACCTGTTTTGACTTAATTGTCTGTTTTGAAGTTAAAAACGAAGATAGAACATCTGACATTGAGAAGTTAAACTAATAAAAGACATGTGGGGGCGCCTGGGTGGCGCAGTCGGTTAAGCGTCCGACTTCAGCCAGGTCACGATCTCGCGGTCCATGAGTTCGAGCCCCGCGTCAGGCTCTGGGCTGATGGCTCAGAGCCTGGAGCCTGTTTCCGATTCTGTGTCTCCCTCTCTCTCTGCCCCTCCCCCGTTCATGCTCTGTCTCTCTCTGTCCCAAAAATAAATAAACGTTGAAAAAAAAAAAAAAGACATGTGAAAATAATGCATAGACTATGTTTGATGTTAAAAACTTTTATTGGGTTGGGAAGAAATAACTGAGAGTTAGATATATATACTTTGTAACAGAATCAAGCTTTCTTTTTCTGATATGATGGGATCAATAGTTGGTCAATTTATACGAAATGATAAAGACAGGAAAGCATAAATTGATGCATGTGTATAATAGCAGGTATTGTACAAACCTGCTTTGTATAGCCCAAGAGCTAAGAATGGTTCATAAGCGGCTTGAAAAAAAATAAGAAAACTAAGAAGAATATGTGACAGAGACCATGTGTGGCCCAGTCTGAAATATTTATATAGCCATTTACAGAAAAAGTTTGCCAATTTCTGTCTTAAACATTTTAATTTAAAACATGTAAATGCATATTTATTCACTCTATCCTTTACCCTATATTTAAGTATGTAATTATTTCTATTTATTTTTACTGTTTCATTATATGTTGAGTTGAACCACATGCAGTCACCATGTAATTGTCAAACATGGTTGATTATCATCAATTTCATATTGTTGAACCTAAGGCCCAAAAGAACAAATACATAAAGAGGTTTGGGAACCAACCTAGCTGATTACTGGTAAGCCCACTATGCAGCTGGTGGCCTATGAGCAGTTGATCTATGAGCCATGAGTCTTTATTGTGCCATGGACACTGATTAGTACTTTTTACAAAGAAAATGGAGTGTTTCCATTAATTTGACCATTGCTTCTACCTAAACTACTTCTAGCTTATTCCAAAGGAAAGTAAGAAAGAAAATTATAATATCAAGCAGATTTCCATGTGAAATCATAAATAAGTGGGTGTACTCCTAAATACCCATTCAACCTTTCATTTTAGAGATAATTTTCAAGGGCATTTTGATTAAGATATTCCTCCATTGTTTCACACTGAGATTGTAGCCGTGTTGGTATTAAAATTCAAGCTCCTGGGACACCTGGGTGGCTCAGTCGGTTGAGCTTCTGACTGTGCTGACAGCTCAGACCCTGGAGCCTGCTTCGGATTCTGTGTCCCTCTCACTCTGGTCTTCCCCCACTCATGCTGTCTCTCTCAAGAATAAATAAAACATTAAAAAAATTTCTTTAAAATAAAATTCAAGCTCTTATTAGTTCAGGAACCTATTCTTTACATTCTACAGTGTCGTCCTCCAGATTACATTGTAATTTGTCAAATAACCAATTAAGAAAATTTTTTTTTTGAGAACTGCAAAAGTTTACATAAAGCGTTGATGAGCTTTAGGGCTAGAGTTAAGTCACTGATCTGCAAGTGAGGGTGTTTATGGCATTTTTACAAAAGTCCAGGATAAATTCTTGCTATTGTGTGAAAAATTATAGCATGGGTAACAGTTGAAAGGTTTGGATGATCAGTTGTGAATACAAAAAAAAAAAAAAAATGCACGCTCTATTTGCTTTAGAAGGTTTTTCTTTGAAGTTTTGTTTTAAATCTGAAAGTTTAGATTACTGTATCCCTTTGGAAAACTGAAATGATCTAATATGGTCTCTGCATATCTACATTTTCAAAGTAACTCTGCTTTAGTATCTTAAGACACCATTTTGGACCCTAAAATAAAAGCCATTTTCCCCCAAAGAATACAAAGAGTATTAGTTGCCTTTGATCAATTCTTTAATCTTCTGAAAACTATTTTACACCAATATGATAAAATATATTTCTCTCTGCCAAACCCATGTATGTCTCTGAAACTTTATATGATCTCAGAAGGAAAGAAAACATTGGATGTAATTTGTGGGAAATTCAGTGAATTTGAAAGTTGCATTAGGAATTTATGGTTATCCTTCTGTTAGTTCTTCTGAACCTTCAGCCCCTCATTTTTTTATCCTCAAAGCCTGTCCAGACTGTCTGACCTTTGCTGCTTTCCAGTCCTCAGAATTCCTGTGGCTCTTACACTTGGTGTGGTCTCATAGTGTGGTCTTAACCACTTGGTGATCCTTTATGTTGTGTACTCTGTGGTGTGTGTCTAGCTGACTTTTTAAATCCATATTATAAAAAAGTTTTATTGAATAGTCCTTTATTTTGCCTATATGCTTGTCATAAATCATACCATCTTTGGCATTACAGAATTTATTCTGAGGTTAACATTACCTCACAGAGAGAAGATCTATCACAGATATCAAGTACGAGGAAAAGCAGAGGATTACTCAGTAGCCCCTCTTTTTCTTTTTTGGAGTCTAAATAGCTTGGCTTTGTGTAAAATTCATTTGGAGAAATTAAAAGATTAGTCAAACCACTGAAAATTGTTTGTTTATCACAGTCGTCGTATCTGCTTAAATAAGAGGCATTAAATGTGAAATAATAGTGTTCTGGATTTTCAGGATCCTCTAGTTACACTTGGGTACATTTTGGAGGGGTTTGTTGCTTTTTCCATTTTAATTCAGAAAGCTATGATACATAAACTATAATATAAATAATACATGTGTTATTATAGAATATATGTAATGTTTATTTTCGTGTTATTCTCAGATTAAGTGTTGTGCTACAGAAGATTCTTTTTTATATTCTTTTGTTTATATATATATACATGTGTGTATATTTTTTAAGTCAAGGCCTGGCTGACAACACCATTATTGCTAAAGTGAATCAAGTTGTTTGGGACCTAGACCGTCCTCTGGAGGAAGATTGTACCTTGGAGCTTCTCAAATTTGACGATGAGGAAGCTCAGGCAGTAAGTTTTTATTCAGTAGTCACTGAATTTCAGGATCAAGGTTCCCGTTTCCGGTCTCTTCCTGCTCGCACTGTCAGTGGGTTTAGAGCTTATTGGTCTCATTGTCATATTTGAAATCTTCATTTTGTCTTTGATTTAGGGAGCATTGTGAAAGAGTTTGCTTTATAAATTTAAGAAGTGAACTTGAATGAATTTATCTTCATTACTAGATACTTCAGTGGGAAATATGTTCTGGGATTTTTATTAAATTTTTATTAAAAATTGGTAAAGCAAGTAAAAATTGGTTCTACTCTATCAGTCAGTACTTAAGCAAGATGTATAGATTTTACAAATAAAATTGAACATTTCCTTAAACTACTCCCCTATTGGACAATTAATTTCCATATTTTCCTCATCTTAAAATGCAGATTTGCTGAAGCACTATAAAAATCAACCTGCATTTGATGTCATGGTTTTCTTATTTCTCCTTGATGGCATACCATATAAAGGGAAATAAAATATTTTGTTTTATTATGATAGTTTACTTATGTATATGTATTAATGCTTTTCAGATGTATTCTGAATTCCTTACGTTTTTTATGAAAATCATTTTTGGGGGTGCCTGGGTGGCTTAGTCAGTTAAGTGCCTGACTTCGGCCCAGGTCATGGTCTCGCAGTTCATGGGTTCAAACCCTATATCAGGATCCATGCTGGCAGGGTAAAGCATGCTTGGGATTCTCTATCTCTCCCTCTCTCTCTGCCTTTCCCCACTTATGTTTTCTGTCTCTCTCAAAATAAATAAATAAAGTTAATTTAAAAAAATCATTTTGGTACCTTACAAATAAATCTTGAAAGTATAGCTTTGGGTATATTCTGACTCATCTGACCACCTTAAAAGCCAAGTATAGATGACCCTTGAACATGGGTTTGAACTGCATGGGTTTACTAATATATGGATTGTTTTTCTATAAATAAATATCTGTGAGTATTTTTTGATGAAATAAATGTATTTTCCATATGATTTTCTTAATATTTTTTTCTAGCTTTATTGTAAGAAGACAGTGTATGATATATATACCATACAAAATATGTGTTAATTGACTGTTTATGTTATTAGTAAAGCTTCTGGTTGGGCTGGTCAGGCAGCTTCAGGCTGTTAGTAGTTATGTTTTTGGAGAGTCATGAATTGTACTAAGATTTTTGACTATACTGAAGGCCAACATCTCTAACCCCTGCATTGTTCAAGGGTTAGCTGTACTGCCATCTGTTTTCAGCATCCATATATTTGTCCTTGTGTTTTATAGTTGTGTTGTGGGGACAAGTTCTAGCACCTTAGTTTTTTGAAGCCAATAAAGAAAAAGAAAGTGTAATTTTTAAGTGGTGTTCCACGACTCAATGAAGGTCACAGGATAGGACATAGGTTGTGGGATATGGGCACATTGACTCAAAAGATTCTGAGCAATTATGGTCAATAAGACAGTGACATTGTGATTGGCAGTTGTTTTCAGGTAACAGAATCCATCCGATTTAAATTAATGATGCTAATTTGAATTTAATTAGTTTGAAAATGACTAAGCCAGATGATTCCTAAGGTACAAATGCAACTTAGTAATTAGAATCCTTTTAAATTATTTTGGCTCTGCATAGAATCATACCACTGTTTATACATTTATAAGTTTAGATTTTTTTATGTCTTGGGTTTATTTTTAGTAAATTTTAAATATCTTTTTCAAGACAGCTATATTTACAACATATATGCTCAGACTCCAACCATCCCATTTTTCTTTGTATTTTCAGGTATATTGGCATTCAAGCGCTCACATAATGGGTGAAGCCATGGAAAGAGTCTATGGTGGATGTTTATGTTATGGTCCACCAATAGAAAATGGATTCTATTATGACATGTACCTTGAAGAAGGGTGAGTTATTGAGCTGAATAAAGAAAAATAAATTCTGAATTACTAAGGGTCCATACTTTATTTTTAAAGAGTTCTCAAGAAAGAAGGAATGATATCAAGCTTATTGCTTAATAGTCAACAGGTATTTCCACTATGAAAACTTGAAGTCGTGTAGTAACTTTTGAGGTGGTAGTAATTTATGAAAGCTCTGTTATAGACAGAAGTATAGCCCTAAACTATGTTGGGAAATAAAATAAGCGGGTCATAGAAGTGGAGGGAGGGTGCAGTAGTGGGCATAGTCTCCATGATGATCAAGATAGAAGCCACTGAAAATATAAAATATAAAAATGATAATGATACCTAGTTTAAGATTCTAGTATATGGTGCAAGGGTCTATTTTTTTATATTAAAAACTCTTTATATTTTTATATTTAAAACTCTTCACTTTTTTTAAAGAAACATTCCTCCAACCTATTATGTGAGTAGAATAAAGTGGAATGAGATTAATTACGCTTCCTTTTCCTTCAGGGGTGTGTCCAGCAATGATTTCTCTTCTTTGGAGGCTTTGTGTAAGAAAATCATTAAAGAAAAGCAAGCTTTTGAAAGACTGGAAGTTAAGAAAGAAACTTTACTAGAAATGTTTAAGGTAAATTGAGATGTAAAGTATGGCCTCCACTTTTATATCACTTATTATTGTTACTTTAAGTTGTCACACAGGGGTTTAGTGTACTAAGTTGAAGCCGGTTCTGTTCTTGATAAAAATGTAACAATATTTGTAAAACATGAAGTATTGACATATTTATTTTCCTATAATGCTTCAGTAAGATGTATTCAAGTTATGTTTTAGCTGTAGTGTTCAGAGGTAAAAATTAAAGGAGGGTTTTTAAAAAAAATAATTTTTCCTATTTATAGTACAACAAGTTCAAATGCCGGATATTGAATGAAAAAGTGAATACTCCAACTACCACAGTCTATAGGTGAGACTATCAAGTGTCATTAAGTGTAACTGGTGTATATGTCATTTTAAGTCTTTGTTAAAATTCCTTTCATTTTATCTCTAGGTGTGGTCCCTTGATAGATCTCTGCCGGGGTCCTCACGTCAGACACACTGGCAAAATTAAGACTTTGAAAATACACAAAGTAAGCAATGTAACCTTAAAGACTCTATATAAATGTACTTATCTACTGTAGGTATATGTTTAAACTTCTATTGGTTTCTCTTTCTACCTATTTTTCTGTTGCATGTTTAAGGGTGGGTTTTTTTTTCTCTTGCTATCTACTTTTTAGCTGAAAGTCTCCAACAGTGACTGACTCACCATTCATCAGCAGAGCACGTGGGGATGGGGGGCTTTCGGGGCTTTACAAAAATCACACAGTCATGCTTCTAGAGTTTTAAAGCTCACTGTTAATGTGTGCTTTTGTCCTTCGTTTGTTTAATAATTACTTTATTTGCACTTTTTTTTTTTTTAATTTTTTTTTTCAACGTTTACTTATTTTTGGGACAGAGAGAGACAGAGCATGAACGGGGGAGGGGCAGAGAGAGAGGGAGACACAGAATCAGAAACAGGCTCCAGGCTCTGAGCCATCAGCCCAGAGCCCGACGCGGGGCTCGAACTCCTGGACCGCGAGATCGTGACCTGGCTGAAGTCGGACGCCCAACCGACTGCGCCACCCAGGCGCCCCTATTTGCACTTTTTAACCAAACTAGTCCTGACAGTTTTTACCAATTGGTAAATATTTTATGGGTGATTATTCAAATGCACTTTAAATATCATAAGAATAATTGAGTCATTTCAAGATATTTTTTGTTGGTTTTCCATTTTTGTTTAATCATATTATGGGAGATGTCCTTGCGTTTCATTCATGGAGTTGTGGTTTGAGTGGGTAATTGAGAGGGAGTTATTTTTGAGGGAATTAAACAGCCAGCTTTGTACTCAGAGCAACTGTGAGATGTTTGCTAAGTGTGCACTTTTTATACCACTTTTTTGTCATAAGGACTATTATGAATTTGACTCCTAGGCGACTATGAGAAATAACATCTAACTCAAAATAAGCGAGATATTAACAGGTTTGAGTATTGTTTCATGATTTATCTTTGCTTTCAGAATTCCTCCACATACTGGGAAGGCAAAGCAGATATGGAGACTCTCCAGAGAATCTATGGCATTTCATTCCCGGATCCTAAAATGTTGAAAGAATGGGAGAAGTTCCAAGAGGAAGCTAAAAACCGAGATCATAGGAAAATTGGAAGGGTATGTTAAAAAAGAATAATGTTGCTAGACTGAATTTTCTTTATTTTCATTTGAAACTTCGCTGTATTAAGAATTTCCTTTGGAAAAGATGTTGTGGTTATTTTCAGTAGTTTTTATACTGTGTCCTATATAATCCATAAATTACTTCCTGATTATCTTACTGTTATCTTACTTATCGTTTACTATCCACATTATCTTTCTAGGGTGTGCTCGGTACTACACAAATACTCATTTTAAATACTCCTTTTATTGAGAACAAATGCTGACGACCTACAGTTTTCTGTAAAAGGCAGTACAGCAATGTTTTATACAGCTGGGAGATGGAAAGTTTCCTGGTCTCACTGACTTACTTTAAAGATGTGGAAACTGATTTCCCCTAAAGTGAATCTTCTTGTTGCCCAAGGTGACATAGCAAGTCACTGGTGGGTACCACAGTGTCATTTCCTTTATTATTCCTCGACCCGACTGTTCTCTGGACTGGAAGTTATATTTGGTTAAAATATTCCTTTCTAAAATTGTGTTCACTCTGTGCCATCCACTACTCTGCTCCCTTGAGGGCCTGAAAAAAATTCCAGTGGTAAGGAAGCACCAACAGTTGGGGGGCTGGGGGTGGCCTCTCCAAGGATCCTGGGCATTTTCGGGAGGAGAGGCAAGAAGGTAGGAGGGTTTGCTTCTTTCACCAAACCCGGGGACAGCCACCTTTGTCTACATCTCCTCTTTCATTATCACTGTCCTCTTTCTAGTCTTCTTCTTGCCACTCCTACTTTAAAAAAGAAAAAGAAACAATAGTCACATCTTGGAGCTTTGAGGAATTAAAACTATGAGAACTCCCACTGGATAATAAAGAGAACTAAGACCCCTGCTCCATGTCATTCTTGGGTAAACTTGACTGGATTTAGGAATAGAACATGCGGAGAATGTACTTGTGCTAAGTTGTAAATCAGCAGCAATTCTATCCTCCTGAGTATACCAGAAATGTTGACATGTTTTCTTTGATTCGGGAATGGCACACATTAAAATGCCAGATACCACGGTTGTAATCTGAACTCAGGAGCCCAGAAGTTTATGTTGATGTTACATGCGTGTATAAACATTCTTTTGCTTTTCTTTTACTCAGGACCAAGAACTGTATTTCTTTCATGAACTCAGCCCTGGAAGTTGCTTTTTCCTGCCAAAAGGAGCATACATTTATAATACACTTATTGAATTCATCAGGGTAAACCATATTCATTATTTTCTTCTGTAAATTTAGGATATAAGTTGATTTAATTAAATAAGGTCTGCTAAAAAGAAAGATAATCTTGTATTTGAGAAGAAATATTTAAAAGAATAAAATTGCAAGTCCGAGTTTTCATGAAATGTTTTAAAACGTTCCTTTTTCCTCGTATGTGATTTTGTCCATGTACATTGGTATGTACACAACAGAGAGGCTGGTGAGCTTGAGGTGGGACCTGAAGCCCTTTACCTGGGAGCTCGATATGCTCTTTGACCATTTGTTTGTGTTTTCCTCCAAAAAACAAGTTAATCTTTACACTGCTTTTTTATTCTTTATAAAATAAGAAGTCTTTTCAAGCATAGGTTTATAGAGAATAATACCACCAACATCTGCATACTCACCACCTAATTTACCACATATGTACATTGGTACATATTTGCTTCAGATTGTTTTATTACAGTAAACTAATACAGAGTAAAGCAAAAAGCTCCCTTTTGGGACCCTTTCTGATCCGTTTCCCTCCTTGCATAGAAGAGATCAGTATTTGAAGTTAGCATGGATCCCTGTTATTTAATACGTGCCCCATATACATGTACCCTAAATTCTGTGTCTGTCTGTAGTTCAAATTGACATATGCAAAGTCTCATTGTGTCTCGGTCGGCATTAGGATTTTTTAAATCCAGTTTAGTTTCACTTGTTACTTACTATTCTCTATACCTGTCACACTGTGCCCATTCCTTTCTTGGTGGGCACTGATGTAAGTTCTAATTTTCTCATATTACAAATCATTGTTTTGATAGGCCTCCTTATGAACGTGTGCAGGAGTTTCTTCTTCGGTATATACCTCAAAGTGGAATTTCTAGATTACAGCATGTGTGCATCTTGGACTTCACTAGATAGTATAAAATTGCTCTTTATATTTTACTCCCACCAGAAGTATAAACTTCTGTTTTCTTCATGTGTATTGCATTTGTTTTCTAACAGAGTGAGTATCGGAAACGAGGATTTCAGGAAGTGGTCACCCCAAACATCTACAACAGCCGACTCTGGGTGACCTCGGGCCACTGGCAGCACTATAGTGAGAACATGTTCTCCTTTGAGGTGGAGAAGGAGCTGTTTGCTCTGAAACCCATGAACTGCCCAGGACACTGGTATTGAGCAGCTTTGACTTTCTAGCAAAGATTTTCCCATGATACAATGTGTCTTGGATTGCTCTCCCTCCTTCAAAGGAATTTTTGTTTAAAGCAAATTATGGAATCAGAAGAATATTTAAATACAACCATTCTGTGATATTATAATATTCTCCATGCCCAGTTAGATGCTCAGATATGTAGACATCCAAGAATGGCACTGGGGTAATAGCAGTGAACAGGCAGAATATAAAAGAGAGATTGAATGTAGACATAGCAGATTCTCTAGATTTTTTTTTCTTTCTTAAACATGTTCTGTTAAAATCTACTGCTAACGAACTGAGAAATCTTCCTTGCTTTGCAACTGTTTTCACTTTCTAGCCTTGAAAGTTGGGTAGAGTGATCAGGGGAAGAGTAGGTAGCTCGGTGCCTACAGGTCCTGGCAGCAAGGCCTCAAGGGTGAGGGGAGAGTGGAATCTCCATAAGGGAACTGGGTTGTAAGTCAGGGAGCCGACTGGGTTTCTTCTTAGTTCTCCCAGATTCTCTAACGTTGCTGAAGTACCTTTAGACTGAAGCAGTTTTGGGAGTGACAGGAAAGTACAGTCTTTAGTTTCCAGTATGTTAAATGATTTGTATGGAGCTAAGATTTTTTTTTTTTTTTAATGATCATTAAAGGCAGTCCTCAAATGAATGGAAATATTGAGTACACGGATTTGACTCCAGACTCTTGGGAATAAATTTTTATTCTCTCTCTTGGTTGTGGATGGTCATACTATAATTTATTTGCTGTTTTATTGATGCTTACATTGTGGTATGAAGTCCAGAATTTAAGAAATGTTGCCTGTTTGGACAGCCTTTCATATTTTAGAAAAGCAGTTTTATTCTTGTGAAAGTAAATATCAGTGGGTTTTAATTTTCTGTTCTCTTTAGCCTCATGTTTGATCATCGGCCAAGATCCTGGCGAGAGTTGCCTCTCCGGGTAGCCGATTTTGGGGTACTTCATAGGAATGAGTTGTCAGGAGCACTCACGGGACTCACGAGGGTACGAAGATTCCAACAGGATGATGCCCACATATTCTGTGCCATAGAGCAGGTATTCTGAGACTCTGGGATGAAATATTCTGAAAGAATTGTGAAGAAAGTCAAGGAAAAATTACCAATGTCTATTTTGTTTTTGTTTCTTTTAAGATTGAGGATGAAATAAAAGGTTGTTTGGATTTTCTGCGTACAGTATATAGCATATTTGGATTCTCTTTTAAACTGAACCTGTCTACTCGCCCAGAAAAGTTCCTTGGAGATATTGAAGTATGGAATCAAGCTGAGAAAGTAAGTGTGTTTTTCAGCATGCTTGAATGCTATTTGACTGAAATGAACTTGTTCCAAGAAACCCAAGCCTCTTTATTTTTTTTTTTAAATTTTTTTTTTCAACGTTTATTTATTTTTTTTGGGACAGAGAGAGACAGAGCATGAACGGGGGAGGGGCAGAGAGAGAGGGAGACACAGAATCGGAAACAGGCTCCAGGCTCTGAGCCATCAGCCCAGAGCCCGACGCGGGGCTCGAACTCAAGGACCGCAAGATCGTGACCTGGCTGAAGTCGGACGCTTAACCGACTGCGCCACCCAGGCGCCCCAACCCAAGCCTCTTTAAATGGATAAAAAGCAAAAGAGAAAATTAAAATGGTTCATAGGTTGAGTAAACTAGGTTTTTTTAATGTATGATTTTATATTAGAAATGGTTGAATTTTTTTTTCAGTCATTGAGCTATAACTTGTAAAAGGAAATGGGAGGAAGTTAGTCAAAAGATAAAAACTTCCAGTTATAAGATAAACTGGTACTAGGAATATAACATACATTGTGATGACTGTAGCTACTAACACTGTTGTATGATATACAGGAAGGTTGTTAAGAGAGTAAATCCTAGAGTTCTCATCACAAGGAGAACATTTTTTTCTTTTCTCTTTTTATTGTATCTGTATGAGATGATGGATGTTCACTAAATCGAATATGGTAATCATTTTACAGCCTATGTAAATCAAACCATTGTGCTATGCTTCTGAAACTTATACAGTGATGTATGTCAGTATTTCTCAGAAAAGAGGAAATTTGTGTATTTTAGGTGGACCAAATTCTAACGCAGAGAATAGGAGGGATTCATGAAAGTAATTACAGTATTTTTAGTCTCAAATTAGGCTGGAAGAAGGGAAGTTGCGGATGAACAAAAATAAAAATGATTTTGCTTTGTCCTTAGCAACTTGAAAACAGTCTGAATGAATTTGGTGAAAAGTGGGAGTTAAATCCTGGAGATGGAGCTTTTTATGGTCCAAAGGTCAGTATGAAAGTCTATTTGAGTAATGTGATGTTTATTTTGGAGTGAAGAAGAGATTACTTTAAAATAAGTTAAGAAAGAAAGAAAGGAGGGATGGAAAAACAAAGAAAAAGAAAAGAAAAAGAGAGAAAGCCAGCCAGCCTTGTTACAACTACTGTTCAGCTTTAATGTAGACAGCATCTTAAAATAACCCAGTCTCTACTTCTTAGATTGATATACAGATTAAAGATGCAATTGGTCGGTACCACCAGTGTGCAACAATCCAGTTGGATTTTCAGTTGCCCATCAGATTTAATCTCACATTTGTAAGGTGGGTTTCTGGTGTCTGCTCTGAATATTCATTTTTAGGGGACTATAAAGGAATATATATATATATAAAGTAAAACATTTTTTTTTCTACCTAGCCATGATGGTGATGATAAGAAAAGGCCGGTGATTGTCCATAGAGCCATCTTGGGGTCAGTGGAAAGAATGATTGCTATTCTCACTGAAAACTATGGCGGCAAATGGTAATTTTTGTCCTTGTTTTTGTTTGGAGAATGTAAATTGACTAAGAAATGTCTACTGTCCAGTTTAGTTGCACAGTGGAAGAGAAGAATGATTCTGATTGGTGACTTCTAATTGATGACAGGTGTACAATAAGGAATCACAACCTAAGCCCAAATTTTTAGCTTTAAGAAATATATTTTTGGGGCGCCTGGGTGGCGCAGTCGGTTAAGCGTCCGACTTCAGCCAGGTCACGATCTCGCGGTCCTTGAGTTAGAGCCCCGCGTCGGGCTCTGGGCTGATGGCTCAGAGCCTGGAGCCTGCTTCCGATTCTGTGTCTCCCTCTCTCTCTGCCCCTCCCCCGTTCATGCTCTGTCTCTCTCTGTCCCAAAAATAAACGTTGAAAAAAAAAAATTAAAAAAAAAAAAAAAAAAAAAGAAATATATTTTTTAATTTTGTTAATGTTTATTTATTTTTGAGAGAGAGAGAAAGACAGCATGAGCAGGGAAGGGGCAGACAGAGAGAGAGAGGGAGTCACAGAATCCAAAGCAGACTGCAGGCTCTGAGCTGTCAGCACAGAGCCTGACACAGGGCTTGAACTGACAAACCATGAGAACATGACCTGAGCTGAAGTCAGACGCTTAACCGACTGAGCCACCCAGACCCCCCCTTTAAGAATAATAATCATCATTATTTTTATTTCACAACTTGATTTGTTTGAATGTTATATAATACTTTCTAATTAGGAGTTATACACTGAGAAGCACATTTGTTGTTTTGATTGCTTTTCTTTCTTTTTTTTTTTTCCAATATATGAAATTTATTGTCAAATTGGTTTCCATTTGATTGCCTTTCAAGTAACTTTGGGGATTAATATGGTTTTGATGTTTTTGTCTGAGTGAACAAGAGTAGGCTTTGGGCTTACACTGTGTGCTGATGATAATAAGCATGTATTTTGACGTCCTTGAGAAGCCAGTTGTTTTTTAATTGGAAGTACCGACTCCAAACTGATCAACACTTTTTGTCTTGTTTCTGTGAGGTTATGCTTTTGCTGGCAAGATCTGAGCGCATGCCTTCCGTTTTGTTTTTAAGCAATTTTCTCTGTTGGCCTGCAGTTTGTGAAGGCAGTTGAAAGCGGCACAAGGTTGTCAAGCCCCCGTTCTGTAGAGTCTGCTATATTAATTGTACTGATGCAAAACTTTTGTAAAATGTAAACCCTACGTACATACAATATGTTTGTCCCTGCTCTCAATGCGCTTTGCAATCTGTGTAGCAAATCAAACTTTAGTTATGGATTTTCCTGATTTAAGGTTACTTTTCTGCTCCTGAATCTCTTCCCTTTAGTCTTTATTGGATATTACGGGGGAAGGGGTAGGGGTAGTTTTTTTTAAGTGGCCCTTACATAATTCAGGAAAAGATCTTGAAAAATAGACTAAGAGATATGCCATCCTTGTTTATGAAAGGGCCCCAATCCACATTAAATATTTTTAATTTCTTCTAAAGGCCCTTCTGGCTGTCTCCTCGCCAAGTAATGGTAGTTCCAGTGGGACCGACATGTGATGAATATGCCCAAAAGGTAATCCTTAAATATGACTTTCCTTTAATTTCCTGTCATTCAGCTATATATCCTTGGTAAACCAACCTGCTTGTGGTATAGAGATATGTTACTATTTTCAATCTGTGATAAACCTGAATAGATTATATTACCTCTTTAATACTTTCCTACATGGTTTCATGATCAGAAGATGTAATTTGAATAGTGTCTATATATTCTTGTTTATTTTAGTGTTTAGAATTAGGAAATAGTAAATGCCTCAGGATGATGTGTAAATTCAAATGCATAATGTATTTTAAGCTGCTCTTTGACTCAGAGAGTAATTTTGCTTCACTTTTTTTTTTTGTTAAAGTTTATTTATGTTGAGAGAGAGCATGCATGCATGCGTGCAAGTGGGAGACGGGCAGAGAGAAGGGGAGAGGGAGAATCCCAAGGAGATTCTGCACTGACAGTGCAGAGCCCGATGTGGAGCTCGAACTCAGTAACCCTGAGATCCTGACTTCAGCTGAAATCAAGAGTCAGATGCTTAACCAGCTGAGCCACCCAGGTGCCCCGGTTTTTAATGCACATTTCTTCAATTATTTATATATATATTTTTAGGTTAATGGCATGCCCGACCAATGTTTTGCCCTACCCACCAAAAAAACTACCTTACTAACAGATATGTAAATATCCATTCATATTTCATACCTTAAAAACAATTTGTTCTGTTATAGGGACAATTTTATACTAAGGAATTTCAAATCAGTAAAAGTTGTGTTATAAATAAGCATTGTTTCATAATTGCAAGCTAAAAGTAGTAAATTGGCTAGTTAATACAGACAGATCTGAATATCAGCAAACAATATTGTAATATCAAAGCCATCATGTTTCCAGATCATCAGAATAAATTGCACTCAGGTCTTAACTGCCTTTAAAAAAATAAATGAACATTAGGCCAGCTAAAAAGCAAATCATTCAGACATACTATATTTCTATTACTGCACATAGTAGTTTTAAGTACAAGTGATGAAAATCAGTTATGTTCCATGGTTAGTTGGTTGTACTTTATCTTATTTGTATTGTGAAAGCTCACATGGTAGGAGAAAGGTCTGTAATTAAATAACTCATTTCTCAACTGGAGACAAGACTAACTTACTCTGTTCCATCAGTGGTGGTGGGAAGCACTTAGAATTATACCGGGGTGGGGTTTTTGGTTGTATAGAGTTGACAGGGGTTGGGAAGCACTACTACTGATACTTAATGACTGGAGACCAGAGGTGCTAAACAGTCTGAGATTACCAGGCCACCTCCCCAGTTATAGAATAGCCCAACTCACGTACACGCAAGGGCCCATGTTAAGAAACTAAAACACCGGTGCTTTGGGGTACCTGGGTGGGTCAGTTGGTTGAGCATCCGATTCTTGATCTCAGCTCAAGTCTTAATCCTAGGGTCATGAGTTCAAACCCTACAAAAAAACTGAAACACTGGTGCTTTATTCTTTAAAACATGTTACAGTCAAAAGTGTAGTCTTCTTCTGACACTCTAATAAACTGTGTAAGAACCCTTCAGAAATTTGCTTACTTATGCAATCCCAGCAGATTCATTGATTAATGATCACTTACACATAACAGCCTATTAGTGAAATATAAATGGTTTATTCAGATCTTTTTGTCATATTAGTGGTAATGGGTAGTCAGGTAGATGGGAATTTTAATCTAGTTTAATTTAACTTAAAATTAATAAAATGTAATGTTGCTTTTTTGGAAAGGAAAAATACTGAAAACATTATTTAATATGCAAAAACTTAGGACAGTAAAGTGGAACTAGTATTTTTGAGGGAGATAAAAAGGCACAGAATGATAATCTGTAATGTAGCTTGCTAGATTCCTGGAAGTTTACTTCAAGAAATCTCAATTTGATCTTTGCCTCTGACTTCATTATTTAATAAACTTTCTTTTAATCAAAAAGGAAATCACTGTTTAGAAAAAAAATTACTTTTTAATATTTCTCAAACTTGGTATTATATTTAAATTATTCTTACAGAGTTCTGTTTACTTAGGTCATATACATAGAGATGTTAAAGAAATAATTAGTGTTAAAAGAATTTTATGTAATGGTTTGTATTCTCTAATAACATAAAAGAAGTTTATTAAGATGCTCTTAGCCTATTGTTTGTGCGTATCAACATTTTATTTTAAAATGTTGCATACACAGATGGCAGCAGTGGCTGGATTCCTGTTACCAACTTGCTGCCTTTTTGAGGGATCAGAAATATTACATTCTCTATTAGACTGGACATCCATCATTGTATATTAATATGGAGACTGATTAATAATTTGTTTCCTGACAACTATTTAGGAAACTTAAGATATGTTTGCAAAAGGATTTGTTTTCTTTTGTAATGCGTTTTAACAGAGCTGATTAAATTTAGCTGATTGCCTGAATTCTGATTTTTAAGGATTTTCTAAAACATTTACCTCTCAAGAGCAAAATACGACATTTTAATTTTTAAAAATGCAGTCTCAGGGCGCCTGGGTGGCTCAGTCGGTTGAGCGTCCAACTTCGGCTCAGGTCATGATCTCGCTGTCCGTGGGTTCGAGCCCCGCGTCGGGCTCTGTGCTGACAGCTCAGAGCCTGGAGCCTGTTTCGGATTCTGTGTCTCCCTCTCTCTCTGACCGTCCCCTGTTCATGCTCTCTCTCTCGCTCTCTCTCTCTCTGTCTCAAAAATAAATAAAATGTTAAAAAAATTTTAAGAAAAAATGCAGTCTCAAGTCATAAATTAGCAATATGTGCTTCAGTATATCTATTAGCATTCTTTTTTAATATCTGTATGATTATCCAAATCATGTTAAACCATTTAAGATCAAAATACAGTTCTTACTTTAGATCTAAAGAATTCTGTATCTTTTTAAATAGGTACGGCAACAGTTCCATGATGCTAAATTCATGGTGGACATTGATCTGGATCCGGGCTGTACGTTAAATAAGAAGATCAGAAATGCACAGTTGGCACAATATAACTTCATCCTAGGTAAGAAAGGGACTTACCAAAGAAAATCTGCCAAACTATAGGAGAACACTGAAATCTTGAGACTCAGCCTTAAGAGAATTGTGGTCATCAGTTTAGTTCCCTCCAATCTAGACTCTTAAACTATTAAGTTTGCTCAGTTATTATAACAAAGGGAAATTTGGGTGTGAAAAGGAATAATCTTTAAAGGTTTGTTTAAAACTCTTCTTTTTTCTCCTATTCCTTCATATAGTAAGTTTTTTTGTTAAGTTGGCTGGTTTAAGTGAATATAGTGGTTTGAAGCATTGTAAAGTGATATATTTTTTTAAATGAAAAGATTTTTAAATTGGTCGTCTAACTGTACATGGTCACCTGAACGTTTTATTTTATTTATTAGTCTATTTAAATAGACTTTATTTTTTAGAGCACTTTAACAGCTGTCCCATATACCTCTTGCCCAAAGCGGACACAGCCTCCCCCACTACCAGCATCCTGCACCAGACTGGTATCTTTTTTACAAAGGCCACAGTTTACATCAGTGTTCACTGTTGGTTTTGTACATTCTGTGGGTTCGGACAAATATATAATGACATGTAGCTACCATTGTGGTATCATAGTGAGTTGTTTCACTGCCCCGCAAATCCTCTGTGCTCTACATACAAAACACTCTCTCTCTCTCCTAACCATAGGCAACCTCTGATTTTTTTTTTTTTTTTTTACACCTTTTCCATAGTTTTGCCTTTTCCAGAATCTCATATGGTTGGAATCATACTATACATAGTCATTTTAGATTGGCTTCTTTCAGAAAGTAATATGCATTTAAGTAAGTATGCATTCCTTGCTTTAAAGCAAGTAATATGCATTTAGATTCGCTTCTTTCAGCAAGTAATATGCATTAAGTAATATGTATTGTGTATCTTTTCATGACTTGATAGCTCATTTGAACATTTTAATGAGTCAAAAGCTACATGGGGGCTTTTAGGTCATAGGATCATTTCTGTTCGAATGTTCAATAAAAACTCTTCCATCTGACAAAGCTTTGTGTCTTTTGTTTTAGTTATTGGTGAAAAAGAGAAAGCCAGTGGCACTGTTAATATCCGCACAAGAGATAATAAGGTACATGGAGAGCGTACAATTTCCGAGACCATCGAGCGGCTGCAGCAGCTCAAGCAGTCGCGCAGCAAGCAGGCAGAAGAAGAATTCTAATGAAGAGCTTTTCCCGGATTGTCTAGCGGGACAGATGAACAGAGTTTCTGTAACATTAATTTTACACTCTAGAAAACATCGATTCATACTGAATTTGGAATAGTTTAGCAGAGTCTGCATAGGTGACTGCAGGGTCAACCTATTTTGTGACCCTGACAGGTGTTAGACGATGGGTATTTGGAGGAGGTAATTAAAGGAGACAATGTCAAAATGATTTTATTTGTTAAATGAACACTGGAGTACTGGAAATAAAACACGAGGAATGCTTTAATGTAATGTGGGAGGATGTTTTTATAAATTTAATGCACTCGAAAAATAAAAATTTTCAAATTTGGTTAAAAGAAAGACTAGAAATGGATTATGTTGTAAAAATAAAAACTTTAATTCACCTAAGTTTCAACACTTGTCCTTCGCGTACGTATATGCTTACCTGGAACAAATTGTGTGATTCAGTATTTATCTTTAATGTTTTCTAATATGATATCAGTTGGGAGTGTCCACTGTTCATAAACCGGGTGATGGGCTAGGTTCCTGCTTCTCGGGCAGAGGATGGCATCTTTTGGAATGTCACTTCTTTTTGGATGGAAACAATTAAAACCAACCCTGGCTCTAATATAAGTAGATTTGCACAAAATTTTAAGATGAAGATGAGTCTTTAAAGGAAGACATGTGGCCGGCAGGCTGCTCAGGGCCATAGCATCCCTGGTTATGCAAATCCCCTATCCTCTCATAAAGGATAATTTTTTAATTTGCTACCAGTGAATGGTGATTGGGAGAGACCCACAAAATAAGATATTCCTTATGTGGGTATACAGTATATTAATTCCTCTTAACACAGTCATCTTAAAAAGGCAACAGCCTGTTCGTTCTCTAATAACCCCAACAGCTTGTGTAATAGAGTCACTTTGAAACAAAACCACTTTGCATGGATCATATCCTCACTTTAATAAAGGAGATAAGACCTTTAATCATAGGGATTTTTTTTGGAAATTTTATAATTAAGTCTTCTGTATAAATGTCTTAAGACTTAGCCTTTGACAGGCTTTTAATGAACTTTTGTATGTGTCTTGAGAAAAACTAATTATATATTTGAACCAGAACTCTGCATTCCTAAGTCATGACACCAAAATTTGATTCATTGGATTTTTACTTCTTTACAATTCATTGTATCTTAATTTGATTTTTCTTCAGTTTGAAAAAATCCATATTATGGAATCATTTTAAATGGCTTCCTTAATACATTATCCAAAAACCAACTATAGTTTAGCTAGATTTTTTTTCAGTACTTATTTTACATAAAGCAACAAATGGGTTATGTATTACTAATCTTGAAGAGTTTAAAGAAGCTTTATAAACTTTTCAGAACTTAAGATATACAAGTATGTATTAATAAAGACATAGGTTGGCAGGACCAGGAATTGGAGAATCCTCTTTTTAATGTTTACTTATTTTTGAGAAAGTGCAAGCAGAGGAGGGGCAGAGAGAGAGGGCAACACAGAATTTGAAGCAAGCTCCAGGCTCAGAACTGTCAGCACAGAGCCCGATGCAGGGCTCAAACTACGACCATGAGATCATAACCCGAGCTGAATTTGGACACAACCAACTGAGCCACCCAGGCGCTCCAAAGGATCCTCTTTGTAACTGACAGCTTATTCCTAGGTTCCGGGTGGAAACAATAGGGCACAACCCTTTAAGAGCTTGTAGAACTGGGCTTATCCCATCAAAGCTCTTAAAGTCTGTAGTTCCTTTTGTTTTGTTCTTTCCTGGAGTGCAGAGACTGTTCTATTCACTGTTACCCATCTGTTCTGGTCTGGTATTTGAAGAATTGAAATAGCTGAGTTGCTAAGCTTTTATCAAGCATCTAGTCTATTTAGAGTTAGATGATCTTGGTAATCAAATATGCAGGAACAATTTTAGAACAGTGACAGCACAGTTGCAACTACCATGTAACTAACTCTGTAAAGACCAATTTTGTGAAGTAAACTAGGTACCCCAAACAAAATAGGTACCAAAATGTGTTAAAATTGGGGCACCTATACTCCTTAAGTCAGGAATCCTGAGGAGGCAGGTTAGGGAGGCAGAGGCAAGTGGAAAGGGCCAAGGAACTAGAGTGGCCGACTGAGTTCACATACACTGATGACTCGTGTGCCCGATGAGTCCCTTTGCCTCACTTCCCCCTTGTTACAGAAAGGGACCCCCGCATCTCACTTCAGGCCTTGCACCATGACAGATAGACTAGCACTTGTCAAGACTGCTGGCCTGTAAGTCTCCGGGACGTGGCATAAAATAAAGACTCATTCTGTAGCCCTGTGCTGGGTTCTGAGATACTGCACCTCACAAGCCCCCCACTGGTGCTGGGAAGTACACTTAGAGGAGAAAGCTCCCACTTCCCATTCTGAACAGTCTTACTCAATTCTACCTTAAAAAAGAAAAAGAAAAAAGGCAAACAAATAAAAGGCTTATAAGGAAACCAGCCTCTTGTCCCTTTGACCCTTGCCTGTTGCCATGCCCCCAGGTAGCCACTCTTAGCCCCTGTTCCTGTCTGTAAGGACTGCTGCTCTCTCATTGTTCATCACTTTTAGAACCCTTTTATTGATTTCCTATTTCAAAAGATGAGGATTTTAGTTCATATTCCTTCATTTTCTCCCTCCACCCTTCTCATACCTCAACTTTTTGTGAAATCCATTATTAGGTGTTACTATGTTCATAAATACTATTTATTGCTCTAATAGACCAAATAGTCTTCTATGATTACATTTTTCTTCTTGTACAATTATTTTGATTGTTTTATTGGAGTTTTATCTCTTTTAAAATATTTTCTTTGAGTATCCAACCAGCTCTGTTTTGTTCTTTCACTACTGTTTTCCCAAAAGCCAAAAATTTTTTCAGCTTTATTGAGATATTATTGACTTTTAATATATGTAACTTTGAGGAGTACAATGTCGTGATTTGATACACATATATAGTGCAAAATGATTATCACAGTAAGGTTAGTTTACACCTTCATCCATCCCCTCACGTAATTACCATCTAAAAGCCAAATGTGACAGACAATTCACAGGTTCCATTTATCTTCTGAGACAAATCCCTTCTAGAATCCTGTCTCCTGCTCCAATCTGGGCTCATGGCAGCCCTTCCTGTGTCAGCTCCCACCTGTCCACCATGTTTGGTCTTCTTTCCTGGATTCCATGTCTTCTTTTATCTGGGTTAACAACTGTTAACCTGTTAGTGAACAGGATTTTCCAGTTGCTTTTCAAAGAAGAATGCATAGGATTCTTGATTGAAAATAATCTTATTTTTCTCTCAGAACTGGGAAGACCTTGATCCCATTTTCTTCTGCCTTCTAGTGTTTCCATGAGGAATCCATTCCTAGTCCCATTTCTTTGTATGTCACCTGTCATTTTCTCTGAAATGTTTTAGTCTTTATTTTTAGCCTTATTCTGAAATTTCATGGTAGTGAGTGGCCTTTTCATTCTGGAGATTTGTATCCTTCAGTTCTGGGAAATGCTTTTTTCTGTTTTCTTTGATGGTTTTCTCCCCTATTTTCTGTTTTAAATGGACCATCTATTATTTTATTATTTAGTTGTTGCGGTTTTTTTTTCCAAGAGTTCTTTCTTGTTCTTATGTTATTCCTTATATTAAGGCATCCTATTCTTGTTCCTTGGATTCAGTTTCTTATCATAGGGTATTTGTTTAGCACACTGTATTATCTCTACTTTCTTCTAAGTTTATATGTTATATTTTGGTCTCTGTCATATTGGAATCATGCCTAACTACCAGAGATCCTACTGAAGAGTGAAGCACTAAATATATCAGAAGTATGTGCATGTGTGTGTGCATGTGTGTGTGTGTGTGTGTGTGTGTGTGTGTGTGTGTATGTGTGTACAGGAGGTGGTTATAGGCTGGAAGATTCTACTGAATTAATTTGGTGGACAAATTATTTTCTCATTCTGTTCTGTTCTTAGTGGAACTTCTATTATTTAGATGATCGGCTTTCTAAGAGTTCTTTCTTCTTAACTTTATTTTCCTATTCATTCTACTGATTTTTTAAAAAATATTTCAAATGTCACTTTTTAAGTTGTTAAGTTCTACCTTCTTCTTATCCTATTTCCTTATATTGTAGTATCCTGTAGAGGGCATTAAGTTTCTTCAGAGAACTTTCTTCCAATCTTCTTGCAAGGTAAGCCTTGTCTTTTTGGTGTTGCATTTGGGAAGGGGGCTGGGAAGAAATAGTCTTCTCAGCCAGTATGCAGACTTTCACTTACTCCCTTGTGTTCAGAACAGTTCAGAGTTATCAGGAATCGAGGTTGAGACTTCATCATAGTCCTCCCCTGACTCTGCTGTCCCTGCAGTTTCTCTGGTTCTCTAAGGAATAAACCCAACAGTCTTCTGGGCAGGATGGAACAGTCATCTGACTGCATAAGTGAAGATGTAAACAGCAGTCCAACCACTCTCTATGCACTTTCAAACAATGCCTTTATATTTAGTCTGCTTTCTTCCCTTGTATCTGATGCCTCTAATTCCTGAAACTTCTGGGTTCAAATAGCCTTGCTACTCCTACGCTTTTCAAGTACTTAAATTTGACCTTCCTTTTCCCTGCTGCATCATTTTCCAATGTCCCATTTAGCCTCCATCTTCAGATGTTGGGTTTAGGTTTCAGATGTCTCCTCCTAGGTCAGACTGCTAATTTCCTGTCCAACTTCATACTTCTGAACTCAGATTTTGTGGAAGTCAGTGTGCCCTCCTTAAGATGCTCAGCTTTCCAGAGTTTTGTTTTGTTTTGTTTTTCACTAGGAATACTCATGAGATAGATCTGGTCCCCGCGATAAGAATGGAAGTCCTGGGTGGGTGTTCTTGAGAGCTTACTAAAGAGGACAATATTTTGCCCTTTCCTGCCCTTCTCATAAGTTCCTTCTTTCCTCTTTCTTCTTGAAAGGCAAAATGGCAGCTATCTTGCACGGACAAGGTGACTATGAGAATGAAAACCACATGTTCATAGTGAAGAACAGAATGATAGAAGGAGCTCAGCTCATTGGTGACATGGTGGATCTGGTGATATGTGTGTTTAATCAAATAGACATTGCATTAAATTACTGTGGTCACATTTCTGGTTCATTATAGCCAAAGTAATCTCCAACACATACACTTCCTTTCGTCAAAGACGGACACGTGTTTCAATCTTCGTTTCAAGGTCATTATTTGAGTTAACAGGATTGAAAATCCTCCGTCATTTCTTTTTTTTTTTCAATATATGAAGTTTATTGTCAAATTGGTTTCTATACAACACCCAGTGCTCATCCCAAAAGGTGCCTTCCTCAATACCCATCACCCACACTCCCCTCCCTCCCACCCCCCCATCAACCCTCAGTTTGTTCTCTGTTTTTAAGAGTCTCTTATGCTTTGGCTTACTCCCACTCTAACCTCTTTTTTTGTTTCCTTCCCCTCCCCCATGGGTTTCTCTTAAGTTTCTCAGGATTCACATAAGAGTGAAAACATATGGTATCCGTCTTTCTCTATATGGCTTATTTCACTTAGCATCACACTCCCAGTTCCATCCATGTTGCTACAAAGGGCCATATTTCATTCTTTCTCATTGCCACGTAGTACTCCATTGTGTATGTAAACCACAATTTCTTTATCCATTCGTCAGTTGATGGACATTTAGGCTCTTTCCATAATTGGGCTATTGTTGAGAGTGCTGCTATAAACATTGGGGTACAAGTGCCCCTATGCATCAGTACTCCTGAATCCCTTGGGTAAATTCCTAGCAGTGCTATTGCTGGGTCATAGGGTAGGTCTATTTTTAATTTTTTGAGGAACCTCCACACTGTTTTCCAGAGTGGCTGCACCAATTTGCCTTCCCACCAACAGTGCAAGAGGGTTCCTATTTCTCCACATCCTCTCCAGCATCTATAGTCTCCTGATTTGTTCATTTTGGCCACTCTGACTGGTGTGAATTCTCCGTCATTTCTATCTGCTTTAGGATCTCACAAGAGTCTAGTCTTCCAATTCCTTTTTTAACCCTCTGTCCCAGGCTGCCTTTTGCTTTTTTTCTCACCAAGGCTTGACTTCCATGGCTGATCAGTCGAATTTCTTTTTCACTACACTCTCAACTCTCAAGCATCCTTATTCACTTCGCCCGTTGGACAAATACTTAACGTTTCTCCATTCCTACAGCCAAAAGACTGAGCA
The DNA here is from genome assembly GCF_022079265.1 of Lynx rufus. Taxonomy (NCBI): domain Eukaryota; kingdom Metazoa; phylum Chordata; class Mammalia; order Carnivora; family Felidae; genus Lynx; species Lynx rufus. The sequence goes on along the minus strand of NW_025814823.1, from coordinate 212,737,719 downwards.
CTGTTAGAAAAAACTATAGAAGTGTAAGAACTGGTGTTTCTTCCAGTTCATGATCTCCAACTCAGATGCACAATCATTTATCCTCATGAGTAGTTTCTTTATTCAAGCCATCCATAACTGTCACTACTTTCTTCAAATCTGCTACATCTCTCTACATCATCTACATCTCATCTACATCAGACTAAATCTATCTAACAGACTGTGGAAATCATATGACTTTATGTTTTCAAATGTCACTTCACACTTCATCTACTGTCCTCACTCTCAGGAGGCTACTAGCTCTCTTCCTACTTCATGAAATCTGGAAACCTATATCAGTGCTTCCCTCCTTCTCTCCAGTGAATGAGGTCTTCTTCCTCTTATTTTGAGGCCAACCATTCTATTGGAGATCTTGATCCCGCGGGAGAAAGTATGGTATAGAGGCAAAGGTGTGAGCTTTGGAGCCAGTTGGTTAATATCCTAATTCTGTCACTTACCAGTTAGGCAAATTTGTTTAATTACTCTGAGCTTCTTTTCTTATCTATAAAATGTAGATGATGCCTCTTTCATGAAATTGTTATAAGGAGTCAGTAAGTTTTATATGTAGTATAAGAAAAGTAATGTTATTCTCATTTCCTCCAGTACTTTGCTGCAACAACTCTCCCTGGAGGAATTCATGTGTTCAAGGCGAAAAGCCATTGGGATCCAACTATGGAACTGGGGCTTCATTAGGCAGTGATCAAGGAGGACAAGCTCCCTGTCCTCATGGAGTTTACAGTCCAGCAGGAGAGGAAGAAATCAAGTACTTACAGTCCTGATGTATAGTGCGGCAGAGGAAGCATCGGGATGAGGGAAACAGGAATAATCTGCAGAGTCATGGAAGGCAGATCAAGAATGAAGGCCTGAATGAAATCAGGGGCTGTGGAGAATAAGAGGAAGGAATTGACAGAAGAGTTATCAAGAATGAAGAGACTGGGCTTGGGAGGAGGATGGGGAGAAAAGTAGCGGGGAATACGAGGTAGGGGTTCTGCAGAATTGAGGGCGGAATGACTGAAGGATGGAATGGACGTTGAGTGAGTGAGAGGTGGTGTTGTCCCAGGAGGGAGAGATCATTATATATAGATTTACAATGGCCTGCTTGAAGTGATGTTTATTTGTTGACTTTGAAACTATAAAGTCATGTGCTTTCTCTAGGCTCTTACAATATTCAATCTGGGAGAGACTTAGGTAAAGCAGTTTCTTCATGGCATGACTTCTCAGAGTGCATTATAAATCTCCAGTGACGCCAGAACTCCTTTTATCAAAGGGGACTCTCCTCTGGCTACTAGAGTAAGGAATTCAATTCTCTCTGGGAAAGCCCCATCTAGGAGTCCGGGTAGTTATGAAAAATGAAGGCTATTTTAATTCCAGGCAGCAGAGGGCAACGTTGGCCTCCTATCCAGATTGATAGGTGCTTCAGACAAGGTTAAAGTTAAAATCCCATTAAAATGACCTTAGGGCCAGTTTGAACTTTAAAGGAAGATTCTTCTGTTTCCTCCATGGTTACATCCCAAGTTCATCTCCATTATTGCTGAAAATTAGCCTTGAGAATTGTTGAAATGAGGTGTCCATCGAGGTGCCAAAACAAACTCAGGTGGAGATACCTTTCTGAGTTGCCTGCTTACCGGGGAAGGGTAATGGAATCAAACAGCATTCTCTGATTGTTTACATCTTAAAACGGGACCTTGCACTGGTCATTCTCAGATGTTCCTTATTATAACCATATAAGGTTATGTTTCATATTTGTAAATATTTATTATTATAAGTTAAATGCAAGCTCATTTAGAAAAACTAGAAAACACATGGGGTGCCTGGGCAGCTCAGTCCGTTAAGTGTCCACTTCACTTTAGCTCAGGTCATGATCTCACAGTTTGTGGGTTCCAGCGCCGCATCTGACTCTGTGCTCACAGCTCAAAGCCTGGAGCCTGCTTCAGATTCTGTCTCCCTCTTTCTCTGCCCCTCCCCTACTTGTGCGCTCTCTCTCTTTTGCACCCTCACTCTCTCTCTCTCAAAATTAAATAAACTTAAAAAAAATAAAAAAAGAAAAACTGCAAAATACAAATAAGGAATAAAAGACTCATAATTTCATAGCGTGGATGGTTACTATTATACTTTCTTGTATATCCATCCACACGATTAGACTTATAGATAGGGATTATATGTTACCAGTTTAATTACCTGATTTTCACTTTCGATTTATATCCCAAACATCATTTTGATGTCTACAGAATGGACCGATAAATAACTGTAACATGTTAATTTGATCAAATTCCTATACTTTATCATTTAGCTTTCTAGATCTCTAAAATTATGTACAGGGATTTTGAACCAACTTGTAATGCAGTCTTCTAATCTATTTTTTAAAAGATTTCTTTTTTTTTTCATTACTTCCCTATTCATAGATATTCTACTTTTGTGATGGTTATGTTTCTCTCCATACCTTTCTCCAAATTCATACAGTAATGTACAACCATCTATGCACTTACATACATTTTTTTAGATAAATAAAAAATAGCATTATAGGATACACATCCTGCCATCCTGCTTTTCTTGACTAACAGTGTACAGTGGCTACACCTCCAGTTTGACGGGTATAGATCCATTTTATCCTTTAAAAAAAACTATACACAATTCCATTATATGTCTTTCCTACAGCTTTATCAGAGATTCTCTTACTGATGGAAACTTCAAGTTGTTGTTTTTTATTTGTCTGTTTTTGTTTTTTTGCCACACAAACTATGCTGCAAATGTCTTTTACATACACTTCTATATAAAGGCCCTCTTATTTCTGTAGAGTAGTTTCTCAGAAGTGGGGTTGCAAGGTCAGAGGATCTGTGTGTTTTTGTGTTGTAAGCTCTGTTTAGATCGCCTAAAATCTAAGAGATCCTTGTTCCACATAATCACTTACCTAACAAAGAAAGACAACTTTGCCAATGTGAAGGGCAAAAAGTGCTAACTCATTATTCAATGATTTTGTTTCTCCTAGAACTAGAATATAAAATTAACCCGTTGAATGACAGAGATGCGTGCATTACCTCCAATCTGAAGACAAGAGATGGCAGAGCCATGGGTGTGCCTGGGGTTTGATGAAGTGTCAAATGAATTTGCTGCCAGGCAGGGCAGCAGTGGATTGTGCTGTGCACCGTGTCTGTCCCCACCTGGCTGTGACTCCAGAGTCATGCTTTCCATCCTGCTGCCCTGCACTGGTGTGCACGGTTGCACAGGCAGCTTCGCCTCACGGGAGCTCCTTCCTCGTGTCCAAACTTGGAAAAGGAGCAGCGCAGACAAAGAGGCCCAGCTGATGCTCAACTGTGGCCAGACAATATGAAATGACACAAAAGTTTATCATACATGGAGTTCCTGTTATAATAACTAACCGGAAGGGAACACTCTTTTTCTATGGCGTTATTCCCTAAAGAGGATCAGGAAGCCCTGTTGCTAAGAGACCTTGCAGGGAGATTTTAACGTGCTCATTTTAGTTAAATGAGGGCATCAGTGACTGGGGATTAGCTACATAGGGATGGAAGTAGAGAGGGGGAGATATGAGGATATAAGGGCTTTAGGGTTTGGGAAACAATACCCCTTTCTACCTCTCCTAGGTGTTGAACCAACTGAGAGAAACAGAAAGAGAGAAAAAGAGAGAGACAAAGTCTAGCAGCTGGAGAGTCCATTGTTACCTTTATCACTGATAAACTGTTCAGAGCACAGCCACATATCTGTCATGGCAGTGGGCTGGCTGTCCCTTCTCTACAGAAGTAGAAGTAAATTCCTCCATCCAGTCCAGGCAGAGCTGCAAAACCCTCTCCTGATAAAATGTGAGGCAGAGCATTTTCTGGACTCGTTGGTTCACAGTTGGTTAACTAGTTAGTTAACAGGAGGTGGCTCTTCCTCCTACCCACCCACCAGATTACTCCCTGCCTCCCCCTTAGAGAAGGGAAATGAAGATAGGTGAAGAGAGGAAGCAAGGGATTGATTCTAAATAGGAGGAGGGAATTAACATTCTATCAACAGTTGTTGTTTAGACTCTCTTATTCAGAAATGCTCCAGCCACTCAGAATGCCCAGGTAAGTAATAGAATGCCCAGGGTGGGTGTTTAGGCTCCAAAGTCAAAGCTTCAGACTGGATCTCTTCTCTGAAATGTATATGGGACTCTGAATTTTTTTTCTGTAGCCACTGTTTTCGAAAGTACCTCTTGTTTGGAACCCCACCTGCTCATAACTGACTGCATAGACCCATGGGCTTTGTTTATGTGATCTGGAATGAATAGCTTCAATACACCAGCAATTTTCAGCAACTGCTCATACTTTAACAGAAGAAACAGCGCTTCTGTTCTAAAATTTCCATCTGGGGAGGGGAGCCACTGCTGCCAAGTCCGGACCCAACACCATACGCCTTGGATGCCCACCCGCTGATGTGCATTCCTGATTCCTCTTGGCTCTAAATCCAATATGGCAACTCTCAAGGATCAGCTGATTCAGAAACTTCTTAAGGAAGATCATAACCCCCAGAATAAGATTACTGTTGTTGGGGTTCATGCTGTTGGCACGGCTTGTGCCATCAGTATCTTAATGAAGGACTTGGCAGGTTGAACTTGCTCTTGTTGATGTCATGGAAGACAAACTGAAGGGAGAGATGATGGATCTCCAGCATGGCAACCTATTCCCTAGAACACCAAAAATTGTCTCCGGCAAAGACTATCATGTGACTGCAAACTCCAAGCTGGTTATTATCACAGCTGGGGCACGTCAGCAAGAGGGAGAAAGCCATTTTAATTTGGTCCAGCATAATGTGAACATCTTTAAGTTCATCATTTCTAATATGGGTTGTAAAATAGAACCTAAACTGCAAGTTGCTTATTGTTTCCAATCCAGTGGATATCTTGACCTATGAGGCTTGGAAGATAAGTGGCTTTCCCAAAAACCATGTTATTGGAAGTGGTTGCAATCTGGATTCAGTCTGGTTCCGTTACCTAATGGGGGAAAGGCTGGGACTTCACCCATTAAGCTGTCATGGGTGCATCTTGGGGAGCATGGAGACTCTAGTGTGCCTGTATGGAATGGAATAAATGTTGCTGGTGCCTTCCTGAAGAATCTGTACCCTGACTTAGGCACAGATGCAGATAAGGAACAGTGGAAAGAGGTTCACAAACAGGTGGCTGACAGTGCCTATGAAGTGATCAAACTGAAAGCCTATACTTCCTGGGCCATTGGACTGTCTGTGGAAGATTTGGCAGAAAGTATAATGAAGAATCTTTGGTGAGTGCCTCCAATTTCCACCATGATTAACGGTCTCTATGGAATAAAAGATGATGTCTTCCTTAGTGTTCCTTGCATCTTGGGACAGAATGGAATCTCACATGTTGTGACGGCGACTCTGACTCCTGAGGAAGAGGCCCGTTTGAGGAAGAGTACAGATACACTTTGGGGGATCCAAAAAGAGCCGCAGTTTTCAACTTTTCTGATGTTGTACTACTTCACTGTCCAGACTACAACCGGATTTTAGTTGGAGGTTGTGTATATTACCCTTCTTACCCGATCTGTTACTCAAGTAGTAATATTAAAATAGCCTAGGAAAAACCTGTTTCCTAAAGTTACAAATAAGCATGGTTCACAAAACCCTGAAGCTACATCCTGATGCTGGATGAGACCCTTCTTGTCCTAAGTTGGTTAATGTAAACTAGCTCTACCACCTCAGAGGCACCACTGCCAACGCTGTGTATGCTGCTGTTGCTTTTCAAACCAGATGTGTATTTACTGTGTGTTATATTACTTCTGGTTCCTTCACCCAACATGCCCAGTCCACCTTTTTTTTTTTCTCCAGTCAATCACATCCTGGGATCCAATGTATAAATCAGTATTGTGTCTATAGTGCATAACTGTTCTAAAGGATCTAAAGGATCTTATTATGTGTACTATGTATGTCAGAATATAGTGTACATTGCCTTATAATGTAAACAGAAACATCTACATATAAACAATGCAACCAACAACGTATCTAAGTGTCATACCAACCAAATAAACTACCAAATAAACTTGAAACAGTGAAAAATAAAATAAACTAAAAATCTCCATCTGGGATCATCCTGGGCGATGTGTAAGCTGGACGTGGGAAGGGGTGGCCGCAGGAGCGGGAAGCTGAGGATCTGGGTTCCAAAATCCAGCTCTGCCCCAACTAAGAGTGCTTGCATCCATCCTCCCTGTGGGCTTCAGTTCCATTTCCTGCACAGGATGAGGGGCTTGAATATGGTGGCAACCTTTCCACCTTAACAGGGGTTCATTTTATTTTCAAGTTTATTTTTTTAGCTGAGATAGAGAGAAAGAGGAGGAGAGAGAGAGCATGAGTGCACACGAAAGCAGGGGGAGGGGCAGAGAGATAGGAGAGAGGGAGAACCCCAAACAGGCTCTCAACTGTTAGTACAGAGCCAGATATGAACTCAGGAACCGTGAGATCATGACCCGAGTCGAAGTTGGACACTTAGCCAACTGAGCCACACAGGTGACCATAAACACAGGTTCATTTTAAATATATAAAGGGAGCACTCTTTACTAATGATATGCCTATGTTTGTTTGTTTTTTAATTACAAAAAAAAAACTTTTTTAGGGGCTTCTGGATGGCTCAGTTGGTTAAACGACTGACTTCGGCTCAGGTCATGATCTCACAGTTCATGAGTTCAAGCCCCACATTGGGCTCTGCACTGACAGTGTAGAGCCTGCTTGGGATCCTCTGTCCACACTCTCTGTACCTCCCCATCATGCTCTTTCTCTGTCTCTCTCTCTTCTGTCTGTCTAAAAATAAAGGGGCAGAGAGAATCCCAAGCAAGCTCCATGCTGTCAGTGCAAAGCCTGACTTGGGGTTCAAACTCGCAACCTGAGCCAAAATCAAGAGCAGGGAGCTTAACCAACTAAGCTCACCCAGTGATATGCCTATGTTTAAAAACAAAAACAAGAACAAAAAACCTGGGCAAAGTGGATGTGATGACATATCAGATAAAGAATAAATGTTTGTAGATTACAGGATAGACAATTACTATTCTCCATCAGGATTCTTAGTAGAAAACCACAGAATTCCCTCTAGCTAGGTCAAGTGGAGAGGAGTTTATTAAAAGGATACTAAGCGGTTCACAGAGCCTGCTCTGGGGAGGGAGTCTACCCTCACATCTCCTTAAAGGTTACCTTGTAAAGCTGGGCATCCCTCCCCCACAATCCTCCGGCCTCTCTTCGGCAGTTGGATTCTCTTGGTGCTACCTTCTTCCTGTGAAAATCTTGCTCTTTGTGCTTTAGCTTCGGGGGAGAGGGGTGGCTAGTGGAAGGCTTCCACCTTGAGGACGTAGCAGAGGGGAGAGGGGAAATTGTCCAGTGGTCATAGGAACAGAATTCAAAAAGTATTGAGTGACAAAAAACACAGCAAATGTGTATGCCCACTGTTGCTATATTGTCCCACAGGAGACAGAAGACTGAAGACTGGAATTTTATGCATCACAAAGCATTTGATTTTCATGTCTGCCCACACATCAAAGAACCAGAGAACCATCCTATATTAACTTGGCATCACAGTTCTTGTAATAAGGACTTAAAAAAAATTTCAGTTCTGGCAATGGAAATCATTACTTGTTCATGGCTCTGAAAAAGGACACGTTATGTTAAATTAGCCATTGACATTAATTCAGTGTGCAGTTAAATGGAAAAGTTGAATTATGCTGTCTTCAAGAGGGTTTTTTGTGGGGAGGGGAAGTGGTCAAGTAAAGAAGTTAGCCAAAGAAGTTGTAGCTGGGATATATCTAGTGCCTTAACTTCAAGATAGGAGAGAACTAATTCTAGGTATGCTCGGACCTGAATTAGAAAGACCACAAAACCCCACACAGCATCATTTGGCTAAGTCTTCTTTCTCTCCCTCCTTTGATCCCTCCCTTCCTTTCCTGAAAAACTCAGCCCAAATATTACTTCATGGGATTGAGCAAAATAAGCATCTATCGCAGGGGGTGAGGGGCAGAATTAAGGCTGGGTGTCAGAGCCTAAATGGGGTGAGGGATGAGGTTTGTGGGTGTTATGCCCAGAATTCGTGATCCCCAAAGACCACTAGGGAGCCGAGTCCGATGCAAAAGCAAAGAGCCTTTATTCGAGCTAGCTCGAGCTCAATCCCCTACCTGCACTGATGCAGCGGTGAGATACCAGGGAAAGAGAGCGAGCTAGCTCGAGCTCAATCCCCTACCTGCACTGATGCAGCGGTGAGATACCAGGGAAAGAGAGCGAGTTTCAAAAGGACAAAGGTTTTATTGGGGCCTGGGGGCAGTTGGTGAGGTAATGGCTATGGCCTCAGCCGATTGGCTGGGGAAGGGTCCCGGGGAAGGGTCCGAGTCCGGTTAGGCAGGTGAGGGGGGGTTTACTCAAGGGGAGGAGGTGTGGTCAAGGTGAAGGACACAGAACAAGATGGAGTCAGCGGGCGTAGGCCCGCCCTTTCATGGGGTAATGGGGAGGTTCGTGGGGTCTGGAGTCGACGACCAAGAAAAAATTCTTGAAGACATCTTTGGTGCAAAAAGGTGATTTTATTAAAGCACGGGGACAGGGCCCATGGGCAGAAAGAGCTGCCCTGGGACCGTGAAGAGACACTGGTTAATATACTTGGGAGGTGGGGGAGGTAAAGTCAAGGGTAAGTTTCCAATGGGATTTTCATATACTAAAGAAGACTCACAGAATACTGGAGGCCTAGCTATTGTCAAGCCAAGGTTTTTTTTTTCCCCTCTAGCAAAGCATTAATAATACTAAGAAGGTAGGGAGTTCCTGGAGAGACATTTTGCTCTGCCTGCCTTGAGTATCTGCCAATGGGCTGCAAATTATAAGGAAATTTAATTTTATCTCCCATTTCCTTCTGCCTTTGTTTCCCACATGAAGGAAATACCTGTGTGGGTGAGTGACAGGGCTGAGGCAGAGGCCCAACAACCCTGGGTGAAGATGGCATCCAGTAGGGGTGATGATGGTGGCTCAGAGCAGGAGGTCTGAACACATGTGAAGTAAAGAGGCGTCTGTGAAGGTGGGGGTGGGTGACGGGAGATAATCTAAGAAGTAAATCCATGGAGGATGGTGGGAGCCAGGTTTCTCACAGTCCAAGAAGTGAGAAAACTCACATAAGCCCTGTGATATTCATTTGGAATTGGAGATATCAGTGTGGATTCATGATTTTCAGTAAATATAGACAGAATAATGAATATAGATATAAAAGTTTATGTATACACACATACACAGACGCCACCTTAAACATATGATCAAAATAACATTACTAGTGAGGGGACACTTTGAAATCGTGTGCCACTTGATGAGATTTACCGAGAAGAACATGGCATCACTTCTGTGATACTCCTGTCCCAAACAATGACCTGAATCTAATCATGGAAAGTATGAGACAAATCCAAACTCAGAGATGTTCTACAAAACAACTGGCCTGTAATCCCCAAACATGTCAAGGCCATAAAAGTCAAGGGAGGACTGAGGAACTGTTCTAGACGGAAGGAGAATAGGACAACTAAATGCCATGTGTGATTCTGGGTTTTATCCTTTTTCTATAAAGGATATTATTGGAATTGTGAAACTTGAATGGTGTCTTTGGATGGGAGGCTGGATATGTATCAGTGTTGATTTCTTGACTTTGATGGTTGTTTTGCAGTAGGAGAATGTCCTTATTTATAGGAAATAAGTATTCAGGGAGGATGGGGCAATGGGTTGAGGGGGAAAAGTTCTTTGTACTATTCCTGAGAGTTTTCTGTAAGTTTAATATTTTTAAAAAATCTATTAAAAGATTTAGGTATTTCCTTCAAAATGCTTTCGGGATTTAAGAAATTACTAACTTTTTAAAAAACTAAGTTACATACTGAAAATTCAGTTCAATGAATTTTGACGAACATATACAGTAATGTAATCACTACAAACAGCATTTGGAACGTTCAGTGTGGAAAAAAAAAAAGGAAGCCTTAACTGTGGATGTTTCTTACTTTTAAAAGTGTTCAGGAATTAGTTGGGTTTTTAGAGATGCTTTTATTTTACAGGTGTAAATATTAAACCTGTTCTTACACTTCTCTTTCAAATATTTAGATATCAACAGGTGATATGAAGCGATGTTTGACTTTAAAAAAAAGGTTTAAAATCTTATAAACAAGCGAAGAGACGCGAAATAAGATCTTTCACTGAAGAAAGTGCTTACATTTCCTCTTTGCCTCCCCCAAAAGGTAGAATTAAGCCAATGTGCTTCTGCCAGGAAAAGCCTCATTAGTCCCAAGAAGAAGGCCCGCCCACCTGCCCCACTGCCTGCGCTGCTCTCATGTTTCCCAGCCCGTGAAATACACCTACGTGCTCCGCGGTGGGAGACTGCACTTAACTTCCCTCGCGCTCAAGTTTGGCTGATGGGCTGTGAAGCGCCGGCTCACATTTGCTCTCATGAGACTGGGGTGCTGTGTGCTGGGGCTCAGATCTCACAGGGCCTTGGAGGGAAGGGGTCAGGAATGGATCACTGATCACAGGGGTCAGAGATCTCTTAATTCATTCTCTAGCTTTCCCCTGAGGTCCTTGAAGCAGGACAGAAAAATTCAAGTCTTGTCACAACTCAGAGGTGCAGGGAAAAGGAGATTTGCTCTACAGCAGTCTCTCGTGGGATACTAGGTGAAAATCAATTACAGCTCCACTCCAATTTGAAGCTTACTTCTTGTAAGTGGGGTTCAGCTTCTGTTAAGAAGATACGGTCCCTCAAAGAGCATCTCTTCCTTCACCCCTTTCCCTAAGATTGTGTCTGATATCGAAGGATAAGAGCTGACTTGTCCTTGTGGCTTTGGGGAGAAGTTGGGGTCCCCAGGGACCTCTAGAGATCTGGTGCTGCCCAGTGGATCTGGTTTCTGGATACTTCTTTTCCACCAAGTTACTATGTACCTTGCTGGTCCCCTGTGCCAACATCTGGATGGGTAGTACTCAGGGTTGTTACTATTCCTTGGGCAATGCACCCAGAGGTGCTTTCTGGGTAATCTGATTTCAACTCAGCTACTGCCGGCACCAACGTCAACTTGCTGACAGGCTCCCATTTGGCTCCTGTTTTTTGTCCTGCAGGAGTTTCTCCCAGTTGAGACAAGACTTGGCAATTTCCCTTAGGCAGACAGGCAGATAATTCCAGGTCCTGTGGACCTAGGACGCTGGGCAAAATGGTGAACCTCTCTCTGCCTGAGATTCTTCATGTATAAAATGACAATAATGATACGTAATGTTAATTGAACACTTACTCTTTGGCACTTTTTAATGTGCTGTACACTGAAGGGTACCAGATAATTTCAGGAGAGCTTCAGTGCTCCTCAAACTCTCTGTGACAAGTGATTACTTTTTTCTTTAATTCCCAGTTTTTCACAAGCTAGTGTTTTTGCAAGATACATAAAAAGGAATGAATGGAAAATTACATAAGAAAAAGGACAAAAACTTGTACTACTTGCACTATTGGAAGGGTATGTATAATTAATATAGAGAATTATTATTATACTAATAATTTGTTATTTCACAATTAAAAGTTCACAAATATTATGAGTGAAATAGCAACTCTTACATTAAGGTTCTTTATGCATATCTTGAATAAATACATATACATCAATATTTAAAGTTTGTAACGTGACAAATGAGCTTTCTTTTTGCTTTTTAAACTCACTGATCCAATGAGATTTGCTTGACAAGTTTCAAAATAAGTTCTGCCATACGTCATATTGATCTAGTTGCAGACTGGGACCAAGCAATTTGTGGACTGTATCGGTCCATAAAATACACTTAGAACGACCTTTTCCTACATGTTTCTACATGTATGAACAGATTTCATTCTCACAATAACTCTATAAGGACAGTATTATTATTATACAACTAGTGAAGGCAACTAGTAAGTGTCAGAGTTTTGGGACCCAGGTTCTGAGACTCCAAGGCCATAGCATGTTGTAGAGGGAAGGAGAGATGTGCCAGGTAGGTTTTCCTCATCTTGTAGACCCAGAGTGGAGTGAGCTAATGATCAGTAGGCTGTGGAAAGGGCATGGGATGGAATTAAAGTGAGCTGGAGGAGTCTGTGTCATCTAGGAATGGGTAAAATGGATGAAAAGGCTAAAATCAAATGACTTTAATGAAACATAAATAACAGGTAGGCGTAAAACTAACGAACTAATGGTGGGGTCCCAGCCTCTAGTCCTGGGGTTGAGGGGAGGCCTGAGAATCAACAGGCCCCTGTTGTTCAGTGTTGACTATACCCTTTAACCAGAAGATACAGAGTAAAGTGTGCAAAGTATTGCCTTTTATTCTGTGAACCAAACGGATGATATGGACAGTTGATTGTAACTAGCAGAACAATGGGGCTAATTAACCACATATAGTTGAAAGAGATGCTTGACCCAGTTCTTCACCAAGAAGTGACATCAGCACTTTGTCAAGAAGTGCTGCCAATGTCATTTAGAAGGGGGGCTTGGCTCCTAATAAGTATTTCTAGAACTTTCTAGAAATTTCCTCTTTTACTGTAGTGTTGTAATGAAAAGAGGATAAAATTTTCCTAACATTTTATTTTACTCTTGTGACTTAAATAAGACCTTAAGGGTTTGGAAACATCTTCTCTATGATAAAGCAGATAAATAGGTGAAAGGGTGTATTTACTGAATTGTCTTATCAAAAAGAGTCTGATTTAGAAACAGGTGATGCTATTCAAGCTATTCCTGCCAAATGTAGGGAGGTGAAGGAAACCAAGATGAGGGTAAGACGTGTGTGTGTGTGTGTGTGTGTGTGTGTGTGTGTTTCCCCACTTTGGCTGGCAGCTCTCTGGCTTCCTCACAAATATGCTCTCTGACCCAGCCTGGCTCCATAAAGAGGTAGAGGTGACTGTGGGGTAGCAGTATCTCAGTTACAGTAGACTCTCAAGGTATTAGGCATAGACTTGGTGAGGATACGGTTTGAGAATTGGGCTACAGGTATCCACAAGTGTAGCTTACAAGTGGGCTGTAGCCACTTGTATAGCCTACAAGAGGGCTATAATTTCTCCTTTGTTTCCTGGATAGGTCTTTCTCCAAGACCTAGTATCAGGCCATTTTAGGCCTGGAGTTCCTTTGGTCCAGTCCTTGTTCTCAACTACAGATAAAAAAAAAGAATACAACTGTTTAGCCTACAACACAGTGTCATCATATTATTCACTCGGCTGAAACCCTTTGATGATCCCCTTCTATCCTTAGGCCAGAGTAAAGACTCCTCCACAAGGTGGCAAGGCCCTTTGTAATGTTACCCTTTACAGTCGGCATAGTGATGTCCCCCCCAAAGCTTCCCATGTCCTATTCCCTAGAATTTGTGGATGGGTTAGTTTCATGGCAAAGGGGAATTAACATTGCAGAGGGAACTAAGGTCGCTAATCAGCTCACACTAAAACAGGGAGAGCGTCCTGGATTATGCTGGTGGGTCCAGTGTAATCACAAGGCTCATCGAAAGTCAAAGAAGGAGATGAAAGAACAGCCAGGGGGATGCCATGTGAGGAGAACTTGACCAGCCGGTGCTGGCTTTGAAGACGGGATAGGAACCATGAGTGAAGGAATGCTGGAAGCTTCCAGAAGCTGGAAGAGAGGCAAGGAAGAAAATTCCCTGATGTAGCTCCACAGGGGTCCAGCTCTGCCAACACCTTGATTTTAACCCTATGAGGCCTGTACTGGACGTCTAACCTACAGAATTACACAATAATAAACATGTGTTGTTTTAAGCCATCATGTTTGTGGCAGTTTGTTGGAGGACTTAAGCTCAGCTTCCAGCAGGAAAGCCAGCAACATCGTTCTTTTTCCTCCCTCTTCTTGTGTCACTCTGTCCTGTTTCAGCGCTCTCGAGCACAGTCACATGAGAGAGACACCCTATAGCATGTTCTCCCTAGTACTAGTTGGGAGAGTTATCATGAGAATTATTCAAGATTATGAATGTAAGATGATTCCTTCCGGAATGCCTCAGTTACACGCAGCAGATGCTGTAGCAAAGGGCAGTTCTCTCCATTTAGAATTACTGGCTATCCTGTATCGCCCTTTGGAGTTACAAGCCCTGGGTGTGGGTCCTGGTTTGAAATGCCTCAAATAGACTGACTGTAGAACCAGGGGTAAATATCAAATATGTGTTCATGTTTTGTTTTTGTTATTTACACAACAGATATACACAGGGCAGAGGAACCTTTGGATCTGAGGATGTGTGAGAGCAGGCTGAGGACATGGAATCACAGCCTAGACCCAAGGAAACCAGGCAGATCGTGGCTTGTCCTGCCTGAAGATGGCCACCACAAAGCCCCTAAGGCAAGTGCGCAGGGGTGCTGGGCAGAGCGCATTTCCCAGATAACTGTGTTCTCCCCTTCCTCTGCCTGGGACATGTGGTTTGGGAAGGTGTTCAGGACTGCCTGCAGATTTTGAGCTGGAAAAGGGAGGCATGGGGGAGGGGAAACTTCCTGACCTGGGGAGCTTGGCCAGGTCATTCTCCATCAGGGACTTGGGTTCAGTCCTGGGTCTGGGCCACGTTCTCAGGAGGCAGGGCCAGCTCAGGGATGATTCATCAGTCACAAGCTTCTCAGTCACAAGGAGAGAGGGCCATCCGACGCTGGATAGAAACCCAGACTGGGCTGAAGATGTAGCTTGTTTGATAACCTTTATGCATTGAAACATTTGGGATGTGGACCCTCAATTGTACTGTTACTCCAGGCCTCACAGGGGGGCAAGGCTAAAGCAAGCATCTCTTGGAGCCCAGAATGGGCAGGATAGGGTGGGTACTAACATTTGCCTGGTGGAAAAACCTTGGGCAGCTTTAGAGAAAGCCTGCACGTGTTCCCCTCAGTTGCCGGGGCTGCTGCAGGCTGGGTCTGATCCGGACAGGAGGCTTCAGGTTAGTCTGAAGATCAGGAGGAAAGTCCAGTCCCCTCCGAGATGGCCCGGCTGTGCCCTTGGTCTCCCGCCAAGGTGGGTGAATAGGGCAGGATATGGTCTCTGTGGTTCAGCCTCTTGTGCACTCCACTCCTCATCTCCCCTCCTGGACGCCCACAGACTCACACACTGCTCCATCCTCGCCGGAGACAGGCTGCTTTCATGTCACAGAGCGTGACCTGTGTCTTTTCACCTCTGCCTCCCTCCTCTTCTCCAGCCTTCTATTTGCTGCCTCCTCCCCCCCCACCCCGCCCCGCCCCAGTTCTTGACCACACAGCCCTCCTAGAAATCAACGAACAAAAGAAAAGATGATTTCCACAAATTGTTAAGCTCTCACTAGCTGGCAGGCACCATGCCAGACGCTGCAATTCTCAGAACATATTGCCTCTATCACTCCCTTGCTTAGTGAGATCAGAAAGAGCAGAAGTTTAGATGCCACAGTGAGTGGTCAGCTGGCTACTTACACTGGACCTCAAAAGGTAGCATTTTGAGGGGATGGCTCAATCCTAATCTGAGTTCTGACCTTCCAGCTTTAGAAACTGAATTTTATCTGATTTAGGGGAATTGACTTATATTAACCAAGCTCACAGGAAATTGATGGATAAACTAGAATGTCAATTTATTATATTTCCAGGGGTACTTTATCAGTTAATGGTGATAGTTGTATCAGGTGGTGAATGACTTTCTATTTTGGAAAGTGGTGGGAAAGCACATGCAAACTTTTATCTTATGCTCTGTGAAGAGCCACCGACTTTTTTCTCCATGTTTTTCCCTGGAACAGATCAATGGTGTCAGTTGAGCCTCAGCTGACTTTCACACGTTGGCGTAACTAGACAAGATTTCCAGTTCCAACTCTTACTGCTTTGATTAGGGGAATGACAGCAAACTTTGTCAGTGTTCCATGAACTCACACCAAAAATTAGATACCAGTGAGCCTTTCTCCAATTAAAAGTAAGTGAAAGTAGGAAAATTTTAGAAATTTTTTTTCCAACACTTTTTCCTTGAGACATTGGTGACCACTATTCCTTCTTTGCAAGGAAAGGTTGGCAGAAGCCAAGACAAATGAATATGGAGCAAATACAGATGATCCTTCTGCTTCACTCAGACATGTGTGTATGTGTAATTGGTATAACATATGTTGCAGAGTATGCATTGAATTGATTAACATTCCTAAGACTGTTAAATAAATATAAGTAGACTTAGGGTAGTTTGGCTAAATCACAGTTCAAATGTTGGAATGAAATATTAATATCTCATGATATTCCTCTAAGAGTCACCACTGCCAATGTCTTGTCTCCGATATTCCACACCCGATATTCCAAAGCCCGAGGCGACTTCTACAGGTGGCAATTTCCATTCATCTGGCAATCTTACTAGTGGTGGGAACAAAGTTTATTAGTCCTGCTGTGCAACCTCTTCCTTATTCCACCCCAAACCAATGGCCTGCTGGAGGCAATTTGTGTTTTGTTCTTGCCTTTCAGCTTGCCTTCAGTCCTGACCCTCTGAGGATGGTCCTGTCATCGACAAGCCCATTCCTGGGTTTTATGTTGCCAGTTGAGGAGAGTGGTTAGCTAGACTCTGGCCTGGAGAAGTTGGACAAGTAGGGGAGGATTGGGACTTCCTGACAACTGTGGGAAGAATTAGGGTTGGACAAAATTAGCCTCTAAATGTGGGACAACTAGAAGGGAGAAGAAAAAATGGAAAGAAATATAGATGTAGGGTTGGAATTGCATTCCTTCATGTTTTTTGGGAGAAGCTAGCAAAGTTTGGAAATACTTTCCACTCGCTTTTTGGTTGTGGGACCATATTTCTTTCAGTGAGTCATTGTACTTAGACTGGGCTACTCAGATGACTTCTCCCTGTGGGTGATTTTTCTAAACTCTGATGGCTGGTTATTCTGATTCCCTATACACTAACGATTCTGCTTTGTGGAATCTTTTGCTTTATTCCCTTTTGCTGTATTTTGATTTTTAATTTTTTTTAGATGCTTAGTTTAGCTCTCTGCTGGATGGCAAACTCCTTTAAGGTGGAGACTTAATACTTCTTTGAATTGATCATAAGTTAAAGCACAGTGCTCGTTGCCTAATGGGCAGTCAATAATTAAAATCCTTAATGAACAAGTGAATGCTGCAATTATGCTGACACTAGGTTTCTACTTTCTTACCTGTACAGCCTTTAATGTCAGGAGGACTCCTCTTATTCACTAAAGACCCTGGACAAGATCATGCCAAATAGACACGGCCCAGAGGCATATCTGCTAAGTAACCTGCCAAGGAGCCCCAGAAGATCCTTGTTTACTTGGCAAGAGTGGGTATTTTTTCTACCTTGGACCTCAGAGGTCATGCATGATAGCCTAGCAATGCATCTTTGGGGAAGCTGGCCTGTGGAATTGTGAAAATGTATTAGGAATACTAGGGTACAAATGAGTTGTCAGCGAGATTTCAGCTTGGTAAGTATCTTGAAAAAAAAATTCCTACAATGGAGCTCACAGCTGCACCACCTCCCCTTCTGATCTCCCTGCTCCCAGTAATCTGACAATTAATTTTAATTGACAATTTAATTTTAATATGACAATTTTAATTTAAAAGTAACCCTCTTGCTCCCAGGTTGTAATTCCCTAAGGAAGAAGGAGAGAAGAAATGTTTGTCAGCCTGCATCTTCCTTCCTTAGCTTCTGAGGTTCAGATGCCCATTCAGATGGCTTCAGATGCCCATGTGCCCGAACACAAGTGAAGGAGAGCTTTCTTAATATCCTACTCTTTGGTGGATCATAGAGTCAATAAAGGGCAATTGTTACGTACCAGCAATACATAACAAATTCATTTCCCAACCCATGAGGGTCAAGGAGAGCTAATTTAATCTCATGCTTCATTAGTTATCCGTTGTCTGAAATCAAAAACAGATGCAAGGACAGTCAGCCGAAAACAAATTGCCATTTTGTGTGGCTATAGTTTTAAGCTGGTCCCCTGAGGGTCCACCCATTGGAATCCATTAACAATTATTTCCGTCGAGTTGGAGAAAGGTGTTCCTGTTTATTAGCTGATTGGCACCACCACTACCACTCTAATTTCTCCTCACAAGGGGATTTCTTTCCTGTTGAGAATCGGTGATTTTAAATGGGCAACACCAGCTTTGCGTGTTGGCCAGGGAGGTTTGTGCAACTTTTCTCTTCATGAAGATAGCCACCAGGGGGCAGCCCACGCATGGCTAAGCCCAGGTTTGTGCCAGAGGCAGTAAGGATGACCTGGGACCATGGATGTGCAAGTCCGAGATGAGGCAACACTGGGAGAGGTTTGGGAGAGAAAATCAATTAGGAGACCAGGGAAATTACCCTTGCCCTGGAGAGCTCTAGAATCAGTCTCCAGAGATGCATCATGAAGAGGCTGTGTGGGAGCGGAGAAGCAAGCTCATTAGGCTGGCCGCCTGGGACATGAGAGAATGGAGGACACCCAAGGCTGGCCTTACTGTCCCCAAATACCTCCTCATTATGGGATAATAATGTCTCATTCCCTGGATTCCAGAGAGTTGCTGTTCTTGTTCCTGCCAATATTGATTGTCTCCAAGTGTAATATTTTGGGTCTGGGGGCTATAAGTATGCCCGAGTGCCATAGTAGCCAGACCTGTCATGTTTGGATGCTGGTGGCCTCACAGTTTACTGCACTGGGCCATGCATATACGACCATCTTTCTGTGTTTCATTCATGCTGTTCTAATGCTTCCCCTGACAGATAAGGATCAGGCCAAAGTGACCTAATAAGGAAGCAGAATCCAATGATGAAGTGTGAGGCATTAACTTTGTGATCAGGAGACTCTCAAGGGGCTCAGAGATCAGGCACATCTGGGGACCTAGAGGTCAGAATCTAGGGAGTGTCCTGAGAAACAGGCATTACTGACCAGCAGGAAAAATGGTGTTTTATATTGAGCCACTTGTACTCAGCCCTGTGACACCAAGCCACCATCCTGGGTTCTGCCCCAGCCAAGGCCAAACTGTGAGAGCAGATAGATCTTTGCAGAAGAATGGAATAGGCACTGGAGGTTCAAATGGGAAATGTGGAACACTAGATTTGGTAAGGAAGCAGCACATTCAAAGTGATGGACACCATCCACCATCTTTCTTTTCTATGGTAATGTCAGGTGCCACCCTTGTGATCATTTTCAGCCTTGTTTCATCTCCCAATATTCACCAGTTATCTTTGTTTGGGTTCCCCCAGAACCTGAGACAAGGACTTGGATGAGAATAGCTTATATGGAGGGTGGTCTCAGGAAACAGAAGTGAGGGAGCTGGGAAGGTGGAAAAGTGAACTTCAGGGTGTGCTATAGAAGTTGCTGCTAAAAAGGAAAAAAAAAATGCTGGTTAAAAAAAAAGAGGTTGCTGCTGTGGGCAACAATGCTAGCCCCTCCTGCGAAGCATGGAGGGTCCTCCGGATTTTTCCTGAACATTTATCCACGATGTCCACCCCCATTGGTTGAGAGTTGCCCCCAGCAGTCTTAGCTCCTCTGCCTTTCAGAGCTGCATGTACGTGAGTGCTCTGGAGCAGAAAGCAACCAGATGTACAGCATGTGCTTGAAGCAAGATGACTCTAGGCTCATACAGAAAGAAAAGAAGGCTTTGGAAATGTGACATGGACAGCAGGGGTGTCTGCTGTATCAATCAATCAAGGTTAGATTGGAGCACTGGTTCTCAAAGTATGATTTCCAAGACTAGCTGCTGGAAACTTATTAGAAATGCAGATTCTTGGTCCTGAATCAGAAATTCTGGGCTCAGAGCCCAACAATATTTCATATGGCCCTTTCTAGTCAATTCCCGCTTTTGCCCAACCCCTAGAGGCAACTATTACTCTGATTTTTTCCACTGTATATTGGTTGGGCTTGTTTTCAAATTTTATTTTAAGAAAGAATTATATAGTATGTCGTCTTTTGGGTACAGCTTCTCATACTCAGCGTATGTCTTGAGGCCTTGCATATTGTTGCATATATCTATAGTTTTTCCTTTTTATTGTTGAGAAGTGTTTCATGATATATCACAGCTTATCATTTCTGCTGTTGACAGACACCGGGATAGCTTCCAGTGTTTTGGCTATTTTGAATAAAGTTGTATCAGCATTCTTGTGCAAGCTTTTAGGACCGGTAGTGTAGTTCTTGCAGATTAATGACAATGGAATACCACATGAATGCTTTACCTTGACTCTCATGGTCATGGAATGCCATGACCTGTGGAGGTCATTCTAACCCAATGTTCTCTCAGACTTCAGAATGCCCATCACAGCCTTCTCGCACCTAGAAGCACCAGACGGCACTTCAGCACTATACTCAAAGGCCATTTTAGCCAGTGAAATCAACAAAAAGCACTAAACTGCAAACAAACAAACATGGCACTAAATAGACCACGAAAAGAACATTTGTTTACTATACGAGAGCTGAAACAAGAAGGCAGAGCATCGCCTTGTTCAACTTTAGCTGAGACCATGCGTGCAGGTGGCATGTATCCGTGACAGCATTGCTACTATTGACTTTGGAGTTGTGACTCCAAAATAGCAAATTCTCAAACGCAGAATCTGCGAATGGTGAAGTTCTATTGTACAGGGAACTTGGGACTTGGTGCGTGAGGTGGTTTCAGAGCAAAGCCCCAGTTATTTGGCACCTGCTCCATTGAGAGGTGGGATTATGTCCTCTGCCCTTGAATGTAGGAAGAGACCTCACTGTTGTGAGCTCAGCTCCAGTTTGTGCAGTAGTGATGGTGTTTTCAAGGGAGAGTGAGAGACGGGGAGAAGGAGTGAGTGGGGTCTTGAGCAGAGTAATAAAGTGAAAAATTACTAAAATGGGGTTAGTCAATGTCAATGTCATTAGGTCATCTCTCTCAAAGTGAGGTTTCTATCCTCCCACAGAGACTGAAAAACAGGCACCCTTCCATTCCTGATGATTGTATTTCAAAGGAATGGCTTTCAGTCCCAGAGAAAGACACTCCTAGGTTGCAGGAGATACACACATGTCTCAAATGGATGGAGAAAGGATTTATAAGTTTTTAATAAATACTCTAAGAAAAGGGAAGTCAGGGGCCTATCTTCAAATGTTGGCTGGAACAAATGCTAAATTCTTTCCACACATTTAAGCTTTTCCAGACAGAAACTCAACTGGGGTGGGATGAGAGGTGAGGGTAGGGTGGGTTGTCCCAGGGACAAGGCCTTAAGCTGCTAGAATCCAGGCTAACATTTGGTCCATTTGGTCAAGTCCCTAAATGTAGAGCTTTGGACAGAGTCATTCATGCAAAGTTTTTGCAGTTCTCAACATCATGGAGCAGAGACGAATTATCTCTCTGTGAGCCTGAGTGCTGAGTCTCTGACCCACAGAATCTGTGAGCACAATAAAATGATGGTTGTTCTTACACCACTAAATTTGGGGGAAGTTTGGGATGCGGCAATCATAACTAGAAGATTGCAGCTGGTCCCCTCTGGCAGGAGCGGCCCCCAGCCTCCTGCCCCTGACCAGGGTAAACAAACCAGCTGGATGAAGTACCCTGGATGGATTGCTCATCCCATCCTCAGAGTCATGGTCTCAGCAGTTGGCTGCCATGGGTTGAAACTGGAAGAGTACTGCTGTTTTCCTTGGCATCCTGCCCATGACTGCTTCCAGGATAGTGCAGGGTGATGGGGTGAAGGGTGGAGTGGAAAAAGGAAGTCAGCTGCCACCAAAGCTTTTTTGACTGCCAGGAAAATTGGATTAGCAAATAAAGAGCCTTGTGGGTGGGATTGCAGTGAGGAACTGTGTCGCACTGGAGGGACAGAGGGGAATGTCCAGGGGGATTTTGACAGTGGCCAGATTGTAAGGAATCATCATGTCACAGAATATCAGAGCAGATCTGACTTCAAAGAGCACTGAATTCAGCCTTAAACATTTCCACAAAGAACGCTGAGGCAGGAGAGAGAGGCCCAGGGGGGCTGACTGAAGTAGCCCCCACAATTGAGGAAATGCCCTTGAAGTTTCTTATTTTATTTTAAAGACTTATATTTCATACTATCCAATATATGTTTTACTTTATTTAATAAAATTCATGTATTTTTTTTGAGTGAGAGAGAGGGGCAGAGAGGGAGAGAGAATCCCAAGCAGGCTCCATGCTGTCTGCACAGCAGGGCTCGATCCCATGAACCACGAGATCATGACCTGAGCTGAAATTAAGAGTCTGATGCTTAACTGACTGAGTCACCCAGGCACCTGATACCTATTTTATTTAAAAAAAAAATGCTTCTCTTCTCCCAACTTTGCATCAAATTGATAATTCAGAAGCTGCATCATGTTTTCCCTGTGGTTTTTTAAAATTATTTTGAGAGAAAGAGAGAGCATGCGAGTAGGAGGAGGGGCAGAGAGAGAGAGGGAGAGAGAGAATCCAAGCAGGCTCCATGCTCTCAGTTCGAAGCCCTACATGGGGCTCAATCTTCTGGACCTTGAGAACACAACCTGAGCTGAAATGAAAAATTGACGCTTAACTGAACCATCCAGGCACCCCTTTCCTGTGGCTTTAACAGCCCTCACACACCCAGACTTGTTTCACAAGTAGAGCTGTCCAGGTAACTGTTTGTTGCACTTGACCAGGTATCCTTTCCATGTCAGGCATGGTGTTGAGAACTGGGGTGTTAATGATAAATGCAAAAATGACTATTGCCATAAGGGAGCTGATCACACATCAGGAGACAGAAATGTAGGTGAATGCCGAAGACTTGCCCAAAGTCCACAACTTGGTGGTGGCGGAACAGACAGCATCCAGTTCTTCTGCTCCCAGTTTCGTATGTTTGGTCCCCACCACACTGCCTCTCTTTCAAACACTGGGAAGACCTCAGAAAGAGGATGAGTATCAGACATTAGTAAAGTGGAAACACTGGGCTCCTTAGCTTCAGCCCCTGGATCCTGCATGAAAGGGTGTTTCATGGGGCACATCATGTTCCCAAATACTGCTACTGAAAATTGCTGGAATGTTTCAAGTCGCTGTAATTAATTGTTGATTACTAGTTAAGATGGTTAGTTTAGCTCTCTGTGTTGGTTCTGAATGGATTATCAAGCTCAACTTCCAGAATAATCTTTCATCTCTCAGCTGCTAAAAGACTTTCATGTGTCTTCCCAGATCCTTCACTTGGCATCAACACATTTTTGTTGAACACACACTGTGTGCTAGACAGTGAGCTAGGTTCCAGGAATAGAAATAACAAAAAATATTTTCCCTCCCCTTTTATGTTGGTAAAAGAATTGTAAGTAGATCCTAGTTAGCCTGGAATTAAGAATATAGTTAGTGATGGTTAAGAGTTTTTCCCTGGATCTGTTCCAACCTGCTCTGAGGGATTTCCAGACCCTGCAAATTCCTCTCTGATAGTTTGGGAGCAACAAGAGAATGTCTCCGGTGGACTAATTCTCTTAATGACTTTCTCCCACAGCTTATTATTTTCCTGTCCTGCCACAACACAGCTGGCTATGGGGATGTTTCCTAGTTGTCATAGCAGCCAAAGAGGATGCTGTGCAGGGATGGTGCCAGAGGCACCACCGTAGATGGCATTTGGGCAGAGGACCCCACCCCCCACCCCCGGCTGGCTGATGTCTGATGTCCAGCTCCAGGCAGACTGTGCTGCTTCTTTGGGAATCCTTTGATATTATGCTGGTGCCAGGCACCATATGCAGAAGGTGCAGCACTGTCACTGAGGACCTCTAGTCCTGGCAACATCCCACAAAGCTGGTGATGGAGTTGTGCCAGGCTCTTCCACTAAAAAGAAGGGGCCTGGGGTTGTCCAGTGAAGGTGTGGGCAATGCTTGGTTGGGGAGTGGGCGCAGAAGGCAGGATCACTCTCATTAACTTCTGGTCTTGTTTTTCTACTCTTCCTGACAAGTCTTTTCCTTATGATCTTTAAAAAAATATCTTCATGCCCGGGTGGCTCAGTTAAGTGTCCGAATTTGGCTCAGGTCATGATCTTGAGGTCTGTGAGTTCAAGCCCTGTGTGTCAGGCTCTGTGTTGACAGCTCAGAGCCTGGAGCCTGCTTTGGATTCTGTGTCTCCCTCTCTCTCTTCCCCTCCCCAGTTGTGCTCTGTCTTTCTCTCTTAAAAATAAACAGATGTTAAAATAATTTTTTAATTAAAAAAATCTATCTTCAATTAGGATTTCTAGAAAAGGTACCATTTTTACATAATACCTTCTCTGTTCCCCCACCCCCACATCTCTTCCCTTCATGCTCTTTTACCTCTCTCCCATAGAAACAAGAGGACTCAGTGTTGGTAGTGTTGGGATATGCTTCTGGACCTTTATGACACCCTTGTCAAGAGCTCCTCCCAGTACAGGACAGAATGCTGCCATTGGTGAACATTTAAAGGCCATGGATACTTTTATTAACAGGTTAATGGGTTGAGAGATCCACCTCTCTCTTTCTGTCCCTCTCTAGCCCCCATCCTTCTTGAGCCTGAAACCTGGAGATGTAGAGAAGAATAGGAAAACTCTTTTCCATCTGCATCTATGGTATGCTCTCTAAACCAGCCTTACCCTTAGTAAAGGTGTTAATTTGATCTGGCTGATTACATCTGTTCTGTTTGGGTAGAAACCTCAGTTGGAGGAGGTTATTCCAAGTCCCTAAGATATCATTTTTCTATTTTATTTGCTTTTAGTTTATTGCCCCCAGCTCTAAGATCAAACACCTGAACCCCCAGGGGCTGATTCAAGACTCTTTTGGAGCTATACTCACAATCCTTTGTCCCCTCCATTAAGGTGCTTTTTCAAGCTAATGTGCTTTGAATCCTGATAATTTTTTTTCTTCTTTGAAGGCTTTCTGACTCACCTCATTGGTCCTCTTATGAGTTCCAAATTTTAGGGTGGGCTCAGTTTTACTCAACCCAGAAATGCTGCTACTCACTCCAGGGTGATATTGTTGTAGTACAGCTTTTCAACTTCAAAACTATTCACACTTTGAACCAGACAAATCTTTATTCGTTGGGGGGCTGTCATGTAGAATGTTTAGCAGCATCCTTGGCCTCTACTCACTAGATTCTTATAGCACTTCCTCCCCTCCCAATGTTTCCAGTCATTGTCAAATGTCTCCTAGGGACAAAATCATCCCTGATTAAGAACTAGTGTTCCAGAGGGGAGCCTGGGTGGCTCAATCAGTTAAGCATCCAATTTTGGCTCGTCATGATCTCACAGTTCATGAGTTTGAGCCCAGCATCAGGCTCTCTGCTGTCAACAAGGATCCTCTGTCCCCCTCTCTCTGTGCCTCCCCCACTCATGCTTGTGTACTCCCATGCACTCTCTCTCTCTCTCATGGTGAAGGAGGAACAGAAAAGTGCCTCAGTCTTTCTGGCAGGGTTAGTGTAGGCTTCTTTGGTGAAATAGCATTTGAGCTGTGTTTTGTAGGATAAGAGTTACCCAGTGATTACAGAAAGAAGAGTTTTTAAGGTACAAACAAGGAGGTGTTCATGGCCCTCTGTGATGTCTTCTTGACCAAAAATGATTCCTACTGCTCCTATGCATGCCCTCAAACATCCTAGGCCTACAGATGCTTGGCTCTTGCCAGCCTCATTTTTACTCATTCCATTTGAATAAATTCCATGTCCCTATGTCCAAATTCTACTTTTGCTGGTTACACTTGCTATGCTAGGTACCATTTTGGAAGAAGGACTGGATTTCCAGAGCAAGATCCTCTAGAGGTGGGTTAGTTTCTCTTAAATGTTATGTCAACATGCTAGATAGATT
The DNA here is from genome assembly GCF_022079265.1 of Lynx rufus. Lineage (NCBI taxonomy): Eukaryota > Metazoa > Chordata > Mammalia > Carnivora > Felidae > Lynx > Lynx rufus. The sequence continues at coordinate 212,712,070 of NW_025814823.1, read as the reverse complement.
GAGGGAATAGGTTATGCTGTGAACTGCATACACAGTCCTGCATACACTGAACCTGGTACTGAGGAGAATTTTAGGCATCACTTTGGATCATCATATGGTGGATTGTGTCAGCTGCATCAACATTCACAAGGGACCTATGTTCTACATCACCGGGGAGGTGACTCATCTGATGACATAATGATCTAGGGGTGGAGTAGGAAGAAATCTGCAAAGGAGTGTGGGAGGAAGAAGTTGACAGCATCCTCCTCCAGTTGTTAAATTCCAGGGCAATACTGGTGGGTGGTGGGAGTCTCATGGCAGGAGTAAATGTATCACATGGAAACATTGAGTTTAGCGATTTTATTAATGCTACACGATAGCAGGCTATGATTACACTCTGGCTTTAAATACTGAGGTACCCACCAAGGTACCCCTAAAGGAGGCTGGGCCTGGCAAAACAGCGTAGCATAGCGATGCAGGGAGAGCACATGGGTTGGGCCATATACATCATACAACCACTGTGGAGGACAGTCATGGGTAGAACTGTGCTTTGCCAATGATTTTTTTAATGACATAACTTAAAATAATGTTAACACTAACAATATTTGAATTTTCAATACAACAAAATAGGAGTAGCATCAAATATGTTGGCTAAGTTGTAGCACCAGGCAGTTCACGTCATGTGGTCTCTCCCCTGAGAGTGAATCACTGTGCACCGAGCAGCAAATACACTGTCCCAGGACTTCATCTTAAAGTCAGAGGGAGAAGAGCTAAGATTGGCAGTCTCTGGGGTAGCAGGGTGTAGATTTTAGAATTTGAAGGATTTCAGCCAATTGATTGGGAAATTATAGTCTGAAACAGCATAAATCTCTCACATTGGTTTCAGAAACTTGATGAAGTAAACATTCATTAAATATCTGAAAGCACCACATTGGGATGACTGCACCAGGAAAACCCATTGTAAAACAAGTCATTTCCATGAAGAGGCAATTGTTTGTATCCACAAAATTATTTCTTTTTTTGAAAAGTCTTCGCTGGTCTCTTGGAATATTTTCTCTTGGTGTGTTAAACTATGTTTCAATGTTCGAGAATTCATTTCACCCACAACTTTCCAGAGAACAGTGAACTCTATCACTATGAAAGACAATGGAAATAAACCAAACTGGGTTTGAGAACCTCACTGTATTTAAGCACCAGACCCTGTGGTGGCCCCTCTGGCTCATGGCAGATGTGTATACAGCATGTCTTGCCACATTTCTCACTTGCCTGTTCAAGGTGGGAAGAAAGGAGGACGTGCACTAAATAAATCAACAATGCTGTTTGATGTTGTCCCCTGTGAACATCCAAGGAATGGTGAAGGTACCATCTAGGTTCTCGTCTTTAGAGCCTTCCTATTAAGTCTGAGGCCTCTTTATGACTGCAAGCAGGGGGCCTGTCAAAACCCTGATGATCCAAAGATGAGTGTCAAGGTAACAACTGTGTCAGATGACTCTATCCTGGAGTACAGACTGACAGATGCCACACAACTATCTCACGACACAGCCTCCATACAGGCAGTGAACGTCTGTGATACATGATTAGGGGCTCATTTCCTACCTTTACGAAACTGGAGAAAGCCCTAGAATGGAATATCTGGCCAGACCCTCCCCACATGTCTATCATCTTCTCTGCCATGTGGGTCATAAATAACATGGTCCATTTCGTGTATTGAGAAATCTGGCCTAGTTGAGTTTGCTGAGGTCAGTAGGAATCCAGGTTTGTTCCTGAGTTCTGGAAGACTGGTCATACCCAGGTCTCTGATGGCATGCATAAACTGATGCTAGATAGTACAGTACCGGGTGAAGTTAAATCAACCTAGCTTGCTAAATTTGGCCCCCTGAAAGCCCACACTACACTTCGGGGATGGTCTCTGCAAACGGCCTCATTAGAAAAAATCAGGTTCTCCTCCACTCCTGTCACTAACCATTTAAGCCTCTTGTCTCTAAAACATATTTCACCAATGATTGTCATCTACCAGCAGTGTTTGCATTCAAAGAGAGAGAACACAAGACCATTATTATTGAGAAATAACCTCCCTGGCTTTAGGTAAATGTTTCTGCTTTCCTCCTGTTTCTGCTCCTTCTTAAATTTCATCCCAACCCCAGTGTTCTATTTTCCACAGGAATTTATCAGAATAATAGACCTTAATGGTTTGAAAGAAAATGAAAAAGCACATAATATAAACATTTTAAGCTTCTAGTATCCAAGCAATAGAACTGGCATTGGCCAGCAACACCATCACACATTCAATAGGTGTATATGGACTCGCCCACCTGTACATCTATCTGTATGTTTATATTAGTTCTGCCACCATCTAGATATTAGCACCATTATTCAATAGCACCATTCTGCTGAATGGATAGGTAATCCACCAGAGCTATGGGACACTACACTACCTGTGCATGAGTCTGGAATGTGCTACCCATTACCTGAAGTCCACATCCCTGCTTCCCGCTCTGTCAAGAACTGGTTCTGAGGGCTTCTTCCCTTTGAGGCCCTCCCTACCCACCCACCCACCCAGGAAACTTGCCTTGTATTTGAGACCACAGCCTCCTGATTGGTGGTGAGAACATCCAGAATAAGCATTCCAGCATTCATTTCACTTTTTGGGTCTCTCCTGACTGTTCCATCCTGGGAAACAGACCTTAAAACTAACTACTGGGTGTACTGGGTGTACTTAACCTCACTTTTGAGTTTTTTTTTTTTTTTCAAGACTAGAGGTGCGTTCCAAGTTCTTGTACTTAATACAGTTTACCTGGTTCTTTGAAATATTTTAATCTTGAGCACCATTTTCTGTCCTGGGGGTAGGCAGGTGTGTGTGGCAGCCACAGACCTGGCTAGAGTAGCTGTTGTGTGTAAACCCCCAGCAGTGGAAACACAGCTGGACCTGAACTGATGACTCAGGCAGGGAATGTGCTAGAGAGGAAACGTCAGACAGGAAGACTCATCTACTCTTCTGCAAAGGAAACGTATTTGCCAGGAAAGGGGGAAGAATAAAGATCCATGTTTCTTTTCTTATACTAGCAAGAATTTGATTTCTGCTCGTTTGCTTTTTAAGAGTTTTCATAGAAATTATCCTTGAGTCAGAAATGTCTTCTGTATAATTAAGCTAAATCTTTTACCTTTACAAATCTTATAGTTTCTGCCCATTTTCTCTTCTTCTTATATCTCCAGGCATGCAAGGGAGTCTAAACAGCCCAGATATGGAGTCTACAGTGATGTAGACGGAGTGATATAGCCAGCACTTTCTCTCCCTGACTCCGGTGAGTACTGGCTGAACAAAGTGGTCCTCTGCCTGGGTGAAGTAAAGGAATGTTCCTGAAAGCTCTCTCCCATGACGTATTCAACAACAGCTTCCTCAAGCAGGAAGGAAAAAAGGATGGTTTCACCCAAGTAAATTAACAAGATTATTTGTTACCTGGATACATCTGGTTCTGTTTCTTGATACTCCTGAGGTAGTCTGGGAAAATCCTGGTGTCTTTGTTTTATTTTTAAGGAGGGGAAAGACATCATGTCACTGACTTAGCTAATCTGGCACCTTTCCTGGGAGGCAATCCCAGGAGATGCCTGACTCTCCTGGATATCTCACCTGCCTGTCAGGGAACAGCAAGCTATCACAGTCCCACGCCTTTTGCAAGGATGTTTTGTGGCTAAAAAACACAGTGGATTTTGTTTTGAGCCAAAGTTGGGCCTGAAAAACCTCAGTGCAGTGGTCCCTGGGTCTAGAAAGTATACCATCAGCAGGTTGCTGCAGTTTGTGGTGGAGGGTGGCTTCCTTCTGGACTAGACCGCTTTGGGGTTTTTGAGCGACTGTGGCTTTCTTGGCCTTTGGGTGTGGACGATGTGTGTCTGGGGACATGAAAGGCAGCACTGAGCCCTCACAGTGGGCACAGAACATTTCTTCATGGTTTTTAGTGTTTGGCAGAAACTGGCTGATAACTTGTCCTTGGTGCAAAGTAAATCTGTGGAAGGAGAGAAAAATAAGAAAAAACAAAGATTATCCTTTGTAAGTGAATGAACACAACTTCTATTAATGGAAGATGTTATGCATCTACCAAGAAAGGTTTCATAATAATTCATAAGAGTTGACATCCACAGAACACTGATTATGTATCCAGACACTCTGCAAAGTATTTGTGTTAAACTGAACTATCAGTCACAATTCTTCACTCCTGCGTAGCGGTGTCATATACATTCCCACCCTTGCCATGGCTGCCTGGTGGGTGTGAATACTTCTCCATTGCTTAACTTTGGGTTTAGTCCTATGACTTGCTTTGGACAATGTGACCTAAGTGCGCATGATCCTTGCAGGGCTTTGGGGGGTGCAGGAGGAGGAGCCTGCCCTGATGAGCTTCTGCTGTCACCGTGAGAAGGACATGGTTCATGCATCTAGTGGACCAAGGAGGATGAAAGACACATGGAACAAACCTAGACCGGACCTACAGCTTGCAGCCAAGACCAGCCAACCACAAGCTAGATCAGCTGACCCTCAGCTGATCTGTAGATGCTGAGCAAAATACACATGATTGTAGTCCCCAAGTTTAGAGATGTTTTGCTCTGCAGTATTGTTCTGCAACAGTTGAATGCAATGTTTCACATGCATTGCCTCATTTAATCATCCCAGCAGTACTATCGGGTAAAAATGACTCTTTCCATTACACAAATGAAGATGGTAAAGCCTACAGGAGTTAAAAACCTGCACAATGTTCCCTGGCTAGTAAGTGGCACAGCCAGATCTAAACAGAGACAGTTTTGACCCCAGAGCTTATGCTCTTATCAATCATATTACTCAGAGCACCAAGCAATCACCCAGCTAGCCAACTAACCAATGTGTTCTGAGCATAGCTCAGCACAGCAAAGGATACAGGTATATAGAATGTGGTCGCTGCCCTCCAGAAATGTACCCGGTAGATGAAGCCATAAGACATACACAAATAATTCCCCTGGATTCTAATCCTTGTTCTACTCTAACAGCTCTAGGTAATTAAGTTTCTCAAATTTTTTTTTCCTTTGGCCCTGCTCTCCTCATCCATGAAGCAGGGAATTTCTCAGCGACCATCAACACCACACACATTCTAGGAGCAATATTCAGACTGGACTGGTCCATGTAGTCCTGGGCTGGAAGAAATTCAGTGAGGCCCCAAATAGCAGATTTTTCTTCTACAAAGTGAAATTGTTTCAAACTTTGCGTGGGTGCCTCTCAGAGCTCTGGCTGCTTTTCCTTCTTCTTTCCAGAAGAGATTTGAATCATCTTGAAGAAAAACATTTTCACAAAGAGGCTGTTGTCCTTTGTAAATAGGACTGTCAGTAGAAATAAAAATTGAGGTAACATCGTCTTTACCCAAAATCTGTGACAGTATGTTTTCCTCTTTATACTGTCTTTCACCTTCAGGTCATGAAGGCAAAAAATGCTTTGTATCTCCTCATAACTCATCATTCCCTTGAATGCACCTTGTGTTTTTTTTCTTCTTGTGAAGAAATAAATGTCTTCTATTCGCTGTCAGAATCCTATTTTGTTTGCAAGTTTTAACAGCACTTGGGAATAGGCAACACACAATGTGCCTAGATCCCCCCAAAATCTTCACTGTTGATTCTTTTCTTCTTCAGGCCCCTTCCCTAAGCCTATTATAAAATTCCACAGGAAACTTTCTTAGGTGCGTTCACGTTTCAGGAAAGGCACACATTTCAGCCAGGGATTCCTACTGTGGAATAGGAATTGGAGGTCCTCATCTCCCTCGTCTCTGCTAGAGCGGCCAGTATTCTCCTTGAGGGCTGGCCCTCCATCATGTGGACAGCTGTTCAGAATGAGACAAAGATTCCTCTCTAGGCTGCTGGCTTTGGAACAGGGCCAGCATGGAAGCCTGGGTGTCACAGGTCTGCTCCAATTTCTCAGTCAGTATCTCCTGAAGCCCTTGTGGACGGTGGATGGAAGAGGTGCATCTGGTGTAGCTCTCGGCCCCACGTTCTCCCTGCCATGGAAATGTGAGCACTGAGGTCACCTCGGGAAAGGAAGAAGACAGAGGAAGTGCGAAGGCTCAGCTTGCATCCCCTTTCTCCACAAAGCCTCTTTTGGCCATGCTGCCCCACGTGGATCCCTTCTGTCTCAGTCTCCGAACTTGTATTACTATTGCAATATTTGCTCCAACATGCTACTACATTCCATCTTGAACTCTTCTATAGTGATGTGAGTCTTTTTTGTGAGGGCTAAAGTGTGACCTCTCAAGCATGTCTACCATTATAGAACAGGCTTCCTAGAGGCTCCCAAATCCCTTAACCTATTGTGGGCTGAATTGCATCCTCCGAAGTTTTAGTGTCTCCCAAAGTTGGAGTCCTAACCATTGGTACGTGTGAATGTGACTTTGTGTGGAAATATTTCTTTGACGATGTAATAATGACATATATGAAGATGAGGTCACATCAGAATAGGGTAGACCCTTAATGACTGGTGTCCTTAGAAGAAGAGGAGACAGGTACGCATAGTGAAGAGAAAACCACATGAAGACACTGACATCAGAGGGAAATTGGCCATGTGATGATGGGGGCAGAGATTGAAGTTATGCAGCTACAAGCCAAGGAAAGCCAGGGATTGCCAGCAACCACCAGAAGCTTAGACAGAGAGCATGGCCCTGTTAAGACTTTGATTTTGAACATCTGGCCTCCAGGACTGTGAGAATACATTTCTGTTGTTTTAAGCTATTTAGCTCCTGGTAGTCTTTTATGGTAGCCCTAGGAAAGTAATACACCCCCCCCCATGACAATAATAATAACAGAAATACAATTTATTAAGCACTTACCAGATTACCAGACAATATACTTCACATATACTGCCTTATTTGAGGCACGTAGAAATTTACTTGTAGGTATAGCTATTCTTCTTTTAAAAACAGAAGGTTCCAGAGAGGCTTGGTAACTAGCCCAACATTGCATAGCTGGTATGTAGATGGTGGCTGGAATTTGAATGTTGTTTCATTGCTTCTAAAACTCGGACACCGAGGGAATGAATCTCTTGTACTGGTGATAGGGGAGGAGGAGGGCACATGGACAGATCTTCCTTGAAAAGAACATCCTCATTTGCTTACACGGGGCCCCCTATTGTCAGGTTAGGTCACCTATGTGACTGACAGAGGCTCAACCATGCCTGGTGTTCTTGCCTGATCTTGGGAACCATGAGATCACAAAGTCTGCTTTTCAATGGTCTTCAGAACACTGGGAGCATGCTGGATCCTGGGGTGCTCCTGTTTGAGAGTGGGGAACTTGAAAGACGAGTGGAGGATAGAGGTGGCCTATATTGGGAGTGTGTTCCAGGCCTGTGTTTAGCAGCTCATTTAGATAATGACCATGAGCCCAACATCATGGCACGGCTTAACTGCACAGTTCTCTTTATTATAATAAAACAATGAAGGCTTGTTGTATTCATCAGCAAACTGGATCCTGGCCGAAGCACACACAATGCTTATAATTAGGGGCGACTTGGAGAGGAGATCTCAATTTGCCTCTGCCTGTTCAACAGAAACCACGCTTGGAAATTTAAAGGGACACGTATAAGCTTGTTTCTTTGTTGTCAGCTGTGTCTAGGTTGAAAGGATAATATTTTTCCCATAGAAGAAAGTTTAAAAACGATTTCAGTATTGCTGACAAATTCAGTTTCTGTCAGAGTTTGGGTTCCTTGAGGCCAGGGGCTGTATTGTACTCATTTCTGTCCCCTCAGTTTTTAGCATTTGTCTGAGACATATGTTGTGATCAGTAATATTTGCTGAATAAATGAAAACACAAAATTCTATTCATCTGGAAGAATATTCTTGAGTAGAAAGTTTGCTGATTCAAATGTTCATTTGTAGCAACTCTGGGTCCAAGTACTGTCTTCATTACTTTCCTTATTCTTTTTCTTGCCTTCTCTACCCCTCATTCCCTCATTAAAAAACAACAACCCAGGAATGGTGCACATAAGAGCTTTGCTTTTGTTTTATAATCATTATGAATATAATGCCTAGAATATACTTGATAATACATATTTCTGGATAAATTTTTAAAAATTTGTTAAATCTTTAAATTAAATTTTTTTAATCTTCTAGATACTTAGAAAGGGTTTAATAGTCTCTACTATGGAAATGGTAGTTCTGATTTAGAATTTAAATCATTAACAATTTTGATGGCATCTAAAGGAAGTAAAATGGCCTGGAGGAAAGCAAACCTTATGTGGAATTCATACCTGATTCTACAGGATGGACACAGGGTGTATGTTTATTGTGATGGCTGGCTGACTGACAAGAATCCAGGCACCGAATGACTTATTTTCAAAGCATTTTAGAAGGCTCAGGGGTCAGGGTTGGTGGTAGATTCTTTAAATCAAGGAATTTCTTGAAGCTGCTCTTCATGTTGTTTCTGTATGAGTAAGCATGGCTCTGCCTTCAGGAGAAGCTAGTAATTATCTTTTGTTGCCCTGATAATTGTTGAGGTGAGTGGAATTCATTGCTATTTGCATCCACTGACACCCAACTATTAGTCACCATCTTCTCAGTGTGAGATTTCAAGATAGAAATACCATGTATGCATTTCACCTAGTTTTGATTATTGAAGATGGCGCTGTCCAGTGATAAGACAGTTAAAGACTATCTACATAGAGTTTAAAAATAACAGCCCACAACACTGAGCATGGTCAATCAAGCCTTTTTGCTGCTTCAATTATGTAAAAATCAACACAATACAGACAGATACTATATCGCCTTAACGTTTGAAAAACACGGTACCATAGAAGGTGATGAGATGACACAAAGGGAAGAGGGTCTCAGATTGGCTCCTTGATCTAGAACAGGGTGCTTCTCAAACTTTAATGTACATCCAAATCACCTGGGGATCTTGTTTAAGTGCAGATTCTGATTTAAATGCAGTAGATCTGAGGTGAGGCCTGAGAGAGACCCTGCATTTCTAACAAGCTCCCAGGTGATGCTGAGGCAGCCAGTCCAGGGACCAATAACACCTCTGAAAATGAGCATTAGGTAGTAGCTTCTTTCGGAGTTTCAAGTAAAGTCAATGATAGCCACCCCCAAATGCAAGTTAGTCAGAAAGAAGTTGCACATGACAATCACATCTAAAGCATTTTCTCCCTCAGTGTATTACATTCAGAATTTCCAGCTCAGATCTCCCTCTTGGCTCTGCATCTGTGTAGAAAACCAATCACAGGACACTCCTACCCAAATGATTCATAGTCACCTCAACAAACATGTCCTAAACAGAACTCATTTCCTTTCCTCATTCTCAAACCCACTCCTGGGGGGGCCTGTCTCAGTGAATGGCAGCCTCCTCTACTCAGCTGCCCAGGTTGGAAATCTGGGCTTATCTTCCCTGTTATTCCCCCAGAAACAGAGACTTGCCAAATCTTCCTGTCAAGTAGTTCCTGAATCCACTTACTTCTCCCTACCTGCACACCACCCTAGTTCATGCCACATACATCTATGGCTTGGGGGACAGCTGCAGTCTCCTGAATGGTCTTATCTATCTTCCACATGGCAGCTGGCATGACTTTCTCATCTCCATGTCCCTGCTTGGAATACTTCAATGCTCCTTCTGCTCTAGGATAAAGTCCACACTCATCCGCATGCATCGCAAGCTCCAGCTTTGCTTTCTACAGTTCCTAACTTCCCATGACCTTCATACTTGAGTTAGACTCCTGTGCCATGACATTGTATTCTTCCTGGTTACTGCAGAAACAGAAAGCCCCTCAGGAACCTCTTGCGTGACCTGTCTACACATCGTTCACTTCCTCTACAGGTCTTCCCTGCTCTCCCCAGTTCCCAGTCCATGCCCTTTCCAAGAACTCCTGCAACATTCTTACCTCCCTTATCAGGGTCACTGGGTTGCAGCTTTGTTCCTTGTTTGACATTATGTTTAGCATGGAGTCAGTCAGGGCCCAACAAATATTTGCTGAATACGTGCATGATTTGTAAACACGCAACCTCTAAGGAAAATCTCAGGGTATGAATTCTAATGGCAGTCTCCATTGAATGCCAGTCCCCTCAGTACTTGGAAGGAGGCAAGGAACAGATGAACAGAACAGAGGCTCCACTACCACTAATCTCTAACAATCTTTAGAAAAATACCACCACTGTGTCTGACCCACATGCTGGTTTTTCACTTAGCTAATGACGTCTAATAGTCAGTTCTATAAATAGGGACAGAGTAAATTCAGTCTGACCATCTAAATCGCAATTTCAGGACTACATCTACAGGAGGTACCCTCCGCTTTGTAATGGATGTAAGTAGACTATCAAAAAATCCTCTCTTTGCCTGAAAATCTCCTCCCTAGGTTTTTAACTTAATTTTAAAATCTCACATATTAATGAAGCCCCAAATACCAATGAAACGGACATTAGAGTACATGCTTATGCTTGAACCCATTCATTCATAAATGGATAGAAGAAAGCATAGTCTATTGAAATGAAGTAAGTTGCCCAAGGGAGGTAACTGAACTGGTTTGTTGATGGAATTTTTTCTCTTTTTAAAGGCACTTAATACCTGCTGTTTAAAATCTTCACAACAACTTCAGAAAGCTTGTATTATTATTTTCTTTATATCCAAACGGAAACAGACTCAGAGTGTTAAATAATTTGCCAAGGTCACAGATAGAAAGAGGCTGCTACTGGATGCAAACCCATTGCTGTCTGATTCCAAAGCTGGGTTCTTTTCACCCCCGAGGAAGTGACGCATGTGAGGAGAAGACCTGGCTTGGTGCTCTGGCTCTGAAGTCAGCCCACCGGGTCTTCATGAACGGGCCACTTAACCTTTCCAGGCTGCAGCTCAATGGACTTAAATGACGAAGGTGACCATACGTTATTCAGATCGGGATGCTTTCGGAAAGTGGAAGTTGAATGTAGCAGGTAACAGTGATCTTCTTCTGTTCAGGTATCCCTCCTTATGTTTTTTGGTCCATTTTCATGTGTCACTCCAACCCCCTACCCTGCTAAGTCCCAGCATCCCTGTTCTGTAGCCTCTAATACCCAGTGATTCTTGCTCTTTTGGAGGACTGCCCACAGACCCTCCTGGAGTTGCTTTGTCTCTCCACGTAGAGAGCTTTTAAGACCTGCGAATTCACTTTCCCCAGTGTAGCCGTTGGCCAATGTGAAGAGTGTGGGAGTGTGAAAGTCCAGCTCACAGGCCTCAGGAACAGACAGATCTGACACATAGCTTACACCCTAGAGCTTCCCTGTGGGACCAGTCTGAAACAGCAGCCTGGCTGTGCTTTTGCCCTCTTTTGTCTTGCTTCTCCTATTCCCTTAATGGTTTCCCTCGGGAGCACTTCCTAAATGAATCCCTTGCACACAAATTTGTACCTCAGAGCTGTTTCTGTGGAACCTGACCTAAGCCAGTGGTGCTGGATTGATAGAGACAGTCGTTCACCACTTGACTGGTTTCCTGAGAAAGGCTGGAGCATCTCTCAGAAATTTCTGAAAAAACAGAAGTGATTCTCATCTGTGTGGGATGACATCAGTGTGAACGTGCTTTGAGACGGGGAAATGAAAGAGATAATCCCTCAAGGATCACCAGATCAACAGACAGCTTGCTCTGAGTGGAGCTGGCTGGCCTCTTCAGCATTAAGATTCTTCGCTCAATAAAGGGGACTAAAATTATCCACAGTCGATTCATACAGGACACCTTATTGATGAAATGTTCTCTCCCCCCTGGGCAAAGGCGTTCACCCACCAGCACTCTTCTTGCAGGCCTGCAGGCTGCACTTCTGGACTTCTGGAGGTCTGGCTGCGTGATCACACACGCATCGGTCTTCAGTTGTGTTGTCTTCTGAGGAGACACAATGCACAGTCCTCTTCTGAAAGCCCCCTCCACAGGAAGCAGTGCACTGAAAAAGAGGGGTGCACAGAGAGTCACGGTTCTTCCCTGGGACCACCAGGGGGACTCTAGCAGAGCACCTCTAGCCCCACCATACTCAAGGAGGGGACAGTCTCGATTATCAGAAATCGTTCTGAAGGAGTCAGAGAATAAGGCACTGCAAATTTGGAGATGTGAATTTAGGCAGAGTCTATACTACTGACTGTGTGGATTGAATTTAACTTAATTGACTGTTGGGTTCTCTGAGGAATGTGGACAAAGTTTGAAATATAAGCAAAATAGAAAAAGATTTCATTTCTAAGCCCTGGTGCCTCAGAAATCCAGTTTCTCTGAACTAGATTTGACTTGGGGCTGGGAATCAGACATGAAGAAAGAGAAGTAGGAGAGGAAACCATGAAAGAATGGAGAGAGAATCTGGAATGGGTCCAGCTGGACCATGTATGGCCTCAAGCCACTCACAAGATTTTATCGCAGTGTCATCCAGTGGCTGCCTGGAAGCAGAAAAAATTTTTTATTTTGTCTATATATTATGAAAATATATAATATAAATGTATGTAATATATTAAAATATAATATATAAATATTTATATTATATATATTAATATATATATAAAATATATACTATAATATAATATATTATACACACACACACACATACACAACATAAAATTCATGATTTTAACCATTTTTAAGTATATAATCCAGTGCCCTGAGTGTATTCTCATGGTTGTGCAATCATCACTTCTATCCATCTCTAGAACTTTTTTGTATTTCCAAATTGAAACTCTGTACTCATTAAATAAGAGTTCCCCATCTTCCACCCCCACCACTAGCCCCTGGCAACCACCAATCTATTTTTCATCTTTATGAATTTGACTATTGTATGTACCTCATATAAGTAGAGTTGTCCCTGGATTACTTCAGTTAGCATAATGTCTTCAAGTTTCCTCTGCAATATAGCATGTACCAGAATTTCTTTTAAGGTGGAATAATATTCCACTGTATGTATATACCACATTTTGTTTATCCATTCATCTGTGGATGGACACTTGGGTGCTTCCGCATTTTGGCTATTGTGGACCACAGATACTCTAATGACTAACATTCCACTTCAACATTTTCTTTCTTATATAATTAAACTTCCCAGAGGGCAGAAACCAGAAATAACTACTGAGCTGATCTTGAGTAAATAAAAGTGTGCAACAGAAGACAACAGGAAGAACAAGGGCAGTTAATCAAGCCAGAATTTGATCAAGAGTCCTGGACCAAGATTCTGGAGATGGGCTTTTCCACTCACTGCATATTGTTCTGGATCAAACACTCAACCACTCTCTTTCTTCCCCTGTAAAATAAAGTTGTTACATAAAGAACAAATGACTTCCTTTCCTACTTTCTGCTCCTAAGGGTCTGATGGAACAAGGCTGGGCTGGTGCAGGGTGCTGAAGTCCTGCTGGCCCTCTTGTCCAGGGCAGATAAAGATGGAAGAACTAATTCCAAGCCAAGCACAAAAATGAGCAGAGAGGTCACTGTCCATGCATTAATTAGTCAATTAAAATGACTTGTGATAAAGAAGATGCATGAATTTGTGTTGGTACTTAATTGGAGGATTAAGCAGGAAACATGTTTAGTGATTTGGGTTTTGTTAATTGTGGTAATGCGGTCAGTTTGGGGTTTTAGAGAGAAGGTATACCTCTTTTAATGCTGAGTTCCACTTCTTTGGAACCAGTGACAATAAGGAATCTTTGTGTAGAATTGAGAACCCCAAAATAAGGATGCGGCTTAGCTCCCAGCTAAGGCTACTGAGTAACTGATTGACCATACCCTAAGGTGAACTGCACCCTAGTCTCATTCAGTCCCGGATGCCCTATCCAATCAGAGCCCAAGGGTTCTCTTCAGATTAAGCTGGCCTGTTTCGAAATGTTGACTCCCAGGGCTTAGCAGATGATCAGCAAAGACTCACTCTGTGTGAAGCTATAAAACTCTGTTGTTGCTACCACTCAACCAACATAGATGGATTGGAGAAATATGAAAAGGAGGAACCGTTAGATGTTTCAAAACTAATGCAAGCATCTTCACTGAATAGTTTTCTTACACTTACTACTAATATATGGTAGGCACAGTTCTAAGTGCACAGGAATATCCTCGAGTTCAGTCCTGGTAGCAACCATGTAAAGTAAGATTATTATTATTTTTTTTTTGGCTTTTGCTAACATAGAAACAGGTCCACCTCTCTTCTGACTTTCCTTTCTCTTACAGAATTTAATGGGCATGGAGACTCATGTTCTTCAGATTTGGAAATTTTTCTTGTATTAATTCTTTGATTGCCTCATTTCTATTCCATCTCTATTCTCTCTTTCTGAAATCCTATTTCAGTTTCATACCTCCCGGTCTGATCCTCTAATTTTCTCATCTTTTATTTATTTTTTATTGCATTTTCTTTTTGTATTTTCATGACAGATTTCTTCACATTATTTCCCCAACCCTTCTACTTACTTTTTTGCCTTTCTATTATAAAAATACTTAAGATCTCTTTATATTCTCTGAGTATTCCTTTTATATAGCTGCAATAGGAAGCTAGGTCATGGGTGTAGTCTCCTATTTCTCTGAAGAAATTAATTATAGTGTTTTGGGGGGGAAGTTTGATGTTCTTTTCAAGGTCTCTGTTCCTTGGAGTTTCTTTTGTTCCGTTTGTTATTTTGTCCTTGGTGTAATAGATTTTCTTAAATGTCCAGTAATCCTAGCCTATCTACTTAAGATGAGATAACTATGAGCTGACTGGAAGTTCCATGGATGGCAGTTATTGTGAAGTGGTTTTATATAAGGTGATCAGGAGGAGATCTATTATATGAATTTTTTTTTCTCTTGAGGCCAACCCGGTCCCTTGCCTTTGTGGAGCTCTGTTAGGGAAAGGAGGACACAATTTACTGAGTGTATTTTCACGTAACCATTGGTGAGATGAGCTCTTTTGTTCCCACCAACTGTGACTGATTCCAAGGTCTCTCTTGGTTTACTTCTCCAGCAAGAAGACCTCCAGGCTATGGTCAGGAAGTAGGAAAGCTCTAAAGATCCAACTGTCTCTCTTACAAACTTTCAACCAACTCTCCATTTTCCCCCACCTTCACTGCTGCCTCAGAAGCTGCCTGGAAAATTTCTGTGCTATAGACAGTTTTTAGCTTTCTCTGGCATGCAAAGTCAACTATATGTTTGCCTATCTGGTTCTAGCTTCCAAAATTTTATTGATTCCTTCTCTGATATTGTCTTCTATCCTCTGGTCTTTGTGGATTTGAGGTGTTTTTAATTTTTTTCTCTTCTATTTAATGCAGTTTGGGGAAGAGAGGCAAATGTGTATGTTCAGTTCATCCACACGTGTTCCCTGGGCTCCGTAATTCGTGTTTTTCACTTGATAATAGATCTCAGAGGTCAAGAGTAATTCCAAAGCCTGGCTTGGTAGGTGTTAGCCACCTTTCAAGCCCCCTATTCTTTGATATGCTCAATTGATGAATTTTTGACAAATGGCTCTTCCAAGGAAACTTTAACTCATGTCCACCTCCAAAATGCAGTAACCTCTAACTCTCTTTAAAGAAGCTTTGAGGGGCACCTGGGTGGCTCAGTCGGTTAAGTGTCCGACTTCGCCTCCAGTCATGATCTCACGGTTCGTGAGTTCAAGCCCCACGTCAGGCTCTGTGCTGACAGCTCAGAGCCTGGAGCCTGTTTCAGATTCTGTGTCTCCCTCTCTCTCTGACCCTCCCCCGTTCATGCTCTGTTTCTGTCTCAAAAATAAAAATAAACATTAAAAATTTTTTTTAAAAAATAAAGAAACTTTGAATTTCTGTTGTTAGGAATTTTTACAACTCAGAAATATAGGTCTACCTCATTCTTAAAAGGGCTGTACTCTAATAAATTAATAGACTGATCAGTTCTTCTATCAAAGGATATTAGGTTATTTTTAGGAATTGCTGTTACAAACAACATGGAAATGAACATCTTTATCATCATCTAGGATTACGTTTGATGGAATATTTGTGGGCTAAATTACTACAGGTAGAACTGCTGTGTCAGTCTATGTAGTTTAAATTTCTCGTTGATTTTAATACTTTCCGTTCTAACTCCAGACACATTATTATAAAAAAATGTGCTGGAAATTTGACTGAAGAATAACAATCACACAGAACCTCACAATTTACAGTTTAGCTTTCTCTGGCATGCTAAGTCAACTGTAAGTCTGCCTATCTGCTTCTAGCAGATACTACCTGAGTGCCAAAATGAGAAGCAGACCATATTATAGGTAAATGGAGGGGGGAGGTGTTTTTGACAATTTTCTTTCCTCACTTAGTTCCCTAAGAACAGGATATGCTTCACACATCATTATTATAATATTTACTGGGCTATCATTATCTTTCTTGCCAAAAAGAAACTGTTGAGCTAAATAATAAGGTACAAGAGCCTCAGGGAATTGACAGACTTAATTCATCCGTAGGGGTGCCTGGGTGGCTCAGTCAGTTGAGCATCTGACTCTTGGTTTTGGCTCAGGTCATAATCTCATGGTCCATGGGTTTGAGCACCACATTGGGCTCTGTGCTGACAGCATGGAGACTGCTTGGGATTCTCTGTTTCCCTCTCTGCCCCTTCCCAGCTTGTGCGCTCTCTGTTTCTCAAAAATAAATAAATAAATAAATAAATAAATAAATAAATAAATAGGTATTTTAAAAAAATGTTCATCTGTAGTTGTTAATCTTCTATGGGATTTTGTGTTCCTGAATGGGGCCAAAGTTATAACATTTTCATAAATAGTTCACATGGTATGAATTATTTTCTTCTAATGGTCACATTTGATTTGATTAGTGATGCTTATATTGTTATATAGGGTTCCAGGGTATTTTTGAAGAGCTTAATCCTGAAACACATATTTATTTGTTGGGTAAAGTCTTTTCAGGTTTTGAAATCAAAGATGGATGAAGAAAATTGGTTTTGGAATAACTGAATTTCTAGTGAACAGGAAATAAAGTCATTTTCCAAGGGAGATGCCAAATGTAAAGTGATTAAATTATATTTACATGAAAAAAAGTAAAATTACATGTGACATTTTCTGCTGTTCACATGGCCCATGGGGACAGGGTGAAAGTCAGCTACTGGCCCTGGCACACAGTTCAGCAGGTTGCAAAAACAAAAGCTTGTCCTGACACCAGTATCTTCTTTGGCAATTCATTATGAATCAGTATTAGATGCCAATGAAGATAGGGAATCGATAGAAAATATGATGTGCCCTGTCTACCTACTAAAGTGGTTGACATCGTTCTTCTTTGTCTACTGGAAATTTTTTAAGCTATGAATATAATAAAATATGCATTTTTAATTTTTTGCAGGCTAAGTGATTAATGGACAATGTTCCTTTAGCAATAATAAATCATCTTGTTCTTCCTGTATTTCAGCAGGTATTATCCAGAGACCAGCACAATCTTGAGTTGGATGTACCAGTAGAAGCCTTTTTCAAGAGTACTTGCCAGAGTGTGAATTGATTATAGCTATGCAGGAGCAACTATACAGCAATGAACAGTGAGAATCACTAAGGATATAGCAGCTTAAAAATATCTGGGGGCATTACGTTTGTCAAAATACTGCATTGGCCTGTGTTATAACTATCAAAATATGCTTAAACAAGAACAAGTTTTACATTACAAAATATTAACAGTTGAGGGATTTGTCTATCAGATCCTCTTGGCCCCCCTTGTTCCCCAGCTGTTGGCCATTGATCTGCCCCAGCTGAGATGGTAACTAACTTCATGAAAGCATAGTCTATTGGCCTGCACCTCCTATGCCCATGCTGTGTGCCTCTCACCTCTTGATTCTGGGCTTTTCTGGCTGAGACATGCGACATGGTGGGGCCTGCCCAATGCCCACACATGAATAGCCCAAGACAACAGGGGATATTAGCCATCTGAAAGAAGACTTTTTACTCAATCCTAAGAGATAGGAACCAGTAAATCATCTTCTCCCTTCTTGCCCCTGGACAAACTACCCTAAGAGAGTTCATATAGCTAGCTTTTTGAAGGTCTTCTTTTGAGAGCAAACAACCAGTTGTTCCTGACACCACGCAACAGTCAGTTAGGACAAGTGGTCAGTCTGGTAATGCACCACCTCATATTTGATCCATTCTTTCCCTGTCTCCTTCCTCTTTCCTATCACCCCTGATTTTCTGGTATTGTATTTCCTAATAAAGTGTTAGCTTTGGTCTTAGGACTCTGTTTTCTAGAGAATTCAGGATATGACAAATCAAAGTGCTGGGAGAATCTGTCTGTGGGAGGATTTTCTTTGTTTTCAGGGTCACTGATACAGTTATTTTTATAACAAACAAACTTTGTGACAATAATAAATCTTTCTCTCATTTACAGTTTGTTTGTTTGTCTCTCCATCAAACAGACTGGCCATCTGGCAAACTGATCTGTGAATTGACAAGATCTGAAACTCAGGAAATCAGGCTAAGCCTCCAGCTTCAGGGCATTAACAACTCCTGTTTGCTTCAGGAAGAGCCACAGGATCCAAGGTATTGTGACCCAAAACTGCTTTTCTTTGGACTTTGTGCCTCTGAGATCATGTTGGTATTTGATCTGCTTTCTATTGAATGCATTTGAAGTTTTCTCTTCAAGACAGTAAACACTGACCACATGTCAGCAAGGATCAACTTTCAGCAGATTTAGAGGAATTAATGGCAGAAGAGTACTGGAACTAAATCAATGGATTTGCTGAACATTTTCCATGAATCTATATTACCTTGTAAATCAAAAGAAAAGAAACACTGTTTTTTAAAAGACTAAAATAAATTGAAGAGACTATAACCGGCTCTTACCAGGTCCCAGTTCCCAGTGGCCCAGTGACAACAAGGATGGCTGTTGCAGGGTGCGGTGGATGTGGGCCTTTTCGTCCAGTCACAGAGACCTCCTAGACAAATCACTCCTCTCTCCTGAACTCCACCTCCACAGGACCTGGAACACTGATATATCACAGGGACGAGGTTAGGTAAAGATCGCATGGTGACATTTTCAGTGATAAGAGAAGACCTTTTTATTATCATTTGTGTTGCGTACAGGATTGTTAAGAATATTAGTATATATATTGGAATCCGCAACATATATGCCAGGTTCCTCACAGTGACCAAATGGCAGTGGTGAAACAAAACTTAGAGAAAGGAGATTGAAAAAGGACATTCTAAGGATATGAGGAAGAGAAAAAAAAAATCAGAAGATGCCAAATAGTTCGATGGAAAATAGTATGCCAAACAGAAGGGATATTGGTTAAAAACCTAAATGAGAGGTCATGGCAGAATGGACATAATGTTATTTGCATTTTGCCTTCTGGCACAAGTATCTATAAACCAAAATGTAAAATGTAGATGTTTTTCTTGTGACTAGTTCTGACAGCCCAAACAGGGACACATTTGCAATACGATTATGTTAATCTCCTCTTACGATGGGATTCAGTCTTCCTTACCCACTACATAGAACTTTAGAACTAAATATGTCCATATACAGAATAGGGAAATTGATGGGTTTGCCCAGGGGTCTGATGCATTGGCTGTCATGCTCACAAGATAAATTTGAGACGACAGGCTGGATTCCTAAAGGGATACAACTCTAAAATGTGTCAGGTTTTTGTCACTAGTATAATTTTATAAGATCTATTGTCTCATTTTCATAAGGTTTCTAGGAAATTACATAATCCACCAAGAATCTTTGAAAAGTACTTTGAGGGGCACCTGGATGGCTCAGTCAGTTAAGCGTCCAACTCTTGGTTTCAATTCAGGTCATGATCTTGTGGTTCATGATTTCAAGCCCTGTGTCAGGCTCTGCACTGACAGTGCAAAGCCTGCTTGGGATTCTCTCTCTCCCTTTCTCTCTCTGCTCCTACCTCACTTCTGCATGAGCTCTCTCTCTCAAAATAAAGAAATAAACCTTTAAAAAAAGTACTTTGAGGGATGCCTGGATGGCTCGGTCAGTGAAACATCTGACTCTTGATTTCGGCTCAGGTCCTGATCTCATGGTTTGGTTGGTGAGATGGAGCCCCACATCAGGCTCTGCACTGAGAGCATGGAGCTTGCTTGGGATTCTCTCTCTGCCCCTCCCCTGCTCTCTCACTCTCCCTCTCTTTCTCTCAAAAATAAATAAACATGAAAAAAAATTTTTTTAAAGAACCTTGAAAAATCTTTATTGTATGGTAACAACAACAACAAAATAATTATGGTTGCCAACATTATATCAGGCATGACATATGTGGTGGTACCATAGGAAACAGGGTAATTACATATAATTAACCCTTTCTGTTCAATAAAAGAACTAAGCTATTGATTTCATGGTATTCCAACTTTGAGAGTCAACATGGATTTTTCCCATTTATTCTATCTCTTTTTAATCCTATCTGAGGAGAGAAGGGAGGGATTCCCCCATTGGAGATCATTCTACCTACACGTGTACATACAGATTCAGGGCCATCTGGCCAAGTAATATCTAGGAAAGGAGGTGAAGAAAGTGTAAACCAGTGATTCTCCAAGTGTGGTCTCCAGACCAGCAACTTCAGCATCTTCTAGATACTTGTTAGAAATGAAGAATTCAGGCTCCCCCCCCCCCCCCGCCCCAGGCCTCCAAACTAGACACTCTGGGAATGGGGTCCAGCCATCTGTGTATTAAGAAACCCCCAGGTGATTCTGAAGTGAGCTAAAGTTTGAGAACCTCTGGTGTAGGGACATTCCCACAGCTGAAATGCCTCTTCCATGCAGGCAGTATGGGCTGGCTGACATACCAAAGGGGCCCACAATCTCATGATGGCAGTCTGCTAGAGAGTGTGTATAGACAAGGCAGCATCATGCATCAGGGAAAGCACCTAAGGATGCTCAGACCCTCAAAAGCTCAAGAGAAATATTTTTGCATTTCCATGTCCTCTGCTTCCTCAGAGGGAAGTCTTCCAACTGTGTGGTTTACTCAGAACAGAATACTACTTTAGAAAGGAGGGTCTGGGGAGACCTTCAGGGAACAGTGCCTGATTAGGGCTCCCAGAAGCTACTGAGGAAGCATAAAGAATACATCTTTTTCATAACCAGAAAGCAGATCTGATTGCTCATCTTTAAAAACCTGCCATTGCCGTTTCTCTGACAAGGCGATCTAGGCTCCTCTGCAAATTCCTGGATTCTGAAAGCTGTATAATGATTTTGAAGGCTCATTATACATGGAAGTCTTAGAGGCCTCAGTCCAGAGCATGGGAGTAGCAGGCACTTTATATGCCCCAGAGCTGAGCAGGTAAGGAGGAGAAAGAGGGGACAGTGGTGGCTGCTGCCCTCCCCCCCTCCCCAAACACCAGGTATTGGCCCAGAGCCTCAGGAATAAGTATGGCTGCTTGACATTGTAGGCAGTAAGTAGCTGTAGGGGGCTCAGTCTTCTGTAAGCTTTGACTCTAACTCTGTGTTCTACAGTTGTAATTCACTACCTTCCTTTCCAGGGCACGTGGAAGGTTTGGTTTCCTCCAAAATAGTTATTGATTCACTCTTCCTCCTTAGTTTACTCTTTGTTCAGTGCTTATTGAATTAATGTCTATGGTAGAAAGCACACTGGCACTGGAGTCTACCTTATGCTTAAACAAATACTCCCCCATTTATTTTCTAGTTGTGTGACCTCATGTAAGTTTCTTAACCTCCAAGTCTCAATTTCTTCATCTATAAAATGGAATTAATAAAGCCTACCATTCAGATCGTTGTGAAAATTAAACCAAGTATTGGGAATGCAAACTGGAGTAGCCACTCTAGAAAACAGTGTGGAGGTTCCTCAAAAAATTAAAAATAGACCCACCCTATGACCCAGCAATAGCACTGCTAGGAATTTACCCAAGGGATACAGGAGTGCTGATGCATAGGGGCACTTGTACCCCAGTGTTTATAGCAGCACTCTCAACAATAGCCAAATTATGGAAAGAGCCTAAATGTCCATCAACTGACGAATGGATAAAGAAATTGTGGTTTATTTACACAATGAAATACTACGTGGCAATGAGAAAGAATGAAATATGGCCTTTTGTAGCAACGTGGATGGAACTGGAGAGTGTTATGCTAAGTGAAATAAGTCATACAGAGAAAGACAGATATCATGTTTTCACTCTTATGTGGATCCTGAGAAACTTAACAGAAGACCATGCGGGAGGGGAAGGAAAAAAAAAAGTTACAGAGGGAGGGAGCCAAACCATAAGAGACTCTTAAAAAGTGAGAACAAACTGAGGATTGATGGGAGTGGGAGGGAGGGGAAAGTGGGTGATGGGCATTGAGAAGGGCACCTGTTGGGATGAGCACTGAGTGTTGTATAGAAAACAATTTGACAATAAATTTCATATTAAAAAAAAAAAAGAAAATTAAACGAAGTATGGTAGGTAAAATGCTTAGCCCATAGACACACTCAGAATATGCTGGGTTCCTTTTTTCTCTTCTTTCTACCATGCATGGGTATGGTTGGGAGTTTTTTGTTTGTTTGTTTTGTTTTGTTTTGTTTTGTTAGCTGTTGAGGTATTTGCATATTGGCGAATAAGATTATTATACCTCACCAAAGAACAGTCACTTTGTTTTCATGTGATGAAGTAGGACAAAGACCCAGTAGAGCCTGGGCCCTCACAAAACAGAGGACATGCAGACAGGCACAAGCACACTTCCTTTTATTTGTGTAAACAATGATCTGGGCATTCAACTGACAGGTGGAACTCTAAAATAAACTGTGTGTGGGAAGGACCTGACCAATACCCCCCGTTCAATTGCAGAGGCTTAGGAGAGATGCATGTGAGGCTCTGCCCTAAATGACTTTCATCAGAGTGGTCCATGTACATTTCCCCAACATGAATCCCCACTCCCCAGTATGTCCACTGGGAGACTGAGTTGTAATAAAACACTAAATCATCACATTTGAAACCACCAATTGTTGTGGCCTGTTGACCTGTTGTTGTTGTTGACCTGTTCAGCCTTCTCCACACAGCATTAGGCCACTGAATGGAGGCCAGTCATTGCCACAACGCACGCGTGGTCTTCCCTGACTTCTAGTCTCACGTGGTAACACAGGGATTCACATTTTCCTGGTTGTGTGGATGATGTCTCTGGAGGCCATACCTGGCTCCAGGGCTCCACCTGCCACTCCTCACAGGGCTCCATGTTACAGCTCATGCTCAGCGGGGGAGGAATGCCGGCCAGGAACTGGCAGTGAAATGGCCTCAGGCTCCGGTGGTCCCGGCTGTCCACACATTGAATCTCCCGGATCTGGAAGCCCCCGCTGCAGTTTCTGGAGCACTGCATGGAGAGGGAGAGAAAAGGGGATACTTGAGTCCCTGTGTCAGGCTTTGGATCCTCCAAATCCCAGGGAGTTTCTCAGAGAGCCGTGAAGTTCCAGGGTTCCAGCCATGAAGAAGGATTAAGTCTAGCTCAAGTGTACTGTTCCCCTCACAGGCCCTCTAGAAGGAATCATTCACACAGCTCCCGAAGATGGGGTTCCCCATGTCCAAAAACACAGGCATGGCAATGTGAGGACCAGGTGGCGAGTTCAGTTCTGTCACTCACTTATTGTGAGATGTTGGGCAAGTCACAGAAAAATTCTGAGCCTCAGGTGTCATATCGATAAACTGGGACAATACCTGTCATCTCACAGCACTGTCGTGAAGGTCACAGACACTGGGGTTAGGTGCCTGCTGGTGCAGTGTGTGCCCCAGTAGGCGGCCATTCCCTCTGGTGTGCATTCATCCGGGGTGAAGGGGAACTCTCGGCCAACCCACACCCATCCGCCCGCCCTCAGAATCCTGCTAAAAACCTGTTTTCTCCACGACTCTGAAGGCAAGATGGGTTATGCTTTGTCAGATGAAGGGCTGACATGAGGGAAGTAACTGGAATACCTACTCAGTGGTTTGACTCCCAGAAGTGAGCAAACCCTGGGTTTGTCCCTACCACCCTCCTTCCTCCTGTAGCTAACATCACCTGCCTTTGTCACTGAGAGTTTGCTCAGCACAGGCCCCCTGAAGGCCATTACAAGGCTCTCCTCACTGCCCCCCTCCCCCGTGCCCACACCTTGTGTAGCAGCCCTGGCATCCTGCTCAGTCTCAGGTCACTGCAGGCTGCTGACTCCTTAAAATCATGATCAACACTGATGCGCCAGCATCCCCCAAACCAGGGTTTACACAGCCGATTCTGAAGTAGACCTACTCTCTGACCTCTTGGATTTTGGAAGCTATTCCATCCTCCACCTAGATTTTACTTGATCATAACTTGAGCTTCCAAGACTTGGTCTCCAATCTCTTTAGAATGCTAGTGCCAGCTGAATCCCTTCCGTTCATCTTGCCCCCATCTCCTAGTCTCTCCTGATCCTGTCCTTGCCTGGCCTGTCTTGTCACCCTCCACTGTCAGGTAGGGACTGGAGGTAGGAAGGAAGGGAACAGACCCCTGTGCTCCTCAGCCTTTTGCCTCCAACCTCTCTGTGGGTTAACAGTACATCCCCGTGGTCTTTATGTCCTGAATGTTCCTCCCTCTACTCTTTACATTGCGCGCTACTGCTCTTCTTTTAGACCTCATCTTAGATGTCATCTCCTCAGAGAGGCCCTCCTGGAATGCCTTTATCCGAAGGAGGCTCTCTTTCTTGTAATTTCTCTCAGCTCCTTGTCCATTTCTATCACAAGAACTTGAAATGTGGAACAATTTTTATTCATTCTGTGTGTCCTTTCTCTTACACTCTCACTGCCATGAAATCAGACCCCTATCTGCCCTGGTTCCCACTGTGTCCCAAGCATCTAGCATGGTGCCAGGCACAGAGGGTCTGTACAGATTTGTTGAGTGCATATATGAATTCCGAGGGGGTTTCCAAGTGGGCTAAGGAGACCCTGGTCACTGCAGTGATGAAGAGCACCTTTAATCTCCCCATCCTCCCATCTAGTATCTCATTAGCTTGGCTAAACTTGGCTGAGAAAATGCACCAGCAAGAAAGTGTGTGCATTGCTGTAAAGTATCTGGCCCCTCTCTACACAGTGAAAAATGGTGCTCTTTCTGACCATGGTGGAATAGTCATAACTACAGGGTTTGGGATTGTGAAAGAAAATTCCTCAAACTTTCAGTAGAGGTACACCCCAAAGACAGTTCCCCCTTCTTCCTCCACCTGCAGATTGTGCTAAGTCACCTGACTTCGAACCTTGGGCTGTAACAAGGAAAGATGCTGGCCCATGCGACAAGGGACAGACTGAGGCTCTAATGCCACCATAAATTGAGTGTCCAACTTCTTAGAGATAAACAATGCTTGCCAGACAGCACCCCTCCCCAAAGAAAAACAAGCCATAACCTCACTTTCCTGCCATGTAGTGAGTACACAAAGGAAAAAATAACTGTCAATTTGAAATCAGCCACAGAGCAAATGAGGGAGCCTGCTAATAATTTCCACACAAAGAGGTCATTTGTCTGACAAAACAGATTTCTGGGAAATAGCACATGGTGAAGTAACAGGATTCTTTATTAGGACAAGGGAGTTTTATAAGACATTAATTATAAAATTGGATTTTATTTTCCTATTTTTCATTTGTTGCTGCAATCTATTATTCCTAATTTAATTTTCAAGCTAGCATTACCCCTTTTGTTAGAGTATTCACATTCAATGGGAAATAAACTTTATTAATATGCTGAAGTAAATAATAAGGGAAGACACTCACTAAATCTCTGACTTTTCGGTTCCATTTTCAAAACAGCCTCTGATTCAGTTAGCAAGAGAGAAGTGGCAGGATATTAAATCACTCCACTTCTAATGCTGTTTTGCCTTATATGCTGATTGCCAATTATTATATTAATTTTTTTACAGCCTTAGAGGAGGGTAATTTGTATTAATGTTTCCTCACCTGGAACCTGTGGACTAGACTGAGGACCGGAGTCAGACTAATGAGAACAGAAAGCCTGGCCAACACCTTATTGTGACCAAACAGGCCTGACTGTTTTCTAGTTATGGCAGCAATTTAACTAGTGTGATCTGCCGACCAGATAGAATGAAAAATACCCTTAGCTTATAAGAGCCACTGGCAGAGATATGAAATGAAAGCACAATTCTGTGATTCTCCCTTGTGGTGTTTTTGATTTGTGGAGTCATCCTGATACCCTTTACATGTTGGACTCATACAGAGTGCTCAGTCGAGTATAGAGGAATTAGCGAGCATAGCATTGGGAGAGCAGTAGGTTGCACTCAGGTGTGACCCCGAGAGCAAATAGCCACCTGAGTTCACATGGATTAATCACTTCTCTTCTCTCAGCCTCTGTTTCTCCATCAGTATGGAAAGGAAAATAAACTAGATGATTAAACCATCCCAACATTCTAGAGGGGTATACGTGTACGGGATCGCTGCATTTGTATTCTGTTTTGATTTCAGAATACTTTCTTGCTTTCCGAGTTGAACCAAATACTAAATTTGGACACAGTTTTTTCTCCTGTTCCTTTACTTATGCTGAACAGATTCACAAGACCCTTAAGATTAAATAATTCATTCCAAAAATTCTAAGTTGAACAGCATGAAAATTCATCCTTCTATCTCTTTCCCCCCTCTCACCCCAACTTTTCTTCCTCTCAGTTATTGGGCACATCTATGTTTCAGGCTCTGTATTTCTAGCAGGTGGGAAGAGTTACATAAATGAGTAGAAGGAATAATGATTATATTTATATATAAAGATTACCTCATAAGTTGTTCATGATCTAGTGAGGGCACAATGGAGGATATGGTCAGTTTCACCTAAAGAGGTCAGGAAAGGACTAAATAAAGGAGCCAAGTTTTGAGCTGAAGCATATAGGATATGTAGATGCTCGCTCAGCCAGCAAAATAGGGTGGGGGGCATTCAAGGTGGAAAGAATGGCATGTATGGAGGCACAGTGCTATGAAACAACGAAGCTTGTTTGGGAAAAGTGCATTAATCAGAATGCTAGGGTAAAGAGTGGGAGTGGACAGAGAGAGAGACGGGCAGGGGCCATCATGGAGAACCTTGTGGTCTGGACATCAATCCTCAACTAGAGTGGTCTTGGGTTCATGTTTTCTGTGGTCCTAAATGCTTCTATTTCTTTGCCATTCCTTTATTTTCTTTTTAGGGGACCCTTAATATAAAATATTCCGGGATGTCAAGAGAAGGTGACAGTTCAGACATATAACATATTATACCAAGAATAAAATAAATGCAGTGATTTTCAGTATATGATGACCTTCCTGCTACTCAACTTTTGCTTTCTGGGGACAAAAAATCCCTTAAAACATGCAATTCCATGTTTTCTTGTTTGCATATCGGAGTTTAATATATGTTACTGGGAATATTTTATATATCAAAGTTGGGGATGGTCTGTATTTAGCAAAAAAAGGAGCTCTTCCCCTATTAAATTCATTTCTAAAAATTCAGATGTAAAAAAAAATGTAGAACCGTCATTGACAATCTATAAGATCTAATAAACACAAAGGCAAGAAGTACAATAAGACAAAAAGACTAGCAATATACATGAAACACAAGACCATAAAGAAAGGCTGACACTTTCTCTTATTTTTCAGCAAGTCAAGTACCGCTAAAATAAAATTGCAACGCTCCCTAGGTGGGAAGACAGAACATTCCAAGAAAAAATGTAAAACTGTTTCTGATTCATTTCAGAAATAATATCTGTTAGACTTAACCATGAAAAGGGAAGTGCTTGTTCTCAGAAAGCAAATAAAAGGGATGTCAAATCACCAGTTTACAAAACTTCAGAAGATGCAACCATCAAGATGTTCCATCGGGCGGTGAATGGAGCTGTGGATGATGCATCACTCTAGGTGTCAAATGCACCTGAAGGTTTTTCAAGCCCCTTTTGTCACTTCTGCATTTCTTGCATCGCACACTTTTTTTCCTCATACAAATTTTAATGCTCTGAAATTGGCATGTTTCTTACAACTGACGTACATATTTATTGTGTAGTGTTCTCTTTCTTTATGAAAAGCTGTCATAAAATTGATGCATCCCCCAGTGGATGTTTCTTAAAACTGGGAGCATTTGGTAACAGCTGTGTGATCAAATGTTAGTGATTTAAGCTCTGAGCTTTTGTTGCCTGAGTGGGAATTATAAAGAAGGTCCTGTGCTGGATGAAAATGGAACTGATTATCTAATGCTTTTGTGTAATGTCAGGCACATAGTAGTATTTGGCGAGTGTTAGTGCCCAAGGTAGGTCAAGTTCTTCAAAGTTCATGGACACCAAACACCTTGTCCGCTTAGTACTAAGGAGTGGACACCTGCTCGAGCCAGTCATTCTGTTGACAGAACTTTCTCCACTGTCACCTGTCCACAGGCCTTGCACCCCAAGTCCAGGAAGTGAGAGGTTAGTAAGCACCTAAGAACCAGTCCTAACTTTTATCTTGAGCTCAGAGTCTGCCCAGGGTTTCATCTAAACAGTCTTTTAAGGGGGCACCTGGGTGGCTCAGTTGGTTGAGGGTCTGACTTTGGCTCAGGTCATGATCTTGCAGTTCATGGCTTCGAGGCCCACGTCAGGCTCTGTGCTGACAGCTCATAGCCTGGAGCCTGCTTCGGATTCTGTGTCTCCCTCTCTCTCTGCCCCTCCCCCAGCTCACACTCTGTCCCTCTCTCTCTCTCTCAACAATAAAAATAAACATTAAAAAGAATAAAAAAATAAAATAAACCAGTCTTTTACCATTTACAAAGCTGTTTCACTAACATTCTCTTTTTTTTGATCCTTGCAACAACTCTATGAGGTAAGTAGAGGCAATATCATCCATGTTATTTCTCAGAGATGAGAGAAAGAACGTCCCGAGGGTGAATGGCCAGCGTCGTCAGTGTCATATGCTCATCATGCCAGAGCAGGGTTGCCAATCCAGATGTGTCTGATCCACTGCCCAGCCCTGCTTCTAGGATTCAGTTCTACAGAACTGTCTTCCCAAGGATGCCTCTGGGACAGACCTGAGGACCACAAGCTTGAATTTGCTTCAGGCAGATCACTACATGAAGCGGAAGCACACCATTCTGAAAAGCTACTTCTAGACATGGTAGAGGGAGAGTCTGAACGTATAGTCTTATTCTACTGTCACACACATGGGGACATGTCCACAGCAGTGGTTTCAGGCTGCTTCAAGGGGCCACACGGTGCAATAAAACAACCACAAGTCAGACAGCCATCACAAAGGTAGGGATTTGTTGGTGAGTAACCCCGAGGCATCAGGTGTGATACTTGTAGGCTCAGAGCAGGCTGCAGCAGACCTGAAGCCCTTTGAGATTTGAAATGTCTCTGGATTGGAGGTGGGGATTGGGGGGATAATTCAGAATTTCAAGATAAAATTAGAATTCTTCCCTCTGAGAAAGGATCTGTGAAAAGGCAAACCATCAATATAGCAGAATCAAACGCTCTGGATATTTAAAGGCAAAACAAAGGGCCTACTTTCCTACTCCAGGTTTTATTTATTTTTTTATTATTAATCTAGTTATTTAAATTCAAGTTAGTTAATATACAGTGTAGTACTGGTTTCAGGAGTAGAACCCAGTGATTCATCACTTCCATAGAACATCCAGTGCTCATCCCAAGTGCCCTCCTTAATGCCCATCACCCATTTAGCCTATCCCCCCACCTACTTCCCCTCCAGCAACCCTGAGTTTGTCCTCTGTATTTAAGAGTCTCTTATGGTTTGCCTCACCCTGTTTTTCTTATTTTTCCTTCCCTTCCCCTATGTTCATCGGTTGTGTTTCTTAAATTCCACACGAGTGAAATGTATGATATTTGTCTTTCTCTGCCTGACTTATTTCACTTAGCATAATACATTCTAGGTCCATCTACACTGTTACAAATGGCAGAT
Source organism: Lynx rufus (assembly GCF_022079265.1). Classification (NCBI taxonomy): domain Eukaryota; kingdom Metazoa; phylum Chordata; class Mammalia; order Carnivora; family Felidae; genus Lynx; species Lynx rufus. Next base: position 212,682,379 of record NW_025814823.1, on the reverse strand, counting down.
TTTATTCTTTTTGATGGACGAATAGTATTCCAGTGTGTGTGTGTGCGTGTGTGTGTGTGTGTGTGTGTGTGTGTGTGTGCACCACATCTTCTTTATCCATTCATCAGTTGATGAACATTTGGGCTTATTCCATAATTTGGCTATTGTTGATAGTGCTGCTGTAAACATTGGGATGCATGTACCACTTAGAACAAGGCTTTTTATATCCTTTGGATAAATACCTAACAGTGCAATTGCTGGGTTGTAGGGTAGTTCTATTTTTAATTTTTTGAGGAACCTTTATACTGTTTTCTAGAGTGGCTGCATCAGTTTGCATTCCCACCAGCAGTGTAAGAGGTTCCTCTTTCTCTGCATCCTTGCCAACATCTGTTTTTGCCTGAGTTGTTAATGTTAGCCATTCTGACAGGTGTGAGGTGGTATCTCATTGCGGTTTTGATTTGTATTTCCCTGATTCTGAGTAATGTTGAACATCTTTTCATGTGTCTGTTAGCCACCTGGATGTCTTCTTTGGAGAAGTGTCTATTCATGTCTTCTGTCATATTTCTTTACTTGATTGTTTGGTTTTTGGGTGTTGAATTTGATAAGTTCTTTAAAGATTTTAGATACTAAGCCTTTATCAGATATGTCATTTGCAAATATCTTCTCCCATTCCAACTGTTGCCTGTTAGTTTTGCTGATTGTTTCCTTTGCTGTGCAGGAGATTTTTCTCTTGATGAGGTCCCACTAGTTCATTTTTGTTTTATTTTCCTTGCCTCTGGAGACATGTCTAGTAAGAAGTTGCTGCAGCCAAGGTCTAAGAAGTTGTTGCCTGTTTTCTCTTGTAGGATTTTGATGGTTTCCTGTCTCACATTTAGGTCTTTCATCCATTTTGAATTTATTTTTGTGTGTGGTGTAAGAAAGTGGTCCAGTTTCATTCTTCTGCATGTCGCTGTCCAGTTTTCCAAGCACCATTTGCTAGAGAGACTGTCTTTCTTCCATTGGATAGTCTTTCTTGTTTTGTTGAAAATTGGTAGGACATACATTGGTGGGTCCATTTCTGGATTCTCTTTTCTGCTCCTTTGATCTATGTGTCTGTTTTTGTGCCAGTACCATATTGTCTTGATGATTACAGCTTTGTAATACAGATTAAAGCCTGGATTTGTGATGCTTCCAGATCTGTTTCTCTTTTTCAACATCGCTTTGGCTATTTGGGGTCTTTACTGGTTCCATGCAAATTTTAGGATTGTTTGTTCCAGCTCTGTGAAGAATGTGGTGTTATTTTGATAAGGATTGCATTGAATGTGTAGATTGCTTTGGGTAGTATTGACATTTTAACAATATTTGTTCTTCCAACTCATAAGCATGGAATGTTTTTCCATTTCTTTGTGTCTTCAAATTCTTTCATAAGCTTTCTATAGTTCTTAGCATACAGATCTTTTACCTCTTTGGTTAGCTTTATTCCTAGGTATCTTATGGTTCTGGTGCAATTGTAAATGGGATTGATTCCTGGATTTCTCTTTCTGTTGCTTCATTACTGGTGTATAGAAATGCAACCAATTTATGTACATTGATTTTATATCCTATGACTTTGCTGAATTCATGTATCAGTTCTAGAAGTTTTTTGGTCGAGTCTTTTGGGTTTTCCATGTAAAGTATCATGTCACCTGTGAAGAGTGAAAGTTTGACTTCTTTGTCAATTTGGATGTTTTTTATTTCTTTTTGTTGTCTAAATGCTGAGGCTAGGACTTCCAGTACTATGTTGGACAACAGTGGTGAGAGTGGACATCCACGTTGTGTTCCTGACCTTGGGGGGAAAGCTCTCAGTTTTTCCTTACTGAGGATGATATTAGCTGTGGGCCTTTCCTATATGGCTTTTATGATGTTGAGGTATGTTCTGTGTATCCCTACTATTTTCTTGAGGGTTTTTATCAAGAAAGCACACTGTATTTTTGTCAAATGCTTTTTCTGCATCTACTGAAAGGATCATATGATTCTTATCTTTTCTTTTTTTAATGTGGTGTATCACATTGATTGATTTGTGAATATTGAACAAGACCTGAAGCCCAGGAATAAATTCCACTTGATTATGGCGAACAATTCTTTTAATGCACTGTTGAATTTGATTTGCTAGCATCTTGTTGAGAATTTTTGCACCCAGTTTCATCAGGGATGTTGGCCTGTGATTCTCCTTTTTAGTGGGGTCTTTGTCTGGTTTTAGAATGCTGACTCCATAGAATGAGATTGGGAGCTTTCCTATCATTTCAATTTTTTTTGGAACAGTTTGAGAAGAACAGGTATTAACTCTTCTTTAAATGTCTAGGGGCGCCTGGGTGGCTCAGTCAGTTGGGCGTCCAACTTCGGCTCAGGTCATGATCTCGCGGTCTGTGAGTTCGAGCCCCGCATCGGGCTCTGTGCTGACAGCTCAGAGCCTGGAGCCTGTTTCAGATTCTGTGTCTCCCTCTCTCTCTGACCTTCCCCCATTCATGCTCTGTCTCTCTCTGTCTCAAAAATGAATAAATGTTAAAAAAATTAAAAAAAAATAAATGGCTGGTAGAATTCCCATGGGAAGCCATCTGGCCCAGGACTTTTATTTGCTGGGAGATTTTTGATAACTGACTCAATATCTTTGCTGTTTATGGGCCTGCTCAAAATTTCTATTTCTTTCTGTTTGAGTTTTGGTAGTGTGTGAGTGTCTAAGAATTTGTCCATTTTTTCCAGGTTGTCCAGTCTGTTGGCATATAATTTTTCATAGTATTCTCTAATAATTGTTTGTATTTCTGTGGTGTTGGTTGTGATCTTTCCTCTTTCATTTGTGATTTTATCTGTTTGGGTCCTCTCTCTTTTCTTTTTGTTAAGTCTAGCTAGGGGTTTATCAATTTTGTTTATTCTTTCAAAAAGCAGCTTTTAATTTCATTGATTTCTTCTGCTGTTTTTGTGTGTTTGTTTGTTTCCATATTCTTTTTTCTGCTCTACTCTTTATTATTTCTCTTCTTCTGCTGGCTTTGGGCTTTATTTGCTTCTCCTTTTATCACTACTTTAGGTGTAAGATTAGGTTGTGTATTTGGGACCTTTCTTACCTCTTGAGATGGGCCTGCATTGCAATGCATTTTCCTCTTAGGACTGCTTTTGCTGAATCCCACAGGGATACTGTCATGTTTTCATTTTCATTTGCTTTCATGTATTTTTAAATTTCTTCTTTAATTTCCTGGTTAATCCATTAATTCTTTTTTTTTAAGTTTATTTATTTTGAGAGAGTTGGCATGAGCAGGGGAGTGGCAGAGAGAGAGGGAGAGAGAGAGAGAGAGAGAGAGAGAGAGAGAGAGAGAGAGAATCCCAAGCAAGCTCTGTGCTGACAGCGGGTCTCATGAAATTGCGAGATAATGACCTGAGCTGAAACCAAGAGTTGGGCACTTAACTGACTGAGCCACCCAGGTACCCCAATCCATTCATTCTTTAGTAGGGTGTTCTTTAACCTCCATGTATTTTAGGACTTTCCAAATTTTTTCTTGTGATTGATTTCAAGTTACACAGTGAAACTCATACCCAAACTTCTGGGTAGTTTTTCTTTTCCCTTCTGTGTCTCAGCTGTCAAGGGAAACTGGCTCCCCAGAGTGAAGATGGGGCCTAAAGAGCATCATAGTGGGGTGGTGTGCTTGGCAAACAGAGGGTACACACACGGCTTACACCTCTGCACCTCCTCCTGCCAATCAGCTATCAACCCCACAACTGTGCAGTGTCATATAGCCTGGGTCTATCCCCCAGGGGCTGGCTCAGCCCCAGGCTAGGTTAGGCCTGGTTAGTGCCCAAAAGCACCAAGGCTAACAAATCCAAAAACCTGACACAGTGTCTCACAAGGGACCATGCAGACAACACAGCAAAATGAGTAACCATAGCCAGATTAGCAGAGGACAGCAAAACCACCTTGCAAAAAGATAGTACAGGAAGTACACTTTGAGAGACCAATGTTTTCCTTGTGTCTAGCCTTCTTGTCATTTGGGTCTGGAAGATTGAAAAGCACATTTGCTTTGTGAGCGGCTGCTGCGTCATGACTTAATTATACATGTGATGATGTATCATTGTAATTATAATGGTAAATTTAAGTAACTCAGAAATAATGTTGCATGCTGGACAAGCAATTAATTACACAAATTTAACTTCTTATGCCAGTTTATCTGGGGAGAGCAAAGACAGGCAGCTAAAAACATGTGGTTTAATAAAAACTCTGTACTGGTTCTAAGACTATTGTGTAACTTCGAGTAGGCCTATGGGGATGTCTTTGATTACTCATCCATTTTAGCAAAGAGGGCAGAGGGAGGTAGCAAGAGAGGAAGGGAGGAGAGACACTTACTTCAGCAAATGCTTAGATAAGGCTGTCCCCCTCCAGAACACCGCGGAGCCCGATCAATTACCTTGCTCCAGTTCCCCACTTTCCAGCTGGCGCAGGGACGAAGGTGGCATCTCTTGGCAGGGTCAGGCCTCTGAAGGGCAGCACAGTCGGAATCCCTCTGGGTGCTGCATTCCACGCTTCTCCAGTAGGCCCCCAGCCCACAGGTGGTGGAGCACTGTGTGGGGAGGGGGACAGAGAAGACAGAAGCTGAGGGCCACTTTCTCAGATGTATCTCACAACACTCTGAAGTCCAGTTCTCCACCTTGGATGCTCACCTAAATTCACAGAGCTTTTTAAAAAATATCATTGCTGGGGTCCCGCCCTAGACAAATTAATCTGAATTTCCCTGGGTAGGGTCTAGGCATTGGAGTAAAAAGAAATGTCCCAAGTGATTCTAATAAATAGCCAGTGATGAGAATCCCGGATTAGCAGGTGGATTAGCAAGTGGATTAGCAAGCCAACGCAAGTGGAAATTTGCTTCTCTTTAAAAATTATCCTGGCATGAATGTCTGGGGGCTGTAGGCAAACTGCCCGCCACATTTCATACCAATGCTGCCGTTCATAGGGGATGTCAGATCCATACATCTGCCTAACACCGCAATGACATTATCTCACTTCCTCTCCCAGACAAACCTGTGGTTACACTGGTATTATGACAGTGTAGAAAAAAACCCGTGAGGCTTGGAGAGCTGGCTTGACAAGGAAGTAAAGCCTGGGGCTTTCTGCCATACACTGTCTGCTAGAGCAGTTCCTCTCGAACTTTAGTGTCCACAGGCATCACCTGGGACCTTGCTAAATGCAGATTCTGAGTTACTAGGTCTGGGGTGGAGCCGGAGGATGAGAGATCATGTGAAATAGAACGGGGTCACCAGCTGAGGCCACCTCAGATTCTGCATGTCTGCCCAGCTCCCAGGTGATGCCAATGCTGTGAGTCCTCAGACCACGCTTGGGGGTTAGAAAGATGTTACAACTTAGTGCTTTTCACCACTTGCCCTATACGGGTACATACAGCCCATTCCTCACGTGATGTTTTAATTTATTTGTAATTCTTAAATACCTCAGGTATAGCAAGGGATCGCCTTGAAAACTACAGAAGCTTTCTTCTCCATAAGTTCTTTTATTCCATGTGCTTATTAATTCTTTCACACAGTTGATTTTTCTTGCATCCCTTCTCCCCTACCCACCTTCAGAAGGAGGAGCTCTCCAGACACATGTAAAACACAGCTCTGGGCTAATTAAAAAAAAACAAAAAACAAAGGATGGAGGTTCCATCTATGACATTTTTGAAGGCTTCTTTTGATGAGTTACAAATAAAAACCAGCCTTACATTTTTCTCTCGCTGCAATTTCATCTTCCACATAATTTCGTGTGTCACTTTTTGCAAGTTCTTGTGTTATACACATATATAACAACAGAGATTCTAGATGGATAACTTTACTATAGCATCATAGAAAGGAAGAGTAGAAATTAGCCTAGGCCATCATTTTTCCAGCTGGCCCATTTATGGAGGTAATCTCTCCTCCTGCTTAAAGTTCTTTAGGATGTGGTTCGTACCTAAGTTCCTAGCCCTTTCTCCTCTGTACTACATTATGTATATGCGTAATAGAGGTAATAACAGCCGAAGTGCACTGACCACTGTCATAGGCTGATTGCACTAGTGGCCCACATTGGACACACCATGCTCTCTGCAATGGGAATTTGCAGATCTTTTGTCAAGCGGTGGGATATACTTGCCCAGCTCTTGAATCAAGACTGTTCTTGTGAGTTTCTTTGGCCATTAAAATGCAGTGGATGATGTGCCACTTCTCAAGAGGACTCGCTAGTTTCAATTCTCTTTCTTGACCCCCTCTCTCTGCCATGAGAACAAAACGGGGCCAGATGCTGGAGGATGAGAGATCATGTGAAATAGAATGGGGTCACCCAGCTGAGGCCACCCCCGACCAGCTGGCCTGTAGCTGCCCCCACAGCCGATGCACGGCAAGCCAAGCAAGCTGAGGTCCGCTAAGCTCAGTCCCAATCAACAGAATCTCTCAGCTGACCCACAGACTCGACGAAACCCTGAGGTTTTGTGGTGGTTTGTCATATAGTATTATTATAGCAATAGGAAATTGCTACAACTACATAACAGGTATCTTTCCTACATTTTCTTTAACCTTCTGAGATTCAGGGTACAATTATAGTTCTGCAACTGGCTAATTGTGTGGTCTTTTGCAACTTCCTAACTCCCTAGACTGTAAAACTGGTGATAACATTAGGACCACAGAAATTTGTGCACATGGTCAGGACTCTACAAATGTTACCTATTGAATACAACACAGCTGCAAGGTCAGCATATGAGTCTCACTTTCCAGATATCTGGGGCCCAGAGATAGAAGCAACATTCAAGGCCACATAGTGTGTTGTTAATTTCATGTTATGACATAGAGAAAATATATTCGCCCCAATCCAGGAAAGGACCTAGTCAACTAAATTCCCAGGCTAATGATAACCCGGTAAATCTCAAATGATGTCTATGATTCTTTGTACTGTATTTATGTGGCAACTAAATTCATGTTGTCTCTGGGGCTCTGAATTTAGTCCTAATAGATTCAGATCCCATGAGCAGACATTTAATTCTTTTTGAACACTTTTTTTCTTTTTATTCTTTTTTTAAAAAGTTTATTTATTTTGAGAGAGAGAGAGAGAGAATGCACAGAAGGGGCAGAGGGAGAGGGAAGAGAGGGAGAGAGAAAGAGAGAGAATCCCAAGCAGGATCCGCACTATCTGTGCAGAACCCCATGTGGGGTTCGATCTCATAAACTGTGAGGTCATGACCTGAGTCAAAATCAAGAGTTAAATGCTTAACTGACTGAGTCACCCAGGCATCCCAATTTTTTTTTTTCTTGTTTTGACAGTTTCTATTGAGGCAGCAGACAACAGTGCAAAGGTAATGCTGACAGGGGCAAATGCATGGGACACAGTACAAGAGACATGGAATGCCACCAGTTGTCATTAGTACGAGTTCCAAACTTGGAATGGGCGATGAGACAAGAAAAAACCCTGGGGAGGTTGAAGGACAACTTCACTTTGTCCTGGAAACCTTCATCCTCATTACAGTTAGTGACCCTGTGGCAACCAAGGTACCAGGTCAAGGAGGAGGTTTCCGGATGCTCAGAACTGGAACTAACCAGGAGGGCTGGATCAGCATCACGTGACAACTGCTGTGAATGGCTGTGGAAAATCAGACTGTTGCTTCCATTTACACAACTGCACAGCTTACACTTAGCTGAGTGACCCAGGGGATCTGACTGGATGATGGGGCAATTCAATGAGAGGTGATTTTCTGACGAAATAGGAGCCATACCCTCGTACACTGCATAGCACCTAGGTTTTCTGTTTTGCAAACAGGTATCAGAGCAAACACTTACTGGGTGCTTCCTATGTGCCCCATACTCTTCTGAGTACCTTACACATTGTTAGTCCTTTCATCCCCTCACAATCTCTGATTCAGGCATTGACACTGCCCTCATCACACATGAAGAAACTGATGCAGGGTGAGGACATATATAGTTAGCGGCTGAGCCAAGATTCCAACCCAGAAAGTCTGGTTTCAAGTTTTATGTGCATTTATAGTGTTAAACCCATTTTTATATCAATTCCTTAATTTTTGAAATCACAATTAGAGGAACACGTTGTATACAACGGGAAGTGTGAAGAGCCCTTCCACACAGGACAGAAAAGTGGGAGGAAACGGTGAGAACAATTTTCAGTCAAACAATAAGGAACTTTAGAAATTACTTCCAATCTTAATGATCAGGAAAGACTTTATGGCAGCTCATAGCTTGGTCCTGAAGAACAGGGGAGATTCTAAAAGGAAAATGAGGAGGGGAAGGAAATTCCAGGCAGAGGGAACAGTGTAAAAAAAAGGCATTAGACTGAGAGGAGCAGGAGGCTTAGGGAAAACTGAGCAGTTTAGATCTGCTGAAGCTTAAGATGATGAAACAGAGTGAAGCCAGTGTGGTTTGAAAGCTTGGTTATGTAATGTTGTAAAGGCTGTTGGAAGTCCGAGTGGATTTATCTGATCTGATATGTAATGAAGAGACATTAAAGATTTGTGAGCGGGAGTTTGGAATGATTAGTAAATTCCTTCAGAAGACTAAGTTGGCAGTCTTAATGTCTCTTGTGATTCGTGGAATGCGTTACAGTGGCGGGGGGGGGGTTGCTGGAGGCACACAGATCAGATAGGAGGCAAGAACAGTAACTGAGGGTCCTCCTCTTTTCACTGTTGGGGCACTAACTGGCATTTTGCAGTGGACATTTCTTCTTTATAAGAGACTTCCCTGAATGTCGCAGGGCTTTTATCATCTTTGGCTCTCAATGTTGAATGCTGGTAGTAGCCCCTCCCCCATCACTGTAGCAAACACAAGCATCCCCATCTTTTCCCAGTGCTTCCCACCATTAGATTGGAAACCACTGGCCCTAAACTAACAGGAAATAAACAGGATATGATAGAAATGATAAGGTGACACTGACTTGTAAAACCGTTAAGGTTTTTATAGGGGGCTTGGGGAAGATTGGTATCAATGGGGTTTCTAAGCTGCAGTCATTGAGAGGTTGTCCTAAAAAAGCTTCAGAAATGGACAGAATAAAAAAAAAATCAGAGGATAGTGGGAAAACCAAAGTTTTCATTGTGACTCCTGATCCTCTCTGACAATTCTCTGTATTAAACATTTTGTCTCAAAAGATGTGTAAAGAGAGCAGGCACCAAACCCTATCACAAAGGGAATTTCTGCCAAATGTTGAACTCTGTTCTCCTAATATCCTTTGCAGCCCTGACAAACTGCCATCTGGACCAATTCCTTTTCTCCAGTCAAACCGCCTAGAATTAATAGCTCTCAATAGCTTCACCATGGTTGCCAATTCTTGGCAATCTATGATGTATTCAATAAGGCAGTTTATTTCTGTCAAAGTCAACTGATGACATTTGAGATAAATCAAGTGTGTCTTGATTTACTATAATCAAAATGTACCAATTGGCTTCTAGCCTCCACAGTCACCAGAGCCAGTATGTACTTTTATTTTGATTTAGTTTACAGGTAATTCACAGTTAATGCCCATTTTACAAACTGGATAGAGTGGAATTAGAAGGTACATTATCCAGCTGACAGTTGTGTCCCTCGACAAGTCACATGACTGCTACAAATTTTATTTCTCTATTTGCAAATTGGCATAATGAGACCTCACCTACTCCTCGGGACTGTCAAAAGGAGAAAATAAGAGGCTATATGTGAAAGTGGTTTGGAAACCAACATGCTTTATAAATTATATGCACTGTTGTTATATTAGCTACAAATACTTCATTTCTCTTTAGCTAGGAGAGGAGTCATGAATTGTCATAAAAATGCTGACTGATGTAAGCATGTGACCATTTTGCCACAAAGTTCTCTTTTGAGTTGTCAAATTATTTTAACAAGTTCATATACTGTGCATTCAAAATTCAAATGGGTGAAAATGATTTTGATGTTTCAAAGGATATTAATTAGTTCTAGAAATGGAAAAACAAATATCTAGCCAAATTTCTGAAGCTTGAAAACAGAGGCCAACATTCTGTCGTCGTGTTTATTTTCTTCTTCCTCCACTTTCTAATTCTTTTAATGAGTCAAAACGATTTTTTCATGCAAGCATGCAAACAGAACAAGAAGAAAAGAAAATCATCGATAACACTGAACTAGAGAATGCTTTTAAGGAATTTTATCTTCAATTTCCACTCCAATTAGGATTACCTGACAGATTTTAACTAGAATCCCAAGATCAGCTGTCTCTAACGAAATGCAAACTCTGGCCTCTTCAGCCGCCCCTCCACACCAGCTGCTGAGGTTTGTAGCTAGAGAGGGTGTTACAGGTGATCTACACCTGTAGACAAAGGTGTCTACTGTTTGTAGACAAAGAGCGGAGTCCAAAACATGGACTGAGTTCTCCACCATCACACAGCTGAATCGCCCAGCCCTCCTGACTATACACTTTATCTCACTACATTTGTCCTCCCTCCCTGGAGATTTTCTTCCCCTCAATTTAGGAGGTAGGGAGGACAGGAGGGAGGTGAGCACCTGGACCTGTTTCACGTTTCTTCCACATCGGGCTATATTTTACACAAGTCCATTTGAAATCTACACAAGAACGCAACACCCCTACTACTTCCATGGAGACACAGGCATGGGGTAAGAAATGGAACTCCTACCTCACTCCAGTTTCCAACAACCCAGTATGCAGGGCTGCTGCTCGTGGACACCTGCTTGTAATTGGAAGCATTTAGCAAAAACCCCTCAGCTATCAGACTTTTTGCATCTTCCTCAGTCAGGACTGGTCCAGAACTCTGCGTCAGATTCACGTTGCTTGGGAGTTCTGGGGGGTCATGGTTTATGGAACGTTCTGAGGGTCCTGGCTGGTGGTCTCCTCCCAGAGGGAATGGAGTGTTTGCTGGCTTTTCAGTGAACATCCCCTCAGCTCCAGGTGCACCATTTTTGAGAGTAGCAGGCCTTTGGCTGGGTAGCAGTCCTTCCATGACCGTGCTGAAGGGTGGCCACATGGACGGCCCCCTGAAATAAGGTGTTGGTGGGGGTCCAAGGGGCATTTCTGTGCTTTGCACCACTGAAGCATCATTTCCAGGTACTCTGATTTTGGTCCACGTTATGGAGTTGTTTTCATTTTTGTCCTTAGCTTGTTCAATGTCTTCCCCTGAGCCACTGTGAATCTCCATTTCTGGCTCTTTGGTCAAGGTATCATAAAATGGAGTCACCTGCCAAGTCACAGGGCTGCTGGAAGATGGCAAATCAGAACCACTCATTGTCGTGGTTAAAAAGTCTCCCTCTGAGGTAGGACCAGTGTCTGAATTGGGAACATTCTCTTCATTTGGCTGGACACTCAAAGGCCAGGAAGTGATGATGGGCTGGGAAGTACTTCCAGTGGAAATGACATAATTGGAGCCCAGTTCAGTTTGGTTTGAACTGTTCTGCCACCATTTCCCATCCAGGTCTCCTTCTTTGGGATCTGGGGTAGGACCGGGGCTGCTGATGGCCAGGGCACTTGTACTCACAGACTGGGGCACTGTGGGTGTGCTCAGTGTTTTGGGACTGGACGTGGTTGGAGGGATGGGCTTTAAGGGGTCCTGCCCAGATGTTGGTGGCTTTCTCCCACTGGAAATTGTGCCTTTGTTGGGCTTCAGAACTCTTCGGCTAGATGGGCATTGCTGGAGGCCACAAAGAGCCCGGCTATTGGGTTTCCTTGTTGCGTCACAAGGTTCATCATGGTTCTTGGCGCATGTGACACTGCGAATCCGCACTCCACCACCACAGGAAACAGAACACTGGAGAGAGAGACAGCTGTTACTTTAGTGGGATAGACACACTGGTTCTCATACTCAGGTCTGCAACAAGTGAGAACGGGCCCAATGGAAACTGCACTGTGCAGCTTAAACTTGTTTTCTTCTATCTTTACATTTGATTTCTGTGCTCCTCTAGTTTTCCATGGAAATATGTATCTCCTGGAGACCAGATGGGGCTCAGGACCAATCATTACCCTTCGCAAACTGAAAATACAAACCATGACCTAGTAAAATGGAAGTCTCCCTGGGCTTTGAACATGGGGCACTGAATTCACAAACAGTGCAATGATTTATACAAGTCACCTATTCTTTTTAAGAGATACTAATATAATCTTTCCTAGGGTTGCAGTGCTGTTAAATTAATGTAAAATGTTTACATATTTTCTGGAATCTATTAAGTTACTTATAATGAACCTTCCCCTTAATGTTTAGAAAATGCCAGGTATAACTAACATTACCTCACCCGGGCACCACAGGCTCCATTCCCACTTGCCTATGCCAGGTAGAATCAGATTAAAAGCTAGACAACTATCATACTCACACATGTACACAGATCCAGGACGTATTCTGAAATTTAAAGGTGGGTAGTTAATCAAAGGTAGAGAGAGATACCCTTTCCAAAGAGTGAGTCCTGTAGCATGGTGTTGGTGTGAGGGACCATGGCAAGTGCCCTTCTCCGATGTTCGCCCCACATTCTGTAGCTCGTGCCAAAGCACAGGCAGAGTGCCTTTGGGGGATTCCTAACAGGGTCGTCTTTCCTCAGGATTCATGGTAAAGAATATTTATTTCCTCAGTCCCAGCAGCTGCAAACCACATGTAGTTGCTACATAACACTAAATTTCTAGATGTTTTGAAAAATCTATACTTTTACCAGGCTCCATTTTTAGCCTTTTCTTTCTAATTTAAAGTCAGCTACCAAATATATGGCCCCTGAATGTGAACCATCCAGGGGTATTCACTGGCTGTTTCACATCTGTCTGTCTTATATTCCCAACCTCAAAGCAGGTTTTTTTGAGGATGGGGTTCACATAATGACTGGCAGATTTCCAAATGTTCACAGCCATTGTTTTGTGCGATGCTCGTGACAGCACTGTGAGATTTACAAGGCAGGAATTATGATTCCACCTTCCACAAGAGAGGAACCTGAGACTCAGCGACCTGCTCGAAAGGCTGCAAGTCAGTGGCAGAGTAAGAATCAGATTTATTTCGCATCCTCCAAGAAATCTAGTGCAACACACTGGACAGGTAGCCATCAACTGATTTCACTTATTGACTTGACTACAGATGCTTGATTTCTGAAAAGTTACCCAAAGGCAGTTTTTTATTCAGAACTCAACTCCAGGATAGTTCGTGGGACACAGTGATCACTTAATACACATTTTTTTTTGTTCTTTTAAAGTTTATTTATTTATTTATTCATTTATTTTTGAGGCGGGGGGAGACAGAGAGAGAGAGAGAGAGAGAGAGAGAGAGAGAGAGAATCCCAAGCAGTCTCCGCACCATCAGCACAGAGCCTGATGTGGGGCTCCAACTCATGAACCACGAGGACGTGACCTGAGCCAAACCAAGAGTCAGATGCTTTATTGACCAAGCCACCCAGGTGCCCCAATATACACTTATTAAGTGACAATTGTACCTGGAAAAAAATCAGGAATGGGAAAATTCTTCAGTGAGCTTATGCATTTTTTAGCTTAAGTTTTTTGCCTTCTCAAATCCTATTTTCAATTCCTTCTGTGTACGAAAATAATGTTGATGTATAAAACTCCCTCATTATTTTGTCACAGTCAAGCATAATCACTCACTGATGTCTGACAGTTCTGTGAAATCAGCTCCTTTGAAAAGCAGGAGACACTTATAAGCACTGGAGACAGTGCAGCCCACAGTGTGTTCAACTGCAGGTTGGGGGTTATCTCACTTTGGAGACTGCAAAGGGCAGGCTGCAGGTAGTTCTTTTCCTAGTTTGCTGTAATGTTTCTGCCTTCTCGTGTGCAAAAATATTTTATGCTCCGTCCAGTTCATCCTCCTGACTTGCTCTCTGCTTGTTACGTTCTAATCCGAACCCCCTGAGTTTTCAAATCTCCTCTTTGGAAAAATTATCAGTCCAATCAAATACCCTTCATGTATATCTGAACGCATTTGTGCACCGGCTGCCTCAGGCAGGCTAGGTTCTGGGAGCTGAGTCACAAAAGGGGCCCTGGCTAAGGCCACCTGCCCTCAAGCAGCAGGTGTCTCTCCCTTTGGGTATTTCTTTCCAAGAAATGTCAGAGTAGACATTTCTCTTCTTTCTCTTCATTCCATTTTTTGTTTGTTTTGACTTGAAATGCTTATAATGTCCACAGGGGAGTTAGACTTTACGACTTTATAAGCATTAAAAAAATCCAAAAGTATATAGATATGTGCCCTCCACCCCTACTTGACCTATGAAGCAAAAGAGCTCATAAAACCTGTAAGAAGCAATGTGAACTCCCCAATCTGCCATTATTAATTAACCCCACACATGACAGAGCAACTAAACCTTACCTTTCTCCTCTGGAAATCGAGAGAAATTAATACTCACCTTTCAAGGGGGCTGTGAGGATTACATGAGACAACAGTCTTAACACAGTGCACAATATATAGAAGACAATTGGCAATTAGAAGCTATTTTTATCACTGTTATAATAATGATGCTGAAAATAATAATAGTGATAACAGCAAAGGGCTTGGGGGTCTCTGATTTCTACTATCCTTCTGGAGCACAGGGACACACACCTGTCTGTGGAAAGTATGAGGAGAGCAGCTGTCTGGGTGAAGTCGTTGTAGGCACATGCCTAGAAGATACTGTGGATACCCATACATCCCACTGGTTTATTGCTGGATTTTTTAAGACTGAGATCCCCTAGGGCTAACAGATGTGTATAATATATATGTATATATAAAATATATGTATATGTATATACATATATACACACATATAGAGAGAATTACAAATTACAAGTATTAAGCAACCTTTTTTACTGAGCAAATTTGCTCAACCTAAAAGAATAAAACAGGGCTAAATAATAGCTATCTAACTAGCTGTTTAGTTAACATACGTTAGATTTTCAGCTGTTATTATAAAAAAAATTTTTTTAACATTTATTAATTTACTTTGAGAGAGAAAGAGAGAGCAAGCATGTGTGCAGGGGAGAGCCAGAGAGAGAATCCCAAGCAGGCTCTGTGTGGGACTCAGACTCGCGAATGTGAGATCACGACCTGAGCTGAAATCAAAAGTTGGACACTTAACCGACTGAGCCACCCAGGCACTTCAGATTTTGAGCTTTTAAAAGTGAAGAGTATTCTAGAACAGAAATTCCAAAGTGGCAGCATAAAGACTAAATTTGGCCCACACACATTATTTCTTTGGCCTCCTCAATCTTAAAACAAACAAGCAAACAGACAAAATACAAAAACTGAATTAGTAGCCAACATTTAAAAATCAGTAGATTTCATGGGGCGCCTGGGTGGCTCAGTCAGTTAAGCCTCCGACTTTGGCTCAGGTCATGATCTCACAGTTTGTGGGTTCGAGTCCCGCGTCGGGCTCTATGCTGACAGCTCAGAGCCTGGAGCCAGCTTCATATTCTGTGTCTCCTTCTCTCTCTGCCCCTCCCCTACTCACGCTCTGCCTCTCCCACCCCTCTCTCCCTCTCTCTCAAAAAAAAATAAGCAGATAAAAAAAATTTTTTAATTAGCAGATTTCACATTAAAATTACAGATTTTTAGCTTCTCTCAAAAAAGCGGATGATCTGCAACTATTGGCCTCATTCCCAAATGGCAACTCAAAACTTCATGAATGGAGACCTGGGTCTGGGAGGAGTTTATATGTTTTCCAGCACACCTACCCTTTCCTCCCCATCTGCTTTCCTTACCCAGTAGACACGGAAGCTTCCAAGTAACGGATGGATGCCACTCTTTAGCCCTGGGGCGTATTGTGCCCAGCAGGACAGTGTTAACTCTCTGCCAAGTATATTGGGGCTAAAAACAAAGTTGCCTTTTTCTCCTCCTCAGACCAGAACAAGCAGCACTGTTTTGTGTTCAGCCCCATGCTTCTTCCGGTACATCTTGTAACTGTGTTTATCTCCTTAGGAGCTGTCAAGCCCTTTGGATGAGATAAATACAGGACACAATGCCACACTTAGAGCTCATCTCAACCGGTAGTTTGGGAACTCTCAAAACCAGTATCTGCTATGGTTATTTTATGCCCTTACCTTGCAATTTTGAACTCCGTACCGGGCAAGCAGCTTGTCAATCTGTTAATGTCCTCCCTGGGTGTCAATCTTGCTCTTACTTGCCATTACTTCAAGATTAAGGCCTCTGGGGAGCCCACTGAGAACAAGGTCTGCTGCTAAATGAGTCAAGCCACCCACCTGAGTGGCACTGTGGAGGAGGGGAGCTCACAAATGGCTCAGAATTATAGTGCTGAGAGTTTATTCAAAAACACAGTTGGGGCTTATCACAGAGTTAGGGCTAAAGGGCTGAGTAGAGAAACAGCTAATGCTTTGCCATAAAAACATTAATTGTATAGTCTCAGGAATTTATAAATGAATGGTTGGATCTCATGCTAAAACCAGCTTTGAAAGTAAGCTGAAACACTTAGGTAGCTGTTATGGGTTGAACTGTGTCCCCTCAAAAAGATATACTGGAGTCCTAACCCCTGCCTAACCCCTCCCGCTCCACCACAGAGAGCTTATTTGGAGGTGGGGCCTTTGCAGAGGCAGTCAAGTACAAATGAGGACACAAGGTGGGTCCTAATCCAGTATGACCACTGTCCTTATAAAAAGGGAAATTCTGATGTAGAGACACATACATCAGGACCACGCCATTGAAAGCAGAGATCAGGGTGTTAACATCTATAAGGAAACCAGAGGCCACCAGAAGCTAGAAGGCATGGAACAGAGTCTCCCTCACAGCCCTTAGAGGGAACCAACACTGCCAAGACCTTGGACTTCTGGCCTCCAGAGCTGTGAGACAATAAATGTTGTTAAACAACCAAGTTTAACATGTCATGGCAGACATGAAAAGAAAGAAATATGAGATGAAATATGAAAAGAAATATGAGACGTGATGAAGAGAATGAACATGGTCCCGAACTAGTTTTCCGTGAGCAGTTATGTCAAACAAGGATTCCTGTATGTGTCCTCCAGGAAACCTGGCAAAGCACAGGCCGCTGACATCTGAGAAGAACTGAGATGTTGGCATGAACAGACATCCTGGGCCAAAAGAGAAGGTGGTCGAGCCCCCGTAGAAGCACCTTGGACCTTAACTCGACTGGGGACTACCACAGGTAAGTGCCTCAGAAGCGTCTCCTAGCTTCCCTGTTCCGTCTTCCTTCAGTCTGAGGGCATTTTTTTTTAATTTTTTTTTTAATGTTTATTTATTTTTGAGACAGAGAGAGACAGAGCATGAACGGGGGAGGGTCAGAGAGAGAGGGAGACACAGAATCTGAAACAGGCTCCAGGCTCCGAGCTGTCAGCACAGAGCCCGACGCGGGGCTCGAACTCATGGACCGCGAGATCATGACCTGAGCCGAAGTCGGATGCCTAACCGACTGAGCCACCCAGGTGCCTCTAATTTTAGCATTCTTGATAGATATGTAGTGATATCTCCTTGTAGTGCTATCTCATTAAGTTTCATCTCCCCAACAGGTAACGTTGGACATCTTTTCATGTGCTTTTTTGATATCCGTATGTCTTCATCAGTGAAATGTTTGTTTCTGTCTTTTGCTCATTAAAAAAAAAAAATTAATGTTTTTGACAGAGAAACAGAGCACAAGTTGGGGGAGGGGCAGAGGGAGAAGAGATACAGAATCTGAAGCAGGCTCCAGGCTCCAAGCTGTCAGCACAGAGCCCGACGCGGGGCTCGAACTCATGGACCGCAAGATCATGACCTGAGCCGAAGTCTGATGCTTAACCGACTGAGCCACCCAGGCGCCCCTGAGGGCATTTCTGTGAGTCTTCACACAAGAGTGTTCTTGGCTTCCTGCTCAGCAGGAGACCTGCTGCCAGTGTGTGCTGCAGGGTCTTCTGTCTCAAGAGCCAGGAGACCTGGTTTGTGAAAATCGCCATTTCGTCTACCTGGTCACTCGGACACGCCAACACCCACAAGAGCAGCTTTGACTTAACAGATCCTCAGTCAGCTGGTTAATTGATGGTTGTGTTCATTTGTTTGTGTGCTTTTTGTCAGGCACAGAAAGGGCGTGTCTGCTTTTGGAGGCTCTGCACCACACCCCATCAAATATATTAAAGGAACATCTCTAATCTCAAGGGAAATACAATCTTTTTCTCTAAAAACCCTCTGACAGGGGCGCCTGGGTGGCTCAGTCGGTTAAGTATCCAACTCTTGGTTTCAGCTCAGGTCATGATTTCACAGCTTCGTGATTTGAAGAGAGTCATGGGATTCTCTCCCTCTCCCTATGTCCCTCCCCCACTCTCACTGTCTTTGTCTCTTTCAAAATAAATAAATAACCTTAAAAAATAAAAATAAAAACCATCTGAAAGGCTTTTTATTCTTTTGCTCTGAAAGTATTTGGGGAGGGCAACTCATTTAATTTAAGAGTGCCCTGATTTCTCAGCAATCATTATGCATAGTTTGTGATTCCAGCAAAGTGACAAGAGCTGATCTAGAAATTGTTTCCAAACATAATACATTTTTTATGAACACCGTCATACTGTTATATTTTGCAGACGTTTGAGATGCATATGGCAGAGTGTTCACAGTACAAGTTCTGCTGCCTTCATTCAAGTTCTGGTTGCCTTGCTTATAGGCTGTGTGACCTTGGAGAAGTCTCTATGTCTCTATGTCTGTTTCTTCACCTGTACGATGGAGCTAATAAGGCTGTTACGAGGTATTGTGTTAATACCTATAAAAGTGTTTAATACATATGCTAAAAGCCCAACAAGTATCTGTCATTAATATGTAATTAAATATTGATTTCTGATTTTGCACTGTCCTTTGTTTTTATGGAAAGCATACAATAACCTTTTCTTTCAGGTCTCAAACATTTTTGTAGACCCTGACCCAAGCCCTCTGCTTACAGTGTTCCATGCATAAAATGGCCCTGAGCTTGGGGCGTGGGTTTAGAGGAAAAGGCAGGGGGGTACAGATTGTCAGGGAATCTGGGTGCCACGGACTGACCATGGCTTTCAAAATCAGACTAGAATAGAAGACAGACACTTGTGTTCTTGCTTGAGAATGAAGTTACCATTTAGCGAACACTTACTATTGGTCAGGCACCATGCAAAGGGCTTCCATGGATTATCTTCAAGCCTTAAATTAACCCTCTCTTTATAAATGAGAAAAGGCTGAGGGTGCTCTAACACTAGCTCAGGGCCATATAATTAGGGATCACCAAGGGCTTGAAAACCTAGGAAAATTAGTATCCCACTAAACT
This sequence comes from Lynx rufus, assembly GCF_022079265.1. Lineage (NCBI taxonomy): Eukaryota > Metazoa > Chordata > Mammalia > Carnivora > Felidae > Lynx > Lynx rufus. Next base: position 212,663,245 of record NW_025814823.1, on the reverse strand, counting down.
GCCAGGAGTAACGGGGGGAATTAATGAACAACATCAACCTCATGAAGTTATCTTAAGTGTTAAATGAGATAGACTCGATAGTGTGAAAAGCACTTAACAAATGATAGATGACCTTATTATTTCCATCTGTTTACTCTGCTAAGAAATGCCTATTATGTTACAGGCACTGTTCTAGTAAGAAGTTTGGAACTATTAACTCATTTAATCCCCATAACTTCCCTTGAGTCTAAGTACCGCTGTTATCCCCATTTCATGGATGGAGAAAACACACTACAGAAAACTAAAGGTAATCACACAGAGATTCAAGTCACACATCTAGTTAGTAGCAGAGCCAGGATTGGAGCCCAAGGCCCCAAGCTCTAGAGACTGTGCATGCCCTTCACCACTAGACTGGCTTTCTCTCACAAGGCCTGTCACTGAAGTGATAGACCTAATAAAAATGGGGGCCACAGAAACTCTGATGCTTTACGACAAACCAAGACCCCTTTCTTTACCCTGCATGCCCAGAAAATAGGTTGGGTAAAAACAGAATAAGATTCTTGGTGAAATCTGAGATCAGGGTAGGAGTCAGTGTTCAGGGCATGAGCTTAGAGAGGGAGGGGCTGGTCATAGGGGCGGAATGCTCCCCTCCCCTTCCCCTTGCCAGCTGTCGCTAGGTCCTCCTTCTGATCCCTGCTGGGTCAGGGATGAGTGTGCTGGGACACAGCTGAGCCCACCCTCTCTCATTGCTTGGGTTGGCAGAAGTGCCTTGACAGGGAAGGGAAGTCAGCCCAGGGAGGACGACCCTGCTCCTGCAGAGTCCAGGAGCTTCACAGTTCTTAGATCTTTGGCCCAGTTACCTCCTAGCTTCCAACTCATACAGGGTGACCCAAACAGCCCAGTTCAGACCAAATGAACTGTGCTGGAGCACTGCCCTGCATCAATTTATGTCCGTCTCAAGACAAGATCCAGACCATAAATACTACAGTAGCAAGAAGACAGCACTGTATCATTTCTCTTATAAATGTATCTGGGCTTAGTTAGAACATCAAAGACAAAGACATTTCATCGTATTCTGGCAAAGCTCATTACAGGGCTGAAGTGTGCAGGCATTAGTAAGAGAGCCGAGGGAAGAAAAGAAGACCCACTGGATGGATATTTTGATGCTGATTTAGCTAAAAGCACCTCTCATGACAACATCCCCTAACTGGAAGGCAGGGTCTCAGCCTTTCTGCTCAACTCTATCAAGAGGAAGCTAGAGACTGAACTCTGTGTCTGCTGGCAATACACTATGCAATGGCCTGTATTTGCAACAACAGACATGAGTACTTGTCACGTCGTGCCAACTTTTTGGTCCCCTGTTCCCCAGCTAAGGCACATCATTTTGTTCCCCACAAATAGGAGCATAATATGAAGAACTCCTCAGCCAAATATATAATTGTAGTCCTTTAAAACAAGCATGAAGGATCTGGCAATTAGTAAATTCTACATGACAGGAAATATTGACTGCTTCAGATGATGCAGCCAAAACATTCCTGGTAAACAGATTTAATGGGCCAGTCACAATACCTCGTTCAGCCTTATTTGGACAACACTGTAATTTACAGCAATCCAGGCTGGCTGTGGACTAATGCTGATATGTGCACACATTAATAGTACTCTATTAGTTTGCAGGTACGTTTTCTTTGCATGGATCTCTTCATATTCCTTTCTTCTTTTCTTTCTTTCTTCTTTTTTTTCTTTTTTGGGCCCTATCTCTCCCATTTGGTAGGAAGTTCTTACAACATAGGGACTGCACTCGCCATTTTCCTTTTGTTTTCACTTCAATGCCCAAGACAGTATTCTGCACAGAATTAGAAGCTAAATAAACCTGAACTGTGACCATGAGGTAATGAAATAAAGTTCTGGAACTAAGGTTATCAGAGTGGCTCTATTCAAATGATTGTTTTTTGCTTTCAAAGGGTCAGCTTCAGAGATGGAACCTTTGCTTATACAAATTTTCAAATTCTTCTTTAGATACTATTTCATAGTACCTTTATGAGTACAGATAGTACTTGCTGCATTCTCCAAAATCCAGTATTTTTCGTTTCTCTGAAGGTGAGTCCTAAGAGGAGTTCCTATGATATTCTGGTCAACAGTAGCATTATTGTGGAAAGCATGGGCCTTCTAAGGAAACTCATCTGTCCTTAAAGTCTGGACTGTTGGTTTAAAAAATCATATATTTTTTGTCATTCCTTAGATCATTGAACGGAAACATGTATAGGGAAGCAGAGCAAGGCCCCTGGAGACTCCAGGACCCTTGGAGAACAAAAAGTCTCTACTTCGACGACAGACTGTAGGAGCATGAGTTGTGACACTACCAGGTTCCAGGTGACCTAAAGGCAAATGAAGCTTGGGAGTTCTTCTTAACCTTCTAGCCCACTGATTTCTAACTGCACTCAGAGAATTAGATCAGATTAATTTGGGGAAATGAAACAACACTTATTTGAATTTATATGGCTAATAACAGTAGATGTGCCAACTCTTGGTCAGGTCTGGCCTTGACCGATGCTGAATAGACGGATGATGTGAGGGGCTTTTTCAAGTGTCAAGTATACTGCCTATCATCCTACCATTTGAGTAGCACATCTCCGGTTTTAGTTAACTACAATAGTTCCAGTGAAACATAAATGTAAGCGTTTAACAAACCAGCTCTTGGGGTGGGTGGGAGAGCCCTGATTTGCTACCAGTGGTTTGACGACAGGAGAATAGCAAAAATCCTGATAATGTACAAATTAGCTGTTGCGAGAGGCACCTGGGTGGCTCAGTCGGTTAAGTGTCCGACTTCGGCTCAGGTCATGATCTCGCAGTTTGTGAGTTCGAGCCCCGCGTCGGGCTCTGTGCTGACAGCTCAGAGCCTGGAGCCTGCTTCGGATTCTGTGTCTCCCTCTCTCTCTCTGCCCCTCCGCAGCTCATGCTCTGTCTCTCTGTCTCTCAAAAATGAATAGACTTAAAAAAATTAAAAAATAATTAGCTGTTGTGAGCCTGTGTAAGTGGGATTCAGCTCATCCCTGACTGGTATCTGATCATTGGATAAGTGAGAAGACCCAGTAAGAATGAAAAATAAGCAAGATAGGATACGAGGCAGTGGGAAATGCAGGAAACAGGCCAGAGGTGATAGACACTGGCGACTCTGCAATTTTCTCTAGGGTCACTTTAGATTGGTTAATGGGTGGGGAATGGATGAAGCTTACCTCACTCCAGTTGCCTACTGTCCAGTCTGATGGACACAAGATGTCTCTGTTGCAGGAAATGAGGGTCTTGGGCTTCAGCAGGTGCTGGCAGTCTTTAGCTGGAAGAGCCTGCTCATCAGAGCCCATGGTCTGGACGCACAGCACCGTTCGCTTCTTCTCTCCGTGGGGCCCACATGTTGCTGAGCATGCTTCCCACTCCCCGGCCCACCACCTGCAGACACACACAGACATGTGAGAGAAGATCACCAAAAGTATACGTGTACAGCCAGCCACTGGAAACAGAAACCATGTGCAGAAGCACAGGTTACAGAGCTGGGTGGTCCTCACTGATACTCCAGCCTCCTAGAGTAGGCAGGGCCATGGCTGGCTTGTGCAACCACGCCTCAAGTCCAGTCGAGCATACAGCATAAGTAGATGCTAAATAAGAATGTCTCTGAATGAAAAACAATATGCCCTCTCTCTTTTCAGTCAAGAAAACTGAGGTCTAGGGGCACCTGGGTCACTCAGTGGGTTAAGCGTCTGACATTGGCTGAGGTCATGATCTCATGGTTCGTGAGTTCAAGCCCTGCATCAGGTTCTGTGCTGACAGCTCAGAGCCTGGAGCCTACTTCGGATTCTGTGTCTCCTTTTCTCTCTGCCCCTCTTCCACTTGCCCTCTGTCTCTCTCTCTCTCTTAAAAATAAATAAACATTAAAGAAAAATAAAACTAAGGTCTAGTTTCCTATTGTACAACTTCAAGCAAGTTTGAGCCTTACTTTCCTCATCTATGAAAGGAGTATAACAATACTGACTTTATACGAGTGTTGTAGATTAAACAAAATATCAATTTATATATAGTGTATAGTACACAGCCTAACACATAAGAACTCGATTATTTGTTGTTATTTTAAGTTTATTTATTTTGAGAGAGAGAGAGAGAGAGAGAGAGAGAGAGAGAGAAGGAGAGGGGCAGAAAGAGAGGGGCAGAAAGCAGGCTCTGTGCTGTGGGATGTGAGGCTCTATCCCATGAACTGTGAGATCATGACCTGAGTCGAAATCAAGAGCTGGACACTCAACTAGTGAGTAAAAGAATCCAATAGAATCTAGGTTCCCTGGTTCCTAATTGAATATTTTTCTACTCTAATGTGAAGCAGGTACTGAAACAATTACTAATTTTCAATTATTTAGGAGATGATCAATTGGGGGCATTGCCTTCCTCTTTCCTATCTCCTGCAGTCTACCTACTACTAGTTTCACTGGTCCCTTTGATCAGAAAGCAGTAGAAAAAGAAGAAACTTAAGATAATGTCTTATTTGTTAGCTATTCTTGACCACTTTAAGAACTAAAAGTGTTTGCTAATGAATACTCTGGATTCTCCGTGGAAAACAAGGATGTGAGCTCTTTCTCTACCTCTTATCATGGATGATTTATTCAAGATTCTAGGAGGTAGAACCCATGGAAACACAGAAAGAGCTTTTTAAGAAAAAGTTATTTATTTATTTATTTATTTATTTATTTATTTATTTATGTTTTGACAGAGAGAGAGACCACAAGCGGGGAGGGCCAGAGAGACAGGGAGAGGGAGAATCCCAAGCAGGCTCCCCACTGTCAGCACAGAGCCCCATTTGGGGCTCAAACTCACAAACTGTGAGATCATCACCAGAGCCACAATCAAGAGTCGGATGCCTGACTGACTGAGCCAGCCAGGCGCTCCTATAAATAGCTTTTGAAAGTGGTAGGAAACTCTCTTTTTTTCCCCTTCTCCATCATTGTGTAACTCTTCCAGGCCCAGGGCTCAGGAGCCAGTGTCAAGTTGTTTTCTGTTGTCCATTTCACTTTTTGGATGTCTGCCATAATGTCACCTTCCTAGGAGATGTATAATAGAATACTGTTTTTATATTTATAGGCAATCTGTGACAGAAGGCTGTTGAGATGTTCTGAGGGATTGGTCAGAAGAAAAATGTAATGCAAAAAACTCAGCAAGACAAAAGCCCAACCCATTTATTTACCCCGAAAAGACAACCTCTGTGGTTTAGTCAGCACAGAGTTAACAACAGCCTAACCCGATTTGGTCTGTTTTTGCCAGTGATCTTTATCCTACCAGAACGCTGCTGGCATTTCCCACACAACTGGAGAACCGATTATGCACTGTCTCCTACTGTTCTTTAGTCCCCCTACATGAGTCACTCTACTGTCCCGGTTACAACATAAAAGTCCTATGGACTGGGGCTTTAATAGCGATTCTCACTGTAACAACACAGTGGAAGCCTTTTTTTTTTTATTTTTCAATATATGAAATTTATTGTCAAATTGGTTTCTATACAACACCCAGTGCTCATCCCAAAAGGTGCCCTCCTCAATACGCATCACCCACCCTCCCCTCCCTCCCACCCCCCATCAACCTTCAGTTTGTTCTCAGTTTTTAAGAGTCTCTTATGCTTTGGCTCTCTCCCACTCTAACCTCTTTTTTTTTTTTTCCTTCCCCTCCCCCATGGGTTTCTGTTAAGTTTCTCAGGATCCACATAAGAGTGAAAACATATGGTATCTGTCTTTCTCTGTATGGCTTATTTCACTTAGCATCACACTCTCCAGTTCCATCCACGTTGCTACAAAGGGCCAGATTTCGTTCTTTCTCATTGCCACTTAGTACTCCATTGTGTATATAAACCACAATTTCTTTATCCAGTCATCAGTTGATGGACATTTAGGCTCTTTCCACAATTTGGCTATTGTTGAGAGTGCTGCTATAAACATTGGGGTACAAGTGCCCCTATGCATCAGTACTCCTGTATCCCTTGGGTAAATTCCTAGCAGTGCTATTGCTGGGTAATAGGGTAGGTCTATTTTTAATTTTCTGAGGAACCTGCACACTGTTTTCCAGAGTGTAAAAACCGAAAGACGCTACCAAATGACAATGATTTAAAAAGACTTGTTAAATTCCTTATGCTTCCCTCTTAACAATAATCTTCAAATTGTTTGGAGGCAATTGCAGGAAATTCTGTTTCCTATATGACAGCACAAGTTGGGGGATAGAACGGGCTGTCTTGCTCCCTTGAAGTGCTCTGATGTGGACTGGCAGAGTGGAGCCCTGGAACTGATCACCAGCTCACTGAGAAAACCTGGGCCCCGGAAGATGCTGCACAGTGGCTGTCTGGCACCAGCTCCTGCCTGCGGCCACGGCATCTCCTTTCTAACTACCGGGGCTTCATTGCTGATGGTAGGAGAGGGGGCTGTGGAATTGGTCCATTTCAAAATTTCTCTCCAAATCAACAAGCTGCATCCGTGCACTCAGCTTAAGAAGCCTTCCGGGGGAACCAGGTATCATTTACCTTGTTCTAGCAATGCTGCTTTTAGAACTAAGAGATGAAGAGATGTCAACTACAAAGCCCCAAGCAAGGCAAGAATCACAGGGACAGTGGCCAGGAGGCGGGACTATGGGCAAGGGGTCCAGATGCCTGGCTGCTGGTCTCGCCCTGACAAAGGCTTGCCTTGCCAATGAATATGCATCTCATAGAGCCTGCCTGGCTGCAAGCTTCCTCAGGAAGTGACAGATTTGTGCCATTCCAAAAACTCCTTTGCCACACATTCCAAGAAGCCCCAATCACAGGGTTTTCCAAGCTTTGGAGCGTCTATAACTCGGTTGGGGCATCTCTGCTCTTCTGCTTGCGTCACCTGCATTAGTTTCCCATAGCTGCTGTGACAAATTACCACGAACTTGGTGGCTCAAAACAACAAAAACCTGTTTGTTTGTTTGTTTTTTACTTTTTAAAAAATTTTACTTATTTTACCTTATTTTTAGTTTTTTTTTAATGTTTTTATTTATTTTTGAGAGAGAGAGCATGAGTGGGAGAGAGGCAGAGAGGGAGACAGAGGATCCGAAGCAGGCTCCAGGCTCCAGGCTGACAGCAGAGAGCCCGATGTGGGGCTGGAACTCATGAACTGTGTGTGAGATCATGACCTGAGCTGAAGTCGGATGCTCAAACAACTGAGCCACCCAGGCACCCCAAAAAACCTGGTTTCTAATAGTTCTAGAAGCCAAATCTGGTCTCTTGTAGTTATAAAATCAGTGTTACTGGGATGAAATGAAGGCATTAGCAGCACCATGCTCCCTCCAGAGGCTCTATGGAAGAGCAGTTCTTTGCCTCTTTGGGTTTGTGGTGGCTGCTGGCATTGCCTGGCTTGTGGACCATCCCTCCAGTCTTTAAGGTTACTGTCTCCAAATCTGTCCCTGTTCCATCTTCATATCACCTTCTGTGTGTGTGTGTGTGTGTGTGTGTATGTGTGTGTGTGTGTGTGTGTGTGTGTGTGTGTGTGAAATTCCCCTCTGCCTCTCTCCTATAAGGACACTTGTAATGACATTTAGGGTCCAAATGGATAACTGATGATAGTATCCCCATTTCAAGCCCCTTCACTTAATAATGTCTGCAAAGACCCTTGCTCCAAATGAGGTAACATTTGCAGGCTCCAGGGATCAGGATGTCCTTTCAGCCTATCACAAGACCGCACTAAGGGTCAGCTTCAAGCTCACAGAGCTCAGCTTGTATCACATAAGAATTCCTTTATCAAGGCCCCTTCTCCATGTCCATGGGCTGAAGGGTCAGCTCATCTCCTCCTCAAGAGTCCTTCAGCCTCCCGACTCTTGCCCCAACATCCTTCTCCCTCTAGCACTGGTAGCATCTTGTTGTAAAGTTATCTCCAACTAGAAATTCTGAGAGTTGAAGTGTAGAGGTGGGTAAGGTAACCACCTTTATGGAAAGCAAATTCTGAAAAGAGTGAGGCCAAGTCTTTAGCTACAGGTAAATAAGATGTCCGGAACAGAGGGGCGCCTGGTGGCTCAGTCAGTTAAGTGTCCGACTTTGGCTCAGGTCATGAGCTTGCAGTTCATGAGTTCGAGCCCTGCATCAGGCTCTGTGCGGACCGCTCGGAGCCTGGAGCCTGTATTCGATTCTGTGTCTCCCTCTCTCTCTGCCCCTCCCCTGTTCATGCTCTCTCTCTCTCTCTCTCTCTCTCTCAAAAACAAATCAACATTAAAAAAATTAAACCTTTCTTTAAGAGACAAAACAGATGAACATAAGGGAAGGGAAACAAAAATAATATAAAATCATGGAGGGGGACAAATCAGAAGAGACTTATAAATATGGAGAACAAACTGAGGGTTACGGGAGGGATTGTGGGAGGGGGGATGGGCTAAATGGGTAAGGGGCACTAAGGAATCTACTCCTGAAATCATTGTTGCACTATATGCTAACTAATTTGGATGTGAATTAAAAAGAATAAAAAATAAAACAAGAAGATATCCGGAACAGATTGATGTATGTTTTAAAACACAGAGTTGATACCAGAATCTTCTTTGACTGTGTTGCTTTTCTGTACATAGCCTGTGTCCCCAGCTCTATCTTGGCCTCAGCAGGTGACTGTCTGCATGAAGATCCCTTGGAACCCACCACACCTAGCAGCACGCCTGCTTTGCTTTAGACACAGCCTGGATAGGGGAGAGGTGCACACCTCTTTGGGGGATGTAATGGAGACCACAGGCTTATACGGGTTCAAACCTCTGCTGTCTACTAATTAGCTGCATGATCCTAAGTGAGGTAAGGAACAGTTCTTCCTCTATAGGCATGATCATAATTATTTTCCTCAGTAGTCGAGAACAATAAAGAGAATATATGAGGTATCTCTAAAACATCATCAAAAGTGAAGTAGGTACTTAAAAATTCCACTGTTTTCTTCTACTCTGCTCTCACATTACTTCTGTTTCTTCTTCTTCTTCTTCTTCTTCTTCTTCTTCTTCTTCTTCTCCTTCTCCTTCTCCTTCTCCTTCTTCTTGAATGTTTACTTACTTCTGAGAGACAGAGCATGAGTGAGGGAGGGGCAGAGAGAGAGAGGGAAACACAGAAACCGAAGCAGGCTCCAGGCTCCGAGCTGTCAGCACAGAGCTTAACACGGGCCTTGAACCCACGAACCGTAAGATCATGACCTCAGCCGAAGTCACTTAGCTGACTGAGCCACCAGGTGCCCCAAGTTACTTCTGTTTCAACAAATGTGTGGGTTTTCCATACCAAGCAATTCTGGCCCTAACTGTTGGGGTTGGTGCAGACTGGGCAGGTTAGGGGCTGGGCCACCCAGCACGGCCACTATTGCCTTCCCTTCAGGTGCAGGTTGTCACCTGTGCTTCTTACCAGCTGGCCATGAACCACGGGTTCCCACAATCCCAGCCAAGGGTTGGATACTTTGCTGGAGTGGCTCACAGAACTCAAGAAAACATTTTGCTTACTAGATTACTGGATTATTATAAAAGGATACAACTCAGGGACAGCCAGATGGAAGAGATTCATGGGGCAAGGTGCAGGGGAAAGGTGGAAGAGGTTCTATTCCCGCCTTAGGGCACACCACCCTCCCAGCACCTCCATGTATTCAGCTGCCAGGAAGCTCTCCATACTCCTCCAGTTAGGGTTTTTTTGTTCGTTTGTTTGTTTTTAATTTTTTTTAATGTTTATTTATTTTTGAGAGAGGGTGTCACAATGTAAGTGGGTGAGGGGCAGGAAGAGAAGACAACACACAATCTGAAACAGGTTCCAGCCTCTGAGCTGTCAGCACAGAATCCAACTTGGGGCTCAAACCCAGGAACTGTGAGATCATGACCTGAGCCAAAGTCAGGTGCTTAACCAACTGAACCACCTGGGCGCCCCCAGAGCTTTTAGTTTTAAAATCATGATGACTATTGGATTTTATCAGAGGCATTTTTTTTATCATATACCAAATATATATCCTTTATTGTATCACAATATCTCAGTGCTCAATAAATGGTAACTCTTACATGGCTATAATCACCACAGTATCTCTTATGGGAAGTAACAGGAGCTTAACAACTATTCATTGGCAATCGTAAGGCCGAGGGAGACTATGTAACACAATAAAAATGAGAACCTAAACCCCAGGGACAAAATTAGAGCCAGGAAATAACCATCTATCGTTTTAAGAGGATATCTAACCCACCAGAGCAAGTGGCTTTGAAAAGCAAGGACAGAACCCCGGGCACGCAGGCACATGTATCATGGCTGCTGTCTAATGAGCGCAACAGGAATTTACTGGTACAGGGTCATCAACTTTGCAGGGGACTGGGGGTGAGGAAGCACGTGAGCCGTGGGCTAGTGGGCTAGTGACCAGAGCTGTGGGCTAGTGACCAGCCCCCAGACATGACCTTTTCTTTCCTGGCTCACACTTCCCTGAGAAGAAATTATAGAAAGTACAGCTGCAGACAAAACCTAGTGCTGGCCAGAGCTGCAGCCAGGTGAGGTGACCAAGGCGAGGTGACCAAGGCGAGGTGAGGCAGTGCCTCTGTCCTGTTGCCGCATGGCAGGATCTGGCTCCCGGCCTCACAGCCCGCTCCTTCTCCACCAGAGCCCACAGAGCTGGACAGAGAATAAACCCGCTGACTCTGGCCTCTGGGGCCAGCCTGTCTGCCCCCACTAGAGACAGATATTGCTTGCCTTCACTGACTTGCCTAGACTCTTCTTTTTACACAGTTCTTCAACATTTATCACATTCTTCTAGCTCTTCTTTAGAGTTCGGTTCATCACCTATTTGATTTATGATACCAATGAGTCCCCTCCTGTTTGACTAAACTTAGTGTGTCTTCTTAGGATTGGAATGAATGCCTGATGAGATTGGCAACCTAAATATACCCCTGTTTGTAGTCACTAGAAAATGAAGACACTCTCCAGAATTCATTCTTTCCTTCTTCCTTCACTTCCTTTCTTCTCTGTCCCTCCCCTCTCTCTTCCTCTCTCCATTCTCCTCCTCCTTGGCTCCCGACCCGCTCACCCCCCACCTTTAACATAAGCCCCTACATTACAGCCACCTTCTGGGACTCCAATATCTAGAACCAATATGGTGAGCAGGAAATGAATACCTCTATAATGCTGCTTCTCAACCAAGGGTGCTTTTGCCCTTGACAAGACACTTAGCAATGTTTGGAGATGTTTTTGGTCATGACAACCTGGAGGAAGGGGGGAGGTTGCTACTAAAATCTAAGCAGGTACAGGCCAGGGGTGTCACTACACATCATAGGGTGTGCAGGACAGCCCTGAAACAAAGAGTTATCTGGCCCCAAATGTCAACGGTGCTGAGATTAAGAGAGCCTGCTCTGAAGACCACCCTTCCAGGCAGCCGTTAAGTGCAGGTGGGTCCAGTGATCTGAAGTTGAAGGCTACTGTTGCACCGGTCCAGTGCTCTTAGAAAAGCCACACCTGTTATCTGAAGAACTTTGGGGGATCCATAGAACATTCTCTTCAACAATGCTCTGAGACTTAGTCTTACCAAATAAAAAAACACAGAACACATTTTTGTAAGAAATACTGCTCTATGGGGAGAAGATGTCCTCACTCACAGGTTGCCACAGGCTCCAACAGCATAGCCACAGACACCTGTAAAGGTTTTTCTGTATTTATTCTAATGACAAAGCTTCCCAACCTCCTTTATCACTGAGCATTAGATTACTGTTAAATCAGACACACAGAGCTCTTTTATCAGTAGTTACCTGGGTGGACAGTCCTTTTCATAGCACTTCTTCTGTCTCCCATTGGGCTGTGTTTCTGGGTCACAAAAGGTAGCTTTCACCATCCCGTGGTCCTTCTTCACACAACGGGCAGTCTGGCGGCGGATACCTGGGGGCAGGGCAGAAAGGTTCACACGTGTTAAATCCCGAGCCCACATACCTAGTGTCAGGGAGGCCCCTGGTCATGTCAAGTGACCACGCTTATCACTGATGGGAAAGTTGTCCATAAGGTGTCTGGCTTTCAAAGTATGGATAGGGAACGGAGTCTCTACTTCACTCATGCTACAGCTCACAGTGGGTGGAAGAGATCTTGCTTGAGAAGGACTACAGATAATATAGGTAGATTAACACACAATCTCATATACAGATTATAATGTAACTGTGGAGACAAGACCAATACATATATTCCAAATAAAAAAAAGTGAGACTTAAATAACGAAAGCAGATATTATCGCCAGGTATTATAACACAGTTGTTATTAGCTTAATAAAGGAACAAAGCGGGTAGGGATGTTTATATTATTAGTAAACTCTGAAAGACAGGAATAAAATTCAAAAGAATGTTGTAAAGTTTGAGGGGTCATGTTTCTAAAGTAGAAGCTTTGAGAACAGGGACTAATAATACTGCTGCCTTCGGAGACCAGGTCGGTAATGAGAGTAAGAAAAGCACACGGGGGGGTGGCACGTTCTGTAGGCAGACCAAGAACACCTGTAGGCTGGGTTTAGCTTTAGATAAATAATAATAGTGAACACATGTAGCACCTGCCTTGTCTCAGGTGCTGTTCAGAACAGTATGTGTTTGTGTACAAATAAACAAATATATATGTACATATACAAATATATAATATGTAAAATGTATTACTTATTATTTATTTTGGTAGACAGAAACCCAAACCTCACAACAATCCAGTGAGGTCAACACTACCATTATTTGTATGTGAAAGATGAAATGGAGGCACAGTGAAGTCCCACAGGCTGACAGAGGAAAGGGACCACAGCTTTTGCTAAGACATCATTACGAAGAGAAGTGAGGGGAGTGGCCAGCATGTCACAGATTGAGAGGTGGAGGGATAGTGAGAAGGGAGTCATCATGTCTCTTGAGAGGGCTAACACTTCAATGCTGGATGTGAAATACTGGGGTAGAAGACTCAAGACTGCGACCCCCCCGCCCCCCCCCCCCCACCAGGGGACAGAGCCATCAGTGTGCACACAGGTTGGTGCCCTGAACTCTCAGGGCATCCAGGCCTTGAGTGGGCTTGCTGGTGTACAGAATTCTTGAATCGGAAAGGCCACAAGTACACTGATAAGCTGGTCACCTCCTCACGTTAGCACATGTAGGGACTTCCCCACAGACACACAGCAGGCAGGACCCAAACTGGAGCTCGTTCTCCTGCCATCTGCCACCTCACACTGCTTCACACGCCCCGTTCCAGCATAATCTCCCAGGCTGGCTTTCATACTCAGATGTCAGTGATCACATCTCATCATTTAAAAATGTCAGAGGAGTTGTCATACAGTAAGTGAATCCTTTTAAATGAATCAACAGTATTTTGTTGTTAACTAAAACAGTATTTTTTTTCTTTTGAAGAAGATAAGTAACCTTTCAAACACTCAGGCTTTCTCAGCTGATAAGACTGTCTTATTCTTCTTTTGTCCTAGAAATAAAACACTGTCAAAAGCTGGAAGCAACATTACAAAAGGAACTTCTGTGGCACAAGGAACGAGTCATTGTTTGGAAAGACACAAACACCTGTAGAGAAGTCTTGGACAATGTGAGTGGATAGAGACTGAAATGGTGGATGCCAGAAACACTAACATGTACCTGCAGTTATAGAGCAGAAAAAAGAAAAGCTTAGATGCTTAGAAGTTTCATTGAAACTTTGGGTGGTTTGGCAAATTCTTAACATCACAACTAAAAGGAAACCATCAGGTGACCCTCAGAGGTTGGAAACATCCTCCCAAAATGCTTGTTTCTGTGCAGGAATAGCAAAAATTGCTCCGTGCTCCTGACTCCAGCAGTAGCAGAAGGACACAAAACATAACATAAAATCCCTATTGCCTGGTTGGTCTGGTGGATCAGCGTGGTGATGAACGTAGACTGGCCGGGCAGATACTGTGGGGTGCGTAGGGCAAAATTAATAATGATGTGTCAGAGTTCCTCCATTGAAATTAATGGTGTATGTATCACTATATGTCACTTGTCGTTTATCTTATAAATACTATGTGTTTATGCATACGATGAACTATATAAGCCTCGTTCCACAGTATATGCTTAAATCCATCTCAACGTTTCTGTTATTTTTATGGTCCTAAATATTAAAAAAGTCTTCCAGATATTGTTAGAGACCAGTATCTTCACTCGGTTGACCCTACCTGACAATTACAGTGGACGAAGTCAGATGGATTAGTACCAAGACGAATGCAATTTTAAAAGGGTCAAAGAAGTATCTGATTCTGATTTTCCAAAGAAGTGAATTGTCATCTAGATATCAGCCTATAGTCACACATCAGGGTCAGAGTGGAATGTGTGTCCCTATTTGTAATACTCATGCTTTATCAAGGATATGTGGACATATCTTAAATGTACATGGTTATTTTGAGCTTTAGTGCTATTAAGGAAAGGTGTTCATTATGGCACTACAAAAAGGTTTATAACTGACTGCAGAATAGTGTAATGTAGAAATAATTGTATATTCACACAGTGGGACGGTATGCAGACCTTCAGGTGAATGTACAAAGAGCTACTTTCATTAGTGTGGACTTATCTCAGAAGCATAATACTGAGTAAAACAAGATAGAGAACTATACACAGAGTATGACACTGTTTATAAGCTTAAATGCCCAAGAAACAATGTTTTTTAATGTGGATGAGTATTCACATGTATAATAAGAGTATTTAACAACATGCATGATAATAAATACTGGTTACATGACCCTGGTTAACTCTGGGGAAAAAGGAAAGGGAGAGGAGTCAGGGAGTGCTTATCATGTGCATTTGTGCAATTTCTTTTCTTTAAAAATGAAGATTGAAATAAGCATGAGTAATGGTAAAATCTGAGAAAACTGAGTGTCTGGCATGCAAGAGTTTGCTGTTACATTCTCCATTTTGCTAGGAGATTTATAATGCTTCCCAGTGAAAAAGTGTAAAGCTAAAATAATACAATAATAATAAAAACAAAACAAAACAAGACAAATAAAATAAAATAAAATAAAATAAAATAAAACAAAATGATTGCTACTACCTGTTTGCAAACTCTTTTACTATGGGAATCAATTTGGTAATAAGTTTCTTAACATTGCCATAATATTTATGCTCCTTTTTTTTAATGTTTATTTATTTATTTTTGAGAGAGAGAGACAGACAGAGTGTGAGTCAGGAAGGGGCAGACAGAGAGGGAGACACAGAATCAATCCAAAGCAGGCTCCAGGCTCTGAGCTGTCAGCACAGAGCCCGACATGGGGCTCGAACTCACGAACCGTGAGATCATGACCTGAGGCGAAGTTGGATGCTCAACCAAGTGAGCCACCCAGAAGCCCCAATATTTATGCTCTATGAACCCAGAAGTTCCATCTACAAATTAACACTAATGAAATCATCAGAATATGATGATCAATAAGGAATTGGCTAAAAGACATTTTGCTTTGTCTTCCCAGTGAAACATAATGTATCCAAAAAATGACAGCTACGAAGATTGAGTAAGACCTGGAAAGGTACCCATGTTAATGGCATTAAGTGAAAGCATGTGTATACGTACATAAACACATCCATATGCACACAACTATATACATCTATAACTAGAAAAAAGCATATTGAAAGGCAAAAAAGGGGCGCCTGGGTGGCTCAGTCACTTGGGTGTCCAACTTTGGCTCAGGTCATGATCTTGCGGTTTGTGAGTTTGAGCCCCGCCTCGCGCTCTGTGCTGACAGCTCAGAGCCTGGAGCCTGCTTCGGAGTCTGTGTCTCCCTCTCCTCCATCCCTCCCCTGCTCATGTTCTGTCTCTGTCTGTCAATAATAAATAAACGTTAAGAAAACTTACCAAAAAAAAGAAAGGCAAAAAAAGAAAAGTAGAAAAATGCATTGTGTCAGGGTGGTGACTTTTTCTATTTCTAATTTTTCATTAATATTTTTAACCTACTTTTATAGTATAGAACGTTTTAGCTCAAAGCAACTAAAAATACACAGTTGACCGATTCAGTGTTTCAGGCGGTCTTCCATCTTTACATTTAGCAATGTGTGTCCTACGGGAATATTGGCATTTCACCCTCTGTGTCTGACAGCATGAGAGTAGATACGTTGCCTTTCTTCTCTGCCAGAACAAGAGCTCACTGTTGCTCAAATAGGTAGTGTGACTGAGATTCAGGTGAGCACATGGACACTGGCAGCTTCCTCAAAGTTCCTGTTAAGGTTTAATAACCAGAATGACATTTGCCCAAGCAGGCCGAGGTGTTGCTGAAGGATCAGGCTGTATTGGAACCAAGTGCCTGATGCACATTTGGTAAGGGAATCTCATTTCCTAGCCAAGAGGATGCATCTCATCTTTACGAACACAGCACAAATCAGTCATTTATCTTGTATTCCTGTGCTCTGAAATATTGCATGTGTAATAATGCAAAGAATTCATCCCATGTTGAAACAGAAAAGAGGGGCGGGTGGGTGCTCTCCTGTTTTGTGGAGGGGCCTCTGCCCAGCCTGGACTGGCTGAGCTTTCACTCCTTGGTGTCCGGGGACAATGGATTTCAGCTTAAAGCTTAAACCTGTACTTCACCTAAAGAAGAGAAAAATGGGGATGAGAACTCGAAAAAGTATTAGTATCTATAGTCCCCATGACCTCATTTTCCTCACAACTGCTCCTCAAGGAAATCTTTTTCACCAACTTATTTTTTGTTTATGTTGCTTTTGCTTCTAGGCAAGCCCAGCCCCCTGGGCAGTGGGGCAGGACATCTGGAAATGCCAGGGGTAGCACTGGGGATAGCAGTATGACACCAACCCCACTTACGGCTGTGCCACAAATCACAGCTTTGACCGACTGGATTTCCAGAGGACTAGGATTTTCAAAACAGCACATATTTTGAAATGAACATGATCCCTACGATTTCTAAAAGTTAACCCTTGGTTTCTGTACTGAAGGAGGGGAAGAGAGAAGTTGGAAATACAA
This sequence comes from Lynx rufus, assembly GCF_022079265.1. Lineage (NCBI taxonomy): Eukaryota > Metazoa > Chordata > Mammalia > Carnivora > Felidae > Lynx > Lynx rufus. Next base: position 212,646,342 of record NW_025814823.1, on the reverse strand, counting down.
GAATCGTCGATTAGGTTGACAATGCGTGACTCAATGTCCATTGCTGGACCCCTTTCCAGGACTGCTTCCTGGGGCAGGGGGCACAGGTACAGGGAGGAGCGAGTGAAGGAATGGTGACGAGACAGAGTATATAAGAGAGAGGCCCACAGAGTAGGTGACTGTGTTCTTCTGGCCATTCACTCCTTCACTTCCATTCTCTTGGCTACCTCGCTGAATTTGGCACTTCCCCTTATTGCTGCCCTAGTTTTAAAGGCAGTAGTTACAAGCTAAAGGCAGGAAGTTCCAGAACAGACTTGGACATGATCCAAAAAAGAGAGGCAGAGGCCTCATACGGGACTATTAAAGCCCCCCAAATGAGTGAAGGGTCCCAAGTACCTGACATACCCTTCCCCGCCCCCTCGCCCCAGACCTTAGAGAAGTTCACCCAGCCTTCAGCCAAGAGAGTGGATGCCCTACAAATGTCCGTGCACTTGTTTACAGTTTCCAGCTTGTACTCAGAGGACTAAGGCCAACCGATGAAATGAAAGGTGAGCAGAAATGATCTGTGTCACCACCAGGCCGTGGCCCTTAATAAGAGCCAGTCTGCCTCTTCCATTTCTGTTTGCTGTGGGGCATGCTGGAAGCCACACATGTCAGATGTCTTAGTTGCAGGATGAAGCTGGGCCACCCAATCTGCATCAGACTTACAATGGGTTAGAAATAAACCTTCCCTGTGTTGAAGTCCTGAGATTTTGATTTCTTATGGTGGCAGAACTTATTCCGTCCTGATACACTTGACAGCAAGGGATCTCTCCAATGCTCAATTTTATGAGAGGAAACCACTCTCCTAGTAGATAGGAAAACGTGGTAAATTGGAGACAGAAAAAAGAACACTAGGTTGGAATCAGGAGAGCCTGTTATGGTTTGGATTTGCCCATCATTTACAGTATGCCTCTGAGCCGGGTGTTCGACTTTTGTTGCTGTTGTTGTTTAAATGTTCATTTATTTATTTTGAGAGAGAGAGAGAGAGTACAGTGGGGGAAGGGCAGAGGGAGAGGGAGAGAGAGAATCCCAAGCAAGCTCCATGCTCAGTGTGGTGCCCGATTTGGGGCTCGATCTCATAAGTCATGAGATCATGACCTGAGCCAAAATCAAGACTAGAACCCTTAACTGACTGAGCCACCCAGGCGCCCCGCAGGGTGTTTGACTTTTGTGAACTTCAGGTCCTCAACCAGGCTTTTAAGCCTTTCTGTTTTGCTTTTTAAAATACATGTAATACTGGGGCACCCAACTCTTGATTTCGGCTCAGGTCATGATCTCACGGTTCGTGGGATGGAGCCCCACATTGGGCTCTGAGCTAACAGTGTGGAGCCTGCTTGGGATTCTCTCCCTCTCCCTCTCTCTCTGACCCTCTCCAGGTTGTGCACGCATTCATTCTCTCTCTCAAATATCAATAAATAAACATTAAAAAAGCAAAACACATGTAATACTGTATTGTACGCCTGAAAGTTGCCAAAAGAGCAGATATTAAATGTTCTCACCACATACACAAAAAGGTAACTTTGTGGAGTGATGGATATGTTGGCTGACCTTATTGTGGTAAACGTTTCACAATATGTACGTGTATCAAATCATCCGGTACGATGTAAATTTACACAATGTTATGATGTGTCACTTTTATCTCAATAATTCTGAAAACAAAACAAAATAAGACATGTAACCTTTTTTTCAAACAAACTCTTTCATGAACAACAGTATAGAAAGCTGATACAAGAAAAACTGCCTCTCTCTTTAGACCATGGCCAGCATATTCACTCTCAGAGAGGCCTCGGGCCATGTTTGTGGAACCCTGCAGACCTATAGGTACAGAGTATGAACCACTGGCTCAGACTGCCTCCGTGGCCCAATGTGAAGCTGACACGGATGCAGAGACACAGCAGCTGTCTCTCACCTGTCCCACATGTTACGCTGCACTCTGTCCAGTGGCCATACTGCCAGAAGTACACCAGTTTTTCCACGTCATTGTCAAGGCCGTCTTTCCGGATTGTATACTCATATTTGATGCCAGGGTTAGTCACCTGGAACAGAAGCTAAAAGGCAATAGAGGGTTGACATCACTGTCGTGACTTTATATTACAAAACACAGTGCTATAATAACAAACGCTACAGAATGTCCATCATCTTAAAGTAATTATGAAGACATGCATTGGAGCAAACGCCAATAAATGAATATATCTCCACCTCTACTTCCACCTACACATCTATCTATATCTATATCTATATCTATATCTATATCTATATCTACCTACATCTATACCTTTATCTATCTCTATCTAATCTCCATTTGATTATTTCTTGGCTGAATTCCCATGGAGATTTAATCTTATGGAAATTTCTCTGAGGGAATGGGGATAGTGTCTTTTCCAACAATAGACTGGTAGGTCACCTTGCACCCTTGTGTACTTAATAACTTTGTGATTACAGGTAAGTTACTTAATATCTTTGTGCCTTAGTTTCCCCTATTTACAAAGTGAGGATAATAATAGCATGACTAATAGGGATGTTGTGAGAGTCGAATAAGTAAATAAATGTAACATAACTGGATATGAGTAGAATATAGGGCGTTGGGTAGGCTCAGTCAGGACAGCATGCAACTCTTGATCTCAGGTTGTAAGTTCAAGACCCACGTTGGGTGTACAGATTAAAAATAAAATCTTAAAAAAAAGATATGAATAGAATAGTGCCTCATATGTAGTTAGCATTCAATAAACATTAATTTTTATTATTGTTGTTGCTGTTGCCTTATGATGCTATTCTCTAGCTCTCAGGTGAGTTAATTCCTTTAAAGCATATAGTTCTGCAATAAAAATGGTCATGGGCTTTAGGCAAGGCATACCATTCTTGGGACCCCCCCCCCCACTTCCCTCTCCTGCAGGTACTCTACTTACCACATATTTAAAATTGGTGGATTGGTTGCTCCATGGGATTGGGGTTCCCGTATGTAAATCCTTTGCCATGTAGGCAGGTAAGATTTCAGGTCTCAAGACATTCATGAATCATAGCTGTCAAGCCTTGACCTCCAGCTTTTATGAGTGCTCTGATCTCTGGCTCTGCAATTACCTCCTAACTTCTGAATATGATTATATCTGACTTTCTCTTGGGCCATCTGTAATCCCCAACTTGCCTTGTCTCTACTGATATAATCCACTCCTTTTCTATAGTTCCTTGCCAACACGAAAGACAATTTACTTATTCAACTCTCACAACACCCACTTGTGCCTTCAAGGAGACATACTACATTCTAACTCCATTCTCCCCCAAGAGTTTCACAAAGTCAAACATCTTGTCTGAGGACAAGCACATGATAACATATGAAAAAACCATGTCAGTCCATCACCATTGCTGGAAAGCTACTTGGAAATTCATGCCACACTGACATAGATTGACAGCATCTTTTTTTATACCTGAGAAACACCTGCAAATAAACAGCTTAGGTCAACCATAGTGGAAACTGAACTCAAAACTCCCGTTAGAGGATTTTAGGGACCCCATCATTTCATTATGGGGACTTCAGAAATTTCTAGGCAATAAAGGATTAACAGCACAAGTAACATCTTGCTTCCCTCCCTGCTCCTTGCTAAAAATTTTAAGTATTTTTAATTAACGTCCCCTAGCAAATACCTTGGAAAAGAACATCATAAATGTCTTAACTAATGTACATATCATCAGCGCCTTCCCCTCTGCATTACCTGGATCCACACTGACTCATTGGTAGGACCTGTGGCCATCAGTTTCTCCAGGTCTCCTTTCCTGTCATATTGGAAGATGGTCCCTGCCAGCTTGTAGTTTCCATTCCACTGGATAATAAATCCTCCATTGAGGTAATATTTTTTGGGGTCTTCACTCCTGATGGCCAAAAAGTTTCCAGCTCCTTCAACCTCCATTACCCTTATGTCCCTTGCTCCTTTTGGAATCAGTCCAATGTCAACATAACCTAAGGAGAGAAGATACAATAACGGAACAGGCACAGTAGCTTAGCTGAATACAATCTGCTTCCGATCCATCATTCATCTCCATGACTTAGTGCCCTTGCCTTCCTTTTGGGTGGTCATTGGGATTAGTAGATACACTAGTCATGGGGAATTTTAAAGAGCTTGGCCAGGAGTAGAATTTCCAGGGGCTCTATGACTCAGTACATACACAGTTTTATGAGAAGAGGTGAAATAAATGCAGATTGGACTATGAAGTATTTGTGGTTGACCCAGCATTGACATTTCTGTAATTTTAAGTTGATAGTTCAAATATTTACAGGCCCTAACTAGCTTCCCATCAGCATTTCTGCTCCCCCATTTGTTGCTGCTATCAGATTAATCTTTTTCAACATTACATTGGATACATCCTTCTGCTTATTCATCCTCATTGCCTCCAAGTTAAAGACAGACTCTTAGAAGTAATCTAATCATAGCTTAAATTCATTAATAGAATCCCAGGAGAAATCATGGATTGATTTGCCACCTGGTGCTCTTGAATACAACTTGTGATGAGAAACTCAGCTCTGAGTACAGCTTTTTATATTGCTGGACAATTCTATTCATTAGAAAGGGGTTTTTTTTTCTTATTTTTTTTTTGTTATGCTGAAATATGAACTTATGTTCTACTCTCATGTGCTCTACTCCGACCTGAAAGAGCACAGAAGGCATTCATTTAAAGATGATGATCAATTCTAGCTACAGTCTTATCCTTGTATACTGGTAGTCATGGCAGGGGACATACTGGGGAGAAAAGGAATTAACACATAATGGTTTCCCCTCTTTGGCAGACTCCATGCTAAGCACTTTATGCATTTATCCTGTTTGTGTTTCTTAAGAACCATCAGTGGGATAGAACGGAAAGAACATGAACTTTGGGGATGGCATGCAAACGTCTTGAGTCCTAGCTTCTGCATCACCATGAATGTGTTTTATCACTTTCATGCACTTATTTAACTTCCTTGAATGTCATCTGCACAATAAAGGGGATTGAATAGATGATGTCTGACATTGTTGGTGGCTCTGATATTCATTTTTCTCTTTTCTAAGTGAAACATTCTTGTTCCTTTAACCTTTCTTTCCATGCAAAATTTGGTCTTAAGACCCTGATCATCCTGGCCATTTTCCACTGGACATGCGCTAGGTTTTTTGACCCCAAGGAAACCTGCATCTCTGTCACCTGAAAGTACCTTGACTGCTCCCCCTCCATCAATGCTGAAGTAGCAGGGGGTCTTGGGAGCTAAAATCCTAGGAAGCCAGCAGGAACAATTTGCTTAGACGCTCAGGCCACAACCTCAGCCCCATTTTTCAAACTGACAGCTACTATCCAGCAAGACCAAAATGCAGGTCTTGTAGCACCTTATTAAATTCCGTTTGACCCTCACAATACTTGCCTGAAACAGCTGATTAAAACTACAAATTTACAAGTAGCTCTAGGAACGTATATATCACATGTAAGTGAGGCTATTGCAATTTTCTGATATGCCTTTGGAGTGTTGCATCCCACAGCCACTTTCTGACTTGGGATGTTGCCTGCCTTCTCAGAGCAGAACTCATGCAGAAAGCTCAACTGCCATTACATAGCAGGACAATCACCTTCTCTCCTTTGTTTACAACAAACAGCAAAACAATCCCCCCCCCCCAAAAAAAAACAATGGGAACTAGATGAAAAAAAAATCCCGGAGTTTGCTTTTTTATCTTCCACTTAAGAAAAAAATTCCAAATTTAGAAATATTTGTCATCCAGATTCTGCAAACTTCAAAGGGGAGGTACATCAGATTTAAAATAAAAGCTTCCAGTGAATCTAAGTGCTGCTTCTAAACAGTCTACAGGCAGTTCACAGAAGATGTAAACTGAGATCGATTTAGCCATGAGCAAAAGTAATGCACATTTCTACGATGTATTTTGCAAAAGAATATCTGGGGGAAGGCCAAAGGATAAAAATATGGTAACTTGGAGTTAGAAAGAACCACAATATCTCCACCAGACTCCTTTGCACATGACAAAAAAGCCCATACTTGAGAAGAATATAAAATGAAAAGTAAAATGTTCAATTTCCCGTCACCCCCAGTCCTATGTCTCAAGGACAATTACAGTGAATAAGTTTCCTGGATTCTCTTCCAAAATCTTTCTTTGCATGTATAAGCACATATACACATAATTTTTTAAACAAGTGGGATCATACTATGTGAACTATTCCAACCACTGCTTTTTAAATTTAATATACCTTACATATCTTTCCATATTTTTTGAGCATTTCAACAACTGCAAAAATGACGTAAACCCATTTGTTTAACCAATCTGCTACTAATGGACATTTAAATGGAAATGAATGGCTATAAACCTTTCTGTTTATCAAATGAGAAACCCGGGTTCCCACACAAAGAAGAAATCTATCCACATCACACACCTAGGTAGAAAGTACATACACCTATACCCAGGGTTTGCTAACCAATTCTTAATATATTGTTTTTAATAAGAAAATGTGGTTGGTAGAAAGAGAATATTCCTGAGTATCTTATCCTCAAGGGTCTTCTTTACAGAAATAAGAATCATATTAAAAAGTAAGGGTGGAAAGTTATTGAGACATTTATTCTGTATCAAAGGAAGGCTTTCAGGGTTGATAAGACTTTTTCCAAAGTGCTAAGAATGGTGAGTACATACATTCAGAAAGTCACTTTCTCCCACCCTCCCTAGTAAACATCAGTCATTTGCACCAGTATTGGGGTAATACCGAGAAAATGGGGAAAGTAGGAAAATGTAATCTTGACCTCAGAGAAGGAGTCTCTGGGCCCATGGAGATCACCTGGAGAAGCCAGCCTATCACTGAGTCCTGAGTCCCTTGAGCTGAAAGAATACTTGGGGCCTTTGAGGATGGGGCAGAAGACCGGCCCCGCTTCTGAAACCGTCATTAGAAGAGATAACAATGGATTATTGGTGCTAAAGTGCACCTTATCCAACTGTTCTTTGCAATTCACAAAACAGAATTTACCCAGTAGCATATTTTTAATAAAAATGTGCTCATAATGAGGTCAGACTATTATCTGACCTCTTTTTATCTACAATTTATCTACAACTGACAATTTATCTACAACTACCAGCTCATCTTTTTTTTTTTTTCTTAAGATTTATGCTGTCAGTTTGCAGCAAGCAAGACAATCCTCAGTGCAGGCCCAAATCTCCTGGTGTAATGTAAGGAGGCTCTGGGAAAGGCCAGTCCATCTCCTGAGGCCTGCCTTGACAGCAATGACACATCAGGGTCAGGTACAGGTATCAACCTGCACTTGACCTGCTCCCACATGAGAAGGAGGAAGAACTACCCATAAATATGCCCGGAAGATCTTCTGAAAAGCCCAACTGCCTTGGTCCAGGTTGAGAGTTTTAGCTTCAATTATTTCAAAAAGAGGGTTATAAGGGTACCAGGACCTTGGAAAACACCACGAGCAACCACAACCATCTTGTGAGAAGCCAGGGGAAAGGAAACATAGAAGAGAGACCAGACATTGACGGGGGCTTCCTGACCCTAAATGCTTCTGGGAAAGGATGGCAGCCCTGAGCCCTCTTGATACAAAAACTGTCAAGTAGAGGGTCCCTTCACTCTCCTTCCCTTCTCATTCCTTCCAGCCTGGGATCTCCTGGAAAACATGATCTAGGATAGTCTCCAAGTAAGGTGATATTCTGGTTTCAAGAAAGCCACATCCCCTCTTTTTATTATGCCCTACCCTCTGCCTCAGGTTTCTAAGAAAATGTTCTCATGCTGTCCATGTGGACTCATCTTCTAGCACTGGGCTACCTACCCTGTCCCAGGCAATTGTGTATGTTGTTGGCAAACCAGTCTATGACACTGACCCCTTCATGTCATTCCCTCACCTAAAATCATAGAATGGACCTTATTTCTCTTAAGCCAACAGCAAACAAACCGAACCTTGCAGAATTGGCATAGGAGCAGCTTTGAGTCATGAAGCCATGCCATTTGTTCCTAAAATTGCCTCTTCCTTCTCACTGCCCAGACTTGAATCGAACTTGCACACATACTGCTGTCACAGCTCCCTAACCTGTGTTGTGAGGTGTTGTTGATGGGCTCCATTCACTCATGTACTTCCTCAGCGACAGAAACTAAGTGGTCCCAAGAAAAAGTCCAGAATATGCCTCACTATGGGATTAAGACAGCAATCTTAACATAACTTGAAACTGGTGTCAATTCTTCACTCCAGGTGAATTTAATACAACCAAAAAGATCAGTGGCAGACACGGGAGCTACCGCTGGAAGAACTGAGCACATAAACACACAGGATCGGGAAATGGATGGGTATCATGTGGTCAGGTTCAGGAATAATTCCAGATCCAGGCAGTTGCTCCGCATACTCCATTCCAGGAATTTCCTAAAGGTGTGGACGCTGGCAGCAAGTGTTTCTAGAAGAAACTTTCTGTGTCTTTCCTCTGCTTTCTAGACTGCAGATTTTTTTTCAACATGCTTAATTGCGAAAATGAAATTGTGATGAATCTCAGAGGAACCCTAATTAATTTAAATATTATGCCAAGAGAGTTACAATAACTCTAGTATGTGCATCAAACCCACTAAACAGATATGCAAATATATTTGGTATATATTTAACAATATTTAAATAATATTTAATAAGGTGAATTTTGTATGGAAACTGTTCTAGTCAATAAAAAGATTGTAAGGTTTTTTTTTTTTTAATTTACAGGGGTTTGCTTTGTTTGTTTTTGAGAGACAGAGAGAGAGAGAGAGAGAGAGAGAGAACAAGTGTGCATGTGTGCTGGGGAGGAACAGAGAGAGAGGGAGAGAGAATCTTAATCAGGCTCCACACTGAGCACAGAGCCCAATGCTGTGCTTGATATCATGACTGTGAGATCATGACCTGAGCTGAAATCAAGAGTCAGGTGCTTAACCAACGGAGCCACCCAAGTGGCCCATAAAAATATCTTAAAATTGAAGTCTGAAAACATTCCGATTCTGATTAAATAAGGGGAGTAGGAATCAAGGCTGGTGCTTTGGGCACTGAGTTAAATGACACAATTTCCTGTATGAGAGTTCCAGGGCACTCAGAGAATGTGGTCTCTTGTTCCCAGCAATAGATGAAAGCAGCCAGTGTGAGCAAGACCAGGAGCTGGTTTAGTGGTCACTGAGTCTGGCAATGATCAACTCTAGAGAAGCCAAGCAAGGCCAGAGGAATCCAGAGTGGTGGTTTTAGGAAGTCAATGAATTAGTCCAAGACGTTAAAACTGTCAGGTTTTAACATTTAAGACCAAGGTAGGTGAGTAATACAGAATCAAGGAAATTAGGCAGCAGTGGGGAAAAAAAAACACCCCGAAGCTGAGGAACTAGATGACAAAAGGTCAGGGTTCGAGGCCAAAGAAATTGGGCTATGAGAGTTTGGGATGGAAGTCAGGGCTCTGGGTAACAAGCCCAGGGTGCCCTTACAAGAACAGAGCTTAATGTTCTATCAGCTTCCTTTCAAACCAGGCTCCTCATTTAAGTTGTGCCTAAGGGCCAACTGGCAGAGTGGGGCCCAGGCCTGTTACCCATTAGGGTAAGGGAGAGAAGCTGACAGGAAGAGAGTCATTGTCTTTTTCTTTCTTCTACCTACCCCATGCCAAGTACACAACAGGTACTTGATTAATGTTTCTCAAGTCATAGAGTGAATGAATAAATGAACGAGCGGATGATATCTGTACATAGCTCACTGTATTCTGGACCTAAGTTCTTTAACTTCAGACAGGTCTACTCATAGTAACCATGGCACTATAGCAACGTGCCAATTCTTTTTTCTTTCTCCAAGAGAGGAAATGGAAGCTATTATGGAGGGTCTACAAGAAAGTGGGCCTAATGTTCCTCAAGTGTGACACTAATTAAAAGGCATGACATGATGCTGCCATCTGGCACACAGCATCAAATCTACTAAATGAGGTCCTCTCCACAAAGAGAGACAAGGACTTAGCTTTTGGGATAGCCCAAGAAAGCCATGAATAAAGACATCTTTTCTTGGAGACTCTGCCCAGCTTCAACACTTAGATTTCAATAAACATAGGATCAGCCTTAGGGCTAAGAGCAGGGGGAAGACAAAAAATACCAGACAGGGTTGAAAAGGGCCTCAGAAATGGAGGCCCAAAGGGGTGACTTCCCCATGGTCAATGGTAATCTGGATCAGCACCTGGTCTCTTGCCTCTCAGCCTATTTCAATTCCACATCATCCATCATCGTCTTTCTTTCCTTCATAAAAAAGGACAGGGCTAATATTTCATATCTCCATAGTCAAAGGCAGCAGCAGCCAGAGAGGAGGAGAAGATGGGTCCGTTCATGATGAGCATCTCTAATGCAGACCTTCTCCACTTCGTTTTAAACCTACTCTGTTAAAAGAAATCAATGAGCCAAAGTAAAGCAAAAAGGGAGGAGAACACAGACAGACACATGGATCAGTTAGGCCATGCAAAGTTTGAAAGATTTCTGAATTCTTCTAGGTGACTGACTACATATTCGCATCACTTTTTAGTCACAGAGATGATCTTGCCTCAAGTGCTAGTTGTACCTGTTGCCCGAGTTCATCGTTTTTCTAGTGTTGTCTGATAGTTGCTTACTTCTCTCAGAAAGGAGACGCTGGGCTTTCTCTCAAGATCATGGTTGTGACAAGAGCCTGTAACAAGGCTCTGGAGATTTGATGCCTAAGTGTAAAGCCATTTCCAACCACAGCTCCCATGTAACTGACTGCAGATATATACTTGCTCTGGGAATAATCCTCCACAAGGGCTCACCACGTGTCACAAATTCTTGAAGGCAAATGGGATGCCTTCCTGACCAGAGAGATGAAGTTACAATGGGAATGCCCCAAGCCAATCACTGCCAGCCACCAAAGTTCTCCACAGTTCTGGGTGGAGAGACAAGGAGAAAAGAATACTTCAGGATATTCATAAGAAGGGAAGGATTCCGAGATTTATGTCTGTGGGCCAGAATCAGAAAGTGACAAAAACCCAATATTACAATAGTGGTTTACAATATTACGAATGCAATATTGTACCAAGTCACATTAAAAAAAAAAAAAAAAAGAGCTACAGCTAAACCAAAAAGGCCCATAGGCAGGGTATCATGGAGGGAAAATATCTGATTCAGATATTCCATCAGCATAACTGTTAATGATGTGGTCTCCTTTATTGTCAAAGGAATATGGAACCACCTTAAGAAAAGCATTTTTCATTCAAATTTATATAAGCGCTTACTGAATACCTTCTATAGATAGAAATTATGTTTGTTGACGTGGGGTTGGGCAGGGTGGTGATAGAGCCTAAAAGATGATTCATCCCTCAGTTTATAACTGCACTAGAAAGAAAGAATACAACAGAAGCAGAAGTAAGGCAGCAATACAAGACAGCATGTAAGTAAGCAGAGAAAACAACTAACTATACCTTGGTTGTCTTCAAAAAGAGGTTGTTAAATTCCCTCTTTCGACTTTGGCCCTTGGATGAATCAATCTGCCCAATGCAATCTAACTCCATTTCACAGAGTTTTGCATCACTTTGTGGTTTCATTCCCAAGGTGGGGTAGCGGCAGCCAGGGTCTTTATGATGTATCTAGCTTTATTAGGCACACAGCAAAGGTGGGACTTGCCGGATGCCTGGTGGGTATAAGGAACACAGACCACCACCCAGCTGGGTGTCGACAGAGTCCAGAGTGAGATCTGGCTGGATTTGCCTACTGTGCTGGGGGTAGCAGTGCCAGAGGGCTTGGAAGCCCTGTCAGGATATGTACAATCTAAAGTGGACAGGGGCTCCTGGGTGGCTCGGTCAGCTAAGTGTCTGACTTTGGCTCACGTCATGATCTCACGGTTCGTGAGTTCGAGTCCCACGTCGGTCTCTGTGCTGACAGCTCGGAGACTGGAGTCTGCTTCAGATTCTGTGTCTCCCTCTCTCTGTTCTTCCCCCGCTCGTACTCTGTCTCTCTCTCTCTCTCAAAAATAAATAAGACATTAAAAAAAACAAAGTGGACACACCTCCCTGGGTGACAAGAGCCATCAGAAGTCCTCGGGGAAGCAAATGAGAGAAGGAGAAATGAAAACCAAAGTCACAAGGGATGCCAAATGCTCAGTGGTAGGCACATGGCCAGTGGTATCAAGGTCTCTAAGGCAGGTGTGGGGGTGGCAGGAAGCCTCAAGATGCTTCTGATCCTTTCTCCTAAGAAACCAGAGTAGAGATGATAAAAACCCAGAACTAAAGCTTGATTTCCTAAGGGCTTACTTAAAAGGTTAAGTGGTGGAGATTCAAGAATGAAAGCTCTGCTTATCAAAGGAGTTACCATACTGTTAAGAGCACAGCATATCTGAAGCCAAAGATATGAGCCTATATAGGCAAAGAAATAATACTGAGGTTAAGTGTTGAAACATGATTTGAAGGGTTATTTTATAATCCAAGTAAATAAGGTCACATCTAAATACTGGAAAATACTTACATAACAGCTTTACAAGATTGAATAAATATTACCTATCATAGGATGCTTGATCATAAGCCTAAGACCTACTGGGTTATTATTCACATTCTTAATAAGTAATGCAGAGGATACATTTCATGCATAATAAAGCCATCAAACAGACATAAAATATAATCCTTCAATGATAATTCTAAAGGGCAAGACAAGCATTTCACTTTACAATTTAACCTTATTAATTCAATAGTCAAAGATCAAAAAAAATAGGTGTAGAAATTAAACACATTTGGGTCATCCACTGTTATGTGTACTAAGGACCAATAAAGTATTTAGTCAATGCACCTGATACTTGAGGGCATACTCAGTTACTTCATCCTGGGTGGTGAACATGTCTAAAAGGGACGCATTGCTTTTTTGGGCCCCAGGAAAAGGGTGACCCACTACATCTGGGAGTCCCTGTCATTTCCCACCCTGGGTGTCATTCCCAGGGTGCCTTTCTCTTCTCAGGACCTACCTGGGTAGTGCACACTGGACTCCCTACTCCCAGCACCCAGATTTCTTTGGAATCCAGAGAATTAACAACATAACTGTCCCCTCCCCAAAGTAGCCTTGAGCGGTGACCAGTGGGAGCTGGCATACATTGTCTCAGCTCCCTTACCCCTTGGGTGGGAAAACTCTCATATACAATTTTTTTTTTAATCTTTATTTAGTTTTGAGGGAGAGGGAGAGACAGAGCGTGAACAGGGGAGGGGCAGAGAGAGAGAGGGAGACACAGAATCTGAAGCAGGATTCAGGCTTTGAGCTGTCAACACAGAGCCCTAAGTGGGGCTCAAACTCAGAGACAGTGAGACCGTGACCTGAGCTGAAGTCAGACGCCCAACTGACTGAACCACCCAGGCGCCCCATCTCATATACGATTCTATACTGGGTCCTACGTAATGGTCACTGGCTTACTGACACACCCTTTCTTGACTCTCCTCCTTTCCCCGTTCTATTTCCTGAATGCCCTACTGGCATTTTCCAGGATCCTCCGACCCTCAAATAAACTGTTTGTATCAAATTCTTATCTTAGTGTATTTCTGTGGGAGCCTGAGCTATGATACTCTGAGTTATCTTCATCATCTCTGGGCCTAACTTAGACCTTCCCAAGACCCCTTCAGCTATATACAAATCACTGATGGTGCCATGGGACCCGCTTAACTGAAAACAAATATGCAGGTCCCATAGCTGACTTGGGGTGAGGGTAAGCTCTTCATTCCCAAGGATTATTAGCAGCCCAGAGCTGCGCAAAGAAGAAACCTTGTGAAAGGTCATCATGGGAAAGGAACAGCAGGGTGTAGGTAAGGAGGGGACATCAGGTAGCAGCAAGCACCTGGAGAGCCATAGGGCACCAGTGGGTAGGAACCCTTCCAGGGAGAAATGGGGAAGAAGAGCAAGCTGAAGTGACTTTGCCTTGCCTCTCCTTTGGCCCTGAAGGTACACTCCGAGACTTCCACCATTAAGCCCACTGCTGGGCTTCTCTGCTCTCTCTCTTAGAGCCTGCCTGTGTCTGCACCCTTCCCAGCATCTTCTGATCTCTCTCTCTCCCCCGGTTCAAGGTCTGTTCCTAAGCCATTGGCCTTCAGTCCTGGATGCTGTCACAGGGATCATACTCATTCCTGTTCCTGGGGACAACCCCTAGGTCACTTTAGATCCCTGTGTGCTGGAAGGCTTCCTGTAATTGCCTAGCCATCAACTCCTTTCCTAAAACTGTCAAGGAGCCCTTATCCCTTTGTAGTGAAGGCTATATCCATGTTGAGTTCTTTGAAAGCTACAATCTGCTTTAAAACATAGTGATCAATCTTGCCCTCTATTCTCAGTCCCCTGCCACTTCAATTATTTGTTTGTTACCAGATCCTTCTTTCTGTTTAAACATCTTCTTCACAGTCTGGCAGGCAGAGCCATCCCCAAGGCACACACCGCAGCGATCCTCCGTGGCATTGGAGCCGATCTCATAGTCACAGCCGACCATCTGTGGGAAAGAGAGGCTGAGGGTGACTGACATAGACGGGGAATGCCACACCTGCCTTGGACATCTGACTTCTCCTTTCCCCCTTTGCTCTTGATGAGATTGGGGCTGGGGACAGATGCAAGAACAACAGTTCCTTTTCCTGGTGGAAGCCACAGGGGCATCCAAAGCATCCACTGATGGTAAAGGATGGTTAGAGGGGAAAGAGGTACCCACTGATTTCCCTGAGTCTCCAATTTCCCCTGAGTCACAGGCAGAATTGACACAGTTCCAAAAATTCAACATTGAAAATGTCTTGGAATCAGAGTTGATGGAGTAGTTAAATCCCCTCCCTATGTACAAACCTCATTCCCCTTCCTCTCTAATGAGAGTTTCCAGGGATGATCTAATTATTCCACCTATAATGTTCAGTCCCTTTACATTCCTCACTGAGGTTATCTCTGCTTCCTGTCTGAGCACAGCAGGCGAACCAGCAGCCATGGAGGATGATCTGGCTCAATGCTGAGACTCCTTGAGTCCCACGAGGGATGAAATCAGTGCCTGCTGACCATCATCAGATTCTTTTGAGCCTCCTATCACCCCAGCCCCCAATGCACTTAACACATTGCCATATCCCAGCCATTGAGAGCTTTCTCCTGTGAGCTGAGACTGAATTTACCCGTGTGCTCTGGACCTGATCCCTTCCTAGTGTTCTGCCTGCCGGCCCTTCTCAGTCACCTTCTTTCCCTCTCCATGGATCCTTCTCCTCAGCCCATCATTATGGCCCACTCTTTCCCATCCTAAAATCCCCACACTGGAAAAGGCGTGTTCATCATGTATCATCAGATACCAAAACATCATGACACTTAGATAGAAAGTGTCTAAGTTGAAGGTCTTTGTTGTTTGCTCTCTGGTAAAAGAGAGAGGGGAAACGGTACCATATTCTACTAGTCAGATTGTTCTCTGTTTGTGAAGAATTGTGCATAGGTAGTTTTTTTCTTCCTCAAAGACAATTCCCTTTCTTGTTTTATTTATTTTTTTAAGTGTTTATTTTAATTCCAGCGAGGTAACATACAGCGTTAAATTAGTTTCAGGTGTACAATATAGTGATTCAGCACTTCCATACATCTGCTGGTGCTCATCACATTTCCTGTCATTTCTGAAGCCATCTCAAATCGACTAAAGGGATGAACAGTTTGGGTTTTTAAATATAACCCTCCCTCCACCAGCTGAACAGAGGATTAATGGCCAGTGAGAGAAAATAACTCCATTCCTCAAACTAACTGTCTCTTCAGGTCCAAGGACTGTGCTACCTGACCCGTTGGGAAAAAACAAAGTGCTAAGAGATTAAAAAAATTAATCATGCCAATCAGAGTGGGGAAAAAAAGGAATTTTATGGATGTATACTCAGTGGTCATGAATAAAATGTCAACCTTTCACAAGCGATATAGGTGCCTCAAGCTGGAGGGTCCTCTAATAAGCTGACTTTTACAAATAATACGCCCAGAGACTTTCATTCCTTCACTGATTAGGGAAGAGCCAGGGAAACTTACTCTGAGACAAAGTAATTTTAAAGTGTTCTTTTTAAATCTCTGCCAAACAGGGATAGATAAGAATGAGAAGAATAAAGGAAAGAAAACCAGAAAAAAAACACTTGAGCCCATCTTTCCTCTCCAGCAATATTTGCCTGCATACTTGGGAGCAGAGGTGGGGGTGGGAGATGGGAGACCCAGCAAGTCAAGTGTCTCACAGAACATGTCCCATAGAATATCCAATGCATTCTTGTAGAGTCTTCACCCCAAATACTTCGCCCATCAGCTGCACGCAGCATAATCAACACTGAATAAGTGTGTAACAGAAAGCCTAGGAGGGCATAAGTCAGGCTTCCTTGCTCCACATAAAACACAGGGGATCTCAGGGGAAAATAAACAGACTTCACTGTGATTTTTCATGCCATGTGCTCTGGCAAAAGGGCCCACAACAATATTGTCTTTCTGTCTTCAGGAGAATCAGTGGTGGCTCTCCTGCTGCTAACAAATGTGGACAATGACTCCAGCAAGACTCTCCTCTAATGTGACTCCTAGCATGCCAGACAGCCCCTCCAATGGGCAACATTTTTGAAAAAAAAAAAAAATTGATTTCCCATAATTCCTTTCTTTAAAAAACAGCTTTTGGGGCACTTGGGTGGCTCAGTTAGTTAAGCATCCAACTTTGTCTTGGGTCATGATCTCACGGTTTGTGGGTCCCATCCCCTGTGTTGGGCTCTGTGCGGACAGCTCAGAGCCTGGAGCCTGCTTCAGATTCTGTCTTCCTCTCTCTCTGTGCCTCTCTTTCTCTCTTTCTCTCTTTCTCTCTCTCTCAAAAATAAATAAACATTAAAAAACAATTAAAAAACAGTTTCGGGGTGCCTGGGTGGCTCAATTAGTTCAGTGAACGACTCTCGATTTTGGCTCAGGTCATGATCTCACAGTTCCTGGAATTGAGCCCTGCATTGGGCTCTGTGCTGACAGTGCAGAACCTGCTCGAAATTCTCTCTCTCCCTCTCTCTCTGCCCCTCCCCTGCTCATGCTGTCTCACACTCTCTCTCTTTCTCAAAATAAATGAATTAATTAATTAAATAAATAAACAGCTTTATTGAGGTATAGCAGATACATAAAATACTGCACATCTTTAATGTAAACAACTTGGTAAGTTTGGACTTACACAAACACCGCTGAAACTATCCCTATAATCAAGGTAACAGGCATATCCGTCCCCTCCAAAAGTTTCTTTATGACTCTTTCTGTGCATGTGTGGTAAGAAAACTTGGCCAGTGAGAGGGTCTATCACCTCAACAGATTTTTAAGTGCACAATATAGCATGTCAACCATAGGCATCACTTATACAGCAGATGTCTAGGACTTTGCATCTTGCATAACTGAAACTTCATACCCATTGAATAGCAACTCTCCATGGTTCCTTCCCCTCAGCCCTTGGCAATCCCTGTTTTATTCTCAGCTTCTATGAGTCTACTTTAGATTCCCACAGTGGAATCATGTGGCATTTGTCCTGTGACTGGTTTGTTTCATTGAGCATCATGTCCTCCAGGCACATGTTGTCACATGTGCAGGTTTCACTTTTTTTTGGAAAGCTGAATAATGTTCCAAAGTATGTATACAACATGGGATAGACCACATTTTCTTTGTCCACTCATCTGTTGATGGACATTTGCGTTGTTTCCATATCTTAGCTGTTGTAAATAATGCTGAGTACATGTGAGTACAGGTATTTCTTCAATATCTTGATTGCAATTCTTTTGGATACACACCCAGAAATCCCATTTCTGGGTCATATGATACTTCTAGTTTTAATTTTTTGAGAAAACCTCCTCTACACTATTTTCTGTAATGGCTGCATGGTTGTACAATCCCACCAACAGTATACAAGGGTCCCAATTTCTTCACATCCTTATCAATGCTTATCTTTTGTTTTTTTTTTATATTAGCCATCCTAACAAGTGTGAGGTGATATCTTATTGTGGGTTTGATTTGTATTTATCTGATGTTTAATGATGTTGAGCACCTTTTCATATACCTGTTGGCCATTTATATATCTTCTCTGTAGAAATATCTATTCAAGTCCTTCACTCATTTCTTAAATTGGTGTATTTGATTTTCTGCTATTGAGTTGTAGGGATTTCTTACACATTTTAGATATTAACCCCTTATTATATGTATGGTTTGCAAATATTTTCTTCCATTCTGTAGGTTGCCTTTTTTTAATGTGTATTTATTTTTTAAAGAGAGATAGGCAGAGTGGGAGAGGGAGAGGAAGTTGGACATTTAACCCACTGAGCCACCCAGGCGCCCCTATAGGTTGCCTTTTTTATTCTGATTATTACGTCCTTTCTGTGCAGAAGCATATCATCAATTCTTAACCCCATCGTTTGGGCTGAGGAGCGTACTATCTTGAATGTTATTTAGAGAAATCAGGTTCCAGTCTTTCACCCACATCTCCAGCCCTATTAGGGAATAAATAATATGTATTCTTAGCAATTCTTATATTTTGCTTACGGTTAACACTGTTTTACTTTGTAAATTCTCAAGTGACTGGGAACTGAAATACCAATTTCAATTACCTAATCCACCTGGAATGTCATCACTGCTTTCTACAGCCCTGTGGCAAAGGTAGAGATTGAAAGTATGTCTGGTTCTAAGATGAGACTCATTCCCAGCCTGTGAAACTTTAAGTGTAATGACAGGGCAGATTTAGGCTTAACTGAAAAGAACAGGTAAACGATACTGTCATTTGATAAAAGGGACAGTAGCAATAATGCTGTCCTCATCATAATTTTTGAGGGTTAGGATCTGGCATTCTGGAGGGAGATCTGGCCCGGAGAAACTGATACGGGGATGTTCAGCAAATCACTGAAACGGCCAAAATGGCCTTAAGAGAGAGCAAAGAAAGTTCAGGACACTTACTGAGAGAAATGAGAGAGGGAGATCACTGAGGACAGGTAGAAAGACTGTCAGGTAAGATGGAAGACTCAGTTGGGATTGAAGACCACTGACTTTAAGGCACAAGGTCACAAAGTTGAATGTTTATTTTAAGAAGTGTTCAGTAGTCTGAGGGCTCTTGGGTGGTTCAGTTGGTTAAATGTCCGACTCTTGATTTCAACTCAGATCATGATCTCGTGGTTCATGAGTTTGAGAGCTCCACACTTGGGATCTTCTTTCCTTCTCTCTCTGACCCCCTGCCACGTTCTCTCCCTCTCTCTCTCAAAATAAATAAATAAACTTAACAAAAAGAAGTGTGCAGTAGTCTGATCATAAGAGCAAAGCAGGGTTGAATAGATCCAAGGTCCAGGGTGAAAGGTGATGAAAACCTAAGAGGAGAAGTCTCAGGACTTCTGATGTGATAGATCAGGAGACCTGGGCTGCTTAGGAAGGAAGTTAACCCAGAGCTATACTGACTGGGAGAGAGGAGAGAGAAGAAACTGAAGTTCAAGAACTGGTTCCCAGGAGAAACGGGTGAGAACTGAAGACTAGCAGACTGCCCTAAGATAGTAGGTGAAGCTGCACAGCCAGGCAAGCTGGGGGCAAGCATGGGACCATCTGCCCCTATGTTTAAAAGCTTATTCCCTGTCATGCCTGTGATTAAAGATGGGAGATACTCTGAAAGTTTAAATTCATATCTTTGATAAACAAGTTGAAAAGTTTACTGTAAGCTTTTTAAAAATGGGGAAGGGGCTGGGGTGCCCAGGTGCTTCAGTTGGTTAAGAGTGCCACTCTTGATTTTGACTCAGGTCATAAGCTCACAGTTCACGGGATTGAGCCCTGGTTCAGGCTCTGTGCTGATAGCACGGAGCCTGCTTGGGATTCTGTCTCCCTTTCTCTGCTCCTTCCCCGCTCATGCTCTCAATCTCTCTCTCAAAAAAAATTAATAAAAACTTTAAAAACAATGGGGAAGAGACATAGATAGTTACTCCTAGAACAAACTCAGTCCTGATCAAGACTAATTCCCTTAACAAGAGAATCTGCAAATCTAACAGGCCAAAATGCTGGCAAATATTATAACTGCAAAATAGACAGCCGAATATATGAATATAAGCAAACATTTTCATATTCACAAAGAAGATAGATTATTATACCCTGCATATATTTTTTTTCTGATGGTGTATCTTTTTATTTCAATATATGTTCAATTCCCTTTGAAAAAACTGTACTAATTAAATAAGAAGACTAACAGAGCTGAAAATAACCACAACCTGGATCCTTGGAAGGTAAATTGTTTTCAGGCTATTAAGGTAAATTTGATTTGACATAATCTTTCAGCTTAAAAACTTGTTCAGTGTGGTCAAGAGAGAAAGTGGGTAATTATAGCTTCTAAAAAAGCCCTGATTTCCAAAAAGAGTAAGTCAAGCTGAGAGACTCCAGCTTATTCTATTAAGTTGATTTAATTGGTGTCAAGAGAGGCACCCAAGACCCCTTATGTTTTGTTCAAAACACCTGTGTTTTCCCATGCTGTGCTAAAGATATTGTCTCTCTGCTTGCAAACATGTTTAGGTCTAACAGATAATTTTAGTATCACATTCATTCTTGGTGATTAAAGTTCTCAGCCCTAGCTCCATGTGGCAATTACCTGGGAAGTTTTTAAAATGTCAATGCCCAGGCCCTGAATCCCAGAGGTTCTGAATCATTAGGTTTGAGATAGAGTCCAGACATCACTAGTTTTTGGTTTTTTTTTTTCCACATTTATTTTATTTTTGGGACAGAGAGAGACAGAGCATGAACGGGGGAGGGGCAGAGAGAGAGGGAGACACAGAATCAGAAACAGGCTCCAGGCTCTGAGCCATCAGCCCAGAGCCTGACACGGGGCTCGAACTCACAGACCGCGAGATCGTGACCTGGCTGAAGTCGGACGCTTAACTGACTGCGCCACACAGGCGCCCCAGACATCACTAGTTTTTAAAGGGTCTTCAGATGACTCTAATAGGCAGCCAAGACTGAGAACCACTGCTTTGGACTGTGATGGGGCTGTTTTGGCCCGAATTAGCTAGACAAACCTTTCCCCACCGTGGAGAATAGATCTAACCCAAATAAATATTGATTACTTTTGGCTCTTTGTAGCTACAGTGATACTTCCTAATGAGTGTGAAGAAGAATTTCACGTGAGCTCCTTCTAATGTAGAGTATGACTGTGACTTCCTTTCAGCTCATTCATTCCTGGGAATCATCATGTTGCCTCTTATGCTTTGGTCCCTACTGGAATAAGTCAATAGGCAACTTGAAGGTAATAAATGTATCTTCCCAGGGTCCTGAACATTCATGGGCAAGGGCTTTCCATGGCAGCAACTCAGTCCAGTGGGGAAAAAAATTATGATAAACATTGGCAAAAACAAATAAAATGCATTAAGAGTTTATTGTGTGTCAGGGGCTCTGTTAGGCGCTTAAAATATATGTCTTTATTCTTCTTGACACCAACGAGGAGGATACATTAACATCCCAATTTTAAGAAAAAGAAACTGAGTCTCAGCAAAATGTATAGAGTTATATAGCCGGTAAACAATGGTATTAAGTTCATATTCTGGAGCCTGAGAACTAAGCATTATGCTTTGCGAAGAGTTAATTAGAACTTTATAACTTTTCTTTCACTGATTAAAAACACCTTTTCTTTAAACTGAGATTTATATCTGGGTGTTGGATCACAAAACTTGTTCATCAGTTCTTTGCAAACCAGACCGCGAGCACTGGAAAGGAATTCTTCAATGGTTGCACAGATAAAAGCATTGACGAATCAGGTCTCAGTAATTTACAAAAAGGTGGAGTTGAAAACGGAGTCAGTGTGGAAAAGTTAAACAGAAATCAGAAAACTTGGCTTCAAACTACCTGTCATGCCATTTCTCTTCCTGAGAAGACCATGTTGGCAATCAATGTAAAAACACTTTGTGCAAAACACTATACAAACCATTGTTAATTTCAGCTTTTTTCTCAAGTTTAAGTACTCTGCTGGCAAGTAACCAATGAATAATTTAAAAAAATTTTTTTTGATGTTTGTTTCTGAGAGAGAGAGAGAGAGAGAGAGAGAGAGTACAAGCAGGGGAGGGGGAGAGAGAGAGGGAGACAGAATCTGAAGCAGGCTCCAGGCTCTGAGCTGTCAGCACAGAGCCTGATGCGGGGTTCAAACCCATGAACCTCAAGATCATGACCTGGATCGAAGTCAGCCGCTTAACTGACTAAGCCACCCAAGCACCACCAAATGAATGATTTAATACCAGTCAAATAATCAGGGTTGCCTTTCCTAATAATTCTTCCTTGAATTTGGTTCTTCTTCGGTTTGGCCTTACTCTATGCCTAAAATAATATCACAGAGCACATCAACAAGGCAAGTAAGAAAGACCACAGCAGGAGGGAAAGTTTTCAATTTCAGATTGTTGACCCTGATGAACAAGTCTTATCTCATAGACCATATATAAAAGCCAGACCACGTGCAATTATCATGAAAGCAAAAGCTTAGAACATCTGACTTCCTAAGTTAATAAAAATCATGATTTTATAAAGTTGTAGATGAAGGAAACATACCCAATACCTTACATATGCCATTAATACAGACATTTCTGCTGTTGCCGCCTTCAAAGCAAGGGGTACCATCAATGACAGCATCCAGCATTTTCTCGGAAAACTGGCCATCTATGGGTCGGCAGTAGAGCTCACAAGGATGTGCTGGAGTGAAAAAGAAACAAATCCTTGCAAGTTAGCATTTTTAGCTCAGCACCCTTCCTACAGGATTCTTTTGTACATACAATGCCCCCAAGTGTTGTTCATCTGGAAATTCCCATCTTTCACCTTTCTGTGATGCATGCTGAAATGTAGGCTTTTTTCTTTATCCAGTTAAAGGGTTTTACAACAAATTAAATTGGGAAGATTTTAACCCTTCGTTACAAATGATGAGATCTTTTTCAATCCAACACTGAACTGGGCTTGTAAAAATAAGATGCAGTGCTTCTGGGGTTAACCTAGAAGAGAAATATTAGCAACCAGTGCTGTATGACTCCAGACAAGCATGACACCTGCCCACTACTTGCTGCGAAGTAAGTGGACCTCTAGGGAAGAGGGAGTCCCCTCCTAGTGGGCCAACTCCATACTTAACACTACTGCCACAATCATGACCCCACCCCCAACAAATCTCTTTCTTTATTCTCCTCAAATTCGAGAAGTCCTTGGACACAGATTTACAGACACAGAGAAACAGAAAGTCTGATTTTTTTCTTTTATGCTGAAGCTGAAGCCTATAATGGTTTACCATAATGGTCTATCTCATCATGCTGGGTCCTACAATGAACGCATTCTAGGGTTGAATTTTCTACTCCCTTGTGAATGCGGATAGGGTGATTTCCAGCACAGGAA
The DNA here is from genome assembly GCF_022079265.1 of Lynx rufus. Lineage (NCBI taxonomy): Eukaryota > Metazoa > Chordata > Mammalia > Carnivora > Felidae > Lynx > Lynx rufus. The sequence continues at coordinate 212,623,026 of NW_025814823.1, read as the reverse complement.
TGGTTCTAAAGATTTACTTAATAAAATATGTACCTATACACAGGTAACTACAGTTATCAGAAAGATAGATAACTTTTAAAATATAAATTGCCTTAAGATTTTTAATAGGTAATACATGTATAAGAAGAATTCAAATAGCAATTTTCTTTTGAATATTACATCTTGTTTTTTTTTTTTTTCAAATGAAAAACTTGAGAATTTCTTTTTCAGAAAGGTCTTTCCAGGGGGTAACCCCTTTTGGAGCTGTTTATTGGGGGAAATCCTTGAATTTCCTCATTTAAGACCAGCTTAGGGCTCAATGAGACCACCCACAGGCCATGGACCCAACCCATGTTGGATGGGCGGCAAATGCAAAGCCAGAGTGCTCAACCCTAGGCATGGCTTCTTGAGGATGCAATGATCCATTTGGTAAATAAATAAAAGTATAACTAAGAGCAGAAACTCAAACACTGAAACCCTGGGCAAACTTTAGACAGAGGTCAAAAGCATCTATTTAAAGCTTAAAGGAAAAGGGTAAAAGTAGATAAAGAACAACTAACTCATTTTATACAACGAGCAGTGGATAGGTGGTCTGAGAAAATGAACAAAGTCCAAATGAGTTGGAGAGATCACAGCACAAAGTGCCAATGGAAAAGGGCCAGAAAACTCCCGGGACCAGGTAAGACATGGGATTATTGTAAACTTCATTCCTGGCAGTGTGATTAGCTCTGTCACTGCCTGAACTGAGCCAGCAGTATTTACAGGGAGCCTGCTGGGCAAGCTCTGCCCTCCTAGAGACAGAAACATCCATCCAGGTGTGCTGAGTCGAGGGAGTCATTTCATGAAACACAGGGCTATTAAGTACTTGACAAGTTAAGTAGAAGGATGGAGGCAGGGAAACACTTTTAAATAAGACTTTGATTTGAGCTTTAGAATTCGGATATGAGATTTTGTACTTGGACACATAAAGCAAAAATAGAAAGCAGCCCTGAAGAGCTCTGGAGCTTTTCTATAGGAGTTACCTGTTTCAGCCTGCAGGGAAGGCCTGGGACCAGAGAGGGGCCTACGGCACAAAATTTAAGAAGACACTCACTGCCAGGAGTTGCATAAATGGGTCCTCCTAGCAAGTACATCTCCATCCAGTGGCAGATGTTGAATGAATTCCAGAATGCTAAAGTTCCAATGTTTGCCTTCATTTTACTCTCCCTGGACTTGTGCTATTTGACCCCTTCCCCAGGGGAAAACACTACTAGGGCCTTTCACTACTCTTATTTATATAGTGAGGTAAGAGGAATTTTGCTTAATAAAATAATAGCCAATATATCACTTGCACACTATTTCCCAGATCTGGTTGTTCTTCATAGTGGTTATCTATCTCATTTTAACAACCACAATCACCCTATGGTGTTAGTTCTTTTATTGCCACCATTTCATAGATGAGGCATAGAAAGATTAAGTTTCCCAAGACCTCACAGCTTGAGTGGCAGAGCTAACCCTGGTGGTTTAGCTTAGAGCCCACTTTACTAGCCTCTAACCTACAGACACAGAATTTTCTTGAACAAAAGACAAATGTCTTTGATAAGCTCTCTAAAGAATCCGCTCTTCATGTTATTAGGCAATGCATTTATTTACAGATCATATCTGAGGTGCCAACTTGGTAGAATTCCAATGGGGCTCCATTTTAATATCTTCTCACAGGGCTTAAATATAGTGAGAATCATCAGACTCTGGAGCCATTTATTTCTACAGAGAGTATATGTAAAAGTTTTAGCTCATGAAAGTCCAATATTTCCTTGAGAAAGTTACTTAAGCTTTCTGTGACTCCGTTTCTTCATCCCAAAAAATGGGGGTAATAATATCTACCTTGCAATGTAACTGTGAGGGTTAAGACAGAGATTGTATGTTGAGCGCTCAGCATGGTGCTTGATATACAGTAAGTGCTTAACAAATGGCAGTTATTATTGTTGTTTTCACCTCCTTATCATGAACTCGATAAATTCTAAAGGTCCTTGCAGCTGCCCCACCACACTCTGCTATCTACCATGATAGCAGCCAAAAGACACATATTTTGTAATGCTGATTCAACTCTCATTCAGACAAATCTTTCCTGAAATAGCCTCTTCTCCTTAGATTATTCTGTTATGCCACTTCTAATCAATGCTGCACTAAATTCACACTTTGTTTCACTATATTCTAAACACTTTCTGTCTTGTTGCTGTAGCATAAAAAATTCTAGATCCTGCTAGGTCAGTAAGTGGCTCCATGATCTCCCTTTACTGCCACTGTGGACCTGGTTCCAAGATGTTCCACTCATACAATAACTACTGAGGTCCTCACAGCTCTACACTTCCAAGACTATGGATTTTATAAGCTCCTCAACCTAACTGCCATACCCTCAAGGGCACTTCAGTCATTTGTGCATTGACCAGCTACTGCTGGCCAGCTAGCAGCTAGATCCACAGGGATTCAGTTCTCAGCCCTGACTCTCACATCTTGCCCAAGTCCTTCTTGGTCTCTAGTCTGCACAGAGGGGATTGGCAGAGAATAATATTAAAATCTCCAATGAGGTATTTGGCATCGAGTTGTTATTTAAATGTGGCAGTTATTATCATTAACCTTTCCTAGTGAATACTAGCAGGACATTATACCTAGAAAAGGCTCTTAACCCATGTTTACTAATTAACAAACATGATAAAGGTCAACACTGTTAGGGAGAAAATTTTGGACCAAGTGGCAAAGAGATCATCTCAATCCTGACAGATAATCAACTCAGTCATAAAAATGAACCTTGACCTTAGTGATAGAAGTCAAGGATGCGGGGGCGCCTGGGTGGCTCAGGTGGTCAAGCGTCTGACTTTGGCTCAAGTCATGATGTTGCAGTTCACTAGTTCAATCCCTGCATCTGGCTCCACACTGACAGTAGAGAGCCTACTTGGAATTCTCTCTCCCTCGCTCTCTGCCCCTCCCCTGCTTGTGCTCTCTCTAAATAAATAAATAAATAAACTTAAAAAAAAGTCAAGGATATTCATTGAAATAATGAAAGTTTTATCCAGAAATAAAAGGACAAATCAATTTAGTTGTATTTACATAATGTTGTTTAGTATATTCACAGACTCACTGTGCAGTACTGTGACAAATGAGGTAAGCTGTGATGCCATGACGTTCTGCTAATGAATAAAAAAAGCTGCAGAATTGGCAAAGTATGATTTCATTTGTGTGCAAACTAAAACCAGCTGTTAACAATGGTTGCCTCTAAGGAGTAAGTTAAGCATGATGGGATGAGAATTTATTTTTATTTCATTCTATTATGCACATTTGCATTTTTTTTAAAGAAGCATACGTTCCTTTCAAAAATAATGTCTTGGCTCTCAGACAGCAACACTGGAAAGGTCTCTTTTCTTCTGTGATAATAACACATCTCCATGGAGAGAGGCCCTCATTTCCAGACTTCACTTTGCTTGTGCAGTATGGGATTACTACGTCCTTCAAGGTTAGACAGGCTAGCTGACGTATACTTCATGTAAGAAACACAAATTTCTCCTGAATCTAAGCACAGTGGTCTCTGGTGTCTTAGGAATAATCTAATAAATAATCTTTGGGCAACAACAATAATAGCTTACAGACCCACCTGTCCCGACTCCCCAAACTTGCATACCTATGACCGAGAGGGGTGCCTAAGGCCTGAAAGAGCCCTGTACTTGAAAGCAGCCTTTGGGAATTGAAGGTTCAAGGCTATTTCAGCATTTTAGAAGACTGAACCCCACTTCCCTGTCTTCTCCGCTGGCCTTTGTTTTTCATGGCACTCTGGGCATGTCATTAGGTGATCTATGATAGGGCTCTGCAGAAGGAGACAGGGGTAGCAATAGACACTCTTAGTTCTCAATGGTCATCATGAGTCTCAGGAGTCTGTCCCAGACATCAGCCTCAATGATTCTGTAACATCCACAGAGTATTTTCACTGTCTCATGTTTATTCATCTGTCCTGACACATCCCTTTGTCTGGATCATAGATTTTTTTTTCTCTACCTTTCAAGAGCTTTCAAATCTATTTATAATTCAGCTAAGTGAAACCTCTCAGACTCATTTACTGGTGAACTCTCACCCTTACACTGATTAATCCTCTCAAAGGAAGCTTAGGTAGCTGAATGAACTTATTGAATCAAAGGTTGCATTTTCAATTCTGGTGAAACAGGATGGCTCAACATTTTTGGATAATGATGTTAAAGAGTGGTCATTAGAAGTGAAAGACGAAACTTGGTACGAAGGATAAAAAATATTTCTTAGGTCAAGGAAAACTTTTGACGCATTTCACGTTCGTAAGTAGAGTGCTACTGGAGTTTCACCATTTAAAAAAGTCCAGTTTCTAAAGTCCATTTGCAGGCAGGGCCCCATGGGTATGAACCCCATGCAGTTGGCCAGGGCTTCAGACGTGGTCGAATGATCTGTGTCGCTGTCTTAAGGCTTTTAATTTTATATTTGAACTTGTGTTTTCTAAGTAACGTCTGATGAGACTATGAAATGTGTTATACCAGCAGAAGATGCATGTTATACACACACCTGCTGTTTCTTTCCAGATTTTAAGAAATACCAAACCTGAAGCAAAAGGCATAACTTAAAATGTTTTATTGTTGTAACAAGAAATATTTAACTTAAGACAGAAACTCAGTTTAATCAGCTGAGCTGAGCCTTTAGATCAGCTTGGAGGAAATAACAAAAATATATGAAAAGTCCTGACCAAAAGCTCAACCGAAACTCAAATAATTACCAGGACTCTGTAACTTTGGCTAGTCTAAACTTGTATAGTCTTTTACCTTCTGATAGGGTAATATTACAATCCCTAAATATATCAAAATATATATTAATTAAACATAAGAAGGTATTAAAATTAATATATTCTACAATAACCATGGAGGTATAAAAAGCAAAAACAGAGCTTTTTTTTTTTTTTTAATAAATTAAACCTAGGGGGCGCCTCTGTGGCTCAGTTGGTTGAATGTCTGATCTTGGTTTTGGCTCAGGTCATAATCTCACGGTTTGTGAGTTCGAGCCCCACGTTGGACTCTACACTGACAGTGTAGAGACTGCTTGGGATTCTCTCTCTCCCTCTGTCTGCTCCTCCCCCGTTGTTGCTTTCTCTCTCCCTCTCTCTCTCTCAAAATAAATAAATAAACTTTAAAAAATTAAAATAACTAAACCTATTTCACTGATATCTTAGACTTTCTATTTACTATAAATTTTTGTGTTATGTTATCTTTTGATTATGATGTTTAAGAATTGTGATACTACATTTGGAATTACAATTTAATTTATTTGAGAAATATAGTAATTTTGTGATAATGCTTAAATGTTGAGAAAAAATTGGTTTTCAAAGATTCAAGACAGATTAGTTGAACAAACCTAGCATTCATCATAATGCAAATAATTTTGGGGGCTCATCTACCCCCAACCAGAATTCCTGGGCCATGAAATCATCTGTTTTTTAAAATAGAAACATCATCCTAGGTAAAATTCAAAACCCAATGCATTTGGGGCGCCTGGGTGGCGCAGTCGGTTGGGCGTCCGACTTCAGCCAGATCACGATCTCGTGGTCCGTGAGTTCGAGCCCCGCGTCAGGTGCTGGGCTGATGGCTCAGAGCCTGGAGCCTGTTTCCGATTCTGTGTCTCCCTCTCTCTCTGCCCCTCCCCCGTTCATGCTCTGTCTCTCTGTGTCCCAAAAAAATAAACGTTGAAAAAAAAATTAAAAAAAAAAAAAAAAACAACCAATGCATTGTTGTTAAGGACACAGGCTAATCACAGTCTCTGTTTTACTGGTTAATATTTAGGCTGCGGAGTCGGGCCTGGGCTAACTCCTCCTGGCTCTACTGTATAGTCTGAGTTTGGGCAAGTCAATTCTCTACATCTACTAGCATGTCCGTAAAAATTGGGTCAAAACCTTAAATTTCCTCACAGGATTTTCTTATGAAGATAAAATCAGGAAAATGCACATACCATACTGAGTGAAGTGCCTGGCACAGAGCAAACACTGACATAAATTTAATATAAGCCGTTCTCATTGTCAGTTAGGAATTCGTTTCATCGCAAAGAGCAGAAAAATGTTGCTTCCTTGTCTTAAATAGACAGGAGTTTATTTCTCCCACGTGACAGGAAATTCAGAGGCAGTGATGAGTGAGCTTGGGAAGCTCAGGGCAAAATACAGGCTGGCACACACCCCCTTTCCCAGGTGGAATATGTGTGATATTCCTCGGACACTCCTGGCTGCCCAAGAGCAAAGGGAAGGGGTTTAAGTGCTTGCCATGGTGATGTGGGAAACTAACACAAATGAAAAATTAAATTTCCTTACTGCCTACAGCCCATTGACAAGTCTTTGAGACCAGCAGAGTGACTTCCCTCTAGGAGCTCAGCTACCTTGATGATGACACTTTGCTGGGGGCAAAAGAGAATCTTAGCTTAACATTATCCCAACCTCGAGGATCCTGTAAGTCTACTTCCTTTATCTCAATTGCTCCAAGATATATGCTGACAATCAGACTCCAAGCTTAGGCTGTGCCCCCCGCCATATACATCTGAAGGGTCTCATGACTGAGGTTTTATTAAACAGTAATAAGTGGTGTTTCCCTAGCAACAACTGGCCCCTCAAAGTCCTGGAAACCTTGCTTCCAAAATACCTTAGAGTCTTACTCTATCCTTGACCCCCTTCCAACCTGAGGGTCTATAATGAGTTACCTGTCACAACCCCAGTGCAGCTCTTCCTGCCCACAGGTCCTGTCCCAGTGCTTTAATAAAATCACCTATTTGCACCAGATGTCTTCAAGAATTCTTTCTTGGCCACCGGCTCTGGACCCCACCATCACCCCAAAACTTCATCAGTAGGAGTATAAATCTCTCCTCCTTCCAGTCTTCCTGCTCAGCCATCTCAGCAGGGGCATTAGCTTTCTGGCTGCAGTGTGATCTGCTGTACCCCAGACAGCAGGAGGGGGAAGGGTGCATGGCAGAAAGGTAAGGGGGTGAGGGCCAGCGGGGTCAGTGCCTATTAAAAGCCCTCCGAGAAGCCTTAGCCAAGTGGGGACTCCATCTTTATCTCTTTGGTCTGGATTGGGTTTCCTGGGCATATGGGTTCCTGAGTCTTTCCCTTTTCCCTCTTCTACTGTAGAGGAAAGTGAGGGTGAAGAGGGTTGTGATTGGCTTTGAGGTGTCTGCAAACATCATCCTTATTAGTCCATCATTTCCTCTCTTGAAGCCATAGGAATCCCTAACTAGTCAAAACAAGGGCTTCTGGCTAAACGATCTCCCAGTTGCTCCCCACACTTATATTCTCTTTAAAGATTGTTTCTCTCGAAATCCCAAGTATTCCTGTAATAAGCTCTGTGCACACCACCCAGGCCCCCCAGGTACTGGGACTCATCCCTCCAGCTCATGGGAGCACTGCCAGCACTAGCCCTGAGAGCTTCCTTACCAAGGACACTCACTCCTTCCCAGGGTGGACCACACGCAGGGACCAGTCCCCGTGGGGCATAAAGGTTTGGCTCTCCCACTTCAACCTGGAAACCCAGAAAGTCTGTTCCAGCCACAGAGCACCCTGCGGGGTAGGATAAGGCCTCTGCTGAGCCTGCACTGTAGCTCAGCTCCCCCTGCACACTCCCTCTTCCTTCCCTCTTCCCCCTCTTCTTCCACAGCGGCTGAACCTCCTGTATGCTACTCCTGTCTCAGAGTCTGCTTCCGAGGGAATCCTAACTGCAGCAACTCCTGAAAGGTATTCCTGAAGGATCCTATTCCATGAGGAGCAGATGTGGTTCAACTTCACGTCAGACCCTCCACATTTGCTGGGAACCTCACTGGCTTCAAGCATTAATAAGGCTTAAATATCTAGAAGCAACAACTGAAAAATGAGCCTAAATGAATTTGGGCTAAATTAGGTAGTCTGAGAAAGATGAAGACCTAAAAAGAGAGAGAGATTCCAGGAAAGTGATGACATCAAGATCAGGCCCTGGTCATTTCCTAATAGAAGATGCAGGATATAAACACATTTCTATTAACATAGGCCAATGAAGTCCCTGGAAATCTATACAAATTAGTTTAGGTCTATCTATCTATCTAACATCTATCATCTATCTATCTATCATCTATCATCTACCTATCTATCTATCATCTATCTATCTGTCTATCTATCTATTATCTATCTATCTATCTATCTATCTATCTATCTATCTATCTATCTATCAGCTTCTTAGACTTATGCTTCAATTCCAGCTCCATTATATAAAATCCTGTAACCTTAAACAAGTCATTGTCTCCTCCGAGACTAAGCTTCTTTACCTGTAAGGGTGGGGAGGGGATAAGTGAGACAATACAGAGTCTCATGCTGATATAAATACTGGCTCAGAAAATGCAGTTGATCGTGGCAGCTCTTCATACCGGTGCCTACATGAAAGTGATCAAACGGAGTTTGGATAATTTTTTTTTTTGTGAGGAATGTTGGTTAAGAGAATGTCTATATTGGAAAGGAAGTTGATCTAGATTAGCAGTTTTCAAATCTTTTAAGCAGAAGAATTAATTTTCTTTTTCCAAACAAGATCTTGCAAATAAAACAGATAAAGTCAGGATTTTATTAAGCACAAATTTTGTAAGTTCAAGTATATAGCATTTAAAAATAAGTCAGTGGGATCTAAAGAAATTATTAAGATAAACAGAAAATTTTGAAATCAAGCTTATGGATGGCAGTTACAGACTTACACTGGCTGCAGCATCTAATTATTTTCTGTGAGTTTTTTGGTTGCACAGTATTGAAAAATCTTGACTCATACAGACAAACAATTACAAATGAGAACAGGTTAAAGAAACTCAACCTACAATCCCAGGATATTTTTCAATTAAATTATGTTCATGAGAGACTTTTATTTTAAGGTGTGCAGAAAGCCAAATTAATTTGACTGTGTAACTTAGAGCATTGGTGGCCTTTCATATGTTAAAACTTAATATATAATAATTTTGAGTGTAAGCATTGCTCTTTATGGCACTTTTAAATGCCAGTTTAACATTTTTTTTTTGAAAAATGAAAGTAGAGTCAAGCATTTTGGGAAGCCCTGGGATTCCAAGCAGCAGAGTACGAAAACTACAAGATTTGATGGAGTTTCTACGATTATTCCAAATATTTAAATCTATGACTCTTCTGTCATTGGCTAGTTAGTGCATCTCCTGAAGGTCACTTACCAAGACACTTAACACCGCCCACTGTGTGGGCTGAATACTCTGCTGTGTATTTACTTTATCCAATGGTAACTTCTAATGGTAAGTCTGGGAGGGGGAAGTGCTCAATGCCTGGCCTGGAATAAATGCTCCATACCTAGCTGTTGACATGAACAACCAAGTATACTTCTCTCTACTAGGGGTGCCCATCAACTAAGCAAATAAAAACTCTGTAGGTTAGAGTTTAATAAGGGAAGTAAATCAGTGTGTTGATCAAGGTAGTAGCTACTCGGGTGAGCAGCTAAGTCATTATGCTTAAATAATGGCACAGGAGCCTGCAAGAAAACCACCAGGATGGAGAAGGAGGCTGATAGCCCAGGTATATAGTGTTGACACTCAGCTTAATTCCCTCAGATCAGCCTCAACATCAGTGACAGATGTAAACTAACCACTCCAAAGTGGGTGAAATTTATGTCTGCTTTCATGATTCATTTATTTAGTACCCATTGCTCTGCTATGTAATATGGAGGCATACGACAAATGCTTTTTAAATAAATGAAAAGCCAAGCCAAACCAAATATTTTTATTCTAAGCCCAGCTACTCAAGCTGTCAGAGTTCAGCACACACAGTCCCCACCCTGCATCAGGCAGGGGGTGGACCCTGTCACAACCCTGGGATAGTTATGCTATCTTAGTTCTGGAAGGTTGCTCATTTGGGGTCTATAATACTACTGTCCTAAATAGTTCCAACATAATAGAGAATGTCAAAAATATAAATATAGATGGTACTAATTGGAAGTATCTTTCATCATTAGCTTCTTGTGTCTGTGCGTGTGTGCGTGTGTATGTGTATGTGTGTGTGTGTGTGTGTGTGTGTGTGTGTGTGTACATGAGTACACACATGAGTTTGGCTGGATTCAAATGCCAGGAACAGGAAGCTGAATTGCACTAGTAACCAAATGACTCATCCCCCTAGAGCAATGAATGATGCTCAACAATGTGGGGGCAAGGAGAAGACATTGCTCGTGACAACCTTCAGGGTAGTTTGGGGACCCAATACGGGCAAAGCACCGCTGAGTCTTTCCTTCAAAAGCAATTGACTATATTATTTTTTTAACAGTCCACATATGTAATTTTCATTCACTGGCTGACATCTATGATTCCTCTTGTGTTTTCAGAAACTTAAAAAAATCATGAAATTTTGGGATGAGCACTGGGTGTTGTATGGAAACCAATTTGACAATAAACTTCATATATTGAAAAAAAAATAAAATGAAAAAATTTTTGGTTAGTTATTTTTTACTCCCTGACTCAAATCTCCTTAGCTCAGGAAAATCTTTTCTCTTTCATTCTCTACTTGAACAATAACACACTGCACAGATATTTTTTGATGCCAATCTATAGCTAATGGTTAATGATTCTTCTTCATTTTCAGGAGAGAAGGTGTAACTGGTGCTGATACAGGGGTAGCATTGCCAAAGTTGTCCAATTCTGCAGTTCAGTTATGTCACCATGCCCTGATGAGCATCCTTTAATTACTTCATTTTATTTTGTACCCTTCTTATACTGTCTTGTACTTTAAAAAAAAAAAGTTTATTTCTGGCCCAGAGCTGGCTCTCACTTATTTCTGATGAAGGCATTCTTATCATCCTGTTTTTCCTTGTGTTTTTCTCCTGTCAAATGGAATTATTGATTCTATTTTAAATGTCTTCCCTTTTTCTTCTTCCAGTAGTAAGACCTCTCATGCTTAAGAGTCCTCAACACTTCCTTAGAAGTCTTCCCTGAAATTAGTCCAAACTTACAATGACCTTTTCTGAATTTCTGCCAAAATTGTAGTCAGTTCACACTCTCATCAATGAGCACTTTCATCAGTAATCAAGTACTTTCATTGATTGCTTAGCTGCACCATGTTTTGAAGGGAGCCACTATGTTTGATAAGCTTCTCTTTTATCTCCCCCAGAGCTCAGCACAGAGTTGGATATATTCAGCTTTCAACATTTGCTGATCAACCTAAGCAGGCCGTGTTTCCATTTTCGGAAGTATAAAACTCCTCATGGTACAATTCTCTCTTTGTTGAACTTTGCAGGGCATCCCAGACATTCTGTGGTCTCTCTTGTGGTGGCTGCGGCCCTAGATCTGGAATGTATTGTCACAGCTCCTTACCTGGATTAAAAACTGGAAACCAGTGGTAGAATTCATTCTTGTAGGGAACGGTGTCAAACTCACTGCATTGCATCTGCCGAAATGTTGGTGCATCTGGGCGACAGGGGTGGACGTTGCACAAGCGATAGCGTTTTCTTTCTCCGGTGCAGTACTTCCCTCCAAACTTTGGTCTATGAATGAAACAGACAAATGGTTTTTTTAGTTTCCTTAAAGGCTAGCATTTTTCCTTAAACATCCCCTGGCATCTGGTCATGGCTGTTCTTTGCCAAACCATGTCCTGTTCTACCCTTACAACTCACCTTTTATGTCAATTCTTCCAATTTCACACATTTTTTGGTTGTTGTTGTTGCCCATGACCATGGAGTCCAGGTCTATAGTTGCCTAATTTGAAATACTGTGTGTATCTTTTTGACTTATATATCCTCCTGGCCTTCAAAACTCAAAATATATACTGAGAAGGGATACATCATATTCCCTCCAAAATCTGCTCCTTCCCTACTTCCTACTTAGCAAGTTTCAAGTGGTCAGATTTCAGAAGCCTCCATCCTTTGCCTTCCTTTGACCCCACTGTCCATCAGCCGCCCAATCATCAGCCATGTCTTTGTACTTGCTTCCTTCCCTTCGTTTCCACAGTCACCAAACTAATCTAATCTTTAGCTCTATTCCTGTCTCCCCTCCACCCATCTTTTCCTTCACTCAATCTACTGTACACACATCTGGTTAATTTTTAGATTAATGTAATTATTTTAGTTTCTTGTTTCAACCCTTTTCACGGCACCCAATGACAACAGAATCAAGTCCAGCCTCTTCAGCTTAGCACTCAAAGCCCTCATGATCCTGACTTAATTCACCCTAACAACTACTTCTCACCCTCCCCTTCATTTGCATACTGTTCCAGTGAGGCAGGCTGACTTATTTTATGTTTCTTTTCTGTGCCTCTGGATAGACTTCCCCTCTGGTAAGTCTCTGAATGTCTACATGCTACCTATGCTTTCAGGACCGAATAATGCTATGTCTCCATCATGAATTCTTCTTGGATTTCTGCCAGAAGTAGTCTCTTTCTCCTTTTCAGTGACACTTGATTGAACCTACTATCTACTTCCAGCACTTATCATTCCAAAACATAGCTCACTAATGATCCAATCCAAGTTCTATGTCATGTATGGTCTCTAAGTCATACTTTGAGTACAGAAGCCTCTTAAACATTCAATGAATGAATAAGTTAATCTTATTTTAGAATAGTGCCTGGGTGGCTCAGTTGGTTAAGTGTCCAACTCGATTTCAGCCCAGGTCATCATCTCACGATTTGTGGGTTCAAGCCCCGCATCGGGCTCTACACTGACAGTGCAGAACCTGCTTAGGATTCTCTCTCTGTTCCTCTCCTATTAACTCTCTCTCTCTCTCTCTCTCTCAAAAGTAAATAGAAACATTAAAAAATTAAAAAAAATAATCCTTCTCAATCTTTTATTTCCTTTGCAATACACTTAGGGCAATAACAACCTTCCCATCAGGATCAATTATTTACTCAAAAACGGAGGAAGAAATATAAAAAAAGCTGCTGTCATAGAAGAGGAGGAACTCTCTGTCCTTTAAGAAAGCTCCAGACAGTCTATGTATGCCTGCTTATCTCCACCTCACTGCATCTGAGATTAGGTATTGTGTCTGCTATTGCAGTGCAGCATAATGGGGTTAAATAGCCTGGAGTTTGAATTCTGCTTTACTTTGTATTTTAGTTAGATTATTTTGAACAAGTTACCTTAGCTTGTGTGTGTGTGTGTGTGTGTGTGTGTGTGTGTGTGTGAAATAAGCATGATAGTTCTTAACTCACATGATGGGAACACTGAGATAATGCACATATTTAGTAGAGTAGCTAACACAGGGTAAGAGCTCAGTAAATGACAGCATTTCTGGATTATTGTGAATAATAATCAACAAGTATTTATACAATACCATGTGCTCAACATCATTTTCAGGAAGAAGAGAGTACAAAAAAAGGGCAACCGATGCCCTGTGTCTCCTAGAAGCTTATAATCTTGCTGAGGAGAAAAAAAATATCATCTATATAATAAATGAGATAAAATTTAAGAGCAATTATGTATCCCTGACTGTAAATACAACGAGTTTAAAGAAGGGCGAGAACAGTGGAAATAAGACTGACTGGAAACAATTCATGGAAGAATTGTCTTGGAGAATGTTCTTAAAGAATGCATGGAAGTGGCTTCTCAGAGCAATGGCAGAAAGCATGCCAAGTGAGCAGCCTAGATGAAATCACATTCTAAAGGCACAGGAAAGTAGGACATCTACCTAAAGTGCCCAACTGATAGTGGGAGAGCCAAGATTTAAACCCTCATCTGCCTTAATCCACAGCCTGAGCCCTCATCCACTGTGTTATATTGCCTGACCATGCAATCTAGGGGGACAGAAACCTCAAGCCTTGGCATCTGGTTCATTTCTGGTTGCAGTTGTACTTCTCATGAAGTTCTTCTTGAAGAACCATGAGGTTTTCTATACTTCCTTCCCCTCCTTTCTTAATGTGGTTTGGGTAGACTTCTGTTCCTTGAACATAAAAGAGCTTTGACCAAGGCAGTTCATAATCACTGACTCCATGTTGAAGGTTCTAAGAATTGCCCATGATATTAGATCGGTTTTCTATTCATGATGATGGAGTGATACTCTATGACTTAGCACCTCTCCAGTTCGTACCATCCAACAAACATCACTAAAAGCCTTTTACAAACCCAGCTGTCTTCTCACTAGATATCTGACCAACATCAAGGATCCAGTCTCAATGTCCACTAGTCATGCTCTGACCTGAATCTGTGACCATGTTTCCATTGTCATTGTTTTCAATAAACCTCAGCAAACCAGCTACTGAGATCAAACATGGTCACTCACCTGAGGAGACTCTATGACAAATTATGGTCTCTAAGATGCCATTTTCACCATTAAGCCAAGTTAGAGATTCATCCTATAGTCCCTCAACAAAGATGTCCCTTTCTGACAACCACAGATCACCAACCATCCAACCAAGAGGCTACAGATGAGTGGTTGCTGAATACAGAGCACTGAAAATAGGTCCCAGAGCAAATTGCCTGCATTTCCTCATCTCTACAATGGAAATCACAATGAAGATTTTCTGTAAAAATAAAGTACTCCATTCCTGGTTTTGATTTTTTGAAGTCACAGAAATTTGCATTTAAACAAAAGCAACTTCAGGGTACCTGGATGACTCAGTCAGTTGAGAGTCCGACTCTTGATTTTGGCTCAGGTCAGGATCTCATGGTTTGTGAGTTTGAGACCCATATTGGGCTCCTCACTGACCATGTACAGCCTGTTTGGGATTCTCTTTCTCTCCCTCTCTCTCTGTCCTTCCCACACACTCTCTCTTAAAATAAATAAATAAACTTAAAAATTTTAAATAAAAGCAACTTTTATCAAAGAGTAAGATTTAAGAAAAATTTTATCCAAATTCCTCAAATATATACTTTTATGTGTGGTAAACGATAAAGATATCATAATAACTACTATAATATATACCATTTACTGACAGTTTAATGTAGCAGGTATTGCATTAATGTCTTTATTTATATTAACTTAATCCTTAGGAGAAATTTGTTACATATACTTATTAAATTTATGCATATATACATACAGTAATATAATTATTAATAAAAAAGGAGAAGTAATATTTGGAACTGAGATAATGAGGACACTGTAATCACATTTATAATTAGTCTTTTAAAAAGTGTGACTCTTACCCTTCAATACAGAATGAAATTCTAGGCAAAAGAAGCTTAATATATTTTTTACTTACCAGAGGCATCATATGTACACTTCTTAAAAATTTTACTTGGGGGGCGCCTGGGTGACTCAGTTGGTTAAGCGTCCGACTTTGACTCGGGTCATGATCTAACAGTTTGTGAGTTTGAGCCCCATGTCGGGCCCTGTGCTGACAGCTCAGAGCCTGGAACCTGCTTCGGATTCTGTGTCTCCCTCTCTCTCTGCCCCACCCCCACTCGCACTCTGTCTCTGTCTCTCAAAAATGAATAAACATTAAAAAAAATTAAAAAAAAAATTACTTGGGAACTAGTATACCAAGAAATAATGAAGTTAAGAATGTAATATATGTTTGGAAAACAAGGGAATTTAAATGTAATTCATATATAGTATCATTATACAAATTTAAAATTTGAAAGGGTTAAGCACTTTAATTAAAAAATTGAAAGATGCTTTGTGAAATAACTTCTGTGGAGCCTTTAACAGGCTAATATGGAAGTCTATGGTTATAAAATCCTTATCTAAAACATTAAAAATAATTATCTTAAAAAATGTACTATTTTATTAGTTACTTAAGGGAAGAAAATTATTTTTATAAAATTATGCATTCATTATGATTGGAAAAAAGCTACAATATTATTAGCAAAATTGAGTATAAGTAATCTCTCAGTGATAGAGTGATGTTATCTAGAAGGATTTAATTGCATAATCTCCTAGGACCTTTCACATAGATGATACTTTTGAAAATGTGCTTATTTCTCCAAATGATGGAATCAGCTTACTTATCCAAGTGCTAGTAAGAATCCAGTGTCTCACCAAAATAAAACAAAACAGAACCAGTTTTCTTCCACCCTCTAAGAATCTTCTGGTTCCCTTTTGTCTTTAGGAACCCATTTTATTTCCCTTAAGAGTCTTGGGGGTCACTGACATCGTGCTATCCAAGATTGGTCTCGGCACTCCCGGAAGGAAGGGAAATATTTTTGGTTAGACTTACTCAGGGTTGTTGCAGAGCCTCTCTGCACTCTGGGCTCCGGCCCCACAGGTCCTAGAACAGTGGGACCAGGGTGACCAGCGGCCCCAGCCTCCAGCAATGCTGTCTGGTTTCTTCCCCACTGTGATACATTTGCCAGCCATACACCACTAAAAAGGGAAGAGACAGGACAGGCATACATCACAAAGGTTCCCATTGCGAGCTGAGCCAAGAACCCCAGAAGTTGAAACCCAATTCTCCCTGAGCAAACAGGTTTCCAGTGGTCACACATCATATGGAGAACAAAGAGCTCACAAAAAATTTCCCCAAGAATCTTGAGTTTTTGAATCAGAGAATGTCAGTAATTGAATGGAACTTTATGGTGTCCTATTGTAGCTAGCCAATGCTACTCAATGTTCCTCAAAGTGCATGCCAGAATGTTAAGTCCACACACCTCCTCCTTCACTGAGAAAGTCTTGTTATGAAAAGCAGCTCAGTACGCTTAGTAACACAGTTGCTTTGTAATGTAATTGATTGACCTTCTGCTGCAAGTCCCTTATCTTGTTACAGACCATAAACAAACATTTTGCAGACTGACACTGTGGTTAACACTTCTCCATGTCCTCTATGGGTATTTAGTGTTCACAGCAGAGAACGCATACTCTTGCAAAAATCCACTCATTGTCAAAAACAAAAACAAAGACACTAGTTGAAGTGCTTTCTAATATCAAGAACAATTTTTGCTTTCCTGTAACTCGATTATTTCCAGTTCTAGCATTTCAAGTGCCTCAGAAAAAATTCCGTCCTCTCTCTTCAAGGCAATCCTTCAACAACTATCAGTTTAGGAAGGTGAACATACAAAAAAGAAACAAAAGAAAATGCGATTTGGTTGTTAGATGATTTGGGCATATTTTATCTGCTGCCCCCTTTTCCTCATTATTTCTGGTCACTGTGTGTTGTGACCAAGTTCTATAATTTCAGTGATGGGTCTGATGCCACTCAAGCTGCATAAAGATACCCAGTAAATACCTAAATCTTGGGCTCACAACAAACACAACTGATTTTGGTGAGCAGCACATATTACCCTGTTCTCAAGCAGTCTGGAAGATTTCTAGCATCTGAATTCTTGGGTGTCTGGCTTTCCTGCTTAGTTAAATGGGAAGAACTCCAAGAAATGCAGTCAAATGAGATGATGAAAATGAAGAAAACCAGTGGCCCAAATCCAGCATCTTTGGAAGGAAGAAGCTACTGGCTTGCCTTCTCAATTTTTAACATGGCGGGGGGGGGGGTGGATTCCAAATGAAGGCTGATCATAAGCTCAGCAGATGTTATTGACCACAAATTCCACCGAAGTTCATCAGGGAAATTTGGGATGGATGTTTTGCAAGTGAAGTGTAGAACTGGGTCTCAGCCCTCTCTCCTCCACCGTCTCCAGTGAAGGCTCAAAAGACATCATGGAAATAAGATCTTTTCCTCTGGCTAGTCTGACTGTGTGACCTCCATTCACCCAGACAGCTGCTCTCCAGGGCCCTCTCCCTACTCCTCCCAAGAACCTACCACCCTCCCACCTTCCTTCCTCAGCCTGCCAATCACCTTCTTCTCACCACATCGTGTCCCATCTGCAGCAGCGTCCAGCTTAGAGCGACAAAAGCCTTTCACTGAGCACCACAGAGTCTGGCAGACATTCTGGAAAACAAATGTGAAACTGTACTTTTTGCATTTTCAAAACTTGCACAAAAGCATTCCTGCAATGATGGTGAACTATACACTCACGTCACCCACAAACTTAAAATAATGCTTCTGTTGTTAGTGAGGAAGAGTGATAAAAGGTGATCATTCGAGAACTCTCAATTCAAACTTAATTTGGATTTTGTCGTCATTCACAAACACTGGTACGGTCTACTAAGTGATAAGAAAACAGGAGATAAAACACATTTCCTAAGAGTTGAGACTAATTTCTGTAGGGGTGACACAGTCTCACTGACCTCAGGCAGAGTAACTGGTGACATTGGCCATGAAAGGCCAGCGCAAACCATGAATGAAGGAATCTGATTACAAACAGCTGGTGGTTATAACTTGAGCCTGCTCACTGAAAGCAATGGAAACTATTCCACCTACAAACCTAAGCTTATTTACTTATTACTCAGAGTAGCCAGCTTGTTTTATCCTCCAGGGAGTGAAATGAGTCTCCTCCTGGAGGAGGAAAAAGGGAAGGTTGACAAGATTCTTACATGCCATCAGAAATGGCTCCACTGCTCCTATCCAACTTTTAGCCTTTCTTCTATACACTGGTCATCCATAATTCCATCTAGTTAATTTTGCTCTAGAGTCACTGTGTTTTAAAATAAGATTTCAAGTATTTTTTTTTTAACAATTTTAGAACATTCTCAATCGTTCTCTCTCTAAACTTTGCCTTTCCTTAATTACCACTATTCTCTCCTTCTGGAACTCTTAATTGTCAGTGATGAGCCTTCCCATTCTGTCCTTCGTGTCTCAACTTCACTTTTATATTTTTTAACTCTCAATTTTCTTATATATGAAAGCTGAGAAAGTCTGGATTTCTATCAGGAAAAGACTAGCCTCTCCATCACACAGCTCTGAAAATACTTAAGTGACATGGGAAGTAGTTTTTTCAGCTCTAATTTCCAAATCTGCTGTTTAACCCAAACACGGAATTTAAAATCAATGATCATATTTTTCATTTCTAGCAGTTGTAATTATTTTTCATGTCTACCTTACAATTATCTTATAGTGTATTTTTCCTTTTCTCATATGTAGTTCTTCTTTTACGTATTAATTTTATTATCCTTACCTGAAATACTTATCCATAGTTCTTGAGGGTTTATGATCTCTCCCCCACTTAGCTATAGATGGTTTTAAATTTTGAATTAGAAGCTGGTGAATTCATCTAATCAGAAGCTTTATCTATTGGATTTTTGTTCATCTTTAGCTGAGCATTGGTTTCTCCAGGGCAGGTTTTTAATCTTTGTTTCTACCAGGCATCCCATAGTTTTTTGAGATCAGAAATATGTTTATCTTATATTTTTTTGGCATGGGGGTTCTCCAGCCACACAAGAGTATACATTTGAACTCTGAATCCGTATGAGGCTGGCCTATGGTAAAGTATTTTCTAGTGAGATGGTTATCCACCAGCATCACTCCCCCCTCAAAACGCAAGCTGAGATAAGAGAAGCTTCTCTGCCATCTACCTTTGCTGGCGGTGGTTTCTTCTAGCCCCCTGTCTCATTGAGGCATAGCTCCTCCAGGCCCCCAGCTTCAGGAGGGGTCTCAGTTCCAGCTCCCTGCTCTGCTCCATGTGAAGACGTCATCATCTGTTGCCACTGGATGTTAAAATCAAGGCCCTTTGATTTTTCTCTGCATCAGCTTCAATGTGCTTATCATTCCCTTTTAGTTTTTTCTTCCTGAGGATTTTTTTTAAAGCTTTCTTATAAGTTCATTACGCATTCATAAAGAATGATGTGCTGGGTAAAGAGTACCCAAGAACTCCCTGTACTATTTTTCTAACTTTTTTTGAGTTGCAAGCTTTCAAGATAAAAAAAAAAAAAGTTATAATAAAAGAGGATGAAGCTGTATTCTCTGGTATTTTAGGTGTTTTTTTGTTTTTTTTTTTTTAATTTAAAAGGATTAGGTTATCTTGGCTGCAATATGCAGGGATCTGAAGTCTTCATTCATTTATCTCAAGATTTCATTCTATTATCCATTTATCTATGTCCTAGGCCCTGCTAAAAGTGAGGAATAAAAGCTCCCTCAGAGAGCTTACATAAAGTAGGGGAGGGTACAGACAACTAGAAAGCAGCTACAGGGGTGCCTGGGTGGCTCAGTTGGTTAAGCGCCTGACTTTGGCTCAGGTCATGATCTCATGGTTCCTGTGTTTGAACCCCATGTGGAGCTCTAAGCTGACAGCTCAGAGCTGAGAGTTGCTTCTGATTCACTGTCTCCCTCGCTCTCTGCCCTTCCCCCATTCACACTCTGTCTCTCTAAAATAAATAAACATTAAAAAAATTTTCTTTAAGCAACTATAATATAGTCTAACAAAGTCTTTGTTCAAGAAAATACAGAATAAAATGTGAAATGATATTTAAGCTGATACCTAAAGGATGAATAGGAGGGGTGGTGCACAGGAACCAGAGCCTGCAAAGCTCTGGAGGTTGTAGAGAATGCACAGCACTTTCAGGGAATGAGATTGTTTGGTATATGAATAAACACAGACTATAAAACAGTAACTGACCAGAGATAGCCAGAGTGGTCTGTTTCTAGTAAACCGCAGGATACCCTGAAAACTCCTTACCTTTGTAAAACATATAAAGTTGTGGATAAAATATTTTAAATATTTTAAATGCGTTCCTGAGTTGGCAAGAAAGTAAGAGATATCCTCAGAGGCTAAACATGTAGCAGAAATGTTGGGCATCTAGAGATACAAACCTGGTCACTTAGATTATAATTTTAATGGTCACCTGAGTACTGGTGACAATGACCTGGGCCTGTGTAGCATGGGAAGTTGGACTGGAGACCTCAGAAAGACCATAACCCCAAAGGACTAGCCCTTGTGTGAAAGGATGGACTAAAAGAAACCTGGGGACACAGCCGAAAAATCTGTTTTGACCCTAACTCTAGAAGAAATAGTAAATGTTACCCCTGAGATTTTGTAACCATGACCCATGTAGTTGCATAACATCCAACCGATAATTTATTTTAACTAATCCAAAATCCTCTCTGGAAGAATATGAGCCTTAAGGAATAACCTGATAAGAAGTTTCACAACCAAGAACTCACAATAAAACAAAAATCAAGAAAAGGAAATAATCTATAATAAGCAAGACATAGAAGAAATCCCAAATAGGAAAAATAGACCCACATAGACTCTGGACATTGGAATTATCCAACATAAACTGCAAAACAAATGTCTCAAATATGATTAAAAAACAAAAGATCATATTGAAAGCCTGAATTAGAAACAAGAAACCATAGCAGTTAGAGAAAACTTAGAAAAATAACCAACAGACTGCCACAAGTAAAAAAAAAAATACCATCAATGAAATTAAAATTTCAATACAAAGGTTAAAAAGAGAAGTAGATGTGTCTGAAGAGAGAACTAGTGAGTCAAAAGAAAAAGAAATCACACAAACTGCAGAGACAAAAAATATGAAGGCAGGATCCCAAGATATGGAAGATTAGTGATTAAGACCAACATACATGCAACTGGAATTCTAGGTTAGAGAATGGAGAATCAAAACAATATTGTAAGAGGTAAGGCCAAAGAACAAGAGATAGGATGAATCCTGAGGCCCCTTTGAAGCCATTTTAGAGAATTTAAACTTTATTGTAGGAAATGGCGAGACTGAAATATTTTATTGAGAGGAACACAATCCAATTTCCATTTATAAAGGTCATTTTGGCTGTATTTGGGAAGATGGATTAGAGTTGAGGGAGGTAGTTCAACTCCAGGAAAGGAGACCCATCAAAGACCTACTTCAGCCACCTAGGAATAGATGGATTTTTTTAGAGATATTTAGGAAGTAGAATTGGCATAACTTGGTAACCATTTAGGAGTGAGGCATGAGGGATTTCTGTCCCAACTTTCCCTTCTCTATTGAGTCTTGCCCATTCTGTTTAAGCACAGTTATTTACTTCCTCTTCAAAGGTCTTTTTACATGTCTCTTTTTGTGTTATCTCATTGTATTGAAATTGTTCTGTCTGCTTCCTCCACCAGAGCACAAGCTCCTTAAGGTGAGAGAGAATTTATTCCATTAATTTTTGAGGGCTTATTTTTTACCTTTTATTCACTAACAGCACAGAATCTGGGGACAGTTGAATGTGTCTTGCCTTGTCCATGTCTATGTGTTAACACTGGTACCTTCACACGACAAGGGATGCACTCAGAGAATAGGCAAGGTTCAGATCACAAAGGAATGCCACACATAGGAGGTGGGGCTTTATCCCATGGTCAATGAACCCTAACAGTGGAGCAGAGCCATGGTTAGTTCCGTGTTTTTTTGAAATAACCTGAGCAACAATTTGAATGAAGGAGAGACTGGGTAGGAGGTAATTACAGTCGCAAGGAGAGAAGATGAGAGACTGAATCAAAACAGTACAGTGGGAATGAAGACGACAGGACAAAGCCACAAACTCTTTAGGAGGTTAAATGTCAGGGCTTGATTTACTAGATGGATAATAAAAATAAAGGAGATGAATGAATTGGGATGAAACTAATTCCTACTTGGCATCTGGGGTTTCTCTACACAAGATGGGAAATTCAGGAAAGGGAGCAACTTTAGGTTGCTACAGTCTGCAGGTGTAGAATCGCCATGATTCCTGAAAATCACTACAAAATTTTCTTCACCACCACCCGCTTGCACAGGATTGCTATCTCCATAGAATACCAAGGAGGCTGGGTCAAGGAATGTAAATGACCCCCAACTTCACACCTTCTGCCTTACAAACACTTTGCCATGAACAGAAGGTTTCCATTTCTGTGTCTGGCTCTTCAGATTACCAAATAGTTCCCTGGCCCTTCCTTCAGCATGCTAGAGCCCTTAAACTCCGTGCATAGCCACCAGATGCACCAAGATACCCAACACTTACTTCTACTTCCTGGCAGAAGGTGGCATTGGGGCCATACTGCAGCTGGCATTGATGATGAACATCATAGATCACTCCAGGAGCAATGACCTTGGACTTCAAGCCTTTCTTCTGGGGCATGTCATCGAGACAGAACCCCCAGCCTCGACTAAAATGAAAACAAGAACAGTAGTAAATCATCAGAGGGATTTCCATGATCACTTATAAGTCCTAGTTGTGTCGGCCAGTTTCCAGGGACTTAACACACACTCAGATCATAAAGAGCCACCGTGAGCAAAAGCAAGCAAGGGGATAGGATGTTCACCTGGCTGTGGCTGGAAGGCAGGACCCACCCACATTTCAGGGTCAGAAAGCAGAAGTGAAATCCACCCCTTCTGATGCCACCTGATACTTTGACCTGTGAGAGGCACTGAGACTTTTCCAGGGCCCAGGCAAAAAACTCAGACTGACTTCCAGTTTAAGGAGACCCAAGTGCAGCTGTCCTGAAAGGCACTGTCACTTACTCCAGGAAGCGGGTGATATACTCCTTGCTGCACTTGGACCACGTCAGTGGGGTGGGATTGTACTGGAGCTGGCGGGACATGATGTATGGGTGCCTGCCCACGGGCTCACAGTCATTTTCCTTCCCGTCATGCTGGATGCCAAAGCTGCAGGAGGGCACAAAGCACAAGAACATTAAGGAGGCTGGCATGAAATAGAAAACCACAGTTTCTCCAAGGTGAAAATAACCCACCGAGAGCCACTTTTGTACAGAATGCATGTGTTTACCAAGTGGGACTGTGAAGGTGGAGAGGGATATTTTGAGCACGTCTTGGCCTCAAATATGCAACCATGGGAACCATGCAGCCAATTCCAAAACTTCTCTTTGGCTAGAAGCTCCCAGTTTGGCTTTCTAGGAGTCTGGAGTCAGGAGGGTAAACCCTGCCTTAAGCAATCTTCTTCCTCCTGCTTTAGTAACCACAGCTCAAAATCCCCAAACCTTCATTCTCCCTTTTCATCATCATTTGAGGAAGAGCATGAAAGGGTAAGCCTATGGGAGACTTTGTCAAAGACCACAAGCTGTGAGTGACTGGATTTCTTTCGAGTCTTGTCATGGGAGTTCTCCAGTATCTGAGACATCAGGGAGACCTCACAGCCCAGTGATTAGAGCAGGGTTTTTGAAGACGGATGATCTGGACTCGCATTCCAGTTCTGTCACTTCGTGATCTGGGAGTTACTGAAACGGGTTCAGCTTCAGTTTCCTCTCCTGGAAAGTGCAGAGGTCTTCACTGTGCTAGGGTCAGATCTGAATGGATGAGTCTAAAAACCACTTGGCAAGTGCCTGGCATATAATAAGGGCTCTGTGAATGACAGGAATCCCTTATTGTTGCTTTTACCCTTGTCTAGCTTATTTCCCTTTTCTAGATGAGGAAGCTCAGAGTTTGAGACTTTTCGAAAGTCCCACAGCTAGTTAGTGGCAAGAGTAGGTCTTCTGCAGCTCGCCCTGCTGTTGCAGTGTTCTTACCCAGGCCTCGCTCAGCCTGCTCCCTGGTCCTCCCACTGCCAGGGCTGACCAGGTAAAGCAGCCCTGAATGACCCAGAAGAGCTTGTCCGGCATGGCAGGGGTGCCTGGGATGGAAGCAGACTCAGAAGTCTGTTTGTAAGTTGAGTCCTCAGGATCAGCCCAAGACGCCATCAGAGGTCCCCACAAGAACTCTCTCCACTGGGATCTGCTTACAACAGGCATACTTGCAACCCAGAGATGTTGGCTCAACTCTCCAAATCTGAACAGGGGAAAGTAGGACCTTTTACTCGGTGAGTGAAATTCAGCCCATCTGACAGGGAAGCTCATATGCAACTTTACTAAAATCTCCTGATCAACATTAGTGACTCTTACAGAAAATAGTCTCTGGGGGCTTTAGAGATTTCTTGTATTTTGCTTAATGCATTATGATGTTATCAACTTACTTACAGACTCCGATCACATTCCACATGAATACAAAATTCACAAAGGACTCAGAGAATTAATCTGCAAAACTCTTATCACCCAGCCACAAAGAATGCGATTCAATGAAAGCTTTCTTCCCAAGCAGGTCTTCCCTATGCTGTTGCAAATCCATTCTTATCTAGCTCATGAAGTACTCCACAAGTTCACCTGCGGAATAATTAGTAAGAACCCTAAATTGCAAGCATGGTTCAAAAATATGCATGAATCATGGTTTTTCCAGCACTGGATATTCTAATAGAAGAAGACATATTGCTGGATCTTATACACAGGGGCGATTCACATCTACACTCAAAATATATCAGTTCCCCTGAAGCTCATTTTGTTCCATCTAAAGTTTCTAATGCATTAGGATTTCCCCCCTCCAGCTTCATCACCCCTCTCTTCCCCCATCTCATGAGCTAAAAGCAGTGCTACTGAAAATGTCCCTCTGGACTGTGTCTACTAGGTCTAAATGGGTGGAATGCTCCTGCCACATGGGAACAGTGGGTCAATGAGAAGTGAAGGCCAAAGAAAGCACATGGGGTCATAGGGATGGAAGGTTTGCATCCAGGAAGTTACTTTCTAGAAGATGGGATGGACACTGAAGAGCAATTTGGAGTACAGAGCCGTCTACAGGCTCAAACAACTTCCTGGGCTGTTGGATTGGCCTGCTTTACCTCATGCTTCAGTTTCAACCCCTGTTACATGAGTTTGCCAAATTACAGATGTGAAATAGCAATTAATTAATAACCTGGGTTTCGGGGTATCCTTTGATGGAAAAGATCCATTCTTTGCCTTTTATTATTCATTTTTTAAGTATAGTTAACATAATGTGACATTAGTTTCAAGTATATAACGTAGTCATTTGACAAGTTTATACTTACGCTGTGTTCACAAGTGTAGCTATACCGTCAGCTGTCCTGATACAACGCTATTACAATATCATTGATTCTATTACTTATGTGCTGCCTTTCATTCCTGTGATTTATTATTCATTTTATGGTGGAGAAGCAATAGCAGAGAACAAAAACCTCAAAAATATGATTGTGAGCTTTTAAAACCCATTTAGGGAATACCAATTTCACATATTTAACATGCAAAGGTCTGTAATGAAATATATCATGATCTGGAAGCGGGGGAGATATACTGGGTGAATGTTGCCTTTTAAGTGTTCATCTATATTGTTATATTTTCATTACTTAAGAGTGAAGGATGCTAGGTCTCAAATAAGTTTTTAAATTTCCTCTGAGGATTGTACCTTCATTGTTGGGCACTTACATAAGGAGTCTGATAAAGGTGGTGAGAGACTTCAGGTATAAATGGCTGATATAATCCAGGGTCTTCAGGAATGGATTTTCAAAAAGTTTTCTCTCAAAATAAAAGTGAAATTATTCACATAAGGCCATAGCACAAGTTAGTTAACTTTACTTTCTATTTTGCATCACACATAATCAGTAATGAAACAAACATGTTTCCAAGAAACAATGGGGTATCTTTGTTATTAATCTTTGAGTGTCTTTTTGGGATACTGGTTTATCAGTTTTGTTTGTTCATTCTTGGATTGCTGCAGCCATTTCATTAATCTGCCCAGTGTTTCTCAGTTTGGTCCACAATTAGGACTATATAGCTAAAGAAAGAACTAAATACCCCAGAAGTATCTTTTACTATGAGCAAAAGTTTCTTAGGAAGCCCTTAAAGTCTTCTTTCATTTGGTTTTGTTTTGCTCAAGTATTTTTCTATCACTCAAACTCAAGCTTATGTGTTCCTTCAACTTTCTCTTTTTTATCAGTGACTCTAAACTTTTTTGGGGGGGGCATTTAAAAGATGCTGTTTTAATACAAATCAAAAGCACAATGAGATATCATTTAACTCTGGTCAGAATGTCTAGAATCAAAAAGATAAGATTCTCACCACTGGTAAGAATGTAGAGAAAAAGGAACCCTTATGCACTGTTGGTGGGAATGTAAATTGGTACAGCCACTGTGGAAAACAGTATGGAAGTTCATCAAACAATTAAAAAGAGAAATACCATGTGATCCAGTAATTCCACTACTAGGTATTTATCCAAAGAAATTGAAAACTCTAATTCAAAAAGATACATACTTCTATGTTCACTACAGCATTATTTACAATAGCCAGGATATGGAAGCAACCTAAGTGTCCATCGATAGATGAAGGGTTGAAGAAGATGTGGTGTGTGTGTGTATATGTATATGTACACACAATGGAATATTAGTCATTAAAGGATGAAATCTTGCCATTTGCAACAACATGGATGGACCTCGAGGGTATTATGCTAAGTGAAATAAGTCAGACTGAAAAAGAAAAATACCATATGATCTCATTCATATGTGGAATCTAAAACACAAATGAATAAACAAACAAACAAACAAACAAAAAGCAGAATCAGACGTGTAAATACAGAGAACAAACTGGTGGTTGCCAGAGGGCAGGAGTATGGAGGGTGAGCGATACACGTAAAAATGGGTGAAGGGGAGTGGCGCATACAGGCTTCCAGTTATGGAATTAATTAAGTCATGGGAATAAAAGGCACAACACAGGGAATACAGTCAATGATACCGTAACAGGGTTGTATGTTGACAGATATACTACACTTGTGGTGAGCATAGCATAACCTATAGAGCAGCTGAATCACTATGTTGTACACCTGAAACTAATGTAACATTGTGTGTCAACTATACCCAAATAAAAAAGATTAAATAAAAAAAAAGTCTTTATTTAGGTTATCTGTATATGTCCTGATGCCTTTTTTTTTTAATTAAACTTTTTATTTTGAGATTATTGCAGGTTCAGTTGCAGTTTTAAGAAATAAACAAAGTGGTCCCCTGTATCCATCACTCACTTTCCCCCAATGGTAACACATTGCAAAACTATAATCCAGTAGCACAGTTGGGGTATTGATGTTGATACTGTCCAGACACGGAATATTATCATCACCACAAGGATCCCTCATGTTGTAGTTATAGCCACACCCACTTCCTTCCCTCTCCCATTCCATCCTTAAACCCTGGCAGCCATATATACGTTCTCCATTTCTACAATTTTGACATTTCAATCACATACAGCATGTAACCTTTTGGAACTGGCTTTTTTTTCACAGAGCATAACTGTTTGAAGATTCATCAGGTCACTGTATGTATCAATGAAACAGTGAAAAAAACATGTTTCCAAGAAACAATGGGGTATCTTTCATTTTATTGCTAACTAGTATTCCATAATATGTGTCCATCCCAGTTTATGTAACCATTCACCCTGTTGGGTTGACACCACCCCTGGATTGTTTCTAGTTTGGGGCTATTAAGATTAAGCTTCTATAAACATTCACGTAAAGGTTTTTGTGTGAACGTAAATCTTCCTTTCTCCAGGACAAATCTCAGGAGTACGACTGCTGGATCATACGGTAGTTGTCGGTTTACAGCTTAAAAAACCGACAAACTATTCTCTGCAGTGCCTGGACCATTTTACTTTCTCACCAGCAATGTCTGAATGATCCGATCCCTCTGCAACCTTGCCAGCATTTGGGGTCACCACTATTTTTTTAGTCATTCTGATTGTTGTGTGACATCTCATTGCGATTTCAATTTGCATTTCCCTGGTAGCTAATGATGTTGAATATAGTTTCAAGTGCTTATCTGCCATTTGTATGTCTTTTCTGGTGGAATTTCTCCTTTTTGCCCATTTTTTAATTGTACTGTTTGGGTTTTTTTACTATTGAGGTTTTTGTTTTGTTTACATTTATTTATTGATTTTGAGAAACAGCAAGAGTATGAGCAGGGGAGGGGCAGAGAGAGAGGGAGAGAGAATCCCAAGCAGGGGATTCAAACTCAGGAACTGTGGGATCATGACCTGAACTGAAATCAAGAGTTGGATCCTCAACCGACTGAGGCACCCAGGCGCCCTACTATTTGAGTTTTGACAGTTGCTTATATATTTTAGATGCTTAGTTCTACTGGATATATGGAGTATTCATTTCCTAGGTAGGTCATAAAAATTATTGTGAGCTTAGTGGCTTAAAATAACATAAACTTATTCTCTCACAGTCCTGGAGGACGGAAGTCTGAAATCAAGGTGTCAGCAGCACTCCGAACCCTTCAAAGTCTCCAGGGGAGAATTTCTCCTTGCCCCTTCCAGCTTCTGGTGGCTGCAGGCTTCCTGATTTGTAGCAGTACGACTCTAACTTCTGCCTCCATCTTTTACATGGTCTTCTCTTTGATCTGTGTCCAAATCCCCCTCTCCAGTCATTGGGTTTAGGGCCCAACCTAAATCTAGGGTGATTTAGTTTCAAAATTATTAACTAATAACATCTGCAAAGATCCTATTTCCAAAACAGGTTACATTCTGAAGTTCATAGAAGCCTTGAATTTGTGAAGGGGAACACTATTTAAGCCACTACCTAGGGCTTGCAAACATTTTCTCTTGGGCTGTGGCTTGTATTTTCATCCTCTTAAAAGAGTCAAAAGTTTTAATTTTGATGAGTCCAAGTTTTAAATGTTTCCTTTTATCGATTCTGCATTTGATGCCAAGTTTAGAAACTCTTTGCCTAGCCCTAGATACTTAAAATTTCCTATTTATGTCCTAAAAGTTTTTTAGTTTTACATTTTACATTTAAGTTTGTGTTCTACTTCAAGATCATTTTTGCATATGGTGTGAGACTTAAGTAGAGACTCTTTTTATATATTAAAAACCAACACGGGGCTTGATCTCACAACCCTGGGATCATGACCTGAGCTGAAACCAAGAGTCAGACACTCAACTGACTGAGCCACCCAGGCACCCCACACACAATCTTGATTACTGCAGCTGTATAATAAATTTTGAAATCTTGTAGCCTGATTCTTCTCATTTTATTATTCTTTTTCAAATCGTTTTGAAAACTTATTCTAGTTCCTCTGCCTTTCCATATACATTTTAGATTAATTTTTTTATATCTCAAAAAGAATCGTGATGAGGGGTGCCTGGGTGGCTCAGTCGGTTAAGCGGCCGACTTCAGCTCAGGTCATGAGCTCGCGGTCCGTGAGTTCGAGCCCCGCGTCGGGCTCTGTGCTGACAGCTCAGAGCCTGGAGCCTGTTTCAGATTCTGTGTCTCCCTCTCTCTGACCCTCCCCCATTCATGCTCTGTCTCTCTCTGTCTCAAAAATGAATAAACGTTAAAAAAAAATTAAAAAAAAAGAATCGTGATGAAATTCTCATAGAAATATCATTAAACCTATATATTTATTTCAGAAGAATTTCATCTTTACTATGTTGAGTCTTCCAATTCATGACCATAATAGGTTTCTCCATCTATTAGGAGATCTCTATTTCTTTCCGCAGTGTTGTGTAGTTTTCAGCATATGAGTCCTGTACATGTTTTGTAAGATTTAAATGTTTATAATAATTTTATACAAATATTTCATACTTCTGAGTGATTGTGAAAGGTACCGCATTTTTAATTTCAGTGTTCACTCGTTCATTGTCTGTATATAAAAATGTGAGTGATTCTGTATGTTTATGTGGTATCCTGTGAGCTTATTCTAGTTTGTGTGTTTGCATAGATTCTTTGGGGTTTTGTACATATACAATTATATTATCTGCAAATAGAGCTAGTTTTATATCTTCCTAATCTGTATGGTTTTTTTCTTGTCTTCGTGCACTGGCTAAAACCATACTCCTTTTTCTTTCTGTTCCTCAGACTTCGGCATTTACTTTGTCTTGTCTTCAAGTTCACTGGTTCTTATTTTGTCTGCTTATATCTGCCAATGAATCCCTCCAGTTAATTCTTTTATTAGAGTGATTGCACTTTTTAGCTCCAAAATTTCATCTTGGTTTCTTATTAGATCTTCTATATCTTTATTGATATTGTTATTTTGTTCACATATCATTTCCTTTATCTTCTCCACATCTTCTTTAGTTCTTTGAGCATCTTTAAGGCAGTTGTTTCAAAATCTTTGTCTAACAAATCTGCCCTCAGGAACAGTTTCTGTTGATTTATTTTTTTTCCTTTGAGATCATACTTTCCTGGTTCTTTGTACGTTTTATGATTTTTTGCGTAGAAAAATGGACATTTGAATCTGTTAATGTGGTAATCTGGAAATCAGATTCTTCCTCTTCTGTAGGGTTTGCTGTTTTTATTATTGTTGTTGTTGTTGTTATTATTACTATTATTATTATTATTGTAGGCTGTGTCTGTGTCAAGGATCAACCTGAGGTAAAAATTTAAGGTCTTCGCAGGTCTTTTCAGAGTCTTTATCTGGGCACGTGTGATCACTTTCTAATTTTCCCCATGTATGTAATTATTTTTGAAAGTCCTATTCTTTATTGTCTAGCTCTCAAAAGGGAAAAAGGAGAAATACAAAGAGGGAGAGAAAATGGTGCTGGCCTCTTAAACCCTCTGGCAGTCACTCCGGTTTAAGGGGAGCTTGCAACAATGTGGAGAGGTGCAACAACAATGGCTGCCCCAACTTTGTCTTCACCTCTGTGATCAGAAGCAGCCATCAGCAACCAGAGCACAACTTGCGCCTCCTGTTAACTGACGTTCGCTTAATGGTCTTCTCCATCATATAGCAGTTTTAAATTTCTGCTTTATTCAATGTGTTCCTTCAATACATATAAGTAAAATGGGGTTAACAATGGTATCTATTTCATAAGGTTATCAAAAGGAACCAACAACACAACTCAAGATGGAAGACATAAAGGGTGCAAAAATGTTAATGTTTGTGACTTGTCAGTGATATTAATACCTCAGCATTTTATAAAAACTAAACAAGGATTGTTACTCCTGAATTAATCAAGTAAGTTAAAGCTTATGTCCTTGTCTGTGTTCAACCCTTTCTAATTCAGAAAAATTGTAGTAGCCTCTTTGATTCTGTGGTGTAGTAGCTACAAGTGGTCAGGGAAGAAGAGACACTGAAATCTTTGAAGTGTGTGATTATCCCCACTTTACAGATGAGGAAGCAGAGGTTTAGGAGGGTGAGTCTCAAGACACAGTGTAACCTGACTCCTAATGCCCCATTTAGGGTGCTTGCCCTTCCCTCTACTGACATGGTGCATGAACATGGCAAGGGGATCTCAGTTTCCTTGGCCCTTTACCTGTGTCCGAGCTCATGGGCAATTGTGAAAGCCAGAGGGAGTCCAGAGTCTTCATTGATGTTACAGCTCCGGTGAGGCTGGCACATTCCTGACAGGTGGGACAGACCCAAAGTCTCACAGGGGCGATTGACACTAGCACAGATGTCTTTTCTGAAAGCAGAGAATAGAGATGTATAGGCTCCCAAAGAAACATCTGAAAAAATCCTCCTGGAAAAAATCTGGGTATTAGTTCACATTCAATATGGTCTGGAAAGCATGGTTAAATTATTTTTAAAACTCCATAGGGAGCAATTCACAATTCATAAGATTATTACGATTTCACCTCTAATTATTGACTCTCAGTAACACCTAAAAATGTGGGAAAATATGACCATTTTTAACGTTTATTTATTTATTTTTCAGAGAGAGAGAGCGAGAAAGCTCAAGCAAGCATGAGCAGGGGAAGGGCAGAGAGAGAGAGAGGGAGACAGAGAGAATCCCAAGTAGGTTCCATGCTATCAGCTTGAAGCCTGACATGGGGGTCAATCTCAAGAACCACAAGATCATGACCTGAGCAGAAATCAAGTTGGATGCTTACCTGAGCCATTCAGTCACTCCATGACAAAGGTTTTATTTTGAGTTACTTTTGCCCTTAATCTCAGGATGCCAAATTATATTGTTTAGCCAAAAAGAGAAGGATTTGATTGAAAATTGAAGATTATTTGAACTTTTAAATAAAGGATAACCAACAGTGGCTGAGCATTCTCACATATGAAACCCCTTTTGGTCTTTCTGGGGTCTGTGCTCAAAATGCATCTGAGAACTTTTGCTTATTCATGAAAAAGGCAATTGATCTCATCAATCCATCTAGAGATCAAATCAGTTGGCTCTCCAGCCCCACTACCCTAACTATATGGGACATTGGAGGGAATGCACATACAAATAAAGACTCTTAGGACCTCAAAAAATACTGGTTATGGTTTTTAAATGTAAAAATATGCTTCCATACCTTTGTGGGGATTATTTCAGTCATTGACAAGAGTTAACTTGGTTTGGTCTGGTTTTCTTCAATTCAGGAAGAGCTCTTTGCCAAGAATAACTAGCATAAATGCCAAGAAGGTTCTGAGCTTGTTAGCTGCAGACCTTCAACTCATCAGGTTTGTGTGGGTACCATTTCTGGCAACTAATGATCTGTTTGATGTTTCCACTGGGCCATGGAAAAGATCCAGGCTCTGAAAACCCCTGCGAGTCCTCCGTTCTCCAGGAGGCAATGGCTGGGACAAGGGGATAGGAGAGAGTGGCAGCCCATGTCACGGCATGCCAACTGACATGATCCCCACTCTAACGGCAATAGTTTTTGGGTAGATTTGTGTTGGAGAGCTAGATTGGATCAGACAGCCCAATCATTCTAAATAATTTCTGTGTCTGTGGGAGGACCAACCAACCAACGTTTCCACCCCTGCTGCAAAATGTACTTGTTACTATTTCATTTTTTTAAAAGTCTAGACCTGCTTGGAGCTGCTGGGAAAAGATTGGTGTCTACTGCTAATTCACCTGCTTTCTCATTCAGATGGGGCAGGTGTTAGGTCCATTACATAATTGTTTACTAACTGCCTACTAAGTATCTAGCACTAAAGAGGAAAAAGGGGAGGGGGTAATAAAAGAATTATAGAAACATGAGTCTTGCAGCCAAGGAGCTTCTGCTCCCCAAAGCAGATTAGCTCTACCCTCACCATGCACTGGACATTGTATAAGAGAAAACATGCCTTGGTATGCAGTTACTAGCCTTGCTTCATGCGGTATGTTTAAGCCAAATCCACCTTCTACTGAATGCAACTCTGCAGAGAACCCTGTTGAATGGATCTCAGCACAGTCATCCATAGGCAAGTCACATACCTCCCTCTCTGGTCCTGCCTGTTTTTCAAACCAGAGGTTCCTAACAGGGGTTGATTTTGCTCCCCACCCACTCTTAGAGACAGTTTGGGTTGTCACAACTTGTAGGAGGGTCTACTGGCATCTCATGGATACAGGCAAGAGATGCTGTTAAATATACCTCAGCACACAGACAGCCCTGCACAACAAAAGAATTACCCAACTCAAGATGCTGAGGGTAAGAAATCCTGCTTTAGCATTTGAAATACTCTCCACTCTTCAGGAGTTGGTGAGGTTCATCATATACTGAAACCAGGCCCTTATTTAAAGGAGAAAAATTGTCATAATAAGAAAAAAAAATATCATAATAAGAGAACAGATCCTTCATATTCTTATGGGTAATAGTTAAGAGTACAACTATTAGGGTCAAACTACCTGGATTTAAGTCTCAGCTGTACTTGTTAATGGAAATGAGATTTGAGGCAAGTGACATAACCACGCCTCAGTTTCCCCATCTATAAAATGGGAATAATTGATGGTAGTTCAACTACCAGACTTGTGTAGATTAAATGGAATAATGATTGTTCTAATAGATGTAGCACAGTGCTACATCAGACACTCCACAAACGCCAGCTATCATTAATTCACTCATTTCCTCATGTGAATGAGAGAAGAAATGATATCTGCTTTCAGGGCAAGGAAAGAGAGGAAGCTGACACAGTTTCTAACAGTGGTCCTGAATCCAGGGTTCTTCCCTACAGCTAGGTCCTGCCTGGACTGAAGTCTTCCCCTGGCTTCTTGCCCAGGTCCTCAGTGTTCCCTGCCTGTGTGTTGCTCCCCCACCCCCTGCCCCCCACCCCGGCCAGGGCCCCAGTGCTTACGTTCCACACCCACACTAACCTACCTCCCAGCAGAGCTACCGATGTCACAGACCCTAATATGAATCTAATGTAATAGGTTTATTCCACAAACTTCTTTTGAAAACTGTTTGCATTCAACTGAAGTTTTGATACTTTCATTCAAAAGAATGACTGACAGTTGGAGTGAAAGTTGGTTACCATCCTTTGCGGGCACCCCATGCATCGGGATACTAAAGGGACCAGTGACAGGCCAAAATGTTCAGGGGCAGCCTGCCCTCCCTGGGGAGAACACACGCACGTGCACACACACACACACACACACACAGGGCCTTCCAGTGCATGAGTTCTCTGTGGCTGACAAGCCAGGCCGAGCAGACTCTTCTATTTACACATCCCTGGATTTCCTGATGTCTCTGAATCTGCACAGGAGTTCCCCATGAGAATTTAACTCCCCCGTTAATGAAAGACTTCATTTAAAATAATGTCTGGGGGTGCCTGGGTGGCTCAGTTGTTGGTTAAGTGTCTGGCTCTTGATTTCAGCTGAGGTTATGATCTCATGGTTCATGGGTTTGAGCCCCGTGTCGGGCTCTGTGCTGATGGTATGCAGCCTGCTTCGGATTCTCTCTCCCTTTCTCTCTGTCCCTCCTTCTCCCTCTCTCTCTCTCTCTCTCTCTCTCTCTCTCTCTCTCTCTCTCTCCTCTCTCTCAAAATTAAAATAAAATAAGATAAAATAAAATAAGATAAAATAAAATAATGTCTGATGCTTGGCAGGTGTTCAATAAGTATTTATTGAATCAGTGAGCAAACAGATCCTCCAAGAGCCTGGGTTGATCAGAAAAGTTCATTAGCCTTTCACAGCTATGAGTCTTGGAAGGTTGATGGTTTTTATTAGCACCACAGGGTCTGTCTGTCATCAGAACAAAATAGTATCTTCATGAGAATAAAGGGAGAAAAGTGTAAGCAAACTGCTCTGTGTATTCAGGGAAGGGCCGGCCGCCCATATTCTGTCCTCACCATCAGTCAGGGATGGGTTACAAGGAGGACTGATTTCTGTAGAGAAGGTTGCATGTTTCTAAACTGGAGTAAAAATTTTAAGAAGAAAATAAAGGATTGGAAAGCCCAGGCTTGAAAGTTACAGGAGTCTTTAACAAGGATCTGTAAACAATCTTCCTGAGCTTATAGAGCTGCATGAAAAAGCCAATTTTAAAGATGAAATCATCATTGGGATATGAAAAAGTCCTGCATTTTGCCAACAGATTTTTGCCAACAGTTTATTAACACGGAGAGTTTTGTCACACACGTTTAATAATTGCCCCCTCACTGGTATGGACGTCAGGAGTTGTCTAGACCGTAGATGCTGCCTTTAAAAATGATCAAAAGCACCAAAGAGTAGGAGACTCTCAGGTTTGAATAGGGGACAACTCTTTCACCTGCCAGCCCCCCTGCTTCGCAGCCCCTGGCTTCCTGTAGTCCCTGGGGTACCTGGTGAGGAGGACGGCCACGTCATGATGGGCAGGGTTAAGGTCACTCTTGGGATTGATGCTCTTCTGCCACTTACAGAAGCTGGACAGTGTCTTCTCTGCATGGTGAACTATTTTCAATCCTTGCTAGAGAAAGAAGAGGAAGAGATTGGCATGGGTGAGTTTACTGTGCTCAGGGCTCATCACAGAAGCTCTCAGAAGCAACCAAGTGTGACAAGCTCTGGGTGGGCACCTCAGATATCTGTTAGGCAGGAATCTGGCAGAGGCCAACTTACTCCCGGCTCTAAATACCATCACCCTCATGACTTTTATCAAAAGAATCTGAAGGGCAGAAGTGCAGGAAAGAAATTATCACTGGAACAAGTAGCCCTTGAAGAAAAATTAAAACTGTATTAGCCAAGACCAAGAGCTGTTTGAAGTCACATCTCTAGCAGCACTCTGCTTCCTAAGCCACTACGATTCCAAAGAGGCATTTTTACTTCTAATGCAACAACAGAAAATGATTTTCAACAAAAAGCTTCTTCCTTGCATGAGAACTCCTACAACCTGGGTTTCCATTTTGGTCTCACATCTGCAGATGAAGGGCAGAGGATGACATAATCTCTCTAGGCTTCTAACCAGTTGGAATCATTAGCTGTCTGACAACAATTAGGTTGCTGCATTGGATGCCCCCAGCCTGCAATTTCAAGGGCTGCTGAATAATCTATTTGGGCCATTGTTACGACCCAGGATGGGAAGAGAGGGCTTGTTCCAAATTAACTGGCTGAACACTTGTCAAATGGAGGGGGACAGATAATCATCTTTATTTGAATTTCTAAAGGAGATGTTCCTTTTCCCTTGCCCCATTTCTTTGGGGTCTCTATATCAAGCTGGCCCTCCTCCAGGGTGGATTCTACCTGGAGAATGACTACTTCCATTGATCTACTCTAACCTGAGTCTATCACTCTGGCTTCAGTCCAAGAAGTTCAAGACAATCTCTACATCAAACTATGAACTTGCTTCTCCACTACTCTGCATTTTGCTAAGGCCACACCCAAAGCAAACAAGGCCTGAGAGGCTTCAGTTGCCTGTTAAAGGCACTTCCAGGTGCCCATCCACCCTCTCCACACACACACATGCTAATTAACCACCACAGACCACCTGCCTTTCATGAAAACGCTCATCATCAGACAGGAAAACCCATGGAATTGCTTAGCATTATGAATTTAAATAGAAGAAACAGACTTCTTAATTTACTAATCCTCACTGTTCTGTCATCCAGCAGAATCATGTATGGTGGAAAGGGAGGAGGAATTATGGGGGCCTAGCTGGGTACAGGGGTCAGCCTCCTATTCATCTAGTCAACCCTACCTAGTCAACCCTACCAGAACCAAGGCTTACACCCACCATAGGGAATTGGCAAGGGGGCATAAAGCAGAAATGGAAGGAAAGAGAATGGAAGGCACGAGAAAGAAAAGAGAAGTAAATAAAAAGGGAGAGAGGAAGGAAAGAAAAGAGAGGAAATATTTCTTGATCATTATGTGATCTGTGTGCCAGATACTTTCACATATATTCTTTCATTTCATTTTATTGCATCTTCTCGGCATTATTTCTAAAGAAAGCATTGTTATTTTCATTTACAAGAGGGAATTGAACCTCAGAGAAGTGAAAAACGAGCTGAAGGTGATTTGAGTCAGATACTGAATCAAAGACCCCAAGAACGAGGGCTCCTGGGTGAAGCATGGTTCCAGTGGGTGGCCAGCCTCATTAGAAGACAGCTCCTTCACACAGGAAGGTAGATTATCAAACAAAGCATCAACTACAATTTGATTGCCTTGAGGTCTGTTTTCAACCCTTCATTTCTTTGTTTGGTTATGGGCTTTTATTGTTTTGTGTGTGGGAGGAGGTCTCTGAGAGAATGCTCATTAATTAAAAAAAAAAGACCATTTAGAATTATTCCAAAGGAAAAGAACTACTTAGGCATAAGTCTAACAAAACATATGCAAGATCTGTGTCCTGAAAATCAAAACATGCTGATCAAAGAGCAGAGGCTCAATGTAAATTTCACACTTTATACAAATACTGACTCAGATGGATCACAGACTGAAATGTAAAATGTAAAACTATACAACTTTTCGAAAAAAAATCATAGGAGA
This sequence comes from Lynx rufus, assembly GCF_022079265.1. Classification (NCBI taxonomy): domain Eukaryota; kingdom Metazoa; phylum Chordata; class Mammalia; order Carnivora; family Felidae; genus Lynx; species Lynx rufus. Next base: position 212,584,972 of record NW_025814823.1, on the reverse strand, counting down.
ACATTTGGAGACCTGGGGCTAGGCAAGGAGTTCATAGATTTGACACTAAGGACATCATACATAAAAGGGAAAACTGAAAAACTGGACTTCACTAAAATTAAAACCTTTTGCTGTGAGAGATAGCTTTGAAGGGAATGAAAACATGAACTACAGATTGGAAGGAAATCTTTATTAGACAAAGGACTTGTACAAAGAATACATGAAGATCTCTCAAAACTCAACAATAAAAAATAACGACAGAAAACAAACAAACATGAAATCTCATTTCACTGCAGAGGATGTACAGATGACAAAAAAGCACATGAAAAGATGTTCAACCTCATTTGCCATCAGAGAATTGTTACCTAAAACCACAATGAGATGTTACTACAGGCCTCTCAGAACAGATACAATTAAAGACAGTGGCAGCGCCCAATCAATGGGGAGGATGTGGGGAAGTTGGCCACAGGTAACACTACTGGTAAGAGGGCAAGATGCTACAGCCACTACAGAAAACAGGTGGATAGTTTCTTTAAAACAAACAAACAAACATGCAACCACCCCCTGACCCAGCAATTGCATCCCTGGACATTTATTCCAGAGAAATGGAAGACTTGTGTTCACACAAGATCCTGTAGGAGAATGTTTGTAGAACTTCATTCATACTAGCAAAAAACTGGAACAACCCAAATATCCCTCAATGAGTGAATGGTTAAACAAACTGGTAAATACCGTGGAATGCTACCCAGCACTGAAATAGAACAAACACTTGAATGCACACAATTTGGATGTATTCTTGAGGGAAATACCTTGAATGAAAAAAATCCAATCTCAAGAGGTTATGTCCTCTGTGATTACATTTATATATTTTTATTACGTATATTGCAATATATTTATATTACAAATGACACAATTATAGAGATAGAGAACAAGCTAGTGCTTTCCAGGGGTTAGGTTGGTAGGTGGAAGGCAGGTCCAAAAGCATGGCACGAGTTGTCCTTGTAATGAAACTATTCTGTATTGTGGCAGTAGTCACATAAATTTACATGTGTTAAAACTGCATAGACGTAAATGCACACATACACACACACTTACACACACAAATCAGTTCTTATAAAACTGATGAAATATGAATAAGGTAAGGGTTTGTATTCATTTCTTAGTTATGATATTATACTAGAGTTATGCAAGATGTTATCACTTGGAGAAGGTGAGTGAAGGATATAAAGGATTTCTCTGTGCTATTTCTTCCAACTGCATGTGACTCTATAATTATTTCAAAACAAAAATATTTTAAAAATATCTTAAAAATGATAACCGGTCTGAATAAAGGCTTGAGGGTTGCAACAGAAAATCTTACAATGCACTTTTCAGTATGATTCTATGTGGGTTACTTACTAGTTAGTCATATGTGCAATCCCATAGCTTTGAATCAAAGGGAAGCTGTACTCTTTGAGATGGGTTACGGTGGGTAGGAAGAGCCCACACACTCACACACCCACACCCGACACACTTCACGCACCTACGCAAAGGTTTAATTAAGTTCCCTGTTTAAGTAGCCATGAATATAAGAACTTATTAGGGTTAAGATGACCACACAGACAGAAGCAGAGGGAGGCCATCTCAGAATATTCTTCGGCTCACAAAATCCCCGGTGGGGGCACACAGCTCAGGGTGGGATACCACCAGATTGGAAAAGCTCAATTTTTGCTTCATTATTGCCCTTTTATATGTTGGTTGGACTCACCACTTTGGAAGACTTACATACTAATCCGTGAATCTCTGTTTAAGGAAAAGTGAATGTTTACAAACCTCTACTCTCCCCGAGCCAAATTCAGTGTCAGCAAGGACACATCTTCATCGTGGGGAAAGCAGAGTCATTTTCCAGATGTTGAAGCATAAACTCTGCTTCCAGTTTTCCCATAAATTACTAAGAGCTCATTTCCCTGAAGGGCCTTAGGTATTAAGCATCCAATCCTCTCGCTTCAACAGTGAGGAAACGCAGGCCAGAGAGGGGCAGTACTTTAGCCAAGTCACACAGCAGGTGTTGGCAGAGCTGGGCTTCGTCCCAGGTTTGCGGCTCCTAGTCCAGGACTAGTGATTTCCAAACTGTTGAAGACTTCTCTAAGTCTAGAAACTTCTGTAAGTTTAGACTTCAAAAAGTCTAAACTTTTTGCTTGAACAATAGGAAAGATTAAACGATTAGCCCAGTGGAGGATTTTTGCTTATTTCTTCTCCCCCAGGTCACACTGGGGAGGAGACAAACACAGGAAGAGATGCTCTACTTCTGAGACCCCCAGCTCTCCATCCTCCTCCTGCTCTCTGACCACTTCTCAGGCTCCTCCTAGGTTCTTCTGTCCTTCTTTTGGCTCACTGCTCATTTCACTCTCAATCACAGTCAGATTTTGGGACATCACCTATATGCTGCTGACTCTTGAATCTGCATCTCATTCCAAACCTCTCTTAGAGTGCAAACTCATGCACCCAAATCTCTTGATGGACACCCTCTGGATGGCACCACTCAGCCATCCCTGAAATCCTCCCCCAACAATCTTAACCTGCTATTCTTCCTGCTTCCTCGAAGTTGAACCGCCATCAACTTAGTGGTCTAATCTTAGAAACACTGGTGTCCACCTGTTGGTCTCCTCTCCCTCCATATCCTGCTTCCCCATCTGTCCTCAGGTGCTGTTAAATCTACCTCCCCTCCATTTTTATTCCCAACTGCCCTAGCTGAAACTCTGATCATTTCATGCCTGAGTTTCTGTTTGCATCATTTCTGAACTGTTCTCCCTCTTTCTTCTTCGTTCTTAAATCCATCCTCTGTTGTTGCCAGGCTGATCGAGTCAAAACCAGAGTCTGCCCATATCATGACCCATGGCTCAAGACTCTTCAAAGCCTGACCTCTAGGAAGTTCTCCCTTCACCTGCATGCAACCTCACAGTTTATGCTCTGGCAACATTCAGACTACTGATATTACCTCCAACCCCCCTTCCCCCCCACCCCCCAACACCAAATGCCACACACCATGGTCTATTTACCTTGCTGTTTTCAAGCTTTTCCTCTACCTAGAATGCCCTTCTCTCCTTTCTTACCCCTTCAACCTATTTAACATCCATTCATTCTTTAAGACTCAATTTGAGCATTTCCAGGAAGTCTTCCCTGACCTCACTCTGGATTAGGGTCCTGCCAGTTTATCTTGCACATACCTGGCTCACAGCACTTGCTGCCCTAGGTTAAAATGATCAAATTGTGTGCCTGTTTTCCTCCTTAGCTTTTTCAGAATAAGGTCTGAGGCGTATTCCCCTACTTATCTTAGGCACTGCACATAGCCTGGCACATGGCAGGTGTACAGACTAAACTGAGGCTGTGCACCACCCCGCAAGGAATGGAGAAAAGGTGAAGAATACATCCACTGAGCCAGACAGAAGTGCAGCTCACATGGGTAAGAGGTTTTGTGGTGGGTCAGTAAAGAGGAAAGATCTCCTGTGGATTAGAGAAGCAAAACATAAGGGGTCAGAAGTGTAAGAATAGAGCAAAAACCATCTGTAATAATAATTTTGGTGCCTTGAGGTAGGAACTGCTGGGAGGCAGTTCTACATGGATCGTTCATGTTTCTTCACATCATCTGAGCAAAAGCATGGACAGCTTTTATAGCTCCCCAAGGATGTCGTGTGGAAATAGACTAGAGTACAGAGAGAATGTCCCCCTCCAGGGAAGAGGACAGATTTATTTGCTGTCTAGAATAAAAAGGATAATGACTCCCTCTGGGGCACAAGCTGACAGGTTTGCTCACAACCTCCTTTAAAGGACTGTGATAAAACCCACTGTGTGCACAGCATCCACCCAGGCTGCCCCTTTCACCCCCTTGAAGGGACAACGAGGGGCTGCTGCAAACATGAAGCTCCTGCCTCATGCTGTGCTGTGAGTAATAAAGTCCTCTATCTCTGACCCAGAAGTCTCACATCTTCTCCCAGCATCGCATCCAGGAAAGCATGGCAGGATAACTAGTGAGCTCGCAAGGAGAATAAAATCTAAGACCCTTCACAGTTCTCGACAAAAATGAGGAGAATGGACAAAAGGTGACTATGGAGTCATGAGAACTATGTTGAGGTTGAACCATCTACACACATGGGTCAGCGTGGTTGTTGAGATTTGCTAGCTGTGGGACTACTGGCAGAGGGAGTGGAGGAGAGGAAAAGGAGCTGAAAAGTAGATGTCAACAATGTGTTCTCACATCCCAACATTCCTACAAAGTGATTCTGGGATAACCTGAGGGTTAGTCACCGATGAGAAAATAAAATGTTAGGAACTAAAGTCTTCCCCCAAAATTCTGCTTGCTTTCTCCCTACTACTTTTGTCATTTTTTTTTTTTTTTACAGACAAAGCAAGTGCATAATTAACTAAGTTGCTGATCATTTGCTGATCATTTGTGGATCATTGCAAGCTGGTACCTTGTCCCTGTGTAGAACTTCCATCTACAATATGTGATATTTAACACAAGTTCAGTAACGGTGTCGTCAGGATCCCTTACGACTTTTCTACTAAATGTCATGACTCTTCCAGGAGGTTTTAAGTGAGCACAACTTTTCTGCACTCCCTCAGCCTCTTACTCTCCAAGTCTCATAAGACTTACTCTCCAAGTCTCATTAGTCCAGGAAACACTTGTTGCATTTAGTTTCTTGAATGCACTTGATCACAGGAGCCCCAAGAAGCATAATTAACTATGCCTCAAAACCATGAGCACCAAACATGCCCAAGACGCAGAAGAATTTTGGGGAGGTCATACTGGCTCACTGAATATGGGGAGACTTGAGCATGTTCCATAAAGCATCCTTGTAATTATGTGAGCTTGTCAACACAGACCCCCATCCATGCTAATTTTACCCCCAGTTTCCTCTGTAAACAAAAATAGATTTCCCTTTTTGTTCTTTCACTGTTTTTTCTTCTCACCGTAGTTTCTCAAATGGGTCCAACTTCCTCTTTCTTACTCGTTTGAGTACTCAACCCTATCAGGGAGAAGACCTCAAGGAAATCTGCAACAGCTCACAGAAACAGCCCCAAGTGGGAGACAGGAAATGAACCTGCAAAATGTGGCTTTTGCTATAAATTGTTCTCTCTTGGTAAGCTCTCTGTATAATGAAAAAAAAAAAATCTTGTATGGATTTCCTTGGAATTCCTAGTAACAGCTTGTGAGTCAAAGCACAACCTGGATTATGTTCTGCCAGCCAGGCTTAGGTTCCTAAGAAAACAGATACTGGACAGAGAAAAGAAAATAGTACAAAGTTTTACATGAAAACTAAGGAATAATTCACCTATCAGACAAAAAGTCTTGATTAAAAAAGAAGTGATGAGTCTATAAATTCTTTGCCAATATTTTTGACATTTATCCCAAAAGAGCTGTGATTATATAGTGTAATACAGACCTAGAAATCTCCCTGGGGACAGGGGAAGTCACCAGCCTGAATTCCCAAAGCTAACAGGTCTTTAACTCTAGAGTGTCGTAAAAGGAAACCCAACATTAAATCACTTGGAGACCAAGAGGGAAATTCATTCTCTGTGAAAACAGTCACCGTCTTCCTGTCTGTCAGCCCTCCCACCGCTCTTTCAAGCCAGCCTGACACCCTCAGGCGCCACCCCCCGGTGGCACAGTGACTGAGACCCATCTGGCCTCATCCCAGCTCACTCTCATCCCTCTTTTTTCTCTATCATCCTGTTCTTAAAAGGAGTCCCAGCTTATGACCCTAATCTTGTCCTTCAGATTTTCTATTTTCCTTCAACAACTCTGCATGGTTTCCTCATCTGTGAAATGAGCATAACAGCAACATACAGGGTTGTGGTTGGGCCTACGTGATGATGATGACAGGAAGAAGAATCACACCAACAGTAACATTTACTGAGTGGTTTCTACAAGCCAGATGCTATGCTAACTAATGCAGGAATTAACATGCCTGATTCTCACAGCAATCCTAGGAAGTAGATATTATTATCCCCATTTTACAGAATGAAGAAATGGAGGCACAGACGTGTCAAATAACCTACCAAAGATCATACAGCTGGAAAGGGGAGGGACTGATGATAAATCTGATTCTCTCCTTGATGTCAACTGCTCACAAGTGTTGGAGGGAGGGGACTAATCCTATCCCTAACCCTTGGCCCAAAAGGGGAACAGGGAGGCCATCCAATGAATTGGTCTAAAGTGGAAAGGGCTTGAGGCCAGGTCTGTGTCCAAGTCCTTAAGGGAGAATAAAAAGTTCAAAGGATAGGATTAGGGTCATAAAATGACAATGAGAGCTTGGTTCAGGGCTACAGGAAAGCAGAATAGGAATGAGAGCACATGGGCTCATATCTGAAGCTACTATGATTTCATGGCCCACAATGTCTCAGTATGCCTGATATGTCCTTCCAGCATATTTTTTTGAGCACTTCAGTTTCCACTGGTCTGAAATATGACCACCTAGTCTTTGAGGAAGCCACCAGTTGCTCCAAATTTAATACTGTCTCAGATCATTCTAGTTTACTCTCAAAACGTGATGAAAATCCATAGTTGTTTTTAGGTAGCAGTGAATGACAAACAAAAACTGCACTTTACACATCAACTATAGTGTCTTTTGAACCTACCACAGAAAATGAAGGCCCAAAATGGTGTTAGCTGTCAGATGTGATTAGAATAAGAAAGATGAGAGTTGTAGAAAGTCACTATGGAAGAGGCCTACCTCAGAGACCCTGCCTCAGTATTCCCTGATGTGGGAAACAAAGGCAGAGGAAAATGGCAGATAAAATTAAATTTCCTTATAACCTGCAGCCCATTGACAAATACTTGAGGCTGGCAGAGTAAAACTTTTCTCCAGGGAACTCCCTCCTATCTTAATGTTAATGTTTTGCTAGAGGGAAAACAACCTTAGCTTGACAATAGCTAGGCCTCCAGGATCCTGGGAGTCTTCTTTAGCATACGAAAATCTCACTGGAAACTTCCCCTGGACTTTACCTCCCCCAACTCCCAAATATATAAGCAGTCTCTCCACAGGGTCTGGGGCAGCTCTTCCTGCCCATGGGTCCTGTCCCCGGGCTTTAATAAAAGCATGTTTTTGCACCAAAGATGTCTTCAAGAATTCTTTCTTGGCCATCAGCTCCAGACCCCACGAAACCCACTATCACCCCAAAACCTCATCATTCTCCACCTCATATCACTTTCCATAGAGCCCTAGAACTATCTCTCTAATGACTTTCTTTCCATTTCATCTCTTAGTTTGAAACCATCCAGAAGCTCCCACAGAATTTGATCCAAATCCCTTTTATGGGCTCTATCCCTTACCAGGCTTGTCATAACAGCGGCTGACCCTCATCTTTGTCCTGGCTGCTGATTTCATGTGCTCACTCTTTCCCTTATCTATTATGTACCAATAGGGCTAGATGGTGAGCAACACCGGACCCAGCCTCCGCCTTTAAGTCTTACATACTAATGAAGGGAAGTGCATCATTCAGATGTAAAATTACAACTGTGATATGTGCTGTAAAGAAGAAATACATAGCATTGTGAAAGTGTATAATAGAATCTTACTGGGCATGGAGGTCAGGGAAGGCTTCCTCAGTGAACTGACTCTTGAGCTGATATCTGAAGGATTAAGGTGTCAACTAAGTGAAGACAGGAAGGAAGACAGTCCAGGCAACAAGACCAGTGGCAGGAGAACCATGAGGGGAAGACTACTGCTCTATCCCAAAAGTAAAGGGGGCATAGTAAGAGATGAGAGAGGGAATCATAGAAGCGTTGTATGGCTTTAAACCAGGGGTGGAGGCGGGGTGGAGAATGGGGGTGGGGGGGGGGCGGGAGGGGGAGTGGGTATGATTGGATTACCATTTTTCTTAATGTTTATTTATTTTTGAGAGAGAGACAGCATGAGCAGGGGAGGGGCAGAGAGAGAGGGAGACACAGAATCTGAAGCAGGTTCCAGGCTCTGAGCTGGCAGCACAGAGCTTGAAGCGGGGCTCAAACTCATGAACCGTGAGATCATGACCTGAGCCCGAGTCAGACACTTAATGGACTGAGCCACCCAGGCACCCCAGATTACCATTTTGACATCATCCTGGCGGCAATGAGAAAATGAGATCAAAAGGAATCCAAGTCGACCAAAGTAAACACAACTGTAGTCCAGGAAAAAGATAACTGTTTTTTTGAATTAAAGTGATAGAAATGGAAAGAATCAGATAAAATTGGCCGCCCCTAATGATGGACTGGATATGAGGGGTGGGACTAGGTGACATGGTTGTCCTCTGGATCTCTGGCTTCCACACCTGGAAGGGCGATGATGTCAGCACAGAAACAGGCAACAAACCTGTTGCATGGAAGTGAGCAGGTTGTGACTGGCTCTCCTCTCTCTCTCCTGTCCCCCGCACAGTCCTGCTTTTTTCACAGCAAGGTTATTGAGGCTCCCATTTCAGGGTTCATTATCAGTGTTAACAATGATGAGTCCTCATATGTAAAGTGCTAGTTTAAGTGTTCAAGCTACTAACCACGCAGTTCCCTCTACCTGGAATGTCCTTCCTCACTGGTTAACTCCTTCTCCTCCTCTACAACCCAGCTTAGCCTCCCCTATCTGGGGTGCTCTTTTACTCTTTCTTATATTCATGGCAATCTCAATTTGAAAATTTCTTATTTTGTGCTTTTGTGCATTAGACTCTAAGCCTCTGAGAATCAGAAAATGAGACTCATATTTGTATTTGTATCTTTAGAGGCCAACATAGCTTTTGACATACAGCTAATATACCACAACTCTCTTCTGATTCACAGATGGAGAAAAACAGGGTATGGAACAGTGATGTCACTTCACCTTTGCAGAGTTACCTACTGGATGAATGCACAGTAAGACGAGAACTCAGGTCTTCCTGCTCAGAGGAGTCCCCTCCCAATAGCTCACATGCCTCTGGCTGCTTCCCTGATGTCAGGTAAGGCTGGAATCATTGTTTGTTGTGGTTGGGGCTGCTCATTAGTCAAAGATTTGAAGAATAGCTTGAGCCACTATCTGGGAATCACAAAAATGAGAATTGCACATTGCAACTCTTCAATGAGCCAGCAATTCTACTGTCAAATTATGAACCTTGTACTACTTGGAGATTCTATAAAAGCCTGAATGAGGAAGATACTTGGCAAGCAAAAGGAAGAAAGCCATGGATTTTTTTGTAGCAAATCATTTGTGTCTCTGCTCTTGCAAAATGAGGACAGGAAGAAGAAAAATAATGTAATTGTGATGGAGTCAGAGAGCAGCCAATCAAATTCTTTCAAAGGGTTCTGTAAGGGTTGCTTTTAGGTAACCAACTTCAAACAATGAAACCATGAGTAAGGTAGAAGGGCCCACAGCGACCTCCAATTCCCTAGCTGAATACAAACAGGCCCATTAGGCAACCCACCTCAAAATATCCATAAGCCCTGGATGACCAATGGGTCATTGGTAACCCATTGGTTACTTACCCCAGGACACAGATCCAAAAAAAGGAAAATTACATACGTTCCCATACCTCCTTACTTTCTCCCTTAACTATAGCCCCCACCCCCCCACCCCACCACTGCCTCATGGCACAGAGTCTCTCCTTTGCTGTCCTGCCCACTGCTCCCTTGCAGTGTATTCAATAAACTTCTATCTCCTTTGTTCTGCCTTGTGAATTCTTTCGCTGCCTGCACCTCCGGCCTCCAGACTATGGGGTCACCCCACATCCAATCGGGAGACCTCCACAGACTCCAAGTGGCATTGTTTCCCAGGGACAGAGAGATGTGGAGCTGTAAGGGCCTGATCCATGGAAGCCACAATTTGAAGTCTGACTAGCACTAACACTGGCACTGCTGAGGGGAAAGGTTTTCCCTTTCACATTCAGAAGAACCTTCTTCTTTCTCTCTTTTTTTGTCTGAAAACCCTAAACTTCTACATATTCTGCAGCTAAGCATGCATATAGGCCAGACCATTACACAATAGTGAAATTTTGTCTTCCAAAGTATCAAAGCATAATTTTTACAAAGTTAAAAATGTAATTCTCATACAAATATATAGTAAGCATGATAGGAATGTATTTAACTCATTAATAAGAAGATAGACAAGATGTCCATGTTATTGAAACCGGTCTGGATCACCCGGCAGAAGAACCTAGCGGCACTTGGAGATCTTGGAAGGAAGGAGATTTATTTTACACCGGTGGGCCCAGAGGAGATCATTCTTCAGAGATCTGAGCCCAGAGCATCAACAGAGGGGACAATTTATAGTCTGTGACTTCTGTATCCCTCATTAGTAGTAATTTGGCACCTGTGGCAAGCAGGGTAGGAAGGAAATCTCAGAAGGGGTGTCTTCTGACAAGGACTGGAATTCCCTTATCAGTCCTGTCGTCCATCTTATAACAGATTTTTTCCCCTAACATCCAAGCTAGTTCAAAGGCAGATATAGGAAAGTGATGTCACTATAGTTGGTGAAACTATAAAGAAAGAATGCTGGAATACGATTGCTAAATTAGATACAAAATCAGTTAATGTTCCAGAGACCCATAAAACCACAACTTTCAGAGTTCTCTTCTCTGCTGGACACAAATTATCCTCATCTCTACCAGGCAAGAACCATTTGTACCCTGTCAGTTAATACTGAACTTTACTGTCTGGGTCCTAATCAATAGTAAATAATAATCAAGGTTACATTCTCATAGAATCAGATAGGTCATGTTAGAGTTGAAAGGATACATTGCTTTTGTTTTGCTTGGTTTCTAATCAATGGATGAATTTTCATAACAAAATGTTCACAGGAAGGAAAATAATACATCCATCAATATTCTGAGATACCCAAAGTATGCTTGAGTGATTAGGAAAGTGGGGGATGGTAGCGGAGAGAGAAAGGAAAATGGATCCAGGCTCCAGATACTATTGTTTTTTAAATCTTCTGATTGTGAAGGCCAGAAAACCATAAATCTTGCCTTGAGCATTTTGATCTCAGGTCTCTTGCTGAGGGAGAGTTGAATGATCCCATTCTTCACATATTCAGCTGCTGGGTAAGGTCTATAGATTGCAAAGACATTCCATCAAGTTGGTTGGTTCATTAACTCACTAAGTTTCACTTCATTCATTTGTTTGTTAGGTGCTGGGATATAGCTAATAATAAAGAAGGGATTCACATTCTGATGGTGGCTAAGATAAACAAGAAAAGAGTAAACAAAGACACAGAATATTAATGAATTGAGAGAGCAGTATCAATAAAGGAGTAAACTTCATTCTGTGATGGAGAAGACCAAGCAAGGTTGAGTAGGTTGGCCACTGAGACTTCTCTGGAGAGAGGCAGCAAGTAAACAGAGGTCTGACAGGTAAGAAGTTCCAGCCATCAGTACGGCGAAGGAAGGGGTATTTCAGGCATTGGGTAACATAAGCACACAAGCCATGAGGCTAAAGAGGGCCTTGTGTGTTCCAGAACCTATCTGAAGTCCAGGGTGTTCAAGGGTGGGAAACAAGGCAGAGAGTGACATACGGAAAGACGAGTGGATGGAGTCATGATGATCATGAAAATCTCTGCAGGACATGACAGAAATTTTTTATTTTGTTCTAAAAACAACAGAAAGTTATTTAACAGTTCTGTGCAGTGGAGCAATGCAAATTTGCATTTAAGATTATCATTCTAACTGCTACATAGAGAATGGATTATGGAGGGCAAGTCTTAAAATAGGAAGACCACTTGGGAGTTCACTGCAATAAGAACCAATAAGACCTAAAGCAACATAATGACTGTAGAAATGATGAACAGTGGGTGACTTTGAGGTGTATTTTGAAGGTAGCCTTGTGGGCCTTGCTGTTGAATGTAGAAGAGAAGAAAAGCAGGATTCAAGACTCCTAGGCTTATGCTATGGTGCAGTAGCAAAATTTACTCAAATGGGTAACACAGAGGGTTGGAGAATGGGGTCAGGGGGAGGCAGAACTGAGACGATCGGGGCAGAGAGGAATCAAGAATTCCACTGCGGACTTACTAAGTTTGCCAGGACTATGGCCCATCCAGGGTGAGATGCCAAGGAGGCAACTGAATGTGAGTCTGGAGCTCAAGTAAAAGGTCTCAGTTTGAAGTATCAATTGAGAGTCTCAGCATGTAGAAGACATGTAAATCTCTGAGAATAGATGACATTTCCAAGGGTAAATGTGCAGAGAGACAAGACAGTCCAGAGTTGAGGGACAAGAATTAATTATGCAAGAGGAAAATAAACAGTATAAAGGGTTCAACATTTCCATGTTGCTCCCAACTTTTATTGAAACCATGCAACCATTTCATGATTTAGTCTCTTTCACTGTGGAACACTCTTAGTCACTGCTGCAAACCTGATTTGTGTGTTACTAGATGAAATGACCATCAGATGAGTCCAATGACATATACCTCAGAAACATTCTCCATCTCCCACTCGACAGCACCAAATTCCCAAGAAAATAATACAGAAATATTGTTTTCTTTCTTACTGGGCTTCTAAACACCCTTCGGTGTCCCGTTTCTCGTCTCTCAAGAGCTCTCCTGAAAAAAGAGGTAGGGAGGGTAAGGGTAAGGATGCAGGACAGTAGAGTGGAGAAGCTATTCCTTACCTCTTCTTCTTCAAGTAGAATGAGCCGAACCACAACAATGTGAATTGCATTGCCAATACTTGGGTTATGGAACAACCCAGTGACCTAGAGTCAGAAATGGAAAACCATTAGCTCACATGCATAGATAAATACCAGAGTGTGTGTGTGTGTGGGGGGGGAATAGCACTGTGATGCACTTGAAATAAATGTTATTTTATAGCTTAGGAATTTTGGGGGGGGGGAGTGCAACAAAGAGTGAGAAATGCCCCCTGGCCCAATCCATACTATGATACTTAACAGCAACCTTTCCAAGGTGACTGACTAGCTGTGTGCTTGAGGGACTGATGCCTTTCTTCCCTTTGACCCTTTCCCTGATCCATAGTCTTTCTCTCTTGTATTATCAGTTCATTAGTCAAATACCTTCTCCCGTCTCCATAAGACTAGCACTCTCTCTAACACTCTCTCTGGGAAGGCAGAAACACCAAGGATACAAAAGGGAAGTCTGGAATTAGGGGGGTCATTAACTTTATTCCAATTCTAATTCTAACTACCTTGAGGAAAGCATGTTCTAATTCTTTGCCTCAGTTTACTTATCTGTGCGCTAACAAAAATTGATGAGATAAAGTCACACTAAAAGGATTGAGTCACTTGACCAATACCCAGTAGAAAATATGTGACAAATCCCAAATTTCCCTAGGATACACACCTTTAAGAGACAGAATAATTAGCCCTGAATTTCCATCCTTCCTCACTTAGGCAGGGAATAGATTCATATATCTATATCTATCTATATGTATATAGATAGATATATATATCTATATGTATATATCTATCTATCTATATATGTATATATGTATATATAGATAGATATAGATACAGATATATGGAAAGAACAAAAAAGGTATCTCTTATTTTTGGAGGGTAGAGCATATCTAATGACACTGTTCGCCAGCTGCCTCTCCCCACTCCAGGGTCTGACATACCATGTTCATGATGGTGAGGATATAGGACTCCACATTGTCACTCCCATGATACTCAATCATCTTCGTGTCAGCCACCACCAGTGTCTCCACCCATCGCTCTTTACTGATGGAACGCCGAGACAGGCCTCTCCTAGGCCAGTGGTTCCTCTCCCACTTTTCTCGCTGTTGCTCTAGTGTCTGGGAGGTGGCAAGACTGTCTAAACATGAAGGAGAAGACAGTGGGCTAACTCTATGTATTCTCATATACTACTCACTTCTGCTTGTCAAGATGCAAGGCCATAAGTTTAACTTCTGTTTAACATTGTAGGAATGCAAGGTTCTTATATACATGACTGAAATGGAAGAAGAGATCAATTTAAATGATTATGACCAAGATAACTGGAATTTGCATCTTTTTCTTAAAGTTTATTTATTTTGAGAGAAAGAGAGACATCAGCAAGGGAGGAGCAGAGAGAGAGGGACAGAGGATCAGAAGGGGGCTCTGTACTGACAGCAGAGAGCCCAACGTGGGGCTAAGACTCACAAATTGCCAAGATCATGACCTCAGCCAAAGTTGGATGCTTAAATGATTGAGCCACCCAGGTACCCCTGAAACTTGCATCTTATAGAGAGGTTCAAAGGTACTTCTCTGAAATAATTATTACCTATTTCATTAAATAGACTCCTCACTATTAAAAAGATGTTATAATAAAAAATAAGAACTTTTTCTTCTTCTCTTCCTGCTCTAAATATTTCAGTGCCTACTATGTGCAAGGCAGTGTCCTGGGTTTTAAAACACCAAGTTGTTTACCCTCATGAAGGTTTGAGGGACGTGTTTCTATCTTTGTTTGCAATGTGGGAATTAACGTTCAAAATGACTGGTTCAATAATTTCCCCGAAGTCACATAGTCTATAAAGTCTGGAAGATCCAGGGTTTTCTATGCCCTAAAATCATGTACGTTTCATATACACCACACTGTCTCCCACAGAGTAAACATGCATACAACAGGAGAACATGAAAGCTGGAAAAGCTGTATATACTTCAAGAAGGTATAAAGATAGAGTTGATTACCCTGGTTTGCTATGTAGCCCTTCTGGGTTCCTCAGTTTCACTATCTGTGTGAAGTTAGAACATATCCAGTAATATTCACCAAAAAAAATGTGACATAATTGTAGATCCAAATAATTTCAAATTCACTTCTTGTCAGCTTTACTTGAAAATAATAAAGCTGTACTAGGTATAGCACTTTTGGAAAATAACCCAGGATTGTGTTAGCCTTGAAGGGAAGTCTTGTGAAGATTTGCGAACAAGGAGATGGTTGACCTCTCATCTGCCTGTGGTAGAACAAGTTTCTATTTTCCTTCTCCACCTACTTTGCAGGGATAAGTATGTCTTCCCTAAGAAACCTCTAGAGATGTTATCAATGGGTTCTGACTCTGCATCCTTACCTACCCCCCTGTCTGTCACCCTCTTTTTGAGGATGGGAACATTTCAAACTATGTTTCCAAATCTCTCTGTACAAGCCAAGGAGCAAGCCATACTCCAGTCCACGTGGGATCTGTGTTCTAGAAGGGGCATTAGCAGACCAGGCCAAGTAGAGGAATCCTATCAGTCCAGTTAGGTGTGATCTCCTTCTCTCAATCCCTCTTGTCCTTGCCATGTGGGGTGGGGAATCTCCTCCAAGCTGCAAGGATGACCAGTGCTCTCCATGACCTTATATATCTGGGCGAGCAGCTATAAGCATCTTCACCCAGTGCCCTAACAAAGCCTGTAGTCCTTGGTGCCCCCTCCTCACTTGGTCCTGTAGGCTCATCACCCACCCCCTCAGTGGGGGTCCTCTTGCAGAGGCTTCCGCTGGCACGAAGTGTGCATTGTGCAGCCCAGTCATTAAAGCAGGACCCCTTGCTCCAGGCTGTGGCTATGGACACCCCTCCTCTCAGGCCGCAGGTACCTAAGGTTAGGACCTGGCAGGAGGCTGCCACCCATAAGACGCTGGTAGGATAAAGGTGATTTCTCTGCTTCTCCCAGTCCTTGCTTTTCTTGTGTCTCTGCCTTTACTCCCCCTCCTCCACCTTTTATCTCCTCAGTGTTGAGCAAAAGAGTTTAAAGGGGGAAAAAAAGATAACCTTTAAAGCCCATGAAGTTATTTTCAATTTTTCCAGCAAATAGTCTGGTGAGTTCTCAGTAAACGGGCATGTAGGAAGAAACGTGGAAATGAGAGATGCAGGCTGGTAAAGACGTGTATCGATTTAACGTTTTCAACAAGACCTACACTGAGCACTTGCTAAAGGCCAGATCCTGCGCTAATGAAAATGTCTTCAGGTTTCACGTATTCCCCAAGGAGAGAGATATCTGTACTCATAAACAGTGCCAGAAGCTTTGCAGAAGTGGTAGTGGTGGGATTCCACCTGGACCCTGACAGGACCAAGCTGGGAGAGGGTCGTATACACCCAGGCCGACTCTGTCCTCATGAAGTCATCCCAGACTTAACAGAAAAATTGCTTCTGCTCAAGAATTTCAGACTGTACAAGAAGCCAGCCGTACCCACTTCTCTTCATGGCCTGGTGACAAAGCCAGACAGTTCTGTAGTGGCAGGTGAGGTGCCAACAATTCTGGGAGGCTCCTGACCTTGCCACCCTCCCCCCCCCCCCCACACACACACATACTTAGTCAGCTCAGGATGCCATAACAAAATACCAGGGCTTGAAGGACAGAAATGTATCTTCTTCCAGTCCCGGAAACTGGAAGTCCAAGATCAGGATGCCGGCAAGGACAGGCTCTGGTGAGAGCTCTCTTTCTGGCTTGCAGATGGCTACCTTCCCACTATCTGCTGACATGGTTTTTCCTCAGTGTGTGCGTGTGGACAGATTTTTTTCTCACCCTCTTCTTATCAGGCCACCAATCGTGTTGAACTAGGACCTCACCCTTATGACTCCATTTAACCTTAGTAACCTCCTAAAAGCCCTGTGTCTGAATACAGTCACACCGGGTGGGGGGTGGGGGATTAGGGCTCCAACATGGGAAATTTGGGAGGACACAATTCCGTCCATACCCCACACATACTTTGTTCAGAGGTCTCTCTTTTGGGCAGGCCTCTAACTGAGAACTTCCACAGTGCTGTAGCTTCCTGCTCCTCGAGGGGCTGTCCAATGTTTTTCTTCTGACAAAATTCTTTAATAAAACTTATAAAAATGAATATTTAAGAATTCTCTTACCTCTCATTGTTTTCCTTTTCCACCCCCAAAGAAAATACAAAATTATCAACACCCACACACATATACCCTCCAAATTATGGTGACATTCTCTACACAGGACCTACATTAGAGTTTAAATTGGTGAAAAAATCAAGAAAATTCCAAGAAGTGATTGCAGGGATGATTTTTTTTTTCTTCAAAAAACAGCTGACAGAAAGTAAAGCAATTTAAGTGAAATTATTTTCCAAGGTTGTCAGAGGTTCTTGAAGTTCACATTTCAACTACAAGAAGAGAAGCTCGCATCAGAGCCTGGCCTTGCTGGCTTTGTAAAGGGCCAGAAGGGCATCTCCTCTCGCTTTATGACCAGTGCCTAATACCACGCCTGGCAAACAGTGGTGCTCAATAAATGTTTGATGTATGGGTGAAGGAAAAACTGAAGATGATCAGAAACAACTTATGAATCACAAATACTGAAGAATTGCAAGAGTTGTCTACTTTTGCCTATTGGATGGCTTGTGTCAATTAAAGAATGTTCCACACTGAGACTGTGAAGTGTCTGTCTGAAGGGGAGAAATCTAGCCAAGTGGGCAGTTTTGGGAAGGACAATATCTAGTCCTGACCCAGGACTGACTTTCCCAAACCAGAAGCCAAGGAAACGCAGGTATCTGTATTGTCTGATGAGGGGTGCAGGACACCCTGTGCACTAACAGAACAGAGGGCCTAGAGATCTCTGGGGAATACAAATAACTGACTTCTTTTTCCCTTCCCCAAACCCCAAGTGCTTTAGGCAGCTCTTCACAAAGCTCTGTCTCATTTAGAGCTTTCTTGGGTAGCAGAGCCCATCTGTCAGACTCAGGGTCGCCAGGACATCTGCAGGTAGGTTGAACCATGGCTTGAGCAAGTTGCATGGAGAAGACTCAAGTTTTCCCAGGGGGCAAGGAAAGTGAACACAGAGAGTGGAAGACTCAGAAAATTATAAAGTTTCTTGGACTCTAAGGGATGTTTTTTTTAGCATGCCAGGAGCTTCTAACATGGGCAATAAAGCCACGTCTTCCACTGAAGGACTTGCTCAAGGCTCTTTCTCCTATCCTGACCCAGCTCTTCCCTCACCTCAATTCTCTTCTGCTGCCCTATGCACAGATTTTTCGTAGAGAAGGAGGATTTCTCCCTGGCATGAAGGATTACCTACCACAGACTGGAAACTGGATGTTAACTGCACCAACTGACAGATTTGAGGCCCAGCTTCCCCCAAGAAGATCCTCTCAAGTTAATCTTCTCCAGGCCACACCCTATAGCTTCTAGATGCCCATCTTCCTGCCATCAGCACCAGTGAGGTTCCTGAAGCACAACGACTCAGCAACAACACAGACACGGACAGCCACCTCTGATGAAATGCCTAACAAGAGCCTGGTCTGTGATAAACACTTTTTTATTTGATAATGTACTAGTTAGTTCTCAATAACCATATGAGATAAGTCTTATTATTGCTATTTTAAAATAAGAAACATGAGATTCAGAGAAGTTATAAAATTTGTTCAAAGTCATATGGCTAATAAGCAGCAGACCAGCATTTTAGATGAGTCAGTATGAATCTCATTCAGATTGGTGCTGTGGGGATAGCGGTAGTGTTCCTGGGAAACCCCTGCCTGGAAACTGCAATGTGTGGAGTAGAAAGGGTTAGCTCAAAACAATCATCTTAGCAGAAAAGCTGGATCAGGCACCAGCTGGCCCCAAGCTCCAAGTCCCTACGAGTCCCAAGCAACGCTTGAAGGAAATTTGTCTGGGAGAAGCTCAATAGGTAATACGTGATCTTTTGAAACTGGCTTTCGGGAGACAATGTCTCAGTTCTCTTGTATAATCCAGACACATGTTACTTAGAGAAGATGTCTTGGATCCAGAGTTGGTGGTTAGAGAAATGACACCGGGGAAAAAAGAGGAACATCTTAAGTCTGATAAGACCTAGAAAGCTTTGGTTCAGGCCCACCATTGACAATTGTTTCACTCCCCATCCCTATGACCTTGGCCAAAACCACTTCTCCATTGAGCCACTTGTAAGCCCCGTGACCTTGGGCAGGTGTTCTCATCACCACCCCTACCCCACAGCCATGTAATGAGGAAATTGAACTGAACTCCTACGTTAAAAATGTATTTTATGGGTACCTGTCTGGCTCAATCCATTGAGCATGCAACTCTTGATCTTGGGGTTGTGAGTTTAAGCTCCACGTTGGGTGTAGAAAGATTACTTAAAAAATAAAAAAATAAAAATGTATTTTAGTAATGAAACCCTTTCTTCAAACCAAAATTATGCAAAAAGCAAGGAAAAGAAACAATCCCAAAGCAGATGTGGCAGATGGTACAGAGAGGGACTCCACATGGCAGAGCTTTAAACCACCAGAAGACACCATATCTAAGGGTCTTTTCAGCCCTGGTGTTGTTTCAGTTGAACAAACACACCTTCCACTGCCCACACAACTGAGCATTTTGCTGCTATCACACATTTGCAACCAGATCCCCTTCTTGGCAGAACACTGCTGCCTTTTCCAACAGAGCTGAACATCAGTATTGGAGCTCATATCCATTAGCAACAATAGTTGAGCTGCCAAAGGTGTCCATCTCTCTGGGCCAGCTTCGGGTAGATTTGAAATGTCCCAGCCAGGGAGCTCATTTTCATTAAAAAGAAGTATATCTTACTCACTGTGAACCAAAACTATTTTTGTCCTTAGGTAAGAGACTTCTCAAAACTGGCCACTGTTAAAGTGAAGACATATGTCTTTAGAGATAAACAAGTGAAGAAACATGAGTCTAAGTGTTAGTTAGTAACTAGTAGATGTCAAAAGCAAGTATTTCCCAGGGTTAGGGCTGTGGACCAAAGTATCAGTATGTGAAAAAATGAAAAATTATATAAGCTCCCCACAGGCTGACTGGTCCTGGCTGATAACACCCTCACTTCATTGAGAACATGTCAAAAAGGAGGGAGAAAATGAGAAATCATTTTTGAGATGAGAAATCTCCCAAAATGATAACACAATTAAATCAAGTACAGGTAAAAGGGAAGCTTTTAAATCTCTCCTGAGAGCCAATATCAGAATCAGAATTTATAAAACAATATGATCCATTATTATCTTACTTTAAATTGTCAATTTCGTTCATTGCTAACACACGATGACAAGCAATTCCACTGAATTGAGATCTAATTCCATACACTTTCTTTCCCTTCCTCATCTTCTGGCAAAAATGTGCTGATGAATTTCTCATAATGAAGACAAATGTGGAAGAGGCAGATAGGGGCAGAAGGAAGACCAAAAAACTCCCAAACTTAAGTAATCAACCAAGTAGGATAATGAGTCCCAGCAAGCTGAAACACTGATAGAACTCTAATGACACACTTTCCTTAGCTTAGTAACTGAGGGACTTCCACACTTCCTCCAAGGCACTGTGAAAGGCTTCTTATACATAGCCTCTACATCCTCAGTGGTGAGCTCTCCATTTCTGAAGGTGTTCAGAAAGAGTTTATTCCTGCACAGTTACATTTTCATGTATAATGTAGAATCCATCAGCTTATAAATAACTAGCTATACGGTAATACAAGCAGGGAATTTAGTACACTGTTTCCCAAGCTTTCTTGACCTTGGGACTTGTTGCTTTCAGAGCTCTCATTAATACGTAGTGTTCCATGGCACATCACTTAGGAAATACAGCTTTTAAGTATTACTGGCTCAGGAAGGAAATCAGATTAAATGACTGCTAAAGCTTTTTCAGATTATAAGGACCTGTCATTCTAAGGTGATCTGTATGGAAATGAAGGGGAAAAACATGTCTTTTCCAGGAGCTACAGAGTGGCAATGGAAACCTAGGGTACCTGTGTCTTCAAGTACCTTATGCTTTCTTCCTAGGGTTCTCCTTGGTCTTAATGAAGGTTTATATCTTGATGGATCAGAAAGACCTATTACTTAAGTAGAAAGACTGAGAAAATGGGAGAGGCAGGAGAGGAGCCTCTTGAAGAATGGAGCTCTTTCATCTGTGGGGAGATGGGTGATGGACCAGTATGGGGCATCTTACCAATTACCTAGGGCTGATCCGAAGCTTCAGCAAGACCTTCCAAGAAAAGTCTCACTCTGAAACTCCAGGTCTACCTATTCTGGCAGTACTTTGAAAGATTATCAAATGCTACAAACATAGTACATGTTCATTAAATATGATGCCAACGGCTTAACAGGATTTTCTTAATGCTCACAGGGACTTCTAGCCAACTGCTGTCACAAGAAGGAAAAATGAATCAGTCCTATCCAGATGGATCTAGGACATTCTAAGGTGGTGGGCCACCTAAGGTGGAGACCCTCTTAGCTCAGTGTCCCTTTCTCATCTGCCTAGGTTCCTGTCCAGTTGTTTATATCAAATCCCCAAAACTATCATACAAAATACTGAACATGCATAAGGCAATTTGTGCCTGCCTTCATGATGACTGTGTCAGGCCACCAGTTGTCCCAATATTTGCTTTTCCTCTTTGATTTTTTGCTGGGCACATGCCCTCCTAGAATACAATAATGCAGCATCCCTTGCAACTAAATTCTGACCAGTGGGACCGAAGGGAAAGCACCACGTCTACCTTACAGAACTTAAAAGGAAGACCCAGGAACTTCTTTTCTACTTCTTCCTTCCTGGCCCTGAGTGTGGATGGACAAGAAAGTGGAAGCCAGACATCACAGAAGATAGAACAAGAGAGAAGACAGGCAACAGAAAGAGTCTGAGTTCCTGATGATGGTGCACTGCACCAACCTTGCACATTTTATCTCCAAATTTCACTTATGTGAGAGAGAAATAAAAGTTTACTTTTCAACTAGAATGGAAGAGGGCTGTTTTGTCTGTTTTGTTCACTCTTCTGTCTAGACTAGTTCTTTGCACGCAATAGCAATATCTCAAATAAATACATCTTCTTTGGGGTTTTCTGTCACACATAAACATATAATCCTGAAGGATATGATGACTTAACCACCCTCTCCATGTCTGTAAGTGCTATCTCTTCTTATCCATAACCCTGAGGGGGTGGGTTGCTTTCCTCTCCAAGTGGTAGCATTTGATCCGTCTCCTCAGATGGGTAAGTTGGTTGAGTGTAAATAAACAGAGGGTTCGCTTTTAATACCTCCACTGTATAAATAGCAGGAATGACTGACCACCCCAAATGGCTTCCAGAAATAGCATGATCAGAAATGGCTTCCAGAAATAGCACGATCAGACTCGTGTCCTGGGGAAAACAATGCCATGAGTCCCCTGTACGGTCTTCTTTACAGATCTGAATGTGCCAAGGTTTCGTGGAAAGAGAAAGAAAACACTATTCATGCTTGGGAACCTCAATTCTTACGTGCTTTTAAATGAAGCAAGAAAATTCTTGGTGACACCTACTGGGTTGACTATTAGTATTCTCCCCAGTCATCAAAGGCTGATCGTGTCTGTTAGAAAGAAACCTAACAGTAAGCTACTTTTGCTGCTGCTATCTTCCTAGTCCACACATAACTGCTTGGTATTTCAAGTCACCAACTTGACTCCAGGGCATAAATAGATCTAAGCTCTTCTGTACCCCCAGAGTCCCTCAGAAAATGGATATCCTGAGTAATAAATATTAACTTGGCAAGACAGCAAGTAGTCAAGCTGCAAGTTAAGATCAAAGAAACCTTTGAGGACACCAATCAGAGAGCTATCTCCAGAGACCAGAGAAGCCATCTGCCCTATCTTTGAGCCGACACCAAAAGAACAATGCCACCCTGATGAGACCATTTTTTAAAAAGGTGAAAGAGACCATATTTACATATGGTCATACTGACATATATATATACGGGTATATTCTACACATACATATATAATGGGTGTGTTTACATACTCTACTTAATGCTTAATTTCACACCAATACAACTTCTTCTATGCCCATTTATTATAAGTACGATATTTATTCATATAAGTTTCTCTTCTTCTCCTAGCATATATGGCCCTCCTCTACCCAGAAACTAGACCAAAATAGGTGCATTTCTTTACAGTTCTTCTCTGGGATATTTTTTGTTGGTTGATTGGTTTGGTTTGATTTCTAATACACCCCTTCACTGAGAATGACACTTTTTCCCAAATTTCAGCTTTATTTAGGTGCCTCCTTCTGGCTGTCCACTTTCTATGGGCTCAGAAATTTGTCCCCGGTTGCTCACAAACGGATTCTTAAAATCCAGGGTATAGAGCTCCAGGAAACTACCATCTTTGTCTCTAGCATTTGGTTAACCTCTGCTGTCTGCACTCCCGTCTTTCTCCCCCGTCCCCCCTCCTCCTCCTCCTTCTTCTTCTTCTTCTTCTTCTTCTTCTTCTTCTTCTTCTTCTTCTAACCTCTGAAAGCTTTGTTCATGTTCATGTCCACTCTACTATCTGTATTTAAAGAAAAGAGATTTTTTAAAGCTCTTTGTCCAGAATTCTAAAGTTCCCCATACTGTAGGGGAAGGATTTCCCCTAAGGATTTAGGGGCTAAGGATTTCTTGTCTATCATATTTTGTGTTCTTTTTCATGGTGAAATTCAGCCCCACTATATTTATGAATATAGTGTATTGAGTTTACAAAAATGTTTTTGTAAAGTAGGAAATGCTATAGGGTGTGGAGTTTCCCAATGTGTTATAAGAATCTGGTTTCCTGAATAGTCTAAAGGCACTGGAGGCACTGAATGTATCATCTTTTATTAGGCTTCAGTGACACATACACTTGACACAAGAAACAAATTACAGTCTTAGGGGACATTATATCTGCTGCAATCATGGATCACTTTACTCTTGTGACAACTGCCAAAAAGATAGATTGCAGTTTGCTTTTTTTCTAGTAAAGGTC
Source organism: Lynx rufus (assembly GCF_022079265.1). Taxonomy (NCBI): domain Eukaryota; kingdom Metazoa; phylum Chordata; class Mammalia; order Carnivora; family Felidae; genus Lynx; species Lynx rufus. The sequence continues at coordinate 212,561,428 of NW_025814823.1, read as the reverse complement.
TGGATGATATTATTATTGTTATGAACCAAAGGCAGGATTTTATCTATTCTCAAATGTAGCAAATAAATGGATTGTCTTAGCTCAAAGCTCTGTGTTTATCTTCTGCGTGGGTCATCCTGCTGGCGTGGACAGCATCTCCCTGAGGGGGAAGGCTTTCTTCACAAGGGAGAACTGGACTAGTGCCTCAGTCACTGCATAACTCAGCACTCAACATTGAGCCTTGTGTCTTCTAAAATGCAGTAAGTGTCTGCTGAGTGAGTATATGGATTCATTTGCTTAATATTTATTTGTGGAGCTGGGATGTTATATAGAGTATTAAACAAAACAAAAAAAGTGTTCACCTTTTAGTGAACCTAATCTGAATTTCATTATTCATTCATTCCAACTTCTATACTTTGCTCAACATATTTACTCACTTCCAACCCCCAGTCCCCAAAGTAGAGTGCTAACAACAAATCACGCATCAAAATCAGGCAAATTTTGTTTCCTGAAGGAAATGCTATTCTGAACGAAGGTGCCCTCTTGCTTCGAAGGGACCAGGGAAACTACAAAGTAATGAGGCACCCATTTCAGCTCTCAAATTTCTTGGAAGCTATGACAGAAAGTGGAATTTGGCGTAATTTTTTTTTCTTTAATCCACTTTATTGTAATAGTTTTCTATGTTATTTTTATAGTTAGAAAAATAAACTTTAAAAAATGTGAAGACCCTTGGGGCACCTGGGTGGCTCAGTCAGTTGAGCGTCCGACTTCAACTCAGGTCATGATCTTGCAGTCTGTGAGTTCCAGCCCTGTGTTGGGCTCTGTGCTGACAGCTCAGAGCCTGGAGCCTGCTTCGGATTCTGCGTCTCCCTCTCTCTCTGCCCCTCCCCCGCTCCTGCTCTGTCTCTCTCTCTGTCAAAAATAAACATTAAAAAAAATTTTTTTTAAATGTGAAGGTGCTTTACATTGATTTTCTTCACATTTATAATTTAATAGCAGCATTTTTTCTGAATTCTTTATCCAATTCTCTTGTTAATGTTTGCCCTTTTAACTAACCAGAAGCTATTCTCCCCAATCATTTAAAATGCCTCTCTAGCAACAGCAATCACACAGTAACCTATGTAATTATTGAGAAATATAAATCTACCCAATTTGTCTATTCATTCATTTTCTGGTTCTCCAAAGAAAGGAAAATTGACTAGGGTGGGGGAAGATGCAAACTTAAGGAGGAAAAAAAAAAAAGGAATTATTCCCTCTAAGTTAGCAGCCATTCTTCTATGAAGGCATGTGATGGCAAAGAGCTTTGAAAATGGGAGCCAGTATTTCGTTAAGGAACTAGAGACACATGAGGTAAACAGGAAGACATTGAACTTAGCCAGATAAACACACTTCTGGGGCACTGGAAAGAACATTATGGTCCAGGGAAGCCCAGAACAATCCATAGGCCACCAGCCACATGTGGCGCCACAGCATTTGAAATGTGCTGTTCATGTAAAACACACCCTGGATTTCAAAGAGTTAGTATAAAAAGAGAGAAAGAAAGAAAGAAAGAAAGAAAGAAAGAAAGAAAGAAAGAAAGAAAGAAAGAGAAAGAAAGAGAGAGAGAGAGAGAGAGAGAGAAAGAAAGAAAGAAAGAAAGAAAAAATATAAACTATCACATTAACAATTAACATTATATGTTGAAATGATATACTGGATATTGTGGGCTAAGAAAATTATTAAAATAAACTTCGCCTGTTTCTTTTTATGTTTTTTTCTTCTTGGCTTCTACAAAATTGAGCACGACATATGTGATGTGCATTAGATTTTTATTGCATAGAACTTCTTTAGAGCTCAAGACCCTTGGTTATTAATCCAGGGTCTCCTAATTATTTGTCTCAAGTTTACCTCACAGAACTGCTTTATAGAAGGAGTACATTATAACGTGGGGGGAACATCAAGTATGATACCCTCCACATACTGGAGTCATAATAAGTGTTATTTTGTTTTCCTCTATCTTATCTGCAACTCAAGATATAATATTCGTGATAGGTCAAAACCTCATTCCTCTTGTTTTCCATTAAATTTATTTAGTTTCACTGATTGGGGAGAGCCATGACTTTAACCAGCCTGGCTGCCTCATCCCTGTCCTCGCCTTATGAGACATCTTTGTTCCTCATGCACTAGAGCACAATGACAAGGAAGCAGCATTAGGAAGCAAGTGACTTTACTTATTCTTTTTTTCCGTGCTTTTTTTAGGAGAGGGAGAGAGATCAGATAGTTCTGACACTTAGATTTATTCTAAAAAATGACTTCCTGTCCATTAACAGATGAACAGATAAACAAAATGCAGTGTATACATACAATGGAATGTTATTCAGCATTCTGACACCTGCTACAGCATAAAGGAGACTTGAGGACTTTACGCTAAATGAAATAAACAGTCATCAGAGGACAAATACTGCAGGAAGCCCCGTACAGGAGGCACCTAGAGTAGTCAAATTCATACAGATAGATAACTGAATGGTGGTTGCCAAGGGCTCCCAGCGGAGGGAAAGTGTGAGGACCTATTGTCTGATTGGTATACAGTGTCAGTTTGGAAAGATGAAAATGGTTCTGGAGATGGATGGATAGTGGTGATGGTTGCCCAACAATGGGATGGTATAGTTTATTTTATATAGATTTTACCATAATTAAAAAACGAAGTAAAAAAAAAAGGTAACCTCCGTGGTAGATGGTGGATGTTCAAGTGAACACCGTTCCACCCAACCTCCTGCACTTTCTATGGCCACATCAACAAGTCCCAGAGTGACCTTTAGGTCCCTAAGGAGACTTCAGCAACAATCACTGTTTCACAATCACTAAAGTGTGCTTACTAAGGCATTAACATTTCAACAAGTACAGCTGTCAAAGTAAGACTTTTCTAAATAAACTTTAACATTTTAATTAGCCAGAAATTCCATTTTCCAATACAAATGAGGTTTGGCAATAATGTTAAGTTAAAAGTTTTCCCTGAAACTTTCCAGGACTCTTGACTGCAGCCTGGCTGGTCCCACCTTCCGTGATTTTTTCCCCTTGTCCTAGAGCTACAATCCACCCATCACTGCAAGACAAGCTGGTTTTGGCTGAACCTTTATGCCTCTGCCCACTTCTGCCCTCTTGAGGCTATTAAGAGATTTCTAGGCAGCTCTTTTTGGCTTAATATTGTCAACCCGAGATGTGTCCTCTGTAGATGGGCTTGCTTTGTTGGACTATGTTTCAAGCATACAACTTTTCCTCTCTAATCTTCCACCTAACTCCTTGTTTACACAAGAAGGGGACTCTGTCATACCTCTTTCCACATACACTCCTCTCTGAGATGTTGCTTTGGGTCCCCCAGCTTTAGAGATAGAAAATCTGGAATTTTCTCTTCTCAAAAATAGGGTAGTAAAATTCAATTTGTATACAGATCTTCCTTGACTTACAGTGGGGTTATGTCCCAATGAACCCATCATAAGTTGAAAATATCATTAAGTTGAAAATACATTTAATACACCTTACTGAACATCATAGCTTAACCTAGCCTACCTTAAACATGCTCAGAATACTTCAACGAGCCTACAGTAAGGCCAAATCATCTAACACAACCTATTTTATAATAAAGCATTGACTATCTCATGTAATTTATTGAACGGTACTGAACGTGAAAACAGCATGGTTGTATGGGTATAGAAGGTTGTAGGTGTGTTTAGGCTGTTACCCCTAGTGATGGCGTGGCTGACTGCGAGTTGTGGCTCCCTGAGCTTCACTTAGGGGTGACAAAAATGTTCTAAAGTTGACTATGGTAATGGTAGAACCACTCTGTGAATATACTAAAAGCCATTGGATTGTACACTTTAAATAAGTGAATTATATTTATTTGAATTATGTCTCAACAAAGCTGTCATTTTTTAAAAAGCCTATGTGAAGAAGATGAAAAAACAAGTTGCAGACTGGAAGAAAATATTTGTAAACCACATATCCAACAAAAGACTGGTATAAAAAAATACATAAGGAATTCTCAAAACTCGATAGTAACCAAAAAATCAAATTAAAAATGAGCAAAAGTACTCTCAACAATAGCCAAATTGTGGAAAGAGCCTAAATGTCCATCAACTGATGAATGGATAAAGAAATTGTGGTTTATATACACAATGGAGTACTACATGGCAATGAGAAAGAGTGAAATATGGCCCTTTGTAGCAACATGGATGGAACTGGAGAGTGTTATGCTAAGTGAAATAAGCCATACAGAGAAAGACAGATACCATATGGTTTCACTCTTATGTGGATCCTGAGAAACTTAACAGAAACCCATGGAGGAGGGGAAGGAAAAAAAAAGGGGGTTAGAGTGGAAGAGAGCCAAACCATAAGAGACTCTTAAAAACTGAGAACAAACTGAGGGTTGATGGGGGGTGGGAGGGGAGGGTGGGTGATGGGTATTGAGGAAGGCACCTTTTGGGATGAGCACTGGGTGTTGTATGGAAACCAATTTGACAATAAACTTCATATATTGAAAAAAAAAAAAGAATGACTAAAAATGAGCAAAAGAGTGGAGCCTGGGTCGCTCAGTCAGTTAACTATCCAACTTCGGCTCAGGTCATGATCTCATGGATGGTTCATGGATTCCAGCCCCGCGTCGGGCTCGGTGCTGACAGCTCGGAGCCTGGAGCCTGCTTAGGATTCTGTGTCTCTTCTGCCTCTGCCCCTCCCCCAACTTGTGCTCTGTTTCTCTCTCAAAAACATTAAATTTTTTTTTTAATGAGCAAAAGACACAAACAGACATTTCACTGATAAAGACATACGGATATCAAAAAAGCACATGAAAAGATGTCCAACATTACCTATTGGGGAGATGAAACTTAATGAGATAGCACTACAAGGAGATATCACTACATATCTATCAAGAATGCTAAAATTAGGGGCACCTGGGTGGCTCAGTCGATTAGGCATCCGACTTCGGCTCAGGTCATGATCTCGCGGTCCATGAGTTCGAGCCCCGTGTCGGGCTCTGTGCTGACAGCTCAGAGCCTGGAGCCTGTTTCAGATTCTGTGTCTCCCTCTCTCTCTCTGACCCTCCCCCGTTCATGCTCTGTCTCCCTCTGTCTCAAAAATAAACAAACAGTTAGAAAAAAAAAGAATGCTAAAATTAAAGGGACACCTGGGTGGCTCTGTCGGTTAAGCATCCAAATCTTGATCTGAGCTCAGGTCTCCATCTCAGGGTTGTGAGCTCAGGGTCCGCATTAGGCTCTTCTCTGGGCATGAAGCCTACTTGATTTAAAAAAAGAATGCTAAAATTAAAAATAGTGACAGTATCACTATTTGGATGCGGAGCAAGTAGATCACTTATGCACAACTGGTGGGGATATAAGATAGTATAGCCAGTCTAGAAAAACACTTTGGCAGTTTCTTATAAAACTACATGTGCAATTACTATGTGACATAGAACTGTACTCTTGGGCATTTACCCTAGAGAAATGGGAACTTATGTTAACCCAAAACCAGTACACAATGTGTAGAGCAACTTTTCTTTTAAAAAAAAATTTAATGTTTTATTTTTGAGAGAAAGAGAGACAGAGCATAAGCAGGGGAGGGGGCAGAGAGAGTGAGAGGGAAGCAGGCTCCAGGCTCCAAGCTGTCAGCACAGAGCCTGACGAGCAGCTTGAACCTACGAACTGAAAGATCATGACCTGCGAAGTCAGATGCTCAACCGACTGAGCCAACCAGGAGCCCCTAGAGCAACTTTATTTCTAACAGCCAATAACTAGACACCATCCAGCTGTTCTTCCATATGTGAAAGTTTAAATAAATTATGGTTACACACATATCCTGGAATACCACTCAGCACTGAATGTCTAGGGAATTACGCTGAGTGAAAAAAATCAATCCCAAAAGGTTACATACTGTATCATTCCACGTACAGAACATTTCAAAACGAAAAAAAAATCAGAAAATTTTAGAACTGCTTGCGGTTTGCCAGAGGTTAGGAATGAGGGATGGGGAGCATGGTGGTGAGGGAGGCGGTGTGGTTATGAAAGAGCAACATGAGAGATTCTTGTGGGGAAAGAACTATTCAGTATCCCAACAGTGTTGGTAGATGCATGAAACCACACACGTAGTAAAACTGTGTAGAACTAATATCACACATAAACACAAATACATAAGTACACGAGTACAAGAAAGTTGGGAGAATCTGAATAAGATCACTGGGTTATGTCCATGTCAATATCCTGATCATGATATTGTACTATTCTTTTGTAAGATATTACCCTGGGGGTAAACTGGGATCTCGTCCTATTGTATCTTACAACTGTATGTGAAGCTACAATTATCTCAGTAAAAACTTCATTAAAATAAAATAAATTCTTTGTCTGAACTCATACAGTAGTAGCAAAAGCAAAAACTAATCTTCAATCTCCCAATTCCTAGTCCAGAGTCAGTGACTCGCCTCTACACCTCTGGCTCAGACAGCCCTTCTGAGCTCCTGATCTGTGTTTCCTGCTTGAGTGGACTTAGCACCAGGAAGAGCAACCTCTGAGGAATGGAGGTAGGGTAGGGAAAGGGAAAGTGTCTAACAACAGCATGCATGATATAATCCCAGGAATGGGAATTAGAGATATGTGCATAAATAAATAAAAACACATAAGATAAAGTTAATCAAATACAGTTAGTCTGGGGCGCCCAGGTGGCTCAGTCATTTGAGCATCCGACTCTTGATTTCAGCTCAGGTCAATCCCAGGATCATGGGATGGAGCTCTGCGTCAGGCTCCAGGCTGAGCAAGGAGTCTGCTTAAGATTCTCTATCTCTCTCCCCCTGTCCCTCTCCCCTGCTTGCACATTCCCTCTCTCTCTAAAAAAATTTTTAGGGGCACCTGGGTGGCTCAGTCTGTTAAGCATCCAACTTCGGCTCAGGTGATGATCTCCCAGTTCGTGGGGTCAAGCACTGCATTGGGCTCTGTGCTGACAGCTCAGAGCCTGGAGCCTGCTTCAGATATTGTGTTTCTCTCTCTCTGCCCCTCCCCCAGTTGCTCTCTCTCTCTCTCAAAAATAAATGAAACATTAAAAGTTTTTTTTTAATTTTTTAAAAATGCAATTAGCCTATAAAAAGACTTAGCTAGGTTGTTAGCTTTTGGGGAATTTCTCCAGATTTTGCTTCCCAACATCCAACTCACCCTTAGCACCCTCATCTTCTGGTGTTCCTGGAGAGGCAAGACTGTTGCTGTCTTCCAAAATCTGTTCTTCCTTCCTTCCTTCCTTACTAGCTGGGTCTGTGGCTGCCTGGCTACTCCTTTTATTAAGTGTGACCCAGATACCACCTTATACCTGTCAGAATAGCTAACATTAACAACTCAGGCAACAACTGATGTTGGTGAGGATGCAGAGAAAGAGGATCTCTTTTGTGTTGTTGGTGGGAATGCAAGCTGGTACAGCCACTCTGGAAAACAGTATGGAAGTTCCTCAAAAAACTAAAAATAGAACTACCCTATGACCCAGCAATTGAACTACTAGGCATTTATCCAAGGGATACAGGTGTGCGGTTTCGAAGGTACCCATGCACCCCCATGTTTATAGCAGCACTAGCAACAATAGCCAAAGTATGGAAAGAGCCCAAATGTCCATCAATGGATGAATGGATAAAGAAGATGTGGTATATATACACAATGGAGTATTACTCGGCAATCAAAAAGAATGAAATCTTGCCATTCGCAACTACGTGGATGGAACTGGAGGGTATTGTGCTAAGTGAAATTAGTCAGTCAGGGAAAGACAAATATCATATAACTTCACTCATATGAGGACTTTAAGAGACAAAACAGATGAACATAAGGGAAGAGAAGCAAAAATAATATAAAAACAGAGAGGGGGGACAAAAGAGAAGAGACTCTTAAGTATAGAGAATAAGCAGAGGGTTGCTGGAGGGGTTGTGTGAGGGGGGTGGGCTAAATGGGTAAGGGGCATTAAAGAATCTACTCCTGAAATCATAGTTTCACTATATGCTAACTAATTTGGATGTAAATTTTAAAAAATAACAAATAAAATTATAAATAAATAAAATAAACGTTAAAAAATTAAAAAAAAAAAGTATGACCCAATGAGCTCTATCTGCATGCATTGTGGACCATACAGACCATCGTCTATTTCTTTCTTTTGAGCTTTCTTTGAAACTCAAAAGGGAATAGCATTGACAACCGCCCCACCTGTCCCAGCACATCCCCTAGGAGCAGATCTGGGTCAGTAAGAAGTTATCCAAATGTGGACGTCTAGAATTACTAAGAAGCTCTCCTCGTATTTTATATGTTTAAAATATAAAGTAAGATAAAACAAAATTAAGAAGGTCATCCAGGCCATGGCAAAGGTGCTCTGTGATTGCCATACAAAGTGGGAGCAAGCCCCAAGACTTGACCTTCCAAATAACCACTCTCAGAGTCGGCAGTCAGGGCAGGGACTCTAGTGTTCCAAATCCTTTACCAACTGGAGACTTAATTCGTGGGGATAAAATTTGAAGATACACACCACCTAACCACGGGTACAATACCTTCTGTCTGAATCCATTTGAAATGAACGTGGAAAATCTCCCAAAGCCACAAAGCCCCCAAATCCCTATCATTTTTCTTTTTCGAGTTTCCTGTCAATGTCAACTTAAAGGATAGTGACAGCCACCAATGACAACATTTCAAGGATTTTTGTAGTGCATGCAATGGATCAAATGGATTTTCTGGGCATTCACAGATGGCTAAAAACAGATTAAAGTCTCCCATAACCTATCCCACAGAAAAAGTGTTATTAACGCTATGCTAAATGACTTTGTTCATAGAACCTTCATGAGCACAAAGTTCAACCTGATACATAACTAGGACTGCATTCTCCCCGTCTGCACTCCAAATAATAAAGACATTGATAGTAATTATAGTAATTATTTACAGTAATTATTTATAGTAATTATAAACAGCAACTTCCAGCATTTGTTCTAGAATCAGCCCTGCTTCATACAGGATACTCTATTTTGCTACAGTATAGCATGGCATTGATGATGATCATGAGTCTATGAAGATCAATATATGCCTTCTCAATCATCACAGAAATCCTTGTGCCCATCTGAGTCCCCCTATTGAATCATCTTCTGCGTTTTTAAATGCTGAGGATACACGGTGGCACAGATAAGAGTGTAAGTCAAACAGACGGTGCAGTTTGCCTGAACGCTTCATCAGCTAGCGTTCTGTACAAAATAGAGCTTCATGTGAACTTACCAACACAAAAGCAGTGCTAGAAGTGCCTGTGAGTGGTGAATGGCACTGAGTCTATTTTTCACCTCAGTCCCCTCAAACCTTCCTAGGTGAGAGTTGTTTGCTTTTACGAACCCACTATGCATTTCTATTGAGATCACAGAGTTTCCCTAGTTGCTTTTCATGGTACTGTTGCGATTTGGAGGGGCTGGTGGTTTTGATGTTGGTTCAGTGGAATCAATGAGCTGAAACCTGCAGTTTTGCAATGATGTTGGCAAATGACTTAAGTTTTCTATCTGTAAAGAAGGCTAACAGCACGATCTACTTCAGGGCTATGTCCAGCACAGAGCCTGATATCTAATAGATGATAGAGACGAAATTGGTAACTCCTCCTTCCCTGAATTCAAGAACTTCGCTCCTTTTGAAACTACCCAATATCTCTTTTCTCCTGCCTATGTAATTTTCCAGCCCATCCCCTTATGCTCTCAGAACTCCATCCCCACCAGCCTCACTCTGATTCTCGAATACATCCTGCTCTGTCTCACCTTAGGGTCTCTACATTTATATGGTGTTTGTTCTACCTCACACTCTCTTTCTTTCCTTCTTCATCTCACTGACTCCAGTCTTTCTTCAGCTCTCAGCTCAAACGTCTCTCCTCATGGGCCCTTACCCAACTTCCCTAACTGAAATAACCCCCACACCCCCAGAAAGGTGCTCACGTGCCACAAGTTACTCCCTTTTCAAGCACTTAACACACTTGTAATTTTACATTTATTTGAGTGTTTTTACATTAATGTCAATCTCCACCATTAGACTATAGGTGCTCTGAAAGCAAAAACTACATTTGAAGGCAAGGACTGCACATTTTTTTTTGGGGGGGGGGCTTTTTTAACTTTTCATGTTTTGCATCAAAACATCTGCAAAAATAGTATTGAGAGGTACTGTATACGCTTCACCCAGCTTCCCCATATGTTAATATCTTATCTGATTATAATATAACTGTCAAAGCCAGGAAATTAATACCGTTACCTAATCCACAGACACTATAAAATTTGGCAAGGTCCAGTGGATGTTCTTCATCTATTGTAGGCTCCGATACAGAATCCCACGTTACACCGAGCTGCCATGTTTCCTTAGTGTCCTCCAATCTCACAGAGCAATTCAGGTCTGTCTTTCATGATGGTGGCACTTTCAGACAGACCCAGCCAGTTATTCTGGTTTCTTCAGGAGTAAATCAGAGTATGTTTTTTTGGCAAAAATATCACAGACATGACACCATGCCTTTCCAGTGCATCATATCATATCAAGAGATACATGATATCCATATATCTCATTATTGATGATGCTAACTTCTATCACTCGATTAGGACGTTATCTGCCAGTTTTCTCTACTGTAAAGTTACTATTCGTCCTTTCACCACTATTTTTTCTATTATTTATTTATAACAGTAAGGGCTTATGAATATTTGTTTTGTTCTATAGATTCATTATATAACTTAATATTATCATCATTTGTTTTATTGTTTAAATTGTCCCAGCTTTGGGCATTTATTGTTTAAATTGTCCCAGCTTTGGGGTTCCTTCAAGTTGGCTCTGCGTACTTCTAATATGTCCAACATTTTAAATGGTTTCTTGAGCACCCTAAACACTCCCAGTTCATCTTGTATTTTCTCTGCCCTAGAGATAGAATCAATCACTTTATCAACAAACCCAGGTTCCTTTTATTGGAGAATGGTATTAGAAACCACGATCTGGGTGCTAGGTGTACTTGTTCTCACTGGAATGTCACATGCTTTCCCGGCAGACAGAGCTGGGAAATAAATGTATGCACACATATGTATACACATATTTATACCAACATCTGTATCTATGTGCCTATTAATCAATCTAACCATCCACCTATCTGTCTATCTCTTAAAAACCATGAATTCATACTAATGCCTCTGGGTATCCAACATCAAAGAATTTACCTTAGCCTTCTTTCTTTTTCTTTATAGCTTCCTTTTCAGGTTTCTTCATTGAGAAATCTGGTTCTTATTATCCACAATAAACTTACTAATTTCTCAGTCTCCCCAAGAATGTAGTTTCAGAACTGCTAACTTGTAACGCTGTGAAAAACAAGTTTACTAACTAGAGTATAGTATTTCTCTATTTTTTTTTTTTTTGGTCGTTAGCCTTAAAATGGTCAAAACACTGTTTTCTTGTATTAGGTTAGTTCTTTTCTTCCGCACCCATGTCACTGTAGTTCTGGTGTTCATTTATAATACAGTTAAGTTCATTTGCCACTGTTTGTATTGTATTTTGATTCCCCCCACATCCCAGTTGATTACAGTTCTTTATTTTTTTGAAAATGTAAAATATAATCATGGCTTTAAAAGTCAGACTATACAAAATGGCATTCCCAGAGGAGAAAGTAAAAGGGCCTTCAGGGTCACATCACCAACAGCGTAGACAGGATGAGATCAAAATTTGGGGCCATAAAGGGAATCAATCTACCATAAAAATAATATATAAAAATAAACGAAACAAATATTGTTTGAAAAAAATGTAATAAAAAGAGCAATCCATACAAACCATTCATCCTGTATTCTAACCCTAACCATATGACACTAGAAAAGTCTCTTAAACTCTCTGAGGCTAATTCTTCATCTCTGAAATGGGAATAAAATTGTGTGCTTGTCACTTCCCAGGGTTATTGTAGTACTGCAAAGATATAACAGGTATGACCATTCTGCCATCCTATGAAAAATTCTGTGTACATATTAGGAATTAGTAACTAATATTACTTCAGAATTCTTCTTAAAGATTTGCATTTTAAAAAACCATGAAATTTCTGGAGGCTCACGCAGCCTGCTAAATCACCGGTCAGATCAAGCTTCTGCTTCTTCACTCAGGTCTACACCCCAACCATCATCATAAAGAGAACCAGAGAATTTGCACATAGAAATTATCTTGATTCTAGTTTCTGTTATTGGAGCATATAGCCAAGGAGCTGAACCCATCTGTTGGATCCCACCACAAAACATTCCAGGGGCTCACCACCTCCCTTTTCCAACCCAACTGCTAAGTCTCCCTCCTCCCTTTGATATAAACATTTATTAAGCATCTACTATGAGCTAATCGCTGTACTAGATGTTGAGAAACAGCAGTGTGCAATAATGACATGGTCCCTGGCCTCGTGGAGCTTGGAATTGAATAGTGAAGAATCACCACAAACAAGTGAAGACAGTGAACTGTCTTCCAAAGCCAGAGGTTGTGATGTACCAGGAAAGACATAGATAGACTGCTGGGATAAGTGAGGCAGGGGAAGAGTGTATTCCAGCTAGACTGATAAGGAAAATACACCTCAAGGGAGGGACATCTAAGCTGAGATTCAGATGGTGAGGAGCCCATGTGCAGACACAGAGAAAGAATATTCCAGACAAAAAACAGCCAGTGTGAATTCCCATGACAAGAGCAAGTCTAGAGGGGTACTAGAAACTATCAGAAATATTGATTGGGACACAGTCTGACTTGTCCTACTCAAATTATTCCCAGCATTCTGAACCTTGCCCCACTTCTACACTCACCCCACCCTCCCCATCCAAATTAACATGGAACTTTCCAAGGCACATGGTCACCGATCTCAGCTGGGGGTGACAACCATTGGTAACCTGGCCCCATGGTTAGATATCATACAATTTTTACAGCTGACTTACTGTTTTGCTTTCTTTTCAATTATTATTTTGAAACACACATGACATGCTTTGGATCCACAAGCGGCTCAGGAAATTCTAAATTAAAGCCCTTGCGGGGCTGCAGCTGGTGTGGCCAGGCCTCCAGGATCTGGGGTCCATGCTACACAAACAGATTTTGGCGCCCTTCTGAACACACTGCATGGTCCAAGCACCACTCCCCATCACTGCGCTCTGAAAGAGGAATATTTCAACAGACACACAAGCAACATCTTGCCACAGAAGCAAAATGTGAAACGAATGCCACAAGTGAACATCACCATCGCCTCCCTCACTGCTTTTGAGTCTCCTCTCTGAAAATGTCTACAGAGTGAGAATTGCAGTATTAGTATCTTTTCAATTACTACTTAAATACAGAGGATACAAAGAGCCCTGGAGAGACTGAGGGCCCTGAGGACACCAGCAGAACAGAGATGAGTATCTGGATCTTCATTTTGAGCACAGAATGAAGTCTATGTGCGATGAACTTCAAAACCAAAGTAGCACCACTTCTTAGTAACTCCCGAGGGACTGTAATTTACTTTTCTCTGCCTTAGTTTCCTCATCTGTAAACTGAGAACATATGGGAATATATCTGATGCATTAAAGGAGTTGACGCATAAAACACCTATTACCGTAGCTGACACACTGTAAAAAAAATGTAATAAATGTTAACTATTACTATTAGTGATTGATTCTATTAAATAAAAACTGGCTGGAAAACCTAGAGTCACTGTCAAATAATAGCAAAGGTAGCCTCAGGGCTGTGGATGATAAGAGCAGGTCTCAGCATATCCCCCAAATGCTGAGAGAAACCCAGAGAGTTAAGCTTGCAAATTCTCTTCAAAGGTAGGCTTCAAATATAGACAAGGGCAAACGGGGATGGAAAGGAACTGCATAGAGAAGGGAAAGCAGGTTGTGAAAACAAAGTTGCGAAATCCTCATCTTTGTTTTGGATTTGCTTCCTGGTGGGGGGGGTGGGGGGTGAGTTTGCAGGACTAAGCTACATGGAGTCAGTTGGGTGTGAATGCGAGTGAAGTTACCACAGGCTTTAGGGGTTCCAGAGGTGGAGAAGAGAGTGAATGAGGCTTGATAAGGTAAAGGACAGAGACGGGGCCAAGTCTAAGATCAGTGAAGTGCAGGAGAAGCTATGATAATTCACATAATAAACTGGCAGAGATGAACCAGTTTGGCCTCTCAACTCAAACCCTATTCCTCTTGAGCCTACTGAGGGTCCCTCTTGTACAAAGAGATGGGTCCAGATGAGATAAGCCAATATAATGTCCTCCTGCTGGACACTAGGGTTTCGGCTCACTCAACCCAACATCTGGCCTTGGGGCTGCAGAGTTTCCTGGGGACCACTGGCTGGATCCTGGCCTGGACCCAACAGCAATTCAGGTCATGGCAGAACATAGGGATCTGGCTAGACTTCATGTAGCCTGGCCTTATTTTAAAGTACCTTTGGGATCGGGGCGCCTGGGTGGCTCAGTCGGTTAAGCGTCCGACTTCGGCTCAGGTCATGATCTCACTGCTTGTGAGTTCGAGCCCCACGTCAGGCTCTGTGCTGACAGCTTACAGCCTGGAGCCTTTTCAGATTCTGTGTCTTTCTCTCTCTCTCTGCCCATCCCCCGCTCACACTCTGTCTCTGTCTCTCAAAAATAAATAAACATTAAAAAATAATAATAATAATAAAATAATAAAACACCTTTGGGATCTTGATTTTAAACAAATGCTAGTCAAATACCCCAAATTCCACACTGGATTTGTAAATGTGGAAGGCCTGTAATCTGGGGTCTTAACGCTCTGAATTGATGTTTCTGAAATTAAGGAGATGCTTCCCACTCAGTTCCTAGAGTTTCATTCATAGTGTGTGATGCAACAAAGGGAAAAATCAGTATTATCAAAAGGGCCAATCAGGGAGCTATAAACTCCTCAGCACATAACTGTTTTATCAAGATGGATTGTATATGGATGTGTCCAGTCAGCAGCAACAGTGACTGCTATTAGCTCACTGCTGAGGAAATCAAATTCTAGGGAAGCCAAACAAAACAAAGTAAACAGAAACCACCAACATACAAAATAATGTCCTTATTAGTTCTTACAAAGAGCTTTTTGAAAGCACAGACTTGAAGCTAGAACATCTTTTTCTTATTAATTTTAAAGCACTTTTGATCTTCAAAACTACAAAAGGGCATCCGAAACTGGAAGTTGAAAATGGACCCAGTAGGGGACTTTGATCTATAAATATATGTATAAATTATATAGTTCCGTTGGTTGGTTTGAATATGTATCTGTGTTTGTATCTCCACTTGTGACCCCGTTATGGAGCTGAAGCTGCAAGTTCCTGGTATGTGTAAATGTAAAATAGATGTATGCAGCTATAGTCGGGGGTCTTATTGTATTCACGGACTTTGCTTACATGTTATGGTGCTCCTCTATAACAGATGGCTCTTAAACATTACCTCCCAGTTGTCACTCTGAAATAGAAATTAGTTACTTGACTTAAAAGTTATAAATGAGTGGCTGAGATACACTGAGAACAACAGTGTCAAACAAGTATGTGTATAAAAATTGTGTGTGTGCGTGTGTGTGTGTGTGTGTGCGCGCGCAAAGTCATGGGATGTGTTTTAGTTTGTCCACGAAAAAAGAAAGTATCTCAGTGTTACAGTAAACTACCTGGCTATGCTAGAATGTGAGAAAAAAAAAAAGATCAACAAAAGCCAAAACCTGAATGGGAATAGGATGTAGTGGGTTCAATGAAAAGAGAATTTTATTTGCCTTAGTTTATGAACCTGCACATTTAAGGCTGAAAAGAAGAAATCTGTTAAATGCTGACAGAGCTGGCTGTATTTTCATTACCAAAAATACTGAGGCATTCTCTACTTTCAAATATTACATTAATGCAAAATTAGAGTGTGATTTTCTTTCCATGAAAATGATAAATTGGCCTTGGAGTATTCAGTCTGCTCTTAACAATAGGTTGTTCTTTATCTTCTGTGTCATTTGTCCAGAGAGCAAGGTCTTGCTTCTCCCCAGAATACTTTTTGTGTTGTGTGCTGACTTTGTATGTCGTTGATTAAAAAATAAAGAAGAACAGGGACACCTGGGTGGCTCAGTCAGTTGGGCATCTGACTCTTGATTTTGGCCCAGGTCATGTACTTACAGTTTGTGAGTTCGAACCCTGCATCAGGCTCTGTGCTGACATGTGGAGCCTGTGTGGGATTCTCTCTCTCCCTCTCTCTCTGCCCCTCCCCTGCTCACACACATGCACTGTTTCTCTCTCAAAATAAATGAAAACATCAAAAAAATTTAAATAAGAACAGAGAGCTGAGTGGGTGGAAGTTCCTTATATTATTCTTGACATATTTATTTCTGAATATTGGATTACCACTCTGGTAAACAGGTGATGAAGCAAAGCCATTTATTGTTGTTCGGCACTTAAGCTTCAGTTTGAATAAGTACCGGCTCTTCTTTGATAGCTCTGTTTAATATCACCTTTTCAAACTACAATCCTAAATTCAGAAAGAAAAATAAAAGGTATTTCCAAAGTATTTTTGAGAGTCAAATCATCTTTGGTATTTACTATATCACAAAAATGCCCACAACCCACTTTTTCACTTTGACCCCAATGCCATATAACCCTCTGTTGGCAAGATAGTTATTTGCATAAGATTCATTAAAAATCTGTCATTTTCTGGGGCACCTGGGTGGTTCAGTCAGTTAAGCATTCAACTTTGGCTCAGGTCATGATGTCACGGTCTGTGGGTTTGAGCCCTGTGCCAGGTCTGTGCTGATGGTTCGGAGCCTGGAACCGGTTTCGGATTCTGTGTCTTCCTCTGTCTGTCTCTCTGTCTCTCTCTTAAAAAGAAATAAAAACTTTTTTAAAATCTGTATTTTTCTTTTACACAAACATAATTGAGCACATTAATTGATTACTAAGCTTGGGCCACACCTGGAGTGTCATACCTGAGTTAAATCTCATTTCATCTTGGTATGACAAGCCCTCTTTAAGCAACAAAGTTTGGGCTTCATATGCGGAACTAGTATCTACAAAACCATCCTTGGAAAATGGCGTGTATCTGTTCTGGGGCTTACAGGGTTCCAGGCTTAACAGGCAGTAAGGAGGATCACTATCCGCAGTCTTGAAAGTTTAGCAACTTGGGAGCATCTTGAGAACAGAAGATTTCATATGCAGTTGTAGGCACTATGGGTGAGGCCTGGGAAGAAATGAATTTCTTAATTTTGTTTCTCTAGCTTTGGAATAAATTTGCTTATAAGAAGGATTAAAACAAACACTTGGGGTGGTGATCCTTGGAATAACAGAAGTTACTGAGATGCAATCCCAGACTGTTTTTACAAACTTCCCAGACCAAAGCTATTTGTTTCTCTGGCTTCTGTAGCTGCCTAGCTTCTCGTGGCTGTAGATTTGTTGGCCATACAAGAACAATGGTTTGTGTTGTGTATACTGGTCCTCTGCAAATGAAGCAGGCAGAGGACACAAACCACAATGAGACCAGCCTTTTCTTGTGATCAAAATAATCTTAGGAGACTGTTTAAGACCACACAAGGGACTAGTAACAAAACTTGGAAGGAAGGCAAAAAGATAACTGGCTAATCTTTGTTTTCATGCAGGAAGTTGTCTAACAAGCCCACCCAAAGTTCATCTGACTCTCCAGGCTCAGGGATGCAACTTTGTTTGACTTACAATTTACCACTGATAAGGACCTAGGCATTTTACAACCCTGTAAAGATAGATGTTACTTTGTAGAACACTTACAAACTACAAATGCTCTCTGTCCAGTAGATAAGATAACCCAAAGGTTATAGTTTTACTGGCCTATGGAGGAAATGAACTAGTTATGTATCTAAATTAGCAATGTTATTGCAGTTTCTTCTTTTTTTTAAAAAAATTTTTCAACGTTTTTATTTATTTTTGGGACAGAGAGAGACAGAGCATGAACGGGGGAGGGGCAGAGAGAGAGGGAGACACAGAATCGGAAACAGGCTCCAGGCTCCGAGCCATCAGCCCAGAGCCTGACGCGGGGCTCGAACTCACGGACCGCGAGATCGTGACCTGGCTGAAGTCGGACGCTTAACCGACTGCGCCACCCAGGCGCCCCGCAGTTTCTTCTTAACGGAAGTGTTCCTTTTGTTTTCCCTTTATTGCCTGCATACAGGTTAGTTTTTCATGTCATGTCATGACATCAGCTTTGTCTTCTACTGATCCCCTCATTACTGTGGCAATTAAAACCTAGCACATAGTCGCCAGAATTTTCATCAGAACTATGCTTTTTTTAGTAATTGAAAATTGTATTTTGATATGAGCCAGGAAACACGGTTGGGCCACAAACAAAATAAATTTAAAATAACTTTAATAATTTACTTGTAAGGATGAATCATCACCACAATCATCAATCTCTTAAACTCTATCCCTCTAAAATTTCCCCAAAATCTCCTCTCACAACCCAAGCCCACAGGCTTCAGATTCTCCTCCACTTTCACTGTCCTCCTGCTTCTCCACTATAAATGCCCCAAAACACTAGTCTAGAAGGACTAAGCCCTATTCAGAATACAGGAGAGTCACTGAGCTTGCCAAACAGAATCCTTGTATTTTTGGTTTAGGGACAGGAACGTCTAGGGATATGCACACCATTTCAATTTTGGTTCTACCACAGACTTAAAAAAAATATATATGGGTTTAGAGGCTGGCAAGTCAGGTGTAAGTAGAAAGTGATTAAGAGGGAAACTATGCATTCTTTGGCTTTGTTGTGTGGTGTCACAGAAGAGAGGTGTTGTTAACCAGGGAAGAGTACTCTCTGCCCCGGCATCAGGGGGTTTGCATGGCTTCTATTTCTTTGCTGAAGGTTCATCAGAAGGTTCATCCCATGAAGGGAAAGAAAGAAGCACTCATGTTATTAGCCACAGTGTCCAGCCAACGGGTGAAAAACTGAGGCTCTTGCAGGCAATATTTTTAAATAGATAAGATAAAATGTGCACCCTTCTCTTGCTAAAAGGTACCATTTTGCCTATTTTTTTTTCAGACAGAAAAGCTCTGTCTTTTCAAGTAAACTGCCCTGTGTACATGCCAATTTCAGCTAGTTTTATGAAGGCAACTCAGAGCAGACTCTTCATCTTCTTGTCCAGTGGAATAGGTAAGTGCATTGAAGAAAAGGAACAATGAACTAATAATGGTCCTGAACTAATAATAATAGCCTGGCACCAGGTCCTATTAGGAGTGCTTTGCAGATGTGAAGTAATCTACATGATAACTCTGTGACATACATACAACTATTACCCCCATTTTAGAGATGACATAGTTCCTTACCAGATGTCACAGAGGTAGTAAGTGGCAGAGCAGGAATTTAAACACAGGCAAATTTGGCTCTTAACCCTTGCATTGTCTCATAAATACTCTCCTCCCTCACTGACCACCCTGTACCAAGGAAAAGACCTTGGTCGCCGTGAATAACGTAATAGTTCTAATCTTAATATGTTCCTCATTGTACAGGCATTCTTCAACCTACCCAATTTGTCTATTTGATAAGTCATTATGAAATTAAAAGTATACATAAGCCAAAATCCACAAATGAGAGCTTAACAGTTCTTCCATTCTACTCGGGTTTTCATTCTTAGGTAGGAAGGTAGATGGGTTGAGGAGGTAGATGGAGGAGAGAGATGAGTAAGCTGTGAAAATGTGCAAGATAGGGGCCATAAAAAGGAAACAGATCGATGCTAAGGAAATGCAAAGTGGAGCTGTAAAAGGAGGCTCTAAAGGGAAACCAAGAGGGATTTGTTTTTGTGGCAGGTTTTAAATGAGATGAAGAGAAAAACAGACACTCTTGGATGGTCTGGACTGAGTGAAAAGTGATGTAACCTCTGTGGACCACAATTTGGTAGTATCACTAACATTTTCAAATATCTTACCCTTTGACCTAGTGATTCCATTTCCAGAAACTTAGCTACAAAATAGCTGCACATGTGATTCGCTTGCTCCTCGGACCAGAGAGTGTTAAGACAGGTGGCACAGCCTTCTGACAAGTATCGAGTATTTACAGTGGTTTCATAGCACTAGTAACTTCTAAGAGTCTGAAGGGGGTTCCCCATGCAAAGCGACATCTACAATCCCTTCACACCAAATACCTTACCCATAAAACAAATGCTCCTCAACTCCTAGCCACTGGCTTTCATCATCTCACTGGAGATGGAACTCACTGGAACTTAAGTTAACTTATGAGTAGTGGGCAGCAATTTTGCTAGTTCTCTTAAAAGCAGAGAAGTTACTATGCAAGATGGATGTTATTTTTTTAAGTCTTTTGTCCAAAACCCAATAAAAAGAAAAAAACTACTGAACAATTATTGAAAGATAGAAGCTAAAGAGAAGTATTTGGGGAGTGGGGGAGGAAAAGAAAAGTCAAAGCACTCATTTTTATCTAATTTAAATTTTAAAACGTTCCTGCTGGTGTATTTATATGGTTTTACAAAAAAAAAATTGTATAATGTTATCCATCTGTATCCACAACCTCAAATCCAAAATCTTTATTAAAAAATTTTGCCAAACATTCCGCAAGAAAATACAGTACTTGTAAAAACATCCAAACAAATATCCACAATGGAAGTTGTCCAGAGATTTCTAAAATTGTGAGCAACTCTCATCCAATTGGATAGTGACATTAAAATAAATTCTTCAGTGAGAATAAAAGAGATTTCTGGCATAAACATATCAAGCTTCTTAAATAGGCTCTTGATGCTCCCCTCACCCTTCAAAATGTGATTGCCAATCCCAGAAAGTAGCTTTATGTTCCAATTCCAGTCTGAGTATTTTTCCCAGATTCAGGAGTAGGCATTCCCAGTCCTTCCGCCCTTCTTGCCATAAATGGGTCATGGAGATTCAGTCTTTCGACAGCAACCATGAACAGAAAGATGCTCAGCAGAATTCTTAACGGTCTAAGGAAAACCAGAACCAAGGATATGATTTGTGTTTCCATCACTAGGAAACGACTTGACGGCTCAAGGAAACATCTCATGAGTCAGACTGAGGGCAGCTGAGGTGAGCAGGAACAAAAGAATGCTACTTACAAAAAGAACGCTAAATTGCCTATTTGAAGTAAAATTGCACGTTCCCTGTTACATGTGCTTATTCCGTGTGCAGTCATCCTGGCCCTAGAATCTAGGGAAACAAAAGGTGAATGGAGAGCAAATGGTACCCCCCCTTACAACCATTTTATAAAACTGACCGTATCAACTGAAGTTGAACATGTGCATACTGTATGACCCAGAAATCCCAAGCTGTGTATCCCAAACACACACACACACACACACACACACACACACACACACACACCCATAATGTTCACAATACCATTCACTTGATGGACTTCTCTACAGCAAAAAATAATCTCCAACCACAGAAAATATTATGGCTAAATCTCACCAATGTCAAGTTGAGGGAGAAAAGTCAGGTTCAAAAGACCATATACTGAGTTATTGCACTTTATGAAATACCAAAAAAGCAAAAGCAATCTATTCTGGTAGAAGTCAGGGTAGAACAAAGGCACGGGAAGGTGTCTAGAGGGCTGGTCATGTTCTGTTCGTGATCTGGGTGTTAGTTACATGGGTGTGTTCAGTTTCTGAAAACTACAAACTGTGCACCTATACTTGATAACTTTTTTAAGTTGAATGGATGAAACAGTTAAAAAAAAATATCCAATTAATTGGAATAGTGTTCAGATCAGGAGACTGGGTGGAACATGACAGGCAACCTTGCCTTTTCTTTTCTAGAAAGTTTCAACATGGCTGGAGCAAAAGATTCCATGACCTCCCAGTACGGAAGGGGTTCCTTTTCTCTAAACCTGGATTTCTACCTGCAAAATGTTAAGTGTCGGTAATTTAAAGCCTTCAAGACTGGTAGTGAAAGAGAAGTGGCCAGGACAGAAGATGTTGCTGAGATAGCAAAGCAAACACTCAACCCAGCCATTCGTGTCAATGCCAGAGTAAATATTTTAATCCCACGTCCTGAGTTGGATTTATCTCAGCTTTCCTGGGTCTATTCCACGGCCTCCCCCTTCACCACCTGCATCTTCCTTTGTTTGTTTTCAAGCAGAACCTTTGAGAGGGAAACTCAGCATCTCAGCCAACCATCTCACTGAATTAGACTGCCCTTCTTGTAATAGTCCTCTGAGCCTCCAAAGGCCCAGGCCCAGTGCTGTGGTGTCTGCTCACAGCGATCTAAGGCTGGGATTTCTCTACACAAACAAGCAGCAGCGTGAGTATATGAAGGCTTCTTTTCATTCTGATGGCAGTGTGACAAGATTTCCCCCTCATCCTGGCTTCAATAAAACTTTCCCTTACAACTTGAGATTAAAGCATTCCTTTGGTCATAATATTCCCCATGCAAGAGTATAAAAGAGCAATCTGACCGACGCTGCAACATTTCCCATCAAACTCAGGAGATATGCTTTTATATCTGAACCTAATGAAATGCTCTTATCACCAAAGTAGCAATATGGTCCACCATAAATATTTGCTATTAGAATATAGCAAAGTAGGGGGCACCTGGGTGGCTCAGTCGGTTAAGCATCTGACTCTTGATTTCGGCTCAGGTCATGATCTCACGGTTCATAAAATCGAACCCTGCATCAGGCTCTGCACTGGGCACAGACCCTGCTTGAGATTCTCTCTCTCTCTCTCTCTCTCTCTCTCTCTCTCTCTCTCAAAAAAAAAAAAAAAAGAATATAGCAAAGCAGGGTATAGATAATCACACTGGACAAAAGAAAAGAAAAGAAAACAAAACAAAACAAAAACACTGCCACTACTGACCCTGTATAGTGTATTTGTGTGCTTAGTAACAATAATAATGATGGCTAGCAGTTACACCATTCTTATGACTGTTCCAAGTGTTTTACATTTATTAACAAATAGTAATGCTCAGAAATGCTGGAGGAGGTAGAAACTTCTGCTATCCCCATTTCACAGATGAAGAATGAGTGAGGCCCAGAGATTAAGTAATCTCAGAGTCGGGTAGGTGTGGAGCTGGATTTGAATGTAAGCAGCCCCCCTGTCTCCCCTAAGAAGGCTGAATCTTCCTGGTTTTTTTCTTAGGCCAAATATCAAACTAAGTTTGATTCCTGTAAGTGCCTTTTTGCTCTGCAGATATGAGGACTAGCTGGGAGGACAGAAAGAGTATCGAGGGAGAACTACTCCACGAACAAGCCAGGGGGTAGAGAGGAATTCATTAGGAGTGATTTAGAAGCAGGTGAGTCAAAGGCAGGTGACCGAAGCATCACTAAGAACAATAGTCCAGGCAGTGACCACCAAGGTCTGACTGAACTCGAATAGCCAACTGGTCTAGACTGGGGCAGGGCAGGGTTGTGAGCAGAGGGGAAGTTCCCAACAGGCAGCTGCAGGAGCAAGAGGGGAAGGATAGCAGAACACAGAAGCCAGAGAGAAGCCAGGGACAGCATACTCATAATCTCCAGTTTGTATATAGGCTTTGGAAGGTTATCTCCATTCATCCTTATATTCGCTGTCTATAAATTACTCTCTTATTCTCCCTTTTGTACAAAAGGAAGAGACACAATCCCATCTCCTCTGGTTGCTAACATTTTATCTGTCCTTGTGATCCTATGTTCTCACTAAGATCTTACCAGTCTTCCTTTCAACCTCCTACACTTGAACTTCCTGTCTACCTGTTCCTGCCTCTCTGCCTCCAAAGAGCATAGGGCTGTCCTACCTCACAGCAACTTGGCATTGTCAACCTGGCACTGTCCTCATCATCTGACACATCTCTCTCTTTTCCTAACAGGAGAGGAAGACCAAGAGTGCTAATCTTAAATCACAGCTGGATTCAAGGGCTGCCCACATCAGTTACAACCTAGGTGACACTGGCCAAGTTGCTTATCATCATTGCTCTTGAATTTTCTCCTCTAGAAACTGGGAGATAAAGACAGCACAGGACAGAGCATGTGTGTACCCTCAAATCCTCGGCCAGGCAGAGGTACTCAGTGCTCACCGAATATTTCATGTGCTTTCCTACGTTCCCAGCCTCCCTTGCGGTAAGGTTGGGCCAACAGCCTGTGCACAGAGGGGACATGTATTTTCAGCTGCTGTCAGAGCCAGTGTGCCACCTCTTTCCCTCTCTCTCCCTCCACAGCACTTTGGAGACCTCATGTTTCAGGTGATAATGATGGAAGATGCAGGAAAGCTGCCTGACCCCTTCTGATGTCACTTAAGAGAGAAGATACATTTACTGGGTACACTAGTAATTTCACTGGTGACTTGTGGCTGGGCTCGGTGCTATTCTCCTGACCGCCCCAGGGGCATGCAAAGGGTGGTGCTGAAGTGAGTCATGCACTTGACCCTGAACGTCTTCTCTGCTATAAACCGGTGTGACTGTTGGCAACTGCATCACCTCTCTGGACTTCAGTATTCTTTTCTAAATGCAGATTTTTAAAATATAGTTCTGGATTTTTAACCCTTTTCAAAACATAAAGCCCTTGCTACAGTGCAATCTGATCTAGAGACCCAAAGTAGAAAATAGAAAACTGTAGGACGCCTGGGTGATTCAGCTGGATAAGTGTCTGACTTTGGCTCAGGTCATGATCTTATGGTTTGTGGGTTCAAGCCCTGCATCCGGGTCTGTGCTGACATCTCAGAGCCTGGAGCCTGCTTCTGATTCTGTGTCTCCCTCTCTCTCTCTCTCTGCCCCTCCCCAGCTTGTGCTCTGTCCCTCTGTCTCTCTCAAAAATAAACATTAAAAAAAATTTTTTTTAGGGGCGCCTGGGTGGCGCAGTCGGTTAAGCGTCCGACTTCAGCCAGGTCACGATCTCGCGGTCCGTGAGTTCGAGCCCCGCGTCGGGCTCTGGGCTGATGGCTCGGAGCCTGGAGCCTGTTTCCGATTCTGTGTCTCCCTCTCTCTCTGCCCCTCCCCCGTTCATGCTCTGTCTCTCTCTGTCCCAAAAATAAATAAACGTTGAAAAAAAAATTTTTTTTTAAATAAAAAAAAAGGAAATAGAAAAATGTAAAGACGCCCTAAGTTGACTGAGAGGAGAGGAGAAGGGGACACGGACCCCACATAGTTCACTGCTCCTTTGATCCCTGAGAACTGAGGCCAACATAATTCCCTTGATTTCTTTATACTAAATGATACTGGAAACAGATATACTTTTTTGTTCTTATTAAAACAATTCTGAGACCAAGCAAGAACATGCTGGCTGCATGTTCCGGACATTCCTTTTCCTGGAGGATAACTAAGGCTACATGACTCTCCTAAACAGCATGGCTATCAACTCACAGCTTGCTTATCAAGGTCCACTTCAAGAAGCTCATCTTGTTGGGGCACCTGGGTGGCTCGTCAGTTAAACGTCCGACTTAGGCTCAGGTCATGATCTCACAGTTCGTGAGTTCGAGTGCCGCATCAGGTTCTGTGGTGACAGTTTGGAGCCTGGAGCCTGCTTCAGATTCTGTGTCTCCCTCTCTCTCTGCCCCTCCCCCACTCATGCTCTGTCTGTCTCTCTCTCTCAAAAATAAATAAACATTTAACAATTTTTTTTTTAAAAAAGAAGCCCATCTTGTTGTGCCCACCAATCCAAAGCTGTTATGTCATAAGACCTGACCACTCCCAGCCATTTCTTCCCCCCTTACAAGACCTGCCTTGACATCACCAGCCCTAGGCCTGAAAATCCTCTCAATGACCTGTCCTGACTTCCCCGCTATGGGACCCTGCTGAGCCCTCCCCTACTGCAGCATGACTAACCAAGCTAGCTAAGTGAGCAAGGTGCTTATGGTCAGCTTTGAGGGGTGGACAATCGGCACCGCTGAAACAGCCCTCGCTATGGTTTGGCAGAAACGCTAATTTTTAAAGACCATTGAGTTAAATGATCTTTAAAGTCCTACTAGCTTTAGCATTCTGCTTTCAGTTCCAATCCTGATCTCCTCCCAGTGCATTCTCCAGTGCATTCTCCAGGGTCATCTGGCTCTCTAGACACAGCTTCTCTTGCTCTGATTATATAAGACCAAACATTAAGAGAAGGCATTTGCCACAAGAGCCCGCCCTTCCTTCCCTGTCTTATCCTCTCATCCAGCCCTAAAGAGTGAGATTTTTCGTTACCCAGAACTCTCCCCACCTTTATAATAGCAAACTCTGTTGTCATTCCAGAGCTCAAAACTCTGAAATACTTAAAGCTCTCGTGTGTATAAGCTTGCCAAGCTAGAGGAGGGAGGATGGGGGGCTCAGAAGAAGCATCTGAGAGTAGACCACATGGACCAAAACACAGAATCAGGAGCTGGGCACCTTTTAGAACCCCAAGGAAACAGGAACGGGAGATTCAACTGGGAATGACCTTGCCAGGTAGGTCAGTGAGGAGGCCTCTACCTTGTGAAGTTTGCAATCATAGCTATAACTCAGCTTGAAGACGCCTTGGGAATGTCTCAAAGTATACTCACTCCCAGCACCAGCAGTGGCAGTGTCCCCTGGGAACTTGTTAGAAATGCAAATTCTGGGGCCCCACTCAAGACCTACCGAATCAGAAACTCAAGATAGGCACCCAGAAATCTGTGTTTTATCAACAAGGGATTCTGGTGTGCAATCAAATTCGAGAACCACTGCTATCTTAGAAAACACATCCCGAACTCCTTCATTTAGAGCTGAGGAAACAAAATAGAAGCCTAGAGAGGCTGAGTCCCTTGGTCCAGATCACACAGCTTCGAAGTGCCAGGGCCAGGCCAATAAGCCAGGTCTTCTGTGTCCTGATCTAGGTCATCTTCTACTACTCAGCCGGAGCAATAACACCAGACAGACTCAGTGTACACAGTAGTCACCAAAAAAGTCTATAAGCAAGGGGCTTAAGGCAGCAATGTGGTCACAAGAAAGAGTGTCCAGGGGAGTAATGTGGAAACTCCTTCACTGGGAAAGTGCATTGATTTCCCTCACACTACCTGCTTGTGTGAGGAAGTCTGGGCAGAGGATTGCAGATGTGGGCTCCTAAAGAAATTCAGTGGCTGAGCTCCAAGTCTCTGTGAGGTGACCACCTAGAAGTCATCAATTTGTCTTCAGTACTGTACTAAAAACTTATCCTTACACTTTTTTGGCACTCTCTACTTTGCACTCTGAAGCCACATGAATTCACCCTTTGGAAGGGTCCAGAAATCTGTTTGTCAAGATGGTACCTTCATGACTTGATCCTCACCTCCTGGCTCCAGGGGAAGGTCCTGGCTCTAACCAAGTCAGCTGGCCACCCCCTAGCAGAGGCTCCCACAGAGATTCCTCTCTTCTCTCACCTCCCCTGGAAGGGCAAGTTCCTGCCTGGCCTGCTGGAGGAAAAGGGCTATGAAACAAGGAAGCAAGACAGAGTTGGGTTGGGGGCCATGAATCAAGGTTTCCCTGGTCCTGTATATCTGGGTCGAGGTCAGGTCCAGCCTGGGGTCTGGCCTGGGAAGACAGGCACACATATGCGTCCCTGCATTGCCAAATGATTTCTCAGTTAATCCAAGAGCAGCTATTCAGGCTTGTGCTTCTGTTCTTTCTCCTTGGAGCCATTTCACAGTTTTGCATCCATTCTCCAGAGGAGAAAGTTAAGAGCAGTTTCCTGACTATAAGCATCTCTGCTTTGAAGAGAGCACAAACCCAAAGCAAATCAAACATTTGCTTTACAGATCGTCCTGAGGTCTGTTTCCTGGGCATTTCCATTTTCCAGATATTCCAAGGCCTTGGATTATTATAGATACTTGACTGATAGTCCAGGGTTTATTTCAAGGGGCTCCTGGCTCTCACTCCAGATTCCTTCCCTTATTGTCCCTCTGGCCACAGTAGCCTTCTTTCAATTCTTCAAACAAGCCAAGCTGTCTGTGCTCAAGGCCTTCATTCATTCTGTTCCCAGAACACACGTTTACCTGGATTCTGAGCGGATGACCCCTTCTCCACCTAAAATAGGCCATCCTATTATTCCCTTAGTCCTCTGTTGCTTTATGCTGCTAATTCCATTTCTGGTATGTACTAGTTTGCATTTATTTTTGTTTATTTTTCATATTTATCTGTTTCTTTATCAGTCTTCCCGTGAAACAGTGGGCTCCCTGCGGGCCTGCTGCCTGCTCTGTTCACACTCTAGCCTCAGCATCTAGAATGCAGGCCCTCAATCAATACACATCTGTGCACTGAGTGAAAGCTCTGAGATTGCAACCCTTTATTTTCTAAAGAACAAATAAATTTAACAAAAATGGCCCAAACACCGGGCGTGTCCGTGAAATGCTCAGGTGGCAGCTAAATGAGTCATGGACACCCTGCCCCCCTCCCAGGGCAGCCCTGAGCCCCAGCCTCCTCCCCCAGAAGGAGGCCCCATCTCTCTGTATGCCCCTGGACTCCCTGGGGCTGGAGGAAGTTACTGCACTTGGGATGTTTACTGAAATAATACATTTCAGCTGAAAATCCCCAGGCTAAAGAGAAGGGAGAGGGGAGGAGCAGAGCCAGGGCACTGACTGGGAAAAAGAGCCCATGAGGAAAGCCTGGGGGCAGAGCCATTCTTCCCAGGAACTGCCTGCTGCAGGACAAGACACTCGCTCACGCTCCAGGTCCTTGGTGGCCCAATCAGCCACAGGCTGCGAGGTGAGAAGAGTGAGTCCCCAGTGCCCACAACCTCCAGCTCTTCCGCTGTCCCTCCACAGAGCTGTGACCATTAGACTCGCAAGCCTTCTGCCTGGTGGCCCTCATATCCTCTCATACAGAGTCTGATTGCCAGCACTTGGTGGGATCAGCCATCCCTGGACCCTCTCTGCCCAAGCCATTTGCTCTTTAAACCTTACTGCTTCTTGCTGAGGGTAGAGCAGTGCCCACGCTAGCAGGGTTTCAGACCATCACAGGCTCTTTCACAAACCCCAGGCTGGCAAAGGCCACCTAACTTGCGGAGAGCTCGGACATCGTGGAATAGAAGAAAGGCCAATTAGAACAGGGATCAAGAGAAAGCATTTCTAGAATTAAATGACTATCCAAGAATGTCAGGTATGGCTAAACAAGTCATTTAACCTCTCAGTTGTGAGGATCTCACTCATAAAGTATCCCATTACAAAGTAATATGCATCACATGTATGTGTGTGCATGTGGTTGCATATACATGGACATGCACGTGTGTGTACATACATGTATATGTGCATATATGTATGGGTGCATAGGAAAACTGATGCACGTGACATAAGACATGTTAATATTAGCTCTGTGTGTTGAAGAGTATACCGATATTTTATATTCTTTATACTCGTATGAAGTTTCCGCATGTTGTATTACGCAGACATAACTTACACAATCAGAAAAAGTTTAATAGGAAAATAATTTCCAGCCCACCGAGTGCATGGGTAGATATGAGATCCAATGGGATCATGCTCTAAAGTACTCTGAAGAATCAGAGGCACTGCCCAAATGAACATCTGGGATTGTGGCAACTGGCAGGTCGGACAGATCCTGCTTGTTAGCCAGTGGCCTAATCTCCCCAAAATTCCCTCTAAATGAAAGGAAGCAATCCTGGCAGTTGTGAGATCCTTAACACCTAGTTTCAACCTTGATTCCAAAACCAGACAGAGACCCCACTAAAAAGGAGAACTACAGACCAATTTCCCTGATGAACATGGATGCAAAAATCCTCAACAAGATATGAGCTAACCGGCTCCAACAATACATTAAAAAAATTATTCAATACGACCAAGTGGAATTTATACCTGGGATGCAGGGCTGGTTCAATATCCACAAAATAATTAACGTGATTCATCACATCAATAAAAGAAAGGACAAGAACCGTATGATCCTCTCAATAGATGCAGAGAAAGCATTTGACAAAATACAGCATCTTTTCTTGATAAAAACCCTCAAGAAAGTAGGAAAAGAAGGATCATACCTTGAGATCATAAAAGTCATATATGAACAACCCAATGCTAATATCATCCTCAATGGGGAAAAACTGAGAGCTTTTCCCCTAAGGTCAGCAACAAGACCGGGCTGTCCACTCTCGCCACTGTTATTCAATATAGTATTGGAAGTCTTAGCCTCTGCAATCAGACAACACAAAGAAATAAAAGGCATCTAAATCGGCCAGGAGGAGGTCAAACTTTCACTCTTCACAGATGACATGATACTCTATATGGAAAACTCAAAAGATTCCACCAAAAAACTGCTAGAATTGATCCATGAATTCAGCAAAGTTGCAGGATATAAAATCAATGCACAGAAATCGGTTGCATTCCTATATACCGACAATGAAGCGACAGAAAGAGAAATCAAGGAATCAATCCCATTTACAGTTGCACAAAAAGACCCATAAAATACCAGGAATAAATCTGACCAAAGAGGTGAAAAATCTATACACTGAAAACTATAGAAAGCTTATGAAAGAAATTGAAGAAAATACAACACCTAGTTTCAGACAGTAGAGCAAGAAGGTTCTCTGTGTGTGTATGTGTGTTTTATAAATCACTAGTACAGAATGTGTAGATTTTCTGTTTTTTTTTATTTTTTTTCAACGTTTATTTATTTTTGGGACAGAGAGAGACAGAGCATGAACGGGGGAGGGGCAGAGAGAGAGGGAGACACAGAATCGGAAACAGGCTCCAGGCTCCGAGCCATCAGCCCAGAGCCTGACGCGGGGCTCGAACTCCCGGACCGCGAGATCGTGACCTGGCTGAAGTCGGCCACTTAACCGACTGCGCCACCCAGGCACCCCATAGAATGTGTAGATTTTCAAATAGCACTTATTAAATACTCAACATTTTAAAAATATACAATAATTTAGGGGATGACTATGGGCAAATGTACAATTCTGAACTCCAAGCAAAAGTCAAAGAGTAGAAGTCTCCTTTCCTGCACCCTGGTACTCTTAGCAATGTCCTTTACCACCTACACAGGGTTAGGAAAAAAAACCCTCCTAGCACAGCGTCAGTGTGAATCTTTCTAGGTGAAATGGGATTAGAGACAGTTTATACCAATAGTTGCAAAAACAGCCTATCAGTGACATTGTACTAATAGTGCATAAGGCCACAAGATGGCGATATTATGCTAGTAAAGTCTGTTAGAGGGGTGGGTGTGTGCGCGCGCGCTAATGTCTGTCTGGTAAGAGTTAATCTTTTTTGGAAGGGGAGGGTGGACAGAAAGGTAGGAGGTAGGAATGACCACAGAACCTGTCTTTTTCCTCCATCTCCTTCCCTATGTCTCCTGCTCTTGCATTTGCTTCTGTATGTGGTTAAAACAGTTTAAGTGCACCTTTTAGCTTTTTGCATAAAATTTTGATGTTATCTTAATCTCTAAGGGGCTGAATTAAAAATCAATAATTTTATTATTTTTCACTAAGAGGAAAACACACAACAATCAGTCAATGGTCTTCCAGAGGCCAATTGACGCCACTGACGTACAGGAAGCAAGGGTCAAAAGACAGAAAGGTCCCTCTTCCACCTCATTATACAGAGGGGTTTTTTTCAGTGGGAGCCTCTGCTTCATATAGTGTTTTCCACATTGGTATAAGATCGTTAACTCCATTGATGTGTTTTAACAAATTCCCAAAAGTGGCCATGAAAGATAGGCAATTCTTTGCATGGTCCTTTAACTTTGCACATTTAGGATAAGCTAATTATTTTCCTGAAGCTCGAGCAGTGGAGGCCCCCTGCCCTAGCACGGACGGTGGAAGGGTGGAGCATAATGGTAAACAGCTCGGGAGCCAGGCACATCTGGGTCGAACCCTGGCTCCAGCTCTACCTTTACTACTTGGAAGAGCTCTGACCTGCCTTCGTTTTCTCACCCGTAAACTGGGATAGTAAAAATGCTCTCATTGTGAGAATGAGATCCATGATATTTGCAGAATATTTCACTCAGTCTCATACATACAATAAATGGCAATTTATTTTTTAATCACTGTTATTATGAGTTATAAATTCGTTTCCCCTCTGCTTGTTATCTTTCTTTCCTCTACAGTACAGTGTGTCTTGAAACAACGAGAGCTCCTGCTGGCTGATCATGCAGTCCCAATCTTCACCCAGATGTGCTGACAAATCCAGAATTGGGGCTAGCTAGAAAGGCAGCACCAGTGATTGGAATAAGATGTTCTGTCCCAGCAGAGGCTGTCCAGTGGAAAGACGCCAGAAGTCTATAGATGGCTCGTGACTCTGACTGAGGAATGTGAAGACTGTATCTGATTTAGGAGCAAGACTGAATTATTCCAAATGCAGAAGATTTATAGGATACATGGGAGTTTAAAACTACTCATCCTCATTGTCAATATCAGACAACGTTCTTCAGTAGAGATGTCAAAAGGTAAAATCGTATGTTTTAACTCTGACCCACACTGGTAGTGGCTAAAGCTGCATCTGCATTGAGAAATACTCTGGGGCTGCCTCCCGGCAGAGCCTGAGAGAGTGCTGTGATAGATTAGTGATGTCTGCCCAGACATCAGGAGGCAGAAGTAGCAATACATATACTCACCATCTCCCTTCTCCTTCAAAATCTATTTGTGAGTCACAAAGGAAGTACGAGAAAAAAAAAAAAACAGCTGAATATTGACCTGATACTAGGATGGGAAAATACTTTGTAAGCATAAAAGGAATGAAAGAAATTGCAAAGAAAACCAAACATCGCAACAAAAATGTAAAATATAGAAGCATCAAAAAATATTAAAAATAAAAAGAGCAGGAAATTTTTTTTCACAACAGGACAAAGGCATTACAAATTTATTTATGAAGCTTTTTATGAATTATTAGGAAAAATACTAATGATCCAAGAGAAAAATGACAAATTTCACAAAGAGATGTCTTCTTAAGGAAGAATTTTAAATGACTCAAAAGCTTAGGTTACCAATGTGCACACTCATATTCAAAGAAATAATACAAGAACTCATGAGATCACATTATGTACATATAATCAGAGAAGAGAGTAATATATTCAAAGCTGGTAAGAATATAAGTGGAAACTTTTATATGTTGCTTTTAGAAATATAAATTGCTTTTTAGAAAATACTTCTAGTAATTCACTGATAGGATTCTAATCTAATATTTTTGAATGTGGGCAAAATTTGCAGCATAAGAATAATAATCACACAGAGTTATATTATAACAGAAATCTTTTTAAAATAGAAATGTACAGGGGCGCCTGGGTGGCGCAGTCGGTTAAGCGTCCGACTTCAGCCAGGTCACGATCTCGCGGTCCGTGAGTTCGAGCCCCGCGTCAGGCTCTGGGCTGATGGCTCAGAGCCTGGAGCCTGTTTCCGATTCTGTGTCTCCCTCTCTCTCTGCCCCTCCCCCGTTCATGCTCTGTCTCTCTCTGTCCCAAAAATAAAAAACGTTGAAAAAAAATAAAAATAAAAATAGAAATGTACAAATAAAACTTGATCTATGCAACAGTAGTTCCAAGAAATCCTTAAAATTGTTTTGAAATAGTTTTAATAACTTGAAAAAGATTTACTTCTTCATTGATATTATCTTCTTCATTTATATTTTTCTATATTTTCTGAGTAAATAATAATATATATTCATTATTTCTTTTATTTGGAAAAAATTTTAATCTAATTTGATTAAAACTGTCACGTGAAGTTTTTTTTCAAGCAAACTAACTGTCAACAATAGTCCTGGAACATGGTGGGCCAGAAGGCAAGTTCTATACTCACACAGACCTTTGTCACTTTTAATAATGTGAGTGTGGGTAAGTCACTTAAGCTCTCTATGCCTCGATTTTCTTGCCTGTGAAATGGGCATAATAATAGTACCTATTCATAAGACAGCTGTGAGTCTTTAGTAAGAGATACTCTCAAGTGGTCAGCATTACACCCGGCCCATAGGAGGTACCTGATCCTAATCGCTAGCTGGTCTGAGGGGAAGAGGTGAGCACCAGCCAGTGAAAGGGGCTATGGCATCCCTGCTTCCTTACATTCCAAAAAAATGTCGATATGATCATGCTTTGTACAAGGCCAGGCAGCTTTGTGGTTGGCCCAAAGAACCAGTGTGGGCTGGAGTTTCCTGAGAATCATCATCGACACCATCTCCTAAGCCATCATTCCACAATGCGGCCAAGGAGACTCAGTGAAACACAGCTGCTACCAGCCCCCACAACAGAGGCCAGCACTTACTGAGCCCTTCATTCTCCCCGATTCATACAGAAATATAGCCAAGCAAGAACCACATGCATTTTACAGATGAAGACAGTGAGGCTCAGAGAACTTCAGAAACTCATCTGAGGTCACAGCACTGCTCCATGTCAAGATTCACACCAGCCTGGAACACACACACACACACACACACACACACACACACACACACAGGCACACTCAGCTCTTAGCGTCAGGATACCTCTAGAGGATGGCTGAGCAGTCAGAGAGAGCATGGCACCGAGCAGTGGCCAAGCCATCAGAGAGAATGGAGAGGCCCTGGTCCTCTTGTTCCTGTCCCCCC
Source organism: Lynx rufus (assembly GCF_022079265.1). NCBI lineage: Eukaryota > Metazoa > Chordata > Mammalia > Carnivora > Felidae > Lynx > Lynx rufus. The sequence goes on along the minus strand of NW_025814823.1, from coordinate 212,527,113 downwards.
CTCCCGCCCCCGCCACTAACCAAGGGGCATGTTCCCTGAGTCTCCTGCAAGCTCCTGGAGACCAAGTCCCTCTGTCTCTCTAGTGAGTGGCCATCTCTGTCACTCCTGGTGCTCTGGAACGAAAGCTGCACCCTTAGACAAAGTGGGACTTCTGAGGCTCTGCCTGAATTGCTCAAAGTGCTTCCAGGTCAGAAGGGAGAACACAACCTTGCAGAGCTGGTCCTGAGGAAGGACAGAGACACAAAGCCTTGTGGAGAGACAGCAACATCGGCAGAAAACCGCAGCTACCAGAAGAACTTATAGCTTCTCTTGACCTCAACCAACTAGAGACATTGTCACCATCTATTTTTGAATAACAATTACAAATTTTAAAAATTATAACAACAGCAGCTAACGTGTATCACACGTTCAGTTTAACGTACAAAAACATGTGTAGCTTTTTGCATTCCTTACAACAACCCTATCCCCTGAGAGTGATTTTTATGAGCCCAATTTCCAGAGAGCGATTCACCAGTAAAGTATGTATGCTCATGTTCAGGGTGGGTGAGGAAGTGGGGCGCTCACTGCTCTGAAGGATGAAAACACCCAGGGGCCTGACAAGGCAGGGGAAGAAGACTGGAAGGGCACTGCTCTGGAAGAAACATCAGCCAGGTACCCAGTCAGGCCTGGAGAGATGCCCCGGGCTGGCTGGGGGATGACTCGTGGGCTACCTTGACAGGGTTTGGAGCTCTTAGCCCCCAATTTCCAGACCAGCATGTCTGATTTCCATAAGGACATTCCTGCTATAAGATATCTTGATGATTCCTGCTATAAGATATCCTTGATGATCAGATGTCTGTTGGGTTCTCTTGACTTTTAATTGACCTGAGACCTAATAAAGTGTTTTTTAATAACAATAATAAATTTGAAATAACAACGGCTGACATGCATTCAGCATTTAATACATTGTACGTGTTTTAGCTCTTTTAATGACCTCAATAAAACCCTTACTGATGAAAAACCCAAGGCACAGACGGGTTAAGTAGTTTGCCCCAGGTCTTCTTTTTGTAAAAGATAAATGAATGAACTAATGATGAATGGCTGCACCAATAGTCTAGATCAGTGGTTCCCAAAGCTTTAGCCAGAATCAGAATTGTCTGGAGGGCCAGTTAAGACACAGATACTCCCAGAGTTTCTGAGGATTTGAATTTCTAACCAGTTCCTGGGTGATGCTGATGCTGTTGGGTCCAGGGACCACACTTTGAGAACCAAGGGTCTAAACGAGGGAGTCAGCAATTATTATGAAGGACCAGAACAGTAAATGTCGCATGTTTTGTGGATCAAAGGCAAAATCAAGGATATTATATAGGTACTCATAGAACCATTTTAAATGTAACCATTTAAAAATATAGAATCCATTCTCAGCTCCCAGGCCACAAAACAGATGGCCTTGTGGTCTAGACTCTAGACTAATTTCTGGTCTTGGTCCCTACATTCCCACCACCCTACACCTGTTTCTGTTTTGCTTGAGGTCCCGGCTGCCTAATGGCCGAGTCATAAAAGAACACTTCAGCTTCAAGCTGCGGAGAGTCTGAGCAATGTCCAGTATAGGCCACAAAGCGGCAGTAATTGTGGTAACAAGGCCATGAAGGAAAAAAAAAAACTCTGCAGCTGGCCCCAAACCTTGGACACTCATGGGCATCCTGGTCACCATGGATTTGGAATGTCCCACATGGATGTCTGCAAACTGATCATTTGTTTGATTTTTCCAGGGCCCGATACCATTTAAAGTTCTGTGTTTAGTGTTGTTTTCTTTGGGAGTAGAGGATTCTTATGGCTTTTTGAAAATAGTAATGATGATAATAGACGTCCAAATCAGTGCCATCTGCTTTAAAAGTATGCAGCTCTTTACATAGTGTGGAGAACTCCAAAGTGGAAGATCTTGTATCAAGGTTATTCTGTATGTATCAGAATCCATCAGAGGGTTTCATGTTCTGAATTTTTGTGTTCAGGGGCTTTCAATTTTTCAAACATCCGCTTTTTTCCTAGTGATTAAAAACAGGGGAAGAAACCACAAGCCTCCTGCAAAGAACAACCCCTCCATCTGCCCCCAGGATGGTCACAAAATGAGTGGTGTGAAGGAGACATTCCAATAACGATGCTCGACCACTGCCGGGTTTTCCAACGATGACCCTGTGGTCCTTGCACAACTACCAGAGATGGACTCATCCAGTTATAGAACACATGACTCAGAGCCTGTCTCTATGCTGGATCCACTGGGAATAACAAGATAAGCATCACTGCTTCTCATGCCATGCCTGGAGAGTTCTGCAAAATGCATAAATCCAGTGTCAAAGGTCTCCAGTGGGGCCTACATAGGCTGGAGGCACCTTCCCCACAGTTCAGTCTGCAGGAAGGTTTGGATGGCACAGAACTAAAGAGCTGACACCACAACCAGCTGCCAATGTGTGCCACTCTACTGACAAAAAAAAAAGATAAATATAGGGGAAAGGAAGAAAAAATAAAATAAGATAAAAACAGAGAGGGAAACAAACCATAAGAGGCTCTTCACTATAGAGAACAAGATGAGGGTTGCAGAAGGGAGGTGCGTGGGGGCATGGGCATTAAGGAGGGCATTTGTTGGGATGAGCATTGGGTGTTATATGGCAGTGATGAATCACTGCATCCACTCCTGAAATCAATACTACATTATATGTTAACTAACTTGAACTTAAATAAAGTAAATAAGCCAATAAAAATAAAATTAAAAAAAATGAGATTGAGGGAACGACTGGGAAAGAGTGTATTAATCACTGCATTTGAGCACCCACACTCTGCTGCTATTAGTCAGAATCCCGCAGATCTTGTCCCTGGTGTTTTGCAATCTTTCACACATGGGCACCTGATGCTGGCAAGGGGAGAGCTGTAGCAGAAAGATCCCGGTACCATCAGAGGAACAGGGCTCTTGGAGACTGTCTCGCAAGGTGGTGACTGACAGATGCTGGCCATTCTTCTTCCACGATTAAGGTCCGTGATCCCTTCTTCAAAACCCTTGGAGGGACGCCTGGGTAGCTCAGTTGGTTGAGCGTCCGACTTCAGCTCGGGTTATGATCTCATGGGTTCGAGCCCCACATCAGGCTTTGCACTGATAACTCAGAGCCTGCTTTAGATTCTCTGTCTCCCTCTCTCTCTGCCCCTCCCCCACTTGCATTTTCTCTCTCTCTCTCTCTCTCTCTCTTTTAAGTCATTTAAAAAAACAAAGACTTAAACCCTTTGGGGCCAGATATCCTGGAACTCAAAATTTTTGCAATTATAAAAGTAACTTGGAAGGTAGAATGGTGGTTAGTTGGGGAGAGAGAGGAGGGAGTTGTATAATGGGTGTAGAGTTTCCCTTCTGCAAGATGAAAAGTTGTGGAGCTTGATTGCACAACAATGTGAATGTACATAACACTACTGACTTGTACACTTAAAGAGGGTTAAGATGGTAAATTTTATGTTCCACATATTTTGCCACTCTTTTTTAAAAAAGTAACTTGGGCCATATATTCTATATGGGTCAATATTCTGTATTACTGAACGTCCCTACAGGGTCTAGGATAGTAAGTACCCTAACGTCAAACACGTGGACAGCCTCCATGACAAACTGTACACCTACTCCCACTAAGATAAACAAAAATTATAAGCAGACTCATATCAATTCGGTTGCATTTTGCCGTCAAATGAGGTTGCTAAACACTAAAATAAATAACTTTTGGTTTTTAGAGTTCTCTGGAATTTGGACTTGCAGCTCAGGAACTGTGAGCCTGCCTGCAGCTCTCACTGATCCCACCCTACCCCATCTTGGTATGAAATTCTCGTTATTCACAGTTTACAGATGAGAAAATAGAAATAAGAAGTAACAGGAGTAGGAAAATGGTCACCGGCCCAACGGCCAGCCAGCAATGGAATCCTAAAGAAGTCCCCTGAAATGTGAAGAAAGAGTCCCAGAGAGCTCTTCCCAGTATGGGTTTTAGTGGAAGGTGTGTGAGGGGAGCCATTTGGGGGTTTTGATAATGGCCTCTCCCCCTGGGAAGGCCATGACTGCTCTCACCATGCCATGATTTATGTCATCCTCTGAGCCAGAACCATGAGCAGGATAAACCACAGTTCTGTCTCCAGGGACTGTCCTTTGATCTTTTGTTACCAAAGTACAGAATATCCCCAACCAGTGGACTTTGTCCCCCCTTCCCCTCAACACTAATAGTGTGCTTTCAATTGGGACTGTTCCCCAGAAACAGAAGGTGTGCAAATGAAAAGGGTCTTTGACTCTCTCAACCGGGCACATCTCCTGCATATCCCCTAGAGAAACAAGACCAAAAGGGATCCGAAACTTGACAGAACTAGCAAGATAAAAGCTTTGGCTCTCCTCTCTCATGGCTGAGGTCGGCTGCCCTGTCCTTTGGTGAGGGGTGGTTCTTAGCTACGGATGTATCCATCTGTCTTCCTACCAGACCCGCATTCACAACTGCCTGTCTTCTGCACACCCACATCAGCACCCTGGGTTAGCCACTGTCAGATGCCACGCCATGGCGCTGAACTGGCCGGGGAAGGACAGAGCCACCCTCAGTACCACAGCACTTGCTGGTCCCACCAGGAGAAAGGTCTGGAGTTCCAGAGGAGCTGGTGGGAAGGGCTGACTCCCAGCTAAATGCTTCCTGAGGAGATGGAGTGAGGGAGAGGTGGCCTCCTAGAAAATGAAGCCCCCTTCTGTGAAGATTCACTGGCAGAGATGCCCTCAGAAATGTGGCTGTGGTGCTGGTCACTGGCACTATTCTTAGCACAACCTCTCAGCAAGGAGAAGCCTTTTTCTGAGGGGCCTGGACTCTCCCTCAGTTAAATTAAACAAAGAACTCCTGTGTTGACTGAGAAAATACATTAGGCTTTCAACATGGTATCGTTGATGAGAATGGAAAGAACTTCCATAAAATCCTGAGTCATGACAGCTGAGCAAGATGTCTGCCTCCTGGAGCCACCAAGGTGCAATATGTGCGTTTAAACACATATACGTAAACACACGCCTACAGGTACCACGTAAGCACACACCACACATAAACATGCGCCCACACCACACACATAAACACGTGTACACATGATACATACGCACACACACCACACGTACACACACCACATAAACACGTACCCACTCAGGTGAAACTCAGCTAACACATGAGGTCCTGAGTCTAGAATAACAATCCCACTGTATTTGACACACTCAAATACATGTGGAGCCCTTTTAATTAAGCACCACATTTCAAGAGAAATTGTGTGTGTGAGGGAGAGACAGAGAGAGAGAAAGAGAGAGAGAGAGAAGGAACCTGGATAAATAGGTTCTCTAATCTTACTGCAATCTTACTCAACCTTACTTGTATTCTCACCTCTCTCCAAGATGTTAGGGATCTTGAGTCCGAATGCAGTTTCTGGATTGAAAGGGCCACTTCTTCCCTCTGATGCTCCAACTCCTACTGATGGATCAGATGCATCCACTAACTCGGGGCCCTGAGATTCTGCTGCCTCTGCTTCAGAGCCCCTGAGATGGCAGCTCCAGCTGGCGCTTCTGAGTCAGCAGCCTGAGCTCCCGAGTTTTAGGTGTGGCAGTTGGGGACGGGGCAAGTGTGCAAAGGAGGCAGAAGGCCCAGAAGGGGAAAGCACTGGGCAGCCGTGCCCTGGGGATCCTGGAAGGATGGGTCAAGATCCTTGCCTTTTATGTGTGAGATGCCAGTGTATGCAAACCCACTTGACAGATTTTAAACCACACTGGTATGAGTAAAGAATGTCAATACTGCGTTGCTTCTAGACGCTGCAGAATAAAAACAGAAACAGACTCACAACATATGAGAGTAGAAAGAATCCACAAAGATCTTCCTTCATCTTACTGATGAGGAAATGGAGGCCATGGTTCCTATACTGTGTCCCAATTAGAGAATGACGGAGGGGGGCACAGAATGTGGCTTTCCCGATTTCCACACCATCCCTCTCTAAACTCTAGTGTGAACAAAAAATGTGAAACCCATTTATTTATATATGAGCAAAACTAAAAACAATGATTAATAATAATTACTTTCCATCAATGGTTAATTCTACCACAATCCCAGTCATCTCGTTAATATGTGTCAGATACACTTTAATTTTTTGCCAGCAAAGTGAATGAAATCTAAACCCAGGGCCATGATTCTCAGAATGCAACACAAAATGAAAACACAGGGCCCTGGGCATGGGGCAGAGAGGTCAATCTTTCCTTTATGGCCTGTGACCCCAGCCCACCCAGGTGGGTGACCCCATGGAATTGCAAACACCACACATTTGGGAGCATAAATATGTTTAGTACCTGAAGGGAAGTGGATAAGCAGTCCCCTCCAGGTCACCTAGCAAATGCCAGCTTAGGGTGGAGGGGACTGCTGCCATCCCTCATCCCAAGACGCTGTAGGACACACACTCAATCCTGAACCTCATGTGTGTGCGCAGGCTTCCACTGGTGGCGGAAGACAGCCACAGAAGCAGGCCTTCCCACACTGCTGTGCCCTGGTCACTGCCCAGACAGGGCCACAGAGGTAGCAGAGTCATAGTGGAGAGTAAAGGGAGGTGGCAAGAGGCAAGAACACGTAAGAGCTGAGGCTCCAGGCCCACAGCACACGCTCCACTGTCTGATCAGACTTCACTTACAAAGCACGAAGTCAAAGGTAAAATCATTAAGAATATAATGCAAAGCAAATTAAGTCAGTCAGTGAGAGAAAAATGATTTCACTTCACTCGTATGCGGAATTTAAGAAACTAAACAAATGAACGGTAAGGGAAGGAAAAATAAGATAAAAACAGACAGGGAGGCAAACCATAAGAGACTCTTAAATACAGAGAACAAACCAAGGGCTGCTGGAGGAGAGGTGGATGGTGTCGTGGGCTAAATGGGGGATGGGCATTAAGGAGGGCACCTGTTGAGATGAGCACTGGGTGTTACATGGAAGTGATGAATCACTGGATTCTACTCCTGAAACCAATACTACACTGTATGCTAACTAACTTGAATTTAAATAAATAAATTAGAAAAAAAAAATAATTTCAAGATGGCTACCACAGAGCACTGCTCTTCTGAGTATGGCCCTGTGTGGCTGTACCAGTTACACACTTTAAAGCCAGTCCTGACTAAACTTCATTTTGTGTGTACAGTCTTCTGTTATTCATGCAGCATAACCAACTGCTCATAGCTTGAAAGAACTAGAGGATCACTGTGCAGGTAGGCTAACAAATAACTGCTGTATCAATCTGCTAGGGCCGCCATAACAAAGTACCGCAGGCTGAGTAACTTATGCAACAGAAATTTATTTCCTCACAATTCTGAAGGCAAGAAGTCCAAGATCAAAGTGTCAGCAGCCTGCTTTCTTTCTGAGGCATTTTTCATTGGCTTGGAGATGGTTGTCTTCCCCTTGTGTCTTCACATGGTCTCCCCTGTGTGTGTCTGTGTCCAAATTTCCTCTTTTTCTAAGAACACCAGGCATATTGGATCAGGGCTCACTTTAATGACCGTATTTTAATTTAATTGCCTTTTTAAAGAGGCTATCTCCAAATATAGTCACATTCCGAGGTACCAAGGTAGGAACTTCAATGTAGGGAATTTGAGGGGACACAGTATAATCCCTGACAGGCACCATTCCTCAAATGCTAGATGTTCTGTAGAAATGATCTTGGGTAAAATGGCTCCCTAAGAATTTATATCCAGTTTATGGCTTCTCTCAGATAGACTTTCCCCAACCCTTATGATCATATTGGGTTCCTCTTCTATACACTCACAGCATTTGTCACAATGCTCATATGTACTATTTTTATAATTTTTGTTAAATTCTTCTCCTACAATCTTGTAAGTCCATGAGGGCAGAGTCCAATTTGGCATGTTCAGAGCTGTTTAAGTTAGTATCTGGCCCACAGAAAGCATCAAATTAATATTTCCTGAAGGAAGGAAGGTCAACCAATGACACACAACCTAATGTAAATCAAACTCTGGAACTTCCTAATCTTTGGCTTATTGGCCCAGAAAGCACCCTAGGGATCCACTTCTCTGCCTTTAGAGGAGATTTGGAGCATAAAATGTATTCACAATTTCCTAAAATATTTTATTTCAAGTCTAACAAGTAAACTTCCTTCCCCACAGAGAAACAATTTCGTGGTTATTTATGAGACTTCCAGCTGCTGCACAGAAAACCAGGATTATGTGGGGGTGTGAATGCTTGTTTTCCCAAACACCAACATTAATCAAGCTGTGGGACAAATACGTGGTTAACATGAACTGCTGTCCAGTGACTCAGAGCACCCCTGGAATGCTTGGACCCCCACCCTTGGTAAGATCAGTGTCTGCTGACACCTGCAGGACCCCGCTGCAAGGACATATCATTCACTCGCTTAATGGACAAATATTTATCCAGAAACAACTATTAGGCATCAGATACTAGGCTTGACATTTAGGACACAAGTATCCTTGGTACTTGGGATACAAAGATGAGCCTAGTGGTGGAAACAGAATACAAGTTCAACGGGATAATCACTAATGAAGCTACGATTCATTTATTTATTTTTTTTTAATTTTTTTTTCAACGTTTTTATTTATTTTTGGGACAGAGAGAGACAGAGCATGAACGGGGGAGGGGCAGAGAGAGAGGGAGACACAGAATCGGAAACAGGCTCCAGGCTCTGAGCCATCAGCCCAGAGCCTGACGCGGGGCTCGAACTCACGGACCGCGAGATCGTGACCTGGCTGAAGTCGGACGCTTAACCGACTGCGCCACCCAGGCGCCCCTACGATTCATTTATTGATTTACTCATTCACTCAACATTTTCTAGATGCTCACTATGGCAGGCTCTGTCCCGGGCAGTGGGGATTCAGCAGAGAACAAAAGTGAGGAAGTGTTTGCCCTCACAGAGCCTACATTCTAGTTGGGGGAAGACAGACAATTAACTGATACATAGATAAAGAACATCAGGTGATGACAAGTGCTGTGAAAAGACAGAAAGCAGGATAAATGGTTTACAAAGTGACAGAAGAACAGCTATCTTTGACAGTGATCGAAGAAGGCTTCTCTGATTGGGTGAATCCGAGCAGAGACCTGGGAAGCGGAAGAGAAGAAGCCATGAAGAAATGGGGGTGGGGGGTGGGGGGGCATCCAGCATGAGGAAACAGTGAACGCAAGAGCTCTGAAGTGAGCCCATCTGAAGGAACATCTAGGAGACAGGGAAAGAGAAGGAGATGGGGAGGCAGGAAGGTAGAAGGCTACACTTCAAAATGCAGAGTGAGCTCAGGAAAGGGACACATCAGTCCTCCTAGGGCTGAGTATGTAGGGGAAGGGGACCTCACAAGGAGGCAACTTTTGAAACGAGTCTGAAAGGAGGCCAGAAATTTGCCTCACAGACTGGCTGAGAACTGTCCTCCCAAACTCTCTACAGGAAGCCGAAAATCCATGTGTCCTTGGCTCAGAGGCCAGTACTCGGGGCACTAGTGACTGACTCGGCCCTCTCATCTCCAAGATACTCGCTCTTCTTTACCTCTGCCTAGGGAGCACACCTCTCCTGCCTGCTTTAGGCTCTCTCAGACCTCCATCGCCACATTCCTGCCTGGGTCAGTATCCTCCTCACCACTGAATCCCCAGTTCCTAGAACACAGTAGGAGCTTGTTGAGTAAATGAATGTCATTTGCTTTCTCTTATGCATCCATCCATCTATTCATTCATCCATCCTCTTCTTTTTTCTAAAATAAAAATTTGAAGTATTCACTTTCAGCTACAACTTCAGGCCAAGAGTCCCAACTGCTGCCATATTGTCTCATGCACACTCCTTTCAGAAACCAGGCATCAGAGTATATGCTAACTTTCTTCAGGAAATTGTGGGTATTCTCAGAGGTTAAACTGGTTCCATAGGGGAATATAAGTATTTAATAAGCCGCCAAATTCATCATAGATGGTCAGTAAGCTCAAAACTTACGATTTCATTGTTTCTGAGTTCCTATCCTGTAGGGAACTCTGTCAGATCGTGGACACACGCCTGTGAATAAGCAGATGTGATTCTTGTCCTCGCTGAGTTTACAGTATAGACTACAAAGGACACAGACAGATACTCATCATCTTATAAAGCCTAAAATAGGTGAGGTAGCTGGTGTTAAAGTCATAGGAGAGGCATCTAACGCAGATTGAGACAAGAAAGTCTTCTGAAGGAAGCCATGCATGAGTCCTAAAGATGAACAGAAGTACCTCAGTAAAGCTTTTGGGGAAAACAAGTTTCAGGCAGAAGGAACCTAAGCACAAGGGCTAGAGGCAATGAAAAGCAAGGGTTATTTGAGTAATAAAAACTAGTTCAGAATGTCACAGGCTATATCTGCAGTGATAAGAGACAAAACAGGAGGAAGAGGCAGGAGTTGCACAGAAAAGGCACTCCTGACACAGACTAAAGAGCCGGGTCTTTACACTGCAGGCAGACGTTGACAGGCTTTCAGCATGAGAGAGAGATGACCTGATTTATACTTTAGAAATAACTTCTCTGGGGTGCCTGGCTGGCTCAGTTGGTTAAGCGTCCCACTTCAACTCAGGTCATGATCTCATGGTTTGGGAGTTCAAGCCCCATATTGGGCTCTGTGCTGTTGGTGCAGAGTCTGCTTTGGATTCTCTGTTTCTGTCTCTCTCAAATAAAGAAAATAAAACATTAAAAAAGAATATTTCCTCTAACTTCTAATAGGAGAGTTCAAGGGCAGAGAGACTAGTCAGGAGGCTCTGCTATTATGCCGGTGAAGTTATGATGCTGTAGCACAGTAATGCACCGGGGAAAGGCAGACAATTTAGGAATCTATTTAGGAGGTGGAAATGATAGGACTTGGCCATGTGGGTTGACTGAAGACACGAATGAAAGAAGAAAAACCACACCAGGAGTGTGTTTGCCACACAGGGCTCTGAAGCTGGAGGTCAAGTCATTCATTTTTTTAGGGATGCCATCAATATGCTGTTAGGGCCATTGATGGCTCCAATGATGAACAGACCAGAGCAGGATGAAAGGATCAGACAGCTTTCTCAGGTCTCTGCAGGCAGCAGAGGGAAGCCAGAATGTTGGTCAGGATAGGATAAGCCACCTCTCGACCCCACCAAAGGTATGTGGAAGCACAGGAAGGGCCAAGGGCAAAGCCGGGATGTACCTTGTACATTTCTCTAAAGAGTTTTGGGAAGTGCAATAGAGCTTAACAGCTAACATCTCAAATAGCATGTCTTCAGGACTGAGACTTTGTGCCCTACAACAGATTCATCTTTTGGTTGAAACTGATTCTCTGCTCATATTGATCCAAATCCCCTTCCCGGCCTCAGATGCACTCCCCAGACTTCTGTGCCCTTCCAAATTTTACCTGTACTTCAGTGCTGTCCTGGCCACTCTGACAGCACATGTTTGGCACACAGCATCCTGAAGGAGGTAAAATGAGCAGTTTCCTGTTTGGAAAGTGGGAACCTATGGCCCTGAAATGATGACAGAACAAGGCCAAGAACCATCACACAGTGAAGAAATACAAGGCAGGGTTATGTGGTGAGGTCTGGTTAATGACTAAAGGCTTTTGACTGGATAAGTGAGCACCTCAGAGCTACAAAACTACCCCAGTGCTGAGGCAACTGTGCTTTGAGTTCCCGTCATCTTGGATTTTACTAAGCAAACAAAGCTAGCCATATTACCAATCAATCTTTCCTCACATTTATATATTAATGTATTTCCCTCAATTCTCCCCAATGGTCTGCCCATCCCTCTCATTGGTACAAGCTTGAAACATTTTACCAATCTTCCCACCAGCTCTGAAAGCAGATAATCAAAAGCAATATGCCATCTCACTAAAAAAAAGGTACAGAAAGACACTTCAAGTGTTAACTACCTCATAGCAAAGTAAGGTATGGATCACTATGGAGTGGCTCTAATCATAAGGCAATCAGGTAATCAGGAAATTCAAGACAAGTCTCAGGCAGGTTGTACCAAGAAAGTTTGTTATTGGCCAAAACAAACAAACAAACAAACAAACAAACAAACAAAACTTGTGTACTTTAGACTCAATATGGAGTATGGCAATGATTTAGAATCGAGTAACTGGGCTTCTGTAAAATCAGAACTATAAATAACCCCCTCAATCATACCACATCAATTAGTGATCTGATATGCTAATTACTCTTTTTGTTTAGCCATTTTATTTAATTTACCTTTGTAATTTACATCCAAGTTAGTTAGCCTATAGTACAACATTGATTTCAGGAGTAGATTCCTTACTGCCCCTTACCCATTTAGCCCATCCCCCCTCCCACAACCCCTCTGGTAACCCTCTGTTTGTTCTCCATGTTTAGGAGTCTCCTATGTTTTGTCCACCTCCCTGTTTTTATATTATTTTTGCTTCCCTTCCCTTATGTTCATCTGTTCCGTGTCTTAAAGTCCTCATATGAGTGAAGTCATATGTTATTTCTCTTTCTCTGACTAATTTCATTTAGCATAATACCCTCTAGTTCCATCCATGTAGTTGCAAATGGCAAGATTTCATTCTTTTTGATTGCCAAGTAATATTCCATTGTATATATATATACCACATTTTCTTTATCCATTCATCCATCAAAGGACATTTGGGCTCTTTCCATACTTTGGCTATTGTAGATAGTGCTGCTATAAACATGGGGGTGCATGTATCCCTTTGAAAGAGCACACCTGTATCCCTCAGATAGATACCTAGTAGAGCAATTGCTGGGAATAGGATAGTTCTATTTTTAATTTTTTGAGGAATCTCCATACTGTTTTTCAGAGTGGTTGCATCAGTTTGCATTCCCACCAACAATGCAAAAGAGATCCTCTCTCTCCACATCCTCGCCAACATCTGTTGTTGCTTGAGTTGTTAATGTTAGCTATTCTGACAGGCGTGAGGTGGTATCTCATTGTGATTTTGATTTGTATTTCCCTGATGCTGAGTGATGTGGAGCATTTTTTCATGTATCAGTTGGCCATCTGGATGTCTTCTTTGGAGAAGTGTCTATTCATGTCTTTTGCCCATTTCTTCACTGGATTATTTGTTTTTTGGGTGTTGAGTTTGAGAAGTTCTTTACAGATTTTGGATACTAACCCTTTATCTGATATGTCGTTTGCAAATATCTTTTCCTATTCCATCAGTTGCCTTTTAGTTTTGCTGATTGTTTCCTTTGCTGTGCAGAAGTTTTTTATTTTGATGAGGTCCCAATAGTTCATTTTTGCTTTGTTTCTCTTGCCTCCTGAGACGTGTTGAGTAAGAAGTTGCTGTGGCCAAGGTCAAAGAGGTTTTTTCCTGCTTTCTCCTCAAGGATTTTGATGGCTTGCTGTCTTACATTTAGGTCTTTCATCCATTTTGAGTTTATTTTTGTGTTGTGGTGTAAGAAAGTGGTCCAGATTCATTTTTCTGCATGTCGCTGTCCAGTTTTCCCAGCACCACTTGCTGAAGAGGCTATCTTTATTCCATTGCATATTCTTTCCTGCTTTGTCAAAGATTGGTTGGCCATATGTTTGTGGGTCCAATTCTGGGTTCTCTATCCTGTTCCACTGATCTGAGTGTCTGTTTGTGCCAGTACCATACTTTCTTGATGATTACAGCTTTGTAATACAGCTTGAAGTCTGGGATTGTGATGAAGTCTGGGATTTGGTTTTCTTTTTCAAGGTTGCTTTGGCTATTCTGGGTCTTTTCTGGTTCCATACAAATTTTAAGATTGTTTGTTCTAGCTCTGTGAAGAATGCTGGTGTTTATTTTGATAGGGATTGCATTGAATATGTAGATTGCTTTGGGTAGTATTGACATTTTAACAATATTTGTTCTTCCTATCCAGGAGCATGAAATATTTTTCCATTTTGTTGTGTATTCTTCAATTTCTTTCATAAGCTCTCTATAGTTTTCAGTATATAGATTTTTCACCTCTTTGGTTAGATTTATCCCTAGGTATTTTAGGGTTTTTGGTGCAATTGTAAATGGGATCGATACCTCGATTTCTCTTTCTGTGCTTCATTGTTGGTGTATAGGAATGCAACCGATTTTTGTGCATTGATTTTATATCCTGCAACTTTGCTGAATTCATGGATCAATTCTAGCAGTTTTTGGCAGAATTTTTTGGGTTTTCCATATAGAGTATCATGTCATCTGCGAAGTGTGAAAGTTTGACCTCCTCCTGGCTGATTTGGATGACTTTTTTTTCTTTGTGTTGTCTGATGGCTAAGGCTAAGACTTCCAATATTAGGTTGAACAACAGTGGTGAGAGTGGACATCCCTGTCTTTTCCTGACCTTTGGGGGAAAACTCAGTTTTTCCCCATTGAGGATAAAAGAACAGCAAATAAAACCCAAAACCAACAGAAGACAGGAAATAATAAAGATTAAAGCAGAAATCAATGCTATCGAAACCAAAAACACAGTAAAACAGATCAATGAAACCAGAAGCTGGTTCTTTGAAAGAATTAACAAAAGTGATAAACCACTAGCCAGTTTTATCAAAAAGAAAAAGGAAAGGACCCAAATAAAATCAAGAATTAAAGAGGAGAGATCACAACCAACATAGCAGAAATAAAAACAATAATAAGAGAATATTATGAGCAATTGTATGCCAATAAAATGGGCAATCTGGAAGAAATGGACAAATTCCTATAAACATATAAACTACCAAAACTGAAACGGAAGAAATAGAAAATTTGAACAGACACATAACGACTAAAGAAATTGAATTAATAATCAGACATCTCCCAAAAAACAAGAGTCCAGGGCCAGATGGCTTTCCAGGGGAATACTACCAAACATTTAAGGAAGAGTTAACACCTCTTCTCCTGAAGCTGTTCCAAAAAATAGAAATGGAAGGAAAACTTCCAAACTCTTTCCATGAAGCCAGCATTACCTTGATTCCAAAACCAGACAAAGACGCCACTAAAAAGGAGAACTACAGACCAATTTTCCTGATGACCGTGGATGCAAAAATCCTCAACAAGGTTTTAGCCAACCAGATCCAACAATACATTAAAAAAATACTCACCATAACCAAGTGGAATTTATACTTGGGATGCAGGACTGGTTCAATATCCACAAAACAATCAATGTGATTCATCACATCAATAAAAGAAAGGACAAGAACCATATGATCCTCTCAATAGATGCAGAGAAAGCATTTGACAAAATACAGCATCCTTTCTTGATAAAAACCCTCAAGAAAGTAGAGATAGGAGGGTCATACCTCGAGATCATAAAAGCCATTATTAAAGAACCTATGCTAATTATTCTAATGAGATTTTTGTTAATGTTATAACATTTATAATATTTGTTAGTATTTAATAATGTCTGTGCATACCATTTAAAAGGCAACTCAAAAAAAAAAAAAAACAAAGAACACCTTGGTGGCTCAGTTGGTTAAGCGTCTGACTTTGGTTCAGGTCATTATCTCACGGTTCTTGAGTTCGAGTCCTGCATCAGGCTCTGTGCTGACAGTTCAGAGCCTGAATCCTGCCTCAGGTTCTGTGTGTGTCTCTCTCTCGGCCCCTCCCTCGCTCTCTCTCTCTCTCTCTCTCTCTCAAAAATAAATAAACATTAAAAATAATAATGATAATTAAAAAAATAAAAGGCAACTCAAAAATTTCCAAATGACCTCAATAAGAAATCTACTCAAGACTGATTTCTTGCAATATGGTAGACCAGATACCCTAAAAAACTCTCCCAGTGTTAAGTCCCCTAATTAGCATTAAAAAAGAGGGAAGAAATCCTCAGAGGCCAAAAATAGAAAAAAGAAAAACAAATACAAGTAAGTAGAAATTCAGAGAGAAAAACGAAAGATGCACTGTGATTATCTTTTTTTATGTGTCAATTTGGCTAGGCTGCAGTCCCCAGTATTCAAACATTACTCTGGACGTTGCTGTGAGAGGTGTTTCATAGGTGTAAATTAAAGTCCATTAATAAAGTCAAAGTAAAGAGAATTATTCTTGATAATCTGTAGGTCTGATTTAATCAGCTGAAAGATCCTAAGAGCAGAGCTGAGACTTCCCAGAAGAAATTCTGCCTTGGACAGCTGCTTCAGCCTAAGCCTGAGACTTGCAGCCTGCCCTTCCTCACGGTCTGCCCATGGATTTTGGATTTGCCTTGCCAGCCCCCGCTATTGTGGTAACCACTTTCTTGCAATAAATCTCCTAATGTATATTTCTTACTGGTTCTGCTTCTCTGGCTGAACTCTGATTGATGCACACAGCCAGCTGGGGCATCTGCTGCTCCCTACTTTTGCTCTGGGGAACAATGGTAAGTTTAAAAGTCAGATTAGAGGGATGCCTGGATGGCTCAGTTGGTTAAGTGTCTGACTCTTGATTTCCGCTCAGGTCTTGATCTCCCGGTTCATGAGATAGAGCCTGCCATTGGGCTCTGTGCTGACACCATGAAGCCTGCTCTCTCTCTCTCTCTCTCCCTCTCCTCTCTCTCTGGTCCCCACCCCCCCCCCCCTGCCGTGCCTCTCTCTCTGTCCCCACCCCCATGCATGCACTTGAGCCCTCTCTCTCCCTCTCTTTTAAAATACACATTTTTTTAAAAAAAAAGTCAGATTAGAGAATAAATGAAAAACTGAACCAGAAAACAAAGAAACTAGTAAGCAAACTTAAACTTGGTTCTCCAGGCTTGAACTCTGGGACAGGAGAGAAAACTATTTATGGAGAATCTATAGCCACAAGCCATAGATTTGGGGTCCAACTTCATAACAAGTATGTTTGTTAAGTTCAACACTAAGCATAGAGAAATGCCACTTCATATCCACCAGACCAGCCAAATATAAAAGTGAGAATAGCAAGTATTGGACAGAACATGGAACAGTGGGAGCTCTCATTTACCATGCTTGAATATCAACTTTGGAAAACAAGTTTGCATCATTTGGTAAAGTCAGATGTATATAGACTATGAGATATTCATTCCACTATCTTTGATAAGGACTTGAATCCTAAGAAACATGTATAAGAACAGTCTTGTTTTTAAATTTTTATTTATTTAAATTCAAATTAGTTAACATACAGTGTACTATTGGCTCTGGAGTAGAACTCAGAGATTCATCACTTCGGTATGACACCCAGTGCTCATCCCTACAAGTGCCCTCCTTAATTCCCATCACACATTTAGCTCATTGCTCCGCCCTCCCCCTCCACCCTGCAGCAACCCTGTTTGTTCTCTATATTTAAGAGTCTCTTATGGTTTGCCTCCTTCTCTGTTTTTATCTTATTTTTCCTTCCCTTCTCCTATGTTCATCTGTTGTGGTTCTTAAATTCCACCTATGAGTGAAATCATATGATATTTGTCTTTCTCTGACTTATTTTGCTTAGCATAATACACTCTAGTTCCATCCACGTTGTTGCAAATGGCAAGATTTCATTCTTTTTGATGACAAATAGTATTCCATTGTATATATATACCACATTGTAGGGATTGACTTAGTCACAGAGACCCTCCATCCTGTTATCCTTAAAGAAAGCTTCTGAGATCAAAAAGCACATGAGTTTTGCACAACTGCAGAGTCAAATGTTATCCAGTTCAATGTAAGTATATACCACATCTTCTTTACCCATTCATCAGTTGATGGTCATTTGGGCTCTTTCCATAATTCGGCTATTGTTGATAGTGCTGCTATAAACATTAGGGTGCATGTGCCCCCTTTGAATCAGTATTTTCGTATCCCTTGGGTAAATCCCTAGAAATGCAATTGCTGGGTCATAGGGTAGTTCTCTTTTTAATTTTTTAAGGAACCTCCATACTGTTTTCCAGAGTGGCTGCTCCAGGTTGCATTCCCACCAACAGCGCAAAAGGGTTCCCCTTTCTTCATATCCTCGCCGTATCCTCTTGTTTCCTGAGTTGTTAATTTTAGCCATCCTGACAGGTGTGAGGTGGTACCTCGTTGTGGTTTTGACTTTTATTTCCCTGATGATGAGTGATATTGAGCATCTTTTTAAATATCTATTAGCCAACTGGATGTCTTCTTTGGAAAATTGTCTATTCATGTCTTTTGCCATTTTTTCACTAGATTATTTGTTTGCGTTTTGAGTTTGGTAAGTTCTTTATAGATTTTGGATACTAACCCTGTATACAACAGATCATTTTCAAATATATTCTCCCATTTCATTGGTTGCCTTTTAGTTTTGTTGATTGTTTCCTTTGCTGTGCAGAAGCTTTTTACATTGATGAGGTCCCAGTAGTTCATTTTTGCTTTTATTTCCCTTGCCTGCAGAGACATGTCTAGTAAGAAGTTGCTGCAGCCAAGGTCAAAGAAGTTGCTGCCTATTTTCTCCTGTAGGATTTTGATGGTTTCTTATTTCACATTTAGGTCTTTCATCCATTTTGAGTTTATTTTTGTGTATGGTGTAAGAAAGTGGTCCAGTGTCATTCTTCTGCATGTCACTGTCCAGTTTTCTCTTCATTTGCTGAAAAGACTGTCTTTTTTCCATTGGATACTCTTTCCTGCTTTGTTGAAGGTTAGTTGGCCTATATAATTGTCCCCAGCTGGGAGCAGTTCAGATCTACACACAGGAGACAGGATCAGGTGGAACATTCACATAATGAAATGCAGTGATAGGGAAAATGAATGATTTATAGCTACATGTCCTAGCAAAAATATAATGTACAGTGACAAAAATCCCAATTCATGCACTGAGGTCCCATTTTCCTTCATGGTCTTACCAGATATTATAAAAATAAAACTAGGACCAGATCCCGACTTACCCATGTCTCACATCCAGCCTGTCAGCTCTGAAGACCAAGAATTATATCCTATTCACATATGAACCCACAGAACCTAGGGGAGCACCAGACATAAAGAATGTACTCAGGGCACCTGGGTGGCTCAGTCAGTTAAGCGTCCAACCTCAGCTCAGGTCACACCGACAGTACAGAGGCTGCTTGGGATTCTCTCTCTCCCTCTCTCTCTGCCCCTCCTCAGTTCATGCTCATGCGCTCTCTCAAAATAAATAAACATTTAAGAAAGAATATATTCAATATATAGATGTTGAATGAATAAATTTTGAACACAAAAATGCATGCCAGGAACCAGACCCTATGTTCCTAACCTAGAATACCTAATGCATCAAATCCCAAACTCTGACCTTACCTGCCTAGACCTCGTCCCGCCATTGATAACCCTGTAGCTGTTAGCATCAGACCTATCTGACTAGTGTTAATTCTCCCCTTCCCCAGTCTCCTAAAACCATAGTTCCCCCAGATATCCATCTAAAACCCACTCAAGTCCCAGTGTGATATGTTCTTGACAAAAAACTTCAGATAAAGGAACTTGTCATTGTCAGTAAAATGAACTTTTAGACCATATTGATAAGGAACCCATTGTGAAATTCCTGAACACCTTTCTACATGGGAAATAAACATAAGTAAAGGGACACATTTTAGAGGAAAATAACTGATACATTTTCTCTCTTGAACTACCAGAGCATTTTTAAAGTACATCTTTTTTTTCACTACCAAGGGTGTTTCTGCCTTGAACATTACAAAGGCAGAACATGTTACACAAGTAAAGGTGATCTTTCTTGATATAATCACAGTAATTCAACCTCGAAACACCAACTGACCTAAGTATGAAGTGTACCTTAATGTTGGCTAATGACATGGCCACTGTCAGTTAATTCCATCATCTCGGCAGGGTAATGTGACATAAGAACACCACAATTACCTTGTTTAGAAAGACCAAGTACATTTAAATAAAGCAAGATTTTTAAAACCCAAATGTCATATATATTTTAAGAATATTCACAAGCACATTAGATTATTCTTGAATCTCTAGCTGTCATTTAGGCATTAAATCATATTGTTGTCTTAGGAAGGGAGATGTTCACAGAACAACTGACACCTTCTGAACTTCTAGAAAATACACATTTCTCTTTTCTTTCTATCAGTGTTATGCAGACAAGAGGCTAGTATACTCTAGTCTCATCTATCTGGCTATGAGTCACTACTTCATTCCAATGATTCACTAAATTTCTAGTTTGCACCACCTACTACGTTACATACTGTTTGGGAAGGGAATTCCTACTCCAATGGGGCTTTCAAGACTGTTGATAAAACAAGATTTATATATTCAAAGAAGACATAAGAATAAACATGAGGGAGTATATAGCCCAAGGTGTAATAGAACCTTGACTTCTAAGCCTGGCTAACTTCAGAACACCTACTGCTTTGATGGCTTTGAATGTTCACTCCCTTCACCAGAGCACCTGGGTGGCTCAGTTGGTTAAGCATCTGACTTCGGCTCAGGTCATGATCTCATAGTTTGTGAGTTTGAGCCCCACGCCGGGCTCTGTGCTGACAGCTCAGAGCCTGAAGCCTGCTTTGGATTCTGTGTCTCCTTCTCTCACTGTTCCTCCCCTGCCTGTGCTCCCTCAGAAATAAGTAAGTATTAAAAAAGCTTTTTTAAAATAGAAAGTTCACTCCCTTGTCTGAATCGCATTGCATCTTTGGTGAAAAAAAGGAGCTGCATTAGGCATTCTGAAAGGTCCTTCCAAAAGAGCTGTTCCGTTCTGACAGTGGGAGGTTTTAAGCAAGTTTAAGAGAATATCTTTTAGAAGATATGTGTGGAGAAATTCACAATACAAATATTTCTCCAAGTAGCATTAATCAGAGCAGTTTCCAAAGTAATGGTAAGCCTTAGGGTTGGTGGGGAAACACAATAACGAAATGATATGACAAGTGCCATAGCTGAGGTATTGTGCGTGACCTAACAGGGACATGACATTTGTAAACCCCTCTTTTCCTATCTATCCTTTCTGCCTTTATGACTAAATATGTGCCATTCTCAACTCATTATTAATGAACTCTACCTCAACAGAGAGGTGTTCAAGGCAGGTGGATGAGGATTAGCCTAACTCACTTCACAGAGCAACTGTAGCTACAGAAGTGATTCTCCAGGCAAGTTCACTCACTGCCCTAATCACTCTCTCTGCCATAGTGATGACCCAGTGATCTAAAAAATAGTAAATCACACATACAAAGTGTTATCCCATCATCCAGTGTGTAATAGGAATTGGGAAAGTCTTCAAGTGATTAGATCAGAGCCCTAAAATTTCACACTGAGACTAAGTTATCTGAATTAGTAATTTAATCAATCAGATCATCCAGAAGAAGTATCTTCTCCCAGTTCTTGCTCGAAGGAGATTTAGACAGTAAGTTTTCCAATTAAGGACAAAGTTGGAATGGCTTCCTAAAGTTAAAGAATTTAAGCAGCTGTCCATTTTCGTGTAAAAACACATTATAGACTCAAAATTTCTTATTGTTTACATACTCTGCTCTGCTAAGATTACAGAAGAAACTCCCAGGAAAGTTACCATCTATCCCAGGGTCTGGGTGAAGTCTGTAGAGAAATTACTTGTGCCCTCGTTCTTTCCTTCTCTTGCCTGCAAAGCTCAAGTTCTGAGTCCTCTCAAACCATGATCAGAATCCACCAGTGCTAATTCCTTCACTATCGATTTTCTCATTGAGGTCCATGGTTTCCAAATCCTTAAGACATATAAATAATATTAATGATTCCTTTTGTTAACTGGCCCCCGGCCCATAATTTTTTTCCTCTGAAGAAAGGAGAAACTATGCAATATTTAAGAAAACGTTCCCATTTCCAGGGGCGCTTTATGCATAGATTATTATCTTCTACAAATCAAAGAGAATGTGGGAATTGCAAGTAAATAACTTGGTCAGTTTACCTCTGAAAACTACCTGAAACTGTTTAGCACAAGGCAGAGAGGACCAGTTCAGGTCACTCCAGGGTCCAAAGGTCAGAAAACATGTCAGTGAACTACAAACAAAAGGCAGCCAAAAGAAGCTTAGCTCAGTTCATCATCTGATGAATATCTGTTGATGTATCTTTCAGTTTATCTTCACACATCATTATCAGCATCATCAAACATTTAAATCTGCCTTCCAAAGGCAGATATGACAAGCAGTTTGGTAATATTCCACACTATAACTTTGTTAAGAGTAGAAATCATTGTCTTTAATTTAAACTATCTTCCTCTAGAGGATTCAAAAAGTTTAAAAATAAAAACAGGGGCACCTGGGTGGCTCAGTCAATTAAGGGTCCAACTCTTGATCTCAGCTCAAGTGTTGATTTCAGGGTCATGAGTTCAAGCCCCAACCTGGGCTCCACCCTGGGCGTGAAGCCTACTTAGAAAAAAAAAAAATTCACCATTGTGCATATCATGTAAGTATCATTGATTAATGTGGCAAGGATGTAGAAGATGCTTTCTCCCCTTCCCATTAAGAATATGAAGAGACTATGGAGAAGTGAAATGATTCTACAGGGGCACATACTTTGTGGCAACAGAAGAGTGGGGAGGAGATAAAAGATTTGAGTAAGAATAAGTCATGATGTAATAAAACAATAATAGAACCAAGACAAACTCCTCAATGCAGTAAGGAAATTTAAGTCACAATACCCTTTAATCCGCAGGTTGGTTCCTTCTGCTCTGGAGCTCTCTGACTCTGCCTCCTGTAAATGATGTGTGGGTGGTACTCTCCCTCAGTCAGTGGATGCTTTTTGACAGGCTCAATGAAGAAGTCTCCATGCGGTAGATGGAAAAACCCAGTCTGTAAATACACATAATGCAAAGGCCTATTTGAATCAATTCTGTATCTGTGTAAAGACAATTAGTAAAGTGAAAATTACATAGATCACAATGATCCCTAAAATTCATAAAACCAGTGCTTTTATAGTCTGCCATCTGATGTCCCAGAAAAGCTACACATAAATAAGTTCATGAGATGTCATAGCTTATAGTCATAGTTATTCAATGTTTTGGGGTCATGGATCCCTTTGAGACTCCAATGAAAAAAGTATACCATACACATGTAACCAAAATGTGGCACACAATTATGCAAGTTCATCCCCCTGCCCCTAAAACCCATTGCTGGGTATCTAGGAATCTTAAGTTAAGCACCTATGCTTCTCAGTTGCCCTGTTATGGAGTTGGTACCTATACTCCATACTCCACTGAAAATTGTTTGGAACGTTTACCTGTATGTGGGTAGCCCAGCCTCATGTTCGTATGGCTGCTTGACTTGAAATGATGCCATTCTGCTCTCAAGGAAACAAAGAACAGAATGCTGAGTCCATGATCTGAGACTGAGTTTCCTGGAGTCTACAGTGCAAAGTCCTCTGTCAGTTTCCAGGGGAAAGGGGCCACTCTCATTTCACAGTTATGGGAATCAGCAATATGCTGGAGAACGCCCATCAATGAGTAACTTCCTGGAGGTCAGGTCTAGAAGTGGTATATGCCTCAACTCTCTTTTCTCTTTAGGAAGTTTTCTCGGTCCCCATTTGAGATGTTTAGAAAACTCCTTTGCCAATGATCTCCTAGGATGGACTTAAATCTAAGGATCTGAGTTTTATATAAATGAAAAAAAGAGCTTGCCCTAGAAGACCTACCTAAGGCATCATACTGAAGTGACCAGGAGCTCAGACTCTGGAATTTTAGTGGGTTCAATCCCAGCTCCTCCATATATTAGCATCGTGACCTTGGGCAAATGACTTGCTCAGTTTCAGCCTTCTCAAGTGAAAAGTGGGAATAATCAAATGTCGTTATGAAGACCAAATGAGTTAATGTATGCAAAGCTCTTAGAAGAGAGCCTGGCTCATAGTCTTATTGAACATTAAGCGTTTCCATATTTTATGTCATCTCATTGTATAGAATCAATATAGCCATTTAGTCAATAATAAGCTTGCAAAAGTAAACCTGGAAACACTGGAGGCTTAGGGAAACAGTGAAAGCTTCCAAGTTCAAGCCCCTCACTATACCTCAGCAAGCCAGGGCTGCCCTGCTCTGCAGACAAGTCTGAAGACTCTCTGAGCAGCCTCCACAGTCAACAGGCAAGAGGCGCTCCATGAAAGGAGGCTACTGTCTATGGCCAGTCTCTAACTTGGGTGTCTTTCCAAAATATTTGCTTCATTAGACCAGTAATATAACCAGATCTTAACATAAATGTCACAACTGGCTTCCTGTTTTGATTACTGACGTTAAAATATCTTTAATAACAAGGGGAATAGGAAAAATGGCACACTTTACTGGCAGTCATAAGAACAGCTGTGTGGCTTTGAATAGGTCACCCAGCCGGTAAAACAGAGATAATGTCTACTACCTCACAGGGCTGTTAGATGAACCAAATCAGCTAAGGCTTATAAAAGTGCCAATGCAAAGTGCTTTACAAATGCAGGGTGGTAGGGGCGCCTGGGTGGTGCAGTCGGTTAAGTGGCCGACTTCAGCCAGGTCAGGATCTCGCGGTCCGGGAGTTCGAGCCCCACGTCAGGCTCTGGGCTGATGGCTCGGAGCCTGGAGCCTGTTTCCGATTCTGTGTCTCCCTCTCTCTCTGCCCCTCCCCCGTTCATGCTCTCTCTCTGTCCCAAAAATAAATAAAAAACGTTGACAAATGCAGGGTGATAATGTTTTAACTACCACTAAATCAGCGGTTACATGTGACTTCAAATTTCTGACCTTTCTTAGGAGACATGACTTTTTTCTCAGAATCTTTCTCTGAGGCCCATGGGATTGAGAGAACTAACAAGGTCCAGATTGTAATAAAATAGCTGTAAACAGACTCGTGCAGTGCTGAGATTTGGTTCCATTTCGACACTGAGACAGAGAACAGGGACATGAGGAGAATGTGAGCCCGTTGTTGATAAAGCTCATTTGTTCCACAGAAATAAGAACTCAAGGGGGGTGCCTGGGTGGCTCAGTTGGTTGAGCGTGTGACTTTGGCTCAGGTCATGATCTCACAGCTCGTGAGTTTGAGCCCCACGTCGGGCTCTGTGCTGACAGCTCAGAGCTTGGAGCCTGCTTCCGATTCTGTGTCTCCCTCTCTCTCTGCCCCTAACCCACTTGCATTCTGTCTCTGTCTCTCTCAAAAATAAATAAACATTTTAAAAAATTTAAAAAAAAGAAAGAAAGAAGAACTCAAGGACCCCCCCAGGGAAAGCTGATGCGGGGTCCCTTTGTGCAACTGCTATCAATACTGATGTCCTTGAAGAGAAAAAATTCACCAACAAGAAGGATTCATTGGTATTTCTTTAGCCTCACATTTGGACTCAGGTAGTACAGAAGAAACAAATGGGGCTCCAGTTGAGAATATATAACTGTTTACGAGTAACATGAATGAGAATGCACGCAAGCCAAACAAGCGTTTTCCCAAAGCACTTTTATCTGCATTCCTCCACGAGGCCAGCCTTGCCAGCTTGCACCCGGAAATCACCTGTTCAGTCTAAATATTCCTCAGAAGCTGGATGGTGACCTGAGAGAGCTGGCTGACTCACCAGCTGGAGGGGAAGAAGGACACCTGCTCACATGCATGGACCCCATGTGTGTGTCACACAGAAGAAGAGGGGATGAAGAGACATCCACTGGTTTGGAGGAGAGTGTGGTGGAAAGATTCCTAGCTGAGCTCTGCACCTCTCTCTCCACCAACACATAAACATAAATCTGTATACAACTGGTATCCAGGTGGCTACAGTTTGTTGGTCTCTTCCCACCTAACTGGAGCCAGGTCATGCTGGAAGAACTCATCTATGGTTTGCTTTCCAGATGAAATACTGGCTCCATGCTTTCCTGAAGCTGAATGCCCAAGAGAATCGCCTTCTATTACCAGTTCTGGATCTGAGCCAAAAAAGTCACTTTTCATTCCAATCTGCTCTGTAACCTGCTCACCTTTCTTAGATCCTTGAAGGAGAATGGGAATAGACTCAAAAGAAGTATGTAACTCACTGGGGAATTGTACTCTGTTCCCAGAAGAACCAAGGCAGAATGAACCCCAGACATAAGCTCAAAGAAGACAAATTGGCCCTTTCTCTCCATTGTTATCTACTCTTCCCCCTCGGCATCCAGTAGTCTCAGCAAACTGCTAACTCCCTTTTGGAAACAAGCTCATGTCCTTGTTTTAACTAAGTTATAAATATCTGTGAATGCTTCCAGAGGCTATCTTCTAAGAATTGTTTTAAATAAACTTTAATTTGAAGATTTATAAACATATGGAAAGATATACAAATCATAACTGTAAAGTCCCATAAATCTTTCACAGATGCAACACCTAAATAGAGAAACAGAACATTCCCAGCAGCTG
The DNA here is from genome assembly GCF_022079265.1 of Lynx rufus. Lineage (NCBI taxonomy): Eukaryota > Metazoa > Chordata > Mammalia > Carnivora > Felidae > Lynx > Lynx rufus. The sequence goes on along the minus strand of NW_025814823.1, from coordinate 212,501,005 downwards.
AGAAACTCCCTGTTCCCTTCCTAGTCAATACCATTCCCCAAGGGTAACCATTATTCTGATTTCTAACACTAATAAATTAATGTTAAGCCTATCCTTAATTCTTCACAGGAAGCATTACTTGACACAAAAGAAAAAAGTGTCCACTAATTGGTTTCAACTGTTAGAGACTGAACAAAGGAAAAGATTTTAAGGCAGGTGGATGTCTTAAAGCCTATTAAATCAGACTCTTCATATTGCTTTATGCTTGTCAGGCAAACTCAGCTGGTGGTGATGAGACAAGGGGCTGAGCCACCTTGGCGTGAGTCAGCTGTCATTGAACCTCTACTACTCTCTGCTAAGGAAAGGTAGGGAAGGACCTTCACAGAATCTTTGGATCCAATTTACTTTCCCTAGTCTCAGACTGAATAGTTGTCTACAACCTCTTCTCCACCCATCAAAAGTGTTAGTCGTCTTGATGTAATTGACACCATACTTTAGTTACTGCAATGATTTGGGCCTAGTGGGAAACGGGCAGTGTCTCACAAGGAATTTGTGAATGGAGTGTTCTAGAATCACACAGCCTAGACACCCTGAAGAGTCACCTAACCTGTGCTGGCATGCTTTCCAGTTTTGCCACGGGTAAAACCCTGCAGACTGAAGAGTAACAACAATGGTATTGCAGACGACATAGGAGAGAACTGCCAAATCAGTTCCATCCCTCAGGACGCTGTGTAGCACAGCGGAAGCGGGTGCTATTCACATAGGAAAAAGCTGTGAATGTACCCCCCTGGAGCTGTGCAATGGAACAATGCTGCCAAAACTCAGCATCCTGTCCTGGAAAGAAATTCCTTTTCATTTGAAAATTTCAGAAGTTACCAGATCAACTTTTTCTTCCCATGGTGACAAAGACAACATGAGCAACATAATGGTTTGGGATAAAGAGGCACCCAAGATATTCGGGTATAGTGCATGAATCACTGGAAAAGATACCACCTGTCCCCCATTATAATACAGAGGAAAAGGATAAAAATGCATCCCCGAAATCATCCTTATAGATTATAAATCTATATCTGTATCACTGGGCCATCCCTGTGCTAAGAGCTCTAAGAGGGGTAGTGACTCCTGCCCTCAAGGCTTATAATGCAGCCATGAAGACAAGACTTGATATAGAGCACCCTCTAGAAAGGTGTGTATTGGTGAGGGGTACCTCCCTAGGTGCTAGAGATTCCAGTGCTGGGATTCAGGGAAGATGAAGCCCAGTGAGGGCGAGTGCTTTTAATGTTTATTCATTTTTTGACAGAGACAGCATGCTAGCAGGGGAGGGGCAGAGAGAGAGGGCGAGACAGAACCCAAAGCAGGCTCCAGGCTCTGAGCTGTCAGCACAGAGCATGACGCGGGGCTCGAACTCACAAACTGTGAGACCATGACCTGAGCTGAAGTCAACCGCTTAACCTACTGAGCCACCCAGGTGCCCCTCGAGGGCGAGTGCTTTTAAGAGGGCAAAAATAGAAGACTGCACTTCTAGTCTACAAAACACTTGGCAGAGCCCTAAAGCCATGACAGAACTATTAACATTTTTGTTGCTGGTCTGCAAGAGGCAGAGCGTTTTATCATTTAATATGTAACCAGGACCCTAAGTGAGAAGTCAAGAGATGACAGAAGCCACAAAATATAGATGTAAGACCACTGAGAAGATTCCTACAGGAATATCCCACCCTCTGCTGTGATCCCAAGAGTTCCCTGACACGCCTCCATGGAGCCAAAGGGGAGAGCGACTGGTAATAACATAGACTCATGAAGATTGTGCATATTAGTCTTGGCAGCACTAGTAATTCATGTGGTTTGAGGAGATAAAACTCAAGCCAGGAAGACATTCCCTGATGCATCCAACCTGGTAATTACCATATGTCAGGCAGATATTATAACAGTACAGATCTGGTCCCTATCTCCTGGAACTGTTGCCAAAGAGAGCTTCCTGTGATGTGGAGATGTTTTATATCTGCACTGTCCAATTTGATAGCCATAAGCCTCATTTAACTTTTTTTAAAATTAAAAAAAATTTTTAATGTTTTATTTATTTTTGAGAGAGACAGAGACAGAATGCAAGTGGGTTAGGGGCAGAGAGAGAGGGAGACACAGTATCAGAAGCAGGCTCCAGGCTCTGAGCTATCAGCACAGAGCCCAACATGGGGCTCGAACCCATGAGCTGTGAGATCATGACCTGAGCCAAAGTCAGATGCTCAACCAACTGAGCCACCCAGGCCTCCCTTTTTCAAAATATTTTATTTGAGTAGAGTTGACAGGTGTACAACATAGTGAGTCAGTAAGTCTATACATTATGCTATGCTCACTACAAGTGTAGTCACCATCTGTCACCATACAACGCTGTCACAGTATCATTGACTACATTATCTATGCTATACTTTTTATTTCCATGACTTGTTCATTTCATAACTGGAAGCTTATAGCTCCCACTCCCCTTCACCCATTTTTCCCATCCTCCCATCCCCCATACTCTCTGGCAACCATCAGTTCTGTCCTCTGTATTCAAAGGTCTGATTTTACTTTTTGTTTGTTTGTTGATTCATTTGTTTTGTTTTTAGTTTCTACATATGACTGAAATCATATAGTATTCGTCTTTTTCATATAACTTATTTCACTTAGCATAATATCTTCTAAGGTCTCTCCAAGTTGTCACAAATAGCAAGATCTCATTTTTTATGGCTGTGTAATATTATTCTGTGTGTGTGTATGTGTGTGTGTGTGTGTGTGTGTATGTGTGTGTGTACATCTTCTTTGTCCATTCATCTATCAATAGACATTCAGGTTGCTTGCATATCTTGGCTATTGTAAATAATGCTGTAATGAACAGAGGAGTGCATGTATCTTTTCAAAATAGTATTTTCATTTTATTCAGGTAAATACCCGGTAGTGGAATTATTGAATCATAGAACAAAGCTGGAAGTACCACAATTCCAGATTTTAAGATACACCATAAAGATGTATTAATCAAAACAGTATGGTACTGGAATAAAAACGGACACCCAAATCAATCTTAGAAATAAACACTTGCTTATATGGTTAATTAATGTATGACAAAGAAGGCAAGAATCTACGGTGGGGAAGGCCAGTCTCTTCAATAAATGGTGCTGGGAAAGCTGGACAGGAACATGCAAAAGAATGAAACCAGACCACTTTTTTACACCGTACACAAAAATAAACTCAAAATGGATTAAACACCTCATTGTGAGACCTAAAACATAAAATCCTAGAAGAGAACACAAGGAGTAATTCCTTTGACATTGGCCATAGCAACATTTTTCTAGATAGGTGTCCTCACACAAGGAAAACAAAAGCAAAGGAAAACTATTGGGACTACATCAAAATAAAAAGCTTCTGCACAGTGAAGGGAAGCCACCAACAAAACAAAAAGGCAACCTACTTAGTAGGAGAAGATAGTTTCAAAAGATATGTCGGATAAGGATAAACAAACACATAGAGAACTTCTACAACTCAACACCAAAAAAATATGATTAAAAAAATGGGGAGAGGACCTGAGTACACATTTTCCCAAAGAAGACATCCAGATGGCCAACAGACACATGAAAAGATGTTCAACATGACTAATTATCAGGGAAATGCAAATCAAAACCACAATGAGATATCACCTTCAACCTGTCAGAATAGCTACTATCAAAAAGATAAGAAATAGCAAGTGGCAGTGAGGATGTGAAGAAAAAAGAACACTTGTGCACTATTGGTAGGAATGCAAATGGGTGCAGTCACTGGGGAAAACAGTATGGAAGCTCCCCCAAAAATTAAAAATAAAAATACCATATGATCCAATTTTATTTAACTTTAATTATTATCTTGAATTAGAACAGCCACAGGTGGTTAATAGCTACCATATTGGACCCGTATTTCTAGAGCCTGGCTGACTAACAAAGGAGATCCACAGCATATGGATCATACAGTGATGAGGGCTGTAATCAAGGCAAATATGAAGACCTACTTTAAAAGAAAAACAGACAAGGGGCGCCTGGGTGGCTCAGTCGGTTGAGCATCCGACTTCGGCTCAGGTCATGATCTTGAGGTCTGTGAGTTCAAGCCCCGCGTTGGGCTCTGTGCTGACAGCTGGGAGCCTGGAGCCTGTTTCGGATTCTGTGCCTCCCTCTCTCTCTGACCCTCCCCTGTTTGTACTCTGTCTCTCTCTGTCTCAAAAATAAATAAAAACATTAAAAAAAATTAAAAGAAAAACAAACAAATGTGACATTTCACTATAACAGTTTGTTTTTCGAGATCAAGTCAATCAGGAGTCAGCTTGAAAACACCAATGTACTGCACACAGACTTCGGAGAATTGAGAGAGAGAGAAGTAAGTATTAAAAAATGCAACATTTGCCAAAATTAAAATGAATCATCAGGAGCAAATTTGGCAGGAGAAGGACTGTGAGAGGGGGCTGCCATTGTCCTGAGACCAGAATGGAAGGGGCGTGGATGTCCCAGCAGGAGCCTGGGACTGGAGTCGTGATCCTATAGAATTGGAAGCCAGGCTCCACTTATAGAAGGAGTTGTTCCTCTGGGAGCTCTGGAATGTCAACCTACATGTCCTCACACGTCTCCCATGCCCTTCAGAGAAGCCTGCCACAACCCTAACATACAAAAGACCAATCCCACTCACTGGCTGGCAATTTGGAGTCTAAATAGTAGGAAAAAAAATCCCTTCACTTAAAAAAAGTTAATGAAATGGATTCCAAAACAAATATAAGAGGAAAAATCCATTACAGGGTTTAATGGAAATAGCATGAGCTGTGTGATCTTGGTCAAATTAGTCAATACAGGGAGCCCCAGTTTTCTCATCTGTAAAGTGGGGCAAAATCTACCTTAATTTGCAGGGTTGTATCTATCAGAGTTGTCGTATGTAAAGTTCCCAGCAGAAGGCTTTACCATATTTACTGGTACTCAATAAATGCACTGTAGCTGTCATAGCATCATCCACAGTAAGCATAATAATACAAAGTGGTGAGGAAAGAAAGTCTCTCAAGTCTACCTGCTTGGTTCGTCTCTTAGCTGCAAGTAACTTAACTTCTCTCTGGGCCTCAGTTTGCTCATCTGAAAAATATGCATAGTGAGAGTAACTTGTTAACTTATTAAAACTTATTGTGTATATTAAATGAGTCAGTATAAAGCACCTGAATGAATGTTAGCACATAAGTGCCTAATAACAGTTAGTATGATAGCCTATGGAACATTTCCCACAGATGCCTGATGTGATGGTTAATTTTATGTCTTGACTGGACATGGAATGCCTTGATTAAATATTATTCCTGCATGTGTCTGTGAGGGTGTTTTCATATGACATTAGCATTTTAATCAGTGGGACCCAGTAAAGTAAAATGCCCTCCCCATTATGGGGTGGCCATCATCCAACCCCTTGAGAGTCAGATCTTCTCTGGCCCTCAGACAGGAACTTATACACCATCAGTTCCCTTGCTTCTCAGGCCTCAGACTCACACTAAATTATGCAATGGTTTGCTTGGTTTTCTAGCTTGCAGATCGTGGGAGTTTGCAGCTTCCATAATTGTGCAAGCCAATTCTTGACGATAAATCTCCTATATGTACGTATGTATATATTACACTAACTAGGGAAGAATCAGTGGTGATGGGGTGTACACGGAGTTATCTGGAAAAAATCTGAAAGGAGACAGAATTAATAGATTTCACTTTCTTCCTTTGCTGACAGTCTGAGAGCTAGAAGTGATGGTGGAGGCCTTCTAATCAAACCTGTGACACATCACAGGTTTGTCAGCCTGGAAAGTCGATTCTCGGGCAGAATCAAGGTTAATTCCCAAAATGGGATTTCTCCAAATGAATTAAGGCTGAAATCTTCAATACAATTAATTTCAAGTCTCTAGGTCAACCATGGATGCCAAGTCCTGGCCTCTTTTCTCCCTGAAAATAGTATCTACAGCACAGGTTTTCTGCCAAACTTTGGAGACAAGGCTGAGTGAACAGTCAACTCCAGCACTAACAAGCAGTGGAGCTTTGCACAAGTAATTTGGTCTCTCTGAGACCTCAGTTTCCTCATCTGCAAAATGGTGATGACAACATGTTCTTTGCTGAGGAGACTTAGTAAGAACTGAACAAGGTAATACGTGAAAATCACCACAAACAGTGCCTGGCCTTCAGTAAATGTGGCTGTCTCTCATGGATTTCCTCAAGGTGATGGTATTGGGACTCTTCTCTGTGACTAAGTCACTTCTTCATCTTGCAGCATGGTGAACACAGTGGTTGACTTTGAAACTACTCAGTTTTTGGTTCCAGAAGAAAACCTTCTGCTCACGTAAGGGGAGAAAGGCTGTCTCCCAATTCGTGTTCTCGCCGGATAGTACTGGGACCTAAGTACTTTTATTCCATTATAATTTCCAAGAGTTGTTCACATAGATTCCCTGACTGTTGTTCTTACGGAAGAAAGGTTAAGTCTCTGACAGAAGAAGAGCCATTCATCCCGCTAAAGTGGATCTTTAGAAATAAAACTGCAATCACCAAACAGAACAAGACACCAGATGACCTACTGATTTCCAATTTTAGTGTGCAAAGGAATCATGGAAAGCTTATTAAAAATGCATATGCCAAGGAGTCTTGACCAGAGATTCTCATCGGTACGTCTAATATGAACCCAGGAATCTGCATTTTAGCTAGCACCCTGGGATTTTCGGTACAAATAATCCATGTATCACACTTTGGGAAACATGACACTATTCCATTAGATGGTGCTTGATTATTTTTCTCTTCTTCCACCGTCAAACCAGTATAACACTAAGGTTATGGAGAAGTAGTAGCAATGACCCCAATTAAACACTGAGTTCATCTCAATTAAAAGAAGTTTCAGCTGTAACAATTGTTGATTGCAGTTTGTGGAAAATGTTCCCCTGAATCTGAGGTTCACAGAGAATGCCCATAACATCTTGGCAGATCAGGGTGATAAAAAAGGTCAAAAAAATTTAAAACATTCTAGGAAGTAGATTCTCTAATTGAATAAATGTTCTTGGATTTGAAATGTGGGATCATTTCACATTAAGAAGATGGGCTGTCTGGAAGAAGCTTCCTGACAGAAATGCTGAAGAACCCTACCAAACCTATTATTCTCGAAAATTAAAAAAGGAATTCATTACATCTCAAACCATACATCCCTAGATAAGCTAAGACAACCAAGGAGCACCAGCTAAGACACACTGTAGCAACCAAAACTCATCAGAACTCTCCCACACTGCCTTCAGGGACAGGGCGGGAGCCTCATGGATGATAGTGACTTACAAAATGGTCTCAGTCCTGAGCAAAAAGAAAGATATCAGAGACTTAAGGTCATTTGGGACTACTTCTCCTTCTCTCAATAATCTTCAATCAGATAAATATTCTGTTTCTCAGAATTTCTCTACAGCTTTGCCTCTGGGTGTGAGGAGGGGCGGCTCTAAGCAGCCATCCATATTTGTCATCACCAGAAAATGAGGAGCCCGACTAAAAAGAAGTGGGGGGGAAACTGCCAGCATATTGGAGGCCCAGGAAACATGTTATTAGGGAGAACAACAGGGGAGAACCAGCTTCGCAGCAGTGGAAGCACTCTCTCCCATGGAGACCAGAAAACCGTGATGGCAGATTTAGCCAAGATACAGCATTATTTTGTCATGATGTCCCAGCAGGTCACCCTTCTCAGTCCAGAAACCATCCTCCACGGGAAAGATACAAAGCCCTTCCTGGGCCGTGGAGAACACGGCCCTGGTTCTGCTTCTCCCACCACGATGGGCAACAATCCCTGCCTGGGAAGTGCTCCGACTCCTGGAGGAAAAAGCAAAGCAGCCAGCCAGGACTGTTGCCATGGCCACCAAAGTGATTTGGGTCTAACACGTACCATTCCAGGGATGTTTAACAGTGGCTTAGAGACAAAGGTGGACGTCTTCTCTGATGAACTAGTGATGGGAATAGGCAAACCATGAGGGAATGTGATAGATGTTAACTTCACTAAGCACCACAGCAGAAGAAGGGTTAAAACAGGAAGAGGAAGGAGGTCTAGTGTGAGGCGTTTATATCCTCATTACATCTCTAAAATGAAAAGATAAAAAAAAAAAAAAAAGATTTGCTTTCCCAAGGGCTCTTTCATTAAAGAATAAGTCCACACTCACTGTCTCTGCTTTCTAAACTCCCCTGAAGTCACAGATGTAGCAGAATAAACTTTAGTTATTCGTAATCCCCCACTGCCCTGTAACAACAGGTCAAAAAGTAACTAACGTTTTTAGCCAAGGACACACAAATTCTTCTTTCTCAGTAGAGCAGAATTTTACATCCTTGAAGACAACATTAAAGTGGTAGGGGGAAGGGGAATACCAGCTCAGAAAAATCCTAAATGACTGTGCTTCAGAAAGAAGGGAGTAAGGGCACCTGGGTGGCTCAGTCAGTTAAGCGGCCTACTCTTGATTTTGGCTCAGGTCATGATCTCAAGGTTCATGGGTTCGAGCCCCGTGTCAGGCTCCACGCTGACAGTGTGAAGTCTGCTTGGGTTTCTCTTTTTCCGTCTCTCTCTGCCCCTCCCCAACTTGTGTGCTTGCATACTCTGTCTCTCTCTCTCTCAAAATAAATAAACAAGAAAGAAAGAAAGAAAGAAAGAAAGAAAGAAAGAAAGAAAGAAGTAGTTGAGAGTCCTGGAAATAATCCAGGTATAGAAAGCAGCCCCTGGAGGGGCGCCTGGGTGGCTCAGTCGGTTGAATGTCCGACTTCGGCTCAGGTCATGATCTCTCAGTCTGTGAGTTCGAGCCCCGCGTCGGGCTCTGTGCTGACAGCTCAGAGCCTGGAGCCTACTTCGGATTCGTGTCTCCCTCTCTCTCTCTGCCCCTCCCCTGCGCGCTCTCTCTCTCTCTCTCTCTGTCAAAAATAAATAAACATTAAAAGAAAGCAGCCCCTGGAGATGGAGGGGCTGGAAGGGAAAGGATCCGCAGAAGATCCAGGATGGAATCATTTCTTCATATGAGAAATGGGGAATGCCTACTTGATAAAGAATAAAGGAACCATTATGAAGAAGCACCTATTACAACAGCTGGCACATAGCATTAATTCAGAAATAAGAGTGGCTTTCTCTAAAATCAGAGAATCTTATCCTAAGACACTTCAAGGATTCAATTTTTCAGCTGATACTGGAACTATGTCCTCAACTCCACTCATCCACACCACAAATGTTCTTCTGCCAAGGAGAGATAAGTTCCTAAGGTATCCACTTTGGCTAAATTATTTTAACTATTAGAAATCCTTTCCCTTTGTGGTGTTAGAAAATCTGTGTCCCTATAACTCCCACTCATCATCTTAGTTCTGCCTCCTGGAGTCATACAGGAATATGTCTATATCTTCTATACATAGTATCTATGTAAATATATTGGATACCATTTGTCAGGTGCCACTAGGACGTCTCTTTTCAGGGTACATATTTCCATTTCCTTCAACCCTTTTTTACTTCCTGTTGTGCCAATCCATCTGGTAAACCTCCCTGCAACCATACTATAGCTTGTCAATATTTCTTTTAAAATTACACAAGAATTGGGCATGGAGAGTCCAGCAGTTCAATGCCATCATCTCTGGAGAAATAAAATAGTGGGAAAGGTATATTTTTTTCCTTCACAATCATCAAATTCTTCAGGGAAGAAATTAGTAAGGCAAAAATTTGGTCTAATACAGGACTTACTTCTCTTACTAGGGCTTAACAAAAAGATCTATTTTCTCTGTGGTATTACATGGGGTCCAGGAAATGAGCTCTAGAATTGAGCAAAATACATCGTGACACCACTGACGATAGAATGTCTCAGTGCTCGCTGACGTTTAATGATTTTTTTTTCTTCAACAGGCCCTAAGCTGACCAGACATCTTTTTCATTAGAGTTTGATTTCCCTGCCATTCTGCCCATTCCTTCAGCATCCGAGTGGAGAAGGCCCGTAAACAGTTAATGGCGGTGCTGTCCGGGGTATGAAGACACCACACCAAAACCAGCCCTCTGCAAACAGTTCCAATATGTCTGCAAAATGACAGGCAGTGCCTGGATATTACATTTCAGGGGAAAGGTTGATTTCGAGAGTACATAGCAATGATTTTTCCCTCAATGTTTTATTTCAAAGAATTTCCAAAGTACAGAGAATTCAAGGATTAGTATAATAAACACCCATATGCCACCACCTAGATTCAACAAATATTAGTGTTCTTCCTCCTCTGAAATGGACATGCTGCATTATTTGAAGATAACTTGCAGAGACTGTGGGAATCCAGCATTAAATACTTCAGTACGCTTGTCCAAAGAAGCAGACATTCTCTTATTCAATCACAGTTCCATTACCTCACCTAAGAAAATTCGTAACAATTCCGCAACATAACCAAATTTTCATTCCATTTCCAAATTTCCCAGTGTCCCCAAAATGTCTTTTAGAGCTATTCACTGTTCGTTTGTAATCTAGAGTCTAAGAAAGTTTACTACAATGCATTTCGTTGTTATATAAGTTATTTTTTTAATACTTCATATTACCCCAAGCACATACCTTTAAAAAGTAGAATATTTATTAAAAGCCTGTTACGAAAAACAAGAATCTTCTGCTCTACTGCACCCAATCCCCAGAGGTAATGACTTTTGGCTTTTTTAACTTTATTCTTCTGGAAGCTATCGCTGTATTTCTAAATAACATGCTGTGTTGTTTTTTTTTTAATCAGTTTTAGACATTTTCTGAAGTACTGTGCCTGCCATAATAGATGACTCTTACACAATTCCTCTGCCATTCTCCCAATATCATTATTTCCATCAAACTAATACATACAACTCTATTTACATTATTAAACCAACATCAAGACAAACCTGGTCCTCAGCCAGTATGTACTGATACAACTTGCCAGCCAGTACTATTCTACCGGGTTGGTCTCTATGCCACAGAGGTACTAGTAGTTTCTTTCTTGTACAGCTTTTGTTTTTCTTGGAACTCTTATCTTTTCTTATTGCATCACCTCCTTTGTTACTACAGTTCATCTTTTTAAAATCTCCAGCATACCAGGCATTATTATATGGAATTCCCTTTTTTTTTTTAAATTTTTTTAATGTTTTATTTAGTTTTGACTGAGAGAGAGAGAGACAGAGCATGAGCGGGGGAGGGGCAGAGAGAGAGGGAGGCACAGAATCTGAAGCAGGCTCCAGGCTCTGAGCTGTCAGCACAGAGCCTGATGTGGGGCTCAAACTCACAGACCACGAGATCATGCCCTGAGCCGAAGTCGGACGCTCAACCGACTGAGCCACCCAGGCGCCCCCTCCTTTTTTTTAAAGTTTATTTATTTATTTTGAGAGAGAGAGAGAGAGAGAGAGAGACTGCACATGTGAGTGAAAGAGCAGACCTAGGCCGGCTGACTAGTGACTATGTCCCCGACATGGCCGCAGAAAGAAGTTCCTGCTCAAACCTCAGAACACGCCTCCTCCCCTTAAGTAACTTACCGATTGATGCATTCTTCCGAAGTCTGAGGTGGGAGGAAGGGGAGTGCGAGAGGAGTGAAAAGTGTGAGTAGAAGAGGGAGGGCTTCTCTCAGGTAGGGGCCAGAGGCAGGAGCCTTCAACCCTGTCCAGGCTTAGAATGACCCGGGAGCATTTTACCCCTCCCCAAACCAATTAAATCAGAGTCTCTGGGGATGGTGTTTGGTGCTAGGTATTTATATAGCACAGCAAGGCTGACAGCCAATGGTTAATAGGTGACCAGTGAGAAACGTTCTGTATACACTGAGGCCAAACATGTTAGAGATCCTCAGACACAGTGGTTCTTAAACTTCAGGTGCATCAGAATCTCTTGGAAGACTTGTTCAAACACAGATTGCTGAGCCCCACCCCCGGAGTTTCTGATTCAGTAGGTCTGTGACCACCAGGCCCAACATTTGCATTTTTAACAAGTTCCAGGTGACACTGATAATTGCTGATCTGGCACCACACTTTGGCAGCCAATCGGCTGAGGCCACGACCCTTCCCCAGCCAATCAGCTAAGGCCATGATCCCTATAAAACCTTTGTGCTTTTGGAACTCCCCCTCTCTCTCCCCCCTCCCCCCTCCCCCCTCCCCCCTCCCCCCTCCCCCTCCCCCTCCCCCTCCCCCTCCCCCTCCCCCTCTCCCTCTCCCTCCCGTTCTCACTGCTGCGTGGATGCAGGTAGGAGATTGAGCTCGAGCTAGCTCAAATAAAGGCTCTTTGCTTTTGCATCAGACTCAGCCCCCTGGTGGTCTTTGGGATCACGAATTCTGGGCATAACAGTGAGCAGGGGGTGGGAGCAGAGAGTGAGAGACAGAATCCCAAGGAGGCTCTGTGCTATCAGCTCAAAGCCCTACTCAGGGCTTAATCTCACCAACCGTGAGATCATGACCTGAGCCAAAATAGTCAAACGCTTAACTGACTGAGCCACCCAGGCATCCCTGGGGCTCTCCTTTTTCTTGGAAGGCTTCCCTGGAACTCTTCATTTCCTGTGGCTCCCAGGCCAGCCCCCAGCCATCATCCAGGGACTCTGTGTAGGGCACCTCCAAGTGAGATCCACTGATTTCAAGGCTCTCATATTGGCATGTCTGCTTTATCCAGCATCCATTTTTTAAATTGAGAAATCTAATCTTTCCTGACTCTCCATCCTTTTGGAAGAACCTCCACCTCTCTCCCCAGAAGGTTCAGGAATCTTCTCTTTACCCACCCTACTTGGAAATTTCACAATGAAGTGCCTTTGAGGGAGCCTTCTAACACCCATTGTACTCGACACTCAATGTACCTTTCATTCTGGACACTGTGTCTTTCAGTCCTTCAGTTATGAAAAATACTCTTGGATGTTAGACCCCCTGGATTTCTCTTCTATATCCTGACCGTTTATCTCATATTTTCCAAGCATCTTATCTACTTTTTGAGAGAGTCTCTTGGCTTCATCTTGCACTATTTCTATTGGTTACTTTCTAAATTCAATCTTTTTTCCCCGCCCAGAGAGCTCTTTTTTTGGCCTCTAGTTTTCCTTTTCACAGGACCTTTTTCTTGTTCTATGGATACAATCTAGTCTAGAATATTTCCACGCACACTAGCTAAATGTTTTGAGGTTTACTTTTTTTGTTTGTTGCATTCCTTTCTGCTTCCTGCATTATCTGATTTCTCCAAAGTCAATTTTTCCTGTTTATTTACTTTGCTCTACCTCTTTTATGCATAACATTTTCCTAAAATGTCTTGACATCCTTGCTTCCCCATCCATATCTCTGAGGGGTGCTGAAAAGCTGGTGATATGCTCTATGTAAGCATGGAGGAATTCTCATTTTTATGCACATGTTTATTCATTTTTGACAGAGAGAGAGCACGGGGGGTGGGGGAAGGGGTAGAGAGAGAGAGTAATAGAGGATCCAAAGAGAAGTCTGCACTGACAGCACTGAGCCCGATGAGGGGCTCAAACTCACAAACCGTGAGATCATGACCTGAGCTCAACTGACTGAGCCACTCAGGCACCCCAATAAAGGTCTTTTTTTTTCTGGACCATTAAGTTCCTGCAGAGAAAAAAGATCTAGTCTACTGCTTAGGGGATAGACACCTGGAAGTGTATAATCCTGCTGGAGATTGTGGAAGCACACGGCCATTCTGTTTTCAGTTCCAGCCTCCAGCCTGCCCTCTGTCACATCTAGAATCTCCAAGTCCCAAACCTCTCTGGGTGCTCCTGTGTCAAATCAACTTTCTTTCTGTCTATAGCCCACCAGTGTGCACACTCTGAGGTGGAGCTCACATGGCCGTGAAACCTTGGTGATTTCTCGTCCCACTTCATCTTCTAGAATGTTGTCAAAATGTCATATACTAAGATGACTCCTTTATTCCCTTACTGTTAGGAAGGAGACTTATTTGTTCCACCTGTCATCTTTGAAAATGTGTTGATGGTTTTAGAAACAATTGAAAATAAAAATAATTAGATTAATTAAACATATTTCTAACAGGTTTAAATACACAATGAATTAAACCTTCTCACTGACACCAAAGAGATTATAACATTAAATTCAACCTTTTTAAAACTTAGAAAAATAAGTCTACTTCTTTTTTAATTCACAATTTAAAACTGTTTATGCCCCAAATAGTTCATAATAGAGAAATAATGAAGGGCACAAAACACAAAAAATCCCTACTAATAGAATAATTATACTCCAAAACATCACAACATCCTTGTCAAAATCTAAATAGCACAAATAATTTACTCAATTCTGGAAAGTATTTGGCGAGTCCTACAGAACTTTCTGAAGCATCTGAATGACAGCTGAAGGTTACCCACCATTCGTGATCTTTTCAGGGACCTCAACCCTGAGGAGGGAAATGTTCTTGGATAGGAGTTGGGCCTGATGCAAATGCCAACCTGTTTGTCACTGAATACATGACCCCTGAAGTTACTAATGAAGAGTAATTGTTAAGCAAAGTACAGAGGTATCGAGAATTTGTGACCACAGCAAAGATACCAAGATGAGGGTTTATACACAACACATATGTATACATATATGTTTGACGTATATTCCTTTTATAAACAATTATTTTTAAAAACTTGCCAGTGGTTATCTCTATGTGACCCATTTATTTTAAAAGATTAAAGTACAAACTACTTCTCCTGTCAAGAATCATTATAGACATTTCTGTAAATATTCTTTCCTCCAGGAGGTGGAACTTAACCTCTGAACTTAACCCTACCCTTTAGTGTCAGCTTTGTTCAGTAACTTGGTCCCACACAGCGGGGTACTGAAAACAGAGAGAACAAATGACTTTACAATGGAGAAGCATGGCAGACGCTACTTCAGCCAGGTGATCGAGGTTAGCATCATTAGTGGTAAGTCACGTCAACATCACGTGCCCTTGGTATGATGACATGACAAGGGCACTTTACTTCTGTTGTGTTCTTCCCCAAGCCTCATAACCCAAGTCTAACCATGAGAAAAACATTAGACAAACCCAAACTGAGAGACGCTCTCCAAAATACCTGACCACTATTCTTGTCAAGTCCTCAAAAACAAGGGAAGCCTAGGAATGTCATAGCCCAGAGGAGACTAAGGACATGTGATAACTAGATGCAAAGTGATGTCGTGGGTGGGATCTTGGAACGGAAGACTGACACTATGGAAAACTAGTGGACCCTAAAAAAAGTGTGTAGTTCAGTTAACAGTAATGTGCCAATGTGGGTCCCTGAGCTGTGACAATAATACTACAGTTACCAGATGCTAATAATGAGGGAAACTGGGTGCCAGGTATATGTACACAACTGTAGGTGCTACCTTTGCAACTTGCCTGTAAATCTAAAATTGCTCTAAAAAAAAGAGTCTACTTAAAAAATTACAAATCATTCTTTTTTATATCAGTATTAAAATTGATAGAAGCTTAACCTCAATCGAAATCTGAGAATTGAAATTAAAAATCTTCCACAGTAAAACTGTGCAATGATTCTGTCCATGGAGCCACATCCTAATATGGTCAGAGGAAATCTCACACGCCTCCAGGGACGTGAGGGAGGACTGCTTCTCCCTTTGGAGACAATCTGCATCAAAAGCCTCAGAAAAGCACATTTGTGACCCCAAAACTCCACTTACAAAATTATTTCCAAAAGAACTGATCCAAATAAAGGAAAACAGTTTGTGCACAAAGACATCTATCAGAGCGGTATTCCCAATGATGAATAATAGGAAGCGATCTATATGACCAACCACAGAGGACTGGAAAGGAAACGGGGTAACATTTGCACAACAGGATGTTATACAGCAAATAAAAAATGTGCTATGTTTCTAATGATATCAAAAATGTTCATTGTAAGAGATTAAATAAAGGATAAGAAATTATATGTTCAGTATGATTCCAATTATTTAGAAATATAGAGAAAATAAAAAATATATGCATATATATTGTTAACCATAGTCACTTCTGAACCTGTTGCTGGACAAGGGTTACTTTCTCTTTTATACTTTTGTTGAAAATTCTGAATTTGCCACATTGAGTACACATTTCTTTTATAACAAAAATAAAGTTATCCTCAAAATATTTCCTAGTGCTTTTCTTTGTGAGATTACACATAATTTTTATTTTCCTCTCCGTGCCTTTTTGAATTATTTGAAGCTCTGTATTAGCATGTGATACCTTTAAAACCAGACAGAATGTATAAAATGTTTCATTATGCTTTGGTAATTCAATGCCTTGAGTGGTAACTCATGTTTTAGCTAGGCAAATAATTTTAATAGTATCATTAAAAATGATCTACACAGATCAAGCGTGATGTATGGAGGCTATTTATTTAGGAAGCATGATTTTAATTGAAGTGCTTTTAATATTAAAAAAAATTTTTTAATGTCTATTCATTTTTGAGAGACAGAAAGAGACAATGCAAGTGGGGGAGGGGCAGAGAGAGAGGGGGAAACAATCCAAAGTAGGCTCCAGATTCTGAGCTGTCAGCCCAGAGCCTGACGAAGGGCTTGAACTCACAGACTACAAGATCACGACCTGAAAAAGTCAGACGCTTAACCAACTGAGCCACCCAGGGACCCAGGAAGTGCCTTTAGAATATGTTCTTTTCCTGATATCCTGTCACCAGTCTGTCCAATCACATCACTAATCAGGGTCCATAGAAAAGCAGCTGGGAGCAGGGCAGGGGGGCACTCAGGTTGTAGAACACTGACAGGAGAGAAACGATAAATACACGGGATTAGAAGAGAAAGGGAAAAGAATAACAGAAAAAGCGGAAAAGGGAAAAGGAGGAAGGATGGAACAGGAGCAAGGAACAGGCAGGAAGGAAGAGCAAAATCATGTACTTAGTAGGAAGCTGGAAATGATATGAAAAAACTCACTAAAGGGTAACCGTACAGGGTGAGAGATGTTCTTAATCGGTAGATAAACTAGCAGGGTTCGATCAGCACCGATCGATTTTGCTAAAAAAAGGTTTAGAAGCTGTAAGAAAGTGTTCTGAGAGGCAACCATTCATGCCAAGTCAGTGGCAGACAAGAGTGCTGTGCATATCGACACACAGGCGTCTCCCCGTTGTCCACATGCACTGTGTGTTTATTCATACTCCAGGCCTCTCTGCCACCTTCACTTCCTCTTCTTGGTCATTCATTGTTTACTTCATGGCAGAAGAGGGAGAAGGGCAGACAAGTTTTTGAAAAGCATATCTCCAAAGCCTGGGGTGTGGGGGTGGTTTGAATACAACTCCAGTTACAGGAAAAGAACACCATTAAGCTTTTGGAAGCTTTAGGGTTATCAAAGCCCTTCTGAACCAGAAAGAAAGGAAAATTCTTATTGACCAAGTATTCTATGGATGTTTGCCTTGCCAAGTACTAGTTTTGAATCGTATTTTTTTTTTAATTTTTTTTTCAATGTTTTTATTTATTTTTGGGACAGAGAGAGACAGAGCATGAACGGGGGAGGGGCAGAGAGAGAGGGAGACACAGAATCGGAAACAGGCTCCAGGCTCTGAGCCATCAGCCCAGAGCCTGATGCGGGGCTCGAACTCACGGACCGCGAGATCGTGACCTGGCTGAAGTCGGACGCCTAACCGACTGCGCCACCCAGGCGCCCCGAATCGTATTTAAATGATGTAAGTTAAAACCGTACTTTGCCAGCTTTATAAACTTAGGTAAATGAAAATGCAATATGTACTTATCAGACAGAATACATTCATCTTTGTTTTATAGGGTCTATGGTTTAATATTATTATCCTAACTAATTTAAAACATTTTTAAATGTCTGTACCTTTTATTTTATATAGCATACTGTGGGTTTTATCTATAATTGATTTGGTTCATATGTTGCTTCTGGGAAAATAGGATCCCACTCACTACAGTGTTCAGGAACATTTAGCGTCATGATAGACTACCCAAATTGTTATATACTAAAATGCATACTGTTAAAAGGAGACAACTAGAAAACAAGATAATATATGTGTGGTAGGCAAAATAAGGCCTCCCAAAGATACCCATGTCCTAATTCCCAGAAATTGTAACTAAGTTAGATAACATGGCAAAGAGAAATGAAGAATGCCAACAGACTTAAGGTTATTAATCAGAGATGGGAGATTAGCCTGGATTATACAGGGGGCGGGGGGGCTGATGTAATCCAAAGGATTATTATAAATGGAAGAAGGAGCTAGCAATAACTAGGGAGATGGCAGTGTGAAAAAGACTTGGCTCAACGTTGCTGGCTTTGGAGATGGAGAAATAAGGACATAAGCTATGAAAGGGACTTCTAGAAGCTAGAGAAAGCATGGAAATAGTTTAACCTCAAAGTTGCAGAGAAGGGATGCCACCCCACTGTTGGCTCACCAAGATCCATGTCAAACTACTGACCTCCACAACTATTAGATCATAAATCTGTGTTGTTTTAAATGACACGGCTTGTTGCAATTTGTTAAAGCAGCAATAGGAAACTCACACAACGTGGTTACACACATCGAGTGCAAAAGGAGAGAGTGCCAGCTCTAAATAAAAGAATATTACCTAAATTTAGATGGAAGTTAGTATCCAGCCCTCAGGTGGATGGAAAGGGCTAATTTTGCTCCCTGGGAATTTTAGCTATTTGGTCCAGACTAAAGAGTTTGAAAGAACTTAAAAAGAGGCCATTGTATTCACCTTAAACCAATTACAGTGGTGTGGGTTCATTTCAGCCCCTGGAGTTTCTGCCAAATCAGTGCAAAGAAAATGTCAAGTTTGTTAGGGTCAAAATACAGTTCTCTTTCTATTGAGAAGAAAAAATAGAAACAGAAGGCACTGAGATATTTAGTTGTCTTTCTAGAAATCTTAACATATGATTTGGGACTCTGAGGCAAAATACAAGAGGTGAAATGGAATAATGTAAGGCTACAAGGAGATACAGAGTCTTACCCTGGTATGTGACCACATGCAGTCACTGAATCTCTTGGATCTAAGGTTTTTCAGATGAAAAATGAAAATTCTAATACTTGCCCTGACTTCTTCCCATGGGTATAGTGAAAAGCAAATAAAACTATAGACATGAATCTGCAAAGGACATTTGCACATCCCTCTATCATTTTCAGCTGAATAATCACAAAGACTTACTTTACTGCAAATCACAATTATACTTTCCTAATAGTTTTCTTTCAAATTAACACATGCCTGGGATGGTGGGTGGTTGTTTTTTTTTAATAATGTGACAGTCTCATCTATGGAAAGCATGAGCTCATGGTTTTAAACACATTTTCATTCCAAAGTTTCCAAAAAGACCTTCCCAGAACAGTCTGTTTGACCTCAAGGGCATTGAGGAGGAAACAGTCTTGTGCACTGGGACCTGGCTGTTGCCGACAATGAACTGAGTTTAGGAAAATCTGAAATCTGTGGGGAACAAGAGATCCCATTTGGATCAAGTTTCAACCTTCCTAGAGTCTCCTGGGAAACTGTGGGGACATTGCTGAATCCTTTCTCACTATTTGTAACTTGTACTCTGTTATAGGTTCCTTGGAGGAAGGGAAGTCTTGAACTGCCTGTGATTCAACTTCTCCCAGGACACATTAGGAACTCCAAATAAGTCCAGCTCTCATTGATTTTATGTTCCCAGCTTTATCTGGGGGTTCATGGCAATATAAAAATGTCTTAAAAAGTGTTTCTCAAATCTAACTGAAATATGCATTCAGAAAAACTCAGGGGTCTAAGCAGAGTCCACTTTGCATTAGGTCTCGGGGCATAACTGAAATCATGTGATTTCAGGGTCTCTGCCTTCAATTTCTGCCCTCATTCCTTTCCTCAGACAGTTCTCCTCCTTTCTTCCTTTCCACATACACTTCTCATGTCAGCTTCTAGAAAGTCCTTCCTTGACCATGCAAACAAAAATGAGTGGGTCTCTGTCTAAATGAGCAGGTCTCCATCCTTTCCTGGGAGCATATCCTAATAAATCACAAGAAAACAAGACGAGAGCCTCCATGATTAAGTGAAGAGGCATTCACCAAGACACCAAGTCCCGTTCTGCATGATATTTTCCTCTTTTTTACTTTCATGTATATTCTAAATCTTCTGAAGTGATTCGTTTTTATTACTAAAATTTTAAACTGAAAAACAAATATCCATCCAGCAAAAAATAGATACATAGGGGGTTTCTGGTTTCCCATTACACATGTAAGGAGCTAGGAAGTCACCATTCTATCCTAATAAGCAAAAACTTCAACAGACTGAAAAATCAACAACTCCTCTTGGATCCATAAAAGAGGGGAGGATACAGGGGAAGATACCCCCAGGCCTGGAGAGACAGACTGGTGAATATAGGAAGTAGCAGCTTACCGAAACAGAGACTCACGTGGAAAACACCATGGGGATGAGAACCAGTAAAATCCAAACTAATTTTGACACACTGCTGGAGGCTCAGCATGGATACAACTCTGAGAGCTAACTCCAATGGGACTCATTTATAAGGGACCCCTACAAAACTGAGATTTACCTCAAAAAACTGGGCCAAATCCCCACAATAAATATTGGGGAAAAAATCCCCTCATTCTTCTGGCCAGAGTATTTTGAAATACTTTAGAACCCTATGTTCTTCACAAAACTGTCTTCAGAAGAAACTAGTTAGCCAAAGCCTAATCTGCTAGGGAATTATCAGAATCTGACTTACCTTGGGGAAAGGAAATACCGAACTCTAAATAGCTCTAGCCTTCCATATGGGAGAAAGGAAATATTGAACTCCAGTCTACTCAAGCCATCTTTTCCCATCTAAAGGGGAGAAAAAAACTGAGAAATAGCTCTGAAGTTCACAGTCCAGAGGCCAGGCTCACTAAAACACTGAGACCTAATCATAAGACTACAGAACACCTTCCCTTCCCCTGAACCTCACCACCACATTACTAAAGGCCCATTTATGGCAGTTCCTTTTATGTAGTATATCATGTCTACTTATCAAGAAAATATTATCCCCCAAAATGGTAACTATGTGAGAAGATAGATATGTTAATTATTAGCTTGATTATATGGAAATATCATGTATAAACATATACAATTTTTCTTTAAAAAAACTACAAGACATACAAAAAGCAAAAAAAACAATTTGAAGAGACAGAGCAAACATCAGAACCAGACATGGCAGGGATGTTGAAATTATCAAACCAGGAATTTAGAACAAATATGATTAATGTGCTAAGAGCTCTAATAGAAATGTAGACAGCATGCAATAACAGATGGGAAATGTAAGCAAAGAGATGTAAATCCTAAGAAAGAACCAAAAAAAACAAAATACTAGAGACCAAACCACTATGACAGCAATAAAGAATGCCTTTAATAGGCTTATTAGCAGATTGGTCATGACTGAGAAAAGACTCTTTGAGCTTGAGAATATACCAATAGAAAACTCTAAAATTTAAAATCAAAGAGAACAAAGACTAAAAAAAAAAAGGAACAGATTATCCAAGGACTGTTGGGGCAACCATAAAAGGTGTAGCTTACCCATTATGGAAATACCAGAAGGAGAATAAAGAAAGAAAGGAACAGAAGAAATATTTGAAATGAAAATGACTGAGAATTTTCCCCCAATTAATGCCAGAAACCAAAACACAGATCCAGGAAGCTCTGATAACACCATGCTGGATAAATGCCAAAAATACTACACCTCAGCATACCAAAGAAAAAAAAACTTGATAAAAAATATCTATAAAAACCATACAACTAATATCATACTTAATAGTGAGAAACTTGAAGCTGTCCCACTAAGATCAAGTACAAGGCAAGTATGTCCTATCTTACCACTACTTTTCAACATTGTACTGGAAGTTCTAACTAATGCAAAAAGTCCAAACAAAACAAAAAAAAAAAAAAAAGGAAGGAAGGGAGAGAGGAAGAAGTAAAAGGTACACAGATTGAGATGGAAGATTTGTTTACAGATAACATAATTTTTGCAATTTTTTGTTTTTGTTTACAGATCACATAATTTTTGTTTACAGATAACATAATTTATTTACAGATAACATAATTATCTACATAGAAAATAAAAAAGAGTAGGGGCGCCTGGGTGGCGCAGTCGGTTGAGCGTCCGACTTCAGCCAGGTCACGATCTCGCGGTCCGTGAGTTCAAGCCCCGCGTCAGGCTCTGGGCTGATGGCTCAGAGCCTGGAGCCTGTTTCCGATTCTGTGTCTCCCTCTCTCTCTGCCCCTCCCCCGTTCATGCTCTGTCTCTCTCTGTCCCAAAAGTAAATAAACGTTGAAAAAAAAAATTAAAAAAAAAAAAAAAAAAGAAAATAAAAAAGAGTCAATACTACCACCCAAAGCAATCTACATATTCAATGCAATCCCTATCAAAATAACACCAGCATCTTCACAGAGCTAGAAGAAACAATCCTAAAATTTGTATGGAACCAGAAAAGACCCTGAATAGCCAAAGCAATCTTGAAAAAGAAAACCAAAGCAGGAGGCATCACAATCCCGCACTTCAAGCTATACTACAAAGCGGTAATCATCAAGACAGTATGGTAATGGCACAAAAACAGACACTCAGATCAATGGAACAGAATAGAGAACATAGAAATGGACCCACAAACGTATGGCCAACTAATCTTTGACAAAGCAGGAAAGAATATCCAATGGAATAAAGACAGTCTCTTCAGCAAGTGGTGCTGGGAAAACTGGACAGCGACATGCAGAAGAATGAACCTGGACCACTTTCTTACACCATACACAAAAATAAGCTCAAATGGATGAAAGACCTAAATGTAAGACAGGAAGCCACCAAAATCCTCAAAGAGAAAGCAGGTAAAAACCTCTTTGATCTTGGCCACAGCAACTTCTTACTCAACACGTCTCCAGAGGCAAGGGAAACAAAAGCAAAAATGAACTATGGGGACCTCATCAAAATAAAAAACTTCTGCACAGCAAAACTAAAAGGCAACCGACAGAATGAGAGAAGATATTTACAAACGACATAACATATAAAGGGTTAGTATCCAATATCTATAAAGAACTCCTCAAACTCAACACCCAAAAAGTAAATAATCCAGTGAAGAAATGGGCAAAAGACATGAATAGATACTTCTCCAAAGAAGACATCCAGATGGCCGACACATAAAAAAATGCTCCACATTACTCAGCATCAGGGAAATACAAATCAAAATCACAATGAGATACCACCTTACACCTGTCAGAATGGCTAACATTAACAACTCAGGCAACAACAGATGTTGGCAAGGATGCAGAGCAAGAGGATCTCTTCTGCACTGCTGCTGGGAACGCAAGCTGGTGCAGCCGCTCTGGAAAACAGTATGGAAGTTCCTCAAAAAACTAAAAATAGAACTACCCTACAACCCAGCAATTGCACTACTAGGTATTTATCCATGGGATACAGGTATGCTATTTTGAAGGGACACATGCACCCCCATGTTTATAGCAACACTATCTACAATAGCCAAAGTATGGAAAGAGTCCAAATGTCCATCAATGGATGAATGGATAAAGAAGATGTGATATATATATACACACACATATATATATATGTATATGTATACATATATATATGTGTGTGTGTGTGTATATATATATATATATATATACACACACACACACACAATGGAGTATTACTCAGCAATCAAAAAGAATGAAATCTTGCCATTTGCAACTATGTGGATGGAACTGAGGGTACTATGCTAAGCAAAATTAGTCAGAGAAAGACAAATATCATATGACTTCACTCATATGAGGACTTTAAGACACAACAGATGAACATAAGGGAAGGGAAGCAAAAATAATGTAAGAACAGGGAGGGGAACAAAACATAAGAGACTCTTAAATATGGAGGGTAACTGGAGGGGTTGTGGGAGGGGGGATGCGCTAAATGGGTAAGAGACATTAAAGAATCTATTCCTGAAATCATTGTTGTACTATATGCTAACTAATTTGAATGTAAGTTTTAAAAAATAAAAAATAAAATTAAAAAAATACAAAAGAAGCATCATCAACAACAACAACAAAACCCCTGGAACTAATAAGAATTTATAGCAAATTTGTAGGACACAAGTTAATACACAGAAGTCAATTCCTTTCTTATATACCAGCAATGAACAAATAAAATTTAAAATTAAAAACACAATATCATTTAAATTAGTACCCCCAAAATAAAATACTTGGGTATAAATCTAACAAAATAAGCAAAAAGTCTATAGAGGGAAAAACTCTGATGAAGAAAATCAAAGAAGTAAATAATTGAAGAGATGATCCAAGTTCATGGATAGGAAGACTCAATGTTGTCAAGATATCCGTTCTTCCCAACTTGGCCTATATATTCAATGCAATCCCAATCAAAATCCCAGAAAATTATTTTGTGGATATTAACAAACTAATTCTAAAGTTTATATGGGAAGGCAAAAAAAAAAAAAAAATAACCAACACAATACTGGAGAACAGAGTTGGAGGACTGACACTACCCAACTTCAAGATTTATTATTAAACAGCTGCAACAACCAGACTTCCACATGCAGAAAGGAAAAAAAGGAATCTAGACACAGACATTATACCCTTCACAAAAATTAACTCAAAATGCATTACAGACCTATATGTACAACACAAAACTATTCAATTCCTAGAAGATAACATAGAAGAAAACCTAGATCATCTTGGGTCTGGCAATGACCTTAAGATACAATACAAAGTCATGATCCAGGAAACAAATAATTGATAAGCTGCCCTTCATTAAAATTAAAAATTCATGCTCTGTAAAATACAACATCAAGACAGTGAGAAGACAAGCCACAGACTGGGACAAAATATTCACAAGATACACATCTGATAAAAGATTGTTATTCAAAATATAACAAGAATTCTCAAACTCAACAATAAGAAAACAAACAATCCAATTTAAAAATGGGCCAAAGACCTTAAAAGACATCTCACCAAAAGAGATACACAGATGGCAACTAAAAATATGAAGAGATGCATCACATCATATGTTATTAGGGAAATACATATTAAAACAACAAAAAGTTATCTCTGCACACCTATTAAAATGGCCCAAGTCTGGAACATTGACAACATCAAATGTTGATGAGGATGTAGATCAACAGGAACTCTCATTCATTGCTGGTGCAAATGCAAAATGGTACAGCCACATTGGAAGACAGATTGAGTTCTTACAAAACTAAACATACTCTCACCATACAATCCAGCAATCGAGCTCCTTGGTGTTTACTCAAAGGAGTTGAAAACTTATATCTACACAAAAACTTACACTCATAGCAGCTTTATTCATAATTGCCAACCCTTGGAAGCAAACAAGATGTCTCTCAGTAGGTGAATAAATGAATTAAATGTGGTACATCCAGACAAAGGAGTATTATTCTGCATTAAAAAGAAATGAGCTATCAAACCATGAAAAGACACGGAGAAACTTAAATTCACAATACTAAGTGAAAGAAGCCAATCTGAAAAGGCTACATACTGTATGATTCCAACTATTTGGCATTCTGGAAAAGGCAAAACTATGCAGACAGTAATAAAATCAGTTGATGCCAGAAACTGGGGGCGGGGGGGGGGCGGGGGGGGGGCGGGGGGGGAGGACAAATAGGCAGAGCACAGAGGATTTTTAGGGCAGTGAAAATATTCTGTATAATGATATATTAATGAATACATGTCCAAACCCATAGGATATACAACACCAAGAATGAACTCTAATATAACTATGGACTTTGAGTGAGTATGATGTGTCAATATAGGTTCATCAATTGTAACAAATGTACCATTCTAGCAGGGAGTGTTGATAACAGGAGAGGCCATGTATATGTAGGGGCAGGGAGTATATGGAAAATCTCTGCACCTTTATCTTAATTATGATGTGAACCCAAATATTCCCTTAAAAAAGTAAAATCTTAAAAAATAAAGTTTGTTTAATAGTACAGAGTTTGGGGTGCCTGGATGGCTCAGTTGGTTAGGCATCCAACTGTTGATCTCAACTCTAGTCTTGATCTCAGGGTTATGAGTTCAAGTTCTGCACTGGGCTCCACACTGGGAGTAGAGCCTACTTAAAAAAAAGAAAGAAAAAAGTAGAGAGTTTCAATTTTTGCAAGATGAGAGGAGTTCTGGGGATGGATGTATCCCATTCTTAATGTACATATATTTAATTGCACAGAACTGTAAATGTAGAAATGGTTAAGATAGTAAATTCTGTATTATGTCTATTTTACCACAATATAAACAAAAATTGCCAAAAAAAGAAGAAAATATATATCCACGGTCCTTAAAATGATAACATTGCCAAGGAAAATTATGTTGCAGACTAGATACCTTTTGAGGTCTCTTTCAATAAGTAAATTCTGTGTAATTTTAATTTTAGATTCTCAGGAGCCATTTCCTTGTACAAAGCTAGTATAATCCACCTAGACCAGAGATGGCAAAAAACATGGTCCACAGGCTGCCGCCTGCCTCACCTACATGGCCCTATACTGTGTTCAGCAGACACTACTATTCATTTCTGGCACACTCTCCACATCTTCTATGCCCCTTACAGATCCTCTCAGCAAGCTAGCCAGGCATCCTCTACCAATTAATAAAACTTGACATTCTGAAAGGAAACTTATACACCATTGTGATCTAGACAGAACCCCTCCTAAGATGTTCTATTATTCATTTAGAAAACACGGGAGATCAGAACATGGCAGAATTAAAAATATATATGTTTCAGGAAAAGAAATGGAGACAGGTCCCATTTGTGGCTTCATGCATACATAATAAAGTATATACATGAATGAAAATTGAGTCGTCTTCTCCAGGATTCTTGGAAAGAAGCCACTAGACTATTGCTTCATCCCTTTGCACAGAGTTCTGTCTTAAAAGACAGGCCTGTTTGACTCTTTTTTTTTTTAAGTTTATTTATTTATTTTGAGAGACACAGAGATAGATCGAGCAGGGGAGGGGCAGAGAGAGAGAATGCGGGGCTCAAACTCACCAACCATGAGATCGTGACCTGAGTCCAAATCAAGACTTGGATGCTTAACTGGTGCCCCAGGTCTGCTTTACTCTTAAGAGCTGAGCTGGTACATACTGGATAAGTTTTCATTAGATTCAATTTATTTTGAGCACCTACTATTTGAAGTGCATTAAGACAAGCACCACCACATGTGATGTACATATGAATAAGGCTTGTATTTTGCCTTCCAGATACAGGCATGAACAAGTCTAATACAAAGTGGGCAGTGAGAAGCAACAGATACCACGCTGGGGAAGTATAAAGAGAAAGACATTAATTCCATCTGGGAGGATTTCATAAAGGAGGTATTTGTGATCTGGGCCTTCAAGAATGAATAGTACTTTACATTGTGAAGTATAAACTTTTAGGCAAGTGAAAACACTGCACAAAGCCCAGATACAAAAGGTACAAGGGATATCCAGAATTCCAGAAAAAATGTGAGCTGTTCTTGATTGATTGAATCTTCCGTTCCAATTCTTCTTTGTTCTTTTAAGAAAAACAGGTGTCACTCATCTTTTTGTTCAGTTATATTTCAGGTTCCAGGGCCTGTCTCTTCTTGAATTTGGGCTCAACACAGTATCTCTTTGGCCAGCTTCTCAATAACCGGTCTACTTGATACTAAGATAGTCATGTTCTTGATATTTTGGTTGGAACTTGGTAATAGCAGGCAGAGAAGTTTTCACAGCTTTAAGAACCATGCCCCTCTAGTTTTTCTTCTTCTTATTAGAGAGCTTAAAGAGACCCCTGGCTGCTTGATGGGTGAACTATATTCTCTACAAAATGAAAGCCTGCTCTCAAACGGTTGATGGCCTGGCATCATGTGTGTCACCCACAGAGCCTATGTCATAGCTTGTCATAGCTACACCAGTGTGGCCATCAGTACGATACACTAGGGTCTGGTTTTCTATGTAAATTCTTAGTCATTGGACTCAGAATTACCCCCAACTCCCTGTCTTTGCATGGACTTAACTATATGCATAATACTGGGTAGAAGAAAGATCCTGTGTATCAGTTTTCTTTGTCTACCCTACACCTTGTATCCTGCTCAACCCCAACCCCAGGCCTTGATGATGTTGAATGCCTTCTTCTCAGGAGCCCAGCACAGGGCCACACACATCGAGCTACTAAAAAAAGAGCTTTTTTAAGGATATTGATGATGGCTGATTTTTCCTGAAGACACACAATCCTTTATTGTGAAAAGGGGAAAGGGGACTGAGCTGGCCCTTTATCAAGAGAAACACTGTTTAACTTCACACTAACCTGGTCGGAGATCACAACTTTCATTCACCCAATCAAGAAGCATGCACTAGGGGTTTCCTGTGTGGCAGCTTCTCCTTCAAAGCCTTGAAAATACAACAGTGAACAAACTAGATCCTCCTGCCCTTGTGGAGTTTACACTCCAGTGAGGAACACAGAGAAATAATAGGCAACTAAAGCATATTGTAATAAAAGTCCTGATAAGGAAAGTATAGGATTCTGTAAGAGTACATGAGAACCTTGGAATTCCAGAAAAGACTCTCCAGAGGAACTGACATTTAAGCTAATTTGGCACCAAATACATTTTGGGATTGCTTGTATGGAAGTGAACTATGCCAGTTTTTTCCTAAGCGTGGTTGTACACATTACGAAAAACTATCAAAATGTTTGGAATAATGCAAAAGGACGGTAGCATTTCCTTTTGACTTCATACTAACACACCAACAAGCCCACTAAAAGGCCAACTCTCTAGAAGAATGTGTTCTTACTTGAGTTACAATTTACTTTTTTTTAAAGATTTCTTTAAGTGATCTCTACTCCTAAACTCATGACCCTGAGATCAAGAGTCACATGCTCTTCTGACTGAACCAGCCACATGCCAGTGTTACTATTTACCTTTGATAAGAGTCCAGACCCTGTGAAGTTAGGGTTAATTTGTACAAGACTGAAAAGCTGAAAATGATTTTGCCCAGCAGAAATGCAAATGGCTACTGCCCAGTACGGAACATAACCCTGAAGGTTAGTTTTTATTGCCTCATATAACATTAAACCATTTTGTGTCGGACCTGGCACTCATATCCCAGCGCTCTCACTTATTAATTGTTCCTTGTGTTCTTCTTATACTAGAGTTACTGTGCTGCCGGTTCCCTCTTTAATGAATTAAGCTTGCGTGCGCGCGCACGTGTGTGTGTGTGTGTGTGTGTGTGTGTGTGTGTGTGTATGAAAATCGTGTTTTCAACTTTTGGAAAATGATACCATGACACTGAAACACACCAAGGGGAGGAAAGAGAGGCATGCTGTAAAAATTCAGATTCTGAGTCTCCACCTGAAACCTACTGCATCAGAATCGCTGGGTGACAGGGCCTGAGAATCCTGCCTCTTCTACTCTGCTGCTGAAAGTCAGTGTGATGGTGTTTGGGAACCGCTGGAGGAAAAGCGCCAAGAATGTCCCCATGCGCAGAGAAAGCACTGTTGGCACATCAATGGAACCTCTTCTCTTTATCTCAGGGCTTTGGGCCCCAGGAAATATGAACCCCTATTGAGGATGAATAATTAAAACTATTTACACTATAAATTGAAATCATTCATACTTTGGGGTTGTGGAGGGACAGGGCAGCAAATGGAGGAATATGAGAGAATAGGATTTCTGAGGTGGATAAAGGGCCTGAGGAGAGACTCAGGGTGGGGGTGGGAGTGAGGAGGCCATTGAGCATCAACAAAAACAATGACATGACCACCGTCACTGTTTTGCTTGCAGCCACGGACAGAGCATGACTTCTTTTGAACATATATACTGCTCATCGCCAAAAGCATGCAAGGTTATTTCTAAAAAGAACCCACACATACAAGATAAAGGTAGAAATGAAATCCATGAAGAAGGGTAAAATTCAAGTACCTTTACCACGAAGACTGAAATTGAGCGTGACTACAATTAATAAATTTGCCTTGAGCTTTCCTGTTGGCCAGTTATAAAGGAGATCATATGATTTACAGGATTCTTGTTCTCTGTAAGAAGAAAGTGCACCAAATTTTAAGTGACGGAAGATGCCTTCTGATACTGGCAATCTGACACACCCATGCAGAGCACAGTGAGATGCTTACGAGATATGGGCTCAATAGTGTGTTGATAGACAAAAAGCACAAGTGATCATCATGTGGCTGCTTTCTTTCTTCCACCTCTCAATAAAAACTGAGGTTGTCCCATGAAGGTAAGGTTTTGACAGGAATTGGAAGACCTGAAGGAGAGTAAGCTACGGTGATCCCACAGACGGACAAGAAAAGAAAACAGGACTGGGGAGTTTCCTATGTAAAGAAAGATCTTCTAAAAAAAAAAGAGTCTGAATTTTCATTTATGCCACCAAATACTAATTCTTCAACGGTATTCAGGACTTCATCAGGCTAATATACTCAAAATGTTTTCTAGGGGCAGCTGGGTGGCTCAGTCCGTTGAGTACCTGACTCATGATTTCGGCTCAGGTCATTATCCCAGAGTCCTGCACTGAGGGTGGAGCCTGCTTAAAATTCTCTCTCTCTCTCCCTCTGCTCACCCCTCCCTTTAGAATAAGTAAAATAAAATAAAATAAAATAAAATAAAATTAAATTAAATTAAATTAAATTAAATTAAATTAAAATGTTTTCTAAATCACACTGCTTCAAAAGGTGACAGCTAACTTCCTCCCTCTGGGTCAGGCACCTTTTGCTGCCCAGCTGACTTCTTTATTTTTGTAACTCCTTCTTGAGCTGCGTATAATAAATATAAAAGTGGTCTTTCCCCTTCTCACTGTCAGCAACATGTCAGGAGTTACTGGAAGTCATGCAGCAGGAGTAATATCATCAGAGAATCTCAGTGGTAGGACAGCAGAAGTTTCCAAAGGTAAAACTTGAAGTTTCAAGGTAAAAACTGACAAACACCTTCTCTTTCCTTCTTTTTTACTCTCACCAAGAATACTGTAGCGGCAGGGGCGCCTGGGTGGCTCAGTCTGTTACCCATCTGACTTTGGCTCAGGTCATGATCTCCCGGTTCGTGGGTTCGAGCCCTGCATTGGGCTCTGTGCTGACAGCTCAGAGCCTGCAGCCTGCTTCAGATTCTGTGTCTCCCTCTCTCTCTTCCCCTCCCCTGCTCTCTCTCTCTCTCTCAAAAATAAATAAACATTAAGAATACTGTGGCAGATGTATCATACTTGTTGCCATAATGCATTAGGAATCTCAAGTGTTTCCTGAGATTAAATCGACAGCACAGCCATAGCCACAGACCTGGGTTCTTGGGACATTTAGCCTCTCAGACTGTATGCTGTAAGGTTACAAGATGGAGAATCTCAATTCATATATACAACAAATAAAATTTTTTGAAAACCTGAATCAGTAGTTAAAAATTTCCCACAAAGAAAAGTTTAGGTCCAATGTCTTCACTGGTAAATTCTACCAAGTATTTAAGGAAGAAATAATACCAATCCTATATAAACTCTTTCAGAAAGTAGAATAGAAGGTAAAACTTTCCAACTTTTTCTGAAATCAGTATTACTAGGACATTAAAGTTAACAAAAACTTCAAGAAGACATCACAAGAAAACTAAAGAATAATATTCCTCATTAACATAACTGTCAAAATGTTCAAAAAATTCTTAAAAAACTGAATTTGGCAATATATGAAAAGGTGTATACACCATGACCAAGTGGGATTTATTCCATGAATGTAAGGTCCATTTAATTTCCAAATATCAATTATTATAAAATATCATGTTAATAAAATAAAGGACAAAAATTACATGACCATCTCAATAGATGTAGAAAAAGTCCTTGACAAAAATCAGTCACCCATACATAACAAAAACTCTCAATAAACTAGATATATAAGGCATATTCCTTGACATGATAAAAAGAATGTTTAAAAAAATCCCTACAGCTAGATTCATAGTTAATGATAAAAAACAGAATGTTTTCTCCCTAAGACTGAGAACAAGAAAACATGTCCCCTCTCATTAGTTTCATTCAATACTGTACCAGTGGTTCTAGCCTGTGTAATAAGATAAGAAAAAAAATTAAAGTCATACAGATTGGAAAAAATTAAAATTGTCTTCCTCTGAAAACATAAACCTGTATTTAGAAAATCCTAAAAAAAACTTCAAAAAACTTACTACTCATAACACATAAATTTAGCAAGATTTCAAGACACAAGGTCAATATAGAAAAATTAACTGTATGTCTATACTAGAAACAAAAAACCCAAAAAATAGAATGAAGGAAACAATTCTATTCTCAGTAGCAACAGAAAGAATAGAATAATTACAAGTCAATTTTTAAGTACACATGCAGGATTTATACCCTGAAAGCTATAAAATTTCACTGAGATTATTTAAAGAATTTCTAAAAGAGCTCACCAAACTCCACACCTGAAAAACAAATAATCCAGTAAAGAAATGGGCAGAAAACATGAATAGACACTTCTCTAAAGAAGACATCCAGATGGCCAACAGGCACATGAAAAGATGCTCAACATCGCTCCTCATCAGGGAAATACAAATCAAAACCACACTCAGATATCACCTCACGCCAGTCAGAGTGGCCAAAATGAACAAATCAGGAGACTATAGATGCTGGAGAGGATGTGGAGAAACGGGAACCCTCTTGCACTGTTGGTGGGAATGCAAACTGGTGCAGCCACTCTGGAAAACAGTGTGGAGGTTTCTCAAAAAATTAAAAATCGACCTACCCTATGACCCAGAAGTAGCACTGCTAGGAATTTACCCAAGGGATACAGGAGTGCTGACGCATAGGGGCAGTTGTACCCCAATGTTTATAGCGGCACTCTCAACAATAGCCAAATTGTGGAAAAAGCCTAAATGTCCATCAACTGATGAATGGATAAAGAAATTGTGGTTTATATACACAATGGAGTACTACATGGCAATGAAAAAGAATGAAATATGGTCCTTTGTAGCAACGTGGATGGAACTGGAGAGTGTGATGCTAAGTGAAATAAGCCATATAGAGAAAGACAGATACCATATGTTTTCACTCTTATGTGGATCCTGAGAAACTTAACAGAAACCCATGGGGGAGGGGAAGGAAAAAAAAAAGAGGTTAGAGTGGGATAGCCAAAGCATAAGAGACTCTTAAAAACTGAGAACAAACTGAGGGTTGATGGGGGGGTGGGAGGGAGGGGAGGGTGGGTGATGGGCATTGAAGAGGGCATCTTTTGGGATGAGCACTGGGTGTTGTATGGAAACCAATTTGACAATAAATTTAATACATTAAAAAAATAAAATAAAATTTAAAAAATAAAGAATTTCTAAATAGTTGAAGAGACATACCATGTTCAAGGACTGAAGACACAGTTTTGAGAAATTCTCTCCAAACTGACCTATAAGTTCAATACAATCCTTGTCAAATTTTGGATTTTTTTTGTAGAAAATAATCAGATGATCCTAAAATTTATATTGAAATGAAAAATACCAAGAATAGCCAAAATAACTTTTATAAAGAAGAACAAAGTTAAAAAGTCACTACCTCATTTCAAAACTTATTGTAAGGCTATCATAATCAAGACAGTGTGGTACTGTTGTAAGGACAAATACACACATCAATGGATGAGAATAGAGAGGTCAGGAATTAACCCTTACTCTTAGGTCAATTAATTTTTAATGAAGTAGCCAAGGCAATTTAATGGGGACAGGGCAGGGAAAATGGGAAAGGAGATAGAGCTGAGACAACTGGATATCCACATGGAAAAGAATGAAGATGGTACTTACACCATATACAATTAACTCAAAATGGATCACGAGCCTAAATGCAAGAGCTAAAACTATATGTGAAGAAAATCATCGTGGGGCGCCTGGGTGGCTCAGGTCATGATCTCGCGGTCCGTGAGTTCGAGCCCTGCATCAGGCTCTGTGCTGACAGCTCAGAGCCTGGAGCCTGCTTCAGATTCTGTGTCTCCCTCTCTCTCTGGCCCTCCTCCCATTCATGCTCTGTCTCTCTCTGTCTCAAAAATAAATAAAAGCTAAAAGAAAAAAAAAAAAAGAAAAAGAAAATCATCGTAACCTTGGATAAGGCAACAATTTTTCTTACATATGATACCAAAAGCACAATACATAAGAGAAAAAATTGATAGACTGAACTTCATCGAAATTAAAATTTTTCTCTTTAAAAGATCTCTTTTAGAAAAAGAAAAAAACATGACACAGAAAGGGAGAAAATATTTATAAAACATCTATCTGATAAAAGAGTTGTGTTCAGTATGTTCTTACAACTCAATGAGAAGACAAACCAATTACAAAGCAGACCAAAGATTTGAACAGACACTTTAATAAAGATATGACTTGTCGCTAAGCTTACAAAAAGATGTTCAACACCATTAATTATTAGGGGAATGCAAATTAAAACCATAATTATATATCAGTATATATATCACTATGTCCCCATTTGAATGTTTATAATCTAAAAGACTAGCAATGCCAAGTGTTGGCTAAGATTTGGAGAAACTGAAACCCTCACATATTGCTGGTGGGAAGGTAAAAAAGTACAATTATTTTAGAAAACAGTTTGGCAGTCTTTCAAAAGACTAAACATATACTTTTTATATAACCAAACAATTCCACTCCCAGGTATCTATTCAAGAGGAATGAAAGCATACAGCCACACAGGACTTGCATGCAGTATTCACAGCAGCAGTATTTAAAGTAGCCTAGAGCTGAAAGCCAAAGCTGGAAATAATCCAAATGTCCACCAGCTGGTGAATGGATGAACAAACTATGATATATCAGTACAATGGAATATTGTTCAGCAATGAAGAGTGAGCAACTTATATATGCAACAACATGGATGAACCTCAAAAATACTATGCTAAGTGCAAGAAGCCAGACATGAAAGACATCTTGCATGATTCCAATACATGATATTTCTTTAAAATATCTTTAAAATGTCTTGAGACACAAAGAGCAGTGTTTGCCTGGGGATGGGCTGGAAAAGCTGCCCCATTCTTGTCCCCCTCCACATTCCAGTCCCTGGGGGACCCTCAGGCATGACTGCTCCTAGGAATACTGACATCATTGTGTGGGGTTACAGAGACCCCCCCCCATATAAAAGGAAGTGACTTTTCTCCCAGATATTTACAGAGGGGCAGGGAAGCAGGACAGGAAACAGAGCTGTTTTCTCCTGACTCTTTCACACGAATTAAACAGACACCGAGTGCCTATCATGTGCGAGGGAGTGTTTCAATACCAAACAACAGAAGACAAACATAACACAGTCCCTGACACCAAGGGGCTCCCAGCTTCACACAACAGGAGGGAAAAGGCAACTCTTCATCAACTTCGATCAAGATGATCTCATAAGGATGCCAATTAATTCCAGAACAGATGGGCACCCTTTCCCTGCCTTGATCACCAGCTAATGATTGTGGAGCACATCCAGACCCTTTTGCTGCAATCTGTTCTGGAAAAGACACCTGCCCATGAGTGACTCCTTCTGAACAGCCACAGTGACTCCCATCATTTAACAGACTTCACAGACCTCGGAATAATGTACCTCCAGCTGAAGCAAACGAGCAACTCTGGGAGAAGTCTGGCGCTCTCTCTCTCTCTCTCTCTCTCTCTCTCCAATAAATAAGTACATATCCAAGGTAATAAATATATTAAATATAATCATGATTCACTGGAATGGTATGAAAATGTACCAAGAAGGGAGGAAGAGGGTGGGAAAGAGGGGGAGGAAAGGAGGAAGGAAGGGAGGGAAGGGAGGAAGAAGGAAGGAAAAGTAGGACCATAAAATATACCAGGTAGAGGTACACACACACACAAAAGTTTTGATAGTTGATAGCTTATGGGATTTTATTTTCCAGGGCATCCAGGTGAGTTGGTGGGGAAAGAAATGGGCATGTAGGAGAAAAGCCGGAAGCAGGTGCACCAGGCAGCTATTTTGAATTTCTCCCAGTTGTGAGAGAATTCCTGCATTACAACCTTAAAGAAAGAGAAGGTCTATTTAAGAGGAGCAAGTGTTTTATAGGCAAACTGTATCCAAGAAAGCCCCACTTAACATTTGCAGAACACTCCACAGTTTCCAAAGCAGCTCTGTGCACGTTCTCTTTCGCCCCTGCAGGAACTCCGCTAGACAGGCAGGGCAGGGACACCTGCTGGTGCAGCAACTCCGTTTCCTCCAAATCCCCCATTTCTACAGCACTCTGCAGGACGTGCTTCACTCCCAGGAGCCTGGGAAGTCCTGTCTCTCAAAGAATGAAATCCCAGTTCACTGAAAATGTGATTCAGGGCACAAAAAATCACACACACACACACACACACACACACACACACACACACACTAAAGATCACAGGGATCCTGTAAAAGGAAGCATGGTCTTGCTCTGTAAGTAAACAATCAAGATCTATGGGAATATAGGAGGTTTAATAGGTTGTGGACATGGTGTGAGTTCCCTGCAGGTCAGAAAGGCCACACATGCTGAGCAAGGGGACAGCCTGACAGCTTCCGTGTCTTGGGTACAGAGCCTTGGATCCCCAGAGAACCAGATGCTGCTGTCATGAAATGTGGACACCAATGCCCCTGTTAACCTAACAGCAGCCGGTCCTCCCCACACATTCTGTCCCCCAGGCTGAGACCAGGCCACAGCCCAGGGGAGGTGAGGGACAGAATAGCCTCTGTCACCCAGGGCCCCTGCCTACTATGCAGCACGCTTTGGTCATCTCTCCTTTATTCTATCAGAAAAAGCCAAGGGAGGTTTCTGTGGCTGCCCCTACTGGCCCCTCTCGCAGGAAAGCAGAAACTCATCACCAGGTCCACTGAGGGGGGAGACTGCTGGGGGCTAAGGGCGGCACATTACCCGCATTCCCAGCGGGTCTGCAAAGAAATGATGAACGTGTTAGCAACAAGGCTCCTGACATCCTGTCGCTGGCATTGCAGAACTGTGCTTTGCTTTCCTTTATTTTGAAATTACTTGGTGTTCGTGACAAACTGGCCGACTCAGGAAAGAAGTCCATTCTCCCACGGTGCTCTTAAGCTGGCACTGGGTGCAGGAACACTGTGCTGGCTTTGCTGCCTCCTCCCTCTGTCTGGCCACCTCAGTCTGCCCTCGTGTCTCCTCCTCTCCAGCAGACAGTAGGTCCATGCTGGTTGCTGCAGGGTTTTCAAACAATCTCAGCACCAGGCCATGTCATACCCAAACTACACTATGAATCTTTTTCAGTTATGGACATTTTCAAGCATAAGCATTGTGCCTTTAGCACACCTAACAAGGGTAAAACACAATTTGTCGATTTTTGAGAAAATGGCAATTTTCTCAAAAAAAAGCCTCTTTACAGTTCATGTATTCAAATACAGTGCAAAGAAGTTCCACACTTGGCATGTGGTTGTTTTGTCTCTCACTTCTGTTTCATCCTAGATCAGGCCCACCCACTCTTCCCCCCTGCCGTTGGCTGTGTGCAGAAACCAGGTCTATGGTCCTGTAGAATGTCCCACATACTGGGTGTGTCTATTTGCTTCCCTGTGGTTTTCTTTAACCCTGGCCTCCTGTAAGCTGGCAAATCCAGCTAAAAACTTGACTAGATTCAAGTGTGGTGTGTGTGTGTGTGTGTGTGTGTGTGCATACATACGTGTATACACATACATATGCATGCGGATCAAATCAAGCTTCTAGCTCCATATACATGCATACATATGCATATTGATATATATACATATCTATGAATAAGGAGTAGCTATCAGTTACCTTTATAAAATACACACACACACACACACACACACACACACACACACACGTACCTGCATATGAAAGAATTATTCCTATAAACAGGAATACTTCAAAGGCCGTGCTGTGTTCTTCCTGCTGTATCATACATGAACCTGACATCTGGTTCTCCCACATGTAGAGATACTAACATATATCAGGGGATCTCCTGGTGATTACGATCTCTCCATTGTAAAGTGTGGGGTCAGGCTCTCATGATAAAAGCAAACATGCCCAGGGGCGCCTGGGTGGCGCAGTCGGTTAAGCGTCCGACTTCAGCCAGGTCACGATCTCGCGGTCCGTGAGTTCGAGCCCCGCGTCGGGCTCTGGGCTGATGGCTCAGAGCCTGGAGCCTGTTTCCGATTCTGTGTCTCCCTCTCTCTCTGCCCCTCCCCCGTTCATGCTCTGTCTCTCTCTGTCCCAAAAATAAATAAAAAAAAGTTGAAAAAAAAAATTAAAAAAAAAAAAAAAAGCAAACATGCCCAGATTTGAAAGCATTTCGGGAGATGGAGGCCGATGCCTCCGGCGTAAGCTCCGTCCCTGGTCCCACCTAGTCATAGCTTCTCATGTGCACAGCAGCACAACTGGCACATGGACTCTGGAATTCTGCAAAAATTACCTTTCTACATAAGCTACTGGCTTGATCCCACAGGAGTGATGGATAGTTTTAAAATTTTGAACTATGCAAAGAAGAGGGCCTGGGCCGCATAGAGTACTGAAAAGTTTGAGATCCTAAACCTGATCCTGATGTCCGCCATTCAATTTATCATTGTATACATGATATTTTCAAACTGGGCCCTTTTCGAAATGAATCTCAAAGTCTGGTACTATTAGCAAGACAGTACCAGCAATAATTATTTATTGCATGATCTTGGCTCTAATATAGAGAAGCAGATAGAAGCTTGACTTCTTACACTGGTGGAGAGAGAAGACACCTATAAAAACTGACCAAGACCAGGGCGCTTGGGCGGCTCAGTCAGTTAAGTGTCTGACATCGGCTCAGGTCATGATCTTGTGGTTCATGGGTTCGAGCCCTGTGTCCAGCTCTGTGCTGACAGCTCAGAGCCTGGAGCCTGCTTTGGATTCCGTGTCTCCCTCTCTCTCTGCCCCTCCCCCACTTGTTCTCTGTCTCTCTCATTCTCAAAAATAAATATTCAAAAGAATAATAACAAAACTGACAAAGACCGATTATGGAGTGCTACATTATTAGGCATCAATAATGTTCATATGGAGGCACCTGGGTGGCTCAGTCGGTTAAGCGCCTGACTTCAGCTCAGGTCATGATCTCACGGTTCACGGGTTCAAGCCCCACACTGGACTCTATGCTAACAGCACGGAGCCTGCTTCGGATCTTCTGTCTCCCTCTCTCTCTCTGCCTCTCCGCTGCTCATGCTCTCTCTCTATCTCTCTCTCTCAAAAATAAATTTAAAACCTTTTTTAAAATAATGTTCATATGGGACAAAATCAGCAATGCAGGACTCCTGGCAGGCAGGGGAGGGGGTGAAACCCAGAAGAAGCCTTGAAGGAAGAATAGAATTTTAAGAGTGGGAAAGGGGAATATGAAACAACAGAAACAATTGGATTGAAGGCAGACAAGAATAAATATCTGGGCTACGGGCGCCTGGGTGGCGCAGTCGGTTAAGCGTCCGACTTCAGCCAGGTCACGATCTCGCGGTCCGTGAGTTCGAGCCCCGCGTCGGGCTCTGTGCTGACAGCTCAGAGCCTGGAGCCTGTTTCAGATTCTGTGTCTCCCTCTCTCTCTGCCCCTCCCCTGTTCATGCTCTGTCTCTCTGTGTCTCAAAAATAAATAAACGTTAAAAAAAAATATCTGGGCTTGACTGGAGGAGAAGAGGCAGTCAGAGGAGTGGAAGGAAGTGTGGGAACAGACTAATACGAAATCAGCCGCAGTTGTCTTCAATAAACTCGATACGCATGATCAGGGGGAAAAGTTGACCAGTGTATCAGAGAATCCTTCACAGTGATTCTCCAGCTCAGTGTACAATGCATTTGCCTTCCCTCTCAGCACACTTCTCACTTGAGGAGCCACGACTCATGCGAGGAATAGGAGCAGAACAGTAGAACACAGCGCATAAACAAGGGTCCGGATGTATCGCAGACTTGGGAAGTTTGAAGAAAGGACAGATAAGTGTTTTCAGAAGAGTCAGAGAAGAATTCCTGTAAGAGAGGAGACTCGGCATTCTCCTTTGAGCATCCTCATTATTCAAAACGTAAAACTGAGGGCACTCAAGCAAGCGAGATGGTGTTGGCTGGGTGAGGGAGGGAAAGCCTGGAGAGACGCTTGCTTCTTTGGATCCATCCTGGTGCAAGGGCAGACGCTCACCTTGCCGCACTGCCTTTCCTCTTTTAGTGCAGCCACTCAGTTAAGTCAATCAAATACGTAAGGTCCTCTGACACTGGAGACAGTGGTGCTGGTAGGAGCAGCCGACAGCCTCGCTGGCACCCTTCCTATGCTCCGTTTTCCTTCGGACCTGCCGGTGTGGGCGGCACATCAGTAGCAGAAGGAGCAGTGGCCACACAGATGTGAGCGTGTTTCAGCAGTCTTTGGTCTGGCAGGCATCTGAGGTACACACACACCTGAGCATCTTCCTCAGAGTCTGCAAAGGGCCAGTGGGAGAAACAGCAGACTCCAGAGCTTGAGGGAAGAGCAGGGAGGCAGGGCACTTCCCCACTCTATGAATCACGTCATGAGCTGTCACCTGTAAGAAATTCAGCTCCAAAGGTAACCTCATTGGCAGCCTGAAAGATTCTTAAAAGGACAACTCTCTGATGATGTCCTTTCCCTCCCAGAGACACCATTATGTACATTTTTTTTTAGTAATTGCAAGTTTGAAATGTTTGAGAAAGACACTTGAAAAGTGTAGTATTTTCAAGCAGCTGGTCATAATAACAGACTTTCATGTACAGCAAAGTCTGGGTTTTATTTGGAAACTCTAAATGCACAGGAGAGGAAAGCTGGGAAAAATTCTCTATATTTCTGGCCCTAAAGTCAGCACCATATGCACAAACTCCTAAAGCTCCTTGCTGATATCTCCAGTGTGGAGGCAGGAGAGCTGGGAGCTGGGGGGAGAGGGGTCCAGCGGGGATGTGCAATGTTCCTCTTCCTCAAGAGCAGTGAGGACCACTTCAGCCCAAATATGGAGGGCTCTAAAACTTGCCACTGTTTCCCCCACCGATTGAAATCAAGGCTGAAGAGAATGAAGGAACCAAGTGTCTTAGGCCAACTGCCTCAAAGGCAATTAAATGCTGGAGTAGGCAGAGGAATAACCACAACAAAGCCCAGGAAAACCATCTAGAAATTCCACTTGGAGAACCACACTCGAGACTACAGTCCTGCTGATATTTCCATTGGGACAAACAGAATCTTTCTGGGAACATGGAGAACTTCCAGGCCCCACAACTTATTCTCCATTGTTGGTACAAGAGAAAAACTTACCCAAGTGCCCAGAGATACATGTACAGTGATGTTGCATACAGCATTATTTGTAGCATTTAAGCATCTCATCAATAGGCTGTGGCAGGTACCTACAGTGGATATGCTACAAAGTGGCTGCACAGAATATGCCATTAAGGCAAAGCTTCCACATCCGTCTTATTCACTCTTGCACCCAGCACAGGGCCTGGCGAATAGCAGACACTGGATTCGTGAATCCGTGAATGGAATCAACACACTACTGTGCAAACTTTAGAAGAGACAAGACTTTTTTATATACTGACATGGAAAGATGTCAAGGTATATTGCTGCATGAAAAATACCAAATTATTGAATGGTATGGCTCCATTTTCATTGTTAGTGATACATATACATTTATTTCTTTATATAGTTTTCATCTTAACATTACGGGTATTCACATAGGTATGCAGAATTTATATAGACCTGTGGTACCTATAAATGTGTTGCCTGCTGATATCCAGTATCCCTCTCTTTATAGACACAAGGAAAGCTGAACTTCCTGGCCCCCTGGCTGTTGGGTGAGGCCACAGGTCTGGTTATGGCCAAGGAGTCGTGGGCACAGGTGACATATGTCACTTCCAGGCCACAGTGCTTACGTACTACCGTGTGCCTCGGAGCACTCTTCCTCTCCCAAGTTTTTTTGAAAGTATGTTGAAATCAAGCCTCTGGCAACTTGAATCCTGGGATGACTATGAAGAGAAGATCCCCTAGTCCCATTTAATATGGAAATGAGAAATTAACTTTTCTTGTACTCAGCTGGGCTTGGAGTTGTTTGTTACCCCAGCATAACCTAACCTATTTCTGACAACTACAACACACACACACACATTCATATATATATGTGTGTATATATACACACATGGACACACTTGGCTAAATATGCATGTATACATATACATGTGTGTGTATTTACAAATACACACATGCAAATATCAACATGCATACATCTACAAAAACAAATGATGGTCAGATAAGATGAGATGAAAGTGAGATTAGGGAGAAGGCTTTCAGTATTTATTTTATGTAATTCTCTATTTTAAAAATTAAGTTTTACGCTAAACACGATCGCTTTTGTAATTACTAATTTTGATCACTACCTGTGCTTGACTTGTCTGTGTGTAAGGCCAAATCAGCCAAAAGGCGATCTCAAGCTGTAGATATCGTTCAGTTTCTGATGCCTTCGTCTCCTGGCATCAGGTGACAGTACAATCCCTGGGAATCATTTAACTGGGTGCGTTAAAATGGGAGGAAGCTTTCTCAATGGACCAATCTAGGCAAAAGTGAGACCTGAGAAGCCTGTCTTTCCTTCAGTCAGCTGTCTCTTCTGTGTCCTTCCTCTTCCCCTCTGTTCCCTCTTTTCTTCCCAGCCTACAATCCCTACTTCCAAGGTACCCAAATATTCTATGCTTCTTCTCCAGCCCCTCCAGCTCCAGCCCCTGATCTTCCATCAGCACCTTCCTCTATGCCATTGATTCTCAATCTTGACTGTTCTTGGGAGTCACCTGGAGAGCCTTAAAACATCCTGGTGTCCAAGCTGCAACCCAACCAGATAAATCCAAATTCCTGGTGGTGGGACAGAGAGGCACTGGTAGCTTCCATAGCTTCCCAAGCACCCGTAACATGTAACCAAGTTGAGAACTGGCTTATAGAAAGGAGCAAAACTGGTAACAGCATTAGCAGTTTTGTGACCCCTCAAGTAGGAAGCAAGCATATCTGAACAGGGATCAAAATGGTAGGTTAAAAGACTGGACCTCAAAGGGATAACACAAAATGGAGCTCCCCCCCCCCACCAAAGTCTCCAGAAACCAAACCTTGTCTCTCCCATCTCTCTTTGAAGAATGGGAAAAGGGAAAATGGGAAGAACTTCAAGGTCAATTATTATGTCCCTATATCTGTCTGACCATGAAG
Organism: Lynx rufus; assembly: GCF_022079265.1. Lineage (NCBI taxonomy): Eukaryota > Metazoa > Chordata > Mammalia > Carnivora > Felidae > Lynx > Lynx rufus. The sequence continues at coordinate 212,457,989 of NW_025814823.1, read as the reverse complement.
AGACATCCCAATGAGCCAAACTCTGCATTCTACAAACTGGAATCCTTTTGATTGTACATCATTAAGCCTGTCAGTTCCAACTTTGTAATTGCTAATACCCTGAGTGCTACTTACCATTTCGATTCCATGACAAAGCCGCAGTGCAAGGAGCAATTTCAAAAGTCCACCCACAGCCCAATCTCATTTCCCTCACTTCATCATTTTCCTTCAAAGGTCAAAACTAGAGAGTGGGCAGAATGGGTGAGGCAGCTTAAAAGGTACAAACTTCCAGTTGCAAAATCAGTAAGTCCTAGGGATGTAATGTACAGCACAGTAACTAACTATATAGTTAGTGACAACACATTGCATATTTGAAAGTTTCTAAAAGAGGAGATCTTAAAAGCCCTCCTCACAAGAAAAATAATTTTTGTCACTAAGTGCAGTGACAGATGTTAACTGGACTTATTGTGATCATCACACAGTAATATACAAATATCAAATCGTTATATTGTACACCTGAAGCTAATATAATATGTCAATTATGCCTCAATAAAAACAAATAAGTAAAAAAATAAATAAATGAACATCAAAATTACATGATTTCAAATCAGAGCTGTGGGTTTAAGTGCCTTTGGGAATGGAAGACTAGATGGTGGATGAACTCTGACAACTGATGACAAGAGATTCCTTCAAGGCAACTTCCTTCTTTCCAGCTGTTATAGGATCAAATCATGTCCAAAACGAAAGGCAGAATATTCATTCACAGAAGGCAGGATTGAAAAGAATCTGAGAAGCCTTCTATAAAGGAATCTCCAAATTCAGACATGAGAAGGTAACCTGACAACAAGAGTGTAAACAAGCAATCATTTAGCTTATATTATATCAACAAATTTAAATACTTAGCCTCCCACAGTCCCAGTACCGGTTGCTAGACAAGGAGAACTTAGCCTTCACTTTTATACTCTAACAATGGTCAAGGGTCTATAATCTTGCTGGCCAACCCTGTTGAGGAGGGCTCCTGCCCTACAAAACTCAAAGCAAAGGCATTTATGTTGTAATCTATTTAAATGCTATCACCTGGAAATTCACCTGCCTGTTAGGTGAAATTCACCTCACACCTGTGAAGATAACTATTATCAAGAAGACAAGAGATAATAAGTTTTGCAGAGAATATGGAGAAAAGAGAACACTTGTGCACTGTTACTAGGAACGTAAATTGGTGCAGCCACTATGGAAAACAGTATGGATAGTCCTTGAAACATTAAAAACAGAAATAGCATATGATCCAGCAATCACATTTCTGGTTATGATCCAGAGAAAATGAAGTCATTATCTCAAAGACGTATCTGTACCCCTACATTCAATGCAGCATTATTCACAATTGCCTAGGTACAGAGATGATCTAACTCTCCACTGATGGACAAATATAAAAGAAAATGTGTGTGTGTGTGTGTGTGTGTGTGTGTGTGTGTACCCACACACAATGGAATATTATCCAGTTTTAAAAAAAAAGGAAATCTTGACATTTGACATTTGCAATGACATAGATGAACCTGAGAGACATTATGCTACATGAAATAAGCCAGACTAAAAAAAAATCCTCATGATATCACTTTTATGTGAAATCTAAATAACAAAGAGTCAAACTTAGACAGTAGAGAGTAGTTGGCAGGGGCTGGGAGATGAGAAAAACAGAAGTTGGTAAAAGAGCACAAGCTTTCCATTAGATGAATAACGTCTGAAGATCTCATGTATAATATGGTTACCATAGCTGATAACAACATTGTTTTGTATGATTGAAATTTGCTAAGAGAATAGAACTTAAATGTTCTCACTCTTCAAAAAAAGTAAATATGTGAGGTAACGGATGTGTTAATTAACTCGATGGGGGGAATCCTTTCACAATGTGTACATATGTCAAATCATCTGATAGTACACTTTGAATGGTTACAGTTTTTTCAATTATATCTCAAAAAAGCTGAAAAAAGAAAGCTATCTCCTAGAGCTATAGGCAATAGAGATTAGTAAACACCGGGATTAAAAGTTGTAACAGCATATATAACTGCTAACACTTTGATAAGCCTTCCAACTTAAAACTCCCCCATAATCAGTGTGGAATAGAATCTCACAGGAGAAAGATTCCGGGACCCAGAGGAACACAGCATCACTGACCCCCAGATGACCATGGCTGAGCACAGAAGCCAAAGTGAACCCACTCATAATGCCACAAGGTACTGATGATGGTGGGGATGGGGTCCCCACAAAAGCAATTCAGCATATTCTCAACCATTTAGACTCAGTGTGCATTTTTTCTAAAATGGGAATAATAACATCTGCTTTATTGATTTGCCACCATTCATCAGGCACTTTCATTCTCCAGCTATTTTGCTTAAACGCTAACTGAATCACTTCTTTGGCCATCCGTGAATCTCATCATCCATAAGATGGGGTTAATACCCCACTGGGTAGGTTGTCAAGGGGATTAAATAGAAAACTATGTTGTATACCCCCTAGTTCACTGCTGTCAAATGGTAGATGTTCAGTTAATACATCTCCTGCCTCTTTCTCTCTTTGCTGCTTGAAATGACTGAGTGGACACCTAAAAGCAAGATTGAGGGGACACCTGGCTGATTCAGTAGGTTAAGTGTCTAACTCTTGATTTGGGCTCAGGTCATGACGTCACAGTTGTGAGATCAAGCCCCGTGTTGGGCTCTGTGCTGAGCATGGAGCCTGCTTGGGACTCTCTCTCCCTCTCTTTCTGCTCCTCACCCACTCACTCTTGTACTCTTTCTCTCTCAAAATAAATAAATAAATATTAAAAAAAAAATAAAAGCAAAATTATGGATACTAATCAAGGGGGTCATGCCAGAGTCAACTGCCCTGGGTCCAAACAAAAGACCAGGAAGGCATCTCACTTCTGAGGGTGTCCCTTCTACATGCTGTATGCACCATCTTCCCCTCAAACCAGGTAAATGGGAACTGAGGCAAGGTCCCTAAATGAAGGAGCAGAAGAGAGCAGAAGTCCAGAATATGTTTTGGGGCTAAAGGGATCAGTGACCAAGATTCTTAAAAATGTCCTTGGCACCAGGATTATGACGTCCTATAGGGACCCAAACAACACTAGCTGTGCCAACCAGGCACTGGAACCAAGAGAGATACCAATATGATATAGTTTTTGGTAAATTTAGAGACACACAAGGACTGTTCTAGTCTTCACTCATTCCGTAATCTTACACTCATATGTGCATATACATGCTGCACTATGGTGAATGGCTCAGTCAGTCAGTACATAAAATAATTATGGAGGCATTAAGTTCAAGGCACTGTACTAGCATCGCAGGATTGGGTGAAGGGAGAAGGTGAGGGTAAAGAGGAAACTTCACACAATCCCTGCCCTGAGAGCCAGTCTAATGACACAGATGAGACAAAAGATATGAGGGGAAAAGTCCAAAAAACAAAAGACCCAGGACTGGAAACTTGATCTGAGAGGAACATCCAGAAAGAGTCATTAGAGATACAGGGGTTTGCCAAAGAGCTCAATACTGTACAAACTTTGGCCATGACCCACTGGATTCTCTAGCAAAGCTGTTGTGAGTTTTGAGCATATCCCTGAGCATTTGACTATTTGTTTCTACTACAATTCTCACAGTCTGAAGGTGTTCCCTACAAGCAATCAATCAGAGTGGTTTTACATTAACTAGCTTTTTACCTTTTAAGGTCTCTTATAGTCAGTGCAAAAGTATTTTTAAATACTGGATCACACTGGTTTGCACCAGACTAAGGACTGTTGAGGATATAAACTAAGAAGCAATCTCAATCTTTTCCCACAAGAAGCTTATGTTGAATGGTGTGTTACAGTCCCCTTGTACTTGCTTGTGAGGACCATTTGCTAAACATTCAGGATTATGAGAGCTGGTTGTTAAACCAAGGTGTGATTCCTTGAATAATGGTTCTCCAAAAGGCATCATGTCTTAATTCCCATTGCATGTGAATGTTAATTTATATGACAAAAAAAGACTTTGCAGATGTGATTAAGGATCTTGAAATGGGGGGATTATCCAGATGGGCCTTAGGAGGTAATGTGACTCCCCAGGGAGAGAATGGAGGGGTGTGGCTACCAGCCAGCAATGCCAGCAGCCACCAGAAGCTAGAAGAAGCAAGGAACGGATTCTCCCCTAGAGCCTCCAGAGGGAGCCTGGTCCTGCTGACACCCTGCTTTCACACCAGTAGAACTGATTTAGGACGGCTAGCCTCCAGAACTGTGAAAAAATAAATTTTTGTTGATTTAAATTTGTGGCAATTTGTTACAGCACCCATAGGAAACCAAAATGAGTGGGTAGTTTGAAATCATCCATGGTGGAATACTTATACCACAGAAATTGGCAATGCTACAAAACAGGGCTTTTGGTTTCAGAGAGCTGGTGTATACTTTCATCATAACTGGGTAGTGCAGCCTGAGAGAAACAACTAGAGAATGTCATTTCATGGTATGACATGACGTGATGTCCTGTGCAGTGATGCAATACACTGGAGAGTGCACTTAACTGTGGCCAGGGCTCCTCATTCTGATTCGTCCCCTGATAGATTCCATGTGACCTTACACAGATCTCTGCTTTTCTCTGTGGTTTCCTTCCTGAAAATATAAGAGCCTCAAAACAATAAAGGCCTCGTTCAGTCTAGAAACATTTACTCAGCGCCTACTATGTAGCAGAAGCAGTGCTGAAGGTACAAAATGAGAAGACATGATGCCTGTCATTGAGGAGGAAACACTCATTGTTGACATCAGATAGCTAAGTGGCCAAAAAATACCAATGTTAGATAAAGGTCAAAGGTGACTGTTGAGATGTTCCCAATCTCCATGATTTTCACTCTTTCTGATCCCAGTGGCAGATGACTGAGTTATTTCGTCAACGGGAAGTAGAGCTCACTGCAGGAGATGTTTTCCCAGATTAATCAAAGAGCTTTCTCTGAAAGGGGCTGAGCTGGAAAGTTTGCTCTTCGTTGAACACATGCCCAAATCACTATCTCCCAGCAAAGCTTCACTGGACTAAGTAAAGAACTGGATTCTAACCACAGGCAGGTAGCATCCGTCAAACAAAAGGACACCACCCACGGTGTCACCATGGGGATGGTGCTCATCACCAAAGATGCCTCTGCTCCCACCGATACTATGGTAACAACAACATGCAAACCACAGCTCCAATGGCCACCTGGGGCCCTATTCTCTCCATCTTTTCCAAGTACTTCTCATAACTGTCCTCACCGAGTGCCCTGCTTAAAGTTTTGAGAAGATTTTGGACAACTTCCTCTGGTGGTATCTGAATATAACATCCAGGTGTAGCTTACAGAAAATAATCTAGCCTCTCCTTTTTAAGACACCACATCTCTAAGTCTTTCTCTGCCTTTCCTCCACCCCATGACTGTAAACCTCTTGAATAGTCTTCCAATAGCCAGGCAGTGTAAATATCCCATGACTTGTCTTTTATGGGAGAGGTAATATATTTGCTATTATTAGACAGTTTACACCAGACACATTTACTCCTCCAAGGGTGGTACCTAGTTGGAGCAATCTTTTGGCTATTCCTTCATTTAAGAACAGCTTATTGAAGCACTCTATATGCCAGACATTGATTGAACTAGGTGTTAGAGGTCCAAAGACTGTTAAAAAGCAACTCCTGCCCTGAGAAGGAGACCTACCCACAATCAGCAAGTGTCACTGGGGTCATAAGCTAAAGATATCCAGGGTACAGTAGGGGCCGATGGAGGTGGTGGTCGGTCACTCTGGGGGCCATAAACGATCAGGCGTACAGATTCTGGGAAGATGGAGGCACTGATGGTATTGTTTTTGAATCTGTCCAAAATTCCCCCATGAAAAGAGATGAACAGAGTAGGATAACCGAACAAAAAACCTACGGACAAAACTACCACAAACCCCACGTGCTGGGGACAGACAACTGACAGTATCAGAAACATTACCAGGAACAGGACATAAAATAAACCCTGTCAGTGAGAAGCTTCCAATTAGAGAGACGGACAGTGGAGAACACTATATGCAAACTAAAGCGTGAAGTGCTATAACCGGGGAAAGGCCAACGGGTAATTGGTGTTGAGGCAAAACTGAGGGCCCCACCAATTCACTCTTAGTGCACTGAAGTTTGTGAGGCACTGGTATGAACCATTCCAGTTTGAGTACCCTTCCTTGGGATACAATCACCAAACAACACTGAGAAATACCCACAGCCCCATGCACGTTCTCTAGTGGTGGTCCAGAGTGCAAAGGTCTCTGTGGTTCATGAGAGGTCAGGTGGGGAAGGATGCAGAAGAAAAAGACAGGAGCCCATCTGTGTCACCTACTGGCGGTTGATCCTTTACCAAATGTCTTTAACCTCCTGAAGTCTTAATTGCTCATTAAAAATGGAGACAGATACAACAGGTAGTTCACAGGGCCATTGTAGAGGCTGAATGGGTAATTGTGTGCATAAGTCTTTGGAAACTAAAAACTGCTCCCAAATATCCATTATTTTCATTCAGAGCCTGCAGCAGATTGGGCTTTTCAAACATATTCTCTCCCTCCCCACACAAGGAATACAGCTCTCTGCCCCATGACTTTGGGCTTGTCCACATGACTTCTTTTAGTGAAAGGGGTGTTTGCAGACCTAGTACAGCCGAATGTGTGAACTAGGCTTGAGCTGTGGTGCTCACCTCGTGCACCTCTGCCATTGCTCTGGGAAAAGTTTCCACCAATAGCGGCTGGCCTCAGAAGGATTATACCTGGAGCAGACCTGAGGTCAAACCTGCATGGGGAGCCAAGGCCAGCCCACTCCACGCTGACCTGCGGATGTATGGGCAAGAATCAATGACTGTTAAGCCACTGAGTTTTTACTTCCCTCCTTAGACTAAGAGATCCTGAGAAAGTGACCGCACTCTAGAAGCCATTCAATAAAACGCAATTCAGGAGTGAAAGGAAGAATGTTTTGTCCAAAAGGAGGTATTGGCCTAAGGCAGTTGAGTAGGTTGATGAAGTATTAGAACCACTGGGAAACTGCAAACGACACCCACCTGACCTGCTCAGCATCCTCACTCTCCCCAGTTTTTGAGATTCACCAGCCTGGGCGGGGGGCAGATGTTGAACTCCAGTGAGTCATAGAAAGATTACCATGGGCTACAGAATACAGAAATACTTGGAAGCCAGTGGGAACTGGCAAAGATGAAGTTCCTATCCATTACATGTACTTTTCCCTCCACAAACAATATTTGACTGGTGCCAGTGTAGTCATGAGAGGAACATTATGACGGCTATAATTTACTGTAAAATACTACAGTCTAGTCAGTATGATTTTATATATGCACTAAAGTTTAAATTCTTGTTATTAATTTGTAATGTTTATTTTTGAGAGAGAGAGGGAGAGAGAGAGAGAGAGTTCACTAGGGAGGGGCAGAGAGAGAGGGAAACACAGAATCTGAAGCAGGCTCCAGGCTCTGAGCTGTCAGCATGGAGCCTGGCGTGGGACTCAAACTCATGAACCGTGAGGTCATGATCTGGGCTGAAGTCAGACACTTAACTGAGCCACCCAGGTGCCCCTAAAGTTTAAATTCTAAGATTGATGAAGCTAACAATATGCTGGACGCACAGCCCAATGGTGGTCAGCTAGCATTAAAATAAAAAGAGGCACAGTCCCCACATGGTTCCCACAAATCTACTATGTAGGTCGACATCAACAGTCTACACCTTGCTAATTAGGATAGTGCATATAAAAACATTTTGATGAAAGTAGCGTCTTGCTAATTACCATAATGAGTACTGAAATGTACTCTCACTGAAGAAATTGAAGATGTTCAAGTTATATAAACCAATAAGACAACTGAGCATCCCTCTCCATTCTTGTATGAACAAGGTATAAGAATCCAGCAAGGCTAAAAACCTATACAGGGCATGTAAGCCTTAACCCTCAATCAGACCCACATCCAATCCCTGACTGCACAGCATCCTGCCTAGGAAAGTGGCTATGTGTGCCTCAAATGAGCTGTTCCGTATTGGGTGGCGGTGGGTAGGGGGCGGGGGGAAGTGCACCTAAGAGGAGAGACAGGAGGGTTTCATCAAGTTCACAGAATGATCTGTGCAGTGCTCTGTGCCTGCTGTGTGTTTTTTTTTAATTTTTTTAAATTTATTTTTGAGACAGAGAGAGACAGAGCATGAGCAGGGAAGGGGCATAGAGAGAGGGAGACACAGAATCCAAAGCAGGCTCCAGGCTTTGAGCTGTCAGCACAGAGCCCGACGCAGAGCTCGAACCCACGAACTGTGAGATCATGACCTAAGCCAAAGTCAGACACTTAACTGACTGACCCATCCAGGCGCCCCTGTGCCTGCCTTATTAATGAATGCTTGTTTAATAAATGTCTGTATGTGTGACAGAAAAAAAAGAGATTATGATGTCTATGTCATAAAAGAGAAAAAGCCTTTTCTAATTTGGTAAAAATAACTTTAAAAAATATAAATTACATAAAACTTAAAAATAAATTAGATAGAATCATGCTTAGTTAGAATTCATTGCAGCCTAAGGGGAAAATATATACAATTGTCTAATATTAGATGCTAGCAAACCTCAGCTTTCTCATCTGTGACACAGAGATCATATAGACCTTAAAGAAGTGCTGTATCAAATGGGATAATGCATTATAACAATTACAGAGTGCCGAGTCCTTACAGGAAATCTTGAACATTGGAAGAAACACTGCATTTTCAGAAGATGTTAGTTCCCTCTCTCACCTCACCTCCCATATACAGAAGTTACTGAAGAACCTAGAAATGTGTTCGGTATACACACAGGGATGTACTTAATGAAGCACAACCTCTTAAGAATGGAAAAACCATTTCTGATGACGGCCTAGCTGAGCACCTTCTGAATGCTGGTCTACAACGTGGATGATGCTGGTCCGCTATGGCTGAAAGTAGTTACAACTTTTTAATAACCTTCCATGGAAAAGTAAAAACATCAACAACCTCAGGCCAACCTTTTACTTTTTAAAAAACTATTCACTGGAATCCAAGTCAAGGAGTTCCAGGTCAGGTCCAGTGAAGGAGCTGCTGCTAAAACTCCAATTCTCTGTGGTTCCTATCGAGAGGACATTTCAGACTCTATTTGAGTTCCAACGTGCAGAAAACATTACTGAGGCAAAAGCCCTGAGGAACTTTTCACCTTGTGACCATTGTTTTTTTTTCTTCAGCTAAGACAGAAGAAGAGATGACTTATTGTATACATCTTACATTCAGCCACAAATGAAAACAGAATTAGTCCCAAAAGGCACAGGTCTAGGGCGAAGGTCTAAAAGGGACTGTTTTGGCATGAGCAAGGTGTATCTCTCAAAGGTGGTGGTTGCAATCAAATGGTGATGGATATTCTAGATCCATTGAATCAAGTTCTAGAAAGTAGGCATGTAGTCCAGCAATTTGTACCAGCGTCCCTGGCTTTCTTTATTTCTGCTCCTGTGGCTTCTGCAGGTACATGAGCTAGCAGTTTACTTGGACCTCTGCCTCATCTTTCTTCTTTTGCACTTCAGCCTGTGCATTTGCTGCTTCCTCCACTTGTCTCTCATGGTGCAGAGGTTTCCAAGAAGATAGAACTAAGGCTGGGAGAGCCTTGTGACCATTTTTTAAAGAAACTTAGTTTTTAGTATAGATTCTAGATTCTAGATCCTCTAAATGTGTTAGTGCCTACAGAACTTAGGGGGAAAGGTCTACAGTTCTTTTAAGAAAATGAATATTCTCTTGTTAGAGATTTCCAATGTATCCTATATATTTCAAACATATTCCACAGGAAGAAGCACCATCTGGATAATCTTGGACAAGATAATCTTGGACTTGGTGCTTCCCTTTATACAATGGAAACTGACAGGCTGTTGACTGGTCCATACCGTGGAAAGCATACTGCCTGGAGTCTGGTAACCAGGATGCTGGTCCAGCCTCACCCCTGAATTCAATTATGTCATTTAAAATTATGTGACCTTGGGGACACCTGGGTGGCTCAGTCAGTTGAGCATCTGACTCTTGATTTCAGCTCAGGTCATGATCCCAGGGTCGTGGGATTGAACCCCATGCTTAGCATGGAGGCTGCTTCAGATTCTCTCTCTTTCCCTCTGCCCCTCCCCCACTCATGTTCTCTCTCTCTCTAAAATAAATTAAAAAATAAAGAAATACATAAAATGATGTGACCTTAGCAAATGCTCAAGTCCCAAGTCTCAATATGCAATAAAAGAAGAAGCTGATTGAGATTGTGCCTAATATTCTTTCCACCACAAATACAACATAAGAATAAATTGGTACAAATAGCTACATCCCATTTTTGGCCTATTCAACCCGGATAAATATGACTGATGATGATTCTCTTTGAATACCACAGAATTTTCTATTTGCCCATGCTCTGTTATGTACGCCCTGATCTTTCAATGGATACAAGTGATTTACTGTCTATTTTTTAAGTGGTTCCATATTAATTAATTAATTATGTCATCATTTTTGTAACTGCATGTGATTTAAATCCAGAGAAGCAAGAATCAAGCCAATGGAAGCTGACAATGATGACAATAATCAAATCAAAAACGCAATAGCAGATTTTTATTCAATGCTTATTTTGTTCCAGTCTTTCAAATAAGAATTTCACATCTATAAATACTCTTTTTTTTCATTTTTTTTAAACCTTTATTTATTTTTGAGAGAGATACATAGTGTGAGCAGGGGAGGAGCAGAGAGAGAGGGAAACACAGAATCCAAAGCAGGCTCCGGGCTCTGAGCTGTCAGCACAGAGCCCAACACGGGGCTCGAACTCACGAACTGTGAGATCATGACCTGAGCCAAGGTCGGTCGCTCAACCGACTGAGCCACCCAGACACCCCAAGAATTTCACATCTATAATTTTGTTTCATCCTCACAGGTACCCAGTGATAAAGGTTCTCCCATTATCTCCATGTTATAAACGAGAAAAACAAGGATTACAGAAATTCAGGCTATTTAATTAGGGTCACACAGCTAGTAAGGGATGGAGCTAGAACATGAAGCTAAATGTGTCTGGTTCTGGAGTCAAGCTATGGTTCATCTCTGATGTAGTCTGGGTTTTAGATGTTTCCTTAATGAACAAACATGTAAATGTTCACAGATTGGTCATCTGTTTCTGAACGTTGTTTCCTTATGTGCAAAATGACTGTTTCCAGTAGAGACAGACAAAAAGAAACAAGTGCAAAGGCCCAAAGGCAGAGGGAATGTGGAGCCCTGGAGGAGATAAAAGTCCAATATTGTTGAAAGAGAAAGAGAAAGGAGAAAAGAGACGACACAAAGGAGCCAGAGGAAAAAGAGCCATGGGAGCTAGGGGAAGAAGTTCAGACTTTATCCTGAGGCCATGGAAAGCATTAATGGGTTTTAAACAAGGGAAAGACACTAGCAGATGTACGTTTTTCAAAACATCACAGAGGCAATCAGGTGGAAAGCACAGGCAAGGGTTAGAGCACCAGCAGGGAGCAACCTGGAATCTGCAGTCACCGTGTGGCCGGCTGGACCCGAGCACAACAGGGAGGGAAGATGTGACAGCGAGAGGAACATGAAGGGCAGAACCAACAGGATGTGCAGACGCACTGGCTACAGGAGATAACAGAGGAAAAGGTCAGGAGCATGTATGGCATTCTGGCTCGTGCCACCCAGTGATATTGGTGCCATTTAGTGAGACAGGGACACTGGCAGAGAAACGGTTAGAAAGGAAAATAAATATGGTTTGGGACAAGCTGAGCTTTATGACATCCACGTGGAGGTCATCGGTAAGCCCTTGGAGCTCAGGACAGAGATTTGAGGCCAAAAGTAGAAATGCCCAAGTTGTTTCAGGCAGGTAAAAATGGGGGAAGATGAGGCAGACAGCACGGCATGATGATGAAATAAAACATTTGGAATTAGGCTCTGAGGAAGAGCAAACCCAGTGAGAAGGAGACAGAGTAAGTGATATGAGTAATTAAGAGGCAAATTACAGAAGTGTGAAGTTACTAGACTGGCAGTGAGGAGAGCACAGGTGAGGGCATCACGTGCTGTTGGGAGTGCAGGCAAGATAAGCACTGCATTGTGTCCACTGAATCCAACAGTCTAGAAGGCACTGGGGACCTTGATAAAAACAGTTTTGACAAGGAGGCAGGTGTGGAAGGCAGAGGGCAGCGGGTTGATGGGGGACTGGTGTTGGGAAGAGGGTAGCAGACATCTCTGTTCACTCAGAAAGTTTCACTTCGAAAGAGGGAGGAGAGGTGAGATAGAGGAGGGTTTTTTCCATTGGTGATTCGGGCTTGTTTACACGCCCAGGACCATGGGGACAAAGCTAGCCACACAGAGCAAAGTGAAGTGCAGGCCAGAAAGGTGACAGCTGATTCTACACTGTTCCCAAGGAGGCGAGGATGATAGGATCCAGGGCTTAAGAGGAGAAGCAGGAACTCTTAGACAGGAGGCAGGGCTCCTTTTCTGGCATCACCAGAAGGAATGTACGTCTTTACATACACGAGTGTGATTTTCTGCAATGGTTGTGGAAACCACCAAAAAGCAAAGCTTAGGAAAAGTTATTTCCATTTGCAGAGATGTTTTAGCCACAGGGAGTCTGTCAGCAGTGGTTCTCAAATTTGACTAAGCTGTGGACTCCCTGAGGAGCTTTTAATAATCCTGACCTCAGGCTACATCCCTTACCAATTAAATCAGGATCTCCAAGGTGGAACACAAGCATCGGTGATTAGGAAACAATAACCCAAGAGAACCCTAATTGCAGTCAAATTGAGAACCAGGTATCTAGAGATATTATATAACTTAACATCTACCATTAAGGATTAACTACATATGGTTGGAACCAAAGAGAAGTTTAGAGAGCCTTCAGTTTTAAAGCACAGCAATAAATTTATAAAGGAGAAAGAAGAGGAAATATTCCAGCGCACTGCACATACAAAAGGCAGGCATCATTCTGATAAACTTTGTTTACTGCCTAGATTCATATTAATGAACTGGGTCAAGATAAATGTATTTCTTATTGTGGGTCAGAGTCAAAAAAGTTGGAAAACCAGTGACCTAAATCAACTCCTTTCACAGATGAGAAAACTGAGGTTTAGACAGATTAAAAGTCTTCCTTATTTTATTTATTTTTATTTTTTTAATGTTTGTTTATTTTTGAGAGAGAGAGAGAGACAGACCACGGGAGGAGCAGAGAGAGAGAGAGGAAGACAGAAATCCAAAGCAGGCTCCGCACTGTCAGCGCAAAGCCTGATGTGGGGCTGGAACCCACAAATCGTGAGACCATGATCTGAGCCGGGGTCCCTAACCAACGGAGCCACCCAGGCACCCCTAAAAGTCTTCTTTAAAGTCACACACACACACGCAGTCATTTCCAGACTAGAACCTAGTTTTCCCGACAACTACTTCCAGAGCACCAGTGATCGGTTTCCTGCGTGTGCTGGTTTCCCTTCTCAGCCCTTCACTGTAGATTCCCGAGGGTAAGGATCGTATCTTCAATTCTTTAGGATTACTGACGACAGCGGCCAATTTATTTCATTCCCATCTTACCCTTCTTTCCTAGGGTTCAATTTCCTTCTTACTGACATAATTTTATAGCAAGCTTTTCTTAGTCTTTGAAAATGGTTTTGTTTTGATCTCACTGTGAATGATAATTTAGCTCAGGAATTCACAAACTGTGACTGTAGGAGAACTCCGGCTTCCACTTGGGATGGGATGAGGAGCTATTGTGCAGGGCTTTAAGCAGAAAGTGACATAAGCAGACTTCTTTTCTTTTATCTTTTTTTTTTTAACAGACTTATTTTCAAAGGACCACTATGACTGCCACGTAGGGGAGCTTCTTTTAGAAACAAGGAGGCAGGTTAAAGGTTTTTCTTCAATAAGCCTTGTAAGAGATTACACAAGGGTGTAGGCATGAGGTGTTACCAAGGTATTGGCGCTGAAATTAGTGAGAAAAAAACTGAAGTCAGGATATTCCAACTATCAGCAGTCTTCTTAAAAAGTAGAACCATGTAGAGCCAACAGGATTCCCAGTGGTTTGTATATGAAAACTTAGAGAGAGGGATCAGGAATGACCAAGCTTTTGGGGATGAGCCACCAAAAGAATGAACTAGCCACCAACTGATGAGTAAGGCTGTGGGTAGAGTAAGTTTAAGGAGTGAAGAGGGGGAAGATCCAGACTTCAGTCTTGGGTGTATTGAGATTTCTGGTAGACAGTCAAGTAGAGATACTGAATGATCAATTCATGAACACAAGTCTAAAGTCTGAGGGAGAGAAATGTGGGCCTGAGACCCACAATGTGGGGGTCATTGGCACCCATCAGTCTATATTGTGACTGGGTGAGACCAGCAAGGGAATGAGCAGAGATAGAGGGGGGAAAGTTGGCTAAGAGGTGAGCCTTGGAACACACTTACTTTTAGAGGTCAAGAGGGTACCAGCAAATGAAACTAAGAAGGAGTGACCAATGATTGAGAAAGGAATCCAGAAAAGTCTGGTGTCTGGTAATTCTGTGAATCCAGTATATCAGAAAGGAGAACAGGATAATTTATGTCAAATGCTGCTGATAGGTTCAGTAAGATTAAAACTGAGAACTGACTTCTAAATTCATCACAGTGAAGGTCATATGAGAAATGGGTCATTACAAACCCCACCCCACAAAAGAAGAAACAGGGTCATGATTAGTGCAATGTAGGAGCCAGGACTCCAGCGAGGGCTTCTCGGCTCTCCATCTCTCACCCAGTATAATCATCCTAAGTGAGAACTCAAGGTCAAATCTTGATCTGACTCCACAGTCAAACTCAGTTGAGATGACTGAGGACTCTGTAGCCTTTAAAACATTTTAGGCCTGGCACCGGGGGGAGTACATAAGAAGTAGAAGACAGGGGCGCCTGGGTGGCGCAGTCGGTTAAGCGTCCGACTTCAGCCAGGTCACGATCTCGCGGTCTGGGAGTTCGAGCCCCGCGTCAGGCTCTGGGCTGATGCCTCGGAGCCTGGAGCCTGTTTCCGATTCTGTGTCTCCCTCTCTCTCTGCCCCTCCCCCGTTCATGCTCTGTCTCTCTCTGTCCCAAAAATAAATAAACGTTGAAAAAAAAAATTAAAAAAAAAAAAAAAGAAGTAGAAGACATTTCCATCCTTAAGAAGATGAGTTTAAGTGGGAAAATCAGGTTAGAAGCACTGAAGAGTGTGACGTACCGGAAACTGTGAAATTACGGGGTGCTAAGAGTGCTCGGAGTAGAAGCACAACCACGATCCTCATAATGCAAATCTCTCTTCCCTGAAAACTCTACCCAAGCATTCTGCATTTTCATGTCTAGAGAATGATACTGGATAAATAGAACACTCATCTGGTAACAGAAAAAAATGCTTTAAAATAGGTCTGTAAAGATAAAAATCCAATGTCCCTTAAATAGGATCTGTGTGGTGGATTCCTCTTACCCTTTCATTCCCCTAAAAATTCCATGTGCCTATAACCAAATATTGAGCATGTTTTAATCAGGCAGTAACTGCTACTTTCCGTTTTCTCTTCAGCTTCCAGGATGATGAAAACCAAATGTTCCAATCACAGTAAATTCACTAGAAAAAAATTTTTGGCTCATTACATCCTCCCGCCCCCACATATGCTATTTCTCTTTATGTTTATGCTATTGGCCCTATTAAGTTGTGACCTATATCTTATCTATTTAGAAGAGACGTTGAAGAATTAGACCTGATTCTCATGTGAATCCCATGGAATATCTAAGAGCCCTGAGAGGTCTGTGGGCATCAGCAGGACAGAGGGTATAATATCACAATCCAAAACTTTGCCCTGAACTAGGGATCTAGTCACTAAAGTAACTGCCTTCCTCCTGCTCCACTTTTGGCCTCTGAACACAGAATAAAGCCAGGACTGTCCTTACTTGACTCCACAACAGCCCTTGGGGACAGTTATCTCCTAGCCAGGCTCTGTCATTTTTATGTCCACACACTCACCACCCCTGTCTTGCTTCATAACTAAATTAAGTCCCAGTCACGCCCTCTGCTCTCTGGCCTACCTCGTCCCTGAGCTCTCTCCAGTGCCTCCTCTGCCATTTAGCTACAGCCTAGGGGGTGATGTGTGATGGCAGAAAGAACAGTGGCCCTGATGTCAACTCCAAGACTTGGCCCTGACACTTTCCAGCACCCTGACCTTGTTCTCTAAGCCTTAGTAGCCTCATCTGTTAACAAGAACAAAAGGTTAAGGGCTAACAGTACCCGTTCTTTCAACTCACAGGGTAAAACCAAAAGCAATAATGGGACAGAAAATCACTCTGCAACCAGGAAGATCAGAACCAGAGCTTCCCAAACTTTAAGTTGCTTTAAGATTCCCCAGGGGGTTTGTATAAAGGGAAAGACAAATAAAAGATATATAATAAATAAGGAAAACATATAGTTTGTTAGAAAGCAGTAAGCACAAAAGTGAAATTCAAAGCATGGCAGAGAAGTGCAGAGGGTGATTTTAAATAGGAAGGTCAGGGGTGCCGGAGTGGCTCAGTCGGTTGAGGGTCCAACTCTTGATTTCAGCTCAGGTCATGATCTCATGGTTCGTGGGATCAAGCCCTGTGTCTGGCTCTGTGCTGACAGTGTGGAGCCTGCTTGGGATTCTCTCTCTCCCCCTCTCTCTGTTACTCTCCCAATCTCTCCCTCACTCTTGATCTCTCTCTCTCTCTCTCTCTCTCTCTCTCTTAAATAAATAAATAAATAAATAAATAAATACATAAACAAACAAACATTTAAATAGGGAGGTCAGAGTAAGTCCCATTGAGAAAGAGAGGTCTGAGAAAAGAGTTAAAAGAGGTGATGAACATGTAGCTATAGCAAGGGAGTGATCAGAAAAGGCAAAGACTCAATGGGGAGGGGTATGTGTGCAGCTGTGTTCAAGGAACAGCAAGGGGACCAGAGTGGCTGGACAGGAAAGCATGCAAGAAAAGCAGAGAGGACTTGAGACCGTACCCTGCAGACCCTTCAGCTGCGTTAAGGACTGTAGCTTTTACTCTGAATGAGGAGCGGTGCTAAGAACAGCCTGCAACAAGGATGAAGGTGGAAGGCAACAGACCAGTTAGGAGGCTATGGCAATAACCCAGGGGAGCAAACAAGGTGGACTGAGACGGTTCTAGCAGAGGAGAAGGAGAGTGGGTAGAAACTAGACCTTTGCTGAAGGTAGAGCCAACCAGATCTGCAGATAACCTGGAATGTGAAAGGGAGAGTGAAGCCAGGGATGACTCAAAGGGCAGAGAAGCTGCTGGGTCAGGTGGGAAGACTGAGTAGCACAGGTTCTGGGAGCAGGATGAAAAGTTCAGTTTTAGACAAGTTAGTTTCTTTAGCTCAAGTGAACATACAGAAAAACGCACACAACTTAGGTGGACAGCTCAGTGAATTTACACACAAAGGACATACCTAGGGTAACCACTAACAAGGTCAAAAGATGGAATATTTTTGCCAACAGAGAAACCTTCTTCGTACCCCTCTTAGTCACCACTCATCCCAAATGTAATAACCGATTCTGACATCCATTCACCACAGATTCGTTTTGCCTGTTTTTGAACTCCATATAAATGGAGTCAATATGAGCTCTTGTGTCTATTTTTTTCATTCAGTATTAACCTGAGAGAAGCATCCACCCTGATAAGCATAGCAATGGCTCATATTGTTTTCACTGTTGTGTACTTTTTAAAAATACTTTAACGTTTATTTATTTAGAGAGAGAGAGACAGAGAGACAGAAGGAAAGGGAGACACAGAATCCAAAGCAGGATCCAGGCTCCGAGATATCAGCACAGAGCCCAACACAGAGCTTAACTCATGAACCACGAGATCACAACCTGAGCTGACATGGGACGCTTAACTGGCTGAGCCACCCAGGTGCCTCTTCATTGTTGTGTATTATTCCATTGTTTGAATACATTACATCCATTCACTGTTGACAGATATTGTTTCTAGTTTGGGGCTATTACTGATGCTGCTACTGCAAACATTCTTGCACATACCTTCTGCTGCATATATATATATATATATATATATATATATATATATGCATTTCTCTTGGGTACGTATCCATATGTCCATACATATACTGCCTCCTGCCACACGGAACCTAGTCACCATGTCACAAGGCAGCCCAGGAAGCCACATGGGAAGATTCACATGGAGGAGAATGAGGCCCCAAGCCAAGAGCCCAGCTGAACTCCCAGGTGACATCCAGCACCAACTTTCAGGCCATGTGGGTGGTCTTCAGACCATGCTAAACAGATTTCTGAAGTTGTGTATTAATTTATGTTCCCACCAGCAATATTTAAGAGCTCATATTGCTCTACATCCTCACCAGTGGCTGTACTGTCGAATGTGTTTGTTTTTCACTTTAATCCTGGTTGATGTGCAGTGATATCTTGCAATTTCAACTTGCATTTCTCTGATAATGAATGCGATTGACATATCTTCATGCCTGTTGGTAATCTGAAAAGCGCTTTTTTGTAAACTACTTGTTCAAGTCTTTTGCCAATTTTTAAAAATCAGATTATTGTAGTGGATTAAAGATGGCAAAAGCTCATTATAACCATCCCCTGAACACAATGTAAGATGCAATACATTTCTCTACCCCCTTGAATCTGGGCTGGGCCATTGACTACTTAGATCAATAGACTACCACGGAAGCAATGTAGAACCAGTTGTGGGCTCAGCCTTGAAGACAGACAGCTACTGTGTCCTCTCACTTGGAACTTGGCCTCCATGCTCTAGGAAGCCCAACAAGCCATTTGGGAAGGCCCACATGGAGAAGAATTAAAGTCTCTGGCAGCCAGCCCAGCTGAATTCCCAGGTGACAGCCAGCACCAACTTGCTGGGCAGTGAATGATCTATTTTGCAAATGGATCCTCCGGCACCACTCAACCCATTTTGCCTGATACCATGTCGAGCAGAGACACCCTGTCACCACTGAGCCCTTCCCAAAGTGAAAAAATTGTGAGTAAATAAATTATTTTTTAAGTCACTAATCCTTAGGTATTTGTTATGCTGCAATCAATAAGTAAAGCATCCTTCTGTCTTATCAATTTTTAGGAAACTCATACAATGTATACAAGCCTTTTCTTGCATGTATGTTCTGCAAATACCTTTTTCTAATCTGTCGCTTGCTCTTTCCTTTTTTTAATGGTGTCTTTCAATGAACATAAGTTTTTAATTATAATGAAGTCCAGGGGCGCCTGGCTGGCTCAGTTGGTAGACCCTGCAACTCTTAACCCGGGGTTGTAGATTTGAGCCTTAGGTTGGGGGTAGAATTAAAAATAAAATCTTAAAAACCAGGAAAGTAAAAATAAATAATAATGAAGTCAAATTTTTCAATCTTTCTCTTTATCTTAGTACTTTTAGAGTTTTATTAAAGATACCATTCCTTAAGCCCAACATTGTGAATATAGTCTCCTGTGTTCTCTCTGATGGTTTTACCCTTCAAATTGAAATCTGAAGTTCATCTGGAACTGATTTTGGTTAAGGAGTGAAATGTGGGTTGGGATTCACTTTTCCCATATATATGCCACTTTACCAACACAAACTCCTACAAGGGCCATCCTTTCCCTGCCCTGTAATAGCACCTTTGTCCTAAATCAAGAGACTGCATGTGTGGAAGTCTGTTTCTGGACTCTCTCTTCTGTTGCATTTCACAAGTTAAATTTAAGTTTTCGATCAGATCTCCAAGTGGAGAGATGAATTATGCAATGAGACACATGAATGTGAAATTCAAGGGAGAGATTCAAGATGGCAATATAAAATAGGTGATTACATGTGTGTAGGTTTTATTTAAAGAAATGAAACTAGGTGAAATCACCAAGGGATTGTAAGTGTAGGTGGAGTAGAGGTGGGGTCCAAGCACTAAGTCCCAAGACTCTCCAACATTAAATGGCTGGGAAGAAAATCAGCAAAGGAAAACCAGCAAAATGGAGAGGAAGTATACAAAAAACAAAATAAAGAAAGTTCTTCCAGGAGAACAAAACAATCAACTGTGTCAATGATGCTGATAACTAAAGCAAGAAGTGAGAAACTACTACGGCTTTATCAATGTGGAGATCACGTGACCTTGACCAGAAAAAGTGACATGACACCCCTTGAAAGAAGGTGTGGCAGAGGCAAACCCCCTGGAAGAATTTAGGAAAGAATGGGAAGAGGGTAATTAGAAACAGTGAGTTTTGTTTTAAATATTTTTTGTAAATAGAAGTTTTGTTGTCAATAGGAACAGAGAAGTGGGCTGCTAACTGAAGGTGTTGGGCTCATCAAGAGAGGTTTTTGTTTGTTATTCCTCAATATGGGATAAATAAAGCAAGATGGTATGAGGAAGGGGAAATTAATGATGCAGGAAAGATAATTTACCGCCACATAGCAGAATCAATGACTTTTGGGGACTTGCATCTCTACTTGTGGCCTCAAGGTGCTGGGGGGAGATTAGCACAGAGGTAAGGGAAGTTTTTGGAAGATCTTGCGAACAAGCTTGGGTGGGACATTAAAGATGAAGGTCTTGCACAATGAGGGAGGCAGACATCCTGGGGTCCTACCAAATGGAGGAGAGGAGAAGGCATGGTCCTGAAAGGTAGGAAAGATAAGTTTTACCCAGATCCATAAATGTTTCTACGACAAGTCCTAAATCTAATCTCCTCTGAGTATCCAGAAATGATTCATCTAAAGTTCTTATGATATTACTGAAGACCCGTCTTTCTTCTCTTTCCTCTTATAGCTGCTTTGTGCCAGTACCCATCACTTTATACACCAACATGACATAGACAAATATCCAGTACCCTCTCATAGATCCTCCTTATCTCAGTATGCAAACTAATCACCAACTTGCCATCCTGTAAGTAATAAGTAATGTGATACGCTAGAAAAACCATGAACACCGGGGACTGAGTTCTAGTCTGGTTCTATTACATGTACCTTTGAACAAGTCAATGGACCTCCCTGGGTTTCAGTATCCGTAAGTGAAAAGCAGACTGTGAACTGCCTCTAGGGCCTACTCCTGTCTGCTAATTCTGTTTTCCTCATCTTCAGGATTACAATATTCCACATGCCTCCAGGGACATATTATCTCTTGTATCCTATCAAAAATGACTATGAAACGCTTATTTGCTTAGTGTTGTACTAAGTGCTGAAGTTACAATAAGCAAGTAGATCATAGGCTAGTGGAAGGATTCCAGTAAGAATACAAAACCAACTGAAATGCTAGCCTGAGGGAAATACAGGGTTTCCTGGGTAAAGCTGAGGAAATGGATAGCAGATGAGGAATGAGTGAACAGGATTATTCTGGATCAGCTTTACCTTAGTGCCTACTGGTACGTCCTTGCCTCAGATACCTTTAACTCTGTTGGCCTCTGTCAGTACTGAAACCTTTGCACACATAACACTCTAATTCCCAAGTCTTTCAGATGGGAGGTAAAGTGTCTGAACAATATAAACCATTTTTCTTCTCAGTAAGTGTCTGTGTGGTTTTCAGTGCTCCCTTCTTGTGGTTCTGGAGTCCAGAATGAGAAACAAACAGTCACGAAGTCTATGAGCTGATCACAGTGTGTGCTTTGTTAGCCAACTCAAACTGAGCTCTTAAAAAATACTAGACTTCTGCAGAAAGCATCTGCTTGGACGACAAAGGAAGGATACAATTCTGCCATTTCAAAAAGGTGATAGGAACATAAATTCATACTGCCACAAAAGAAAATAGTACAGAGGTTGCTCAAAAATTAAAAATAGAACTAGCATATGATCCAGCAACTCCACATCTGGGTATTTATCTGAAGGAGACAAAAACTACTCTCAAAAGGACACTTGCACCCCCAAGTTCACGAAAGCATTATTTATAAGTCACGATATGGAAACAACCTAAGTAGCCATTGACAGATGAATCGAGAAAGAAGTTGTGTGTGTGTGTGTGTGTGTGTGTGTGTGTGTGTGTGTGTAGTAGAATATTAGCCATAAATAAAGAAGGAAATCCTGTCATTTGTGACAACATGGATGGACTTTGAGGGAATTACGTTACGTAAAGTAAGTTAACAGAAGAAGACAAATACTGTATAATCTCACTTACATAGGTAATATTAAAAAAAAAAAAACAAGTCATAGATACAAAGGACAGATTGGTAGTTGCCAGAGGTGGAGGTGTAGGGAGTAGGCAAAAAGGGTGAAGATGGTCAGAAAGTACAAACTTAAAAAAGAAAAAGAAAAAAAGGCTAGACATACAGCAAGTTCAAAACATGTCGGACTCAGAAGGCACTACAAAGTACAATGTTGAATAAATAAATAAATAACCCCAATCTGAAACTACAGGTGCTAACCAGGCCGTGTCTTACAGGAGGCACTAACTTGGACTTCATTGGAAACTGCCCTGCACCAGAATCAGAATAATCAGGCTTGGCTGTTCAGTCATTCATCCTGCAATCTATCATTTAGTGAATCCAGAAAGACTGATGATCCCACACGGTGGGATTCTGCTCACCCTATCAGTCCCCCTCTCCAAGCCCTGAGTACTCAAACTGGAGTTCTCGCTTTCCCCATTGAACCCCCGAGTAGGAGTCCTTTAAACTTACATGATCCAAAATAGCAAACATTGCAAAAGCAGAATAATTCAACAAGCATCCACATACTCCTCACTCGCTTTCAATGATTACAATCCATTAGTAATCAACTAAATCTTTACCAATTAAATCTAATTTAATCCGCATAGCCCACCTACTTCCCCACTCCATGCCTTGGATTATTCTCTAACAAATCCCAGACATCAGTTAATTTCATCAGTAAATATTTTGTATACATCTTTAAAAAAAAACAATATTATCATGCTTTAAAAAATGAATCATAATTCTTTAATTTTATCAAATATTCAGTGTTTACATATCCCTGATTGTCTCATTCTCTTTTTCAACATGACTTTTTCCCATCCTTGTTTTTTTCTAATTTAATATTGTATCATGA
This sequence comes from Lynx rufus, assembly GCF_022079265.1. NCBI lineage: Eukaryota > Metazoa > Chordata > Mammalia > Carnivora > Felidae > Lynx > Lynx rufus. The sequence goes on along the minus strand of NW_025814823.1, from coordinate 212,435,042 downwards.
GAAACCATTCCATAGTATTATATATATTTTAGACAGCCATTTACTATAATAAAGCAGGAGGCTTTCCCATGTGAGAATAAAGCTTCATTAGCCAGACTCTTTGTCCATAGATGCTCCTCTCAGAAAAATCAGAGGCACAAAGCCTTCCCCCACTAAGCAGCCAGGGGCCATCCCACAAAAGAGTCATCGGTAATGTCCTTCCTATTCTTGACCTGGATGGGAAAGGCAGAAGGGCAGAAAACAGAAAAGAAAGAGAGGCCAGACAGAGAAGCCCTCAGGACTCCTATAAAGCTAAAAGTTTACCCCCTGGAAAGGGAAAAAGGAGGTTTTACCATTCTCTGGCTGCCATTTTGTATTTGAAATTATCTAGTGTAATTTCACAAATCCTTTCTGTTGGTAGACTACATATGCAGGCCGCTCAAGATGCTGTTGGGCATATGGGCTGACGTTTACTTAGGCATCTCTGCCACTCACTATGACCCTGGGGAAATCACTTAATTTTTCCAGGTCTCAGTTGTATTATCTGTAAATTTTGAGACTAGGGTATATAATCTCAAGTGTTCTGTTAAACTCTAACATTGTTTTCTTTTTTAAAACATTGAAATAAAAAAAATGAAATCACCAGTTATTTGTGATATTTAGAGTATAAAAAAAAATATCTGGGCTTTGCTCCTTGCAGCTGGCACTTTGCTCTTTGAAACCAAAAGCATATTTAAATGAAACACACAGCAGGGGCGCCTGGGTGGCTCAGTCGGTTGGGCGGCCGACTTCGGCTCAGGTCATGATCTCGCGGTCCCGGTCCGTGGGTTCGAGCCTTGCGTCGGCCTCTGTGCTGACAGTTCAGAGCCTGGAGCCTGTTTCAAATTCTGTGTCTCCCTCTCTCTGACCCTTCCCCGTTTATGCTCTGTCTCTCTCTGTCTCAAAAATAAATAAACGTTAAAAAAAAATTAAATGAAACACACAGCAGACTGCTAACAACAATCCAGCCATTACCAGATCGGAATATTGAAGGAACCCCATGGATTGTTTGCTTCTAAGAAAGCTTTATGTGTGGCATGTCCAGGATCTCCTAGAGAAAGACTTTATACAAAGCTTTAAAAATGTGTTGTTTAGTAGATCATGTGTGGCATCTGCACAAAATGTTAAGATAAATACAAAACAGTTAATGGGCTGAGGATATGATTCTGTAGCCAGTAGAACTGAGGCCAGTTTCAGCTAAGAGAGGAAATTTCTGTTTGATTATGGGGTTGGGTTTTTAATTACTAAATGATAAATTTGTATTTCTAAAGTACAAATACAGTTTGGAACATAGACATTAGGAAAATATTACCAGGTGATTATTAACACCAGTAACAACCAGTGATGACAATCTTATAGCTTTACTAGTATCTATTAATCTTTATAATTTAAAATTGTGATTCATGTTCTTTTCACATTTAACAGTATTACGAATTCTCTTCTTTGTCATCAAGTAATATTCGTCCAAAATATTGCAAATGGCTACATACCTTTCCATTTTACAAAGGTACTCCATTTGAGCATTTCCCTATTGGGCATTTGGTTTGTTTCCAACTTATGTTTTTTGTTATGATGGCCAATGCTTCTGTAAATATCCTGCTAGCTGAATTTTAGAGGGTATACTGGAAATGAAATTCTAGAAATGGAATCTTTAGGTCATAAATCATGCAAATTTTTGTTTTGATCTGTATCAACACACTGCCCTCTGAACACACTGTGCCACAATCCATCCCAACCAGGAGTATGGGAGTGTGCCCTCTCCCTTACTACAGTCAGTACCCATTAACTTTCAAGTAACTGAAAGCTGATGAGCAATAAATACATTTTACTGAAATTTTTAAATGAAGTAAGAGGGGCATTAGGTGGCACACTGGGTTAAGAATCTGACTCTTGAGGGGCGCCTGGGTGGCTCAGTTGGTTAAGCTTAAGCGTCTGACTTCGGCTTGGGTCATGATCTTGTGGTTCGTGACTTCGAGTCCCACATCGGGCTCTATGCTGACATGTCAGAGCCTGGAGCCTGCTTCGGATCTGTGTCTCCCTCTTTCTGCCCCTCCCCTGCTCATGTTCTGTCTCTCTCTCTCAAACATAAGCAAACATTAGGGGCGCCTGGGTGGCTCAGTCGGTTAAGCATCCGACTTCAGCTCAGGTCAGGATCTCGCGGTCCGTGAGTTCGAGCCCCGCGTCGGGCTCTGGGCTGATGGCTCAGAGCCTGGAGCCTGCTTCCGATTCTGTGTCTCCCTCTCTCTCTGCCCCTCCCCTGTTCACGCTCTCTCTCTGTCCCAAAAATAAATTAACGTTAAAAAAATTTTTTTTTAATAAAATAAACAAACATTAAATTAAAAAAAAAAAGAATCTGACTCTTGATCTCAACTCAGGTCATGATCTCACCGCTCATGAGTTCGAGCCCCAAACTGGGCTCTGTGCTGATAGTGCAGAGCCTGCTTGGGGTTCTGTCTTCTTCTCTTTGCCCATCCCTTGTTTGTGTGATCTCTCTCTCTCAAAATAAAATTAAAAATTTTTTGAAAGAAAGAAAGACCCATTCCTGCAGCTCAGCTACCGTAAGCCATATTTTTATCAAATCCATCAAATTTTGGAATTTTTCTTTTTCTAGCTCTTAACTTGTTCCGCAGATCCTGATAACCCACCTTCACTCCTTCAACCCCTTTCCTGAAGATTCAATAAAATAATAGATCTCTGCCAACCAAGTCATCAATTACTATATTCGGGTTCTTCATTTATAATTGCTGAATTTTAGATTTGCTAAAACTGTTTGCTCTATCTAGACTGAAATAGTAAAACTTGCTATTCCAAGTGTATCTGATCAAGATTTAGGAGTCCTCAAGTCATGTTACATTTTGTTTTTACAAATCTCTCTCCATAATATTGCTTATGACAAATAACTATTATATTTTCCTCCATCTCTGATCCCCTCTGTATTCTTGGAATCTACCCTTATCATCATGGAATATCCCACTTCCACAATTACAGACCACTATTACAGCCTTTCATGGCATGCCTTAAACCTTGATTACTTTCATTTTAATGCCTGGAAAATAAAAAGCCATGTGAGGCTCCATATGGTCTCTAACCCTGCTCTCCAAGCAGGCAAACCTCTTCCTGGGGCATCCAACTGTCTCCCTGAACAGCCAGAACATTGAAGCACTGCTCTGGGAGGCAGATTTGAGTCTCAGATTTGGTTGTGTGATCAGACTTACTTTTTCTTTGGGCCTCAGTTTCCCTCATCTGAACATGAGGGAATTGGATTATATTCTCTGTAAGACCTCTTTCATCTCTATGGTCTTCTCCAAAAGTTCGTAAGTTCCCAATGAAAATAGAATTTATAGTCATCACTAATTTTTAAATGTCACTGCACCGCAATTAAATTCAATCAAGAAAAATACAAAGCCCTCCTTCGGACTGCCCATGACATTTGTACTATCTATTCTAGCACATCATTATATTCAATTGTGAGCCTTCCTCCCCAAGTAGCAAGCACAATTCCCTTCAGGGGCCAAACTGGTAATATAAGGAAGTGAAGCATGCTAGCTTTTATTCTTTCAAAATTGGCACATGCTTTATTCTCAGACACATGAAAAGTCTTCACTTTCACAAATTATGCTTTCTCCAATTTTCCTGATATATTTAACACCACGGTCTATCTTTTGTTTTCCTCTTTTTTTTAATATAGTTATTCATGAGAGAAAGAGTGTCACTCAACAATTATAAAACAAAGGTCCAAATACAATGATGAATAATGACTGCCCCAACCCAGCCTTAGTGTCAGATGAAATACAGGAAGTGGTGGGGGCTGCAGTGAACTTGATAGGACTCACCTATCCAGGTGAGAGGAAGACGACACCCCCAATGTCTCTGGCCCCACTGGCATGCAGGCCTAATGTTGTAAGATCTTCTTGTTTTTTGAGGAATGGGATCTTCACATTTTTAGTTAGAAACCCCTGACATTTTACCTGCCAGCTTTGGTTTATTTACAGTATTATGCAAAACAAATAAAATATGTCTTTTTGCAGTCAGTTTTAGATCTACCCTGTTGAAAATAATGAGAAGGAACCACCTGATAAGACAAAGGTCTAGTTTTGGAATCAAAAAGTGAGGGTGAATGGGGGCAGGAAGGAAGAAGAATGAAGAAAAGCAACCTCCAAGGTTTGAAATTATTAAAGATTCCAAAGCATATCATGGTCATGAGCCAACTCACCAACTGAAGACGGTCCTTCCTTCTCAATAATAACAGATAACAATAACAAGAATGAAGATATATTCAGAACTCCACTCCAGATTCTGGGTTAGGGCTTCATATGGTTCATTTCATTTAAACCTTAAGATCTCACTGCTCCAAGTGTCTCACCCAGGACTCAAAGCCAAGACCATGCTCTTAACCTCTGGGCTCTACCCTATGAAGCCACTGGTCTGAGGAAGGGAGCAAAGTTGAACTGGTCACTTGTAGCAGCCTCATGGAAGTGCTATGGGGCTTCCTTGGAGGAAGTCTCCCTTCTACTACACAAGACCATTTGTCAGTTCATCTTAGCAGAGAAGGCTGCCCCCAAGTTGACATTTTGGCAAGTTTCAATGGGGCAATTTAGTGAATAGAAAAATAAAAAATGAATAATAATAATAATATAAACATGCCTGAAAAAGTCGATTCCCCCACTCTAAGTTACTCAGTGTTCATCCAGAGCGGAGGCAGAGCGGGAAAGGGCCCTGCTCATTGCCTAAGAAGAGGAGCTAGTTAGCAAGCATTTGTTAAACTGAGCAAGGTGGCGTAGACTCAAGTGGCTTGAATGCCACGGCGGCCTCCATGAGCAAACCAAAATAGCCTGTAAGCACTTCGAGGTTACGAAATCAAAACCTAAGGACAACCAAACAGCCAACTGGGCTTTAAGCTGTAACCAATCAAATATTTTCCTTTCTTTGCTTCTGCACCTTACCCTGATTCCTGTCAGCCTGGTGCTGTTAACCACTTCTGTTTTGGCACTGCTTGATTTCAATAAATTTTGCTCAAACTCTTCCATAATTTTAATATGCCTCAGTTTACCTTTTAACACTCTGAAGAATGGTTGTCTAGGGACTGGCCATCAGTTCAGGAGTACAAATGAGGAAGAAAGGCTCCATGATGGTATTTGTAGCTGTACCTGCCTTCCTGTTCACCAATCCCATTTCCTCTTTCTGGACACACAAGACAACCTCACTTCCCGGCATCCCTTGCTCAATAAAGTTATGCAGTCACAGCTAGGACGACACTTCCTGACCTAGCCCCTAAAATCTCCTAGGAGAAAGTCAGTTAACATCTTGACAGCTTTCAATAGCTGGGGTGAGTGAGGGACTCCAACACTACAGAGCCACACAATGAAGGAGCTTAAATTCCTGAGTCACCACTGGAACGGGAGCCATTTCTTAGAGGAGAGCCATCCAGAAGAGATGCTGGCCCAGACCTGGCTATGATGTGAATTAGAAACAAAATTTATTATGGTTGGCCTCTAATATTTGGGGATTCTGTGCTAAAATAGCTAACAAGCATATCCTAATAGAGTTCCCAGAAAAACTAGGGTAGTTTCCTCTATGCTTAACCAAGGGTCCACTTTGCACAACCAAGGCTGCCTTTCAAATCATCAGAGAGCTTACTCTTAAGGAAGTCCCCAGAGATGACCCCCCACAAAATCTGTTGAAAATCTCCTTAGCTGTGGGAAAAGTCAAGTCACCTATTACAATTCCAGAGATGACCCCACGAAATCTGTTGAAAATCTTAGCTGTGGGAAAAGTCAAGTCACCCATTACAATTCCAGAGAAGCCCTCTTGGCCTTATGTAATGACAGAGAGTACCTTAAAAAGAACCAGCTGGTGGCCGGGAGTCTAGTGATACTTATGGATGCACTTCCTCATGGAGGGAAACTGAACTGGACAAACCATTTCACTGGACAGGAGTTTTAACCAGTGGCCAAACTTTCAGCTGACAAACACGGCAAAGAATGTGGGAGAGGCTCCGGCCATGAGAAACATTTACACATCCGGATCTGTGTTTCAAATGCCACACAAAACCAAAAGGAGTAGTTGTTTTTTTAAAGCATTCAAGTCTCTTAACTCCATAGTCGTATCAAACTGTTTGATCAATATATAGTGCTTTAAAATTTTTATGTGATCACAACTGTTTTGTTTTTGCAAAGAAAGATCAGATGATTCCCAGTGGATAATTCTAAAATGTACAGGTTCTGCTAAGCAAATTACGACTGAGGTAGAAGCAGTAAGTGATTACATGAAGACTCTTCGGAAGTGGGAAAGAAAGCTAGACCAAAATGAAAGCAATCCTTCCCCGTGAGTCTTCCCTTGCCTCTTCCATGGAGAAATCGCAGGCAACGTTCTGTCATGCAGGTCCTGGATGACGTAACCTGAAGAGTGAGTCCAAACTATAATCAGGCCTAGAGTACATGGCTGAGCCAGGTCCCTGCTGCAAACTGGGTTTAGAAAACACCACAGTGGAACATATTCTTCCCTTGCCACAGCTGAACAAGTTGGACAAATCATTCGACTCACTCCTCTAACTGCAGATTGGCTGGGGGGGGGGGGGTATTAAAAAAAGCTGCCTCTTAAAAAGAAGGAAGATGAAAATACATGGTATTTTCACCTGTATATTCCTAGATTATTTGTTGGTGATAAGAGTTAGAGACATTTCTACGGGAAGTCAAGAGATAAATTGGTTTTTCTACTTCTTCTCTTCTAAAAGTTTATATTCAATTTATGCCTCTTGATGAGATCCCACGATAGTGTACTCAGAAAGAAAAAAAAAAGAATTTTTTTTCATGAGCCATGGATCTGAAACTTTTTTTTTAATGGCCATCTACTCAGTGGGTACAGAAGATTCACAGCTCACCTAAGTCATCTATTTTTTCTTTAATTTTAATGGAAAGACAGTGCTACAGTCCTAGCAATTCTGGAGAAGATGACACACAAAGGTTTGAGCAACAGACCTTTGCTTCTCGATATATACATCCATAGCCATGCACATATAAATACATATATAATTTACAGTCTGTTCGAAAACATATGTCAACTACAAAGAACTGATGGTGACCAGATGGGAAGTAATGGGGGGGGTGGATTACACAGGTGATGGGGCTGAAGGCATGCACTTTTTGCAATGAGCACCCGGTGACGTACGAAAGTGCTGAATCACCACGCTGCACACCTAAAACTAATGTTACACTGCGCGTTAACCAGCTGGAATTTAAAGACAAACTTAAAAAAGTATTTCTGGCGACGATGTGTACCACTACACGTTACCTGGTTAACTGTATCACAAATGACAAATTAAATTAATAATAGTAAGTGTAATGTGTGACTAAAAAGCAAGAACAGTAGTGAATAAAAACAAACAGCCAAGTACCACTCTGGTGGTGAACTGGTAAGAAGCTTCTGCCCAAACCCCGCAGAACCGCAGCCACCCCTGTGTTTAGACAGCAGCGGGCTCCCTGCCAGACATTACAGGGCAACTGGGCTTATTAGCAAAACACCAAATTAGAGTCCATAATAAGCTCCAGTAATGCACCAATTTCAGTTTATGAATAATAAAATGTAATAACCCTTAACAACTCACATAATTAATTGCTGTTAAATACCTCTTAGTCATCCACAAAATTAAGGTCTATGGAACTGTGTACACATCATTCCCCTCATAAAGACCTGGCCCCTTTCTCAACCCATTAGGAGGCCATACAATCCGCATACGTCATTCTGCCCACAACTGCCGGCATGTCAACGTTTAGCTACTGTTTTACGCTTAGGCTTTTGCGTTGTGGCTTACAAAAATTAACTTGTGAATTGTTAGGAGCTGTGAAACAGCGGAGAACGGTTAAAAACGAACACTAGATTCTGGCACCGGGTACTGAGAACACTTGGTTTCAAGGAAAAGTCACCCCGACATATAAACATATAAAATAGTTTAAAAAAAGAACTGCTTGATTGAAGACATGGTGGCGGGCCTGGAAAAACACTACATGACACACACATAACTATGAAGGCATTCCTTAAAACCTGCGGAAAGCAACTGGAAACAGGAAGTCCAAAGTCTGAGTGCTAGAGGACTTTTTCTTTGATTCTCACATGCATTATTATTCTCATCTATTATTCTAGAAAGGCACAAAAGTAATTAATAGCAATAGCTGTTAGGCACCTAAACCCCTGATATCCCTCCTAGAATAAATGAAGATAAACAGATGGTTTCCCAAGTCACTCTGGCTGCATAAAGTCTTTTCCTCACCTCATATTTTTACTCTGTGCATTTTCCAAAGGGACTACTTTGCAGAAAAACGAATAGGCAGATGTTATGCTTGCTTGATAACTCTTGAGAGTGGACTCAGGAGGAAACCTTGACATCTCAGGCAGAATCTTTCTTCTACACTGTCAGGAGAATGCATTTCTTTTTTTTTCCGTTTTTTTTTTTTTTTTTTTTGAGAGAAAGTGTGGGGGAGGGGGCAGAGAGAGGGAGAGAGAGAGAGAAAGAGAGAGAGAGAGAGAGAGAGAGAGAGAATCTCAAGCAGACTCCACACTCAGCAGACAGCCCAAATCAGGGCTCCAATCCCATGACCACAAGATCAGGACCTGAGCTGATGTCAAGAGTTGGATGCTTAACCAATTGAGCCATCCAAGCACCTCAAGAGGCTGAATTTCTGATGCCAAGGCAGGCAAGCACTAGCCAAAGATAATGCAGACCAAGGCTGGGCACCAGAATACTAGGAAAAGAGCCCCAAGCTAGAAGGACCTGGAAAATGTAAATGAAAATCTACTCTTCAAAGCCATTAATGAACAACATCAACCCCATCTTGGGGGAATGCACCTGCCATACTTGGCAAGCTGTTGGGAACAGATGGGACAGCCTGACAAAATCGAATCACTCATAAGAACATGTGTTTTTGTGGGGTTTGGAACACTGACTTCAGCTAGATAAGCCTAAGGTGGCTTCCTGCATAGCAAGAATGCACACAGCTCATTATATTCAAGGCAAGATCGGGTTCTTCCTGGTGCATTCTATGATATTTACTCCCAGAGCAAGTCAAGATTTAAGGTGCAGATGAGGTCTTTGCAGGCTAGGAATACTAGATGAAGAAACTATGAACAAAGAAACACGAAAGCCTTTTCTGGAGGTCAAAGACTCTAATAGGAATATCTGATCCCCAGGTCAGTGTGATAGGCACACTTCCAACATGGTCCCAGTCCCTGTTATAATCACAGCTTCTCCCAGTTATTCAATGGAATGCTAATCTAGGTGCTGCTGTGAAACAGTGTAATTGAGGTTATTTATGATAATTAAGGTTATCAGAGTGGCCATGATCTAATCACGTGAGCCCTTTAAAAGCAGAGTGCCCTCTGTCTCGTCACTGGAAAGGAAATCAGAGATTAGAAGCATGAGCATGCTGGCTTGAAGATGGAGGGAGCACATAGGAAGGAATGCAGGTAGCTTCTAAAATCTAGCAGTGTCCCTGGCTTACAACCTGCAAGAGAACAGGGACTTCAGTCCTGCAACCACAGGAAACTCCGCTTAGAGGCAGACTTTTCCCCAGAGCCGCCAGACAAAAACTCAGGCAACCTAGCACCTTGATTTCAGCCATGTACTACCCTCGGCAGGGAACCCAGGCACACCCAGGCTGCACCAGATTTCTCACCTGCAGAACTGTGAGCTCAGGAATAGGTGTTGTTGAAAGTAGCAAAGTTTGTGGCAATTTGTTTTAGCAACAGAAAACTAATGCCTCAGCAAATTTCCTTCTATCCTCATTCTTTTCTCATTCCCTTTCACCCACAGTCAAACTGCTATTGGGGACTAACACATATCCTTGAATATGTATGTGTCTCAGAAAAATATACATTCTTGTGTGTCTATATTCTAATTTACTTCAATAGTATTGTGCCAGGCATACCACGCTATTTTGGGTTTATGTGTTTTGGGGTTTTTTTGGTTTTTGTTTTACTTAGATCTACCCTGTTAGGATCTATCCATTTGCTGTATGTATATCTAAGATTCCCTTCTAATTGCTGCAAAGTATTCCATAGTGTGTACCCAGTAATTTTTATTAATGCATTTTTCTAAGTTGGTCTTCACTTCCTGCCTCTAAAACCTGCACTGTGATAAGCATCTCTCCTAGAAGTTTCCTCATGACCCTAAGAATCCCTCCAGAGTGTACACCCATGAATTGGATGGATAGGTCACAGAATATATGCAAACTTAATTTATCCATGTGCTACCAGATCATTCTCTTGAAATAGTCCCAACTAGGCTACTCCCCCAACAGTGAATGGGACCGTGTTTTCTAGCTCTTCCAAGATGTGACATTACCAACTTCCTAATCTTTTTCAGTCTCCTGCATAGAAGGCATTAGGTGTTAACTAGTTATTTTGACTTGCATTTCTCTGAATCAATGATTCTGAATGTTGCTTCATGTATTTATTACCCCTTTGGATTTCCCCCTTTGTGAACTGCTAGCTCATGTACTCTGCCAATTTTTCTACTATTTCCCATCTTCTAGATTTGATTTGTTCTACATATTGACTTCTAGAAAGTCCTCCTATCTTTTGGATACCAGACTCTTCTGGTATCACCCAATGTGGTATCTTCCTGTTAACACAGGAATCCTTAATTTTATAACTTCATTCATCAATGTTTTGCTTTACAATTTGTGCTTTACTGGAATCTTTATTAAAAAGTTCTTCTCACCATTAACCCACTAAAATGTTATCCAGTATTATCTTCACTTGACTTCATATTTTTACCTTTCACATTTCAGTCCTTAATCCACCTAGGGCCCAGATTTGTAGGAGACTGTAGTTTTACCTTTCTCCATATTGTGAGCCAGTTTTCTTAACACCATCTGCTCAACAATCGACACTGCATAGAGGTAAGATGAGAAATGTGGATGTGGACTGGGCTGGGAAGCCAAAGTGATCCCACCATTCTCTGTAGGAGGGCATTAGGTAGTCACTCAAGATGTTGGTGGTGGGAAGAAGTCAGGGGAAGGATCTGTCTCAGTAGATACTGTTCTAAACGTCCTCTTCAGCCCATGTATTTTAATTACTAACCTCTGATTTATCTCCTTTCCACTTGGGAGGGTGGTAGAGAAAGGGTCATGCTGACAAATACCATGTAAGCCCTGATTACATTAGCAGCTGGAATTAACCACCCTGCTCTGGATATGTTCCATTCCAACACATGGCCATCCCCTCTTAAAATCTTTTTCATCACAAAATTGATAAGGCCCAAAGAAATAAACAAACAGTCCAGTTTGTTAGGCCAATGATGGGAGAAGAAGCCACTAAAAGCACCACACTCTGAGTTCTGCCTCCCTAAGCTGGCACCCCCTGAATGTAACACGAGGGAAGACTCTTAGGCTTGCGAAAGACTTGGTCTCAGACATCAGGCACCCTGACCTACCTTGTTAGCAAGACCTTCATCAGATCTGATCTTTCGTTGTATACTTTAAACTCACTGCTCTTCTTAAAGGTTGGAGGGAAAGTTTTCCATTCCTCTTCTCTTCTCTTTCAGCCAGGGCCTTTCTTCCCCACCTCTCCAAAGTAGCCCACAACTAACTTTCTGCTATATTCATTCCCCTCAACTTCTCATTCAGTTTGGAAGTTCAGAAGTCATTTCCCAGGAACTGCATGGAAGGAGGATCTGACCTTTGGCCTATAGAATGCCCCTGCCTTCTTTAACTCCCATGAGCCTTAATAATTAATTCCTCCTGGGGCCTCTCTGTTTTCTTGAACTCATTCCCTGGAAACAATTCCCCTATACAGCTGTGAACAGTTCACTGAACTAAGCAACTATGGTCAGTAAGTACAAAGCCTCTCTTAGTAAGGGCCCTTTCCAGTCCCTCTCTAATGTCAACCAGCTTTCCTCAATTCTCAAAGAATTCAGTCTCCCTTTACTAAGGAATCCATTTGGCACCAGGGATGGAAAGTCCATACGCCCACAGGGACAGCCAATAGCTTCAAGGCTCCTCAATGGCATTCAGAAAGCCCTCCCCATTACCTTCTCCACTAGCTTGCAAATCTGACTCAGTACAATATTAGTATCTCGAATTCTGACATGAAGGAAGGTAGGTAAGACATCCCAGAATGGAAGAAGGCTGGGGTCACTGAATATAAATCAAAATCAAAACGAAGACAAGGCAGCCGTTTCTGGCCACCCCGTGGGAATGGGACTTTGATGGATTAGAGGAGAAGAAAGGGTGTAACAAGTTTGGGGTGAACACCAAGGTTCTATGAGCAAGACAGACCAGAGTGAAATGGCCCAACCAAGGCTCGTGAGAGTCACAGTGCTTGGAGGGCAGAGGGAGGGAGTTACACAAAAGAGTGGGTAGAGGGGCGCCTGGGTGGCGCAGTCGGTTAAGCGTCCGACTTCAGCCAGGTCACGATCTCGCGGTCCGGGAGTTCGAGCCCCGCGTCGGGCTCTGGGCTGATGGCTCAGAGCCTGGAGCCTGTTTCCGATTCTGTGTCTCCCTCTCTCTCTGCCCCTCCCCCGTTCATGCTCTGTCTCTCTCTGTCCCAAAAATAAATAAACGTTGAAAAAAAAAAAATTAAAAAAAAAAAGAGTGGGTAGAAAAGGGGCTAGGACAACTGGAGAAAAATGTGATCTATTTCACAATTTAGCATAAGGTCAAACCCAACTACATAATTATAATCATACTGTTGGTACTTGCTGACTTGATGCCTCTGATTCCTGATTTAAGTCCATTTTCAAAATGATTTCCATTGTGTCTATGCTACAGACTATTACCTTATGAAGTATATCCATACATACATACACACACACACACATACACACACACACACACACACACACACACACACAACTCAGATAGGACACACCCAGTAGCAGAGTGAGAGGAAACTAATTGTAGTCATAGGAAAAGAACAGATAACATTTACTACGTTACAGTCACTCTGTTAGCACACAACATATGAACTCACGGAGTCCTGTAAAGTAGCTGTTATTTATATCCCCATATATTGAGGCATAGAGTAATTGAATATCTTGTCCAAGATCATACAAGGAGAAGGGGACAGAACTGGGATTCCAATTCATGCATTCTGGCCCCAGAATCCATCACTAAAACCACTCCGCCACCCTGTCTCCTAAATAATGGTAACTTATCTGCCCAACAAAAGTAAATAGTGACCTTAAGTCGAGCTTTCCTATGAATGATTCCCCCCTAATTAGCCCAAACAGTAGTACAGCAGCTAAAAGCAAATATTTTGCTTTGACACTGCATTTTAAATGACTAATTGGAAGAGGCACATCACTGGTCCCAATATAAGGGCCCTGGTTCTGCCTTCTGGTTGGTCGTCAGCCTAGATAAGTTCTCACTCTTCAAACCACATGGGAGACAGCACTCTGAAGCCAAGAGCTTGCCTCCATCCCATTTACTATGCTGCTTAATTAATAATGGAACAACAGATGCAAATTAAGCTGGCCCTTTCATTATCTCCTTTTTATTCTGGCTACTTTTCACAATTACTATCTCACCTGCCTTCCTAGGAAACAAAATATATTGCCGTGACAAATGATTAACTCCCCAAGATTAAAAGTCCAGGTGACAGAGACAGTAATGACAGCCTTGCCCCACAGCTAAGGCCACTGCAGGGCCTCTCAGGTATCCCCTGACACCCAGGGTGAGTCCTTCCAGGAATGATAAAACAAGAGGTGCTCCCCATTAAGAGACAGGGGTTCACAGGATCCCTGAAGGGTAGCTGGTAGCAAGCATAGTTCTTTCCCTTCTGAAGAACGTAGCACTTTCCAAGGTTTCAGATTCACAGTTCAGGTGATCACAAAGACTGCCTTTTGTGACTTTTGCTGAAATTATCTGGAAAGGTTCAAACAAAAGAAGGAGGAACAGTGTCTGCAGTCTGCTTTCTAAAGGTAAAATCTTGGATTCTATGGGTTGAAGTAATTAAATAGTAAATGAGACCTCTATTCATTTGTGAGTGGTGTGCCCCTGACTCACTGTGGAGCTTCAACAAAATCTAGAAACTTACCATCCCTCAGTTTCCTCATTTGCACAATATGACAGGATCCTACCTAACCATGCGCTTTGCAAAGAGAGTGACCCACTAACGTACATTTTGCGATGCAAGAAAAATAAACCTTTTGGTATGGGCACTGTGCACCTATTTAAAATTATATTATTCATTCATCAGTCCATAAACACTCGGATGGTGAATAAAGAAGATATGATATATATATACAAATACGCACATATACATATACACATACATACATACATACATACACACAATGGAATATTACTCAGCCATCAAAAAGAATGAAATCTTGCCATTTGCAATTGCATGGATGGAGCTAGAGTGTATTATACTAAGCAAAATAAGTCAGTCAGAGAAAGACAAAATGCCATATGATTTCAGTCATATGTGGAATTTAAAAAATAAAACAGATGAGCATAGGGGAAGGGGGAAAAAAAGGAGAGAGGAAAGCAAACCATAAGAGACCTTAACTATAGAGAACAAACTGAGGGTTGCTGGAGGGGAGGTGGGGGGGATGGGCTAAATGGGTGATGGGCATTAAGGAGGGCACTTGGGATAAGCACTGGGTGCTATAAGCGATGAATCACTAAATTGTACACCTGAAACCAAGTTTACCATATATATTAACTAATTAGAATTTAAATAAAAACTTGAAAGAAAAAAAGAAAAGAGAAGAAAAAAGAAAAGAAAAGAAAATAGGAAAGCCAAAAATAATCAGTGTAGTTGGAATCTTTTCAAACACAAAATATAACCTTTTCTTGCTTAAATGAAGTTCCATTCAACTGCTGTGCAGGCAAATGCGTTAGACACTAAAAGCCCTACAACACACATAACATGTACAGTTTCTATCACTGGTCATGACACTGGCTCAGAAAGAAAATTTCCACTGAGCACTGGAGGGGTGCTCGTGTATTCCTTTGGTATAGTTTGATTTGGGGACAATGACACATTTGAAATGAAGATGTACAAAAGAGCTGGATTCCCCCTCCTTTAAATAGAAGCCCTCACTTTGCCTCCATTTTTATCAACATAAATATAAGGCTCCTCCTTCTGTCTCTCACACACGCACCAGAGACAACCACAGAAGACAGACACCAAACGGAAAAATTGGCCTGACATCAAAAAGTGAAAAGAAGTACAAACTTCCAGTTATACAAGGAAATACAGAAGTCCTAGGTACAACTAGGAATCTATAGTTAATAATACTGTATTGTAGGGGCGCCTGGGTGGCTCAGTCGGTTAAGCGTCCAAATTTCGGCTCAGGTGATGATGATCTCATGGTTCATAGGTTTGAGCCCTGTGTTGGGCTCTATGCTGACAGCTCAGAGTCTGGAGCCTGCTTCGGATTCTGTGTGTCTCTCTCTGCCCCTCCCCTGCTCGCTTTCTGTCTCTCTCTCTCCAAAATAAATACAACACTAAAAAAATTAAAAAACTAATAATAATACTGTATTGTGTATTTGGAAGTCGCTGATAGATCTTAAGAGTTCTCATCACAAGAAAAAAAAAGAAAAATTGGTGTCTATGTGTGGTGATGGATGTTAACTAGATTTCTTGTGGTGATCATTTTGCAATATATACAAATATCAAATCATTATGCTTTATACCTGAAAGTAATGTAATGTTATATGTAAACTGTATCTCAATTTTTTTTAAGATAAAAAAAGGGCCATTTTCTTTTTTCTATCTTTTGGTGAACCTTTTCATCTTCCTTTTTTAAAAATTTAATCAATAGAGTCCTCTTATTTTTTTTACTAATAATTTTTTTCATTTTATTTTCATTTTTTTTCATCATGATAAATGTACTCTTTAATCCCCATCGCCTATTTCCCCAATCCTCCTGCCCCCCTCCCCTCTGGTAACCATAAGTTTGTCCTCTATAGTTAAGAGTCTGTTTCTTGGTGTGTGTGTGTGTGTGTGTGTGTGTGTGTGTATGTGTCTTTTTTTTCCTTTGTTCATTCATTTTGTTTCCCAAATTCCACATATGAGTTAAATCATATGGTATCAGATGTTCTGCTTAGCATAATGCTTCCTAGCTCCCTCCATGTCGTTGCAAATGACAAGACTTTGTTCTTTTTGATGGCTGAGTAATATTCCACTGTGTATATATTCCACCTCTTCTTTATCTACTCATCAGTCAATAGATACCTGGGCCACTCCCATAGTTTGGTTATTATAAATGGACCCCTCTTATTAGGACAGATTCTAGGAATCTCTGGCTTCTCTCTAAACCTAGATCTCTCAGGAGCACAACAGCTATGAATAAAAGTAAAAGATGTGAGTCACTACCCTCATAATTTTACAAAAGCACACACAAGTTAGCATGAGATGATGAGCATGAATAGCTAGATGGGGGCATGATGAGGAGAAGAGAAAAGAAAATTTCTATTCACAAAATCTTTGTTCCAGTAAGTTCCAAGTACGCCTCAGGCCACAAAGCAGCACTTGCTTTTCTTAGTCTGTAAGCTGCTACACAAATTGGCTTCCTTGGACTTCAGCTTAATATAGGTGGTGGGACGAGGGATGAATTTCATTTTTCTATTTGTAATTTTTGTGAATGTTTCAAATATTCTACAATAAGATGTGTTACTTTTATATTTAGAAAAATAATAAAGGTTATTTTTAAAACAAGTTCTTAGCATTCTTAAGAAAAACAGAAAGGCTTTCCTGCAAAGCTGCATACTTCACAGCGAGCTAACTGCCAGGTATGTGTCAGGGAATGACTTACTTCTCACTCAGGAACCCTTGACCGTCTACAAACTTTTGGCTTACATTCCAGGAGGCCGGGGCCCTGCCCTTCTCCATAAAACTTCACTGGAGGAGTCAGAAGGGAGAAGCCCATCTGCCAAAGTCAGATCAACCCCTGTTAACTACCCCTTCACACACAAAGATTTCACCCAAGTTCCCTGGGCAGATAGGAATTTAGGACAAATGTCACCAGTTCCCTGGAAGATTAGGACACTCTGTTCCGACTGTGCATACACTCATGCTACTGTTAGCCAAGAACAGCAGCTTGCTTGAAATGCTTGCTTGAACATACATAGTTAGGTCACAAGTAAAAGGCTAAAGTCTTACTGATTCACAGGAAGCCTGGCAATTCCAACTCCCCTAACATCCATGGGAGCAGTGAAGTCCCAAGTGGCCCCTGGGAGGAGGGGGGCAACCAAGAAAAACGCAGAGAAATCATCTGCCCTGTGACAACACCTGCCGCAGAACTAGCAATGGAACACAAGTACCAGCCACCGTCTCTTCAGCACATTCCATAACCCGTGAGTGGCGTTAAGCGCCTCTCAAATGCTGTCCCTTTAATTCTCAGGACGACCTATGAAGTCTGCTGTGTTTCTCTCAAATGAGGAGACAAAGACAAGTTATTTGTCCAAGGCTGCAGTTTGTAACTGGCTGAGCCAGGACTGGAGCCCAAGCCTGTCTCCAGAGCCCCCAGTCACAAGGACTCAGCACCATAAACTCCACACAGGCAGGGTCACGTCTAGTCTACCATATCCCCAGTGGCGTCTACAATAAGGATCCACTGAATAAGGAAAGACGACCACACAGCCAGCCCCCCAAATTAGGTGCATTCACAGAGAACCACTATTGCCAGGTAAGGCCTCGTCAAGCATTACCCTCAGTCCTTACGCTAACTTCGCAAAACCAATACTACTTACTTACTTACTTACTTACTTAAATCCAAGTTAGTTAACATACAGTGTAGGATTGGTTTCAGGAGTAGAACCCAGCGATTCATCGGTTACATGTAACACCCAGCGCTCATCGCAACAAGTGCCCTCCTTAATGCCCATCATCCACTTTGCCCATCCCTGCCCCTCCCCACCTCCCCTCCAGCAACCCTCGGTTTGTTCTCTGTATTTAAGAATCTCTTGGGGCGCCTGGGTGGCGCAGTCGGTTAAGCGTCCGACTTCAGCCAGGTCACGATCTCGTGGTCCGTGAGTTCGAGCCCCGCGTCGGGCTCTGGGCTGATGGCTCAGAGCCTGGAGCCTGTTTCCGATTCTGTGTCTCCCTCTCTCTCTGCCCCTCCCCCGTTCATGCTCTGTCTCTCTCTGTCCCAAAAATAAATAAACGTTGAAAAAAAAATTAAAAAAAAAAAAAAAAGAATCTCTTACGGTTTGCCTCCCTCTCTGCAAAACTGGTACTATTATCCCCATTTTAGAGTTGTGATAGCTGGGTCTTAAAGAAATCAGATTATGTACAACATTGTCAGGATTAGAAAATACAGAGCAATGTAAGATTTTCCCTGCCTGCAAAGAATTTATCATCAAATTAAGCGTGGCATCCATCCATTATCCATCTATCTCGGCAGTTTATGCAGAGACCCAAATGAGAGACACGTGCGGCAGAAGCTCAGTACAAGCATAAACATTCCCGGTTTTGTTTATGTGTTCTTGAGGTCTACACCCTCAGTACATTTAAATTATCACAAAGCACTCTCCCAAATGCGAAAACCAAATGAATGTGAACGCAGAATCCTGAAACCATGCCGCTATGCCTGCTGTGGTCTGTTTGGGTCAGGGGAGAAGGGTGTTCACCAGCTGCAAGAAGACTTCGCTGGCCTACAGGAGCGGGCGGGGCCAATCTGGACCAGCTTGAAAGCAGCCAGGCAGCCCCTCCACCCCTAGAAAATGTCCCTCTTCTACACCCTGACATTCTCCAATGGGTGATTCACTCTCTGTGTTGGTGCCAGCCCTCTCCAAAAATCCTCTTTAATATGCAAATACCCAGACAGGAGTGGCACAGTACATTTCTAGGAGGAGAAGATAAAAGCCAGTTGGACAACACAGGAGGCTAAAAACAACTCCATTCAACAACCTTTACTTAATACTCACTAGATATTAAGGATAGAACAGGCAATAAGAGTGAACAAGACAAGGAATCCCCTGCTCTTGGGCAAACTTCCATTCTGCGGGAGGAAGATAATGTGGGTCTAAGGCAACCACAAAAAAAGCACAAATTACAGAAAGCGCTGGGGAGAGGGGCGCCTGGGTGGCTCAGCTGGCTGAGCATCTGACTCTTGATTTCAGCTCAGGTCATGATCTCGAAGTTCGTGAGACTGAGCCTCATGTCAGGCTCTGTGCTGACAGTGCAGAGCCTGCTTGGGATTCTCTCTCTTTCTCTCTCTGTCTCTCAAAATAAATAAATAAACTTTAAAAAAAAAAAAGGAAGCACTGGGAAAGAGAAAAATGCGGAAACTTTGGAACGGAAGATAATAAAGTGGGCAGACACTGATTTGGAGAGGTTGGCTGACTCTCAGAGGCTGTGAAAAGTTAGCAAAGAACTGAAGGAACAGAAGGAGCCACATGCAGGTAAAGAATGTTCTGGCCAAAGACAACAGCACTTGCACGGGTGGGAAAGAGCTTGAGGCATCCAAAAACATCAAAAGCAGGCAAGGGTAGCTATGTCTTGAGGACCACAAGTACACTGGGAAGACCAGAGCCTACAGAGAGAGGCCACGCCCAGCCTCTCCAACAGTGTGGGTTTTAGCCCAAGAGCTGGATGGGCCTATGTGCTCCAGACCAGACCCAACTTATGTTCTTAAACAGTGACTCTAACTGTTCTGTGTAAAATGAATCATATAGCAGCAAGAAAAACAGGAATGAGACCACGTAAGAGATGGGGGACCTGAACTACAGTGGGCATGGAGCAAAGACAAGGACTTGATCCTACTTTGGAGATAGAATCAACACGACTGTGGATAGACCTAGATGTGGTGGTGAGCACAAGGAGGGAAGATGACATTCTCTGGAATTAGGACAAACATGTATTATAAGAAAGTCATCAGAAGAGCTCTGCTCAAGACACCCACATGAACAAACAAATTTCTCTGATGATGGTCCAAGTCGGGTCCACCAGGAAATTCTTGAAAAGTATCCATTTCTTGTAGAAACCTGACCCTGTATGGTAGGGAATGCCTTTGTTTCCAGCTGAATGGGATGCCTGCCTTAGGTAGAGCTCTTCTGTTACCTTTCCAGCATCTGCTGTGGCTTTCCTGCTTGGTACTTCTTGGAGAGTACGATTATTCTGTGTAAGAAAGCTTGAAAGAATGTGTGGAATATGATAATAATGCAACCCAGGAGACAGGTCAATGGCAGTGAATATCTGGATTCAGTAACAGCGTTACTCAGTAAACACTTCCTACAATGAGAACACTGCTGAGAATTAATTATTGAAGAAACCTCACTTGTAACTTTTTACCAGGGAAACAGATTTCCTATTGAGGACAGCCTGCCTTTCGGAAAACTTACTTTCAAGAAATTTAGGAGCACCTGGGTGGCTCAGTCAGTTGGGCATCCGATTTCGGCTCAGGTCATGATCTCACAGCTCGTGATTTTGAGCCCCACATCAGGCTCTGTGCTGACAGCTCAGAGCCTGAAGCCTGCTTTCTTTGGATGCTGTGTCTCCCTCTCTCTCTGCCCCTCCCAGGCTCACGTTCTGTCTCTCTCTCTCAAAAATAAACAAACATTTAAAAAAAATTTTCAAAAGAAAACTTACTTTTAAGAAATTTACAAGTTGTATACAAGACAGAGTACGATATGCAAACTATAATTTACTATGAATATTAAAACGTCACAGTAAAATTAGATCAGTATTTGTGGTTAAGCTTAATGTCCCTCCCATTTTTTTAAAGTAAGAACCATCGTCAGGAAACACACTGCATTTTAATTAATCTCTATAACATTACCACAGAAAAACTTCCATAGAAATTCCCCCAATGCCTCATGTGGACTCACATGGGTGTCTAGACTTCCAGGATGAGCAAGACTATACAAATTTAGAAAATATAAAGCAACAGGGTCATCTTTCAAAGTTTAAAGAACTAAGGATGTTCCATCAAAAGAACCATGTCAAAAAAAAAAAAAAAAGAAGAAGAACCATGTCAATTACAGTTTCTTAGATCCCCAACAGCCAAACTCATTGGAGTCAAAGTACATAAAAGAAAAGCTTAAAAATTGAAAATGATAGTATTTAAAAAAAGAAAGAAAGAAAATGATAGTATTAGAGGAGAAGGCGAGAAAAGAAAAGGGAAGCTAAATGCAGACCAAGAGAATTATAGGACATAAAAGTATTGGAGAGACAGGAGTAGGAGGGGTGAGGCAAGACGCAGAAAGAAAGAGCATGGGAAAGATGGAGAGAGAAAAGGATGGGGGAGGGGATGAAAAGCCAGAGTGTAGGAAGGAGAAAGCAGCAAGAGCTCACCACAGAATAAGGTTAGTCATTTCCTAAGAGAAAATGTGTCCCTAAGCTAGACAATTAACTAAAACACTTGGAACTGATAGTTACAGTAACTTCCTCTTCTGACTGAAAAACAACTGGTCTCAGAATGTCCCAACTCTAAACTAATCTGAAGGGCTCTTTCAACTCTGAGTACAACCTCCCTGGATGGCAGGTCGCTCATCTATAAAGTGAAGCTCCTAAAACAGGCCTTTTCAAACTCGACTCTTCTGTGACTTTTCTTAAAATGTTTTTAATATTTTATTTATTTTTCAGAGAGAGAGAGAGACACACACACAGATTACATGTGGGGGAGGGGCAGAGAGGGGGACACAGAATCCGAAGCAGGCTCCAGGCTCTGAGCTGTCAGCACAGAGCCCGATGTGGGGCTCGAACTCATGAACTGTGACATCATGACCTGAGCCGAAGTCGGGTGCAGAACCGACTGAGCCACCCAGGCACCCCGACTGTTCTATGATTTATTTATTTTTTTATTTTTTTTTTAATTTTTTTTACATTTACTTATTTTTGATAGAGAGAGACAGAGCACAAGTTGGGGAGGGGCAGAGAGAGAAGGAGACACAGAATCCGAAGCAGGCTTCAGGCTCTGAAGCTGTCAGCACAGAGTCCAATGTGAGGCTCAAACTCACGAACTGCGAGATCACGACCCAAGCGGAAATCGGACACTTAACCGACTGACCCACCAAGGTCAGACCCTCTTCTGTGATTTTTTTAAAGGGCAGAACAATGCTGAAACTAAGACCACAGAACAGGAAGTAAGCTTCTTCAATTTCTTCTCCACTTGGCCCTTTAGAAAGTCACTTAACTTTGTGTGCCTCAGTTTCCTTGCCTATGAATGGGAAGAGATGATACCTATCTTGTAGGGTTCTAGTAAAGATTAAGTCAGAACAGAGCCTGGGAATATAAGTGTGAGCTATTTATTAGCCAAGATCTTTTATCCCAAATTTGAAGTGTCCTTTATAGGCTAATCCATATGGAAGGTTCGTGGACTAACCACAAATTACGTCACAATTTTGCTGCATGCTACTCAGACATTCTACAATTACACTAGTTGATATGTGCTCTTCCCAAGTCTACACATAATTCAGTCACACTGAGGCAAGGTGCTTTCCTTTCTTTAGAGGATCCCAAGTCACTTCCTTTCCCAGCCTGATGTGTGGTCAGCCCCCTCCACGCTCCAACCCTGGGAGAGAACAAGAGAATGGAGGTCTGTAGTCCATGCCGAGGGAAGGAGGCTGAATAAGGGGGGAGGGGGGGTGCTTGTGGTTCCCACTAAGGTCAAGCTTCTTATCTTTTTACTTCTTTGACCATCTATCTGGCCACTGCAAAACTCCTTCTGTGCTCCCTATCTCTACCATCTTGCTCACTCTAAAAGGTTATATGGAGTTCTTTACTGAAACACAAGCAATGAAAACATAATAACTTAGCCCTGCTTCCCTGCTTTTGTCCATCCTATCATTTATGGTTCACTATAAATAATCTACAGTATTTAGCTTGGTAGTTTCACGAAACAGAAAGAAGAAAATTCTCCTGTGTTTTCATTACTAGCTAAGGGGTAAAAGACACTGCAAAATGGAGATAGCTTTGGAGTTAAAGAGTTCAAAGCTATTTCCTAAATGTATTTTGATGAAAAGATGAATTTTTCTAAGCAAACCCCTAATTCCCCATTCACTGACATCCCTTGACAAGGCCTAAGTGGGCTCCACTTGTAGAAAGATGCCAAACCTCAATGAAGGAATAAATGCCCTAGAAGGATGTTTGCTTACTTGTTTTTTCTCTAAGGCTTTACAAAAGCAACATGATCCAGGTCCAGCACTCAAAAGATTAGCATGACCTATTTTATTCGTGTCATTTCTTCATCTCCTTCTTTCTAGGAGCTTAAGTAAAAACAATAGTGCTTGGGCTCCAGGGCCCCACTGTCTTGCCTTCAAATCCTTCTCCCCCTCACTAGCTGTGAACTAGGCAGACTTCTTACTCCCTTCCTTGCCTCAGTTTCTTCATCCCACCCTTAAAATGACCATGGTTAATATGGCATTTTAAGAGCTCAGGACCAGGAACCCAACATGACAGCCTGGGTTTAACCATGGTTCAGTTGCTTACCAGATGCAGAAACTTGAGCAACTTACTTAACTTCCCTGTGCCTCTGTTTCTTCTTCTGAAGAGTGCAGGTCATAACAGTACCATGGAATTAAAAAGTAAAGCACCTATTACAGGGTCTGGCACTCACAAGTGAAAGTTCGATTTAGTAATAACCGTGGTGGCAGTACCAGTACCAGCTCCCTTCCCAAGGCCCCAAGAGTGCAGCAGGCTTAACAGCCCTAGTCCTCCGTCACTTGAGACCCTGGACCTTCAAGGCAACCAGCAGGGGTAGGAATGATCTTCAGCTTGCAGACTCAGCCTCTGTTCAGTTTCTGATCTAGCCAGTGTATCAGCCTCAGGCTCCCAGCTACCAAAGCCCAAGGTCTAATGCAGAGGTTCATGAGGCTAGAACCTTCCACGTCTGCTAAGCTGAGCTTCCTCCATACCCAGACCTGTCCTGTGCACCCGGTCTTTGTGGCTGACCTTCAGCACAGTCTCTTGGCTCATCCACCAAGCTCTTGATTTTCACCCTGAACTCCAGAGTACTCAGTCAGGGGATGATAGCCACAGCCCTTACCGGTTTTGTCCAGGGTTCAGAGGCTCCAAACACCGCTAGAGCTGCCTTCACTTCCTACGCCCCAACCTCGCGCTTCTCTGCATCTCCAGCCACCTTCACTTCCATCCTCCTTGTATCAGCAAAAGGGATCCAGTCCCAAGCCCATATTCCGAAAACCCTCTGCCTGCTCCTGGACATCCTGGAGCCCAAGCTTCACCCCGTGATCACTCGGCTGTATAAAGCCTATGAGGAGCACCTGCCAGCCAGCCAACCAACCAGCCTCGTGGGCACCATGCTGGCCTGCGGCCCAACCCACAGCCAGAAGCGCGCTCGCCCCCACCGGCAGTGTATCTACGGGGCTGGAGCTGAACACGGAGGAGGTGTAACACTTTCCTAAGCTGCCCACCCGCCAACCCCTCACCTACCAGCCCAAGCAGCTCATTGCCCTGGAGATCCAAGTGGAGGAGACGTGGTGGGGAGAGGCCTTGGCCAGGGCTGGGGACGACCCCCAGCTGGACACGTGTTTTTCCCCCCCGGGGGTCGAGGATCCGCTGGGGAGCGCTGGGTAGCAAGGGGCCCAGCCACCGGCTTGGCGCCTGGCGAGGCCACCAGCAGTGGCTAGAGCGCCTTCTGAAGAGAGCGGCCCGGAGGAGCAGCCCGAGAGGGATTGCTTCCATCTCGTGGTGTCAGCAAAGCAGCGGCCGCAAGCGCAGAGGACGCGGACCTTGGGACGGACGCGGCCAAGCAGTTGCACTGACACTCCTGTGGGCAGCAGCAACGTCTGGCTCGGCTTCAAGGACGGGCCTCCAACAACGCGGAGCGCAGCCTGTCATCAGGGACCTGCGGTAGCTGGAACCCATGCCAAACACCCCGAAACCGCGCCGAACGCCTGGATGCCCCGGTTCCACACCGGATGCCCCCATCCACGCCACACACCACACATCCCGGAACCACGCCAGATGCCTCTCAGCCACACCAAACATCCTAGAACCACCCCAGAACCACGCTGCAAGGCCCGGAACATACCAGATGCCCCCGGTGTCCGTGTAGAGTCAATTCCGAATGTAGTCAATTCTTTTTGAAGAAAAGAAAAATTACAGGTCAATGAATAAGTAAAAACACTACAATAAATAAGTATGAGCTGACTTTTTCTTTTTGGAAGTTGGGGGAGAGATGGGAAGAGCCATGAGGAACCAGAGGTTAACCCTACAGAGAAAGTATCCACAGGGGACGACCCTGAGTCACATCAGATGCCTGGCATCCACGCCCGATGCCCTGGAGCTGTAACCTCTTTTTAAAACTGGGATCATGGGGCGCGTGGGTGGCGCAGTCGGTTAAGCTTCCGACTTCAGCCAGGTCACGATCTCAGGGTCCGTGAGTTCGAGCCCCGCGTCAGGCTCTGGGCTGATGGCTCAGAGCCTGGAGCCTGTTTCTGATTCTGTGTCTCCCTCTCTCTCTGCCCCTCGCCCGTTCATGCTCTGTCTCTCTCTGTCCCAAAAATAAATAAACGTTGAAAAAAAAATTTTTATTTTTTTAAATAAATAAAAAAAAATAAAACTGGGATCGTGTTCTGACGGAGCCAAAGAATGGAACCCCAGAACAAGGTTAAGGGCAGCACAGGCACCAAGTTTATTAGGGAGAGAATGAAAAGAAAAAGACTGCCGCTACCTGGAGGGGCGCCTTAAGGAGGAGCCCCCTAAGGCGTCTGAGAAGGAAGCCTCTAGCCCTTACAGTGGTGGGACCTTTTGAGGGGGAGTAAGTAACTGTGCAGCTGCTGAACCACGATATGGTCCGGGTAGGTTGTTCCAGGGAGTGGGTGTTTAAGAAGGTCCAGTACTTTCTGCTCCCTTTTTCACAAGGGGCCTCTTATCCCTGCCTGCCCAAGGTCAGTCTGTCTCCTGTCTCAGAGCCACACTAGAAGTCCCAGAACCAGGCCAGAAGCTGTGGGATCCATGCCGAACACCCCCAGACTCACGGAGTGCACTCTGGGGTTCATGCCCGAGGCCCCAGATACACACCAAGACCCCTGATCCACATCCAGTACTCCACATCTGCACCAGACAGCCCGGGGCTCACACTGAACCCTATGGCCTTGCTTTCTCTCCGCGAAAAAATGTACAAAAGTACAGACACCCTTGAAAAATATTTATCAAAGTCACACCTTAAAAAAAGTCCTATGCAAGGCAAAGTCTTCTCACTGTGCCCTGGGACTGGGACACTCTTACTTACTTCCTCCTGACCCTTGTTTGAACAACTATCCTTTCTCTGTAGGGTGAACCTCTGCTTCCCCATGGCTCCTCTCATCTCTCCCCCAACTTCCAAAAAGAAAAGTCAGCTCATACTTATGTACTATAGTGTTTTTACTTATTCACTGACATGTAATTTTGCTTTTCTTCAAAAAGAATTGACTACATTTGGAACTTTTTTCTATCTCCGTACTTTTCAGCATAGTACACTGTGGTTTCTGCCCACCCCACACCACTGTTCTTTGTGCTTGCCGTGACATTGCAGACCCTGACACATCTTCATGTTTCTCTTCTACCCTCCCCTTTCTGACTCCATGATCTTGAGCACCTGTATACCTGAATAAACGGTGTTAACAACACCCATGCATCAGATAAGACTCTGCTTAACTACGTCTCATCAATGTCTTCTCAATCCCCAGAATACAATGATTATGATTTTACTTTGTTGGGATATCTATGTATAGAAGTCCAAGAGGTAATTGGAAATGTTCACCTGTGACTTAACAAGAGAGAAAAAAATATTTGGTAATCCTATGTGCAGAAGTGAAATGTGTTCTCCTGGTGCTTGTCAATCATGCCTGTGTTCCTTTTACTGATTCCCATTCTGTCTTTCCAATGCTCACATGAATTTAAAAGATGCTTTACTTAGAGATACATTTCAAATTATACAGCTGACTCGGGGCGCCTGGGTGGCTCAGTCGGTTGGGTGTCCAACTTCGGCTCAGGTCATGATCTCACAGTTCGTGAGTTCGAGCCCCGCGTCGGGCTCTGTGCTGACAGCTTAGAGCCTGGAGCCTGTTTCAGATTCTGTGTCTCCCTCTCTCTGACCCTCCCCCGTTCATGCTCTGTCTCTCTCTGTCTCAAAAATAAATAAACGTTAAAAAAAATTATACAGCTGACTCAATGGTAAAATAGCATGTGCTTTGGGGATGACTTCACTGTAAGTAAACTTACAGAGTCGCACCTATACAAAGGGAGGCTTAACAAAAGTATAAGTCACAGTCTCATAAAAGCTTTTTAGAGCAAAAGAAATTTAAAACAGGAGTTGTCCACACTGCAACTCTTAAACAGACCTTTTCACACCGAAACTAGCATAAAGTTTACATAATATCCACAATGTTCCATAAAGAACTATTGATAAAACTCCATGGGCTGCTGGAAAAACACAGGGAAATAGGAAGCAGGCATGGTGCCAACCACTGGGGCAGTCTCTGCAGCAAAGCCCAGCTAACAGTTAGTGCAGAGGCCCTGCAGATAACACATCCAAGGACAGAAGACTCCAGGAAACCAGTAAAGTGGGCATTACATCAAGAACTAGGGTAGCAGGTGTGAACACAAAGGCAGGAAGCAAAGGCAAGGACAGCAACCAAAGGCAGAGCCAAACCTGGTGGGCACGGAACAATTACCAAGGTAGAGCTGAGGATCTGTCACCAACGCAGCATGGAATCACAGAATATCTGAATTGGAAGGGCACTGGGTGATCACGCAGACAAACATTGTCAAATTATAAGCAAAATGACCTTCCCTCTCCCTATTCTTCCCATCTTGAACAGTTCAGTTCGAAAGCCCTTAAGTAGGTCAGAGTGCAGTAGGCATCTGTATGAGATTGGAGTAGTGATGTCGGGGTTCAGGGAGCATTTAGGTGGAACAGAGCAGAGCATCAGTGCCTGAGTAGAGGAAAGGGATATCTGCATAGGGAGAAAGTGTGATGCAGGATACCAGAGCCCAGAACGAAAACAAGGCAAAGGCAAAAAGGGGAAGTGATGCAGTGCTGGGTTTTTCAGTGCTAGTTTCTGGGCTCTGACAACCCCACAGGGCACCACCCTCGCTAGAGAATAAAAGCCCCATAGCCTGGCATGAGGGGCAGAATCTAAGCAGGATAAGGACAGCAGCCACATGAGGCAACTGGGGGAAACCAGCACGGAACACAGAAGCCCAACTGACGTGAGAAGGGCATCCAGACAAGAAAGATGGTTGTAGCAACGATAGCAATGGGGTATTGGTTACAAACAAGGGGAGTGATCAGATGAGAAAATATGCTAAGAATAATGGGAACCAGTTTTGTCATTGTCAGAGAAGATATTTTTACAAACTTGAAAAGACAGAAAACCAGAATGAATCCGTGGTGTTGGACTGGAATTGAATGTATTGGTGTAAATTCGTAATTTTCTATACAGATAGACTAATAACTATAGATGTAATTTGTGTTTTGATTTAGGGTCTGGAATAGCAACACCTAATAGCAACAAACTATCTATCATCTAATACCAGCAGTGAGGCACAATGACAGCACTCTTATATTGCAGATGCTTATTAATGATAGCAATCAGATGCTGGTTATTTGCACTTCTCCACGTAAGCACTTGCTGTGGAATATTACCAAGGTGGACATTAACAAAATGCACAGAGGACCTATGGGGAGCAGACAAGGAGTCATTTATTGTGCTTAAGTGTCAACACTAACTCCCTGAAGCAAGCTAGAGTCACAGGAGGGCTTAGAATGCAGATCTTCTGGCTCCGCGCTCAGAGCTTAGTCCTACTATGCCACCAGGGTACAGCTCTGGTCTGGGAATTCTAATTTACATTCCCAACTTCTGTTCTCCACACAGACACCGAAATTTTTAAAGTCTACACTAAAAATTTCTGTCCTATTTAACATTGAATAATAACCTATATTGTTATATATAATAATCTATTATCTAAGGGCACCTGGGTGGCTCAGTCGGTTGAGCATCTGACTTTGGCTCAGGTCATGATCTCTTGGTTAGTTGGGTTAGAGCTCCGCATCAGGCTCTGTGCTAACAGCTTGGAGCCTGGAACCTGCTTCAGATTCTGTGTCTCCCCCTCTCTCTGCCCCTCCCCAACTCACGCTCTGTCTGTCTCTGTCTCTCTCTCTCTCTCTCTCTCAAAAATAAATAAGCATTAAAAAAATTTTTAGTAATAATCCATTAACTAGATTAATAACAATCTACATTTAATTCAGTCTCAGAAAGGACAAATACAAATGGCCAACAGGTAAATGAAAAGATATTCAACATCACTAGTCATCAGGAAACGCAAATCGAAACGACACTGAGATATCACTTCATACCTGTTAGGAAGCTATTATTTAAAAAATTAAAAGCTAACAATTGTTGGGGAGGATGTGGAGAATTTGGAACCCTTATACACTGTTAGAAGGAATTTAAAATAGTGCAGCTGCTTTGGAAAACAATATGGAGTTTCCTTAAAAAAATTAAGAATAGAACTACCATATCATTCAGCAATCCCACTTCTGGGTATACATTCAAGAGAATTGAAATTAGGATCTCAAAGAGATACCTGCACTCCCATGTTCATTGCAACATTAGTCACAAAAGCCAAAACATGGAAATAATCCAATGTTCATCAATAGATGAATGGATAAAGAAAATGTGGTATACACATGCCAGGGAACATTATTCAACCTTAAAAAAGAAGGAAATTCTCCTATTTATGACAACATGGATGGGGCTGGAAGACATTATGTTCAGTGAAACAATTCAGTCACACAAGAACAAATGCTGCACGGTTCCTCTTCTAAGAGGCATCTAGAATAGTCCAGGGGGTAGAAGTGGACCATAGAGTGGTGGTTATCAGAGGATGGGGGAGAAAGATACGGGCAACTGTTCAATGGGTGTAAAGTTACAGTGATACAAGAGGAGTAAGTTCCAGAGATCTGATGTGCACATAGTGCCTGTAGTTAACAGTAAGGTGTCATATAGTTAAAAATTGAAGAGGATAAGTCTCATGTCAAATGTTCTTACCACAAGAAAGAAAGAAAGAAAGAAAGAAAGAAAGAAAGAAAGAAAGAAAAGGGAAGAAAGAAAGAAGAAAAGAAAAGGAAAAGGAAGAAAGAAAAATGGGCACAAGGAAACTTTTGGAGGTGACAGATATGTTTATGACCTGGATTGTCGTAATGGTAACATGAGTATATACATATCTCCAAACTCACCAAACTGTACACATTAATTATGTGCAGGATTTTTTTTTTGTATACCAATTATATCTCAATAACCCCGAGGGGGAAAAAAAAGAAAATTCTGACACATGGTATAACATGGTTGAACCCTGAAGATATTATGCTAATTGAAATAAGCCAGTCACAAAAGAACAAGTACCACACGATTCCACTTATACGAGGTACGTAGAGTAGTCACATTTAATAAGACATAGAGTGAAATGGGGGTTGCCAGGAGCTGAGGGCAAGAAGCGAATGGGGACTTACTGTTTAATTGGGACAGAATTTGGGAAGCTGGAAAAGTTCTGGTGATAATGGTTGCACAAGAATGTCAATGTACTTAATGCCACTGAACTTCACACTTTAAAATGGTTAGTTTTTGCTATGTATATGTCACCACATACAAAAATATCCATAATAATACCGTTGAAGCCTAGGCAGAGGAGTTTTCTGAAAAGGTGAGTTGGGAGTCTAGAGACAGACATAAGTTGCATCTTTAAAATGTTGCAGCATGTAAATGGATTACCTGCTTTAAAAAACATTATAAATGGAGGGGGAAATCTGGAGTCCTCTCCTATGGTGATTTGTGCTCTAGATTATTTTTTCTTCCCCTGGATCAGTAATAAAAGGTGAACATGGGGAGAGAAAGAGTGAAAACTTTAAATGGCCAAGAATTTTTCTACCTTAGTAGAAAAATGTGATTAAGAAAAAAGAAATAATTGAAATGTTAACTTATTTCATCCAAAACACTAAATGGTGAATAATAAAGTATATGTTAATTCTCGGGCACTGCAGATAAATGTGAATATATAAAACTATTTACTTGAACATTGGAGGAGATATTTTCTGGAGGACTGAACCCTCTAGTTATTCTGCAATTGCAGTAGTAACATTAATAATAATTATGTAGCAATAATAATTAATTAATTAATAATAACAATAATAAGAGCTACATATACATAGTTTCTTGAACATATACTCTGTGCAAAAAAGTGTTACACACTCAATATTTTATTTAGTCCTCACAGCCAACCAATAAAAACAGTATTATAAGGTAAGTCGCTATTTACAATCTAAGAGAAAATCTGCCCAAAGTTACAGAGCTTATGACCAAAGTCTATCTAATTCAAGAGCCCACCAGGCTGTAAACACTACATGCCTCTCATCAAGATGACCCCGGGAAATTTCCAGGGAAGATTATCACAAGAAAGGCTCTGACATCAGCATTCTCCTTCTGCCAGAATACCTCAGTACCCACCGCCTGCACAACTTGGGCTAGAACAGTCTTTCTCACTGTCACACTTTTGATTTTTCATTTTTCAGATTCAATTTTCAAAAGAGAGGTTTTTACCTAGCCATGACTCATCATCATCATCATCATCATCCCATCTTTGCACACATTGCCATATGACGGCACGTGCCTTGGCCACAGATCAGTCACAGTGTCAGAGTGCCTGAGTTTGATGAGACAGTAGAAACTGCTCACCCTTCATTTCACAGGTGAGGAAGCTGGGACCACAGGTGTGAAGGAACTTGGGGCTCCTTCGAGCCAGGGGCAGTCAGACATAAAGCACAGGTCTCTCAACTCCAGGCCCAGCACTTTTGATTAATAAAAGCCTAAATCTCAGGGGACTGGCCTAGAGATTAGAGTAAAAAGGAAGAAAAGCCTCCTTATCAAACTTGTATCTCTCTATTAAAACAGTTTAATGTAAATAGCATTAACTAGTAAAAGAACAAATCCTTTCCAGAGAAAGGATGTAAAGCATTTATCAGTGGATCTCAAATCCTTTCCTGGTCATTTGCCATGGTCATTACTGCCTTCACAACCTTCCAGAGAGAAAAGAATACTCACTGAAGGGAGACTGGATGCTTGCCTCCCATCCGTCACCCAAACTCAGATGTGCTGTCTGCTCCGATGCAATTTCAAATGAATGAGGGTCAAGGATGTTTTGACACCTTTAACTATAATTATAACTGTGATTTCAGCCATTTCTTCTGCAACATAGCTTCATATAAAAACCCCTTTCTGTGGACTTATTCTGTATTAGCTAACCCCCTCCCCCACTCCTAACGCGGGCGGACACACACACACACACACACACACACACACTGCTCCTGCCCCTGCAGTAAACTCTCTCTTATCTGGAAGTTCTGCTGTGAGCAGCCTATTCCCACTATTCTTTCTCTATCAAGCTGCACAGAGATTGGAAAGGAGATAAGACATATATTTTTTAAAGTTTATTTATTTATTTATTTGTAAATAAATAAATATACCCAACATGGGGTTCAAACCCAACATGGGGTTCAAACTCATGACCCCAATACCAAGAATTGCATGTTCTTCTGACTGAGCCAGCCAGGTGACCCAAGATAAGACATATAATTTAATATATGCTATATATGAGATAGAATTTCATGTACTTTAATTAAATTAATATATATACTATGTATTATATATGAGAGCTTTAACTTATGTAAATTATATAAGTTAACTGAAAAGTAATATGTAACATAATATAAAATATGGATTATAGGGGCGCCTGGGTGGCTCAGTTGGTTAAGCCTCCAGCTTCAGTTCAGGACATGATCACATGGTTCGTGAGTTCAAGCCCCACTTCGGGCTCTGTGCTGACAGCTCAGAGCCTGGAGCTGCTTCAGATTCTGTGTCTCCCTCTCTCTGTGCCTTTCCCCGCTCATGCTCTGTCTCTCTCTCTCTCTCAAAAATAAACATTAAAATTTTTTTTAAATATGTATTCTAAAATATATAAAATATAAAATTAAATAAGTTAAATATATCTGCTTTGTAAGTTAAATAACTTGTACATTATATAAGCCTCATTTTAGCTAACAACTGAACTTTTTGTGTTTCTGCTGCACATATGCTAAAAAACAAAAAAATAGTAAAAGTAACCAAAATGCAGCAAAAGCAAGAAAAAGAAAGGACAGCCAAAGAGAAAGCCCAGAAAATCCACCGCCACAGAGGGGGGAATCAGTCATCAGAGATAAGCTGAGAATGTTGGGGGATTAGAAAGAGAAAAATGCAGCTGCAACTTAAAAAAGAACAAAACAAAACAACAGAAAACAAGACTTGCAGGAAGAAGGGGGGGCTGCTTGGAAGAAAGATGCGATATCTGATGACCCAGTCAGAGACTGTGGAAGCTGTGCATTTTTAAACTGTGTGACTCATTCTCTAGGGCCAAAGCAGAAACCAAGTGAGGAAAAAATTTCCAGAGAAAAATCTGTCCGCAAACAGGGTGGCGGTGGTGAGGGGAGGGTGGACTGGTGACGAGGGGAATCAATGACACCAAATGGGACCGTTCAGTATGGCACACTGTACAACTCCGACAAATCTGTTTCTCAGAATAGCTTATTGCCTCCCAGGCAGTTTCGCTGAGGAGCCCTGAAGGAATGTGTAAGTGGGAATGAGACTGAATTAGAGACAGTGGGTCTGGTATAGGACACGCTGGGGTATGAAAGTCACTTCTTTTTTTTCGTTCATTTATTTTGAGAAAGAGAGCAAGCACAAGCAAATGGGGGAGGGGCAGAGAGAGAGGAGACAGAGAATCCCAAGCAGGCTCTGAGCTGCTAGCATACAGCCCCACTCGAGCCTCGAACTCATGAACTGTGAGGCCATGACCTGAGCTGAAACCAAGAGACAGAGGCTTAACCAACCGAACCGATCAGGTGCCCCTGAAAGTCTTTTTCTTTCAATGAATACTTCAAATGTCTCAAGGAGGGAAATAAACAAATACAACAACATACACTATTGGGAAATCTCAGAAGATCATATTTTTGTAACGTGTGTGTTTAGACGAAGATTTTCCGTGTTTGACTATTTTGAAAAGTCT
Organism: Lynx rufus; assembly: GCF_022079265.1. Lineage (NCBI taxonomy): Eukaryota > Metazoa > Chordata > Mammalia > Carnivora > Felidae > Lynx > Lynx rufus. The sequence goes on along the minus strand of NW_025814823.1, from coordinate 212,401,037 downwards.
TAAAAGCAAAAAACCAAGTGTAATCACTGAAGAAGGGGAACAGGACAACTGTGGTGTTACCAGATGGTTTGTGGGGAGTAGAAAGAGAAGCATATGCACAGCTTCTCTAAAACCCCAGTGTATTTAGTCAAAGATATAGAACTTAATGGAAGTAAGTGGTCTGGACCAGGAGTGGAGGCCGGGGCTCCTGTCCCTGTTGACTGTGGGGTGCACTGACATAAGTGGTCCTCTCTGCATGGATAGTGTCCTCCCAGGGCTGAGAGGAAAGCCCCATCTTTGCTTTGCCATTGCCCTTTTATTCCTAGACTTTCCTGAACATCCTGGAAAACTCCACACTCACAGTCTCTTAAGGGAATATTTATAAACATTAAGGTTTCCTCGTTCTTAACCCAAACTTAGCATCAACCAGGCTCCATCCCCTTGGGAGTGGAAATGAAAGTCTAAATGTATTGGTTGTTATTGTCCCTCCTAGCCTTTGGGGGGCCCAGAAAGCCTCTTCTCAACAGCTTAGATGAAGACACCAAAACAAAAGATTACTGCTTAGCATACTCACCAGAGATGAGATCAAATAACCTGAGAACGACTGGAAGCTGTCCTGGTAAGAGCTGTTCATGTCAAGGACAAGGGTTCTAATAGAGCTAAATGCTGTGGAAGTCAGAAGAGCAGCAAAGGATGATGGAGAGTATATCTGGCCACCATCACCTGCCTCATTTGGCTCCCAGGTCTCATGTATCTTTTCGGTCTTTTTTTGAATTGCATTTTCTAAGATTCCTCTTCCACCCTTCTATCCATCAACATTGATTAGAACAACAGCATCCCCCCCCCCCCGCTACTGTTTCTAAGCTTCACTAGATATTTGGGCCAACAATTTGCAGGAAGGATGCAATATGTAAAAGGCTGAACTCAAACAGAACTAGTATCTCTGGGTTTGGTGAGTCAATGCCTGTCAACTTTTAATGCACATACAAATTACCTGGGGCTCTTATTAAAATGTAGGTCTGATTCAGCAAGTCAGGTGTAGGCTCTGAGAATCTGCATTACTAACAAGTTCCCGGGTGATGCACATTCTGACGGTCCATGGGCCACACATTTAGTAGCAAGGACCCAATCCACTCAACTAACAGACCCAAAAAGGCAAAGGATCTCAACTAACATCACATCGTTAGTTAGTATTGAACTAGGACTTGAGCCCAGCTCCTCTGACTCCCAAATCCAGTGGGACTGCTCTGTATGAAAAACATGCCAAGTCTCCACAGACCTGCTATGGCTCTCTAACACAGACCATCCGGCCAAAAATAAATTAGTTATGTCACACTGAAAAACCATCTCCAACAAGCAAGTAAAACGTTTTTCAGTTACAAAACCTAAAACCCAGGCCTCCTATTTTCTCATTTTTCAAAGATCTTATTAATATCTGTTAGTCAATGGAGATGTTTTTGAAAGGAACTAGAGCTTTCTGAAAGCTAATATTTAAGCTTCCTGGACCTGTGACTCGTACGCGATCAAAAAAGAAGAGAAATATTAATCTATGAACATCAAGTGGGAAACTCCGGACACCCAATCTTCAATGTCTGTAATGAAAACAGAAATGAGGCTCAAAATAAAGACTTCAGAGAAAAGATATACAGGAGAAGGGAGTGACATCTGTATCTGTATTTGTGTGGACCCATAAGTCAAGTAATTAATCCAATAACAAACAGAGCTCTGGCCTCTTATCTCCCATAAGATGAGGGTCACTCCTTCTCCTGACCTATACCTGGCCCACAGAAAAGGTCCCTAATTCAAGATCCAGCAAAGAAAGAAAACAATGCTGCTTCTTGAAGTATACGTTCTTCAGTTCTCTCTCTCATTTCCAATCCATCATGCTGGGAACTCACAAGATGAACCTGCCAAATTGAAAAGGAAGTGGAAAGATGCAAAAAGAGGAGGGGAGAAAATAACGCTCATGTTTATAAGCCTGTAACACAAAGCACCGATAGGGACAAATCTCCCGCCAGCCAGTTCCAAAGTCTCACTTCTGAGTAATCATGGGTCTGACCAGGCAACCCCAAACGTCAGGGGTCACAAGGAATTCCTCAGCCTGGGAGCAGAGTTAGGGGATACACAGAGCATTACTTTCCCTCCCTCCTGGCGAGGAGCACCAAAACCTGACACACAGGCATCCCACAACTCAAACGACTGTTTTCGGCAAAGGAGCCACAAAGTTCCAGATCAGAAAGCAAGGCCAGAAGCCACTCTGGGAGATTTCCCACAGAGTTCTGCCAGTGGATTTCATTCGTCAGCTACATCACCCTGGGCTGCAGCCGGAGTTCAAAAACAAGAGGGCAGAGATGGTTATGTTATTTGCTTGTGTGGGAAAGGAACTGGCAGAACTTTCCATCTAGGCCAAGAACTGAACTGCCTTTGAGGGAGTAATGTGGAGTGAAGTGCACCCCTCTCTCAATGGAGGCACCATCATAGAGCATAGAGTTTTAAATGCCACTGATCTCATTTACAGCATTCACACAGCAAAACACGAGAACACTTAATTCTAGGATTTGGGGAAATTAGAATCTAACAACGTTTACAAAGTTAAAATGATGTAACAGCCTATCCCAGCAAAAACTGGCATCTTTCTAGTAGAAGCTGGAAGACAATTCCAAAGCTTCCTACTGTCCTACATCCTAAGATTCAATGTCTTTTTGGAGCATACCTTCTGTTTGTTTGGATGACAAAAATTAAAATTCACTTCACCTCAGTGTAAAGATAGCTAAACAAGGAAACAGAAGGATGCCTTCAGAATTGCTATTGGGCATATGTTTCAACAGAAGCGTTTCACTATAATTTGTGCATTTGTATGGGAGAAATTGTTTTTCTCTAGACAGCCTGATAAGATCTGAGCATTTATGTTAACTCTCTCTTCTTGAAAAGGCCTCCTCCCTTGTCTTGCAGCTCAAGCAGTTGTTCACTGCAGATCAGAAACAAAGAGCCCAATAGTTTCAGGAATTAGACACAGACTGTTCTTCACCTTGAACTGAAGGAGAGATTGGGAAAAAGCACTGGCCGAGACTTGCGATACCTCAATGGAAAAGGATCTGTTATTAATGCACATAAACTCCCCACCTCTCCAACCTGTTGCAAGAAACCGAGTACCTTAGGCTTTGGGAAACATGCTGGTGATGGATGACTGTGTCCCCATGTGACTGTCATCCGGGAGCCACAGAGCCAGGCCAAATCCTGTGGGGAAGGGGCTCCGTGACTATTGCAGTAGCACACATGTATGCAAATTGCAAGAAGGTGTGCAAGAGAGACAGATGAAATTTTAAAAGGTGTCCCTTTCAGACAGATGAATTTTAAACGGCACCCATCTAGGTAGACAAATTACAAAAAGATGCTCCACTTTGGGCAAAGGGTTTATAACAAACCCTCTTTTCATCTTGAAACTGGGATTTGGTTCAGTTGGCAGATCCTGATCTGGATTTCAGGCCTCCACCCTCCCCTTGATAGGGCACTTTTGTGGGGTTTACTAGGTACAAACTACCCTGTGGGGCCCAGCTGCTTTAGATTGGGGTTGCCCATGAAGCAAGTAGCTATTCCTTGCAGGAAACACCTGAGAAGAAGCACGAGAAACAAAGATGAGACTCAGCCTGGGGTGGGGAAATTTTCCTCCTTTCTCAGAGGCTTCATGATTGGGCCCAGGACTCAGTAAAGAATTCTGTTTCAGTGCACCCTTTTGCAAGGAGATTGCTGGTGGGGTGATCTTTGCTACGTATCAAAAGGCCAAGTGCTTGGTTAGAGACCCTTTTGAAACTCAGCCTACACTCAGCACAGCCAAGGTGAAGAGAAGTTTTAAGTTGTTATTTGTACCATACCTTCCTTCCCTTTATATGCAAACTTTCCAAAAAGTCTTACTGATAATTACAGTTTGGAATCTGATGTGCTTTACGGAACTAAGAAAAGGCCCGACCCAGGCTCAGAAGAGAATAGCAAAGTTGATAACAGTGTCCTCTTCCCAAAGTCAACATGATAGTGGCAGTCACAATGCTTTTAGGGTGATGAACCCAAGAGGGCCATAGAGCAGAGCAACATCACACTGCCACAATGAGCCAGTGCCCTGGGAACCCACTAGAAGTGATTTAGGGACCATTTAAGCAGACTGTACCATAGAAGTCAATAGGTGGTGTTCAAGTCATTGTTTGGGTAATTGAGGAAATATAATCTCATTGTGAAGCCACAGCCTGGGGGAGGTCTACAAAAACTTGGGGCAGTAAAAGGCTAAATGCTGAAACAAACACATCCATCCATTCAGCCAGTATTCACTGAAGGTTTACTATCTAACATAGCTAAACATGTGTGAACAAGACAGGGTGAGGAAAAGAAAAGTTAAGCAAAAAATAAAAGAAAACATCAGGTATCATAGGTTCTTTTTAAAAATAAAATGGGCAATGTGGTAGAACACTGGAGGTTTCTACTTTAGATTCAGTGGTCAGGGAAGATCATCAGCTGGGATCTAAACGACGAGAAGGAGCAGCTAGGTAGAAATCTGAGGGAAGAGTGTTCTAGGCAGAGGGAACATGAATGCAAAGGCGATGAGGCCAGAGTGTGCTTGGTACATTTGAAAGACAGAAAGGTCAGTGTGGCTGGAGGGCAAGGTGATGGGGCAGGAGGCCAGGGAGGTAGACAGTGACCAGGCCAGAGGGATATTGGAAGGTAAGACAAGACATTCGGATTTTATTCTGCTACGATGGGAAATAAGTAGAGATTTTAAGCAGTAGAGTGCACTGCTCTAGAAATGTGTTTAGAAGTCCAATCTGGCCACTACGTGAGAAATGGCTTGCAGAGAATTGAGAGGAAGTGGAGGAACCACTTGGGAGGTCAATTCAGTGGTGACTAGAACTGGGGCAGAGTTTCTCAACCTCGAAACTATTGACATTTTGTATCATACAATCCTTTGTCGGGGAGGGTCATTCTGTGGTTTGTAGAAAGTTTCCAACATCACTGGTCTTTACTTACCAGAAGCCCGAAGTAGTCATCCCTTCCCCAATTGTGACAGCCAAAAATATCTCCAGACATTGCCAAATGTCCCCTATAGGACAAAACTACCCCTGTTGACAATGTGGAAGTGATAAGAGGGGTAGATTCTGCACATAGTTTGAAAGAAGAGCTGACAGGATTTGCTGATAAGAATAAATACAGAGTAGGAGAGAAAGAGATGAGTCAACCATAGGATGAGTCCATGGGTTTTGGCTGAACAACTGAACAAATAAAGTTGACACATACAACAATGGGGAAAATGGCAGGAGGAGGGAATCAAGAGTATTGCTATGAACATGTCATATTTGAGATTCCTATTTGGCATACATGTGGAAATGGCAAATACAGTTGGAGTTGCAAGGAAATATCAGAGTTAGATACATAAATTTAGTAGTTATTCACATACATGTACAGAGATAGAGCTAGATGAGATAGATAGATAGATAGATAGATAGATAGATAGATAGATAGATAGATACAATAGATAATTATACAAATAGATGATTAGATAGATGATAATGATAGATAATGAATGAACAGAAGGACAGATGGTCAGATAAACTGACAGAGGAGTAGACAGCATTTGGGACTGGTCAGGATCACCTAATAGAGGATGAAATTAGAGAGGAGGGAGCTACAGACAAAGCCCTGGGACACTCTAGTAGTTAAAGATATGGAAAGAAGCAAAGGATGTTGAGACAGAACTCTCAGGGTGGTAGGTAGGAGTAAAACCATAATAATGCGGTACCACTTACGCCAAGAGAAAAAAATACATAAAAATAGAAATTGTGTCAAACGGTGCTGAAACATAAGTACAGTGAAAACAGAGAGGCACCCACTGGCAACACAAAGTTCACTGATGACCTGACTAGAGCAGTTTTAATGAGTTGCCCCAACAAGGTAGGTGAAGAGATTCAGTTACTCTTACTAAGCCAACAAGAGAACTGGATACTTTTCAAAAGTACTTAGAGCTGTTATCTACAACAGCATGAAATAGGCAGGGCTGACTAACATAATTATCCATGTTTTTGTGTAGGAATAGTTTGCAAGGGGGTTAAGGCAGTCACTGAAATGAAGGTTCTTGCTACAACTTTTGAGACAGGTTGGACACTTAAAAACCTATAAACAGTGTTTAGACACTAGAATTCTTCAAACTGAAAAGAAATCATAGATCATACTAATGAGGCATAGAAACTTAGGTCACAGCACAGAAGACTCTTCTCCAAACGTGCTCTGAATCAATAAGCAGAATCTCACCCGTGAATAAAATGTGGTCATCCCGCCAGGCACCATCTTTCAGCAGTGGGGGAGACAGTGAGGCTCAGCACAGAAGAAACTATCATTCTATCTGATTTAGAATCAAAAAACTCTCCAAACCAGAATACTTCAAGAATAAATATGAGTAAACAAACAAAGGGAACAGATTTGCAAAAACAGTTTCACTAATTTTTCCCCAAATAAATTCTCTGACCCAGAAAAGTAAATTAAAAAAATACAAAGCAATTATTACAGTTCGTTTAACAGCCTCATTCTCTATTCACGCTAACTACCCTATAGGTGGGATAAGCCCGCTGGTCCATAAGGACAGCCCAACTAATGGGTGATACATTCGAGGACAATGTCTGGGAGATTTCCTGGTGAGAAATGCCATCAGAGTGAGATTTAGAATTCCTTCTAAGGAGCTATAGAATTCTCACCTTGGGAAGGAGAGAAAACCAAGCATCATGGACCTTTTACTCCAACCAGTCAACCTGGATAGGTCTCATGGGAAGAAGTGGAAGAAACTTATCCTGTTCATCGACTGGACTAACTGTAACAAATGTCAATTCTACGAGTTTATATATAAGTTTATATAATTCCTACCAAAATCTCAGCACATTTTTGTGGTCAGACTATTCTAAAATTTATATGGAAAGGCAAAGAAACTAGAATTACAAACACAATTTTGGGAAAAAATAAAATGTTAGGAATCAGTCTACTAGATTTCCAGACTACTTATACAGCTATAGCAATAAAGATTCTACTGATGGAATAGAACACAAAACTCAGACTCACAAAAATATCTCCAAATGAATTTCACAAACGTAGAAACAATTCAAAGGAGGGAAGTTAGCCTTTTTAAAACAAATGGTGCTGGAGCAGTTAGACACTCATAGGCCACAAGAAAAGAAGAGAGAGAATGAACCTCTACCTAAGTCTCACATCTTATACAAAAATTTACTCAGAATGGATTATGACTTAAATACAAAATGTACACATAAGGAGGGGAGAGAGGCAGGAAGGAAATGGGTACGGCTGTAAAAGGACAACATGAGTAACTGTTTGTGATAGAAATGTTGGGCATCTTGACTATATCAATGTCAAACTGCTGCCTATGATACTGTGCAGTAATTCTGTAAGATGCTACCATTGGGAGGGACTGAGTCAAGGGTACATGGGATCTCTCAGTATTCGTTCTTACACCTGCATATGAATCCACAACAATCTCAAAATAAAAAGTTTAACTAAAAAAAAAAAAAAACTAAGAATACCTCTTTGAAAATTGTAATCCATCGTTGAGCTCAGATCAAGAAAGGAAATCTCAAGGTGCCAAAAGGGAAAAGGAAAGAGAGTTGAGGGGGAGTTGAAGCTGAGTGGCCCCTAAGAAAGAGAGCTATTTGGATTCGGGTCAGGATCTAATTCTCCAGTAGGGGTGGGAATTGAGGTTAGGGTTTAGGATAGAGCCAAAAACCATATTCACTTTAATAAAGCCTGAGCTGAGAAATACTGTCCCTGACTGTGAACAAAAATTTAAAATATTTATTAAAATAAAAACATTACAAATATTTACTGACTCAGGTATCTGGGAGCCTAGACTGAGCCCTCGGTGGAGGTGGGGTACCCATGAAGAATCTGAACCCCAGTCCCATATCATACACAAATGTGCAGGATAACATTTTGCAGAAAATCTCAGCTGAAATACTAACAACAAAGTAGCCTGGAGCAAATCCGATAGGGTCCCTGGCAATAGCAAATCCAAAACCACCCCACTGGAATTCTCACAGGTAATGACTCCCACTGAGGATCAATTCTAAGTCTAATTGATTAAACAACACAGTCTCTCCATCAAAAAACTTAGAATGGAACAAATCAACTAAACTGTTCAAAAAAAAAAATTCTGTAACTTTAAGGTCATAAAGACTTCAGAGGAGAGAGAGGGTGGTGAGAATGTTAAAGATGACCAAGGAGGGGCTGCTGGGCAGGACATGGGCTGACTGTCTGAGAGCAGCTCCCAAGAGGATGGGGACCAGAGGTGTGTGGAAGGTATTAAATGGAGGGAGGCCATCCCACACCCTGTCATGAGTGACCTTTCTTCAGTCTTCAGTCCGCAACCATCTGAGCCTGCTCCAAGGGACACTAAATTGACCTTAAATTTTAGGCAACTCTAAGAGAACACAGCCTCCAGCATTACGATGGCTATATCTAAAGCAAAGAATATGCCAGCCCTGAGCCAGAGGAAGGAAAAGCTCATGTCTTGTTCTACATGACAGCGTTTTCTTCCTCAGAAAGCTTTCCCAAATGCCACCTCTGTCCTTAGGAATGGTGAGGGGCTTAAAAGCCAATATACATCCTAAGCCTGCCATCCTGTGAATTTGAGTGTGGGGTCCTGTTTTGGTGAAAAGGAAAATAAATATCCCAGAGGTCAGATCCCAGACAAGTGATCAGGGGAAACCAGACACAAGGCCAACCACTATCCTTTTGATGAGAAGCACTGACGATGATGGCACACGAGCAAATGAACTTGAAGCCAGCCAGTTCGTATGTTCACAGAAAGGAAAAAAACTCATTTGGATTTTACGGCTTATTTTATAACTATCATTAACTGTTCAATTCTGTGTGAAAGGCTCAAAACTAATCCCAGTAGATTGGTTCTTCTGACAAAATCATTTAGTGATTTGAATCTACAGTTTCCATCATCCTGGCTACCACATTAGTCCATTAGTTAATATTTGCTTCTTTGTGCTCCTGTACTTAGAATGAATCTGGAATCTGAATCTGAAAATGCCCATATGGTACTTTGCTCTGCTCCCTGGGGCCATTTGAAATTGAAAAGCTCCCAGCATTCTGTTTCCAAGCCTGACATAATGCTAACCAGTGTGCAATCTCCCTTAGAAAGCACAAGAGGAAAAGAGGGGGCAATTGAGAGCAGCGGTTCTCAGCCCTGGCTGCATGTTAGAATTACTTGGGAAGAGCTGCCACTTTAGAGTAATATTGACTAATGTTGCTAATTAATACCTGCTCACACTAATTCATTGGCTGTCAACATTTACCACACATTAGAATTTTCTTGGGAGCTTTAAAAAAATACTGATGTCTGTGCTTCACCCTCAGACCAGGTAAATCAGAACATCTGGGAAGAGGGGTGGGGAACGGGTACTTTTTAAAAGCTCCTGGGTTGATCCTAATGTTTGATCAGGGCCAGTGCTTCTTAAACTTTACTGAGCATCAGAATCTCCTGAAAAGCTTATTAAACCAAGGATTTTAAATACGCAGGCAACAGAGACAGAAAGTAGATTAGTGGTTCCCCAAAACTAGGGGAGATGAGGGGATTGGGGGGTGCCTGGTAAGGGGTAGAAGGACTCAGGCTCAAAATAACTGCCCAATAAAGTTATTCAACTTCTCCAAGCTTCATCATCTAGAAAAATAACAAAGATGGGGGGGGCAGAAGAGGACAATGTACATAAACCACCTCATAAACGACACATTCCAGTACCTGGCATGTTGGAAACATAAAAAAAAAAAAATGATAATGACAGCCAACATCCATTGACTGTATTATTTACCAAGCGTTCTTCTAAGTTTTATATATATATATATTCATTTCATTCTCACAATATTGTACTATAGGGGCCAGTAAATTTTTCCTGTAAAAGTCAGACAGCAATTTTTGGGCCTCGTGGGCCATACAGTCCTCATCCCAACTACTGAGCTCTGCTGTTGTAGTTTGAAAGCAGCCATACACACTATAAACACATGAGCTTACCTGTGTTCCCATAAAACTTTATTTATAAAAAACAAGAGGCAGCCAGATTTGGTCTGTGGGCCATACTTTGCCAACCCTTTTTCTATGAGTTGGGTACTGTCATTATCTCCACTTTACAAACGAGCAAACAAAGGCACAAAGGGATAAACGGACTGCCTAACTTTCCACACCGAATCTGATTACGAAGTACACATAGTCAGCCATTATGCCATAGCAGCTACTCACCACTGGTAAGCCTCTCAGTCCAAATTCAGGTTTTCCTAACTCCAAAGGGCCGGCCAGCCAGTCAGTCACAATACCCTCCGAGCCGCCACAGAGACTGAAGACCCACCTCCAATCCTCCCCTCCTCCCATGCTGTTCCCGGTTGAAGGTTGAACCCTCCCTGCTCTGAACCCTCAGTGCCTTGACTCTCCATACCTCCCAGATCGATCCACTTTTTATGTGATTTTCTGCATTTCTCCCCAGCCCATTTGGCAGCCTGGACCACGCTCATCACAAGTGTTCAATGTGCATGTGCTGAATGTGTCTGTGAACCCACTGGTGCTGGACATGCAGGACGAGACTATAGGGGCCTGGGGACAGAGAAGGGAGGTAGGTGATAGACCCGGGCACTCACCAGTCCCTGGCAGGCACTGAGTGCTGCAACCCCGATTCTGATGCCCTGTTGCAGAACTGTGCCCCTGAGATGGCAGGGGGGTGCCGAGGAAGCCACCATCTTAACACGGGAAAGATTTCCGTATCTCCTCTCCACGATATAGCTTTTGGAAAGAAATCCCTGATTGACTGACAAGTTGAAGAACAGGTCCTTCTCCTCGTGGGAAATTCTATAGTACACCCGATCCTCTGGGCCATCCAAATCTCTCTTCCTCCTGTCGCTGGTGATGGGATGGCGCAGGCCATGTGATAGAAAATGCCCACTGGCATCTACGCGGACAGGAGCCACCACGTGATATTCTGGCAGGGCCTTGACAAAATGCGCTGAAAGAAAAGGACACAAAAAATAAAACCGAGGGAATTCCCTGATGAGTCTGTGGCAAGGTGAATGCTCTGCTATTTGGAACTTAGACCTCAGCTCGCGGATTGCAAAGTACCACTGCTGACTTGAAGTTTACAGATTGTGTCTACCACGCATGTACTGTCAACAGTAAATTCCCTGAACAACTCAAATTGACTCGGGACCCCTCCTTGACGACACGTGGCAGTCTGCACCAACACAAAGGCACAGCTCTGGACGGCAGATGCTTTGCGGGAGACAGATTAAAATGAGAATTAATGCCTGAGTACTGTTAGGAAAGGGGCAAGGTCAGTATAAGGAATATTTCATATTTCGAGGCTTGAGTTCATTAGTACAAATCACAGAGCTTGGCTGTTTATTACAAAGAGCTTAAACGCCTCAGGAACTTCCCATTAACTCAGGTTAGAGGGAAAATGAAAAAACAGCTAACCCACCATACACACTCTGACAAACTTCACACCCGTTGCAGCCTAAGTGTTCTGCCACGTAGCAAAGGCTGCTTAAAGAAACTTGGATGTTTATTTTTATTTTTACAAAACACACAAAATAAAAGGGTAAGATGAACCCTGCCACTTTAAAAAATGCTAGACGGAAACACTCGTCTCTGCCACACACAGGGACATAGGCCTTTTGACTAGTTTGTGTTTAAAGTCCCCGCCCCCTCCTCTTCATTCTGATGTTTGAGAATAACAAGGAGTCTCTCTAGCAGGGGCTAATCATCACTCGGGATTACAGGCTACTTCCAGCAAACCAGTAGCCACTTCGTAAAATAACTAATCTTCTGCTTTAGAGGGAAAAAAAAGAAAGAAAAGAAAAGAAAAGGAGCAAGGGAGGAAGAGAGAGAGAAACAAATGCCACTTGCCACCTCCTAGATGGATTTCTTGCACTTTCAAGCTTGCGTTGCTTTGTTCGTATTACCGCCCCAGCTACAGTGTCTTTTGCACTTTCTACCAATACTCTGTGCATTCCCATGTATGTTTTAAGTCTCAACTCCAGTTCCCCCTCTTCTTTCACTTAAAGTCCCTGGTTGAAGTTCTTTCTCCCTCCTTTGCACCCTCACCCAAGGCCTTACTTCCTGTAGCTCCCAGAATGGTCTCATTTTACAAGGCCTTTTGTTCATCGCACTTTATTCCCAAAGCCTTTGGAGCCTAGAACTTGCACGTGGCAGCCTGGCTTGTAACGTGTTGCTGTAACAGGGAGTATGTTTGTGGCTGGTTCATTATAAGAACTGGGCTTCATGGAATACATTTATAAAACAGCCTCCCCCCACCCCACCCCACCCCACCCCACCCTCCCCCTGCCAGACAACTGCCTTCAAACACACTTTGTGAAATTGTTCACTTCTGCCTTGGATGAAATATGGGCAGAGCACAGAGTTTTCACTCTTAGGTACTAATAAACAGTCTCAATGTTTAGGTGTAAAAAATCCAGACCCATTGCTTCTAATTGCAGCACTTAGGAGCAATAGATCACATAGCAATATGGAAAAATCTTTAAAAACAATGTTCACTGAAAAATAAGAAACAATACAAGTGAATGCAGAGCCATCTACATCCATGGAAAATACATGCACACAAAAACAATAATACAAAGTCTGCCAGAACATATGCAAAAAAATACATATGGAACCCATTAAAATGGTTTTCCATGAGGAGGAATGGGAGTGGGGACAAAAATGCATAAAAAAATAAAACCAGAAAGGGATTTTGCACAAAATGGTGACGCTAGAGTACCATGACCTAGGAGTCAAATTGACTCAGTCCTCTGTACTGCCTACTCCCCAAGGAATATCTGGACATCTTTAATATCAGAGTTTCACTGCCCTTCCAAGTTCAGACCTTAGGAGAGGAAAGGCCAGGTTAGGTGGGGCAAGGGTGGATGTGGTTGACTTCCACAGTATTATTCTCAGTTACTCTTCTCTTCTACTCATGGCAACACCTCTGGCTACCCCAGGATGAGCAGTGGACGGAAGTTAAGGGCCAAAAAAGTCTTATTTAATGGTGTATAGCCATCATCTTGCAATGGGACCAGCAGTCCCATTGCACTGGTCACTGCCCAGATGCTGACTCTTCTCAGGAGAAGTTCCGTGTCCCTTATAAGACCTGTCTCTGAACATACATCTCAAAGAACTCACCATGATTTTTGAAAGTATAAAATGAAAGATAAAGCTTGCCTAAGCTCTAGCAACTATTGTTCAAGGAATAAAGAAGCAAACAAATTTAGAGCCTTTGACCTAGTTGCTTTTGATCTAATGGATTTTTAGGAGAGCCAACATAAGCTGGCTATATAATAATGTAATGATAATAACCACAGTAACCATTTCATGACCACCTGCTATGATCCAAGTACCACAGGTCTCTTATTCAGTACTCACACAACCTGTGATTCACAGATTCAGTGAATTCCCTTTTATAGATGAAGAAACTGAGCCTACGAGAGGGCACAGAGTCAATATGCAACATTATCCATATTGAAATCTCACGGTTCTTATTTCAAAGCCACGTTCTTAGCCACTTCCCTTCGCGTACATAAGCAGTGCACTTGGCAGAGAGTATGACCTAGTAGAAGTGATACTACCACCACCCTCTGCCCCTCCCTTCCCCAGGGATGATGATCTGACAAGAAAAGAACAGCTTGACTTCTTTAAGATGCCTCAATTTGCACAGCAATAAATGGAGATAATAACTGCCTATTTATCAGGTACAGTAATAAGAGATAAGACGAGTTTGCCTCTTCATTTGACTGCAAACCAAGTAGCGAAGCCATGGCAGCCCATAAGTGTGGGCAGAAATAAGAGGCCACGTACATAAGGGGTGTGACTTATGTGGTGGCCCAACTGCACTTGCCTCACCTACACAAGGGTGTAATAACAGTATCTACCTACCTTCTAGGGTGGTTTTGAGGATCCAGTGGATTAATATATGTAATGGATTTAGAAGAGTGCTCGACAAATAGCACTCAATAGCTACTATTAGTATTAAAGATAGAAACTTAGCCACCAAGGATCACCATGGCCATAAATAGATGTAACCTCCAAGCAGAGACAGGGGAGAATCCCATGCTCACCTTGGCTTCCTCTCGCGGTAGGTACTCAGTTTGGAAGATGAGATAGCTACGACCTTGGCCAATAGAAAGCCCGGCTCAGAGGAGATATGACAGGAATGGAGAAATAAGATGTCAGGAAATAATAAGAGCTCCTCATTTTTACCATTTCTATGGTTAAGCACAGCATTTAGAGTATATCAACTTGGTCTTGTCTAATCTTTACAGTTCTCTGGGACAGGTATTATTAAGCATCCCTCATCTAGCCTTCATTCCCTCCACTGTAAAAAGACAGTGAAGAGGGGGGCGCCTGGGTGGCTCAGTCGGTTAAGCGGCCGACTTCGGCTCAGGTCATGATTTCGCGGTCCATGAGTTTGAGTCCTGCGTTGGGCTCTGTGCTGACAGCTCAGAGCCTGGAGCCTGCTTCAGATTCTGTGTCTCCCTCTCTCTGACCCTCCCCCGTTCGTGCTCAGTCTCTCTCTGTCTCAAAAATAAATAAACGTTTAAAAAAATTAAAAAAAAAAGACAATGAAGAAGGGTGAGGATTCATTCTGGGGCAATCTGACCCCAGAGCCCACCCTTCTAACCTCTGCCTTTGCTGCTTCTCAAGCATCTACCACTGAGACCAGATGTCAAGGTGGGTCGTCAACAGGGCTGGGGGGAGGGGCGGGGACTGAGACTCACTGTAATCACATTACCATCTGCAGGTTTATGGAAATACATTATAAGCCCTAAATACTTGGATTTGCCTTATTGAAAATTAGACTTGAAACCCTTGGTCACAAACATGGATGATACTTCATGAGAAATCTGAGTGAGCCTGTTGGCACAAGTGCTTTTGAAAATACACAACACCAAGCAATCTTTCACCCTCTGCTTAGAAAGAAAGGAAAGAGGTGAGAGAATATTTACCTGCCAGATTTTATAGCTTAGGTTAAATCTATACTTACCCTTTACTTTGATTATTTCCATCTTAGAGAACAATAAATTTCTAAAACTCTTAATAAAAAGCGCAATGAAATTCTGTAATAGTTCATTTTCATAATTCTCTTCCACGGGTTGTTGTAACCTTTCAAATATACTTTTATCATAGAAAACTCTATGTGTCAAAATGTGGAGAACAGTGTTGATCCCCTCAAAGTTGTAAAGTACAACACACAAGGTTGGATTTTCTCACGAACCCTACGACAACTAACCTCCAGACCATAATTGCTTATGATAATTAACACAAAATATTAAAACTGTGAAGTCTCTTCTTTCATTAAGAGAATATATGAGGGGCGCCTGGGTGGCGCTGAAGTGTCAGTTAAGCCTGCGACTTCGGCTCAGGTCATGATCTCACAGCTTGTGGGTTCGAGCCCGGCGTCGGGCTCTGTACTGACAGCTTGCTCAGAGCCTGGACCTTGCTTTAGATTCTGTGTCTCCTTCTCTCTCTGCCCCTCCCCCGCTCGTGCTCTGTCTCTCAAAAATAAATAAAATTAAAATAACTAAAATTAAATTCTAATTAAAACAAATTTAAAGAGAATATATGAAATAATTTCCTTCCTTATTTTTTCAAAGAGCATAGATACATGACGAGAACATTTGTCTTGAAGTACACTTGAAACATTTGTCTTGAAACACTCCTTGTGTTCTTGCAAAACCCATGCAGCAGAAAGCATATCTCCACCACGGGATAAAGTGCCTGCCCTGTTGATTTCAGAGTCGCCAGGAGCAAAAGAGACCACAGAAGCAGCTAGTGACTTGCAGACTGTACAAGGGATAAGGACCCCAAGGGGCTGTCACTGGCTGTAGAAGAGAGGCAGTATGCTGTGTACAAGAGCAGTATTTCCCATTGTTCTGATACTTAGTTGGGAACCAAGACATCTTGTGGAAGGCACTGCACGTGTATCTATATCACAAGTGAGCGATGTGGAAAGAATACTGGGCAGAGTTTGTCAAATCTGCCATTTTTGGTCCCAAGAAAGATTGGATTTGCCTCCATGCTCCTTCCCAGGGCTAAAATCCTGCCTCTGCCCAACCCTTAGAACTAGAAAGAACGTTAATGATTATATGGGACTAGAATGTTTCCAACTGTGGGATGTTGTGTAATTCCTTTCACCCCTCTGGTGACGTGGCATTTAATAGGTGCTGACAGACTCATCTCCTAGCCCCTCCCCCTCTTCATCTGTAAAAAGAAGGATGGGAGACATGATATATGAAGTGATTTGCCAGTTTAAAGGTTCTGAACTTGGGTGCGATTCAAAAATGTTGTCAGAGTAGAAATGGAAACTGGGAGTTTGGCTCATTGTGAAATGGCAGGCTGGTCATTTGGGGCAAAAACCAGGTCATCCTATTACCAAGAAACCTTAGAATTTTCTCATCCCTTCCCTCTACCTCTCTCCTTCTCTACACCCCCCCCTCCCACCTCAGTTTTTCTCCCTCTCTCCACTCAGTTTTAAATAAAGC
The DNA here is from genome assembly GCF_022079265.1 of Lynx rufus. NCBI lineage: Eukaryota > Metazoa > Chordata > Mammalia > Carnivora > Felidae > Lynx > Lynx rufus. Next base: position 212,384,495 of record NW_025814823.1, on the reverse strand, counting down.
CTGCTCAGAAATTTCTGTTGTACCAAATGCAGATTACTTGTAAATCCACTGGTGAGTTGATTAAAAACAAATATGCTGGAGAAAAGTCTTTTAAAAACAAATTGCTTTTAAAACCTAAATATCTGCACATCGCTAATAAACTCAGGGCACTTCACAGCTATTTTTCAATATCAAATACCCTCAGCACCTAATCCCAATGGTAACCAAGGAAAACAACCACCTCTCACCTTCCAGACAGGAGAGAGCAAAGCCCAGTAGTGTCTGCTCTATACTAAGCTGAATTCGCTTACAAAGTAGATCTGGAGCAAGGGGAGCTGCAAACCAACCCAGGAGAATGTGTGTCTTTGAACCAAATCATCTCCAAATGCCCTGGGAAGTGCTCACAGGCTTTGTTTGTGCTGCCAGAAGAGAGACTTTTCACAAAGGGGCTGTTTTTCAAAGAAAAACAAACGCTGCTATTTTAAACTTGGGGGTGGGAGATTGTATCTGGACCGTTTACACAAGCAAGTGCTGGCTGATTGACATCTAACCCCGGTGGTGTTTGGGCTCCAGCTTCCAAGGAAAGCAAAGGGACTTGTTTCTGATGGCTCTTGAAGTCACAGCAGATGAGCTCTCAGCAGTATTAGAACTTTGCAACGTAGGCAGAACCCTGTGTGGAAATCCTCAACAAAGACAAGCTCGTGATGTCTGCCACCCAAGTGGTCTTGGGGATTAAGGGGGTCAGAATGCTAGGGAAGCTTCTCAAGACTGGAGCACAGTCAGCAAACACAGGACTTACCGGATGTTAAAGCAGTGCTGTGTGTGTGTGTGTGTGTGTGTATGTGTCTGTGTGTGTCTGTGTATGTGTGTGTTGTCCCTATTATTGCTGAGAGGCCAGCCACTGAAGCCAGGCTACCTGGGTTCAAAACCTCACTCCACCGTGAGCTGGGCCAATAAACTCACCAAATTTCCTCATCTTTAAAACAGAGGCAGTAACAACAGTCCCTGAACCCCAGAAGGCTGTTGTCAGTGGTTGCTGGGCTGACACATACAGGGTGCCTTAGCAGTCTTGGTGCAGGGAACTTTCTCCAGCCACTCAGGCCTTGATGGAGCTCTGTTTCTCCTAGACGGCCCAAGGAACTCCCTACCAAATGGGAAAGTGTCTCTGACCCTTCCAAGTCCAATAAAAAAGCAGAGGAAACAGTGTCGCTCTGCTCAAGGTGTTAGGCTTAAATAACACCAAACTGTCATCACACCCTCTTCTAGTGTTTTCTATAGCATTATGAGTTTCATGACATTCAGGAGATGCAGCCAGCTGTGATCAAGAAGGCAGGACAGAGAAAGGTGAGCCCCTAAGGTGGTAAATTCTCCCCCAAAAGAACAGTTATTTTTAAAACACAGGCCTTAATCTTTCCAGGAAACCAAAACACAGCCAAACTCACTCAGCAGGGGGCCGGAATCACATTTCCCCTCCCCTGTCCAGAGTTGAAACTAACTGAAAATACTGCAATGACTGCCAGTGGCGATTGGAACTCAAATAAAAAAAAAAAAAATCATTTTCCGTGTTCAGAATTTGAAAAATAGAGGATTGAAACACTGCAGCATTGAAAGAGAAGACAAAAGGGGGGCGTTACCAGCTATCACTTGGGTCTTTCCTGCCTCAGCGTTGGTGTGAAAGAGATCCGGGATACTCGCCTTTCAGTAAGAATTAAGGAATCACCACCTTCAACAATGAATTCCGAGACACCCTATGTCACTGAGCTCCCAGCCTAGATTTCCTTACGACTCAGCCAAACGGCTTTGCAGAGTTCAGCCAGTGGGGGAGGGGATGGGGAAGCAACCAACTTTCCACGCGTCTCACCACCACGGTTTTCAAAGGAGATAAAGAAAAGCCACTAACCTTGCCTCCTGTCCGGGAAGTGCACCGGGCCTGGCTGAGCTTGTGTCCCATAGCAAAGGGCCCCAAAGTTAAGGAGGTGAGCTACAACGGAGAGGTTTGCAAGCCAGCTCCTCTGGGCACATGGCATGATTCAGTTGTTGGGGAGAAGAAAAGTCGACGAGGTTTAGCTCTCAGCTCAAGAAATCAAGTCCTCGCCCGTGGCCGAGCAGGAAGATGCAGGGGTGCATGGTCCAGGAGTGGGACGGAGCGGCTGCGAAGCTACCCACGATCTCCTTTGGCTTTTTTAAGCAGAAAGGGGCTAGTTACCTTGATCCCCCTTCCCTCCTGAAAGGGGAGCGATTCGACTGGCAGCGCCCGCTTTCCGCGGGGCGTGGAACGGGTCAGGGCGGAGGGGGCAGCCCACCCAAGATCCCCACCCCTCCGCCTTCCGCGCTCGGCCTCGCAGCCAACTCCGCGCATCTTCCTCGGGCCTCCCACCCCCGCGCTCCTCCGGCCCCGCCCAGAGCCCTGCGGCGCGGGCCAAATAGGGGGAGACCCGGGAGAGCCGCCCTGGGCGGGACTGCGAGTGAGAGGCCCCCCAGGCCGGCCCTCCCTGGGTGAAATACGGGCCGAGAGTGCTGGGCGCCGAGCTGGGGCACGGGGGACCCCACTCCCTCACCCTCCCCAGCTCAGTGCTGCCCCCTTGGCTGTCCTTCTCGGCTCCGTTTCCCAACTTTTCCTGACCTGGCTCTACCAAGACCCCTCGCTCAGCCAGACGTCTCTGGGATTCCCTTCCAAGGCAAGCTAAGACTTCCATTTTTAAAAGTAATGGGCAATTTCTCTCTTTGCCAAGTCACGCAGAGGGAAATGGCCTGAGCTAAGCTTCTAGTTCGACGCTTGACAAGTCCCTTCTTCGCCACAAAGACGTGACGAGACCAGATAATTACGAGCCACGCTGGGTCCGCAGGTCTCTGGTGCTCTTCTACTTTTATAACCCCACCTTTCCTAGCCCACCTCCACTCACCCGTAAGGATAGTGGAGGAAATAAGCAAGCCGGAGACCATGTGAAGGTAGCGCTCCAGTTTACCTGCACAGGCTGCCCACGGAGGGGACATCCATTCAGAGACTCAAGCTTTACATTACTGAGACAATGCTGCAAACCAGGGAGCTTGCCAGGCATCCTGAGAATTTACTGGAATAATCCAGCCAAGATTTCACACCTCTGGGCTGAAACAGGCCTCCTTACTCCATTCAGGAGGAATTCGGCTACATACTGGTTCTCCATGGCTTCCAGCCAACCATATGTGTTCCTTGAGAGGCTGGGGAAACCGACTCATTCAACCTCTCGCAGGCCTGGGCAGGAACGTCAAAGCGGTGATCTAAGTGCAAGGTGGTCCTCACAGGTTTGTGGTGGGCACGGATCCTTCAGACTGGATACATATGCACCACGATATTGAATTAGTTTCTTATTATTCACGTTACAAATTCCCATAAACTTGGTGAGTTAAAACAGCACAAATTTAATATCATACAGTTGGAGGTCAGAAGTCTGAGGTAGGTCTTATTGGCTTAAAATCAAGCACAGCTGCCTTCCTTTCTGGAGGCAGAGAAGAGTCATTTTCTTGCCTTTTTTATCTTCTAAGACCACATCTGCCAGCTCCTTGCCCTCTTCCCCCATTTTCAAAGTCAGCACTGGCCTTTGAATCTCTTATAGGGCATCATCCTGACACTATCTCTTTTCCTTCCCTTTTCCATTTATAAGGACCCTTGTAATTACAATTTGGGCCCACCACCAAAACTTCGTATTCTGTCAGCCCTTCCAAACCTTTGTACCCAGTACCTTGGGTCTTCAGCCTAGTAAGGACTGCGTATCTCCTGACCTCTCCATCTTTGGTTGTCCCATAATCTTTAAACATCTCTCTGCCATTACCTCCTTTTCTGCCTATCCACAGCCTATGAGTCATCTCCTTAAATCATCTCTCACCAGTGCCTTCAACACCTCTTCCTCATCAAACTCTAACCTTGTTTTACCCTAACTGCCGATTTTCCCTGCTTTTTATTTCCAGGTGCTGTTGAGACTCACCTAACTGCACCAGTGGTGCAACTATCAATTCATGTCTCTAAATTCAGCACGTTTTCAACATGGCTCAGCACTATTCTAAGTTCCTCCTCCTTTTTCCAGAATTTACAAAATACCCCCAAAGCCTGGTGTTTCCTCTGGGTAGAGGGAAAAGTTAATCCCACTCACCTTTTCCTCTACTCATTGGAAAAAGGTAACAAATGTTCTTGGTGACAAAGGGTGGTAGCAATAAAAAAAAAGCCAACTACATTTCCTGATATGCCCACTATAAACACCAGACCTGTGAATCACTGCAGTCTCCAAAATATCCCCGAGCCAGCTGATGCAAATATACTACCACTGAAAAAAAGACTTTAAAAACATGAAAATCCAAGTGCTGAATAACAGCGATGAACAGAAACAATAAAATAGACTACACACTGACTATACATCAAGCACTCTGCTAAACACTGTGTATCTGTATTACTTTATTTAATCTTTACAAAAACCTATTAGGCAGGTACTATTACTATCCTTCATTTATAGTTGAGAAAACACTGAAAGGCTATACAACTTGCCTAGGATCACATCAGTACAAAGAGAAAAACCAGGATAAAGTAGTGAGGTTCAGAAAAAAAGAAAAGATTCAGTCAAGCCACCCAACAGAATCAAATACAAATCCGTCTTACTAAAGACCCCTTGTGATGCTGTCATTCACAAAGAGTGGAAGGACTAAGAACACTGATATACAGACAATCTACAGACATCACCATAGCATCTCAGGTAGTGGTTTAGTTCTTTACGGCGAAGTATTTTCTGTACAAAAATGCAAATTGTGACAAAAGATATGAGATGCTTCACAAAAAGCTCCCTCTGTTTCATGAGCAAAGAAGGCTTTGGAAGTTCATACTCTCCAACTAAGCCTATAGTAGCACAAGGGATAGCTGACATTCAGGGACTGTTAGTCCCTGCATTTTTCAGAGCTGTCATTAACACTAGAAAGGCAAAAGAAACTGACTTCGACCAAAATCAAAACCAAAACCCAAACAACCCGGACTTTGCCCCAAGAATCACAAATGGGCATGTCATAAAAATAGACTTTCCATCCGTTAATCCTGCCTGAGTACCACAACCACTACCTCGTAGTAAAAATCAGTGTATCACGCTTTATAGTTGGCAAGCTGCTGTTCCTAAGTCAACCCAAAGGATGGAGAGAAGAGTCTCCCTCTGAGGTTTTCAAGAGTAGTCAGATCTTACCTCTACTTGCAAGTGGAAACAAAACATTGTCTTCAAAAGTCATACATTTCAATATTGTTGTCACATATACTACTTTCTTTACTTTTTTTAAAGTTTTTATTTAAATTCCAGTTAGTTAACATACAGTGCAATATTAGTTTCAGATGTACAATATAGTGATTCCACACCTTCGTACATCACCCGGTGCACATCACAAGTGCATTCCTTAATCCCCATCACTCATTTCACCTATTCTCCCACCCACCTTCCCTCTGGTAACCATCAATTCGTTCTTTATAGTTAGGAAAGAGTGTGTTTCTTGGCTTGCCTCTCTCTCTCTCTTTCTTTTTTTCTCCTTTGCTCATTTGTTTTGTTTCTTAAATTCCACATATGAGTGAAATCACATGGTATTTGTCTTTCTCTGACTGACTTATTTCAGTTAACATAATACTCTCTAGTTCCATCCATGTCATTACAAATGATAAGATTCATTCTTTTTTGTGGTTGAGTAATATTCCATTGTATGTGTATGTGTGTGTGTGCATGTGTGTGTGTATATATATATATACATATATATACACACACATATACATATACATATACATATACATATACATACCACATCTTCTTTATCCATTCATCAGTTGTTGGACACTTGGGTTATTTCCATAATTTGGCTACTGTAGATAATGCCGGTATAAACATTGGGGCGCATACATCCCTTTGAATTAGTATTTTTGTGTCCTTGGGTAAGTATCTAGTAATGCCATTGCTGGGTCATAGGGTAATTTTGTACTATTTTCTTTTAAACCTTTCTCCAGTCTTAAAAGAATATGGAGCTAAGTATTTGTAACTCTTAGAAGTGTAAGTTCACTTTTATTCTTCCACCCAGTTGTATCCAATATGTAGGTGGATGGGTAATCAACACTGCTTACTCCATACACTCGACCCCCAGAGAGTTTGCCTTCCTGGCTCAATCTGAAGATTCTGGAATCTATGCATTGTAGATTTTGTAAAGTTACCTGGATTTGTATCAAGTGGGTTCCATTTTGGGCCATTCTTCTAATGTAATTAATCAACTTAATTAAATAAACAATGTCATGGCAATGCCCCTTTGAAAGCCATGGCTGAGAAGGCTATGGATCCCTGATTAATGAAATATACTATTGGCTGAAAGAAAACAGCATATTTCAGAAAAAAATGTGCAGCACTTAAATCAAAATGTTGCAGTAAACTGAAACTAATTTCAGTTTGTAGATCATCTTAAGCCTAATCAAAATGAAATATAACAAGATTTTACTGGGTTAATGGAGGGAGATTCATATGGGAGGTCTGCCAGAGGGACTCCAAGTTGTGTGAGGGGGTCAGGGAGCAGCCTATTACAAAGGTGTCAGAGCCTCAGCAATGTAAAATCGTTATCCATGTAAGACGGCTGCCCACTGCATGGTATCAGAACCTGAGCAGAGTGAGGAGGGCATCCACCTGAGAGGGAATGTCCCAGAAGGGTGCTGAAATACTGGCAGGGTAAGAAAGGGTGGGGTGATGGTGGAAACTGATGGTGGTGACTGGAAATCTGTTACATACAGAGAAATTCATTAAACAAGTAAACACAGCAAGGATAATGGGAGTCAAGTTTCTCACTGCCGGTGAAGAGAATTACAAATATGAAAAGAGAGAGAGAGGGAGAGAGAGAGAGAGAGAAGTAGAATAAACTCTATGTTGGACTACAACTGAAGGTAATTGGTATGAACCCAAAGTTGCTGATGACTGTATAGATGCATACAGAAATAAAGATATAAATAGGCCTAAGAACTAGGACTCCTTAGAGAAATGACTGAATTTAGAACTAGGGCTTGAGAGATAGAAGATAAGCCAGAAGCATTTTATTGCTAAAAAACAAAAACAAAAACTCAAAGAAAGATGAGAGCTTGTCAAAAGGAGAGAGGAGTTAACACAAAAGGAGAGAGGAAGTTTAAGCAAAAACATATAATAGTAATAAATCTTACAATAAGATAAGAATCAATGAATCCATATTGATACAAATAGATAAATGATAGATAAACGATGAAGAACGGGAACTTTATACAACTTTATACAATTTTAAATTATCTCCTCCCAAATATTTATTACATATAAAGGCAAAAAGAGTACTTTAGAGTGAACAAGGCTTGCAAATATCCCTTTAATCAAGTAAACAAAGAAAACAAAATCAGTAGTGTGGATAATCGAAACCATGTGCTACCTGATAGACTCCAATAAGAACACCATCACTCTGTGAAATATCTGCCAAAGACACATAGTCTGACTCTAATCATGGGAACACATCAGACAACCTAAGTTGAGGCACCTCAGCTCACTCAATAACTGCTGGTGGTTTTTTTTTAATCTGCAAAAGGCTAAGAAAGTCAAAGGAAAACTAAAAACCTGTCCCAGATTGAAGGAGACCCAAGAGATATGACAACTAAATGCAACACTTAATTCTAAATAAGGTCCTTTTGTCACAAAAGACACTGTTGGAATAATTAGTGAAGCTTGAAAGGAGACAAAGAATGTAGTGTTAGTATTGTATCACTTAATTTCCCAGTTGTGACGGTGTGACTTATGTAGAACACTGGCCTTGTTTGTTAGAGATACACATGAAAGTGGAGGTGAGGGGCATCTAGTTGACAATTTACTCTCAAATGATTCAGAACATAAAATGTTCTCTTTAACTCCACTTCCAACTTTCATAAGTTTGTGGTTGTTTCTAAATAAAAAAACATAAACTTAACAATTTGTTTTTATTCTGTAAAATAATTTAACACTTGATGAAGAAAGATGCTATCAGATTGGAAATTAGAGAAGCCTAATAATGAGAAGCGAGTAGACAACTGAGTGCCCGTGCATGGTGGTCTCTGAGTAACCATGTTGGCAACTTCAGAGGTTACCATTATCAGATTGGTCCTGTGTTAGTCCACATGGGCACCAGTCCCTTTCTGTCATTCTGCCTTAAAAATTAAATCTGAATTAAAGAATGGTGTGCCCATTGTTCCCAAGAAAAGGAAGAAATTAGGGATGGGATGTATCAGGGAATATTTGAGCACTACTGTGTTAGCAAAAAGAGAATACTCCGTGTGTTCATTCAACAAATATTTGTTGACTGCTTCTGTGTCTAGGCATTGGGGGTATAACAACAAATAAAATAGTCAGAGAATCTTTCCTCATGTTTTCATATGCCCTGGCTTGAGCCAGGGGGAAAGAGAACAAACAAGTAAATATATGTAAGACAGTGGTAAGAGCGGTGGGAACAAAAACAGGCTAAGGAGGACTGAAGTATTGAGAGGAGTAGGTTCCTCTTTTATATAAGAGGGTCAAGTGGCCTCCACTAAGATAATTTTAAGGAAGGAATTAAGAATCTGGACAAAATAAGTATCTGGAAGAAGAGCATTCCAGTCCAAGGAGACAGTAATAGGAAAGACCCTATTGGGGAAAGACCTTATTGGGAATAAATAAGAATATGCTTAAAGAGCTCAAGAAGAAGCAAAATGTTTGTCAAGTGTGTGGGCAAGGGGAGAGTGGTGATGGAGAGGGGGAGGGAAGGTCACAAGGCCCTTAGAGACCACAGGGAAGACTTTGGATTTTACCCTGAGCAAGTAAAGAAGCCATGGTGGGTGGGGAGTTGAATACAGGATACAGAACTGACACGAAATGACTTAGGATTTATAGGGTGTCCTGGGCTGCTATAGAGAGGGAAAGGGAGGAGCACAGAGAGCAGTTAGGAAGCCACTGAATTAACTCAGGTATCAGATAATGATGGGTTACATCATGTGGTAGCAAAAGACATGGTGAAAATCTATCAGATTCTGGATTTATTTTGCAAGTAGACACAAGACTTTCTAATAAATTGGATGTGTGGTGTAAGGAAAAAAAAGAACTCAAGGAGCATTTCAAGGTTTAGAGTTGCCAATAATTGAGATGGGGAAGATGGAAGATAGAATAGAATTGGTGGGGGTGGGGAAAATCAAAAGTTCAGTTTGAAACATGTTAAGATATCTCTTAGATATCTGAAAGGAAAAGGCAAATAGGCTAATGGATATACAAGTCTTGAGTTCAGAGAGAGGTTCAGGATGACGTTATGCATTCAGAAGTCATCATAGGTATTTGGATGATATTGACAGCCTTGAATGGAATGAAAGTATCTATTATGAGAATGTAGCAGAGAAGAAAACAAATGTGAAGCTTGTACTCCGGGTATTGTAGACTAAATATCTGTGTCTTCCCCCCAGACACACACACACACACACACACACACACACACACACCATATGTTGAAATCCTAAACCCCAATGTGATGGCATAGGAAGGTGGGGTCTTTGGGAGGTGATTAGTCCATGAGAGTGGAAGCCTCATGAATGGGATTTGTGCCCTTATAAGAGGCTCCAGAGAGCTAGCTCACCCCTTCCACCATGTGAAGACACAGCATGAAAATAGCTGTCTGTGAAGCAGAAAGCAGGCTCTCACCAGACACTGACTCTGCCAGTGCCTTGATCTTGGACTTCCCATCCTCCAAAATTGTAAGAAATGAATTTCTGTTGTTTACAAGCCACCCAGTCTATGGTATTTTTGTCATATCAGTCAAAACAGGCTAAGACATTGAGAGTGCTCCAATATTTAGAGTTCCACGAAATAAAGAAAAATCAGCACAGGAAACCGAAGACTAGGCAACAAAATGAGAATGGAGAGTGTGGTATTTGCAAAATCAAGTGAAAAACATTTTCAAGGAGGCATTGTTATTCATTAGTTCAAACTGAGGTAAGGACAAGAGAAGAGTCCAGGCTTTGCATACTCAGCTGCACAGAAGAAAGAAATGGAAGAGAAAGACCAACGATAGAGTTTGGTTAACAAACAATAATTCCATCCACTAATAAACGCAGCTCAACCAAGGTCTTTGGAATCTGACCAGATCAGAACTTCTTTCATGGAAAGTGGTGTCAGGAAGGTATGAAAATACCAAGGAATGTTCACAGTCCTAGTTTCCTGCACTTTTAGTATTCTCCTAACCCACGGAGCTCAACACAAGCCCATGAATAGCCTGGGCTGGCATTCTTCTCAGAGAAGCAGGAGAGCAGCTGAGTGTCAGGGCTTCTGCCAGGCTCCTGTCAGGGCCACAGCCCCGATATTCATCACTGCTTTCTGGTATCCTCCTGGGGTCATTGAGAGCAGATCAGCCATGCCCCAAAGAAACTTCGAAGTGAGATTTTGCTCAGGTGGCAATAAGGATATACCATAATAATACCCTTTCTTTTGCTTCATTGAGGTACAATTGACATACAATAAACTGCATATGTTTAAAGTGTACAATTTTATGCATTTGCATGGATATACACACCTGTGACACCATCACCACAATAAGTTTTGACATATATGTGTGTGTGCACATGTGCGTGTGTGCTAGTGTGTGTGTGTGTCAAACTAGAAGATTCCCCCGTCCCTTTGCAGTCCCCTCCTCCTGTCCCTACTTGTATGACCTCCCCCCAACTCTCCTGCTGTCTCTGGAGACTGATTAGCAATTTCTTGAATTACACATAAAGGGATTCATACAGTATGAACTAATTTTTGTCTGCCTTCTTTAACTCAGCGTAATTATTTGGGTATTTTGTGTCCCAGTACTCTTCTCCTTTTTATTTCTGCATAGAGTCCCATTGTATGGATCTACCACCGTGGGTCCATCCATTTACCTTGTCACTAACTTATCTGCTGACCATTGGAAAAGCGATGGAGATAAAACTGGGTAACCGACACCCAGCCTAAGCTCAGGCAGATGCATGCATACCACCAACTCCTGTTAAAGATCTTTCCTTGAAACTTATGAAGCAAGGCCCCTAAGTCCTCCAACAATTTCATTTCAACAACTCGTCTATGCTTCTCCTCATGATAAAGTGGCTCTTAAGGATATACACGAAAATAACAAAAAACCAGCTTTGAAGTTAACCCTGGATAAAGATAAAGCTTCTCTTCATGGTTTTGCACTTTTATTTTTTTTTTCATGGTTTTGCACTTTTAACATAGCTTGCCCACACTGCCAGACAGAGATGTAGGTTATCTCTACAGCCACAAGATGAATATCTGCGGCACTTTGAATCTTCAGAGCATAGAAAGCCAGACTCTGTGCTCTCAGAGACCCTTTCACGAAGCCCAGGGGACAGCTGGCCAGGTGCTAAATGCCTCTGCGAGCACCTTTGTCAACCTTGGCCACACTCTCCAAATGTTGCCTGCCAAGATTGCCTCCTTGGCAACAAGAAGTCCTCCTCTGTTGCTTCCTAGCCCCTCTGAGTATAGCAGATAACACCGACTCACACTATTAGTTGATTGTTTGCTGTCCTATTAAATCTACACCAAGTCTCCTGAGAGGCCTCCAAGAGCAAAGGGCTCTATTGATTCAGCCACTGCTTCCTGCAGTAAAGCAGTGGCTGTGGTCAGATTAAGGTGTTATGATTCATCTTTTGAAGGTGAGAGGACTGATATGTATATGGATAAAATTATGGAGTCTTTGAAACCCAGTGTGAGAAAATGGAGTACACAGGGTATGTTTATTGAATGCATGGGTTCGTATGTAAGGCAGAGAGAACCCTGTGAAAGACTCAGAAAAAGAACTGATGTTATCAACGTTGAGTTAGAAAGCAGGCAGCCAACCTGAATTTCATGCAGTGAGAGTCAAGTTAATGAATCTCATGATTCCTTATAATTGACTTTCCACTTGATTATAAACTGTGGGCACAAGGGCTATGTTTTATTTATTACTGCATTTCCCTCAAAGATAAAAAGGATGAATAAATATTTGATGTGAGGGTGGATGGCTGGGAGACTTAGTGGGGAATGTTCTGGGAATAACCTGCTTTGAGACCCATGGACACACCTCTCTGGGAAACAGATTCTGGTTTTAGTATTAGACTACTCATTCCTCTCTTTGCCCTCAGAAATAAATATTCTCCTTTGTGAATATTCTGAAAGCCCCCTGAGCAACCCCACCTTGGGCTTCTCTGCTCTTCTTTTGGGACCTCCTCCACCCACCTCTGTATGAGCCAACAACTAGAAGGTTAATCCCTGATATAGCAGAGGCTGTCTGCATATTTCTGCTCTTATCTTTACTATTCCCATACTTCTTCTTTCTTTGGAATGAAAGTGTTTATCGTCCTCTAGTATTTTGAGTTTGAAGCTAGATGTTTAACCTTTCTTTTTAAAAATATGCACTTACAGCTATAAATTTCCATCTAAGCACTGTTTTGATTACATCCCACAGAATTTGATGCCATATTTTACTATGATTTATTTTAAACTATTTTATACTTTCTTTTATAACATTTTATATTTTAGTTCATCTTTAATCAGGGTTGTTTAAAATATGTGACCTAATTGTGAAACATTTGAGGACTTATAGTAATCATTCTTTTGTTGATTTCTAGTTTAATTCCACTGTGCTTAAAATACATGATCTGTATGATTTCAATCCTTTGAAATGTGTTGAAACTTGAATTTGACCCAGCATGTGGTCTATTTTGGTGAATGTTCTATGTGTATTTGAAGGAAGTGTGTGTTTTCTGGTTGTTGAGAATAGAGTGTAGAACTTACCCTTAGGATGTGCCTCTTTGGGGGTTTGGACTGAAAGCCTGGACTGCTTACTTAATATTCCCTTCCATTTTACTAGGCTTTAACTTCAATCTTTATTGTCCCAGCACTGTGTCACTGTTGAGATATCTACTCGGTTGAGTAGGTCTTCAACTCCTGTTTCCTGCTGGGTGTTGTGACAACGTGCCCTATTGTGGTAGTCAGCTTTCAAGATAGTCCCAATGATCTCTGCCGCCTAGTAATCATATTCCTGTATAACTCCCCTCTCCCTGAGTGTGGACTGGACTTATTGACTGGCCTCTAAAGAAGGTGATGTGGCAGAAGTGATAGGAGTGCCACTTCTTTTACTAGATTATAAAAACACCATATAGATTTCATGCCGATTCCTCTCCCTGCCCACCCCCCCTCATTACCCTGCCAGAACCCAGCTGCTATATTGTGAAGCATCTCACAGAGTGAAAGATCAAGGTCTGCCAACAACCTTGTGAATGAACTTAAAGGCAAATTCCCCTCTCTACTGCTAAATTAATTAAATAAGACCACAACCCCAGCTGATAGGTTGATTGCAACCTCATGCTAGACCTTGAGCCAATGACACTATGCTGCGCCTGGGTTCCTGAACTACACAGACTGTTATTTTAAGCCATAAAGTTTTAACATAAATTATTATTCAGCAAGAGATACCTAACACAGAGAGAAATTGAAAAATAGAAAGGAGTAGGTGGATTCAGGAATTTGGGGGTTTTGTTTTTGTTTTTGTTCTTGAGAACATGCTACCAAGACCTGCTACATTGAGTTCAATTAAGTGTAAGGGAAAATGAGAGGTAAAGAATTACTCTTGGGTTTTTTTTAATTTTTTTAATGTTTTTATTTTTATTTTTGAGACACAGAGAGACAGAGCATGAGCAGGGGAGGGGCAGAGAGACAGGGAGACACAGAATCTGAAGCAGGCTCCAGGCTCCGAGCTGTCAGCACAGAGCCTGATGCAGGGCTCGAACTCACGGACTGTGAGATCATGACCTGAACTGCAGTCGGACACTTAACCGACTGAGCCACCCAGGTGCCCCTACTCTTGGGTTTTTAGTTTGAATGGTTATGTGAATAGTAATGCCATTTACTAAGATTGAAAAATCTGAAGGAAATCGGCAACCATGTTGAAGCATCAAGTAACAGTTGGATATGCAACTCTAGAGTTCTGGGGATAAAAGGCTGGAAATCAGATCTGGGATGATAGTAGTATTAACCTCAGTTGTGAGTATTAGGTGAGATAATGCAGATAAAAACCTTTGCACAGCGGACACAGTTGTTACCTGTAGTGGGTATAATTGTGTCCCCTAAAAAGATATGTTCAGGTCCTAGTTCCCGGTACCTGTGAATGTGACCCTGTTTGGAAATGTAAATATATAACTTTTGCAGATTAGGATGAAGTCATATAGGATTAGAGTAGACACTGATTCAGTGACTGGTGTCCTTATATAGAGAGAAGACAGAGACACAAAGATACACACAGAAAAGAGAAATACCATCTGAAGACAAAGACAGAGATAACAATGATACTGTTACAGACCAAGGAATCAACATAGACTCACCAGAAGTTAGGAGAGAGGCATGGTATGTTTTCTCCCTCAGAACATCCAAGGAACCAACTCTGACAACACCCTGATTTCTGACTTCTAGTGTTGAGGATTTTGAGATAATAAATTTTTGTTCTTTTAAACCACCCATTTTGTGATAATTTGTTACAACAACCCTAGGAAAATAATAGTTTCCAAATAAATGTGAAATATGAATGGCTATCATTGCTTTTATTATTATTATTATTATTATTGTACCATTGTTGTTTTTGTTGTTTTATATCCAAACACCTAACACATTGCTTTGTGCATATTAGGAATTCAATTCATAATTTTGGTACAATAAAATTCTGTGCTATCTGCAGACTGAAAACAAATAATTCAGAGTGAAGATTATCTGCACATATTCCAAAGGAATCTTGAAAGAATAGATTCTTTTCTATTTTATCTGAAAACCCACTTTTCTTTGTAGAATCCCAGAATCAAGAAGTTCAGATTATATATCTTCTCTCTAACCTGACTCCTGTAATTTCCTGTCTTCTCATTTAGATCCAGCTCAAGTGCTTCTGTCTTGCTACAGTCTGCCCAGAACAAACTATCCATGTGATACCAGGCTCCCTCAAACTCACATCCTAGCCTTTACTAACTTGTTTGTCATATATTACATTATTTAGATTATGACCTTGTATAATTAAACGATACTTGACCACCACTGATATGTTTCTCTCCTTGAATTTTTTAGATGATGTCTGAGAAAAATGTGGCCCATAATTTTAGGATAATGGGTCTAAAATATCTTTAGTTAGTGTTGGAAAAGAACTTCTTTGAAAAGGGATTTTTGCTTCCATAACACAGGCTTAGTTAAGTGATACTATAAATTGCTGTACATGATCTCTGGTTCATTTTCAGAGAGCAGATTCAGAAATGAATATTCTAGCCTTAGAAGCATTCTGGCTGAATTCTTGGAGAGTCGCACTTGGGACAGCCTCTCCCGAGGGCTCAGTCTGAGATGTGCTGTCTGACATACCACAGGAGCACATGACCCTCTCAGTCCCACAATGAAGAAAATGTCATTATTGGACCCAAATGTGATTTTAAGGAAACTTGCCAAGACCTCTTTCTCTTCCTTTGTTTCCAATATTTAGGGTGTGATAAACCACCACTGGACATTCATTACTTTTGGGGACTTAATATTTTTTTACCTGGAAAGTTAGAAAAAAAAAGTCCAGATATTCCCAAACTTAGAAAAAAATTAGTATCATCTGGAAGAATGCATTTAAGTTGTAGAGTCTTGGGGCACCTGGGTGGCTCAGTCAGTTAAGCGTCCAACTCTTGATTTCAGCTCAAGTCATGATCTCACAGTTCATGAATTCAAGCCCCACATTGGGCTCTGTGCTGACATCTCAGACCCTGCTTGGGATTTGGTCTCCGTCTCTCTCTCTCTGTCCCTCCCCCACTTGCTCCCTATCTCTGTCTCAAAATAAATGAAAATAAACTTAAGCAAATGTACAGTCTTGGATCCTTTTCCAAATCCACTGAGAATCAGAATCTCTGGGCCAGCATAGGGCTGGGAGGAGAGTTGCAACTTATATTTTTAGCAAGCTCCCCACCTGACTCTGATGCCACCTACTTAGCATCTATCCTCAGAATATTTAAAAACTGTAATTCCTTCCATATACAGGTGTGAAAAACAAGGCAAAGGATTGTCAGAGTATGCCATAGGCTTCCTCATTTTTCAATAGCACCTTGAAATATTTTTTTAACTTCTTTTTTTAAATAAAGGAGAGAGAAAATTTTGATGGAGAAGAATTAGTAAAACATGAAGTGAAAAGTGAGCTTAAAGATGAGGATACTAAAACAGAGATAAGAGGTGTCCACAGAGGCAACTTGTAGATTGGGAGCAATAATCAGAGCTGGGCTGAACTTCTCCAGATTAGAGCTGTTCAAGGTGGTTGGTTTTGATTTGTTTTTTACTAAAGCCCTGACGCCCTCTAGCCGGCAACTGGAGAAGTCCAGAGTGTATAGGGAAGCATGTTCTCTGCTTGGAACTGGGTTCTTGCTTTGGAATCCAGATTGTTTCAGTTTCCCTTCATATGGTTTGGGTACCACGTTTCTTTTTTAACTATTTTACTATCTCTGCTGCTTTAAAGCCACATCCTCTTGATCTCTGTAAGTAAAGTCGTGAGCTCCACAGAAGAGAGGACAATTATGCTTAACATATTTTTGTCTCAGTTTAGGCGGGGACAGTGCAGAAAACATTTCAAATTTCTTAATTTCACCCTAAGAAGTATAATTTACATTGAGCAGTTGAGCTGGCATTTAAATAAACTGCGATTTGAGAAGTAATTCAAATGGTTTACACTGGTTCCCCTTGCCCAAAGTAACTTAGAAGATTCCTTAACATTTACTTCCATTGGTCTGAAAAACACCTGCTAAAGAGTTTTGATTATAATCGTAGTGAAAGTAAGGGGCTGGTGGTCCAAAAACAGCCTCATAGAATCCCCTATTCCAACTGCATCAAGGTAAAGAGAATGCATGTGAGTAAGCAATTTGTGAAAGAGCTTTGGGCTGAGAGCTGGACGGGAGGTATCTAGTGTCTGTGAAGTCAGCTCCCCAATTGTATACTCTCTGCCTAACTTCAGTTCTTAGTACATACCAAAGGCAGAGGGCAACACTTGAACCTATAGTTCTATATGAAGAAGCTTTGAAAATCGTGACAATCACAGACACCAAGTAAAGTGGTTAGATAATTAAAGAAGGGGACGTGGAATTTGTGTTTATCCAGTAAAAGCCCATCATCTGACTTGGGGTCTGGGCATGAAAAGAGGCCACTACCGTTGCTTTAAAAAATAAAAATGGGTAGGAGATCTTGAATTTTTAGAACCATCTTTCATCGAATGGTATCATTTCAAAGATAAAGTGAGAGTAAAGAAGAAAGAAAAAAATTCTAATACCTGCAGTTATGTTTGGGAATAAACAAGAAGGGAGAGCAAATCAAAGCCGACTTTCTCCAGAAACATAGGAAAATAAAGGGTTACAACCATCTTCTTCTGAAACTTTGAAGAGGAGAAGGAGAATCTTCTGGTGGGCTCTCCCTGCCGCCCACCGCTTCCTCCTTCCCGAAGCGGGCGTGGCGAAGTTCAGCACCTCGGAAAGCGCCCCCTCAACTCGCGCGGGGGTTTACGCATGCTCCCTGGGAGCCCGCAGCCTAGGTTTTGCGGGTGCGAGTAGAACTCCGGTGACAGCGGCTGGCAACTCACTGGGAGCTGACAACAGCGGAGAGGTGGAGGCGCAAGGCTGGGAGGATGACTTCGAAAGACCTCCGGAGAGTCAGAGCGAGATAGATGGAACTCCCCTCTCTTTTTCCTCTCAAAGGGCAGAAACCTCGTCCGAGCTGCAGCAGCAAAGGAAACCGACAAAGGTATTTGAAAGAGAAGGAGCGGGCCCCCAATAGAGGTCCTGAGGGGCAGGGTGGGTATAGCCTAGTGCCCAACAAACGCAGTGCGGGAACGTCTGGATCGTACAGCAAGGATCGTCCGAGCTCAGCCAGAGAACCCTTGGACGCCCACCGCTCGCCTTCGGAGCTGCGCTGCTCGGTTCTAGAACTCCGCTCCAGAACAGACGCGGAGACCAACTCTCGCGCCCCAACGCCGCCGCGGGCCAGAGAAGCTTTTGGCACCCAGTGCCCAAGAGCCACGTGCAACTGCTTCCTTGAAAGCTCCCACGAACGCCCTGCGCCCTCGCGGGGACAGAACCCCCAGCGCGTTGGACTCGCTTAGGTCTTGAAGTCCTCCTGGAACATGACCTAGAGGCCCCTGTGCTTGCAGGTAGTCGCTGCAGCCACGACAGTCACCATGAAGAAGGCGGCTGGCGGAGACGAGCTCGCAGAACTCTTCAGTATGATCCCGTACCTTCTGCAGGCGGCCAACACCAGCGGCAACGCGTCGCTGCAGCTTCAGGACTTGTGGTGGGATCTGGGGCTAGAGCTGCCTGACGGCGCGGCGCCGGGGCATCCCCCGGGCACCGGCGGGACAGAAAGTGCAGACACCGAGGCCCGGGTGCGGGTCCTCATCAGCGTGGTGTACTGGGTGGTTTGCGCGTTGGGCCTGACCGGCAACCTGCTGGTGCTCTACCTGATGAAGAGTAAGCAGGGATGGCGCAAGTCCTCCATCAACCTCTTCGTCACCAACCTGGCGCTGACAGACTTTCAATTCGTACTCACCCTGCCCTTCTGGGCGGTGGAAAACGCTCTGGACTTCAAATGGCCCTTCGGCAAGGCCATGTGTAAGATCGTATCCATAGTGACGTCCATGAACATGTACGCCAGCGTCTTCTTCCTCACCTCCATGAGCGTGGCGCGCTACCACTCGGTGGCCTCGGCTCTTAAGAGCCACAGGACCCGAAGGCACGGCCGGTGCGACTGCTGCGGCAAAAGCCTGGGGGGCAGCTGCTGCTTCTCAGCCAAAGCACTGTGCGTATTGATCTGGGCCTCCGCCGCGCTGGCCTCGTTGCCCAATGCCATCTTCTCCACCACTATCAAGGTGATGGGCGAGGAGCTGTGCCTGGTGCGCTTCCCAGACAAGTTGCTGGGCGGCGACAGACAGTTCTGGCTGGGCCTCTACCACTTGCAGAAGGTGCTGCTAGGCTTCGTGCTGCCCTTGTGTATCATCAGCCTGTGCTATCTGCTGCTGGTGCGCTTCATCTCCGATCGCCGAGTGGCAGGGACCGAAGGAGGGGCCTCGGCTGCCCGGGGCAGCCTGGCCGCAGCCAGCGCCCGGAGACGGTCCAAAGTCACCAAATCAGTGACCATCGTGGTCCTATCATTCTTCCTGTGTTGGCTGCCCAACCAGGCGCTCACCACCTGGAGCATCCTCATCAAGTTCAACGCGGTGCCCTTCAGCCAAGAGTATTTCCTATGCCAGGTATACGCGTTCCCGGTGAGCGTGTGCCTGGCTCATTCCAACAGCTGTCTCAACCCCATCCTCTACTGCCTCGTGCGCCGCGAGTTCCGCAAAGCGCTCAAGAGTCTGCTGTGGCGCATCGCGTCGCCCTCTCTCACCAGCATGCGCCCTTTCACCGCCACCACCAAGCCAGAGCCCGAAGATCAGGGGCTGCAAGCCCTGGCACCTCTCCACCCGACCGCGGAGCCAGACCTGGTCTACTACCCGCCTGGCGTGGTGGTCTACAGTGGGGGGCGCTACGATCTGCTGCCCAGCAGCTCCGCCTACTGACTCAGCCCAGGGTGCGCAGTCACCGCAAAGTGGCCTTCCCCGGGTGGGGAAAGAGGAGAGCGGATTAGGAGATGCTGGGCGCCCGCCGGATCGAGAGGTAGGAGGGACGAGGATAGGGAGGGGCGCAAGGGAGCCGCCACTGCGAAGACGAGGGGGCTGTCTCCGGGGAGGGAAGGCTTCCAGACAGGGTGGAGAGAGGAAGCTGGCAAAGGGGCCCGGGTCAGCATCGCAGAGCCAAGCCACCAGCCCGCGTCCCCCTTCTCTCCCCCCACACCACTTCCTCTCCTTAGGCTGTCAACACTGGGCAGGGTAGGGGCGCCCAGAAGCGGAGAAAGGACTCAGGAATGTAAAGAAATTGGGGCGCGAGGAAGTGGGGCTCAGCCAAGTGGTGCGCAGGCAATTGAGCGCATTTATTCCAGCGACTTTTATGGAGCTCTTGAAAGGGTCCTAGCGGCGCGTCCAACTGGGGGAGCCTCCCACAAAAACCTTTCCTTCGCGCCTTGGCAGGCGAGACCGCCGCAGCGCCGTCTGACTTGCGGCGTGGCTGCGCAGAGAGCCCGGTTTGGGAATAAGAAACTTTTTCGGAGTTGGAAGAAAGTAGCGACGGTCTTGATCCGCATTCAAGAGAAATGCACCGCGAGAGAGGCATCTCCCGTGAGGCCATTGTATCATTTACCATCGCGGACAGGGGGAGTGGGTACGCGGGAGCCGGGCCGCGACTCTGTTCTCAGCTGTCACCTGAGACAAAACACTTGCCCGCAAACGCCGCGAGCGATTCGCTGGGGAGTGGCGTCCCTGAGGGAGGGAGCAGATGCATTGTGATTAGAGGGACTGAACTGAGACCTTTTCAGGCTCTCGCCTCTGAAGGAAAAGGGGAGCTCACGTGCTCCCTTAGTAACCGAGCAGGAAGAGAGGGCGCCAGGTGCTGGAAGCCTGGACTTCCCAGCTCCCCGGGGAGCGGCGTGGGTACTGGAAACGCTGTGTGCTCCTTTCTGCGCGCGGCAGGTGAGCTGTGCCCTGGAGCAACTTGAAAAGGTCTGAGTAGACACGCTACTGGGCGTGGGGACTTTTCTGTAGCCTCTCCTCCTTCACTCTTTGGAACTCCGGGTGCCCGTTTGATAGAGGCTCTACCAGCCTGTAGAAGGGTCGGCTTCTGTAGGCTCAGGACAGAAAACTAAAAGATGCTGTAGAAATGGGGGAGCGGGGGGGGGGGGGGGGTAAGGGAGACTTCTGGAAACCAAACTCCTAGAACCAGATTTCAACAGGAGGCGTGGGGTGGGAAAGGGAATGGAAGACTCGAGTAAAATCTATCCCAAAGGGAAGAGAGTACAGAGAGCCTATTCTGAGGGGATCATCACAATTTTTGCTGAGGGGTTCTCTCTTTCTCATAATATTGAGAAGACAAGGTGGGGAGTAAGACTTTCCACAGGATACTGTGGGACTTCAAATGGCTCTTTGGCCAAGTTCCATTCGTTCTAAGGAATGCTCTGCATGGTGAGCGTGAATTACAAATTCTTCCTTAACCACCAGGCAGTCTATGGGACCATCTCTGAAGAATGACACATTTCTTAAGACAATTCTGTCCTGGTCGTAGCAATTTAGTCCTTTCTTGAGGCTGCCTAGAGAATAGGGATCAAACATCAGCCTACCCATCCAACTGCCAGTTTGGACAGAGGTGCTACTGTTCTCTTTGGGTGATCTAGTTTGGGATTAAAAAAAAAAAAAAAGCAAACCTGGCAACTTGGGCATCTATTGTTGTGGTTCTTTCACAATAAATAATCATTATACAAACACGTCTGCTTAAATAGCCTCTCAAACTGTAAATCTTTTAGTACTTTTGTTGGAAATGTCCTGTATTGTCTGAGATTTCAGGCTCAGTGTGAACACCTGCAGCCCTAGCATCCCTCGTCCTGCATTCTGTAACACAACGCAATGTAATTACTAAGCATTCATAGCTTTGCACAAAAACGAAAGCTTCCCGATCTCCTCAATCCTGAGCAATCCTGAGAAGTTAGCTTTTTAGAAAACCGAATAATGCTTTTGTTTTAAAGTAGTCAAATAGGGATGCCTGGTTGGCTCAGTTGGTAGAGCATGTGACTCTTGATCTCTGGGTTGTTAAGTTCAAGCCCCACCTTGGGTGTAGTCTACTTAAATAAATAAATAAATAAATAAATAAATAAAGTTGTCAAATTAGTCTATCTTTGCTCTTTAGGAAGAAAAAATATTGATACTGATATCAAATAGCAATTGGGCTAATAAAAACTGAACGACAATCCCCTCCAAGTCCCCAAAAACAAAATAACCAAGCAAGAAACACCCAGAAAGAACAAACAGTAGTAGCATGGCAGTGTATCCATGTATAATGTTGATATTAGCCTCTCATGGAGAGATTCTCTTTGTTACAGGAACTTGCCATTTCAATTTTGAGAATAAGATACTGGGTTGGTTCAGGTTTTTAAGAAGGTATGTTGAAGGGTGTGCTTCTGCCATGATGGGCCCTAGAAAAACAGAAGGGGCTAAGGGCAAGGCCTTCATGAAAGAACTTTGTGAAAAGAATCCACTTGTCCCCATTCAAACTTGAGGGCTTCTGAGAACATGGCTAGAGAGAGCCAAGACTATGACTTCTGTTTACCACAAAGACAAAAAAATAAACCAGGAAATGGCCAAATTTATTTTATTTTTTTGAATGCCAGTTGTGTGCCAAGCCCTGTACTGGGTGCTGAGATCACACACATCAACTAGACACATTACCGACTTGTATATTTAGGAGACACAGCCATGTACACAAGGCAACTAGGTCATGGAACAGTGAGTTGAATGTCATAATAAGGCTAAAAGAAAGTGCTATGGTAATACAGGGGGCAGAAAGCTTGGTTCTGCTGGAGGATAAGAGACTTCCTTATCAAAATAGTATATGAGATGGACCTAGAAATAAGGGTACAAGTTAAGTGGGCAGGGATGGCAATTTAGACAGGTAGTGGGGACACAGGACATTTGCAGCTGAGGGAAAGCAGTGATTAAAGGTTTGAGGTTGGAATGTCAGTTGCATGGTGCGGGAAGCAGCAGACAAAGCAGTTTGGCTTTCCTTTCTCCTACAGGATTTCCTGGGATTTCTGATCTGAATTTAGGTGTCCCTGCATTTGCTTTATTTGTCTGGGAATAGAACATTACTGTCAGAGAGAAACAAGAGAACAAGTATACTGAGAACAAGTACTTGAGTGCCTAAAAGTGGTTAAAGGCTTTTAAAATTGGATTCTATCCACTCATTCAAACCTGAGTGGAGTCGAGTTAAGAGAGCAGAGTGTTTGAATATCCAAGTGTGTGTGTGAGCGCATGTGTGTGAGGGGATTTAGGGGTGGTGGTGAATGCATGCCCTAGCTCCTTTCTTCATCCCAGCAGCCCATCCAGTCCTTCAGCTGAAAAGAGCTTCCCTTGCCCTGTGCTTGGCCAGAGACGACTACTTTTAACTTCTTGGGGTCCAGGTAAGATGGTCCTTAACTGCAGGTCCTTCCTACCTCACCCATTCATTGATTTCAAAATCTTCAATCACCAGAACAGTCCTTGGAGAAATGATCAGGAAATAAACATTGAAGTCTGCAAATAATTCTACTTTTAAACTTTGCAGACGCCAAGGACAGGTGAATTACAAGGGAAGCGTTTCTTTTATAACACAGGGTTCTGGGTCACATGGGGTCCTCTGAGCATTTGCTCATCATCATCCCACAGTATAGGCTAGAGAGCAGGTTTCTCCCTGATCACTCCTCTCAGTCATGACCTCGCCACTCTATGATGGATAACGTGAGAGGGAGAGGGAGGAAGGAAGATGGAGTGGTTTTGAGTGTTGACTATCTCATGTAATTTACTGAATACCATACTGAAAATGGAAACCAAAAACAAAACCAATGGAGCTGTATGGAGACAGAATGGTGGTCAGTGGACCAGTTGTTCACCCTCGGGATGGTGAGACTGACTGGGAGATGTGGCTGCCGCTGCCCAGCATCACACGGGCATGTATCACCCAGAAAAGATCAAAATTCACAATCTGAGGTATGCTTTCTACTGAATGTGCACTGCTTTCCAAATATCATTAAGTAAAAGAAGAAGAAGGAGAAAGAGAAGGAGAAGGAGAAGGAGAAGAGGAAGAAGAATTGTAATTTGAACCATTGTATTGTAAGCCAGGGACTGTCTGTATGAGTAAATGAAGTATGAATTAAATATGAGTAAGCTAATATCATAAATCATCAGCAATATTTTGAGTATTGGTGAAATAATGAAAAGTATGACCCTCCGATTAAATATAGATCTCTGGTTAAGAAAAAAACAACACATGATAGAATAAACACCATTGTCCTGTGTAAAACTAGTCGGCTTCTGGTGTTTTGTCAAGGCCTGGAATGTCCTGAGATGCAGTAGGAAGGCGCATGGAGGCGCCATCTCCCACAATTAACCTTTGCCACCGGTGAATGGAGGCAGAGCCCAGTCTTTCCCGAGATGGATGATGCCTAAAATAAGGAAACTGCTGTGCAGAGGGTTGGCAGAAAGTGAGGTGCAGGCAGATCACTGTAGCTGAAGTCATAACGCAGGGCAGCCAATGGGCAGACCCCAAAGCTGCAGAGCCAGAGGACAGACTGATTTCCTACCATGTCCTTCACTGTGTTGGAGGTTAGGGATGATGTCTCCCTATTGACCTAATCCACATATCTTACGAAGAGAGCCACAAAACAGCAGCCGATCATGGCCACCACAGAGGCTGTGATGACCACAATGACGCTCCCGGCCTTGTTGACCAGGAAGCCCAGGCCACCTCCAACCAGGATCTGAGCCAGCTGCACCATGCAGGTGAGGACTGCGCAGTCCAGGCCCTGCCCTCTCTCACTGCCGTCCAGACTCCCTCCCGGGGCCTGCTGTCTCTGCAAGGGAAACACAGGAACACATTTAATCTACGCGAACGATACTTTGGGGCAGAGGTCAGCACACTATTTCTGTGAAGAGCCAGATAGGAAACACGTTCAGCCTGTGGTTCCCATGGTCTCGGTCGCAAGCACACAGCTCTACCATTGTGGTGTGAAAGCAGCTACAGTAAACACACGAGTTGGCGTTCCAATATAACTTCATGGACACTGGTATTTGAATTTCATGTAATTTCCACTTGTCACAAACGTTATCCTTCTA
Source organism: Lynx rufus (assembly GCF_022079265.1). Classification (NCBI taxonomy): domain Eukaryota; kingdom Metazoa; phylum Chordata; class Mammalia; order Carnivora; family Felidae; genus Lynx; species Lynx rufus. The sequence goes on along the minus strand of NW_025814823.1, from coordinate 212,359,760 downwards.
CTGATTTTCTTTTTAAAATTTCATTTAAAAATATTAAGAGAATTCTTAGCTCATGGGCTGTACAAAAACAAGTGGCAGGCCACATGTGGTCAATGAGGCATAGTTTGCCAACTCCTGATTTAAGGTCACCGAGAAGCTCCAAATTCGTGCCTGAGGCTGTTTTTCCTACCTGCCACCTACCTTCAATTCCCTTGTTAGTGCCCATGAAGGTTAAATGATTCATATATGCAAAATTATCTCTTCCTAAGAAGTCAATAAATAAAATGGAATGGAAACTCAATACATACTCCCTTCCTTCCCTCCTTAGTGTTAAAATTTCAAATATGTGTAGAAGGATGTTGAATCCCAGATCTCCATAGGAGAAACAACATAAAAAAAAAAAAGTCAGCCTTTCAATATGGTTGATATGCGGCCTGAATCAGTTGATAATGTCGCCACTTATTGGGTGTATTCTTTATGCTAGGCCTGTGCAAGATTCTTCAGCAAATGTCGCTTCACGTCTTCCTTCCCTCCTCCCTGGATGCACGTATTACCATTATCCCCATATAACAACAATAATACTAACTACCTTTTTTGGAGTCTTTGCCAGGTGCTAGGTAGGCATCACGCTAGACAGGCCACCTGCACTATCTTGTGGAGTTTCATTTTCCAACAACTCTATAAGGTGGGCATATTATTCCCATTTGCTTGATGAGGAAGCTGAGGCTCTGAGAGTTTGAATGACAATTCCTATACTAGTAAGGTTGAAAAACAAAAGCATTGTGCAGAAAAAATGCACATTATGCTTTGCATAAGAGAGGGAAAATAAGAAAACAGATTCATACTTGTCTGATTTTCATTTTAAAATACTGGAAAGATAAACAAAAACCTAGTAAGAGTGCTTACTTGTAGGCCCCCTGGGGGGAGATGGGGAAATGAGTAGGTGGGAGCCACCTGTCAGTGTGTACGTGTATATTGTGTATATTGCTGTGATTGTTGAACCATGTGAACATATTGCCTTCTCTAAAAATGAACTCGTTCTAAGTGATATTTAATAAACAAATGGATGACTTCCCCAGTGTTGCACAACTGCAAAGTAGGGGCAGCAGGATTCGAACCCAGGTTTCTCTGAATGCAAAGCTTGTGTGTTTTTGCCCTAGCTTTCTCCTAGGAGGTTCTGTTCTTCGTGATAACTGTCTCTTTAGCAGCAAAACCTGTGTGTGCATCGAGACGTTAGTGACAATGTTTGCCAGGGGATGAGAGTAGCCACGGACTCTAATTTGGAAGGTTTTAACTCCTAGCGCAACTCTGCCCTGCGGCATTGGTCAGAACAAATGATAGAGAAGACTAGGGTTGCCCGGGCACATGAAAGGGTCCAGTGTTTTTGCAGCTTCCTGCTGGGATGGATTAAGCTTTATTTCTTTAGCTTTTATATCACTACTCCAGGTAAGGAAATGTAAGTCTATTCTCATGGAGAAAAAGTGACATGTTTTGAAAAGAAGAGGTGGTAATCTTAAAGCAGAAAGACCCCACCTACTGTTTTTTTAGGGCAGCCTGGTGCCTTCCCCTCCAGCCTGAGCTCCAAAGGCAGAGAAAGGCAGCCAGGGAGTGACCACCTGCAACCCCAGCTTTCCTCCCTGTGCCCAGGGTCTGACTTACTAAAATCTGGACTCCAAGGGAATGTGGGCTAGGAATTTCCTACCTTTAACCAATAACTCCACCACTGCAGCCATTGGGAGTGGGGGACCCAGAAATGCTGCAGGAGCACTGGACATTGGGGCCGTTGTCAGAATCCCCAGGGTCCCCTTTCTTTGTGTGATTGTAGGCTGGTTTCTCAGCATTCCTGAGCCCCCTTTTCTTAATCAAATAAATGAGAGTAGCAGTACCTGCTCCCCTGTTCTCCAGGTACACAGGGCTTCAGAGTGAGGAGGAGGGTGTGGGCTAAGAAGGTGGTCATGCTTCGACTGGACCGTCATTACATTTGGCTGGGCATTTGAGAGCTCCTGTTTTAAGACCCTTGTTTCCAGCCCTGCCCTACACTTTCCTACCAAATACCCCCAGCCTTCAGGTGAGGTTCAATGACGCACCTTCTCTTCTTGCTCCTCGCGGTGGTACTTGGCAATGAGGTTAAAGGGCACAGTGTACAGAGTGCTGGACATCACACCAAACGAGGTACACAGAGCCAGGGTGGAGTAGACATTCGGGAAAAGTCCAATAAATCCTGTCCCCAGGCCAAATAGCAAATACCCCATGAAGTAAAGACCCTTTAATCCAATGTAGGATACCAAAGATTTCTGAAAGTCTGTGGGGAAAAGAAAGAGAGAAATTGCAGCTGACGGTGTCAGTGATAATTTCAGACAATCCTTTCTTTTGAAGATTCACTTTTTTTAGGAGCCTTCCTCTGATACCGAGTCGGGAACAAAAGAATCTCCTTATCTGTGCTTAAAAACAGCTGGCTTTTGGAATCAGCCTTAAATCCTGTGCATACAGAAGAGCTGGAAATTGCCTTGCTAGGTTAATCTTGTTTTCCACAGGGAGGGACCAGGTGCTGTTCAGCAGGCAGCTGAATACCAGTGGGATGCAAAGAAGTGGAAAAGCCCATTTTGGCTATGGGACTGTGGGGGCGCAAGACATGGAAGAAAAGTGGGGTCCTTCTGGTTTACAGCAGTCTAACCTAACAGGATACAAACAACAATCCAGGCGTATCTTGGCCCCACGGCCCCAAGTCAGACTGGAGGAAACTGAAACAACCAAATTTAAAGAATGATCCAGGTCATCTGGTCCCTTCACTTCCCACCTGGGAAGGAAGTGAAGGATGCCCTTTATCTAAAGACAGGTTCCCTGACTTGCCAACACTTCCCAGGCTGGTGAGGGGCTCTCACCACACCCAGAACCTACCTCCCCATTGCTGGCTCCCTCACACCCGGTCCATTTCCGTAACTTCTCAAAACCTCAGCTTCCTCATCTAAAAAACCAACCCCCAAGATTAATAAAGCCCTTCTTTGAGGTTGTCATCAGGATCAAATGAGATCCGATGCTTATGACATCACTTAGCCCAATGCCAAGCACAGAGAAGACATCCGGTTAATGGTGACTATTGTTATTGCAACAAATACACGCTTGTCTGAAGATGGTTGTCTCTTAACGTGGTTCCCCTCCCAGTCAGTAAACTTGGCTTGCTCATAAAAGCGTTGTAGTAGATTAGTAGAGTTCATTTTTAAAAATTGAGAATTCTGTTTTAAAATGTTTTACTGAGGCGCCTGGGTGGCTCAGTCGGTTAAGTGTCCAAGTCTTGATTGTGGCTCAGGTCATGATCTCACGGTTGTGAGATCGAGCCCTGATGTGGGCTCCATAGGATTCCATCCCTCTCGCTCTGCCTGTCCTTCTCTCTCCCTCTACCTCTCTCTCTCCCTCTCTCTCTCTCTCTCTCAAAAAATAAATTTTTTAGGGGTGCCTGGGTGGCTCAGTTGGTTAAGCAGCCGACTTCGGCTCAGGTCATGATCTCACGGTCCGTGAGTTTGAGCCCCGCGTCAGGCTCTGTGCTGACAGCTCGGAGCCTGGAGACTATTTCGGATTCTGTGTCTCCCTCTCTCTGACCCTCCCCCATTCATGCTCTGTCTCTCTCTGTCTCAAAAATAAATAAACTTTAAAAAAAAATTTTTTTAAATAAATTTTTTAAAGGTTTTACTATGTTTTCCAACATGGTAGGAAAATTCCCTTAGAAAGCTTGATCTTTCTTTTTTAAATAGCTGTTCCAATCCACATGTTCCCTATCTTTCCCCTGCCCATGCTACTGGAACCCATGAATCCAGGGGATGAACGATAGAGACCTCAAATGTGTCTATTCAAGAACAAAATTTTCCATATCTGTTGGAAACAATGGTTGGATTTAATTCACCTAGACAAGAAATCTAATCTGTATTACATTTAAGTCAATTATGGAAACTAAACACTGTCTCAGGTCATCTGATGGAAGTCAGAGCTCTGAAAATGACAAGTGGGAAACGTTGTTTCCTCTATTAAATCCGTACCATCCCTAGAAGGGCTGCTGTCAAGGTTGAGAGTGAAAGCTATAGAGAGCTAGGAGAGTTCCTGTTTGCTTAATGATTACGTTTATACAAAAAAATGTAACCCAGGTGTCTCAGTACCTAAAAGACACCATCAGTATTCACTGGGGAAATGCTCTCAGCCAAGTACATAGGCCAGCCAAGAAAAAGGCAAAGAAGCACAAAGAGATATTTGGAAACATAAGTAACTTCAGTACAAAGACGTCAGGCAAAAAATCCTCTATTCATGAAGAGAATCAATAAGTGTAAGGGCCTGATACCCAGTCGTGGTTACGTCTTCATACTATGTCTTTCATCAGTACTGGAGGGAATGACTGATTTAAGCACCCACTATGAATAGTAGCGTATGATATGAAAAATTGGCTATATTTCAGTATTCGGTATTGCTATTTTCATGGATCTAAGTGTGCTTGCTATGTAAAAGGAACCTGAAAATACCATACCTCGCCCTCCACCTCAGCAGCCAGAATGCCCTGCCAAACTCCATCTGGATAGAAATTCTGGGTCTGCATCTGATGTTATATGATGAGTCCAAAATACAGGATGTACTCTGGAATTAAAGGAAATGATTGATTCTGCCCGGGGTGTTTTGGAGTGCAGAGGGAAAGAACTTGGAAGATTTAACAAGGTCATATTGGAGCTGAGTCTAAAAGCTTGAGTAGCAGTTGTCTAGATGTGGAATTAGAAAAAGCATCTGGTAGAAGGAAAAACCAAAAGCAGTTTGAAAAACACAGAGCTGAGAAAGTCTGTGTAGTGAGTCTTCAGGGGGAGTGAATCTGTGTGGGAGTGACAGAGGTCAAGGTGTAAACCAGACCAAGCTGAAAATCATGGAATGCCAGGCTGAGGACTTTGACTTTATCTTACGGGCATGGAGAGACCCTGAAGATCCTTAGGGCTGGTTGGTATTTTATAAATAAAATAGTTCTAATTCAAGTGAAAGGGATCCCATAGATCTACACATTAACATAACTTTGGAAAACTATTCAAATAATCGTTTATTGGATACAGAGCTTTTAACTCAAAAGGGCCTAAAAAATAACATGCATTTTAATTTTCAAATGCCTAAGAGTAGCTCCTAATGGAATGGTCCTTAGTAGGAATTCTTTGAGAAAAAAAATATTTTTAAATGTCACAAAACTAAAATGCTAATTACTTGTGGAAAAATGGGTTCCTCTTACAAGAATGAGGTGGTATAAATAGTCCCCCCACCTCTTGATAGCACAAAGGGATTGAGATGAATAACTTATTAGTCCCTTTTAGTCTAATGCTCTCTGATTCTATTTTAAGTACTTGAAATCTTCCTCCTGGAATTTTCTTAGTTCATTCACCCTAAAGGGAAAAAAAGGAGTTTTGCTAAAGAAATATAACCTTTAAGCCACCATTATTTGGTTATCATAAATTTTAAAATAATAAATTTTATGGTTTCGTGGTTATGGGACTCATGAATTCCTTATATGTTTGTATTAGGTCCCCTTTTCCCACTCGTGCTATATTTTGAAGATATTTTTTTGATCTTGAAGCAGGTTTCCTAACGTACTATGGCTGGTTGGAGGCCAGATCAGGTGTCATTATACATGTTCACTCTCTTCCCCCTCAGGAAGCACACTTCAGTGGCAGAATGAGTGCCCCCTGGGAATGGTGACAGGGATTGTCCATCACTTCCCCCTCTCCCACCTGGGCCATAACCCTGCTATCCCCTGGGTCTGCCCAAAGCCTAGAGCTCCGAGTTGCAGGCCAGCTATTCTCCCCAAAATCCAGGAGGAGCTTCCATTATTATTAGAAGCCCAATTTCTACTCCAAATGGGGGACCTGCATACCTTTTATCAGCCAGATTATTTCACTTAATTCAATGTATACAGAGCTTGGAGATTTCCATACACATTGGCAGGCACCATGAGACTAAGGTTATAATACATTAGTTTGGGGTTGTTTAAAACCAATCACAGAAATCTCTTTGTTTGCAGTGTCCTTACAGCTGAAACTTAGCTAACGGGGGTTAATGGACTCCAGTCCCTGTGGAAAGCTGGTACCTTAGGAAAAAAGTTGTCATCTTCAATCCTTGAAAAGTGCTCCTGTGACATTTCACCCTGCCTACCTGAGCTAAGCTAACATTTTGCATGTTAATTCTGTCACCCAGCATTTTAAGCATCCTTCCTATGCTCAATCATTTATAGTTCTAATAAACATATCTGTGAAACTCCACCAGTGATCTTACTCCAGTAGAACACTAATTAATACTCACTGTTAATCAATACTCTCTGCTGGGACTCTAGCCCTTGTCCATCCAATACTTCTCCATCTTGTTTACAAGATTTCCTTTTATTTTCCAGGGAACTTTGATCAGGTTCCCATAGATTCCAAGGAAAAAAGTGATCAATGAGAAAAACAACATAGAATTCAGTATGGAAAAGGATACTTCATGTGGTCCTTCCTAAGGGACTAGTCTTTCCTGATCTCCATATATTTATCATGAATCTTGTATTTTAAAGAGCAAAAAATAAATACAGAAATATAAAGTCCAAGATTCTTCTAGACCAGAGCCCTTTAGAAGATACCCTCAGGAAGAAGAGACTTACAAGAATAAAGTGAGGAGAACATGGAATTGATGCACAGGCCCCAACATCCAACCTCGACCCCTCTTTCGTAGATGAGAAACTCTGTGGAGTTGTGTGCAGCATAGGGATCTCCATGGTACACAATCTGAAAGAGATATTTGGGGCTGTTGAAATGCAAACGCAGTGTGGTAGGGACCCTTTCCATGTGCTCTGCTTCTCCATCTCTAGGGAGTGGCAGTCCCTGCCCAAAGGGCCCTTCCCAGGACACAGAGCTCATTCTCCCATGATTACATCACCCCTTTCATCCTTTTATACTTCTACTCAAGGACCATCAGGAAGTCCTAATGCCATCAAGTCTAGACAACATCTCCCTAGATCATTAACACCCTTCCTTCCACGTAACATCCTGCCCCCAGCTGACTTAGACAACCCTGTCCCCCTTCTGGTACAGCCAACAGGCTTCTGACTCATCTCTGCACATGCCATTCCTATAACTGCTTGAATTATTTTCTCTCTTCTCTCTTTCTCCAGTTCCTATTCACCTTTCAAGGCCTGGATCATACTGTGTCTCCTTTATTATGCCTGCCATGACCACTGCAGCTCACATTGATTCCTTCTTCTTTGTTGTATTTGATCAAGCACTGGTCCCATAGAGATGTCTAGGGTGTAATAACTTGTCTCTGGGACCTGTCTACAAGGCAGCTCTTTGAAAGTACTCCTTCTCACACTCTTACTGTGCCCATCTTAGGGGTTAGCCCAGAAGGCACTCAACAGGTGCAGAATGAAGGATTAATGTGCAAGTCAGTGAGTGTGTTCACACATTTATTACCTGGCCCATGAAATCTGTGAAGAAGAGCATGTTAGACAGGAAGGCAGTCCATCCAAAGAGGTGGCTGATGCAAAGACAGCGGTAGTGGGGAGGCATATTCACCAGCTCCCTCAGCAGTGATTTCATGGTCATTGCCTTCCTAGTCTGGAAGAAAACATGAAACAGGTGTGACCTTCAGTGCAGACATGCAGCCAGCTGTGTGAGCCAGAGCACACAGCCATGTTACATATCTGTCAGTTGACAACCTCAGGGTCACACTTACTGGGCATGGCACCAAGGTATCCATGGAGAGGTCTTATAGGAGGGGTTCTGTTAATTGTGTGTGGATATTTAGCAGTTTCAGGTCCAGAAGAGGCTTTGGAGACATAAGGGTAATGGAACTGGAAATGGGGCTTGTTTTGGGTCAACATGCAAGAGATATCTAGCATCCTATCTTTGAATGACAGAACCACTGCACAAGGACAGAGCTCACAGACCTAAGCTAGCCCCGAGATTATTATAATTCTTAGATTTCTTGACTCTGAAAGTGTGATAGACCAAATTCTAAGATGGCCCCATGATCTCTGTTTCCTGGTGTTACATGGCAGAGGGATTTTGCAGAGATAATTAAGGTTACTAATTTGTTGACTTTGAGTTAATCAAAAGCAAGATTATCTGGGTGACCCTAACCAAATCACATGAGCCCTTTAAAAAGCAGAGAGTTTTCTCCAGGTGGGAGCAGAAGAAGAAGCCAGAGTTTCAAACACAAGCAGTGTTGGCTTTGAAGGTGGAAGGGGCCACACGGAAGGGACCTGAGAGTGAACTGTAGGAGATGACAGTGACTCCTGGCCATTAGTCAGCAAGAAAACAAGCACCTCAGTCGTACAACAAGGAGTTCTACCTGAATGAGGCTCAGAAACTGATTCTTCCCCAGTTGAGCCTCAAGATGAGACTGCACCTCCATCAACACCTTGATTTCAGCCTTGTGAGACCCTAAGCAGAGAACCCAGTGGAGCCCACCCAGACTCCTGACCTACAGGACTGTGAGATAATAAATATGGCTTCAAGCTGTTCAAGCTGTGGTAATTTTCTAGGTAGCAATACAAAACTAATACAGAGCCAAACAGTTCCCTGTTCTTGACCAAGTATCTCTTCTCAGTTTATTTCCCTGGATCTTGCGATGAGTCAGACATATAAATGAGCCCTATGTGGAGTCAGAAGTTAAAACAATATAGAACACACACACACACACACACATACACACACACTGAATACACATGCCCATATTCTTTAATTTAGACTTAAATTATGTTAAAACCAGAAGCTACACTTTCTTTTTGTATCAGAAGCCTTGAGAAAATGAGAATTTTGAACTATTGACACAACAGTTTTGAATACAAAGAGTCAAACAGCCTTTAGCATTTAGTTATATAAGAGAAGAAAGAAAGCTTGAGAATATTGAGCAGTCAGCTGCCCTGAAGACACTGAGACTATAAACATCAATCATTGTGGGTGATGGGTCTTTCTTGTCATATCTTTATTTAATCTGAATCTTGACATAACGAAATTGAGTCCTGGCTAGTTTATTTATAAGATGGTCTCTGGGGAATTTCTATTTTCACTATAACAAAATATTGTTTTTATAACTCTACACTTTATATGATAATGCTTTTTACTTTTTGTTGTGGAAAATTATATTTACTCATTGTAGGTTTGTTGTATAAGTTGATTTTTTTAAGTTGTCAATTTTGTAGTATTTAACCAACTGACCATGACTGAACTGATTTTCTTATACAGTCATCCCCACCCTTATCCATAGGCAATACATTCCAGGACTCCCAGTGCATGCCTGAAATTGCACATGGTACCGAAACCTGTAGACTATGTTTTTTCTTACACATACGTACCTGTAATCATGTTTAATTTATAAATTAGGCACAGTAAGAAATTAACAACAATAGCTAATAATAAAATAGAACAATTATAATAATATATGCTAATAAAAGTTATGTGAATGTGGTCTCTTTCTCCCAAAATATGGTATTGTGTTATACTCACTCTTCTTCTGGTGATGATGTGAAATGATAAAATGCCTATGTGATGAGATGAAGTGAGGCGTGGTGACATAGCATTAGGGCTACTACTGACCTTCTGACGATAAGTCAGAAGGATCATCTGCTTCCAGATGGCGGCTGACCACAGGTAACCGAAAGGTGGAAAGTGAAACCGCAGTTAATTGGGGACAACTGCACTTAATCAGTATTTAAAAAGTATAGGCATTCCTTTGGAATTAGAAAAAATAACTGTTTTTGCATGTAAAATATGGTAACTGTTAAAATAAATGTTTGCTGTAAAAGAAACTCAGTGCAGGATTGTTACTTTTTAGTAACCACAGGAAGATAAAGGGGTGCCTGGCTGGCTTAGTTGGTAGAGCATGTGACTCTTGATCTCAGGGTTGTAGGTTCAAGCCTCCTATTGGGTATAGAGGTTACTGAAGAAATTAAAATATAAATAAATAAGATAAAATAAAAAGCCTGGGTTTCATGCCTCAGACTAAGTGATTTATTTTTACTTTCCCTGTTTTCTTTCCAAAAACGCAGAATTTTAAAAAGTGAATGTGGCCAGCAAGTATTCATCCTCACTCCAAATATTAATTTAGGCTTCTGCCTTATACATAATTTTCATTCTACTTTCATTGTTAATCTAACATTTTCTTTCATCCAAAAATAAATATGAGCTTTCAAATTGTGCCTACTATTTCTGTAAAAGCTGGGTATGTGAATATTCAAAGCCCTTTGGGTATTTTAACTCAGAATGAAAATTCAGCTGGCATCTTATTCCCTGACTCATCAGCTCCCTTGGTGAAACCCTTTCAATGGTTTTGAGCCCTGAGGAGTTACTCTACTGCATGTATTGTGCTCCTTTGTCAGCCGGAGATTGGGTGGTGGTGAATTTATACATGAGAAAGGCAATATTGGGAAGAGAGCTTCCTAGTCTCAAAAGGAGACTATTGAAATGCTGAAGTAAGCAATGATGGCATGGAGGAATTGCAGATAGATTTTATGGGATCTAGTTTGAATCCTGAAATAATTTAGGCTTCTTGCCATTAAAAAAATAATAATCCCAGTTATCAAACTGCACAGCCACCCTCATTTTGTAAAGTAAGTATATTCTACCTTGGAAAATAAGTATTGGTAGTAAGTATTGGAAAATAAGTATTGGCTTATTATGCCCCCTGGTAGGGCTGTCTAAGTTCTTGAGCATAGGAATGGGACATTAGTCAATTTTATGATCCCTAAATACCTGGTAGAGAGCTTTGTACATACTCCGTACCCAAAGTAGTTTGTTGAGTGAATACTGACTGTGATATGCTCATAGACTTATATAAAGCTTAAAAAGCACCGTTCCCTGCTTCATCTTAGTTGAACATCCCAATAACCCTAGAATATAGAGAAGACAACCCAACAAGAGAAGTCAAGCTCATAGAGATGAGATTCACTGAGCTTGTTTGAAAGTTCTGTTAGAGCACAGATGAAGTCTGTTCCCTATTTGTGTCTGGACTGCTCAGCATTCTGCCAGGCTCATAATAGGCACCTCTACCAAACACCTCACTATGTGGTAGGAACCACTCTAAGTAACATTGCATGGATTCTCTCATGTAATCTGCACAAAATACTTAAAGGTAGACAGAATCACTTTCTCATTTTACAGAAATGTAAATGCCCAAGGTCATGCATTCCAGAGCTGGTAGAGGCAGGATCTGAACATTTGCGCTTTTAATCTTTAGGCTCTTTATAGCAAATGCCTGATGGTTGTTGAATGAATAAAATAGGTCAGCCAGCTAGAGGAATCAAAATTTAAACCCAGGTCTTTCACAACCTCTTTGCCAGTGAGGAAATCCTCTGTACTTCCATCCCTGAGGTATTGCCATCAAAGTCAGCTTGAAGGAGTATGCAGCTGTGTGTCAGTGTTGTCCAACAGAACTTTCTACAATGATGGAAATGTTCCATACCTGCACTGCTTTGTACTGTAGCTCCTAGCCCCAAGGGGCTATTAAGCCTTGGAAATGTGGCTAAGGCAACCAAGGAACTGACATTTTAATTTTTTTCATTTTAATGAATTTAAACTTAAATAGCCTTATGGGACGAATAGCCAATATATTGGTCAACATAGCCCTAGCCTCTTCTCTCTGACCATTTCCTCCTAACCTAATTTCTCTGTAATTTAGTAGAATTTTCCTTAAATTCTAAGCTAATTAATTCACTGACTAGTTCACTGAAAATGGCCTAAAAAAATTTTTTTTCAAATCAGTTCATTAGACATGAATTAAACATGCCCAGCCCAGTTACCAACCCAGGGATGCTATCATTTGGAAGAACAAATTTATAATCCCAATCTAAGAAGTAAAGATATTTCTTAAGGCCTGAAGATGGTTTCCAGGCTTCTCTTACGGTCTAACATTTTGGAACTGGCTTCATCTTTCCTAGTTTGATGCTCTGAAAAGAGTAAGAGGAAGACCAGAGGAAAACGCACACAATTTTTTTTGAGGTGCAAATTTTAATTCAAAGGGATAAGAGCTATAGGAGACTGGAGAATTCAATTAGACTTCACATCAAATTTTCATATCAAAAAAGCAAACAAAACCAAGAATAATAAACAAAATAAAAAGGGTAAGAACAAGGATATTTTTCCTGAGTGAAGAAAAAAGAATTTGCATCTTACCTGTTTAGCAGGATTTGGGGGTTTTTCCCCATGCATTGCCAGCTCCGGGTTTACATAACCATTTTTAGCTTTCTCAATAGACCCATACTGGTACATTTTGTCTGGTGACAATGGAAAGTCCTGGGGGGCTTGCTGTGGGGAAATGTCCTTTATAACATCTTTAAGTGGGGCTTCAGGGATACTACAGAGATGAATAGTAAAACACAAAGTGAGCACCAAGGCGGAGAAGAAGAACATGACCTGGAATTCTGTGCCCAGCACTCTTCCTAGCTCCAGATGGGCCCAGTCGATGGCACCCAAAAGGTAACCCAGCGTACCTCCAAAACCTGGAAAGCAAGAAAGCTGCATTAGCATATTTAGCAAACTGCCTTCTCTTCCCATGGTGCCCAGGCCCTCCCCTTCAGTGGGAAAGCTCCCTGAAGCCAGCAGAGCCTGGTTATGATGGAGAGTTACAGCAGCAAGTCAAGACATCTGCAACCAGGAAACGTGTGTTCAAAGCTTGGTTCTGGCATGTACTTGCTGTGATTTTGGACTTTCTCACTCATAATATGGGGTTGATAATAAAAGAGTAAAATGGACCGGTGCCAGAAACGAATATTGACACCAACAGAAGTCCCGTGGCCTTGCAAACTGTAGTCTCTAAACTGCTTTGGAACTAAAATTCCTGCCCTTAAATAGCCCCAGAGAAAACCAACCTCTGGTTGCAATAAAATCATTTGTAATGTCGTTTATCTATTAATAAGCTTCCTAGCACGACGCAAGTTTGCAAAGATGAAACAGTTTTGCACTCTGTCTTCATTCCTTTATTAGAAGCTAAAGGAACTTGTTCCTAGTTGATAGCCACAGAACAAATAACACAAGTTGAAACATGAATTTTTAAAAATCGTATCGTCATGTCACAGGACCTGGACCTTTCAGGTCCCTGTCTTTCTGTTGCTTGTTTTACCTACTTTTGCTGATGACTGTGACTTGAGGAACACTGAGAAAGGACTCCCCCAAATCTATCCTGCCTTAATGGTATAATAATTGAAATCCCATTAGCAGTGATTCATTCTCTTTGGATTTTAAAATACAAGTGCCCCTCACCTAAGCAGGACACTGTATTTGTTCATTGTGGAGGCATCAGTGATCCTGAGAATGCAGGGATGAGAGAGGGGCACCCCCCAGAGGTGGGAGGTACCCAGGGATGTGAGGAGATGAATGCCCAACACACCTCCTACCTGAGCCACGAACTTGTGTAGGCTGATCAACCTGTCAGACACCTTTAAATGTCAACCTCCCATCATGTCTCACCAAACACAAATATCTACCTGGACAGAAAAGTTTTGTTTTTGGTTTTGTTTTTCTTGTGTGAGTGAAGTCTCCATTTTATTTCCCAGATAAAGACAATATCTTTATAAACCAGGGAATCAAGGAAGAAAATGGAACTTAAGGAATTCTCTTTCTCTAACCCTGAACACCTAATATAAATCCTGACTCCAGGAACACAAATCTGAATGTCAAATGCCATGACTCCTAATTTATCCCAAATGGTGGGAGAATGGTTGATTCTGGTCAGTCTACATTATGGTTACTTGCAATTTACTATAGAGGATATTTACAGATGACCAACTGTTCAACCAATGATTCCCAAAAATAAAGCATCATTGTCATGCCCTGAGTGTCAAAGCATTATAAGACAGAATTATGGGAAACTGTGATAAATGGATGTGAAAAAGTTAAACTTATGTCTCCTGCCAACAGGAATATATGGTCTAGTTATGGGTGATGGGAAAATACATAAATAAATGACACATATAGTGACCTGTCCTAGATGGTAGGTCCCAGGCTTTGAGAAGAAAGAGAGGCCCTTGAGCCAGCCATACTTATGATTCAGAGGGCAGTTCTGGGACAAATGGTGCCTCTGGATCACTATCAGACAATGACTCTCCTTATCCAATCATGGAGATGCCATTGGTTTCAGAGGTCATGTGCTGAGCCAAGCAATCAACCAATAAAGATGTACTAAACTCCCAGCACTATTTGCGGGCCTATCCAAATCAGGATTTCCCAATTTTGGCACTGCTGACATTTTGGGCTGAAGGATTCTTCGTTGTGAAGGACTGTTCTATGCGTTATAAGATGTTTAGCAGCATCTCTGGCCTCTACCTACTAGATGCCAGTAATGACTTCTCCACGAGCGATGACAACCGAACATGTCTCTAGACAGTGCCTAATGTCCCATAGGGGGCAAAATGTCCTCCAGTTGAAAAGCCCTCACCTTAATTAATTCTATGAAAAACTTACACATTCCTTTTTTGAAACTACTTATAATTTATAGCCAGGTCAACGGTTGTCATTTGTCATTTAATTATCCTGTCATTTATGCCTCTTTCCTTCACACTTACTATTCCACTGAACAAAGAAAATTCGGAGCAAAAGACCCCTGCCTATTTAAAAGAATTTATATGTGGGGCACTTGGGTGGCTCAGTGGGTTAAGCATCTGACTCTGGGTTTCAGCTCAGGTCATGATCTCACAGTTTTTGACTTTGAGCCCCACATTGGGCTCTGGCTGCATGGAGCCTGCTTGGGATTCTCTCTCTCTCTCTCTCTCTCTCTCTCTGCCCCTCCCCACTCACATGTGTGTGCTTATTCTCTCAAAATAAATGAACTAAAAAAAAAATAAAAGAATTTACGTGTGAAATAAACCTTCCACGTGCAATAGAATGGTGGTTTTATTTTATGAATATAAATGTATGGGTATAAATCTAATAATGGATTGATATTAGATATTAACTAGAATTATCAAGTCCTGCAATTGGAGGGTTTCCTAATCTCTTTTTATGTCTGCTGGCTTAGTGTACTTCAATAGATATTAGTGAGCACTGAATATATGTGAAAAGCTCTCCTAGTTTCTGGGGATATGGATGTAAATAAGACACTGCTCCCCATCCCCTTTTCCCCAGAAGGAAGTTCCAAGTGGGAGAAGCAGGTAAGTAAACAACCACTTTAATTTTTTTTTTAATGTTTATTCATTTTTGAGAAAGAGAGTGTGAGCAGGACAAGGACAGAAAGAGAGGGAGACAGAGAATCCCAAGCAGACTCGGTGCTCTCAGCACAAAGTCTGATGTGGAGTTCCAACCCACAAATTGTGAGATCATGACCTGAGCTGAAGTTGGACACTCAACCGACTGAGCCACCCAGATGCCCCAGTAAACAGCTACTTAAAAAAAAAAAAAAAAACAACAACCTGTAGTTGAGGAGGTCACTTGTTGGGATGAGCACTGGGTGTTGTATGTAAGCCATGAATTACAGGAATCTACCCCTAAAACCAAGAGCACCCTGTATATACTGTATTTTAGCTAACTTGACAATAAATTTAAAAAATAAAAAATAAACTACAGTATTAAAAAACAGTAATAAATGATGCTAAAACTGTGACCTGGGTATTCAAATATGATAGAGGAGTCTCGAAGAGTTTATTTGTTAATAACCAGGGCTTAGCTACTGGTACCAAGATGATGTTGATTTTTTTTATTTAAAAAATTTTTTTTAATGTTTATTTATTTTTGAGTGAGAGAGAGACAGAGTGTAAGCAGGGGAGGGGCAGAGAAAGAGAGGGAGACACAGAATTCAAAGTGGGCTCCAGGCTCTAAGCTTCCAGCACAGAGCCTGACGTGGGGCTTGAACTCATGAACTGTGAGATCATGACCTGAGCCAAAAAAGATGCCTAACCAACTGAGCCACTCAGACACCCCAAATATCTTTATTGATTATTTTTGATTATTAATAATTTTTATAGGATTCCTCTTAATTAGCAATGAAGTTCATAAGAGTTCAATATATTAATGGATTCAAAGATTTTAGAGGTGGGAGGATGTTTGGAATTCATCTGGTTGAATTCGATCTGAAAGCCACAGGCTACAGTGGTTAAGTGACCAGAGACAGCATGGAGAGAAGGGGTTTGGAATTTTCCCTGATTTCAGTTTGCATCTGTGTGCTTTCTAGTCATGTGATCTTGGGCACTTCTCTGAGAAGTGGGGGTCGTGAGGCCTCCATGTATGAGTTTTGTGAAGGCTAACACGACAACACTATGTAAATGATTAGCACATACAGTGGCAGAACAAGGGCCCAAAAATGAGTGCCCTGTAGACTTGCTACAGAAACCCTAATTCCAAACCCTTCCCCATAAGTGGGAGAAGACAGTTACTGCCTTCGGGTGACAAGCTGCGTAGGGCTGGCTGCAAGGACTTGGTCATCAAGGCCCAGTGATTAGAATCCAGGGATCATTCTGGGGGCTGACTTGGGCCTAGCGCTGACCCAGTGTGGCAGAGAGCGGCAGGTATTGTGGAAAAAAGATGTATCCCAAACCTGGAAAAAGTAACAGTGGCAAGTGCCTGATTTACAAAGTATCAGTCTAGAGCCATGCTTCTTAAACTTTAAGGTGTGCCTGGATCACACGGATGTCTTATTAAATTGCAGATTGTCTTGGTCTGTTTGGGCTGCTATCACAAAAATACCAGAAGCTGTGTGGTTTATGAGCAGCAGAGATTTCCTTCTCACACTTTTGTTGTTTGGGAAGTTTACAACTGTGGCGTCCGCAGACTGGGTGTCTGGTGATGCAATGCTTCTTGTTGATGGCTGTCTTCTTACTGCGATCCCACTTGGCATAGGTGGTAAGGTAACTTTATCGGGGCTCTTTTTTAAGAGCTCTAATTCCATGAATGAGGCCTCATGACCTAATCACTCCACCTCCTGATAACATCACATCGGGTATTAGGTTTTTAGCGTATACATGGAGTCATTCAATCTATAGCACAGATTCTGATTTTAAAGCTTCAAGGGTACGGCCTGAGATCCTGGATTCTTTTGAGCAGTTTCCAACCAACCTGGTCCACCCTTATCTGACATTCTTGGGAAATTGTAACAACAGTTCTTTGTTGTTACAGGATATTTGACCAACAGTCTAAAACTGACAAGGCACAATGGTGTGTAGTTCTATAAAGTTGAGGTTAATTTGCAGACATTATTAGGGTTCTATGATTTGTATTATGTTTTTATAGCCTAATAGACAAGTTACAAACATACTTGTAACAAAAATATTACAGAGGACTTATAGTTTTACTGACTTGTAGAAGGCTAATCAGATTTATATCTAACCTACCACTTTTTCTTTTGCTAATCACACACACACATGTGCACACACACACACACACACACACACATACACACTGTGCAAGAACTTGGGGGAACTGTTCTTTATGTCTTTCCTGTCAGTTCCCTCACGAATTGGTCAAGCAAAATTTTGACACCTGCTTCAAGGACCTTGGAGAATTTCCAATCCTCTTAGGGAGGGGAGGAAAACAAAACAGGCAAAACTGTTTTGTTTTTCCCAAAGCTATTGGGGGATGTTGTAAATGTTACAACAGAATATGCCCTGTGAAGGAATAGTGGGCCATTGGGTAATTATTCCATAGACACCATATTAAAACTCTGGATGGAAACATTTAAATTTTATCTATTCACACCCTCCGATATGATAAGGGCCAGCAGAGGGCTGTAGGAATTCATGGAAGGCTTTCCTTTCTGCTGCTTTTGCTTAAGCTAAGGATTTTATCTTCAGAGATAGTCTCAAGACAAAGCCCCATCATCTTAGCTGCAACAAAGGCCAATAACAACTCCCACATCTACATCCAGACTGCATTTATCTCTCTTCCAACATCACTCTCATTGGGGCCCTGGAATTAATCATCAGGCTATTGGCCAGACCATAAGCTGAAACATCCACAGGACATCTGCTGATGTCAGATAACAGGCCTTTACAAAGAAGAGCCCATAAATGATCTAGCTGGCTCCTTCACATAGCCAGGCCATGCTGCAAACTCAGACCATAACCAACCTCAGAAGAACGAACGGCTTGACAGATAGATGTTGCATTTCATAACTTACGATGTAATTCCAACAATGGCTCATCCTGGAAGAAATCCAAACACACTGAAATAGGGTTGTTTTTCTTTAGTTTGCAACTATAATAGGTAAAATGGGTAATTCGGGGAGTTTCAGTTCTAGAGAATCTATCTGAGACAAACTCCACATCTGCTATGTACCTGTAGCTGTCTCTCTGCTTCAGGGGTGTGGCTTAACAATCCATACTCTGCTGGCAAAATAGCTTAAGTCAAGAGAGCTAACAGTGTGCTGCCAGCTACTTCACTTCAGCAAGAGATCAGACTAAACCCTCCCCCCCCCGCCGCCCATTTCCATGGTGTTCACGAGAGAGTGATTTTGACTCTACTCTATATGCTAAGAAAATAGCCATGAAAGTGTTTAATTAGGTATATGGTTCCTACCTTCCCCCAATATATACACACTAATCCTGGAGAATTACCATAAGTACCAGTTACTGTGCGTGTGTGTGTGTGTGTGTGTGTGTGTGTCTCCTCGGACCTATTTGTTTATCAATAAAAATTGATGGAGCATCTACTCTCCAAGAACTGTGCTAAGCACTGGGGACACAGCAATGAATAAGACAAACGTGAACTGCCCTCTTGGACGCTGAAAGTACAAGGAAAATCAAACAGACACATATACTCTGGTCAAAGAGAGAAGACACAAGCAGCTTGACATTTCTTTAGAGTCACAAGGCAACTTTTCTCCTAAAAGATGGTGAGATAACATTTAAAGTGTTGACCACTGTTTCCATCCACCCACCACTACCTGTGGTCCTGGGGTATTTCCTTATATCTTTGTCCCTTTGGGCCCTTCTTCACATTCAAGCTGAGCCGCAATACCTCATTGCTTTGGGGGAAGGACATGAAAGCGGAAAGCACAGAAACAAGAATCTGTCTTCTTGCTTCTGAGTTTCAAAAGCCCTTAGGCTCCAAACACATAGAAGGAAGATTCAGTAGAAAATGGGATTTAAGAGCAAGGCATTCATGCTGGGTGCACATATACCGGTGAATTCCTAAGGCAGTGGTTCTGCTCCTCTTTCCTAGGGTCTAGCTGGTATTGGGGGTGGGTGGGAGGTGGGGGAGGGGTGTAGGTAGAACCACCCCCAAATGTCTAGGGGCATCCCAGAACAGAAGGGACCAACGCCTCATGCCCTGGGTAGACCCCAGGGAGGCAATAAGACCTCGAGGAAGAAATGGCTTGTGGTGGGTCTAGATAGAAGTGTTTACCGTGTCAGTCTCTATTCCAAGTGTTTAACATATATTAGCTCATCCATTCCTCACAACAACCTTTCAGGAAAGTACTTCAGCATATTAATTTTTAAAGTTTATTTATTTATTTTGAGAGAGAGAGAGAGAGAGAGAGAGAGAGAAAGCAGGGGAGGGGCAGAGAGAGAGAGAGGGAGAGAGAGCATCCCAAGCAGGCTCTGTGTTGTCAGCACAGAGCCCGACATGGAGCTCAATCTCTCCAATGATGAGATCATGACCAGAGCCGAGATCAAGAGTTGGACACTCAATCAACTGAGTCACCCAGGTGGCCCTGCAATATATTCTTATTATTAGTGGTAGCTGTGTTCTTGAAAGTCACCCCAAACACTGAATTAGCAAGTAGCAAATGACTCCTCTGAGGAGAAATACGGGGCTAAGTTACTGCAAACTTCTAGTCACATCTTCAACAAGTGAACAACACAGTGCTTTTCCATTTACGCACATGGTGTTCTTCCATTTAAAGATATTTAGTATATATCGTTGCTTCATTAGCACTGAGCCCATGGGCAACAGAACTATAACTCATGCCTGAACAAAACTTAACACACATATTTTCTCCACAAGGCACATCACAATGTTCCTGCACTTTTGAAGCCCGGACAGCACTTGAGCACTACATCGGGGACCATCTTAAGCAATGAAATTACACACACACACACACACACACACACACACACACAAATGCTAACAATTTGGTACCAAATACACCACTAAAGGACAATTGTTTACAGAATGAAAACCAAACAAGAAGGCAGAGTGCTACCTGGACCTACCTCAACTGGGCATGAGGCTGTGGGTGATTCAAATTGCCCTCCTACACTCTGCACTTGTTTGCAAATGACTGGCAATGAGCTAACAGTATTGCTTTTGATGTTACAAAGAAATTTTAGTGAGCAAATTTGCAAGTAACAACCCACGAATAATTGATCAGCTGTATTTTTATCTCTATTTTAGAGAAGAGGAAAGCAAAACACAGAGTTTGCAGCTCCCAGAGTTCACCTCACCCTGGCCTGGTGTGGGAAGAGCAGAATGGCAGAGGGGGCTGAGAACCCTGTGGTTCTGCAGGGGCCTTACAGATGAGAAGAGATGACTCCATTGTGACCACTTCAGCTTGGCCGAGATGTGGTGGGACAATGGACATCTCAGGAAATGCCAGGGTGAACAGATGACATTGAAACCCAGGGACTCTATGCCCTCAAGCCCTTGCACTCTAAGTCCCCAGGACTTCGATGCAACCTTTGGGTAAAGGGATGGGAGAACATTCCAAACTGAGACTAAATTTCCACCATCCTGTGGTGATGGGGCTCAACAAAGGAGTGATTAAATTAAGTTTGGGGTTTAGGATCCCACCCATTTGCGACATAAAGATTTATCCAACGCTTTCCATTATTGGGCATAAGCTATGCTGTAGGCAAAAATATTTGCAGTAAAGCAGTGCCAAAATCATATTCTTCTCCACAATTAAACAAATAAATGCAGAGAACTGGAGTAGTGTGTTTGCCAGAGGTCAAATGCAATTTGTGTTTGTGTTGAACGCTACTGATATGTACTAGTATGTCTAATGCAATAAGGCTCACATAAAGGTATATTCACTTTAATTATCTCACCATTTTCCCAGAAGCAAATTTCTTGATTTGAGCATATGCATAACCGTTGCTACTGTAGTTCAGATAAGATTCCTGAAACTTCTCATTTCCTGACATGACACATAAATCCTGACTCTTGTTTCTTTTCTCAAGGATTAGAAATGACTGCAAGGTCAAGTAATTAATTGGCCGGGGTCTGGAGCCATTTGTGATTACCCTGAGTTTTCTTTAACTCTGCAGAATTAATATTTTAGTTCTGGGTTGCAACAGCTCATTTTACTATAAGTACTATAAGTGTTCATTTTACTATAAATCACTGAGCACTTTGCAAAATGCTTTAACCCTTCCAATGTCGACTGAGTAGCATGAAGCACTTATGCTAGAGAGAATAAGCTCAGGACTAGATGTCATGAACTGAAAGGGACAGCCCATGTACAATACAGCCGGTCTTCTCAGCAACACCCCCTTTCTCCAACAGCTACTGCAGTGGCCAGTTCCAAACCAGTTTTGACCACCTTTTTTCAGGTGCATCTGGACCCACACTCAGGTCGGGGTCAGCACTCACACAAGTGAGGTTCACACCCATGGGACCACCGTTGGCCAGTAGAGACTGGAGCCAATGGATTAATCCCCCTTCTTGATCCCCTCAAAGAGAAAGTTCTGAGATGAACTACATTAGGCTCCTAAGAGGGTCTTGGTGAGATGGACAGTCACCTAGAGCAAAGGCCAACTCTGCAATGCTTCTTGTATTCTTTGGTCTGTTCCACTCCACCACTCCCCCATTCTCACTCTCTGGAATCCTTTCCCAAGTAAACTCTGCATACAAACTTTCTCTGGGGTCAGCTTTTAGGGGAGCCTGGACAAAAACATAAACCATATTTTTAGTAGGCTGATGATTTAGTTGGTTGGTAGGTTGGTAGGGCTTTTGCCCCTGCTCTAGTCTACTGCTACCTAGCTGTGTGATCTTGGACTAATCACTTTACCTCTTAGTAACACAGCTTCCTCAAAGGTACAATGAGGATGCTAAAATACAATATTTGTCCCACCAATAGTTCTTGAGCATATTCCAGGAATATTCTAAAGACTGTTGCTATAGCAACGAATAGGAAAGATAATGTTCCTGCTCTCAGGAAGCTTATATAGGTCAGGTACAGAAGCATAATATACACAATAAACAAATGAATAAATAATATAGTCACGTAATGATAAACACATCACAGAGGAGGGGTCATGTGACCAACTTGCCAACGAGCCAAGTTGATTTGGTATCTGGGGGAAGAGCTTTCAAGGAGAGGACAGAGCCAAGGAAAAATCCCCTCAGGTGTTTCTTTAATCTGCCTTTGAGATTCTTTGAGATGTATGTTGCTCACCCTTGAATGGAAAAGAAATGGCAATTTGGAGACATTAATTGTTTTGCTCTGAATCATCCATGTTGCCCACAAAGCTGAAATTCCTGTGTCCTTGGCTTACTCTCTAGCCACATCCTTCCTAAGCTAAGTGACTGAGGAGATGTGAAAGTCCACGAGTGACAGAAATTTCAAAGGAAACCCAGTTGACACAAGAAAACCATTCATGCGGCAATTACTCAAGGAGAAACCATTCAAACAGACTTTAACATGAAACACAGCATCTTTTCCACTTGTGTGAAAGATTTGCTCATAGGAGCCCATGTCTAAACTTCATTTTTAATAGTCTTTTCTTAGTCCTTAATTACTCTTAACCAGAGCATTTGTAACCTGAGATATTAAAAAGCTAGAAAAATTAAAAGAGGTTGTGCTCCACAAGCTACCCAATCTTCTTGCAATGATGTACCTGGGGGCAAGTTCCTCTCCGAGTCACCACAAAAAAACTTTGATGGGTTCTACAAGCCCAGTGGAAACAGAAAAAAATGAACTAAACACAGACATTTGGTGTTTGATCCTTTTAAATGATTCCTTGCTCTGGGCATTTGGCAGGATATTAATAACTAACATTGTGTGAAGATTCACAACCCTGTGAGGAAACAAAAGTTCAGAAATACTAAAGGCACTCAGCAGTTAAGAAAAGGGGCCAGGATTTGAAACGGGACAACCTTTCCCATCATGCTTTGCCCTGGCCACCCCCTGCTGGATAGAGCCAACTGCTAATGGTAGCAAGGCCTTAGGTTCAACTTAGCAGGTTTGTGCTCAGTTAGAAGCATTCTGGCACAAAGAAGGAATTCTTTACTCGTGAATGTGAGTTCTGCAGGCCCAGATGCACCCGGAGGTGAAGGCATGGGGTAGCAAGACAAGGGTGTATCTATGAAATACACCACATATGTCAGGGATGGAGGGAGAGTAGGTTTAGTTACCTTTAAATATAAGAGAGAGAAGAAGCCGGGAACTAAAATGTTCCCCTGGGAGTCAGTAGAGTCTTTTCTTAAAAAAAAAAAAAAAAAAAAAAAAAAAAGAAGTCAGAAATATGCTGGGAAATATTTTGGCAAGAAACCCTTTGACATTTTTTGCAAAGCACTTGGAATTGTTGGGCCTAGGCTAAAATGAAATAAATAGCTCTGAAATAAATAAGAAGGATTTCAATTTACTCAGATGATTGAATTCCTTGGGTGAATGAAAATCAAAACGGGCTCTGACAATGAACAGGCCTTTATCATAAAATGCCTGATGCAAGGAGTATGCTTTAGATATCTCTTTGCCAGGTTCATGTACATTCAGGAGATCTGGCCTGTATGCAAAGACAGAGAAGTATGATAATGTACTGTTATTTTTCACTCCATTTTCCAATGTGGTCTTCCATTCAGAGCAAGGACACTATGGTGGGGTCGCACATTCATCTTTAACTGAGCATTGACAGTTACTATTCACACTTTGAAAAGAAGGGGAGTTAGGACACCTGGGTGGCTCAGTCGGTTCAGCATCTGACTGTTGATCTCAGCTCAGGTCATGGTCTCACAGTCGTGAGATCAAGCTCCATGTCCGGCTATGCGATGAGTGTGGAGCCTGCTTAAGATTCTTTCCCTTCCTCTCCCTCTTCCCTTCCCCTGCCCACTCTCTCTTTCTCTCTCAGAAAAAAAAGGGGGAGAGGGGAGGAGAGAGAAAAGAAAAACATTCTAAATAATACAGGTGACCCTATCTTCTACCTCTTTCTTTGAGCCCATGTCCAGCAGTAAACATTAAAGAGCAGATGTTTCTGCAGATATATTTATATGTATATCCGTCACTATGCAGGTCTGTGCATACAAACAAGGCAAAAAGGTATACTGTATTTTATGTGTGATCTGAGAGATATTCATGAATAATGTAGACTCTCTGTGATTATCACTTAGGCATGGACTTCTAGAATCTAAGTTTTAAATGAGGTGAGACTTTACTGTACTGTTTTAGAAGAGGAAGATGTTTTAAGCTAATTTTTCTAATAGGAAAAAAAAACTTGCTTTGAGCTATCCACACACTCTCAGGGGTCCCCCTATAACTGGAGACAGTTGTCTGGGATTCAGAGTTCAGTGTTGGTCAGGAGACAAAGCAAGGTGATTAAATGAGCATATTCATCTGATTGATGCAATTTGCCACGCAGTTCAACCTGATGTAAAACTGCATGAAACTTAAGGGTTATAAAAGTCTCCTTTTATGTAACTAACATTTCTAAGTACCTGCTGTCAATGATGCAACGGGTTAGAAGCCACGGGGAAGAAAACACTCATGTTTTTACAAATCTTGTATTTTACAAAATCTTGTAAAAGAGAAAGATAAATACACACTTAATTATAATATAGGGAAGACTGTGAACAGTACTATAATAAATGTGGTCAGGTAAAATTGTGAACTGAAGTATAACTTTAAAATATAATTACCTGTCAATTATTCCTTAATAGATTGGGCTTTGAAAGCTCTTTCTTGCAATAGTCTTGGTCTTTAATTTTTCTCATTAGGCTAATACTCAATCATGCTTATATTCTATGTGATATCTACCAGCTTTGGCCTATTTGAAAATAATTACCCTTTCCTCCTGGCAAATAGGACCCAAATAGAGAGGATCTGCTCTCCCACCCCTGCCCTAAACCCTCACTTTCCCAATATCCTAATTCTGTGGCCTAGTTCTGTCCAATGAGAAACAAGCAAAAGTCTGTGTGAGTTTTAGGAAAGCTTTGCTTTCTACCTTAAAAGAGACATATGTCAAAGTCCTAGTCCCCAATGTGACTATATTTGGAGATAAGGACTGTAAGGAGGTAATTAAGGTTACATGAGGTCATAGGGTGGGGCCATAACCAATAGGACTGGTGTCCTTGTAAGAAGAGGAAGAGACATCAGGAATGCATGCACAGAGGAAAGGCTGTGTGAGGACAGAGTGAGAAGATGGCCAGGTACAGACCAAGAAGAGAGGTCTCACCAGAAACCAAGCCTGCGGTCACCTTGTTCTTGGACTTCCAGCCTTCAGAAGTGTGAGAACATAATTTCTGTTGTTTAAGCACTCAATCTGTGGTATTCTGTTATGGCAGCTCAAGCAGATGACATGGGCCCCAAGGGCAATGAAGTTCAGGATATGTATGAGATGAACTGTTATCTTACCATCTCTTCCTGCTGAAGTTACCCACCTCATTCATACCTCTATGTTCATCTACTTGATACTTTTGCTTTGATCAATTTTTGTGTGGGGTCCCTGACCAAGTTAGAAGTTGTTTGACTGCAATTTAGAAGAGAGGGGGTCTTCTCCCTGGGAAGGGGGTGGAAAGTTCCCATGCAGCTTTGATTTCCAAAGGGTAAGGGAATTTGGGCATGAGGAAAGACCCAGAAGTTGGAACAGAAAGGACAGCCTCTTTTGTTTGTCCCATTAATATTTATTTTGAGCACGTATGATGTGCCAGGCTGTATTGAAGGTGTGATGGATGCAGTGAGTAAAACAGAGCTGGCCTCTGCCCCTAGGAGCATGTTGGGAAATTATTCAAAGCACAGAAAATGTGGAGGAAGTAATGAGAAGTAAAGCTTGAAGAGTAGGATGGAAACAGATTATGGGGAGTCTTGAATCCTGTCTAGGAATTTGTTCTTTACCCGGCAGGCAAATGGGAGTCACTCCAGGTGATGGAACAGGAGAGTGCCCTGGTCATAGTTTGCTTTTAGGAGTATAAATCTGGAGGCTGTGTTTTGGTTCAATTGGAATTGGAAGAGATTAGAGGCTAGATAGATAGTTAAGGGAAAAGTGCTAAAGCTCAGACAAGATGTAGTGGGAGCCTGAACCAAGGTAATATGAAAATTATACCATATTTGCTGAGACCACCATACACTAATATCGACAGAAAACGTCAAGATATTTTCTCAGATTTATAGAAATACTACCATGTGTTAGCCTTTGAAAAGTTCCCCAAGGACCAAATTCAATCTTCTAATATCCGAGACAACAAAGCAGAGACCGTTTAGCCAAGACTAACAGGGACATAAGCCAGGGCGGGGGGGGGGGGGGGGGGAGGGGGTTGCTGGGAAAGGGTGGCCACATTGCCCACAGTACTTGAGAGCAGTAAAACTCTCAATGTGTCAGGTTGGAAAGCGCAAGAGTCTCCCACTGTTGTAATTAATTTCAGCAAATTATGATCAAGCAGAAGGAATTATGGGGTTTAAGTTAGGAGAATGCAGTTTGAATCTCTCTTGTGGGACCTTTTAGCTGCAGGCTAGTGTGGTCAGGGGCCACTGACAGATGGGCAGGGCTCTGGCTCCTCCATCTTCCCTAAAGCAAGGAGGAGCTACTCTCTTGGCTGTGCAGCCCCCTTTCTTCCAGAGTTCACCATCTAGATGTTTGCTCGAACATCAAATATTGAGCCAGTGGCTTCAATGGGCAAGCACTGCTCTTGGCTGTGGAAAATAAACTGAACAAAACTCAAGATCCTGCTTCTCATGGGAACTACCTGGCCATGAACGGAGATAGAACATATCAAAATATGAAATAAATATATCGGCTGGGCCATAAAGACATCAAATAAGGTGGACTGATAGAGCCCCACCCCTAGATATAAAAACACTCCCAGGACAGGATCATGTTGTCATTTCACGTATGACCCCCTCCACTTCCCAGTCCTAGAACAGTCCTGACTGGTGTTCTATAAATGGATATTGAACGTTGCTACCATTGCTGTAAATGAATGACTTAACAGCAACAAAAGGAGCCTGCCAATAGCCCCAAGAATTGAAGAGAGCCCCCCATCGTCCCTCGGGCATGGCCTTTTTCAAAGCAGGAGGTTGAGGAAATGCCAACTGTTTATATAACTAAGAAATCTCTAGGACATGTGGGATTTTTTCATTTGCTTGGTTTGTTTCTATTTTTGTTTTAAAATGTGGTTGTTAAGTCACTTGCCACAGAATCATGCAGGTTACTTATTAAAAATGTAGACTTCTGGGCCCCACCTCAAACCCACTGAATCAAAATAACTGGAAGAGAGGCCCAGGAAGCTGCACTTTTAACAAGCTCTTAGGTAATGCTGATGCCACCTTAGTGATTTAAAAAGAAAAAACAAACAAACAAAACAAACAAAAAAACACCAAAAAGCAAAGTGCACAAGGCTTCTGTTCACTGCAGTTGTAAATGTCTCCACAAATGACTCTTCAGAAAGCTCTTATGTAAACTTCCTTTGCAAAAACTCCATAGCCTAGTCACAAGCTGATTTGTCTAGAGAAATGCACTGAAACACAGAGCCCGCGTGATGGGTACATTCCATCAACAGATCCATTCATTCAAAAACTCTGACATGCATAGACACTGGATGGCACCAGAGGAAGCGCCTCCCTGTCTGGGGAACTTAAGGAAAGACTTTCTGGAACATTCCTTACCTGTGAAGAGGGCATGGTAGTGGAGGCCCCTCTCCTTATCCTCATGGGAACAGACATCAAATAAGTAGGCTTTAATGGGCCCATCAATGAAGTCAGCAGCAAAATCAAAGAGAACTACACCTATCATGGTGATGGTTATGGCCCAAATCAGCCTCCTCCTTGGATCAGCAATCAAAGCTAAAAAGGAAATAAACATACATCACCTAAATCCAGAGTTAGGATGATTTGCATTTTTGTTTCCAACAAAATGTCCTGTCATCAAATTATCTTCCTTTGCTTTCATTTTGTGTTGCTTTTCCAAATAAACATAGCTTTACCATTTTTTCAGGTTTTCAAAATTACACAAGTGAATGCCAGAAAGGGCAGATCTATAGAGACAGAAAGTAGATTGAGGGGTTGCTTACACCTGGTCAGGGGGAGGGACTGCGGAGTGACTGCTAATGGTTGCTAGGTTTCTTTCCGGGGTGATGAAAATGTGGTGCAATTAGATAGTGGTGATGGTTGCACAACCCTGGGAATATACTAAAAAGCACCAAGTTATGTCATATCTCTTTTTAAAAAGTTGTGTAAAAAATTATACATGTTTATCGTAAACCATTTCAGTGATGTAGAAAAGCTGGGGGAAATGTTTCGTCCCAGCCCCTACTGATGGTCATTCTTCAGATATCCCTTTATGCACTTACAGACATACAGGAAACGGTGTATACAGGTGCCCTAATGCAGTACTCCTCAAACTGTAGCATCCTTAATCATCACTTGGACAACTCGTTAAAACATATAATCAGAGGCGTGCCTGGGTGGCTCAGTCAGTTAAATATCTGACTTTGGCTCAGGTCATGATCTCACGTTCTATGAGTTCAAGCCCTGAGTCGGGCTCTGGGCTGGCAGCTCAGAGCCTGGAGCCTGCTTCGGATTCTGTGTCTCCCTCGCTTTCTGCCCCTCCCCTGCTCACTCTCTCTCCCTCTCTCTCTCTCTCTCAAGAATAAACATTAAAAAAAAATTTTTTTTAAAAACACAACAGAGTATCGGGCTCTGTCTTCCACAATTCTCCAGTAGGTCTGAGGTGGGGCTGGGCATTTGCATCTCCAACAGCCCCCGGATGCTGATGTCCTGGGTCTGAGGACCACGTTTTGAGGAGCACTAATGGGATCATGTTGGACACGTTCATTTATAACCAACTCTCCTCATATCTTTGTATTTCACTTAACGGAGAGCAACTGCATAGTTTTTAACAGCCGAATAATATTCACTCTGTGGACATGTCAGAATTCATTCACCCTATCTCCTATTAGAGGAAGCAAAAATGTTCCCTTTCTTTCAGTTTCACTTGAGAACAATGTGTAACTTATGCACATTAAAAAAACAAACTACAGTATAAAAATAAGTGGAAAATAAGCCTATACTCCACTTTTTACCTCCAAGTTCCTTTAGTACTCCTCCCTAGGGGAAACCATACTTACCAGGGGTTTTTGTAAATACTTTGCAGAAATAAATCAAATTTATGTAGTTATGCCCACTTTTAAATATATACAAATGATGGGTGCCTGGGTGGCTTCATCAGTTAAGTGTCCAACTTCAGCTCAGGTCATAATCTCATGGCTCAAGGGTTCAAGCCCCACATCGGGCTCTGTGGTGACAGCTCAGAGCCTGGAGCCTGCTTCAGATTTTGTCTCTCTCTCTCTCTCTGCCCCTTCCCTTTCCCACTCACATTCTCTCTCTCTCTCTCTCTCAAAACTAAATAAACATTAAAAAAATATTTAAAAAATACATACAAGGGGCGCCTGGGTGGCTCAGTCGGTTAAGCAGCCGACTTCGGCTCAGGTCATGATCTCGCAGTCCGTGAGTTCGAGCCCCGCGTCGGGCTCTGTGCTGACAGCTCAGAGCCTGGAGCCTGTTTCAGATTCTGTGTCTCTCTCTCTCTGACCCTCCCCCATTCATGCTCTGTCTCTCTCTCTGTCTCAAAAATGAATAAACGTTAAAAAAAATTTTTTTTTAATTTTAAAAAATATTTTAAAAAATAAATAAATAATATAAAATAAAAAATACACACAAATGATAACTGATTATCCTGCCTCATTATAATCCATTCTGCTAGCCTGAGAGTTAATGGCCAAAAAATGTGTATTATTTTTAACGATTCTTTATTCAATGAAATGAAGTACTTTTTATGTACTACCACCAATTACTGATTAATTGGTGGCTGATGAATGGCAAGAAAAAGTGCTCACCATCAGGGGTTTTTTGGTCCAGCATTTGCAGTGCAAAACTGTGCCCTTGAGCTGACAGGCTGATGCCCTGCATCCACTAAAAGACTCTACCTAAAGCTATGAAGAAAATTAGCCCTTATTTAGACATACAGGTAATTTATTATTAGTATTTATGGAGTCATTTGGCAAACGGTTAATTCAACAAAGTACTAACTAAAGCCGAAGTTCAAAGAACACTGCAATTAATAAATATGTAAAAATATTTCATTTGATAAAACAGATAAAAAATTATTCCTACTTTGCAATCCTCACAACAATGAAACAACAGCAATGGATCCTGATGTTCCTAAAAATGAAGACTCCCCAACCACAGAATTTGGGTCCTTCCAAGGTGGAAGTTTATTTTAACCTAGGAGAGATCATCAGTTTAACCGGTTTCCAATGAAATGTCTCATAAAGAAATCCGCATTCTACTCCTATTGAGTTGCATAATGGGCCCCTTTCCCCCGCCTGCCCGCCTGTGCAGTGCACTGACCTGCTACCACAGCATCCCCGTTGAGGTACAGAGTCATGCCCAAGAGCATCATGATGACCAGGGTGAGGATGTATGGTCTCCGCCGGCCCCACCTGGCCCGGCAATGGTCGCTGGCTGATCCCACCACGGGTTGCAGCAGAAATCCCAGGATGGGGCTGAGGAGCCACACCATGCTGTACAGACTCTTGGGCAGCCCCACGCTGAGCAGGACTGGGGTCACGTAGGCCGCCTCCACTGCGTAGCAAAACTCCCGGCCAAGCATGGCCATGCTGTGCATGATGAGATTGCCCGTGTGTCTTTTGGGGGGCTCCTCGGGGTCCAAGGGCTCATCGTCAGCTAGGGACTCGTAGGTGCGACTGCCAAGCTGCCCGATGTTGCCGCCCATGGCCACAGGGTGAGGAAACTGCCTGCAAGCCCACCACCTTCTGTGTGGCCCTCAGGTTTCTGCCCCAAGCCGGATTTGACATGGAGCCTGACTGAG
This sequence comes from Lynx rufus, assembly GCF_022079265.1. Lineage (NCBI taxonomy): Eukaryota > Metazoa > Chordata > Mammalia > Carnivora > Felidae > Lynx > Lynx rufus. Next base: position 212,328,838 of record NW_025814823.1, on the reverse strand, counting down.
CAGCCAACGGAGATGGTCAAGCTGGGGGAGGGGCTCAAATTCTTTCATGCTTCTAAGATCACAAGTTATGATGAGAAGGAAGGGGGTGGGGTCAGGAAAGCATGAGGGAGATTAGCTGCTGTGAGCCCTCTGGCTCCTTAGAATGTTTGTCTAAAGCAATCTTTCCTTCTCTGTTCTTTCTGTTCTCTCTGTTTCTGTCACACACATGTATCTATACACACACACACACTTACACACAATCACATGCACAGCTTTGAGACAATGAAGCTGTATTATGCAGGTCGTAAGTCAAAACATGAATAAATACATCAATATCTTCTTCTAAACTTTGTCTAGACATAAATATTCTGTATTTTCCTGAACACAAGTTTCTGCACACACACCTCAAGAATCAGCTAACTAGACTTACAGCCGTGAGAGGCTGCACCCTTTCTCCAATCTCTAGCCTGTCTCAGCACTGTGATATTTCCCTTCATTGCATTTAACACATTTTCCAACTAGATAATTCTGTGTTTATTCTATTTCTTCTGTTAGTCTTTGATCCCTTTAAGAGCAGTGATCAGGTCCATTTCTGTCATTATGGTAATCCCCAGGTGTAGCATGATACCTGGCACCTAGTAGGTCCTCAACAAATATTTGCTAAAGGAATTACTGAGTGAATAAAGTGCATACACGAAATTCTGTAGAACCAGTCAACAGCCTGTTTGCTCAGGTCCATTCCCTGTTCCTCCTCACAGGCTCTGTATCATAAGACACTACACTTCCCAGGTTCCCTTGCTTCTAGGTAGATTTGGCCAATGAAAGGCATTGGTGGGAAGACTGGGGCCAGGAGAGAAGATCCTGGTATTTCCCTCCCTCCATTTCTCCTTCCTGAGCCGTCTGTGGTAGTGGCTGCATCTCCACGATGGGTCTAGCTTCCACCAAGCAAACTTAGCTTCAGGATCCCGGTAACACTGCCTTCCCCATTGTTCCTGCAGCCATAGGAGTGGCCCTGGCTTCCCATTGCTGTTTATATCTGGGTTGCTTCACTGTCCCCTGGGCTTCTCAGCACTTATGTCACCAGTGTAATTCCCTATATTAAATTTCCTGATTGATTGATTGATATTTCACCCATCCCCCCACCCACCTCCCCTCTGGCAACCACCAGTTTGTTCTCTGTATTTAAGAGTCTGGGTTTGTTGTTGTTTATTTTTCTCCTTTTTTCTTTGCTTTGTTTTTTAAATTCCACATAGGAGCGAAATCATGGTATCTGTCTTTCTCGTTCACTTAGGACTATACCCTATAAGTCCATCCATGTTGTCGCAAATGGCAAGAGTTCATCTTTGTTTGTTTGTTTATTTTTGAAAGAGAGAGAGTATGTGCAAGCAGGGGAGGGGCAGAGAGAGAGGGAGACACAATCTGAATCAGGCTCAGGTTCTGAGCTGTCAGCACAGAGCCCAACACGGTGCTTGAACTCACAAACACGGGGCTTGAACTCATGAACATTGAGATCGAGACCTGAGCCGAAGTTGGACACTTAGACTGAGCCACCCAGGTGCTCCAAAAGTTCACGTTTTACATGGGTAATATCCCATTATATACATAAATATGCACACACACACACACACACACACACACATCTTCTTCATCCATCTTGGCTGAGTTGCTTCCATATCTTGGCTATTATAAATAATGCTGCAATAAACATAGGGATGCATATGTCTTTTCAAAGTAATGTTTTTGTTTTCTTTGTGTAAATACCAAGTAGTGGAATTACTGGATCGTAAGGTAATTCTATTTTTCTTTTGAGGAAACTCCATCCTGTTTTCCTCACTGGCTGCACCAGTTTGCATTCCCACCAACAGTGCACGAGAGTTCCTTTTTCTCCACATCTTCTCCAACACTTGTCATTTGTTGTTTTTGACTTTAGCCATTCTGACAGCCGTAAAGTGGTTGTCTCAATGTGGTTTTAATTTGTGTTTCCCTGGTGATGAGTGATGTTGAGGATCTTTTCATGTGTCTGTTTGCCATCTGTATATCTTCTTTGGAAAAATGTCTATTCAGGTCCTCTGCTCATTTTTAATTGGATAATTTCTTTTTTTGGTGTTGAGTTGTATAAATTGTTTACATAGTTTGGATATTAACCCTTTATTGGATATATCATCTGCAGATATCTTCTCCCATTCAATTGGTTGCCCTTTTGTTCTGACGATGGTTTCCTTTGCTGGGCAAAAGCTATTTATTTTGATGTAGAATCAATAGTTTAATTTTGTTTTTGTTTTCCTTGCCAGAGGATACATATCTTGTAAAATATTTCTACAGCTGATGTCAAAGAAATTACTACCTATTTTCTTCTAGGAATCTTATGGTTTCACATGTAGGTCTTTAATCCATTTTGAGTTTATTTTTGTTTATGGTGTAAGAAAAAATTTCCTCTAATTTAAAGACTCTGAGTGGGTCATATTTTCCTTGCTGGATCCTGAGTTCAAATGAAAAGTTCCTGTGGCAAGAGGAACACAATCTTATAGGAAGGGCCTTAAAAATGGTATAAGAGCAAGACTCGGAGTCAGAATATTAAAATTTAAATTCTGGTTCTGCCTCTTCCTACCAGTATCTTCCTGGGCAAATCACTTAAAACTGGTGGTTCCCAAACTGTGTGCCAAGATGCCCCGGGCACCACAGTGACCTCAAAGGGGTGCCTCAGGATATTTAAAGTTTTGAAGATAGTAAACAGAGTGAAACTCAACATCTGTCAGATACCCCATGAACTATCAGTGAGGTAGTTCATCCTTTCAACCTAAGATTGCACTACAATCCTTTCAATGATTACGTATTGTGAGGCTGGATTTCCCACAATCACGATAAAAAGCAAGTACTGTATGAAAAGCAAGTACTGAACAGAAAATGAGGGTAGTGGTGCCCAATATTATTTCAAGGCATGAGAAGCTGCATAGTGTCCAACACATATGTGACCTATAAGTAAGAGTGTTAAAAGTGAAATAAAAGTGCTTTCTCTCAATGTATGTGTGTTTTCTCAAACAGTTAGTTATTAGGGCATAAATACTTAAGCTGTTGGGACCTAATTCTTTACAAATGGAATGGTTAGATATTTCTTTTGGCCAAGAGGCACCATGAAAAAGTTACTCAGACACAAAGGGAGATACGAACTAAGAAGGTTTTAAGACCATCTGAGCCCTGTGTTCTCATCTGTACAATGAGATGAGAACTCATTGTACCCCTGCTTCAACTACCCCTGTGACACTTGTGTCTCCTTTGATGAAGCCTAAAATGTGCAGAGAGGCCTGGATGCAACCAGTCACCTTATTCCATGTCATTTGATTCATCGCCATACAGTGTGTAGCATCCCATCACTTCCTACGTTGTAGGATCAAAAGTGTAAATCAGTGTATATTGAACTACACATGCAAGAATAAAATTCCTATGTATTCAAGAATATAATCTGTCTTTCACTAGAATTTGCCATCTTCAATTGCCTGCTACTCCTCCATCCTCCTTAGAGCCTCCTATTTTCTTCTCACCTACACTCTTGCCCATTTCTAAGTCTACAGTTTGTCAAAAGAGAACCAAAGAGGAAGTGTACATTTTCTATACAGGGTCTTAGACTCTTCAGAAGAAAAGTATGGGTCATTAACAAAATCGATTAGCCTTATTTATAGACCTGTATTCTTTAAAAAGTATAAACTACAGAAACCAATTTTTTCATTCAAACATTTGGTATAAAATCGATTAATCACAGAAATCAATATTTTGAGCTAGCCCATCTGCTTATTTACAGATTTTTGCCAACTGGCTTTTATTCTTTCCCTCATTAACCCTTCAAGAGATATTTTTTGAGCACCTATTATGACAGTAGCAAAGGGGAAAAGACTTTGTTCATATCCATTAGGACAGTGGCACTCAAAGTGTGGTCTTTGAACCAGGAGCATTATAATCACCTGGAAGCTTGGCAAAAATGCAAATTCATGAGTCTTGCCTTAGACACTCTGTATTAGAATCTCTAGGGTCGGGCCTAGGAATCTGTATTTTAATCTATCTCTAGATTATTCTCTTGTGTGTGTGCTAGAGCAACTACTCTGGGAGCTTATGACCTAGTGAAGAGTTATGTAAGCTACACTAAAAGCAATGACTATCCTTGGAGATATGTACAAAGTGCAATGGAAACCTAGGAAGGACCCCTAAGAACAAAACTAGTAATCACTGAGCACCTAGGATGTTCCAGGCACATCACAGGCATTGTCTTAGATACCACAGTGATTGAGTGATATTTGAACCCAACTGATACTTGACTCAAATTTTATAATCATTGTATAAAACTGCCCTAGGGCTGAGAAACACAGGAAGTTTCACAAAGAAGGCTGTTTGAGCCAAGTCTAAATTTGCTAAATCAACAAGCTGGAGCAAAAGGGGCTAGGAGTACTGTTATCCCTGGAAAATGTCACAGAATATGGAAAGGAATGGAAGCAAAAGAGACCATCACATAATTAGAAACTTGAGTCAGTCCAATAGAAAGTAGAGATGCTGTGGAGATGGGACTGAACAGCTAGGTAGAAGTCTTATTATAAAAAAGGGTTGATACGCTACATAAATGGATTTATATTTGTTACATAAGGAAAAGAAAAGAGAACCATTGAAGAATCTTACAGAATGAAAAGACCAGTTTGATGTGGTAAAGATTACCAGTAGAGTAACAGGATAAAGAAGAAGAAGAAGAAGAAGAAGAAGAAGAAGAAGAAGAAGACGACGACGACGACGACGGCGGCGGCAGCAATGGTACTGGAGGTGTAAGTCAGGTAGGCAAGCAGAGCAGTGGTCCAGGAAAGAGGTAATAGGGGTCTGAATGAAGGCAGCAATGGATGTTGGGCAGAGCGGATCGGTATGGAGCCATGAAGATGAACACTGACAGCACTTCACTATTGAGATTCACTTCTTTAATAAATATTTACAAAGTTTCCACTATGAGCCAGGCACTGATCTAGGAAGTGAGGATTTAACAGTGAACAAAACCTATAAAGCCCTTCCTAAAGCTTCCATTCTAGCGTGCACTGGTTAAGAGATAGTTGGTTAAGAGGGCTGGAGTTAATCAGTATAATGTCAGTAATAATACACGAGGTGAAGAAAAATGAAACGGGAGAGGGGAAAGAAAGTGATAAAGTGGCTGCCTTTTTTGGGAGGGGTCAGGAAAGGGTACTCCCTAAGGTGACATTTGGGCAGTGGCCTGAATGAAGTGAGGGGTAAGCCATGGGCACACTGAGGGCAGAGGCAGATGTGATGGGAATTGAGGCCAGAAACCTGTAAGAGGAGGAAGAGTCTAGCAGGATTGTCTGATGGTGGCAATTTACTAAGAGATATGGTAGGTGATGCTAAGAGGCAGCCACACAGAGCCGGGCTCTAGTCCTATGGTCTAGATGGACAGTGGGGGTTATCTGAAGGAAACATCAAGAACGTTTTCTAAAATTACAATTCAAAGATGCTGGCTGAAAGATTTTCTTACCACATTAAAAGGATCAGACTTTTCTAAGGACTTCATTTTGGTAAATAGTAGAGCCAACGTTATTTAAATGAGTCACAAATTGCTTTTTAAGTGCTATTTCAAGGACTTTCTTGAAAACTTCAGAAACTTAAAAGCAGAAGTAAACTTTAGGGGGGGAAAGGCTTTATTTAATAAAAACCATTATATTCATCCATTGAAAGTATATGATTCATATCTTAATATTAAAAATATAATCTATCAAGTAAATTGAGAAGCAGAAAAACTGCCACAATTTAATATTAGTAAACTAAAAACATTCCTAAATCAATAATCATGTTAATCATTTTCAGAATTCAATCATTACTGTGTACTCATAGTCTTGTTTCTTGATTAGAACAGCTGGTCTACCAGGATGCTGTTCCTTCGTGTTTCTGTGCACACAATTTTATGTATTATCCCACACTGAACACGTAATATTCAATTCACTTGAGCTGTGAGGCCTGGAATTTAGAGATTAGCTCGTGGCTTATTAATTTCAATGATTTTATCTGAGGTAAGCTGATTGATCTCTACCTGACTGAACCCAAACTCTTGAAGTATCTCTTCAGTATGTTCTCCTACAAAAGGATCCCTCTTGGAAGAAGGGGCAGCGGGGGTGTCTGACAGCAGAGGTGCAGGGCGGGGACTCACACTCTGCTCCTCATCAGTGATGAATGAGCCTCGTTCTTTGTTATGATCATGCTGGGTGACCTCTTCAAACGTCAGAACTGGAGTCACACACGCATCTGTGCCATCGAAGATCTGACACCACTCTTCTTTGGTCTTCTTTGCAAATACCTCTGCGAATCTCCTCTTCATTTCTGGCCAATCAGTCATGCTCATTTGATTAGGAAGCTCATCAGACTTTAGTCCAAGTCCTGAGAATAAAAGCACAATTTCTTAAATTATTATGCTTTGGGTGGAGTGGTTATAGTCAATAAAATGAGTTTTGACCTCACCATAGTGTCCCAAATAGGGTGTCTTTAAGGGTTTCTCAGATGGGTCAAGAGACAAAATTCAAACTCAACTTGGAGCCAGTAGCCGGAAAGGGCAAAGGTAATAGGGTAGCAAGACTGAAAACAGACTTGCTACTGCCAAGATTTTATTATTTACATTTCACCAAAAGTAGTCTATTTGTAAAGGTCTAGTTTCCAGAAATTGATTTTTCCCTGAGTAGGTTTTCAAAAAGAAATTTCCTCAAGATGTTATTATCTGTCATACTGATTTCAAATAACCCCACATTTTATATAGTGTTCCCAAACCCTACGAAATATAAAATTTAAACAACTTTACACATGACTATCCCAGTTTTTAAGGAAGAAGCCTGAAGATAAATGATTAAATTCAAGATTGCAATTTAACATGTAATATTCGTCTCCCTTTATTTTGGACAAATAAAAGAGCTCTAGTCAAGCAGTGATATTTGACTCATTACCCTCTTACAAAACTGCTGTGAACTAGGAACAAAGGATTTGTAAGGAAACCAAAGACCCATGCAAAAAATTGTTCCTACAGCAAACAGGACAGAAAGTGGTCAACCAGTCAAATCATGAACGGGGCACACAGACTTTTGTGTCAAGCATGAAGGGGATCATGAAAAGCTCATCAACACATAGTGGAAAGAAAATGAAAGCATTCAGCTGGGGATTTAACAGAAAGGATGGCTTCTCGGCCCAGGACCTGCTCACTGCTTCCTTTATTAACTACAAGCACCTACCCCTGCAGACACACCTGAACTCCAGTGCCGATTAAATTATACCCCAAAAGCTACTTTACTAGAGTTTGGTGTAAATGTCATTTTCTATTCCCACAAGGAAGAGGGTTTTTAAATGTGGATCTTAGAGTGGAATAATCATGAAAGGACCTTCGTATGCATGTGATTTTGCAGAAGTTCAGTCAAGTTAATCTAATAATTCTCACTTTTGTCATCCTTTCCTTCCCTATCACGTAGAAGAACGATGACTAATTAATTGCATGTAAGCTGCTTTGAAGAAGAAAATCCCTATAGAGGAAAGTAGATATGAATACTGCAGGCCCTTCTTAGGGTTTTGGGATATATAAGGAAATAAGGAGAACTCACATAGTTCTGGATAGTTGTGAAAAGACACCTGTGGGATAAACAAGTAAATTTTCCTCTGTCCCATTCATATACAAGGAAAAACACTGAGCCATTACTTCAGGTTTATCACTATAATCTACACACACACAAAAATGTTCCTAAGGATGTCTTTTACTTTTCTTCTTTTTCCTGACTACCCCAAACTCTGTGATTGAAAAACAAATAAAGTGGCCAATTAGCCAAAAAATAGTGATTTAGATCATAGCTACTGTTATAAATATCTTTGCATGCTTTTCAGTTTTTTTTTTAATCAGAATGTGATCAGAATCATAATACTAAATAAAATTGGATCCAATATGCTCTCCCTGTAACAGACGTTATATTTGAGATTAATGGTCTCACAGGTTAAAGTTTGTATACTGGAAAAAATACTAGAAATCAAAAGACTCCAGCTCCTACCCCTAATTCTGACACCCCAGCTTTTCCACTGTCTTATTATCCTTTCTCAGCCCATAGTTTCCTATCCTGCCCATGACTCTGATCAAGGCCACAGGACTAACTACCAATGGTTTAGGATAGGCTGTTTCTTGTGCTCTTGACATTCCTGTATGGAACTCTAAAACCACTCCCCTACATGAATATAATTGTAGATTGCAGCTAGTTTTTATAGCATAATCAATTATTAAATTTAAACAGACTTTTAAGGACTGGCCTATAGACTCAGACTATTTAAAACCTGGGAAAGTATGTTTTGATTTCCAAAAAGTGATCTTATATATACATGTAACACATATACATACACACAATTACACAAAATACTTATTATTTTAAGTACATGCCATAAACTTTACTGCTTTGTAACACAATATTAGGCATATATTAAACAGTTAAAAATTCATGTTGTAAGTATGCAATGATACATGTACAAAGATTAATGTTTATTAGTAAATAATAAATATTTGTTACAATGCAAAGCTGTGGAAAAAACGTAAATGAACTTGAACAAGGAAACATTTAAAGTTTAGTACAGGCGTACCATACAGTTTCATATGGCTGCTAGGTATATCATGAGGGTGCAGAATTTTTGTATTGACAAGAAAGGACATCTTTAGTATACTGTTGAATACAAAAAGACAGCTATTAATTGTAAGTTTGGATAATTTTATATTATATATAAATACAATTTATAAATAAATAAAACAACTGTGTTGGTATGTGCACAGAAAAAAGTTCTTGAAAGCCACATCCCAAACCTCCCCCAAGTGAAAGAACAAGAGAGAATTTTTACTTCTTTACAAATTCTGTATTACATTCTTTTCTAAGACACGTATTATTTTGAATTACTTTTCATCTTTTAAAAATTGTGGTAGCATAGGGGCGCCTGGGTGGTGCAGTCGGTTAGGCGTCCGACTTCAGCCAGGTCACGATCTCGCGGTCCGTGAGTTCGAGCCCCGCGTCAGGCTCTGGGCTGATGGCTCGGAGCCTGGAGCCTGTTTCCGATTCTGTGTCTCCCTCTCTCTCTGCCCCTCCCCCGTTCATGCTCTGTCTCTCTCTGTCCCAAAAATAAATAAACGTTGAAAAAAAAAATTTTTTTTAAATAAAAAAATTGTGGTAGCATAAAATTTATAGAAATTCTATTTAATTTTTTGAGGACCCGCCATATTACATTCCCACTAGTAGTGCATAGGGGGTTGCAGTTTCCTCACAACCTTGACAACACTCGTTATTGTCTGCTTTTCTTTTAATAAGATTTTGAAATTTTAAAACAACTTAAAAATTCTCTACTGCTTATCTGAATATACTTATAAGTGTCTTGTTATCTCAAAACGTCATGAAATTCTCTGTATTTACAGATTTTTTTTTGCCCCAGAAAGCAGCAGAGACACAGTACAGTAGAATTTTTACCTTATAAAAACCTTGTGTATTATGTTAAGATTAAAGTATGGTCTCAAAGATCTCAAACATAAGATAAAATGAATAAGGTAATAAAATCAGTATAGATGTGGCAGCTTGTCCAGCTGGGCCTGAGAGAGAAGTAATGTATACGTGATTAATAAAAGTAGTACTTTTGTAAATAAATATTGTGAAAGAAAGAGTATGCTGTGGCATTTTGGCATGGACTATGTAGATTCACCAAAGCTGGTTTAACATGGTAAGCCGGCCTGAAGCACAAACCACCTGTCAGCCAAGGATCCCTCGTGAAGTTTGAACGGAGAGAGGAGGTTAAGGACACCATACAAGGCTGTGGATACAAAGAGAGGAGGCTGTAAAAAATCAGAGTGGTTACAGAGTTTAGACTTAGAAAGAGAAAGCCCAGGAGAAAGTGGTCAGAAGATGAAGGGCTGGAGCAATCAGCCTGCTAGAATAATGTCTCGTTTCATTTTCAATATTTCCAGAAAAATTCACTCCTTGTGGTGGAGTGTGGATGTTAGAAATGATCATTCCAAACACATATGTTTTAAGATAACAATAAGACATGCCAAGGAGGGAAGTTAACTTCTGGAATGGCAGAGCAAGAACCTTCAGAAACCTGTTCTTGCATAAAAGCAACAGAACCCTGGCACAAACTGTCAGAATGAACTTTTTTGTAACTCTGGAAATTAAAAGTTTACAACAATCCAAAGAGCATTTATTTAGGAAAAACAACTGCATCTCATAAGATCAGTAAGCCCTGTGGTATTGTAACTTGCACTAATTTCTCCCTCTCTCCCCAGCTCTGTGGTAGTCATGAAAACCAACAGACTCTCAGTCACAGCTCTGTAAAACAACTAGCAGGGTAACAGCCACGGCAGGACTGAAATGAGTTGAGAGCTTCCCCCAAATCCCATCCCCCAAGAACTGCCATTTGTCTAGCAGCTCCCTGAAAGGCTCCGTTCTCATGGCTTGTCTTTATTTGATCTGACTTGGAGCTCACAATGCCTTATTTCTGGAACACTGTTAACATTTATCAAAAAAAAAAAAAAAATCAGTGACAACTATTTAATATCATAGCTATCTGAGGTGGCATTCCCTGTTGGGATAACAAGAAGCTGACAAACAAAAGAAAAAAAGTGGGGAATAGGATGTTCATGGGGGGCTTTGAAATGCTCCAACATCTTTCCGGGAATTTAGAAGGCACATATATAGGGCTATGAGTATGCCCAGGAAAGATCTGAGAAGGTCCTAATCTTTCACCTCTGGCTGACCCTGAGTCTGCACAAGCAAGAAGTAAAGACACAGAAAAGGAAATTTATTGGTTCAAGGCATTTAAGGACATCTCTATCCAATTATTACCTGATGACCAAGCTAACCAGACAGACTCCTGTGGCTGCACATACCAAAGAACACAGATTTAGTCCAAGAAAGTCATTACATAAACAAATAGCAGCAATAATAAATCCAGGATAGGGGAGAGGGAAGGGAAGTGAAGACCTGATTTCCCAAGTGGTGATTTTACATTATTTCAAATATCCAATTTCAACAAAACTTGTGAGACATGCAAAGAAGGAAGCCAATGTGGCCCTTACACAAGACAAAAAGGAATCAACAGAAACTGTCCCTGAAAAATCCAAATACTGGACTTACTAGACAAAGACTTTAAATCAACTAGTTATTTTAAATATATTCCAAGCACTGAAGGAAACCATGTCTGAAAAATTCAACAAAATTTGAGAATGATGTCTAATCAAAGAGAATATCAGTAAAGAGTTAGATTGTTAAAAAAGAAAGCCAAATAGAAATTCTGGAATTGAAAAGTATATAACAAATAAAACTTTCATTAGAAGGACTCAGCAAGGGGCACCTGGGTGGCTCAGTTGGTTGAGCGTCCAACTTTGGCTCAGGTCATGATCTCATGGTCCGTGAGTTCGAGCCCCAGGTTGGGCTCTGTGCTGACAGCTCAGAGCCTGGAGCCTGCTTCAGATTCTGTGTCTCCCTCTCTCTCTATCCTTCCCTGACTCACACTCTGTCTCTCTCTCTCAATAATAATAAGCATTGGGGCGCCTGGGTGGCGCAGTCGGTTAAGCCTCCGACTTCAGCCAGGTCACGATCTCGCGGTCCGTGAGTTCGAGCCCCGCGTCAGGCTCTGGGCTGATGGCTCGGAGCCTGGAGCCTGTTTCCGATTCTGTGTCTCCCTCTCTCTCTGCCCCTCCCCCGTTCATGCTCTCTCTCTGTCCCAAAAATAAATAAAAAACGTTGAAAAAAAATTAAAAAAAAAAAAATAATAATAATAAGCATTAAAAACAATACATATGGAAATGGAAGGGACCCCGAATAGTCAATCTTAAAAAAGAACAAAATTGGAAGACTCACACTTCCTAATTTCAAACCTACTACAAAGCTACAATGATCAACACAGTGTGGTACTGACATAAGGGTAGACATGTACATCAATGGAAGAGAACTGAGTCCAAAAATAAACCCTTACAATTATGGCCAACTGATTTTCAACAAAGACGCCAAAACCATTCAATGGAGAAAGAATAGTCTTTTTGACAAACAGTGCTGGGAAAACTGGATAGCCATATGCAAAACAATGAAGTTGGACCCCTACCTCACCCCATACAAAAAAATTAATCATAATTTAACAGAGACCTAAATGTGGATGTTGAAACTATACAAATTTTAAAAGAAAACACAGGAGTGAGACACCGTAAAATTGGGAGTTCTCTGAATAATTTCTATGTAATATTTACTAAAGGCTAAGTATAAAAATGTGCTAATAGATCTTACATATGTTATTAGAACTCAACAATAGCTGTAGCAATTGTTTAGAACTCAAACTAACATTTGTTTTCTTTTTCTGTTGATTTATTTTTGAGCGAGAAAGAGACTGAGCGCAAGCTGGGGAGGGCCAGAGAGAGAGGAAGACACAGAATCTGAAGCAGCCTCCAGGCTCCAAGCTGTCAGCACAGAGCCTGACAAGGGGTTCGAACTCACAAACCATGAGATCATGACCTGAGACAAAGTCAGATGCTTGACCAGCTGAGCCACTCAGCCTCTCCTAACAAAATTTTTTCAATGAGTTTATTTTACCATTGTCATTTAGAATTGCCTGTGAATGATGATGACAAAAAGCTGACTGATGGGCACCTGGGTGGCTCAGTCCGTTGAGTGTCCGACTCTTGATTTTGGCTTAGGTCATGATCCTAGGGGCATGGATTGTGCCCTGTGTTGGGCTTTGTGCTGAACACGCAGCCTGCTTAAGATTCTCTCTCCCTCTCCCCTTCTGCCCCTCTTCCTCACTCACACTCTGTCTAAAAAAACAAAAACAAAAACCGACTGAAGTTTAGTCAATTTTATTATTGCGTTTAAATTCTCTATAGACAATGCATAAATATACAAGATTTATGTCAGGTACAAACTTCACCTTGCTATATCCCTCCTGCCTTCCAAGGCCCTGCACCACTGAGGTAAGGGTGTTGATCCCTCTGTGTTCAGCCCCTCATATAGCATTGTTCTGTCCCTAATTTTGAATTAATACCTTCCATTCTTAGTTTTAATTTTGGAACAGAAAGACTCTTATGATCTACATAAACCATCTTGTTGTTTGTTTTTCCAACTATATTTAAGTTAGTGAAGTTAATATTGTTGATCATAGGGGCGCCTGGGTGGCGCAGTCGGTTAAGCGTCCGACTTCAGCCAGGTCACGATCTCGCGCTCCAAGAGTTCGAGCCCCGCGTCAGGCTCTGGGCTGATGGCTCAGAGCCTGGAGCCTGCTTCCGATTCTGTGTCTCCCTCTCTCTCTGCCCCTCTCCCGTTCATGCTCTGTCTCTCTCTGTCCCAAAAATAAATAAACGTTGAAAAAAAAAAAAATTAAAAATATTGTTGATCATAAAACGCTTTCTGATGCTAGCAAAAAACAATGATTTCAGCTATATGCAAACAACTTTGAGTAGTATATTGCATCTGAAAAGCTACGAAACATAATGAGACTCCAACCGTGAAGTTGAAAAGACAGACACACCATGACCAGCTTGTCATACCTCTTCAATGTCTATTCTAAAACTTCTTAGCTATTCATTTACCTGTAAAGTAAACTTCAAATTCAAACATGTTACAGGAACAAAATGTTAGTCTGATTGTTTAATTAGAGAAGAAGAGATCGCAAATTCTCCTGCTAACTTGTGGCCACATGCAAATGAGACAAGAATCTGCAAGAAAGGTAAACTGTAGAAGCATCAAGTGATAATAACATATTCCAACAGAATCTTATTCACCGAAGTCACTCTGTGCTCTGGCACCCCATGGGGGCATCTATCAAGGAATAAGAACTGGCAGAACCAGCACATCATTTCTGAGAATAAGACAGGGGCACGCAAGGGCAACATAAATATCTAACACTGCTGAGTATGAAATGTAACAAAAAATTGAACTCGCATAAAATGGATTATTTTTTAAAACTCTGAGCTATTTTATAGACTTATGAAAGTATCTGTAAATTTAAACATAAGGGAAATGCCCCACAATATAATTATAATTATAATCATAAAGTGGATATATAATAAAAGACATAATGAATTTAAAAGGCCTAAAATCGAGGCTAAAGAACACCCACAAGAAAAGGGGAGGGAGCAGGAGAGGCACAGGAATATTACTTACCTTTGATTAGCAGCTTGTAGAACTGGGGTTCTATTGCTCCAACAGCCATGAAGCCCCCATCTGCTGTCCTGTAGGTTGTGTAGAAAGGTGCTCCACCATCTAGCATGTTCTGTCCTCGAGGTCGTTCCCATAGTCCTACTTGTTGAGATTTCCACAGAAAAGAACTTAGGTATGCCGTTCCTTCCACCTTTGGAAAAGAAACAGTATACAATATGAATCCAGACATTTAAACTATAAAACAACAATTAATTTCCACTTAGTTTTTTTTTTTTAACATTTGTGTAACAATGTTTCTTAGAGTACAGGAAGACTGTATCTAATTACACAACTTCTTGATATTTCAAGAAAGTGTGTTAGAACAGGTTTATGATAGAGGGTTTCTCCACTATTCAGTTCAGAAAATACAGTTCAGAAAAGACTTAGAAGGAACTACTTTTGTTGTTCTTTTCAAATAAGACTGCCAAATGTTGATAATGTTTGAAGCCAAGTGAGGGTACACAGAAGTTCATTATATATTCTCTCCATAATTATATACATTAAAAACTTTCAGGATAGGGGCACCTGGGTGCCTCAGTCGGTTGAGCCTCTGACTTTGGCTCAGGTCATCATCTCACAGTTTGTGGGTTCAAGCCCCGCATTGGGCTCTGTGCTGACCGCTTGCTCAGAGCCTGGAGCCTGCTTCAGATTCCGTGTCTCCTTCTCTCTGTGCCCCTCTCCAGCTCATGCTTTGTCTCACTCTGTTTCTCAAAAATAAATAAATGTAAAAAAAAAAAAATTTTTTTTTAACTGTCAGCATAAAAAGTTAAAAATAAAGCAAAGAGGTTTTGAAAAAATCTTTCTTTTGGTCTCAATACCTATAAACACATACACATAGGTAATAGGAAACTATCACATTTTAAAGGTAAACCACATTACAGTTAAATTTAGCATACTCTAGCTTGACTCCAAGCCAAAGAAAACTATATCTGAATATTTAATATACCTTAACAATCACTAGAAAGTTACACAATTAACATAAAATATAAGCAGCAGATATACAGGTTTTCTGAGTCCAGACAAACTAGTTTGGGAATGCTAACTTCCCACTGAGTTCTGAAATAACAGGAATGGATTCACATCTTCAGGTATAACTGTCACAAGGCTGGATGCATGTGGCTCTCCAGAGAAGACTACCTCCCTACCCTCACGGCTTTATGATCCTAATGATTCTTGAACCCCAAGGAGAAGGCCAGCAAAGCACCCTCATGTCAAATAGCTGGAATTGGGGGTCCACGGAGTTTCTCACAGTTACTGGCTGTATCTTTGGAGACATCCCAACTTTCCCTTTAAACTTGAAATCTCACACACACCTGATTTTATGGCTCTGACAGCTGACATACCAAATAGTATGTCACAGGGGCGCCTTGGTAGCTCAGTGGGTTAAGTGTCCAACTTCAGCTTAGGTGATGAGTTCACAGTTCGTGAGTTTGAGCCCCATATCGGACTCTCTGCTGTCAGTGCAGAGCCTGCTTTGGATCCTCTGTTTCCCTCTCTCTCTGCCCCTTCCCTGCTTGCTCTCTCTCTCTCTCTCTCTCTCTCTCTCTCTCTCTAAGATAAATATTAAAAGAAAAAAAAAGATCAATCACACACCACACTTTAGAGATGGACGCAAAGGACATGCAAATGTATCCTGATAAAAGTATCAGAAGGAAGAGAAATAGCACAGGGTTTAGCCTGTGAGAAGGAAGCATAAGCCAAGCCCCCAAGATAAGGGCCATGGAAACGGCTTTTGCAAAAGGTCACCAGTGACAAATCCAATTTACAGTGTTCAGATCTAAACTCTTGAGGCGGGTAACTGGGTGGCTCAGTCAGTTGAGCCTCTGACTCTTGATTTCAGCTCTGGTCATGATCTCATGGTTTGTGAGTTCAAGCTCTATGTAAAGCTCTGCACTGACAGTGTGGAGCCTGCTTGGGATTCCCCCCTCTCTCTGCCTCTCCCCTGTTCGCTTTCTCTCTCTCAATAAATAAACTTAAAAATATATAAAAAATAAATAAACTCTTGAGGTCTCTACTGACACCTGACCCTCTGACCATTTCTTTTTTTTTCTTTTAGCACTTTCTTTATCTTTCGTTTCCATGGAAACACTCCTCGGTTCTCCACTTTGCTCTCCTTATGCCCTGACTTCTCCTCTACTGCCCACTCTTCAAACATGGTGCTCTGTCCCCTTCCTTAGAGGACCACACGGTCTCATGTGGCTTCCAAATGACAATAAAACCTGTTTCTAGTCTCTAACTTCGAGTACTCACTCTGTCTGGATATCTGAAAGAGACTTCAAACTTGAAATGACCCAAACTGAATTCCTCTTATCATACAAGAATAACAACAACAATAATAATACCAAGTTCTTACATAGCACCTCCTTTATGCCAGGCATTGTTTATACACTGAACAAGGCATCAATTCGCTTAGTTCTCTAACAATGCTATGAGGCAGGTACCATTACTGTCTCCATTTTACAAAGAAGAAGCCGAGGCACAGGGAGGTAAGTAACTCACCCAAGTCCCAGAACCAGTCAGTGGCAGAGCTGGGGTGGAGGAAACAGGTGCCAGAATCCGTGCTCTTAACCACTGACCCATACTGCCTCTTCCATTGGCAGTCCGCCCCCAAGGTGCCAGTGATGCCATCCACCAGGTCATCCAAGCCAGAAACACGGGAGCCACCCTTGACTCCTCGCTCCCCCTTTACTGCCAACGCGTCACCAGATCCTGGCAATTTTATGTCTCAAATAGCCCTCAGATCCACACCTGTTCCACCATCAATGACTTTAGTACTTGCTCGTATCTCCCAGCAACAACCCAGTAACTGTCCCTCTGCCTCCAGTCTTGTCTTCCTCAAACCCATCTTCCTTCTCCCTCCAAAGATCTGTCCAAATGCAAATACATACGTAGAATGCTGGATTGGGCTCTTATCAACTGGCTGTGAGAACTTGGGCAAATTTCTATGCTTCAGTTTCTCCTTTCATCAAATAAAGTATTCCAAGTGGAACTGGTGTTTTGAGGATTAGGAGAAATCGCACAGGGAAAGCGCCTAGCATACCGCAAGGCACGTACTCAGTGCGTGACAGTGAAAAAACTGAAGCTTCATGATGTTGGAGTCTCCCCTGCAAACTGTAACAGGAAAGTCTAGACTGGCTACTCTAGCACCCTTAAGAATCTTCTCTGTTTGCTAAGGGAGACTTCCTTCCCGAGCCCAGTTTTTAATGAAGATTGCTTGAAAACTGTATTCTAAGCACAAGAAATGGCAGGGGAAGATTGTTGAAACCAACGCAGGAATCAGATGAGTCATGAAAAGTTTAGAAAACTGATTCTACAAACAAGATACTCAATGAAAGGATATGAGGCTATTTAAAAAAAAAAAAAAAGGATATCCTGGATAATTTGGATTCAAACTTCAAATCTCATTTATCTCTTATTCACAAAACAATCTGAGGCAGCCATCTATCATACTTAGAACAACTGGTAGGCTTATCACCTCCCCCAGTTAACACTTACCATGCTGGCATCAATGACCTGACCTTTGCCAGAGCGTGTGCGTTGAAAAAGAGCCAACAAGATGCCCAGTGTGCATATGAGGCCACCACCACCAAAGTCAGCCAGGAGATTCAGCGGTGCATACGGATTCTCACCACTTCTGCCAATCTTTGACAGAATACCTACATAATTTAAAGAAATCAAGGAACACGAAATGTAAATTTAATGTCACTTTTAAATAGATACATGAACATCTTATGAGGAATAACCAATCATTCTAGTTGCCGACATGGTGAAAACCGGTACATGATGCTTTTCCAAATCTAAACCTAGTCAACATATTTATAAACAGGCTTTTCCCCCAACAAGGCTCCTTGTTTTCTTTTGTTGTTGTTTTCTCTCTAAAACTTTATTCCAACTAACACTTTCAGAATTTTATTGCTAAGTTTTTACTCACTGAGTTTCGAGGAAAAAATTATTGTTAGCAATTTAGATTATGGCTTACCAACAGTTATGATCCACTTTCAGTCTTATTAGAGATGCAAGAAAATAATCAAACACAAGAAAAAATAAAAGTAATTCTATTTTTAAATAGATGGAAAAAACAATTCTACCCACACTCTCATCCTCAATCTTTAAATGTGTACTCACAGGAAATTTGAGGCCTTTATTCAACAACACACAGTTTCTTAGAATTCTAGGATCAGGCCATTCTAAGACATGTTCTCACAGGCAAAAATTCTAATAAAGTGACAATACGACCTGAAAGCTACAGGTATTCACAGAAGTCTAAAATGGTGACTCAGGCAATGATTCAGAATGGAGGTGGAAAGAAAGGGGAGTTCAGATCAAACTCTATCAGCATTTTAGAACTGTACAACAGCCATCCCCATTACCACCAAGGCTCTTACTTCCTGGCAGGGTCTTGCCTGAGAATTGTAGTGAGAAATGTAGTAAGTAAATGTGACTAGTGAGAGTATATTATCCCTCAAATGGGTCAAGTCAGAGGGAAAGGGGTTGGGAATAAGTGTTCTATGACAAACCAACTCTTTTCAAACCATGCTCTCCTTATTGATTCTGATAAATATTTAAATTTTCACCTTTAAAAAATTCTTTTTAGTTGGTGTAACTGTAAATCTTGACTGGGAACAAAATAAAAGGTGTAGAGAAATTATTTTGTCAACATACCTGACAAAGCCAAATAGTTGATGTCATGGCCTGCTACCCTGCAGAATCTTCCTGACTGGCCAAATCCACTCAACCTGGCATAGATGAGCTTTGGATTCACCCTCTGCAGAATCTCCGGGCCTAGCTGGAGTTTTTCCATAACACCTTAAGAGAAAGGGAACAATGATTTTTTTTTTTTTTTTTTAAGAGGGATGAATTGAGGATAGGAACAATCCTCTCTCTGTGGCAAACATAAAATGGCACTCTTCCAAATCATACCAATAACGTTTGTTGTGGGTTTTAGCACGTTTCCAATAATTAAGGACACAGAGTGAAGCCACCATTTCTGGAATGTGTGACTTCTGCCCCCAAATCCTATTTCCTTCCAGCCCCACCTTAATTCCCTTCAGGCATATCCAAGTTCCTGCAATCCCCATAGTGGGCCATTCCTTCCTTTAGTCAGTGCCTTCATAGTTCCCCAAATACTCTCCTTAGTAATTTATTAGAAATGGCTTGTTCTCCTAGAACAGTTACCCTGGGGCTGAATTTGGTCAAAAATTCACTTTCGAAAGCTTTTAAGGTCTTTTCTTTTTCTGTGCCCCCATCATCCTCCACCTTCTACCTCACACTGTGCTTTTGTGTATATATTCCATCATCTTCCCCTCAGTTTAGAAGCTCCTCTGGCAGAATTCACACCTGATCTGTTTCCATGGGTCTCTGAAGTGCCTAGCATAGGCATCTTCACAACAAAGCTCACCAAAATGTCAGTGATAAAATTTGCTACAATACCATCTAAGAGCTCTCATGAATAAGTATAGTATTTATTGCACAAAATCCAGATAACTAGTATTTTTAACCTCCTGGGATTAAAAATAATGAAGACTATATATTTACAGTTTTGTCTTCCTAAAGCTATAGTAAATTACAGAAAACTCTAGTCTTCTACCTAAACACCAGCCACAATCCTCTCACCTGACAGCTACATCTGTATTCACAGCTCTATTTTCCTTCTTTTTAAAAAAAAAATTTTTTTTTAATGTTTATTTATTTTTGAGACAGAGAGAGACAGAGCATGAACGGGGGAGAGTCACAGAGGGAAGGAGACACAGAATCTGAAGCAGGCTCCAGGCTCTGAGCTGTCAGCACAGAGCCCAACGTGGGGCTCCAACCCACGGACCGTGAGATCATGACCTGAGCCGGAGTCGGACGCTTAACCGACTGAGCCACCCAGGCACTCCTCTATTTTCCTTCTAATTGCAAGATCATGGAGTCAACCATGTTGAGCCTCTATCTTTAAATGGGGCATTATTAAATTATGATATAATCCTAATTATTAAATTATCATAATCCTCCAATCTGGCTGTGTGAATAAATGACTTAACATTTAATATGCCTGGTGCCCCACAGATATTCAATTCATTCACCAAACATTTACTGACTTCCTGCTATATATCAGGCAAAGCTTTGGATTTGTACTTTGAGCAAGATTGCCCTGGGAGCTGAGAATGGATCCAAATTGTGCTAGACCCACACATCATCTTTAAAAAGGCTGTTACAACAGCGTGAAGGAAGCTATAGAAGCTAAGGAGGAAGAATGTCTGGATTCCTGGTAACTGAAAGCAAATGCAGTTAACAATATTTGGAGTCATGGGCAGAGTACAGGGTTTGGATTCAGGCAGCTGGGAGAGTACTGGTTCCATTTAATGAGAAAAATAACACAGGAGGATGGGAATGCAAGCTGGTGCAGCCACTCTGGAAAACAGTATGGGGGTTCCATAAACTAAAAATAGAACTACCCTATGACCCAGCTATTGCACTACTAGGTATTTACCCAAGGGATACAGATGTGCTGTTTCAAAGGGACACATGCACCCCCATGTTTATAACAGCACTATCAACAATAGCCAAAGTATGGAAAGAGCCCAAATGTCCCTCAATGGATGAATGGATAAAGAAGATGTGGTATATATATAAAATGGAGTATTACTCGGCAATCAAAAACAATGAAATCTTGCCATTTGCAACTACGCGGATGGAACTGGAGGGTATTATGCTAAGTGAAATTAGTCAGAGAAAGACAAATATATGACTTCACTCATACATGGGCTTTAAGAGACAAAACAGATGAACACAAAGGAAGGGAAACAAAAATAATATAAAAACAGGGAGGGGGACAAAACATAAGAGACTCAAATATGGAGAACAAACTGAGGGTTGCTGGAGGGGCTGTGGGGGGTGGGGGGGTGGGCTAAATGGGTAAGGGGCACTAAGGAATCTATTCCTGAAATCATTGTTGCACCATATGCTAACTAATTTGGATGTAAATTTTAAATAAAAATAAAAATAAAAAATAAAAAAATAAGTAACACAGGAGGAGACGTTATTCTCGGAGGTAAGATAATGTGCTTGTTTTGGGATTTATGGAAGTTGCAGTGCCTGGGAGATAGACAGCCAGTTAAGACACGTGCACGGTCTGTGTATTTCAGCGGTCTATGGCTCTAAAAGACGGAGGTACGATTACAGATTTGGCCATCATCTGCCTATAAAAAGGTGAAAACAGTGGGGATGGAAAAGGTGGCTCCAGGAAGCAAACTGTAAACCAAATTGAGCTGAAGCTGGAAGGAACTTGGAACACCAGGATTTACCGCAGAGAATGTTAGCCTGGGTCTAGAGGCTTCAGAGGGTACACCAACCCCCAAAACGGTAGAAAAACGACTGTGTACCTACATGCAATTTTCCAGGAAGGCAATCTTTGGCTTTCCTTAGATTCTCACAGGATTCGGGACTCTCAAATAATTAAGAAAGACAAGCACAAATGAGTGATTACAAACAAAGAGAATCTGGGGAAGGGGGCGGAAATGGGTATAAGGAGAACAGGTGCAACCTCAGTATCTGAGATTCCAAGTATAGATCATCTCATGGGGGGACTGATCAACAATAGCAAACGCGACAGAAAAATCTAGAAAGGCAGTGACAGGAAAAGGTTCTGTCGGCAACAGAGCTTAGATGTGACGGGCTCGTACGGCCCAGCCCCTCCCTTCGGCGGGGACCTTTCCGCGTCTGGTCCCCCGTCGGAGCCGCGGAGGCGCCTGGGGCTCACCGTGGCGAAAGGGCTCCAGCACCACGTCCGCCTGGGCGCACAGGCGCCTCAGCACCAATGCCCCGTCCTGCCGCTTCAGGTTCACCGCCAGCGAGCGCTTGCCCCGTGCCATGAAGCTGACGTCCCCTCTGGCGCCCGGCCGGTCCACACGCACCACCTGGGCCCCGAAGTCCGCGAGGACCATACCGCAGAACGGGCCTGGGGCCAGGCCGGCCAGCTCCAACACCCGGATACCCTGCAGCGCCATGGGACCCGGCTTTCCAAGTGAAGAAGTCTCGGGTGGCCCAGACCTAGCCTAGACCGCCCGGGAGGCGAGCCCCAAGCGGCCTCCAAGCGGTCCCTCCCTCCTGCGCCTGCGCAGGGCCGTCCCTCCTCCTCCTCCTCCTCCTCCTCCGGTGCAGAGTCCGTACATTGGGAGGATTCTGGCCCCGCCTCCTGGCTAGTCCAATAGGTGGTTTTCCTTTCCGTTGGTTGCTTTCCCTTTGATGGGTTGCGTGCCACTGGGTTCAGGCAGGTTTTCTTTGCCTCCCTCTGCAGATCTTCTGTTAGAAGTTAAAGTAAGGCTTGTTAAACATTTTAAGATTTCTTTCCTTTTTCTTTCTTTCTTTCTTTCTTTCTTTCTTTCTTTCTTTCTTTCTTTCTTTCTTTCTTTCTCTTCCTCCCTCCCTCCCTCCATTCTTTATTTCTTTCTCTCTCTCTTTCTCTTTTCTTTTTCCCTCCCTCCGTTCTTTCTTTATTTCTTTCTCTCTCTTTCTCTTTTCTTTCTTTTTCCCTCCCTCCGTTCTTTCTTTATTTCTTTCTCTCTCTCTTTCTCCCTCTCTCTTTCTCCCTTTCTTCCTTTCTTTCTTTCTTTTCTTTCTTTCTTTCTTTCTTCCTTTCTTTTCTTTCTTCCTTCCTTCCTTTCTTTCCTTTTCTTTCTTTCTTTCTGTCTTCCTTCCTTCCTTTCTTTCCTTTCTTTCTTTCTCTTTCTTTCCTTTCTCTTTCTGTCTTTCTGTCTTTCTGTCTTTCTGTCTTTCTTTCTTTCCCAGCAAAATCTAGTCTAACCAAGCAGCACCAACAAGGAGGTGGTTAGGAGCATTCTACCCCCAGGAGTTGGGAAGAGGCTTATATACACAAAAACAAATAAATCATTGATTAGCTCTAAATAGATTAAAGTCTACTTGGCTGTTTGTGATGGGTTGTTCTTAGTTTCAATTTCATTAACTGAGGCATTTACAGGGTTAGAATTTGGTTTGCTTAGTAGGTTGCCAGGGCATTAGAACCACATCAGTCTAATAGCCTCCTTGTTTAATTAATACAACACTTCCTTGTTCTTATCTAGCCTATGTTACTACCTTTGTTCAGACATCAGCTTCCTTACCCTCTTGTTTTATTTCTATTTTAAAAAACTTGAAAAGAAAGTAAATTGCAAAGAATGTTACAGAAGACATACAGATTGACAATATTTTTTCGTATTTGCTTACAATCTATTGTTATAAAAAATAAACAGTACAGAAATAGCTTAAGCTAACAGCCAGGATCAGATTCACATGACTCAGAGATATTGCCCAGCATCAAGTAATAAGCTCAAAGATAAAGGTCATGGAAAAGCTCAGCCAAATCAAAAGTCTGGAAAATCTTACATGACTCTTCCTTCTTACATTGGACACATATCCCCTGTTAGAGGCTGAATTAAGTCCCATCAACATTCATATATTGAAGTCCTAACTCCCAGTACCTCAGAATGTGACTGTATTTGGATAGAGCTTAGAAAGAGGTAATTAAAGTAAAATGAAGTCATATGGATTGGTCCTAATTAATATGGCTGGTGTCTTTGCAAGAAAAGATTAGGACACAGAAAGCAAGGACTGAGGGATGACCATGTGAGGACACAGCAGAAGGTGGCTGTCTATCTGCAAGCCAAGGAGAAAGGCCTCAGAAGACACCAAACTTGAAGATATATTGGTCTTGTACTTTTAGCCTCCAGAACTGTGAAAAAATGTTTTTCTGTTGTTTAAGCTACCCAGCCTCTAATGCCTTATGATGGCAGCCTGAGCAGACTAATAAAACTATTAAGAAGGTTGGGGGAGGGTGTGGCACCTGAGTCATTCAGTCAAGTATCCGACTTCAGCTCATGTCATGATCTCATAGTTCATGGGTTTGAGCCCCATGTCGGACTGTGTGCTGATAGCTCAGAGCCTGGAACCTGCTTTAGATTCTGTGTTTTCATCTCTCTCTGCCTCTCCCCTACTCACAACCAATCTCTCTCTCTCTCTCTCTCTCTCTCAAAAAATAAATAATAAACATTAAAAAAAAAAGAAGGTTGGAGTGGGGAGTTATGATATTTTGTTATAGCCCTAGCAAACTAATATACCCTCTGACTCACGATTATAGTTGAGATCTCTAATGAGGTTCTCCTATAGCCAGAGCCAGCCTGTTAAATGCATTAAATAGATAAATTCTCTTCCTTGTAACAAATATCATTCATCTACTTACCCAAGGTAAATAGGTACAACAGGTACAATTGACAAAGAATACCTTTTCCTTTGGCAAAAGCTGCCTTTTTCTTCAGCTTCCTGAAGGATCCATGTACTAAAGGGAGTACATAGATCACAGGCCAGCTGCTTTGAACTCCTTCCATAGTTAAAGTCTCCTATACCCACCCACTCCCACCCAAAGTTACATGTCTTTGCTTCTGCTCACTCCACCATTCAAGACACAAGCACTCCCATGATTTTGACATATAGTACCCACAGTCTATCGATGCTATAGCTATACTACTTATATACTACCTTTTATTTATATTATTATATTTTGTAGTTTTATATTACATAAATGATGTTACATTGCAATCACTTTTCTGAACTTGCTTTTGTACTCCAGCTTATCCTAACTTGCCTCCCTATTTCTGCTTCTTTTCTTAGATCAGTTGGATTCTTGGCTTAAATACAACAGAGTTCATTACAAGGGTATCAAGTAGCTTATTGCTACTTGAATTTAGGTAATTGGCAGGACCTGGGCCACTGGAGTCACATTCAAGGTCACAGCATGAAAGTCTGGTTGGGATACAAGTCTACACGGTTTCCACTCACTGCTGCTCTGCTGGGAGAGACCCAGCCTGATTCTGGGTCAAAAGAATAGATAGAGGAGTGCTTGGATGCTCAGTCGGTTAAGCGTGCTACTTCGGCTCAGGTCACGATCTCCCGGTCTGTGAGTTCGAGCCCTGCGTCAGGTTCTGTGCTGACAGCTCAGAGCCTGGAGCCTGCTTCGGATTCTGTGACTCCCTCTCTCTCTGCCCCTCCCCCACTCACGTGCTGCCTCTCTCTCTCTCTCTCCCTCTGTCAAAAAGAAATAAACATTGAAAAAAATAGATAGAGGCACTAACTTGAAGGACCTTCCACTGACAATTGAGATGGGGTCATTAAGTTATAATAATGACTATGGTGGATTGAAGCACATTAAATATATGAAAAATCATAAGTTAATAATAATGCTTTTTAAGAGACCTTATTAATTATCTTTAAAGATTTCTAGGGCACCAACTCATTATTCTAAAAATTGGTAAATAAAAATGATAAAAATCAAGTATGTATCTTGTTTTCCATATGAACAGTATTTCAGGATACCAAATAGCTAATGAAAGAATGTGTTTCTTTTAAAATGTTGCTATTTTTGCAGAGTGAAGGAAACCATCAACAAAGCAAAAAGGCACCCTACTGAATGGGAGAAGATATTTGCAAATTATACACCCACTAAGGGGTTAATATCCAAAATATATAAAGAACTTATACAATTAAACATCTAAAAACCTATAATCCAACTAAAACTGGGCAGAGAACCTAAACAGGCATTTTTCCAAAAAGACATCCAGGTGTCCAACAGACACATGAAAAGCTGCTCAACATTACTAATTCTTGGGGAAATGCAAATCAAAACTGCAATAAGGTATCACCTTACACCTGTCAGAATTGCTGGAATTAAAAAAGAAAGAAAGAAAGAAAGAAAGAAAGAAAGAAAGAAAGAAAGAAAGAAAGAAAGAAAGAAATAACAAATGTTGGCAAATATGTGGAGAGAAAAGAATCCTCGTACCAGTTGGTAGGAATGTATATTGGTGCAGCCACTGGGAAAAACAGTATGGACGTTCCTCAAAAAATTTTTTAAAAATATAATCAAATTATCATATGATCCAGTAATTCTACTACTAGGCATTTACCAAAAACAAAAACACTAATTTGAAAATACATATGCACCCCTATGTTTATTGAAGCATTATTTACTATAGCCAAGATATGAAAGCAACCCAAGTTCCCATCAATGGATGAATGGATAGAGAAGATGTGGTACATATACTATGGAATATTAGCCTTAAGAAAAGGATGAAATTTTGCCATTTAAGACAACATGGATGGACCTAGAAGGTACCATGCTAAGTGAAATAACTCAGACAGATAAAGATAAATAATTCACTTAGATGTAGAATGTAAAAAACAAAGCAAATGAACAAACAAAACAGACCAGAGACAAATTCAGAAAACAAACTAGTGATTTGCAGAGGGGAGATGGTGGAGGGTGGCGTAGAACGGTGAAAAAGGTAATCGGGATTTTTTTTTAAAGTTGGTTACTTAGACAATACCTACCTACCATCGCCTTTTTAGGGCCTCAGTTTAATGAAGACTTGTAAAATCAATCTTCCAGATATAATTCTGGTCATGGGTAAATTGCAAAACAGTCAATCTTGGCCTTCTCCCACATTCCTTAAAAAATCACTTTTTTCCACCTGGGACCTATTTGCAAGACTGAATAAAGTCCTTTCCACCTGACTGCAATGCAACTGGGAGTCTCTACTAAGAAAAAAATTAGAATTTACATCAACATAGTAAGACCTCATGTATGTGATAAAGATCCTGACCCCTTAGAGGTATTCAGATTTCATTAAAGGACCTCCAAACATCAATATCATAAAGTTTCAGAGGGTTGAAGTCAGAACAATGGAATAACTGAAAAGTGGAGTATTTTGTAGATAAATAAGTTCTGTGCCCATATCATTGATGTATGGCTGTTTACATCATCTGCATGAAAATATTTTAGCTTTGTGTTAACAAACCATGATGATTTACAATCAAATGGCTATTCAACTTTATTAAGGACCTTATAAAACAGTACATTTAACAAAAGTATGTTTCCACACAATGCTTTTACATTTTTCTTGCCTTAGTTGTATCTAAAGCTAAGCCAATATCTTCTTCTAAGGCAGTTTGTTAATGGTATGTGTTCTTTAGAAATGAAATCTCTTTGGGCAACATGCAAAATTCAAATATCTATTGGCAATACACTTTTACAAAATATTTATGATGTTTAGAAATAGTAAACCTCAACACCCACAGCTCCAGGGATGGCAGGGAACATACACACAAAATCACGAAGACATTATCAACCAGTCAAGCACATTTTGGCTAATATCCAGTCACTTTAAAATAGCATTGCTTGTATTGGTCAGGAAAAGAGTTTTAAAATATTTATAGATCAAAAGAAAGGGTCAAAGAATGGAGCAAGGAGACCACTAAGTTAGTTAATAGGGCAGCCCTACTTAATTCTCTCTGCTTCCAGCTGTAGGGGGTAATCAATACAATTAAACCCACAGTTTAAAAGCTTTTGTGGAAATTCAAATTGTTACAGAAAATTAGTCAAGGGCTAATTGCTTCCAAGGGAATTCATTAAGTGATATTTGTCAGAAAGGCATCTCTCTAGTGCCTTTTAAATGTGATTTGACCTCAGGGTAAACACATATTCCAATGATACTTTCTTTGCTTAAAAGAAACCAGTTTGGGGTACTATCTTCTGAACTTATCCCTTTTGGGGAGGGATAGGCAAAAGTCAAGGAGCACAGCTGCTTTATAAATGTTGCTTAAATATGGTAATCAAAAAAGTCATATCGTTGTTTATTTTTGAAAAGGTTAAGAGATTTTATTTTATGTCTTCTAAATGGAATGCCCTTGTATTTTGCATCCATTAGTTTGACTGTATATAACTGAGTTTACATTTCCTTGAAATGACATGTCAGTGTGTGTAAAGTTTATTGGGGTAATTTCTAAATTGAGAGAGAACTTCACATATATCTGTATATGTGGATCTAAGCTCACCTCAACTGGTTCTGCAGGCCAGAACCAACAAAGATCTATTTTAATCTAAGAAACTCAATGGAAAAAAAGTCAATATAATAAGTCAGACCTGATAAACTCAATTTTGGATCATGAGAAAATTTTATATCCAAAAATACAAGCCATTACAAATCCAGATTTAATTACAGCAGTATCCTTATAAAAAAGGAGGAGTCCATTATTTATGGGCATTATGAATACTTTTCCTATCTAAAGCTATCTAGAGTTACTAAAAATATCTATACTTCATTCATAAAAATTGACCCACTGGATCAAAGTGTTACTTCCCAGTCTAGGCTTTACAAATGTTTCTGGTAACTTGGTCCTGGCAAGTGCCCTTGCTCCTGCTGGCTCCATCATAATCACTGCACCCTATTCCTTGAAACGTTATAAAGAATGATGAGCCTCAAACCTCAGGAATTCCCGAAAGTTGCTATTAAATTAAAAACGGAGTAGCCAAATTCTTTGCAAATGAATTCTTTGATGAGGAAAATTATTTCCAACCTGTATCAAGAAGGGAATTTTTTTTTAGGTGCCTAGGGAAGAGTAAAGGTGCTGAGTATATTAGTCAAGGTCACTTGGGAAGACAATTTTGTGGATTCTTCTTCTGAGCTCCTGAGTAGAACCCTCAACTCTAATGTCCTTCAGCTCATACCAATACCAGCTTAGCCATAAGTCTTCCCAAAAGTAGAGCTGGTCTATTCATATATTTATTTGGTTTCAAAGAGCAGGAAGCCTGCAAAGGTAGAGAAGCGCTGATGGTCCCCATGAAGAGCGCCATTGCCCATTCTCAGCCAAACCTCATCCCCTTTGGCCAGCTTCAGTACTGCATGGTTGCTGGATGTGTCCGATTTCCCCTTTGTTTCATAGCTGTAAGGAAAAAAAAAGGCACCAGCTACTTAGTCTTTGCAGTAGATAGCCACCTCTTTACCAAAATATGTCCTCCCCTTCTCCCCCAAACTCTCATGCATTTGAAGTCCTGTGACTAAGCTCTCTAAATGGCACGTGAACAGAAATGACATGTACCACTAAAAGGATTGGCCGATACAATTCTCACAAACACCTCTCCTTGCCTCTTCCTCATTATGACTGTGTGGAATGCTAATGACAATGACCAGAATGACCTTGGAAGCAAAGTATTGTAGCCTGAGTTATTGAAGACTAGGTAGAGGCAAACTCTTTCTCACTTGCCCTGACCGGGAACAACCACTCTGGACTGTTCAATGAGAAGAAAAGGGATTTCTATTATGTTTAAGCCATTGGGTTAATGTTGCAGCAGCTTAGTCTACCCTAACTTATTGGTACTGAAGGAGCATTCTGTTATAAACTAAATTAAACTAAAATATAAACTAAAATATGTTGTGTTTGCTCATGGTCAGGCAGAGAGCACTGAGGAAACAAATATTGTGGGCTTGAAAACTGTAGATCCATGTTGTGCTGTGGCAAAACATTTAGGAAAACATCTGATAACATGGAAGACAGACCTTATGTCTATCAAGCCTATACACTAAGAAAGGAAGTGACTGGAAAAGCCAAAATTCTCTTTGCTGCTTTTAGTGAGATGTTTCTACAAAAGATGAGAACTGACATGATTGAAGCACAGGAAGTAGAAAGGGTGAGTCTAGAAAGTTGAGGCCTAACAGGGCTGGAAAAGCCAAGTGCTTTTATACCAGAAAGAGCAGAGGTAAAATTGATGTTGTCCTATTGAGATCTCTCGTTTAATATGATAGACACAGCCTGTGACATAACCTGATGGATTAAAAATATTGCCTTTCGGGGCGCCTGGGTGGCTCAGTTGGTTAAGCCTCTGACTTCAGCTCAGGTCTTCATCTCACAGTTTGTGGGTTCGAGCCCCACATCAGGCCCTGTGCTGGCAACTCAGGGCCTGGAGCCTGCTTCGGATTCTGTGTCTCCTTCTCTCTTTGCCCTTCCCCTGCTCACGCTCTGTCTCTCTCTCCCTCAAAAGTAAACATTAAAAAATTAAAAAAAAATATTGCCTTTCTACCCAAATCTATTGTTTTAGAAGGCCTTGTGGTAGCCACCACTAGTCAAGACAGAAAGGCATGAAGATAAGGAGTCAAGGAAATAACAGACGGAAAAACTATCTGTCAAGAAAAGAATGTTGGGTGTTGTTTACCAACACATGTAACTGACTGGCAGCAAATAGCACAAAAGGCTGCTAAGTGTCTGAGGAAATGATATTACTCAAACCTGGCTTACAAAGGGCTTGGGGTGTTTGACTAAATACTCTTAGCCCTCAAATTTGCACCGGCAGGAATTGGGCTGTGAAAGACCCCAGGGAAAATCTATTCATCTTTTAGATGTAGCCATGGAGACAAATAAATAAGGAAGATCCTCCCAGAGGACAGAATCAGGGACCGAAGAGAAAACAGCCAAGGGACGTCTGAGTAGCTCGGTTGTTTAAGTGTCAAACTCTTGATCTTGGCTTATGTCAGGATCTCAGTGTGAGAGATCAAGCCCTGCATGGGGTTCCTTGCTAGTGTGGAGCCTGCTTGGGATTCTCTCTCTCCCACTCTCTCTGCCATTCTCCCATGAGCACAAGCTCTCGAGCCCATGCACCTGCACTCTCTGTCTCTCTGAAAATAAATAAACATTAAAAAAAAAAAACAATAGCCAAGAGACTGATGTGATGAAAAGAATTGTTCATTCCTAAGACTCAGGGCTTGGAGCTGGTTGCATGAACTACAGTTTAGGCTGTCTTCCTTGGGGATGGAGATGGGAAGATATATATTCTAAATGTAGGAAGAATTCTATTGAATTCTCTGCCAGAGGGGCAGAGGAGCCTAGCTGTTCACCAGACTCCATTTCCCTGCTTCCAGAGGAGGAGTTCTATGTTTCCTTGCCATCCTTGCATTGGTTGGGGGGAGTTAGGGATGGGGAAGTATGTGTCTCTGTTCTCTGAATAGAATATATGATGCGTAAAAATTTTCACAAGCCTGTTGCTCTTTTCTCCTTCTGACTGTGGCAATGACCATGACCAACGAGAATTTGAAAGTCAGTTTTACAGGCGAACTGCTCTCACCACTCTGTGTCCCTGAAAACCCAGATGGAGCACCTCCCTCCCAACCGCCACGAAATCCCTCCTGTACCTTGTCTGCCTTGTCCTTCCCCATCCTAGATCTGGTCAAGCCACACAGAGCTCTGCATTGTGTGAGCTACCATATTCTGGGTCTCTATTTTGCAGTAATTTCACCTACTCATCTTTCTCCCTTTTGGTTTTTCAAAGACATCTTTGCACCAGAGGCCAGGCTCCTGAAGAAATGGCATTCCTCCCAAGTTTTCAAAAATGACAGAGGTTAGATAGTAACCACAGTGTTTTTGATAGATAACTCACCACCCACTTAGTTATGGGAAAGATGTTGGTTCTCTGCCTCTTTCCCCCACACTAAGCTTATATCAGAACAAGTTGTAATATTTCTTTTTAAAAGTAATTTTTTTAGGGACACCTGGGTGGCTCAGTTGGTCAAGCAACTGACTTTGGCTCAGGTCACGATCTCCCGGTTCGTGGGTTTGAGCCCCGTATTGGGCTCTGTGCTGACAGCTCAGAGCCTGGAGCCTGCTTCAGATTCTGTGCCTCCCGCTCTCTCTGCTCCTCCCCTATTGGCACTCTGTCTCTCAAAAATGAATAAATGTTAAAAATAGTACTTTTTTTAGGGATGCCTGGGTGGTTCAGTCGGTTACGTATTGGACTCTTGATTTCAGCTCAGGTCATGATTTCACAGTTCCTGAAATTGAGCCACACAACAGGCTCCACACTGACAGTGTGGAGCCTGTTTGAGATTCTCTCCCTCCCTCTTTCTCTTGACCCCTACCCACCTGTGTGCACACACAATCTCTTTCTCAAAATAAATAAATAACCTTTTTTAAAAAAAAGTAATTTTTTTACAAGGAACTCTAGGATAAATATCAGAGTGGCAGCACAGCCAAAAGAGAGGGACCTACTCTGCCAGCTAAGGAAGATGGTGGAGAAGACCATCAATAGGGCTAAACTCTGGCAAAAGGGGTGGGACGATGGGAAAACAGAGGAAAGGGCTGAGAAAGAAGAAAAGAAATTATGAGTTAAGAAAAGAATACAAATGATTAGTTATGGGGAATATTGTTAGTAATTAGCTCAAGGCCTCTTATCAACCTGCTTATTCTCAGGTTTATAAGATTTATTTCTTCCCAAATAGTAATTATAATTGGGCCATATATTGGTATATAGGAGCTCTCAGTAGTCACAAGGCTCATGTCAGGCTCTGTTGATTCCTATACACTCCCTGGCACTTGCCAGCCTTTGAGCAAGCAGTGGTGGCATGGATGAGACTGTGATAGAGACGACCACCCACCTGTACATGCTGAAGACTGTATTGCCATTGTGCATGAGGTACACATATACTTCTTCAACATCCTCGTGCTTCATCATGCTGAAGGTGAAGAAATACACACCTGAAAAAGGCAGGTATTTATCCACATTTATATTAATGTCTTGTACATTGAGGACCGAGACATATGCCACATGACTTCACATTTTTTGTTTATATTCTATATGGCATGTAGGTTCTTCTTGGCCTTTATTTGTATGAGTGTTCCTTTGTCTGTTCTCATCTTCACGGTACTTTAAACTTTTTGAGACCTTCCCAGTGTGTGCACTGTGTGCCCTTAATAAGACTACAAAGTCTTTAAAGGATGGAGAAATTTGGGCTGTATCTCACTCCCTCCTCTTCCCAATAGCATGCTTACAGTGAAGTATATGCTATTCCTAGGTATAGGTCAACTATCATTAGCACCTGCCACGGGACTCATATAGACAAGGCATATAGCCCTGCATGGATGAACGCATGACCTCTGTAGCCTAACAAAATGAGCCAAGTGTAGCATTACAATGGATGAGTAAACCCATCACAGAGATGATAGCCAAAGATAAGTATTATAGCACAGATAATACTAATAGTTCTGAAGAAATAGTTTTTGTAACTTATCATGTTATTCATTACTCAGCAGCATGACCTTGCTACTAGAAATATGGATCCTTCTCATTTGTAAAGGACGAACATATTTGAAGAGATGTGAGTTTTCTTGTAAGATTCTAGGCCACCTAACAGAAAGGAACTTAATATGGCCTGATACACCCTACATGCCAGTGTAGAAAATACCTTCACTGAAAGATTTAAGAGAATCCAAAAGCAGAGAGATGAGCAAAAAGGAAAATCTTCCTAACTCCAAATGATGTGGGATTTGAGAGTGCGTTTGGAAAGACGATGAATACACATCATCAGGCTCTTATGGATTTCCATGCTACATTTTTAAACTGATGACCTTGTCTTGGCCCACGTGAGCTGCTATAACAAAGTGTCAGGGACTAAGGAGCTTACAACAACAGCAATTTATTTCTCACAGTTCTAGAGGCTGCAAGTCAGGGACCAGGGTGCCAGCATGGTCAGATGAGGGTCTTCTTCCAGGCTACAGACTCCTGATTGTATCCTCACATGGCAGAAGGGGTTAGGGGACTCTGTGGGGCCTCTTTCATAAGGGCACTCATCCCATTCATGACAATTCTGCCATTGTGAGGTAATCACCTCCCAAAGACCCTACCTCCTAACACCAATAAGTTGTGCAATAGGTTTTCAATGCCCAAGTTGAATGCCAACCTTCAATGCCCAAGGTTTTCAATGCTAATGGATTTTGGAGGGGCACAATCAGACCATAGCAGCAAGCCTTGTAAGGGAAAACCCCAGAAACATCTTTTTTTTAAAAAAAATAGTACTACACACTTCTATGTTCCTTATCAAAGGTGCAATTAAGTAAGATAGAAGCTGTAAGGACACCATGTTGAACCACCTGCTTTTGACTCAAGTTGAACCAAGTGAAAAAGTGTGATTATGCTTCATTTAGCACCAGGCTCACATATTCAATATACTCAAAATAAAGGAACTGGTGTAAAACTAAGTCCTATCCATTCACATGCCTAGAGATAGGTTCACAGATGAAAAGGAAAGTCAGATTAGAATTAGAGGACTCAAAGTAGTTTATGTGTGTTTAGGTTTTTATATTTTACAAAACTTCTTATTAGATACACACACACGCACACCTGTGACAATTTCTAATGCCTCAAGAAGATAAAGCTGGAACCAAAATGACAGGAAACAATATTAGTTTTCCTGAAAAAATAATGACTACTATACAAAATAGATTGCAGAAGCATTTTAGAAAGAGCAGACTAAGAAATTAGATGGAGAATAAATGAAACGCCTAGAGGTGGAAATATAAAAGTGAATACATATTATATCCACATATGGCTTCCTTCTGCAGGGGAAGATACTGAAGATGTGAGGCAATACACTTACAGTACAGTTTTTAGGTCTTTGCATTACTGTAATTGCAAAAATCAGCCTTCTCTGTCTCATCCCTCCCAAAGCTGAAAAGTATAAAATGGTCATTTTGTAATCTATTGGATGAGTTTTAAAGTGAAAGACCAATGATGGTTGTTACCATTAGAATTATGCCCAGCCCCAGAGAGCTCTGAAAAAACTACTAAATCTTTGAGCTTCAATTATAAAGCCCTTGAGAGCAGTGGAACCTTTGAGCATATCTAGGTGATTATGGGAATTACAGCACAGAAGAGTGTTTAACAAAATAGTTACAGGAAATTTATAAACCTTCAGAGCAGAAAATCATATAAGAAGGTTTAAAACTGATTGAAGTGTGATGAAAGATTGCTTCTATCATTTTTATGTTTGTTTCTGAGTTTAACTGGGTAGAAAAAGAAAGGCATTAAAACACTTGCATCAAATTTAACACGGCCATTGCATTTATCAGAATTTTCTTCTTTTCCTTTCTGGATACCATATAGAGAAATAAGGAGAACTGAAAACAAACACCAGAAAGAATCCATCTTCCGTAAAACTAGGAGGCTGAAAAAAAATCCATAAACTTAGATACTTGCAAGTCTGTCAAATGCAACAGACAACAGGCAGAGTCACATGGAGGCAACATGGGGGCTTGGCAGGGAGTTCTGAGGAGGGCCAAGCAGCAGCAGACCTCAGTTCCAGAAAAAGTACCTTCCCTGATGGAGAAGGGTCACTCTGAAGTACAAGTGCTAAAAAGAAGCTCTTATGAGCAGGGCCGAGATGAAGCCGGAGTTATGTTTGGTGGGGGGTAGGGGTGGGGTTGCTAGATAAAGTACAAAACGTGTGGGAACTGGTCCTGAAGTGGAAGATTTCAGAATCCACCAGCAAAAATAAGGCTCCTAAAGGCAAGAGGACCAGAAGTGCAAGGCTGGTTTCAGAAGTCTTCGAAGACCCAGGGCTGTCAGAGGAGGAAGAGGAAATGTGGCCACACAGAGAAAACACACATTAGTTCCATCCTGAAAAGAACAGAGTGAATCCCTTGGTGCCAGGAGAGGGGACCATTGAGTTACCAAGCCTGGAAGTATGCTGGGGTCCCTCCCCCTTCCTGAGAAACTACTGCATGTACTGGTCTAGGAAAATCCAACTCATCCAACCATCAGCTAATTTTAGAAAGTAGAAAAGAAGAGCAAAAGCTACCAAGAGTGGAAGAATACTCACCAAGAAGAATGTTGTAATGTAGTGGATGGGAAATGTAACTAAATACTCCAACATGAGTTTAAAATATGTTAATGAAGCAAATCCCTCTATGAAAGAATATGAACAGAATGTAAGAACTCATGGCAGAAATATCCAGACAAGAGAAGGAACTACAAAATGGGACTAAGGGTTAATGTAAAACAGAAAATGTAAAGAAAGTATCACAGAAACAGGACAGAAGAAATTGGAAGAAGCAAAAAGGAAAATCCATCCTCAGATTATGTAATTAAGGACATGCAGACTAGTGATAGAGGAGTGTCTGGGTGGCCCAGTTAGTTAAGTTTTAGACTCTTGGTTTTGGCTCAGGTCACACAGTCTCACAGTTAATGAGTTTGAGCACCAAAATGGACTCTGTGCTGACGGTGCAGAGTCTGCTTGGGATTCCCATTCTCTCTCTCTCTCTCTCTCTCTCTCTCTCTCTCTCTCTCAAAAATAAATAAACAAACATTAAAAAAAAAGAATAGTGACAGAAAAGCAAACAACATGAAATGGAACTAAAGAGCAGCAAGAGGTTAGAGAAAATAAAAGATACAGAAGACAGACTAAGAAAAGTTAAAGATAAAACCAACAGACTATAATTAGAGTCCTTACGAAGTTAACCAGTGGTAGGTCTACTAAGATGCAGGGGGGCGGGGTTGGGAGGCTGCTGGTGAGTGGTTAACCCCAAAGGGGAGGAGTATTTTATCATAGACATTGTTTAGAATTGCTGGACTATGATGACAATAAAAATGGAGTTACCTTTTAATTGGTCTTATTATGCTTTAAAAATATCCCATAGGCACTATGCCCACGTATTGCCTGATTCCTAACACAAGTCAGACTGTTCCTAATGCTACCCCACTTGAGTACAACGATAAGAAAAAATAGTATTTATATCTATATTTAAAAATATAATTCAAAGGAACTTCTCAGGGCAAAAAGAAGGCTTACATCCATGTATTAAAAGGACAGCAGGAAAAGCCCAGAATGATCAGCTTGTGGTGCCCAAAAGTAAGGAAGTTATAGGGGCTGAATGTTGGCTTCCGAATAGGCCCTTGTCCTAAAGTCCCCAGGAGCTGTGAATGGTACCTTATATGGCAACATGGACTTTGCAGGTGTGATTAAATTCAGGATCCTGAGATGGGGAGACTATCCAATTACCCAGCTGGGCCCAAGGTAATCACGCCGTCCTTGAGAGCCCAGGAGGTCAGCATCTGAGAGGAGGGGATGTTGACAGTAGAAGGGAGAGGGAAGCCATGTGGCTCACAGAGAGGGCACGCTGACAGCCTCTCAGGCTTGGAAGAGGCCAGCTAGCAAAGGAAGAGGCATTGCCTCCATCTTAACATCAGCCCAGTCAGACCGATTCTGGACTTCGGGCCTCCAGAGTTACAAGCGAATAATTTTGTGTCATTTTAAGCCACTCAGTTTATGGTAATTCATTAGAGCAGCAATAGGAAACAAATACAGAAGTGCTCAAGAAATTTTAAAAATTTAAGTAAAAATTATTTAAAGGATCAGGCCCTCTTCAGGACAGTGGCATGGGAGGATACTGTTATGGCACATTAAACTGTGAGAATTATGATCTTAGGACTTTTAAATGCCCTCTTAGGGATTATTTGCTTCAGTTCAAATAAGAGTTAAAAAACCTTAGTAACCATGGTTATCGTTTTTTTGTAAAGCATCCTCGTCTTTTTGAATTCTAATTCATTTACTGTGAAATCCAACAGAAATCCATATATGGGCGGATTGTTTTCACCAGAATCAAAGAATTCTCAACTCTCTAAGTGTCTTCCTTTCTTTGTTTCCTCTCCCTTCACCCTTTTCTTTCCCTCCGCCTTCCCTTCCTTCCTTCTTTCCTTCCATCCAGATTGCTAGATTGATTAACTCAGTCATTCATTTATTTTTACATCTCACCTGATACTGGGGCCCCGAATCTACCAGTCATGACATCAAAGAAGTTCCCAATGTTGGTCTCAACGCTGCTGAAGATAATCCCGCTGTTCTGATTGCTGAAGTGAGTTGCCAGAGAAGCCATGAAGGCAATCTAAGGAAAGAGTTGGGCAGTTAATAGGAAGTTTACCTTAAAGGAATGAGGTTTTTACAAACATAAGTTTATCTCAACATTCTTTGTACTAGCTAGATTGGAAATAAACAGAGAAAGAATTAAATAAATCACAGTAATTTCTAACATTTTTATGCTACGCAGCCGTTAAAATGATATTATATATCAACAGTTCTCACCATGTGTTTCAAGGAGTATTGAACTTCTAAAGGCTTTTTGAAATATTAAAATCCTAATACCGGGAAAATTTGGATGAAATCTACTTATAGTTATTAAATGCACATGAGCATGTTAAAGGATCTGAGAAGGCCTGCTTCCAGATAACCTTTTAATTTTGCTCACCTATGTTATTTTTTTCCCCAAAATACCTGTGATATTATGATTTATAATAAATACACATTTTTTTTCTTTGTCCTGGCTTCTGGCATAGAGTTCCTGAAACCATCGAATATTTTAAGTGTTAAGAGAAATCAGGTGGTCTTTTGTGATGTTAATGAGGTGACTTTGGCAAAGCCCCTAGGCAACCTAAAGATGGGGGCTGTTTGCCAGTGAAGCCCCCCACGTGATTAGAAACTTTGGGCCCCACCTCTCATCCAGGAAAGGCAGAGGGGCTGGAGGTTGAGTTCAATCACTAGGGGCCTGCGATTTAATCAAACATGCCAGTGCAATGAAGACTCCATAAAACTTAAAAGGAAGGGGTTCAGAGAGCTTCCACGTTGGCGAACACGTGAAGGGGCAGGAGAGTGGCCCTCGGTCTCTGAGAGGACATGGAAACTCCCCAAACCTGGCCCGAAGCATCTCTTTCATCTGGCTGTTCCTGAATTATAAAAAGCAGTGACTGAGTAAGTAGAATGTTTCTCTGAGTTCGTGCTAGCAAATGAACTGATCCTAAGGAAGGGGTTGTTGGAACCTCTCCTCCATAGCCAGACTGTCAGAAGCAGAGATGACAACCTGAATTTGCGAGTACCATCTGAAGTGGGGGCTGGGGGCGGGGGCGGGGGCGGGGGTGGTGAGTCTTGCTGGGCTGAGCTTTTAACTTTGGACTCTGGTGCTGTCTCCAAGCAGGTAGGGTCAGAACTGAGTTGCACTGTAGGACACCCCGTTGATGTAGGACAAATATTTGGTGATGTAAGAAAACCCCCCACCCTGGAATTGCACCATTACTGGCCAGTCACATTTGAAAATCAATGCCAGTGGTGCCTGGGTGGCTCAGTTAAGCAACCAACTTTGGCTCAAGTCATGATGTCTTGTGGTTTGTGAGTTCAAACCCCACATCGGGCTCTCTGCTGTCGGTGCAGAGCCCACTTTGGATCCTCTGTCTGCCTCTCTCTCTCAAAAATAAATAGACATTAAAAACAACAACAACAAAAACCTATTGCCAATCCCCCATCCAAAGGAGTCATTTTAACTGAGTGTGAGTCAGATCAACACATTCTTTAACTTGCTGGGACCACCTGTCTTCATAAAATGGGAGTTTTAAGGGAGGGGGTGAGAGAAGAGAGAGAATGAATAATTTGAAGTTCTGAAAGACTCAGGGGTCTGCTCTGAAAGCAGGCCTGGGAGAATGAACACGGAAAGGATCTGAACAGTCGGAAAAGACTGGACACAGAGGAAGGGGAAGGTAGGGGTGACACCAGAGGAGGGACTTGGAAATAAGAATGAAGGGGCCTGGAAGTCACCCTTCTTTACATGCTGCCTGAGGCCAATCGACCCTCCTCTACAAGTCCTCCTTTAAAACATGTGAAGGTATTTCTCCCAATTAGTACATTGCAGTTATTTATTTATTTTTTTAATGATTATTTATTTTTGACACACACAGAGACAGAGGGTGAGTGGGGGAAGGGTAGAGAGAGAGAGGGAGACACAGAATCTGAAGCAGACTCCAGGCTCTGAGCTGTCAACACAGAGCCCGACGCGGGGCTCAAATCCACAAGCTGTGAGATCATGGCCTGAGCCGAAGTTGGACGCTTAACCAACTGAGCCACCCAGGCACCATGATACATTGTAGTTTTAGGGTGAAATAGCTGATGGAGTAGTTTTATAATTGCCTAAGATAGGATCCATCAAACTGGCTACGTCAGGGCTCCCTGGCCATTGTGTAACCATCACGGGTTTGGAGTTAGAATTTCTATCTTTGGGAATGTTAATCATCCATCTTATTGGACACCCTTTACCTGGCCAAATGGCATGTGGCTTCTTTGTAAATTTCTGCCAGCACATTGATCCCAGGTTGCTAAAATCAATAAACAGCATTCATTTACAAGTGACAAAACCCCCAAAGCAGTTAGAGAAACACAAAAGACCTCTCGGGTTACAACTTAAAAAACAGGAGGCCCAGAAAGTTGATGGAATTTATCTGCGGTCAAACAACCACCAGATATGCCCAAATAAAAGGCAAAGTTTTCCCCCCAGTTGATCTTTCAGATTAAAGTCTCTATATTCTGGTTCTTTAAAAGTCTCTCATGCTATGGTATGTTCTCTCAATGACACACAGGCCCCTACCTTTGATGGGTCCACTGCACAATTTTTCATCTTTTTTTTTTAAATGTTTATTTATGTTAGAGAGAGAGAGAGACAGAGTGCGAGCAGGAAAGGGACAGAGAGAGAGAGGGAGACACAGAATCCGAAGCAGACTCCAGGCTCTGAGCTATCAGCACAGAGCCCCACGTGGGTCTCGAACTCACAAACCTCAAGATCATGACCTGAGCCAAAGTCAGAGCCTTAACTGACTGAGCCACCCGGGCACCCTGTGGATGGTGCACTAGCAATACACATTCAGTGGAAACCGTACTTCAGGTTTTGATTTTAGATTTTTTCCCTGGGCTATGAACACGTGGCAGATCCTCTCTTGTGATGCTGGACAGGGGATCAACAACCGATGATACACTTACAGCCATTCTGTACCCACACACCGTTCTGTTTTTTTTTTTTTTACTTGTAGTAGAGTATCCAATAAATTACATGAGATAGTCAACACTTTATTACAAAATAGGCTTTGTGTTACATGATTTTGCCCAACTATAGGCTAATGGAAGTGTTCTAAGCATGTTTAAGGTACGCTAAGCTAAGCTATGATTTTTGGTAGGTTAGGTATATTAAGTGCATTTTTTAAAAGCAGAGTCCAACATGGGACTTGAATTCACAACCCTGAGATCAAGACCTGAGATCAAGACCTGAGCTGAGATCAAGAGTCAGACCCTTAACTGACTGAGTCACCCAGGCACCGATTAAATGCACTTTTGACTTACCATGTTTCAACTTAAAATGGGTTTATCTGACATAACTGTTAGAAATAAGCCCGTTGACTCAATCAAAGGAGGGATGTGGAGACTCAGAGCACAGTGAAGCGAAGCTTTATTCAATGTTCTTGCAAGAGCAGGTGTCTGATAGATAGGCAGGCACACTTGGGGCAGTTACAGCAGACCATTTATCTCCTAGCGTGCAAGTCCCTTCCCTGGTTCCTCATTGGCTGAGCACTACAGAGGTTACACCCTCCCCGGGACGTCACCTATGCCCATGTAGGGCAAGGAGGAGTCTGATTGGAACAAACTATATTCCCTGAGGTGATGCAGGAACTTTCAGTCCCTCCTCCCTTTATTCTTTAGCGCTTATGGCAAAGCCCATGAAAATAAACCCATGAAAAGGAGAGGGGAAGTGAAGTGTCTAAGGGTTTGGAACTCCATTGTTGGGGGTGGGGGAGGGTCGTACATATTTCCAATAGGTTGTAAATCTGCTGTTAATTAGACAGCATAGTTTTTATTTGGTATTTCTGAAAATGAATCATCTCCCTTACTTCTCGTAGTAACCCCATCATAAGTTGAGGAAGACCTGTATTTTATTTTAACCACAGTCATATTTCATATCAGCCAAAAACAACTTTAGTAAAAACTGTTTTCAATGTTGATAGGAATCCCTTGGAAAAATCGATTTAAAAAATATCAGCCAGAAAATAAATAAATACCCAAGATTTAGTCATTTTCTTGGTGACATAATCTTACATTTGCAAATTTTAGATGTTATTGGCAACTAGAATTTTGAACATCACTTAAAAGAGAAATAAACAGACAAATGAGCACTTAAGCTTAGGATAAAATATCCAATTATAGCCTCATAAATAGATTCAAACACTTTAAACTGAAATGAATATCATCAAGTCTAATCTAATCTAGGGTGGATCACTTAAAAATAAAATGTCTCTACTGATAAAGAAGATTGAAAAATTTAAATAAAAACTGTGCCACAAGGTCTTGAGTTGATAGAGAATACTTACATATTAGTATCCATATATGTGATTTGAATTGATAAATGTAACAAAATTAATAAATAAGATATTGTAAGTAGACATTTGACCATTCTATTTATACATCTAAACATTTGTATATTTGAGTTGCCAAAAAACCTTTTTTATTTAACACATCTTCTGATTTGGAAAATGGGAGATTAGTTGATACTCAGGGCTGCCCATGGATTTGGTCCATGAAGGTTGTTGAATTTCAACCTTAAATGCCTTCCTAAGAATGATTTCAAAATGCTCTTTGAACAACACAGGCTGCCTGAGGGGGGCAGGGGCGGGGAGGGATAGGAGGCGTTGAGTAAAGCCAGAGGCATACTGGCCATTGGCCATTGGTTGAGGGCTTGTCTTAAGAAGTACTCAGGCCTTCTGAGTACTCAGGGCAGTTTGAAAGTCACACAGAGATGTGCGCAAGGAGATTTACCTGTAGTTCCGGAGGAATCCCTGGGTAGCCCTTCTCTCCTTTGGGGCCATGCTGCCCCCGTTCCCCTCGTGGCCCCAGGTCACCTTTGTCTCCTTTCTCACCTTTGGCCCCTTCATGGCCAGTGGCTCCATTATTGCCATTGTTCCCATGGTTTCCTGAAATTACAAGCAGACATCATCACAAGAGAAAGCCTCCATCACTCACACCCACCTTCTAT
Organism: Lynx rufus; assembly: GCF_022079265.1. Taxonomy (NCBI): domain Eukaryota; kingdom Metazoa; phylum Chordata; class Mammalia; order Carnivora; family Felidae; genus Lynx; species Lynx rufus. Next base: position 212,286,197 of record NW_025814823.1, on the reverse strand, counting down.
TTTTATACAAATGCAGACCCTTTCTTCATAAAGGTTCAATCTCAGTTGTAAAAGAAGACCATTTGAAAGCAATCCTGAATGCAGCCAAGGGGTCATCATCAAATCAGATTTCTTCCACATGGGACACTGAAGACAGCCTTCTTAGGTATCAAGTCTCCAAAGCCTGTTTTTCTCATAAAGCAGGAATTGGATGAAGAATTTATGAGGACTGATTATCAAAGTATCATTTATAATAGCAAAGATCAGAAACCACTTAAGTGTCCACCAATACTGGAAGAGCTAAATAAAAAAAAATACATACAATAAATAAGGCTATATAGTCACAGAAAAAGAATGCTAAAGAAAAATATTTAATAATATTTAATAATATTCAGACACTTTAAGATTAAAAGGTTATGAACCAATAGAGATAGAATGATGTTAGGTATAAATAATATTTATCTATTACATAAAAATATTTCACTTTTTTTTTCCTGAATGGATGGAACATGACTGGCTTTTGTATCATGCCATGTATCTTTTTTTGTCTCTTTGCATTTTTCTACAAAGGACACATACAACTTTTACAACTGAGGGAATGTAAAATCATTGCTAAAAATTTTAACAATAATTTTGAAAGCAAGACTTGGATAATGATTTCAACTCTTTGCCACTAAGAGACAATTCCTACTAGTCTTCCTTTATTTTATACTTGTTAAATTTTACACACTTTTGCTGATTATTTTCCATGCTACCTTTGGTCAGTTATTATGCCAGGCTTGCAATCCTTCCAGATAAACAAACTTTGGCCGTGTTTACAAGTCAATGGACTAACAAAGCCATTCTGATTGGGAAATATTTGGCCAAGGCCAGCCTGTTCTGTAAGCTCGGAAGAGTTTAGCCCTCAGAATACTTTAGAGGAGTCTGAATATTCTCTATCCACAATTACTGCACCTGCTGGCTGCTACCATTGACATCCCATGACATAGATTCCAAGACAGTAATCATAGTTTAAAGTCTAACAGAATGTTTTCTCATTTTAGATTTGGTTTCATAAGAGAAGCCACTCAAAAGTACATAAAAAAATTAAACCTCATTTGATAAATGTTAATATCAATGAGGGTAAGTTAGAGGAGAGCAAGCGGACTTCTGTCAAACACTGAGAAAAAGTCCTAGCCCAGGAAGGGGTAGGGGAAGAGGAAAATAATCCTCAGATGGATCTGGGAGCCTAGAGAATCTAGGCTACCCTTTCCTTGGCTGACCCCAGATACTAGCCAGTTCTCAGAAGCTCTGTGCCTGGGGCACACTCAGTAGAGTAGGATGGCTGAATGGAGCCCAACAGCATTTCCCATGCCACTATGTGGTACCGGAGCCCAAAATGTTCCATGAGCCCAAGAGAGGCATGAAAGTCAACAAAGAACTGAACATGGACAGACTCTGAGGCTCAGGGAAGAAAAACTTAGCTGGACATAGAATCAGATAGAAGGATGTGTGGCTCAGCGAATGGTACTGTGGAGATGGCTCTAACCAGACCGACAGGCGCACATCTCCTCCGCACCTTCACTTCGGAAGTTCCCTGAAAGCGCATGGTTGCATGAAGCACGTTGTGGCAGAAACACTGAAACAAGAGTATGTCCAAATAAGATCGCATAGTTCTGTACTCCATCCTGGTGAAGAATCCCCGCTCCCGATGAATCTGGTGCCCCAGAGCTCTTCACACCTTTGGGATTCTGCAAGCGGGATAAAAAATAAATTCTATGGATTTGATCGTATATTGTTCCACCTAATTGGCTTAATAAATCCAGGGCTCTCCCAAACTCTCTTTTGGATTTCCACACACGCTGTTCGGACCACATGCAAGTGAACCCAAATTATTTAGATTCACCTTGACTCCTATTTTGGCACAGTGCACAATTAGACTGGCAACAGTGCCCCGTCTTTCTCATCCTTACCTGGAATGCCAGGGGGGCCGGGCGGTCCAGGGGGGCCTTGGTAGCCTCGGAAACTGTACTCTCCGTGGCAACATTTGCTGCAGTCCGGGGGCAGTCCTCCGGTTTGTGGAGACTTTAAAAAGATACAGAGAAAAGTTTCAGAGAATGGCACTTGGGAGTAATTAGGATTTGTGAATTTCCTCTGGTCTCAGCCCTTGGGTAAGTTAAACTCCAAACACCCTACAACAACATCAGAAAAGATGGTGTGGCATGGGAACTCGAATGGCAGGGTAGCTGAAGGGAGCTGATGACTCAAAGGACAAGGAAGCCAGTGGGTCAAAAGAAAGGCATGCTTTCTGGAAGGAGTGTGGTGTTGGCACGGGGTGGGGCAGGATTTCTGGGAAGACTGTCCTGAGGCTACCAGTGACAGCAAAAGAGGAGACCCCTTCAGAGTGGATGTGAAGGCACCCCTCTCTTTCCCCGCTGCCAGCACCCTCGCATCTAGCTTGTTTGAGTAGATGACTCTCAAATGATAAGAATTATATTATCAACTTCAAAGATGGTTATTAAGACTTTCTGTATTCATGATACTGGGGTAAGGGTTCTTAGAAATTTTGAATTGTAATGCTACCTTTTCAGCCACCGCACACTTAAATTGCCTTAGGAAATTAAGGAAACAAAGCGTTCATTAGTCCAGTAAATTTGTATTCATTATCTACATCTTGAACAACTTTAACTCCCTCTGAATAGGTGTTCAACTAAGGGGCATCTGGGTGGCTCAGTTAGTTAAGCATCTGACTTAGGCTCAGGTCTGATCTCATGTTTCCTGAGTTCAAGCCCAGCATCAGCTTGCTGCTATCAGCATTTGGATGCCTGTTCCCTTTTCTCTACCCTCCCCTGCTAGTGCTCTCTCTCTCAAAAAAAAAAAAAAAAAAAAAGATAATAAGTATTTAACCTCGTGTTCTGTTTCATATTTCACTTCAGAATTTTAAATGATTTTCACATCGTTCAAGCCAATATTCAATGAGTACTTAGTGGGCACCCAATGTATTCAAATATGACACTGAGTGGAATTGCTTATTTATTTAAAGAAAAATCTCTAGGGGCGCCTGGTTGGCTCAGTCGGTTAAACGTCCGACTTCGGCTCAGGTCATGATCTCCCAGTTTGTGGGCTCGAGCCCCGCATCGGGCTCTGTGCTGACAGCTGGGAGCCTGGAGCCTGCTGCTGATTCTGTGTCTCCCTCTCTCTCTGCCCCTCCCCTGCTCATGCTGTCTCTCTCTGTCTCTCAAAAATAAATAAATGTAAAAAAAAAATTTAAAGAAAAATCTCTAAACTCTATGCTTAAGGTAAAGGAGCTATAGCTCTAGCAGGAGAGTTAGATTTGCTTATAAGATTTAGTGTGTCATTAAATTGGTAACTTGTTTTTTAATTATATCATGCAGAATAGTCATGGAAACTTTCCTAGACATGAGTGTAGGTCTTTTGAAATGAGTCAATCGTCTTTTGAAAACAGCACATTGTTTCTAAAGGATTCATTAGAAAAGGAAGAGAGGGAGAAAAAGAGGGGGGTGGGGGAAAGGAAGGTTTTAAAATTCACGTTTTCTCTATCACTAGAAATCCAAGCAGAAAAGTGAGTCAAGGCTTTGCATTGCTGTACATTTAGACTTCGCTATTTTCTTTTCTTTCTTTTTCTTTTTTTTTTAAATCAAAAATGGTCTTGGACTCTTTCCTCACTCCCTCATTCCTTTTTCCTAAAGCCTTCCACCAAGTCATTCAGGGAAAATGCAAAACAGCCAGCCCAAGCATTCTCTTGCATCAGCTCAGAGCTCCAGTCTCAAGTGATCAGGGACCACAATTTGAAGCTAACCCCCGTCTCGTCTTCTGCCCCCCAGACTCCACACTGGCCAGATATGGGAGTCTGTAAAAACTTTTTGTAAAACTGGTGAAGGAAACAAAAATCAGCTAAAGGAGGTGGTCTGAGACGGGCAAGTTCAGACGCTTGGAAATCCAGACACCACAGCACCGCCCCACCTTCCAATCCAAGGATGCAATGTGAGAAGTAAGTATTCCATAATTTCCTGGTATGATTTTGCTAATGTGAAATACAGCTTTTTAAGTTCCAAGAAATCCAAGGCTCTGCCAATAATGGGCTTTGGGGAAGAAGAAGGGAGGGGAAAGGAGGGAAAATCCTGACATGGACCCATTAAAGAACAGAATTGAGTCACTGAGATGTTAGGAATGTTAGGAAGATGGCTGTACTGGAACCAGAACTCCCATCTCAGTTCTGTGTGGCTTTAGTGATGTCACTGCCCGCCCCCCCCACCCCCTCCCACCAGGCATCATTTTTCTTGTCTACTAAATTAGGGCACTGGGTAACATGGTCATGAAGTTTCTTTCCAGCTCTGAGAGCAAGCAAAGATACTAAGGTCTTTTCCAAGCCCTCCAATAATGGCTTAGAAAGATTTTATTCTTTTTTTTTATTAATTTTTGTAAATGTTAATTTATTTTTGAGAGAGAGACACACACACACAGTGTGAGTGGGAAAGGGAAGGGGCAGAGAGAGACACACACAGAATCCGAAGCAGGCTCCAGGCTCCAGGCTCTGAGCTGTTTTTGGCACAGAGCCCAACGCGGGGCTTGAACCCATGAACTGTGAAATCATGACCTGAACTGAAGTCGGATGCTAAACCGACTGAGCCACCCAGATGCTCCAGAAAGATTTTATTCTTAAAGTTGAGTGTCTGGGTGTGAGAAGTTAGCTCCAGGAGTTAGGACTGCTCAGTATCAGAGCTCACTAGGACTGGGGTGTGTGCCCAAGCTACTTGGGAGTGCCTTGAGAGCAGAGAGCTGCCACCCCAACAGGGAGGGTCTTCTGATTTCTACTAGCTGGGCATCTCCTGAGAGTCCTTCACAACATGTTCCTCTGGCCTGGTGTTTCAAAATTCAATCCAATGGAATAGTGCTTGTGAGCCTTTGAGGGACTCTTCAACCAAGCTGGATGGGATGTGTTCACTCAGAGGTTATCACCTAGGTAAGGGAGAATTACATACTGGGGAGTCACTACATATCTCCCTCTTACCATCTCTCCTAGGCAGGTCCAACTGGAAAGCCAAAGACACAAAAATGAGCACCATGGGAGGAGGTAGGTGTCTCTAAGACAAGTTCTGTACGTTTTATAGATGAAGGTGATGGGGCAGCTACTCAGATTTGAGCTCTGCTCTTAGTGAGTGACTTCTCAGAAAGAAAGCCCACAGCTCCTTCTTTACTGGAAGAAAGAGGGAAGAGAAAGGAGGAGGGAGGTGGAAAGAAGGGGAGAAAGCATCCATGAGAAGGAAGGGAGATTGATAAAGGTGACTGATTAAGAACTGCAGAGAAGAAACTGCCAGGAAAAGAAAGACCAAGTCTACTCTCCCCTGATCTCTGCACACTCTACCCACCACAAAACCCATGGCCAGAGTCCTCTTTCTAGAACACACACCAGATCACCTCACTGCCCTGCTGTGAACAAACACAACTTTCGATGGCCAACTAAGGTCTGAGCTCCTTAACCGGCCAACAGAATCTTCCAGGCTGGCACTAAGATCATCGCGCTTTCCACCCACAGCTCAGGAGCTCCAGCCACACTCATTCCTCCCAGGCTTTGCTGTCTCACATATTTTTAAATTGTATTTCTTGTATGAGTAACCATCCTTTTTGTCTCACCTTTGAGATCCAATTCAGCGGCCACCACCACTCTGACACTTTCTCCCCAAATGCCTTATTTGCAGAGATTTTGTTTATCATATGGTATTCAATTATCTGTTCATTTATCCCTCAGAGAGCCCTGCAGAACTGTCTGGACATAGGCTTGGACATATTTATTCCCATCGTAAAGCTTGGTGCATAGTAGGGGCCCAGGAAATCATTGGTGGGAGAATGAATGAAGAAAAAGAAAAAAGAAAAGAGGTGGGGGACATAGGGAAGAAGGGGAACACAGTAAAACCTGAAATGCAGTGTGAGTCTCCATACCCATTGGCAGGCATGTCATTATCGAAGATCTCCAGAATATCAGTGAGTCTAAATCTCCTCAGTATCTCCTATTAGGTTGTCTGTCTGTCTGTTGGTTGGTGGTTGGTTTTGAAAATACGTCTGGAGCCCAGGAGGGTTCAAAAGCCCCTCTGACTTCAAAAAAAAAAAAAACCAGAAAGTGACTTTTTATCCTCTTGCATCTGACTCCAGCGTGCTGGCTGCCTCCCACCAGAAGGTAGGGCAAAGTAGAAATGTAATTTGGATTCCAGTGGTCTTCTGGGTGTTGGTTGCCAAGAAATAACAACAAACGATAGCTTACATCTGCCTTCTGCTGCGTCTGGGGGCTCACACAGCGAAGGCCAGGAAGGGCCCAGCAAAGATCCCATCCACTGAAATGGAAAGGCCAGGTCAAGGTTTGGACAAAAATGAAAATATCTTCACCACAAAGGAAATACAAAGTAGCATTAGTCACCCCCTGGCCAAAAGATTGTCAGATGGGGCAGGGCCTGGGTGGCTCAATAAGTAGAGTGTGTGACTCTTGATCTTGGGGTTGTGAGTTCGAGCCCCACATTGGATGTAGGTTACTTAAAAAAAGAAAAAGGATCGTCAAATGAAAGGACAATCTCTAAAAGTGGCCTTTGAAAATAAGATTGTATTTGGAAGTTATTTCTTTTGTGACTCCTTACAGAAACAATTTTTTCTTGACACAGCCTCATGGAACAGTCTGGGATTCTGCATTGTGCTGTTGAGTTAGAAGTCCCAAGTTAGGGGCACCTGGGTGGCTCAGTTGAGCGTCCGACTTGGGCTCGGGTCTTGATCTCACAGTTTGTGAGTTCGAGCCCCATATTGGGCTCTGTGTAGACAGTTTGGAGCCTGGAGCCTGCTTCGGATTCTGTGTCTCCCTCCCTGTCTGCCCCTCCCCTGCTCACACACTCTCTCTGTCAAAAATAATAAATAAATGTTAAAAAAAAAAGTTCAACCCTGATTTAAAAAGAAGAAGAAGAAGAAGAAGAAGAAGAAGTCCCAAGTTAGCCCCAGATCTATAGCTGATCATGTGTGGAATTTCAGGCTGATCATATCTCCAGCCTCAACCCAGACTTTTCAGTCTGTGATAGGACGGGTTTAGATTTCAACTGCATGAACCTTTTCAGGGACTATTTAATGCAAAGACACAGTCAATTGTTGTTGTAAAACCTCTTTGTTCAAAGTTCCTATCATTTGAAGTAACTCTTATTGTCCCCCTCATCTGATTTCAACATACTAGATGTGGAGAAGGTAAGTCAATATCCATTTTGTCCAGTTCTTAATGTTTTAATTAAATGGAGTGTCACCAATTGACAATTCACTACACTGAAACCTTACCTCACTCCTGTACTACCCCCAAAAGAGTTAAAGATGTTTCCTTGGATGCCGAGTTTACACCCAGGGAAATAAATCAAGTTCTTTGTGATTATCAGGCATTAAATCACACAATGAAGTTTGGCTTTTTTGGACACATGTAGTCTTTTTTGTTCTAACTCTTTGGTTCACAGGCTGAACAGAGAGGCTTAGCAACCCAGACTGCCATAAATCAAATAAACAGGCCTGGCATGAAATGTCACAGTCAACTAACACATCAAAGTGGAAAACTCAAAGGGCAGCCTCTCCCTGCTGGGAAGGATTAAGAAAATCCAACTCTCTTAGGATCTGCAAAAGATCCGTCTATCTGCATAGGTCAGCACTACTTTGCACACTAAGAGAGCAGGAAAGAAACTAAGTCACAGCACAGCAGGGAGCCCGCCGCTCCGTTCTCCTTTCTCCTGGGGGACACTCTGTCTCCGCACGTCCTCTGCTGATTTTCTAACAGAGACCACAGTCCCCCTGGTCCCCCAGAGCAACCCAGAAAGACACCCACAAGCAGTCTAGCAAACTTCTAGAAAGCACTGATCCTAAGAATCATAGCCGAAACAAGAACAACAGCCAAACTCATTAAGCTTTCACAGTAACCCCTTAGAAGAGAATTCCGAGTACCTGGCCCCAGAATGGGGTGATCTGGGCTAGGTCATCTACCTCAGGGTGCGGTAGCTCATCCGGTCTCAGGGATTTTAGGTCTGCAGAAGTGTTATTATCCACAGTCCCAGTATTAGGATGGCTCCGCTCTCTCACTTTCTCCCTCCGGGAGCCGCTACGGCCAGTCTGCTGGTGGCTTTGCACTATTCTCGCCACCACTTTCTTAGCTCTTCCGCTCACCTCCATGTATTCATCTTGACAGAGGCAAAACGGGAGGAAAAGCAAAGCCAGCAGGTGCCAACAGACGAGCTGCCTCCCGCGCATGATTGTCAACAGAGCCCCAGAGCCTCCCGGAGAAGACGGGCGAGGCTCCTCGGGCAGATGCCAGGGCTGGAGATGAGAGCTGCAGGCGGCTGGGCGCTTTTATACTTCGGTGTGTAATAAATAAGGCTGCAGGCATGCCAGAGGGGAAGCAGCCCTCCTCCCCGGGCAGGACAGCCCCCATTCATCCTTTCCCACCCCACAGGCCGGCGGATTTGTGTGCACAGCTCCCGGTTGGTGGGGTTCATAAATGCCACACCTTGGCACATTTTTGTTAACGTGTGAAGAAAACACACACGACCAGCTGGAAACAGAGAACGTGTGTCCAGAGCTTTGCTTTTGTGATTAGACGTGCGTCTTCGCGGTCAGAGATGCCTTTTGGAAAAACCTGTCCTCAGGCTTGCCAGGAAATGCGGGCTTAACTGGATCAATTCTGTCAGAAATGGCAGGGGGCGTGGGGCTGGTTCAGGGCAATCAAGAGGGCTCTGGCACTCCCCTTGTACAGTGACTGCTTCCCCACTGTGCTCCACTTAAAGGAACTCATTTCTCCTTTCAGACACCAGCAGCAGAAGGCAGTTGGGTGACTCCAGAACACTGAGCTGGCTTCAGGTTCAGAGCGTCTGGATTTAGCAAAAGCATTTCCCGGTCCCAGGTTATATTTCCTTTTCCCTTGTGTTTCCAAAAGCCGAGGTTAAATTAAAGTCAGTTATTGCCAGATGAAGATACAACATCCTGTTTTGTATTACAAGAAGACTGTTTGGCTCAGGCTACTCATCTTTCTGACATATTCTTGATTAAAAGCGAAGAAATGGAAAGTGCCAAAGCAAACACTACCTCAAATAGATCGGAATGGAGACAATTATCATTTTATTTGCTACACTTTTATTAATTTGGCCAAAGAGCAAATGGATAGTCCTGACTTTTATGATCATAAATTAAGGGAATTTATGTAGCTTTGTCATTAAAATTGCTTCTATTTACATATCATTTCATTTAGTATTACTGATTCCCTCACATAACAAAAAGTCACTCCCCCTCCCTCACGAGAATTGCAGAGACCCTGGGACTTAAAGGGACCATGAGAGGCAAGTGTCCGATGCTAAGGGGACAAGTGTGGCACTGTAAGAAAGCCAAGCCTTGGACAAGCCAGGCCTGATGATGAAGTGACATCGAGCAGCTGGAGAGAGAAGAGAGGCAGGAGAGCCACCCACAGCTGCCTTCCTTACTCAGCAAAGGGACCTGAAAAACAAAAGCCACTGAGGCTGGTTGTATCACTTCTTTGGGACAGCTGTCCCTAGAGCCCACATCTATACTTAGGAGGAATCTGGTCCTAGGCACAGTGTGGGAAGTGAGAGAATTTTTCTGTAGAATAGAAGCTCTCCAGTTCACGAGTGTGGGGGCCTTGTGAGTCATGCTTATTCAAAGCGAGCAGTTCCTACCTAGTGGAGTATGAGAGGCTTTGCCATCCCCATCCCGTGGATCTACCAGTCCGAAATCTCCTCACTGGAGAATTCTTTGAGATCTGTGATGAGCACGCCTAGGTAAGTCTCCCTAGGGAGGATAGCACATCAACCCTGTTATCTGGCATTAACTCTGACGGAGGATGTCTTTACCAGACCCGGAGCTGCAGACCGGGGAAGTTAACACCTGGGTCTTGTGGTCAAGCAGGCGGATGGAATGTCACTGTGAGGAAAAGGCCCAGGGGAGTGTCTCAGTGAGGATGCTCCCTCATCGGAGAGGCCTGGAAACGATTTTACAGGAAGACCATGAAACAAGAAATGGCTCTGCGATCCAGGTCACCTAACTCCCAAGTTTTCTGAGAGCTGTCCTTGGCAGCTCCCACCACCTGGACCACCTAGCAAAGTCGCTACAAGCCAACGTCTTCTGACTTTCAACTGCATTGAGGCTTTCCGTTGGTGTTTTCAATGCTTTCAACTATTCTAGTGGTTCTCACTCCCAGCTGCCTGTTAAACCAGGAAGCTTCTAAAGATATCAGTGCCTGGATCCCATCCCAGACCAATGGAGTCAGACTCTGTAATGGGGCCAGGGCACCAATAGTTTTGAAAAAGTTCCCCGAGATGATTCTACTATGCAGCCAGGGTTAGGGAATCACTGATCCATCCTCTCCTTGACTCAACAGGAATAAATAACATCTATAATTTGTTGAGCATTTACCGCGTGCCAGCCAAATACTTGTTTGCTTTAGGTCACTGACTTTTCTTAGCAAACCTATTATTACCATCTTTTAGATGAGGAAATGGGGGTGGGGGGGTGCTCAGAGAGGTAAAGTGACTTGCCTGACGTTACACAATTGGAAAGAGGTCATTAGGAGATTATCCATCTATCCTCCGGCTTTCCTACAGCAAAGCAGAAGACCAGTGACAGGCTGGCTGCAGAGAGAAGGCCAGGTTCATCACAGCCAGAAGGCTCACACACAAGAATCAGGTCAGAGGGCTATGAGTGGAATTATATATCACCCAAAGAGATGTTGGAGTCCTAACCTCCATACTCCTGAGATGACTTTATTTGGAAACAGAGTCTTTGTCTATGATCAAGTTAAGATGAGGTCACTGGGTTGGGCCCTAACCAGATCTGACTGTCTTCTTATAGAGGAAAAATTTGGACACAGAGATAGACACGCACACAGGAAGAGTGTCGTGTGAAGATGAAGGTAGGGATGGGAGTGATGCATTTACAAGTCAGGGAAAACCAAAAATCGCCAGCAAACCACCAGAAGCTGGGAGAAGGACATGAAGCAGATTGCCAACGCCCCCCCTCCCCCCCCCCCCCCCCCCGCCCCACAGCACAGAAGGAACCAATTCAGGCTGACAACTTGACCTCAGCCTTCCAACCTCCAAACTAGGAGACAATGAATTCCTTCGTTCAAGCCACTTGATTTGTGGCACTTTGTTATGGCAGCCACAGCAAATGCATACAGAGAACATGTGGGGAAGCTTCCAAAAAACCCTCGGCCAGCCCCCATCATCTTGCAGATGAGGAGATGGCCATCTAAAAAGATTTAGCCAATTGTTCACATTCGAGGACACAGAGTAGCAAGGCTGGCCCAGGCTAGAGTCCGCGGCCCATTAGCATGGATCCTTTTTACTTTTCTCCAGTCATTTCCCATTAGATTCATTTTAAACTTTGCCTTATTATTACATCTTACTTAAGGTTATCATTCCATACATGCTCTGGTGATATCCCTTGTATCCAGTTTCTCAAGATGTGAGTTAGAGTTGGGCCATCATTTCTTGCCTATGAGTTGAGTATTAGAACATCTAGAACAAGCCCCAGGTAAAAGCCGGAGGCGCCATTCTGCACAGGGTTGTCTGGAAGCTCAGAGGACGCCTGGGGGCATCCAGCTGCTAAGAGGCACTGGGACTGCCTACTGCATCTTGCTGGCTCAGCTGGCCCCTGGGGTCCAGCCAGGATGTTGGCACAGCCACCGCTGTGAGCAGTAGACGCACACACGAATACGTGTGGAAACTCAGGCCTGTGAATCAGCTCTGTGGGCTGGGAGCAAATATTTGTTTAGCTTTACAAAGGAGGCTGTTATGAGATGTATAGGTAACATGTGGCCTCCCCCAGGGTGCTCCACTGTGGCCTTGGCCAAAAGGAGATCAGCTATGGTCTGGCAAAGGACAGTCGAGAACTGTGTGGGATTGAACGTGTCTTTATATCCATGCCAACTTAAAGGATAGCTAAAGAAAGCATCTGTGTGCATGATTTTCAGGAGCAGTTGGAGTGTGACCCACCTCTCTCCTACTCCCTCTCACTGAAAACTTCTCCAGGACTCAGCTCAGTGAATTCTGAGACTCTAAAATCAATGCTTGATCCCTCTGACTTAAACCAATTCAAGGTTTATTGAAATGCAAGTAAAATTAAAATACTCTCTTAGATGAGGTAGTTTAGCTGTATTGGTCATTTATATCTTGATATTGAAGTCTTTTTAGATCCTTTCCAGAGAAGTTTTATTTGGAGAATTAAAAAAAAGGAATATAATGTGTTTAAAAAGGGGACATTGTCTCTCAATATTAGCCATTGCCGTTAGAAGAAATCTAGGTTCATGCTTGACACCACTATGGGGAAAAATCAAGGGAGGAGTAAGAGAGGAGACTGGTTGGCTGGTCAGGGTGTCCTCACCCTGCTGGAATTAAGCAGTTTAGGATCCGACCCTCATTTGGCAAGTGCAGGATACCTGTTACCAATGTCCCAGAAATGGATCTGTGGCCACAGCTGAAACAAGGTTGCCAGAGACTGATGTATGAAAACCAACATTCAAATATATTCATGTATAATGAAAAATGTCACTTTCAAGTGGACCATACGTGTTTTATACACTTGCTGAAGAAAAACTTTGTAGAAAACCTACATGAGAAGCCAATTCTAGTCAGAGAGATGTATGATAAGCAGGAAAGTGTGTGTGCGTGTGTGTGTGTGTGTGTGTGTGTGTGTGTGCGTGTGTGCGTGTGTGTGCGTGTGTGTGCGTGTGTGTGTGTGTATAATGTGGAATTTTTTTAGACAATATTAATGGCTCATATCATCAAGCATTTGTTTCAGTCAGGATCCAAACAGAAAAGCAGAAACCATCCCAGGTATTTCAGCAGAGAGAATTTGATATAAGGAACAGGTTAAACACAGAGATAGGAATTGCAAGAAGCAGTCATCTCCTAAGACTAGGAATACAAAGAGAAGAGCTTGGTGTTGTCAGAGGGGCCCTGCAGAGCTGGGACTCAGACTTCCGAGGAGAGGGCATTGTCCAACCAAAGCCGGCACCTTGGTCAGTGTGCAGTTAGTACTGGGAATATGGAAAGACGCTGGTCTGGGACCAACTACAATTACCAGAACGAAGGGCTATTGGCCAGATGACGCTCACAAAAACAGCAAGCAAAAGGAAAGAACAAGTGTCTTCTGGGATCTTCCTACCTTTCAGCATCTCCTTCCAGCACCCCCTACTTGTTGATCAAGGAGAAAAGTAATTTGCAGAGTCCTAGCATCCCAGGGCTGCTCTGATGGCTGAGTATAGTTCTGATAACCTGATGCACCAGTCTCTGCTCTAGGAATGTTCCTGCCACAAGAAACAGATACTCAACTTCCTGAGGAAGCATTTGAAACACATCACCCAGGTGGGTCTGTCTGAATTCTCCTTTTGTAAATTTTATTCAAATCCTCTCCATTTTTTCTGAATAACTTCTTTCTTTAGACAGAGGACAATGCAATTTCTTATCCAAGAGCTGTCTTATTTCCCCTGGAGATTGCACACAGAACACATGGATTGGATTTAGGGTATTCCAAGATGATTTTGAGTCTTTCTCATTGAGGCGCCTAGCTGACTACACATAAGACACTAACATAATGGCCATCCCCAGGACTAGTCTGCCCAAACCTGTTTTGCTCATTGAAAAAAACGGATGTTCACTTCTGCCTATGGAGGCCAAAAAAGCTTAATTCAGACCCTGAGGAAGCCTGAGGCAGAGGCAGAGGCGGCTCCAATTCTCAGGAACTCTGTCTCCCAGTAGGGGCCATGCTGCTGGCCACCCCAGCCTCCTAGTCCTTTGACCAAACAAACTGCATTCACATAATGAAAGCAAAACATGTGTTGTTTCCTCAAAGATCTTGCTGGGCTAAAACAAGAGCCTAAAATCCAAGCTAGTCTTCAAAATAGGAGATTGTTGTCATCAGAGGTGCTATATTAGTCAATGTTCTCCAGAGAAATAGAACCAATGGGATGCATATATGGAAAGGAAGATTTATGTTAAGGAATTTCCTCACAATACTGTGGGGCTGTCAGGTCTGAAATCTGCAAGGCAAGCCTACTGGAAATTTCAGCAAGAGTCAGTGTTGTAGTCTTGAGTCCAAAGGCGGTGTGGATGCAGAGTTCTTTCCTCTTTGGGGAGCTCAGTCTTTTAAGGCTTTCAACTGATTGAATGAGGCCTACCCACATTATAAAGGTGATCTACTTTACTCAAAGTCTACTGACTTAAATGTTAATCACATCTACAAAATACCAACATCTAGATTGGTGTTTGACTAAACAAATGGGCACCAGAGCCTAGCTAAGTTGACACATAATATTAATCATCACAGAGGTCATTGTGAAAAGGAAATAGAAACCCCAGGAGAGCTGGGCACATTTGGTAACCACAAAGAATAATTCAAAATACTTGAAACAATGGAAGATAATTTTGTCATCCTGAAATATTCTGAGAAGGATGGGTTAAGTACTTTGGGATGGGCCTGTGGAGATCACCTCACTATCCCTAAGCCCAGTTCCCCCATGTTCAGCCTTCCTTAGGCCTCCATAGACTTCCCTGCTCTGGTCAGACAGTTTCATTGCCCATCAACCCTTATGTTGATGTTCCTCTCTCCTGGTCATTGTCTCTTTGCCTGAAAAGTCTTCTCTGATGCTCAGGTCTTTCCTCGTGAAGTTTTGCCAGGCTTATTCAGATAACACCACAATGGGTTATCTTGTTCTAATACATGCCTGAACACCCACTGAGCACTTAGTATCATCTCCATGGCACTGTTTGTGTGGGGCCATATAACTACTATTCCCTTTCTTCTTTGTAAAAGAATCTTGATTTTATTCATTCTGTGGAAGCAAGTCCCCCATGGGAAATAAATCATGATTGATGTGTCTTTTTTGTGATCTTTTTGGCCGTGTTTATTCTGGGCATGGACATTGACATAATACAGTGTGGAAGAAATCTGGGAGGGCACCTGGAGGAAGGATCCTCACTCTTAAAAAGGGACATACAAAAAAGAAATGTACATTTTCTGTCTCTTCTTCCACTTAATATTGCCATGTTTACATATGAAGTGGGTTGGTACAGCCAACCCCAAGCATGGCAGAACAGAAAGATATAAAGAATTTGGTCCTTGATGACACCCATGAGTCACTGGCTTCCTAATCTTCCAACCACTCAGCTGTCTTGCTATGTGAGATAATACACTTTGTGTTGCTTATGCCTTCGATAAACTATACTGTATTGTATTCCTTAATAACTTTCTATACATTTGTTTTATCTTTTTGATGAGATTGAAGATCCAGAGGGAAATAACAATGTCACATATATTATTGTGGAGACCTTATTCTGCAACTTTCACACAGTAAACACTGCTCATAAATGCCTTTCTTTAGTAGACTAGGTCAATGGAAAATATAAACCAAATTGCTGTACTAAGTTCTGACTGATTAGTTAAAGCCTGCCTGAGCTCAAATAAACCAAAACAGCTGAGGGATTTGAAGGGCTGGAAACCCCTCCCCACTTAGGTATCTCCCAATGCTTCCTCGGGAGGCAGTATACCTGCTTCACATATCAGTCACTCTTTCCCCAGGGAAGCCTTCCATCACAGGAAGCCTTCTTCTCACAGGAGAAGCAGTGCCCTGGAGTTCCATTTCATGGTTCTCTTCTTAGACATTTCCCAGACTCCTTTGCAGTTCACTTGGGGCCAGGCAACTGGATTCCAATCAATGGATGTGAGCGAGGTGAGTCCCTTCTGAGCTTGGCCTTGAAAACATCCAGTGAGGTCACCTTACTTTTCTTTTCCCCTCACACTGACATTGGAGGCTGAGGGGAGCTAGGATGGTAGAGGCTGTGTCAGCCTGGGTCCTTGAGAAACTAGAGGGCTGAGGACTCTGCTGACCCTTATAAAACATGTACTCTAGGTTAGCAACGAGCTCTATTGTATTAAACTGCTGTGTTTCAGGATTAATTTGTTCCTACAGATAGTCTATAACCTAGCCCACCTGATATGCATCATTAACTAGGTCAGCTCCCTCTTTCATATGTTCTTGGAGTACTAAAACCTCTTCTTTGTAGTACTTTCTAAGTTAAAATTTATATTTATCTGTCCTCTTCTTAAAAATGTTCTCTGGGGTGCCTAGGTGGCTCAGTCGGTTGAGCGTCCCAACTCTTGATTTCAGCTCAGGTCATAATCTCACGCTTATGGGATCAAGCCCCGCATCTGGCTTCAAACTGGGTATGGAGCCTGCTTGAGATTCTCTCTCTCTCTCTCTCTCTCTCTCTCTCTCTCTCTTCCTCTGTCCCTCTCCCCTACTTGTGCTCCCTCTCAAAAAAAATTTTTGCATATGTTCTCTTCACTAGACTCTTTATTCCATGATGAGATCTTTTGTTTTCTCATTATTGTATTTCTAATAACTAACATAGTTCCAGGAATAACATAAATGCCAGTAAATATTTGGTAATGATGGAAAGATAGATGGGCGAATGGATGGATGGATGGATGGATGAGGGATGGAAGGATGGACAGATGGACAGGTGACCATTGGCTTTGGCTTCAGACCCAACCCAAATTTGAGTCTCAACTCCTCAACTTTCTAGCTATGTTACCTTAATGATTTTAAGCCTCAGTTTCCTCATTAGTAAATAAAATGAGGCTAATGATACCTGTCTCACATGATGGTTGTGAAGAGTAAAAGAAATGGTCCTGTAGTAAAGCATTCTCTTCCCAGCACCCACTATCATTATAGCACGGGGGTAGACAAAAGGGTGGAAATAGAGGAAATGATTAGAAAGAAAACATCAGGTTAATATAAACTTTATTATACTTCCTGCTAGTGCTTGTGCAATTAAAAAATAGCACTTGAGACGTGAAACCTACTAAGAGCTTTCAGATCAGTAAAAATAATCAGTTTCTCTTTTTGAGCGCAGGGAGAAATTTTTCCTCCATTGAATTAAGCTTCAGGTAGTACAGGGTGTTAGTGTTCAGTAAATAGTTGGGGAGACTTGTGTAATTTTTAAAGACACTTCGTTAACTTCTTTTATTTCCCAAAGACGCGTTTGAGAACATGCAGAAACAGATAAAAACTCCCGAAGGAATAAAGTCCCACAGATTTATGAATAACTCATATATAACTTTTAATCCACCTTGAAAATTAATCATTTGATTCAGCAAATAGTAGGGCAGCTCTGTCTTGCCTCCTTTCATGGTCTGCTGCAGCCTGTTCCAGGATCTTCTGGAGGTATTAAAGAGCAAAATGTTTCCACATGAGTAATGCTGATTCCAGACACTCCACCCGAACCACAGAGGGAGTAGATCTGCGGTTGGCATCCCGAATACATTTCTTTATTCCAAGTCTAAAAGTAGGCCATAAAGGAAAGGCATTCTTGGATTCTGAACCAAGAGTCCACCCAGTCGTGTCCCCTAATGAGTTTTCTCGTCCCATTGGTTCTTGTCTGCTGGTGTGGCACGGCACTCTCATCTTTCAGAGCTGTTTGCCCCAGTTGTCTGTACGCCTTCCCACAGATCCTGTCGAATCCTCATGCTCCACAGCTGCATCCTTGGCTGGCCCCATTTAGGATGGATTTTGGTGCAAAATCAGCCAGTTTTTATGCATCTGGTTAGGACGTGTACCAGTGAAGAGGTCACGTGTTTTGTGAGCAACAAGAGCACCCGGGATTTTAAGAAGAGCAGATCCAGTTTAATCGAATTCTTCTGCCCTGTTATGTGTGAGCAAATAATGGCCCGTAAAGAAGTGATGTGCCCAAGGTAATCCAGCAGCGCCGGAACTAAGACATAGGTCTGTCGACTTCTAGACCAGTGATCTTCATGTTGCGGAACGAATGATATATTATGTACCCAGTCCAACGAAATGCTGTTTTTCAGTGTTTAGGTACTGGAGGGAAACTAATTAATGGTCCTCGCTTGCATAGATTGTACTCAGGATTCTAAGCCAGACTCAAATCCCACCACCTCCATGAAGACTTCCCTGAGGACAAGGTGGAGTGACAGTGGAGAGAATACTAGGCCAAGTATGGGAAGACCTGGCTTTGGGTCCCAGCTGTCCTTTACCCACCAGCCATGTGGCCTTGAGCACTTCCCCACACTGCCTCCAAGAAGTGGGCCTCTGAGTCCCCCAGGGCAGGACTGCCAGGCAGGGAGAGAGGAAGAAGAGGTGAATGGCTTCCACCTTCTCTCTCTGGTTTGTTCCTCTCCTCTGGGAAAATGGATCCCAGCCCTCTGACATAGTGCAGGGGCCAGTGTTAACCCTCAGCATGGGGGAAGCTTAGCTGGGAAGGGCGGGCATGGAGGTAAAGAGTGAAAAGAGGGAAACAGATTTCTGTACCTCAGTTCCCAGGGATTCAGATGTCCTCTTCTAGGAGTCAACCACCACTTCTGTAAAGGGCCGTGTAGTAGATATTTCAGGCTTTGCTGACTTTGCTCGTCTCTTTTGCAACTACTCACCTGTGCCACTGCAGCTCGAAAGCAGCCACCGACAATAGCAGAAGGAATAAGCATGGCTGCGTTCCAATAAAACCATTTACAGATACAGATGGTGGCCCTTAGGTCACAGACCCCTGGTCTATTCTAAGCCTGATATCTTCAGCGTCCTTTTGACTGAATTAGGGAACAGATTGTCAGAGAAGACATGTGGCTCTGTAATGTTTAAGGAAAATGCTCAACACACGGGAAGATACGGTGAAAAAGGACAACAGGTGAAGTTTCTAAGAGAGCTGTAAGAATCTGGATCTTCCATCTGCCCCGTACCCTTCCTATTTGTCTTCTTTTTGGTTTTGTCTGTACCTTCATGATATTTTTATTACCCCCCCTTCTTCATCTGTATTTTCCTCTTCTCTCTCCTCTTCCTCCTTTCTGATTTCCCCCATCACTTTTCCCCACCACACACAGACCAAAAAGCATGTGTATCAGTTGGAACGTGGATGTAAAAAGTAGAAATCATCACTGGATGTGTTGGGCAGGAAAGGCTTGCATTGGAAAGTTGTGAGGTACTCACAGAATTGACTGGGAACCAGAGGACCTGACTTGAAAAACATGCAAAAAAAAAAAAAAAAAAGGCAGTGTAGAGGGTCCCACACATAATTAGGAACCTAATTATCTTGCAGTAGGAACTGTCAGGCTGTAATGTCACTATCCTGGAGTCAGATCCTGCATGTTCCTGGACCCCCCTAAGGCCACTGTGAATAGATCTGAACTGACCTTGTCATTTATTCCAAATTCAAGTCTCGGGTGGGAGTAGCTGATTGCCTGATTCTAAACCACACACCTGGACCGTAGCTAGCAGAGGACAGGGAGAAAAGGAAATCTCTACACTTCAAGTCCTGTAGTGGACAGTTGGGCAATGAGTCCCACTGGTAACAGTACACACGAAGGGGAAGTCTCACCATACAGACATTGGACAGCCAATGCAGTGACAAAAGTCAATCGACACAGAAGAGAATTCAAGGCCAAAGTTGACCCCTGTGTGAAATACCAAATTCACATATGAGGAACAGATTTTAAATTAACGGGAGCATTGTTACATGTGTCCTGCCTATGGGCTCAGGCATGAGAGGCAAGTGTAGATTATCAACACAACCAGACTCACATTCCCTGGCCGTAGAAGGATTTTCAACGTACAGCAAGGAGCATGAGGCTGCAGATTAATCACTGACGTGGATTTATACCCCTGTTGGTGCTGGTTGGTCTGCATTTGTTTTCGACGTCCATGGGGGCTTTACAGATAAATCGAATCCCCAGAGACAGATGCAATGTTCTGGCAGTTGTGTCCATGAAATCTCATATTTTCCAAGATGCAGTGGGAAATCTGCATGTATCTGTCTTCAACTCTGAAACACGCAACAGCTGAGGGACAGCTGCTCAGCCTTGAGAGAATAGAGTTCATTGCTCCCTGACGTCCACCCCTCATAATCTGGTCATTCTTTTCAAATGGTTGCCATTTTAGGTAACAAGCTACTCTGGGATGTATCACCTAATGACTAGGTCATTGTCACTAGAATTTCAGGGACCTCTCTTCTCCAAGTTAGGAGAAGCATCTGTCAATTTTACCCTGAAATGCATGATTTTATACTTGTTCCAAAAATATTTAATTAGTTTACCAGAAAAGATCCTTACTTTGATTGGAAGTTATGTAAGGCTTTGATGAGTTGCAAGCCATTATTTTATGGTTTCACAACAGACAGCACACAACAGACAGCACAACAGAATGAATACAGAATCAACAAAATGCAGTTTTAGATATTCATTGTGATGCATTCTCTTTGCACTTTCTCTTACAGATGCTTGTGGGTGTATTTATCACATTCACGAGTTTTCCTGTCTCAGAACACATACATTTATACCCAGTACCTGCCCTGGAGTCCTGGTTCACCTTTTTTTTTTTTTTTTTTGACATTATTCTAGATTGTAGAATTTTATGTATTAAATTATATCATGATTTTTATATTCGAATGAGCCAGTCCAAGTAGTTAATGCATTTTTATGAATTGAGATATAATGCAGACAAAAAAAAGTAACAATGAAAAAGGCAAATTTATAAAATTTTTTTTTTCAACGTTTATTTATTTTTGGGACAGAGAGAGACAGAGCATGAACGGGGGAGGGGCAGAGAGAGAGAGGGAGACACAGAACCGGAAACAGGCTCCAGGCTCTGAGCCATCAGCCCAGAGCCCGACGCGGGGCTCGAACTCACGGACCGCGAGATCGTGACCTGGCTGAAGTCGGACGCTTAACCGACTGCGCCACCCAGGCGCCCCGAAAAAGGCAAATTTAACAAGCACAAGCCAGAACCTACTAATGCCATCAGAAGACTCCAACCACATTTTTAACTGAATATGAGTAGAGTGCAGCTGGCCAATATAGACCTTGAGTTCCCTTAAAAAGCATGGAGCCTGGAGCCTGCTTCGGAGTCTGTGTCTCCTTCTCTTTCTGCCCCTCCCCCACTTGTGCTCTGTCTCTCTCTCTCTCTCTCTCAAAAATAAATAAATGTAAGAAAAAAAATTTTTTTAAAAAGCATGCCCCTTGTTAAGAATGCTGTGGTATTTCCGGGATGATACTTCATCTTACATTTCAAAATTTGTGAGATTTATGAACACCAACTTATTTTCTTCTGAATCTGTCACATTACCTGCTACCCACTTGATTGACATGTGACAAGCAGTGGTCCCAAGATATTTTAAAAGTCCATGGCCTTCATGTCAAGTGATAAGTAGAGGAAGTGGCATAGAGACTTTATAGTCCTAGAACACTGACTTTTAGGTTGAAAGAAACTATAGGAATCATCTCCAACAATGTTGAAAACTATGGGCTGTGTGAATGGCTAATTTTATGTGACAGCTTGTCAAATATCTTTGCCCAGATATTTGATCAAACATTATTCTGGATATATCTGTGAGTGTGTTTTTAGGATCAAATTAACATTTAAATCAGTGGAGTTTGGGTAGAGCAGATCGCTCTCCGTAATATGGGTGGGCCTCATCCAGTCAGCTGAGTTTTAGTAAAACAAATCCTGACCTCCCTGAGCAAGAAGGGATTCTGCCAGCAGACAATCTTTGGACTTGAACCGCAACAGTGACTCTTCCGTTGGTCTCTAGCCTGATAGCCCACTGTACAGATTTCACACATGTCAGTTCCACAGCTGCATGAGCCAATTTTTCAAAATAAATCTCTCTCTCTTTCATATATATATATATATATATATATATATATATATATATATATGTATGTTGTGTTTCTCTGGAGAACCCTAATACCACCACTAAGGATAAATGTGTAAAACCGAGTCGAGTAGAGGAGAAAGGTGACTATGAATTTGTAATAAGAGTTTTAGTTGTACTGGCCTCATTCTTTAGGAAATAGTGTGCGTGGGGACAGGTGATGCGTGGGGGAATTCGCCCTGACACTACATTGCTATGAGGACCAAAATGTGCAGCTGTCTCCTAAACCATTTCTCCCCAGCTTTTGCAGATCAACAAATCTTCCCTATAATCTTCCTTCCCATAAATCATTCTCCAGGAAGATGTGCCCTTCGACAATTCTAGAATATTTATAAATGTGCTTTCTAATTCTTCCAGCAACAATTGTTTGTTAGATGACACTTTTTGAGGATTGGGGCAAGTTTCCCTGGTCTTCACAGCAGTGAGGGAGGCTGGGAGCCCAAGGCCTGCACTTCACATTGACCAGCTTTATTCAGGGGTAATGAGGCACCCCCTCTCTGAAGTAAGCAGGAGGTACCTCAAGTTCCTAGAGTCCACATTTCCTCAAGCAGAGCCCGGTAAACTCTCTTCTTCCTGTCATAAACATGTCAGTGTTAGTGGATGTTTTCCGTAAGTGGCCTTGGGATGAAGTCCTCTGTTGTTTTGCTGGGCGGGAGTCCTGCCTCTCTCTTCTCCTTAGCTGCCTGAGCTCCAGCCCAAACCATCCTTGATGAGAAAAGGATCGCCCAGGCTTGTCCTCTGAGATGGCTCAGTCTGCTCAAGAGTGAGGCTGAGCGTTTCCAGACACTCTTCCAGAGTGAGTGTCAGTGAGGGGGAACTTCCACAGGAAAGTTTCAGCGGGATTTATTTTCCCTCCATATTGATTTACCTTCTGTGGGTATCATATGAGGCTTCTTTTCATTTCAGATCCAATTTCACCCCCTACCCCGTTACCGTTGCCCATCTTCCCCCACATAGAGACCATATGCTTTTTTTGAATTCTGATTCTGTCACCATCCACTGAGAGTTGCTGATTTGGGGTAAAGGGTGAGGGTAGAGCAAAGGAGTGGGAGCGAGAGGGAAGCAAGGTGGAGACTTGCTTAACTGCTCTTCTGCTGGATTTCCCGCCAAAGTCTAATGCTTAACCGACTGAGCCACCCAGGCGCCCCCAAAGTCTAATGCTTAACCACACTTTGTTTCCAGGGATCATTGGGTGGCTACACTTCCAAACACCCCGGGAGTCTCCAAGAAATGTTATTTTCATCAAAATATGATAGCCCTCAACCCAGGCAAAAGCCCAAGTAAGACAAATGATGGGCGAGGCAAGAGAGGTTTGGCTTCCTGTCTGCAAATACTGGAGCAGGGAGGAGATGCAAATGTCACCAGCCAGCTAATTCTGGGCTTTCCCCTCTCTCGAGGAGTTGGTCCCATTCAAAGGCAATGTTCATCAGGCAATGTTTGCAGAAAGTAGACTTGCAGGGCCCACCGTTGTATTCACAAATGTCCTAATTTCTAGTCTGCCATTCAGCATGAGATACAGTCAGCTGCCCTGTCTCCTTCCACCAGCTAATCTGAGAGAAGACTTTTAAAGCATACATAGGAGTTCTCTCTCACCCTCTTCAGGGTGAAAGATGGGCACATTCACTCTCCTTCCCTAGTGGTCACAGAAGTTCGTTCTATCCATTATTAGTCATTATCACATTGCATGATAATATGTGTATTTGCTGCTCTGAACTCATAAGTTCACTTAGGCCAGGAACTCCGTATATGTTTGTTTCCCTAGAATAAAGCCTATTGCTATAATGTAGGTTGTAATAGTGACTGTATGTTATTCTTTAAATAAATGAATAATTATCATCACAAAACAGGTGTCCAGGAAATCTACAAATGAACAAATGATCATATCTTCAGCAAGATGGCCACCAAGGTGCCCAATGATACTTCCCTGAAGCCTTCACAATGGAGTCAAAGTGCACTGAAAGTACAAGTTGACCGAAACGTAGTCCCTCCCCTCTAGGCACTCTTGGTCAAGAAAAAGGGACCATTAGGAGAACAAAGAATTACAACCACATGAAAAGTTATGGTGAACAATGAATTACAACCACGTGAAAAGTTATGGTGAAGGTTTGAACTGAGTGTAGGCGAGCAGAGGGGAAGCTGGGGGTGCCAAGCAGGTCCCCTTCTCTTAATAGCTGCATAGTATCCTCATACTAATTGTGCCACCACAATTAGTAACACTGACTGGGTGTCTTGAACAACAGAAATTTATCTTCTCTCAGTTATGGAGGCTAGAAGTCTCAGATCAAGGTGTCAGCAGGTTTAGTTGTTCCTGGAGTCTCTCTCCTTGGCTTGCAAATGGCTGCCTTCTTGTGTGTCCTCACATAGTTGTCCGTGTGCATCCAAATGTCCTCTTGTTATAAAGACATCAGTCAGATTGGAGGGGCACCCGGGTGGTTCAGCCAGTTGAGGGTCCAACTCTTCATTTTGGCTCAGGTCATGATCTCATGGTTTGCAGAATAGAGCCTCAGGTGGGGCTCCATGCTGAGGGCACAGAGCCTGCTTGGGATTCTCTGTCTCCCTCTCTCTATCCCTCCTCTGTTCACATGCTCTCTCTCTCAAAATAAATAAATAAACATTAAAAAAATAAAGACACCGGTCAGATTGGATTGGGGCTCATACTAAAGCTTCATTTTAACTTAATTACCTCTTTAAAGGCCCTTTCTCCAAATATTCACATTCTAAAGTACTGAGGATTAGGGCTTCAACATATGAACTGGGGGGAAGTACAGTTCAGATATCTATATCTCATAAAGAGTCAGGCCCTAGCATTCCTGCTTCCAACATGTGCTGAGTTTGCCACAACTACCACAGTCCCTGGCTCTGTCCTCCGTCTCCCCTGGTCCTTTGAGGGGTATTATTACACGATGGAGAATGGACGCCTTCCTCAGTGCCAGATTGGAGGGTTAGTCGCGTGATTAAATCATACCCTTCTGAAATACAATCAGCATGTAGAAAGTGACTATTTATACCAGCTTGCCCACAGAAGCCTCTCAGGCAAATACACCCTCATTTCAATGGCATCACTGTCTGCCTCTACGGGGCTAGCCTTGAGCAACATGAAGAAGTGGGCAGCACATGCCTGGTGGCTCAGTTAGCTGAGCGTCCGACTCTTGATTTTGGGTCAGGTCCTGATCTCACAGTTTGTGGGATCGAGCCCTGCATTGGGCTCTGTACTGACAGCATGGAGCCTGCTTGGGATTACCTCTCTCCCTCTCCCTCTGTCCCTCTCTCTCTCTCTCTCTCTCAAAATAAATAAGTAAACTTAAAAAAAGTGGACAAATACTTTTTCACATGTAACCTGCCACCGGGCCCTTCTTCTTCCTTCTTCCCCACAAAGGTTGGTGTTCCCATGAAGCTCTTTCTTCTGAGAGGAGAGGACCACTGTGTTCACTGATAAACCAGGCACCAAGGCATTAACATTTTCATGACAGTTATATTTTTAAAGAGGGTAATTTTTAACTCAGAAGAATAAATATCAGGGCGCCTGGGTAGCTCAGTCGGTTGAGCATCTGACTTCGGCTCAGGTCATTATCTCACGGTTCGTGAGTTCGAGTCCCACGTCGGGCTCTGTGCTGACAGCTCGGAGCCTGAAGCCTGCTTTGGATTCTGTGTCTCCCTTTTTCTTTACCCCTCCCCCCGCTCGTGCTCTGTCTGTCTCTCAAAAATAAGCATTAAATAAAAGGAATAATAAATATCTATTATGAAATTTATCCATGAATGCCTGTCACATAGTAAATGTTCAGTAAATAGCTGCTGAATGAAGGAATGTGTTCTTGCCTCATCTACTGATAATGACTACAGCTATTGACACTGTTCCCTGCCACTGTCTGACCCTGCTGAGGCTATCACTATCCACAGGGCCAGAGGGAGCTCCGGTTGTAAAATCTAGGCTTGATCAGGTCTCTTCCCTCCTTCAGTGCCTCCAGGTGCCCCGTCTTCAACATAAAAAGACTATCTGTGTTGATCTGCCAGCGAGTTGCAGCCTCAAGGCTCACTTCCTCTACCTCCCCTCCTGCACTCAGGCTGGCCGACCAGCCATTCCCCCTTTGTGCAGCCCCCATCCCTTCCAGCAACTCAGTGAGCAGTACTTGCCGAGCCCCTCCCATTCACTCACCAGGCACTGTCCTAGGCACTGGGTTGTGAGCCCCCTCCCAGCAACCTTGCATCAAGCATGAGCCCTGCACTGACCACATGGCATGGGAGTTTCTGCATCCCAATGTTTCCCTCATGAGCCAGACAGTGCCCATGCCTCTATCTGCATCCTCCACGGCTCGCGACTCACCCTCTGACCAGAGGAAGTGACTGTTTGTCCCCTGGAACCGCAAAGGCAGCCCAGTCACCACAGTGGGGCTGGATGACTCCCTCTCCTAGGTCCTTCCACCATTCAGTCTCTCTTCCCAGTCCAATGTGTTTACCCTCGCAGGCTCATGCACAAGTGACTAATAAAACTCTTATCTCTTTGTGCCTTAAAAATCACTAATATTTAGAGCAAAAGATTCAGGATACTCGTTAGCCAATCATCCTGGAAAATGCTCCTTTTTTTTTTTTTTTTTTTTTTTTTTTTTTTTAACGTTTATTTATTTTTGAGACAGAGAGAGACAGAGCATGAACGGGGGGAGGGGCAGAGAGAGAGGGAGACACAGAATCAGAAACAGGCTCCAGGCTCTGAGCCATCAGCCCAGAGCCTGACGCGGGGCTCGAACTCACGGACCGTGAGATCGTGACCTGGCTGAAGTCGGACGCTTAACCAACTGCGCCACCCAGGCGCCCCGGAAAATGCTCCTTTAAAACGAATCCAAGTTGGGCTCCATAATGACAGCTTGGAGCCTCCTTGGGATTCTGTCTCTCTCTTTCTCTTTCTCTCTCTGCCCCTCCCATGCTCGCTCTCTCTCTCTCTCTCTCTCTCAAAATTAATAAATAAACCGGGAAAAAAAAGCCTAATCCATTTAAAACTGGGACCAAATTTTCAGAGTGAAAAGTGTAAAGAAAATTTAATTAAGATTTTATCTTGAAAATGTAATAGAAAAATATAAGGAAGTTTATATTATCTCTTACTGAATGAAATGTAGCATATAATTGTGACCATACTTTATCCTTCAAATCAACCAATAATTATAGGATTGGAGTTTTTATTTCGGGTGTGTTATAATCCAAAAGAGGTGATTTTCACAAATTTCATCAAATGTTTTTCCTAATCCTTAAATATTCAAATAACTCCCTTATGAAATGACTTTATTTTTCCTCTTTTAACTGCTACTTAGTCTGACTCATCATAGGTGATTGTCAGTCATTGGTTTTGCTGTGACACAAAAAGTTCCTTATTATCTCATGGACCTCGCGAAACACTGGACCTGCTGTAATCTTTGCGATGTCACTTTGCAATCGGATTGCCCGACTTTGCCTTCTGTTGCATTATCTACAGCTCTGGGAGAGACGGAAGTAGATTTGTGACAGGATGGGTAGTGACAGATGCTAGCCCTGAGTGAGGGCACGAACAGGTGGTGGTGAACTTTACATGTGATCAGTTCACCAGTACCTTTATCTCCTTGTTGGGGGGCTTAAATAATGAACATATAGATAACAATGCCTGCTCTAGTTTCTTTGCACCTTCCTAGGTATATATGCAGTTCACCAGAGATCTCTTTTGTCAGCCAGCAGGTGGGAGGACTCAGAAGGACAACTGAAGATAATTTTAGGTTTAGATCAATGGTAGACTGTTACTTTCCCCCAGTATTCATTCTTCTCTTATTCCTTAGTAATAGGATCACTTATAGGGCATAATGGCTACTTAGAATAGAGATTATATTTCCCAGGTTCCCTTGTAGTTAGAAGTAGCCTTGTGACTAAGTTTTGGCTGATGGAATATATGGGGTCTTATGTGTGATGCTTTCATTTTTCCTCCTTTCTGCTCATGGGAATGTGCATGTAATAGCTGGAACTCAAGCAGGTATTTTGTGTCATGAGGTGGAAGCCATTAGGACAAAATGAGTCAGTTAAATAAAAAGGAGCAGGGTCCATGACTATTGTGGAGCTAATGTACCAGCTCTTGAGTACACAATTCTGGACTTCATTTCTATGAAATGAAATAAGTTTCAATCTTTCTTTTTCATTTTTTTTAATGTTTATTTATTTTTGAGAAAGAGAGAGAGAGAGAGGCAAAGAGAGAGGGAGACAGAGGATCCAATTAGGGCCCAAGCTGTCAGCGCAGAACCTGATGTGGGGCTTGAACTCACGAACCGTGAGGTTTTGACCTGAGCCGAAGTTGGATACTTCACCAACTGAGCCACCCAGATGCCCCTAAACTTCAATCTTTAACTCTTTAGAGGTTAACTTTCCCATCATGTGGAGTTGCAGCTAATCCTAACCGATATAAGTTTTTTCCAGGTGCATTATTTGTCTTGGCTCTCAACTCTATATTCTTATGCACAGGGATCAAGTCTACATTTTTGTGTGCAGGAAGAAGTAAGATTACAGATGTGGCCTTTGCTCTTTCCTCCAAAGTTGACCCCAGGGTTGAGGAAATTTGGAGTATGTGAGATATGTGAGCCGTGTAGAACAAAACAAGCATTTGCTGTAATGTTGTATACTGAAATAAGAGTGACGTGAACCTGAAAGACCATAGAATTAAACAATTAACATGTAAATGGCACCTAACTGCAGGCATTTGGTGCAAAGCCCTGTGGCAGGCAGAGGCGCCCCCAAAATGTCGATGCCATAATCCTGGGAACCTGAGAAAACGCTGCATTCGATGGAAAAAGGATTTTGTATATGTAATTTAGGCTCTAGACCTAGGATAGGGAGGACCTTTAACTTGGCGGGAGGCGGAAGAGACACAGCAGAAGGGGAAGCCAGAGAAACTCCAAGTGTGAAAAGCCGCGGACACACCACTGCTGGTTGGAAGATGGAGGGGGCAATGTTCCCCGGGGTGCAGGTTGGCGTGGAGCCGAGAAAGACCCCTGGCTGACGGCCGGCAGGGAAAGGGGGTGGCTGGGTAAATGGCGGTGCAGCCATTCAACAGCATATATGTGCCCACTGAAAGTGAGAAGCATCGAATCGGCACGGAAAGACGCTCACAATACATTAAGTATCAGGAAACTTTTAGTGAAGAGAGCACTTGTACAATAAGCATGTGTATCTGCCGTGTAAAATTTTTCAAAGTTGCAAAACTCACCTGTAAAACCTCGTTTTTAAAATTTGTTCTAAACCTAAACCAAATTTGGGTCTTGAGCCGCCGTTCACCTTGGAACTAGAAGCGATACCGCCAGTACATGACATATTTGGGTAATTTGTTAATAACTCAGTCATTTCATGTATGAAAATTTTCAATTTCAAGAGGCTGCCTTGCCCCATCTATTCCCCAGGGTGACAACGAAGTTCTTGGGAGAAAGTTCATGCCTGAAGTTTATAGTTGACCCATGTCCTTGGTCACGTGGGTGTTCTGTGCCCCTCTGGGGCCAGGGGAGGCTAGGGGACTCTGGCAGGCTGCTGCGTCTGTTTTCTGCCACTGGTTTTTGTCGATTAGTGTGCTGCTCCCATGTGCTTTACCCTAAAAGTCAGGCAGGTTTTTCTCTGCTCCCAGAAGGAGGGAGAGAAGGGAGGAAGGTTGGGTGGAGGAGTTTGAGACAGCAGTACAATTCTAGGGAAATCTGGCAAGGCTGATGGGGAAGCCTCCAGCCAGACTCCCCCATCCCAGAAGCAGGCGTGCCTGGTGTCCCGAGAAGCCAGTGGAAAGACTGGTCTCCATAGGAACCTGATGATGGATTTCTGAGCCCAGCAGCTGGGGTGTTAGTCACATATGAGGTAAATAATGAGATCGAAAACATTTTCAAAGCACTGTATCATCCAGATTGAAAGAGAGGTCAGGATTTTTTGAGAAAGCCATTTATAGCTAAGGCATGTAAAGAGATGGAAACATAATACATTCGGTTGCTGGAAACTCCTCATGTGTTCGTTTGTTTAGAAAGTCATTCCTGTTTCTCAGGCTCCAGCTGACATTATCCCTGCACTCAAGGAGTTTACTCTTTGGCAGGGAGACAGATATTAATCATCAACAAATGCACAATCACAAATATTTACATAAGCATGTGCATATGCATTTTTAAGAAAATTGAGGCTGTGTATCAGTCACTTTATACACATTCTTTTGTGAATTCTGTAAACTGGAGTGGAGTTTTGTCTCTATAATTAAGAGTTCTGGCAATGATGGCAATCAAATGCCTCTAGAGCTGAGGAAATTATTTAAAATGTCTGTTGCACAGCCCAGGCATCGGCTTTCTTGTGATGTCTGTCTGTGGGGCGCTCGTACATGGCTGAGCTCCATGAAAGCAGGGAAGGGGATCAGAATATGCAGCTTCAAATATGCCACTTTGGCATAAGGATTATTTTGAGTTGAAGGCAACTGGGACACAGTAGACTGACAGAGTCTCCTCTGAGCCCTCTGCTCAACTTTTGTACTTCTGTGTTCAACCTCCACATCACCCAATTTTAGCAGGAATCTTGCTACATCAGCTGGATTAGAATCCCCACCTTTGATGTCTGATCACCCTCAATACCTAACTGGGCTCCTCATTCTCCATCACCCCACAGGTGGCATCTGAGCACGGGGCCTGCCCTCAGCAAGAGTCCTCTTAGCTTGACTTAGCCAGAATCCCCTCTTACCCGTGAGGTTCCTTCTTAGTAATTTTCCATCCCCTGACCCCTACCCGGACCCTCAGCTATACATTCCAACTTGCCCGTGCTGTGTTTGGAACGAGCCCAGTTCTATACTGGGCTCTCTTTCCCCCCATTGCCATAGTCCTGAATAAAACCTGTTTTCCCCTTTAACTATTGTCAGGCTCTGATTTTACTTTAGCAAGACACAGAAAAACTCCCTACTCTCCCCTTGTTTGCGTAAGAGCAGGGCATAAGTTTCTCTCTGTGGAGGTGTCCCCCTCCCCTCTCTCAGGCCCCAAGTAAGGGAATGACCCTGAACCACAGTAATCCCCAGAAGTGACTCTAAACTCTTATGAGTCCAGAGACACACACAGCAATCTGCATAACAAACTTTACTAAACAACCCTTGTTTTCCATTAGATTCCCCCCTATATTTCCCTTCCCACAGATTACCACCTCTAGAAACTCAAACTCCTTTACCTTTGTCTATCACATCTCCACAATTCACAGGTCTTTGGTAAGCATGGTGTATATGCTCTCAGGCCTAACCACTTCTTTGGGTCTTCATTTCTTTTATGTACACATAAGCTATTAATATCAAATACAATTTGTATGACTTTTCTCCTCTTAATCTGTATTTTATCAGTTTTATTTCCAGAGCCCCAGGGGCAGAACCTAAGAGGGTAGAAGAAGTTTTATTTTCCTTCCTTACAGTTTAACAAGAGTAAAAATCAGCACAGAACGAGGCAGGAGAAGGAACAAGCTAGATCTCTGAAAAGGAGTGCCTTCCACTGACATCAATATCGCTTGTGAGGGTGACGTAATTCGAAGTTTGGGTCCAAGAGCAAATGGTCAAGGAAGAATTCTTAAGATGTTTTCAGTGCAGAAAGGTGGTTTTATTAAAATTGCCTTTTGACCGAGCTGTCTGGTAGTGGGTATGAGCCGTAAATATGCATCCCAAATATGATATATACCATCCTCAGTATAGCGATAAGAAGGGCTTTATAATTCAGGCACTCGTTGACAGGCATCAATTTGTGGGCTTGCAAAGTTAGTTAGTATTTTAATAGTTTGAGGGTATGAAAAATGTCTGGTTAAGTCCTGGGAAATTCCATGTCCCATTGATCATGGGCCAAGAAGAAACATCCTGATTAGTGAGAGATCATGAAACATGGTGCCATTAGGGTTATATATTATTTCTGAAATATAAGTATATAGAGAGTGACAATCAGTGCCTTGTAAAGGGGAAACCCACCAGGGTAACCCGGATGTACTTGACATGGGCAAAACTCCACATACCAACAAGCTGTTTGATTTTGAAGTTCAGCATAATGTTGTGCCCATTGTAGAAAGGAATTGTCTGCTAAAATTGGTGAACAGGGGCGCCTGGGTGGTTCAGTCAGTTAAGCATCTGACTTTGGCTGGGGTCATGATCTCATGCTTCGTGAGTTCTGTTAGGGTCAGGCGTAAGACAGGGTAAAGATAGGAGTCAGAGACTAAAAAATTTTAGCAGTCAAAGGCTTTATTTGGGAACTAAGGTCTCAGGCGAGGTTCCCTGACTCAAGGAGAGAGAGAAAGAGGAGTCAGGGAAGTCGCGCCCAGGTGTGGTGGGGTGGGGTGTTTAAGCTGCAGCTGTTCCGGGTTTAGGGTCCGGGTGGGCCTTTTTTGCGTCAGGTCGTGCTGTCGCTCGGTGATTGGTTGACCTCAGATTCGTTCTGGCAGCTACTAGGGGCTTTTCATTGGGTTGCGCTGGTAAGATGGCTGTCCCCTCTACTGTGGTTCCAAGGACATCCTAACAAGTTCAAGCCCCAGGTCCTACTCTGCATTGGCAGTGCAGAGCCTGCTTGGGATTCTCTCTCTCTGCCCCTCCCTTGCTCATTGTCTCTGTCTCTCTCTCTCTCAAAAATAAATAAACTTTAAAAATAAAAAAATAAAATAAAATAGGTGAACAGAAAACAAAGAGAAAATATACAACCTTCATTATCATTTGAAGAGGCATTTGAAATCTACAGGTTCACAGGAGTAAGAAGGCATGTTAGTTTGTTCATGGGTTTCCTGTGAAGGAGGTACAGGTTTTACTCTAGACATATGAGTCCAGGAAGAGTGCCCCTCTAATTTTACTCCAGTGGGAGTACATAATATGACCCAATATGGACCTTTTCATTTTGACTTTAAGGTCCCCACTGTATTTGACTTCCAATGTTTTATTTATTTTTTTAATTACTTATAGTTAGTCAAGATACAGTGCAAAACTGGTTTCAGAAGTAGAATTTGGCATGGATTGTTGTAAGTGACGGATCTAATCTTTTAAATAAACCATGTCTCTGTTTACATGGGGTAGACTTTCAGTTACAGTTAAATCAGGTTTTGGGTGCATGTGATCAGTATATTCTTCAAGTAATTTATGAACTAAACCAGCCTTGAGAGAATTGTTTAATAAAGTATTATAATCTTCATCTAATAACAAGTCCACTGTAAGAAATGGTTTTCCATGTAATAACTCAAAAGGGCTTAGTCCTATAAGTTGTTTTGGAGCAGTTCGTATCCTCAGAAGTCCTATTGGTAAGAGAGTAACCCTATTTTCCTGGGTCTCTAAACTAAGTTTAGTAAGGTGTCCTTTCATTCTATTTTATTTTTTAGTTTATTTATTTATTTTGTGGGGCAGGCAGAGAGAGGAAGAGAGAGAATCGCAAGCAGGCTCTGTGCTGTCAGCGTAGATCCCATCTCGGACTTGATCTCAGGAACTGTAAAATCATGGCCTGAGCTGAAACCAAGAGTCAGATGTTTAACTGAGCCACCCAGGCGTCCCAGTAAGGAGTTGTTTTAAAGTAGAATTAGCTTTTTTCTACCTTTCCAGAGGACTGTGGGTGCCAGGCTGAGTTATTTGTGCGATTAAAAGAGGACCGTTGTCACTTTGGAGATATGGTGGAAGGCCAAATCCAGGAATAGTTTCTCCCAGCAAAACTTTGGTTACTTCTGTGGCTCTTTCAATTTTACACGGAAAGGCCTTGATCCATCCAGTGAACGTATGAACAAACACTAGTAGGAACTTCTAGCCTTTGTAAGGAGGCATTTGTGTGAAATGAAGCCGCCAGTTGTCTCCTGGACTCCTCTTTGGGCGGGTTTTCAAAGTGGGGGTGGTTGGGGCAGACTGCACCTTCCAGATTTCCTTGTGCTCAAACAACACAGGATCCGGAGATCTGTTTTATTGTCATTGTTAAATTTACTCCATCAAATATATTTTTAATTAAATGTTCTAAAGCACTTTTGCCCAGTATAAACCCTGTACTACCTTCCATTGGGTATTTTTGAGTATAAAGATTTCTTTCCCTCTCATTAACAAACCAGTCCTGTGCATTTTTTTTTTTTTGAATATCCCCATTCCTGGGCTGTGTGAATTTTTTGGTCTGAGTAGGCTGGAATGATGGAGTTATCAGGGTTAAGAATGGTGTGAGACTTAATATTTGTTTATTTTGCACTGCTTGCTTGACTGCACGATCTGCCAAATTGTTTCCCTTGGATTCTAAGGTCATATCTTTTTGGTGTCCCTTGAGATGAATTATAGCTACCTCCTTAGGTGGGTGTCCAGCCTCAAGAAGAGTAATTATTTGGGGCCCATCTTTGATTGGGGAGTTATGGCTTGATAATAATTCCCTTTCTTTCCAAATTGCCCCATGGGCATGTAGCACCGGGAAAGCCTATTTGGAGTCAGTATAAATATTAATTTCTAAGCATTTTGCCAACTGAAGAGCATGGTAGGTGCTATTCAGCCTTTTGAACTGAATTTGGAACAGCTTTTGCCTCAGTAGTCTTAAAATAAATATAGTATATCCGACTTTTCTTTCTCCTTATCCATGAAGCTACTGCTATCAGTAAACTGTCATCTGCATTTTCAACAGGGGAATCTTTTATTTATTAAAAAAAAATGTTTTATTATTTATTTTTGAGAGAGACAGAGAGAGTGCAAGCAGGGGATGGGCGGAGAGAGAGGGAGACAGAGGATCTGAAGTGGGTTCCATGTTGACAGCAGAGATCCTGATGTGGGGCTCGAACCCACGAATTGTGAGACCATGACCATATTCCTAAAAAAGTAGAGAAGGTCCATTACCCAAAAAATCCCTCTGACCTCTGGGCGGCATCCCATGCAGGATATGTCAGAGGTTCCTGGTGTCAAAGTGACCAGAGACATCCCTCTAATAAGTTGCTATGATCACCCCTGCCTGATAGGAGGGATGCTGGTATTCCCCCCACTTCTCTACTGCATCTGAGGCAAATGGGGTCTGGTGAATGGACTGAAATGCCATGTTGTGCCATGAAGAAACACCATTTTTAACACATCAAAAACACTTAAAAAAAAGTTTTACAAGGGGGAAATTACCCAATTTTGTAATTTAAGCAGTTAGTAGAGAACATTGATGGAACATAGTAAAGACAGAAATCCACCATGATCTAAGCAACATTCCAACACCTGTAGTCCTTATAGCTGATTTTCCTAGGAAATGGTCCCTGGTTGGCTTTTAACAATCAGGTACTGGTTTGGGCCAGCTCTGGGCGGAGGTCTTGCAACCAGAAGTGGCTAGGCCAGGGTTGTGAAGACCAATGAGGAGGAAATGTCAGGAGTCTTAAGATTGGCAGCCTTCCTACTGACTCAGATGGCTGTCCCGTGCCCAAGAAAGACAAGTTCGTATAAGAATAAAGAGAGGGCATCAAGTTTCTGGGTCTTACTACCATTGTGGCCAGGGTACTAGCTTCCAGTCAAAAGGCGGAGGTTTTTAGTCCTCTCCATAGAGTAGCCACAGTCTAGAGGATTGCAGCCTGAGCAATTGACAGGAAAGTGTTCCAATAAGACCTGCACCTTGAAAAGCCCCTGAAATGAAAGGAAAGGAAGCGAAGAAGTACTCACCAAGTTTGCACTGAGGCTGAGTCCACATGAGAAGACTCAAGCCCCCACATTGGAAACCAAAATGATGTGATCTGAAATTTAGATCCAAGAGCGAATGCTTAAGAAAGAATTCTTGAAATGTTTCTGGTGCAAAAAGGTGGTTTTACTGAAGCACGGAGACAGGACCCATGGGCAGAAAAAGCTGCACTGTAAGTGTGAGGAGTGACTGATTATGTAGGGTTTTTTTATTTATTTTATTTTTTTATTTTTATTTTTTTATTATTATTTTTTTTAACGTTTATTTATTTTTGAGACAGAGAGAGACAGAGCATGAACAGGGGAGGGTCAGAGAGAGAGGGAGACACAGAATCTGAAACAGGCCCCAGGCTCTGAGCCATCAGCACAGAGCCTGACACGGGGCTTGAACTCACGAACCGCGAGATCATGACCTGAGCTGAAGTCGGACGCTTGACCGACTGAGCCACCCAGGTGCCCCTGTAGGGTTTTTTTAATCCTAAGGAGGGGAGGATGACATTAGGGCTCCAGGAAATTGAGTCTATAGGTTCCTGGAGGTCTGCCTATTATTAAGATTGTGTTTTTCTCATAAATCATTAAGACAGTTACAAACTAGTGGAGTTTCAAGTCCTGCGTGACTGTGATCTTTATCCTTTGACCATTTGTTTTTCCTTTCTTTGTTCTCTGGCAGTCGTGAATGCCTGAGGAACGTCAACACATCCCACCTTCGGAGCTGGAGGGGATGTGGAGTGAGTTCGCCTTGGCCCTCAGCTTGCCTTTTGTTAGCTCATCAAGGAAAGAAGGGTTTTCCTGGGTTTGCAGTTCCTGCAAACTGGACTCTCTTAAAAGGACTCTGACATTTGAATGTGGGAATTACTGTCGTAAAGTGTATACTCTTGGCTTTTGAACTTTTAACCCACGTGGTAAAATGGGTCTGCCACAAAATATACATCCCTAGCATCTGTCTGTTCCTTTTATTATTATTATTTTTTTTTTTAGCGTGTATTTATTTTTGAGAGAGAGGGAGACAGTGTGAGTGGGGAGGGGCAGAAAGCGAAGGAGACACAGAATCTGAAGCAGGCTCCAGGCTCTGAGCTGTCAGCACAGAGCCTGACGTGGAGCTTGAACCCACAGACAGCGAGATCCTGACCTGAGCCGAAGTCAGACATTTAACTGACGGAGCCACCTAGGCGCCGCTGTTTCTACTTTTTAAGGTGATGGCTATTCCTAGGGTCATCATGGACCAATTTTTGTATAATTTCTTTTTATCTGCTCCTGGGCTTCCCGATTTGAGTCATTTTGGGTAGGTCCGTGCCTTTTTCATCTCTCAGTGATTTCCACATATTGCTTGCCCAGTGAGTACCACCATTGACTACTACTGCTCGATCACCACACCAGCACGAGGGCCCCCCATGACTTACTAAGACAAGAGACACTCTTATCTAAGCCCCTTTGTTCCAGGCCTTGCTTTTGGAGGAAAGTACTCACTACAGTTTGTGAGGGACGGCTCTGTACAAACAGGCTTTCTGGCCTTCTGACCACAGCTGTGAAGTCAGTTCCCAAATGTGATTCCCAGCTGCTCCTCTTACTTGACCACAGGCCACAGTGCAACTGGCGAGCCCAGTAGGGAGCCAAGCCACTCTCGCAGCTCATCTGTGAATCTTATTCTTCTAGTATTACAGGAACATCTGCGAGGCTCATTTTACCCCATAGAGTAAGGAAAAGAAAAATGCCACATACTGGCTTGCTTGTTAGAAATGAAAGACTTTCCATTGAGCTGGGCCATTTGTTTCTGAATAGCAACGTAAATGAAATCATTCTGCAGCTGGAGCGCCTGCAGCCAGATGAGGCCCCAGCTCAGAGATCAGGCTGTCTGGGCCTGTCCCATCTCAGCAGATAGGAGGGTTTAAGGTCAAGCATGCTAAGCAGTCGTTGGCTGGTCTGAGGCCCTTACACACAAAAAGTGGGCCTAAAGAAAAGCAGAAAAGATGTGCAATCTGAAGAACTCCTAGGCTGAAAGCACTGTAAAACCCTGAAATAGGTAACAAGCTTCTGACGACTGCATCCCTTTGCACCTTCAAGAATAAATGACCCTTTCTATCCTCCACTGAGAGGCCTTGAGAAGGCTCAACTAGGAGCTGATATTCAAGGGTTAATAGGAATGATAAAGGAAGACTTTCCTCCAGAAGTAAAGCAGCCTGAGGTTTTAATGTGCACTCAGAAAGAAAGGAAATACTCCAAAACCTCTGTTGAATGTTTTACGCAAACTTTTCAAAGGTACACTGCCTTAAATGCAGAAGCCCTACAACGCAGAAATTTTCTAATTTCTGCTTTAGTGGGAAATTTCCTGCCCAAGATAAAAACAACAACAACAATAACAAAAATCCACAGTAATACCGTCAGTTGGACAGAGCAACCACTAAGCATAATAATGGAGACAGCTACCCAGTTCTTTGAAAAAAACTTGCAGGAAAGCAGAAGGTTAAAGGGAACTAAAAGGCACATTTCTTGCTTTAGAACTTGAATCTTTGGAAAGGCAAAAGCATCACTCTGAGAATAACTCAAAGACCACTCAGAGGTCTCTCTACTGTCTCCCAAGAAAACACAGGACATTGGAAGAGAAATTGTCTTGCACTTAAGAAAAAGGAAGGTTTAAAAAGCAATTCCCCAAAACCCCACAACCCCTAGAAAATCCTGTTTTCTCCCAAGGGACAATTCCCCACTTAAATCACGGGGTCAGTGGATCCCCAGTCACACCCAGATCTTCCATAAAACTTCAAAGGGAGGATCAGGAACTGGATTTCTTAACTGGCCCTGGGCAACTTTCTTTCCCATCCGCCCAGAGTGTGTATCTCTACCTGTCACTTCTGATTCTAAGCAGAGGCTGTTGCAGGCTTGGGGTGATATGCCCTGATTTGAGAGACCCCTGAAAACAAACCACCAGAGTCCAGAGTCAAAGCCAAGCGGCAAGGGTCGTTTATTGCAGGTTCGAACCCGATCCTCCACGCACTCGCCGGTGACGCTAAGAGGCCCCAAGTGAGGATCTTACAGCTTCTTTTATTGACAGGCACAAACAAGTTAGGGATTTTTCGAGGTTACAGAGCTGTTATTGGTTGACATTTAAATTTGAACACTCAGCAGAACTTGATTGGTTCCTGCCTTTTTTTTCAAACCACTCAGCAGAACTTGATTGGTTCCCGCCTTTAGGTCAGACCACAACCAGGCACGCCCTGGCTGGTTCCGGGAAGGGGGGGGAAGGTCTTTTCTTTGCAGTTGTGAGTACACCTGGTAATTTTTCTCTTAGTCTCTCAAGGGCAACCCATCTTGTTGGCCAAATCCCAGCTCAGCTTGGTGTCTTTTGACCCTCTTAACACTCACCACACCTTTCTAATTTCCAACCGTTCACCAGCAAACCTTGTTGGTGGAGATTTGTTAGCTAAATTTAATGCCACTATAAATCGCAACGAGAAAGTGAGGAAGCATAAGGCAACCCCAGAAACCTCTCCTTCCTCCCTGCCTTGGGATATATGTGACTTTCCTCAGGCACTCCTGGCTGCCCAAGAACAAAAGGAAGGGAAAAACCAATGGCTAACTGATAAAGATCACAGTCATACAGGAGTCTCCATCAGTTTACATACTCTTAGTAAATTACAAGAAAAAGGCAATCTTACCAAGAGCCTAATTTCCAGAAACCTACAGACTCAGTTTCCTGGAGCCCCAACGTCACTCTCCCTTCCATAGTGATGAAACAAAGGCAAGAAGGAAATGGTAGATAAAATCAAATTTCTTTATAACCTGCAGCCCATTGACAAATATTTGGAGCAAATGCAGAGTATGACATTTCTCAAGGAACTCCCTACTGTCTTAATGTTAATGCTTTGCTAGAGGGAGAAAACAACCTTAGCTTGACCATAGCAGGGCTTCTGGGATCTTAGGAGTCCTCTTTAGCATATGAAAGTCCTTTTGGAAACTTCCTTTTTGCCTTTACTTCCCCTAACTCCATAGTATGTTACCAGTCACTCCTCACAACCCCAGTGCAGCTCTTTTATGGCATTATTAATGAGAGGGTAGGTAATTAATTTACTTAATTACTTACTTAATTCAATTAAGTAAGCCAAGAACCAGGGGTTTGGACAGAGATAATTTTAGGTGTCAGAGGAGGTTAATGCCTCTGAAGTCCAGGAAATAGGCTCTAAGATGACATCTAAGATAAGAACGTTTAGCAAACTGCAAAATTAGGAATCCATTGGTGGTAGTGGCCAGCTGCCCTAAAAACTTACATAACTGTTTCTTTGTTGTAGGAGAGGGAAAAGTGGCACAAAGCATTTTGGCCTTAGCTTTTGAAGGCCCTGAGATCATTCATTCATTCTTACTAAGCAAATAACAGTTGTTTGCAACCATTGAAGTTTAGATCTGGAAGCTTCATGGCCTTGTTCACCAAGAGAATGCAGGAGTCTAGGAGGGCTCCATGCTTAGTCTGATTACAGAGTAAAAGGTGATTAACGTGTTGCACCAGCATGGATACTTGGGTAAAGATTATAAATCTAGATTGGCTTTAAGGACTTGGGAAAATATTAAAGGAGACTCATAATATCCTTGGGGTGTGTGAGTCCAGGTTCTCTCCCTTTAAATGTGAATGCAAAAAGAAACTGGGAGTCAGGGTGCATGCGCTTGAAAAGAAAGCTGAGCAGAGGTCAGTTACTGCAAACCTGGCCACATCAGCAGGAGTGATGTAAAAATATCAGCTGGGTTTGGGACCACAAGGAGCCAAGGAATTATAAAACAGTTTAATGGCCCTTAGGTCCTGTACAAATTTGGTCTCCCTCTGAGTCAAGTTTCCCTTCTTTCTTTGCTGGCAAGATTGAAGTGTTGCAGGGTGAGGTAGTCAAGACAAGGCTGCCCTATCTCAGGAAAGAGTCTATTATAGGGTTGATTCCTTGCTCTGCATCTCTGGAGAGAAGGTGCATTTGCAGAATATAAAACTGCTACCATTTACACAGACTCCAAATATGCTTTTGGATTCTGCCATGCTGTTGGCACAGTTTGGAAATCCTATGAACCCTTAACTTCTTATGGGCACTCCTATTGCTAATGAGCATATAATTAATTGCTGACCTACTGCAGGACACTCGCCTGCCTTCTGAAATCACTTTGCTGTTCAGCCCACACTACAGAACCTGATGTTGTATCTTTAGGAAGTGCTAGGGCTGCCGAAGCTGCTAAGTATGCAGCCCCAAACAGACCCCTTTATCCCTTCTCCATCCAGTGTTTAACTCTACTTTCCTCTCTGACTGATATGATTAATTATCAGGCAAATGCCTCACAATCTGAAAAGGACACTTGGATATAAGAGGGGCCAACCAATTATCAGATGGATTATACACTGGGCCAAAGGGCCTAGGGACTAGTAGCTCCTTTTCTTTCAACCTCTTGGCTCGCACTTATCTCCCACCATATGGGACAAATGTGCAAACAGAGGATAATTAAGGAAATAAAATTTCTAACCAAATTATCTCTCAGTGTTCAGTCCACCGAATTTCTGTAAGAAATCAACATACCCCAGGAAGTGCTCACAGGCCCACATCATGCTTTGTGGCACTCCAAATGGATTTTATAGATTTGCCCCCAGCCTTGAGCAATTCTCACTGTTTAGTTATTGTCTGCATGTTAAGTGCGTGGATGGAATGCTATCTGACCAGATGTGCTGACACAGCAACAGTGGTGAAGAAATTAATAACTGAGATTACCCCTCATTTTTGGCATTCCTTTATGGATTGAGTTAGACCAAGGAACTCACTATACATCAGAGATAAACCATCTGCTTGCAAAACCCATGGAGTACTCATTAAAATTTCATACCCCATATTGTCCTCTGTCATCAGGACAAGTGGAATGTAAAAATCTAGAGACAAAAGATTTGTCAAGAAACTGTACTTAAACGGCCACAAGCATTGCCCTCGGCCCTTATTAAGACCCAACACACTCCAAATAGGAGACATAGATTGACCCCTTTTGAAATAGTGGTTGGTCGTCAAATCCCTACTGGTATCTCTAAATCTTTCATCCGGGGATTAGGGGAATAATCTGATGCTATAACTAATAATGTACAAGAACTAACTAGTGCACTTAGAGTACATCATCAACAGGTAAAAGAGGCATGGCCTTCACCAACTGACGGGGCTTACCACCCATTTCTATCAGGAGAACAAGTGTACATCCAGGGTTTTAGAAGAAAACACATGCTATCACCTCTCTGGTTAGGACCCTATGAGGTACTTTGACCACCTACACTGCCATCAAAGTAAAAGACAGGCCATCCTGGATTCATGCAAATCACCCCAAAATAGACCCAGATAATTGTTCTCAAGACAACTGGGGGATGAGCCTTACAGGTGACCTGAAGATGAAGAGTTCGAGGGCCAAGTCCCAGGCCCCAAAAGCAGATGGCACCATGACATAGACAACTTCTCCCAAGATCACAGATCAAGAACTCTTTCAACTACTTTTTTTTGAGACTCCCTGATATTAAGACAAAAACAAAAACACTCAACTTTCTTTTTAATACTTTTTCACATTTTTAAGTCATTGAATAGAAGGCTGACCAAAGAATATTTGTTTCTATCTATTGTACTTCCCATCTGTATGTTTCCACTATGGGTTCTTTTCTAACCTATGTCTTATTCTTACTAGCCCCCTCTTTTTCAAAGGTGAGGCACAGATCAAACACCTCCTTATGCCAGTTTACCAAACTCTGGCCATGTTAACTGTCTGACCATTGGCTGTGTCATCTAGATAATGTAGAAGAACCTGAGTGGTCTTTGTTCCTAGTACACTAAGCACGGGAGATGGTTGGATGACAAGGTGTGGTATCCATGACCAGAAGAAAGTCACTATTCCTTTTTCCCTGGTGAGGTACTTGGACCCTGGAAAATTTCTACAGAAGCTCAAGGACTATCCCTTGTCAGCGTAGAAATAATAGCTGAAAAATTTTCCCTTTGCATTGAAAACAGATATGCCCCATGGACTTCTCCTGGGAGATACACCAAGAATATACTGCAACACACCCGGTGGTTTAATGCTGGCATTAAAATGGCATCTTCAAACTTGACAAAGAGGTTTAAAAGAGAAGTTTGCCAAATCACCCAAAGTTTTCCATATCAGCCTTGCACAACCCTCTTATGCAATTGGATTACCCAATTCCACAGACTCTTTGGGTAGACCAAAAATCTGGATTTACTTGGCAAAATGATAAAGCTAAGCTTTATAGATGCCAGAGCCAATCAACAGGACTTCTAAAGAAACTATTTTATTAACTGTTCTGCCCTCATCGACTGATGGAACCACAGGAAATATGGAGATGTATGGATGAGTATTAATGGCGAAGGTCGTGTAATGCTCCACACTTTGAAAACCATACATTCAACCTAACCTTATCTATAAACCACACTGGTCTTCTATTCATTGTGGCAACAAAATATATAAAGGGTTCCCACCCAAATGGTCAGGACCACATGGACTCAGACACCTAGGTCCTTCTGTCAGTAAGCATTCCACCCTAAATGCCAGCCAAATTACAAACCTGGGTTCCTTTGTTCATAAAATTGTGCCACATAAACACACCCATCAAGAAATCATAGAAAACCCATTCATATATCACAATTCCAAGTTCTATTCAACATTGAGGGTCTTACTGACAAGTTTTGGAGATTATGAATTAGAAATGCAAATCTTAGAGGTGCCTGAGTGGCTTAGTCAGTGGAGCATCGACTTTGGCTCAGGTCATGATCTCATGATTTGTGAATCCAAGCCCCCAGTCAAGCTCTGCAATGACAGTGCAGAGCCTGCTTGGGATTCTCTCTCCTTTCTCTCTGCCCCTCCCCCATGCATGCTTTCTCTCTCTCAAAATAAATAAATGAAAACTTAAAAAAAAAAAAAAAGAAATGGAAAGCCTAAATCTCTCTATGGTAATAGAATGAGATTTTAATACTACAATGCACACTTTCAGAATACTCCAGTCGGAAGTTAACATCATTGTGCCCTAGGTACACTGACCACCCAGCAAGGAGGAGCTTGGGCAATCA
Source organism: Lynx rufus (assembly GCF_022079265.1). Lineage (NCBI taxonomy): Eukaryota > Metazoa > Chordata > Mammalia > Carnivora > Felidae > Lynx > Lynx rufus. The sequence goes on along the minus strand of NW_025814823.1, from coordinate 212,242,821 downwards.
ATCGCTAGTTAAAAACGGTGCTTCTATGTAGACCAATTAAGACAAATAATATCTAACTTAAATCTGTTAAAAGAAACAACTAGTATTTTTTAAATTTTATTTTACAGAGAGAGAGAGGCACAGGAAAAGACAATCTTTTTTTTAAAATTTTTAAATGTTTATTTATTTTTAAGACAGAGAGAGAGAGACAGAGCATGCAAGAGGGGGAGGGACAGAGAGAGAAAGATGGAGACAGAGAATCCAAATCAGGCTCTGCACTGTCCACAGAGAACCCGAAGCAGGGCTCAAACTCACGAGCCATGAGATCATGATCTGACCCAAAGTCGAACCCTTAATCACCCTGAGAGAGAGAGAATCCCAAGCAGTCTCCACAACCAGCCGAGGCCGACGCGGGGTTCCATCCCATGACCTGAACCAAAATCAAGAGTCAGAAGCTCGACCGTCTGAGCCACCCAGGCGACCCCAAAATTAGTATTTTTCATCAGATAGACAAAGCCTGGACATTATAAGAGACTGATCTATTTCCGGGGCTGAGGGCTGGTTTAGAGGAATGTGGGGGAAATGTGCTCTGACTTGTTCTTTTCTATTTATCCATCTTCATTCTAATAAGGATTTCCTTTCACTCATTTACTAACTCAATTTCTTTCGCCAATCACCAGCTCAGCTTTTAGGATACAGAACTTCCAGGGAAGTTTCGGAGCAGGGGACTGTAAGGGTACAGGGCAGGCGGCCAGAAAATGTACCACAATGGCACATTGTTTGTAATTGAGGCTACTTGGGAAGCAGCCAGAGGAGGGCACTCAGACGTCCTCTGTCACTCAGAAAACAGGAAACAAATCTTTCCTTTAAAAAATACCCTCCCTGTGCTAAGAAGTAAAAAGACATCCTTATCACCAGAAATAGAAATTTTAACGATGAGAAAGCTATAGAAACAAATCTTGTTATTTGTTTTCTTATCTATTACCTCAGCCTAAATTCTTGCTTAGAATTTCTGACAAATTAAAGCTCCTGAACCCTTGTGTTCTTTATCTTGTCAATTCCTCACAAATGTGTTGTCTTTTTGTCTAAAATGTATACAACTGCCTGCCTTGGTCATTTCTTGGGGTCTCAACTTCATTATTGGGGATCTGTGTGCACACAAAACTTTGTTCTCATTTTTTCTTCCTGTTAATCTGTCTCAGATCAAGGTAATTCCTAAACCAGCTAGAAGAACAGTGTGGGGCGGGCGGGGGCGGGGGGGGTGGCGGGGAGAAAGAAATTCTTCCCTCCCCTACACTTACTTGTTTAGAGGTGATGGGAAATGCAACCCCGGTCTTATTTTGGGGATCTCATTCCCTTCCTAGGATCATACAAGAATCCAAAGAGCCTACCTTTGGAAAACGGGAGCTCTAGACATGAATCCTTCCTGATTGCCACTAAAGTGTGACCTGTTTGAGGTCAGGACAGTTGGTGGCTTCGTTTCCTCTGAACTAAGCAAAGTAGGGATCCTTAGCCTCAGTGTCCAAGGTGGCCCCTCTTAGCTTCCTTCTCCTGCTTCCATTCTCCATCCCCTGCAGGAATCCCACACTTGTCTTAGCAACCTGTGTGCTGACAGAGCACGGGCCTCCTCCGTTTCTAGAAACCCCCCAAAAGCCAAGTGCCCTTTGCAGTCACTGGGAGGCCTGTCTTCTCTCCCCTGGGTGCCTCGCTTCTCTCCCCTCCCCCTTTGGGGCTGACCCCTCAAACTGAAGCCTGACTGGTAGCTGCTCTCTGATGTCCAGAAGTCTGTCTTCAGCTCTGTTACACAGAGATGGTGAAGGAACCCCTGGGGATCCCTGACTCCAAAGATGAAGGCTTGACTACCCTCTTAGGATGCAAAAGGGGAAAAACTCCCCTTACTTTCCTATCTTTTACAAAGCAAACATGGTAACAAAGCAACACATACCGAAAAAAATCAAAATCTCCATCAATTAGCCTGACGCACTATTATTACTTTGGCGGTTAGTGACACTGCTCTTGCGGTGAAGCATCTGAGGTGGGATTTCAGTAGCCTGGCTCTTCCCCTGGCCATGAACAAAGCTCTGTGTCAGAGAGGAGGGCCCTTGCATGCTTTGAGGGGCCCTAACTCCCTACTAGGACTCCACCTCGCTGCCACATGACCTTTAAACTTTGAGAACTGAGGTCTACTCTCCCTTTCCCAGACAAATCCCCCGTTCCTGTGCAACACAAGAATGACAGAAAGCATTGCAGCCGTGACACCTCCAAGTTTTCCCACCATCCAGAGTGTGGTCTGAAAAGACGCAAGAAAGGGAATGACATTTGTTGGCCACATTGGCTACTCTGGGACACGTTGCCTCCACTGGCTCCTGCCTGGACATTTTGAGGAAACACATGTATCAGGGGAAAAATTATACAAACGGACATTCCTGGAGGAATAGTCATTGGCAAGCTGCTGCCCAAGTAAAAAGCTCTCTTCTCCTGAGAAGAAGAAAGCAGTACCCTGTTCTAGTCACCATCTTCCGGAAGCTTCCGGAAGCTATAGAGTCATTCTTTTTGTTCATTAAAAACAAATGAGTAAATAAAAATTCCTCTATTAATTCTATTTGTTTCCAGTATTTCACATACGCAAAACAAAAGCAAGGAGATTCTCCCTTTCGAAATACCTCTGTTAGTCCCCTTCATATCCTTATCACCATTTCTGTGGCTTGATTTCAGACCTTCAGGGCCTCAGTCCAGAGGGTTGCCATTATCTATCTACAGATAAATCCCCCATCTCTCCCTCTTCCCACTGCAGTCCACACTCCACAGAGTCCCCAGAACGCCTTTCGGACAAATCCACTTTCCAAACGGCCTTCCCTGCTCAGGTGGAGGACAAAGAGCGGAGGACTTAGCCCTCTGACGACATCGCGGATTGAGAGTGTGTGTTCCTCTGCGAAACTCACAGGGTTCAGGTGAGAGACCTCTTCTGCAACTTCTTCTGAAACCTGCCTGCTTCACATGGAGTTAATAGTCACTTATGAATAGTTTAATTGTGATGCTGCGGCACAATTACGCTGCATTGTACTTTTCATGTTTTAAGCATTTAATTCGTAAAAGGTAAGTATCTGAATCGTGGCATTGAATTTACAACCCCATGTTGGCACTGCTCTCCATTTCTAACAGACACATTGTAAATATCTTGAAATAAAAGTCTTGTGACTCCTTTTTCTTAATGAATGTTTCTTTATTTTTGACAAACAGAGAGAGAGAGACAGAGAGAAAGAGGGCACAAGAAGGGAAAAGGCAGAGAGAGTGGAAGACACAGACTCTGAAGCAGTCCAACATGGGGCTCAAACTCACAAACTGTGAAATCATGACCTGAGCCCAAGTCAGAAGCTTAATGGACTGAGCCCCACAGACACCCTAAAGCCTCTGTGGCTTCCAAGATGCTTCAGGCAGAGAAGGGGGAAAAAAAATCACTGTGCCCTATCCTCAGGGCCTGCCCTGGGGGTGAGAGGCTGGGAGGAAGGGACTAATCAGAGGAGCAGGTTGAGCCCCCCCCCCCCCAAGGAGCAGGACTCCCCACCCCACCCTCCTCAGGAACCCAGGGGGAAACACTGGCTTCCTCTCAGTCTGGGAGAGGCTCCCAGTAACCAGTCTCCAAGGGTACTCTTAAAGAAGAAAGTCAAGTACTGAGAATGGGATGCTTTGGGGAAAGCTGAGGGGGAAAGGGCAGCGTTTGGTTATTGTATTTATGGACCCTATCCCTGCATTTATGTGATTTCCAAACAAAGAGCCAATTCAGTTAACGGAGTTAAAAATCAGTAACAACAGTTAAACATTATTTAGTGCTGCATAAACTAAACAGCTAGTGGACTAAACTTCCCAACAAGTTTTGTTATTAAATCTATCAGTTGTGATTCAAAGATATTTACAGGCACCTCTAGGTGGCAGGCACAGATGCCAGTCCCTGAGGAAGCAGCGGTGAACTGAGTTCTTGCCGATTGTGACCAATTGAAAATCCCATGTGTGTGCGTCCACATGTGAGCGGTGGGTGTGAATGTTCGCCTGCCAACCTCTTTTGTTTCCTTAGGATGCATAACCCTCACTGTTCTACTTCCCCCACCATCCAAATTCCCTTCACGAAGTTGAACGTGCGCATTCTCTGCGCCACAAAATAATGCTGCCAAAACCGTCGGGTGTTTCTTTGGGCTCAATCAGGGTATTGAATCACCCGGTTCATACAGCATATGTTCAGCGGCAACCCTGTTGTAAACAAACATCCCCACCACAGCCGAGCGGAAAGCTGAAAACAAAATTCAGTCTGGAATTGCTCAAAAAGATGATTTTTTCATAGACCTGAGTGGGAAGGGGCAACTTACCCAATTGGAAAATGGTTAATTAGGACTCGAATGTAGCTTTGTTGGGCGACAGCGCCCTCTGTTGGGTTTTTTTTTTAAAGGAAACGAGGCAGCGTTTCATTGAACGCTCCTTTTAACAGAGAGCTGAATATTAAGGTTCTCGTGGTTTTGAGGCATTTGTCAGGGTGTTTGCACTGTGCCCTCATATTTACCCAACACCTGTGACAGCCACGCCATCATTCAGAGCCTGCCTTCCTAAGCATGCTATTCTCAGGCTGCTCAGAACTCCCAGCCAGGGTGCTTCTCTGTCCTTCATCCATCCATATGCTACCCTTCCTCCTTATGGGACTACCTTTCCCTCATCTCAGCACTGTGGTCCAAGGCCTACGGCTTCTGTAAGATCCTTGTGCTAAGGGACTAATGGATACAAACAAGACTAAAGAGCCTTCCCCAAACCCCGTTATCCTTCGAACAGTATTAATGGGCAACTTCTTCAGACAATGACCCCAATCTTTGTTGTCTGGCCAGAGGCTCTCTGAGTAGGAAAGAGATTTCATTCCAGGAAGAAAGGAGGGGGGGATCATACATACCACATGGATCCAAGAGGGAAACACTTCTAGAAAGTTTCCTCAAATCAGAACTGTAGGTAGCAATGATTTTATAGCGATGCGGCATGAGAAAAACATCTTGCTAAGAGTCAGAGATTCCTCTTTCAGAACACTCCCACGGTGCCATTCCCAGAGGGTTCACAGTACTCTTTGCTACACCATCATGAGATGTCTTCATGAACTACACAGAGCTGGCCTGACCAAGTTCTCTTTCGTTGAGTGAAACCTTTCTCCAATTCCTATCTCAGCCGTACTCCCGCTGGAATGATTGCCCTGTCTGTATTAAGAGAGACTTGCTCTTAAAACTTTCCTTTAACCTCAAGATTCCTCGGGCCTTGCACTGCTAGGGATCTGCAGCTGACCTTCACCAACAGAGTATCCTGTGCAGATGTTTCCTTGCGGGGGTCACGTGAAGACCAGCGCAAAGAGAGAGGCCACAGTCTGCCTAAACATTTCAGACAATGTGCCGCAACTCATTGTCCTGGTCAGGTTACCCCATAGCTGACCTTCAGCATCTTCATGTAAGGTCCATATATGGGAGGCATTTTCCTAAATTTTTGTGACCCAGAGGACCGGAACTCTAATTTAAAAATGAGTAAATGAAAGGAGGAATGGATAAGAAAACGTTAAAACCTCCCCCCCCCCCCCGCCCACTCCCCAGACTCATTAGCATTCACTTGAGATTGTTTTCCTCCATTTCTCACTCGGCTAGCAAATTCCAACCCAGAGAAGCTTGGGCAATGTCACGAAGGCCCTAGAGAAGAAAGCAAGCACCGTTAAGCTCCACTCGAATTTGTGCTGAGTTGAACCTGCTCCATAATCCCTTATTTTCCCACAGCTCTGCTCATCTCAGAGATGCTTTTTCACCGGAAATCAGCAATTCCTGTGGGCAGGAAGCCACTTGGGTATATCACTCCCACTTCCTGGTTGACGGGAAGGAAGATGAGCTGGATCAGGGATCTGCTGGAAATTGGTAGATAGTGAAGTCACTATGCCACCCATCTGGTTCTCTTCCCTTCCCACAATGCCATACGCCCACTTCACTGAGTAAGGCCCATCCCAGCAAAGTTTGCTCAAGAGATACTGTCGAAGTTCCATCTTTGTGCCAGCCGGTGATTGTAGGTGCCGCCTGTATCATTTACACAATTTCCGCATGCATTCGTGTCTGTTTCTGGCCTTCTGTCCTGTTGCACTGGTTTGTCTGTGCATGTACCAGTACCACAGTTTCAATTATAGAAGCTGGACTAGGTGTTTGTTTTTTTTTAATTTTTTTTCAACGTTTTTATTTATTTTTGGGACAGAGAGAGACAGAGCATGAACGGGGGAGGGGCAGAGAGAGAGGGAGACACAGAATCCGAAACAGGCTCCAGGCTCTGAGCCATCAGCCCAGAGCCCGACGCGGGGCTCGAACTCACGGACCGCGAGATCGTGACCTGGCTGAAGTCGGACGCTTAACCGACTGCGCCACCCAGGCACCCCTGGACTAGGTATTTTAATGTCTTGTAGACGTCCCCCCCCACCGTACCTTTTCTTTTTCAGTGTTTTCTGGCTATTCTTGCACCTTTTCCCCCCATATGAACATCACTATCAACTTGTCTAGCCTCATAACAAAAGCCTGTCGAGATTTCTTATTGGGATTGAGATAAATTTATAGATCTACTTGTGGGGATCATGTTGAATCCTTCCATTCAAGAACGGGATATCTTTACATGGGTTTGAGGCTAATTTTGTGTCCTTTTGAGAATTTTTATTGTTTTCTTCATTTGGATTCGGCACATTTCTGATTACTTATTCTTAAGTATTTAATTTTTTTGCAGTTATTGTTCCTAGGCGTTCTCTTCTAACTGGTTATTATTTGGGTATATGAAGGCCATTTATTCTTTGTAATACACTTTTAGTTTTAGAGTAGTTTTAGCTTTATGGAAAAGTTACACCATACCCAGTTTCCCCCAGGGTGAACATCTCACAATTACCATGTTACGTTTGTCTAAACTAAAAAACCAGCATTTCTACACTGCTGTCAAAATCAGACTTTATTTGGATATCACTAGCTTTTCCCCTAATGTCCCTTCTGTTCTGGGATCCTGCCCAGAATACGACGGTACCCTTAGTAGTCCTGTTTCCTTAGTCTCCTCCAGTCTGTGACAATTCTTTGATCTTTCCTGATATTTCATGACCATGACAGTTTTGGGGAGTACTAGTCAGGCATTTTGCTGAATGCCCCTCAATTTGGATTTGTCTAATATTTTTCTTGCAACCAGACTCGGGTGATGGGTTTGGGAAAAGAATAATATCGCAGAGGTGATACGCCCTTCAAGGCGATTGGTTTTGCACATGTTAATTGTACATCCTGCCACAGTGCTAGATTCTTGCAGTTTTTTGCATTGCTCTAAGCATTGTTATTTAGAGTTTCCAGTTATATTATCACGTCAGCTACACAAAAACATAGTTTTACTTCTGTTCCAATCCTCATGCCTCTAATTGCTTTCCTTTCCTCCTCCGGCATTTCTTTCTTTATCTGTTTCTCTAGAAACCATGTCCTCTGAGGCTTTGGTACCCTCCCTGTCCCAGCCCTTGCTGATGCCCTCCCCATGGTGGCAAGACTTCTTTCTCCCAGCTCACCTCCCCACAGATGCTCCCACAATATCTCTGTTGATATAAGGTGCTTAATGCTTTGTTTACAGTTTGGAGTTTGGGATAGTCTCCTAGTGATGCTGCAGGTTTGGAGCATGCGTGATGTCGTTTGTGCTCCAAGATGACTTTATGGGTTGGGGGAAGGATATGTGGAGACGTCAGACTCAAGCAGCCACCATTACCCAAGAGCCCATCACAACTCTTCTAGACTTTGTTTTAATGGTTGTTTGATTTACTAGTTTCTATACTCTGAAACCAGTTCAAAATGGCTTAACTGAATGGAGGTCTACTTTATAGCCTCTGAAACCACGTGTGGGTATGAAGGCAGCTTTCTTCAGCTGATTTCTGACAATGCACTGTCTTCCATGGTCTGGCAGAAAATTTTTAATGAAAGTTGCAGCCTCAGTTTGCTCTACAACCTTTCAGAGCACAGGTGACCTTTAACTAACATTTTGCTGAGTAACAAAGATCTCATGTTTTCAGTTGGCAGTGTCTGAATCCTCACTGCCTTCTTCTTTACCACTTCCAATAAATCATTACTAATAATTTACTTTCTGCGACGTTCAAAAAGCCATTTCCAGGTGTCAGATGCTACATTAAACAAGATAGGAATGTATTTCTCTTTCATGTAAAGTAAGTCTGGAGATAAACAGTATAGGGTTGGCATGGCAGCTCATTAATTATCAAAGACCCCAGGAAACTTCTCTCTTGATGGTCTGCCATCTTCAACAAATTCTTCCGCTTCTCCGTTCAGAATGGTTCCTTGAGCTTCAGCCATCATGCTCACGTTTCCAGCTATTCAGACCCAGTTACAGATAAGAATAGAACAAAGTTCTAGTCTCCCACCAGCAGGAAAGGCTGGGAAATTCGATCTTTATTCTTTATTCTGCAATTTAATTTGACAGCTAAAAATCAGGGGATATATTTCTAAAGAAGTGGAGAATGGATGTTGGGAAACACCAGAACGTAAGCATGGACTTTTAACACAATGTTCATCCCACACGCCTGCACTGCCCTTCCCCATGCAAGTTACAGCAATTCTTGCCTGGAAATTATAGGAACGGGCTTGGGGAATTACTTGATAATCATGATGATTTCATTATATATATTTTCCTTACTCTGTAAACTTACTAACACATTTATTTAAATGCTTGTAATTTCTAGAGGGGCTGGGAGACCCTAGAATTATAATGCTACTCTATTGTTTCACCTCTCCAGTTTTAGACCTCGTTAGAAACCCTGTTTGTGGAATAGGTAATCTTTCCCATCTTTATTATTTTATGTACTATCTTTCTGCTTTTTTGAATTTCTCCAGAGACGAGTAAAATACAGAATATTGAGCTTCTCTTAGGTCTGTAGACAAATACTATTATGTTGTATAACCACTAGATGGTGACCGTGTCCATGTTGCTAGAAATCCTCTGCTCCTTGACCAAGCTGGATATCTTGAGAAAAAAACTCAAGACCAAATAAATCTCTTTTCTGAAATAATACAATGGAAGTGAATCTCAGTCCCCAAACTCTAGGATGTGAGAAATACTAAAAGTCTGCATTTTCTATAACTCAGCCTATGTACTGCTTCAAGATCCAAGGAAAATTAAACTTTTTCTTGGAGCTGCACCCTGTTCTACCCAACCCCAGAAGAAAGCAAAGGACCAGGGTTTTGGGTTCCACCAACATACTGGGGGGCCCCTACCATCATTGGTCATCTGTCCACACTGAGAATCACTGAGATGCCCTTTGTTCCAGCTCCCATGACCCTGTCTGGCCCACTGTGGTATTGTTTGTGCCGCATTTGAAAGAAAAGTGTCTTTGGGAGGATGGGGACTGAGGAACCTGGCTAAGTCTTTCTGATGCCCCACGAAGCCCAACCCTCTGAGTTCCTTTCACATCTCCAGGACACTGTCAGGAACCAGCACATGAATATCTGTTACTCTCATGACCCCAGCACCTCTGGTTGTCCTAAGCTGGTCTTGAAACCCACCCTGACCTTCAGGCTTCCCTCAGAGGTTCTTTCTCTCTCAAGCCCCTTCCCCTCAATGGATTTAGGCATTTGAAAAACAAATCTACGAGGAGATGGTTTGCAGGCAATGTCTGCTTGCAACCTGCGGTAAACCTTCCTTTAAGCAAAGAAGTACCACCTGTTTCTTACAGAAGAAATAAAACAAAAATTTACAACTCTTAAATAAGTATCCTGCCACATCAGCAAAGCATACTCTGGAACCAGCTGGTAATATATGCCTCTCTAGAATAACTTCCAAAGCAAATCAAGATAATAAATGTTGCTACTTCCTAGAAAATGCCTTCCTTTGCTGCTTTCTCCCTGTATGCCATCTCTGTGATATACCTCAGCAAGGATGACAAATGTCAACTCTGCAGACCAGATTCGAGAGAAAGTAACCAACCCCTGGACCTGATCCTGCTTGTGCAGAGAGGTAGCAGAGTGAAACTCTGCACAAACCATGCTCAAATTCACCTTAGCAAATATCTACTGAAGATTGAGGTTGACGAGGTCTGGCGTACTTATATGGAGGACTGAAAGGGAAAGTCACCAGAGAATATGTGCCTGGCATATGTCCCCGGAGGCCTAGAGGACATCAGGTTTTGTGTCACACCCGCCTGAGACATCTGTCTTTCAGGTCCGGTTGGAGGGGGCAGGAGGGAGAACAGTGGTTGCATTGGGAGCAAGCTGTGTATCCATCAATGACAGGGCAATGCGTGCAGTCCTGGGAGGATCAGACAGCATTGTAAAACAGAACTCCTCCAAAAGGCCTGCCTGGACTCGACAGTGGGACAGACACCCAAAGCCCAGGGGACTGAGTGGGGAGTTGGAAGCAGCAAGCTAGGGCAGAGGCATGGCTGCTTAAATAGATCTCTAGTGGAAGGTCCTATGAGAGATCTGTGAGGACCATGCATGACTGTCCACGACAGAAAGAGTCCAGTCTGGACATCTGCCACGTACAGAGACCTCCAAAACCAGACACAACTGTCCGTGCAAAAAAGACCTTTCTTGTCCCCATACCTTTCCTTCTTGCCTGTTGTGGGACGAATTGTGTTCTTCCGAAATTCATATGTTGAGGTCCTAACTCCCAGAATGTCGGAATGGGACTGTATTTGGAGATAAGAGCCTTAAAGGGCTAATTAAGGTAAATAAGACCACTAGGGGTGGGTCCAAATCTAATACAACTGGTGTCTTTATGAGAAGAGCACATCTGAATGCACAAGAGTCACTGGGGTGCACGTGCACAGAGGAAAAGATCGTGTGAGGACACAGAGAGAAGGCAGGCATCTGCAAGTCAAGGAGAGAGGCCTTAGGAAAAACTAAATCCACTAGCACTTCCGTCTTGGACTTTGAGCTTCCAGAACAGTGAGCCAATAGATTTCTGTTGTGTAAGCCCCCCATTCTGTGGCACTTTATCATGGCAACCCCAGAAGACTGACCCACTTCCCCACACACGGCACCGGCCAGTGAACAGTAGTGACACGGGGGGACCAGGCATGTCTTGTGCCCGTAGCAGGTTGTCCAGCTAACGAAAGGTAGGACAAGGGGACCCTTCAAGGTAGTAGACATTTAGGACGTTGACGATTCGACTGATACCCAAGAATTGTTTGATTATCACACTTTGGATTGGACTTTTGGTATCGAAAAGTAACCAGAAACATGATGGGACCTGCCTGGCGCTTCCTCAGAGGGGCAGACAGCCACGAATCTGCGGAGTGGCTTTGTAGGAACAGTTAGAGAAATAAAGTACCTTCTTCGTTGCCCATTTAACCAAAGCAGTCCATTTAATGAAACAGTCAAATCGATATTTACTAAGTGTTTTCTAATTGCTGAGCACTTTTCCAAGCCCTTCATGTGGATTAATTCTTCTGCTCCTCACACATAAGGCTCCTCCTCCTCGCGCACAGGAGGAGACCGAGGCCTAGATCTTCCATATTTTGCCCGGGGTCCCGGTGATGTCAGGATGTGTGCAGCCTGGTCCTCGTGCCCACCCACATGACCTCATGTGATGCTCTGGCGAGGGATGGAAGGAGTAACCACATCTAGGCCCGGGAGCAAGCTCTTTGGAGAAGGTGACGTTTCACTGAGCCTAGGAGTTCAGAAGAATTTTGACAGGCAGAAAAGCCTTCCAAGCTGAAGGAACTGTTAAAAGGTAAACTGGGACATGTCAACATTTTTAATTTTTCTTTGCACAAACATTGATTAGAATCAAGTAGTGCCGAGCCAGAAGTGGTTAGAGGTGCTCCGCCAAGGGGCACAAGGTTTTTATGGAGAAGGTGCAGGAAGCAAAGCAAGGAAATTATCAATACGCTGTAGCTTAAGTGGTTGCCTTATGTAGAGAAGCCTCGTTGTCTGTTTATGGCTGGTTGTACTTAGGTTTCGATTTCTTAATTAGGAGGCTTTTGTTTACAGGCTTAGGTTTGGCTTTGCTTACATAGGCTGCCAAGGCCTTAGAGCCACCTCCGTCTAATGGTCTCCTTACGTAATGAACATAACAGATCAGTCCGAAGCAAAGACACAAAGGTGGAGCATAGCAAGGCTGGTTCCAGTAACATTTGGTGGGGGGCACAGATACAAAAAATCTAGTGAGACTGACGACTGGAAAGACTGGGGCCCAGTTACGAACGGCTCTAACCCCAGCCAGTAGGGAGTATACAGATACTGTGTTCTGAGCAGGGGACTGGCAGAGCTAGCCTGTTGCACAGCTGTGTGTGGCTTGCAGGTTGGCTCTTTTCTTCATCCTCATAAGGACCTGTGGGCTCTTCCTGCCCGCGCGTGGGCATTGCTCATGGTGACAATTAGGATCATGGCCAGTGACGCACAGATGGGATCAGTGGGAGCCAGTGAGATCAGTAAGAGGTCAGCACAGTGAGTCATCTGAGAGCATAGGAAGGACTGGAATGTAAGGAAAAGGTGAGAACAAGATTTCATACAGGACGAGAGGGCCAAACAATGGGGTTTAGATGGTTCCGGAGGGATCAGGAGAGGAAAGGAGAAGACAGGGCGGCCCGGCTATAACAACAGTCTACAGAATGAATAGGGTAAACACACAAAGGAAAGTCCAACTTGCCACTACCTGCCATTAGAAACACGAAATCTATGCCTATAGAAACCACCATCGCCCGTCTGGGACCTGATGAGATTCCCCCCGGCTGCCGTCCTTTCTGAAAAGCCACATGAGAGCATGTGTGGAGGCCCCATTTGAGATGGAAGACAGGCTGCAGGACAAGGCCAGCCATCTGCTCTCAGCTCTGGCTTGCCCACAGGTGCCTCTGTGATCTAGGGAACCCCTCTTCTCTCAGCCTCAGTTTCCACCTCTGTGATCTTAGCCTAGGGGTGATTCTGAAGGAGGGAAAGAGTGGGCTGGGGGGTGGAGGGATTAAGTACGTGTTCTTGCAGGTTCCTCCCTTCACCCTGTCAGAGAGCGCCCAACAAAACCACACTGACAGACTCAGCTGGGAACTACAAAAAGGCTTTCAGCACAAGCACTGGGGAAGCCTTCTCTCTGCAGGGGCTCAGAGGCCAGACAATAGACCTGTGGTTTTGCTGCAGCTGCAAACCTCTTTCCCAACGTTGCAATGAGTCAGTGGCTTTGTGCTCCTAACCATGGTCCTTTGAGCCTCTATGGGTTAATTCAAAAACACACTCAAGGCTGTTTGGTAACATTTTTTCCTGTCCCCAACCAAAGAAAATTCATGTTAGATAACTGGATTCATTTGCCAGCAAGAGGACCCATACAAAACTAGGCTACATTTAAGAGGAAAAAAAATCGGGATGATTTGCAAGAAGTAAATCTTAAGTGCAAGTGCTGGCTTGGCTACAGATAGTAGTGAGTGACCAGGGCGGGGTTGTTACTACCCTGTGACTCAGTTTCCTCTTCTGTAAAATGAGGGGGTTGGCTTGGAGATTTTTCTAATTATTTGTTAGCCACACCCAATTTTGCCTTTAGAACTCTATTATAGAAAAATGCGAAAATGCAGTGTAACTTCATGTACATAAACACATCAATTGCATGTCGGATTAATACAAAGTCATCAAACAAGGCTATCTGTGTACTTATTTTTGGTTGCCCTATATCACAAAAATCCTGACGTACACATACGTGTTTGCAACTACTAGTCTTTTTCTTTCTTTCCTTCCTTTTGTTTGCTTGGTTTTCGTTTGTTTGTTTTTTCTCTTTTGCCTTCCTTCGCTTGTTTTCAATAACTGCCTAACCAACTCAGAGTACTCTTCAACTGGGTCAGAGCAGGTTTTAATCTGAGGTCATCAAAGACAAAACAAATCCCAAAACACCAGCTAACCAAACAGCATCAGCTCATGCATTTGAGTGCATCAATAATTTCAAGTAGGCATTTTAATAGCACTTTTAATCACAAGTGAAAATAGATTTTAAAAGTGAAATTGGAATGAAACATACGACAGCTCTTTAAAATCCGCTGGGTTCACAGAGCACTCTGAAATCTGCTGGGTTAGACATTCTTTAAGGCGTCTCGTAGTCTGAGAGTCTGTAACCCCTCCCCACCCCAACCCCCACCTCTCCCTCTTAGTCACTCTACAAATATTTTTAAAGCCTTTTTAAATGTTTATTTATTTATTTATTGAGAGAGAGAGAGAGAGAGAGAGAGAGAGAGAGAAAAGCATGAGTGGGGGAGGGGCAGGGAAGGAGAGGGAGAGAGAAAATCCCAAGCAGGCTCCACACTGTCAGCACAGAGTCAACAGGAGGCTCGATCCCATGAACCGTGAGATCATGACCTGAGCCCAAATCAAAAATTGGACACCTACCTGACTGAGCCACCCAGGTGCCCCAACTCTGCAAATATTTTCGATATCCTACTGTGAATCACGCATGGTGACAAGCCAGGTCAGTGAATCTTCCCAAATACATATACAAACACTGCCCGAGATCTTCACTCCTGAAATTATTTCGTGTATAGCTTTGAAACGGTTGCAGTCTGTGCCACATCGGACACAGACTTGTTTTTGTCTAAGTGACTGTCACTTACCAGTTCCTGGGGCTGTAGCAGAACACCGTGGACAGATAATCCATCAACCTGGAGCAGGCAACTGCTGAAGACAAGAGGCCCAGTTACACCTGCCCCCTCATTTGTTAGTTAAATTCAGGGGCTTGCTCTGTAGTCAGCAAGGTTAGCACCAGACTCATTCTCCCTTCCTGGAGTTTTGGGAAGCATATGGCTTAAAGTAAACCATTGACATTGGGTCCATTTTGTATTTCTTCAAGATTCTCTAAATGAGGTTGTAGGCTTTTTTTTTTTTTAAATGATGCTCCATTCAGAAAAGCTCAGAGTCCCGTCAAAATGCCCCAAAGACTGACCAATGGAAGGGTGGCTTTTGCAAACCTGGAGAATAAAGTATTGTCAAACAAATCTGTTCTATTCAAAGCCTTCTGTCCAGAAGCTCCATCCAGCTGGAGGTGGAACATTAAATTCTCCAGACTCTTAGACAACTCCAGTGGGGATTCAGATGATGTCATTTAGGTTCTGTGATGTGTCTTGACAATGAGGTTATTCCCCAAGAACAGGAACAAGGAAGTAGAAGAGACAAGCCTAAGAGTCCTTGTCTAATAAGTGGACTGTCCTTTCTTTCTTTCTTTTTTTTCCATGAGCACCAGTGGGATGTGGAGCTGTGTAGAACTGTCCTTTCGTGATGCGATTCAGATCTGCTCTTGGAGACAAATTCATCTGACTGGAAAGGGGATGTATGTAAGACGATAGGGTGGAGACACTTATGGGGGGAGTAGTGGGGAGAGGCAAGCAATTTTATAAACTTTCCTGACACCGAAAGGTCGGACCAACATCGGCCAACTCCATCTTGTTCTGTCCTCCTCCACCTTGAGTAACTTCCCGATCAAAACATGCCTGGCAACCTGCGTAACAGGACTCCGACCCTTCCCCAGCCAATCGGCTGAGGCCACAACCCTTCCCCAGCCAATCGGGTGAGGCCACAGCCATTACCTCACCAACTGCCCCTAGACCCCAATAAAACCTCTGTGCTTTTGAAACTCTCTCTCTCTCTCCCGGATATCTCACCGCTGCATCGGTGCAGGTAGGGGATTGAGCTCAAGCTAGCTCGAATAAAGGCTCTTTGCTTTTGCATCGGACTCAGCTCCCTGGTGGTCTTTGGGGATCACGAATTCTGGGCATAACAACACTATACTACTAAGAGAATCAAAACATTGAGCAGGCAATGAGAACCATCCCCAAATTCACGAAATCATTTTATTATTTATCTTATTTACTCTTAATATTTTGCTTATTTTATGCGTCCTGAAGCCTGGAAGGAGCGCGATTTAGGAGAGTATATTAAGTTCTTGTCCTTGTCCACTAGGGGGCACGGAAACCCCAGAACTACCTTCCAAGAGTCCTAGATGGCTTTGAACAGGGAGAGGATAAACAAGGTGGGTTGTTTACAGCAATGCTCTAAAAGTAGAATGCCCAGGGGTGCCTGGGCGGCTCAGTCAGTGAAACATTGGACTTTAGCTCTGCTCATGGTCTCGCAGTTCCGGTTCAAGCCCTGCATCAGGCTCCGAGCGGACCGCGAGGAAACTGCTTGGATCCTGTCTCCCTCTCTCTGCCTCTTTCCCCTTCTCTCTCTCTCTCTCAAAAAGTAAAAATTAAAAAAAAAAACAAAACTAGTAATGTCTGATGCTGGGACCCCTTTACAACGATCCTGTTGCCTGGTTGCACAAAAATGAGTGGACATTTGCACTAACTGAAAGCCGCTTTTCCCATCTTCTACTTCTGCCCCTGGAGGCCTCGTGGAGTAAGTCTGATGGGGCTGCAGCTCTCATGTTCCCTCGGAGTCTTTTCTCCTCCAGAATAAACACCATAGTTTCAGTATTTCTCTAATTAAGGCTCTTTCTTTTCTGCTGTAAGTTACAGAAACTGCTCTGGTTAGCTTTCCTGAGATGTCCCTCAGGATCAGGAGAAGAATTAGACACCTGATATCTGAGGAAGCAGCTTCTAGGAATTCAGGGCGGGGTCCATGGTTCTCTTACTACAGCCCTGCACACACAACTCAGATCAGTACTCTCCTTCCCGTGTCTCCAAGTTCCAAATGTCATCTTCCTGTGGAGACTCCGAACACCCACCCCTGGACCAGTTAGCCTGGACAGGGGACATGTGTCACATAAGGTAGACATAGCTATCGGGTCGCAACACAGAGAAGCGAGAGAACACAGACTCCAGGTCCCTTATTCTAACCTCTCCCCTCAACATGTAACTGTTGAACAGGTAACTGTTCCCTTTACAGTGTGAAGTCAAGCCCTCAGGGTGGGTCTGGCCACCCAGAGCAGAGCATATCACCTTCCAGTTTTGGACTCCGTAACTCTATTATTATGACCAAAGATGGTAGGATTCATACTGGATTTATATTACTCTTCACAATCATTGTTAAGTTACATCCCCTCCATCTTGTACTTCAGCCATTCTGTCTGGTGACTTAAATCCAGGTTTTATCGCAAGAGTATTCATTTGTAACACTGAGTTACTGTTTCAGCCCGCCAAAATCTTTTGCATTTTGATTGTATTACCCATTAGAGGGGAATTATGCCAATGCTATTTTGGGCTAATATCAAAGTTTTGTTTTGTTTGAGAAACTGACTTTGGAAGCAGAGTAAGGTGATAGAATCACTGGGCTACCCAGGGAAATTGTAGAAAGTATGTAAGAGACCTAGTAATATCACTTCTAGGAATTTATTATACAGAAATTATCAGAGCTATAAACAGAGAATTGAATACTTAGATTTTTTTCTCCTTACTTATAATAGAAAAAAAAAAGCATTAGAAGCCCATTTGTCGTCCAATAGGAAGGGAATGCATAAATAAATTTTAATATATTCATTCAATGAAATACTTTTGGCATCAATAAAAGACCTCTTTAAGATATAGAAAAATACGTCATGTAGTTTTTATATAATCTATATAAATTTAGCAGAAACTCCAGTGTTCTCAAAAAGTTTAAAATTTTTTTCTTCTCTTTTTCTTTTTAATAGAAAATAAACTGAAAGAAATACACCAAAATGGTAACTGTATCTTATGTCTGGGTGATGATGTTTTGGTGATACTCTTTTCTTCTTTATGCCTTTCTTTCTTTTTTTTAATGTTTATTTATTTTCATTAAAAAAATTTTTTTTAACGTTTATTCATCTTTGAGAGATGAAAGAGACAGAACATGAGCAGGGAAGGGGCAGAGAGAGGGAGACACAGAATCCAAAGCAGGCTCCAGGCTCCAAGCTGTCAGTACAGAGCCCGACGCGGGGCTCGAACTCATGAACTGCTTGATCATGACTTGAGCCAAAGTCGGATGCTCAACCAACTGAGTCACCCAGGCGCTCCCATGAACGTTTTTTTAAATGCTTTATTTATTTTTGAGAGAGAGAGAGACAGAGACAGAGCACAAGCAGGGGAGGGGCGGGGAGAGAGAGAGAGAGAAGGAGACACAGAATCTGAAGCAGGCCCCAGGCTCTGAGCTGTCAGCCTGGTGCGGGGCTCGAACTCACGAACTGTGAGATCATGACCTGAGCCGAAGTCGGATGCTTAACCGACTGAGCCACAGAATAGGAAGCAGCCTCCAGGATCGGAGTCGTTAGCACAGAGCCCGACATGGGGTTCGAACTCACAAACCGTGAGATCATGACCTAGGCCGAAGCCAGACGTTTAACCCACTGAGCCACCCAGGCACCCCTTCTTTATGCCTTTCTAAACATCTTTTTCACTTTTACAATGAGTGTGTATTTCTTTCCCTAATAGAAAGTTCTTTTGAAAAGAAAGTTTATTTCATGATCATTTTCAGCTCTTGACTGTTGATAAATTCTTTGCGTTATTGGGTCTGAGGTAATTTTACTCTTTTGAACTGTCAGAAAGCACAGGCTTCCTTCACTTGGTCCCCCTCACATTTCTTTTACAGTAGAACAACCCCAGATGGGGTCAATAGAACTTCCTGTTGAGCCAACCGGCTGCCTGGGGACCATCAAGGAAGAGAGCCCTGAAGCACTGGGTCTCTACCCTCCTATCTAGCGAATAGGTACCATCCTCAGCTAGAAATCTGCTGTGTCAACTCCTCAGAGTCCAGGTTTAGTGTGAGTGCCTGGCATTGAGCTTCGGGTGGCTGCGGCCTCCATTTCAAAGGCACCCATCTTGAGTAAACATATTGCCAGCTACACAACCAGATGACAGTCAAGCGTCCCACCCATGAAGGTCCCCTTTTAGAAAGCCCTGGGTGACCTGCCTAGCTGACTGCTTGAGTGACCCCGCTTTTCCCGGCTAGTGTCCTAATTCCACTCTTATTGTTTACATTTGCCAAGAAAGATGGAAACCCTAGTCATCCCACCCTTGACCCCAGTAAAGGCAGAACCCAGGTCTGTGCTCTCTTTCTCTCTACCCACAACCTCATGGTGTGGCAGGCTGTGTATCCTCCAGGATTTGTGAGTAATAGACTTTGTCTTTTGAAAGTTCCCCAATGATTATGCAATCATAATAAGAACCACAAGTGTCATCCAGCCACAACACTGGCTCCCGTTGGCTGGGGGAAGGTCTGTGGAGGCTCCCGCGGTAGTAGGAGCCCAGGTGTGTGCCCCCAGGTGGTCCCAGACCATAGCAGCACCATCCGTAGGCTGAGACCAGCAGGAAACCCCCTGTGATTGGTGTCCTCTGCTTCCAGGATCAGCCTTGCTCGTTTTCTGAATTTATCACCAAAGTAGCAGAAAGAACATCAGCATCTGAGCCTTGTAGCAGGCGGACCCGAAATGACATCACAGGCCAGCTCTAGGAATCTGCGTGCAGGGAATGAACCCCCAGTGTCGTGGAGCTTTAAGTGAAAGGGTTTCTGCCCTTGCTCATCGCAGAACTGAGCTTTGCCTCAGTTTCTCTACCACTGTCACTTGACTCCCTTACTGAGATTGGCCCTCGGGGCCCCAGCCTCTTCGGCTGGTGTCCTGTCACCCCACTCAGACATTGCCAGTGGCCCCGTTCCCCCCTCACCTTTCACTCCCTACCAGGGCTCCTCAAAATCACCCTGAGCCAATCGTGCCTGCCACCAAGACTTCCCTGTCGCCTGTGATCCACCACACTGAGCTGTGGGGTGGCACTATTTTCCCTACTCTTATCCTTCACCGCTGAGTTCTCTCCTCCTGCCCTGCCTATGAAATCAAGACCCAGGACATGTCTCGCCTTCCCTGCGCTCTCTCTGAAATTGTGACTAAGTACGGTGGGCGCACCTGTCACTGGGAACACAGGGGAAGGGGACCATCTTAAAATGTATTTTTTATTATAAAAGCAGAAAGTAAAAATAATAATCCTTGCACTTAGGAATAACTTTCACCCCCTAATATCTCCTATTTTCTTCTAGTCTTTTTTGTTGCTGTCATTTTCATAGTGGTTGAAACTGTGCTGTGGTTTGTTTGTAGTGGTTGAAACTATTTCAATGACACTCTCCTTTGTTTGTCCTTCCCCTTTCTTTCTCTCTGCCCTGCACATCCCCCACCCTTCTTTTTAAAGTTTATTTATTTATTTTGAGAGAAACAGAGGCAGCGCAAGCAGGGGAGGGGCAGAGAGAAAAGGAGAGACAGAATCCCAAGCAGGCTCTGTGCTGGCAGCTTGGGCTCGAACTCATGAAACTGTGAGATCATGACCTGAGCCGAAAGCAAGAGTCAGATGCTTACTCCGCTGAGCCACCCAGATCTCCTCACGTTCCCTTTTGATTACTGGTGTTTCAGGGGACCTCAGGCAAGAGGAGAGGAGATACAGCTAGCACCCCAGTAATCCACATTACTAATCGTGACTCCTTAGTTGTGTTGACTCCTTTGGGCCACAGCCTTCTTGCAGGGAGAGAGCAGGTACGAGCATTTGCTGCCTTTTCTAGATGAGGAAACTTAATATTCAGGGTGCTTTCGTGGCTTGTCTGTCATTACACAGTTAGCAAGAGGCAGGGTTGGAACTGAAGCCGACTCTTCAAAGCCCACTCTTCTGTTTCTGTTGTCAGCACCGGGTCTGTGGGATTTGACAACAATCTCCCTGGAGTCTGATTTCAAGTGGGGAACGTGGTGGCAGGTGAAAGGAGCCAGAAACAAAGAAATGCAGCATCGAGAAGACAGAAGCAGGGGGAGCTGCTCTGCTGAGCTCACGCTCCCCAGAGAGCTGCCATTTTCCCCACAGGAGAGTTCGTTGTCTTGTTCTTAGGTACAAGCTTTGTCTCTAGTCCATTTGTGCCTTCCTGGTGGGCCGTTGATGAGAAGGACAGCCGTCAGGCCCACCCAGGAGAGCAGGACCCGCCTTTCTCTGGACTTTCGGGCCAGGGGAGTGGGGTTTCCATCACAGGACACAATGGACTCCCCAGGGGCTCCCATGAAGGGCAGAGTCTCCCACAGAGGCAGTTGTCAGGCATCCCAGCCGTTCTTCTACTGGCCCCTCCCAGGCCTTCTCCTTGGGTTTCTAAGTGACTTTTTATCCCTTTTCTCTGAAAAGAAGAAAGAAGTACCCTTAATTGCACTCATATCCATGTCCACCCTCTGGGAGCTCTGCATGTCCTGACTGAATCCCTTGCCAGGAGTGAAGGGTAGCCTTCCGTGAGGCTGACCCTGCCGGGGACAGAGTGACCACCCAGCATCTCTGCACATGGCCCCCAGGAGACTCAGGTGGGCCTTGCAATGACCCGTTAATTTCTTATTCCACAGACATTCACCCAGGAGCTACTCAGTGCTAGAGAGGGAAGTGACACCATCCACACAGCTTTCTGGTGCCTGGGGCCAGAGGGAAAGGTTTGAGAATCCAGAAGCCTGTGCCCTGAGCCCCAGCAGCCCCTGCAGATGCGGCAGGTAGAGGGGCCAACAGATAAAGTCAGTGGGCTCCAGTGGGCTCCTTTTCTTCCCTTCAAAACACTCTCAACTCTGTCGGATGCCCCTGTATAAATTCACAGCACAGTTTATCTGGAGTGCCAGCAAAGGCTAACCTCAGGAATGGTTTGATCTGGGGGGACGAGTAAGGTTTACTATTTCCAGATAAGGAAGCGTGAAACCTGATGCAGCCCTTCTATAAGGCAGCGATACTTTGCACAGAAACAGGAAGGTGAATGTTCCTTTACATTCTGTAGGCTCACTTTAAGAAAAATTGTGTCAAGTCTGATTTCAAGTTGCAATTTTTATGCATCTCCAAAAATTAATATTTCCCGTAAACATAAATGTGGACCTCACACATTAATTCTTTCTTAAAGAGGGTTTTCCTTTTCTCTGGGTTTTTGTGCTTTGCAGTTAGTTAGGTGTTGTAATGACTTTCTCTGGTGAACGGATGATGATAAAGAACTCCTCTTTTTTCAAATACTTTTATGTGATATCGGGCCCCTGGGTGGCTCAGTCGGTGAGGTGTCTGACTCCTGGTTTCATCTCAGGTCATGATCTCATGGTTCATGAGTTCAAGCTCCTCTGTGCTGACAGTGTGGAGCCTGCCTGGGATTCTCCCTCTCTCCTCTCTCTGCCCCTCTCCCACTCACACATGCTCTCTCTCTCTCAAAATAAATAAATAAATACACATTTTTTTAATAAATAAAAAAATACTCTTATGTGATAAAACAAAAGGTTGACAATCTTGTGTCAGTCCCCCATATTTGTTTTTAGAGTTTTATTATTCTAATATTTGTAAATGGGAGGGCAAATATGTGCCTGCCTCCGCCTCTAGGAAATCACCATCCCCCACCCCCCCCACACACACATACACAAAATTGAGAAACAGCCACCCCATCTGTGATGAAACTAGGCAATATCTGTGTTCCCAGGTGATCCCAGTCGCCATCTGTGGAGCAAGACTGCCACCGTGCAAACAGAATGCTGGGAGGCGCCCAGGAGAGATGGTGGGCACCAGAGTCGGCAGAGCCAGGTTCGGCCCCTACAAGAAGCTGAGAAGAAAAGGAAAAAAGAAGTTGAGAATGTGACACTGAGAGAGGGGGCACTCGCTCCCCACATGTGTAGGAAGCAGTCTGTTGGCAAGGTGGGCATGTCCGCACTGCGTTACGAGCAGCCCTGCAGTGGCAGGTGTCTGTGGGCCAGAGAGAGACAAAGGCTAAACCCACCCACGTCACCTTGGGACTTAGACTGCACTGTGACCCGGGGAGAATCCCTGCTGGCTCCTTGTGCCAGATAGCAATTGCTGGGCAACGAACCATCCCCCAGTGTGGCGGCTTACAACAACTATTCATTTGCTAAAGGTTCTGGGGCTAGCAGATTGTGCTGGGTTCGGCTGGTGATCTCACCTGTGGTCACTCCTGAAGCAGAAGTCCTCCTGTTGTTTGACTGGGGCTGGTCCAAGATGGCCTCCCTCAGGTGTTTGGCAATTGGAAGTGGAATAGGAAATTCCACCTGACTCGAACTTTCTCCATAATGACTTGCAAGGCCAAAAGTCGGTAGAGCGATGTCTTCCAAGTTTTAAGAGAAAGGAAGTGACCTAAAAATAAGGCTATGGAAAAAATGGTTTTAAATGTACAAGAAGTCAGGGACTATGGCTTTCCTATGCTCTCTTTATTTTTTTTTTTAATTTTTTTTCAACGTTTATTTATTTTTGGGACAGAGAGAGACAGAGCATGAACGGGGGAGGGGCAGAGAGAGAGGGAGACACAGAATCGGAAACGGGCTCCAGGCTCTGAGCCATCAGCCCAGAGCCTGACGCGGGGCTTGAACTCACGGACCGCGAGATCGTGACCTGGCTGAAGTCGGACGCTTAACCGACTGCACCACCCAGGCGCCCCGCCTATGCTCTCTTTAAATGAGCCACTCAAAGGTGAAGGTTGGCCAGCTGTTACGGGCTGAATGGTGTTCCCCTGTACCATCAATTATTCGTATGTTTAAGTCCTAACCCCAGTGCCTCTGAATGTGATTGTATTTGGAGACAGAGTCTTTAAAGAGGTAGTTAAGTTAAAATGAGATCATACTAATTCAGTACGACTGGTGTCCTTGTAAGAAGAGGAAATTTGGACACAGACACAGAGAGAAGACCACGTGAAGACACAGGGGAAAAGGGCCAAGGAGAGAGGCCTCAGAAGGCACCAGCCTACAGACACCTCAGTCTTAGACTTCTAACCACCAGGACTGTGTGTAAATTAATTTCTATTGTTGAAGCCACCCAATGTGTGGTACTTTGTTATGGCAGCCATAGAAAACTAACGCACAGTAGAAATTCCTGAGATTAATGAAAAAAGAAAAGGGATGAGCCATTTCATTATAGAGCTAAGTCAAACACAAATGTAGATAATATGTTACACGCTGGCAGAACATTTGTAAGTGTATGAATCCGGCTTCAAGAGACAGGGATTTCAGTTGTGTGTAGGCCTCCAAATCACTGCTGTATTGGGCAAACCAGTTGGGTTCTCTGGACCACACTTTTCTCCATGGTAATGAGTTCCTTTTGAGGTGCATTCTAGAGAGTCCTAGGCATCCAGCGCGAGAGCCTCAGGGACTACTGAGAGGATAAGGAGGCGAATCTGCGGGGTTGCAGCCCTTCTCCACTTCACAGGCAGCCTCATGGGCTTCTCAGTAAGATCTCACTGAAAGGGAGTTTGCTGTGGCTAAAAAAAAAGGCCTGGACGACAATGAGATGGATCATTTCTGAGTTCCCTTCCAAGTCAAAAAGCTACTAGCAGTTTAAGGTTTGTTTCATCCCATTAGCCTTAAGACAATGTAAGGACATGTTGACAACTTATATGGGATTTGGCTGAAAGTGGGGGTATAACCAGCCATACCTCCAGCCAAGGCCCACCAAAGAGGCAGCAAGTCACGTGTGGCTCCTTCTTTCTCAGGATGGGCCCGTTGTGAGAAATGAATGCTACTTGCTGAGAAGGGAGAGGTGACCAAAGGAGCCGAATGGAGAGCAAATCCCAGGAGCCAACTGCCTGGCTCTGGGGCGACCTCAGGGGAAGAGCTCAGAGTGACTGCCAAGCCTTATGGCCAAGGAATCGACTCCATTGGAGGCATTTGTGCCAAAGCAAATCTTGGTCGTTGCCACTCTCCTTCCTGTTCCTCAGCTAATGGCTTGGTCCTCACAACCGAGTGGGGCCAGAAATTCTCCTTAATAAGTAGACAAACAGCAAATAGTTTCTAACAGGCCGACCTAGAACTTTCCCCAAACTATCCTTCAAGAGCCTCATGGAAGATGCCGCCCCTTACATAACAGATACCCTCGATGTTTTACTTTTTTACTGGTGGAAGTGTTTTCTCTCTTGTCAGAAACTCAGGAGTATGGGGGTATTTTCAAGGTGTGCGGCGTGCAGGCTGCAGGAGGGACAGATAGATGGCAGAGTGAGAATTATCTGAGGAGAGACCGACAGAATGTTCCTCTGGGAACTGTTGTCTCCCTTCCAGGAAATTTTAGACAGGTTCATAGACCACCATGAGCTTGCAAACAAACTGTTAATAAAGAGGCTTCCAGTTGGGCTGGAGCAGGAAAGGGGAAACCCTGAGGCCATTCAGCAAACAGAAACAGAAAACAAGTGGTACTCAGCAGACAGGGAGGCTGAACATTATTACCCTGCTTGCTGGGCAGCCCAGAGGCCACAGGAAATGGTCAGGGTTCCACAAAGGCTTCAGAGGTAGGCGACTATCAGGCTCTGGAAAGCAGCCAGGGTGATCGAGGTCTATTTTACTGGGCTTCTGAGGGCTCCTCTGAGACCCAGGTTGGACAAGAATTAGCAGCACAGTCAGTTGTCTGACTGAGTCCCCGCAGAGCAACTTGGATGTACTTTTTATACGATTTAAGAGCCTTGGTTGCCTCTGAAAGGGAACGCAGTGCAGCTGGCCCACAAGGCTGCAATAGTTTGGGGTCTGGAAAAATCCTCTTCTGAGAGAATCAGAACAGCACTGACTTGTGACCAGGGCCGGAGCTCAGGCTAGCCAGGGAAGCAGCTGTCACCCGGGTGCTGGGGTTGACAAGCAAGACAGCTAATCAGCGCTGCAGCTTTCCAAATGGGTGGGTGGGTGCACCTCGAGTCCCACCCAGAGGCTCCCTTCCATTTCCGGGGCTGCTCTAGACCTCACAGTACTCCCAGAGTAGGTGACTCCTGTGGCTGTTAGCTGGGCAGCAAGAGGTGGACAATTGTGGGGGCGGGGGTGGTCCATGCAGCCCCCACACTCTGACATGAACGATTTGGTTCTAGCAGACTGCAGAGGCGGGTGCAGATTTCAACTCCCCACTGATCCGGAGACTTCTACTGGTCAGTATTTTCTGGAAACTCGTGCTCTTGCAGTGTGCTAGTTTTGGTAACCAGGTCATTCTGCTTCTCCCCTCCCCCATTTAGACCATCACTCAGTTATTCATGTATGTTTTTATTCACCCAACAAATATTTGATGCCCACTAGGTGTAAAACAACAGCAACAGCAGTGGTGGGGTGGGGTGGCATTGCACTAGCCACTGCAGTGAAAGAGCGGGGGCGGCTGCCGTCTTCATGGGGTGTGCAGGATGGTGGAGAAAATGTACGCGATTTCTTTTATTTATTTAACACTTGCACAGTTCCCTGCTAGGTACAGACCACTATTCTGGGCTCTTTACAAATATTAACACTTTGAATCCTCCTTACAATCCCATCCCATGAAGTAAGGAATATAAATATTCCCATTTTACAGATGAGGAAACTGAGGCACGAGGACATCAGAGTACCCTGCTCAGGATCACACCACTGGGAAGGGCTTAAATCCAGGCAGTCTGGCTCTAGCACCCTTAAACCTTCCACCAAGGTGCCTCTTCAGCAGATAAATGCAAGTCGATAAACAGGAATGAAGAGCTCTCTATGCTCAGAAAGAACAATGGCTGGGGTGGGGTGGATTTTTCACATAGGTGGGGAGTCAGGGTGAACTTCTTTGAAGAGGTGACAGAAAGGAGGAAGCCTGTTCTAAGCAAGGAAGATGGCAAAAGCAAAGACCCTTGGGTGAGAAAAGTCTTGGTGAATTGACAGACCTCAGAGGGAAGTGGGGGCTGTCAGAGGAAGGTGGGGAGCAGAAGAGGGGATGGTGGGAGGTAGAGATGAGGTTGGAGGCTAGGCAGAGCCAGGCCGTATTCAGTTTCGTTAGGTAGCTCTCGAGGTAAAGTAGAAAAAGAAGGGTCTGTCTTTAAAAGAAAACAGGCATACAGGGTCGCCTGGGTGGCTCAGTCGGTTGGGTGTCCGACTTCGGCTCAGATCATGATCTCGCGGTCCGTGAGTTTGAGCCCAGCGTCAGGCTCTGTGCTGACAGCTCAGAGCCTGGAGCCTGCTCCGGATTCTGTGTCTCCCTCTCTCTATGCCCCTCCCCCACTCATGCCCTGTCTCTCTCTCTCTGTCAAAAATAAATAAACATTAAATAAAGAAAAAGAAAACAGGCATATAATATAGAAGCTGATGTTTTCATTTTGAAAAGGGGCCCATTCACACACAGTTCATCCTCCCAAACACCCAGGAAAGAGATAAAAGGGGTGTCACCCCTTTGTGTCACCACCCACCACACTCCTCCCTAATACCCATCCCCCCTCCTTTGTTCCCACTAGCAGAGCCTCAGTTCTGTTCTGGGAAGCCATGTGCCTGGTCCCATGCAAGCACCCTCTGTCCTAGCCTACGCCAGGGGCAGAGATGCCCATGTACACTGTCCCGGCTGGTGACACGTCAGTGGAAATCTGCTGGAGGCTCTTGGAAGCCTTTTACTTTTCCTGATAAGAGGCATCCACTTGGGGCCACTTTCCTTTCCCCTCTTCCTTGAAAGGGACAGGATGTCTGTAGCTGCAAGAACCATCGAGTAGTAGAAATGCAATAGCATAGAAGAAAAGCCAAGAGATTCTGAGAAGCTGGCTCCAAACCAGTGCCAGCTAGCTGCCCCAGCTAGCTTCTTGTTTTTGGAGGGGGCAGGGACAACGTCTTGTTCATCTCAACCATTTCTATGACTGAGAGTTCTATTACCTGTGTTCTCTTCCTAGGTAATACACCTATTACATGATAGCAAACTGAGGATGAGAAAGTATCGGATTTACAGAGAGGAGATTTCAACCCAGATTCATCTGACTGCGTCCGTTGCTCCTTTCACTACACTACGAAAGAGTTCTTATTTTGCCTTTAGGGATTTCTATGTGTGTTTAACCTTTCTCGGCATGACGCGTGTCAACCCCCAAATCTCCATTACCCAGAGCCCCTCTTAGGCTACCATGATTTCAATCAAGCGACCTCATTCTTTGCTGGATAGTGGAGGTGACAATGGAGTTAATGCACAGATTAGCCAAAAGCCCCAGTACGTGGTCTTCTCCAAAACAAGATGAGTTGGCCGAATAAGAATTTCTCTTGTAGGGATTTGACTGACCTAGGTAGCTTTGGGAGATTGAGAAAGGAAACAGTGGAGCACGTGGGAAGTCAGGATGGAAGGAACAGCTGGAACAGCTGTGCCTGCTCCTTTACCTCTCACACCAAGACTACAGGGTCCCACAAAAAGAGTGGTACCCCAGAGTAGAACAGTGTGAGTAGAGCCTAACAAACTGTTTACAGAGACGGGAGCAGGCTATTGGGAGGGAACCCACTAAAGATAATGCAGTACTCTGACACCGAAACAGACGAGGCTGTATTGCCACCCCATGGCCTGGAGGGGCAAAGAGGGAGCTCCCAGGAAGGACGGAGCAAACCCATAGCCATGCCAGGGAGTCAGGTGAGCAAATGCCTCAGCCTTTCTCGCCATCTCTTACCAGTGCTCACACCGGAGCTGAAAAACCAGGGAGTCTGTTGTGTATCACACACACAGGCCAGCAGCCTGGGCCACTGAGCAGGTGGAGAGGGTGGGGAGTAGATCTGAAGGGGCAGAGGGAAGAAATGAGTCACGGGGTGGTAATGACAGCCCACTGTGACCGACCCCAGCACACGTCACAGCGCCAGTTATTGAATTACTGCTTCTCAGCTTCAAACCCACAAGGCTGTGCGCTGCTCTGTAATGCTGGGGCTGGAGGTGGAGCTTTCTGCTTTGCAACTGGCTCTTTTTTAGGTTCTGCCCACAAGACCGCCGGAGGCAAACCGGAAGTCTGGCAAGGAAGAAGAGACTCGCTCCTTCCGGTTTGCCTCCGGCCTCGCTCAGCCTTAGTCTTCGCCCAGCGGAGACCGTCATTCCATGGGCAGCAGTAGATCCCCGTTGGCAGTTTTTCTGACACCCACAGAACTAGCTTTACTGTTTCCCTCTGGCCCACCCACACCCCTCCTCAGAAGCCTCCCCTGTGGGAGTCCTCCTTGAAGCTTAGAGAGGGCAACAGTGGCGTGTGGCAGCTCCTTCTCAGATGTCTGAGTTTCTGCTCGGCAGGAGACCGCCGACGTTTTCATAATTTCACCTTCTTTCCTTAGTTTCCCCAGCCTGAGGAGAAATGGCTCCTTTCTGAAGCCATCGTTGTCGTGATTGCTTTGTGTTCCCTTCTTGGCACAGATAAAAGGAGCCTGGGTCCCTAAATCACCATACGGAGGAGAGCTACCCACCAACCAAGAACACATCCCCCAAGCTTTGATTTCAGCAAGAAAGATACTGCGGTTGTATACAGCCGCTAAAACGTGGCGATTATTTCTCACAGCTACTAACTATACCTAACTATTATTCCTAAAGAGCTTGTAAAAACATGTGTCTAATACACCCTCCAAGATCAGAATCTTCCAGCGCTGTGTCTGGTGATCTATAACTTTAAAATGCTATGCCTGGTTTGGGAACCAAAGCCTAAATCACCCTAAAGAGAGAGATACATATCAGGGGTCACCAATTAGTAACTAACCAAATTATAGGTATGACGCTTAGAAAAAGTTAATCCGTATCCCCGGAAATAACCTTTTACTTTTAAAGTTTTTATTTATTTTTTGAGAGAGTGAGCGAGCACGAGCCGTGGAGGAGAAGAGAGAGGGAGAGAGAGAAACCCAAGCAGGCTCCATACTGTCAGCACAGAGCCCAATGTGGGGCTCGAACCCACGAACCAATATTTACCCAACATGAGTCATTTCATAGCAGTTTTGCAATTTTTACTATATCTGCATGCTACCCATTCTACTATATACCTATTCTTTTCCTTTAATTAACACACTTCACACTTTTGTGCTTTTTAGTGCACATAAAATAATCATATAGCTATTAAATTTTTAAATCTTCATCCATGTAATTCCTAAAATCATCTCATGTACAATCCTTTGAGAAATCATAAACTGAAACAATGAAAACATAATACATAGTAGAAGATCCTATACAAATGTAAGAATTGATTTATACATTTTCAAGCATTGTTCAGGGATTTTATTGGGGGCGAACAACTCAAAAACAAATAAACAAACAAACAAAAGTTTCCAGGGCCACATCTGTATGTTTGTAATGTCCTGATCATCTAAAGTTTGCACATAATTTGTTCAATAGGTAGCTCATAAGCATGTAGTATCTGGTTTTGGGGTTTTTTGGTCTTTCTTCCTTTCTTTCTTCCTTCCTTTTTCCTTCCTTCCTTCCTTCCTTCCTTCCTTCCTTCCTTCCTTCCTTCCTTTCTGAGAGAGATCTCATGCATGTATGGTGGGGATGGGCAGAGAGTGAGGGAGAGAAAGAATCTTAGGGAGTCTCCATGCCCAGTGCAAACCTGATGCAGGGCTCAATCTCAGGAATGTGAGGTCATGACCTGAACTGAAATCAAGAGCCAGACATTTAACCAACTGAGCCACCCAGGTGCCCCAGCATGTAGTATCTGTTAAGCATTATGCAAGGCTCTGGGGATGCAAGTATTAACAAACCAGATGCAAATCCACAGTCCAGTGGAATAACAGAAATTCAACCAGCATTATGCTAATGATTATTTAATTACAAATGCTACATGTGCTGTAAGGGACTTGGATTTCTAGACATTTGGTAACCATCTCCCCAATATTATTTTCTGAGTACACTAAGATAAATATTCTTGTGGCAGTTTAAACTATGTCTGCAAATATTTTGACCCTCTTTCCATTGAGTGGCTAGGTTAATCTCCCTCTCCTTGAACCTGGACTCGTTTTCACAACTGACTCTTAACCAGATATGTTGCATATAATGCTGCATGACTTCTGAGGCTAGGTATACCAGTCATTCACAACAAATTACCCCAAAATGGAGTGACTTAAAATAACCAAGACTTATTATCCACAGTCTCTCTGGGTGAGAAATTTTGGAATGGCTTCACTGGTGGTTCATCTCAGGGTCTCTGATGAGGTTTCTGACAAGATATTCATCAGGGCTTCAGTCATCTGAAGGCTTGAGTGCAGCTGAGGATCTGCTCTCAAGGCACCCCCCTCACATGGCTGCAGCAGGAGGCCTTATTTCCTTGCTGGCTGTTGACAGGAGGGCTCAGTGTCTTGCCATGTGGGTCTCCCCACAGGCTTGCTTGAGTGTCACGGTAGCTGGCTTCTTCCAGAGCACGAGAGCAAGCGGCTCGGGAGAGAGCAAGGAGGCAACCACAATGCCTTTCTTAAAAATCACACACCATCACTTCTTCAATATTCTATTCATTAGAAATGAGTCACTAAGAGGGCACCTGGGTGGCTCCGTCGGTTAAGCGTCTGACTCTTGATTTCAACTCAGATCATGATCTTATGGTTCATGAGATTAAGTCCTGTCAGCACAGAGCCTGCTTGGGATTCTCTGTCTTCCTCTCTCTCTGCCCTTCCCCCTGCTTGCACACACACAAACACACACACACACACACACACACACACACACTCTCTCTCTCTCTCTCTCAATAAATAAATAAACATTAAAAAAATAAGTTAGTTACTAAGTATATTCCACATTTAATAGAAGGGAATCAGGCTCTCCTTTTTGAAAGAAGGAGTATTAAAGTGTCTGTGGACCTATTTTAATACTACCTTACCCATCATAAAAAGTGGTACAGCTTCCATGCAGCATGCTAGTTAGGCAGAAGTTGTGTAAGACACTTCCTCCATGAGCTACCATGTCAAATGCCCACATGCTCTAAAGCTGACATGCTGTGAGGAAGACCAGCCCACATGAAGATTCCCAACTGAGGGGGGCACCTGTTGACAGCCCAGCATCGGTCCCAACCAGCAGTCAACATCAACACAAGAAAGTAGATAGATGCCTCCAGATGATTCCGGCCCCCAACCATCGAGACACCCCCAGCCATCATCTCTCCTAGCCATTGAATCTCCCCAGGCACAAGGCATCCTTCTAAAATCAGGTTCTTCTCCATATATACTGGCAGGGGAGAGAGCATGGAGCCGCGATTACCTGCAGGGGCTCTGGATTCCTGGCGGCAGGGTCTACCCACTGCTATGCTGCTTTAAGCAACAAGACCTTAGGCAATTTACCTTACCTCACCGTGTTCCAGATTCTTCATCTCTAAATTAAGAAAACAAGAATAAATAAGTGTTGTTTTGAAGAGTGAGTGAAATAATACATTCAAAGTTCTCAGTACATATGTAAGGTGGGCTTTGTTATTATTATTTTCATTATAATTTTTTAATTCTCATTATATCTGTTCCTCTTATAGCATTTTCCATATCAGCTCATATCACCCTAGCCTTAACATTAAAAAAAAAAGCCTCAATTCTTCTATTTCACCAACTGTTTTTCTGGGTTTATAAAATTGATACATAAAGATTATACATATTTAAGGTATACAGCTTGCTGTCTTGATATAAATATATGTTGGGAAAAAATCACCACAATCAATGTAATTAACATATCCATCAGTCTACATAGTTGTCATATTCTTTCTTTTGTGTGTATGTGTATGATGAAAACACTTTAGAGCTATTCTCTTAGCAAATTTAAAGTATACAATACAGTATTGTTAGCTATAGTCACACTGCTGTATGTTAGTATCTCCAGAACTTATTCATTTTTCATAACTGAAACTTTGCACCCTTTGACCAATATCTCCTATTTCCCTCTTCTTCCCACCCCTGGCAAGCACCATTCTACTTTCTGCTTCTATGAGTTTGACAATTTAGTTCATTGCAGCATTCTTCATAATAGCCAAAATGTGGAAACAACCTAAATGTCCATCGATGGATGAATGGATAAAGAAAATACAATGTATATATACAATGGAATGTTATTCAGCCTTAAAAAAGAAGGAAATCCTGGGGTACCTGGGTGGCTCAGTTAGTTGAGCGCTGACTTCGGCTCAGGTCAGGATCTCATGGTTTGTGAGTTTAAGCCCCACATCAGGCTCTGTGCTGACAGCTCAGAGCTTGGAGCCTGCTACATATCCTGTGTGTGTGTCTCTCTCTGCCCTTCCCTCACTTGCGCTCTGTCTCTCTCTCAAAAATAAAATAAACATTAAAAATTTTTTTTAAAAAGGAAATCCTGCCATTTTGAAACATAGACAAATATGGGGGATATAACCTAAGTGAAATAAGCCAGACACAGAAAGACAAATACTGCACAATCTCACTTATACCTGGAATCTAAAATAGTTATCAACTATTTATAATCAGTCGTCAAGTCCTGTTGATTCTATTTCCATAGTTTCCATTATCCTCCCACTTTCAAATCCAGTTAAGGAGTGGGTGAGGAGGAAGTTCCCTATGGACACTAATTGAAATGGAAAATAAATGCCATCGGGAATGATGAAGAAGCTGGTATTTACCAGAGAGTGCTGAATATCGTTGGAAGGGATGCTTGGATAAGTCAGTGGTGTGGTCCTACGGTACGTTCTCATCAAAAGACTGTGAGTGGAAAGTTGTGAGTAACTTCTGCCTCACCTGCTTAAGGGAATGACTTGCTTGGGCTTACTCTCTTTTCTCCTACCTGTGATCTGGAACATGAATGTGCCCCAGTCTGACTTTGACCGTGGAGAAGAAGAAATACTTGAAGGGATGATGGAAAAATAAAATGGAAGCAAACTCGTTCCATAAATGACCTCATGAAGCTGGTTGTCCACTAGCCCAGACACACCAGACAATTACATAAGACAGAAATAAACTTCCCTCTGGTTTTCAAGAGTCTCTGTTACTGTCATTCTACTAAGTAGTGCAGGCTTCCCTGTGTCCTGCTCCTTCCCTTGGCTGAGGCAGGATGGGCAGGGAGCGGGACTAAGGGGAAGACAAACCACTGGCTCAGATATAGTGCTGGCAGGTCCATAGTATCCCAGAGAGTAGAGAGTGTGCACACGTCGAGAAAGACAGCCGAAAACAGCCTCCCATAGCACCCTCACCCTAGCAAGGAGCAGGAGCAGTGCGGTAATGCCACGTTCCCCAGAGGAAGGCAGGAGTAGCTGAGGGGATGCCAGGGAGCCTGGGGTGGTTAGAATCTCTGTGGGTGGCCACCCGAGATCCCACGGGAGTAGGAAGAAGTAGGCAGACACAGTGGTGGAGAAATGCGTAGGCTAATCTGAAACGTAGATATGATCCGAGGGTGAGGGTAGAAAATCCGAACTGACGGAGATTTTCTGCTCCCCAAAGGAATCAGGACTTAACAATAAAGGCAAGTATAGAAGCAGAAAGAAAGTTGAATTTCTGGCACACGTGCGTTCGACAGCTGAGATTTGTATACGAGGCTAGCGGTCATTTGTGGGACGCGGACCACGCGCCACATCCTGTGCCTGCGCCGTCTTGAGTCGTTTTCCCCACACCTCAGTCATGTTCGTATCATTATTTGCCCACCTGATGGATGAGAAAATGGGACCTTAGAGGCATTACGTAACACGACCAAGATCTCCCAGTTAGTGAGTGGCAGAACCAAGATTCCAGTCTGAGCTATTTGGTCTGAAGCCCAGACTCTTAATTACTTAATTAGCGTTCAAGAGGAAACACCACTTGAGGCAATTTGCTGCAGAGGTTCTATTATTTGAAGTTGATTTGCCTACAAAGGATTATTACATACACTTTTTTTGAGGCCTAATGTATGTATGGAAAGATACACAGAAGTGTACGACTGTATACATTTTCACCAATTGAACACACCCGTATAACCAGCACCCGGAACAGAAAAAGAACATGAGCAAAACCCAGGAGACTCCAACTGTCACCCTTGCGGTCATCACCCCCACCTGAAGGCTAATCCTTATCCCACAGCCCACTATTCTGTGCTCCACAGACTCACAGGTCACTTCTTGCAGACTTTTCCTTTAGGAGTATGGCTTATGAACCAGTGGTCCCCACTTCTCTTTCTAATGTTTTTTAATGTTTATTTATTTTAGAGACAGAAAGACAGAGTGTGAGCAGGGAAGGTGCAGAGAGAGAGGGAGACACAGAATCCGAAGCAACCTCCACGGTCTGAGCTGTCAGCACAGAGCCTGAGGTGGGGCTCGAACTCACGAACCACAAGATCAAGACCTGAGCTGAAGTCGACGCTTAACCGACTGAGCCACCCAGGCGCCCCGCCCCCACCCCACTTCTCTTTTGAAACATCTTCCTTCATAGAGAAGACACCAAAGCTTCATGTGGCTCAAATTACCAGCTTTCCTCTTTCTACCAGGGTTTAGGTCAATTCAACTTGGCGAATGTTTGTTCAACTATATAAGCTGGGCACTTTGTGTTGAGCAATAGGTCAGAGAAACAAATTAGGCAGTCATGTCCCTGCCTCCTAAAATAGTGAAGGAAGACAATTGGATACCCGTGTCTTGTTAAACCTCTTTGGGAACTGTAAAGTGCTAAATGCACGTGCGATGATATTATGGCCCTTAAATGGCTGGTGTTGCTGAAGCCTTATAAGACACGACTGGTATCTTAAGGTGTCTGGGCTGAGCACTTTTACAAGGATCGACGGGATACCTGGAAGATGCTGGATTAGAGGTTAGGTTGAAAGCTGGCTTAGGTCATACTTCTGGGGATAAAACTCGCTGGAGAGAGTGGACATTAGTGCAATCTTCTAAAATCTTTTACCACGAGCATTTCTTGTTTTGATATATGCCACTTCCTTTCACCACTGTTTTGTCATTTTGTATCCTTATATTTGTTTTGTATCAACTCAACTATGCATTGGTTTATTTGTTTTCCTTCATAGCACAAGGATATACATATATCCATCCTTAAGTGAATATAGGAAAAAACTTTTTTGAGATTTTTTTCCCATATACTTTTGCACTACAGTTGCTATTATCACAATTAAAAAATCTTTAATGAAGTATAGTTGACATACAATGGTTTATTAGTTCCGGGTGCACAACATGATGATTTGACAATTCTATACATTATGCAGCACTCACCACAATAAGCATAGTTACCATGTGTCTCCACACGTGATTGCAATAATGGACTACATTCTCTACTCTGTACTTTTTTTTTACTGTTTATTTATTTTGAGAGAGAAAGAGAGAGAGAGAGAGAGAGAGAGAGAGAGAGAGAGAACTAGTGAGGGAGTAGAAGAGAGAGAAGGAGAGAGAGAATCCCAAGCAGGCTCCATGCTGTCAGCACAGAGCCGGATGTGGGGCTTGATCTCATGAACCATGAGATCATGACCTGAGCCGAAATCAAGAGTCAGCCACTTAACTGACTGAGCCACCCAGGTGTCCCTCTATTCTGTACTTTTAATCTCTGTGACTTACTTATTTTAGAACTGGAAGTTTGTACCTCTTATTCACTGTCATCTATTTCTCCCATCCTCCCCCCCCCCCCCGACCTTCTGGAACCCACCAGTTTGTTCTCTGTATTTATGAGTCTGTTTCTGTTTTGTGTGTTTGTTCGTTTGTTTTGTTTTTTAGATTCCACATATAAGTAAAATCATACGGTTTTTGTCTTTCTCTGTCTGACTTATTTCAGTTAGCGTAATGCCCTTTGCATTATTGCTTTTGAACCTTGGAAGTCATGGTAATATAAATGTTTACTTAAGCAATTCTTTTTTTTTTAATTTTTTTTAATGTTTATTTTTAACAGAGAGAGCGAGCAGAGCATGAGTGGGGGAGGGGCAGAGGGAGAGGGAGACACAGAATCCAAAGCAGGCTCCAGGCTCTGAGCCGTCAGCACAGAGCCCGATGCGGGGCTCGAACTCACGCTGTGAGATCATGACCTGAGCCGAGGTCGGACGCTCCACGGACTGAGCCACCCAGGCGCCCCTTAAGCAATTCTTTAAGTAATGGGCGTGCTAGTGTTCTCAGCTCTCCGGTGGCCCTTACCAAGCTGTCTTTCAGGGGCTTCTCTCACAAGGAATTTTTGCATCCCATGCTATGGAATAGAAAGGGATAGAGTAGAAATATCTTGTATATGAAGGGGGTTTGCAGGTAGGCGCTTGGGCTATTTTGGACTGGTAGCATGGAGAAGTAAAGGGAAATGTTTGATATTCGAGGAAGTAAATGTATGACTTTTCATTAATTAACAGAAATAAGGGGGAATACAATAAAAGAGAAAAGGGGAAAGGGAATAGAGGTCAGCACTAGCAGAGAATGGCGCTGTTTTCTTCAACTTTGGGCAAGGTGAGCTGCAGAATTCCTCCATCCTCTAAGTAAAGTCAAGGTTCGCCACTAGGTGGCACTCACGTTCAGAATAACTGAAGTCCTTGCCGAGAACGGTGATCAGCCTTCCGGGTGCGCTTCATCAGCCCACCTGGCACAAGTGAATTCTAATTTCAAATTCTGCTTTGGATGCATTTTACTATTCAATGCAGTTTGTCAGTGCTCATTAATATTGGCCAAAATCATGGTCCCAAACAGTTACTGTTGAAGTCACTGGTGTGCTTTTCTCCTTCCGTGGTTTAGAAATTTACACTTGGAATGTATGCCTCTTTTGTCCTCCTTGGGAACTTCTGTCTTAGAAATAATTAGAAATCGTGTCCCAGGCCAATATGTCTTACAACGAGAGGGAGTAGAAGAAGGTTTCAGGTCTGAAACAATTGGCCATTTGGGGTTTTGTTTTGTATTGGTTTGGGTTTCTTCTTTGGTAGGTTTAAGCAAAGCTTTCCAACGTTTTGCTTTCCAAGCAAGATTAACATTGAACAAATCATGTTAGATCCCAGTGGTATAAGACACTAATACATTTTGATAGATGCTTCTTTTGTAGGTTCTCATTCTATTTAATGCATTTAAGACTCTGAGCTTGCCCTGCAAAAGATATAAGGAATTTGAATAGGATCCCTTCATAAAAGGTTTGTTCTGAAGGCAAAAAACACTATGCATACTGTGTTTACATATATGCATACAACTAAAAATAACCAAATATGGTACCTGCATTGATCTAGATCGCCACAGCCATCTATTACTTGAGTGGCTTATGCCAGTGTTACTTGCTAAGGAAGGACATTCAGTGGAGCCCCAGAGGGTCAGATGGATTTTTTTTTTTTTTTTTTTTTGGAATGAGATGGGGACTCATCTTCAGCTGCCGGGATCTCACCTGTAATTTTCTGCAGGATCTGCCGCAATGCTAGAGAGTGGGTTGCAAAGATCTGAATAGCTGTGCTTATTTGGGGGAACTGGGTGTGTTGAGGTTCATTTGTGGGAGAAAGAAGTTTCTCTGAGAACCAGTACGTCATATGACGGGAACAGGATAAATGGCCATTTTTTTTGTGACTGACCCTGAGGCAAGACCAGTAAACTGTAAGTTGGTTATGGGTCACTCCTAACCTACACACCCCCAGGAGCATTGCTCTCAACATGTGTCTCTGATTCTGGCCCCGGGCCATCATCAGACTGTGCTGTCCTAAGTAACTGTGTCTGATGACTCTATGCAAAAATAAGCCATTTTAGCTGACATACAAGATAAAGAGGCTCCAGTTTTATAGTATTGACCTTTCCAAATGAAGAAAGGCCTCCAAACCTTGGAGGGTCCATAAGCATGAGTTATTTATGATATTTATGAGTTATTCATGAATATATTGATTATAGACATGTTACAGCTGTGTCCTAAGTGTTACAGCTGAGTCCTAAGTGCCACCGAAGTCACGATAACGTCAACTCTGGATTACATTTTACCAGTGCCTGTGTCCAAAGGGGAAACCAATTCTTGGGGAATAGTAGTTAGTGTCAGCCACCATATCAGTGGGGAAGCATTAGAGATAGATTTTTTTTAACCACAGTCTCTTCACCCACCAAGCCCTCATTCTTGACCAGCAACAGTTTATTACACAGGACAGCCAGCTTCACCCTTCATGGTAGTAGAACATCACCCTATGTCCTTTACTGCCCACTCTGTTCTTTTCTTTTTTAATAATTTTTTAAAGTTTATTTATTTATTTGGAGAGAGACAGAGCCAGCGCAAATGCGGAAGGGGCAGAGAGAAGGAGACAGAGAATCCCAAGCAGGCTCTGCACTGTCAGCACGGGCCCAACATGGGGCTCGAATTCACAAAACCAGGGAGATCATGAGCTGAGCCGAAACCAAGAGTCAGGTGCTTAACTGACTGAGCCACCCAGGTGCCCCACTGTATTCTCTACCTGGAGTTTATTTGGTACTTTCCACCCTCTTTCTGTGCTTAGTCTTAAGTCCTGGTTAATGCCAAAAGTGAATTATGTAATTTCAAAATCATCCAAGTTCATATTATACATAGATATGTTTATGCATATACACATATGATTAGCTTCATGTATGTTACTATTTACACATCTATATTTACCTCACTCACTCATTCACATATGCATACATGTGAATAAAGTGACATGGCCTTTTTATTTAAAACTAGGAATACGTTATGGGCTGAATGAGTGTGTACCCCTCAAGATCATATGTGGATGCCCTAGCCCCTAATACCATGGTATTTAGAGGTAGGGCCTTTGGGAGATAAATAGGTTTAGAGGAGGTCACGAAGGTGAAGATGGGATTAGTCCCCTTTTAAAAAGAGACACCAGAGCTTCCTCTTTCTACTATGTGAGGACACGGGGAGAAGGTGGACATTTGCAAGCCAGGAAGAGGGCCTTCCTCAAAAACTGAGTTTACCAACACCTCGATCTTGACTTCTGGTCTCCAAAATCCTGAGAAATAAATGTCTGTTGTTTCAGCCACATGGTCTATGATATTTGTTTTAGTGGCCCCAGCTGACTAAGACATAATATATGAATACGTATAAAGAGGACACGGAATGGAAGCCCATACACCTACATGTCAGTAATAGTATCAGGCAATCGTGGAATTGCCTTCTTCGTTGATTTTCTTTTTTTCTTATCTGTGTTTCCAAGTTTGCTGCAATACTCAAATGTTACACTTATAAATAGAAAAAATACTGCAATGGTTTTTGGAAAAATATATTTGACTGTAATAATGAAGCAATATTTTCCAATAAAAAAAAAAAAAGGAAATGTACAATCGGCCCTAGAGCTGACAGCCAGGGGGACTCTTAAGTCTTTGCTTACCAGGCACTGATGTGGCCGATAGCAACTGAGTGTTTTCTCATCTTAAGCAGAGGTGATAACACGTGCCTGACCCTATTTGAGGATGTTGAGGAGTCAAGTGAGAAGGTTCTCTGAAAGCTCTTTGCAATTAGACTGCCAAGGTAAAAGCGTGCTGACTTCAACTACATTCGCATTTTCCATGAACTGGCTGTGCACTTCCTTCAATAGAAAAGTCCCAGTTGCAGGGAACATGCACGAGCCTTCCTGTGGAACTCCCCTGGTCTGGTGCTTGTGCACAGTACCAGTGTCAGATCCATTAATGTCAGGACTGGAAGAGTCCCAAATGTCATTCCAACAGCCAAAACTCAAGGTGCGTTTCATAAAATATGCCACCTGCAGAATTTCACAAGATCCAGTGTTGTCAGATAAAATACAGGACACCCCTTCAAGTGTGAATTTCAGATACAGATGAACACCAAATAATTTTTAGTTTGAGTATGTCCCAAATATTGCACAGGACATACTTATACTAAAAATGTATTCAATGTTTGTCTAAAACTTAAATGTAACTGGGCCTGCTGTATTTTTATTTGTGATATCTGGTAATCCTAATGGGAACTTTTGCTCTTCCCCTCCAGTGTGGTTGGTTGGTTTTTCTTTATCTAACTCAGCTTCTTTTTATTTAGTGTTTATTTATTTATCTTGACAGAGAGAGAGAGAGAGAGAGAGAGGGAGAGAGAAAGAATCCCAAGCAGGTTCCACACTGTCAGGACAGAGCCTAACGCGGGGCTTCAACTCACAAATGGGGAGATAATGGCCTGAGCTGAAATCAAGAGTCAGACCCTTAACCGAGCTACCCAGGCACCCCTAAATACGGCTTCTTAATGGTGATTTAGGTTTTACAAATACGTACTGAGCTTTTCAGGGAAGGG
This sequence comes from Lynx rufus, assembly GCF_022079265.1. NCBI lineage: Eukaryota > Metazoa > Chordata > Mammalia > Carnivora > Felidae > Lynx > Lynx rufus. The sequence continues at coordinate 212,202,135 of NW_025814823.1, read as the reverse complement.
GCTGCTGCAAGAAAAAAGTGGCAGGCAATAAACAAGAAGGGACCATCTCAATAGCATCAGGGTGGCTGGCAGGGTTCCAGGGAAGCACAAAGTGGCTATTGGTCTTCCATCAGCCTTCTCTTGAGACATTATAAACTGTAAAGAGCTCTAAGGGTGACTGTTAGGGCCACACATCCTTCATTTGGCCTGGCCATTGTGCACAGGAAGCACCTGTATCAGGCAATGAGCTCACCTACCTGTAGATTGGAGCATTGTTTGGCCCCAGTGGAACTGGCTGGGGCAAGGAAGGATTGGGAAACAAGAAAGGGCAGCCCAGCGTGAGGTCAAGATTGGGCCACAGCTTGGCTTCCCACAAGGACTCTCTTGTCTCTGGATGGTGGGAGAGTGGATGGTAGGGACTCCAGAAGGGAAAGCCAGCCTTCCCTGTGGCTGAAGCAAACAGCCAGCCAGGTAGCAGAGATGTGTGAATCAGTGCCTCTTCTTCACAACCAGCCAAATGCCCCACATCCCCACTGCGGGCCTCATGCTCTGGGGAAAGGCGAGCTTTTGAAATATAGCGTAGCACTCTGGTGTTTAACACATTCAGAGGGATTCCTAGATCCAGCACGTTCTTTACTAAGAGTCATCAACAGAAGGCAGGGCTGAGGAGGAAGGGAGAGCCACAGACTGGGAGTCAGGGGGTGCTAGCTGTGTGACTTCAGTCACATCACTTCACCCTGTGACCTCGGTTCCCTCCTTAACGAATGACAAAACCTGATAGTGACTGGGGCACTGCCAACGTCATTCCAACAAGTGAAGTCACATCACTTCACCCTGTGACCTCGGTTCCCTCCTTAACGAATGACGAAACAACCTGGTAGTGACTGGGGCACATCCACTCTCCCACCATCCAGAGACAAGAGAGTCCTTGTGGAAAGCCAAACTGTGGCTCAATCTTGACCTCACGCTGGGCTGCCCTTTCTTGTTTCCCAATCCTTCCTTGCCCCAGCCAGTTCCACTGGGGCCAACCAATGCTCCAGTCTACAGGCAGGTGAGCTCATTGCCTGATACAGGTGCTTCTGATCGGTGAGGGAGACATAGGATCGGCAAGTCCTGGTAAGGAAAAGAAGCTTGTGACAGCTTAGAAACATGAAGTCAGTTCAGGTCTCAAGACTGGCTTCAGAATGGGGCCCTGAGGGGACAGCATTGGGTGGGGGGGGCTGAGGTCACTGAAGCATTGCAAGGGACACGGGGCTGCGGAAGGGCCCAGCCCTCTGCGACTCACTACCTGCAGCTCTTGATTGCCCTCCTGGAAAGGCCCAGCTCTTACAGATGAGGCCATGAGTCCTGTATGGGAGAACACGATGGTAAGTCCAACAACCCTATCGCGTCTCCTTTCTCCAGGCCAGGCAGTCTCGGGTTCTAGAGTCTAAACCACAGGTGGCTGCTGGTGTGGGTTGAGTGTCTTTCATTCATCATTAGTTCAACAGATACTTGCTGAGCACCTACTCAATGCCAGGGCTGTTCTAAGCTTTGAACATACAGTATTGAAACCCTTTTCGCCTCTACCGGCAGAGTCTGAGGAAACTGTGCGTAGCATGACCACCCCTCTGCTTGCTAACTGAGCAAAAGCAGATGTTGTGCTACTCTGCCATTTTGTTCTGCCTCATGCCTCGTCTTCATTCAACCACCTTGGTGTGAGTCATTTCCATAGAACTGAGAAGAACATGGCTGCATGTGGCTCAGATCATAGTAAAGGAGCATAACCACTTTGAATTCCCCCAGCACTTTCGTGTCCATTGTCTTTGAGCTATACAGCCGTCCTGGGAGAGAGTTGGAACAGATGTCGCCATTATCTTTATCCAATCTCCATGTCACACATGAAGAAACTGAGGCTCACACAGACCGCACAACGACCTGAAGCACACAGTCAGTGAGGTGCAAGTTCGTTCTCCCCTACCAGGCTCTCTCGGCACTCAGAAACTAAAGAAAGATGCAGAGTCAGGCCGAGATGATGCAGGCAGAGGCAGACCAAAACCATCACTGACTTGGCTCTTACTCTTTGTCAAGTACAAACTGGCCAAATACCACCCACTAGTAACAAACACCTTGCATTTAGGCAACACCTCACAACTGACAGTATTTTTATAAGCATTATCTCATTTGATCCTCACAAATAACTCTATAAGGTAGGCAGGGTAAACCTGGATATCCTCATTATACAGATGAAGCCTCTAAGCAAAGGCAAGTTAAACGTCCAGCCCCTACTCACAGAGTGGGGAGCTGGGACAAGTGGACTCAATCCTAGTGTTTCCCTGAGAGTCTGTGTTCTTTTCCACTGCTCAGAAATGGGGTCTAGTCCAAAATGCCCAAATACCTGGCACACATACAGCCCTATCTACTCCCATGCCCAGGGAAGACATTATTAATCAATCACCGTGTTGTACCCAGATTTGACCCCAGGCTCCTTCTCAACACAGTTCTCCAGGCAGCCATTATCAGCCAACAGACACGCAAGATGGAGACTATTTTCCAGCCTGCTCTAAGCAGTGCCTATTGCCAGCTCAAAGCACAGAGACTGAATGGAGAGTATCAGAACTTATCTGACTCAAAATCTGGCTCAAGACCCAAGAAGACCCTCATAATTTGACTGTTCCCGTATAGTCAGTCTTACCTTTTAATTTGTAATCACAGCAACAATAATAATGGCTAACTTTTTTTTTTTGAGCGCTTCCTATGTGCCTGGGCACTATATTAAGCACTGTACATGCATTTTCCTAAAAAGCATCCTTTTATTCCCATTTCAAAGATAAAGGAGCTAAAGCTTGGAGAACTTGGATAGCTTGCCAGATGTACTCTAATACTGCTAAAGCCCATGTACTTCCCACCTTATTATATAGTCTCCTGGACTGTAGACCAATGGGTTTCCCATTCTTTGGAAACAGAGGCATTTCTTACTTCCCCAAACCCTTAAAATCAGCTGCTTGGCTAGGGAAGAAACCAGAGGGGACTAGAGGACAAAAATAAAATCACTAAGCAAACCAAGCTCCATGAGGGGTGGCTAGGAGGCGGCAGACAGGGCTTTGCAGTCTGAGTGGAGCTGGGACATGTGAGCTGGAGCCTCTGCGCATGGGCACCAAGCCCTTGGCAGTCAGTGTAGGCCAAGTCGATGGTGGAAGGAGACTGGGGCAAGGGGCTAGCTCTCCCACACTGCCACGTTCTGGCACGTTCTTCAGAGGAGTTCAAGAATCTAAATTTGAGAGGCTCCTGGGTGGCTCAGTCAGTTAAGTGTTCAACTTCGGCTCAGGTCATGATCTCACGGTTTGTGAGTTTGAGTCCCACGTCGGGGTCTGTGCTGACAGCTCAGAGCTTGAGCCTACGTCAGATTTTGTGTCTCCCTCCCTCTTCCCCTCCCTCCCCCTCTCTCTCTTTCTCTCTCTCTCTCAAAAACAAATAAACATTTGGGGCGCCTGGGTGGCTCAGTTGGTTAAGCGTCCAACTTCGGCTCAGGTCATGATCTCGCGGTTTGTAGGTTCAAGCCCCGTGTCGGGCTCTGTGCTGACAGCTCAGAGCCTGGAGCCTGCTTCAGATTCTGTGTCTCCCTCTCTCTCTGCCCCTCCCCTGCTCATGCTCTGTCTCTTTCTGTCTCTCAAAAATAAATAAATGTTAAAAAAAACAACAACAAATAAACGTTAACAAATTAAAAAAAAAATCTAAATTTGACTCTGAATGTCCACATTGTTATAAGGGTAGAACATATTTGTAGAGTGTATTTGATTTGATATTTAAGGTATATGGGGAGTGGGCCTCCATTTGTACTTAAAGAAATTTTTTTAAATGTTTATTTAGTTCTGAGAGAGAGGGGAAGGGGGAAGGGGCAGAGCGAGAGGGAGACACAAAATTCGAAGCAGGCTCCAGGCTCCAGGCTGTCAGCAGAGAGCCCAACGCCGGGGCTGGAACTCACCAACCGCGAGATCATGACCTGAGCCGAAGTCGGACGCTTAACTGACTGAGCCACCCAAGTGCCCCCATTTGTGCTTTTGTGCATGTGTTAGAGCTAGGTCTAGTGAAAAATGAAGCTCTTCTGCTGCTGCGTTGGCTGCTTCTGTAGCAGGCCGCTCACGGGGGTGTCTGTTGTCCTGCGGCGGTGAGAGCAGAGGCCCCAGCCTCCCATCACTGGCTTCCTGAGCGGCAGAGCAGGTGCTGTGCATTCCTTCGGTGGTGCTGATCCAGCAGGCCCAGCAAGTGCTGGTGTGGCAGTGCACCGCCCCTGCCCCCCCCCCCCCGACCCCGACCCCATCTTGTCAGTGGCAGGGACTCCAGAGCCAGCTCCATGAGAAGGCAGCGTCCAAATGCAGCAGAAACCATGAGTCCTTGGGTGGCCTGCTTCTTCGGTGTCACTTAAGGAGTTGTTTCTAAAACCTTAATTTTGCGTCTGCCCTCTCAATAATTCTATAAGCCATGTAAGTTCCTGAAATAAATCCTTTCTGCGTGAAACAACTAGAATGGGTTCTGCTCTAAGAAACTGACCTCAGCAGGGCTCTTAAAAGCCTCCCCTCCGGGGCGCCTGGGTGGCGCAGTCGGTTAGGCGTCCGACTTCAGCCAGGTCACGATCTCGCGGTCCGTGAGTTCGAGCCCCGCGTCGGGCTCTGGGCTGATGGCTCGGAGCCTGGAGCCTGTTTCCGATTCTGTGTCTCCCTCTCTCTCTGCCCCTCCCCCGTTCATGCTCTGTCTCTCTCTGTCCCAGAAATAAATAAACGTTGAAAAAAAAAAAATTAAAAAAAAAAAAAAAAAAAAGCCTCCCCTCCACGACCAAGATTCCAGTATCTTAGGAAAAGCCCCTGCAGCTACATACTGGGGCCTCATTGCTCCTTTGAACTTGCTTCCTTTGGTAAGGTTTTCTCAGCTCTGGTCCTGGGCCCGATTCCACCTGTCTGACTCTTCCTTCAGATCCACACCTCTGCTGCCTCTGTCTGTCTGACTCGGACGTTGTGTTCCTGAGCATCATGTCTCAGGTCCTCCCTGGTGCCATCGGAGCCTGGGGCCGCTCCCAGCACCACCTCCGCCCCAGCCCAGGCTTCCGGGAGCCCAGGCCGGGTCCCGCGGCCCCCCTGGGGCCTGCCATCTCAGACCAAGCAGCTGACAGACCTTGTGCAGCACAGCGGGGCGAGCGCCACATGATGCCGGCCTTGGGGACCGCACACGGAGAGACGGCCGGGCCCACGACACCGACAACAGAGGCAGGCCTGACGGTGGTGACTCCGTCGTGTACTGAGAACGGCGCTCACGGAAGTCAGAGGTCGAGCAAAAAGCCAACTGAAAGCGTGCCTTGGCTTTGCCGGGTCCGCTCCTCCCGTTTCTGAGTCTTGCAGGGGCTTAAGCGACACCAAGCAGCGTCATTTTACTGCGAGTTCCTGCAAGAAAGTCTACACGCTCCAGCAGCCAGCCGCGCTTTACCCACCTTTGCCCCTTTAGGTTGCTGCGATCTTACACAGATTTTCTGCGACCTCACTCGAAGTCCTGCTGCTCTCATCTGGTTTCATCTTCCAGCCCGTGAGCTCATGGGTTTGCGTGATTTCGGCCTGAGGTCACCAGCTGGTCCCCCGCCTCCTGGACGGGCTTTGAAACCTCAGGATTCTTGGGATAAACTAGAGGTAAGCCCTGGTTTCATGGTTTTTCATGGAAATGTGAAACCCAGGGTTTATCCCAGAGGTGTATTTACATTTACTATATGGTTGAAATCTTTTTTCTATTTTGAAACACGAAAACCTCACTTTTTCTCCCCTCTGCATGTGCACTTGCCCTCTCAGGGAAGAAGGATGGAAGGACCTGAGTCCTGGAGGAGACAAACGGTCAAAGCCCAGGAGGTACTCGAGCTCCTTATTCACAAAGAATCGTGCACGTCCACGCGGGGAGCCAAAGCAAAGCTGGGATTCTGGTGGGAGGAGAACTGAAAATTCCACCCTGAGACAATCGCATAAAGCATCAAAAACGGTGTGCATGTCCAGAAGCCATTAATAGAGTCAACGTGCTGAAAGCAAGCCAGAATGTGTAGGCCTGGAATTCTGGAATGTGCATTTTCTGAACATTCCTGGTTTCCAAAGTCATAGCCAACAACAAAAATCGCATTGTGGCATCAGAGCCTCCATTCTTTCTCGTGTACCCAGGGGTTCTCTCTGAGCAAAGACCATGAAAGACCTTATTTTTTCAGAGATGCAAGAAAGTCATGAAAATGGCGACTTTGGGTTTCTAGTATGAATTGAAAAAAAAAATTATTGGATTAAATGTAAAAATTCACGTAACTCCATCTAATTTGATTCAAGCAAGTATTATTGATTGAGTCCCTGTTATGCTCCCAGGCCTGAATTAAGCTGAGGAAATACAATAGAACTATATGAAATAGTTTTTCTCAAAGAGAGGCAAATATTAGACATGTGAGATGATTAGAGAGCAAAGCAAGGGGCCACAATCTGAGGCACATTGCAGCCACTGAACCTGGTAGACAGTGAATAATAGAAAAAAAGGAGAAGGTAAATAGGTTTTAAAAAAAAAGTATTAATTAGAGACGAAATCCTTGAAAAAGTCCCTGATATTTGAGTAGCGCTTGTGAGGTTTCTGATCTAATTGGTAGTGGAGGCCACTTTGTTCTGAAAGGAGCGAAATCTAAATACAACTTGTCCCGAAGAGAGTTTGGGAAATGATCAAGGGGGAAAGAATGAGAGACTCAGTACCCATTTTTTGGTTAGTTTTGGCCTATTCCAAGGTCTGGAAGCCCCAAGACTTTAAACGCAGGTGAAAAGTTGGAAGGGAAGCCAATGTGTGTAATTAGCCATGGCAGAGAGCCAGGTCTCATGTCTTTGCCACTTTATCTTTGCTTTCTGCTTGTGCTTGGAGGAGATAGTCTCAGGAAGAGTATAGGAATCGAGAATGAGGAAGGAGAAACAACTAGCAGTGAGAGGTGAACAGTGTATGAGAAGATTTATGATATAAATCATAAGATAAACTAGCTCCCTCACTTCTTTATGTACATTAAAACATCCAAAATGGAATGGGTTGCATCTGGCCGTTTTCTTCCAAACCTGATCATCTCTTTATGTTGCCCATTTTATTGAATGCTACTTTCATTATCCCAGCCATTCAGAATGGGAATTTCTCTCTGCATTGTGTAGGAGAAGAACTTTTCTTCATCTCTTTTATGTTCAGTGACAGGGGCCTGTGAATTAAACTAACAAAAGACAGCAGGAGAAAAAGTTTCTGTACATGTGCAACATACATACATATGGGAGTACTGTGATGAATAACCCAAAGGGGTGGTTAGAATTTGGGGTTGGCCTACCTAACTTAGTAGGGGAAAGGGAGGGGGCAGAAAAGGTTCCTATGGGAAGAAAAAATAGGTTTCTTTTCGAAAGACTCATGGATTTTTTTAGGAGAACAAATGGGAGATAAGAGAGTTTGTGATGTTTCTCTATACAGGTACGAGTAGTCTTTATAGCTTCTTTAGAGCCAAAACTCCTCCCATAGGAGGACTTATGATAGATTTACTCTTGCTTTCTCCTGGCAGGTGACCTACCTCAAAGGGAGAATTTAGGGCAGTCCTCATTTCTTAGAAGTTTCTGCTTTCAGTCTGATGCGGGAAGCTTTGAGAAGGCTTCTTTCTGCACCTGTTGAATCTCAAATGTCTTCAGCTTAAAGTAATCGTTATACCAACTCTGGGGTTCTAAGTGGGTCCCCACATCCACATCTCTGCTTTCAGTCCATGGTCAAATCCTCTGCTAAGAGTATGAGTTTCTAAAGGATCTTATTCATCATTTGTCTCCAGGACCTAGCATGTGGTTTGTCTACTCATTAAGTACTTTTGAATGAATGAATAAATAAAGTAAAAGGGTTGCTTTCCTAATATTTATCAAAGGGCAATAAACAAAAACCATGGCACCTGCTAGCGGATAATTCCCACAGATATAGGTCTTTAACTCTGATCTGTCTTCTGAGACACCCACCTGTTTTCTTAACTCTTTATGGGCCATCTCACCAGGAGGTTTTGTAGGCATTTCATATTCAACACATCCCACAATGAACCCATTGTCTTTCCTGAAAACCTGTTCCTTGTATGTTTCCTGATTCAGTCAATGGCATGTCACCAGCCACCCAATGGCCCAAGCTACATAAATGTTATTACTCATTGACCCCTGTCTTGTCTTACCCCCTATTGTTACTCATCATGCAGTCCTATTGATCCTACCTCTAAAATGTCTCCCTGTGCCCTTTTTCCATTCTCACCATCCTTGCCTGGTTTCCAGAAATCCCTTCACTGGTTTCCTATTTCTTTTTTTTTTTTAATTTTTTTAACGTTTATTCATTTTTGAGACAGAGAGAGACAGAGCATGAATGGGGAGGGTCAGAGAGAGGGAGACACAGAATCTGAAACAGGCTCCAGGCTCTGAGCTGTCAGCACAGAGCCCGACGCGGGGCTCGAACCCACGAACCATGAGATCATGACCTGAGCCGAAGTCGGCCGCTTAACCACTGAGCCACCCAGGTGCCCCATGGTTTCCTATTTCTAAGGTCCTTTCTGTCCACTCTGTCACCACATTTTTCAAAACAGGTAACCACACAGTCTCTTCCTGAAAAATTTCCAGCAATCGAGTGTCCAGGGACATCTTTCCTTAAATATGAAGTGACATTTTTTAGAACCGACCCTCATTACTGCTGGACTAGTGTCCTCCATTGCACCGTTAAGGGTCTCAGGCCTCTGGTCTCTACTGTGAATTTGTTCATCTTGCAGCCCAGCTCCTTCTTTGTTTCTGTCACCACTCTGGCTCCTCATTCACTCCTAGCTCAGGCTCTGTTCTTGGCTCTGTTTGCCTCTGGTCATCTTAAGGACTTTTGGACTTACTATCTGCTTTCTTCGTGTTCCATTCTGTTAGGCAAAAACAATATGCATTACTGAGCCTCTGGCAGTGATAGAGCATACTAATTATACAGGTAAACGGATCATCAACCATTATTTATGATATTTATTGGACATTTTCTGTGTCTCACTGGCCATGATCTTCTCAAAGTCATAACCTTGCACTCTGCCATGTTGCTCAGGAACTTCCCTCTTTAAAGCAGACCCTCTTCCCATCTTCTCTGCCAAAGTTCCCATGCCCCCCCACCCCCAGCTCTAGCAGACAATGTCAAAATTCCAATGGCTATTAGACAAATAATTGAACCCTTTATGTTGGAGCTGCTTATGTTTAGACCAAGGCCACCTGGACTTACCTTTTATAAGCAATCATTGCCATTAAGTTATTTTTCAAAACAAAGGAGCAGTTCTCTCCTTAAGAGGAATTCTGCCATCTCCTTGGGCCAATCAACTCAAACTACATTTAGCTTTTACAACATGCTTGTTTGGTACATTATTGGTGTTTAATCTCATTTTTTTCTAGTTGGTTAATATTTTTGGTACCCTATTGCCCACTAGAGAGGAAACCAAAGATGTTAGGAAGAGGATTCCCTGGAATATGCACACACACAAAAACTATTAAAAATTCTATACTAATTTTCCAATACTGTTTCTTGTATGTGCATCTGTCTACAGTATCTTATATTCATTTATTAAGGAAGGGTAGTTAAAAAATATTTACTGATAAATGTTTGAGACCAAAAGGTTTAAAGGTCATTGTCCCAGAGGGTAAAAGCCCAATGCTCTTAGCATAGTTTCCAAGCCTTTTGCAAACAGTGCCCAATTTGTTAAAAGACAATCAAAAGAAAGAAAGAAAGAAAGAGAGAGAGAGAAAGAGAGAAAAGAGAGAAAATCATGACTCTCACAGAGATATAAAATGAATGCATGTTAAAGATCTTATTTAACTCATTACTAATGAGGGAATAGAAATGGAAAATTCAAAGAATGACACATTTACATAGTAGGACTATTGAAAGAAATGTGCAAGTTCAGTCAAGACTAGCTTCTTCCAAAATGGTGGAAGAAGTGACTTGAGCTTCCCAAGGTAAAAAATGTACATCTCTAGAGTCAAGAATTATTTTGCATTATTACCATTTGTCAGTAAGTTACTGAGTTGTAAAATAGCTCAACAGATAGGCTCAGAATCCATATAATATCAAAATCAGAAAACTCAGGGGAAAGGGTGTGCTCTAGATCAGGGTAACCTAATGCCTGCAGGCTCAATCCAGCCAGCCACTTGTCTTTGTGAATAAAGTTTTATTGGAACACAGCCTTAGCCATGTGTTCAGGCATGGCCTATGGCTACTTTCCAGTTATAATAGCATCCTTGAGTCGACAGAACTATACAGCCAGCAAAGACAAAAATATTTATTGTCTGGCTCTTTACAGCAAAAGTTTGCCAATCCCTACTCTGGAAAACAATGCATAGTTTTTCAATGAAGCACAATGTGTTCATTAAAATTCTTCATCCCAACAGGTCTTCTTTCCCAAATGTCCCACCTGCCACTCTAGTCATCCTATGCTCTGCCCCCCCCCCCCCAAATGCTTTCAGGGCTCTGCACTAATGAATCTCAACATGTGAATCAGGACCCACTCAGAAAATTGCCTCAGATGAGGCTCAGACTGATTCCAAAGGTGAATAGTTCTATTTACTTTAGCAATGGGACCTTTGTAAACCCACCTATTGTAGTAAACTGAATAATTTATGTCAAGGCCTATTATGGGCTCAGTGGTTCTTCCCCACCCAAGATTCACATGTCAAAGTCCCAACTTCCCTGTACCTCATAAGGTAGCTGTATTTGAAGATGAGGCCCACAAAGAAGTGGTTAAGTTAAAATGAGGCCTTTAGTGTGGGATCCTAAACCAATATCACTGGTGTCTTTATAAGACAGAGATGCCAGGGCACCTGGGTGGCTCAGTCAGTTGAGTGTCCAACTGTTGGTTTCAACTCAGGTCACGATTTCACAGTCTGTGATATTGAGACCCTTGTTGGGCTCTACACTGACAGCACGGAACCTGCTTGGGATTCTGTCTCTCCCTCTGTCTCTGCCCCTCCCCTGATCGCGCACTCTCTCTCTCTCAAAACAAATACACTTTAAAAAGAAAAGCCAGGGACGCCAGAGATTCACAGGCACAGAGGAGAGGCCACGTGTGGACACAGCAAGAACACGGCCCCCTCCAAACCAAGGACAGAGGTCCCAGGAGACATCAAACCTGCTGACCTCTCGATCTCAGACTTCCTGTCTCCAAAACCATGAGAACATAAATAGATGTTACTGAAACCACTCAGCTTGTGGTGCTTTGTTACAGTAGCCCAAGTGAACTAGAGCAGGGCCATTTCTATTACCCGATCAGAAAACAGCAGCAGGCCTTGGAAATTAACCTGCAGACACCTGGCAGAGGCCACTCTATTCTTCTGGGGCTAAATAACAGCTACTCAAGATACCAACGGGAGACGGATACAAATACAACCAACTGCACCCTTGTAAACTCACTTGAGCATGTAAAGGAGCAAACCAACAAGGAACTACAATGCTATGTAGTAGATCCTGTAAAAGGGTGTTTTTAAAAGTGCTTTGGGAGCCCAGAGGACAAAGGAGTGGATTCTGTAGGAAAAGAACAGATAAGGAGGGAGAAGGAGGTGGTCATGAAGAGATTATTTGAGAAGGGTCCTCGAGGAATGAGAATGAATGGGGGTGGGTGCCAGATTTTATCTCAGAGGTTCTGGCACTGTCCTATAGCCTTGAACTTGCATGGTGGGTATAAAAGGGGAGTCTTACAATTTTGCTTTGTTAAGGCATGAAACCCTAATGTCCATATATATCATCTACTCCCACTTTCTTAGGGAAAAAACTCAAATGGGAAAGAGAGCACAAAAATAAAATCCTTATTATTTATTCCTGAGATAAGACTGATATGTCATTTATTTTTTTAAAAAAAGTCCTAATATTGTGGTTATCCTTATACCCTTACAGGCTTCCAGTTGGTAGCCCCTACCAAAATTGAAGCTCGTTGTGTAATTTGATGAGTCTAGTGGACCCTGCCAGGTGTGTGCAGAATCCTCCCCTGATGGGATTTACCCAGCTTCAGTATCAGTGGGGACTGTGACCGTGACCCCACTGGCAGGATTACGGCCGTGAGTCTTCCTGCACATTCTGTTGGCAAGAGGAAAGCAACAGTGCCTTTTAATCCTACAGCATCCGCTGATCTCTTTATTGTTTTTGTTTTGGAAGCAGAAGGGCTGTTTCTCCTTTTATTCTTCCACAATGAAAATAACTTATGAAACTAGTTCTATAAATGACCCATGTAAAGACATTCAAATGACACCATTTAATCTGTATCCCGATGACATAATCAGAAATCTTCTGGACCAGATACAGCAACAGGTGCATAGTAGGTTTTACCCTCCTACCTCTTAAGAAAGCTATTATACAAAGTTAGCAACTATTGGGGCGCCTGGGTGGCGCAGTCGGTTAAGCGTCCGACTTCAGCCAGGTCACGATCTCGCGGTCCGTGAGTTCGAGCCCCGCGTCGGGCTCTGTGCTGACTGCTCAGAGCCTGGAGCCCGTTTCCGATTCTGTGTCTCCCTCTCTCTCTGCCCCTACCCCGTTCATGCTCTGTCTCTCTCTGTCCCAAAAATAAATAAACGTTGAAAAAAAAATTTTTAATAAAAAAAAAACAAAGTTAGCAACTATTACAAGAAAGATGAAATATAAATTATTTTAAAAACCAAAGTAAATTTGGGCGGGGGGAGGGGGTGGGGTATAGTGGGAAATGGGTAGCAAGTTTTAATGAACTCCAGGGAAGCAGCTGGCAAACCAGCCCAGTTTTGTCTGATCCTGCTCAAACAAAACAAAACAAAACAAAACAAAACAAAACAAAACCCTCCAATTACATTGAAGTGTCTTGATTTCCCTAAGGAAAGGAGAATGACGTTTGGTAAGTATGGTGCTTTTATAGTTTTACAGTTTTGTTTGTTTGTTTTACAAATTTATAAATTTTGTTTGACATTATTTTCTAAAAACAAAGAAACACTGTATTTTAGCCCTTGGTTCCAAGAAAACAAAATTAACCTACCCTCAAATTGAACCTCTATCCATGTAGTCATAATTAAATGCCTCAAAAGAGCTTAAAATCAACTGAGAGCCATCTGACCACATTGTAATATATCCAGCTACGTGTAATATTTCTAAAATGGTGTCTATAGATGATGGGGAGAAAATGCTGGGTAAGCACCAGGATGAAAGTAAGAAGGAAGGAGATTGTTTTTCTTTCTTTCAAACCATATAGCTGGGCCAGGGGGCTCAAAGGCTGTAAACCTAACGAACTTGAAATTCTTGCTCACAGAATTCAGTATGGTCTCCACATCTTCAGGGTCTAGAGGATGCTGCTCTTGCCAGATGTGGAGCGATGGATAGATGGGTACACCAGGAAGGAGCTGGAGGAGGAAGTGCATTCTGTCTGCGGCCTTGGCAGGGGCTCTGTGGCAGTGATAGAGCATGATAGAGGTCTTGGAGAATGGGGAGGATTTTGAGCTGCAGGAAAGCGAGGAAAGGACCCAAAGAGCATGATCAGTCCAGTGGGAAAGACAGGTTGGGCTCCAGGGCTCTTCGCTAGACGAGGGGAAGGTAAGGCAAGGTATCATGTATGAGAGGAAACAATCAGATTCCTATTTGTAGACACATAATATAGGCAACAGCAAAGAGAGTGAATTGGAGAGGGGGGTTGCTGAAAGTGAAGAAATGGGTTATAGCTAATGAGGTGCAGGTTTTGAACTATGGCAGTGAGCAAAGGAATAGAAAGGAGAACATCACACCCCATGCCTTCTAGAGTGTTCTATAACAGATTATTCCTATTTATATGAAGCTGAACAAAAATTTTGTTCTGTTAACTAAAAAAAAAAAATCTTTTATGTACATTGAGATGATAACCAATAACTTGATTGGTCGTAGGAGGTGCAAAATAAAAACAGAAATTAAGCGTAAGCAAATTCCAAAGTTGGAACAAGCATTGTTTTTTTTTTTTCCTTTAAAGCAATTGTTCCACACCCGGCCCTGCCCCCCCCACTGCTGAATCTCTGCCCTGGAAACCCCCTCTTCGGTGATGACGTCCTTTCCCTTGTTTCTGGACCTGCCCTCACTCTCGTGGGAAAGAGCCCAGGGGAACTCCTCTTCCCCCACAGGGCAGGAGGGAGTGGAGGACGTATTAACCACTACATTGCAGGAACAGAAAACAGTGTCACTGACATGCTGAATTTTAACTCTTGCTGCCCAAAGGACGAATGGGATAAATAGGAATTCTGTTCTAGATTACTAGGCATACACAATTTCATTGCTCTCTAAGTGCCATTATGATGCCTCTCTAGCCCCGTCAGGGTTGCTTCAATGGCAACAGAAGGTAAGCTATTCAAATAACTATCTTCCAAGGGCACATGCGGAAGGTAACCTGTGCATCTTGCCGGTGGCTCACAGCACGGGGCTGTCTGCATTCAGACGCTGACTGTGCCACTTCCACACAGAAGCCCCTCACTTAACCCCTCTGTGCCTGTTTCCTCACTGGTAAGGCGGGGAGATGGTGGGGTGTTAAGAGGCTCAGACAGGTGAGTATAGGTAAAGCACCTGGAACAGTGCCTGGCACAGGGTAAGTACCAAATTAGCGTTAGTGATTATTTTCATATATCAAGATACTCTTATTCTTTTCCAAAATGAGAGCAACAGTAGATGAGAGAAAGCCTCAGCAGGGTGGTCGTTCTATGCTATAGGAAGGGGCAGCATAGGATGCTAGGGCATGAGGAGGAAAGGGGATGACTACTGCCCCCGTGAGATGGAACCTTCCAGAAGGGGCCACCAGGTGGAGGCCCACTGGCCCACCAACAAAGCGGGTCTGGTACCACAGCTGTACAGGACTCCATGATACCTACTGACTGGTATTTTTGCTGGCTGGCAAAGCCCATCACCTCAGATGCAGGCATACCGAAAAGATCTTCCTCCTGAGCAGCAATTACCTAGGTAAGACATTCCAGGTTATGTAAATGAGAGAGTTAAGAGAAAAGACATTTCTGCAGATTAAATCACTCCTTCATGGAGCCAGCCGTTCTCCTGTCTCACCTCCAATAAGATGTGGCATCCGCCCGGCGGCTCACGACTCTTCCATCTGGAGCCCAGGCTCAGTGAAAATGAAAAATATTTGCCACAGTTAAATGATTCGGGGGGCAAGAAGATTAATTAATAATTAACCTAGTTAATTATTAATGATTAAAATTAACTTTATTTTTTAATGTTTCTTTATATATTTTGAGAGACAGAGAGAGAGAGAGAGAGAGTTTGAACAGGGGAAGGGCAAAGAGAAAGAGGGAGAGAGAGAATCCCAAGCAGCCCCTACTCGGGGATTGATCCCACAAACCATGAGGTCATGACCTGAGCCAAAATCAAGAGTCAGTCGCTTAACCGACTGAGCCACTCAGATGCCTCAATCAAGGTAACCTTCTGACAGGTAGACAATGAAAATTCTTAAAAAGATTGAAACCGCTTTTATAGACGTACTTAGAATCTTGGAGCTGGGAGGAAATGGAGAGATCCTTTAGGTGTTTTCTGGACTAAAAATAATTTTTTTAGCAGAACCCTCTATTCAAGCAAATTTCTATTTTCAAATTTTTCTTGGAATCCTTATGCATAAAACGGATTAAAACAGATACAAACAGAACCACTTTGGGCAAAGCAGCGTGTATGAAGGTGGGAATCAGTGGGATCAGTGTGCCTGAATTGTCCACCCAGGAGATAGGCAATAGAAGAATACACTGTTTTTAGAGAATGGAAGGACAATAAAGCCAACTAAAGTCAGTCTGTATTGTGTCATCTCTACGTGCTCTAAACAACATCAGCAACAGAACACTACTCCGTGCCCAGGTGGACCACCCGGCCTACCACTGGGTGAAGGGAGTGTGGAGTGTCAAACAGCTGCAACGTTCACCCCCAAACCCCCAACCAAAACAAGCCCCAGTGGCTCCAGGAAACATGGTTTCCCAAACCACCAATCTACCCCACTCTGCTCATCTTTCAAACCCAGAAAGGTTAAATGACTTACTTGCCCAAGGCCACCAAGTGAGAGTAACTCATAAAAGCGAAATGCAAATCTGGAGTCAGTGGCTTCTGTGTATGTACTTCCCACAGCTCCCAGTTGGGTGAACAGGGGACAGCATGCTGTTCTTTAGCCCCCTGCTTGATTCGTTAGCGATAGGGGTTGGGTTGTGTTCCCTCAAAACTCATGTGTTGAAGCCCTAAT
Organism: Lynx rufus; assembly: GCF_022079265.1. Lineage (NCBI taxonomy): Eukaryota > Metazoa > Chordata > Mammalia > Carnivora > Felidae > Lynx > Lynx rufus. Next base: position 212,185,931 of record NW_025814823.1, on the reverse strand, counting down.
CCCCAGGACATTCAGAATATGACCTCACTTGAAAATAGAGTGATTGCAGATCGAGTAAGTCATTAGGGTGGGTCTCAATATAATGGGTGCCCTTATAAAAAGAGGAACTTTGGAGACAGATGGACATGGGGAGGATATCATGTGAAGACAGACGCAGAGATTGGGGTGGTGCATCTACATGCCAAGAGACACTAAAGATTGGGGACAAACTACCAGAAAAAAGCCAGAGAAAGGAGAACAACAGATTCTACCTACAGCCCTCGGAGAGAACCAACTCTGCTGACCTTGATGTTAGACTACTAGCCCCCGGCATTATAATAAATTTCTATTGTTTGAGCCCCTCAGTTTGTGGTCCTTTGTTGTGGCAGCCTCAGGACACCAGAACAGTTGATAAGTGGCAAATCAGCGGCATACTGCAGGGGTGGCCACAGATGTGTTGCTACTCAAGCGAGGCCACTGCAACATCACTACAAACTGCCCTCAAAGTCAGCGCACACCATGGAGCCGGAGTACAGGTGGAAAGAGACGTAGGATTCAAAGCCGATACATCTTTTCAATGATTAAGTAATTTAAGTCCTATCAGATGGTTTCCAGTCAACTGCAATGGCAAACCCAACTTCACAGAACTCAGAGAAAGAGGGAGGTGTCGTCTCCCACAACCAGGAGGGACAGGAAAGTGGTAGAGGAAGCCTGGTGTCCAGGCCTGCAGGGCCCTCTCTCCATCTGCCTGCTCTGTTGCCAGATCATTCTCTTCCACCCACATGCAGGGAGCGTGGCTTCAGGTCACTCCTGAGGGCTCTGGGAAACCAGAGACAAAATTCCCTACTTTTCTATCAGTAGCAGGCAGGAAAATCCCTGAGGAAGGTTCAGCTTGGCCCAGCTGGTCACACACACCCTGTGTGGTCATCAGGGAGACTAAGAGAGGGGGTGTGCTGCAGTCCCAGGGAATTCATGTGGTATCTACTCCTAGACTCTGTGGCACTTTAGACTCCAGCGACTTGTATAGTCGCCCCTGCAAAACTCTTAGACTTAGGACCATTGATCCTCCCTGTGGAAGTACCTCCATTTAAAAACAAACCACACTTCTTACTTTCTCAGAAATATTCAGGAAATGGTTTAGACCACTTGGACCACCCACAAAAGCCATCTGTGCGTGGGAGGAGCAGAAACATCCATGCAGGTGCTGATAGCATTACTCAGAACCGTGGAGTGCAGCAGAATCAGACCAAAAGGACTCTAGAAAGGAAGCTGCATTCTCCTTCCTGCCGTGGATGAGAAGGTACAGTTTTATCATAATCTGCAACTAAATCCAGGGAAATGCTCCCCAAACAGCATGTGGTTAATAGTACATACTCTGAAGCCTAGGTTCAAACCCCAGCTCTGCCACAAATGAGCTGTGTGACCTTGAAGGAGTTCCTTAATAGCTCTGTTTCAATTTCCTCATCTGTAAAAGCTGGGTTAATATTAGCACTTTCGCTGCTATTGTTGTGAAAATCAGAGGAGTTGATTTACACAGAATACTCAGGACATAGAATCCTCAGGCTGGTGCCTGGTATGCTCTAAAAGTGTTTTCTGCCTTAATATTGCTGCTGACATTATTATTTTGAGGAACATGGGCTTTGAAGTGGGACAGCCATGGCTCGTATCGTGGCTTTGCCTTGTACTAAGTGCCATCTTGGGCAAGTTACCTGATCTAGCTGATGTCTCAGTTTCCCCATCTCTAAAATAGGAGTGATAATATTCCCTTCCTTGTGTTGCTGCTGTGAGAACTGATCATACGTGTAGGGTGTGGACTGGGGTGTGCCTGGCGCATGGCACACGCTCCCCAAATGGTCATCATTGTTTCTGAGTTGAAATGCATTCAGCCCTATGAACCACATGCGGTTATTAATACTTGCTACAGCCCCTCAAAACTTCAAGATCATGACCCGAGCTGAAACCCAGAGTCAGACGCTTAACTGACTGAGCTACCCAGGCAGTCCATTACTTGGATTTTTAACTCCAAGCCCTGAGCATCTACATGTTCAACACTGGAAAGAGACATGACCTATCTGCCAGTTTCCAGGAAGAGTGCAATTGGCGACAAGTCAAACCCTACAAGATAGACTAAGGAGGATACTGCATGTAGTACCTCTAAGGTGGCTGGGTTTGCTTGCAGTGAGCAACTAATTACTTGAAAAATCTGGGGGAAGGCAGAGCAGTTAATATCCGCAGAGTAGTGAGAGGTAGCGCCCTAAGAGAAAATATCAACTCCATATGGGATTGGAGAAGCGTCTGTATTGGGCAAGCTCTTCTTCAGTCCCAACAGTCCTACTGGGTGAGATTCAGTGGGCGTCACGGTGAGCCAAAGAAGGAAGTTTTTTACTTCCTTGCTTTTTTAACTTCAAGCACTGCTGTGTGTTAGCATATGGCATCTCAGATGTGTGAATGAACTGTAATTTGTATTTGTGATATCTACAGCTAGAAGTGATCTATTTAGGAAAGAAACACAAAACAAAACAGATGCCGAATAAGATAAAGGCATGGGTGTCTTTAAAGGGGCTAGCCTTCGGGGTCCTAGAACACAAGCTCTGACATTCAGGTGGTCCCTTGCTGAAAGCATCCCAAGCCATCTATCTCCGCAGGTCTGCCTCAACGCTTGGCAGGAGCGGTAATGAAGCAAGGCAGAGTCTCTACTGTCTCATGCTTTGCTGGTATCAACAGATGACATCATCTGTTATGAGTTCCCATTTTCTAATAATGGAAATCAGACTTGGAAAATCAAGATGACTCAGAATCAGCTATTTATTCATTCAAACCCTTCTCCCATCTGTAAACTTATACAACCAACTCTTCAACCTTAAAAATTATTTTATTTCTGGGGCGCCTGGGTGGCGCAGTCGGTTAAGCGTCCGACTTCAGCCAGGTCACGATCTCGCGGTCCGTGAGTTCGAGCCCCGCGTCGGGCTCTGGGCTGATGGCTCGGAGCCTGGAGCCTGTTTCCGATTCTGTGTCTCCCTCTCTCTCTGCCCCTCCCCCGTTCATGCTGTGTGTCTCTCTCTGTCCCAAAAAAAATAAATAAACGTTGAAAAAAAAAAAATTTAAAAAAAAAAAAATTATTTTATTTCTAAAGAGTATGCAGTAGTGGAGTGGTATAAAAGGGGGAGAGGATAATATAGCCAGAAATATATATCCAGAATGCCCTTGCTCTCATCTGCAACCTTTCTGTCTAAACAACATTCTTTGTCAGAGTTTCCTATTTCTATGGAGGTGTCCTGGCTGTTCAGACCTGTTGACTTTTTTTTTTTTTTTTTAATCTGGAAATGATCGTTCCTCATCATGTGAGAGTATGTACTTAAAAATAATGCTCTCAAGACGCCTGGTGGCTCAGTCAGTTAAGCATACGACTTGGGCTCAGGTCATGATCTCACGGTTTGTGGGTTTGAACCCCACATTGGACTCTGTGTTGACAGCTCAGGGCCTGGAGCCTGCTTTAAATTCTGTGTCTCCCCCTCGCTCTGCTCCTCCCTTGCTTTCATTCTGTCTCTCTCTCAAAAATAAATAAACATTAAAAATTTAAAAAAATTAACACTCTCTACACTTTTGGAGAATTAAAAAGAGACAGTGTGGCCTGGACAATTTCCCCTGTTAAATTAATTAAACAAGGAGGCCATTAGATTGAGGTAACTAATGTCTTAGCAGCCGATGCAAGCAGACTGAAACTTAAGTCTATAAATGCCTCAAGGCTAAGAAATCAAAATCTAAAGACACCCAATCACAAACAACGAACGAGGCTTTCCCAAATAAAGCAACTCCTTAAGCTATAGTCAATCAAACATTTCCTGATTCACCCCTGAGTCTTCTGTTATAAAAGTCTTGCCCCTCACTTCTGTGGGTGGAGATCCCCCTAAACACTTCCAGTTTGGTACCACAGATTGGAATTGATGTTCGTTCAGACAAACTCTTAAAGAATTTTAATATGCCTCAGTTTATCTTTTAGCATCCCCCAAAAATGGGAGGGAGAGAAGGTGAAGAAGACCATAGAATAGTGGGTGTCTCTAGCCTGACCCTCTCTATTCCACGGCCAGAGAAGCATCCACTGAAACAGAGTGAATGTAGTGCTAGCATCCTCTGTGGTGGATAGCACCCATTTCCACCAGCGGTGTCTAAATATTCATGCATGCATTCATTCATTCATTCATTCATTCAAGAAATGCCATCCTAGGCACTAGACAATGATGACAAATCAGATCTGGCTGCCCCTCTGTAGTAAACAGAAAGGTCCCCCAGAGTCACATATCCTAGAACAGGTCCTACATTCCCAGGCACTCGACAATCATTGTTACTGTCTATGGTAAGCATGCGTGACTCTTTCTTGGCAGTTCACCTTCTGAAGTGTTCTTCAATATTAAGGGCTGCCCCTCTTGATACGTCTTGGTGGGAAGCAGGCACCACTTTCCAATATCAGAGTCGCAATTTCCTAGCCTCCCTTGCAGCTTGAATGAGGACAATTACAAGGCCCTGCCAGCCACAAGATCCATGCTGAGCTGTGACTTGGGAGCAGGGATGTCAGCCCTGGCATCCAGCCTAATCCTTGGGGAGGCAGCCCTGAGGGTGAACTCTAGGGACTGTCACAATGACGAAGTGGTACAAGCAGTAGAGTCTTTTTAGGACCAGATCTGTTGTGATTTGGGAGGTTTACCTGGCCACATGGCCTCTAGCTCAGCTCTCCGCTGCTCCTGAAAATTCCAAGAGTGGCCCAATATTTTAATACATTTTGCTCTGCTTAAATTATCCAGGCTTGGTTTCTGGGGCTTGTACTAAGCTCCCTGACAGCTGTGTCCCCTCAGAGGGGACTCCACAGCATCGTTACCACAAGCACCTGAGAACACAGAAGGGCTGGGGATCTGAAATGTGTAAGAAGCCGGCTCTCTGCAATGCAGGGCTCCCCCTGACCTCCTACTTCCCATGCTATCACTGTTGGTTGACCATAACACATCATCACGCTTCAGGTTATGTAATTTTAAATTTTGGAGCTGCATTTTGGAATTCCCATTGATGCAGCAATCCCATTTCCGGGAATCAATCCTGGACAAATCAGCAATTTGTTTCCCTTTAAGCATGTTCATGATAGCGTTATTGATAAAAGCACCAGAAACAACCCAAATGTGCATTATTGACACTAAAAATAATGCTTTCTTTAAAAAAAATTTTTTTAATGTTTATTTTTATTTTTGAGAGAGAGAGAGAGAGTCAGAGAAAGAGGGAGACACAGAATCCGAAGCAGGCTCCAGGCTCCAAGCTGTCAGCACAGAGCCCGACATGGGGCTCGAACCCACAAACCATGAGATCATGACCTGAGCTGAAGTCGGACACTTAACCGATTGAGCCACCCAGGTGCCCCAAAATAATGTTTTTAAAGAGCATTTGAGGTCAAAAAATGGATACAAAACTTTATATAAAGTGGGACCCCAATTCTCTGTAAAACTCTTGCTTTATATGGATGCTATATGTCCTTGAAGGTGATAGATCTAAATACCGATCACCATTATCTCCACATTGTGACATGGCAGGTATTTTTTAAATCTTTCAAAGGCTAGAAAACACCTAGGTACTATTTATTCTGCAGATACATTTTATTTTATTTGCTCTGAGTAATTTACAATTTTTCTGCAATGAGTGTGCACTAGTTTTTGCCTTAAGTAAAAGTATTAAAAACATAAACTATATAAATATAAATTAAGATAAATTAATATAGTTGGAATTCTGATTTTTCACTGAGTCTACTGCCCCACCCATATTTGTAAGTTAGTGAGGTTCTGCCCGATTTGCAACAGCGTGTCTAAATGATTCGAGTACAATAGGGAGTTTCAATATAGCCTACCCCTTATGTATTGTGAACAACCCTCACTTTCTCCCCCAAAGGCAACAAGACAGAATTCTGGCCTGTGAGGAACAGGACACATTATGAATTTTTAAAAGCGTATGTTAAGGCAGAGAATGACAAGATAATGCCAGGTGACAGATGAGAAATACATACTTAAAGTCTATAGGAATTCAAGAAAAGTTTGCTCACTCCAATTGAATGGCTGGACATTTTCCTGAATTTGGGGGAACTTTACCTTTAAGCCAGTGGTGCTCACTTTTTGGCTTCAGAAATTCTTTATATGCTTAAGAATTATTAAAAGCATCAAAGAGCTCTTATTTGTGTGGGTTCTATATATAGTTATTTACCCGATTAGAAACTAAAACAAAAATTTAAAAAAATATTCATTTATCAAATAATTTTAAAATAGCAATATTAAACCCAATTGCATGGTAACATAAAGAACGTATTTTTGTGAAAATAACTATTCTCTAAAACAAAAAAAAACTAGTGATAAGAATGGTATTAACATTTTTCAACTCTCTTTAACATCTGGTTTAATAAAAGACAGCTGGGTCCTCATGTCTGCTTCTGTATTCAATCTGTTGGGACATGTTTGTTTGTGTTGAAATATATGAATAAAATCCAGCCTTATACACATATACAGTTGGAAAAAGAAGAAGTATAGCCTTTTCACAATAATTATGGGTATTTTTTTTCCTTTGATAAAACACCACATCTCAACAAGTAGTAATTTCTTAAAGGTTTAGGTGCAGTGTGGAATCTGAATCAATGAGTGTTTATTCTGTCTGATAATAAAACCCATTGGTTTACATGTACTTTAAAATGGATCTTTTAGGGGCACCTGGGTGTCTCGGTTAAGTGGCCAACTTTGGCTTAGGTCATGATCTCTCAGATCGTGGATTTGTGCCCTGATCAGGCTCTGGGCTGAAGCTCAGAGCCCGGAGCCTGCTTCCGATTCTGTGTCTCCCTCTCTCTCTCTGCCCCTCCCCCGCTCATGCTCTGTCTCTCAAAAATAAATAAATGTTAACATTTTTTTAATTAAATGTTTCTTTTTAATTTTTTTTGATGTTTATTTATTTTTGACACAGAGAGAGAGAGAGAGAGAGAGACAGAGCATGAACGGGGGAGGGGCAGAGAGAGAGGGAGACACAGAATCCAAAGCTGGCTCCAGGCTCTGAGCTGTCAGCACAGAGCCCAACGCGGGGCTCGAACTCTCAGACCGCGAGATCATGACCTGAGCCGAAGTCGGACGCTCAACTGACTGAGCCACCTAGGCGCCCCTTTAATTAAATGTTTTTTAGAAATCACATTTATTAAAAATTACCATAGATCTCCTCAAAAAAGGTTTTAATTATTAGGAATCTGTCAAGTTTGCAATATCATTAACAACTTTTCCAAAATTCTAATTTGTGCTGGAAAGCTCAAATTTTGTCTTTAGCAGCATATATGGCCAATGGTTTTCCTTGAAGTGACAGATACAGTTCATTTCTGAGAAAAATGTTAGCTGAATCTCCAAATCTGGATAAGTAGAATTTGCCCACCAGTTATTCTTTCAAATAAAAAAGCTGTTCCATGAAAAACGTGACAACTCAAATCATAGTTCAGTGGTACAAACATCTTTCCTCCAGACCATCGCTGAATATCAATAAGCAGCAGAAATTCTTTCTGCATAGTTCCTACTTCATCACACGGAATGTTAAAAAGATGTGTACTCAACGGTCGAGATTAAATAAAATCAATAATTTTTGTTTCATTAAGAACATTTTTATATGAAACTTTTTTTTCCTACAAGCGGATGGTGAGGACACACAACAATTACTCTTTCATTTTGACTCACCAGTGCTTTTGCACCATCAGGGAGGATGTTCATACAGTGAAAAAGGCAATCAGCATCTTAGCATTACTATGAAAGTAATTTTGACCTCAGGACCCTGCGAAAGAGTCTTAGGGATCCCCTAGGGTCAATAGACACACTTTGCAAACTGTTCTAAACCATGAAGGAAACTAGGGCTTTGATAGGTCATCCTGAAATAAGTGCCCACAGATGTTGGCCAGTTAGTGAGGGGACAGAGGCAGAGAGAGAAGTAGTGGCCAAGCTATGGAAGTCCTTACGTACCAGGGAGCAGAGCTTAGACGTCATCCTGTGGACAGCTGGGAAACTTTAATACCGTAGCTATCATGTGCCTGGTATTTCCCCTACAGTGTTGAATTTATACTTCCATATTAATTCTAGAGGCAAGTATTATCATCTTCATTTGGTGGAAAAGGAAGCTGAGGCTCAGAGAAGTCAAGAAACTTGCCTACCTCACACAGCTAGCAAAAGTAAAGGGGCCCAGGTAGAAGGGACTGCAAGGCTCACACAAACATCTTCCATTTCAAACTTCCTCCCCGGGCACATTTTTCAGCTCTGCTGGGTAGGATCCTGGAATGCGTATGGTCCTAAAACATCTAATCTGCCATGAAACACCCTGGCTGTAAATCTTGTGTATTTCCTCTGGGTTCCCTAAGGGCAAGAGTCAAGTCTATTTATATGCCCAGCACATTATGGTCACTTAATAAATCTTTAACCATAAAGGTAGTGATTTTTATGGAGCCAACTCCACCCAGATCCCTTTCGGCTTTTCCTGAGTTTAAACTGCACAGGCCAGAATAAGAGAATTTTTTTCCCCCAAGAGGAATTTGGAGGCCCATGTTTCCTGAACCTGACTATGGCCTTCAGTGATCATGACAGCTGCCCCTGCACAGCCATTACCGCGTATTTGTAAGATAAGCGAAGCTTGCCTACTTCGCCTTCCCACATCTTGGAGGGGCTGAGTATTATTGTGGAAGGAGAACGGGCTTTGGAGCAGTCTGACCTGGATTCAAATCCCATTTCCACGAGTGACAAACTGTGTAACCGTGGGCAGCTAATAGAACCCTTCCAACCTCTGCTTGCTGATCAAAAACATGACCAGAATAGTGTCTTCTTCGGAAAGTTGTTGAGAAGGTGAACTGGAATGGCGTAAGGAAATCACTGCTCTGGGTGTCTTCTCTTTCCTCAGCATCTCCAGGTTGGTCCCACGGAGCCCTCCTGTAGCCCCCGAGGGTCCCAGGGCTTTCCCCGAGTCAGGCAGGCCTGGCCAGGACTCACCCATCTCACTCCCTCAACAAACTGCCCCTTCGATCGATACCGTCCGTCTTCCTTCCTTGGATTGGTGTCCTCAGCTGCTAGTGCTCTAGAAATTATCTAGTAAACTAATGAAAACAATAAATCCCAAACCTGTATTTCACCCCAATAGGAATTCTAAAAGGTATTTCTAATTGCAAAAAGTATGAATGGGGTCGCTCGTCAAATAATTTGGGGAAACACTGAAGACTAAACCACCTTCTTTATATGGCATGGTTTAGCCTGTTCATGGTTCCAAGGAGTCCCACAGAGAAAGAAACCTGTGTAACATCATATAACAGCCAAGCAAATTATGTGCGCTGCTGGAGGCCTTTTCCTGATTATCATCCACCCCACCCTCAAGAAACGTTTTCCCTTAATATTATTTTGAGAAGCACTATTTTACTCTCAAGGCTACGATTCCCTAATGATGGCATCGCGGGCATCAGGCATCTCCATGTAGACTAGGACACATCGGTCCCCACCTGGGGAGGTCTGTAAGCACAAAACTCTAAAGGCTGGTACAGGTAGGAACTAACTTTGATCTGAGGCGAATTCAAATCTAATACCTAAACCGCTACAGCACTTTGCAGCTTACAAAGCATTTAAAAAATATATGACCTCATTCAAATATGTTATCTCAGCTTATCCCTAACAAAGCCTTTATGGAGCAGTCAAGATGTGGTTCTCTCCCTTTCGAGGTTATGAAGTTAGGGCTCAGAGAGCTGAAATGAGCCAGGAAATCTCGCGACTGAGACGCAACACAGACTCTGGTGGGACTCCTGGGCCAGAGCCGCACGGGAGAGGCCAGAACAACGACAACAAATGGGGGAGGGGAGAAGGAGAGAAAGGACAAAGGCAGTTGACTCTTACGTCGTCCACTCTACGGATGTGCACTGCGTCCACGTGTCTGTCTACCTCAGCAACTGCTTCTTCACCAACAACATTGCTCTTGTCTCAGGAGGCCCTTGCAGAAGAGAAAGCCGGGACTCAAGAACTGCCAAAGACCCACCAAAGGTGAGGCCTGGCAGCGGCACTGGAGAGGGCTCCACCTCCCACACCCTCCCAGCTGCCAGCCTGGCAGGGAGACACCACCTCCAAACGACCCCTCTTCCTTCCCCATCTTTACAGCATTTTTCCAGCCTCCCATTCGCCTTGGCCAGTGGACACGGGCCAGGGGACCGTCAGCCAGAACCGTGTGAATCCCACACGTCAGACCCAGTGTCTCTGATTCAAATGTTAGGTGTCCTCTTCCAGGTCACTTTCCCTCTTCCCAGAAGCCAAGAGAGGGGGAGAAGAGAGAGAAGGAAGAAAGAAGAAGTTGGGAAAAAGATTTTGAAAGTAAGGACTTGTAGATTAGACTCCTTTTCTTTTGGGCTCAAGGGCATCTTCTGGGTTTTGTAAACTTTTCCTGCTAAGAGCTCCATGATGTCATCTTCTGCTCCAAATGCTTTATTGAATTAGCTGTCACAACTCTTAAGGTGCTCTTCTCTCTTTAGTGGTCTCTGGAGCACTGTCACCTAGTAGAATCAACTGTCGCGAAGGTAATGAAGGCAAACACTGCTCTTCTGACATGGAAATTCTTTTTTTTTTTTAATTTTTTTTTTGTTTTGCATTTATTTATTTTTGAGAGACAGAGAGAGACAGTGTGAGCAGGGGCAGAGAGAGAGGGAGAAACAGAATCCGAAGCAGGCTCCAGGCTCTGAGCTGTCAGCACAGAGCCCGATGCGGGGCTCGAACCCACGAACCGTGAGATCATGACCTGAGCCGAAGTCGGACGCTTAACCAACTGAGCCACCCAAGCGCCCCTAACATGGAAATTCTAATGTGTGGTATCCCTGAAAATAAATGACACTGGTTATAGGCACTGCTGTGCTTGGGTGCTGGCCCAAAAACCTCCCATTCCCGGGAAGAGAGATTTCCCAATAAACGTCATCTTCCTTCTGTGTTAACAACACCATGCTTTTCTTTTCTGATTCTCTTGACAAGAACCTTTTGGATTTCTTTCCAAAGAATCAGGACAGTTAGAAAAGATTTTGGAAAGTTATCAGTACAGCTAAAGTTCACATTTTTAGGAAGCAGGGAGGGACTTTTTCTTTTTTTCTTTGTGTCTGGGATGAGAAAGCAGTTGCCTACACAGTAGTTAATAAAATGGTATTTCTCACTCCAGAAATAAGTCAGATGCCTACATTAATCAAAGAATATCTAAAGTTAAGAATACTGAAAAATTATTTGTTGTTAATTTCTCCCCTTCCTACTGCAAGTTTTATAAAAAGTATTCACTATACCAAACTTCCATTCCTTTCCACCTTCCAAGAAACTTGCTTTGAAATCAAAGAGATATTATCTTTTTTTAAAAGATTTTATTTTTAAATAATCTCTATGCCCAACGTGGGGCTAGGATTGACAACCCTGAGATCAAGAGTCACACACTCCACCAACTAAGTCAGCCAGGTGCCCTGAAATGTGTCATTTTTATTTTATGTATATCTTAGTTCCATGGGCGATGCTAATAATACAACACAAAAGAGCTGAAGTTTTTTATCTCTGTTTTTCTCTTTTTTTCCTCAATTAATTTTTAAAAATTTTTATTTTTGAGAGAGGGTGAGAGTGCACGTGAGTGGGGAAGGGGCAGAGAGGCAGGGGGACAGAGGATCAGAAGTGGGCTCTGTGCTGACAGCAGAGAGCCTGATGTCGGGCTTGATTTCATGAACTGTGAGATCACAATCTGAGCCGAAGTCAGGTGCTTAACCGACTGAATCATCCAGGCGCCCCTCCCTCAATTAATTTAAAAAAAATTTTTTTTAACGTTTTATTTATTTTTGAGACAGGGAGAGACAGAGCATGAACAGGGGAGGGTCAGAGAGAGGGAGACACAGAATCTGAAACAGGCTCCAGGGTCTGAGCTGTCAGCACAGAGCCCGACGTGGGGCTCGAACTCACGGACTGTGAGATCGTGACCTGAGCTGAAGTCGGACGCCCAACCGACTGAGCCACACAGGCGCCCCAGTTTTTATAAGGAATTGTATTAGTTTGCTAGGGCTGCCATAACAAAGTAGCACAGATTGGTTGGCTTAAACAACAGAAAGTTCTTTTATCACAGTTTTGGGAGCCCAAAGTCCAAGATCAAGATGTCAGCAGGGCTGACTTCTTCTGAGGCCTCTCTCCTTGGTTTGTAGATGGCCATTTTCTCCCTGTGTCTTCACTTGATCTTCCCGTCATGTGTGTCTGTGTCCTAATTTCCTCTTCTTATAAGGACACCAGTTATTTTGGATTAGACCAACTTCTAATGACCTTATTTTAACTTAATTACCTCTTTAAAGATTCTAGATCCGAACATAGTCCTATTATGAGGTATTAGGGGTTAGAATTTCAACATACGAATTTGGGAGGAACACGATCCACTCATTGGTCCTAGGAGGTCTTGTGGGTGACAGCATAATGGATAATGGAATGAGAAATGGCAGAAGCAACTATATGAAGAAGCATAAGAACTAGCTTCCAGCCCCAGGATGGTTATTTACTGGTTTTAAGACCTTGTGCAATTTTCTTACCTTCTCTGCCTATCTGATCTTTCAAAGTCAAGTGAAGAGACAGAAAATGCACTTAATGATTTCTGAGGTACTAGACAAATCCATCAACTTGTCATGGTTGGATAGTAATCCAAGGAGAGGCAGAAGCAATAACACACTGCACTGATTTCTTGGTGGCCAGAGGGAGAAGTTTGCACCTCAATCAAAGGTACCATGGGAAACCAGTTCCTTGTTTCTTCCAAATGAACACCAAAGGAAAGTCACTGTAATGCTTTACACGAATGCCCAATCATAGTCAACAAAATCTTCAACAAAATATGCAAAATCTGATTTTGCACATCCTTGGGTATCTCAAAAATGGCAAAGGACATGGAACACTTTTAAGAATGTAAGAAAATGAAATTTCATTTAACTTTACATTTTTTTGTTTTTGTTTTTTATTTTATTTTTGATAGAGACGGAGCGTGAGTGGGGGAGGGGCATAGGGAGAAGAACACACAGAATCTGAGGCAGGCTGCAGGCTCTGAGCTGTTAGCACAGAGCCCAACGTGGGGCTCGAACCCCTGAACCGTGAGATCATGACCTGAGCTGAAGTCAGATGCTTAACCGACTGAGCCCCCCAGGTGCCCCATCATTCAACTTTAAGCTAAAAGTCAGTAAGTAAGGGGTGGTGAAAAGCAAATAAACTGTGATCTGGAACAACAACCTCAGGGGAATTCCTATGAAGGCTTGAATCTCCTGTGTATTTCATTGAGATACCTGTATATATATTGAAATCCCTATCTGACTTGAAACAGTGTGTGAGACCTGCAAGGTGAGACCTGAAGAGTGAGTGCAGCTCCCAGAGGGGCCCACCTTCTCCTGAAGAGTTGCACCCTGGGCCCCTCTCTCGACAGTACTTAAAAATGGAAAGCTATGAGTGCTTTAGATAGTCACAGAGTTTTCACCCACCTGTCTCTGTTGACCTTCACATCAACCCTCCATGACGGGCTGCACAACTTACACCATTGTCCAGACCAGGAACAAAACCCAAGCCCTGTGTCCACTATGACTTCATTGCCCTGCAGGAAGGATCCCAACGCATGAACACGTGAGTCAAGACCTTGACATTCTGCAAGAAGGAAATGGGGCTGAGTGCTTGCAACCTTGGCTTTCCTGGATGCTGCTCCCAGCTGTCCACAGTTTAGACGCCCTAATCAGGCCATCTTGCTGGAAATGCTCCATGCTCCAGAACTGTCCCTCTTCTCTGCCCCCTTTATCAAAGTTTGTTGACTACTTACAACATGCCAGGCACTGCACTAGGCACTGAATAGAAAGAAGGACAGATCCAGATGAAGTTATTTCAAGAGCTCACAGTGGTGGAAGAGACAAACCAGTAAATAAATCTCTTCTCCATCCCATGAATGCCACGTGGGCAGGGTCCTGAGCGATACGGATGAAGCACAGAGAAGATGGGTGGGTGCAGGGTAATCAGAGGTCAAGGGTGGGGCAGGAGATGGAAGCATCCAGCAGGAGGTGGTACTTAAGCCTAGACTTGAAGGCCCACGGAGGCAGGCTAACAAGGGGAAAGGTGATCCAGAATCAGTTAGGAAACATCAAGTTGTTTGGCCGGTTGGGGTGGGGGCGAGCCTAAGGATTGGTGTAAATGGAGGAGTCTGGGAGAAGATAAGTCATAAGGCTGAAGGTACCTTGAGAAACCGAAAGTAAACTGAAAGTCAGAGAGTCCAATCAGACAGCCCAGTCACTCATCCTGGTAGCATGATTCCAGACAAACTGATTATCTTCACCATGCCGCAGTCTCCTCATTGTGCAATGAGAATTATGGTATGTCTACCTCATGGGGGTAGTTGTGTACATTGCCTGAAGTCTCCAGTGCAAAATCTGTGGTACATGAGGTCTTAGTAAATGCCATTCATTAGCATTGTTGTTATTATCATCATCATCATCATCATTAAAGGAGTGACCTGGTAAACTTTGTGTTCTAGAAAATCTACTGGTTATTCTCTACTTGCCCCCACCAAATCCACAGTCTTTCTTTCCCTGCTCATTTCTGTCCTGGGAGGCTAGCTCCCAAACCCTGAACTCCCATGCTCCCTTGCCTGCTGGCTTCTTGCTGATTGAGCTAGTAGCTAGCACAAGCAGGAGTTTGCAGAGCCAGAGAAGAGAGAGGCCGGAGTATTTCTTCCCACAGCTCCTCCTAATGCAGGGCAGCTGTTCCCGTCATGGCTGTGACTCTGCACAACGTGGATGGGCTTCCCTACAAGCAGAGGCTGAGGCAAGAACGTGGGTTCCAGAGATTTTTTTCCAAAGCTGATTCCAGAACTGAAGGAGCAGGGAGGGCTGGACAGGCGAGGGGGAGAAATGAGCCGAGAGTGTGAATGGGATCACAGCTGTGAGTAACTGGCAGGGGGCCTCTTCGGGGACCTCTGAGAGGTACAGAACGCCTCTGGGGATTTCTGTCAGAGGGTGGAGGCTTCAGCATTCATCCAGGAGCTCCTGGACCCGGCCCAATCTGCTGGGTGCCCCCGGGGAATCGACTCCCCTGTGCTTTCCAGCAGCACTGCAAGCAAGGCAAGCAGGTGCAATTGCTGAGAAGATCCTTCGAAATAAATCAGAAACACACTTGCCTCCATTCCAGGGGAGAGCTGTCAGGGTGAGGCAGCAGCTGCAGCTGAAGTAGCAGAGAGAGAGGTTGTGACAGGGACACGGGAGCATTCTCCGTATGTCCCAAACATGGTTCCTCACCTAGAGCTGGGCCACTCCCTCCTCTGCAGCTCAAGGCCTCCCTTCTTCCTAGTCTGGCCCTTTAGGCCTAGAAAAGTTTTCCCACCATGCTAATCTCTGTGCCCACACCCCTGTGCATGTCCTGGGCCCTGACTCCACTTCTGTAAATACTTCCTTCATGAAAGTCCTTCCATTGGACCCACTGAGTACGATTCTGTTTCCTTCTGCATCCCCCCCCCCCCCAACCCCGACAGACAGATTATTCTGGCTGTGAAACTAAGGTTGTCGGCATGAGGTGGCGAGGGGCAGGGTCAGTTAGGTCATGTTTCTCTGTCATCCTTGCTGAAGATGATAAGATGTGAAACTCAACTAAGGCAGAGGGTGAAGGGGTGGGATGGAGTTAACACACACCTTCCCGTAGGCCCTACAGGGGGAGGCCTGGCTGACCTGAGAAACCATCCATGCTGATCAGGCCCTACCAAGGAGCCCCCACCTGGCCTATGGGCACTGAAACATGAGCCACCCAAAGACTTTGACGTTAGAGCAGACCTCTAATAGTGGATTTCAGAGATGACAAAAGACAGGAAAGTCTGTGGCGACAGCACTGTGTTCATCTTTGTATCCTTTCTCCTCAAATCCCAACCGCAGTCCCTGACCCTCCGCACCTGCAGGCAGACAGTAGATGTTTGCTGAATAAATCTCCATTTCTAGTGTTGCTGTTGTCCTCGTATCTGTCAGTAGCTATCTTGTAATACAAGGTTACTTTTATGGGCCGAATGTTTGTGTCCCCACCCCCCAAACTCATATGTTGAAGCCTTAACCCCAAGGTTAATGTATTCGGAGGTGGGGCCTTTGGGAGGTAATTAGGTTTAGATGAGGTCACAGGGTGGGGCCCTCCTGATGCAATTAGTGCCTTTTAAAAGAAGAGGAAGAGAGATCAGAGCTCTCCTTCTCTCTCTTTCTCTCTCTCTGCCTAAAAGGTGGCTGTCTACAAGGCAGAAAGAGGGTATCACAGAGAGTAGAACTTGCTGGCACCCTGAACTTGGACTTCTAGTCTCCGTAACAGTGATAAATAAATGTCTTTTGTTTAAACCACCCGGTCTATGGTATTTTGTTATAGCAGCCGAGCTAATACAGAAATATATGTGCCATTTCATTGTATCTGAATGATTTGTCGTATTACTCATCCTTTATGTAAACCTAACATGAAGCCATGGGATGGCTCCTATTAGCTTACAGAACACAATAGGAAAATGAGACCTTTCTGATGTCTGAGAGTTTGGGGCAGTGGTTCCGATGGCTGAGGACAACCAACCAGGGGCCAAGCACGCCCACCTCTTGAAGGGAGCTGCTGGGCCATCAATGCGGGACACGCTGAGCAAAGATGAGGCCAAGTCTGCCAGCATCGTGTCAGTCAACAAGCATTTCCAGGTTGTAAGAGAGACAATAAAGACTTCTTTCAGAGCCTAGAGAGCCAGTAGACAGAGAGGACTGTTTTGCTGAAGCTGTGGATATCTGTACGTTGTCCTCCCCCGCGGAGGTAGAGAGGGATTCTTCCCGTATACCTAAAGCTGTGTGGGAGGCAGCTCTGGGAAGACAGCCGTCCCTTAGTGTTGGAAGGATATGAGCACTGAAATCTGATCCTCACCTTCCTTCCCATTCCCCTGGCTCCTTCCCTTCTTTGCTCATAGTTGTGCCCACAGCCCAGGAGCTACACCCAGGGCTCCCCCAGCTCACTTGCAAGTAGTCTGGACCTGCAGAGCAGGAAGCAGCTCCGAGCACAGGCTGGGGGCCAGTGCGTCAACCCCGGTTCCACCCCACACCAGCTGGGGAACCTCAACTTCTCTGTGCCTCACTTTCCTCGTCTGCAACATGAGAATGCTAGTGGTCCCTACATCGTAGAGCTGCAGGCAGCATTCGGTGAACACCACACAAGTGGGTTTGTTAGGCGGGTGAGGCCTCTGGTCTTTATCCCTGCCCTAGTCCCTGAGGTCCAGGGAGAATATGAAATGCTGAGAAAGCACAGCGTCTCCCTTCAAAAGAAGCCTCGATGACAGGATCTTCTCCCCCGCCTCCCCCACCCCCACCGCCCTGTTCTCATAGCTCTCCTCAGGAGAGTGTTAGAGGGATTTTGTAGCTATTTTCCCATCACTCTACTTAGAGAAAACAAAATCTATTTCCTTACAACTAATAATAGCCACCCTGTGAGGGAAGGAGGGGATATGGAAACACAAAGTCTGCTAACAGAGTCTGAAATCAGTCTCCTAAGTGTGTCAGGTGCTGGGCAGATGCAAAGAAGCGTGAGGTGCGTGTTGGGTAGCATGGAGTTTACAGACGAGAAGGGGACACAATTCCAACAATACCGCTAAGATGCAATACAAGGCCACATGCAATTCAGTGCTAAATTGTGTCAGGCCTGGAGGTGCCTGAGAAAGAGGTTCCATGATGCCTGAAGCGGCCTAAAGGCCACATCCTGGCCATGACGCATGTCACCTAGTCAAGGAAACCAAGAGCATCCTGATTAGGTTTCTTCTTTCCCAGAGGATGTTGATCCTGGCTGTGTCAGGTCACTAGATGTGACGCACATCTTTTGGCTGGGGATTACCAAAATTTCAAAATCCAGGACTTGAACGTTGACCAGCTTTGATAGCTCGTGGGTGTTTCCTTCTGACCGTGTCCCTCCACCCTCCAGCCACCACCACTGGCCTGGTGCTCCTTTGAGGTCAGCGTGGATGAAAGATTCACCTCCCTGCGTTCACCTCCTTGGCGGGGATCTGCCCGAGCATGAGCAGAGCCGTTCAGAGGGTGAGGGAAAGAGGCCAGGCCTGCCAGACGCCCCCTCAGGTCTCTGCTTCCTTCCTTAGAGAGAGCATGTGCTTTGGAGCATTAATTTAGCCGCAGGGACCTCATCATATGCCAGAAGTGTTGCCCCCAGAGGAAATGGAAGTGTTTTGCATGGCAGCCTGCCACAGCATTCAGCTGCAAGAGGGGAGTGGCTCTCTTTGGCAACACCATGATGGCTGCCTCCTTCAGGACCATGCACTCATCACCCCAACTGCAGGGACTGCTAGCTACTGACGGCTCACCGCTGAGGCCCTCTTCAGGAATTGCCTTCTGCCAAAGAATTCAGGCTATCCTCTGGGAGCAGCCTGCATCCAAAGACTGGTCGATATGGGAGACAGAGTCCCATGCCGCTAGCCTCTTGTTGGGGCGGCTGTGAGGGACAATCCCAGCTCCAGAGCTCCCTTTAGGACCAGCTCAGGCAAATGCGCCACAGTTCAGATTCTCCCTTTGCTCAGTCTGGCTCCCCTCACCCCCCAACAGCAGCTTTTCCAAAGTACTCTCTAGTAAACCTGTGTGCACGGTACAGAGGCTCAGCGTCCATTTCTGGGAGATTCCAACCTGCACGCGTGTGACCCCCTGGAGCCTCTCTAAACCCCCTCTGCAGCCAGGCTTGGCTCCAGTGAGGATGAGGAAGTGTCCTCCAAGCGTCATCGGGACTTTTTTCTACCTCTAGGTCCACAAGACCTTGGCAGGGCTGATTCAGGGCTGGGACAGCCCGGGGCAGGGTATAGGCCAGAGTTCCTTTTATTGATCACTGCCGGTAATGTCTTGTTTTGACATCATACTGTCTCTTAATGCTTAAGTACCTTCCTTTATGACAGCCTGAACCCTTCCGGGGGCAGCTCCCTGAATTCCCATCACAGGTCTACAGAGCTCCGGAGTTCGACTCTCTGGTGTCTGAAACAAAATGCCAAGACCTGCAAAGTCCAAAGTCGCCATGTGCTCAAGGAGCCAGCCCTGCATCCTCAAAGGTTCAGGACATCATCCTAGCCCTGCACTGCAGCCACACCCCAGCCCCATCTCAGCTTCTCACTGGCCGTGAGGGCCTGGACACGTCACCTACCTTCACTAAGCCCTAGTTTTCTCCTTTGTGGAGCAGGGCTAATGAAGAGCACCCGATCTGTAAGCACTTTGCAGAATCATCTAGTTCAATGCCTACTGAGGGCAGGAATTCCCCTTGAAGTACGTGGTGGGCCAGCTTCTGCTTGACCGCTCCTTGGCACCGTTCCGTCTCACAAGGCCTCTCAGTGTATTGCTGCCTGCTCTAGTTCTTAGAAAGTTCTTCCTTATAACAAACAGGAACTTACCACCCTAGACTCTACCACTGACCCTAGTGTTGACTTAGACACTATACAAAGTAACGTTTAAGCTTTGTTCTATATGAAAAACCCTCAAACATTACTCCCTTTCCCTACGAACCACCAAACACCATGTTTCTCTTTTCAGGCTAAACTTTCCCGGTCCCTTTTTCCCATAAATTCCAGATTCCCCATCATCCTGGTTATTTCCCTCCAGGAAACTTTCAGTTTCCTCTTTAAATGTAGAGCCTAGAATGGAATCCAATATTCACGATGCTACCTGGATAATAATTCCATTCATACATTTAAAATAATATTCAACTTATGGCAATTTAATTTACTACTATCTTTTCAAGATGTTTGTTATATTCAATATACCATGCTGCCCCAACCTTAGTGATTTTCTTAGACTCATCGGGTTTAAATGGATTAGCATGCTTCTGGCTGCAGTGATAGAGTACCCAACTAACAGTGACTTAAGTAATAAAAATCTTTAATTATTTCACAAAATGGGATGCCTAATCAGAGATTGTTGATTTTTGTTTGATGAGGGGCTCAACAATGTCCACCACAGACACTGACTTTGGTCTGCATGGTAGCGAGACCACTGTTGCACTTCTAAGTGGCATATTTGCATAATCACATTAAAGGCAACAGAAAGAATCAGGCTTTCTTACCCCTCCCCCCTCTCTATCAGGGAACAAAATCCTTCTCAGAAATTACCCACCTTATTTCCACACATGTCTTCTTGGCTATAACTTGCCCTATGCCTGATCCTAAACTGATCACAGGTAAAGGGAATTAGGAACCCATATTTGACTGGTACCAATCAAGGTATATCCTCCTTCTACCGCCCTACCTGCTGATTTGGGGGATGGGCCTTTCTTCCCAGAACACGCTGCCTGAGGAAGAAGTATAGGCACTCAAAAGCATCTGTCGTGGTATCCTAGGATACAAAATCACTTTAAAGTTAATGCTACCTAGGGGCACCTGGGTGGCTCAGTCTGTTGAGCATCCGACTTCTGCTCAGGTCATGATCTCACAGCTCATGGGTTTGAGCCTGGCGTTGGGTTCTGTGCTGACAGCTTAGAGCCTGGAGCCTCCTTCAGATTCTGTGTCTCCCTCTCTCTCTGCCCCTCCCCTGCTCGTACTCTGTCTCTCTCTCCCTCTCCCTCAAAAATAAATAAGGGTTAAAAAAAAATTAAAGTTAATGTTACCTAACCACCTCTGCAATGATCAAAGTTTCAATGCTTTACTTAAATAAATAGGGATGTTATTTTCCAAGAAACTATTAGACAGTTTATTCTTTAAGTTATTCTTTATGATTTAATTCTAAAGTTTTCTCTGTTTTCCTTGGGTCATCCACCTTTTTTCCAAAAAGTGGCCATTCCAGGGCACCTGGGTGGCTCAGTCGGTTGAGCGTCCGACTTCGGATCAGGTCATTATCTCATGGTTCGTGAGTTCGAGCCCTGCATCAGGCTCTGTGCTAACAGCTCAGAGCCTGGAGCCTGTTTCAGATTCTGTGTCTCCTTCTCTCTCTGACCCTCCCCCATTCATGCTCTGTCTCTCTCTGTCTCAAAAATAAAAATAAAACATTAAAAAAAAAACCAATAATAAAAAAAAAAAGTGGCCATTCCAATAGTTTAAAAACTTTTTTCTCCCAAGTTAAACATACCCAATCCTCTCTTCAGTCTTCATCATTTGGTTTTGGAAACTTGCACAATGCTATTCATTCTTCTACAAATGCCCTCCAATTTTTCTGCTTGGTGCTCACTGCATTTGTGCTTCCAGCATGGTTTAATTAGTGTAGTATAGAACCAAACTATTGCTTCTCTTGTTTTAATTTAAGTCAATCTAGTTCTAGTTGCAACAGTAATGTATATGTACTGCAAAAATAATTTAATAATTCTGGTGAGCTTTTGAAGATCACTATACGATACTATCCTCTTTCAAGTATCTTCTTCCCTAATCTACCCAGAATCTATCCATATCTTCCATTTCTTACTCAACTTCACACCAGTATCATTCCTCTTCAAAGCCAGCTCCCAAAGCCAAGATAAGATCCCGTATGTGTTTCCAGAAACAGTGTGAGCCCCAGATTTGGGAACATTCTCCAAAAGCTGTGGATTTCTACCCTCAGTTAATTTTTCTCCCTTTGGAAATTTTGGAATTACCTTCCCTGTTTTAGATTCTATTTTTCTATTAATACAGCCCAAGATCACATCAGCTTTTTAGGCACCACATGTTTCAAGACCTCCCTCATTACATTTTTTTGATTCCCTGTGAGCGTATTATTGATAACCAGGATTCTGTGGGCGGCCATTCAGCAAAATCTCCTCCTTCCTGTAAAGTTTTTCTGTAGGCCAAGTACAAGACCTTTATTCACGACTATAACATTTCATCTTCTTGGATTTGACCCATTGTCTAACAAAAAGGTCTTTGGATACTGATTCTGTCACCCAACGATTTTCAGTATCTCTCTCTTAACAAACTCTAGAAACTGCTGTGAAGAATGTTCTGTAAATGTCAGACAGTAATATGAGTCATGTCTGCTGCCAGGAATTTCAGACAATTTCACACTACATTTGTAGCTAAGCCTTTCAAACTCATGACCAAAGACGGCTGCTTTTTCTGCACCTTCTTCTCCACTTTGCCTACTTGTGTCATGTGAAACTTTCCAGGAATTTAAAGACCATGGGTCTTCCGGGAATTTGGAAAAGAGAAATGACCACAATTCCAGGTGCCCAGGTGTCTTGCCTGTATGCTGTTGCCTACTTGTCTTCTGTGTGCTTCCCTCAGTGAAGGCTTTGTTTCCGGGGGCATTTCCGTCAGCCCAGCTACAGTCCAAGTGCCCTTCTCCAGCTCCTTTCTGTAGCTTTCAATTTCCTGCTCTCCCAGACCCAAAGACCCTGTAATAGGCTTAATTGTGGCCCCCAAAGATATCAGGTCCTAATCTCTGGAACCTGAATGTTAACATACATGGCAGAAAAAAAAATCTTTGCAGATGTGATTAAGTTCAGGATGAGGAGATGGAGATATTATTCTGGATTATCTGGGTGGGCTTGTAATGCAATCACAAGTATCCATCTATGAGGGAGACAGAGGAAGATCGTACTACACAGAGACAGAAGAGAAGAAGGCAATGTGACCACAGAGGCAGAGACTGGAGTGCTGTGACCACAAGCCAGGGAATACTGCTAGCCATCCAAGTCATAAAAGACAAGGAACAGATTCCTCCTTAGAGCTTGTAGATCCTGCCAATACCTTGATGCCAAGCCAGTGAAATTGATTTCAGATTTCAGGTCTCCAGAGCAGTGAAAGAATAAATTTCTGTCGTGTAATCTACTACTAAATGTGTGTTAATTCATTAGAGTAGCTATGGGAAACTAGTACAGACCCCAAGGGCCCCTCTAGGAAATGCTCAAGTCCTGATCCTTTCTCCCCACTACAGGTCTGTCAGAGCTCCTTCTGCAGCCCCCATGTCCTAGGTTGCTTTTTCTTTCTTTCTTTCTTTCTTTCTTTCTTTCTTTCTTTCTTCTTTCTTCTTTTTAGTTTATTCATTTTGAGAGAGAGAGAGAGAGTGGGGGAGGAGCAGAGAGAGAGAGGGAGAGAGAGAGAATCCCAAGCAGGCTCCATGCTGTCAGCTTGACACCTGATGCAGGGCTCCAACTCACAAACTGTGAAATCACCTGAGCCAAAGTCAGACACTTAACCAACAAAGAGTTTCATGGCTTCAGAAAGAAGAAAAAGAGCACTTCTGCCCAGAGTGATCAAAGGTATAAAGTCAGTATGTAAGCTAAAATTCCAACAGGTAGAATAGAGGTGTGTGTGTGTGTGTGTGTGTGGATGAGTGGACACTCACACACCCACACACCCACCCATACACACACACACACACACACACACACATACATACTCCTCTATTCTACCTGTTGGAATTTTAGCTTTCTTCTTTCTGAAGCCATGAAACTCTTTGTTCTCTTATTAAGGCATTCTTATTACAGTTAACCTGGTTTTTGCCTGTCAGTATTATAAGCTCATAGGTCCCATGAGACTTTGTGTCCCTAGGCACCTTTTCCATAGTTGGCCTTCAGTAGAGGTGAGACCTGGGTGTCAGTAGCCTGATGGTGGTCCTTCAAGACCCCTAGCTTTCCTGGCTTCAGCACCCTTTAGGATTTATTCAAGATGGACTTAAACTCCAATCTCACAAACAGTGGGAAGAGATGTGGGAAGATGAGAGGTAGGAAAGGCTGATGGTTCCTGATTGCTCTGAATTCCACTCCCTCTCCTGTGTTTCTCTTTGAGTACATCTCTTTTCTATATAACATCTCCCATTGTGCCTCTGAGGCACAATGTCTTTTCCCAAAAGGACAATTAATACAAGGTTGTGTATTCAGGAAACTTTTTCTGAAGGTTTGAAGGGAAAGGGAGTGATCAGTTATGTCCTAGCACAACGTAAACTTGAACAAATACCAGCCATGCCTCTCCTTTAAAAACCTTTGGTCAAGACCACCAACCAAGGATGTCTGCAGAGCAGCCTCTCTGAGTACTGTCTGGGCCTCTGCTGTTTCCCTGCCCCTCAATATCTCTAAGTGAAATTTCTTATTCTCAGTCATGCCAAGAAATTGAGCAACCTCAAGCCTCTTCCTAAGCCTAGCCTCCAGCATATAACTTTGCCAACAGTCAGTTGAACAGGCTGTTGGATCCAGGACTCCACCCATAAGCATCAGAGCAGACGTTTGAAATTATAATTTGTCATTTTTTTCACAGACCACTTCGAATTCTTGGGCTGGGATGACCTCTCTCCAACCACCCTGCCCCCAACAAAGAGGCAGAAGGAACAGCCTGTTTATGCTTCGCAGCATTATTGGTTGATTAATGAATATGGGCTGTTCAAGCAGTCGACCTTTTGGGACTGGTTTTACTTTACCAAGAGATAATGACCCACGAGACAATCTCACTGTTCCTTAATCTGAGTGGGCTGGTTTTCTTTGAAGTTTAATCAGAGAAAAAGGAAAGGAACTAATACAAAACAAAGCCCCCAGAGCCTTGGATTCTTGGGTTTTTGAGTCATCTGTGCAATACTTTCCTTCGCTTCACAGGAAGGGAGAGAAAGAGCAAGAAAATGTATTGGTTTCCTAGGGCCTCTGTAACAAAGCGTCACAGACTGGGTGGCTTAAAACAGTGGAAATGTATTTGTCCAGTTCTGTAGGCCATAAGTCCAAAATCACAATGTTAGGAAGGCCTTGGTTCCTTCTGGGTGCTCTGGGAGTGAAGTCGTTCAACGCCTCTTGCCTAGGTTCTGCTGGTTTGCTGGCAATCCTCAGCATACCTGGGATCTACACCCTATTTCCATTCTGAAGTTCAGGGTGTGTGAATTTGGGGTTGAGGGGCCACTGTCAGCCTAGCACAGAAGGGAATGGGCTGTAGGCATGGTTGGGGAACTGCAGAAGCTCTCTTCATTCCTACCCACGGGGCTCATCTTGAGCATGTATTTCAGAAGCAGGGTGGTTTAGACTCCTGCTCTCAGTAATAGCATCCTTGTGCTCCTGTGAGCCCAGCCTCTCACCTTATGAGTCTCTTCCCTCTCCTTACCTCTGACTCCTCACCTTTTTTTTTTTTTTAATTTTTTTTTCAACGTTTATTTATTTTTTGGGGGACAGAGAGAGACAGAGCATGGACGGGGGAGGGGCAGAGAGAGAGGGAGACACAGAATCGGAAACAGGCTCCAGGCTCTGAGCCATCAGCCCAGAGCCTGACACGGGGCTCGAACTCACGGACCACGAGATCGTGACCTGGCTGAAGTCGGACGCTTAACCGACTGTGCCACCCAGGCGCCCATGACTCCTCACCTTTAAAACTGGGTGATAGTAGTCCTTACTTCAAAGATTTGTTGTGAAGATCACGTTCAATAATCAATGTGGAGTGCTTGGAACCGTTCTTGGCACATGGTTTGTGCTCAATAAACGTTACCAGCTGCCTGTATTTTCTGAGTGCTTTTTGCTTATAGGGGCCATCGGATGCATTAGGGACAAAAAATTACCCAGGCAAAGCTTCCGCCCCAAAGGTACTTGCCAACTTATAGTGGAAACTTTAACGAGATAAATAACCATATAAATTTGTATAAACTAATGTGAGTGGTGAGTGGGTCAGCTGGCAACTGAGAAGGAAGACAGTTGTAGCATGACCCCTTTGGAGACAGAATTCACTGAAGCTTTTTCTATAAGGAGCAATGCTCTTCAGGGCTTATGGGGACACTCGAACAACATGGGGCATTTGTGCAGAACACTGCAATCCAACCAGTGCTTCCTCATAGATGCCTTGAGAAATCCTCATGATGACCTTATGCAACAGGCAAGGCGAATTTCATTACAACTGGAGAAAACTTTGAGTCAAAGAGGTTAATAAGTGATTTCTTTGAGGTCACCCAGCAGATCCGGGTATCAAATTCAGTGCTCTTTGCCTGATGCAGCAAATGACAGGTGGTCACACTCTGGGCCAGTTGACCAGTTGGCCAGCTGCATTAAAGGAGGAGACGCTACAGGCTCCAGGATCACTACATCTCCTGACAATGACAAGATGACAAAGGTGACAATGAGGATGTGGTGCCTTGATTTATGTCTGTTCTGGATTTCAAAAGTGGTTTGGGAATTGCTGAGAAAACTAAAAACTAGATTTCAAACTGAACTTTGCTGCTCATCTGTTATTTGATAAAAGGTGGTTGTTTGGTTAGATAAAATATTTAATGCTGAGTGCGTCCTGGCATTGGGAAAGGAGACCGTTAATCACTTTACCTGACTTTGCATCATGGAGCTTTGCCTGAAAAGTCAAATGCAAATGATTTTGAACAACAGATTGCCTTCCCAGGAAGTTCTTCCTTCAGATTTGAGGACGAACACTTCTTACAATTTTAACTTTAAGCTCCTTTATATTTAGCCTTTCTAATTGTTTATGATCTGTAAATAAGCTTTTATTCCCCCCCCCTTTTTGAATTTAAATTTTAGTTAACATACGGTGCAATATCATTTTCAGAAGAATTCAGTGATTCATCACTTACATACAACACCCAGTGCTCATCACAAGTGCCCTCCTTAGTACCCATCACCATCTATCCCATTCCCCACCCACACTCCCCTCCAGTAACCCATAGTTTATTCTCTATTACTAAGGGTTTCTTGTTGGGAGATTGCCCTGGATTATCTGGAAGATCCTTAAGTGCAATCACAAGTGTCCTTAGAAGACAGAGGCAGAAGATTTGACAAACATAGAAAGGCAATGTGACCACAGAGAAAGTTTGGAGGGAGGTAGCCACAGTCACCGGAAGCTGGAAGGAAGGGACAGATTCTCTTCTGGAGCTGCCAGAGGTAGTGTGGCCCGCTGACACTTTGATTTCAGCCTGGTTACCATAATGTTAGTAGAAGTAGGCTTTGGGGAGTTACACACCTTTCGGACTGAATCCATAACACTGAAAGACAAAGAGATGGGTGTGTGTCTAACATTCATTATGGGTTTGTTTTTGTTTTGTTTTGTTTTTTGCTTTCCTGAAGAATTATATTTACACTCTCCAAGCTAGCCTACTTTGGGTCAATTCCTGGGTCTACCATTTATGCTAAGCCCTAATCAATCCTAGGTGGCACAATTCAGAAAATAATTTATGGAAACTCATATAAATAAACTTTTAAAAGTATGAGGGACACTACTTTTCATTTTTAAAAAGGAAGGTTGAAGGGGCACCCAGGTGGCTCTATCTGTTAAGGGACCATCTCTTGATATCAGTTCAGGTCATGATGTCAAGGTCGTGAGATTGAACCCCACGTCAGGCCCCGAGCTGAGTGTGGAGCTTGCTTGGGTTCCTTTCTCTTCCTCTCCCTTTGACCCTCCCCCACTCACACACACTGTCCCCCCCTCAAATAAAGGAGGGTTGTCATGTAAACATAAGAATCCTTCCATAATGTACTAAGCCTGTCCACATAGATTTAAGTTCCACCTCCTTTACTTTGGCAATTATGTTTATTTTCCTTCATAAAATATGAGTAATAATATCCGCTTCTTAGATGTTAAGTGAAAGATTCAATAAGGCAATATATAAAGACAGCAGTGCTTGATCTTTTACTTGTGGACAATCAAATGTTAGATTTTGTTATAGGTCTTGGGATCAGTGGCTGTGGTACACTGTTTATCAAATTCATAACAAACCACAAAAGACCCCAAATACACAAAGCAATCCTGAGAGAGAGGAACAAAGCTGGAGGCATCACACTTCCTTTTTTCAAACTATGTTACAAAGCCCTAATAATCAAAACAGTCTCGTACTGACATAAAAGCAAGGAAATAGACCAGTGGAACAGAATCGAAAGCCTAGAAATAAACCTTTCATATGTGGTCAACTAATATTTGACAAGGGAGCCAAGAATACTCAATGGAGAAAAGACCGTCTCTTCAATAAATGGTGCTGGAAAAATTGGATAATCACACACAAAAGAATGAAACCAGACTCTTGTCTTACACCACTCACAAATAATTTGAAATGGATGAAAGACTTAAATGTAAGAACTGAAACCATAAAACCCCTAGAAGGAAGTTTTTTCCTAGAAGAAAACTTCCTTGACATTGGTCTTGGCAATGATTTTTTGGATACGTTACCAAAAGCACAAGCAACAAAAGCAAAAATCGGCAAGTGGACCACATAGAACTAAAAAGCTTCTGCAAAGCAGCAGAAACAATCAACAAAATGAAAAGGCAACCTACAGCATGGAAGAAAATATTTGCACACCACCTCTCTGATAAGAGGTTAACATCCAAAATATATTAGGAACTCATATAGCTCAATACGTTCTCAACAGGAGTTTTCTTAAAGGGAGGCAACAGATCTCCTCTCTTTGTGCCCTTCTCTGCCACCAGCAGGGTCAGCAGGAGCAAGTTGCCTTGGCAACTCTGGAGCAATGGCCGTCAGCTTCAAGACTTAGTGCAGCCAACAGAACTCTACCTGGCTCCGCTCCCTTCCCTGGGACCATTTATAGGTGCGTGGAGTCAGGTGGTTTGCAGAGCTGACCTGAGGAATTAAAGAGTTGGAAGAACCCAAAACAGGGGAGCGAAAACAGTGTGAGAAGAAAGCTGCCCCGATAGGAGCCTTTTGCCCTCCGTGGTAGTTTGGCTCCACCTCCCTCCACATCCACAGGAAAGCAATGTCCTGATGAAACACTTTAGGAAGACTGCCAGCGTCCAAACATCCGTCTCCAAGGCAGCGGGAGATGAGCTCAAAGCGAACCACTCAACGGCAGACAGGATCTTTCGAACACCACACGGATGCACCAACGACCCCCGTTCCTCTTCTTTGGCAGCTTCTTAATTAACAACCCTTTCGGTGAATTCAGTTGTGTGCAAGTCGTGGGCACATTTAATGAATTTTAAGTAATGATTTTTATAAAGCTAACATGAGAGATTAAATGAGAAACCTCTGCCCAAGCTTTTCATTTACAGCAATTAGCAAATGTCAGCCAAGCCGCCTGTGTGATTTACAGGGTGTAAGGACCCGATCCTCCTTTTCCCCGCTGGGTTTGCCCAGATAATTGGAACCTCTACAGGGAAGTTTTTTATTGAGAGGCTGATAGAACCAGTGTTTCGCAGAGATAATTCAGCATTTTCATGCAGTTAGATGGAAAAAAGTTACAACTTTATTTTCACTAGCCTCAAATGGATATTTAGCATTTCCTTTCATTATAAAGCTTGGCAAGTGACAGGACTCACAATAATCCCTAGAACTTTTTTTTTTTAACCAGTTAAATTGAAGATATTTTCATAACAAACGATAGTTGCTACTGATATCTTGAAATAGCATTTACTGACATCATTACTTCTAAAATAAGATAATTAATAGGCCCACCACTAGATCTGATTTAATGCATTAGCAAAGAAGCACCTATGTTATTATGTCACAAATTTGTTTTTTAAGCGGGTAGATAACTATTTCGAAATAATTGTGGTCTGCTTTGTAACCCCATGAATTTTACTTTATGTGTTTAAGCATCTTATTCTGAGGTGACTGGGTGGCTCAGTCTGGTAAGTTCCCAACCCTTGGTTTCAGCTCAGGTCATGATCTCAGGGTCATGGGATCAAGCCCCACATTGGGTTCTGTGTGGTCAGCACAGAGCCTCCCTGGGATTCCAAATCTCCCTCTCTTTCTGCCCCTCCCCACTCATGCTCATGATCTCTCTCTCTCTCTCTCAAAATAAATAAATAAACATTAAAACAAAAGGAATCTTATTCTGACAAAGGGACCATAGGCTTCACAAGGCCGCCACGGGTTCCACGGCACAAGTAAATTTAAGGCCCTCATGACAGGAGGCCTCATCCCTGGTCCTCCTGCCCATCAACAGCACACCTTTCTTCTCTCATCCTCATCTGCAACCCCTTTTTGTCCTTCTCTTAGGTGCCCCAATTCCTCCCACCCCAGACACTACCCTGATTAGGGTAACCCTTTTCTGAAAACCATTCCTGAAACATAAACTAAAAGTATAGGCATTGCTTGATGAAGCCTGTAAAATGTGGTCCCGAACAGGATTGAGAGAATGTTCATCTGGAGCTCTCAAGTACCCAAAATGCTTTCTAAGTGCAAAAGAATGAGGCCGTGTGGGTGGAACAGCAGGCAGAGGGTTCATGCGAGGGCGGAGGCCAGCCCCTCTTCCGGACACTCTGGCGGTCAGTCCCCCACTAGGCTGAGAGGCCTGTGTCTACTTAAGCCAGCCGCAGAATTCCTCGTAAGTCCCACGCCTTAACTGCCACACAGATGCACCATCCTGAGATGCAGCACTCGTGGGAGGCCTTTGGGTTCATTTTCAGCATGAGTGCCCTGGACCGCTGATCTCGTACACGGCACCTTACCAGATTAAAAAAAGCTAATGTACGGAAATATATTGCCTTTATGGTCAAAAGGTGGCTGACTCATCAAAAAGGTGTCCCCGGCTCGTAGGGCCAAAATTCTCTAAGAGGCTCCTTGGCATTAAAACTAAGTTTTTAGATCCTGTTTCCCTACTTGCCTTCCTTTTTTCTCCTCTCTCTCCCTTTCCCCTGCCCCCTCCCTGGCTCTCTTCAAGGTTGCAATTTGGGGACTTTGCTGAAAGGGTTGCCTTCACTGGGGTTTATTCTTTGTTTCATAAAAGAAATGAGTTTTCAGAGGATGCCTAGGCCCGGACTTGATGAAACGGGAACAAGTGGGCGAAAAGCCCGGGGACGTAAAATGCAACAGAAGCTCTCATGGGCTTTGGGGCTTTGGGGCTGTGAGACACATGGGGCTGGAGACCAGCCCACTTAACCATTTATGAGAGAAGGGTCTGGCATCTTGGGGCCCTTACGGTCCCCCAGAGGGGTGCTGCCTTGGGCACAAGGGAGCTGTTGCCTGAA
Organism: Lynx rufus; assembly: GCF_022079265.1. Classification (NCBI taxonomy): domain Eukaryota; kingdom Metazoa; phylum Chordata; class Mammalia; order Carnivora; family Felidae; genus Lynx; species Lynx rufus. The sequence goes on along the minus strand of NW_025814823.1, from coordinate 212,155,118 downwards.
GACCACATTTTATTTCATATCCCATTGTAAGTATAGAACAAGACTTTGCAGGGACTGACAAAGGGAGGCCTCAGCAAACCTCAGTTACAAGAAAAGGACAATATCCACTATTATTATGATGCTAGGAAGAAATAATGGAGGTAAAAAAAGAAAGTGCCCAGAGAAGTAGAATTTTTCTGTTCAAGTAGATTGTGCTTTTACATATATTTTTAAAAACACATTCTTTATGTTTGGCAAACTCATTCTCAAAACCAGTGGTGTCCAAGAGTTTTAGGTGATTCACCTACAGCAGTTAAAGGTCCCCATGCTTACAGTGAATAAAGTACTGGGTGAAGTTTACCCTGAGTTTAAAATTTTTTTTAATGTTTATTTATTTTTGAGAGAGACAGAGAGAGACAGAGCATGAGTGGGAAAGGAGCAGAGAGAGAGGGAGACACAGAACCCGAAATAGGCTCCAGGCTCTGAGCTGTCAGCACAGTGCCCGATGCAGGGCTCGAACTCACGAACCATGAGATAATGACCTGAGCCAAAGTCGGACGCTCAACCGACTGAGCCACCCAGGCGCCCCCACCCTGAGTTTTAGATTCTAGCCAATGGGGTCCAGAATGTAAGGTAAATCAGAGTCAGATGATTTTAAAACCTAATCAGGAGAATGAACTGGTTTAACTAGTCATGGGGAGCCATTGTACATTCTTGAGCAGAGGAGTGATATGAAGTACCAGGTGGGAGAGTAAACTTGGCAGGAAACAGCAAGCTGAATTGAAGGGACAAGAAACTGCAGTCACAATGGTTAAATAATGACTCCAATACTCCAGTATAAGGAGCTTCCTCTTCCTTGCCTGAGAGCTGGACCAGCCAAGATAAACTTCTGAAGTCGATGAATATTTTTATTTCTTACCCATCATCTCTTAGCCCCAGGGTATTGAGCACTCTCATGCTACTGTAAGAACTTCGATAAGACATGCAGGGACATGTCCTATACCATAAAAGAGTCCCACTTTCAAATATGCTCCCCTACCCTGTCAGAACTCCGTTGCTCCACAAGGGCAAAATGAGATTGACCTCTTGCCTCCAACCTGAGATTGACAGAGACTTGTACTTTCAAAAGAGAATTCAAGTCCATATCAATGGATCTGCAGTCAGTGACCTCTCATGCCGAATGACCTCAGATAGTCACAGAGGAGTTATATTTTTGGCAGGCAGCCTGGCCAGGACTTCCTCCACAAGGTGATGCCTGTGAGCTCATCCTGCACGTCATGGCTTCTTCCCTTCCTTTCCCAGAATTTCTGGCTTCTCTGACAGCTCATACATTCAGGGGAGGCACAGCCTTTAACTTGGAGAAGGCTGGTGCCCCATTTGCCATAATGAAAGCTGGGCTTTGCTGGGAGAGGAAGTCTTGTACCTGGAACAGGTTAGCATGAGCCCCAGTGGCTGGCATTATAGCTTCAGAGAGAGAAAAAAGCAAGAGGAGAGGCCAGGGCAGGGGGTTGGTTAGTCTCCCCAGGTTCTTGCCACCATCTAGAACCTTCTTCTCATTACAAAAATGAGGTCCTTTCAGCTATAACATTCTAGGAATCATTGGATTTCTTAAGGTAAGCTAACTAGGGTCATTGTGGGTCACCTCCTGTCACAGCTAAAGGTAAAATTGAGCAATTAAGCTGTCACCTCTAAGGAGTTGTCTCCTGGGGCCATTGATCAGCCAATTGGTTAATAAATTTTGAGTATCTCTTCTATTGACTGGTGAATCTTACAAAAAAAAAAAAAAATTAAAAGCTCAGCTTCCCGCCCATCGGGTTTTCACAGTCTGTCTGGGATACCAGAATCAGGGATGTGGAGCTACTTATCTAAAGGCAAGTGCCATGTAATGGAGTCTTGAGTCCATGAAGGCTCAGTCACCAGGACACAAAGGACCATCTAGATACGAATCGGGTTGATCTGTAAAGTTCTCATGAAGGACAAGGTCTCAGGCTGGGGTCTGTTTCCCTTTACTCTCCATCTACCCGTGGGCAGCATGAGATTTGGGGGGAAAGTTGGGGGAACAGTCTCAGTACCAGCCACCGCAGGATTATTTCCCCCTCAACTGCCATCTAACCTTACATGTCCGGTGGTTGCACAGGCACCCCCATGACTCCCCTTTTTCCATCAGAGCCTCTGGGGATCACCCATTTCCCTGCACACTCTGAGAAGCACCCAGGGCGGCCTCAGGCCACCGTGGAGCTAAAGAAAGGCAAGTCCAACCTTGTGCATTACAGAGTTTCTCTAAAATGACTCTCTCTGTCCCATGGCTGATGCTGTGGTTGGGGCTTTTTGATGGGCCCATAAACTATCTTTATAGCTGTTCTTGTTTGTTTTGAAAACATTGTAGTTATCAGCAGGGTCCTGAAAGAGTTTCATTTCACTCTTCAAGTGGGCCCTATTTTTGGCCTGGTGAGTTGGAGAGCAGAGCGTCTTCATGAAAGAGAAAAGAAGGCAAAAAGAAATGGCTTTTCTAAAAACATTTATGTACTGCTGTAAGCAAACCGGTGTCAAAGGTGGGAGTTCCCCCTAAGAATACAATGGAGGCCAAAGGCAGGAGCCAGCCCCTTCGTGGGTTCACAGGGCCCTGCCCTCAGAAGGCCCCGTGCTTGGATCATGCGGGCAGCCACCATCTTCAAATCTTAACAAGTCTAGAAGATGGGGCTCTGTATTTTCATTTTGTACTGAATCCTGCAATTTATGCAGTCAGCTCTGGCCAGTTGGTCTGTTTTCTGGGAAGTTCTTCCTTATGTTCTCAGAGGACGAGGAGGGAGCTCAAGGGAGGAAATGGCCGCCTCAGATGTAAGAGTACAAGCCAAAACTTCTTGGGGCAAATCTGGCTCCAGTCTCACCTGCCAGCCATGTTCCATTTTGAATTGGCTGGCGTCCTCTGGGAAAATAAATCTGTCCTAGAGCAGAAGTTATGTTCCATTTTGAACTGGCTGGCATCCTCCGGGAAAATAAATCTGTCCTAGAGCAGAAGTTTTTGTTTGGCCAAAGGGTGTCCACAATGAGTACAAGAACTCCGATGAACGATGTTGGCCCCTCAGGTAGCAGGAGGTTTCTTGGAAGCCCCGGAATTGGGCTGGGCTGAGGAGCCATATTTATTTCCCACAGCTGCTCTGACAACTTCCTACAAACTGGGAGGCTCAATACAACACAGACTTATTCTCTTATAGTTCTGGATACCAGAAGTTTGCACTCAGTCTTACGGGGCCAAAAATCAAGGTGTCTGAGGGCTCTGGGAGCGAATCCGATCTTTGCCGTTTCTGACTTCTGGTGGCCAGCAAGTCTTGACTCATCGTGTGGCCTCATCATCCCCACCTCTGTCTCCATGGTCATATTGTTCCCCCCCTTCTTTATTAAATTTCCCTCTGCCCCCTCCAATAAGGACACTTATAGATTACATTTAGGGCCCATCGGGATAATCCAGGATAATGGTCCACCTCAAGATCCATTATTTAATCACTTCTGCAAAATCGCTTTTGCCATATAGGGTAAGGTTCACAAGTTGTGGGGTTTCAGATGGGGCCATTATTCTGGCTACCACAGGGGCAGTTGGAGAAGCTGGTGCTCAGTTGAGGAGCTTAGGGGGTTTTCCTCCCTGCAACTCTCCCGGATCTGAATTCCAGAGGGATCCAGCAGCCGATCACCTCTGCAGTGGCATCTCAGGGGAAGCACAAGTAGAGAGAGGAAGGAGGAGGATGAGAGGAGGGCCCCCAGGACCTTGCTGTGTGCCTAGCTGGTTAATACAATAAATCAATTTGAGTCATGGCATGTATAATCTTAAAACTTAGTTTGACCCAAAGAAGAGACGAATAAAATGATTTCAGGTCATGGAGAGGCCCATGAGGAGACATTGAGTTAGGCCCTGGGGATAAACCATATCAATTTACCAGTAGCAAGGGTGGACCACCAGAACCAAAAAGAGCAGCTTGAGCCCTATACAAAGCAGGGAGATGGCCTAACATGAGCTCCACAAGGATGGGTCTGCCTCCATTCTGCCGCAGAACATGACTGAGGCCAGAGCAAGGCAGGAGGGAAATGGGAACAGGTAGCCAGTTGTCTCAAAGGCTGCTGCTTGACTGCCTCCAACTGTGGACAGTTTACACACCAGGGAAAATGGCCTCAAATTATCACCAGCAATGAAAAACATAGGTAATATTAGTCCCTTAGAAATGGGCCTGGCATTGTTGGTGGAATTTGGCATGAATCAGGTGCTGTGCAGAGCCAGCCCGAAGCGCCCATGAGGGGTATGGAGTTTCTCCTTTGTTTTTCTTGTCCCCTAAGAGCCCCTCCTAATCCCCACCTTGCCTCATCAAAGTCCCCCAACACTCAACTTGCTGTGCCCTATGCTGTCCCCATCTTTAGGGTTCTATCAGCAAGGGTTCTGGGAACAGCAGAAGAAAAACAGATTTTTAGAAGAAAAAGTGAGCAACATGTTAAAAACCAAATGAGTGATGCCCCTACTCTGTATCAAAATTCAAAAGGAAATGAGCTTTTTGCAGGGGGTGGTACTTGGATGTTACCTTGAATGGTGAGCCGGGCTTAGGCAGAGGATGTGGTGGTAGATGGGAGGGTTCAAAGAAGAAAAGGAAAAGCCACAGGAGGAGATCAGCGGGAAGGCCAGTGTGCAGAAGGGAGGGCTAGAATCAGGGCCACCTATGGGGCCACACGGCCACCATAGTCTGGTCTCAAAGGGACAAGGCCCTAAACTGAGGTGATGGCAATAAGAACGAAGGGCAATGAAAATAGGGGTAATATGGCCAAAAAGAGGGCTATCCACCCGCCCACCACCCAGACGTGTTCTCTTGGCCTTCCCCATCCAAATAACAGCACCTCTGTGCCCAAACCCAGTGGTCGTCCATTGTTCCTTTCTCTTTCACTCTGAGCCCTGTAGCTAAGCACCGTCAGCTCTATTTTTCAAACGCATCCTGAATCATGTAACTTCTAATTAGCTTCCAGATTACTGAGACAGACTGCTTTAGATGTATGAAATCACTCCCTTCTTCTCAAAAGACCCCACAAGTTAAACTCTATGTCCTTATCTTACCGATGAAGACATTGGGACACAGAGAGCTCACACAGTAGCAGAACTGGGGCGAGACCCATTATGCCAAGCCCTCTCCACCTTCTGTGACTGGTTAAAGTAAGGGTGCAGGACTAGTCGTGAACATGGAAATCGGCTCGGGATGCATTGCCAAGTGAGAAAATAAGACTTCCATGCACGTGTGTGCAAGCACACATCTACCTTTGAAGAAATGGTATGTTCCTACGTGCAGAGAAAATAGTGTAAGACAATACCAACAAAACAGTGACGTTAAAATGGGAGAGTAGGTACGTTCTGCGGTTGTTTTATACCTTTATTTTTAATTCCTACAGTAACCTCGAATAGGTCTTTGCTCCAATTCCTCCTTCTCAGTGAGGCTTCACCAACACCCTCACACCCACCCTCACACTCACCCCCTCCTACCCCTGCTTTATCTTTCTCTGTGGCACTTATCAGCATCCAATATGCCATACATTTTTACCTCATTATTTTAGTAACTTTCTGTCTCTCTCCTCTAGAATATGAGCTCCATGAGGGTGAGATTGTCTGCTTTGTTCACTTCTATAGTCCTAGACCTTAGAACAGATAAGCCATAGCAAGCACTCAGTCTGTTGAATGACTGAATGACTGAATGAAAGAAATAGTTGAGCTGAAAGAAAAAGCTTCTCATATTTATAAGCAAACATCACAGACGACCTCTGCTCCTAAGGCAGACCCAGACAGGCGACTCGCTCCGGTGTTCCTGTGACTCCGGTGTTCCCGCCAGCTTACTCCCGAGGGTGCTGCTGCTGGTGGGCAGCCAGCCATTTGCCGGGCGGCCTGCAGTGTACCTGTCCTTCCCGTTCTCTGCTGCGTGTACAGAGCCTGCAGCCCCCGGAAATCTCATTCCCAGCCAGCTTCGTGTAACTTTGCTCCCTGTCCTTGGTGGAAGTGGTCCAGCTGTCTTCTGGGCCACAGTGAACGGCGGGTCAGGATACTGTCAACAAAACCAGGTGCTAACTGCTCCCTGCTCAGTAGCTATGTTCAAAACAGCTCAACTCCCAGGCCTGAGAGTCCTCTGTGCCATCTGTGCACATCCTTCCAGAGACATGAGAGAGAAAGACATACAGTCCCCAAGGCCATTGCATTCGGGACAGTCGAGGAACTGAAATGTCCCTTCTTGCGACACAGCGCGGGGACGTTCCTGGTGCCATGAGGTTAACATTTTGGTTTTATAACCAACTGGGGAAAAACCTGGAGAATTGTTCCTTTTTGAATCTCCTGGGAGACTGATGTTGTTGGTGTGTATGTGAGTGTTTTCACTTTGACTTTTTAAGATTGTTAGAATACCATTATATAACGTCAAAGAGAATCTATCAAGCATGATCCCACCATCCTAACATTATGCTTCTCAGTTTTCAAAGTTCAATCCTGGCCTGTAGGTACATAGCGTCATGACAGTCACAGTCTACACACAGGTTGGCACTCTGCTTTAAAAATTATTCTTGGGCCCCTGGGTGGCTCAGTCGGCTAAGTGTCCGACTTCAGCTCAGGTCACGATCTCACAGTTCGTGGGTTCGAGCCCCACGTCGGGCTCTGTGCTGACAGCTCAGAGCCTGGAGCCTGTTTCAGATTCTGTGTCTCCCTCTCTCTCTGACCCTCCCCCGTTCATGCTCTATCTCTTTGTGTCTCAAAAATAAATAAATGTTAAAAAAAATTTTTTTAATTGTTCTTTATAAAAGAGTATGCTTAAGACTTCATAAGGCTGGGAATGCAAGCTGGTGCAGCCACTCTGGAAAACAGTTTGGAGGTTCCTCAAAAAATTAAAAATAGAACTACCCTACGACCCAGCAATTGCACTACTAGGTATTATCCAAGGGATACAGGTGTGCTGTTTCGAAGGGACACATGCACCCCCATGTTTATAGCAGCACTAGCAACAATACCCAAAGTATGGAAAGAGCCCAAATGGCCATCGATGGATGAATGGATAAAGAAGAGTGGTACATATATGCAATGGAGTATTACTCGGCAATTAAAAAGAATGAAATCTTGCCATTTGCAACTACATGGATGGAACTAGAGGGTATTATGCTAAGAGAAATTAGAGAAAGACAAATATCATATGACTTCATTCATATGGGGATTTAAAAAGACAAAACAGATGAACATAAGGGAAGGGAAACAAAAATAATATAAAAACAGGGAGGGGGACAAAACGAAAGAGACTCTTAAATATGGAGAAAAACAGAGGGTTACTGGAGGGGGTGTGGGAGGGGGGATGGGCCAAATGGGTAAGGGGCATTAAGGAATCTACCTCTGAAATCATTCTTGCACTAGAGGCTAACTAATTTGGATATAAATTTTTAAAAATAAAATTTAAAAAATTAATTAAAAAAGAGAAGGAAAAAAAGAAAGAAAGAAGAGAGAACCAAAAAAAAAAAAAAAACAACCAAAAAACAAAAAACAAACCTTCATAAGGCTAGAGGCGCTTGGGTGGCTCAGTCAGTTGAGCATCCATCTCTTGGTTTTGGCTCATGGTTTTGTGGGTTTGAGCCCCGTGTCGGGCTTGTGCTGACAGTGTGGAGCCTGCTTGGGATTCTCCGTCTCTCTGCCCCTCCCCTACTAGCACCATCTCTGTCTCAACACAAATAAATAAGCTTTTAAAAAAAAACTTCATAAGTCTAGTTATTAAAGCCTGTATTATATTCTTAAAAAATTTTTTTAAATTATTTTATTTTATTTTTGAGAGGAAGAGAGACAGTGTGAGCAGGAGAGCGACAGACAGAGAGGGAGACACAGCATTGAAAGCAAGCCCCAGGCCCTGAGCTATCAGCACAGAGCCCAAACAGGACTCACACTCACAAGCAGTGAGATCATGACCTGAGCTGAAGTCGGACACTTAACCGACTGAGCCACCCAGGCACCCTGTATTCTTTAAGCGGTATGGGATAAGAGGGGTGACTGGGTGGCTCAGTCCATTGAGGGTTCGACTTCAGCTCAGGTCATGATCAAGCGGTTCATGAGTTTGAGCCCCGCATCAGGCTCTGTGCTGACAGCTCAGAGCTGGAGCCCACTTCAGACTCTGTGTCTCCTTCTCTCTCTGCCCCTCCCCAGCTCACACTCCGTCTCTCTCTCTTTCAAAAATAAATAAAAAAAACATTGAAAGGTATGGGATGAGAGAAGACAGGAGAGAATCCCTAAAACATCGAGCGGCCACACACTGCTGCTGGGGCCACTCCATCCCATGCTCACCAAATGCACTAGCTCCACGGTTTGCAAACCTTGGGTTTTGTCACCTCTTCACACTCTTAAACATGACTAAGGACCTCAAAGAACCTTCACGTGTGTGGGCTATAATGTTTACCGAGTTAGAAATTAAAACTGCGAAAAGTTCTAAATGCTTATTTCTACTTATTGAATATAATAGTAACAATTCCATGTTGTCATAAATACTGTATTTTTATGAAAAAGTAACTATACTCTCCAAAACAAAGGGAAATTTAGTGACAGGACTGGAATTGTTTTGCATTTTTGCAAATTTCTGTAAAGTCTTATAAAAGTCTTTAATAAAAGACATCTGGATTCTCTAACTTCTTCATTCAATCTGTTGTAATATGTCGCTTTGGTTACAGTATATGAAGAAAACCCAGCCTCTTACAGATGCGGAATCAGAAAAGAGGGGACTACTTTAATAGCCTTTTCAAATAATTGCAGATGTTGTCTGTTACCCAAAACTTGACAAGTGGGAGTTCATTAAAGATTAGTTGTAATGTGCAATCTGAAACGATATCAATGAGCTTTTTGTATCTGCTACATTAAAATCTATTTGTCTATCTTACACTTGGAATGGATCTTTTATTGATGCAGGATTTTGAAACATCATGCATGGGTCATTTGGGAAATATTCGTTCACTGAGATATACAGAGCTTCCTAATGTTGATGCATTTTATTATAAAGTATGTAAAAAATCACATTTGTTCATATCACCACTGACTTATCAGAGAAGTCTTTAAGTGTTGGGAAGCTTTCAAGCTCATAGTGTGAACAAAAGCTTCCCAAAAATCTATCTTTTGCTTAAAATCTTAAATCTTATTATTAGCAACACATGATATTAGTTGTTTTCCTCAAACTAACAGACTCACTCGATTCACTTTGGAAAAAGTATCTGCCAAGTACTCTAACCTGAATTGTCATAGCTCATCAGTCCTTCTGTCAAGTAAAAATGGTGTTCCATGAAAAATGTTGTTAGTTCAGCTTGTAACTCAAACAACTGCAATGTGCTTTTTTTTTTCTTTTTATGACAATCAGTGTACTTAGGTCTGCAGCAGAAATGCTTTATGGGTACTTGCTCATGGCGTCACACATAATATTAAAAAGATGTTCTTAGGTGAAGCTGACTTTTTTTAAATTGTGATTGTGTGCTGGTAAAATACATGGTTTTAATACCACACTGTGTTAAAGCGTAAAGCCAATGCTTTCATTCATGTGATGGTGCCAGCACTTTGTTCCCTATTGCTTTTGCCCCATTGAGTAAAAGATGCAAATAAGATCATTGTATTATTATGAAGATAGTTTCAGCTTGCAAGCCTCCCAGAAGTGCTCCAGAGACCCCTAAGGTCTGTGGATCATGCCTTGAGAACTGCTGCCTTAGGAAAAGTGAGAGGCACCCCTCTGGGCAGAGCAATACTTGATACTGTGTGTCGGCATCAGACCCCTATCTGGAGTAAGTGGGCTGGACACGTGTGAGTCACAGACTCTTTTAACCCTCGACTCCATGCCACCCTGTAAGAGAACCAAGTTGTCTTTGCCTCCTTTTCCCTAGGTCACACCCTTTTCTTAACCCTCCGGTCTTACCAATCTGGCGGTGAGAAGAAGCATCTAAAGATATCCTAAAGAAAAGACTTGTCCTTCAGGCCCACAGCAGAGTCCCCCAAACTACTTACTCCCTCCCCTAGGCTACAGTTTGGTCTGGCTAGGTTTTCCCAGGACAGGGGATTTTCCCAAGAGGGAACAGCTCTCAGCTTGCCTAATCACCCCCCTACCTAAGGCCAAAAGGATGAAAAAGGGGAAAAAAAGGATGGAACAGTTAAAAACTTTTCCTTCTTACCCCAGATGCGTCCCCCATGAGCTTTGTCCGGCAACGTGCCCTAAACCTCTATTAGAATGCAGAAGGGGATAAGGGGAACTTAAAGCTCTCCCCATTTGTATTTAGTGAGTGCCACTCATACTAACAATTCCCTTGTTGTGGGATGCTTCTGCTGCTTCTAATGGTTCACAATTATAATAATGCAGCAACAAACACCCCCAAATATATAGTTATTCACCTTTGGAATTCTTTCTTAAGGTTAATCATTCTACCTCCCGGTTTTAGCCAGTATACTCCTAGCATCTGACAGGACAACATTTTTATATTATGGCATTTGGTTGGATACTTGGGAACCCTATGCCTTATGTGCACCATTCCTTGATTCCAAAAAGAAGAGCTGTCCAGTTTCTACAGAAAGCGTTAGTAATACAAGTGGTGTTAGCAAACAGGTATTTAGTTGCTAAGACAAGGAGAATCAATGAAATGTTGGGGGGCAGGATCCAGACGATATGACAAAGTCATATGCTATGGAAGGTTCTGAGGTTCTGTGCAAATTGGACTTTGTAATGAGGTAAGTGGGCAAGGAGTTAAAATATCAGATTTGAAAAAAAAATATCAGATTTGAAGGTTAAAACAATAATTTATCCTACAGACAGAATCTAGTATAGTGGTTTACAAATATGATTTTAAAATCACACGTGTCTAGATTCCGTTTCCAGCTTTACAAATTGGAAAAGTGACCTAAACTGTCTGAGCCTTGGTTTCTTGCCTCCAAAATGTAAAGTGTAAATGTTACACACTGACAGTGTTCCTATGCCCTTGGACTTCCTTTTGGAGTTGGACTTTGGGAACACCAGCTGATGAGAAGGGAAAAGAAGAGTAGAAGGTCTCTTCTCTCATCGACAAAACATCACTACTCTTCTCCAGTGGTCTGGTCTACAATACTCCCTTCCTTCCCAGGTTCCAGTAACCTCTCCTTCCCCAGTCCCTTGGGCCTTAGAGATGCGCACCACTGTGCTTACTGCTAACCCCAGGATCCTTGGAGAGAGAGACAGGTAGGCGAGTAGTAGTGGGAAGCCCGCCGTCCCAGAGATCCTGCCAACATGGTAGATCAGAAATCCAAACCAGTAAGTCAGAGGTGGAGGCAAACACAATAGTCACTTGTCGCTAAGAAGCAGTGGATCCAAAATTTCATGGAAAACAGTGCAATGCTATACAAATGAAGGAACCATAAAGTGAGCATGAAACTGAGATAAGTTTACAGTCTGGTTAGGAGCTCCTTATTCCGTTTCGGCTGAAACAGGAAGCTGCTCCACCACTTAACATGCTGCAGAGTAAGAAAGGCAACTAATAAGTCACAGGGGTGAAAGGTACAGCACAGAGACTACAGTTGATGGTATTGTAATAGTGCTGTAGGCTGATAGATGGTAGCCACACTTGTGGAGAGCATAGCATAACATACAGACTTGTCAACCAGAAAGCAATGTAACATTGTGTGTCAACTATACTTCGGTTAAAAAAAAATAAGAAAGGAAAATGGCAGCATCTGGTTGGAAAAGGAACAAAGGGGAGTACAGATGGTTAGTTCTGACAGAAGTATTAGAGCACTGGTCATGTTCCTTGAGTCCAGTGGTTTGGATCAATTTCACAAGTCCTACTACATGGGGAAAACCATAGCCCTCTTTTTTTCTCCCTTCACTGTGGAGCTGAGTTTCTTGACTGGGCTATCCATGCCATCAAACAAACTAAATTCCAATCTTCTCCAGTCCTGGTGCCAGGCTCTGTCTCAGCCCAGATGAGCATGGCATTAAGGCGAACGCTCCACAGAAGGGAAACTGGTTAGCTCCCCCTTCTCCCTGAAGCTGGTAAGGACTGGGCGGGTGCTTCTCATGTTCCTGTTGTGAAATGGAACGTACAAACAGGGGATGTGATTCATGTCTCTAGACACATAGTATTCCTGACAGCTAATCAGGAAATGCCTTTTTATGTCTGGTCTTGTAAAGTCTCTTCAAAAGTTTGATAGAGACTACGTGGGAGCCATCATTTTAAAGTGAGCACTTGTTATCTCTTCAAGCACTGATGCCACATACTCACCGCGTCAGGTTCTGAGAAAACTTTATGTTGCCCTTCCCTTCCTCTGCACAATCACGCTGGCCCACCCCCATTCAGCACCAACACACACACACACACACACACACACACACACACACACACACAAATTCTTTGGAAGAAATGTCACACAACATGAGGCATACTTCAGACTGAAGTATGTTGTTTGCTTTCAAGGCAGAATAGCAGTTTCCTTTAATTTGTATAAAATAGAACTATTTATAAGGCTTATAAGAACAAATAAACCCAGCTCTCATCTGGTGAGATGGGAGAGGAGGGAAGGAAGAGGGAGATAGGTAGGGAGAAGAGTTATTTATAAATCATGGACATGTAACAACTTGAAGTGAGGCTTCCCCAAAAGCAAACAAAAACTGCCCCTCTGATCAGAGAAACCAAGTTTATTATTTTATTTTATTAATTTACTTAATTATTCATTTTGCAAGGAGTCACCTAATTTAACAAAAGGACTGGATGTCAAGGAATGCAAGATCTTCATGGAAAGATTAGGGAGTTCACAATTTACTGGTGGTAACAGTTTTCTGGGAACAATTCTTTGGACATCTTAACAAAAATGAAAGTGTGTATTTTAATGAACCTAGGCCAAGGGACGCTATGAATACAAATCCTTTCCAGGGTCAAAGGAGATCAAGATTTTGGCTCAACAAGTAAATAGTGTTTGACTGGTTGATTAATAAAGACCTATTTTGAATTCTTCAAGATTTAACAAGACAACAAATTGGACTTGTTTAGAATTCTCTTTTGGACCAGCAAGAACATGTTGGCATACCTCCCCCATGGAAAGCAGGGTGGGGAACCCTCCTTCTACCCATTTCCAGACTTCTGAACCCCCAGCCTGGAGTCATACACAGCTCAGGACATATGAAGAAAGCCTCTAATTTCAGAGACATTTACTCAAAGCCTTGTTTATTATCAGAAGAGGAGATCTAGGAGCTTTTTGTAAAACTCAGTATCCATAACACACCCCCCCACACACCAGCAAATGAAAAGGTACATTTTGCTTCTTTAATCAGAGAGGCAGTTTTTATTTCCTTTTAGTGAACCTCCACTCAGGATGTTTAAATGACCAGAATGCACACATGACTCTTCTCTCCATCTGTCCCTGTCCCCTTTATTGAACATGATGGAAACAAATGGAGTCATCCTTGTCTCATCCACTCTATGTGCTCACCAAGTCTGGCTGATCCTTCTCTGGAAGGGTGATTCAACTCTCTGTCTCTCATCTCAGTCCTTGGCATTTTGCACAAGCATGTTTTAATAGCTCTCTTCTCTTCGGTCCCTTCCTTTACTCCTGAAGTCTTCACCTTCCTAACACTCTTCTTTCATTTGTTAATGCCCTCCTCAACTACCAAGAGGTCCTTTGCTTCCAGATTGAGTCTTAATTCCTCTTCGGAGCTCTCAAGACTTCCTCATTCTTCCTCAAACTTCTCATTATCTACAACTACTGTTATCAACTACTTCCTAGACCTCTCTCCTCTGGTTAGATCAGTTTCCTCTTCCACTGGCTGGCCTTCCTTCTGCCTACTTTCTTTTTCTCCCTGGACCTCCCATCCATGGGCATTCCTTACCTCTCTCTGCAGAGCACATGTCCTCATCAAAGCGCCACTTCTTGATTACTTTTTACTCATATTCTCCCTTTCTTGGAGCTCCCACAACACATAGAGTTTGTAGTGTTCAGTTTAGCCCTTAATTTGACACACCTATGGACCATTTTCAAAATGCTCCATTTTGTGAGTCTTGTCTTCCACTAATATAATAAAATTTTCTCTTTTTTTTCCTTTTCAATTTTTTATTTAAATTCTAGTTAGTTAACATACAGTGCAATATTGGTTTTAGGAGCAGAATTCAATAATCCATCACTTACATACAACACCCAGTGTTCATCATAACAAGTGCCCTAATACCCATCACCCATCTAGCCCATCCCCCATCCACCTCCTTCCATCAATGCTCAGTTTGTTCTCCATCTTTAAGAGTCTCTTATGGTTTGTTCTCCCTTTTTTTCCGTCCCCAATATGTTCATTTGTTTCTTAAATTCCACATATGAGTGAAATCATAAGGTATTTGTCTTTCTTTGACTAACTTCCATGTCACTGCAAATGGTAAGATTTCATTCTTTTTGATGGCTGAGAAATACTCCAATATATATATGTGTATATACACATCTTCTTTATCCATTCATCAGTCAATGGACATTTGGGCCTTCCTGTAATTTGGTTACTCTTGATAATGCTTCTATTAACATCAGGGTGCATTGTGCCCCTTCAAATCTGTATTTTTGCATCCTTTGGGTAAATACCTAATAGTACAATTGCTGGATCATACAGTAGTTCTATTTTTAACTTTTTGAGGAAAATCTATACTGTTTACCACAGTGGCTGCACCAGTTTGCATTCTCACCAACAGTGCAAGAGGGTTCCCCTTTCTCTGCATCCTTGCCAACCTCTCGTTTCTTCTGTTGTTGATTTTAGCCATTCTGACAGGTGTGAGGTGATACCTCATTGTGGTTTAGATTCGTATTTCCTTGGCAATGGACTCTGCTTTGTACCCCAGAGGCTAGCTTTTATGGATTGATTCAGTCTGGCTCCCTTGTACTGTGGATTCCAGTTGGGTTCAGCCACTGGGGGCTCCAGCAGGAAGCACCAACATCCAGGAACGGGTATTGTAATATCAGGATAGTGCAATAACAGTGACAATGTTCCTCCACTGAAAGCCACAGCTACTGCTGCGGCTCCCCTACAGGCAAATCTGTACTTGCTCTCCATTCTGGTGACACCCCATGGCCTCAGGTGGCTCCTCAGTATTTCCAGGTCTGGGGTGCTTCACTGTCCCTTGTTAGTTTCCCCTAGTCGTGCCCACTTTTCCAAGTAGTCTCTTTATTAAATTCTTCTCAACTTGAGAATGCATGTGTTTCTTGCCAACGCAGTTTATGAGATAACCAAGATGGGACATGACCCAGTGATAGACCCACGATTGCTGCTTCGTACTTTCACACCCTAGCAGGCCACCTCCACAGATCAGGCTGGCCAGTTCTCAGTGCTCCAGGCCACAAAGCTCAGATTCTGGAGGTAGTGACTCACTGGCGACTGCCTCCTGCTGTAAGAAAAGAGCAAACCTCTTCCCAGGCCATTGTCCATTCACAGCGTTCTGTTGTTATTGTTGTTATTCCTTGTTGTTGACCAAAACTCTTTAATTTACAACTTTAAGATGCAGTCTAAAGTCTGTAATTGCTTGAAACTCTCCCCTGGGGCAAGAGTGGGGGTGTGCTTGCCTACCTGGGACCAGTGGGAACAGAGCAGATGTGAGTGGAGGACCAGAAGCAGCTGCTAGAGTCCCCCCTGTCATCACTCAGATCCATTCATGCGTCTGTCTTGTCACTGAGTGTTCAAGGTGTCTGGTCACAATTTGCAAGAAAAACCATTTATAACAGACATATGACTGAGACAGGCTACAGTATCTTCTACTGCGGTGAAGACCTAAGGCTCTGATTCTGCTGTTATTATCTGGTTCCTCTACCCCTGCTCTGGGTTCTCCTGAGCCTCAGCCAGTCTTTCTGCTGGTTCAGGCTGTGTGCCTAAGCTGCACCTTCATCCCTGAGGGGTCTAGCCTCCAGGTGTCTATGTCCTCATTAGGCTGTGGTTGCTGCAATTGCCCCATTCACAGTACAAATGCATCGGGTCAGGGAGGGGGCACCCCAGATGTCCTCTGAGGTCTTCACATATTTCTTCCTGTTCCCACTATGCAGAAGTAAGCCTGTTCCTTGAGATAATCAGGGTCAATTATCCCTGCCAGTATGAAAACTTTTTAAATTTTTTGGCTTGCTGGGACACCTCAGTGGCTCAGTCAGTTAAGGGTCTGACTCTTGATTTTGGCTTAGGTCATGATCTCACAGTTCATGAGTTCGAGCCCCGCATCGGGCTCAGTGCTGCCAGCACAGAGACTGCTTGGGATTCTCTGTCTCCCTCTCCCTCTGCTTGTCTCTCTCTCTCTCTCTCTCTCTCAAAAATGAATAAATACATTAAAAAAATTTTTGGCTTGCTGGACCACTGGCCCAAGAAGTTTAAAATGACCATGTGACAGACATAACTTTAGATTTACCGAAACCCTGATTATGTTCCTCTGTTCAGACATTGCCCTCACTGCCCACTCACTTCAGGAACCAGGATCTTAAGTAGAAACCAAAGTTGCAAAATCAGGAGACACAAACTCCCCAAGTGGTTCACAAGGAATGACGGTAAGAGGGCCACTTACTACTACTTTTATTTCCTGGATCTGTGTATTCTACCTACTAGAGACACAGTGCTGGATAGCATCTTGGAGACCAGTGTCCAAGCTAGCATCTTAGCTAAGCTTTTATGATGCCATTCCAAAATCCTCCAGATGATATCCTGTGTGGTCGGATCAGCAGATCTGGTGGCTGATCTAACTGTCTTCATTTGAGTCTCCAGAAATAGATCCCAAGACAAAGATTTGAGTACAGATATTTTGCATGGGAGATGATATCAAGAAGCATCAGTTAGAGGGTGATAGCTGGAATGAAGACAGCAAATACAAAGTGTGTTAAGGAGGATTTCAACATTGTGATCAAATCAAGCTCAATTCCAGAGGGGACCTTGGAGACCATATAGATGGAGCACGCTGCAGAATGTCCCATTCAAGGGAAAAGGATGCTGGGGTATTTCTCCACCAGTTTCATTGATTGAGATCTGTCTGATGGGCATTAATTCCCTGGAACTTCCAACCTGCCCTGGTGCCTGGACCAAGCACTATCCTATGGCCGGAGAAAACCCTCAGGGGGAGAGTCCCAAGACCTCCTAGTAGGAAGCTTCTGTCATAAATGGGAACCATGAATGCTGGGGGTCTAAGGGTGGAGCAGTAATGACCCGTCTGACTTTGACCAAGTTACTTATCATCCCAGTGCCTTGGTTCCCTTATCTAAAGATAATAATAGCATCTACTATATAGGGTCATATTGAAGACTAAATGGGAGGTCCTAAAGTGTGTAGAATAGAATCAGCCAAAGTGAGCAGTCAGTGGTGAATATTCTCCTTTGGGATCTACATTCAGACCATAAAAACTATTGTGGCACTTCACATGATGGAGCCCAGGGAAAGTAGATCCTTGGCAGTTTTCAAGTTCAACTAGGTTGAATGCTGCAAGTTAAGGGCCAAAGACACAACGTTATCTTCCTTTGCAACTAAAGTGATTGGCCTCCCAGAGAAGAAGAAGGGAGAATGACATGGGCAAATTACTGTTTCTTAAGAAATATGAATTCCCATGGTCGGACAAGTTCCACAACTTTAAAGTTCCTCGACTTATCACTGGTATTAATTCCTTTCCATCTTCCCATCACACAGCCATGTAGTCTGAGTCAAAGCTATACAAGAGATGGAGGTCAGAAGACCTGAGTTTGAGTCCCTGCTCTGCCATCAGCTCATTATCACACATTGAGTCCTTTTCTCACCCTGTCTAGACCTCAATTCTCCCATCTATAAAATTCTTACCCTCATTCATTATCTTACTGATTAACTAAGATAGCGTGTATATGTAAAGAATTTTCAAAGTTTAAGATGCTATTTAAAATGAGTTGAGGGTGGGGCGCCTAGGTGACTCAGTCAGTCAAATGTCTGACTTCGGCCTCAGGTCATGATCTCACAGTTCATAAGTTCAAACCCCACTTCGGGCTCTCTGCTGTCAGCATGGAGTTGCTTCAGATTCTCTGTCCCCTTTTCTCTCTTTCCCACCCTCTCTAGTGTGCGCGCTCTCTCTCTCTCTTTCAAAAATAAACATTAAAAATTTACATTAATTAATTAACAAAATGAGTTTATATTAAAAATAATTGCCAACCCTGCAAGAAGTAGAATCTGGGCCTTGAAAGAGCTTTTGGAGAAGTACAACTATGGGAATCACCTTTCACGTGAGACTCTCGCTTTTGCTCTGGTCCCTGACACCTGGGCTGGCTAAACCTTTTGTCTCCCTTCTCGCCTGCAGCCCCCTCCCCCAGGCGCTGTCCAGATCTCCGTCCCCTCACTCTGGCCACTGACCCTGTTCATGTGTTTGTACCCTGCATTTGGTATATAGCCCTGGGAGTATCTTGTGTCACATCCCAGCACTGCTTCCCCCTTGAGGCTCCAACTTCAGCCTCTGATTTGGGCTTGAACGTCCTGGCTGTCTTCCTACCTAAACTCTTCTCCCTTTGTCCAGCCGTCCGTACGAGGACAATGACTCAGCTGTTAAGCATTTTTTTAGAAATATAGATAAGACATATGAAGGAGAGAGTATGATTTTTAGCCAGCTCACTTGAGACCCAGAGTCTAATTTTCAAGTTACAAAAAAGAAAATAAATCTTTGATTTATTAAAAGATGGGGTAGAATGCAATTCATAAGTCACATTCTTTTTTTAAAAAAATTTTTTAATGTTTATATAATTTTGAGAGAGAGAAACAAAGTGCGATTGGGGGGAGGGGCTGAAACAGAGTGAGACATAGAATCTGAAGTACCCGTAAGAGACATTCTGCCAGCCACAACCGCTAGGACTTCATTTCTCTTCCAGGACATCTGGACATATCACACAAAGGGAGCCCATGCGTCAAGGAAGAGAAAACTCAAATCACAATAAAAACTCATATATTTGAAATTGATTCTGAATCAGCAAAATAAGATCTCGTGAAAAAAGCGTGAGCCTGGGTGCCTGGCACATATGGGGGCTCAATAATATTTGGGCTTTTTAAAATGTTTATTTATTTTTGAGGGGGGGAGGGCAGAATGGGGGGGCAGAGGATCCAAAGCAGGCCCTGCACTGACAGCACAGAGCCAGTTATTGGTCTCGAACCCACGAACTATGAGATCATGACCTAAGCTGAGGTCAGATGCTTAACCGAATGAGCCACCCAGGCACCCCAATAATGTATCCCGATATGTAATATGTAATTTTTAGCATAAGCTTCATTGATAATTATTTACAGTATGGGCCTAAATAAAGGGCTTCACCTCCCAGGGGAACCAATTTTTTTATTTATATAATGTGAGCCTCTCTGTGGTCCCTTCCAGATCTGAACTTCTCTCTGGTATAACTGGACCAAAGTTCACAACTGCACCACCAAAGTCACAGAGATTTTCTTCAGTTCTCCGCTTAAATGTCTTCTTGTCAGACAGAGCTTTCGTGATAATTCTATATCAAATAGTGTCTCCCTCCCTCCCCCGTCACTTTCTATCCTGACTCTGTTTACTTTTCCTCGTAGCACTGTCATGCGTTTACTCATTATTTGTTTATTGTCTGTCTCCTGCCACTGGAGCTTAAGTGCCTTCAGAGTAGAGATTTGATCTGTTGTGTCCATAGCTGTATCCCAGCACCTCGAACAACACCTGCCGCATAGGATACATACTCACTGAATTAATGCAAGATCTAAGCAAGCTACAAAGAACATAACTGGGGAAAGAATATGTACCCTACTTAAGAAATTGAACTTTTCAAGTGCTTTTGACTCTGTTTCAGGATTATTCATTTGCTTTGACATTAATGTAGCTAGCTTCAAACTACTCACCTCCCTTCTTAAAACCAAATCCCCCGAGACCATTTCCCAGGGAATGCTTTGCAGGCCTAGTTCTGATTATTCTACACCTTGAAGGTAATCTAATTACACACATTTGAAACTATTAAAATTTAGTTTCATTTGTTCAGACTGGCTTTCCTTGATTATATTCCAAATTCACAAGTTTGGTAGCAGATCATTTATGGCCCCAAGCTAGGCTTCTATACCATTTGAGGACATGTTTTAGAACATAGTGTTGAGTGCTTCGGGTCTGCGCTGAGACCTACTGTATTTGAATCCTGGCTTTGTTACTTATTACCTGTGTGATTTGGAGCAAGTTATTTAGCCTGTCTCCTTTCACCATCTGTAAAATGGGGATAAATACTCTGTTTTTTTTCTCCAGTAGCCTTTGCCATTCTCTATCTGCTCTGTGTCTTGGGAGGATGATCCCTAGAGACTTCAGCCCATAAGCTCCCTTCTCTTAGGCCATAGGGAGGCCCTGGGAAGGAGATTTGAAGACAGCAAGTAAGGAGGTTGGAGTATCTGTCCTCCATGTTATCCCTCCTTACCAGGTTGTGGGCAGAGGCTGTCTTCCTTGACCATGGCCACAGCACCTAATAGGTAGCCTGTCTGCCACGGCTAAAGATGTCACCCCATTCTGGTGACCTTGTCCTTTCTCCTTGTTCCCTCCAGCCTGGGACATTAACAGTTTCCTGTTCTTGCGGGTTCCAGGTGTATCCACATTCTTTAAAGATCCCCTTAATCCTCTCTATACCTTTAATGAAGTAGTCCCTTCATTGAAATCTCTTCAGTTAATCTTTTGAGTTGTGCTTTCCATTTTCTCTCAAAACTTGACCAAAAAAGCAGCATGAATGCACTGTTGGGCATTAAATGAGTAAATACACGTAAAACAACTAGAACATCGCCTGACACACTGTAAGTTCTCAGTTCATGTTAATGATCATTATCCGCATAACTAGACAAGGGAAGATTACACAAGACCATGTATGTGAAAGTATTGTTCAGAACTGACTTACATTCTGTCTAGTGGGAAAAAAACTGGCATGGTACACAGGCTCTTGTATATGATCTTGAGCAAGTTAAGAAACCTCTCAGAGGTTCCTGGTTGCGGTGAGAATGGTAGAAGGTGATGTGCATGACAAAGAGAGGCCCGGTGGGGGCTAACTGTAGGCGCTCATGGATGTTAATCAAATGCGGGGCTAGTGCCAGCTTCACAGGGTCCAATCTGTACTTTGAAGGAGGCTCACGTTTGGTTTAACGCTTTATGGTTCCCATTGGGAATTCTTAATAATTTTTGCACAAGGGCTCCTGCATTTTCATTTTGTACTGGTTCCACAAATTATGTAGTCAGGCAGGGAGAGAGGGTTTGCTTTATTTGTCAAATCACTGATGTTACTCTGTAATTGACACTTTTTTTTTTTTTTTTGTATCAAACATGGATTCACCAATATCTATAGGGAGGAAAATAAGGCTCTGAAAAGGTAGCATCTGGTGTTGAGACTGTATTAATCAATTAACAAATATCTGCCAAAGAGCTTGTGTGTGTTAGACCCTGTGCCAATACCTCTTTGAACCTAAAATTTCCTGCTCTGTAGTTCCAAGCTGAGCTGATTGACGTGTGACAGGATGGAATTGCCCTTGCCATGAACCTTTCAGTCATATCTGCGGTTTGAGTCTTAGGAAAGAAATTGTTCTTATTTCATCACGGAACTGTGGCTTGGATTTGGACAGTGAATCATAGAAACACAATCGGATGAACTGGGGGTTAAAATCCTCCAATTAAAGGATCTTAAAGTCCTGGAACATCATACCAAATTTGGTATGACTTGAGGAATGATGCCTAACTTTTCCAGCATCCCAAGGCTACAAAATTGAAAATACAAAGAAACACCCAGAACTCCTACTTCCTCAAGGTGACACTTTGTACCCCCTAGGATGCCATGACCCTGATGGAGGGTGGGATAAAAACAGATCATTGATGTGTCCGCTTAAGGAAAAAATGACTCTGCCAGGAGTCAGGGAAGGCCGAACTGCTTCCAATGCATCCTGATGGAGCCTAATGATATGTGCAACCCTTGGAAAAGCTCTTTACTCATTCCAGAAGTAGAGATGCATCCTGAATGAAAGACACCTTCCAAACGACAGAGTCAGCCCATGCTAATTTCTCAGGTGAGAAAAGAAAGGCTAAGAAACAGTCTATGTTATATGGCTGGAATTAAAAGGGGTTAAATGGAGCAGAATCTAGCAGCATGGCTTTGTGGTAAGAGATAGGTTTTACTTTCTTAAAAATGAACCATTAAATGAGAGCGCTTCTCTCTTACATTAACACACATGCACACACACACTCGCATACACACACACACACACACAGCCAATGTGCCTACCTTTACACTAGTTAATGCCATATCCAAGAAACAATGAAGTAAGAGAATTAGGGGAAATATGGGGAGTGGGAAATGGGGAGCTGATAGAGAATGTAGCTTACTATTTGTATAAGTGGTTCTAAAAACAAAGAAGTTAGTATTAATCTATATGATTTATAAATTCTCCGGGTTGTTTTTCCAGTAGGCTATGGGTTATTCAAGGTCAATACTCGATACAGAGTTGGTCTCCATATGGATTTAGGCTGGAGAAATAAATGTAATGCAATGATATTTTCAATTTTCCACGAACAGGACTGAAATCAGTATGTAACATCTTTTCCCCTCCAAATAGCCTTGGATATTCTGATACAACTGAATAAAGATGTCAAAGGAGAGCTCAGAGACACCAAGTGTGATATGTTCTGGGCTTCAAACTCTACAGGGCTGTCTCTAGATGGCAACCAGGAGATATAGCTAAGTAAGCTCATGTAGTTTGTTATCTTAAACAACCTGGGGAGCCGGTACTGAGAGAAAAAAGGACCCAACCCAGCTACCAATCATGGAGCATCAGCCTTGGAAAACCGCAAAGGCAGACGGGAGTGGGGAAGCTCTCATGGACAAAAGGTCAATGGTGACTCAAAAAGGCAGCCTTATCCACGTGGCTATGGCTAAATGCTGTTTACTGCCAGAGTTTTCAGATGGGGGTTGCGGTTTCTGTAATATACAATGAGAGATGAGTGTGATTACTCCATACATTAACAAATCATCTGATGATAAAAAGTGAAATAAATATTTTTTGACTGAATGTCGTTGAGTAGGCAGGGCTAAGAGAATTCACATGTTCATTATTAAAAATACTAATCTGGCACTACTGGTTAATTCTTGTCATAAAGACTAGAATATCCCAACTGGGCTGGAAGCTAGGGATTCTAAATCTACCTTTCCTGGGGGATGCAGCGATTCTTGCCCTCCTTGTCAACCTACTGTTTTCTCTTTCTTCCTTTTTTTAATGTTTATTCATTTCTTGAGAGACAGAGAGAGACAGAGTGCAAACAGGGGAGGGGTAGAGAGAGAAGGAGACACAGAATCAGAAGCAGGTCCCAGGCTCTGAGCTGTCAGTCCAGAGCCTGATGCGGGGCTTGAACTCATGAACCTAGAGATCATGACCTGAGCTGAAAGTCGGACACTTAACCAACTGAGCCACCCAGGTGCCCCTCATCCTACCGTTCTTTATTTACTCCCCCCTCTTAATTTCTCTTCCTCCTCCGTTTCTGAGAGAGGAGCTAGTGACAGAGTCAGGGTTAAAGTTTATTTTACCTGAAAGTCAAAGAGGAGGCAGAAAGACCTGCTATCTCCTCATTTCTTTTCTTTCCTCCCTGATCTATCAACTCCTATCCCTACAATCTCCATCTTCTCCAATACTTCAGTGTCCATCTTCTCCTTCATATCCGCTTGTTTGTCCATCCCTAGCTCTTCTCATCGAGTTGTTTCATCACACTCAATGTAGGTATTGTTGATTAAGCTAAACAAAGTCATATGAACAGGCACATTTCATGTTCTCCAACAGATTGGATATTATTTGATTAATGGTAATATTTAAACATATTTTTGCTACCACTCTTCTGTTCTGACATTTAGGGATACAGTCCTTGGTCTCCCATATTATTTCCAATGCTAGAGTTTCTGTCATCAGGGTGTTTCAGCATATTTTTCTCCATTTGTCATAAGCTATTGTTGCCCGAAAACAGAAACAATAAGCACTATGGAAGTTGAAAAGAAGGAGAAATTGCTGAGAGCAGGGAAGCTTGTAGAAGAATTTCTATCAAAGGGCAAACTTGAGTTGACCCTAAAAATGCATAGGGTCCAGGTCGGCCAAGAAGAAGGACAGTATTTTAGGTAGAAGAAACGATGGGAAACAAGGAATGAGCCAGAAATGTATAAGGTGTGAGAGGAGGAAAGAAAGGAGACGGATGTGAATGAAGTTCCATGCAGGGAAGCAGAGGGAGATGAAGATGAAAACCACATATGATGGTTAACCTGTGGATAGTGTTGAATATCAAGCCAAAAGCTTGGACATTACTTTTATCTAGGCTGAAATGGTTTTGGATACAAATAACAGAAAGCTACTCAAAGTAGTGTAAGCCAAATGGAGTGAGTTAAGCTAAAAGCAAAGAGACCTGGAGGAACTCTACAGCAAAGTGGGAAACTGGGTCTCTGCAAGGCCTGGAACCAGGAATTAAAAGCTCTCAGGAGCTAGTGCCACAGGCTTCCTAGTTTGGATCCCTCAACCCCATTCCAGTCATGTCCTTTCTCACCTCAGCTTCTCTCTGCATATCTTTCTCATCCTTTCCCCTCTGCAAAACAGATTTTTTTTGTTCCCTGTGAATATATAAGACAATCCACCCCATAACTTACACATTTATAGCTCCTTAGTTCTAAGTTGACCATCAGAAGCTACCAGCATCTTTGACTTCCAATCCCAAATTTCTGTGAAGGAGAATCTGTGTGCCCACTCCTGGTACAATGAAAGAATTGATGCCATATGGAATTATCATAACTTCTGGGACTCATCTCCGGGACAAAGGAACTCTCGGAGAAGGGATATAGGACTATAGCCCAGGCAGATACTTTAAAGGTTGTTTTCAATTGTTTTAGAGTCACATGAATGTTTTGGAGGTGAGGGAAGAAATTAATGAAAGTGATGTTAGGAAGCTTCACCAGGGAGCAGAATGGGTTAGAAGGGAATGTTCCGGAGTCATGAAGACCAAAGAGGAGCTATTTGAATCAAAGCATTGAAAGTTTGAAATAATGTGGCTATGGTCAACCTGACAACTATTATCTAGGAAAATATAGTTGGTCCGACAAATATAACTGCATTAGTCATGAGAGAGACGTTTCTTATTTCATAGCTCAGAGCTAGGCTTGAGTATATATAAACTATATAATACTTATATGCTGGCAGTTGATCTGTCTTTATCCAGTGGTTGCCCAACTTTCTGCTTTGAAGTTAGAATTTGGGGTAGCCTAAATTAGTAGGGGGAGACTCATAAAATGGAGTAGTTTTATGCCGTCCTATTCTAACTACTACCTAGGACTTTATAAATTCTCATTCCCTGAAGCTGGTCAAAATTTGTTTTTCATCTGTTGCTAGTTAATTTGATTGGTTAGCTGAGGTCATAGTCATCAGTCTACACCCCCACATGGACATTCAGCTTCATTCTGTCCCTTGACCACTAACCATATCCTCATGAGGCTCCATCACCATGTCCAGTTGTGGGAAGGCTGGGAGAACAGAGACCAAAGCCCTACCCTGGCATTCAAAAATAAGTGAAAAAAAGCCCTACCCTGGCATTTGAAAAAAAAAAAGTAAAAAAAAAAAAAATGACCTGCTACTCCTTGCATTTATGACAGTCAACAGGATGATCCTCTATGGTGTTTCTGGTCCTCAGTGTTAAATGTTATGGCTACATCTCCTATCCTTAGACTTGCTTTCACTCTCAATAGAAAAATACGGCTACAGTACCTTTCTTGTGTGTTTTTAACAGTTCTGTTAGGACAAGAAACCCCAGTCAAGTGACTTAAACAAACAAACAGAAAAAAAATCGTACAGCCTTACACGTCAAGAAGGCCAAAGGCAGGGCAGTGTATTAGCTTACAAAGACTACGGCAGTAACAAAGCACCACAGACTAGGTGGTTTAAATAACAGATATTTTCTTTCTCACAGTCCTGAAGGCTGGAACTCTGAGCTCAAAGGTGTCTATGGTATGGTTTCCTCTGAGGGCTCTCTCTTTGGCTTGCACATGAGTGCCTTCTATTTGTGCATGCATTCCTGGTGTTTCTTTCCATATGTCCTAATCTCCTCTTCTCACAAAGACACTAGTCAGATTGAATTAGGGCCCACTCATATGACTAATCTGACCTTAGTTACCTCTTGAAAGGCCGTAACTCCCAGTGTAATCATATTGAAAGGTACTGGGGATTAAGACATCATCATACAAATTTTGGAGACCCCTCACTCCCTAACAGGTAGCTCCGTG
Source organism: Lynx rufus (assembly GCF_022079265.1). Classification (NCBI taxonomy): domain Eukaryota; kingdom Metazoa; phylum Chordata; class Mammalia; order Carnivora; family Felidae; genus Lynx; species Lynx rufus. The sequence continues at coordinate 212,128,903 of NW_025814823.1, read as the reverse complement.
GTTGGTGAATTCAGTGTTTCAGTTCTAACCTCAGACCCCCAGGGTTGTGCTATCTGTCAGCTCAGTTATGCTCAACATGTGGGTTTCATCCTCGGGCAGCCCCCCTCATGTTGTAAAGTGACTGTTGCAGTTCCGGGCATCACATCCAGATGTGATAATGCCTAGTAGAACAACAAATTGTCTTTCCCTGTACAATCCTGTACAATCCTTTCCAAAAGAACCCAATGTAGGCATCTCTTTCTTTCCTCACTGGCCAGAGAGGCCAGTGCTCACCTGCAAGAGAAAGAGACTGCCATGACTGACTTGAGCTGATCACAGTTCACACCCCAAGACTGGGGCCAGCCTTCCTGGGAGCACAGGGTTGCTTTTGCAAAAGGAAGACACCCGCACAAAATCAGGGTCCTGTGAAGAAAAAGGAAGGGGATAAATGGAAACCAACAATGTCTGCTGCAACAGTTTGCCCCCTTGCCTCCCATGGACTGTGTTCCTGAATTTCAAGCATGACTATAGACCCTGGTGATTGCTCATCTAGGAGCACCAGGTAAAACCGATCTTTGCACCTGGAATAAAGAGCCCTGTTAATAAATAGCGGTTTCCCGGGGCTGACTCGTTTGGAGTGGGCAGCTTTCTCCAGCTTATGCCTTCTCTTCCTTCCGCCCATGACACCAACCCAAGTTTAGCATTGTCTTTTTGACACGACCAGCATCTTCTACTCAACTAGCAATCCAGATCTCAGTTGTTGTGTAGCAGTTGTAACAGACCTCTCCCTAGGGAGCCTTTTGGCAAATATGTACTACTGAGAACAAGAGGAACAGGAGAAGAGAATGGGGATCACTCAGCACAAACTCATCACCAATATTAAGAAAATAACTTGAAAGCTAAGTCATGCAATGATACGTTACTAGTTGGAACGTCCTTTACATGTGTTGCTTAACATAGGGCAGGTATCAATATGATTCAGAAATTATTCCTTTACTGTTGATAATTTAATCAAGCTTAGGAGGGCTTTCTACTTTCTTGTTACTTTCATTTTCTGTCTGCATCAAGAAAGAAGAATCTGGTTCTGCTGTGCTTTTCCCCCAGACCATGCAAGAACAACTTAAAAATCTAGTATTTGCAATGAAAAACACACTATTTTTAATCTCCCATGTGTCTCTTATTCTTTTACAATTCAGTTTATTTGAGCTAGAAATGACTTTGCTTCCAAGAAATGAAGATTTTTTTTTTGTTTTAGTTTTCAGTGAACAAACAGCAATCTGTAAATAAGTAATTTCTATTTAATATCATCAGATTCTTTCTGAATTTGAGCTTGCTATGTCCTTGATCACTTATTTAAAATCACTTTCCCTACCCAGTTCTCCTTCAGCAAATAGCTGCTACCAGGGATTGAATTCCTCTCTATGTACCTATATATATATATATATATATATATATATATATATATATAGTTTTTCACCCATGTCAACCAATCACAACCTTAGTCTTCTGCTTTAGGCATTTGTCTCTGATCAGCACAGAGCACAGAGATGAAAGAGCCCTTTCTTTGGAATGAATCGAGCCAGGAAATGTCAAAGAGAGTAGATCACAAGAAGCATGGTCACTGCCCTGGTGGCTGGTGAATCACGTGGAGAGAAAGAGAGAGAGCGAGAGCCCGAGGGAGAAAGAGAGAAGCCAAAACTTTAAGGGATCTGGGAACTAATTCAAGGGTTTAAGCAATCAAAGAAATTAGCCTTGAGAAGGAATAAAAACCTTGATAACCTTTAGGTGTTTTTCATGAAGTAAAAAAGCCAATGACAATAACAATAGTAACAGCTAAATTTTCCTGAGGGCTTATTCAGATGAAGGCTTCAAAGAAGTAAATTATGCAGGATCATGAAAAACAAACATAGCCATCTGAAGCCAGAATGAATGGGCTCCAGGGTAGGTTAGTGCCCCTGGGAGATTCAAATGCAAGCCGGCTGCTCACATGTCAATAATGCCCTAGAAAGGACTTACCTCTTGCTGTGGGATGTAGGACTAAATGGTTTCTAATTTTCCTTCATGCTGAATCCATGGTCCCTTAACATCTAGGAAAGCTATTTGATTCATGGCATTTTCTTTTTTTTTTTTTTTTTTTTTAATGTTTATTTTTATTTTTGAGAGAGAGCGCAAGCAGGGGAGGGGCAGAGAGAGAGGGAGACACAGAATCTGAAGCAGGCTCCAGGCTCCCAGCTGTAAGCACAGAGCCCGACGTGGGGCTCGAACCCACGAACCGTGAGATCATGACCTGAGCCGAAGTTGGACGCTCAACCGACTGAGCCACCCAGGAGCCCCGATTCATGGCATTTTCTTAAAAAAAAAAAAATTAATCCAAGCCCACCCCTCTCCATCTCCTAGTCATCCCATGCCCAGCACTGACAGCTGGAAGGGGGAAGATGGCTCAGTGGACAGTCCATTCCCCCAGACACATAGACCTTTCTCCACTGGCAAAATGCCCAAAGTCTGTCCTGAGTGAGCCTTGCTACTCCACCCTCAGCACCAAGATCAGACTTCCTAAATAACCTCCTTAAATCTTATGGGTTTTCCTGAGTTTCACAGACTGGCCTCCAATCTGTTATTTTGAAAAATAAGTGCTACTTAATCTCAGGATATGTGCTGTGTTTCTTAGTGATCCGCTCTATAGTTTTATGTGATAGCTAGTTGGAACAGAAATGTGGCAAATTAATGAACGGAGTGTTTGTATGACCGGTGATTATAAAACTAAATTGAAAGAGTAACAGAAGAATGGCCTGGAAAAGACTCTTACCTGGGCCCGGAATAGCCAGGTTGGGATGACTTCATGGGTTATTTCACTCCTAATTTCTAGATTGCTTGATAATTTCAATAAAGATGGTGCTGGGTAATTACTGAGTCAGCCGCACAGTTGAGTTACAGCCTTTACGACGTGTACAGTGGAGAGGGGCGGTGAGTCACATTTTATTGCAGAGCACTTATGTCTGATAGAGCTTCAACCCATCCCACCCCAAAAAAGTCAAGCACGAAGGAAAAATATCCCCAAGATACAGCAGAAGGAAAATGATAGAAGGAAAAGGACAGAGAGAATATCATCTTTATCTCCAAGCACTGATTTGTCCCCAAATTATTCTTAAGCTATCTACAAATGCTTTAGACCGCAAAGATCATCTCAAAACATGAAACCTATTGTTGACCTCATTTAATGAGATATAGCAAGGCATCTTTTTCTCTTTTTTAAACCGCCAACTTGTATTGGCTGAATCTTGTGTTAGATCTCTCAGTTGTGAGCAAATGCATAAAAATAGCTTTCCACTCTGTAGTTGGGTATGAGCCAATTAATGAGAACAAGGAAATGACTCAGTGGAGAGTCTGAGATGCTCTATATTTTAGAATTCACATTATCCCCCCCCACCACCACCACATGCTCATTTAAGAATGAGCAAGACCTTAAAAAAGTATATGATGTTCCCCTCACATGGATACCTATGATCCACAGTTTCCCAAAGAGAGAAACATGTCCGGTGACAAAGAATCACAAGCAGAGTGAATGCTTCCCCATACAAACCACATTTTCTAACTATTCATTGCTCCAGAATTCTTTTTCAATGCCCCTTGAAGTGTTTTTTATTCTGCAAATGAGAGAGCCTCTGGAGGTGATGATTTGAATTTAATGCCTCTCTTTAAACGTTTCTTGGGTTTTGATTAGTGAGCTGAGAGCTACTAATTTCCCCTTCAACAAAAGGGGCGAATTCTAGCCCAAAACATCTGTCAATAGCAGGAGCGGTGAGACAAAGAAAGGGGTGAAGTTGGTGATAAGGATGCTCTATCGTGTTCAAGAAAGCAACACTGGGAATTCGGAACAACGCATCTTGAACCTGCGTGTCCCCGGTGTGTTCTACACAGAGCACAAAGCTGTACCGTGACTGGGTTTACAAAGGATAGAACTGGGGATCTTATTCAAGACAGGTAGTAATCTAGAAGCTAAAACTATATAGCAGCACTTTCCTTTTTGAGCATGAGAAGAAAAGACTTTCTTCATCTTAACCACGCAGCAAACCTCAATTAAATATGACAGGCAGGGAGAGAAATCAGACCATTGGGAAGAAAATGAAAATAAACAGGGTTGGGTGGAAAAAACAAGGAGGAAAGCTAAGCAAAAATCACAAATGTGAAAAGAAATGTGTTGGAGCTGTTACAAAGAAAACTAAAAGGAGATGTGTGAGTAAGCTCTAAAAGCAAAGAAAATTAATGTGGGCGAGCAACTGGAAACAGAAAACAGGGATATGCGCAAGAGAAGGAGAAAAAAGAGATGATATCAAGAAAATAATGTATGCTATTACTAATGATAAATGGCCAATTCATATTTAATAGGCTTTAAAAAGAATAAGCCATTGTACCCTGGGAATTCTCAGACTGCCCACTCCAGAGGTTGTATAATCCATTGCATTTTTGTGTAGGAAAGTAAACAAACCACAGACCCAAACCGCTAGTCGCTAGAAAAGACTGCCTACCACGTTCGTGGGTTATGGTTCTTCCTGACATTAGAGAGTATTTCTGGAGTATCATCCATAATGCTCAGGGGAGATTTATCTTTAAATGATGTTGCACATCACACCCATTTACTAGAAGCACCTTATGTGATCTATAATTTTTAAGAATTCAGATTCTCTTCTGTATCTATCACAACCATAGTGTAATAATAAAATCTTTGTTGATTAAAAATAAATAAATAAATAAATGTGAGGGCTCCCACGATTGACTGACCCTCCAAATTCCAGCTTTACTTCTGGTAGATTTACTGGCGTTTCCCTCATATTGATTTGCTTCCAGAAGCTCAGATGCAGGCCTGCTTTGTGGAAAAGGATTATACATGAATCCCTAAAGAGAAATCTGATACCAAAAGAGACATGGAGATTAGGAGGCTCCGTGTTTGTAAGTATGAACGAGATCTGAGCTGGAATTTTTATTTACAAAGGAAGCTGAAGTTCAAGGAGCTCACTTTTGAATGGTCAGAACTACCATACAACATGTGCTTCTCCAGTGGACAAAAAAGAAAAGCTGGAAGGGGAGAGGCGCAGGGAATCCAAACCAACCAATGACTACTGACGATTGAATAAAGAACAACAACAACAACAACAAAAAAACCCACAAAGGCTCGTTTTGTTGTGTTTTGTTTTTCAAATTACAGGACATGGGTTTAGTGCAATTTTTATAAATCTTTGATTCAGCACCATGTGATCGCGCTGTTACGTATAAGTAGAAAGTGAAATTATAGGCAAATAAAATATCTGAGCAACCTCTTGGCAGTAATCTCTTTAGGATAATTTTCACCCCACACTAGTTGCCTAGACTACAAATCATAAAATGACTGCCATGTACACCTCCATTCTATTGACCCTTTGCAATTCCAGAAATTCCATGAGAGTCCAGAAGGAGCCTCTTCTGGGTGTGAATCACTACCTCCCACCCAGTCACAAAACCCAGGCTCTATAGGACTCTAAAAACACTTCCCAAGTTCACATATACTGCTGATGGGAATGGAGATTGGTACAACAGTCCTGCAAGGAAATTAGACAAGCATCTTTCAATATGTTCATATCTTTATTAATTTTTTTAAGTTTATTTATTTTTGAGAGAGAGAGAGAGACAGAACACGAGCAGAGGAGGGGCAGAGAGAGAGAGAGATACAGAATCTGAAACAGGCTCCATGCTCTGAGCTGTCAGCACAGAGCCTGACGCGGGGCTCAAACTCACAAACCGGGAGATCGTGACCTGAACTGAAGTCGGACACCTAACCGACTGAGCCACCAGGCGCCCTGATATGTTCATATCTTTTACTCAGATAACTCACTTCCAGAAAACTATTCTAAAACAGTAGACTTGGGTGATTGCAAAAATTTAGCTACGCACCTGTTCATCACAGAACTGTGTAAAGTAGCAAGAAATGAAAATTAATCTAAATATCAAGCCAGAGGTTAGTTCAATAAACTATAAATGTGATTGCAATCATGGTAGATTTATTGTGATACAGTGGTGGAATATCTAATGGCATGGGATTGTATTCTCAAAATATTAAATGAAAATAAAAATAACTATGTGTGTATGTATATATATATGTATATGTTAAAACGTTAATAATGGGGTACTTGGTCAGAATGGCTAAAATTAACAACTCAGGAAACATCAGATGTTGGCAAGGATGCAGAGAAAGAGGAACCCTTTTGCATTGCTGGTGAAAATGCAAACTGGTGCAGATAAACAGATAAAGATGTCATATATATATATATATATATATATATATACACACACACACATTCATATATATACATATATGCATATACATATATATACATACACATACATATATACATACATATACATATATATACACACACATATATGCACACACACAATGGAGTATTACTTGGCAATCAAAAAAAATGAAATCTTACCATTTGCAACAACGTGGATGGAACTAGAGGGTATTATGTTAAGCAAAATTAGTCAGAGAAAGACAAATATCATATGACTTCACTTATATGTGGAATTAAAGATACAGATGAACATAAAGGAAGGGAAGCAAAAATAATATAAAAACAGGAAGGGGGACAAAACGTAAGAGACTCTGAAATATAGAGAACAAACTGAAGGTTGCTGGAGGGGTTGTGGGTAGAGGGATGGGCTACATAGGAAAGGGGCATTCAAGAGGACACTTGTTGGGAGGAGCACTGGGTTTTATGTGTGGGGGATGAATCACTGGATTCTAGTCCTGAAATCATTATTGCACTATATGCTAACTAACTTGGATACAAATTTAAATTAATTAATTAATTAATTAATTAAAATAAATAGATAAATAATGGCGGTGCCTGGGTGGCTCAGTCGGTTAAGTGTCTGACTCTTGATTTCCATTCAGGTCATGATCTCACAGTTTCGTGAGTTCAAGCCCCATGTCAGGCTCTGCGCTGACAGCATGGAGCCTGCTTGGAATTCTCTCTCTCCCTCTCTCTCTGCTCCAACCCCCCCCCCCGCAAACTAAATTTTTAAAAATGTTAATAATGATCACCTCTTGGGAGTGAGACCACGGGGGATTTAAAAATTTTTTTTCTGCTCATCAGTAATGAAATGTGTTTCTCAATGAATATTGTTTTATACTAAATAAAAATGTTAGGATTAAAAAAATCAAAATTCTTTCTAAAATAAAAGTTTTTTAAAAGTTCCAAAAGATTGTAGCCTATTGGATATTGAACATGCTTCCCATATGACCATGCCAACACTCCCTTAAGTAGGTTAAGTAGGTATGTGGGAAGAAGGTCCCAAATGAGACTAGTATTATATTCCTGGAGGCACTTCATATTTCCCTCACATTTGGGTAGGAGCACCAGGCATCTACCTCATTGGCTTCAACTAAGCTGGAACCTTCTGCCAGGGGCTGGGCAGTGCCTTCTGCCTTTGCTGAGGACTAGAGGCTCTGTGGCCCCTGTGTTGTCCTGACCCTACACTTTTTTGGATCTGTCAGGAGTAGGTTGGCCTATCTCCAAGTTTTGGGGGAGACCTAAAACCTTGGCAGCACTCTAATCTGGCAGGATCACTATCTCTGAGGCTAATATCCTGCAGTACCAAGTAGGACCAGCTGCTTAATTTGAGGGACAAACACAAAGTGAGAAAGAAGAACCCCTTGTTCAAACCTTAAGAATTTCAAGATGGCGACCACAAAGGATTCACCAAGAGCTTGGGGATCCTGGGCCACTACCCAAGTCACACACCCAAGAGGCTGGCATCAGCCTCCTTTTTATTTCTTATCAACTCGGTTCATCTGTTAAGTATGAACAAGTTAGTTTGTTCTTGACTCTGAAAATGGGACCCAGAAAGGGAGGCATTTAAACAGGGCCAAGATGACTCTCAAGCTAACATAATTTATCTTCTGATATCCGAGGACCAAATTCTGTACCATCAGGTTGTAACAATGGCCACGCTGTTCCAGAGCGCATCTGTTCAAATGGGGCGGGGTGGGGTCAGGGGCAAGGAAAACCTCACAACTATCAGATCAGCTTCCTTTTTCCCCCTAGAATGGCCAGGCTTAGGTTTCACACATCCTTGAGATAACAGCAGCTAACTTCCAATTATTGAGTAGCTTATTATCTAGTAGGAGGATTATCTTGGTCAATTCATTAACAAGCCAATTAGAAATTTGATACCAGGAATTTAGTGGTGATTAGGGCTCAAAAGTAATATGTAATTAGCATTTTCTCTTCCTCTAACGTGAACATTTCAGAAAACTCTACTAAAATGCTCTCACAAAGCATGGCAGTGGTGGAAAGCAGGTATTGTGGAGTCTGAAATCATGGTTTTAGTTCCTCTGTTATTGATACTCTGGGTGGCCTGGAAGAAGCCACTTGATTGCTCTGGGTCTTGGTCTCCTCAGTTGTCAGCAAAGATAATGATATTCACAGAGTTGGTGGGAGAATAAAAGAAAATAGCATGAAGAACTTTGTAAACTGATTTTTAAAAAAAGATTATACATACATCATAATTATTAGTGAGTTCTTACACTAAATAGTAGCTATTGGGACCTGCAACAAAAGGGAAGTGATCAGGTACTAAATACATATCCTGTTTTCTTCTGGAAGGAAATAGGTTACTTTCCTGTATCTAGGCTCACATTGTACATCTGTACAAAATGTTTCTTTAAAAAGGAAAATATCATCCCTTGTATCTTTCTGCCAAAGGTATAGGGCAGTCTTTTGAATTGGACAAGCCTAAAAACCCCTCCACTTGAAACACCATGATAATAAACCATGAGTTAGAGGAAAGATTGCCTCTCCATAGCTGTAGCTCATTTATTTTAAGTGATGTTTTATGCTTCCAACTGCATTGAAACAGAAAGCTTTGAGGATGACCTTGAGATACAACTTAATTTATACTCTGCGTAATTTTCACAGACACCTTTCCCAAGTGTAAACCTACGTAACACACGCTCAGACCCCATGCGCAAATTATCCTTGGGTCACTGAGGTGGTATTAAAGGAGGGGGCTTTGTGCTTTTGTCAACACTTTGAAACCTATGGAAGAAAACAAATCTGTTCCTGTTTCAGGTGAACTAGATAGGTTCCACTGCTTTTGACTGGAATCTAATAAACTCCACATCAAAATGCTAGTGATCTAAAGAGGATCAAAAACTGATTTGGACCCTCCATGTCTGGGGGAATCCGCACCAGAGAAAAAATAACAGAGATCTTCGTGAGGGAAACCTCAGAAACCTTTCCTGAAAAAGCACTTGAGTCTTCAGCAGGTTGTGAACTGTACTCATACATATGTAACTCCGTACAATCAAGACTTTTGATCCTGTTTTACAGAGTTACTCAATTTCACGATGAAAACAACATTGTGATGGTGATGAGGCAAGGGCTTTGGGACATCTGGTCAATTGGGACACAGTTTGGGATTCCCAACACTCTGAACTGGTTTCCCCCTCTGTAATATGAGGGTCATTTCTTCACTGACAGCTCCACGGGTTGTGAAGTTCAAGCAAGATGGATAATTCAAATGTGTTTTGCAAACTGTGAATATAGGCACACTGAGGAGGGCAGAGTCTCACGTTTGATGACTGCAATCGCATAATGCATGTAAAAGCAATTGAAATTCCTCTTAAGGTGAACTATATTTCTAGACCTTAGTGTTTCTAATAATAAGTATCAGAAGAACATATTTTTGAATCCTAGGTTTATGTAATATCCTGTCTTAAGAGCCACAAGAGAAGCCAGAAAAAGAAGAGTGAGCTTGAGCCACACTTGGAGTCAGTTATCTGAAACACACAGTGGAGAGAGATCCAGAATACATGTCGCTGCTAGTGACTTGGCTGAACAGTGCCATACGGACACCACAACTGGATTTACAAAAGGGCAGCCCTCCATGGCAGTAACATTTTCCATTGGTTCACATTTCTCACTTGACACTTGAAGTTCTCGTAATGTACTAGACCCTGGTTAAAACACACTCCTTTCAAAAAACAAACCAACAAAAAACTCGTCCAAACGCAGAAGGGAGTGATGAATAATGGTTCTAGGAGCAGGAGGATCCTCCAGGATTTAGAGTCAGATCCTGAAAGAGAGGGAGCGAGATTTGCTGGGGCCTGAAAGACAAAGGGCCAAATAACTTAAGGGACTCGGTTGCTCAACAAGTATGTATGGACTTCCTACTACGTGCCAGCTCCATGATAGGACGCTATGCTGTTCAAAATAAAAATCCCTCTCCTCACGACCTGACGTTCTGGTAGGGAAAATGGAACAATAAACCGGGAAAAATAAATAAAAGAAAGACTTGCAAACCTGGCAGAGAATGACTGGGAAAGGGTTGCCACATCTGACTGGGTGGTCTGGGCAGGGCCATCGGGTGGTGGGGGCGGGGGGGGGGGCTGAGACCGGAGGGATGACAATGGGGAGATATGGGCAGTGCTAGTCCAGACAGAGGGAACAGCGAGTGCCCAGGCCCTGAGGGGGGAAGGTGTGGCACGCTCAAGGAAGAGACAGAGGCCACTGGCGAGAGCCCAGGGAACTAGGAAGAGACTGTGTGAGGTGATGTGCAGGGGAAGTGAGTGGCCAGATGTTACAGGGCCTTGCAGGCTGAGATAAGGAGTCTGAGCGTGATTCTGAGTGTGATGGGAACTACTGAAATGTCTGAAGCAGGAAATTGCTTGATGGCGTTCAGAGATGACTTCGGCTTTGGTGGTTGGGCAGGAGAGGTGAGTGCAGGGAGGGGAGGATGCAGAGAGACTGGTAGGGGGCCCCCCCGGGAGCCCGAGTGAGCATGGACGTGGAGGGGTAGGACTCCTCAGGAGTCAGCCCAGCCACATGGCCGTTGAGGCCGGCTCTGCGCTGAAACCGTTAGCCTGTTTGAATCTACTGTGCTGTCTCTACTGGCTGCCCAGTCTGCGACTCAGAGCCTCCACCCCAGGAATACCCTTTTCCTGACAATCTCCTGCCAACTGTATCATTTGGCCACATGCGTCTGGAAGAGATGATGGCCAAGAGAAGCCGTTAACAAAAGAGGCTCCCGGTGAGAGACGACGAGGGGCCACGCACCCCTCCCTGGGGCCGTGTCCTTGGCACGACTCTGCGCTGACAGAGACTCAGGAGCAACCCCCTCATCACATCCATTCGTTATTTTTACCTTCCTTTTCGAGGTTACGGATGGAAACTATTAAAGTTAGGGAAATGGCTGAAATAGTTTTTCCGCAGTCATGAAATTAAGTCCATACAAAAGCTCCAAGACTATTCAGCAGCCCCAAAACTCACCGGGGTGGTGAGCCTGTACCTATTTGCTATGAAAACATACGTGGGGATGGCTCTTTAAATTGATTGCTCACTGCGCCCAGAAATAAAAAATTCCCGCTTGTCACTGATCTCTTACAAAATTTGGAAGAAGCTGCCTTCCTTTGTGGGCAGGATTCACATAAAACCGTTCTCATTCCTTTGTTCACTCCATGTTTGGTTGTAATTAAGTGTTTCATTCTTGAGGTTTTTGATCCACAGAGTCTCCATACAGAAGAAGAGTTACTAGAGACTGCGTTTTGCCTTTTTGAAACAGGGGAGCAGTCCCCCCACCCACCTCTGTCTGAGCACTAAATCTCAGGTGCCTCGAGTTGCACAGGGTCCCACTTTCTCATCCTTTGATATCTTTCCAGTATCCCAGTGTGTGAGACTCCAAAACCGGGAAAACTGTATTGTGAGTTTCTGAATTACTGCTGTTTGTTTATTTGATTGGCATCTATCATGAGTGCTTCTTTCTTCGACTTTCCTAGGTTGGGATAGACCGTGGACGGTAAAGCGGTGCATGGAGAGAAGAGTATTGTGAGAAAACCAAATATCCGAAGGGACTTATTTTTGGAAGTTTTGGAAATAGAGGGGAAGATGAGAGGCACTCACGAAGAAGAGCAGGAATTAAGATGATCTGGAAGAGGTTGAGGATTTCTCTCATTTAAGGAAACAGGATATCGCAATGATGTGAGTTGGGTTTTGTGACTCTTGGCTGGGAGATAATAAAACACAGTTGAGTTAGTTCAGAGCAAGTGGGTCCTGCCTCCCCTACAGGTTGGGGTGGGTCACCTATGCTGGTCCCTTGCCCAAGCTAATCTCATAAATATGGCAAGAAGACCTCCAAAGGGGGTGATTGGAAAGATGATACAGACCATTTAAATTAATACATCATGGCCCCAAATTAGGACAGAAAGTGAACTTGGGCAATCATTTAAGTGGTATGACTTTAGGGAAAAGCAGTCTGGCTCAAAAATGTCCTCAAATCAGCCCAGACTTCTTATCAAGATCCTCTTCTGTGAGTTAGCCCCTTCCCACCTCCTTAGAAAAAGGCATGACATATCTGGGGTGAATAAACACGATACCATTATTACTCAGTAGAATTTTATTTTTTATTTTTTTTTTTTTATAACGTTTATTTATTTTTGGGACAGAGAGAGACAGAGCATGAACGGGGGAGGGGCAGAGAGAGAAGGAGACACAGAATCGGAAACAGGCTCCAGGCTCTGAGCCATCAGCCCAGAGCCTGACGCGGGGCTCGAACTCCCGGACCGCGAGATCGTGACCTGGCTGAAGTCGGACGCTTAACCGACTGCGCCACCCAGGCGCCCCTACTCAGTAGAATTTTAATATGACTTGGTTTCTCCATATCAAGGGCATGAGGAAGAATGCAAGCAAGAGGGACAGTGCATTCTGACATTTTGATATGATTCAGGGGGATGGTCAGAGAGTGGTTTGCTGCAGGAGAGGACCTGGGACAGACAGGGTTTATCCCACTCAGAACTTTGCACACTGCTGGCCTGAAAGATAAACTCTCTCCTAGGACTCACAAATCAATCATTAAGCATTTACTGAGGACCTACTATGTGCCAGACAGTGTGCAATGTTCTGTGGACCCAAAGAGTTATCAAAGATAACATTCCTTGGGTAAGCAGACGATTAGGACACCACCCATCTTCCCAACTCTGCATTCAGTGACATCGTGATGATATACGCAGCATGCTATGGGAGCACCAGGTGGGGTGCTCAGCCCAACTCTGAAGAAGGAGCGAAAGATAACTAGGAAAGACTGAGGTGGTGGTAGCTGAGTCAAATTACTTTCTGTGTTACGAGATTAATTTCACTGCTTCTAAAATGCACTCTTCTCTACATTGTAACATCTCTGAAACTAGGATTCTTCTTTTAATCCGTGGAGACATAGTAGCTTGTGGAGACATAGTAGCTATGGGCCAGGCAAGCTACAATGACATTGTCATCACACCCACAGGAAGAAACTTGCTCATTTTGACATCGGTTCATTTGAGTTATTTTCAACATTTAATGTGGAGTTTAACTGCTGTTCAAAATGTCTTCAAGAGGGGTGCCTGGGTGGCTCAGTCTGTTACCCTTCTGACTTTGGCTCAGGTCATGATCTCCCGGTTCGTGGTTTCGAGTCCCGCATCGAATTCTGTGCTGACAGCTCAGAGCCTGGAGGCTGCTTCGGATTCTGTGTCTCCCTCTCTCTCTGCCCCTCCCCTGCTCACGCTCTGTCTCTCTCTGCCTCTCAAAAATTAATAAATATTAAACAAATTTAAAAATAAAATAAAATGTCTTCAAGAAATTACATAGGATTTCATGTTACAGCCGAAAGGTATTGTCTACACAGAAAAGTAGGGGAGCAGAGTGAAAGCCCAGACTCTGATATTAAGAAAGCAGATCTTCATCATTAGAAGAATGTCTGCAGCTCTGTGTTTGCTCACAAAGCAGCAAGTATTTTCCTAGATTCAAGAAGACACCCACAAGTAAATGAAGCTGTGTTACATTTTGTTGCTAAGATACCGAAGAAAGAATTGCCTACCACACACTTAGCAACACAGCTACCAGGAGGAATAGTTGCCAAGCCCAGACGAGAAAGTGTCAAAGGAGCAGCGGCTAGCGGGACTGGCAGAGGACTGGCCTTAAAGCATTATGGTATAGTTTAAAAGTAGTGTTTTTCCCTTTATTGTGAGACATAAAGTAGCCAATCAGCAGTGTCTTAATTTAATATAGTACAGGATTTGGATGCAAAGAACAGGAAATGTTCACTTAGCCTAAGCCCAATGCAGTGATGAGGTACAGCCAGTTCATACGAGCCCACGAAGGGCAAATGTATGTGCATGTCTCCCCAGCTCTGCATTTGGTAACCTCATGATAGCTTGAAATAGGCCACAGTGGGAGTATTTACACCCTAGGAATTGGCAAACACTAAAAATCAGGGCTTTGTTGTTTGTTTCTTTGTTTGTTTTTGTTTGTTTTTAGGGGGCTGGTTTACCAGAACACCACTGCCAAAGGGAGAATCTGTGGATCATACAGGAGTATCTCATGGAAGCTAAGATTTGGAACCAGGTGATATAAAAGTTATCAGGAACAACGTGAACTTCTTTCTGTATTTTCCTCAGTCTCTCCAGATTCTTATCTGTTCTCAGATCTACACAGCTCTTCATTTTCCTCTCTCCAGATTTCAAGGCCATCTCTGGTCAAATCAGGTTTGGGTAAATTCATGCAGTGTATAGACCCACCTTTTCTAGAGCAACGGGTAGGGTAGGTTTTCGAGAAAAATGATGAGCATCTCAGGCTCATTCTTAAAAAAAAGTTAGGGTGAAAAAAAGTAAATTGGAAAGTTGTTCCAAGCAGTGGTAACTGCTTTTCAAGTTGTTACAGCAAAAAGTAGAAACCCAGCATGGCAAGGGTTGAGGCTGAAGAGAGGGGCAAAGGACAGGGGTGAGGGCCTCATGCATCATGTTGACGGCCTTAGAGTTTGTTCTGCATACGACAGGGCTTCAAAGTCCAAAAGTATCAAGTCTGGGAAAACTGAAGTCTAGATGGTTCCGATAGACATACAGGGTCCTGAGAGGCGTCAGGCCGCGATGGGAAGGGCGCTGACAAGACAGTCAAAGTGTTGAGTTGTAGATGTGCCCATTGATTGCTTTCTTTCATGGCTTAGGCCTCAGTTTCTTCATCTACAAAGTGGAGATAAGTAATACCTACTTACTGACTATCTAAGGAGGCGTTGGGAAGACAAATGACATAATCTGTGTGGAAACCATTTTAGGACTGCCAGACGTGGTTTCAGCATAAGGTACTTACTCATCTGTAAAATGAGGGGGTTGGCCTCGATGGGATCTAATGTTCTTCTAGTTCTAAAGCTCTACAACTCTATTATTATCCTTATTATCTGACAATCATGCTAAAATTATGGGTTTTATGGATCTGAAACACCCTTCTCTCATCTTGCCAAGAAAACTTAATGTGAGGCTCGTAGCCTGGGAAATGCCACTTCCTAGGTGGTTGTTTCCACAGAAACACCAATAACCATAAAGTTGTGCAGGAATGTGAACCGTCTGGGTTTGAACAGGAAGAGGAAATTGATGTATAAGCCAGGAACAGAACCAAACCCCTAAAAAAGAATAGAGTTTCTCTCTGTACATTACATGTACAGAATGTAACCTAATCCCCCAGCTGATAACTCTCTGCTTTTTAAAATACTGTACATGATACTACCATGGAAATGCTGAATGATTTTAAAGTGGTTTTAGAATACTGTGATAAAACACAGGTTTCGAACGATGAGGTCTAGAGATTTTTTCATTCCTAAATTGCCCTTCAGCCATGGTGGTTAGTGTTCAGTGACTCTCTTGTGTTTTAGAAAGGAAAGAGGAAACACAATCCTCTTTCTAGAAATATATCATCAGCAGTGGAGCAGTAACGATCGAATCGTTGCTGATGTTCACAGACGGCTTCCTGCGTGTCAGATCCTGGAGCGAGCGCTCTACTCACATCTTCTCATTTCATCCTCACAAAATCCCTAATGAGGCAGGCTCTCTTCTTGGCCCCATTATATAGACGAGAAACGGAGTCTCAGGGACGCCAATGGACTTACTCTGGGTCCCACAGCCAGTAGGCAGTAGCACTGGGATTCAAAGCCACAGGGCCTGGCTCCAGACTTCATCCTGTCATCACCTATGCTAGCTTGGCTCTGGTTGCTTACTATGATGTCCTAAAAACAGTTTTTCCAAAGCAAAAGATAACATGACATGTATTGCGGGGTGGTTGGGAAAGGATCTCATTAGAGACAGAGGCTCTGTGATACTTCACTGACAACAGTTAAGAATGAATAATATGTTGAACATTTTCCTCGGCACGTAAAAATGGTCCGTGTTTCCCAGAATGGCCAGGCTAAAACATCAGACGCATCCCGTCTCGGGAAAGACTCAGACTTTCAAAATGCCTTTTGTCTCATAAATACATAGGAGGCCTCCTTACCCAAGCTAGCAAGGATTTGGAGAGGAGGCGGGAATTCTCCATCCCAATCTTGGTCTCTCCTTAGCGGTTGACTAAGGCATCAACTGCAGCTCTTTCCTCCCACAGTTTAGGTCACAAAACCATGGACAGTGAATGAGACCCTGAGCAAAGGATTCTCTTCCCATCTTCCACACAAAACCCTTCAATCGAATGTCTTCTTTTTCTCTTGTACATTTAAACAGACTTTAAAAATACACTTAGAGAAAACCAAAAAAAAAAAAAAAAAAGGCATGAGATTCTCCTTTTCTTTGGTTAGCCATAAATGTTTGTGAGGCATAAAAGCCCATGGTAGGGAGGGAGATAATAAGGCAGCTCAGTAATATACTACTGCTATTTCTAGAACATAATTACCAAGGAAAGCAATCAAGTGGCATGCATTTATTGAGCATTTACTAAGCGCCTGGCTGTGTGGGGTAGAAAATAAGGGCAGTAAGGTCTTAATAAACAGATCCCTGGGAACTAAGCATAGTAAAAGCAAAGAAGCAAACAAAATTTCTGTGTAAACTGTGAAAGCAAAGCTACCTAAGGGTAGGAAAAAACAAAACATTAAAGGGATGGAGAATTGTAAGGCTGTTCCTCTCTTGGACTTTGGGGGCCTTTTTCTCCTCAGGAGAGAAATCTCCTCCCCCAAATTCTCTCCACTTTCTCTCTCACTCAGAGGACTGTATATGGCTCCCTGCATCTCTGGCAAGGTTCTGAGTGCAGAGCCCCCTAATGAGCTCTACTCCAGCCAGCATTCATACAGGTTCTGTCACTCCGCTCCTGCCCCGGCCTGGCCAGGCACAGTAGGGTATGACCACCAGTCATTCACACTGATGGATGCGTTGGCCAGTGATGATTCAGACAAAACCCATTCACACTAAAATGGAACTCTACTGTGCTTTTGTACTTGAAAGCTGTTTCCTCCAGTTGGGGAAGTGGAGTTTCAGATACCACTAAGCGGGTTTTAGGAGAAAGAAGGGGAGCCTAAAATCACCTCAGTTCTGCTTATCTAGCTGGGCCTGGAAGTCTCAGCTCAAATGTCTCTTCTTCAAGAGCCCTTCTGTGGCATCGGGTCTAATGTTGGTCCCGTTATGTTACGCTGTTTTGTTTTATTCACAGTGCTTACTATTATTGTAAATTATCTTGTTTATTTCTCTACTGGTTTGTTTGTTTGTTTGTTTTGAGGGGGGGCACAAGTGAGCAAGGGAGAGAATGAGAATCTCACAAGGGGCAGAGAGGGAGAGAGAGAGAGAGAGAGAGAGAGAGAGAGAGAGAGAGAAGCGGGGCTCACCCGAAGCGGGGGCTAGAACTATGAACTGTGAGTTCATGATCTGAGCCAAAGTCTGATGCTTAGCTGACTGAACCACCCAGGCACCCTGTTAATTTCTCTATTGTATGTTACCCTGCACTTTCCTCTAAGTCCCATAGGAGATGAGATGTCAGTTTTTTTTCTACTCTGTCCCCAGCGCCTGACACACTGGCTAGTACATAACAGGTTATCAGAGTATCATGGTTGAGTGAATGAATGCGTGAGTGAACAGCTGAGTAAATGAATATGTTTGACCACCTGATTTAGTTCCTCAGGAGTGGCTGATAGGACATATGCAGGCAGCTGGTATTTGAACCAAGAGTACCCTTTGGGGAAAGGAGAGTCTTTTCAATAAAATAAGTTTAGGGAAAACTAGGTAACCACATACAGAGAAGACTGGAACTGGACTTTTACTGTGTACCACTCATAAAAATTAACTCAAAACAAACTAAAGATTGGGGTGCCTGGGTGGCTCAGTCAGTCAACTTTCCACCTTCGGCTCAGGTCACGATCTCACAGCTTGTGAGTTCAAGCCCCGCTTCAGGCTCTGTGCTGACAGCTCAGAGCCTGGAGCCTGCTTTGGACTCTATGTCTCCCTCTTTCTCTGCCCCTCTTCTGCTCATTCTCTCCCTCTCTCTCCCCCACGCCCCCCCCCCACTCTTTCTCTCAAAAATAAATAAACATTAAAATTTTTAAAAAAGAATTAAAGATTAAAATGTAAGACTCAGGGTGCCTGGGTGGCTCAGTCAGTTAAGCATCCAACTTTGGTTCAGGTCATGATCTCACGGCTTGTGAGTTTGAGCCCCACATCAGGCTCTGTGCTGACAGCTCAGACAGAGCCTGAAGCCTGCTTCAGATTTTTTGTCTCCCTCTCTCTCTCTGTCCCTCCACTTCTCACACATTCTCTCTCTCTCTCTCTCTCTCAAATATAAATGAACATAAAAAAATAAAACATAAATAAATATAAGACTCAAAACTGTAGAACTAGAAAAAAAAGTAAGGGGAAAAGCCTCTTGACGTGGATCTTGGCAATAATTTTTTTGGACATGACACCAAACGAAGAGGCAAAAGTCAAAAGCAAAAATCGACAAGTGGGACTACATCAAACTAAAAAGGTTCTGCACAGCAAATAATCAACAAAATTAAAAGACAATCTACTGAATAAAGGAAAATATTTGCAAACTACATGTCTGTAAGAGGGAAAATATCCAAAATATAAGGAACTCATACAACTAAACACCAAAAAAAAACCCCAAACAACCTGATTTTTTTTTTAAAAAAATGGACTGAGGAACTGAATAGACATGTAGTGAATCATTACGTTGTACATCTAAAATTAATATAATGTTACATGTCAATTATACCTCAATTTAAAAAAAAGGCATACAAGTGGCCAACAGCTGTATGAACAGGTACTCACTAATGTCACTAACCATCAGGGAAATGCTAGTCAAAACAACAATGAGATACTGCCTAACACCTGTTAGAATGGCTACTATCAAAAAGACAAGTGATAACAAGTGTAGGCAAAGATGTGGAGAAAACGAAGACCCTCGTGCCCTATTGCTGGGACTGTAAATTGGTACAGCCACCATAGAAAACAGTATAGAGTTACTGAAGATCTTCAAAAAATGATAAACAGAACTACCATATGATCAAGTAATGCCACTTCTGGGCATGTGTTCAAAGGAAATGAGAACAGAATCCTGGAAATATAGCTGCACCCCCCATGTTCATTGCACCATTATTCACAATAGCCACGACATGCAAACAACCTAAGTGTCCATCAAGAGATAAGTGGATAAAGAAGATATGGTATATATACATATGCAGTGGAATATTATTCAGCCATGAGAAAGAAGGAAATCCTGCCATTTGCCACAACATGGATGAATCTCAAGGCCGTTACGCTAAGTCAAATGACTCAGACAGAGAAAGACAAATATCATGGAATTGCATACCTGTGGAATCTAAAAAAGCCAAACTCACAGAAACAGAGTAGTGGGGTGGTAAGCAGTGGGGTGGGAAGGTGGGGGAATGGGGAGAGGTTGGTCAAAGGGTATAAGTTAGAAGAAGAATAAGTTCTAGAGATCTAATATACTGCATGGTGATTATAGTTAATAATACTGTATTATATACTTGAGAGTTTATATGAGTAGATCTTGTATGTTCTCACCACAAAAAAGAAATGGTAATTATATGACATGATGGAGGTGTTAGCTAAAGCTATGGTGACAATCATTTTGCAATATGTAAATACATCAAATCACTATGTTGTAGCCCTTAAACTTACAAAGTGTTGTGTCAATTATATTCCAATAAAGCTTGGGAAAAGTGATTGGCAGGGGTTGGAGATCTGAAGGCTTGCATGCTGGTCTCTGTGCCTCAGACCAGGAATGGGCAAACTATAGGCCAGCTTGTTTCAATAAATAAAAGTGTAGTGTAACACAGCCACACCCATTAGTTTACACATTGTGTAAGGCCACTTTTGAGCTCCAATGACAGAGTTGAGTAGAGAGAGACCATATGCACCACAATGTAAAAATATGTACAATCTGGCCCTTTACAAAAAGTTTGCTGACTCCCACCTAGATTTGCCCTAGGGGAGTTGAACTGAGGCTGTTAGATGCCCAATTTGTGAGCTCTTGGGGATGAAGGAGGTACTGCCTCTTTGTTATTAGTAAATGTTTCTCCCCTTTTATTAATATGCACTACCTCAGAATACAATTTTAAATAAAAAGTGTTTTTTACTTAAAACTTAAAAAAATTTTAAAGGCATTCTACAATGCCTGAAGACAATCTATTTATTGTATTACTCAAGACAGGCCTGGGGCACTTGGGTGGCTCAGTCAGTTGAACATCAGACTCTTGATTTCTGCTCAGATCATGATCTCATGATTTGTGGGTTTGAGCCCCGCATCGGGTTCTGATGCTGACAGTATGGAGCCTGCTTGGGATTCTCTCACTCCCTTGCCCTCCCTCCCTCGCATGCTCTGTCTCCCTCTCTCTCAAAAATAAATAAATAAACTTAAAAAAATATTTTTGGGGGGGGCACCTGGGTGGCTCAGTCAGTTAAGCGTCCGATTTCGGCTCAGGTCATGATCTTGTAGTTTGTGAGTTCGAGCCCCACGTCTGGCTCTGTGCTGACAGCTCACAGCCTGGAGCCTGTTTCAGATTCTGTGTCTCCCTCTCTCTCTGCCCCTCCCCACTCACCTTCTGTCTCAGAAATAAATAAACATTAAAAAATTTTTTTAATTTTTTTAAATGATAGGCCAGGTTGTGCTATAGTTAACAAACCTGAAAACCTCAACAGTTTAAAACAACCAAGTTCATCTCCCACTATTACATGTCCCATGTGAGTTGGCAGGAGCTCTTTACATTGTAGTCACTCAAGAACCCAAGGCTGATGGGGGTCATCTCCACTCTACCTCCATGATTTCCAAAAACAGGGGTGGGGGTGTGAGGGAGGAGAATACAGTGAATCATACACAGGATTCTGAGGTTCCCACCTGGAAGTGACACAGGCCGCTTCCATTCACATTCCGTTACTCGGAGCAAGGCTCATGGCCACATCTCAGTCCACCAGAGTGAGGATATATAATCTTCCCACAGGAGTGGGCGTTGAATATTTGTGGGAACTTTATAACTGCTATCTATAATTGTTCTTTAAGTACTTGAGTTAAAGAAAAAAGTAGTGGGTTAGGATTAGGACCATAGATTCTAATCCCAGGTAGAATTGGATCCACAGGAATTAAAGCGAGAATGAGGGGCCCCTTTCCTGAGTCCCCACCCCCTGAGGTACCTTGAGAAACCACAGGCTCCAAGTCCCACTGTTTAAAAAAAAGAAAACCCTGGAATTTGACACAGGCTGCAATATTCTATTAGAGATGTTATTAACTTTAACGTTTAAAACTCTATTGAGACCAAAATAGTCCGGCTAATCATATCCAAACAGTACTCAGGAATTTAGGACTTTTTGAGTTGCTTTACATTTGTCTATAACTCTCAAGGCTAAAAAAGCTCTTTGGACGTCTAACTGCAGTGGGAGTGTTCCGCATTCCTCCACACACTGCAGCGTGCCTTTGGTGCACAGCGTAAGAAATGTTTGTCTCCCGAAGTTTCCATATCTGGGGTGGGGAACTGTCTGGCCTGGGCTTTCAACATCTTATTCATCTCACTCCTAGGAATCACTGCAAGCCCCAAGAGCCAAAAAAAGAAAAAAAAAAGAAAAAAGAAAAAAGGAAAAGAAAGAAAGAAAGAAAGAAAGGAGAGAAAGAAATGAAAGAAAGAAAGAAAAGAAAATGGAAAAGAAAAAAGAAAAGAAAAGAAAGAAAGGAGAGAAAGAAATGAAAGAAAGAGAGAAAGAAAGAAAAGCAAAAAAGAAAAGAAAAGAAAAGAAAAGAAAAGAAAAGAAAAGAAAAGAAAAGAAAAAGTGAACGTTTGTGGTGTAGATGGTGTAGGAAGCATAGATCATGACACGGCTGAGGAAAATCAATCTTCTGCCCCACGGGAGGCCTGAGTTAGAAAAAGAACATAAGGAGGAATTCTATGGAAAGAGAGCAGGGAGATCTTCTTTAGTGCTCCGGCCCAGGACTGAAGTTGGTTCCGGTCAGTCAGCCAAGGTGACTGACGGGCTGCATCGCCAAGCGACACGTGGGCATCCTAGAGGAGTCGGAAGGGAGAGCATCAGTCCGTTTGGACCACGTGGTATCAGTTATCCAGTTGGTTGATTCTGACCCAGAAAAAGCAAAAGCTTCATATTCAATGACAAAAAACAGAGCCTTTTGATGAGTATTGCCAGAGGAGGGAAGGGGGTACTTACTGAAGGGAGAGAAGCGGGCTTAGTTCACCCTGGCTGTCATGGCAAAATACCGTGGATGGGGTGGCTTAACAGAAATTTCTTTTCTCAGTTTTGGAAGCAGGAAGTCCAAGATCCAGGTGCTGGCAGGACTGGTTTCTGCTGAGGCATCTCCTTAGCATGCAGACGGTCTGTCTGCCTGTGCACACGGTTGTGTCTCTGTGTGTGCATTTCCCTGGTGTATCTCTGCACCCTGATCATCTCTCGCTATACGGACAGTAGTCAGGTTGGGTTAGGGCCCACCCTAACTTACTTATCTCTTTAAAGTCCTGTTTCCAAAAACAGTCATATTTTGAGGAACTAGGGGTTAGGATGTCACCATATGAATACAGCCTAGAAATCAGCCTAGGGAGACAAAATTCAGCCTAGAACATGGACTCTTAGAGCATATTAGAAAACTTGAAACTCCTCACTCTGTTCATATCAACAATGAATATCAAGTATAACTGCCCTGAACTTCCTGTCCTTCACAAAATCTCCTCTGGCAGCTCCTCCCAACACTCTGTGTGTGTGTGTGTGTGTGTGTGTGTGTGTGTGTGTGTGTGTGTGACTTTGATGTTTTGCTCAAAAAACATGCCAAAAAGCAAGGGTGCAAAATGAATCTAGAGATTAGCACACAGTGTCATCTAACCTGAGTTTTCCTTTCCAGGAACTTGTGCACTTGAATAGTGTTTTTTTTTTAATGTTTATTTATTTTAGTTTTGAGAGAGAGAGAGAATGCAAGCAAGGTAGGGGCAGAGAGAAAAGAGAGAGAATCCCAAGCAGGCCCCACACTCAGTGCAGAACCTGACTTGGGGCTCAGTCTCATGACCGTGAGATCATGACCTGAGCCAAAATCAAGAGTTGGACACTCTACTGACTGAGCCACCCAGGGACCCTGCACCTGAATAATTTTTTTAAATGCTGCCAATGTGATAAAATGTAGGCGCAGCAGTTTCTATAATTTTTATGACCATCGAGATCTGTTCGATATAGAGACAGGCACTGAAGATCCCCTGAAGAGGCTTAGGAGTTCCCAGAGTATGAAGATATCTTCCCACATTCTATTGAAAATGTCTTTATTTTGTCCCTTGTCTTGGATGACAGTTTAGCAGGGTATACAATTCCAAGGTGATTTATTTTCTCTCAGCACTTTGAATTGTTCCCCTGGATTCTGGCTTCTCTTGTTGCTGTTGAGAAGACTGGTATTTAATTGTTGTTCCTTTTTGGCTTATGTTCTCTCCTTTCTCTCTAGTTCTTTTTATGATCTGTCTTTAGCTTTCTAAAGTCCTCATTATAATGTTTGTAGTAATGGACTTATTTTTATTATCTTGCTTGGGATTTGATGTTCTCCAATCTGAGAAATCATGTCTCTCACCAACTTATGTTTTTCAGTTTTGCTTTGAATATTGCCTTTACTTCCCTCTGTCTATTATCTCCTTCTGGAACTCTAATTAAATATATTTTTAATATCTATATCTTTCTCCATATCTCTTAGCCTCAGTTACATACCTTCCATACTTTTATTTCTCTGTATAGCATTACAAGGTGATTCTTCAGCTTTTTCTTCCAATTTGTTAATTCATTCCTTAGCTGTGGCTCAGCTGTCATTTAATCCATGCTTTGCATTTTATTTAAATTTTTTTTTAAATATGAAATTTATTGTCAAATTGGTTTCCATACAACACTCAGTGCTCATCCCAACAGGTGCCCTCCTCAATACCCATCACCCACCCCCCCGCCCTCCCACCCCCATCAACCCTCAGTTTATTCTCAGTTTTTAACAGTCTCTTATGTTTTGGCTTCCTCCCTCTCTAACCTCTTTTTTTTTTCTTCCCCTCCCCCATGGTCTTCTGTTAAGTTTCTCAGGATCCACATAAGAGTGAAAACATATGGTATCTGTCTTTATGACTTATTTCACTTAGCAGAATACTCTCCAGTTCCATCCATGTTGCTATAAACGACCAGATTTCATTCTTTCTCATTGCCAAGTAGTATTCCATTGTATATATAAACCACATCTTCTTTATCCATTCATCAGTTGATGGACATTTAGGCTCCTTCCATAATTTGGCAATTGTTGCAAGTGCTGCTATAAATATTGGGGTACAAGCACCCTTATGCATCAGCACTCCTGTATCCCTTGGGTGAATTCCTAGCAGTGCTATTGCTGGGTCATGGGGTAGATCTATTTTTAATTTTTGAGGAAACTCCACACTGTTTTCCAGAGCGGCTGTACCAGTTTGCATTCCCACCAACAGTGCAAGAGGGTTCCCGTTTCTCCACATCCTCTCCAGCATCTATAGTCTCCTGATTTGTTCATTTTAGCCACTCTGACTGGCGTGAGGTGGTATCTGAGTGTGGTTTGGATTTGTATTTCCCTGATGGGGAGCGACGTTGAGCATCTTTCCATGTGCCTGTTGGCCATCTGGATGTCTTCTTTATAGAAGTGTCTATTCATGTTTTCTGCCCATTTCTTCACTGGATTATTTGTTTTTCGGGTGTGGAGTTTGGTGAGCTCTTTATAGATTTTGGATACCAGCCCTTTGTCTGATATGTCATTTGCAAATATCTTTTCCCATTCCGTTGGTTGCCTTTTAGTTTTGTTGATTGCTTCCTTTGCAGTGCAGAGGCTTTTTATCTTCATGAGGTCCCAGTAGTTCATTTTTGCTTTTAATTCCCTTGCCTTTGGGGATGTGTCAAGTAAGAAATTGCTGCAGCTGACATCCTTTGCATTTTAAATCTCAATTTCTATAGTTTACATTTCTAGAAATTCTGTTTGGTTATTTGCAAAACTTCCCATTTATTCTTGATAGTCTTTTGTTCATGTCTTATGTCTATAATTTTCTCTGTTTCTTTGTAAATACTTCAAACGTACTTATTTCACATCTTGTATTAGATGATATTACACCCCGGGTTGTTATAGTCTAATTATGTTCTCTTTTATTCTGCTGAGCCCGATTTATGATAGCCTAATTTCTCATGTGTTTCTAATTTTTTTAATTTTTCGTTCATATAAGGCTCCTCTTAAATGCAGGAGCCCTGAAGAGTCTGGATTGAAGGTGCATTCCTCCATACACCTGGTGCCTTGGGGTATTATGAACTTGAAATACTTTTAAGATAATTTTTCTACCTGGGGATTCCCAGACCCTATAAGTAGAGTAAATACTTAACCTCTGTGAGGCTAGGCTTGGAATTATAAATTCTCAGGAAAGACTTTTGGTTGCTGTTTTGTTTTTCATCCCTTTGACCAAGGCCTGAGACAAACACATTTCCTTGTTGGGTTTCTTTTGCCAAAGGATGAACTCTTTTCCCAGCCCAACTTTTTCCTTGAGAGTATAGATGTTTGAGACCCCCAGCTTTTTTCAGGAACTCAGTTCTCATTCCCACAGGACTTTAGTTCCCCCATAAAGAACCGAACTCCCTGGATCAACTCATGCCCCCAAAGCAGCTCTATGCTTCAGGGTTTGCTGACCACTCTGGTTTCAACTTTTTTCTTACCTGCTGTGAATCTCATTTACTTTCTTATAAATTTAACTGTGCTTTTAACCAAACATTTGGTATTATTATTCAGTGCTTTTGTGTTTTTGTAGGGGAACATTTTCCAGAATTTCCAGTCAGCTCTTTTGCTGAGGCAGAAATGTGTTCCTGGGCTCTGCAGGCTGGGGCTTCTGTAACCCCTGAGGACTTCTTCAGTTGTCTGTGAGGCAGTGGTGTTCTTGCTTCAGTTTAGTGGGACAGAGAGCCTCTTCTCTTTTCCTTTCTAATCCAGGTGAGACTCCAATAACCCATGGAAATATTGTATTGTTTGCTATAAACAATTGCATTGTAGCAAACAGGTCATGGGGCTGGGACTCAGAAAACCCAAAACTGGGTTCTCATTTTGGCCCTGCCCCTTTGACAAATCCCTAAAACTCTCTGTAATTTTTTGTTTTTTTCAATCTGCAAATAGGAGAGTAATTATTTACTTACTTATTTTTTTTGTAATTGGGACGTAAAATGGGATAAGTGGCTATAAAAGTCCTCTGTTAACTCTAAAGGTGGTATCAGGGCAAGCCACTCTGAGGGAAAAGTACAGTAGCAAGTTCAGCTTCTAAAGGAGAATGCACTGGTGTGCCTTCTGGGGTGCATCGTCTGTGCTCCTGGGGTAGCATCTGCCTAATTAGGAATTCAGACTCAATTTGCAAGGACTAAAAATACACTTTTTTAAAGTAAACTAGTACATAATATATACCAGTCTCTTCCTTCCACTTATAAACAATGCAATACCACAGTAAAAAGCAAGCGTTGAAAGAAAACAAACTCTTGAATACAAATTGTGTATTCTTGCACCCTGGGAGTTCAGCTCCTCTAAACATCTGTGTTCATTTAGTTCAATTTCTCAGTCTTTGAGATTCTTTGAGCTCTTTTCACAGCACCTGAGATCCTCAAGGCCGGACTCATTAGAAAAACACCTTCATAAGTGCACCTGCCTGTCTATCTCACCTGGACTGTCGAAGCCCACTCTGAACATCGTTAAGCTCCCTCTATTGCTGCCACACTGTCTTCTCATAGTGACCTCTTTGGAAAGAGCAGTGACATCCTGTGGATGGCAGTGGGTACCCCTACCTTCACTCCCACTGTTTACATCTGTCTCCTCACTTTTTAGCCCAAAAGCGTTTGTTCTGTTTTTCAGTGTGATTCCTTGGACCAGCAGCATCACTGGGAATTTGCTAGAAGTGCAGAATCCCAAGCCTTTCTTCCGACCTATGGAATCAGAATCTGCCTTTTCAAGAGATACCGGGGATTCACATGCACATTAAAGCTTGAAAAGCACAAATTTAAAAATCATCATGCTAGGGGAGCCTGGGTGACTCAGTAGGTTAAGCATCCAACTTTGGATCAGGTCATGATCTCACCATCCATGAGTTCGAGCCCTGCGTCAGGCTCTATGCTGACAGCTCAGAGACTGGAGCCTGCTTCAGATTCTATGTCTCCCTCTCTCTCTGCCCCTTCCCTGCTCATACTCTGTCTCTGTCTGTCTGTCTCTCTCTCTCTTAAAAATAAAATAAAAACATAAAAAAAAATTTTAATCATCATACTGAAAGAACATTTTAAATCAATAATTTGGTAGCTTATTGTATGTAAGAGCCACTTGGAATGTTCCTTAAACATGCAGTTTTCCTTTTTTTAATGTTTCTTTATTTTGAGAGAGAGAGAGAGTGGGGGGGGGGCAGAGAGAGAGGGGGAGAGAGAATCCCAAGCAGGCTCCATGCTGTCAGTGCAGAGCCTAACTCGGGGCTCAATCCCATGAACCATGAGATCATGACCTGAGCTGAAATCAGGAGTCAGATGCTTAACCAACTGAGCCACCCAAGCACCCCAAACATGCAGACTTTCTGACTGACCCACTGGAGATAGAGTCATAATTTCTGTGGACGAATCCCTAAATCACACTTGGAGAAACATACTTTCAAAGTATAGTGTCTGTATTATGATTTGCATAATTTGGAGGTGTTTTTAGCATGTTAGTGAGATTCACCTTCCTCACTCTTGTCCAGGTGTGAGTCCATTAAACTTCATTTTACACCTTTCAGAAACCCCTTAAAGGATTCCTTAAACAAGACTCCTCCATGTCAAACTTCTTCCTCGGGTCTTCTCAAGGGCAAATGTAGCCATCCAACTCCTTCTGCCTAATGGGTGTCTTAACCTCTGATTCCAGTTACGTACTCTTGCTGAAGATGGTCCCAGTACACATCAGATCCCCTGACAAAGAAGCGAGTGGACATCTTCTTGATATAGTCCTTCTGCCTTAACTCTGTACCTGCTAAAGGAGAGGAGGGAAGAGAATGGTGTTTAAAAACATGAAGACAGGGGCACCTGAGTGGCTTGGTCGGTTAAGAGTCTGACTTAGGCTCAGGTCCTGGTCTCACAGCTCGTGAGTTCGAGCCCCACATTGGGCTCTGTGCTGACAGCTCAGAGCCCGGAGCCTGCTTTGGATTCTTTGTCTCCCTCTCTTCTCTGCCCCACCCCGCTTGCTCTCTGTCTCTCTCTGTCTCTCAAAAATGAATGAACATTTTTAAAAAATTTAAAACGTGAAGACAATCTTTTAAAAATAGCTAATTTCATCAGATCCCTATCACTTGATTTTCTACCATCTCCCTACAATCAGACTCTGCTCCCAAATTGTGCTCCCAGCTGAACATTCAGGTTGGGTTCAAGTTCCAGCCCTGGTGTTTTCTTACTTTGTGACCTTGGGCAAGTTTCTTAACCTTTCCTAACCTATTTCTTCATCTCTAAATGGAAATCAGAGTATCTACCCCTTGAGGTTGTTGTGAGAATTTTCAGAGTTAATGATTGCAAAGTATTTGGCCTACATTTGCTGCAGAATAAGCATTGATCAATTTTTTTAGATGTGTATATATTTTTGAGGGAGAGAGGGGGACAGAGGATCTGAAGTGGGCCTTGTGCTCACAAAGCACAGAGTTTGTGATTCGAAATTATGAACTGCGAGATCACGACCTGAGCCAAAGTCAGACGCTTAACCGACTGAGACACCCAGGTGCCCCAGCATTGATCAATTTTAATATAGTATCAAAAGATGCTTTGGCAGAGATGGCTAGATGCCTACCCTTCAGTGGTCTGGTATTTTGGTGGTTCCCAATGTACTATGATTCCTGGCATATATGTTTTTGTGTAGTTCCTTCCCATTTTGACTCTGGTCTTGGCCATATGATTAGCTTCGACCAATGGGACTATGGCAAACATGATGTAAGTGGAGGCTTAATAGGCCCTTGCACATCGAGGCTCATCTTCTTGGGGCACTCTTTCTTAGAACCAAGCCCACCGTCCATGTGGAAGCCCAAAGAACCATGAGAAGAGCTGAGGTCTCAGCCAAGATTCCCTACTGAAATCCAGCTAGGGACCAACACTAACTATCAGCTGTAGGAATGAGGCCATTTTATACCTTTTGGCAATCCTAGTACCCCAGCCTATACCACATGAAGCAAATGAACCACCTGGTCAGCCCACAGAATCATGAGAAACAATATATTGTTTTAGTTTTAAGACACTAGGTTTTGAGCTTGTTTATTTTACAGCAACAGATAAATGAAATACCATTCTCCCCATTTTCCTATTAGTCAGACCCCAATTTCACTTTGTATACAATGCACCCAGCTAAACACCTATATTTCCTTCCCTTCCTTTCAGATGGGAGTGGCCATGTGACACAGTTTGGCCAATAAAATTGAGATGTTGGTTGGAGCTTTCAGAAAATTTCCCTATAGAGCAGACTCTACTGGCTGCCTACTCTTTCCCTTCTTCCTGCCTGAACACAGAATGGATGCTGTAAGTGGGCAAGCTGTCCTCTAATAATGAGGGAAAACCTAGAGGACCACAAAGGCCTCAGACCTGACCACCTTGAACCACTGATCTGAAAGCAAATGAGTTTTCAAAATATGAGGAAAACATGCCCCTATTGTGTGAAAGCCACCATTATCTCGTAATAGGCATTGTTATCACTAGAACAGGCAGCTGATTATGACGCCGATAGTGTTTCAATCCCAACATTACTTAGTAACATGGAAGCTGCATAGCACAATCAATGTCAAGCCAGGCTGCGTGTTGTAATAGGAACCTCTGTGGGTACGCATGAGTTACTTATATTTTGGTTCCCATAACACACTGCTTCCTAATATTTAAGCAGAACAGAATGTCTCACATTTTCAAAGTCACTGTTTTCCAGGCAACGTGGCTTGGCAGAGCCACAGAATAGTGTCAAAGAACTAGAAAGCAACATGGTGACTCTGTCCATGTAGGTCTATAGACCATCTCTCCAAATAGGTTGGAAGTTCCTTGAAGACAGAAAACATCTCCGGTTTTTTCTTTCTTGGTGTGTTCAGTGCTATACCTTACAGTTTAGTTGACAAAGTTTTCATATAACTTTCACTTTCACTTAACAGAGAGGGGCACCTGGGTGGCTCAGTCGGTTAAGCGTCCGACTTCGGCTCAGATCATGATCCTACAGTTCATGGGTTTGAGCCCTGCGTCAGGCTTTGTGCTGATAGCTCAGAGCCTAGAGCCTGGTTTGGATTCTGTGCCTCCCTCTCTCTGCCCCTCCCCCACTTGATGGTGGGCACGCACTCTCCCTCAAAAATAAACATTAACAAAAATTTTAAAAAAGAGACTTAGCAAATAGCACCCTAGGAATGTTTAAACTACAGGCTTTGGCATTTAAAACATTTTTTTTAAATGTTTTTATTTATTTTTGAGACAGAGAGAGACAGAGCATGAGCAGGGGAGGAGCAGAAAGAGAGGGAGACACAGACTGGGAAGCAGGCTCCAGGCTCTGAGCTGTCAGCACAGAGCCCGACATGGGGCTCGAACTCACGGAGTGCAAGATCGTGACCTGAGCCGAAGTCAGACACTTAACTGACTGAGCCACCCAGGCACCCCGCAGGTTATGACATTTTTAATAACAGTTGAGTTGATTTTGATATATACCACTATTTTATTTTCCTCAGGCCTCTGTGAATCTCTTACTCTTCCCCATGTAGGTAATAATTATCAATATTATTTTTTTAGCTCTTGCTCTGTGCCAGGTACTGTTGTACGTGTTTCATATGTATTAATTATTTAAGCTACAAGATAACCCAAGAGGCAGGTACTAATACTACTCCCAGTTGGCCAATGAAGAAACCGAGGCTAAGAAAGATTAATTGACGTGCCCCAAATTGCACAGCTTAGAAGTGGAGAAGCCAGGGTTCCAGCCAGAGTATTTCTTCTTTGTTTTTGTTTTAAAAAATTCCTTCAATTCTCATTGTTACTCCATGTTTAAAAACAAAGAGAAAATAAAAAAGAAGCCAATCATGACTTCTGCCCAGTAGGGGACAGTTGCTTCTGGCTGGAGAAACCCATTCCCCAGGCCACACTGGGAGGATTCCTGCCCCAATACAGATCCTCTGTTCTCACTGGTTCGTCCACAGAAGTGGCCTCACACACTTCTAAAATTTCTTCAAGGTGCACCTACCTATAAACTTGCATCATTTTCTGCCCCTCCGAATCACACATGCAAGTAAGAATGCTCTGACTTGGAACAGAAGGCAGTTAGGTCAGGGAAAGAGCATCAGGATAAAAAGAAACACACTGAATGTTCTCATAATTCATATTTCTTAATATGAGTGAGTTATGTTGGATGTGAATGGAGAGTCCTCTTAAGGCCAAAGTTTAAATAAAAACGTTTTAAAATACTTTCCAGAAGCCCACAAAGCAAATATGAGACCCACTCAGACCTTCACCTCCCTCTCTTCGTCCCAGAGCCCCGGGTCTCTTGGTGGTAAATTTCCCAGACTAAGTCAGTGCCAACTGAGTCTTCTGGTTCTCTCAAATGGCCTCCCAAACCACTTCCTTTTAATGTAATTCTAAAGAACAAACTCCCCTCTGGTTGGCCAACAGTGACCTCGATATCCTTAACACCAGAACTCTGCCCTCCTCCCTTTTATTGGTCTATTATTGTGAAGCCAATTTGTCTTCTTGGCATTTGTGTTCTAAAGGTTCTAGGAATCCTTTGGAGGAAGTCACCATGGCCCTTTTCTGGCTTCTGCTTTTGCTGGCTTCTGTGGATTCTGTGGACCTTCCCTGTCCCACTTCATCTCTGTTGAAGGAATATTTCCACGGAGATCTCTCTGGCTCCCCCAATTCTGTCCCTCTCCTCTCTTCTGGCATATCACAGGACAGTCCAAAACATTTTCATGGTCTGAATCTTGTTCTGAAACTCAAGCAGGAAGTCTAGAACAATAAATTACAGGCTGTCTTTGAAATAGAAGCCAAAGGAAGAATGACAATTTTACCTTATAAGAACCTCCATCCTGAATGTGAGAAACCTGCTTGAGGTGCATATTTTTGGATAGTTGAGGAATTTGTATTAAGGCAAAACAAACAAAGGCCTTGTGGAATTTTGTTAAATATCTTCACAGCAGTGTAGTCATATATCTTAAGTACTAACAGTCTGCTGTGCAAAATGAATCTTAAAAATGTGTTCACTTGCAGAGTTGAAAGACCAATTTCGAAAACAAGAAATCTAGTTTGTGTAGTCTACTGAGGATTTTAAAGAGAAGAAACACAAATGGAAAAGTGAAAATGACTAACAGAAGTTAAATGACTCCAAAGCCTTTGAAACACACAAGCAAGAAGCCATAACAGATGCAAAATAACTCATCAGCCAGAGTCGTACACAGGTTTATTATGAGTGCACTATTCGGATAAGGAAGGAGCATGAATTAAAATGTCTCACAGGCAGGGGTTGATCTCAATGAAGAAGACAAAAATTTCAGAGCTCAGGTTTAATGCCGTAACAGAAAACAAGTGCACTGGGCCAAGAAAAACAGTGGCTTGGTTGAGAACCACTCTGTCGAGAAATCCTTCTGGAGCACTGATTCCTGTAAGGCCCACTGCCAGAGCCACCCCACCCTCTTCACCCAATGTCATCTTTGCTTGCAGTGCTAAACCAAGAACCAGGTGCTCCAGGCATGGCTGCAACAGCCCATAAAGCCCAGCCCCACTTTATGATAATCTAGGGAGAGAGTATAAAACACCAACGCCTGGGCCCCACACCAGACCACTTTAATCAGTATCCTAGGGCATGGGGCCAAGGCAATTGGTGATCTTTAAAGGCAGGTGGTTCTAACAGGCTGCCAAGATTGTGACCCACCGTCGACGAAGGAGAAAAGGTACACATGTCACAGCTGTAGATTTACATCCCGTAACACTGCTTCTGCCTGGGGAGCTCTGTGAACACTTTTTCGCTTAGATTTCTGGCAACAAAGTAATTGCCTTCTCAATTTTCTCGAATTCCTGGTGATACCCTCCTCCACTACCTTACTGGGAGAACATTTTCTGTGATTTCTAACATGCACGGCAGACCCACCATCCTGGCAGCATGATGGCTATTTGGAGCATCTTAAAATGGAGAGAGGAGAGGCCACTAAGATTGAGCTTTCGGTGGCTGTTGCCTGTTGTAAGGTTAATCTCACCCGGGTTCCAGTCCTATTATCCACCAGGCCTTTGCCAGAACCGGGAGAAGTCATAAGATCAATACAGAAGTGCTTTATAAGTCAGTGTGGCCTGAAGACAATATGGGGTAGTGGTTAGGAGGACCGCTCTGGAGTCGGGTATCTCAAACTTTGATTTTTGCTGCCTCTATTTCTGGCTCTATGATTTGGGCAGGTTACCCGATCTGTTTGAAACTCAGTTTCTGCGTCTTGTAAAAATAGGATGATACCCCATCCAAGTTGCTGCATTAAGAAAAACTTTGCATCTATTAAATTCTCTATCTATATTAGGTCTTAAGATGACAGTATTATATAGCAGTCAAGAGTGAAGCCTCTAGAGCCAGATTGCCCTATTTGAATCTCAACATTGCCACTAGCTGTGTGACTTTAGGCAAGTTACTTAATCCCTCTGTGCTCCAGTTCCCTCAAGTGCCAAAAGGGATAATAATGGCACTTATAGGGTTGATGTACTGGGAAGAGAGCTATCAACAGAGATTCCTTTTTACCTAAGACACTTATCTCCATGAGAGGGCAACCTTGTTCTCAAAAAGTCTCCTCTCATCTTCCTGCTAGTGGTCTTCCTGTCTTTTGTGTCCTCAGTCCCCTACCCCTCTCCTTGGCTCATAGAAGCCTCATGTTGCCCGGCTGCCTTAGAATTTCATGTCTGTGTGGATTCTCTGGATGTCCAAAAATAAATGTGATTTTTCTTCTGTTAATCTGTCGCATGTCAATTTGATTCTTAGTCCAGCTAGAAGGACTTTGAAGAGCAGAGAGATTCTTTCTCCCCAACATAAAGATTAAATGACCTAATGTTCGTTCGGGTGGCCTGCCATCTCAGTTTGCTCAGGACTGTTCCAATTTATGCTTTTTGTCCTAGTAGCTTGGCTGGTTTAGAATTTGCCTGCCCCCTTTCATTCTCAAAAGTGTCAAAAGAGTCCCAGATTGAATAATTAAGTATATGGTCGCAGTGGTTATGTATATACCGCTTAGCAAAAAGCCTCATATGGAGCGATTGGTAAATGTGTCTTAGGTGCTAATAATTAGCCCCTGTGGCAGTTTTATCCAATAGAAATAAAATGTAAGCTACATAGTAATTTATAACTTTCTAGTTAACCAACCACAGTTTAAAAAGAAAAAAGTGGGGTGCCCATGTGGCTCAGTGGGTTCAGCATCCAGCTCGTGGTTTCAGCTCAGGTCATGATCTCATGGTCGTGGGACTGAGCCCCAAGATGGGCTCTGCTCTGGGTGTGAAGCTTGTTTGGGATCCTCCTTCTCTCTCTGCCCCTCTCCCTCCTCTCTCTCTCTCAAAATAAAATAACCTTAAAAAAGTAAAATCTTAAGGGACACCTTAAGGGTGGCTCAGTTGGTTGAGCATCAGACTCTTGATTTCAGTTCAGGTCATAAAGCTGGGGTCATAGGATTGAGCCCCTTGTTGGGCTCCATGCTAAGCGTTGAGCCTGCTTGGGATTCTCTCTTTCGATATGTAATTACTATAAACATTATTAGTGAGATGGGACGCCTCGGTGGCTCAGTTGGTTAAGTGTCCAACTCTTGATTTTGGCTCAGGTCATGGTCTCATGGTTCATGAGTTCGAGCCCTATCTTGGGCTCTGAGCTGATGGCAAGAAACCTGCTTGGGATTCTCTCTCTCCCCCTCTCTCTGCCATCCCCCCCCCCCAAATAAATAAATAAAACTTTTTTTTTAATGTTAAAAAATTATTAGTGAGATACTTTTCATTTTTTTTTCTCATCCTACATCTTTGAAATCTGTTGTATATTTTGCATGCACAGCACAACACAATTTGGGCTAATGACATTTCAAGTGCTGAGTGTTTGTGGTCTACTTTATTGCTATGGTCTTACTGAATCATTAAGATGCTTTATTAAAGTTATCTTATGAATTCTCCCATGTCACAATTTCCTATTCAGAAACATCCCTAAGAAAATACAAAAAAAGTGGTTTTTCTATGAGTATATAGGGTCTTTTCTGTAGATTCTCTCCCTCCAACCTTTTGATTGTGTTTTTGTTCCATTCTCTGGACTGGGGCCAATATCGCCACATTCCTGTAAATCATGCTGTTTCTAACTAGACCCAGAAGTGTAGTCAGATCCTAACCAAATGCCAAATAAAGCAAAGGGTTACTTTTTGGCTCTGCTGTGATGCCTATCTCTATTTCTCCTATTAGGGACAGTTTCTTGTTACCCCAACTAGTCTCAGCCTTGGTTTCCCAGACTTAAGACATTCCTAATCCGGGGAGAAACAATACTGATAAGCAAGGGAGCAAGAAATAAGGAATGTGACATTTTTTAATCTCAAAAATGAAAATTTGGCCCTACCAATCAATGAATTTCATGGATCCTGGATGGCAACCCTCTCAGGAGTCTGGAATCTTGTCGGTATGAGACTGACCTGCTAAAACAATTAGAGAATGATGCTTTGCCATAGAGTGTAACAACAAAATAGCTTGCGATGGCTCTTCAAATTAAGAGAATGGGCTCAGGATGTTAGATCTGAAAAACTTCTCAGAGGCCATGTATTTCAGTGTTCTTTTTTTACTGATTTGGGAAGGGGGGCCAAGAGAGATTCAAACATTTGGTGAAGTTCAAATGGCAAGTTAGGAACATGGTCTCTGTTCTTATTACACTACAGTTACCTTGATTTGGCAGTAACACCCCTATTAAAATACAACATGTTGTTCTTCCCAAAGAGGTTTTACCCACTTTTTATGCAGTTTAGATGATCATTTTATCCTTACTGCCTTCTCAAACCTTTTCACATGGGCCTGCTCTCCATTAAGGAGCGTATTCCATGTACCCTGAATGAGGTAGCATTTCTAAAAGGCCTGGGCAAAGAGCACACAAACCCCCACCAATGAGAAGATTCTGTTCCAAACCATACTTGACCATCAATTCCTCTGCAGATGGCAGAACTTCAGCTGTGGTCTGAATCAGGTGTTTGAATTTTCAGGGGGCAGGAGGGATCTGGAAAAGGATCTTGGCGTATCAGCCTAACTATAAGAGTCCTTCCCTCCACAGCAACCCCACACCAGAGTTGGACTTACTGATGTCTGAGGGTGAGGTTATACGCTAAGGAGAATAAGCATGCAAGCCACCCACAGGAGCCACAGAGCTGACATAGGCAGGCACACTCAGAGGTAAGTGGCTGGGATGCTGCATTGTGGTGTAAAAGAAAAATAATTGTTTAATGTTGTTCGATATTAACTCCTTCGACTTGTCAACTGTTCCTGCAGGATACATACACATGTTTGCTTTCCAAGGGGGCATGGTATATACCCTGTACCATATTCCAAAGCCCACCTTTTCAGCTGTCTCTGAAGGAGACTGATCTGCTGAAAGCAGAACAAAAAGCCCACAAGTGGCAGGGTCTGTCTCCCCCACTCTCCTACAGTACACCTAAAGTGTGAACCGTAATGAAAAACCGTGTTGTAGAAATTGCCAGCACTAAACAAACAAAACGTTTGCCGGTTCACATTTCTCTTAGAGTGTCATTTTATTCACGAGGGGTAAAGGACAGGAAGAGGAGTGTGTGTCTTGCTTTAAACAGGCTATTCATCACTTTTCGAAAGAATCTCTGATGTATGATTTAGGAAGACCATGCTGCAGTTACTTCACAGTTCGTAGTTGCTTCCTATGTGATAAGTTACCTGTTAAAGCTAAAGAAGGCTGTTCCCTTGGGGGGCGGGGAAGACAAATTCTAAAGTCTAGGCCGTCAAGATACAGCCAAGACGTTAAAAACTGAACTATGCTGGGGTGAATTTCACTTCCGTTGGAATTAATCTTTTTTTCTTGAAGTTCAAATGACTTACAGTGGATCCCACCAGAAAGGACTCGTGTCATTTATTCTAGAAGGCTTCCTGCCCCGCGTTAAGGAGGCAGAGTTAACCTGGGGAAGGGAGGGGCTATGGTGAATAAAGACTTTCTAAGCCGTAGCTGGTTAGCCAGACTAGGATGAATGGAAAAGCAGCCCCAAATTAATGAGTAGGTGGAGAGCCCTGAAATCCTTGGAATTACAGGAGGAGGCCATTAAGATTCAAACGCCGGTTTTAGCCGGCTGGAGAAGGGAGAGACGCTGCGGGGATGGGGCGGTAAGACCCTCCCTCGGAGCATCCCGGACACCGCTCTGAGGACGTCCCCCACTCGTGCCTCTCCGTTCAGGCGGTAGATTTCTCCTAACTCCCGAGCCGAGCAACCCTTCACGCCTGTAGTTTTCTCTTGCCACCTGATGAGCGTTAGCAGTCACTCCAGCCAGTCCAGAGAATGAGCGGATTCTAGTTCCCTTTCTGTTCAGTAACTCTGGAAAATATACCCGATTGGACTGTGGTTAAGTGGGCGCTTGGATCGGTGACTTTTGGCACAGCCCCACGACCACAGACGACTTTGGAGGTTGGCCAGAAATGAATACTATTCGGGATCTCACGCGTCCCAAACCCGGGGGTGCGAGCACGGGTGTTTCCCAGTAAGTTCAGGTGACGGTGATGCTGATGGGACACGTCCGCGGTGAAGGGTCCACGATCCCGGGAAAACGAAAAGTCCGCAGGGAACGGCCGCAGCACCCCCCGCGGGTCCCGGCCGCAGCGCGGGGCCGGGTCACCTGACTCGCGGAATTTGGGGCCGCGCGGGGTGGAAGGGGAGGGGAGAGGCGAGCACCTCCCTTCTCGCTCCCGCTGGATCCAGGTCGGCGGGGGCCGGCGCCGGGCGGCCACGTGGTGGTGCTGCCGCTGCCCCCGCCCCGCCGGCCCAGCCCGGGAGCCGTGGCGCCCACTGACCCCCGCAGCGGGGGAGGAGGAGGGACCGAGGCGCAGGAAGCCGAGCAGGAAGCGAGCCCGGCGGCCGCGTTTTCCTGGGGAAGCGGCGGGCCGAGTGGCGCAGCCAGCGCGGCCCGGGAGCTGCCGCCGCCGCCTGGATGGGGTGAGTGCGCGGCGCCGCGAGTCGGGAGGCTCTTCCCGGAGCGGGGAGCCGGCTCGCGGCCCCGCCTTTGTGTCTGGGGCTCCGGCGAGGGACGGCGCGCCCGGTGGAACGGCTTAGCGGGGTGGCAGCGAGGGTCCCGCCACCACTCCCTTGTCTGCCGCCGGCCGCCCGCTGTCTGCAGAGGGAGAGGAGGATGTGGGGATCCGAGTGAGCGGGGGGGAACGGGCCAAGTTGGGAGCGGGCTTTGCTGCTGCCTGCCCCCCACCGCCCCTCGCAGGCCGGCAGCGGCGAGGCACGGGGCTGGACGGGCCGAGGGAGCGCGGGCGAGAATGAATGGCCAGCCCTGCAGGGCGTCCTGGGGGGGGGGGCGGCGAGTCGGCACCCTCTCCCACCTGCCTGGCGGCCCGGCGCCCCCACCCTCCCCCACCACCCGGGTCCTCGCTTCTGGGCTCGACCCGCCTCGGCGCTGAACTTGGAGGAGCTGGGTGGGAGGAAGGTGCAAGCGGGAGATTCTGGATGGCTCCGGCGACCGAGGCTCCGCTATTGTTCCTTTTCTGACTCTAGGGAGCTCTTTGGCTGGCCCAGGGGTGCAGGCGAAGCTACACCGGGCCTGCTAGAGCCCCTCGCTCCTCGTGTCCTTTTCCCCGCCTCAGCTTCTAGGAGGGCCGGGAGGCGGGATGCTGGAGTTCGGGCGCACACGGGGCGGCAGCTGGGACTTCGGGCGAGGGGCGCTCGCCCGCCATCTGTCCCCACCTCTGCCCAGGTGGGTGGGTACCCACTCTAACCTGCCTTCCCTTGGCTGCGGGCTTGAGCAGGTTTGTGTCCGCGCTTAAGTTTCTGCAGTTTTTAGGGTTCGTCTGCTGCCTTCTGGTTCACGCTCTCCTTTTCGTGTGGACCTCTCCCCTTTTGTGGGGTGGGGGTGGGGTCCCGGAGCCCGGGGAGGCAGCAGACTGAATGGATGGAGCCCAGTGTGAAGTGGAGAAGTTATAAGTGACCTCCCAGGGGCTGGGGCCTGGGCTGTCTGTCCAGGCTTGCGCTTCTCCAGGGAACCCAGTCGGCGCAACTTTATTTCCAATGGTCCGGGCATATCTGGGGGCTCAAGGCCGCCCACCAAGACCAGCAGCTTCCCGTGGCCGCAGGTTCCCAGGTGATTTGGCAGGGTCTCGGCTCTCCTTCCTCGAGAGGAGAACGCTAAGCTGGCTGGGATGCGGACGTTGCCAGTTCTCTGGAGAATGTGATCTCAAGACTGTAAGGGCCTGGCAGGGGGAGGAACTGGTCTGTCCATCAGTAGGACTCAGCAGATGCTGCTCTCAGGGCCTCACCTTGTGGTTTGCACAAAGTTGGAGAAGGGCGAGTGCATCACAGGGAGGATTTTGGTTGCCCTGGCCCCCACCTGTTCACAGGTGTGGCTGGGAGTTTTATTGCTGGTGGATGTCATCTGATCATCTTTTCTTAATGATGCCTAACGAGTGTCATTTTTTTCCTCCATGGCCTTTTGTAAGATAGTAGACTTTAATGTGAGAAAACTTATCCAGTTCTTATAATTTTCAACCAGTGTTTGCATAACAGTTGCATTGGGAAAGGTGGTCCTGTGCTGGGAGATCCCAGGTTTTTTCCTCTCCATTCTTTGAGATGCTTCATTAACTCATTCATTCATTAATTTATTAATGAATTTATTAATGAATTTATTAATGAATTAATGAAATTAATGAATTTATTAAGTCTATCACCTTAGACTTGTTTTATGACTCTTTTTTTGGGGGGGTGGTGATGGTGGTTGTAACCCTGTTGTGAAAAATCTTATTGCTATTTGTGAAATTGAATAGAAAGAGTGGGTGCTGGGCCATGAAGACTAAATAGGGGCATGATTGTGCCCCTGACGTTGAAGCACTGTCTCCAGGCCACCGCTTCCCAAATCCTCTTTGAGGCAGGCACACTTAGTGTCACTGACATTTTGAAGGTGAAGAAACTGAGGTTTGGAGGTTAAGGAAACTTGGCTTGCAGTTAATGGAATATGATGGAGGAGCTTTGTCTCTCTTCTTTTTTCCTTTCAATATAAAACTAAGTAGGAAATATTTCACATATAAAAAATGGCCACTACTTATGTTTAAAAGTTGCTAATATGTCCATTATTTGTTTCATATCGCCGCCAATAAAACTGCAACTGAAGTGTTTTATCCACTCTTCCTCCACTTCCTCCGTCTTCGGGTGACCACTAAAGTGAAGTTAGATTCGTAGTTTCCAAGCACGTTTTGGTATTTCTGTATATTATATGTCCATAAGCAATATCTGTGAGCTTGTGTATTTAATATTTTACATAAATGGCATAAGTCTATGTACACACCCCTTGCATTTTTAAATGTCATTATGTGTTGAGGTCCATGTAACTCTTATTGAGCTGTTACAGAGAATTCCAGCATAGAAATAAATGGTAGTACACTAATCCCTTGCAAAGAGAAAATTAGAATGTTTCCAATTTTTCACCGTTACACTTTTTCTACTAAGGGCAGTTGATCTGTTTCCATTTTTTTTTTTTTTTTTTTAAAGTATAACGAACAGTGCTATTATAAGCTATTAGAGACCGGTTTCTGTTCTACACCTATCCCATGAATTGCTGGGTGATCGGGTCTAGGTAATGCTGCATTTATTATTTCATTCCTCACCAAAAATTTAGGGTGTACATAGGGTCTCTCTTATCTGTTGAGTGAAAAAAGTGAATTTGATCTATTTTCAGCTCTAAGATTCTTAGATTATTTTGTTTTTTATAATTTCATTTTTTTGAGGAGGAACAGAGCCTCTTAATTATAAAGTTGAAGTCTGAGACAGACTGTGGTGCTGAGTTTGGGATACTTGTTCCAAAGGCTTTTCTCAGGCGTCACCAGTGGTGTAACCTTGGATTACCCACTCAAGCTTCTCTTCCTCATTTCTTCAAGCTTGGTAAGATTAAGTAGTTTTAGCAAGCATTTGCAAAGGCATGTTCTTGCTCTAAGAGTTTATGAAAATGTGTTGACATTTTGCCCCAAATTGTAACCCCTTAATCTGGAAGCAATTTAAGGCATTTAAACACTTGGGCTTCCTCATTATCCCTCCAAATCGCCAGGCACATTCCTGCCTCAGCACTCGCATTTGCTGTCCCACTGTCTAGACCACCCTTCTAGATCCTCTCCGTGGCTGTGCCCTTCAGTACCCCAGGTCTTCACTCAGGTGTGTGTCACATCAGCTCCCAGCATACCCTGCCCCTCTTCTGTCTTTTTTTTTTTTTTTTTCTCCATGGTGCTTAACACCTAGCTTGCCATATATTTTGGTACATATTCGTCTCATTAGGAGAACACAAGCTCTGCAAAGGCACGGATCTTGTGTCTTTTGTTGCTGCTGTATCCTTAGTGCCTAGAGCAGTGTTGACAAATAGTAGGTACTCAAATGTTTGGATGAATGGATATAATGCTCTTTGTAGGTTTTTCTACTTAGAATTTCTCTTTTAGTACATTGTGGATATCCTTAATGGTGCTGGTGGTTCCACAGCTGTAACTGAGTCCCCCAAGATGTCCTAAGATAAAAAAATATATACATCTTAGAAACAAAGTACTCTATTTAAATCTGTGTGATTTATCCTACAGAGTACTTGTCTTCCTATTTTTTTCTGCCAACATTTGCCTAAACCTGAATTCAGATGAAAACGTAAGTAACATTTGGAAGCACACCCATCTTTGCTTTTCTTGATAACTTAGCTTTCCAACATTTTAAATGTGGAAGACTGACTCTCCTATCCACACAGCATCTGTACAGACAGGCCAGGAATGGTCTCAATGCCAACTACACTGAATTTCCAAGAATAGAAAGTGTGTTTCTCTGAATTGTTTGCGGAGGGTATACTCATCATCGCTAACTACATTCATGGTGAATTTTTGTTGGGGGGGAGGGAGATGACCTTAATCAGAAGATCCAAAAGCAACCAATATATAGTAGGGTACCTAGAAATACTTTTAAAATTGTCACATCATAAAATCCTTAATTTTATTATAAACACTGTTCTAGTGTCATGCTTTATTTTGCTAGAAGCCAACTGAATTTTCTCTACCTTGCATGATGAATATAGGAGTTGACAAAACAAAACTAAATATATCAAAGGCCTCTTGGGTGTATTTTAAGTGGGTGATAGAGAAAAGGAGTCTAGGGTTGTTTTTTTTCCTGTTAACTATATGGGTATATGATACTGATGGTATCCTTTACAAAAAAATAACTAGTGTATCGAAGTACAACCATTGTATCCTCTGTAATAAAATAATACTGGAAGAAATCAGTTTATTATGGACCCAGATAGGGTTACACTTCAAGCTGAAAACTGTAAGCATACAATAATTTGATTAGTCTCAAGATGCTACATGATTTAGAAATTTCTTCCTTTTGGGTTACTACCCATGAGCTGAAAAGTATAGGTGGTTTAATGAAGGAGAAGGGTTGTGTTTTTGTTTTAATTTTTTGTAGTGTTTATTTTTGAGACAGAGAGAGCCAGAGCATGAGCAGGGGAGGGGCAGAGAGATGGAGACAGAATCTGAAGCAGGCTCCAGGCTCTGAGCTGTCAGCACAGAACCCGACGCGGGGCTTGAACTCCTGAACCAGGAGATAATGACCTGAGCCAAAGTCTCTTAGCCAACTGAGCTACCCAGGCGCCCCACAAGAGGATTGTTAATCAACCATCAGTTTCCCAACTCCAGCCATCTACAGTGAACAAAAAACTAGTCTTCAACATCAGACTCACTGATCGGTATCAGTAAATTTAGTCAGTATTTTAATAAGTAACTTCATAGACTTAACCATGTATTTTAAAACAAATTCTATTTGAATGAAGAAGTCTGCCTCATTCTTCAGTTTTCTATTCCATGTGTCCAGTAGCATATCTGTCACATAGTAGGTGATTAACATTTATTGAATTACACGCGCACGCGCACACACACACACACACACACACTCATACTCATGCACAGGTGTGCATAAAGCCTTTCATGGAGGTCATCAGATATTTAGCTGTCCTAGTCTAGAATTTAATAATCAAAAGATAGGGAAGAAGAGTGGAGATAGCAAAATGCAGGTTGAGGTTCAGAAGATGCAGGTCTCCTTTCTCCCCACACAAAGCCATTTCACCTCTCTAAGCCTTTGTTTTCTCCCCTGTGTTCAAGAAACATGTCCACCGTTCAGAAAAGTCTGTGCATTGTGTTTTGACTGCTATTCTAGTGGGTTATGTGTGGTGGGTCACCTCCTCTAACCTCACCTGCTGTCTAGTCCAATTTCTTCTGTAGTGAATGGTGATCACTGGATATACGTTGTTTTGCTATGTAAATACCATGACCATTCGTCACCACAGAATCTGCTTGTGAGAAGAGTTGGTTGTAGTCTAAGAAGTTTACTTGTACAGTGGGAGAAAACATAGACTATTTTTATTTTCTCCTTAGATTGATATTTGCTGAACACCAGAGTTTATTATCAGGTAAGCTAACATAAGCAATTCATTCTCTACTTATCAATTTTCCCTCACAATCATTATTATTTTTTATACCGCAACTCAACTTTTCTTATCCCTGTTAGGCATGGCGATTTGTAACAACAAAATTGGTCTTCTCTTTGCTTTTTTCTTTATGATTTCTAGATGAGTTTGGTTTGCTAAATCTGGAATGTTTTTTTTTTTT
Organism: Lynx rufus; assembly: GCF_022079265.1. NCBI lineage: Eukaryota > Metazoa > Chordata > Mammalia > Carnivora > Felidae > Lynx > Lynx rufus. The sequence continues at coordinate 212,084,787 of NW_025814823.1, read as the reverse complement.
ATAATAATGTCCTTGAAGTTTATTTATTTTGAAAGAGTGTGGGGGGGAGAGGCGGAGAGGGAGAGAGAGAATCCCAAGCAGGCTCAGTGTGCATGTGGAGTCCGATGCGGGGCTTGAACTCAGGAACTGTGAGTCATGACTTCAGCTGAAATCAAGAGTGTGATGCTTAACTGACTGAGCCACTGAGGTGCCCCTGTTTTTTTCTTCTCAAAGTGTAAATGACTACAAAACAGCCACAGCAGCATCTATGAGACTGTTCACTACATCTGTCCAGTTCTTTTGTTGGTGGCAGTGATGGAAAGTCAACCAGAAAAAGGAACTCTGGCAGAGTGTGCTGGTAATGAATGTAAGGCTGAACAGCTTCCCTTTGCTCTAGGGCAGCACAGAGGAAAATGTTTTCCTCCAAGAGGAGTCCATTTTGCAAACCAGAAAAGGCCACTTAGCAGTGATTTCTAAATGTTTTGTACACATTTGCAAATCTGATACAGCTTTTGGACCATTTTTCCTAGGGAGAGTTTCACCTATATACAGGGATGCTGTACATTCATAATCTTTGTTGGTCTCAAGAGCATAGAACTCCCTGCATTAAGTACATTTATGGACCTCTTTGGACTCCCCAGATTAAAAGCCCAAGATCTAAGGGCCCCCGGGTGGCTCAGTTGGTTAAGCATCCGACTTTGGCTCAGGTTGTGATCTCGTGGTTGTGAGTTCAAGCCCCGAGTTGGGCTCTGAGCTGACCAGGCAGAGCCTGCTTGGGATTCTCTCTCTCTTCCTCTCTCTCTTCCTCTCTCTCTTCCTCTCTCTCTTCCTCTCTCTCTTCCTCTCTCTCTTCCTCTCTCTCTTCCTCTCTCTCTTCCTCTCTCTCTTCCTCTCTCTCTTCCTCTCTCTCTTCCTCTCTCTCTTCCTCTCTCTCTTCCTCTCTCTGCTCCTCCCCCACTTGTGCTCTCTCCTCTTTCTCTCAAAATAAACTTAAAAAAAAAAAAAAAGCAAAAATCTCAAGATCTGTTGAAAGCACCTAGAAAACCACTATCGAATTTGTGCTGTTTACCTTTAACAGCTACCTCTTAGGGATCAAGAGTATAATTACAAGGGTTTATTTTCTATCATGTGCCACTATCCCCAGACCTGATAACCTGTCATACGTGAGTGGAAAGAATTACACCTTCAGTTGGAAAACCAGTCACTGGTTGCTATGCCGACCAGTTGACATGCCACTGACCATTTTTAGGAACTGTTTGGACTGGATGCAATAAAATGCTCTTCAGAAGTAATGCGTGGATCAGTAGTCTGACTGTATCACAGAGCTCTGATGAATTCTAAGGAGGGTCTTGAGTTTCTCGCCCCAAGGACCACCTATTTCTTGGTCTAGTGTTGGGTCTGGATGGTCTTCTGCTTTCCGGGGGCAGCACCTCCCTCCCTTGCTGTGGCAGTATGGAACTAAGATGTCCCTGGGCTGCACCTAACCCTACTCCCCAGCTCACGGGATAAATCTTTGCAGTGTCCAGTGGAGGAAATGTTCCCAACACACTGTCTGCTCATCTTGGCCTCCCAGCCTGATGGGGCTTCCTCCAGGAAACCTGAGGAAGACAGGGAGCTGACCCTCAGCTGGCTGCCTGCGCTCCCAGAGAGTCGTCCTTCTGTGGGAGGTAGCAGACACCGGGAGCAGATACTGCCATTGTTAGCCCCATGCAGGGAGCTTATTCTGTCACTGTTCACCTTAGGTGACATCATCAGTCTCTTTGGTCAAAATCGGGCCAAAGGGGATAACATACCTGCCTGTTACAGGGCAAGCGATGCAGCCTCTATGAGTCAGTTTAATTGAATTGAGCTCCTTCGGTGCACCAGGCACTGTGCTCCTGGCTGTCGGCTTTTGGAGGTCCAGGCTGGTCTTCTTCATTGTCACATGGACTGTGAGCAGTCCATGTTGATAGAATCGCTGAGTGTTAGAAGATTCGTACGTGAAGGATGATACCTGCCTTCAAGGGGCTTACAGTTTTAACCAGGTTAACCCATTTGCAGTCCACTATAGTACAGGGCAGACTATGGTTGGGATAAAGTGGTGGGGGAACTCCTTTCACAGCTGGATTGGGGCCTAGGGAAGTGAAATGACCCCTTAGAAGGTGGCACATTAAGAGGCAGAGCCAATGGACCTCCATTCTGGCTGCTCGTAGCACAGGGCTTCTAAATGTTGTACTTTTTTTTTTTTTAATTTTTTTTTAACGTTTATTTATTTTTGAGACAGAGAGAGACAGAGCATGAACGGGGGAGGGGCAGAGAGAGAGGGAGACACAGAATCGGAAGCAGGCTCCAGGCTCTGAGCCATCAGCCCAGAGCCCGACGCGGGGCTCGAACCCACGGACCGCGAGATCGTGACCTGGCTGAAGTCGGACGCTTAACCGACTGCGCCACCCAGGCGCCCCCTAAATGTTGTACTTTTGTCTCTGTGATGTAGACCGTGACCTTAGGAGTCCTATATGTAGCTAATTACTTGATGCCCATGAGGAAGACTGGTGTAGACTTGGACAAGCTGGGTTGGATTCTGGTGGGAATCCCGGGAGGCAGATGGCATTGAGCAGGGACATGAAGGTCAGAAGGTACCAGAACCCAGTCCCTTAGCATACTGCTGAGCAAGAATCACATGAACAAATATTTGTTAAGCTTTTCCAGTGAGTTAACTTCTGTGCTGAGTCTCTTAATTGGACAAGACTGCTCATTTAGCTTGACCATCTCCTCCTATGAAAGTGACATGTTGGCGATTGATCATTTTCAAAAATGGAGAGCACTAACTTGCCCAGGATGATTATGACCGGTAGTCACTTCACTGCGTGGCGTGGTCTCTTCCCCGCCGCCCAGAGGATGTGGGAACTTGTGAGCCAAACTTTATGGACAGTGGGTTGCCTTTTCCTTCCGTACAAGGCAGCCAAAATTAAAATGCAAGCTAGGGCCTGGGCATAAACATATGCTGGGGCCCTAGGAAGCATCGAAGGGGCCCTGAGGTCCTGGGTCAGCCTCGTCAGGAGATCCTCACGCCAGGCTGGGTGGTGGTGAGCAGCCATTCTCTCCAGTTGAATCATCTTTCGGGGCCACCCAATCCACATTTACGATGGGGGCGATGCTTCGAATGCTCTCAGAACCTTCTTGATCTTTGTATTTGTGAACTTAGATTGGAGAAGGGCGTGTGCGGAAGAGGTGAAGCTATATTCTGTCTCTCTCCTGATTAAACGAAAGTTTCACATTTCCTTCCTGTGAGCTTTTTGTAAGTTGGGAAAAACTATTTAAAATATAGGCAGAGAAACTATGACCAAACCTGTATACCGTTCAGGATTTCCTAGGAGGTCTTTTAAGAAGAAACTCCTTTCTGCCACTAACCCCCATTCAGCAATCTTGACCAAATCCTCTAATTAGTTTCTTTCTGTGTTATACCACTTTATGCCATGTTTCGTGTGCCGTTTGTTTACTTTCTCTATTATTTTCCTCCAGAGCCTCCGAAAGCCAGAAAGAGATTTCCTCAAAATGACTCCTCTCCTTGCCTGTCTCGGGGCCAATCTGTTGATGGCTGTGTTGCTGTTAGTGTCTTGTTTGGCAACAAGCTTGCTTTCTTCCTCTTCTTTAAAACCACTCCTGATTATTTTAAGTGCATACCCCTTGGAACAAAGCGCATTCTATTCTCATTACCTGGCAAGCGGGTGTTTGTATCCAAGGTGGCAAGGGAAAACAGAAAGAGTGGCTCACCCTATCCTGGTGATATCTGCTTCAGGCTCGGGTGGCCGCCTGCCGGGGGTTGCGGGTGCTTCAAATAACAAATAACAAATAACACCTGTACTCTCTGCCCCATTCCTGTCTGGTTGGGCGATGTGTTTTAGGATTCCACTTTTTAAAAAAAAAATTTTTTTTTAACGTTTTATTTATTTTTGAGACAGAGACAGAGCATGAGCAGGGGAGGGTCAGAGAGAGAGGGAGACACAGAATCCGAAACAGGCTCCAGGCTCTGAGCTGTCAGCCCAGAGCCCGATGTGGGGCTCGAACTCACAGACCTCGAGATCATGACCCGAGCCGAAGTCGGACGCCCAACCGACTGAGCCACACAGGCGCCCCTAGGATTCCACTTTGATTATACTCTTGGTGCTTTTAATTCTGAAGAATTGTAATATTTCATTTTTTATACCTTGGCAAGAGCTGTTACACAGGATATTAGAATAATTTCTTAAGGAGCAGAAATGCTGTAATCACAAGGACGCGTCTAAGTATCTAGAAGTTCTGCTTTTGCAAATTGTTACCAAAACGTGGAAACCTCCACCTAAATCTGTAGTTTCCCAGCTCAGTGGAGTATAAAGATAGCCACGTCCCTGGTCTGTAATCGTCTTTACATTTTCACTGTTACTGACTTGGTATCTTTAGCAAAGCTATATGGAAAAGGGATTTTTGACTGGTGAGTTCCTTAAATTTTCTTGTCACACATATGCTCTGCAAATGAAGAAGACAAAGAAGTAAAAATGCTACCCTCCCCTGGAATGAGGCAGGGGTGTGTGAGTGAGGGCAAACAGCCAGAAGAATGTCTTTTTCAAGTTGCTCCACTCAGACTTCTTAGAAGGAGCTCCGTATGTGGCAGCAGCAGATCTGAGCACTGTTCCATCTTTAAAGGCAACTATTTTTTTTTTCTTAAGTAGTAAAAAGGTTGGTCTGTTGGCCAGACTTTGTTGTTGTTGTTTGACAATTATTATTAGTGCTGCATTTCATATGCAGCCCAGTGACCTGTTTTGGGCCTGGAAGCTGAGTTTAAATCCAACTTCCTTCATTTATAAACTGTGCCACTTTGGCAAAATCAACTTTCTGGATGGCAGTTTCCTAATCTGACAACAGCATCTAATTCCAAAGTGGTAAAAGCATTAAATGAGAAAATACTCACTTATAATTAAATAGTCAAAAAACATTTTTTTGCAAAGTAAAATAAAATTTTGCAAGGTAATCATTTAAGTAAATGACCACTATTGTGGCTGTTACTCTAATTGCTAATGTTAATCATGTTCTTTATCAACCTACCTTTAATTTGTTTTTAAATGTTTATTTTTGAGAGAGAGAGACAAGCGTGGGGGGGGGGCGGGCAGGCAGAGAGAGAGAGAGAGAGAGAGAGAGAGAGAGAGAGAGACAGAGACACAGAATTGGAAGCAGCCTCCAGGCTCTGAGCTGTCAGCACAGAGCCAGATGCTGGGCTCAAACTCCTGAACTGTGAGATCATGACCTGAGCCGAAGTCGGATGCTTAACCAGCTGAGCCACCCAGGTGCCCCTTTATCACCTACCTTGAAAGAAGTGCTGGTAGACTGGCCATTATGGTTCTACCTGCCGCTGTTCTAACTGTCATAGCAACAGAGACGGGTTGCTTCATCTCCGCTTTGGGTCTTCTGTGTGTTTTTCTTTGTACTTCCTTCTTCCTTTAGTCCTGCTCTTGTCACACCACCAGGTGTTAAGATATATTTCCGTCTATAGTGACCAGTCTTCTTCCAAATTGCATCAACAAGTTCCTCAAGTTCCACAAGACAACTCGTGCTGTTTCGGTCTTAATCCAGGCACCATACCATAACATTGCGGTGAAAGCGAAGTCAGTGGCACTTAGAACAAACTGATGAGGAAGTGAAATTCCCTATGGAAGGCTTTGGAAAATCGTCCAGCTGTTGCTAGACAAAAATCTATGTTCTGAACCGCATGGAACAGAGTACCAGTTGAGTGTGTGCAGAGGTCCGGCAGTCTGGAGTGAAGTGAAGCAGTTGGACCATCTTTCTTTCTCCTGCATGTGACAGAGTGAATCTTTTAATGTACAGCATTCTTTATCATGAACTTGGAGTATTGGCCAGACCTGAGTTGTACGAGTTTATGGTATTAAGTCCACCTTAAATGTGCCGTGGTAACATAGACATTTTCTGCTTAATTTTCTGCCTGCCTTAGTAGTAGTAATAAGGTGCTGCTGTCACTGAGTGGATGTGCCATCGCAGTCTTTTGAAGGGAAAATCTTCAGTCCTCGTTACCTAACAGAAACATAAGCGAGCCACAAATACAAGCCACGTAGGTCATTTTGAGTTTTCTAGTAGCAAAGGAAGCAAATGAAATTAATTGTAATGATATATTTTATTTGACCTGGTGTGTCCAGAATGTTATCAATATGCATTCAATGTAAAACTTACTGATGATATAGTTGACATTTGTTTTTCCTAGTGAGTCCTTGAAATGTGTTGTGTGTTTTCCACCTACAGGGCACACCAGTGTGCACTAGTCACATTTCAGATGCTCGGTAGTCACATGTATTGGACAGCACTGATCTAACAATATGTCATTTTGTGGATCCTGTGACCTTAGCACACCTGACACCTGGAATGCCTTCAGTAAACACATTTCAGCTTCCCTGTGTCTTTACCCAGTTATCTGGGATTTTGCCCTTAGCTTTCAGCATTTCTTTAGAGGTAAATCAAAAACTGATTACATGTGCTATAATGGATATTGTGTGTTGGGTGTACAAATCTGTATGTCTGTGCTTCTGTGCAAGTGCATTGATCTACATAGACCTTTATTTATTTTTTTATTTATTTTTTTCCCCTCTTGTAGGCAGGATGGTGTATGAGCCACATTTCTACATCCCCTATGTACTTGGCCGGTAGTTGGGATTCAGTGCCTAAGAATAAATAAAACAGCATAGGTTTCTTCTTTTTCTCCTTAAATTACAAGTTCTTGCCTAGCCGTGATATTTTTACCCTGTAAACCCTCCTGGTGTCACATATAAGGCATGTTGATCTGTGGATGTCTGGGGCGTGGGGGGAAAAATGTTTCATCTTTGTTACCGTTAATGGAAGTGTTCCCATCTTTCATGTGAAAGCTGTTTGCTTCTTATCCCTAAACACAGAAAGTGGTCGGAAACTGATATAAGGGCCAGGGTTTCGCATTCAGTTAATAGTTTGTCTTCACTAGGCAGGTGGTTCTAGGGCCCCCATCTGGCACAGGCACGGAACAGGCTGGGGCTTCTAATGGGAAAAGGTTGGAGAGGCTCTTGCACACTGCCAGGGCAGGGGTGTGGCAGATCCAGGCTCGCATAGCCCCTGGGGTATGGTGCCTAGATTGAGCCACCCCATTAGGCTTCTCTTCCAGGTGTCTTGTTTAGAATAAATTGGGGTGATTGGCAGCATGTTTGCATATCCCATCTTCAGCGGTATTCAAGGATTAACTGCCTGGAGGATTATCCTTGCGCCCCGAGGCCTCCTGGTCCAGCTGAGCCGCCCCAGCGCCCTGCTCCTTTCCCCTTGTTCCCACCTATCCTCAAGGTTTTCCTTATTCCTCCTTAGCCTCAGCTCCGAGCAGCTTCCCGGTCTCCCTCCCCAGTCCCCCTCAGCTCTGTGCAGCCAGGTCCCCCGTGGAGCAGAGGAGGTCAGGTGCACCTCATTGGCAGCACGGGGTCCCTCTTGGACCCAGCTGTTACGGTGGCTTTTTATTTCATGAGGGTTTTAAAATAGTCTAATGCTATTCGTGTCCAGTTAATTGTGATTCTTTTCGTTGTTGGCTGGTTCCTGTAGAAGAGTCAAAGAGCAGCACAGCCTTTCGGAATGGAAATAGCCCAAAGACCCAGGCTGGGCCTGCTGCAGAGGTCTTCTGGGGTGATTGCAGTGTTGGAGGTGAATACAGCATGGAGTACATGGGGTAGGGGTGGGCCAGGGCCTGCTGCCTGGGGCAGAATACACCAGGGAGCAGCTGATAGCCAAAGGAATGAATGACAAAATTGCTCTTCCTTACCTGTGGGTTCAACAGGGGACATTGTAGGTCATCTGTTGTGTTCAGCCCAGTTTGACTCCAAAGAGTGTGTATTTCGCTTCTGGAGGTCCCTGAAGTGAATTTAGCTCCTGACTTCAGAAAGGAGGTGATCAGACAGAAATGTTGAAGTTCTAGGTCCCCTTTTACTGTGGCATCCGAGATGACAGCCTGAGCAAGATCCACTATGAGGATTTGTCTCTTTGACAGACACCCAGCTTGGGCTACAAGGAGAGTGTCCTGACTCATGTGACCCCAAATCCTGTGCTCAAAGGGTAGAAGCCCCTTCAGGCCCTCAGGGATCCCTGGACCCAGGGCCCTTTTTGGTTCTTTTCTCAAACCAGCTCTCTGTACCCGGCTGGGGCTGCTGCCAGGCCCATGCTTTCCCATTTCTCCACCAGAGAGGAAGGTCTCTCCCTCCTCTCTGTCACCCCCTTTCATTCCCTTCCTGTCTCCCTTCCTTTTCCTCCCTCTTCTCTCCCTCCCCTGTCCCCTACCTCTACCCTCCTCCTGAAATCCCAGGGAGAATCTCCTAGTAGCCTTGCTGAAGACACATTCCCATCTCTCAGGGAGCACCCATGGTCAGAATACAGCCAGGTCGGAGGAGGGTGACACCTTGGAGGGATTTTTTTTTTTTTTTTAAAGGAGGTGGGGTGCAGTTGTCAGAAGAAGGCAGGGCACTGCAGCATGCAAAGTAACCCCATTATGTCAAAGGAAATGAGCCCTGCCTTCAAGTGAGCAGCCCCCGCCACCCCTGTTGGACCGAGATGAGGAACATTCTTTTTTGAATGCACGATGTTCAAGTAATGTCCAAACATGACCGTTGGGCAGCAGAAATAATTTTTGTGTTCTGCATCTACCCTCTAGTCCTGCTCCTGGGCCCTGAGACATGGAATCTGAGTTATTAACATATTTTTCCCTTGTTCTGAAAAGTATTTGAGGCCCTGGATATATGGGTAAAGAAATTGAATAGTCCAAACAAAACCATTGTGATCTCTGTAATGACATTTCCAACATTCCAGAATGTGGAGTCCAAGTCCTCCCCATTTTGAAAGTAAGAGAACCGATGAAATCTGCGGTAAGCCAATGTTTGACAATTAAGTTTTTCTAGCGTAAAAACAAGAATTAAATATAACCATAAATGGAACCCTACCCTCTCACTTCCTCTAAAGACATTTTTCACTACCTAACTTGGCAGATGGCCCCCTTTTTCACTTTATGTATTTGATGGTTAAAAAACCGGCTTCATTGACCCATGAGTATATTTCATAAAATTTACCAATTTTAACCTACAGTTTAATAATTTTGGAAGCTTATTGTTGTACAGCCATTACCAGAATCCAGTTTTAAAACCTTTCCCTCACCCCAAAAAGATCCCTCATGCCCATTTGCAATCTGTTACCACTTCCAGCCCCAGGCAACCACTAAGCCACTTGGTCTCTATAAATTTGCCTTTTTTAGACATGTCCTACAAATGGAATCTTATAATGTGTGGTCTTCTATGTCTGACCATCACTTAGCACGATGGTTTTGAGTTCCATCCATGGTGCAACATGTACTGATACTTTGTTCCTTTTTAGTACTCGATTGTATTATTCCTTCGTTTTGGAATGCCATACTTTGTTTACCTAGCTGATAGCTATTTCAGTAGTTTCCACTTGTTTTGCAATTATGAATACTGCTATCAACATTTGTGTACAAATCTTTGTGTGGACATATGTTTTCATTTCTCTTGGCAAGATCCTGCAGGAGTGGAATTGCTGGGTTGTATGGTAAGTTTATATTTAGCTTCGTAAAAACTGCTTTCCACGGTGGCTTTTTGTTTTCCACATTTTATATGTTCACCAGTAATGTTTGAGTATTGGATGGAGATTATATATATATATACATATACATATACATATATATAAAATGTATATATGTATACATATATACATATATATAAAAGTTTATTTTGAGAGAGAAAGAGAGCGGGGGAGAGGCCGAGAGGGAGAGAAAGAGAATCCCAAGTAGGCTCTGCATGGTCAGCACAGAGCCCACCATGGGGCTCGATCTCCCCAAAGAGAGACCATGACCGGAGCCGAAATCAAGAGCCAGACACTTAACTGACTGAGCCACCCAGGCGCCCCCTGGATCTGTATTTTTAAACTCAATTGGTCCTTTTGGGTTTCAAGGTGGGTGAGGCCAAAGGAGTAGACTGGGAGGAAGAAGCTTAAGTTCATGGCACACGTGCCTTGCCATTTCGACTTGATTATTAGCTCTGCGCGGGGCATCTTTTTTTTTTTTTTTTTTTCTGGAAAGATGAACACAGCAGTATGTTTAGACGGTGCTATTGACATCAACATCAAAGATCAAGAAAATGCAGAATTGGAAAGGCATTTTGGGGATCTAAAAATAGTCTCAACATGAGGGATAATCACATGGAATTTCTTAGTCTTAGGATGATTTTTGTATTCCAGAAGTAGTTTGTCTTGATTAAGCCCGTGCTTTTTAAATTGGATGGATTTAGGGCATGAGGTAACCTTGGGGCTTTTCTTTGGTAGGCTTATTGGAGCATGTGAGTAGCAGATTTGACAGACGAGATAGTAATGTTGCCAGAGCGCTGGCCACTTTTGTATCTGTGCTGCTGGCCCCGACTGATTCATGGACCTAGATTGGTTCTGGTTGATGGCAGGTTTTATTTTTAAGGAAGAATGATGTATTTGTTTCACAAGAGAAGTGTTGTCCTCTGGATAAAGGCAAGTTGTGAATTTATTGAAGGAGATTAATGTTCTCAAGAGAGTTTTATCACATGATTACTATGATACGCTATCTGAAAGACGTTTACAATTTAAAAAGAATGCGGTCATTTATTTTCTTGGGGGAAAGAAAGTGAAATATTAGAGTATTTTAGAAAGGATCCACTGCCAAAATGAAACTATTGCTTTTGTCTTTTTTCCCCCTAAACTTTCTCTTCCTTATCATCTGAGTAATCATTTAACAAGCCTGCACCTTAGTGCGTAAGAAAGAATACTATATGAAAGCACCTAGCCGGTAATTAATGCCCAGTAAAAGTTGCTTGTGTTTGCTCATTCATTTATTTATTCATATGTATCTGGTTTGCTGAATAAATATGCCTCCTAAGATGTAATCATAAAGCAGCTTTCTTTAATGTCCCTTCACCATGGGTAGTTACAAAATACTTTTAAGATGGACTTTCTTAGCAACTTTCAAATATGCAACACGATGTTATTAACTATAGTCCCCATGCTGTACCTTACATCCTCAACAACTTATTTTAGAACTGGAAGTTTGACCCTGGTTTGACCTCTTGATCCCCTTCGCCCATTTCACCCACCCTTCACCCCTGCTAAATACCCTTAATTTAGAACTTAGAATGTTGAACTTAAATAATAATAAAAAGTTCAACTATGATTTAAAAGAAAAGATCTCTTTCCTCACTTTCTCCTGGTGGCTCGCTGCTTCATCTAGCTGTCAGGGCTGCTGGTCTCCCCAGGGTTTCCGTGGCAAACCTGGGGGTAGAGTGGGCCCAGTAGGGGGAGATCAGTGTCTAGTTCATCCCAGAGAAAGAGCCTCTCCAGTCGCGACACACATTGACCCTGTTAGACTCCAGATGTAAGGGCTTCAAGAGTTCTTTTTTTGGCTAAATCCTTTGAAAACCTGCATCTTATGCTGGCCACTTGCTTTGGAATGAAATATCTTTTGTATCTTTGTGTTTCCAACTTAGCACTTAGTGCCCATGCATTCATTCATTCCTCTACCATTCATTTGCTCAGCCATAGTGAACTTTGAGTGTTGACTATGGAGAGTCTTGCTGAAGTTAGAGTTGAAGGCTTGGACCCGTTTGGCATGAAGTTGGAGTTGAAGGCTTGGACCCATTTGGGATGGACTTTTTCCTTATTGAGAAGCTCCTTGACTAGAAGTAGTAGAATCTCACGCAAAGTAACAGAGCAGGCGTGTTGATCTGGGGGGACTCCTTGGCCTGACCCATAGCTCTCTCCTATGGGGCTGGTAAAATCTCTATTCTGAGAACTTGCCCCCAGGGTTCTACCTGATGGTCCTTGCTCTCTGTTGACTCTTACATTCCTTTATTCAAAATGGGTGGTTCTCATGGCTGAGCTCAAGTATGTGGCTGGGGAGGTGCTGGATATGGAGTGTGACCCAGAGAAGAGGGCAGGCAGGACAGAAAAAAGGGCAACTTGGTAAGACTTCATTGACCAAATGGTTTTTTTTGTTGTTGTTGTTTGTTTGTTTTACTTTAGTGCTTTCTTATGTACATGGTGAAATCTAATCATATTGCCTTTCCTCAGATCCCAGTGCAGCTAACCCAGTGCCTTTGTGACCAAAGAGAGCTTTGCTGAGGTCAAAGGTGAAGTCTGTTGACTAGTCAGGCGCCTCACCTATGTCTTTGTTCCACACATACATTTGCGAAACATTTATTGATTGTATGCTGATGGCCAGTGTCCAAGTGGAAGCAAAATGAAAATCCTACTGGGAAAACCCTCCACCCTAAAATAAGTAAGCAGCCTGAGATGCACATTTTCAAATTTGCTGAAAACTGGTAATGGGACTCTTGCACCCCTCACTCACGTCCAGGTTGTAAAAGGGTCGGAGCTTGTGGAGATTGGGGGAAGGTCTTTCTTTGGAAGGAGCCATGCAATGATGCCCACCATGCCTACGCAACCCCCTGAGAGAAGCTTCTAGGACTGCTTAAAGAGATCAGACCAGTGTCTGACCTTTGCCTAGAAAATCTAAGGTGGACATGCCCCGTCTTGTGGGAAAGGTTAGACAAGATGGCCTTTCTTCATCAGGTTGCCCAAATCCTGAGTTTCCTTTAAGGCCAGTTACATCCCTGCCCCTGCAGTAAAGACTTCTCTGATTTTTCCCAGGCCTCTAAGATTTCCACTCTTTGAATTCCTGCAGTATTTGACACCTAATTATTAGCTGTCGCACCCTTGGTCAGTTTTGAGTCCTCCATAGTGTCTGCTGAGAGTTCTCATAACCTAAACGTATGTTTAAAATCCTATCTTACTGAGATAAGAACATGTCAGCTGTGGATAAAATCAGGTGAAGGGGAACAGGACTTACTGACCTCTGGTTCCCATTTGATGTTCTTTATTCCAGAAATAGTGACCTAGTCCTGGACACAGGTAGAGACTTGCAGCTTCTAACCCCAGGAGCAGTTTGGATAGCATGAGGTGCTGTGTTGTCAGCGTCAACTTACTGGGAAAGTTGATCTGGAGAGACCTTTTGCAGAATGTATTTGTTTTGCCAGATTGAGAGAATTGAGTGTTTATACAGCTTTTGGTTAAAATTCCATCTTTGTTGCAGAGAGATTATTGTCTGAGGAAACAAGTACTTAAGGGAGAAGAGGTAGGTGCTGGCCAGGAGAGAAGTATTTTAATTTTAGTTCCTTACATTTGTTTCAATGCATTGTTCAGTGCTGGAGATTTTAAGCCCAGTGTTCCTCAGAAAACCCCCTGAGGCCCATCTGGGGTGTGCATTAGTGTTGCAGTGTTGCTTAGGATTCATAGAAGTATCTCCACATTCCATGATGGGAGGAATAATTAGGCACACGACATTGTTATTTATTCTGCTTCTCTAATGTTGCAGTGATTCAGAGGGAACAATTTTAAACCACTGCCCTTGAACCCTATGGTATGGTGCCTTAGATGCGGATGTATTCTTGGGATCCAGGAAAACATACATGTGTGTCCAGCTGCCAGTTGCCTTTGCGAGTTAATATTGCTCCTGGTGGCCATGGGTAGCCAGCTAGCTGCTCTTGTAGGATTTCGATTATAGAGGGCTCCCTTCCACACCCTCATGCTGCACACCCCAGTATTGTGAAAGATTCAGATACATTCAGTGAACACATACCTACTTGTATAATGTCTCCAGTTTATTAAAAAAAAATTTTTTTTTCACATCTATTTATTTTTGAGAGAGGCAGAGCATGAGTGAGGAAGGAGCAGAGAGAAAGGGAGACACAGATTCCGAACCAGGCTCCAGGCTCTGAGCTGTCAGTACAGACACTGGGCTTGAACTCACAAATCGTGAGATCATGACCTGAGCCGAAGTCAGATTAGATGCTTAACTGACTGAGCCACCCAGGCGCCCCTCTAGTTTATTTTTTTAATGAAAGTGTCAGTTATAGGTATAATATCACTGAGTCTAGGACAGTGTTTCCCCAATCTCGTTGAGCATCCAAATCACCCGAGGAGTTTAAAAAAAAATTACAGATTTCTGAGTCTCACTTGTGATTATGGAAATAGAATACTGGCTGGGGCTCCAAGAGGACTCTCCTATGCTGATGTAATTGGCAACATCGCCTTATGAAATAATCCCTGGGTCATATGTGGGGGTGGGAGTGAGTGGGAGTAGACGTAGCTGGAAAATAGAGGAATGTCTTTCTGACCACTTCAGTTGGGTGGGTTGTGGTAGAGAAATAGCTAAATAAAGAACATCTAGGAGCAGCCACATTTTAGTGTTATGGGTATTGCTGGTTAACCCATGTTCCTTTGAAGTTCTCTTTCAGTTCAGTCCAGAGATTTCTAACCTGGAATTTTCCTAACTCTAAGGATTGGAGAAGGTAGTGGAGATTAGTAAGGTGTGCTTTGTTGAGATAGAACTCACAGTCTTTTCTGTTAACCCACTCGAAGTGTATAATTGAATGGTTTTGGTATGTTCACAGGTTATGGAGTCATCATGACAACAGATTTAGAAGATTTCATCTCCCCAAAAGGAAACTCCATATTTGTTCTGAGTTATTTTTAATAAAGAAGTCTAACATTCATAATAAAGCTCTATAGGCTCATACCAAGGTTTTTTGATTCAGGCTAGAATTAGCAGATAAAGGTACCTCCGGTTAAGCTTTGATTGAGAGCTTTAAAGGGAACATGGATTTTAATAAAGCCTGTTTGTTGGATGCAGTCTTTCAGATGAGAAGGTAGTAAGTCTGTGTGTTCATCCTCATCAGTTGACTTGATGTGATTTGATGACTGGTGATAGCAATGGGAGCCATGTTCCAGTGACAAGCAAATGTTAGTAAACGAATATTTCTGCTTGGTGAGTGGGATGTGCTTTATTCTTGAAACAGGAGTACTTACAGTTTTTCCCATATATGTGTCACATGTCACCTTTTTGTACTATCCAAATTAGGCTGGTGCACAGTTAATTAAGCTTCACTGCAGCCCTTTTGAAGTAAGTCGTCTTGATTAAGTGACTTGTCCAAGGACGGCTATCAGTGTAGCCTAGATCTACTGATAGATATCACTTGTGCTCAAGATAGGCTATAACCCAATCTGAGCTTTGGAAGTCTGGATTTGGGAATTGGAGCAGTAAGATTCCAGCTGACCCAAGGAAGGCAAGTCCCTGATTTACTTGTGGGTCTTCTTGGGGAAGAGAAGGTGCTGGGGCAGACAGAACCCAGCACCCTGTCAGGGGCAGGTTACTACCATTAGTCATGACTTCCAGATGTTAGATCCTCTTGTGAATACCAGGAAGACAGTGACCTATTACTATCATTACCCCCTCTCCCCAGCTATAGTTCCTGTGTCTAAAATTCCTATTCTGTAGGCTTCCAGAACCTCTTTACCCTTGATCCCTATCTCTATCATCTGGAAGTTGTACCTATGGACCACCCAGCTATCACACACCCAGACCCATGACTCCAGGAAGACATTCATTTCACAGCTAATATCTGCCTGCCTCTGGGAATTTTTGGAATTAAGTGCTTTATTTACTTAATCCTCTTCAAATAAGTGTTTGCATGTTCTCATTGCAATGCTAAAAAAAAAAAAAGTCAAAGAAAAACACACAAGAAAAAGCACAACACCCACAAAAAACTTAATGAGCTCAAATAATAGTCTTAGCCACCATTGCCTAAGACATTGTGTTCCAGAATTGAAGGAATGCTTTGGGTGGTTCCACCTTGGTGGGCTACACAGTTTGTGGCTTTTGAAAACCTTGTCTTCCCTTTCTCCCTTTCCTCTTGCATAGATTGGGCTTCTCCTTGGTTATTAGCACTTCACCCAAAGGTGGAAGGAATTGAACTCAAAGGATGACTGCCATTTTTGGGAGAACTGTGAGCCAGTGGCAGTTGGGGAATATCTGATTATCGTTATTTCTACTTGGATTCATCAAAAGGCGGTTTGCATTGACACAAAAAAGGGTTGTTAAATGATGCAGCATAACTTTGATGAGTGTATTCCCTGCCTCATCTACCTTACTTCAAGATTCTCGGGGCGCCTGGGTGGCTCGGTCGGTTAAGCGTCCGACTTCGGCTCAGGTCATGATCTCACAGTCCGTGAGTTCGAGCCCTGCGTCGGGCTCTGTGCTGACAGCTCAGAGCCTGGAGCCTGTTTCAGATTCTGTGTCTCCCTCTCTCTGACCCTCCCCTGTTCATGCTCTGTCTCTCTCTGTCTCAAAAATAAATAAACGTTAAAAAAAAAAAAAAAGATTCTCAAAGCTCCGGGTGCCTGGGTGGCTCAGTCGGTTAAACATCCAACTAGGGCTCAGGCCTTGATATCATGGTTTGTGGGTTTGAGTCCCACCCTGGGGTTCTGCACTGCAGGTGTGGAGCCTGCTCGGGATTCTCTCTCTTCCTTTCTCTCTGCGCCTTCCCTTCTCACAAGTACAAGCCCATGCTTGTTCCCCACTCCCCTAGATAAAAAAAAAAAAGATTCTCAAACCTTACCGAACAAAAGATTCAACCAAGGACATGCCTGAGCCCTGCTTCCTGAGGTTCAGTTTCCATAGGATGTGGACTAGGATTTGGCCTTTAGCAAATTGTCCCCAGGTCCTTGTGATTCAGATTAATGAGGAGCCAGTGGTGAGAAACACTGTCCAGGAGTTTGCACTTTGCTTTTCAGGTACCAGCCCAGCCTGTGGCTAAATACTTGGCAATTAACAAGGGCTAATTATAGCGTGTATGGTTTCCAAGGTAACACACATTCAGTCACTCCTACCCAGGCCGGGAAGATTGGAAGAGACCACGGTGAGGCTGCAGTAATGGTGTGGCCTCCAGATTAATGTCACCGAAGGGCTTTCTGATGACTGGGTTTTTGTGCCCTTCATCCAAAGGCCCTGCTTAATGACAGCAGCGAAAATGAAAGTAAACAATGTTTGAAGCCAGAGAGTCGCTGGACAACTTCTGGAGTTGTCTGATGAAGACACAAGGAAGGAGGAGTACAGCCATTCAGTGGCTTGGTTTTTTTCCCTTTTTTGCTTCAAATCCGTTCAGTCCAGAATGATAAGGGCGATAGAGGAACAGAGATGGCTTTGAAAGGCTTTTGAAAAATAATGTCCAGCAAGGGTAAACATGGGACTGCTCTTCCTTCATGCCCAAATGGACAGTACTGCTAAGGTTCATCTGTTCTCACTTTGTCAGGTGAGGCTCGAAGTTACATTTAGAGAGTGCTTGCTACGTGTTGGGAACTTGCATACAGATTTTCTTGCCCTTTTGACCTAAATGCAAAGGTTCCACACTCTGTAATTTTCCAGTTTTAAGGGTGAAAGAGATAAAGTCTGTACCGTGTTTTAGCACAGGATTCTGCTTTTGGGTTGTAGTTTTCAAGCTACAGGGCAGTGGGAAAAGCGTTCAACTACTGGTCTGATTGTCAATTCCATCATAAGCAGGCTTTTGGCCGGTGGCAAGTTTCCTGACTTCTCTGTGGCTTCACTGCTCCCTCTGAAACATGAGGCACTTAGCCTGGATCAATAGTCTTCACTTTTGAAGGGTGACAACTCCTTGCAGGAGCTGATGAAAACTAGGAACTGTCTTCCCTGGGAAAAAAAAAAAAGTACATATATAATACTTTAAAAAAGTCACGTTCACTTTGCAGGGGACCCCAGAACTCCTAAATGAGGGGATTTCTTAAGACTCTGCCAGCTCAAACTTGGAATTGCTGGGTCCCACGAGGACCTTGGGGGTGGGGGAAGGGAGCCTTTTTCATTGTTTAGAGCAGCTTCCTGCAGAATGAGGTATTTGAAGAGGGAGGTTTTGTTGTTCCTGGCATTTTTTTTTTTTTTTTTTACTAACTGCCTTGTGCGTGCATTTAGGAGGAAAAAAGAAACCACACTGAGAAAAATAAATATGGAATGAATGGCATCTGGAATATGAACTGTTTTCCTTCTCATTCTTTACTATTGTGGCCCTTCAAAAGGAGGTGGATGGTAGGATTAAAACATGAACAGCACGTATAGGAACTCATGCTGCACGCAGATACTGTATTTTGTACAATGACAGTTAAACTTGTTCTGTTAACGTTTTGGAAGTTGGGATAAAACTTAGATTCGGTTAACTTGAAAATGTCCGAAGCTTCTAGAGACTATATCGTGAGTGAAACAACACATTCTTTACCACTTCTTAGGTTCTAATTCTGAACACCTTTCTAACTCAACCCCAGTGGCCCATGGCCAAAAAGCTGTAATCCTAGCAGGAGGGAATATCTGTAGTGTTTATCTGGAAACCTCAATAGTTAATTTCTTTCTTTTATTCATTCTCTGCTTAGGTGTTGAAAATCTCTAGAGCTTTGGAAAGCTGAATGGACTAAACATGAAGAGCTTGAAAGCCAAGTTCAGGAAGAGCGACGTAAGTATGCTGCGTGACTCACTGTCTGCCTACTCCACTCTCACTCTCCTGAGGCGGCAGGAACAGCCCTCCATTCCTACCTTGATAAGGCACTGGGTTAATCAACTACAGGAGCCAGGAACAGTCTGGGCCTCAACTCAGCGTGGCTTTTGTGAATGGCATGCTCTAGGTTCTTTGCTGTTTGTGCGAACAGCTTTCAAGAATGACTTCTTTATTCCTGGCATCTGTGCCTTGTAGAGAAAGGAAGAGTCAAATTAAATATCTTAAAGAAAAGAATCAGTAAAAACCTCAGCCTTTGCAAAGTCCCCTGAATCTGATTCGGAATGCCATTTTTGGAGGAAGCTAGTCTCGTGGGAGTAGTTAAGGAATGACATATTAGCTTGGTTCATCTTTGGCCTTAGGAAACTTTTTTTTTTTTTTTTTTAACTCTGTTAAGGCTTTTGTGGTAAAACAACACCTTTACTCCCCCTGAATTCTTGGGGTTCTCACTCATTTGTTATCCATCATAAAAGATTTTGAATTGGAGGAACCAGTTATGATGTCAGGATTATGAAACAAAGTCTCCCACAGGAGAAACTGGAAAGGATTATACACATGATATCTTAACAAACGGTCTTCTCATAAACCCTGCTGGGACTCCGGTCTTGTACTAGCTGAACTCCCCATCCTTTGGGCAGAATTATTGAATGGGAGAAGCTCATGGAAAAGTCTCAGGTGGAAGCCCAGATGTGTCACCCTTACAATGGGCTTGCGTGGCTATCCTTTCCCATGAGGTAATTAAGGTGAACCTGGATTTTATTGTTTTGCCGTGAGTTCTAAGACAGCTTGGCACAGGTGCATTTTTCCGGTAAATGGAGGCTGCATCTTTTGTGGCTCACATGTTAAAAGCACACACCTCCTTTTGTCTGAAGCTTATCTTTTGAGGCTGCATCTTGACATGTAACTTACTGCCCTGATAAAGTCCAGACTGGTTGAGATGCTTGTGGGATGGTTGCAAATTTTTGTCTCGCTTAGAGGTTAGAGGCAGAAAGGGATTTCAAGAAAAAGTTGGGTTTCACCTTAAGTGAAAGTAAGTTAAGTGGAACTTAGACAATGTGAAGTGACTTGGCCAGAAGCATCCAATTTGTCTTTGGCCACTGAGAGCCTCGGTTGTCGTTGGTCTTCCTTAGCCCCTTGCCCCTGTTACTCCCCTGAGAAACCCACTTCAGCCTCCTCATCTGCTGGCCCTATGATACTACGGCCTACAGATCTCATCTGGCTTTCAGTGAGAACAAAAAGGCAATTAGATGGAGAGCGTTGCCCAGATATGGATGGGTTAGTACATTGTGTGACCAGGTTAACAAATGTCTTTTCCATTCTAGGGGAATTTGGGTAGCTTCCATTTATACAGTTGAAATTATTTTAGCAAAATTTAATCAGTCTAGAGTTCCATGATATATGAACCGGGGTAGGGGGAAGTGATAGACACATAAACTTTTGGTTTAAAAAATTAAAAACTGGCGTCAGTTGGGAGGGTGTTGCTGGAATCTAGTTTTTAAATAAAAATGGAACTGTTGCAGTGATTAAAAAAACACAATAATAACACTATTAAAAGCTTCTGGGATTTGGCAGCAGAAAGACTGTGATTTTGGAAGTTAGTGCTAAGAGAAGAAATGTTAGAGGCGCAGCTTGGAAGAGTGAGCAAAGGAAATTGTTACCATGGGGCCAGACAATATCGAATTGCTTTTGACATTTGATCAGAACATCAAATTTTGGGCCTGTTTGTCCATTTGTCAATCAGCTGTGTGATAATAACTGTTAGGAAGTAATTGACTGTATATCAGGTACCATCCAAAGCTCATTGTGTGAAATTCATTGAATCTTGCCACAAACCTTATGTGGTAGGTATTATACTTAGACTCATTTTACAGATGGAAAAACTGAGACCTAGAGAGGTATGGTAACTTGTCTGGGTTCTTAGTGCTCTACTTTGTACACTCAGTTTTTCTGATATCGGAACCCAGTTACAGAGCACAGGCTTTCTAAAAGGAAATTTGGATGGAGATTTGACCTTGAAAACCATTTCATCCAGTCAGCAGTTTGGAAAGTGACTTTGGACCGAGGCTGGTGACCTTGTGCAAGTCTCTTACCTTTCCTGACCCTCAGGTTCCACACCCAAAAAGTGGAGAAAATAACATTAGCCTTCCAAAGTTGTTGTGAAGGTTCTATGTGCTAATGTATGTAAAACACATATCTTAGGGCCTGGCATTCAGGAGATGATTGTTAGATACTTCCTTCTCTTAATCAGAAATCCATGATCAAAAGTAGGGTTTGAAAAGTGTCTATAGCCAGGAGGGCAGAATAATCTGATAATAGCTGCTGCCTCTGAGGAGGGAAACTGAGAGCTGGGGGTAGCTGGGGGAGGTTGGCTTGCTTTGCAATGTGTGCCTTTTGGTTTGAATTTTTTTGGTATTGTGTATGTGCACATGCATGTCACTTGTTACATGAAAAACAGGTTTTAAACTGTTCAGTTAAATAAGCTGAACTGTAATCTTTACCTAAAGTGAGTGGTCTTTCTGAAATAACCATCCTAAACCATCAGCCATCAAATTTTCCTTCTTGTCTTTGTGTGAGTCTGAAAGGAGAAGGGGGAAGAAAGAGTTCTTTGTATTTCTGGGGGGTAGGAAGAAGAGGGACAGCAGATCATGTTCATGCTTTCATAAAGAGAAGGCAGGTGACCCACTGGTATGATCACGTTTCAGCCAGCCTGTGTCTGGGAGGTCTACAGCCAGATCAGTTTGAGGCCACTGAGAGCAAAACCCAGGAGTGAAAAAGGACAAGAGTGACCCAAAGGAGACCCCTGTGGATGCCTTTAAGGTCACTGTGCTGCTCCGGGACCATCATGCCGGTAGAGATTTAATCCAGGTTCCTTTCTGGAACACTTGACTCATATGGCTACCAAATCAAGGTCAGGTTTATGTGAGTATAATAGGGGGATGAGCCCAATTCTGTGGGCTGTGGTTAGATTCTGTCATTGTCTGGTTGCTTTAGTCCCTAAGCATACTTGGGAGCCTACCGTAACCCACAGAGGCTGAAGAGAATTATGAAGCTAAACCCCTGCCCTTCGGTAGATGACATTTTTCATTTGACATGTGTAACTTTATTTTGGGTATCCTTAAACTTGGGTTAGATACTAGAGAGCATATAGGAGAAATGTGAGGTATGATTCTTTAAGAAGCTCACAAACCAGGATGGGAGGAGAAAACTTACATGCAGGAAGTAACTAAGGCAAAATACACATCATATATACAATAGAGAGTAAAGGGGTGACACAACCAGTTGTTAAATTGTGGGGTCTGGACGATTCATGCTATCGATTTTCAGAGGGGTGAATCACTGGAAATGGGAAAAATTGGGAGAGCTTAACAGAAGTGGAGCTTTTTCTGGTCCTTGAGGCTGGGTAGGATTTGGAATACTGGATGGGAGAGGAGGGGAGGGTCATGCACGGGAGTCTGCCACTAGCTCAGTTTCAAAAACTTGCCCTTGACATGCAAAATAGTAATACTTGAAGAGCCCAGCAGAGTGCCCACGCCATGACTCGAGTCTTTTAATAAAAACACTATGAATTTTCATTCTAGTTTTAAAAATGGATATACTTGACTTTTATGCTTATAAAATGAGCACAGAGCTTTAAATCATCATTATTTATATCTTTTATGACTACAGTCTGAAAGTGGCTTCTTTACCTCTTTACATATTTGCAGCAACTAGCATGTGGTTCCACATGGAAAAATGAGCTGTCATCATGAGAAATGAGGCCAAGAAGGTTGGGATTTCCCTTTGTTAATAAAAATGCTCAGGCTTCTGGAATTTCTTTGCGAATGCCAATTTTTAGTGCCTTGAGTGAAATGGGTGGAGGTTGAAGGATGGGAAATGGGATTGAAAGATCTTTGTAACAAAGCTTGAGAAATGCCTCTCAAACACGATTGAGGCCTTCAGAGTTTACTCTGTGGGTGTGTGTTTAATTTTATGTAAGATTTGTTCCCAATTATGTTTTTCATTGTAATAGGGAAGCAGCGGACATTCCATTAAAAAAAAAAAAATCAAGGCAATTCAAAATGGCTGGCTCCATGAGATATTAAATTAGCGGTACTTTTTAGGTAGTAGCTACTAATGATGGCAGCTTTCAGCCAAAGAAATACACACACCCTGTGAATCTTGAGGAACCAGACACATCCTGCTCAGACAGGAGTTTGAATTTGTTGCCTGTTGAGAGAGCTGCTCTTGTGAAGGTCGATAATCGCCATCTCTGCCAAGGTATTTTTTCAAGGAGTGTTTGGTCATTTGCAGTAAGTTTTTACAGATGCCCAAGTCTCCCTTCCACACCACACACACACACACTCACACGCACACCACGGGAGTATTTAAAATCCAAGTCTATGTTGACAGAGGAACCTTGGCCAAATCTGTAAAGCTAAGTCTCTTTTTTTTTAAGACACATAATGTCAAAATACATCAGAGATACATCAGAGATGATCTTTTTTTGGGTTGGAGGTATGAGACTCTCATAAACTTCTGGGGAGAAATTCAGTCAGGTTTGTGTCATAGTACATATTTTCCAGGTCTTGTCAGCCCTTCCTAATGGGGAATCTGCCTGCTGCCTGATTTCACCTTGTATTAGTTTCCTAGGATTGCTGTAAACACAGACCCAGTGGCTTAAACAACTGAAATGTATTTCCTCACAGTTCTGGAGGCTGGAAGTTTGAGCTCAAGGTGTTGGCAGGGCCCCTTCCTGGGAGGGCTGTGAGGGCAAATCTGTTCCAAGCTCTCCTGGCTTCTCCTGGTTTTCTGGCCATCACTGCCTTGTGGACACCCTACCTGATCTCCATCTTCCTCTTCACGTGCCCGTTCTTCCTGGTGTGTTTCAGTGTCCAAATTTCCCTTTTTTATGAGGACACGATCCTATTGGATTAGAGCCCACTCTAATGACCTCCTTTTAATTTGATTACCTCTGTAAGACCCTGTCTCTAGATCGGGTCCTATTCTGACTGACTTCAGACTTCAACTTATCAGTTCTGGTGGGGGTTTGGGGAAGTGGGGGGAATGGAACACAGTTTAACCCAAAGTGCACTTCCTGGCTTTTCCATCCCAGAGAAGTTTCTCGGAAGCCTTGCCCCAATCCCCCCAACATTCCCCCCCATGCCCCGCCCACCTCAGGATGCATGCTTATGACTTTAGTGCCATTGTTTCTTTATCTTGTGGACTATTTTCAGTGTCTAATAGAGGCCAGAGTATCACAGTTTTTTAGTCTGCCTAGTACATAATATGAGTAGCCGGAGTAAACGCATATTGATTGCTGACCTACAGCAGAAAGGAGGAGGAGAGGTCTCATTTATCACCTGCTGACTACATGCCAGGCACTGTACCAAGCTCGTCACCTGCTCTTTATCACGTCATGCTTACCAGACTGTTTCCAGTAAACACCATTGTTATAATAACATTTTACAGAGAAAGAAATTAAGATAGGGGAGTGAAGTAGCTTGCTCAAAGTCACACATCTGATCAATGGCAGAGAGATCCGCACCCCGGTTTTGCTTGCCACCGGAGCTTGCCCTGTCGCCCGCTGCACACGCTTGCTGACATGGGGCATTCTCATTCCTAAATTCCAAAGCTTTAAACTGCACGAGATAAATTCTGCTCTACTGCCCTAAGCACAAAGACCCAGGCAATGACTGCATTGTATGAATGCTCCTGATAGTGGCAGAGCTCACCAACATTAGTGTTATTCCCGTGGCAGAGTGGGGTCTGGCAAGATCTTGGGTTGTTTGTTTCCTGGGAGGCAAAATACACTTCGACCTTAACTTTTAAAGCAAGAGAGAATAGATGCTACTTCTGCTCTTCCCCTGGAGCAGATAAAAACGTCTATACCTAAAAACAAAACAAAAAAGTGTATTTCTAAACAGAGCCTCATTGCTGGCTACTTGGATCCCAGCTTTATTTAGTTATCCCTGACAGTAAGTCCAGGAACTCTTGGTTAAACCTGATCCATTCCAGATGCAGCTGGAGACGAGTATGAAACTCAGAACCTGGCCCCTCCACTTGGGGAAATCTGATAGTCTACACAAGCAGTGAATCATCTAGGTTATTACTTCTTATCACTTTATTCTGAATTAATTACCTAATCATTTGGAACTCTTGCTGACCTCAGTGTTTTGTGTGTGACAAATTCTTGTATGTACCTTCTCCTTGGGAATGAAGTGTAGGAATTCCTTCTGAGTTCATCCCGTGGTGCTTTTCAGTTGAGTTTCCACCCAAAGATGTTTTCTGTACAGAGGTGGTTGTTTCCATTTATTACTGCACCAGGTGTCTGCATTAGCTAAAGGCCCAATGTATCTATGAAGGTGACATGACTAGCCTTGACTTTCCTTTTGTTTGAGTCCCTACCTCCTTTTAAACAAGGAGAGTCAGCATGTTGTGATCAACTTGGTTGTCGAATTATTAGGGTGGTTTTGCATTAATGAAAAATATTTTAACTTTTTGGCAAGTACTGTCTGAAAGGGTTTCATTTTGATTTTCTTGGGAGGCCAAATGATCTGATGGTCTCTAACTCCTGCCTTTCCCCTGGGCTATTCCATAGGCTAACGGCTGAGAAATGGAGAGATTTATAATGTGGGAATAGAACAAGGAAAACTCTGAAGAACCACATGTTCTTCTTGGATGGGCTTATTCTGAGATGTATTTCCCAGTGCTGAGAATGTTGCCATGGCAGTTTTCAAACTAGGGCTGCTTTTTTGGTGGGGTTTTTCATGGGAGTCCACGTGACTTCATGGAAGTACCCATTCTTCTCCGTTTCATAAGTGAGAAGCCGCAGGGTCCTCTGTGAGGTCCAGTAGACCTATTTATTATGGTATGAGATAAGCTGTTAAATACCCTGAAGTCAAATAAGATAGAAATTTTTTGTTTTGATGTTTATTTATTTTTAAGAGAGTGTGAACGGGAGAGGGGTGGGGAGGCGGTGGGGGCAGAGGATCTGAAGCGGGCTCCGCACTGACAAGAGTGAGCCTGACATGGGGCTAGAACTCATGAACCGTGAGATCATGACCTGAGCTGAAGCTGGACGCTCAGCTGACTGAGCCACCCAAGCACCCCTAGAAGTTGTTTTCTTAAGTTAAAGTTTTAATCACTCAAGGGCCAGCTCAAGGGTAGCTCTGCTCCATAGATGCATCGGGGACCCAGATCCTTCTATGATGTCCTTTTGCCACTGTCCACAGCTGCATTGTGGACTGCAGTAGCCAGTGGCCACATGTGGCCCTTGAGCATTTGAGATGTGGCTAGTTCAAATTGAGATATAGTATTCTGTAACTATAAAATACATACCAGACTTCAAAGGCTTAGTACCAGAAAAGGAATGTAAAATATTACTATTTTTGTCATCATTAGACATTGAAGTGCTAATATTCTGGACATATTGGATTAAGTACACATATTAAAATTCATTTCACCTGTTTTATTTTTTAAATATGAGTCCTAGATACTTTATTTTTTTTATTTTCAGAGAGCGTGTGCAGCAAGGGAGGGGGCAGAGGGAGAGAGAGAATCTCACGCTGAGTGTGGAGCCTGATGGTGGGCTCAATCCTGAGATCATGATCTAACCTGAAATCAAGAGTCAGACGCCCAACCGACCGAGCCACTCAGGCACCCCAAATATGGCTCCTTAGAAACTTGAAAGTCTTGCCTTATAATTCTTTTGGACTGTGCTGGTCTAGGTTGCTGTTCATGTTGCATATTCTTTTTTCTGTCTCCTTAAGACTTGAGTAGAGAGAAATGGAACACAAGCATTTTCCCTTCTGAAAGGCTGTGACCCTGAAGGTGTACTAATCCGTGCCCTCACATGGAACCGTCCAGAGCTTAGTCACATGCCTCTACCTAGCTGCAGGGGAGGCAGGAAACCTTTCCTCTAGCTAGGCATCCACCAAACCAGCTAAATCCAGAGAGGCGAAAAGGGAATGGACCCTGGAGAAGATGAACTCAGTGCTGTGGTTGAGTTGCCTGCCGCCACTCTCCCCCCCAAAAAATATATATTGAAGTTCTCACCTTCAGTATCTCAGAATGTGACCTTATTTGGAAATAGCATCTTTACAGAGGTAATCAAATTATGTTAAAAAATGAGGTCGTTAAGGTAAGCCATAATCCAGTATGACTGGCATCCTTATAAAAAGCAGAAATCTGGACATACAGACCAACGTGCACAGAGGGAAAACTGAAGGACACGGGAAGAATGTCTTGCGTAGATGAAGGCAGAGGTTGGATGGTGTCTAAAAGTCAAGAAGTGCCAGAGATTGCCAGCAAACCACCCCAAGTGAGGAAAGAGGCATGAACAGATTTACCTTTACAGCCCTCAGAAGGAGCTGACCCTGTGGGAACCTTGATCTCTAGCCTCCAGGACTGTAAGACAATAGATTTCCGTTCAGTTTGAGGTACCTTTTTGTGGCAGCCCTAGAAAGCGAATATACTCAGCCGCAGGTGATATCCACCGTGAGCCTCCATTTGGGAGTCGGATGATAAAGTGTGCCAAATGTTCTTAGCTTTGATTACTTCTACCCCAGGAGGGAATAGGGGCTGCTCTTTGCCAATTCCCCATTGTCCTGTTGGTGCAAGGCTGTTGCAACATGCTGTTTCAGTAAAATTAAATGCCTTTTCCATGTTAGAAATGGAAACTGCCCCTGAGTGTTGCAACTGGTGACATTAGGTTATCAATCAGGCTTTTTCTTTTGAGTCTAGTAATATGTTGTGTGACCTGCCTTGATAAAATGTGGGATTAACAGGGGCCTGATTAAGTATACCATTTTACAGCCATCATTCTGGGATTGTTTACACAGATAGGTCTCTGTCGAGACCTGATCCACACCTTCATAGGAAAGTTTGGGAATGACGTCAGCCTACAATTACACGTTATAAATTTAGTTTTAGGTTATACCGAGTGCATGCATTCATTCAGTCGACATGCAGTTTATGAACCTGTGAAATCTGAGGATTCTTGCGTCAGTTAATTTCCTCTTACCATGTATGCCACTCTGGGTCTCAAATTGTGGGGCTTAGAATTCTGAGTGAAGGTTTAGATTTGCTCCAAAGGAACTTAAAATAGTGGCATTTCCATTTCCCAGGCATATAGCTTTCTTGACATAACCTAAGGTCATATTTTTTCTGCAGCCACGTTCCCCTCTTGATTCATACCTGGTTTTTTTTTTTTTTTTTTTTTATTCTTTCCTACTTTTGCTTGCAGAGCCCTGTCTTTCTCTTCATGTGCTTGTTCTGTTGGATGTTTGAACCCAAATTCAGGGCACTGTATTTATCCTAGTTAAATTTTATTTTGTTTGATAAATCTGTTTCTCTAGTTTTTGCATCATTTTAAATTCGGGTTCTTAGAATCACAGAGTCATCTACAAACTTGTTAGGCATGCCTATTTAATCTAGTCATTATAGTATTGAATAACTAGCTCTGCCTTCAGAGATATATATTACGTAGATATATAGTTATATTTTATTTCTAGAATCAGATACCCAATAATGTGGATTAAGGCATTGCCGTTGTCCATTTGGAAGGATGTCAATTTGTGTGTTTTATGTGTGTACATATACACGGGTGCTATGTATCTATGTGATAACTATTGACATCCTTCCAAATGGACAATGCCTTAATACACATTCTGTGGGGTCTGAGTATAGTTGACCCGTTGTACTATTTCTTAGTCCTACTTTCTGTCTGGTCCCAGTTTTGTCTCTTACTGCCTACATGCTATTAGGCAAGTTATACAATCTCTCTGATCTTTGGTTTTCTTATCTGTAAGCCAGGGTGATGCAGCACCTCCCTTAGCATCATCATGAGGATTAGGATAAAATCTGGTACACTGTAGCTGATATTAGTTGACCCAGTGCCTAATACAGTGCCTGGCATTAGTAGCTCCTCAGCAATGTGGGATGAATGCATGGTCTCAAAAGTTTACTCTCTAGGCAACACTGTGACTGATGTGCATGAAGCATTACAGCGGTACAAGGCTTGTGTCATTTACAAGGAGTGCAGGTGATAAATACCATAGGAGTTTCACAGAGGAGATGAATTTGGGGTTGGGCTTCTTTACTGGGTAGGTTAGGATTACCAGAAGAAACCAGTACTGGTGGGGACTCTGGGGGAGGGGGGGAGGGGTGGGCCTAACTGAAGAGGGAGATGAACACGGACAAAGAACGGGAAATAAAGTCAGATGATGGGAGGGATGGACGGCATAGCACTGAAAACTGGGGGTGGGTGGGTGAAACTAAAGAATGAGGTTTAATGACTTTGGGCAAAAGGACAAAGGGGGTTTTGAGAGACCAACCAGAGAAAAGGGCCAGGACTAAGGCCAAGGCTGGGATGAAGACTGCTGTGGGGAGGGGGGGAGGGATGTGGTACTTTGTGTAGGTGTAGATGAAGAGCAGGGAGGAAATCTGGATTCCTGTTAATACACCAGGGCCACACCCTGTTCTGGGCATGCCAGCCAAGTGTAAGTGCCTCTCCTCTCCTGAGAAATCTAGTGTGGGCTTATTATTGTACTTGTGTTTCACTAAGCAATTTGGTGGGAAGAGATGGTAAGAAACTTTGAAAAAAAAAAAATCTGGGGCACCTGGGTTGGCTCATTTGCTTGAGCATCCGATTTCAGCTCAGGTCATTATCTCTCTGTTTGTGAGTTCGAGCCCCGCATCAGCCTCTGCTGTGGGCGCAGAGCCTGCTTCGGATCCTTTGTCCCCCTCTCTCTCTGCCTCTCCCCCACTTGCACAGTCTGTCTCCAAAATAAATATAAAAAAATTAGAATCTACTTGATTTAAAAAGAAATGGAGGGGCGCCTGGGCGGCTCCGTCGGTTGAGCATCCGACTTTAGCTCAGGTCGTGATCTCACAATTCACGGATTCAGGCCCACATCGGGCTCTGCGCTGACAGCTCAGAGCCTGGAACCTGCTTCGGATTCTGTGTCTCCCTCTTTCACTGCCCCTCTCCTGCTCGTGTTCTCTCTCTCTCTCTCTCAAAAATAAACATTAAAATTTTTTTTTTAAAAATTGAGACTATTGGGGCGCCTGGGTGGCGTAGTCGGTTAAGCGTCCGACTTCAGCCAGGTCACGATCTCGCGGTCCGTGAGTTCGAGCCCCGCGTCAGGCTCTGGGCTGATGGCTCAGAGCCTGGAGCCTGTTTCCGATTCTGTGTCTCCCTCTCTCTCTGCCCCTCCCCCGTTCATGCTCTGTCTCTCTCTGTCCCAAAAATAAATAAAAACGTTGAAAAAAAATTTTTTTAAAAATTGAGACTATTTACATAACATTAAAATGCACTTCTGTGTCAGGCGTTATCTAAGCAACGTAACAAATTGTGATTTATTCCTCTTTATTAGAGAACTAGCATTTTTATCGCCACTTTACAGACGAGAAAACTGTGACATAGTAACTTGCTGTGTTAGTTTGCTAGCACTGCCATACCAAAGTAAAACAAAGTAGTACAAACAGAGTGGCTTAAGCACTAAGGATGTATCGTTGCACAGTTCTGGGGGATAGACAGCGGAGATCAAGGTGTTGTGAGGTGTGAGGCTTGAAGGAGAATCTGTTCCCTGCTTCCGGTGGCTTACTGGCAGTCTTTGCTTTTTCCTTGGCTGACCTCTGCCTTCATCTTCTCATGGAGCACTCCCTCTTTTTGTCTCTCTGTCCAAACATGTGCTTTTTATAAGGACACCAGTCGTTTTGGGTTAGTGTCCCACCTTCCTCCAGAATGGCTTCGTCTTCACTAATTACCTCGGCCACAGACCGATTTCTGAGCCATTGTGAGGCGTGTTGGTTAAGTGTTAGGACTTCAACATGCATTATGGGATTCAACCCATAATTCAGTTAAACCATAATTCAGTTCAACTTCTAGCACTAGTCAAATCACAGAGGTGAAGTAGGAGCCAAGACTCGTGCCTGGGGACTCTGGATCCAGAAGTCCTACCTGCCTGCAGTGTCTGTGGTTGCTGCTGTGCCCAAGCCTCTGCCGTCAGGAACACAAAACACGATTCCAGCCCATCAAGTAAAGTCCTGTAATTGGATTTCAGATTCTCCTTTGCAATTTTCCGGTGACAGCTGACAGGTGATAATCATGGGTAAACTTTGACCAAAACATGTTCCAGTGAAGCCAGCTAGCCAGATGCACAGGACTGGTTTGAAAGCCTTTGGTGCCAGAGATAAGAGCTGGGTGGAGAACATGGAAAGCAAAGTGGTTAGACCTGTTTTTGGGAGGTTGGGGCATTGGAGAGGAGGCTCTCAGAGGCAGACTGGACCCTGAGACTTACAGAATGTTTGTATCGTTTTTTCATGTGAAAATAACAAAGAGCACTGGGTAGACCAGGTTGGCTGTGCTTGTACACAGCTGTCCCAGTGGTGGCTCTGGCGTTGTGACAGGTGTTGGGGTGCTGTGACAGGTGTCAGGGCCCTGGCTGTGCTCTGGGAATAGTGGGAAGGGGGGTGGTTTCATAGGCTCTGGTGAGGGTTCAGCGAGCGGTGGGAGTCTGGTACTGTAGATTCCTACCTTTTTGAGTGTTATTTGTAAAGTCACGTCTGCCCTTCCCCCACAGTGAACATGTGGATTTGAGTGGCAGGTGGCAGTCTGGGTCACGATAGGATGAGATCATGGTCCCTGCTTAGTCTGCAGCATCTAGACCAGTTCCGGGCACCAGGCACTGTGTTGAGTGAATGAGTAAGGGTGGCATGAAAATACAGTTCACCGTCACCCCTCATTCCTCTGCCCCCTCTTCACTCAGTATTTACTATTCTCCCATGCTCTGGACTGAAAACAAAAGGACAGCAGGATTTTCCAGATGGGTTCCCTTTAGCGTGATCTGAATGTCCTCTCGGCTGCTTTTCATTGTGTTATGTGACGTTAAGGAGCATTATGGGAAGGCCGGGCTTGTTAGGTACAACCCACTCTTGTACTTGCTTTGCATCCAAACTGTGAAATGATTTTGTATCCAAGGCTCCTTAGCTCACGTGCTTTGAGAGCCACATGACCAAGGCCAGTCATGAGCTTTGGTGTAGGCTAACTAGCCTGTGTTTCACAGGCAAAAATATCCACATTGAGACCCAAGTGTTATTAAGAACAGGCCTACTTGTTACCGGAAACAAAACAGCGTTTGCGCCCCGGTTGTGATGGGGAAGCTGTCCCAACCTCACTGAAAGGATGCTGGGATTCTTATTCCATTTTTATGGGTCAGTGACTCAATCTGTGTGTCATTTTGCTATCGTTTGTCAAAAAGATTCTGGGCAACTTGTTCCTAGTTTTGAAAGAATTCTTCAGAATGGTCAAGTAAGCCTTGGAGACAGACACAGGTCTCATGTTTAGGCCCCGGGTCGAATGTAGTGACTATTCCTTATTTTTGAGATTCTGATACTTTTAGGCCCATTGTGAACCCTGTTTATACATTTCACTTTTCTACCACAAACCTGTGTTTTGTTCACAGTACTATCGGGTTAGCCTTTGTTACAATTTTTGGCCTGCTTAACGGAAGCTAGGTGAAGGAAGTAATCTAAAAAATGGAGTTTTTTGTAGTACTGTACTACAAGGAAAAAATGGAGAGTAACACATATGTTGCAGAAGTAGGCAAATTAGGGTCGCCTGGGTGGCTCAGTCGGTTGAGCCTCCGACTTCGGCTCAGGTCATGATCTCACGGTTCGTGAGTTCGAGCCCCGCGTCAGGCTCTGTGCTGACAGCTCAGAGCCTGGAGCCTGCTTTGGATTCTGTGTCTCCCTCTCTCTCTGACCCTCCCGCATTCATGCTCTGTCTGTCTCTGTCTCAAAAATAAATAAACATTAAAAAAAAAATTAAAAAAAAAAAGAAGTAGGCAAATTATTCTGTATCCATAGAGAGGAATGTTCTAGAGTCCTTAAAAATGTTAAGCTTAAAAAATTATGTAGCAGCTGGGAAAGTGCATATGAGAAATTAAGTGAAGAGAGATTCAAGTTACAAAATTACATGACATAATTAAAAGAAATGAAAAACATGCATTTGGTACGTATCAACACTTCTACTTAGAGGAACACTGAGGACATAGGGATGGGCAAAAATATTTAGTTTTAAGGATATTCAGCAGGGCGATACTTTTAAATCTATAAAAACTGGAAATCTATTAAAACAGTGTCATATGTTACTATTAAGGGATAAAAACATTAAGTGCTAAACACATTTGTGGTGTTTGAAAACTTTTAATGTTTTTCTCTTCCTGGAAAAAAATCTGGAGGATATGAACAGGGACAAGAGGTTTCCAAGGGCAGATCCATTGTGGGGAGCCTACAGTTTATACAAAAATATAAGGGAGTCCTTGTTTTAAGAAATACCAAAAGATTTTGTGTCTGTCTCTCTGGCTCTGTGAGCGTATTTCTAGGCCCTGGAAGAACCCATACACGTGTGGGGGCCCTGAGGTTTCAGCATGAGTTAGCTTGGAATAAAAAGGTCTCTGGGCCCTAGGTCTACATTTTTGCATCTTCTGACCTGAAGGTAAGAGGAAGCTACAACCTGTGACTCCAGCACATCTCTGCTCCCAGCAGTGACTTTCCGGCCCTTTGCTAATGTAGTCGTCAGCCTAGTAGATTGCCCTAACAAAGAAGGTTAGGAGAATCTGTGGTGGTTCTTTTCTTCACCTCATTTAAGTACATTTATCTTTCTTATAGTTCAGTGGTTCTCCAAGCATGATGCCAAGACCATCAGTGATCTTGGGGA
Organism: Lynx rufus; assembly: GCF_022079265.1. Classification (NCBI taxonomy): domain Eukaryota; kingdom Metazoa; phylum Chordata; class Mammalia; order Carnivora; family Felidae; genus Lynx; species Lynx rufus. The sequence continues at coordinate 212,051,670 of NW_025814823.1, read as the reverse complement.
ATTGGCAGAAATTCTTGGGTTCATCCCAGGTCTACCTAATGCTGGGAGTAGGGCCCAGGGAAGCTCTCCCCACCCTCTGCCAGGCCACCCTGGTGCAAACTGAAGATTAGGTGTAATCTGGCTCCATAAATTGTCAGCCTCACTGTTCAGTGCAGTCACCTGGAAAGCTTTGTCACAGCTGGTCAGTGGGATCCACTCCCGGGCACTTAGTCCTAAGAGAGAAAGTTGTGTGTGTTACTGTAAGGGTTTTTAGATCATGACGTTTTCATTAAAAATGGAGAGCCATGCAGATGCATGCTCCCAACTGTCTTCTCCTGACCTCTCTTAGGGGGAGGCAGGATCCAGAATTACTTGACTGGCTGGGCTGCATTTTGTGAACCAAAGCCAGAAAATATCTCCTAAGGGTTAATTTCATTCATTAGTTAGTCTCAAATTCTCTGTGCCCCACTTAACTATCTCTGACTTCCCTGAGCCTGTTTCCTAGTTAGTAAAAATGGGTATTTTAGAAAAATAGGTCCCTTATAGGGTATTGTGAAGAATAAATAAGACAGAAATGCACACAATCTTCACTTTTCTTTCCCAATATTTTCTATCCCCAGTTATAGATCTCCTGTATCAAATTTGGTTTTTTAGGAGATAGTATTTGTTCCATTTCTGTATTCCATAAGCTGAAGTTCATAAAGGTTTTGGATAATGAAGAAATTATTTTTATTTTCCTGTGGATTGACTTTGAGTTTGTTTTATTGCCTGACTTGTGTGAGAAGTTGGAAACAGAAATGACTCCGTGAGGGTAGGAGACTCTGCCTGTCCACTCCTGTGGCCACCTACACATGCGTGTGTTGGGCGCTTGAAATGTAGCTTGCATGACCAATAAAGTAATTTTATTTACTTGGATAAATTTAAATTTTAAAATCATTAACTCAGATGTTGGAAAACTTGTTTTTTTATGTTTGGAACAACTGGAGTATGAATTTTTTAATCTGGATTTCATGAAATTTAATTACATGTTAAGTGTTTCTGATAAAAATGTAGCACCAGAATGGAGATGTACTTCCTATAAATGTGCATGATTTTGAAGATGTGGGATGAAAAAAATGTAAACTATCCCATTAATAGTTTTCATGTTGATTTCATGCTGAAATGCTACTATTTTGGTTTTGTAGGGTTACATAAATATAATTTCAGGTTTCTTTTTCATTTTTAAAAATGTGGCTATCAAAAAATAGAAAATGTGGCTTACATTAGATTTCTCTTGGATAGCGCTGTATTAGACCCTGACAAGAAAACAAAGCTGAAAACGCACACCTCACATCTGTAAGACTGGAAGTGAAAGGATATTGATCTCCTAAGTTATCTCTCCCTCAGCACTGTCCGGCCCTTGTCTTTATGCTTGGGACGTGGCCAGCCCACTTAGGTTCTTTGCTTGTGGAACCAATTTATGACCACTTTGTTTTTTCCTTCTGATGTGTGCAAACCACCTCTGTATTTGAATAAGTGATATCCGACCATTTACCGTCGAAACTTAAGAATTTGAGCTGTGGCTGCTGGTTGAACAACACTAACTTCAATATGGAGCATCCCAATGAAATGCATTTTTTTAAATGTGATTTTGGCCTTTGTGGTTTTTTTTTTTTTTTCTGTTAAGTGTTCTCGTAGCATAGGAATGTAATTGTTCCGCCCCACTGTGTTTCTCTGTCCATACAAGGGAGTTACCATTCTTGGAACTCAGATTTATAACCACTTCCTTATTTTTCTTATGCCTCCTAATATACTTTTAAAAAGGGACTTGACCTTCACATAATTCATACTTTTCCTTAAAATGTTGAATCGCCCACCTCAGAAGCCTTGGTTTTGTATGACCCATGGAATGAGTATATCTTCCCATATTAAAAGTTACCCATTAAACTGGACACAATGAGATTTCTGATAAGGTAAACATAAATATAATGTCACTTAAGGATTTTTTTCCCTGCTTTTATGATTTTCCCCATATTTGGTAGGCCCTTACTCAAAAAATCTCAGGCTAAGTAATGGATTGGAGGCTGATATTTAGACACTATGTTGACATTTTATTTTTTAACTTTATTTATTTATTTTGAGAGAGAAAGAGAGAGTGAGAGCGTGCATGCACACAGCTAGGGGAGGGACAGAGGGAAGGAAAGACAGAATCCCAAGCAGACTCTGCACCATCAACACAGAGCCTGATGTGGGGCTCGAACTCACAAACTGTGAGATCATGACCTGAGCTGAGATCAAGAGTCGGAAGCTTAACCGAAGCCATCCGGGCGCCCCAAAGACACTATTCACATTTTAAAGATGATACTTGAGGCATGGAGTTCTGGATTTGTGGAAGGAGTTTTTCATTTCAGAATACCATTGCATTGGTGTTGAGCCTGTTGTCCATTATGCTGTATCACAAAGTACTGGTAAACTTTTTTTCCTGATTTATGCCTTGTACTCTCTTGCTGGCTCCCATTACAGCAGGAGTGCTTTCCTCAGCTTGAAAGGCTGGGTTATCTGTGCCATCTTACGGGCACAGAGGTCATGCTTGTGTCTCTCTGGATATGCAACATGTGGTTCTTTGACCTTGAACTTTGGGCTGTGGATTGCATTTCATGAGAAGTATCCTCTTTCCACTGCAGAAAACTTTTCATGTTCTTAACAAGAGGCGGTAACTCAGTCAAGACCTCTAGCTTTCAGCACCCCCCATCAATTACAGCATATTAAGACATGATAAATATGTAAAACATGAGGCCAGAGAGGCAAAGAGGCTGGCTCAATGTCTTACTGTTTCTTCCGGATGGCGTCAAGACTTGGCAGGCGATTTTGTGGACAGAACAGCGGGCTGCGTTTACTGACCTTGGCTTTGCCAGTACATGTGTGAGGCTCCTGCAAGTCCGTGCCCCTCCTTGGGCTTCCACATGGGTAAAATAAGATGCTCTCCAAAGTCTCATTAAGCTTTAAAGTTCTGTGTTTCCTGTTCAGGCCTCTTTCCAACCCCCTCTGCTCCCATCCATCTCTGTGTCCACTGGTAATTGCTTCTGTAATGGAGTCCGAACGCAGTACATTTATTTTTACTGGAGTTGTGCAAAGTCCCATGGGCATCTGGAAAAAAGAATGCACTTCTTAATTGGAGCATGTTCAAGGCTCCCTCCAACTCAAAGTGTGTCCTCTTCTTCCTCTTGCCCATGACATTTCTTGTAATCTCCATTGGTTAAGGACAAACAAGGAGGAAAGAATGTGATCCTATTGTATATAGTGGCTATAATGACCTTCTTTGAAATATGCAGGGCTTTTTTTCACGTTTCCTTAAGCACAAAGCAGAGCTGTAGACAGGAAATCTGTCTCTGACCTTATGTCCAAGGGGAAAATCAAAGCTTTGAACAAATGTCAAGAGAAGAGAGATTGAGGCAGGAAGAGAGAGAGGAAGGAAGGAGAAAAAGGCTCTTGATGTCTTCTTTGTCTACTGTATTTATGAATTTTTGTTTCTGAAGTGGAGGAAGGAAAAGTTAGCTTGTCAAGAAATTAGGTGGTATAAAAAAAGCTAAGCTGCCCTCTGAGTTTTACATACATATAATTGGAGATATAATTTAATATACTCTTCAGAACCATATTTAAAGTAACAAAACAGCTAAGAAAGAAATTTCAGTGTTTGTAAGCAGTCTGCAGAGTTCTGACCATATAATCATGTCAGCTGTTGAACAACTATCAAGTAATTACCTTGCCCTTTTTACCAAAACAGAAAAAGTTTTCTTAAATTTACTTAGAACATATTTCATTGGTGGTGGGTATTTTTGGATGTAGATATTTTGCCAAGTTAAAATAGTGAAAATATCAGTTGCTTTTTTTTTTTTTAAACTACAATAAAATTTTACTTTCTATTAAAACCTTGGAGGGGTAGGATTGATATAAATGACAATTATGCCACAGATAAAATTAGATGCCTGAGAACCTGTGTGGAGTCATCGCCCATCAAATAGTGATGTTATTCATATAGAAATTTGATTTCTAAAGTCAGCTTTCAAAGACAATGGATACTTAATGTCAACTTCACAGAGGATGGGTTTTCCTAGTATTTTGGAGTTGGAGGGTTTTCTCTCCCATCTATTGTTTGGAAAAAAACCCAAAAACCTTTACCCCTATAAACTTGGGCATTTGTTCTTAACTCCCTCTGCACATTAAAATTACCTGGGGAGTCAGGGGCGCCTGGGTGGCGCAGTCGGTTAAGCGTCCGACTTCAGCCAGGTCACGATCTCACGGTCCGTGAGTTCGAGCCCCGCGTCGGGCTCTGGGCTGATGGCTCAGAGCCTGGAGCCTGTTTCCGATTCTGTGTCTCCCTCTCTCTCTGCCCCTCCCCCGTTCATGCTCTGTCTCTCTCTGTCCCAAAAATAAGTAAACGTTGAAAAAAAAATTAAAAAAAAAAAATTACCTGTGGAGTTAAAAAAAAAAACAACAAACTATTACTGTTCTTCATCCCACCCACTCCCAAACCAACTGAATTCATATTCTGAAGAGGAGTGTGGCCTGGGTATTTTTAAAAAATTTTTAATGTTTATTTTTGAGAGAGAGAGAGAGCGCGCGTGCAAGTGGAGGATGGGCAGAGAGAAAGGGAGACACAGAATCCGAATCAGATTCCAGGCTCTGGGCTCGAACCCACAAACCGTGAGATCAGGACCTGAGCCAAAGTCGGACACTCAACCGACTGAGCCACCCAGGCTCCCCCTGGCCTGGGTATTTTTAAGGCTTCTGTGAAGACTGTCCTGAGTAGAAAGTGTTTAGAACCAGGTTAACAAGCAGTCATGTAGTAAGGAAGCAACGTTGTAGATAGTCCCTGATCTTCGAGGCAACAGAATACCCGCCCTTGTCATTAATAATAAGTGGAGGAACCTGGGTTTCAAACCATCCCGGAGAAAAGTGCAATGTGAAGCCTGGCTTAAAGGCAGTTTAAATTATTTTCATGTGGTCCTCCATTTGTGGTTCTTTTGTTCTCCACTCAATTGTATAGTCAAATAGCTTCAGTCTTAAACTGAGGTTATTGAATTTGACCTTGGTGAGGAAATGCATCCCCACTAACCAACTGTATTCACTTACTAGGGCTGAAATAACAAAGTTCCGTAAACTGGGTGGGGGCTTAGATGCAATAATAGTGTCTTGTCTCGCAGTTCTGGAGGCTAGACGTCTGAAGGCAAGATGGCGGCAGGGCCATGTTCCCTCTGAAACCTATCTTCCTTGCTCCCCCTAGCTTCCAATAGCCTGCAGCCATCTTTAGCAGCCTGGCTTGCAGCACCATGGCTCCAGGCTCCAGTCCTCCGTCTTCATGTCGGCTGGCTTCCCTCCATGCGTGTCTGTCTCTGTCCGAATTTCCCATTTTAAGAAGGACACCAGTCATTGGACTGAGGCCTACCCTCATTTTAACTCTATTTCCTCTGCAAAGACCCTATTTCCATATAAGGTACTTTCTGAGGTACTGGAGGTTAGGACTTCCTATCTTTTTTGGAGAACACAATTCAGGACATAACCCCAGTAGGTGAAAAGGAATCTCCCTTTAATACACTTCATTCTTTTATTCGTGACATTCCAAGGGTGAATTCCTCACTCATAAGGAAACATCAGACCAAATATAAGTTTGGAATCTTTTTCATCCATGGAAAGGTCATGCCAGATAGAAGCGGTTTCTGGTATCATTAAGCCCTCTTCTCCCCCCACCAGATTTTCTCAGTATTAGCCTGGGTGAGGGAAATGAAGTCAAAATCCCCTGCAGTCCTAGGGTTCATCCATCACATTTGTCCTTAGGTCCCCTGGGTTTCAAAGCTGCTAGGATGATTAGAATACAGGTAACTAACATGTCCTCAGTTCCTTAGTTTGGAGGCAGAACGAACATGGAGCCTGCTTAAGATATTCTCTTTTCCTCCCTCCCTCGTCATTCTCTGCCTCTACGCTGCCCGGGGCACTTTCTCAAATAATATAATAAAAATCAGGGGTGCCTGGGTGGCTCAGTCGGTTGAGCTGCCGACTTCGGCTCAGGTCATGATCTCGCGGTCCGTGAGTTCGAGCCCCGCATCGGGCTCTGTGCTGACAGCTTGGAGCCTGGAGCCTGTTTCAGATTCTGTGTCTCCCTCTCTCTCTGCCCCTCCCCCGTTCATGCTCTGTCTCTCTCTGTCCCAAAAATAAATAAATGTTAAAAAAAAAAAAAAACCATCCTAAAGCTTTCCGTAAGGAAATGGGCTGATTTTACATGATCAGATTTGTTCATGTGACAGAGATGGCCAGTTAAAACACTTGGTTGCTTGATTCATAATTGTTTTTGTAATTTCTTTATGGTGAAGCACCCTTGGTCTCTTCCCACAGGGCAGGCCCTCTGACAGAAGTTCCCCCAGTATGAGAAAGAACTTCCGTGTCTCTGACTGGCTGCCTCTGAGGCCCCAAGTCTCAGGAATTTGCTGAGACGGCCAAGTTGGTTGGAAGATTGGATTTCAGTGTTTCCCATACTTGCTCGATGATAAGAATCACCTAGGGTGCTTGCTAAAAACAGGGATCCCCAGATCCTCTCCCTGGAGATTCTGGTTCAGTAGGTCTGGGTGGAGCCTGGGAATCTATATTTCAGTGAGAATCTCCTCCCACCCTTTCACCACCCATCCCTTGCAGGTGATTCTTATCAATGAATGGGCTTGAGAGACACTGGGCTAAATAACTTCTGACCAGCATTTGAAGGTAGTAGGAGTCTAACGTCTTTTTCCTTCCTTATGGCAGAGATTACTAGTAGACTGCCCAATATCCTTCCTCCTGGTCTTTCTTAGTGATAGAACTCCACTTAAAAAATTGGAGATGCAGCATACTCAGCTAAAAGACCACACTTCCCAGTCTTCTTTGAGCTGGTTTCAGCTGTGTGACCAGGTCCTCGTCAACAAGAAGTGACGTGGAGGACTGGAGAAGGGCTCTAGAAAGGCTTTTATCACTCTGCTGAAAGCTACACATTTTTTGCCTATTCCATCATTATCTTTTTCCCCCACTGGGATGAGTACTTGATGGTTAGCATTCCAGCTGCTATTTTGGGCCCTGAGGTAATCTTTTTTTTTTTTTTTTTTTAAGGTTATTTATTTTGAGAGAGAGAGAGAACTAACACAAGTATAAGCGGAGGAGGGGTAGAGAGAGAGAGAGAGAGGGAGAGAGAGATTTCCAAGCAGGCTCTGCACTGACAGTGGGAGCCCAATGCAAGTTTCAAATTCATGAACCAAGAGATCATGACCGGATCCCAAGTCGGACACTGAACTGACTGAGCCACCCAGGTGCCCCTAGGCCCTGAGGTGATCTTAAAGATGGAAGCCTTGTGTTAGGTTGATGGAACAGATAGACAGAGCCCTGATCTCAGGTGTCCTTGGGGCTGTCCTGTCAGCTCTGGGCTCCTCTCAAACTGTTTGTATGTAGAGACTTCTATCTCGTTTAAGCCACTGTTATTTTGGGTTTTCTTCCATGTACAAACTTAATCCTTATTGATATAACTCTACGTTTGGAACTTTACATTTCTTTTAAGCTAAGGTTTTATTATTAATCGAGTCACCTAATTTCTCTATGTCTTCAAGGTAGATTTCCTGACCCTAAAACCTACCTTTCTTCCCCCAAGAATGTAATTTGGAGTTTATACCTAAGGATCCTCTCAGTTCTAATAAGCTGGAACAAGCAAGTCCCTTAATGGGAAGAATAAATTGGGTCCCTTGTATCCTTAGTGTCTCACAGTAACTGAAGAAAAGGAGATTTCAGTTGATTTCATGCACAAAGGAAGGAATGGAATGTTGAGTAACAAGTAGAGGGGATTGGAGGAAAGCAAGACAGTGAGATTTTCCCTTCTTTTTCATTTCCTACTTACAAGTCTGTGTATTGAGGGAGTGCAGTTGTAATGATGTGTTGAAAATGTGCTATAAAATATAAAATGTCTTATATATGCGATTTGCTGTGCACTTAGTTATGCATAGGGTGTTGCTTCAGATACTTCAGGTTGATTTCTCCAAGTGGCACTGCTGTATATTAACAGATTTATAAGCAAGAAAAGTTTTCCTTGTCAAATAAGTTTAAAAAATGTCCTGCTTAGGTTTCTTTATTATGGGACTTCTCAGTTCCTTTGAGATGTTAATGTACACTGTAAATGTCTAAGAAAGGATAAGATTGTGTGTGTGTGTGGGGGGGTGGTATAATATTTTTTACTATAAAACCCTGGGGTGTGTACTTTGAGGAACAGAAAACCTTGGAGAAATGCAGCTTTGTTGGGGGAATCACATAAATATTGTAAGAATATATATTTAATACCTATTAGATGCAAGTTTCTGGATCCATTCATAAAAATGGAGACCTGGTTCTTCAGAGAACTTGTACTTTTCACTGAGGATACAGGACATCTGCATGTGGAATAATTAATATTCAAGACAGAATCCAAGTACTGTATAAGTGATATAAAATACATGCTTTAAAGGTTCAGAGGAGGGGCACCTTGGGTGGTTCAATCAGTTAAGTGTCCAACTCTCAGTTTCCAGCTCGGGTCATGATCTCACGATTCATGAGTTCGAGTCCCGCGTCAGGCTGTACACTGACAGTGCAGAGCCTGCTTGGGACTCTGTCTCTCTCAAAATAAATAAATAAACTTAAAAAAAAAAAAAAAGGTTCAGAGGGATGCATAATCCCTGCAAAATGGATTTTCAGATAAATTGAATAAGCATTTTTGAGTGTCTTCAGTGAGTACTCCAGAAGATGCTAAGGTGAGCAATCTCCCATCCCTGTCTCCTGAGAGGCTAGAATGTAGGTGGTGATGGTGATAGTTCAGGATGGGGAAAATGGTAACACAGAATGAAATTGGAGAAAGAGGCAATGGTGAAGAGGTTCTAAGAAAAGGAGGGGTTAGGGAGGGGAAGGACAGACTGACAAAAGGAAGAATCTTGTAAGATGGGGAGAATTCTGAGAGAGGTGTGGCTGAGGTCATTCTTGATAGTCAACTCTAGCCTTCTCAAAGGTGTGGAGGTGGAACTCGTGAGATGTGCTGCCTGTGGTCCACTCTGTCTCTAATGATGTGGCCTTGTGGGAAAATAGGGGAGGAAACTGATTTGGGGGCATCTAGGTCCATGACTCCTGGATGAAGTGATTTATTTAATTTCTTTAGGGAGTCATTAAAGGTTTCTAAGTGACCCACCTGGGTGCTTGCCTCCAGGAAATTGATCGTGAGGGCTGTGTAGGTGACTTGGAGTGCGTTAGGTCTGGCCATGGGAGAATGGGCTAGCAGATGGTTATTTAGGTGAGAAGGGATAAAAGACTAAAGGAAAAGAAGGCCACACATGGACAGAAAGGACCTAGTAGATCCAAAGTGGACTTGGAAACTTTTTGGACATCCAGATGAGAGAGAAAGAAAAGACGATGGGTAGTTTTATTAGAGGCGGGCGAATGATAAGAGTCAAGAGGAGGAAAGTTAATTCTTTGGTAAATTAAGGATGGCAGAAGAGGGTTTGACTGTGGTTTTTGCCTTAAAGAAGGGGCAGTGAGTGTAGCAATTGAGGCTGATAGATTTTGGCCACAAGTCCTGTAGCGCACTTGGCTTTGTGACTTAACATCTCTGTGCCTGCCTTTTGGGCCATCGTGAGGGTTAAAGGACATGATGCGTGGATTTTGGTGCACGTGAACTCTGGCTGCTGATTTCTATTTCTGTTTCTATTCATAAGAGAAGGGGGCTTATGTGAATGCATTTTCTTCTACAAATAAATAAAACATCTGCAAAGACACAGCAAAGAGTGACTTTGTAACATTGGCATTAAAAAAATAAAACTTTTAAAAAGGAAGATCCTCAGGCTTGACTTCTTTTTTCATCAATTAACTTTAATATTTTCATCTTCTCTGGGTATAATTTCCTGAGGTAATCCTATTCTGATCTACATTGCCCTATTTGAGTTTTCTTTTGTCTTTTTTTTTTTTTTTTTGAAAGAGGTCATGAGCAGGGGAGGGGCAGAGAGAGAGAAGGAGCCACAGAATCTGAAGCAGGCTCCAGGCTCTGAGCTGTCAGCACAGAGCCCAATGCGGAGCTCTAACCCGCAAACTGTGAGATCATGACCTGATCCGAAGTCGGATACTTAACCGACTGAGCCACCCAAGCGCCCCAAGTTTTCTTTTTCTTCTTCTTTTTTTTTTTAAAGTTTATTTATTTATTTAGAGCACTCACAAGCAGGAGAGAGAGAGAGAGAGAGAGAGAGAGAGAGAGGGAGAGAGAGAGAGAGAATATCCTAAGCAGACTCCACACTGTCAGTGCACAGCTCGAAGCGGGGCTCAAACTCACTGTGAAATCATGACCTGAGCTGAAATCGAGTCAGACGCTTAACCGACTGAGCCACCCAGGTGCCCCTTATTTTCTTTTTGAATAAGGAGTTATAGTTCTGTTAAAATTGTGAATTCTTCAAATAGATTTCTAAGTTTCAACTATAAAGACGCTATTTCAGATTTTTCTTATCATTTTAAACCACCTATTAATGTCATTTTAGATCTCTACTTTATGCTTTCTGTTCTTCAACCCATTGTATTTAGAATAGCTGTTAAGTCACATTAAACACAAATGAGATTTGCAAAATAACATCATGTTTTTAGCGAGGAAACCATGCAAATGTGGCAATGGGTTAACTGGGATGGGGAAGTGGAGGGAACACAATTAAGTGTATTGCACCTTTTACTGGGCATTCCAGCCAAGAAGGGAGAGTGATTTTCTATTTGATTTTTAGGGCTGAGTGGTTTCACTTCTTGCTGGACTCAAGGTCATATGATCTTGATCATATGTTGACATAAGTTAGAAACACACGACCTAACTGTAATTACCGGGACAGGAAAGGAGGCAAGAACTCCCAGCTTTAAAACCCAGTAATATATAATAATAATTAGCCATCTTTTGTTGAGTGCAAGAGTAGAGGTTTTGAATTTGCAATTGGAAATACTATTCCAAATACCTTCTGGCATTGTCAGAAATTCTTTGCCCCAGGATTCTGTTTTTCAGGTAATGTTTCTGTCCTACTCTCTGATAAGGGGTAGGATGGTGGATGCTGATTCTATTAAGATTAGAACTGCAACAACCCAACCTTGAAAACAACAGCTGTGCTGAAAGTGTAATGAAAGTCAGTTCTGACCATCAGAGAAAGGGTGGATCAGAGAAGGGGACCTTAGGACCATGAAAACTCTCCTGACATCTTCCTGCAAGATGGCGGTTTTGTTGTTGGGGTTGGGGGTTATTTGGGTTAACCAGGGATAAAGAAGAATTTTTTTTAAGTAATACTCAGGTATTCTAATAGGTGCTTCTATATAGCACTTCTATATTTTTGCGGCCAAAGTGGTGTTCTCCCATTTTACGGGAGAAACTGAGACTCCAGTTAAATCTTTCCCCCAAGGTCATGCAGTTCAGGTAGGTGGCAGAGTTGGGATTTGACCCCACCCTGTCTATTTCAAATGCCTAATATCTGTCACGTCAGCAAAGCCTACTAGTTTTATCTTCAGAAGAGGTCCCCAAACTGTCTCTCATTGTCCTGTTGGCACCTGGTCCAGGCAACACCTGTCTCTTACTGAGATTCAGCTCACTGCTTCTCCTCTTGCTCCTGGTGGCTGGATCGATAGATCCTTTCTGTCAGTTCATCCTTTCTGTCAGTTCTGTGGCCAGAGTCCTTCAGTGGCTTCCCAGACCTTGTCCAAAAGCAACCCCTTCCTGCTCAGCCCCCTCTGGCCTCAGGTGGTGTGCTTGCTCCGTAAACAATCTCATTTGCATTTCCTTGAGCCCCCCCACCCCAGCCCTTCTTAGCCTCAGGGCCTTTCCTGGCTATTCCCAGCCTGGAAGGCTCTTCCCTACCCTTCTTCAGGGCCCCCTTTCCTCAGACCCTAGAGAAGTCTTTCTCGATGCTCCCCGTTTCCCAATGTAAAATTCTCCTGTCCCTTCTTATTCTCACTTTGACTTATTAAGTGTGTATTACTCTTGACATAATACCTGTTTGTTTATGATATATTTGTGTACGTCTTGTTTCCTCCCCTAGAGTGGCCGCCCTATGAGGACATAGGCTTTGGCAAGTTCACTGCCAAATCCCTGGCCTAGCACATAAGCCAGGCTCAGTAAATCCTTGTTGAATGAATGAATAAATGGATGAATGAATCACAGTTACCTCACTTAATAAATTAAGGATGTTTTCATCAGTCTCCCCAGAATTCTTATGAGGCCAGACACTTTAAAGGAAATGAGGATTTTTTAAAAAAGGACTTCCTGGTGCAAATTTATGTATCTGTATGCAGTATTTGGGTAGTTGCAATACAGTACAAGAAAAACAACCATATTTCCTGTCCTCTAGGAATTTGAAATCCATGAAGAACGCTGACCTTAGAGAGGCCTGATAACATACATCTGGAGTTTGGGGCAAAAGATGAGACCAATAGTCAGCTATTCTGTATTATAGGAAAGGCAAAGGTTTTAGAGGATAAGTATGGGTGGATTCACATGGCCCCATCTTTTGAGATAAGTGGGAATTTGGATGTGATAATCTAGGTGAGGCAGAGAGGCTCCTTGGCTGGGACCAGTTCCATTGGGAACATCCCCTGGTATATCCTAGGTCAGCATTTCTGCACCCATTCAGAAAAGACTCTGAAGAAGGTCAGCAGTTTTTATCATGTGGATAGCTAATTATAAATTTGGGGTTAATTTTTTAAAGTATCTTTTCTCCCACTTTTAGTACCCTTCCACTTCCTCCTCCTGCTTTCTACATCCTTTCTCTTTAAAAGGAAAGAGAGAAAGCCTGGTGAGACTGGATATCCATGAGAGCTGTTCTCTTCAGCCTTCCTTCAAGGTTGGGAGATTGGTGAGGTTCTAGGGAAGAATGGGGGACCCTCAGGCTAAAGGCTGCTCCTCCTCCTATGCCCAACCATAGATTTCTTGTCATGGGTGCAGTGCTTCCTCTCTAGGGTCGGGAGAAATGTTCTCTGACTGCCCGTGGCTGATATGTGACTTTTAAAGTCGTACATTTATTGTGTGGGTGTAATGGATTCTACTTGTGCACTTAATAAGATGAAAGACATTTCTTTCACTTATGAATTAAACCCTGGTTAATTGGTGGGTCATTTTGAGACTATATATTTTAGAGTTACCAAAAAGAGTATCTTTACACTGTTCACATGCCTAAAATTAGTAAGACTCAAGAGTTTTAAAAGCACATTTCTTCTTTTCTTCTTTCCCCATTTAACCAGAGCTGAACAGCTTGCAAGTAGAAAACATAGACTTAAAAAATCTAGATGTAATTTCACTGTAGTTTTGTGAGTGGGAATTTCTTAGTTGTTTTGACATAAACCAACTTTAGTGGACATTGTAATTTCCTTCCGTTTTCTCCCCCCCCCCCCATTTGGGGAAGAAAAAAATCCTTGTGGAATGCAGTGATTTAAGAGCTTGGTGGTGGCAAGAGAGGAGCCTGGGGGTGGTCACATGATGGGACTTGCATCCCCAAGGCAAGGCTTCCCCCGTGAATGTGAGAGCAAAGGCCTCCGGTGAAGTTGTCAGTCTTTTGTTGAAGAAGGCTTTTCTAGGAGGTGAAGTACCAGCATTCTTGCCTCTTTAGCCCAGATCTGAGCTGCACTGGTTCCCATTTCTCAGGGAGGGCAGTGAACTTGCTCTGCGTTCCTGATGGTTAATGAAGTTGTTCCCAAATCTATCACCACTTCCTTCCAGCCCTGTGGGAAGCGAATGCTTGCTTAGTAGGATATCCTGAAGGACAGAGGCAGGGCAGCGAGAAGACAGAGAAAGGCTCATTCTTCTCTGCTCGTCATCCCTGTCACTTGCTGCCCTGTGTGCAAAGTAGAGTGGAAAGTCACATACATCACCATTAGCTAAAGACAAATGCTGGCTGATGCACACTGGGAAGAGCAATTAGCAAATTAATGAATTACAGCTGAGGGGACCTCTCCTCTCAAAGCCCACTATTTAAGAGCGATCCCTTGGTAACCACCTTTATTAAATACACACAGATGGAATGTTGGTCATTCACAAGTGTTTTCCTGTGGTAACACAGTTATCCAACCTACCAGGCAGAACGTTAATCACACACAAGGAGGTGTTTAGTGAGTGATTCCCAACATTTTCAAGCATGAAAACCCTGTTCTAATATACATACATAAATTTCATGGACCTTTAACTTCTAGGAACTATTTTATTATTATCTGTTGATTGAGAGGATATATAATCAATACCAAGATCAATAATATGTGAAATGAATTTGAATTGTTATTTTGGAATTTACTGTATTTGAAAATTGTGTGTGGCAGGGGGCATGTTACACATAGTGACTAGTGCTCATGGACTAATGGAGTTTTTTCATTCCCCACCAAATTGAAGTCCTCCTCCCACCCCCCCCTCCGCTTCCAAACACTAGGACCAACGCCCCTAGGTGGGCTTTACTGGGAGAGCAAAAGACTGAGTGTTAGAGTCAGGTGTCAGATAATGGGTTCACACTTCCAACCCTGCTACTTTCTGGATGATCCTGGGTAAGTTACTAAAACTTTCAGTGCCTCTGCTTTCTCATCTTTAAATGGACATCACAGTTAAATCTCATAGGACTTTGGAGGAATTGAAGTTTTGAAGTTTTCTTGTACCACATAGGGTATGTGGCACAGGGAAGGTGACACGTAAATGTTTGTGGTTCCCCTCCTGCATGCGCTTCCTTATCTCCAGGACAGATCCAAGGCCAAAATGTATAAAACCACATAATTTTTTCTGCGTCTGGGTATTAACTTGGGCTATAATGTACATTCCAGTTACTAGGTCTGTTTCACAAGTCACAATTAAAGTTAGTGGCACAAAACAAACATTTATTACACTACAAATTTTCTGGACGGGGTGCACAGGGACAGCTTGTCTCTGCTCCATGACGTGGGACTTCATCTGGGAAGCCTTGAGGCCTGGCGGCTCATTCGCTCATTGTTTGGGGGTGGATGCTCGCCCTTGTCCTCACCTAAGACCTTTGCCGAGGCTTTTGGCCAAAACATTCCTCTCTCTCCATGTGGCCTGGGCTTCCTTGCAGTGTGGTAACTGGGTTCTAAGAGAAGCATCTTGAGAGAGAACCAAACAGAAACTGTGTCACCCTTTATGATCGAGCCTGGAAGTTGCATAGTGTCACTTCTGCCAGATTCCATCACTTGAAAGTCCTACCAGGTGAGGAGAAATGAACTCTGCCTCTTGATGCAGGTGGCAAAGTCCTGGAAGAGCAGATGGGACCAGAAATCTTGCAGGGCCATTTTTGGAAGACATAATGTGCCACAATATATGAGCGGTCTGTAAGTTTATAGGCAGAGAAGCTTCTAGAGTGTACTAGCACTAGTGTTCCCTGGGTTGTTGCAGTAGCGTGCCAGGAGGTGCACTTACCAAAAGCCAAGACCTTAACCAAAAGGCCTGGGATGCAGGACTTTGAACTCTGTCCCAGGAAAGGTATCACTTTGCAGCTTTGAACTGGAGCCTGGGTTTTCATCTAAAAGTCACCGAAATGTCTGGTTGTCAGTGGCTTGCTGGTAACTCAACTCAAAGGTGCAGGACACACACAGGAAGCCAAAGACTGGCTCTTTCCTTCGTCTAGTGCTAGAATCTTCTTTCGTGACAAAAGCTCTGTTACTTATATCCCACCTTGCCCCCCTTAATAAAAAGCCATCGATTATATTTTTTCCTGAGATTTATTTTTGACTCTGATTGTTCCAGAAAAGTTGTAGTGTTTGGAAGGTCACCTCTGGAGAAGAATAACCAACTTCTCTGGGATCAGAGTTCTTCTGGTGTTATCACTCTCATGTTTCCCGGTAAATAATCCTTTCTCTACCACTTCTCCCTCAGCTGGTTTGAAGTGAGATCTCCTTAAAGCTGAACAAACTAAGCTCTTAGGCAGATGAGCCAAAAAAGCAAGTGTAGAGAAAGAGTGAACACAGGATTTAAAAAATACATATATATCACATAGTTCAGTTAATGTGTGAAGCGGAATGTTTAAGGGAGGTATGGTGGGGTGATGAGGCTCTAGTTGTTGATCAGTAATATGGAATGGGGTTAGCCTGTAAAACGTTCGAGTGCTTCCAGACTCTGCAAGTCACTTTTGAATGACTGTCTCAGATTTTAAATCTGTCAGATAAAAATCATAGTACTTCTACGAGGTCTCGCCAGGCTGTTTGGGGTGCATGAGGGGTAACCAAGACAGAGAGTCTTTGGAAATATCCATGTGCCGTTCACGTGTAAGTTCTGGCATTTTTGTTTTTAGTCAGAGGTGAGACTCTGACATGGTGCGGTGTCACTCAGAGAAGGGACAGAGACCTGCCTTCCCAGCCTTCTCCTTTCTATTTCTTGTCATTTTCTTCTGTCCTTTCTCTCACCTGTTTTCTGTTTTCTTCTTTGTCTTCCCGCTGCCTTGCCTTTTCTCTCTCTTTTCTAAGGCCCACAGTGTCCCTTGGATTCCTGCAGATCATTGCCTGTCAGATCTGGAGAACTGAACAGCTGGTGGTCAAAACTACGTCTTTAATCTATATTTACAAGGATTTTACATCATGCCCGGCTCTGGGCTTAAAGAGGGGTTTGGCAGCTGGTTTCATGGTTACTGGCCAGCCTGTGGGGAGGGTCATGAAGCAGGCTCAAATAAGTCCCTGCTGCCTGCTGCACCTGAGCAGGACGCAAAATATTGCCCATGTGACAAATCAGGGCCTCATATTCAAAATGTCTGTCTTTATGCCTTGGATTTGTGGCCATTATTTAAATCACCTCTTATTTTATCTGCCAATCTAAGTATCTTTGTGTGTTTTTTCTTGACGCTTTTCTTTTAATGTTTATTTCTTTTGGGAGAGAGTGAGCGAGTGAGCACGCGAGCGTGTGAGTGTGCATCCCAAGGAGGCCCCATGCTATGAGAGCAGAGCCCGATGCGGGGCTCGATCTTATGGATTGTGAAATCATGACCGAAGTTGAAATCCAGAACTCAGATGCTTAACCGACTGAGCCACCCAGGTGCCCCTCTCCTGGACACTTCTGACTGCTCTAGAGGAAGCTAGAGCACCTTTAGGTGCCCCCTCCCCAAAGTGACTTTCATGCATGCCGTGCAGCCTATATAGTAAATCAGATTTTTCCAACTAGACCCTCTGTTATGGGCTAAATTTTACACCCCCTGCTAATTCATATGTTGAAGCCCGCCCACCCCCAGTAGTTCTGAAGGTGACTGTATTAGGACCTTTGAAAGGGTGAGTAGGTTAAAATGAAGCCTTTAGCCTGGACCCTAACCCAGTCTGACTGGTTTCAGAAATTTGGACACATGAAGAGACAGCAGGGGTACACAGGCATATAGAAAAGACCATGGCGGACACCGTGAAAAGGTGGCCATTGCAAACCACGGAGAGGAGCCTCTGAAGAAACGAAACCTGCTGGCTTCTTAATCTTGGATTTTTCAGCCTCCAGAACTGAAAGAAAATTTATTGGTTAAGCCACCCAGTCTGTAGAATTTATGGCAGCTTTAGTAAACATGCCGTCGAATTTTAATGAAAGTTTGTAAAGCCATGTTTATATGATGTGGAAACAACCAGATAAATACAAACTTAATTTTCCTTTTATAGGTCAGCTATACAGGGTAGTGATGATCTGTAGTAGTTATGGCTCTCTAGAGGACCAGAACCAATAACACCTCTTCCTCTCTGTCTGCCTATCTAGAGATTCTTTTCATTTTTTTCTATTAAAAAAAAATTTTTTTAAGGTTTGTTTATTTTTGAGAGAGACAGAGTGTGAGTGGAGGAGGGTCAGAGAGATCCAGAGACACAGAATCTGAAGCAGGCTCCAGGCTCTGAGCTGTCAGCATAGAGCCCAACGCAGGACCTGAACCCACAAGCTGTGAGATCATGACCCGAGCCGAAGTCAGACACTTAACCAACTGAGCCATCCAGGTGCCCCTGCCTATCTAGAGATTCTAAGCGATTGGTTAACACACTTATGGGACTGGCAAGTCCAAAATCTACAGGGCAGGCCAGCAGTCTGGAAAAACAGGTTAGAGTTATTACATTTTTTAAAATATTTATTTTGAGAGAGAGAGGGAGGGAGGGAGGGGGGAGAGGCAGGGACAGAGAGAGAAGAAGATACAGAATCTGAAGCAGGCTCCAGACTCTGAGCTGTCAGCAGAGCCCGACGTGAGGCTGGAACTCATGAACCGTGAGATCATGACCTGAGCTGAAGTCAGATGCTCAACGTACTGAGCCACCCAGGCTCGCTGTGGAGTTATTACATTTTCAAATCTGGTGTCAGAATTCGTCTTGGGGGGCTTCCCAGTCTTGTCTTTTGTGGTCTTCAATTTATTGGATGCAGCCCTTCCATATTCTGGAGAGTAATCTGCTTCAAAATCTGCTGATTTAAATGTTGATCACATCCAAGAAATACCTTCACAGCAATATCTAGACTGGTATTTGACTAAATATGTGGGCGCCAGAGCCTAGCCAAGTCGACACATAAAGTTAACCATCGCATGGTGTTAATGCAAATGTGGTAGCTGGGCTCACTTTATAAGTAAAAAAAAGTGGGATTTTAGAAGGTGATTTGATAAAAGCTCACGTTCAAGTAGAGGTATTAATAATAATCATGTGCTTTTACATATATAGCCTCACTTGATGCTTTCAACCAACCTTTTGTTTTAATAAATGAGTGAATTGAACACACATTCAATCATAGTGTACTCATTACCTCTACATTTCTGTTGATGGTACAAGCATTAAACGTGACGTCAAGTGTGGACTCCATTGTATTTACACAATGCTTCAGAATTTCAACACTTCCTATACTTGTTCATAAATCACTTGCTCTATGCTTTTTTGCCTGCGTATCTTCAGCAGAATATAGAAGAACGATGAGACCTATAGTTTAGTTTTTTTGGGGGGGGGTGGGGGGTGGATTTTGCATCATAATCCTACTTTGCTACCGTGGGAATTCCTGCATAAAAATCTAGGACTGTAGTTGAGGTAATGTTTGAATTTTACTTTTCTTCTGTTACTTCTGTCCATTCGATTGAAGCTTAGAAAAGTAGCCATCTATTAAATTGAAGCTCCCTTTCTGAGGCAGGAGGCTAAGGCAGAATGGTGAGGTGGGGTCTCCTAGGTAACCAAACTTAGCACAAATGCCCTCCTTTTAACAGGGCCTGGGTCTATTTAAAACGTGTTGGTAACTGTTAAAGAAGAAACCATTAAACCACCCCTCCCCCTACCATCTTCATTGTGATTTAAATCAATCCCTACTACTTTTCATTCTTGCACAAAACTAATTAACACACTAATTATTTAGAGTGCTTTAAAACCAGGTGACAGGGCTCCCCTTTCTCTAGAAGTGTTGACATTTTTCTTTAGGAGCAAATGGAAATATATTTATGGGCAGTTTGCAAAAGGATTCAAATCATTTAGAAATAACACCACTTTTTTGAAACTCTTTGTTTCCTATCAGTGTCTGTGATTTAGGGATCATGGAAATAAACTTTGGATTTATATAAACCAAGTAGCTTCCTAAGAATATAAGACCTGAATTACTTAATGCAGATTACTTAAAGAAACTAGAAGAAAATGGAATTGAATATTCATTATATCTTTGAAAGAAGGAAGGCATTCTGAGCCTAGAAGCAATAGAAAGAATCACAAAGTACACTTAAATTAGCTTAAGTTCACCGGGTATTAGATGGACATGAGGACACACTGCCCCTCCCCACCTCCCATTAGTAGGCAAAGAACAGACCCAGAAAATATTTGTGGGAAAAATGGCCATCATTGTCAACCCATCAACTGAATTCAAAACAAGCAGAGGACACCCAAAGACGATTCACAGCCAGTAACTGAACACGTTGAATGTGTTCTCAACTTGCCAGTAATCAAACCCTGTAGGTTAAAATCAAATGCCAAAAACAATATGGTCAAAGAAATGTGAGATCTGATCAGATGTTTGATGATATTAAATTATTCTTAAAAGTCTTAGGTGTAGTAACGGTATTTTTAAAAAATCCTTATCTTTTAGGGATATACACTGGAATATTGAGAGATGAAATTATATGATGTCTGGAATTTGCTTCAAAGTTTCTAGGTTGGGAAGGAAGGGAAATGAATGAAGGCAGAGATGCAGACAAGGGAGAAGGACATGAGCCGGTATTTGTTAAGGCTGGGTGATGTTTACATGGGGATTCATTATATTCTTTTCTGTTTTTTAGTTTGAATTAAAAAAAAAAAACATTTGCAATTTTTTATAATAAAAAGTTAAAAATCCCAAAGATCAAAATAACTTGAAGCAAGAGGAAACCACACATTATGTGCTTTCTAATGGAAGTACCCAGCCCCTCCCATGAAGTATTTATTGCTGCCCCCAAATTGAATTTAGAGGAAATAAGGACATAGAGGAAC
This sequence comes from Lynx rufus, assembly GCF_022079265.1. Lineage (NCBI taxonomy): Eukaryota > Metazoa > Chordata > Mammalia > Carnivora > Felidae > Lynx > Lynx rufus. The sequence continues at coordinate 212,031,270 of NW_025814823.1, read as the reverse complement.
ATGTTAAATGTTCTAGTGGTATTCAGTTAGTATAAACTCTGTAGGTCAGTGACCTCATTTCTGAACTAGTAAATTAAAGAAAAACATGGTAGGAGGGGAGGAGAATTTACAAATTAAGAGACTTGAAGAGACAGAGCCACCATTTACAATGCAGAAAACTTGTTTGTATTTTGAGTCCAAAAAACCAAAAAAAATTTGAGATGATGGGGACTTTGGATGTTTGCTGCATTTAGGCATTGCCCTAATTTTCTAAGATATGATATGGTATTGTGTTCATGTTCTAAAACAAAGTTTTTACTGTGTAGAGCCATGCTGAAATATTTATTGAAGCTGTGTTATGTGGTCTGGGATTGACCATAGATGATCTGGGGAAGGAAGTATTTAGGGTGGGAATATAAATGAAATGAGACAGCCATCAGTTGGTAGTCATTGAAGAGGATGATAAGTTACTTTCTTTACTCTTGGATATGTTTAAATATTTCCATAATATTAAAAAAAACTGCGTGCTTTTGCCCATTGTTATATTACTTGAACATTTTCTACAGGATGATACCCAATGGCCTTGCACTTTTCTAGTGTGCTTTGTGGAAAACAGTCTTATTGAAGATAGTTTTGAGAATGATATGCACAAATATGTTTCTGGCTGTGTGCTTTATAGCCCCTTCCTGAAAATAACTTAAATGCTAAGCAACAAAAGAATGTTAATTTTTTCCAAATAACTTATGGAATTTTATATGTCCTATAAGATGACAAGTTATTGCCCTACAAAGTTGTTTTTAATTATATGAGTAAAAGAAAACAGGACAAAAGTCAGTTTACTGGAAAAGAAATACTTGGGAAAGTTGACCAACAGGAAATAAAGCTCAATGTTTAACTTTGTTTTTAGGAGAGTGTCAAATTATGGATATGGATGTTCCTCATCTCTTTCTATAGTTTTCTGTTGTTATATTTTGTTTTTAAAATCTTATGGGGCACCTGGGTGGCTCAGTCTATTGGGCGTCCGACTTCAGCTCAGGTCATGATTTTGCAGTCCGTGAGTTCGAACCCTGCGTTGGGCTCTGTGCTGAAGGCTCAGAGCCTGGAGCCTGCTTTGGACTCTGTGTCTCCCTCTCCCTCTGCCCCTCCCCTGCTCATGCTCTGTCTCTCTCACTCTCAAAAATGAATAAATGTTAAAAGAAAAAAAAAAATCTTCAGCATAGGGGTGCCTGGGTGGCTCAGTCGGTTGAGCGTCCGACTTAGGCTCAGGTCATGATCTTGCGGTTTGTGAGTTCAAGACCTGCGTCGGGCTCTGTGCTGACAGCTCAGACCCTGGAGCCTGCTTCAGATTCTGTGTCTCCTCCTCACTCTGCCCCTCCCATGCTCATGCTCTATCTCTCTCTGTCTCTCAATAATAAATAAATGTTAAGAAAAAAAAGTTAAATCTCAAACATAAAAATATGTAATGTTGTAGATTGAGACAATATACCCACATGTATTTAAACTACATTATTTATCTTCACCTAAAACAAGCATATTTTGTTAAACAAAGTAATATTTGTGGGGTTATTTTATATTTTAAGTGAATGGTCAATTATTTTGCAATTGTATGCTCCAGGTAACCTCTTGTAGGAGACACTTTATTTGCATATTTATACATTTACTTATTTATTTTAGAACACGCGAGAGAAAATAGCCCCGGTGCTTTTGACCTGTGGGAGGTTTTGTGTTTTCTGACCTGTCTACACAGAGGTTGGCAGGGTTGTCTTACCTACTCCTTTTCTGTTTTCCATTCTCTTGGCACTGAACTGCCTAAGTGCTTCCCTCTTGCAGGATTTTAAAAGAAATACATATATTTTTAATGTTTATTTCTTTTTGCAAGAGAGAGAGAGACAGACAGAGAGACAGAGACACAGGATCTGAAGCAGGCTCCAGGCTCTGAGCTGTCAGCAAAGAGCCTGATGCGGGGCTCGAACCCATGAACCGCAAGATCATAACGTGAGCTGAAGTCAGAGGCTTAACCGACTGAGTCACCCAAGCGCCCCCCTCTGCAGGATTAAAATGAAAAAGGAAGAAAGAAAAAGAAAGAAAGAGCCAGCAACATCTTACAAAGAGTTCGGGAAAACAAATTTAAGGAAACGACTAGTTAAGTCGCAGGTGCTCTGGTAATCTTTCTTTGTGAACTTTGTCTTCTGTGTTGACAGAAGGCACTTGAAAGCACTAGGATCACATGGGCCGGGTGATGTTTGCACAGGTTCAAAGCAAGAAAGGTTAGGATTCAACCCAAGTGACTAAGGGCCTGACGTCCAGGAGTCCAGACATGACCAGGGTGGCCACGTTGTGCTAAAGGACTAAAAGTGGGGGTGGGGGAGTAGTGGAGCGAATGCCTCACCCTCCCTCTCTTTTCTGCCTCTTCACTTTGTGATAAGGAGGGAATCACAGGCCCCAAGGTGGAGGTGTCTCCTGAAGCAGCCTTGGTAAGAAAAAGCCCAACACGTGTGCTAAGGGACAGTCAGCCTTCCGGGGACTGCCCCAGAGGCCTGTAGTCAGTGAAGGTGGGATCTGGGCTTGGGGGATGGGGTTCTCTGTCTACTCTACAGTAATGCTAAGCTATAGCCTGTGGACTGGTGACCAGGACGTGTCTCACTCTAGAAATAACCAGAAAAATCTGGCCCATGGATTGGATGGTATAGTGGCTATAGCGGTAGTACTGGGCATGTTGAATTCTTATTGCTACTTTTACTGACACAGTTCTTCTGAGTCTCACTGTACAAAGTGCTAGCACTTGCTGCTAATTTTGCAAAATATTTACACAGCTTTATATTTTAAAGTTATTAATAGAGCCTTCTTTGGTACTTGGAAGATTTTTCTTCCTGCTGTCTAGGAACAGTGATAATAAGGCTGTAACTGACACCTAGACCAAGCTATTATTGACTTCCTCTGCATCCGCTTAACCGTCCTGCACTTGAGAGCCCGCAGTAACTCCTCTGTGTTTAGAAGCTTCCATGTGGCTTGTGCTTGCTTTTCTGTAACACAAGCCATTTGTCTCCGTTTCGTTGTCTGAAGTGTGTGGTGCTTAACACAAAACAAAACAACAGCAAAAAATCCTGTTTGTTTTATTATACTTAATTTCCAGGACTCTTAGAAGTCAGTTGGGTGGGGGGGGGGGGTGGTGAATAGGAGAACAAGATGCCATGAGGAATCTGAGGCCTAGGAAGGTAAAGGAAATTTTCTAGAATCACACAGGCACCCAGAATTTACCTTTCCTGAGCACAGGGCCTTTGTAACTCTTGTGCATAGCTCTGTCCAGTGCAGAGAAGTTGCTCAATAAATATCTACTGAGTGAATGAAAGAATGGGTCAAGCCAGATTCTGAGCCCACGCCTAACTCAGTACTGTAATGCCCCTGTTGCACACATGCATTTAACTGTATTCAAGATGCAGCTGAGCTATTGAACTGTCTCAAGTCCATGAGGCATGACTTTGAAAGGGTCTTTATTTCTTCATCCATGCCAGGCTGACTCTCCCATTCCTGTCTCTTCACAACGTGCAATTTCCATAAACTTCCAGAGGTGAATCTAGTTTGATTTAAGTCTTCTCCCTTTTCCCCAATGCAACTTGACCCTGACTCTTAGCCCTTGAAGTAAAGGGAAGGGTGGGGTATCTTGCTATTTCACCCCTTCTTCCCCTTCGTCATCTGGGGTCTAGTGCCCCTCCCCCAGGTTGGGAACAGAAAAGAAGCACTGGGGGTAAGGAGAGAAGGCAAACCTGTCTACACTTTGCTGCGTGTGGATGCTGTTCTTGAGGCTGTGTCTTGGGCTGGCAGCTGGCTCAGTACATCCCCAGTCTCTGCTCCCCGCCTCAGGGAGGGGGTCTGCCTCTGGCTGGACCTTTCCTAACCCTTCTCTCTACCCTCTTGCTGGTGGGGACAACCATCTTGGTTAGGTATCAGCAAGCTGGTTCAAGTCAGGCTTCATAGCATGGTGTTCATTTGAGTCCCCGGAAGCTTACTTGACCTGCCTCTCCAAACTGTGGGTGTGTTGGCTTCTTCCCTGATGTCACCGCCCTCCTCTTCTACCTTCCCTCCTTTCTCTCCAGTTCTCTTTTCTCCTGTTCAGAAGGACATGGGGGAAATCAGCCAATCCACTGTGTCAGTAAGTGGCAACCAGTGAAAGAGATGTTGGTCTTTGTTCTTGCAGGTACCCCCAGTCTCTCTGTGTGATCACTCGATAACCGTACCAATTGGTGGGCGGGGGAGTGAGCTGGAAAGGCTGTGTACCTGGAAGAATAAGCGTTGCCCTCTCCTTAAGGGACTCTTACACCCCCACACCCCCCGACTCCGCCCAGTGTTCTAATGGAGACTAGGAAGCTGATATTAACCGGGCTGGCTCTGTTACCTTGGAGGAAGTATAGGGCCCCAATTTTGTTAGAAGCTGGGTCAGTTCTCTGCCTCAGCAGTGGGCTTTGGTCTCTAATGCTGAGGTGGTAGGAGAAATTATACCAAGATTTTATCATGACACTTAGACATTAAAGGCATTTTAGTAGAAGGAAAAGCACATATGTTGAGTTACATCGTAAGTTGTCTGAAGGATTAAAAAAAATTGTAATCTTATGAACTGGGGAGATGAGCTGGTAGGCTAGGAATATTCCAGCAGCATTTGTGCATTATCTCATTTATTCTTGAAAATACACTATACTATACCAACACGAATGCTCAAAGATGTTCAAGATAGAGCTGTCTATAACCATGTAAACCTGCTAACATTACTGTTACCATTTTAGCTATTAAAAACCTTTGATGGAGCTCTTTACTGATATAGGGAAATGTTCAGCATATATTACCTGGTAAGAAAAGTAGCTTACAGGCATAACTTTTGCTGTATGTGTAGAAAAAAATTGGGCAAATACAAAAAATTAATAGGGTTATTATTCTTGAAAGCGATTCTACTTCATTTTTACCCTTCTGTAGTTTATGAACTTTTTAAAATAAGGAATCTTCTTTACATGTGTAAAAATGTTTTAAAAGAATTGTACAATTAATGAAAACTTAGAAAAAATGTATACTTGTATCAGCTCTTTTGTCTTTCAGGTGTCTTACGTCCTTAATTACTGATGATTTTTTTTTAACATTTCATAGTTTCCGAACAGTAAAGCTTCTAGTTTTTTTTTCCCCTTACTTGACCTACTAAGTATTACTTCATTCCACAATCTGGCTTATATTTCAACAACTGGATGTCCTAAATATTATTTGGCATTTATAAATGCATGTGGTAATTTGGAAAAATGCCTTTATTAAATGTAAATCTTCCAAGTAACTTTAAAAATCTAGCCTTCGGTTTGAAGACTAGAAAACATGAATGCTCTTAACTTGTTGAAAGAGCTTCCAAAAGCTATCTGTCTTATATCCTGACTATTTTGTAATTTAATGGAATCACTAAAATGTTTCAGGGAAATTATTTCCACAGGGTTGAAGTGCCTACAGCTTCATAAATCAGAACGGAGGTTTAGCAGGCAAAGAAATAGTGGCATCGCAGATCTGTGTCTCTTAGTCTAGACACTTGAATATCAGCCTCTGAGCTCTGTGGGTTAGGAACCTGCCTTGGGGGTCTAACTTCCTGTGATACTTCCAGGCCTAGCACAGAGCAAGATGTATGGTACAGGTGTTCATGATAGCAGCAAACATTTAGTTAGCACTTACTGTGTGCAAGGCACATCATCTGTGGTTTTCACACATTATCTTGTTTTACCCGCATAATGGCAATGGCTCTCTGGGATAGGTGGTTTTTAACCTCTTCTGAAGGGATAAGGACAGATCTGGGGTATGCATAGTCATGTGTGAGAAATCTAAGTATTTTTGATGCCAAGCTGGCCTAAAATTCCATAGTTACGGACTCACTTTGGAAAGCCTTTTGATTGGGTGAAATTCAGGTTAAATTAGAGTATATTCATAAAAGTCTGTGTACAGTGTGGGTTTGGCATGAAAGCTCCTTAGTGTTACACGAAAAATTTTCTCAGGAAGAATTTTTTGTGTGTCACATTTTACTTTGTTGTATAAAATCTGCAGAATCCCATTTATGTGCTAAGTATTATAAGCCATATAGTCAGAATACTAAATAGAACAATTCAGAGGTAGGATAAGCACAGAAATCATTCTAACATAGTGCAGGATGTGCTGGGGGTGGGTGTACTGGCATCTAAGCTGGGCTTGACTTAAGGAAAGTAGAACTAGCCTAATATTTTGGAGGCAGGTCCTGAGAATGGTTTGGTTTTTATAAATACTATGAGGAATCATGGGGTTATCTGAATTAATACCTGTCATTCATTCCAAGGAGATCACCACCTCCCAGCAGAGTGTTTATGTAAGGACACTGTATTGGAGGAACATATGGGGTCTTACGTTTTGAAACTTGGAGTGTAAAAGTTTAGTTGACGGGCGCCTGGATGGCTCAGTCGGTTGAGCGCCTGACTCTTAATTTCGGCCCAGGTCACGATCCCAGGTTCGTGGGATTGGGCACCGCGTTTGGCTCCGTGCTGAGCCTGGAGCCTGCCTGGGGTTCCTGTCTGTGCCCCTCTTGCTGTGCTCTCTCTCAATCTTAAATAAACAAATAAATATTTAGTATAGAACGACAGCAGTCAACCTTGCATTCTTGTTTTCCAGGTCCAAGTGTGTATTTTACACCTTCATTGTTTGATAGCCACATCAACGACTTTTCTCTTTGCTATGTAATGTGTATCAACCAAAATTTCTAGATTCTTGTGTTCTTATTTTATCGATGTCTTAGTTAATCGGACCGTGTCTTTGAAAAGTCTTACAGGAGCATTTAAGTAAGGGTATATTGGGTTTCTGCGTGTTTGAGAACGTTCATGTTTTCCGCACAGCCAAAGGACTGTCGGTCAGATAAAATTCTGTATGTCGCTTGATTCCTCTCAGAAATCTGATGGCGGTAGCCCATTGTTTTCTGGTGTTTAAAGTTTTGGAGAAATGTGAGCGGCCTGACTTGGGGAGCCTTTGAAAATAACCTGTTTTCTATCTGGATGGCAATAGAGTTTTTTTTCCTCTATCCTTCAAATTAAAAAAATAGGGACAAAATGTGTCTAGAGATGCTGGTCTCTTCTCTCCCGCCCTCCCCCCCCCCCCCAATTCTAGCTGCTACTTAGAGACTCATTTAACTTTATAGTTAAGCTTTTCTTTATTTCATAGTAGTTTGCTTTTATTATTTCTTAATTTTGCTCAGATTTCTACATCATGTATTAAGTTGCTTGGATCCCTTTTTTTTTGTATCTTTTTTCCTCTCCTTCTTACTGTCTTTTTTGTTTTCCTTTGAGTCAAATTTGTCTTTTACTTTAATTTCAAATTTCCTAGATTCCTCAGTCTTCTCTTCACCATTTCCAACACATTTTAAATTTGGCATCTCCACGTAGTCTTCTTTGATTCCAGACTGTTCTATAGAGAAGTTTCATAGACATATTTTTCTCCTGAATCTAGCTGAAAGCACACATTAGGAAACCTCTCTGGTTTCGTAAAGACCAATTCTGTTACAGGAATAAATGTGCTCTGATTCTCAAAGACGTTCTCTTCCTTTGGACTGCGGGAGCTTTTCTTAGGGCCTGTGCCGTTTCTCTCAGCTAATATTTATAGAGGAGAAGGCTGTGATCATTGGGAACTGAGGAAAGAGATGGTTTCTATCAGATATTTTAAGATTCCTATTCAAATATTTCTGACCAAAAAAAAGGGGAGGGGGTGTGGGGAAGCAGAAGGGAAATCTGCCTTTGTCAATCTCCATTTTGCCATTCCAGAAGTCTGGTAGCCTGAGGAGGGTATAAGTCTGAGTGGGACTTTTCGCAGTGGGCAGTTGTCTGTGCCAGAGTTCAGTGAGTGAGTGGCAGCCTCGAATTCACTGGGGCAGTGTCCCCTTCTTGGCCGGGCGCAGTTGCTTTCCTTAGGCACTGGCCACACGTGCCTGCACGGCTGGTCTCTCATGGTTTTCCATCGTCCTCTCGGCATGTGGGGCACTGCATGGTGACCGACCCTCACCATTACTGTTTGCTGTCTGAGTTAGGTGTATGGAGTTTTGTTGGGATATCTTCCGGGCATTTTCCTGGAGGGTAAGTGACAGCTTGTCCTTGTCCTTGGTCTATTTGGCCTTTCTTCAAACTTGTCCCATCTGACCTAAAACTACAAGAAATTCCCCAAAGTTTCTGGCTTGTGGATATCATCTTTCCATGGTTTCCTGTGCAGATACAAACTTTCCATTAATTTTATAGTCTGCAGTTCATTTTAATGGGACACTGATAAATCGTTCAAGATATTAAGACATTGATGAATTTTCCCGGGGTCCAAACCACTTTAGTCACTTGGCTCAGAGGATAGTTGCAGCTGAACTCCTGGATGTGCATACAGTCTGCAGTGCGTCTCATCTGTGCCATAGCCACTCAGCAAACTGGGACTTGCCCGTGGGTGTACATAGTGAAAGTGAACATCAGCCAATCCGAGAGGAAAAGACCCACTGTGCAAACTAACAGAATGGGCATTCCCTCAGGAGTGTGAATAATAACCACATTAGCTCACACTCACTGAACGCTTACTATGTGCCAGACACTGTTCTAAATATTTCGCAAATATTTGGTTCATTCAACTCTCACAACTCTACGAGAGAGGTTAGTCGTAGGATTTCTCATCTTACAAGTGAGGCACACAGGAATTAAGTCACTTGGCCAAGCTCTCACTGGTGGAACTGGGCTATGAATGCAGGCAGTCTGGTTTCTGGGTCCGTGCGTTAAAGCACTATATTATACCGCATTTCGAAAAGTGGGACTGAGGTTGGAGATCTGATAGTGCAAGGAGTTTGGATTTGTTCGAATAGACGGAAGGGAACCAGCTGATGCCTAGCAGTGCGGGTAGGTGGCAAGATGAAAATGTCAAGATAATATTCAAATCGTTGTAGTGGAGAAGAGGGAAGACTATCTTGGGGGAACCACGAGGGCTGGCTATTTTTACCGGCAACATTATTTGAAAAAATTCAGTGCTTTGCTGGTGTCTTTTACTCAGGCAAACATTCATTCCCTTGACAAACATTTATTCGTCACTGGCCAGCCATGTCAGCCCTTGTGCTAGGTGCCAAGGATGCAGATGTAAAGACCACAGTCCCTGCCCTTGAACTCAGAGTCTATGGGACAGCAGTAGATGGGTACACCAAATGACTTTTAGTAGAACTTATTTCTAAGTGGTAATAAGCTGTACATGACGTGTCCTGGAAAATGGAGCTTCAAAATTTCCAAAGCATCCATGTTTTTATTATTATTATTTTATTGTTTTAATAATAAAAGAACTAATTCATTTTAAGTGTGTGTTTAAAATTTTTTTTTAAGTTTATTTATTTTGAGAGAGAGATAGGGCAAGCAGGGGAGGGGAGGAGAGAGAGGGAGAGAGAGAAGCCCAAGCAGGCTCTGCACCATCAGTGTAGAGCCTGATGCAGGGTTTGAACTCATGAACCATGAGATCATGACCTGGGCTGAAACCAAGAGTTGCATGCTTAACCAACGGAGCCACCCATGCACCCTAATAATTTTGAATATGTGTTTAGACTGCAGATCCCTGACATGTATGTTAAAGTACAAATCCATAGCATAAGAAGATGTATTAGAGTTCCATATAATATGCTTGACTAAATTTTCTCCCTTTTAGTGAATTTTCTGTGTGTTCACTTGGCATCTATCTCCATCATAAAATTCTAAGGCAAGACATTTTGACAATTCTAAGGCAATATCCTTTTGTGGGCTCCAAAAGGATAATGAATGAGGCTTCACAAATAGGAACATTGATGAGTTTTCCAAAGTTCTCTGTATTTGCTTGTGTCCTTGGTTTTGGTTTCTCTGTTGGTCTAAGAAGTGTGCGGTAACAGAGTTAAGCATTCTTGGGCTTTCTTTTGGGGCCCTCTGTCTTCCAGGGACTGGGGAGATAACAGTGAAAGACAGCCATCAGCAAAATCAGACTGATGATAAACATCACAGCCCCTCATCTTGTGGTCTTAAAAAACGCTGCCCTCTGCCTTTAGATGTCAGGCAGAAATAATTTCTTGGAACCAAATTTTTTCCCTTGTGGGTGGATATTGGAGTTTATTTTGGGTTTGCTATTATTGGAGTGTAGAAAGGCTATAACAGATATAGCCTTTCTTCAAACTTGAGAACTATGAGTTTTGGCATAAATAAATCAGTGGTGTCTCTTGCCTCAAATATATTAAAATATCCAGACTACTTAAAATTAACCTCTGATAACATTAGACAGTGTGCTTAGATGTGTATAGTATTTTGATTATTTAAGTTGCTTTAGAAATTTGGAATGGTAATGATGAGTTGGAACACTGGAAGTTCCCCTCCAAGTTGGAGAAAGTTCTATTTTATTTAGTTTTAATTTTTTACTTTTATTTTTTTTAATTTGTTTATTTTAGAGAGTGCAAATTGGGGAGAGGGGCAGAGGGAGAAAGAGAATCTTAAGCAGGCTCCACGCTAAGCATGGAGCCTGATGTGGGGCTTGATCCCATGGCCCTAGGATCATGACCTGAGCTGAAATCAAGAGTCAGACACTCCACTGACTGAGCCACCCAGGCACCCCTAGAAAGTTCTAATTTAATGTATCGAGTCATTAAAAAGTATCCAGATATTTATTAGGAGGGTCATTATGGAAGAATATGAAAATTTCTGCCATCAAGTATGAACTGTTAAGAGAGCCAAATATTTTTAAATGTGCTGTTATCTCCTATTGTACAAATGAGGAAATGGAGATGAACAAAGATAAATACCTTCCCCAGGGTTACACAGCTAATAAGTTGTAGAGCTAGGATTTAGACCCAGACACTCAGAATGTAAGCTCTTGGCCCTGCTATATTGCCTCTCTGTAAGAAGAAGTAAAATGGGAAAACCACGTACTTTGAATGCTAATGTTAAACTTTGTTAAAGTGAAGGGCATGGAACAACGTTCAGCCTCGTTAGCAGAGCGATGGCAAGATAAAAATGAGAGGAAAAATTACTCGAGTAGTTACAACGTTAGAAGAGGAAAGAATATCTTGAATTCTGGAGCCAAGAGCTTGGCCAGAGCCCCAAGCTTTAGTGTGGGGTGTGGCAGAGGCCAGAGGAAGAGGTGGGCAGAGTGGAATTTAAGGTTTAATGCTAGATTAAGAAGAGCCTTCAATTGTGCATGTGTGTGTTTGGGGGAGGTGGCCAGGGGGAGGGGCACTAAAGAATATGGGGTCTCTTGTTGGCCGTGGACAGCCATAGATGATTTTGCATAGGAAAGTGAGCTAGAGTGGTAGGCAGGAGTAACCAGCAGGGAAGTTGACATGGGAGAAAGGAAGTGGGGGCAACTGGAAGCAGAAAGGCCAGTTAAGAGTTAATGATTTTCTGCTTAAAAAATGTATACCCCCTTTAGCCATTTCTCCCACCCCCAATGAGTAAAGGGGGTATACATTTTTTTAATGTATATTTTGGCGGGGGGCAGGCACAGAGAGGGGGGGAGGGGACAGAGGATCCGAAGCAGGCTCTGTGCTGACAGCAGACAGCCCAGTGCAAGACTCAAACCCAAGAACCATGAGATCATAACCAGAGCTGAAGTCAGACGTTCAACTGCCTGAGCCACCCAGGTGCCCCACATTTTTTAAGTAAAAAATTAAAACAAAACAAAATATAGCTTACTCTCCCTCTTTATCAGGTTAAACAAACAGACAAACATTATTCCTATTTTCTGGATGGGCAAGTGAGTCCGGCATGGTGAGTTGGCTTGGGTGAAATCACACAGCGAAAGGTGCCACTACACAGTGTTTTCTGTTGTAGTAGATTACTAAAGAAATGAGAACGAAAGGGGGACTTCTGAGCCGCAGCTCCCTGCTTCCCTGGTCTGCATTGCTTCTCCGTCCTTCATGCTCATTAACTTTGCAGATGCACTGGGCACCAAATAGTTTTCTTCATTTTAAGTTTTTATTTATTTTATTTTGAGAGAGAGAGAGAGAGAGAGAGAGAGAGAGAGAGAACAAGTGGGGGAAGGGCAGAGAGAGGAGGAGAGAGAAGCTCAAGCCTGACTCGGGGCTCAAACTCACAAACTGTGAGATCATGACCTGAGCTGAAACCAAGAGTTGGAAGCTTAACCAGCTGAGCCACCCAGGCGCCCCTCTTCATTTAAACATTTTAAAACAAATATGTAAAATGTGAATCTGCTGTAATCTATAGAAATAAGCATTTATATTTATATAAATCTGAATATAAAAGAGCAGTACAAATCAAATGTGGACCTTGTTCCCTCAAATCAGCATCCTGATTTTGGAGAACTTTAACCTGTTCATAAAAACTCCGAGGGGTGCTGGGTGGCTCAGTCTGTGAAGCGTCTGACTTCGGCTCAGGTCACGATATCACAGTTCACTAGTTGGAGCTCACCATCAGGCTCTATGCTGACAGCTCAGAGCCTGAAGCATGCTTTGGATTCTGTGTCTCCCACTCTCTCTCTGGCCTTCCCCTGCTCATGCTCTCTCTTTCTCTCTCTCTCAAAAATATATGTTAAAAAAAAAATGCAACTCCTAAGACTGCCTCTGTGCCAGAGCAGGGTTTGAATAATCAGTAAATTTGAGTGTCATGTTTTATTAGCCCACTTTCTACATAGGAAAGAATGTGGGCGACCAAATGCATAGCCAAGTATCTCCAATGTAGGAAAAGGACTTATTTCACATCCTTAAACTTGTAGGAGCAAAAGTGTAGTTAAACTAGAACTTTAAAGAGAACTAAAGAACTGGGACAAGAGTTCAAAAGCTTTCCTAAGCATTAAGCCACAATTTTGGTACAACACAGCTTGGATGGCTTATAAATAGCCACCTTCTACTTGAATTGAAAGAATATTGGACAAAGATGGTCTCAGTTACTACTTACTATTGCTGTATCACAAACGACCTGGAATTTGGTGGTGTAAAATATCCTTTGTGTTATGCTCACAGGTGATGGGTCAAGTGTTTGGACGGGATGCAGTAGGACTGGCAGCGATGGTTGTCTGTACTTTAAGATGTCAGGGACTCAGTTGGGAGGGTTGAAGCCTGCAGGTCCCTCGCAGCTTGGAGGCTAGAGTCATCTGGATGGACACTTCTTTGTTCACATATATGGCAGAGAAGGGGCTGAGAAGGTCAGATGGTGTGTACTCACCCTGGGACACCTGTACATGGCTTTGCCTGCTCCTAGCATGACGATCGGCAGAGAGTGATGATTCCCAGAAAACCTGATGGAAGTTGTATGACATTTTCTGACCTTTTCATTGAGAGTCAAAGAGCGTCATCTTCGCCACATTCTGTGACAAGCAAATCAGCTCAGAGTCAAGGAGATGGGACGTGGATACCACCTCAAAGAATTGGCATTGGTAATCTGTTTTCCACAGTTAGCAGGGAAATAGGTAAATTAAATCAACAAAATCTCCCTTATCTTTGTTAATTTTTATGTATTTATTTTAGTGTTTATTTTTGAGAGAGAGAGCATGAACAGGGGAGGGACAGAGAGAGAGAGGGAGACAGACACAGAATCCAAAGCAGGCTCCATGCTCTGAGTTGTCAGCACAGAGCCCGACGCGGGACTCGAACTCCCAAACTGGGAGATCGTGACCTGAGCAGAAGTCGGACGCTTAACCGACTGAGCCACCCAGGCGCCCCTCCCTTAATTATCTTTTTTTTTTTTAATTAAAGTTTATTTATTTTGAGAGACAGCACACATGCACAGAGAGGGAGAGAGAGACAATCCCAAGCAGGCTCCACACTGACAGCATCTTGGGGCTTGAACTCCAGTCAGATCATAACCTGAACCAAAATCAAATTCAAATGTGAACATTTACTGCCTCCAATTAGAAAGACAAATGGTTTATTAAAAATACCAATAGCTAATGTTTCTAAACTGAAATTTAAAAAAAAATTAAGACTATTAAAAAAATGTTCATTTTCTTTTTATAGTATTCTGCTGGGAACTTATTCAGGAATGACCTCGCTTCACTCCTGCTCTCAAACTTTGATCCAGTACTTCCTATTAACTCAAAATCTGTGGGGCCACCTCAATAGCAGGATAATCTTCTGAACTAACTTACGAACAGTCCTAAGGAAAACAGGAAAAGGGGGGTGGGGGAGAAAAGAGGCTGTTGAAGTGTCTCTGATGAACAGTGATTAATGTCAGAACCTCTCTCCTGATGCTGTAAGTCTCTATACCTGTTAGTGCGCCCCAGGAGCTTGGTAAAGAGGAGAGCCCAAAGCATCTAGCACGATGCCTGGCAAAAGTAGAAACCAAAAAGGTGTTGAACTGAACTGGATTAAATAAAGATATTAACTGTAGGAATGGAAAACAGGTTAATGCAAGGGAACCAGGGAGACATCATCAACAGCCAATTGACTGCAGAGACGGAGGGAGAGGAGAAGAGAGCCAGGGCTTACAGCTGGGGTGACCACACCACTAACCAAGGCAGGGGCATCAAGATGAGGGGCTCATCCGAAGGAGGTTGCAGGGAGCTTGGTTCATGCCCTGTGTCTCTATGGGGCATCTTTGATTGCCTGTTCGTGTTTATTAAGTCTTTATGTCCAGTAAGGTCTGAATGTTGATTCACTGAACTGTCTAGTTTAGCGTTTTAGCAGATACAAGCTTGGTTAATAATACCAGGTTGGTTTGTGATCTTTATTGTCGTCAAGGGAGAAATCATTCTGGCTGAACAGAATCACATAGGGAAGTTTCAAAGTTTGCATTCATACCTGGGTGATTCCCATGTGCAGCCAGGTAGGCATGATGCCTGGGCGTGATCAGGGCGAGAGGCCACCCTGATCCTCTACTCTGACCATTTAGACACTTAAAGAGCACCTAAGCATTTGACTTAAGACTTTGTGTATGAAATCATTTCATCTGGATACTTCATGTGGAATCTGTCTTGTTCCACTTGGCTAGAGAGCAAAGCTCAGGGATTGTGTCTGCTTATCACACTCAAATACATGCCAAAAGTACTTACGGTGTGTGCTTGAATTCTAGCCACACATGTCTTCAAGCATCCCCTGTGCAAGGAAAGCCTTGCTCAGGCCTTGAGATGATCATTGTGACACATGTACCTCCCTTTAAGCAATGAATATATCTTTCAGTAAATCAAATCTCATTTATGTGCGTGTATAATACACACATATACATACATACACGCACACATATAAATTATATAATTATATAATAAACTATATTAAAATTATAAAAGAGCTTACTGTACAAGGAAGTTCAGTGTTCTGTGAACATGGTTGCAAAAGTAAATAATCATGCTTTAAATGCTTTTGTAGGACTGTAGGTTTCATGTATAATCATGAGTCTGCTTTAGGTGTGGTTCCTGCGTTTAATAGGGACTTAGAGCCCGGAGCTCTTTGTGTCAGTGCCACCAGTTTTGCCCTCTGGCCCATGTGGCCCACCACGCTGTGCTCTGTGTTCCACCCAGTCTTCGTCAGTGGTGGTGCACATCCATGGGTCGGGGGAAGGGACGGGAGGGGCAGGACTGAAGTAGAAAGGGCCCGAGGGTCTGGGGTTTGAATTTTGACTCTTCTTCTTTCTGGCCTTGTCACTTTGGGTGAAATACTTCTACTTTCTGGACCTCAGTTTCCTTGGCAGTTAAACGAGGATAATAATACCTACCTCCAGGGATAGTTTATTAATTTCTTTGCTGGCTTAAAATAACGATGAGAAATGTATTCTCTCACAGATCTAAAGGCTGGACGTCCAAAATCAAGGTGGTGGCAGGCCTGTACTCCCTCCAGAGGCTTAGAGAAGAACCCTTCCTTGCCTCTTCTGCCCCCTGGCAGTTGCCCATCATCCTTGGTTAATGGCAGCAAACTCCAGTTTGTGCTTCCGTCATCACATGGCCTTCTGTCCTGTTTCTGTGTCTTCATCTCTCTCTCTCCTTATAAGGAGGCCTTCCACCAGACTTGGGACCCACTCTAACCCAGTATGACCTCATCTTAACTTGATTACACATGCAAAGACCTTATTTAAAAACAGGGCTGAAGTTCAGGGAGAGCATGAATATTGTGAGGGCACTATCCAACCCAGTGTAGGTGAGTATAGTGACCTCAGTCAGTTCTTTATGGCACCTGGAAGGAACAATGCATAGTTGACAGCAAATCACAAGAAGGCATTTGTAAGGCTTGGCCCATTTGTTCTCCAATGTCATGACTCTTTTCTTGGTTGACTGTCCCTGCTGTTTGGCCATGCTGGGTCACTTTCCTCTCATTTTCTCTGCTATCATTTGGGGACTTCTAGGTTGCTTCCTGATATTTCTCCAGGATTTGGGTTCACAGCTTCAGTTTTTCCTTTCTGCCATCACTCTAACAGTCATACAAATAACCCCTCTAACAACCTGCTTCTGATATATAGGACTGTGTCCTAGACCTCCTTCCTATCCCTGATCCCACAGTCATTTCAAATTACCTGCTCATCGGCACCTACCATGCTCTTGATCTCAGAATGTCTGCTTTACCTGTCTTTCCGGTCTCCAGTCATCAAGCTGACCACCCCTTACTCCCATCCTTCCCAGTGCTTCCAGTGAAAAATCACACAGCACTACCAAATGATTTGCACATGGAGTTAACAATTCCTATTGTCTGGATTTCTGGGACTGCTTGAAAACCCCTTTACTCATTTCAAGTGGGTTTCCTTTCTCATTTCCCCCTGGAGCTATTGGGAACATTGTTCAAGCTTCTGAGACCACCATGGACCCTGCACTGTACCCTTGCTTTCCCAAGAAAACAGAAGGCATAAAACACAAACTGACTTCCTGTCTCCCACCGTATCTCTGTGTGCCCTCCTCTTCCTCTTTTACTGCTCAGAAGCAGAACGTGACTGGTTTACAAAGATCAGCCTTCTGCCTGGCTGAATCTTCAGTTCCACTACTCACCCCTTGTTTTCTTCATTCTGTCTCCGCTGGCTCCTTGGCTTCCCTCAGACTATCAACACTGAAATCTTGCCCATCCTGAAAAGTTCCTCCATTTTCCTTTACATTGAACTGCTTAAGCTTTCTCCTCCTGAGAGAACCCAACTGTACTGTATATTGAGTAACTTTACACATTTCCTAACCTCTGTGCCTGTTTCCTCATCTGTAAAATGGACTAACAGTGCGTATCTCATAAGATTATTGTTTAAGATTAAGTTACAATGTAGTATGGTTCCTAGGACATTGTTAGCTATGTTTTAGTAGTAATCATATCCTCACTGGGCTTTCATAGGTCTTGGTTCATTGCACTGGTTTAGCACTGACAAGCAACAATGTTAAGTACTTATTGGATGTGTTTCTGCTCTCAGCAGTTGTGAACTCCCTAAGGGCTGAGCTGGCTTCATAGCCATCTTTTTAACCCTACACTTCACAGAGTATCTGTCCCCTCCCCCACTTCAAACACTAAATAAATGAATGCTTCAATTCCATTGAATTGGTTGGAATCATTTTTTCCCCCTGAGGGGTAAAGTTGGTTTGACGTATTCCCAGACTTACCTCTGCCCCCATGAGACTGCTTTTACCTCTTGTGACAAGATTTTTAAACGTAATGTTTTAACATTGGTCCAAGAAAGGAATTTGGTAAGATTATGGAGACTTTAAGTACATTTGTAGATTGAGACAAAGACATCAGTAGAGAAGGGTTTAATCAACAGTGGCTCCCAAGAAGTAGGAAGAAAACAAAGCTGTTCAACGAACAGCTCTGAATTGAGCCCCTACCATCTGGCAGACAGTGGGCAAGAGGCCAGGGGTTTAGTGGTGAACAAGGCAGATGCTGGCCATTGGCCATATCCTGGAACTCCTAGTCCAGTGGGAGGTCCACAGACCTTTAAAAATACTTCAGAAATACTATTTAGTTACAATTGTGTCAAGTGTTATGGACGAGAAGCATGAGAGAGCCTAACAAGGGGAGCTAACCTGGTCCAGGTGGCCAGGGAGAGCAATGGTCAAGGGGAAAAATGAGTAGGGTATCTTGGTGGAGTGGGAGGGGCAGCGAGACCAGCCTGTTTCTGGATGGAGGTGTTAATAATTATGTATTATGTCCATGACACAAAATTTAGTGTTTACGTGGAAAGACTTCAGGAATCACGGACATAGTCCATTAAGGGGAAGGTGATGGATGTCAGGGTGGATGCCAGAGACCATGTAACCAGCACATGTGAATAATCTGAAATAAAGATGTAGGGAGAGGGGAACTCATTTTAAATGAACTTAAGTATTGGTCTGAAGCAACGTTGATGGAAAGCCCTTTATGAAACTTCTGGTCTCGTTAAAATGGTCCAATGTTTGGGGCACCTGGGTGGCTTAGTTGGTTAAGCGGCCGACTTCGGCTCAGGTCATGATCTCGCGGCCCGTGAGTTTGAGCCCCGCGTCGGGCTCTGTGCTGACAGCTTAGAGCCTGGAGCCTGTTTCAGATTCTGTGTCTGCCTCTCTCTGACCCTCCCCTGTTCATGCTCTGTCTCTCCCTGTCTCAAAAGTAAATAAAACATTAAAAAAAATTTTTTTTAAAAATGGTCCAATGTTTATTTCATGATGTATTGGTAATTTTCTTGGTTTTCCATGGACTCTAAGGCCTCTCTTGGACTAACTCCCTGTTTACTAAATATATCTTGTATTTTTCAGTTGTTGTGTCTTCTCTTCATTAACCTAAATATTACTCATCGCAAGGTCTAGTTCACTACCTAGTCAAAAAACCTTCCCTGTCTGCCGAGGTGAAAGTTGACCCTCCTTTCTTTTGTGCTGATTCACCATGTGGCTCACTTTATCATTCTGTCCTGTTTTGTGTTGTTGGCATATTTCTCATACTGTTCTTGTTAATCTATATATAAACTGTATGGAAAATTCTGGAAAGACTATGGCAGCTATGTAAAAAGCACCAAGTAAATAGTCATTGGGTGAATGAATGAATGTAACAACTATAGGTTCTTCTGTATAGTCAACACGGGAAAATATCATTTGGGCCTGAAGCTTGATGGTTTCTTGTCCTCTGTCTTAAAATATGAGGTGTGTGCTCTTTTTTTTTTTTTTCCTGGATGGTACTAATCTGAAAACTTCCTAGTGAAAACACTGTCTACTTTGTGTAACTTTCATCTTAGACTTACTGATTATATTGGCAAAACAGTCTGCACTTCATAAACTAGAGGGAGAAATGCAGCATTTCCAAAGATAATCTCTCAAATAGACTCCTCCAGATGGCTGCGGAAGCAGATCCATACAACAGGAGCTATGCTAATTGGCGATGATTAGGGTTTTAGAGTCCTTCCTAAAGAAAGTCAAAGAAACTCTTTCTCTTCCGAGATTGCTCTCTGCCACTGGATTATTTTGGTTGGGTTGATATATTCCAAAACTCAAACCTGCCTACTAGCCAGATGTCTGTGACCACTGAGTTTCCACTGGTTTTTCAGTTCCCAATGATTAAACCAAAATAAAAGAAGGTGATGCCATGTCTGGCCAACAGCAGACATTGTCAATTGCCAAAGCTCCAGCGTCCATCATGCGGTTGACATGGTGTGTGCCACCCTCACAGGAGGCAGGCAAGTCCTTCCAAAGGCCAGGCTTCAAGGGAAAACTCTTAAGCAAGTAGTGTCATTTGGAAATGATTTGATGAATAGGAAACTAACAGGCCAACCATTGAAAATCTCATTTGTGATAAATTAGCAGGAATGTTTGGAGCCTACATTGAAGGTAAAGTCTGCCTTTCCCACGTGCTGCCCTTCATAGCTGACACATTACAAATGTCTCTGGAGCGTAACATATGGCTTCCTGAACTTGCAAATGTGGCTTAAATGTGCTCTGTTGAAATAGCATCTGTTTAAACAGTCTCCTGGAAAACTGAGCCATGTTCAATAAAATAGTTAATTTCATGTCTGTGAATGTTTCCTCTAGAGCCCTTTAAAATGTTATTTTTAGGGGGTGTACTAGAAAATTTGCAAATTTAAATTTGCAGGAAGGCATTAGCTGCCTCTTAAAGGGTAACGGCCATCAGTCCTAAGTTGTAAATATTAAAAGATTCATACAGCATGAATCATAAACGAACAGTGTGAAAGATCTAATTCAATAATAATAGTCACCAGTTTTTGAGTGCCTACTGTGTTCCAGGCTCTTCATGTACGTTATATTTAATTCTCAGGATATTTTGCAAAGAGGTAGGATCCCTCCCATTTTACAGATAAAGAAATGGAGTCTCAGATGCCCATAACCTGCTCAAGACCACTTAGGTGGGAGGTGGTGAGCTTGAATTTCAACTCAAAAACACTAAAATCTGAAGCCAGTCTCTTTTTCTGCACCAGGAGTTCTTAGCTTAATGGATGGACTGGGAATAGGGGTTTAAGTCAGAGACCCCTATGAAACTGTATGCAAGCTCTTGTGTGTTTGTGCATTATTCTGGGGAAAGTCCATAACCTTAGCAGATTCTCCAAGGGATTTGTGAGGCCTTCTAAAGAAGCAGATTTTGGCACCTGGCTGCCTTCATTTTAGACAGGAGGAAATAGCAAGTGAGAACACAGACCGTCCAGAGGCACTTGGTGCGCAGTTGATTTGACCAGAAAGCGAACCACAAGTCTTCTTTCTAAACTCTGTGTGTACGTGCGTAATAAATTACATATAGAGAAAAGTGCACAAAACAAGAATGTAGCGTTTAACAGCAAGGGAACCTCTGTGGAGCCACTAACCAGGTCATGAACTAGAGCATGGGACCCTAAAGTACTCCCAGGTGTCTCTCCCTCCTCAGATGGCATCTCCTCACTCTCAACCCTTTCCTGACTTTTAGGGTAGCCTTGTCCTTGCTTTTCTTTATAGTTTTACTATCCAGGCATGCGTTCCTAAACCATATGGATCCATCTTTCCCGTTTTCATCTTCATATACATGCAGGCATGCTATTGTATTCTCCTGTGTCTTGTCCTTTCAGCAATATTGTTTTTAGTATCCATGTTGTAGCATGCAGTTATAGTTCATTCTGTTGCTTGATTATATTGTACTTTATCTTCTATTATTGGATATTTGATTAGTTTTAATTTTTGCCTATTATGAGCAATGCCTTTGTTAACATTCTCGTACTCATCTTATACACGAGTTACGCATGCAACTCCCCCAGGAAAGCATAATATGGATTAAGCTTTTGTTGGAAACAAAATACCTAGCACTACAAAGAAAAAGCCAAGAATTTTTCTCTTCTTTCACCTCCTCCCTTCATGCTTCTGTGGTAGCCTTTGCATATGTTCTGGTTGTCTCCAAACTTGGAATAAGAATCAAAGAGCACACTTGACCCTGAGTCCAGGGGTGCCAGAGGTCACTGGGATTAGAGTCTCCAGGATGAGGCATGGGCATCTGCACAGTTAGCATGTCCCAGGTGATTCTTGTGACTGGGAGACACTGGATTCATGCCGATGAATTGGTAAGACCTGGCTCCTTCGTTATAAAGAGATTCAGAGAAAGTGTACCCGTGATTAAAATACTAGAAGATTGGCCTTAGAAGATTTAAGGGAGTAGGAAAGTTAAGGGAGTTGGATTTATTAGCCTGTAAAAAAAAATGGAAACATGATTAAATAGGTATTTGCAAAAGAATGAAAGTTTTATAATTGAAAAAAAAATTTGCTAAGTCAAGAGAGATTTATGTTGATCAGGAGGAGGAAAATCCTGCTAAAATGAGCGACAGAACCAGCATTTGCTAGGCACGACAGGGTGAGTAATAAAGGCTGTCGTCAGTGCCTTCAGGGAGCTGAAGACAAGGAAACAAAACAAGCACGCACCGCGCTCTGGAACAAAAGCCGGGACGCAATATTTCATCAAGTCTAGACTGTGGGCTTCAGTCAGATGAGTAGGCGGTCCTCTGGGACACAATGGTGGAGAGAAGCAGAGAGAGGTCACCATGAAAAAGTTGACGAGCCTACAGGGCTTGAAGTAGGCTTTAGAAGGAAGCCTTTTCATAGGCGGTTGGGATGACAGAATATTGTAAAGCAGTGGCATCCAATGTATTTTATTGAGATTCCCCAGGAAAAATACATATTTTATATCACCACCCAGGACACACATACATAATCAAAAGTTTCATAAAACATTTAACTTTATTAAATATGATGCAGCTGATGTTTGCTGTTTTGTTTTTTTTTTTCTAATTCATTGTTTTAAATGTTGGATTAACCCGCTCGTAGGTGGAAAATGCCATTCTGAGGGGACCAGGAGCCCAGTGTCGAGGCAGAGCTAATCACGAAGCTGCCCTATGGAGGAAATGCCATTTAGAGGAGGGGATTTCCGTGGGAGGTGGTGAGGGAGGTGGGGTATTGTTTGTGTGGCAGTGGGGTGGTGGTCTCTAGAAGTCTTCCCCAATTCCAGAGCATGAGTGAATTACTTTGGGTCATTATGGTAAAATTTCACACTTCACCTATCATATGCTCTACTTCTTACACAAAGCACCTCTGACACCAAATGGTTTTCTTTATACCCACAACCAATTCTCCAACTCTTCGGGCACCAACTAGGTGTCTGGTGATGCAATTCAGTTCTGACACTAGTGGTCTGGAGGTAGCATCAGACCCCACAGTTAAGGACTCAGTCCCACAAAATTGCTCCCACTTCAGATGTCATATGCAATTCCCGGGCCAGTCTGACCAATTAGCTATAAAGTCATAGTCAGGGGGGTGGAGGTTCCCATAGCCCGCTCCTCAGGTTTGATCATTTGCAAGAACAGCTCAGAGAACTCAGAAAGGTATGTTTCTTACTATTACCAGTTTATTACGAAGGATTACAAATCAGGAACCGCCAAATGGAAGAAATGCACAGGGCAAGATAGGGGATGTGTGTGTGGGTGTGTAAGTGAAAAGCGTCTGCTCTCTCCAGGATCATCTTCCCAGCACCTCCTTGTGTTCATCACCCTGGAAGCTCCCTGAACCCTGTGGTTTCAGGGTGGTTTAGGGCTTTTTCTGGAGGTTCCACTTCGTAGGCATGATGGATTAGATCATTGGCCATTGGTGATTGACTCAGTCTCTAATCCCTCTCCCCTCCCTGGAGGTGGGGGTGGGGCTGAAATTTCTAACCCTCTATTTTACATGGTTGATTCTTCTGGCAACCAGCCCGTATCCTGAAGATGTCATTAACATAAACTTCTGTAGGGGAGCTTATTATGAATAACAAAAGATACTCTTCACCCTTATCACTCTGGAAATTCATGGATTTTAAAAGCTCTAGTGCTAGAAGGACCAAGGGACAAGGACCAAGTCTACAATTCTTATATCACAATATCACAACCTATTTACCTGACCAACCCTACTGTTGGATGGTATATTGGCCAGGGTAGATTTTTAAGATTCCTTTTGATGCTTGGTTTCAATTTAGTACCACTCAGCAGAGGGTAGAGATAGGTGAAAAGAATATGCTTGTAGATTCTCAAGAGCAATGACATTAAAAGTATTTATTAAACATCTGTTCTATTTCATTTTGCAGATGGCCATGGAATCTTTGGTATGGAATGTGGTGCTGGGTAGAATGGTTTTATAGGAGAAAATATAGGGACTATCTCCATGGGCAGGTATAGGAGAGGAAAGTGATAGCACCTTGAAAACCATGCTTTCTGGAAGAAACATGGTATAGCCTGTTGTGCATATCAGAACTACCCATAAGTATAACCAGCTGCCTGGCCCAGGACTAGAAAGCTCTGTCACATTAGCATCCCCTCCTTATGAGGGCTGGTCAGCAGTCTGGGTAATGTGTTTTCAGAATCTGGATTCCTGGCTTAGAGAGAGGACAAATTGGGATACCTCTTGTCTCCACTCTTAGCATAACTTGTGTGAGAATTTTGAGAGTAAACTCTCACTTTCTTTCCTCATTTCCTGACCAATGATCAACTTTCTCTCCCAGTTTCTTCTTCAGGTGTGCCCTTGTTTTCCTGATGGGTTCTGAACCGGTCTCTTGGCTCAGACTCTAAGGCCAATATATAGCACCCATCCGTTTCCTTCCTCCTGCTTACTATGAATCCTGTCTGCAGCATATCCAGGTTGAATGGTGGTACAGGTTATTTATTAAGTGTGTGTGTGTGTGTGTGTGTGTGTGTGTGTGTGTGTGTGTGTAACCTTGTTCTCTTTGCCTTATCTTTTCTAACAGAAAAGTAACTTCTGGCCTGCAGTGAAGAGAAACTAGATAAAAGAGAAGTATTTTAGACCTCAATGTGCCATTGACCTTGTCCTCCAGAGGGTGGGGGAGAAGGGATCTTTCTTGCTGTGTCCTATAGAAATTGAACTCCCTAAATATCCACATGTAACTAATTTTAGGGAACCCCTACAACTAGATTTTTCTCTACCCAAGAGTTGAGTTTCTTAGTGGCACTGAAAAGGAAAATCCTTTCATGTGGCTTTTCTTTGCTTAAATACTTTCAATCATATCCTCTGGGGTTTAATATGCTTTTGATCTTCCCTATCCAGTTTTAATTTGGTCAGTTTAAATTAGGGAAGGATTTAAAGACAACACTAATAATGTACCTTGGGGGTCATGTAAACGGGAATCATTGGTCCTGAATGTACTTTATAAATTTTTTGTTTTGTTTTGGCTTGTAAAATGCTGTTTGGGGGAAGTCTGTTTCTTGGTGTTGGCCACATTTTGTTCTTAGGTAAAGCTTCCCATTCTACCACCAAATGCTTGTGCTTAGGGTAGTGTATTTACTGTGTATTGTGTTCTTCTGCAGTAGGAAACCTGATTTGCCTTTGTGCAAAGGCAAATCTCTAGCAAAGTTTGGTTGGGGGGCATTTTATAGATTACATATTTTGAGCTTTAGAGGAGGAATCACAGTGGTCATCGGTCCAAAACCTTGAAAAACTTAGGTACTGAGAGGTTTTGGGTGACTTGAGGTCTATAGCATGGAAGTATCAATCTAGAGTTCTGGAATTCTAGTTCATGCAGCCTAGCGGACAGACTTCTGATTTTTGTTTAAACCTAGCTCCTCATTCCTGTGTTCTTGCACTCAGTGGTGGCCATGGGGAGGAGAGAATCCTGAGAAATGGGAGTGGCCCGGTCCTGAGACTCTCTCAAAGTAAATTCTGTACCTAAACCCTGTACACGTCTACTTTACCCCTCCACGGCCTTTGGCTTTCTCTCAGGCCCGGCCTCTACGCTGGGGTGGAGAGGTACCTGGGACATCTTGTAGATCTACCCTTGCTGTATCAGAAGGTGGAGCCCTACTGGGTTTCCCAGTTCCATCAGCGCAGAGAGATTGGGAACATGCTCCAAGAGTTGGATGAGTGTAGTCCTGTAAAATTCTCTCTTGTTAACTGTTACATTCCCACTGTCTCCGCTCTCTGCCTCCATGCAATGGTGTGTGGCAAAGCCTTTAAAATGAAATGCCTAGAGGTTCTTATCTTCAGAGGCCACAGGAAGCAGAGAAACTGTAGAGCTGAATGTAGAACGTTTGGGGGAGGGAGAAGGAATCTCTTCAAGGGTGTTGGTATCCATCGCAGGGAGGGCCAGAAAGTGGGTTTATAGGAGAGGTCTGGAGGGCAGGCCAGCCTTTAGAGTGACCCAGGGGCTTTGATGTGCCCCCCGGGATCTTTTGTCCCTGCATTAATCTTGTATACCTCATACACCTCTCTGTCATAACTCTTCTTCAGTCACTGATTTGATTCTCTCACTCCTCTGCTCCAAAACCTTCAATGGCTCACTGCTGCCTTTTCACATGTGAAACTTCTCGGTCTTATACTCAAGGCCCATTTGCTCTTATATGGAGATCTTCTCTTTTCCTTTGTAAAAGTCAAAGCCAGCTTTTATATACATGAAAGCTTTCCTGTCACTGTGGTTTGTAGAATTAATTCTGTTGAGGTTGGGGGTTTAGCAGTGGTGGAGGCTTTGCTCAAAGCTGTTTGTTGTCTAATAGCTTGCTCAGGAAGAAGTTTTGTTTCTCATGAGACTTTGTAGAGGCCGTAGCCTGGACAACTACTTAAAATCATTATACAGCTCGAAAATCTGGCCAGTGAACAGGCCAGAAAGGGTGGCAGTGAAAGTGGATGAACAATTGTGTGTAAATAAACCATCGAGTAACCTTGAGCTGTTGGCCAGTTTGGTTGTCTACACTGCGGGCCCAGTGAGCTGTGGACCAGGTCAAAGGCCAGTATTCTGAGGAGCCAGCTGTCAGAGTTTAGCTAGAAACAAGCTAATGTGTAAACTGGCCTTGAGGTCTTTTTAAGCTGCTTCATTTTCCCAGCGTCGGTGAAAAGAGGGGACTTTATTTCAGAGTTTGCTGGCCAGCTGCTGTTTCATTGAACTATTGATGTTTTCTTTTGGGAAGCCGGTCTTCTTGAGTGTCTCCACGGTGAAGGGGAAGGTATCTGATCTGGGGGCAGGTTTTGATTTCAGTGACAGGAGGACGGGGGTCCTGCTGGTCAATATGGCTGCGGCCACTGTTGTTCACTAGTTCTGCGTCTCCCCTTTGCTCCACAGACCAACGAGTGGAACAAGAATGATGACCGGCTGCTACAGGCCGTGGAGAATGGAGACGCGGAGAAGGTGGCCTCCCTACTGGGCAAGAAGGGAGCCAGTGCCACCAAGCAGGACAGCGAGGGCAAGACCGCGTAAGCTAAAAAATTGGTTTCTAACTGTAACGGTTCTGGGTTCTCAGAGTGTTCTCTGGAAGCCCTGGGATCCATAGGGGAACTTCACAAGTGTGTTTAAGGGGACTTTGTGAAACTACTGTCCTCCCCCACTCCTCCTATCCCTCGTGTCAAAATATGGAAGACGCTATTTTAATTTGGCCCCTATTTCCTCAAGTTTCAAGTTATACATTGGGCTTTACCTTGGATGGCTATGTTTCTTTTCAAGTACCATTGGAGATTACACCAGAGAAGAAATAGCATGAGGATTATAACCCATTGATAGGTGAAAAAGGAATTCTATCCTCCATTTGAAGCAGCCTAAGAGAGGGTATTTTTTTTCATAACCCTCAAACCTTATAATTTATATTATTACTTCTTTTAAAACCCTTTCCTTAATGTAGATCAGTAATTACATGGGTAGTGTGAATTTTGCATTATGATTTGCCATTTATGGTAATCTTGCCCACCGTAATTAAAATTACATATTTAATGTGTGTGTGTGTGTGTGTGTGTGTGTGTGTGTGTGTGTGTGTTTATGTTTATTTGTATCTGCTCTTACTCCGGTCATATTGTAGAGAGGTCATTGACTTTGTAGCTAAATAGACTTCTAATCTGGACTTCATCACTTATGAATTGTGTAGTCTCTTTTTAAAATTGATTTATTTTGAGAGAATGAGAGAGAGAGAAAGAGAGTTTGGAAGGGGCAGAGAGGGAGAGAGAGAATCATAAGCAGGGTCCGTGCTCTGTGAACGAGCCCAATGTGGGGCTTGATCTCATGAACTATGAGATCATGACCTGAGCCAAAATCAAGAGTCAGATGCTTGACCGACTGAGCCACCCAGGTGCCCCGAATTGTGTCATCTTTGAATCTTAATTTATTCAATTTAAATTGGAGATGACGATATTTAACCACTAGGGTAGTTATGAATATAAAACAAGATACTGAGTTGGGTTGGGTGCCTCCAGAAGCAGGTTCTGAGACAAGGATTTGAGTGTAGGGAGTTTCTATAGCCACTGATCCCAGGAGCATGCAGAAGAGGACTGAAACCTACATGGTGTGTTATTGACAGGTAACTGCTGTGGGCAGCTGGAACCCAATCCTGCTGAAGACCTCTGGGAGTCTTCTTAGACTCAGAGCAGGGGTTGGCCAACTGTGGCCCACAGTCTGCCTTTGTAAATAAAGTTTTATTGGGATGCAATCAAATCCATTTATTTAGCATTGTGGCTGCTTCTGTACTGCAAAGGCAGATGGGAATAGTTAAGACAAAGTCTGTGGCTCACAAATCCTAACGTATGAGCTCTCTGGCCCCTTGCAGAACTAGTTACCCTACCCAAGGGGGTAAGGAAACTGGGGTGCCTGTTCCCATTCACTTGTCCCTCCAAGGTTGAATGCTGCTCCTAGGGCCTGTAATGCTCATGGGCAGAACAAGCCCAAGAGGTTATGAAAGGGGCACCTGTAGCTCTAGATACCATATGTAAAGAGTTAGCAGTGGCCCACAGTAAGTACTGATAAACCCAGTTCCCTTTCCTTCTCCTGGATGAGTAGTTCTCAATCCTGGCAACTCCTGCATTAGAGTCACCTGGGGTACTTAAAAAAAAATATTGTTCCCACGCCCACCCCACATGTTTGGAAACATTTTGTGGAGAGGCCCCAGAATCAATATTTTTAAAAGTATCCCATGTAGGTTTAACCAGAGAGAACTATCGTCTAGAAACTAGATGGGCTCTAGATTGAAGGATAAATAGAAGAAAAGGCAAATTTTCCCGAGATTGAGCATCACATTTTAGCAAATTTTGTCAATGAAACCATCCCCCTGGCACCCATTGAATCCCGTAGCATACACACCAGTTCTATTGTTTGAGGAGCCACAGGATGGCATACAGACCTATGCTGTATCTGGGGAGCAGGCTGGTTGGTACACAGGGGAAGAGGGAGGTGGGAGGTGTTCTCACTCGGATTAGGGCCAGGTCCTCTAGGAACTGGGCTTGTCCTCTCCGCCAAAGCCCCGGGTTGGGCTCCCCACCGTCAGTAGCCTCAGCTTGACTTTCCACCTTTGCAGAGGCCTGTCTCTCAGGTGTGGGGTGCAGGACCTCATCCCCGTAGGTTCTGACTTGGTAGTCAGGACTCCAAATAGCTGGCGGGCTTTAGTTGTTGGCTAATATTTTGTTGCGTGAGCTGCTTACTCAGAGTTCTATGATTTTTGGTTCTCTACCCTCTTGCACTCCCGATTGGAATTTCCTTGACAAAAGGGACTGTTACTTTGTAGCTCATCTACCCCAGTGCTCAGCTTGTACATAGGTACTCCCAAAATATTTGTCCAATGAGTTAATTACCCTTTTCCCAGGATGCCACATTTGGAGTCAGTGCTTTCGGAGCCCCGGTGACAGAAGTCACGGTGTTAAACGTGTCCTGAGGTTTTTGGTGGTAGACTGCTTGTCCCACCCTACAGCCTTCTGGGCTCCTACTGCTCCCAGTTCAGCTCTGCAGATGCCTGCACAAAACAGACTATGATAGCCATCCCAGAGAGAGGTGGATAGAGGCTTCTGATAGGCTTGTCCAAGACTGTACTCACTAAAAAGAAGACAGAAAATTTAGGTTAGCAGCTTAGCCACAATTGTGATCACCTTCATAGTCTTTTGGGCATCTGGGTGGTGGTTAAGCATTCAACTCTTGATTTCTGCTCAGGTCATGATCTCACGGTTTGTGAGTTCGAGCCCTGCATTGGGCTCTGAGCTGACAGCATGGAGCTTGCTTGGGATTCTCTCTCTTTTTGTCCCTCCCCCACCCCTTCCTCCCTCTCGCTCTCTCTCAAAAATAAATAAATATTTTTAAAAAATTGGTACCTTTTGTTAGTAAGACATTTATCACATGTAGGGTAGAGGGCCATGCAGTTGATTTCTCCTTTTTTGTTGTGGGAAAATATACATAACATAACTGTACCACTTTAACCATTTGAAAGTATGCATTTCATTAAGTACATTCACAGTGTTGTGCAGCCATTCATCATTTAGTCCAGGAAATTTTTCATCATCCCAAAAGGAAACCTTGCACTCTGTAAGCAGTGACCCTCCTCAGCCTCCTGCCACCTCCCCCTGGCAAACACTCGTCTGCTTTCTGTCTCCCTGAATTTGCCTCTTTTGGGTATTTCATGTAATGGCATCAAACCCTTGTGTGTGGTTTTTTTCGCTGAGCATAGTTTTCAAGGTTCATTCTTGCTGTCGCTCCAATCAGCACTTCAGTCTTCTCTTCTGATGGTGGAAATGCACACAGCAGTTACACACAAATCACCACCTGCACTTTGCAGTTGATAAAGCCAAGACTCGCATGACACAGCTCTCCCTGCATTGACTCCAGAACCAGTTCTGCCTTTGCCTTTGAACTTGTAAGTCTACCATGTTTTGCTGTGGTGACCCCTATGGAGAAAGTTAGAGGGACTATAAGAAAAAGGAAGAGGAAATACTTATTTTTTCAGTGTGAGATTTTTCATAAATAACCATCTGGTAACATTTCATTTTTCTGCTTGGAATATTCCTTAGAATCAAAGTTACTAAGTGTTAGCCTATAAGAATTTAATTTTCAGAGGCACCATGGAGTTAAGTCTATCTGGCTTCATATTTTCATTCAAATCTAGTGGTCTTAGTATTCAGAACGAGGGGGCACCATGGGGTCTGAAACCATGCCTCCTGCCCCTTTGATATCACGGAATCCCGCAAGGGCTGAGAACTCTGTGGAAAGAGAAACCCCAGGCAGTGTTGTTCCCTTGGCTTCTGCCCTGTCTCCTCTGGACGTCTGCACTTCTGGATTTGGATCAGTCTAATCTGTGTACTCCTGCCTGAGTGTATGTGTATCTCCCTCACGCTTGGAGATTTTTCTCAAGCTGTGGAAACTTTTCCTGTCTTGTTCTTTCCACATGCGTCAGTTTGGTAGCGTGCAGGCCGGTAATTTCCTAGGAGTAGTTCTGGGTCCATGACAGGCCGGTATCGTGTGTCCCCTCTTCTGAAGCTCTTGGCTCCATTGGCCCCTTGGAGGTTGCTGGGCCAGCGTGTGTTTGTGGATGTGTATGGAGTGATTTGCAGTGTCTCTAAAGGGTGAGGCCACGTCACACACTGCAAAGTTAGGTACTTGACTGTACTTGGTCTCATTCTCTGCCTACGCGTTTGGGTTTAATCTTTGAGTTATATACCTCCCTGTCCAAATTAGGCTGGAGGCCTCTTTCTAGCGAGCTTTTGCAAGAACTCATTTTGTAATTTTGTTCAGTAATGCACACTGTTTCCCTATTGCCTGACCACCTAGAGTCCTGATTTGGGCTTTCAAGACCCTCTCACCGGCCCTGCCATTACTTCACTGAATGTTCTCTTGCCCTTGCCTTCCACTGGTGGTGGGGTGTTGGCTCCCAGACTTCCTCTCACGTTTGCCCGGGTTCTGTGTCCAGTCCAGAATGCTTCCTCTCTGATGGTCTCAGTCATCTAAAAAAAATTTCCTTCTCTTTGAAATACTGGAATCTTGATTTATAACTTGATACATTTTATCATATCGAAAGAATAAGAACAACATCAGAAAAGCCTCTACAGCTTGAAACAAAAACTTTGTTTTCTGAAGACTTGAATCCCTTACAACAACAGTAAGCTCCCTGAAGACCAGGCTCACGTGATTGTTGTTGTTGTGTTGGTCTCTCCCACAGTTCCAGGCATAGAAGACAGGCATTCAGTCGGCATTTGTGGACGTGACTTTTCAGCATGAAGAAAGCATTCTTTTTGTTAATGATCTGTCACGGGTAAATTAATTAGGAGTGGATTAAGTTGGGGTTCAAGAAGAAAAGGACTATCCTGGTGAACGTCACAACCTGACACTTCTCTTCTCCCAGCTTCCAGTGCAATTTAAATAAACACTCAGCCTTCAGTACCTAGAGAACCAGATGACTCAGAAAATCCCAAGAATGAAGTGGCAAAGGCAGCCAGCCATCTTGGCGGACATTCTCCAGAAGCTTCCTTAACCCAAGGTCAATAACCAGAAGGGTGGTTTGGTTATTCTTCAGACTTTCAGTTTCTTTCTGGCATATTTCCATCAGGGAAAGATAAGAAACTTTGAAAACTTTCTCCCTCTAAAACCGATCGAAGAGGGATTAAAAAAAAAAAAAGCAAAAGCAATTGAATGACTGGAATTCATTTAGGAGCAAGTAAGAGAAGGGTGCTGTCTTGGGTCAGAAAAGAACAAAATAGAGCAAGGCACAGAGTTACAGCTACAGCCTGTGTTTATGGAGTCAGGCTTGGCTTCCCTCGACCCATCTGTTCACTTTTCCTGGTGGAGGTAAGGACGTGGGAGGATATCATTACCCTAAAACCTCTTACCATGGAACAGTCTAATTGTTTCAAGATGTTTTCCCCTACTTTTAGATGTGCATTTAATTAAAGTTATGTATGTTTGTCTTAGGAACAACCAGACTAAATAAAATCACTGCTGGGACTATAGTATTTGAAGAAATACCACCCAGGCATGTGTGTATAGATGGACACACACACACACACACACACACACACACACACACACAGTCTGCATACATAGCCAACATTTCAGATACCTGATCATTTTGGTTTTGAAAGCAAAAACTTGTGAAAGTATCTTTAGGTGACTCTGTGGAGCTTAAGTATAAAATAAGGGAGGTAGTCCTTGAATTCTGCAAATCAGGACAATAAGGGGCTTCTCTGTCTGCTGGCTGGTTGCACTCTTTTTCCCGTTTCCTCAGAGCAGGGATGTAGCCATTCGGTCTTAGAAATCAAGTCCTGGGGCGCCTGGGTGGCGCAGTCGGTTAAGCGTCCGACTTCAGCCAGGTCACGATCTCGCGGTCCGTGAGTTCGAGCCCCGCGTCGGGCTCTGGGCTGATGGCTCAGAGCCTGGAGCCTGTTTCCGATTCTGTGTCTCCCTCTCTCTCTGCCCCTCCCCCGTTCATGCTCTGTCTCTCTCTGTCCCAAAAATAAATAAATGTTGAAAAAAAAAAATTTTAAATAAAAATAAAAAAAAAAAAAAAGAAATCAAGTCCTGCCATCTGGGCCACTTTCTCCAGATCTCACGTAGGGCTGCCGCATTAGTTGACCTAAAACTACTGCATACTTTATGTGTAATCGCGGCCTCCTTCCTGGCAAAATCACCCTGTGTCTTTCCTAAAACCTGCTGGTATTTGACAGAGGGGTAAACTGAAAGGTATAATTGCTGTATTGCATATCCACTGAGCTTTTCATCATGTAGATTTTTGAAGATGACAGAACCTCTATTCCTACCTTGCAAATGTGCCCAGATGTTTGTTTAATTAATCTACTAGTTGGGAGGCACTCCCTTCCCTGCATCTGAAATGTTCCAGAGGGTGACTGGGTGACTTAGTCGGTTAAGCGTGTGACTCTTTGGCTCAGGTCACGATCTCATGGTTTGTGAGTTCGAGCCCCACATCAGGCTCTGTGCTTACATTGTGGAGCCTGCTTGGGATTCTCTCTCTCTTCCTCTCTCTCAGCCCCTCTTGCTCTCTCGCTCGCTCTCTCTCTCTCTCTCTCAAAATAAATTAAAAAAATAATAAAACACTTAAAAATGTTCCAGACTCTTGTAAACATATCCAGGAGGAGGAGGAAATACTGTCTTTGCCTACAAAATGCATAGCATCTAGCAGAAAGACCAGTGAGAGCACTGGAGAATAATTAAGTGCTAGATTATAAAATACTAACTGGAAGGGGTTCAAGATGAAGGGAGATGGTGAATCACTGGAGTAGCCAAGAAATGCTTCCTGCCTGAGGTGTGATGTGGGATGGCCTTGAAAAGTGAACTGGGAGGAGAGTGGGGATGGGGGGCGAGGAAGACAGTATAGGTCTTGGTCACAGCATGAATGGAAAAGAAATGCAAGGACACCATAGTTATTGTTTCCTTCCCTTGTCCAAGAACTTATTATGGTTTCAGTTCAGGACCCCACTTGACACTCGGTCCGTGGTTCTTAACTTGACTCCCGTTACAGTCACCCGGACAGCTTAGAAAAATGCTGGTGTCACCCACAGACACCTCTATATAGTTGGCGGGGGGGTGTAGTGTGGGTAAGCGTTTTTTTAAAGCACTCAGGTAATTCGAATGGCCAGCCAAACTGAGAACTCCCGTTTTAGACACACTGCAGTGAGACTCCAGGTTCCTTGGCCCATGACTTCCCAACAGGCTTTGCCCAGTGCTAGGTTCCAAATGGACTGAGGAAGGCCCAGGGCCCCCAGGTGATTTTTCTCCCAGCATACACACATGTACGTATATGTATCCATAAGGCCCGTGCACAAAATAAAATGGCAAATTTGGGCTTAAAGTAATGTAATACACAGGGGTTTTAAAGAGAAACAGTGTTGTATGTTAAAGCTGAACAGACCTTATTGCAAAAATTGTGCTTTAGAAGGAACACTCGAGGGGCACCTGGGTCGCTCAGTTGGTTAAGCATCTGACTCTTGATTTTGGCTCAGGTCATGATCTCACGGTTTGGTTTGTGAGATCAGGCCCCTGGTCGGGCTCTGTGCTGACAGTGGGGAGCCTGCTTGGGATATTCTCTCTCTCTCTCTCTCTCTCAATAAATAAAATAAACTTAGAAGAAAAAAAAGGACTTGAAACCACAGTAGTGCAAATTGACGAGAATAGATTTGGAAATGAAGAGCTGCATTGATAGGGGCACCTGGCTGGCTCAGGAGGTGGAGCATATGACTTTTGATCTCAAGGTTGTGAGTTCAGGCCCCACATTGGATATAGAGATTGCTTCAAAATAAAATCTTTAAAAAGAAGAAAAAGAGCTATATTGATAAAATATTGGTGGGATCACAGGATTTTTCATTTTTTTTTAAATCTTTTTTTTTTTTCAATGTTTTTTTTTATTTATTTTTGGGACAGAGGGAGACAAAGCATGAACGGGGGAGGTGCAGAGAGAGAGGGAGACACAGAATTGGAAACAGGCTCCAGGCTCCGAGCCATCAGTCCCGGGCCTGACGCGGGGCTCGAACTCACGGACCGCGAGATCGTGACCTGGCTGAAGTCGGACGCTTAACCGACTGCGCCACCCAGGCGCCCCCAGGATTTTTCATTTTAAAACTGTTCAAAGCTAGGTTAAGTATTTCGAGAATGAAGGACTTCAGACACTCAAATAGGTCATCGTTGCTCAGGGTCGAAGCAAGTCTGGCTGTGCCCTTCCCTCCCGTTCTCTGGCCACGTCCTCCATTGGCTGGACGGACCCCCGCGTGCAGAGGTCAGGAGAGCCTGGGAAATGCAGTTCTCTGTGACAGAGAGCAGAGCAGGGGCGGAAGGGCCTGGATCTCGACCCCTGCGGTGACCTCCACCCATCCTCACCCCATGAGCAAGAGCACCTGGAGCTGGAGGTTCTCACGCCGACAGCGATCAGGCAGCTTAAGGGTTGAGGCATGTAGGGTCGCTTAGCCTGTGCCTGTCCCTTGGAAACGCTCCTGCTTTCTCACCTGGGGCCCCGAAATTCATGCCTTCCAAAATTCCACCACCATCACCCATCCGCCGAGTTTTGGTACCATTCAAGGTCCAGTTCGCCGTATCTTCTGTGAAGCCTTTCCTGATTTCCAAAGTGGCTGAGCTTGCTCTAGTTATTGCCTCTCTTAAAACCACTGGGGATTTGATGGGTCTGGTTACCTATGTACTTAATCTTATTCCTGAATTAGACTATCAGAGTTAGAGCCCAATCTTCCCAATTGGTAAGAAAGGAGTTGCTGTCAGTCATATTAACATTGAATGCCCCACCACTGGGCTAGGGGCTTTTATATGGGCCATTCATTCAACTAACAGTTCATTCTTTCACCCATTTTATTTTACGTAGAGAAAATTTTTTAATGTTTATTTTTTAGAGAGACCAAGTGTGAGTGGGGGAGAGGCATAGAGAGAGAGAGGAAGACACAGAATCCGAAGCAGACTCCAGGCTCTGAGTTGTCAGCACAGAGTCCGATGCAGGACTCAAACCCAGGAACCATGAGATTGTCACCTGAGCCTAAGTCAGACGCTTAACCGACTGAGCCACCCAGATGCCCTTCTTGAACCCATTTTAAACTTTTTTTTTTAATGTTTATTTTTGACAGAGAGAGAGAGAGAGACACAGCATGAGCAGGGGAGGGGCAGAGAGAGAGGGAGACACAGACTCCAAAGCAAGCTCCAGGCTGCAAGCTATCAGCACAGAGCCCGACACGGGGCTCGAACTCACAGACTGCGAGACCATGACCTGAGCCGAAGTCGGATGCTCAACCAACTGAGCCACCCATATGCCCTTCTTGAGCCCATTGTGAAGACCATGCCCATTTCCCATAGGTTTTTCTTATGTGATGCTCCCAGTCACCCTGGAGTGATCTGTGAGTGGCAAGTGTGGATCAGAAAGTTTTGGGAATTAGTACAAATCACCCTCATTCTAGGCTCTAGGTTGTAGAGTCTGGGGGTCTATCATGAATACAAGAGACAAATCATTGTCCTAATGGAGATTTCATAATGTCCAAGTGCTATTTCCAGACCACATTTATGAAACCAAACAATCCTGAAGCCAGAGAGCCAGTGCTCACTCAGCTTATATGTCACGGGGTTTCTTAGCTCTGAGCGTGTGGTCTTTCATCTCATTGTTTCCTCCCCCATGTCCCCAGGAGAGCTCTGTCCCTGAAGCCACGCTGCGGATTCCATTAGCACATTGTAGGCACTTACAGGACAGGGATCCTATTTTTACACTCTTTATTTTCTTTATGCCAGTCCCCTGTTATTACATCTACCTGAAACATTCAGCAAGAGAAGGCAACCAGCACGGTCGCTTCTCACACATTCTGCCAAATCAGCTCCTATCAGAAGTGGTGATCAGAGTCCCTGCCGTAGCTGCCTCTGAAACGGCTGGAGCCACACTTCTCTGCCTGCAGGACTTTCTCTCTGGGCCCATCAAGTTGACCCCTGGGATAGAGTGGAATTCCATTTTTCAAGGCTTGTATGACTAGAAGCTATTAGATAGTACTGCCTTCCTAACCCTCAGTTTACAATCTGAAATGGGAATCCAGAGCTTGTGGGATTAAGGATTATTCCCCTGTAATATCTAGTGTGACCCAAGCCTCATTTGATCATATGGACCAGATAAGGAAACTGAGGCTAATGAATTTCAGTCATTATTCTTTGGTTTGGGTCTCAACTCTGCCATCCCCAGTATGGCACAACAAACTTCTTCCTACCGTGCAAATGTCCTAAAAATTGAATATGTATCAGAATCAGCTGGGAGAGGGTTGTTAAAACCTACTGCTGACTCCACCACAGAGTCTGGACAGGATCCTAAGAATCTGTATTTCTAACAGGCTTCTGGGTGCTGCTGCTGCTGCTGCTGTTCTAGGGACCAGGCTTTGAGAATGGCTGTACAGTGTGATGTTGGGAAGCAAAAAAAAAAAAATGAAGTCTTAACATAAGTTTTAAGAATTTACAATCTGAGAAAAACACGGTTATGCTGGTTTATGTGTGTGCCTTAGTTTAAGGCAACTCAGAGACTTCAAGAGTAAAAAAGCAAATTCAAAACTACAGATTTGCATTATCAAAACAATCACATCTGTGTGCCAGGAAAATTGTGTCAGGAGAGACCAAGTTTCTCGCCTTATAGAAAGTACAGTCAACTGGGACAGACGGCACCTGCTTCTTTTTTTTTTTTTATTTTTTTGAATGTTGTGTTTATTTTTGAGAGAGAGAGAGAGAGAGAGAGAGAATGAGTGGGGAAGAGGTAGAGAGAGAGGGAGACACAGAACCCAAAGCAAGCTCCAGGCTCTGAGTTGTCAGCACAGAGCCAGATGCGGGGCTTGAACTCGTGAATCATGAGATCATGACCTGAGCTAATGTCAGATGCTTAACTGACTGAGCCACCCAGGTGCCCTCAGCACCTGCTTCTTTAATATAACATCAGGTGTGTTGAAGAGAAACAAGAGACCAGAGGCCTCTTTGAATAAACTTGGAAAAGGAAAGCCTTTCTGAGAAGACCCCTTCTTTGAAGCAGATTCCTGGATAGAATGAGGGGTTGAGCCTTGCACTTTTCTGGAACTATTGTCCTGGTGGAGGAAACAGCAAGGCAAAGGCCGTGAGGTAGGAGGATGCCCGATGTGCCCAGTGAATGGAGAGAGAGCTACAGGTGAGGTCAAAATGGAAGCCAGACATACTCACGTAAAGCCTGGTGGGCCATTGGAAGGACTTTGGATGGAACCCTAATTCTGAATACTTAGTTTCCTTGATTTATTTTGATATGGTTTAGTATCCTTCTTTCCCCCTCCAGAAATAGGCCTTACCAAAAGAATGCAATTAAAAGATAGGCGAGTTTAGGTGTTTGGGAGATGCTGAAGCTCTCAAGGGATTATGGACAGCTAGTTATTTTCATGAAGTATTTCTGAACCTCACTGACCATAGTGACCCCTCTCTGGGAAGTAAAGGGGTTTAGAAGGAAAGGAGGAGATACGGATTTATTAGGGACAAACTGCTCTTAGAGTCAGAATTCAAGTCTTGCTCTTTTACACTTTTCCTAACCTCTGAGCCTCAGTTTCTTCATCTGTGAAATGAGGATGGTAGATCAGCCCTCATCCCAGAACCTTCTGGAACCTTCTGGAACCTTCTAAGACTCTGGGATTCTGGGACTCTGGGTGTGGCTAGTACCGGTAGAGTTTGGTATGTGGTCATTTCTTTGTTAGGCATGGTGGTTTGCTTGATTTGGAGAGTGAAAATTGGTTGCAGAGGCATTGGAAGGAACTGGAGGTCTGGTGAGGTGGCCAGCCTGTTGCATTCTTGACCTCACCCTGTCAGCCCTTTTGGGATTGGGACCTGGGGCAGCGGAGAAGGGCAGCAGTTTGGTTTGAGAGAAATTCTCTATGAATGAATATGCTGAAAAAAATCAAGGTCTTCTAAAAGGAACCTTGTGAGTTTGTATTTCCTCCAAATATATGTTTCAGCTGGTAGTCAGAAACCAGAAGAATTGTTATTACTCTCAAAGATAGAAGGAACTTTCCAGGCCATCACTCACAGGCTTCTGAACAGCAACACTCAAATCCCCTTCGGGTTAAGAGCCCTGAGAAATATTCCAGCCTTTCCTAGCCACTGGAGAGTACCAGCAACCCTAGTCTG
The DNA here is from genome assembly GCF_022079265.1 of Lynx rufus. Taxonomy (NCBI): domain Eukaryota; kingdom Metazoa; phylum Chordata; class Mammalia; order Carnivora; family Felidae; genus Lynx; species Lynx rufus. Next base: position 211,992,587 of record NW_025814823.1, on the reverse strand, counting down.
CCCCAGTGAGAAACCTATATTTGCGTTTTTGGCCAAATACTTCCATTTTTTAGTTTAAGCGCTATTTTTTAAAGAGCAGCACAGCCAGTAAGTTATATAGTGCTTCACAGTTTGCAAGTGATTTAACAAAATAGTGGAATTTCTCAGCATGGTGATAAAGGGCCAGTTCTGAGGCAGAGTGCCCCGGTTAGAATCCAGCCTCCCCGCCTTGTTCGTTCTGGGAATTTGGCCAAGTTACTAAACTTCTCTATGCCTTAGTTTCCTTCCTTTTCTGGAAAATGGGGATGATAATAGTTACCCTCCCACAGGCTGGTTGGGGGATGTAATGAGTAAAAACCATAATGCATTGTGGAAGGCAGGGGTGCCCGAGGGAGAGAGAAAGACACATTGGGAGCCACAAAACTCTTAAGCACAGAAACCTTGGGAACTTTCCAAGTGACAAAAGCAGAGAAATTCCTAATATCAATAAGCAGCAAAGGGATCAAAGTAGTATTATGTAAATCTTCAGGCTGTTCTGTTTGTGCCTTTCAGTTACTTCTCTGCAGACGGGCCCAGCTGAGTTTTATAAGCAGAATTAAACATTTCCTATTATGATGAAACTTAAAACAGCATTGATTCCTTTTTTGTGGAACATATCCACGAGATTGTTTTTAAGGTTCAGGGAAATCATGTCTTCGAAAGAACTTTGAAACAATGGGCACCTTGGTAAAAATGATGGTGTGAGCTTTGCAACTTGTCCTCCACTTAGAGCAGCACGTCTGCAGTTGGAATGTGCACGTGGCTCAGCTGGAAACTTGTAAAACAGCCTCGGGTTCTGTGGACGTGGGATGGGAACTGGGAGCCTGCGTTTCTAATGAGCTCCTGGGCCGCCAAGTACTCTGAGTCACCAAGATGTATGCTCTCGAAGAGCGGTCACTTCGGCTACACTGGGATAGAGAGCCACCCTGCTGTATCCCTGGGCAGTGACGCCTGTCCCTGTCACTGGGCCAGGGATCAGAGGAGTGGGTAAAAGATTTTCATACCCTTCCCTCCACTGAATTCTTGACCCATCTGAAGAGAGAATCAAGTCAACAAATCTCTCAGAAGATTCACTGCTGTATAGACTCTTGAATGCCCTCTCTTATCTTTAAAAGGAAAGGCTACACTTTTTAATGAGTAAAAGTCCACACAAAGACTAAGCCAGCGGATACTCCGAATTTGTTTTGCATTCACTCTTTTATATTCCTCCAAGGGGAAATTTCAGCTGATAATTAACTGGAATAACTACTTCAAAGGGTTCATTAAGAAAGACTTAAATGTTTCTTCTCTGGAAAATTTACGTTGCAGTTAAATTCTCATCTCTTAAATTAAAATTTGCCAAACAATAACAAGTCTCGGCTAGAATGTAGAACAACTAGAGCCCTTGTGTGTTGTTGCTGGGATTGTGAAATGGTGCCACAGCTTTAGAAAATAGCTTAGCAGCTCCCCAGAGAGTTCAGCGTGGTTACCACTGGCCCAGCAATTCCACTCCTAGGTATATACCCACTAGGATTAAAAACTGGTATCCACACAAACACTTGTTAGGTGAATGTTCTAGTAGCATGGTTCATAGTAATCAAAAAGTAGAAACAACCCAAATGTCCATAACCAACAAATAGATAAAGAAAATGTGATATATACATACAATGGAATTTTAAGTTTGTTTGTTTGTTTATTTATTTATTTATTTATTTATTTATTTAGAGAGTGCTCACTTGCAGGAAAGGAGCAGAGACAGAGAGAGACAGATAATCCCATGCTGGCTCTGCACTGACAGCCCCAACGTGGGGCTCGAACTCATGAACCATGAGATCATGACCTGAGTCGAAATCAAGAGTCAGACACTTAACCAGCTGAGCCACCCAGGTGCCTTAAGGAAGGAAAGAAGTACCAATAGATGCTACAATACAGATGGACCTTGAAAACGTGCCAAATGAAAGAAGCCAGGCACAAAAGACCACATATTACATGATTCTGTCTTTGTGAAACATCTAGAACAGGCAAATCCATAGAGCCATAAAGTAGAGTAGTGATTGCCAAGGGCTGGGGGTACATGGGAATAGGAAGTGACTGCTGACTGACATGTGAATTTTTTAGGGCAGTCAAAATGATCTGGAATTAGATAATGATGTTGGTTGCACAACTCTTTCAATATACTGAAAACAACTGAATTGTACATTCTAAAATGGTGAATTTTTTGGTCTGTGAATTCTGTCTCAATAAAAAGATTAAAATCTGCTCATGTTGTTTTCTCAGTGTTTGTTTTAATAGAATTTTAGCATTCTACATTTGTTTTTAATGGTTCATCAGAGTTTCTCAACTATTGACATTTTGACACATTGACATTATTGACATTTTGGACTAGATAATCGTTTGGGGAGGGAGGGGGCTGTCCTGTGCGTTGTAGGATTTTAGCAGCGTCTCTGGCCTTTCCGCATTAGATGCCAGTAGAATCTTCCCACCGCCCACCCCCACCCCGTGAATAATTAAAAATATCTCCAGACGTTGCCAAATGTGCCCTGGGCGGGACAAAATCTCCCCCAGTTAAGAGCCACTGGTTTATCTTTAGACTTCCCACTAAAAGCCGAGATCCATGAGGGCTTTGTTTTATTTACCACGTGTTTCTCAGTGCTTAGAATAGTGGCTGGCATGTAAATACCCTGGTATCGTAATACAAATGTATGAATGATTTGGTATATTTAGCTCTAGCAGAAATATGAAAACTGTCCCATACTTGGGTTAGCTCCAGTGCCCTAGAATAACATTATTAAGACTACGTTTTGGGGTGAGGGGGTGGCGTTAACCAACCTCTACTACTTTGCCTACCCCCTCTCACCCACACCTGCAGACTCCCTTTAGAGGTGTTTTCTTACACCAGCCGTCCAGCACACAGGCTATCGGAGGCCACCACCCATGCTCTTCATTACTTGTGTGCTGGCCTGGGGCACCATCTGCGCTCTAAGCCTGCAGTAACCCCTGGGGCCCCACCTGCAATCCGGACGGGGTGGTCCCCAACCCACCAGTCACCTGGCCTGCCACCACCGAGGATGGCTACACTTATCAGTCACTGCATAAGAAAAGAAACCTACTCACTGTCATTTACAAATCCAGATTCTGCCAATGACTAATCATGTTTTTCCACCTGACCGAACCCAACTTTTCACTGGAGTCTCTTATTAAAAGTTGGCTGTGCTTCTTGTTCACATTCAGAGACTAAATGCTAATGATTCGCTGCTGCCAAATCCTGCTTTGAGGATTATCACTTCCGTCAAAGGTGCCAGAATGTTAGCAGCTCAAGTGCGAGCTTCGGACAAAGCTGGTCTTGGATGGCTTTTTTGTCGTCTGTGGCTGCCTACAACTTTGTTCCCTAGAGTTTCCATTCAGGAGAGATGCACATAGGTTTTATTCTTTCCCTTTCCTTTTTCATTTCTTAAGCAGTGGTGGTTCTAATTTAACCTCTATTAGCCTGTCTTTTCTGAACGTTGAAACAAATCCTTTTATTAAGCAACATGACCTGGACTCTCTGACTTGCCTTGTGTTGGTGAGGCTGTAACAGTTGGTGGTTTTTTTCTTTTTTGGTGGTGGTGGGGGGGGGAGGGCGGTATTTACTATGCGCCTCACATTTTGCTAAGTGCTTTTATGTAGAAGTCGTTTACTCCTCAAAGCCCCTTTTACAGATGTGGAAACCGAGATACCAAGACCTTGCCTGAGATCACATGCCAATAAGTGACAAAGCACAGATTGAAACCCAGTTAGTCTGAGCCCTTAAATAATTACATGCCTTACCTCCCCAATATCACATTTCCTGTTAAACTTTCTCATCTGATTACATCTATACATGTCCTTCCTCCAAGTTTTAATAAAGCTGTAATGTTAGAAGTTTTAATTTTTCAAAATCATGGCTTTGAGGAATAAGGGCCAGATTTTCTGAAGCTAAAACTAAAATGATGGGTTGTCCAAGTTAAATACACCACCACCACAGCAACACTGATGCAATTTTCCCATCTTGCCCTTCTGTACAATGGCATTTACTCCTGATTAAGAGGTTTTTTTCTAGGTACAGGGAGGGGGCAGTGAGAGAAAGAAGACGCACTTTATCTTCCAGCAGCTTTCTCTCTGAGGACGATTAGCAAAATGACACGTCTCTTGTTGGTTGTTGTTCAAGTGTAAGGTAACCAGATCTTAGTGCTACCATTTATGCTAAGGAGATGGGTTGTTGGGGAGTTGCTGACAGTCATGTCATTGTCTGGTTTGTGCCTTATTTCTTCTGCATTTGTACAGCTTGCATAAAAACAAGACAAAGCTAGGGGTATCTGATAGCATGCAACTCTTGATCTTGAAGGTGTGAGTGCAAGCCCATGTTGGGTGTAGAGATTACTTAAAAATAAATAAATAGAAGTTAAAAATTAAAAAAAAAGAAAGCTAAATCAGTACACTGACCATTTTGGTTTTCTTTTATGTGGTTTGGTTTAGCATACTCGGGTTATAGATCCTTTGTCCCAAGTTAGGTAGTAAAGTGATTTTCGGACTAAAATTCTATGGCAATGACACATTAATAGATAAAAAATAGGTTATTTTAAGGAGTTAATCAAAGTGGTCAGTAGATAACAAAATACATGTCTTGATGGTTATTTTATATTTTCTCTTTCTAAATCTAGCCCACAGACTTTTTTTATAGTGTATTAAAGAGTGGTATATATAGTTAGTAGATATTGATTGTATAGAGTACTGTCCAATATACTATATATACAGAGAGAGTGTAGAATATAGCATGTGCTATTGAAGATTTTACTAGACCTTCTTTTACTTCCAGTTCACTACCAAGAACCTTGTTATTCCACAGGATGTGCACATAGAAACTTTGGAAGGCTTTCCCAATTTGAGAACACAGTTGTAGCAGGTACAACTGTATGTGCTCACATATGCTATGGATAGGGTATTGGTTATTCTTTCAAGACCAAATCCAGTTTAAAATCTGAATTTTAGCATTTCTTTATTGCACTGTGACTTATTCTAGACTGCATGTGGCTCGCATTTAAGTCCGTTGTTTTTCTGATCCTTTGAGAGGTGTATTCTTGTACCTTTTAAACTAATTCCTACTCTGGCCTAACATTATATCAGAAGCCCCATATCATATTCTGTGTAAGTTAAGTGATTTGGCACATTCTCCTGTCAAAGCATTTTAGCCCAAATGCCCCAAACTCTTAAGTAAAGCTACTCAATTACATGTGAGGTGAAACATTTTTTTAAAAGCCTGAATTTGCCTGTATAAACATTTAATCAAATAATATCCAGAGGAACCTAACAGTTCGTCCTGTGGATGATCACACACAGAATACCCAACATTCAAGGTCCCAGTAGGAAACAGCACCCTCTGACAGGATAATTGATTACCCTCTAAGAAAGGAACTATTTACAAAATCGTGGTCAGATTTAAACCAGCATGGTTGGGAAAGCAGCCCTGGGCCAATACCAGTGGGATCTATTTCAACGTCCTCGTGCCCCCCGCCCCCCAACCTGCAGGGGCCTGGAGAGAGAGCAGTTACGAAAACCCAGACAGAGCTGCGACTGTAGCTTTAGGAGAACCGGCCCCCAGAGCTGTGAACTTCATGGAGGAAGTAGAGGAGGGCCGTGACTGCCAGTGTGTGGCCTGGCAGGGAGAGAATAGAGGGGATAATGCCCCGAACTCTTTCTTCTCATCTTCCTGTCTCTTGTAAGTGCCTCCCATTCGTTGAACCCAACTAGAAGCCAAAGGATGAGGCAGCCCATTGGATGCAGTCCATAAGAGATCTGCTTCCTGGGCCACTGACCCAGGGGATAAAGGTGGAGGGCAAATCTGGAGGGGCAAACAGATGATGCACAGCATTAGTAATTATTCCCTGCGAGCAAACTTACGTGTCATGTTTCTTGGCTTTGCTCTCGTTTCCTGGAAGTGCCTACTCAGAATAATGATACATAGTGGAGCTCCTTGTCTGTCTGGAAAAATGAATTAGAAACTTCGGGCTAAAATGGTCAGCCCTTCCTTTTTCTGCTTTTCATGCTTTTATCTCCTTTCTTTGAGAAACATCTTGAAATTGTGATATATTTAATTGAATCACATCAATTAAGAATGATTTTACTAGCTCAAAACATGAGATTATGCAGTGTAAAATTACAAGCATGAATATCTTATATAAGCAGCTATCTATATAAGCAGCCATTTCTAGTTATTTGTACTTTGTTGATTTTATTTATAAGAGTGGTGAGTGCTGAAAGTTTAGGTGAAATATATGAGGATAAAATTATGAATTGTGAAAAGACTCTTATTATTCTGTTTTCTCCGTAGGACACAATATTCTGCAGGAGAATTAGTTGGAGAGTTCCTAAAATAGAAGGGAGAAAAATCACCCCCTGATCTAAACTGTAATGAGAGAGACAGGGTGAAACAAAGCCTTGTACACACACACACACACACACACACACACACACACTCAATTTATTAAAGCATATGCAGTGACACCATCATTAACTGGATCCCTCAATAAAATGTGTTACAGCCATCAATCGTGTTGATTTGGGTTAATATAAGGGCTTTTGTTTTAAAAAACAGAAATGTCCAAAAAAGTTTCTATCCTAGGATTGGATTTTGAACCCACCTGCCTAACACGTCACTTCTCCTGCCTTGTTACAATTATTAACCTTCCAAATAATGATCCTGAAACCCTACAGCTCCCAAGTCATCCAGAGAATAGCATGTTGCATTCATTAGATTCCACCTATCAATGTACAGTAGTAGCTTGCAGTAATGCATCCTTGTCACATGTGTCTGCAATTTCAACCCCTGATAACTATAGTGTGCAATCCAGAGAAACTCCGAGAAGCCTCAGAGTAGAAAAAATATAAAAAACACAGGCAGTGGGAGGTGGGAGGTTATAACTAGAAGGGACACGTGGAGAGCTTTCTGGGGTACCAACAGGAGATGTGAGGAGAGCTTATGGGTCTCTGGCCAGGTTCTGTTTCCTTGTATGAAAATAAAATGGGCATGTTCCATTTATGAAAATTTAACAGCCCATACAATTGTGAAGTTTTCTTTTCATACGTTATACTTCAATCAAAAGTTATATAATCTACACATGTGTATGTTTGTGTGTGTGTGTGTGTGTGTGCGTGCGTGCATGCATTAATTACTTATCCCTGTACTTTTATCTTTAACATAGGATATGGCTGTCTTCTTGTCCAGATAGTTTTGATTTAGTTCTTCCCTGGTCATAGTTGATGGCAGAGTAGACATCTTAGAAGCAGACACACAAACATTAAGAAAAGAAGATAAATATTAATGAATATTAGGTCTTAATAATCTGGGGCGTTTAGATTAATAGCTTGAAAGCAGAGATCGATAATTGAGGCTCTTAGTGGTGACTTCATGTCTTCAAGGGCAATTAAATTATGTGACATACACTGTTCCTAATGCTGAAAAAGTTTTAGAGACATTCCAACAAGATCAGTTAAAATAAACCATTCACAGCTTAAAGGCAAAGTTTACATAATGTAAATTCAGTGTGCCCAACAATGCTGAAAGCAGAGCTACGGTACTGCCTTTTAGGGAGGTTCTTTCTGTCCTTGTTGAGTTGTATTTAATCAGGAATTCCATTTAAACAAGTTACCACATTCCCAAGTCACTCCACATGATCCAGGTTTGACTGTAATGTGAAAACACCTACAAAGTAGATTTGGCTGTAAGGAAACATTACACATAAATTGCTGGACAGGGGCAGAAGTAGTTGGTGTGATTAGAGCCAATTAAGCTAAAATAATAGAATGTTGTCAGAGCTGGAGGAAACATCAGATATCATCTGACTCAATCCTCGTACTTTACAGTGAAGGAAATGTAGGTTCAGAGAGGTTAAATTGACTTACTAAAGGTACGCGGGTAAAGTATGGCTGATTTGCAATCAAAACTGAAGTGTCCACATTTGCTGATCTGTCCACATTCACTGAGCCTCATCCTTCAGAGAAGAGGCGTGTGGTCAAGATGACTTGGGTTTTAATTGTGTAGCTCTTGGATTTGCTATTTGGGTGTGACCCTGGGCCCCAGTTATAGGTTCTTTCCTGTGAAAAAATACAACCTGGTTGTTCACTGACAGGTAAGATGCTGCATGGCAAATAAGCTGAGAAAGTAACTCCCCAAAACAGAACTGGGGCAGGAGAAGAAATGGAAGGCTCATTAACCTCTCTCCATAGGAAGGAGCCCTTCCCAAGGTTCTTGGCCTTCTCAGCCTCTGGGCCTGAATGCCCAGTGGAATTATGCTTTGCTCCTGCCTGTAGAAGTGCCCTTCACCCTTGGGATCTGCAAAGGATGATTGGTATGGCATTTGGATGTTATCCCTTCATTTAATGGCAAGTCTATACATGCCGAGCATGGTTGTTACGCCCAAGTGTCATTGAATACCGGAGCCTAATTGTGGGCTTTCCTTCATGTTGTTTGCACCTGCCTGGGCATAGACACCTGCCATATAATGGAGATAGTGATAGGACTCACCTCAAAGGCTGTTATAAGATTGAAAAGAGACGATGTATGCAAGTGGGTAGTAAGATGGTTGGCACATATTAGCCACTAACAAAAGTTGTGTCCAACTGCTGTTATTCAGCTACAGCACAACAATGGATTTGACATTAATGTTGTCCAAGAACTTTGGCCATTGTTTGACTCAGACAAGTTTCTCTTTATATAGAGTATTACTTGAAAATAATGGCTTTGCTGAAAGCACTAGACAACAGAAAAAAAGTTGAAAAATTACTTACCATTTAGGAACTGAATCTAGTTTGAGCTGTCTTGTTTCTTAAAGAGACAAATAAATAATGTAGTTGAATCTTTTTTTTATTATTATTTTAGAGACAGCACAAAGGGGGAGAGAGAGAGAGACAGACCCTCAAGCAGGCTCCATGCTCAGCACAGAGCCCAATGCAAAGGCTTAGTCCCATGACCCAGGGATCGTGACCAGAGCCAAAACCAAGAATCGGACTCTCAACCAACTGAGTCACCCAGGCACCCCATAAAGACCCCAAGCCTGGTCTTTAGGTTGGAAAACCTAAGATCTAGGTCCTGCTCTATTACTTAATAAAAAGTGTCAATGAGCGAATTATCAGACCACTTTGAGCCTCAGTTTCTTCATCTTTAAAATGAGATTGATAATAATACCTACTCCCTAGGTGGTTGTGGAGCTCAGGTGAGAGAAAATGTACATGAGGAGGCAAAACAAAACATTGTTGGAGATGAACTCCAAAGAGTGGAAATCTTAAGGCAATTGTGTTTACCTCTTTTCCAGCTTTCATCTTGCTGCTACAAAAGGGCATGTGGAATGCCTCAGGGTCATGGTTACACATGGCGTGGATGTGACTGCCCAAGATACTGCCGGTACGTGGTCTTTATCTCTTAAGTGAACAGGCCAGCACAAGAGTAGGTATCACAAAGATGAGACATATTCATTGTGGGGAATTTCCGATCTACAAACACGCCGAAAGAAGAACATAGAATCACCTCTAATGACTAGGTTCTGACATGGTTTCATCATTTGTGCCAAGTATTTTCCTCTTATATGTGCTCAACTAGAAACGTATGCTTCTTATCCTCCATTTTAAAATATTATTTTTAAGGTTACATGTATGGACCAAGCAGTATTTTTGTTTTTATGCATCATAGCTTGAGATGATAAATGCGGTGAATTGTGGTGTTGTTTTTTTTTTAATGTTTATTTTAGAGAGAGCACACATGTGAGTTGGGAGAGGAGCAGAGACAGAGAGGGAGAGAGAGAATCCCAAGCAGGCTCTGCACTAATAGCTAATAGCACAGAGCCTGATGCGGGGCTCATCCTGACAAACTCATGAGATCACGACCCAAGCCAAAATCAAGAGTCAGATGCTTAACCAACTGATCCACCCAGACGCCCCAATGCAACGAGTTGTTCAGGAGCTCATTTTGTTAGCTAACTGAGATGTGCTGTGTGAGAGAAGCTGTGATCCTCGTCTGGACCAGCTGCCCATGGTTGTCACCCCTTACTGTGCTTTAGTGCATCTGAGTCACCTAGGAACTGGGGAAAGGTAAGGCTGGGAGAGAAAAAAGAAGAAAGAAAAGAATAAAGAGCACACACACACACACACAACCCACACACATATATACCCATGCTCTATCCTCTGAGATTCAGATTCCATTGTCTGAAGGTTGCCAGCGACCGGTATTTTTATTAAGTAATTCTAATGTGAAGCCAGTGTTGATAAATGATGAACAAAGTAAATGGAGAGAAAGTGTAGTCCTATCTTTTGTGAACATTGTTCTACAGGAAGGAGCCCACAGGATCTCCAACCCAGGGTTCTGCCCCTGCTGGTCATACCAAAGGATCAAAGCAACTACTGATGGCTTTTCATTTCTCTGTTGTACTTAAAAATCTATGCCTTCTAACAGGGTTTTGTTAGTTTTTACTGGAATATGAAATCAGTCTATTTTCATAGTCTTTGTCTAGGCCACGCATTAATTCATAATGGATCCCTTTTATTCCCCCCAGTACCCTGGCCACCTGAGAGTAGTCTTCTTGGAGGGGGGAGGTCAGTCAGGTATTGTGAGAGTGCTCTTATTACTCAAAATATGGTTGGAACACTTTGTTTCAGAATTATTTTCAAAAAATCTGTGGCATTATTATTACTATTGTTTTTTTTTTAATCTCAGTGTTAGGGGAATTTTATCCTTTGACAATAGATTTGTTTTTTCAGAACAGGCCAAAAGCCACTTGAAGTCAAGTCAGGTAAATGAGGTATCAAACTGGTGAGACCATTTTTGTCAAAAATAGGGAGTGATTAACGGAATGATTTTCCTGAGCAGTACCACAGAAAGTTCCAAAAAAAATACTGTGAGAAATGGCAAAACCAGTGGAAGAATGAATGGTTTCCTTAAGTGACTATCTTAAAGGAAATACTAATTTATGTTGCACTAAAGTGATCTTTAATTCCAAAACCTAGTTATCTTGTTTGTTTATTGTTTTTTTTTAATTTTTAAAAAATATTTATATTTGAGAGAGAAGCACGAGTTGGGGAGGGGTAGAGAGAGACACAGACAGAATCTGAGCTGTCACCTCAGAGCCCGATGCATGGCTCAAACTGACAAACCGTTAGATCGTGACCTGAGCTGAAATCAGATGCTTAACCGACTGAGCCACCCAGGCGCCCCTGTTTGTTTATTGTTATTACCTTAAAAGTCATGCCACACACACACAAGGGCAGTATGATTAGGTAAAGTACCCTTGATGAGAAATATGTTTTCTTCAGTAGATGGGGCTTCCTCTCTAAGAAAATCCTAATCTAAAGGAATTAGCTTAAAGTAAATAAATTGGAACTATAATACAGATTCGTTTCATTGTATTTGATGTTAAGAAATAGATCAGCCAGGAGTGTCATTATTTCTAGTGTAACCAAATATCTCTTCCCCTCTATGTTTTTGTCATAGGGAAAAATATGTTTCTCTAATGCTCGTTGTAGAAAATTAGGGAAATACAGAAAACTACAAAGAAGTTAACCGGTGCCTCTACTCCTAACAAGAGAAGTTTTACTCTTTTGCTATATTTCCTTCCAAATTTTTCCTGGCACATTTTTACATAGTTGAGATCACATTATATAATAAACTCTACATGCTTGTCTTTTTGTTTTGTTTTTTTTTAAGTCCACCAGTATCATTTCTAATACTTAAAGCTCTTAAGATTTTTGCGCCATATAACACATCGGGTAGAGTCTGTGTTTCCTACCAGAGCCCTAACTCCTGACACCAGAGCCTGGTAAAGTGTCGGGCCTTGAGGCCCGGACACCCCAGTGTGGTGCCAACTTGCTAGCCAACTGAGACGAGGAGGGGACACTGCAAATTACTCCAGCCTGCTTCTCTGCGCCTGGCAGTGGGAACTGCCACAGTCCATCCTTTTTTTTTTTTTTTTTTTAATGTTTATTTTTGAGAGACAGAGAGAGAGAGAGACAAAGAGTGTGAGCAGGGAGGGGCAGAGAGAGAGGGAGACACAGAATCTGAAGCAGGCTCCAGGCTCTGAGCTGTCAGCACAGAGCCCGACACGAGGGTCGAACCCACGAGCTGTGAGATCATGACCTGAGCTGCAGTCGGACACCCAACCGACTAAGCCACCCAGGCGCCCCCATCTGTTTTTTTTAATGTTTATTTACTTTTGAGAGGGAGAGTATAGCGGGGGAAGGGCAGAGAGAGGGGGACAGAGGATCTGAAATGGGCTCCGTGCTCAGCAGAGAGCCGATGAGGGGTTTGAACTCCTGAACCGCAAGATCATGACCTGAACTGAAGTCAGCCACTCACCTGACTGAACCACCCAGTCACCCCTCCATTTAAAATATATATATGTATGTATATATATAAATTGGTGGACTCCACGGCACTTATGGGCCCAGAACATTGTCCAAACGTACGATGAGTTGAAAATGTCTCAGAGCCACCAGTCACTTCCCTCCCCGCTAACATTTTCGGCAATGAGGGTACACTGTGGTCTCTGGACTGATTGTTTTCCTTTTGTCTGAATGAGGCACCAACTTCTCATGATTTCTTAAAAGCATGCAAAGAGAATGTAGGAACGAAGGAAGAGGCTTCAAGGAAAATGTGCATGGAAATGTTGATTGTGTTATCTAGACCAGTGCTTCTCAGACTCTTTCCCATCATAACAAACAAGGTAAATATGATGGCTTTTGCTGCCGATGTTTCTGTCCTTGTTGCTACATCACCTACCCCTTTCTTCTTCTCTCAAGAAAGCAGAGCAGAATCCATCAGTCACCATGCCTCACCTTAATGTGATCATCATTAGTCCAAAACATTTTTTATGGTGGTTAAGGGATGAATTAAATGGCTCAGCTCTTAGAGGTGTTGTCTTTTCAATAAACCTACTTAAATATTGACACGTTGTTATTGAGGAATGGTCCTCTTCAAAAATCACTGACAACTGGTACAAAAATCTGTGACCATAAATCATACTACCCTGTAGAATTTTCAGGAAAACAAAAACAAAGCCTGCTTTCAAAATATACACTGACCCTTTTTATTAGTTGTATCCACCAAGCATATAGGATGGTCAAATCGGTATAATTTCCCACTTTTTAAACTGGGGACTAGATTTAAGTTATAAAAGCAGAGTGTTTTTAACATCTATTTTTTAAAAAAAATTTTTTTTTCAACGTTTATTTATTTTTTTGGGGACACAGAGAGACAGAGCATGAACGGGGGAGGGGCAGAGAGAGAGGGAGACACAGAATGGGAAACAGGCTCCAGGCTCTGAGCCATCAGCCCAGAGCCTGACGCGGGGCTCGAACTCACGGACCGCGAGATCGTGACCTGGCTGAAGTCGGACGCCCAACCGACTGCGCCACCCAGGCGCCCCTAACATCTATTTTTTAACAACTGTCTTTCCCTATGAAATATTTGGAAGTCTGACCAGAGAATTTTTATGGCTGCTTTACAAGCAACTTATGAGCAAAGCACTGTCAGAGGATAGGGCCTTGGTATAGTTTCAATACGACAACAATCACATCGTTTTCGATGGTCTTTGAGGCTTCCACAAGACGGTCAGTGTGGGCATCTCCACACCCAGGGCACAGTGAGAGCTTGCTGCGTTTGGCTCCTCGATTATCATGATTATTGCTACTTTACCCACATCACCTTATCACCTTTATTATCTTTTACACATGAGGCTTTTGAAAAGGTTTCACATCTTTATTTATTTTTTAATTTTTCTTAATGTTTACTTTTGAGAGAGAGACAGAATACGAGCAGGGGAGGGGCAGAGGGAGGGAGGCACAGAAACTGAAGCAGGCTCCAGGCTCTGAGCTGTCAGCACAGAGCCCAGTGCGGGGCTTGAACCCACGAACTGTGAGATCATGACCTGAGCTGAAGTCCAGGGCTTAACCGACTGAGCCACCCAGATACCCCTATTATTATTATTATTATTATTATTATTATTATTATTTTATTTATTTATTTTTTTACAATCACCAAGCCAACAGCTCTCGTTGTACAAATCAGAAGAAGAAAGCCCAAAGACTGGTAGAAGCTCATAACAGGTTTTTGGTTTTGGGGGTTTTCCTCCTTCCTTAATCGCCTGTTTGCCAGACAATACCAGTATATAGTGGTCACATGGGAAAGTTGGCTTCTGAGCTCACTGTGTCATCTCTGAACTGGACCTACGTTATTTGTCTAACATCCTTTCATTGTTGTGTTTGCTCTTGTTCCTCACTGATGTAAGAATTGACATTTCTGGCTGCTTTTTTAGAAAACACTCCTCCCAGACAAATAGTAAAATTGACTTCTAGGCTTTTTTTTTTTTTTTTTTTTTTGTTGGAGGGTGGGGAGTGGTGGTGCCTGCATTTAGCACCCTGGAGTATGAGACAGGATTAAACAGAAGCATTAACGGAAGATTGAAGAAGACCAGAGAATCTTCTGTTTTTACCAGTATGCTTCTACGAAGCATTGGCTTTCACACACCCTTGATTAGTGAGTGTATACATTTGATGCAATGTGACAGGATACCATAATAAGAGTGGCTTCAACAAATAGAATTTTCTGTCAGTTGAAAGTCCCAAATTGGTATGGCAGCTCGGCTCCACACCGTGAGGGATTCCGACTCCGCCATCCAGGGTGTTGCTGTGGTCCTAATAGCCCAAGATGGCTTCCCTGGGATCTGCATCTCAGCAGCAGCCAGGGGCAGGGCAAGTACGGCCCATGAGTGACACACACTCAGACCTCACAGCACAGGGTGGCATATGGCCACACTGAGCTTTACGGGAAGCTGGGAATTCTGGGCAACAGTTTGTCCAGTTAAAAATGCTGAAGGTTTTGCTGTAGAAGCAGGTAGAAACAGAGATTGGAGGAGAATGTGCACTTTGTATTTCACACCCATTTTTTAAATTTTCTCTCATCCCTTTGCACACTTAACCTTCCTAATACAACATCTTTTCTCATAGAAGAGGGACTTAGGAGAGCGAGAACTGAGGTACGGAAACATCCTAATGCATAGTCCTCAGAACGGAATGCTTGAGAACCCTGACTTTTCTCTCTGCGGTTTCCAAGGACTGGTTTAGTTTTTGTTTGGATTTCAAGGTGGACTTCCATTCCATTATGCCCCTAATCCCACTCAAATTTGATGCCATGTAAAGATATGAAAGGTAATATTCATCTTAAAACTCAGATACTTTGACAATGGGTCATTTAAACTGTAAATTATAGCCAATAAAACGTATTTCCTATTTTCATTTCGGATAAAGAAAAACAAAACGATCGTATGAGTTTCGCACTTGCTGTTGACTCGTGTATAGGCAGTAAGAAGGGTCAGCCATATGCAATGATCAGCATAACGTGGGTGTGAAAATATTTCAGGTGATATACGCACATGCAAAAAAAGCCTTTTAATTCCTTAACGAACACTATACACATATATACTGGGGAGACTAAGGGTAATTCCATAACTATTTAGTAGTTACAGTAGTGGTTACTAATACGGCTTTCATTCTTGGGTCTTCTCCTGGGGTTATAACAAGGTAAACAGACTTGTGCCTCAGTGATGAAAATTTGATGAAAAGAAAATGAGGATTACTAAGGATAATGGTGTTTAAATATGTTTAAAATTGTAAATAAGAACCAAATTTATACTTCTATTGTTTAAATATAGTCAGCATTCTGAAACTCTGATTTCTAAGAAAATGTTTTAAATCTTATGTAGTTGATCCCCACGATCTCGCGGTCCGTGAGTTCGAGCCCCGCGTCGGGCTCTGGGCTGATGGCTCAGAGCCTGGAGCCTGTTTCCGGTTCTGTGTCTCCCTCTCTCTCTGCTCCTCCCCCGTTCATGCTCTGTCTCTCTCTGTCCCAAAAATAAATAAACGTTGAAAAAAAAAATTAAAAAAAAAATAAAAAAATCTTATGTAGTTGAATGTTTAATTCTCTTTATTTTTCTAAATGTTTTTATATTTTGATCTAAAACTGCAATTTTTCAGACTTCACCCTTTGGTATTTGTTAGCCCTGTATGTGTCTTCTGACTTGTTTTCAGATTTTTTCACATATACTTGAAGAGTACATCAGTAATTCCTCTATTAAATTAGCTAATTCTTCTCCATTTCCTCCAGTGATCTTAAAGAATTGAATAAATGGTTATTGTCTGAGGTAGTTTGGGGGAAAGTGTTCCATGGCTAGAATGTCTGGGCATCCTTTTTATTTTTTATTTTTATTTTTTTAAAGTAACCTTAAGTAAGGCTTGAACTCATGATGCCAAGATCAAGAGTCACATGCTCTACTGACTGAGCCAGCCAGGCACCCCTGAGCCATCCTTTTTAGACTCCCTTTCTTTTTTTTTTTTTTTAAGCTTTTTCTAATGTTTTTTTTTTTATAGTTTATTTATTTATTTTGAGCGAGAGAGAGCACACGCATGCAAACTTGAGTAGGAGAGGGTCAGAGACAGAATCCCAAGCAGGCTCCCCACAGTCAGCGTGGAGCCCACGAGGGGCTCTAACTCATGAACCATGAGATCATGACCTGAGCCGACCTCAGATGCCTAACTGACTGAGCCACCCAGGTGCCCCTAGACTCCCTTTCAACAATAGGTTTCTTACACTACCTGTTATAGCCCACAACCCTTGACATAAATAACACTGGTCTTTTTTACTCACAGGCAAAGTTCTGCTGGAATGCACTTGAATTAGGGTTGCCATGTTATTTGAATTGTTTCCTGATATTCCAGACAGATCCATAGCTGAATGGGGGCCAGACTTATGCACTGTCTCATTACACTGAGATTCTGCCACTAATACAATGTATTCTCTCCAGAAAATTTTTGCTTTTGGAAAGAGAATTTTGTGTTAACATTAACAGTAAGAGACATCTCACTTCGGTGTAATGTCCAGGGCATGACACATTATTTGGGTTTTGAGAATGTTTTAATTGAAAATACTGTTGTGCTCCTGGTTCAGGAAAACATAGCTCAGGGCCAGGGAATAAAAGAATTGTGTTTCTTTAGAAACACGGCACTTACTTCCAGGTATGAGTAGAACACTTGGAATGAAATGAAACCCTATTGTTTATTTTCTGCTGGGTTGTTTAAATCTCCCTACCATCTCGTCTTTGGAGAATTGTGTCTTTTTCCAATGGGTGCTCTTTACGTAGAACAGCTTTTGTCCACAGCAGAGACAAAAAGCTAATGCACTGTATACATGACATAAACAGTCTTCTACTTACAATCAGGATGGCTTCCAAAAGTTCATCTGCAAGGCATTTGTTTAAAACTGAAAACATGTTTGTCCTTAGAAACACTGGTACAGATGATGCTTGGGGGCCGGGCTAGCGCACCAAAGCCTATTTAATGCATCCTGTAACCGAACTGATACTATTATGCATTATACATCCTGGAAAGAGGAGGGTCTCAGGAAGTTAAAGGAGGAAGGAGAAGAGAAGATATTTGTCTTCCTACTTCCAAGGGCCTTAGTTCCGACCTTCCTCATCCTCATCCGTTTGGGAGGGGTTCCTGCCTCTGTGTTCTGCTGCACCTAAACAACCCACCCTCATGCATACCCTTAAAATCCTTCAGTGCAGCTGGTCTCAGAAAAGAAGGAATCTGATCTTTTGACCTTACACATGCTTTTGTGCAGCTTACTGTGATCCTAAAATCCTCTAATTTTTAAATATGGTATTTCCTAGCTGTATGATTCTCTAATAATTAAAGGTTCCCAGTCCATGTTACAGATTGAAGACTATTTGAAAAAGGAGAAATGATATTTGGAGACTGGTGGACCACCATATGAAAGAAATTGTTTCTGTAAGCCAGTGGTTCTCAACTGGGGTGATTTTGCCCCCAGGGGATATTTGGCAATGTCTGGAGACATTTCTGATCATCACAAATGGACATGTAAAGGGTAGAGGCCAGAGGTACAGCTTAATAACCTAAAATGCATAGGACAACCCCCCTTCCCTCAACACACACACATAGACACACACACTCATGGCTTAAAATGTCAATAGCACCGAGACTGAAACCATGCTTGAAGCATGTCCCAAAGTATGGGTTGTTTACAGGTATGACATTCGGCACATCTCGGCCGAAAAGTTTGGGAAATGGAGGATTTAAGAGTTTACCATGTGCTCTGGGTTGGCTGGCAGGGGCAGCTTCGGTCCTCTGCCCCTAAACCTCCTCCCCAGACCTTTGAAATGAGCATACCCTCTAATCGAAATTAACAAGTGTGTAGTAAGAGCCTATGATGCATCATCAGTGCTGGACTAGGGACACAGCAGGGAATGAGACAGAACTTCCTGTCCTCAGTGAGTTCATATTCTAGTGGGGAAAGAAAAACGAGCTCCATAAATTGTGTGTGTGTGTGTATTGTGTGTGTGTATTGTGTAGAGTGGGGTGGGGTGGAAAGGAGTGTGGGAAGGTGCTCAGTGCTATGAAGAGCAGGAATGAAGCAGGGATTGAAGATTAAAGGGGCGGCGGAGGAATGGGAATTTTAAAAGGGGAGGTCAGGGCAGACCTTCACAAGGCACTCTTTCAGTTGCCTCTGAGGTGAGGGAGCAAGCTGTGTGGTGATCCTGGAGGAAGAGAATCCAGGCTAAGCGCAGGGTCCAGCGAGGTGGTGAGGGGCCTCAGATGGGAGCCTCCTGGGCTGGTAGCCATACCTTCTGCCCAGAAGCTGCCCCCAAACCCCTCTTCCTTAGAAATTCTTTAGGCCCGTTAGGCTGTGGAGAGAGTTGGGTACAGCACTAGGATTTCCTAAAGCTGACTGCTGAAACATCAGAGCACGTTCTGTTAGGGTCATATTCTCTGAAGGGAACGTAAAGAAATGTGACTTTAGTAGTGTATTATTGTTCTCACCACTCTTTTCCTTCTTCCACATAAGGACTTTGAATATCTGAAAACTCCAGGTAGTTTCCGTGCAGGGGCTGGAGGACATTTGGAGGAGAGGGAAATGAAAAGCCAAAACTAGGGATTTAAGTGATGGGTGTTTAGGATGTTCTCAGCTGGTGTACAGGTGGCCTTTCCTGGGTTCCTGGGCCTGTGGCAGTCGTAGCCTGGTGTGGCTGGGGTGGATGCAGGACGTTTGGCATGCATGGGGACCGCTGAAAGCAGAACCGAGCTGTGTATCATGAGTCACCTGCCAGCTTTTAGCTCAGAGTTTAATAGCACCCCAAGAGAAGGGCACTTGGAGTAGACCCTGAATATTATGCAGTGGGCAGGATGCTCTGTGTCCTCTGCTCGTTTGTCACACTGAACTTTACAGATAAGAAGCTGAGACCTTACCAAGAGTAACAATTCTGCCTTTGTTGGAGAACAGTTTATTTCCTCATAGTTGTCTTTGTCACAGAGATAAGAAAGGGATTTAAAATGTGTGGCCTCTTTTTCCAAGATTTTTTTTTTAATCCATTTAGGACACAGTGCCTTGCACCTCGCAGCCAAGAACAGCCACCACGAATGCATCAGGAAGCTCCTTCAGGTAAAATGGAACAACTTAAAATTATAAATTTTTAAAATTATGTCATCTTTTAAATTTAACAGTAACTGTACCTGTGAAAGAATAACACACACACACACACACACACACTCCCTTAAATACCATCCCAGAACCTGGGTTTCCTAAGAAGCATCACAATTTAAATGACAGCCAAGGAAAAGATTATTTCCATAGCAATGGCACTGATAGGGAAGAAGATCCTCATCAGAATTTGGAGTGTCTTCCTGGGATACAGCCTTTTTCTTGCCTTTATCAGCTCCTTGCGTCCTTTTCTGAGAGACTTGTACCCTTTACATAATCAGTTTAAAAACTATTTTTCATGCGATTAGAGATCCTTGCAATATAGGATCTCCAGTATCCTAATAGCCTTTCTTTCAGTCATTGGTAGAACACAACTCTTTTTGAGAAACAAAATTTCAACCTTTATTTCCTTGTGTGTAACTTTAAATGTGCCTTTAGTTCTTAGTTTTTTGCCGAGGTTCTTGGTTTTATTCCCCTTTATAATTTGAAGCCAACTCCCTGGTTTGATAACCTGGCCAGTTTATAATGATCGCTTAGGGGGACGACATCTGTAAATCTTGAAAGATGAATATTTAATGAAAGCCCAGTAGCGGCCCATACTGTAACATCCAGCCATTGCCAGTCAGCGTGCAAGCTGGTTGTTTTCAGGAACAGCACAGAGCCATAAAATATGTGTTTGGAGTGCTATCTCTTCTGTTGAGCTGTTGTCTCAGCCTTCACAGGCACTGTGTGGGACCCAGCATCTTGCTTTAATTTGGCTCTGCGATTCTAATGCAGAAATGTGGTCACATTCTTCAACTTGTCCTGCTCTGTTGGTCACACAGCTTCTTGTCTTGCGTTATGTGACGCAAGCTGCCACCAGTGCCAGGAATGCAAACCTTAACAGGCCTTTGAAGTGAAATTCAAGAAAAATAGATCAACATCTGTGATTATTATTATTTTTATTATTATTATGAGGCTCCTCTCTGAGAACAATTAAAGTAGAACTTCCCTGCTTTCTCTGAGGCCCGGCACCTTGAATAAATGACAATCATGGACTTGCCCAAGTGCACTGCCTCCATACCCTTGGTCTTGCCTTAATTTTTTTTTTAACTTATTTGTATCTTAAATCTCTGTTCTCATTCTGGCTTGGCTATCCAGGCTTTGCATCTGGCTCTGATTTTCAGGAAGAATGAACTTGACAGGCTGGAAATCCTCATGGGCAAGGACCAGATATTCTAGCCTCTAATGTAATTTTATATCTGGTTATGCAAATGGATTGGTTTTTCTCTGGAATCTTTGAAGCCTTTAAACACTTCCTTGTGCTATTCTAAAATTAGGCCAAAGCATGGTAAGTCGTAACTTGATCTCCGTTCCTCTTACCACTGAAGGGCAGACAGACATTTCACTCTTAACATTGCCTGTTCTTGCCTCTGACTTGCAGACTTGCTGTTCTTCTTTCTGAATAGTTGTTAAAACCTGAGGCTTTGAATTTTTTTTTAATGTTTATTTGTGAGACAGAGCATGAGCAGGGGAGGGGCAGAGAGAGAGGGAGACAGAATCCGAAGCAGGCTCCAGGCTCTGAGCTGTCAGCACAGAGCCCGACGCGAGTCTCAAACTCACAAACCGTGAGATCGTGACCTGAGGTAAAGTCGGTCGTTCGACCTACTGAGCCACCCAGGCGCTCCTAAAACCTTGAGGCTCTGATGTCCTCCTAATGGGTCGCTTTCCTTGGGTCCTGGACCTCTCCAGCCAGTTCTTCACTTCTGTCTTGGCATCCTCTGCCCTCTGTGATGTGACCCTTGTTGCCTCCCGCCCTCCCTCACTCTCTGCACTGGATCCTTTCTCTGAGCTCTCTAGGCCTTTGCTCTTACTATCTGTCTGCTGGAGATTCTTCTCTTCTCCAGTGGCTACCGTTTTAAAGTTTGCCTCCTCAAGGCAGTGAGCGCAAACAGACCCTTGTGAGATTCTTCAAATTCAAATGAACTCTCCTCTTCCCCTGATAGCCCACTAGTCCCCCCCCCCACTTTTAACAAGTGCCTCCTGGACACCGTGCCCTATGTCAGGCATTGAGTATATTTTCACGAGCAGAGCATCCCTTATCCTGATGAAGCTTGCAATCTTGTAAACAAGTCCCCAAATGCATGTTACAAATTGCACCACATCAAGAAGAAAACTGACCAAGTACTGAGAGAGATGGGTGTGGGGTGAACGATCAGGGAAGGGCTCGTGGAGGAGGTGATATTTAAGCCGAGAACTTTGGAAAGAGCCAAGGGGAAAGCATTCCAAGCAGACAGAAGAGCAAGTACAGAGGGCCTCGGGTAGGAAAGGCACTGGTCAGGGAGGAAAGAAAGCCTGGGGCTGAGTGAGCGTGGAGGAGAAAGAAGGGCATGGAGTGCAGGCCTGTGTGTCATGGCAGGCAGGCCATAAGTCCTCTGAGCACAGCATGGAACTGTGGAGGGCTTTTAAGGAAGGACTGGTATTCACAGTTTTAAAAGATCACTCTAGTTGTATAGAGAATAGAGGCGAGAGCAGAGCTGTGGAGCCCGCCAGGAGGCTGCCCCAGCTGTCTGCATGAGAAGATGCTGGCCTAGACTGGGTGGTGTAATGGGGAAAGAAAGAGTAGACCAGGTATGTTTAGGTCACAGAATTGGCAGGACATGGTGGTGAATTAGATGGCGGAAGAGGAGGAGGAGAAGTTAAAGGTGACTCAGTGGAAGTTTAGGACGGTTGCATTTGAGGTGCTTACGTCAGAGCAGAAATGTGAAATAGGCAGCGGGTTATCAAGCCAGGCGCTCGGAGATGACGTTGTGTACAGCTGAGAACATATGCTCTAGCCCAGCGCATCTGGGTTTGAATCCTGGCTCTGCCATGTCCTGTGACTTGAGCAAATTATCACCTTCTCTGTATCTCAGTTTCCCCATCAGAAGATGGGAGTGATAATAGTGTCTAGCATTATCAGGAGCCTTAAAACAATGAAGAGTGCCCAGTGCGTAATAGCTAATATGTACTTAGGTTTGTTATTGCGAAGGTACACATTTGAGTCTTTAGCCTTTAGATGACATTTCAAGCTACGGGCATGAATGAGATTACCAAGAAGGAGAGCACCGAGGAACCCCAACATTCTGTGTTTGGCTCACGGAGGGGGAGTGGCCAGAGCAGTAGTGGGAACACCAGGCTAGTATGGGCGCTAGGAGCTAAGTGGAAGGACTGTTTGGAGAAGGGGGTGGATTGCGGTAAGAGGAGGACACAGATGTTTGTTGTCGTGGGAAACACGAAGGTTATTGGTGACTGTGGGGCCATCTCTGTGGAGTCTGGAGAACAGCATGCAACTGCAGTGGGTTTGGAAACGAGTGGGAAGCAAGGCAGCATGGATCGCATGTGGGCAGTTCTTTACAGGAACTTGGTTTTGTGAAGGGGGACTAGAGGATTAGGCAGGAAATGTGGGGGGAAAGACGGGACCAAGATGAGAACGCCTGGAGCGTATCTGTCAGCTGCCGGTGATGGGATGCTAGTGTGAGAGGGAGGACAGGACGGCCAATGCGGCAAAGAGGTGACCTTTTGCCTGGGTCCCGATTACTTGGAGAGGAGCTCCCCTCCCCATGGGAGACTATAGGTCCTGGAGCACAGCAGTTGGGGCCTATTCATATTTATTCTCTTCCTGATAAGACACATCACAACCTTGCAGGAAAAGGATGAACTCAACAGAGCGGAATGTTTATTATGTGTATTTATTTATTTTTTGTCTTCTAGTCAAAATGCCCAGCCGGAAGTGTGGACAGCTCTGGGAAAACAGCTTTACATTATGCAGGTGACTTTCATTCTCTTACTGATCCTTCTGCCATAAGAAATACTCAGTTATCCTTTTCCTCTTTCAAGCCATTTTCTTTACCATTTTATTTCTGAGGCTGTTGTCTGTCATCATTCCTGGAATTTCTGTCTTCCTCAGTTTGCAAAATGTGTAGGGTTTTATCAGGGAACACATCTAAAATTCATCAGTTGCCTGCCAAACTGTAAAAATTGCCATGGTTATTATATTTTAATTAATGTAAGTTTCTTGTTTAAGCTAAGAGATTTTCATAAGCATTTAGAGATTTCATGTAATATGTGATACAGATTTTTTTGATTTGGGGATCAAAAGAAACTCCCATTTTATTTCTCAGTGTTCTGTTTTACTATCTTGTCATTATCTGTCACACGGCTCCCAAGTAACAAAACGTCAACACCGAGCTCAGGGAGTGATGAGATTTATAAATTTCTATTAGTGCTAGCTGGGGCAAAGCTAAGTCCTACAAAATGCCAAACCAAATATTTGCACAAAGGCAACTGGCAGACAGTGGCTCTAGGTCTGGAAATTAACATTGAAATGTAACACTAATTCGGAGCACCTTACTTAACCTTCCGGATACGACTTCTCTTCAGTGCAGCTAGTATAACATAGCAAACTGGGTGGAACACGAACTTCTCCGTCCTGGGTGCGTGTGATGCCCCTGCTGGTGAGAGCCCCTGTGTGACGGGCTGTGTCTTTGTTTCCTTCCCTCAGCGGCACAGGGCTGCCTTCAAGCTGTGCAGGCTCTTTGCGAGCACAAAAGCCCCATAAACCTCAAGGATTTGGTAAGTATCCGGCAGCTGCTAGATGTGGAGATGCACACTGGCGTCTAGAGCGCTGTGGGCTACCTCTGCAAGTCACTAAGACATTTAGAGACCTCAGCATTTGGCGAAAGTCTAATGCGTTTCAACCTAGATCCTCTTCTGCAAAACGGATCCAAGTATTATCTCTATTGGTCTCTGAATTTAATGACACATTGAGAAGACATTTTGTGACATGCACTTCCTGATGTGTACATTTGTTTCTCAGGTCATCTGCCATCAACCTAAATGTATTAATAAGTCAATTTCTTGACTTTTAGAAGAAATAAGTCTAAATAGAAGTTCTGTCATTTCTGTTAACTTCCCGTGTATCATCTTGGGTACTCCTGGTTAGGATTTCCCAACTCTGAAAACCACTTCTAGCCTGTTTAACCTTGCTGGGCTACTCTGAGAATAAATTTACATGCCAGTCACTCCTGACTGCAAGTTTAAATGTCCTGCCATAGCATAGAAATTATATGCTATGCATGCATTATATGCTACGCATGCATTATACCTAATGGGAATATTGTTATGTGAGTGTATAGAATTGTAGATAAATTCCTACTCCCTGAATCTCAGTACTTCATAACCAGAAAGTATTATAACTTTGCAGAGATAATTTTTTAGAAATGTGTCTGAAATTCTATTTTAAACGGAGACTTAATCTTTAAGCAGCAATTGTATTTTTCAAAATAATTGGACATATTGTAATTTTTTTCCTTTGCCTACTTGAATACATCTACCTTAAAAGTTACTATCAACTGCATTTGGGAGGTATGTTCCAAGGAATAAGCAGAATACAAGCTTCTCTTGAAGCTTTTGTATCATTTGAGTTAGGACCCCTTCACCCTAAGATTGTGGAAATAGTCACCTATGTATTCTTCTAGTATTTTTTCACTTTTTTTCTGTTGTAGTGTTTACATTCTTCATCACCTTACATGGTTTGTATATGAGTTGGGATCTCATTTTCTTATTTTATTTTATTTTACTTTATTTTAATTTTTATTCCAGTGTAATAAACGTACAGTGTTATATTAGCTTCAGGTATATAACATAGTGATTCAACATCATTTAAAAAAATTTTTTTAATGTTTATTTCTTTTTGAGAGGGAGCAAGACAGAGCATGAGCAGGGGAGGGGCAGAGAGAGAGGGAGACACAGAATCCAAAGCAGGCTCCAGACCCCGAGCTGTCAGCACAAAGCCTGATGCAGGGCTTGAGCTCATGAACCACGAGATCATGACCTGAGCTGAAGTCAGATGCTTAACTGAATGATCCACCCAGGTGCCCCTCTACAGCGCTTTTTTAAAGGATTGCCAATTGTCATATTAAATGATTCTTTCCATTGATCTTTATCTAGTCATGTGCCAAGAATAGGCAAACTCTTAATGTTCCATTCTGGTACTTGTAAGGTTATGAAAGCATGTACTTTGCAAGGGAATAGTAGAATGGATGGTAGGATGCGTGGAGTTTGCTTGGAAGAAGCTGCTTGGAGGGCAGCGGACCTACTGCTGCCCTGTGGAAATAAGTCCGCCTGTTCTTCAAAGCCATCCCCCAGTAAACATGATATGCTTGCCTGGAGCCTTTACATACTTGATGTTCCACTCTCTGTCATGTCGCTGCCAGACTGAGGGTTGGTCACTGAAGGGAAAAAGCAGCCCATGAGGCTGAGGTTCCTGAGAAAAAGCTAACAGTCAGTGCAATTCCTTAAGAGGTCTGTTGAACTACTAGGTGTTTATCCAAAGGATACAAAAGTGCTGATTGGAAGGGGCACATGCACCCCAATGTTTATAGCAGCATTATCAACAGTAGCCAAATTATGGAAAGAGCCTAAATGCCCATCGACTGATGAATGGATAAAGAAGATTGGGGTGTGTGTGTGTGTGTGTGTGTGTGTGTGTGTGTGTGTGTTGGAATATTACTCGGTGATCAAAAAGAATGAAACCTTGCCATTTGCAGCAACATGGACGGAGCTAGAGTGTGTTATGCTGAGAGAAGTAAGTCAGAGAAAGACAAGTATGATATGATTTCATTCATGTGGAATTTAAGAAACACAACAGATGAACATAGGGGAAGGGAAGGAAAAATAAGATAGAAACAGAGAGGCAAACCATAAGAAACTCTCTTAAATACAGAGAACAGTCTGAGGGGTGCTGGAGGGGAGGCAGGTGGGGGGATGGGCTAAGTGGGTGATGGGCATTAAGGAGGGCACTTGTTGGGGGTGAGCACTGGGTGTTATATGGAAGTGATGAATCACTGGGTTCTCCTGAAACCAGTACTACACTGTATGTTAATTAACTTGAATTTAAATTTAAAAAAAATGCTGTGCTGAGATGTCATGGCAGCCCTATCGGGACACAAACTGTCATGGTGGCAGGACAGTTCAGGAATAAAATGTACAAAGAACAAGGCAATTCTGTATGCAATTCTGGCATTTAGGATCGTAGTTAAAATCAATCTACATTTGTCTCCTAGGATGGGAATATACCACTGCTTCTTGCAGTACAAAGTGGCCACAGTGAGGTCTGTCGCTTTCTCCTGGATCATGGAGCAGACGTAAATTCCAGGGACAAAAATGGAAGGTACCACCAAAATAGAAATCATGGGATTTCAGTGATATCTACATTCTGGGAGCCTCAAAATATTACAGCTATATTTTAGATCATTTGTAATAAAGTGTTTTTAATTTTTTCATTTTCTGCCTTTTTTTTTTTTTTTTTTAAAGTTAGCCCTATACCCACCATGGGGCTCGAACTCATGCCTCTGAGATCAGGAGTCACACGCTCTACTGACTGAGCCGGCCAGACGCCGCTTCTGCCTCTTTTGATAATCCAGAATTTGTTTGACGCAAAAAAATTTCCCCTAGACCTCTGTGATGAGATTATTAAATACTGAAGTGACTAGGCCATTTCCGATGGCTTTTCATGCAAAATTAAACATATTGGCTGCTTTTAAAAATAGTCCTAATGATGTATAGGTAATTTAAAATGCTTGAGGTGAAAGGTGCCATCATATTATGATTGGTGCCAATCATATTAAATTCCATCATATTTAGAAGATTATGTCTATATTATTTGACCTTATATGGTTTAATGTTTTGATTTAATCTGAAGTTAAAAAAACACCCCTAGTTTCATGTCACTAGCAGTCCATTAAGTGCATATATTTAACTGTACTTCATCTTTCTTTCCTTGTTTTCAGGATAAGTGATTTCTCAGAAAAGTGTTTCCCCATTTTGGTTGTATTAATTTGGTATCTCCTTTTTTTTCTTTAGAACTGCTCTCATGCTAGCCTGTGAGATCAGCAGCTCTAATATTGTGGAAGCCTTAATTAAAAAGGGTGCAGACCTAAACCTTGTAGATTCTCTTGGACACAATGCCTTACATTATGCCAAACTCTCAGAAAATGCAGGAATTCAAAGCCTTCTATTATCAAAAATCTCTCAGGATTCTGGTATGTGAAAGAAAATAGTCAGTGTTGTTTTAAATTTATCCACTCCATTTTCCCCAAAGGGTAAAGGAATGTGCACAATATGATCTATTTTATTATTCTTTTAAACATATTCTTGAAGAAAAATGTAGTGTTAAATACTGTGTTTGTTGTGTGTATGGGTGTGAGTGTGCGTGTGTGTGTGTGTGTGTGTGTGTGTGTGTGTGTGTGTATCTCCCACCCAAAGTAGATGTGAGTCATGGTTCTTACCTTTATTTATTTATTTTTTTCCCCACTTTTTCCTCTATAGATTCAAAGACACCAACAAAACCAAAGCAGGTATTTATCTTTGGGGGAGAGAATTTTTTTTGGCCATCATAGCTTGTGGGAATTTGAAAATGTTCTGATTAAACCACTCTGTGCTCCACTAGAAAAGTGATAAAAACTATGTTGAAAATGCTTAAGGAGTGAAATATCTTTAGAATAGATGATTCATTGTTAGAAGGTGGTAACTGTTTTCTTAATGGTTTACCCTGTTTCCAAAGCATGTGACTTTAAACTTGCTACTTATATATTCATCTTTTTCGGAAATGTACTAATATTTTCTGTTGTGAAAATGTTTGGTTAGCTCTGCGAAGGAACAACAACAATATTTTAAATGCTTGTGTATCCCATGGATTATAGACCTCTATCCATGAGAGTGTTAGATATTTAATGAATATAAGAGGGTTAGCTTTTCCTTTCATTTTAACTGGAACTTTTCTAAAATGTTGTTAGAGTTCTAGATAGAAATTGAGAAGATTGCCCTATTATTTTGGAGTTTTTTCCTAAAAACATTGTCATCATTGTTTACTTTTTTGATGAGATGTATAGTTGGCGGTTACATTTATTTACTTACACATCAAAGGTTTTGAAAAATTATCATAGACAGGAAATATCCAGTACTGAATTTATTAAGTACTAACTGTGTCACTTATTTATCCATAACCTTCAGAGAAGACGTTTCCGCTTGCCCCCATATTGACATTCTTTTTAAAAAGGAGTGGAAGTAATGCAAAGGTGGAGGAAATACCACTGCTTTGCATTAAGATGGCTAGACTATCATTGTATTCTGGGTTCTAAACTGGGGCAGGCAGCTCCCCATCCTCTACTTTCCCAATTCGCTACACCAACTTAATCTGGTTTTGTCTTGTGTTTTTTATTTTCTGGCTATTAAAGCATGGGCTGCTGGAAGAAAACTTGAAGCATGCATATTACTTATTTTTATGTTGGTAGCAGATGTCAGATCTTATTGAAGTAAGAAATGCATGAACTGTTGAGGTTTTTCTCATTTGTTTGATGAAGCTATTTGTTCAGACTTTACTAACCGAACTAACCCACCTCCATTCTTTGGACTGTGATAACTTCCAGCATGATCAAGTCTCTAAAATAAGCTCAGAAAGAAGTGGAACTCCAAAAAAACGCAAAGCTCCACCACCTCCTATCAGTCCTACCCAGGTAAAAACAAAAGTAAACCAACATTGAACAAACATATGACAACAACAAGAAAAAGCCATGATTTTGTCATTTTATCTTTAGGCCAAAATGAAATGTTTAGAATTGACTCTTAAATGCACATTTAAAATTTTCTTTACTGGTTTTAAATTACAGATAATGGCATGAAAGATTTTGATTATTAGTATGTAAATAATGTTGATTCTTATTTAGTGCAAGGCTGGGGAATTGAACAGTATCTTTTTTCAAAGCCTCCAGGAAAAAAAAGAGAAAAAGAAAGAAAGAAAAGAAAAGAAAGAAAAGAAAGAGCCTGAAGGAAATTTCTCAAAATCTTAGGACAGAAACTTTTTCCTTAAGTGAAGCTCAGTCTGCTTTTAGTAGCTCACATGAACAGCTCAAGTGAAGGCGGGGAGAATGGGTAGCTGGTGAGGCAGTTAATTGAAAATGAATTTTAGCTGGTTTCTCAAAATTCTGTTCAAATATATTTGCCTTTCTAATTACATTGAAGGTTGGCTAATATTAAAAGCAGGTTTCATTTCTGAGCTTATAGTGACTATTGCATATAGGAGGAAGCTCAAATGTCTATGAAATCTCTCAAATAGTTGAGAGGAATGTCTCCTCTGATAAGTTATGTCAAATATGTTAGCATATTCATCAATAATATTCCCAACATGCCACAGAAGTTTTATAGATTTTGAAAACTGCTTCCAGTAAATATAGGAAGTAAGTTAGTTATACTCTGCAAACTTCCAAAAAGTACTTGAGGTGCCATATTAAATAGAAGATACCCTTGGATTAAATGAAACTAAGGATGGTTACTGTTAGATTTATTTGCATTGGTTAAATAGGCTAATCCTTTGCACTGGAGAAGAAAAGTCTTTGAAGAAACGTTCTTTATCTGTGATTTTCATTTTGTTTTTTTAAGTTGAGTGATGTGTCTTCCCCAAGATCAATAACTTCAACGCCACTTTCGGGAAAGGAATCCGTGTTCTTTGCTGAACCACCCTTCAAGGTATTTCCTGTCTGTGTTCAATTTATTTTGAATTTTAAGATACATAATAGACATGATTTAAATGGTACAACATCGGACAAAACAGAATAGACTTCCCAGTGATTGACTGATAACCTTTTCATCACGAAGCACCCCTCAGTTATTTCTTCTGGCATGGACTCCACACAAAAAAAGTAGAATGAATAGATTACATTCTGTAAGTAATACCTAATTTTCTTGATTTAAAAAAAGGGACAAAGATAAGAACTTAACTGATAACCAATCTTCTTACTAAATCGAGTTGATATAATGCCCATCAAAAAGAAAGAAATGAGGATTGTTCTCTGGTGTCTTACTGACAAGTAATTGTATATTTGTAATTAAACTTTTCCTGACTATAAAGCTAATATGCATTAATTTTAGAAAATCCTTTCTACGTAATTCTCTAGATTTCTTGTTGGAAGGTATTTTAGGAAATGGGAGGATATTTTCATTTACTGTCTGTTTACCTAACCATCACTAGGAAATTATACTTGGAAAGAAAATAAAATTTCTAATTGTTAAAATGAAATTGCAGTGGAATAATTGTATACTTCTTTCCCCCATCTAAGAATTACTGAAGATAAATTACTTTTTTTTTAAGTTTATTTATTTTGAGAGAGACAGAGATAGCGTGTGTGGGAGAGGGGCAGAGAGAGGGAGAGAGAGGATCCCAAGTAGGCTCTGCCCTGCCAGTGCAGAGCCCCATGCAGGGCTTGAACTCACAAAACTGTGAGATCATGACATAAGCCAGAACCAAGAGTCAGGTGTTTAACTGACTGAGCCACCCAGCAGCCCCAAAATAAATTGTCTTTTAACTTGGATGTACAGTGATCTGAAAAAGATTCCATCAACCTAACATTTCCCACACTTTAACTAGATTTTATTAATAAATTCTTAATATGAGTACCTAAATGAGGAAAGGAAAGGAAGTTATACCTTTACAATGAGTACCCTAATGTCTTCTAATATGATTATGGCTCAAAGGATGCAGTGCATTCCAGAGAAGAATAAATTACAGTTTTCAGCAATAGAGTGTAAAAAACCTTTCATTTCTTTTTAAAAAAATCTCAAAAAGATAAAAAGTGACACCATTTAGAATGGCTAAAGTTTAAGAAGTGTATTTTTACATGGTGGTGATGATGTGGAGGAACTAGAATTATCATACTCTGTTGGTAGGAACGTAAAGTGGCAAAACTACTTTGGAAAACTGACAGTTTCTTTAAAAGTTCATCACACACCTAACATATGATCTAGCCATCCACTCACTGATGTTTTTACAAGAGAAATGAAAACTTATGTCTCACAAAGTTGTATACACAAAAGTTTGCAGAAGCTTTATTCACATATCCCCAAACTGGAAACAATCCAAATGTCCTTCATAAGCAGCATCATGGGTGAATCTGAAAATCATCAGGCTGAGTGAAAAAAGCCCGACATATATTCATACCCATGACATTCCATTTATAGGAATTCTAGAAAATGCAAAAAGGAGAGTGGAGGTTACCCGGGGATAGGGTGGGCAGGTATTGGCTGTGATGAAGCATGCAGAATCTTGTAGACCTAATGGACACCTTCTGTATCTTGGTTATCGTGGTGGTTCCATGAGTGTGTTTCTGTCAAAACTCAACCTGTAAACTTTAAATGGATGCCATGTATTGTACCTTAAGATAGTTGAAAAAGAAAAATAAACATCTATTTTTATAAAGCGAAAAGGCAGCTTTTTGTAAAGATAAGCACTTGCCAAAAATGAGCCACTTTATTTTTAGCATTTGGGCTTTTACAAAAGTTCCTTTGCTGAAAACTTCTCTCTCTTATCATAGTCCACCGCTCATCTAGATGAAACATAGTAATTTCTGGCAACTCATTGCATTTCATTTTGAAATGAGAGTCTGGCTTTGAAGTTGCAAGAACTTTTGCAATGTATTTACAGACACATATTCAGGAGCAAAGGTTTAGAGGAGATCTTTAGGGGATTGTCAACCCATGATCATAAAATTTTGTATTCCCTTATAAAATTACCTTTATCTTCCCTGACAGGTCTTATTTACTACAAATTCTCTTAAAAATATTAATAAAGATATACTAATAACAGTTAATTTATAAAATAGTGAAGCTAAACCAGTATTTCTAATGTATTTTAATCAGTATATTATCCAGATAGGTAAGACTTGTATTTGACTTCATTATGAAACTAATATTTGCCATCTCAGGTTTTAGGACATAGCCCACTAAGTTCACTATTACATAAAGTTATTATAATCTTAAAAGATATTTGTATTTTACTTACTAAATAAAGTTCCTGAAAACTGTTTTGAGATCACACGCTCTGGAACCTCACGTTTTAGAAATCATATCTCAGTAGATCATCATCACTTTTATTCACTTATATTTTAAAATATTCCCTTTCCTGGCGATTTTCTAACTTTTTTTTTTTTAGAAGGAAACCTGTTCTGTGTAAACCCAGGAAAATTTGCTTGCTTCTTTTGTGGAATATCATATTCAGGAAAATTCTTTGAAGTCATTTTTGTGTTCCAACAGGCTGAGATCAGTTCTATACGGGAAAATAAAGACAGACTAAGTGACAGCACGACAGGTAAGAGGAAGGGGCGTCTGTTTGTGTTCTTCTGACAGGTCTCTAGCCCACGTCCATTTACATACATCAAAGGTGCACCCGGAGGAAGTGTGAGGAGGTCTGAGAACCCCGGGGGTGCCACCCTGGAGCTGCCAATACCACACAGGCTGACACTTTCCCCTGGATTTTAAGGAGCCCCTGAGCTTGGATGTGAAAACAAAAATATCTCTGATTTCATTTGCCCCCAACTACTGTTAGCACTTCCTTCAGTGATGAATATAGACAATAACGCCCAGTGGTATTAGCAGACCAGTAGACTTTGCCAGCAGGAGAATTCGCAGGTAATGTCCTGTCACCTTACTGTTATCGCGGGTATCTTGAAATGTCATTTACAGTCTCTCTACTAGAAATATGGCATTAGACCTGCTGCTGTATTCTTGTTATTGGCACATTACAGAATCAGCTCTTAAATTACGTAGCCTGTGTCTTCTCTTTTATGTATTATAAAGCACTGTTTTGCGGTGAGGCCTGGGGCCACGAGCCGTCACAAGGGGCACTCCTCACCGCTGAGCAACAGGTTATTTCCTGAGGGAGAGCCAACTGAGCACTTCCGTGGCTGCACAGTCTAACTTTCCTACTGTGCATCTTAAATAGAGAAATGCAAAGACAGAGTGTTGAAATCACACACAGTCATCCTGTCTTCACCAAGACAGGGTTTAATTCATTGTCTTCAGAATCCATCCTAAGGTTTACCCTCTAAGAATATACTTCAGCACCCCCAGAATCCATTTAAAATGTTGTGTAGAGGGGCACCTGGGTGGCTCAGTCGGTTGAGTGCCCGACTTCGGCTCAGGTCATGATCTCACAGTTCGTGAGTTCGAGCCCTGCGTGGGCTGTGTGCTGACAGCTCAGAGCCTGGAGCCTGCTTCGGATTCTGCATCTCCCTCTCTCTCTGCCCCTTCCCCGCTCATGCTCTGTCTCTCTCTGTCTCTCAAAAATGAATACACATTAAAAAAATTTTTTTTAAATGTGTAGGTTATTCCATTTTACTTTTTTAAATTTTTATTTAAAAAAAATTTTTTTTAATGTGTATCCATTTTTGAGAGAGAGAGTGTGAGCAAGAGTGAGCAGGGGAGAGGCAGAGAGAGAGGGAGACAGAGGATCTGAAGCAGACTCTGCTGAGAGTGGAGAGCCCCACGTAGGGCTCGAACTCATGAACCTTGAGATCATGACCTGAGCCGAAGTCGGAAACCTAACCAACTGAGCCACCCAGGCTGCCCCTCATTTTACTTTTTCAAAGTATATTTATTTTAGAGAGAGAGCGAGAGGGGGAGGGGCAGAGAGAGAAAGGGAGAGAGAAAGAATCCCAATCAGCCTTTGCACTGTCAGCACAGAGCCTGATGTGGGGTTCGAACTCACAAACTGTGAGATCATGCCCTGATCCAAAACCAAGAGTCAGACCCTTAACCGAATCAGCCACCCAGGTGCTCCTCATGGAGATTATTTCAAAAGCTCCTTTTGCTTCAGCATTTAGTTTCTCAGCCTATGATTTCATAGGTGTTTGGAACTTTTAACTTACAGAATTTAGAAATATTAAACTTTCTAATTCTTGGCAGAGATCCAAGTTATCTGAACACTTGTTACATTGGATTCTTTAAAAACCGTCCACTGTATTTTAGAAGTAATTTCTATTGCTTAGAATTACAGTCATGCTCTCAGTCCTCTGGTTTATTCCAAACTTACCAGACATCATGTCAAGGGGACTCCTTATAAAGCTGTGGGTTAGGAACCTGACATCAGAAGTAAGCATTTATATGAAGAAATGTCATTTTGCATGCTTCCAAATTAAGATGAAAGTTTCCATCTTTGCATTAAATGGCTGTGAGAAAATAATAAAATTATAGTAAAAAATGTGCATCGGTGCTATTCAGATTGTGGTCTGTACAACTGTTCTGAGTTTGCACCAGGAAGTCATCCAGCTATACTGCTAAGCACACTGTTTTGTCCAGCAGACATTTTTTCCCCCATTGAAAGACTTTGTGCGTGAAGGAAGCGGTGCACTGAATGGCATTCTGGGAGCAAGGCTCTTGTCTCAGTGAGCACTTTGAGTGGCAGAGCTTTAGATGCTATTTCAGCGTGGTAATCAGTAGGATGTCAAAAAGTTGTGGTTTACCAGCAGTGGGATTATGGGGTTAAGAGGAGATGGGTGCACGCTGGGGCGGGCCAGCAAACGCTGTAAGGAGGAGGCAGAGTTTGCCGTGGGTCCTGAAACCTGCCTACAAGGGACTTGGCCAAAGAGATGCTGCAAGGGCTATCAGATGGATGAAAGATTAAGGAAGCAGCCTTGTGTCGAGATATAGAGGGTATGATGGAAAGTTTGAACCTGAGGAAGATGTGATGCTAGAAATCATGGGTCAGTGGCACCTAGGTGGCTCAGTCGGTTAAGCGGCCGACTTCGGCTCAGGTCATGATCTCGCGGTCCGTGAGTTCGAGCCCCGCGTCGGCCTCTGTGCTGACAGCTCAGAGCCTGGAGCCTGTTTCAGATTCTGTGTCTCCCTCTCTCTCTGACCCTCCCCCGTTCATACTCTGTCTCTCTCTGTCTCAAAAATAAATAAACATTAAAAAAAAATTAAAAAAAGAAAAAAGAAATCATGGGTCATACACCTGAAAAAGTACTTTGGGACCAGGTTATGGAGGCCTTAACCCAGACTAAGGAATCTGGAGATTAATTTTGAAAAGAGAGTGATTAAAGCACTGGAACCACAGGAATGAGCCTATCAAAGCACATTTTAGGAAGATTAGCCTGACAGTGTTAGGTAAAGCTATATGTTTACTAAGGAGAGAGACAGAGCTTTGTTATGAGGCTGTTTGCAGGGCTTCTCAGTCAGGTGATAAAGTTTAAACTAGAGTAAGGGTGGTAGGGATAAGAAGTGAACTAGATCGTAGGATATTTCTAAAAGGATTCACATAAATGGCACTTACTAGGCATGATATGATATGGCAAGGTATGGTATATTAGGTATATCATAATATGTATATTAGGCAAGGTATAATACTTAATAAGGGGAATGGAAAACATATGACCAAATCCATCAGTTTTCAGATGAGCTTCTACGCATCCACACCTATGCTAGGCATACCCCAATGAGGAAACCGCAGGACCTGAGGATTGCTGTTCATCTAACCAGGGGCTTTGCCTAGGGGCTTTCATTCTTCATCAGAGCCAGGAAGAAGCACTGGATTGGGTAGAAGGTGACTCGGTTAGAGGTCAGAGAAATATTAGTTTAAGAAAATATTATTTAAAATCACTTTTCTCTTTTCCAAGGTGCTGATAGCTTATTGGATATAAGTTCTGAAGCTGACCAACAAGATCTTCTTGTCCTGTTGCAAGCAAAAGTTGCTTCTCTTACCTTACACAATAAAGAATTACAAGATAAATTACAGGTAGGTACATAGATTATTACCATGAACTATCCTGTAGGGTTAAACTATTGGGTTTTTTCAGGTTAGTCAGGTGATATTTTATTTTAAACCTCTATATTAGTTTCTTCTTCCTTTTTAAATGTAGTTCGCCTTTAGCGTTTTATAGTTTCAAATTATGTTTGTTGAGAGAGTAATTCATTAACTCTATTTCTGTAAATTGGTAAATTATATATAATTATATACTTAGTGCATTTTATATATTACTATATATACACATGTTTGTGTGTGTGTATAAACAGCCATTCATTTAGTAGAGCTGATCGTTTAGCAGATTTAAGAACTTGATTGAAATAGCTATGCTAAGCCCATTGCCCCTTTTTGGCTACTGGAATGATATGAGAAGCAAAGGAAAAATTATGAGTCAGAGGCTTTAGAGCCCAAACAAATCTAGTGTTTTTAAAGTGGCAGAAATGAGCTGTCCTGAGAGAGTACAGAATAAGCTTAGTGTCGTTAACCCAATTCTCATGTCCCAGACCGTGGTTTGTCATGGGGCAAAAGTACCCATAAAGGGACGCTGCAGCTCTCCCCTATGTAAGCTTTGGATTTGTTCTCTTCTACCAGTTGCTTGCTCACCTAACCACACCTCTGGCACCATTTCATTCTTGCCTTTTTTGCAGGCCAAATCACCCAAGGAGGCAGATGCAGACCTGAGCTTTGACTCCTACCATTCCACTCAAACTGACTTGGCCCCAACCCTGGGCAGACCTAGTGAAACCTCTCCCCCAGACTCCAAGTCATCTCCATCCGTCTTAACACATTCCTTGAGTAAATCCACTCTCGACAGCGATGGGCAAATTCAGCAACTGCAAGAGATTCTGCAGGACTTGCAGAAGAGACTAGAGAGCTCTGAAGTAGAGAAGCAGCAGCTACAGGCTGAACTCCAGTCCAGGAGGGCCGAATTGGTGTGCATTAACAGTGCAGAGATTTCAGAGAACGGCTCCGACCTCAGCCAGAAACTGAAAGAAACTCAGAGCAAGTACGAGGAGGCCATGAAAGAAGTCCTTAACGTGCAGAAGCAGATGAAACTGGGCCTCGTCTCGCCTGAAAGCGTGGACAGTTATTCACATCTCCGTGAGTTACGGATCACTGAGGAGGAAATAGATGTGCTAAAGCAGGATCTCCAGAACGCATTAGCTGAAAGTGAAAGAAATAAGGAGAAAGTGAGAGAGTTAGAAGAAAAACTAGTAGAGAAGGAGAAAGATTTGGGTATTAAGTCTCCCGGGGAAGAGTACGAGGAAATGAAAAGTTCATATTGCTCTGTGATTGAGAATATGAATAAGGAGAAAGCTTTTTTGTTTGAGAAATACCAAGAGGCCCAAGAAGAAATCATGAAACTAAAAGATGCCCTAAAGAGTCAGATGACACCGGAAGCCGGCGATGAAGCTGGGGATATGAAAGAGGCCATGAACAGGATGATAGATGAGCTCAACAAACAGGTAAGCGAGCTGTCCCAGCTGTACAAAGAAGCCCAGGCCGAGCTGGAGGATTACAGGAAGAGGAAATCTCTAGAAGACGTAACAGCCGAATATATCCATAAAGCGGAGCATGAGAAACTGATGCTAGTGACGAACGTGTCCAGAGCTAAGGCAGAAGAGGCATTGTCCGAAATGAAGTCTCAGTACTCAAAGGTATTGAACGAGTTGACGCAGCTCAAACAGCTGGTGGACGCACAGAAAGAGAACTCTGTCTCCATCACAGAACATTTGCAGGTGATAACCACACTGCGGGCTACTGCGAAAGAGATGGAGGAAAAAATAAGCAGTCTCAAAGAGCACCTTGCAAGCAAGGAAGGGGAAGTAGCAAAACTGGAGAAACGACTCCTGGAAGAGAAGGCCGAGATGGCCGACGCCATGGTGCCCAGGTCTGCCTACGCAAAGCTCCAGTCATCACTAGAAAGTGAAGTGAGTGTGTTGGCCTCAAAATTGAAGGAGTCCGTAAAAGAGAAAGAGAAGGCCCATTTGGAGGTCTCCCAGATTCGAAGTGAGGTCTCACACGTGAAAAGGGAAAAGGAAAATATTCAGGCTCTCTTAAAATCCAAAGAGCAGGAAGCGAACGAACTTCGGCAACAGTTCCAGCACGCTCAGGAGGAGCTCGCAGAAATGAAGAGACAGTCGGAGAGCTCTTCCAAACTGGAGGAGGATAAAGATAAGAAGGTTGGTGAGACTCCATTGCTGTTGAGTTTCTAGTTAGCTAGACACTAGTTTCTAGTTAGCACTGGTCTCTTGTGATTGCTCAGAAGTTCTGCATGTGACTCCATCTGTCCCCATGGCCACGTTAAGATTAGTAGTTTGGACATTTATGTTTAAAAAAACAAAACAAAACACTGATCGTCGATCACTCCCCTTATATTGAAGCATTTTCACATATGTGGTGCATATTTTCCCTTTTAAAATTATTTTACAGAAGCTGTGTCAAGTGTCAGGGATCAGAAGCGAACCCACAAACTGAAAGGCATTTGTAACCCATCTTGAACTTCAGCTCTTGGAATCCAAACAGATTCTTCCATCATATGGAAACCCAAATACTTCCAGACTTAATCCTGCTTCCCTAAGTTCCATGAGCTTTCCCCTGAGTCAGTGTTAAGAACCACCCTCCGTGGCACTCATTGTCAAAGATGTATATAGAAGGGGAAGCAGGGAATGTGGGGAGCAGGTGATTAGAGATGGGCTGAGCGTGGCTTGGCGGAAGGAGGGGAAACAAAGGGGAGGGGAGCGTAAAAAATGGTTCTGTGCCTGAACCTGCTCCACGTCCCCAGTCCTCTGGGTCAGATTTTCCAAACGGCATTGATCAGAGCACTGTTTATCATTTATTCCTTTAGTATGATGAAAATTTCAAAAAGAGCTTCCAAAGCCAAGGGGGCAGAGAGTTAGGAGGCAGAGGTCAGGTTGCGGGGACAGGTTATGTTTACTTTAAAGCAAGATGCCCAGAGAAGTCAGGGTTCCTAGGACTCATTCCTGATTGCCCATGTCAGCACTACTGAACAAGACACAGCCGTCTCAAAATAAAGAATGCCTAAAATCCTCATTCTGATAGTACCCCCCATTCACAGTAAAATAGGAAAGCATCATCCTAGCTTTTGTTTACCCTCATGCCTCGAAGCACGGTATTGAATCTGGGGCCCTTATTTGAATATAGTGGCCTTAGAGGGCTATGTGGGTTTGCTGATTTTGTTACCTATTTCATTGTATGGGTTTTCTTTAAAAAATAAAAGAGAAATTGTTCCAAAGTCTCAAGTCCCTGAGGCCAATAAGAGGCTGTGTTCGAGAACTATCCAGAATCTTGCCTGCCTATTGCTGATAGTTTTCCTTTCTCGCCAGATAAATGAGATGTCAAAGGAAGTCACCAAGTTGAAGGAGGCCCTGAACAGCCTCTCGCAGCTCTCCTACTCAGCTAGCTCATCCAAGAGGCAGAGTCAGCAGCTGGAAGG
This sequence comes from Lynx rufus, assembly GCF_022079265.1. Lineage (NCBI taxonomy): Eukaryota > Metazoa > Chordata > Mammalia > Carnivora > Felidae > Lynx > Lynx rufus. The sequence goes on along the minus strand of NW_025814823.1, from coordinate 211,952,993 downwards.
ACTGCAGCAGCAGGTCAAGCAGCTACAGAGCCAGCTGGCTGTGAGTGGGCTTGTTTCTGCCTCCTGCTTGGGGGCGGGGGGTCGGGGGTGGAGGACGAGGCAGATTACGCACCAGCTCAGCTGGGTGGGGACAGGTTGGAGTGAGAAGAGCCCCAGCCTGAAGGAGTGGCTCAGTAGCTAAAGACTTGTTTGGTGAGGGCAGGAGGAAGTGGTGGGATTTCCAGTCATCACCTGCAATGAGGTGGGCCACCTGGATCTCTGAGAGGGGGGAGGCAGCACGGTGGCACATAGGCGTCACATTGACACATCCACTAACTTTTCACCCTCTCCATTTTTTTTTTTAATGTTTATTTTTAGAGAGAGGGAAAGAGAGACAGAGTGTGAGCAAGGGAGGGGCAGAGAGAGAGGGAGCCACAGAATCCAAAACGGTCTCCAGGCTTCCAGCTGTCAGCACAGAGCCTGACGCGGGGCTCGAACCCACAAACTGCGAGATCATGACCTGAGCTGAAGTCTGACACTTAACCGACTGAGCCACCCGGGCGCCCCACCCTCTCTCCCTTTTTTTTTTGACCGCAGTCATTACTGTCTCTGGCAGTGGCAAGAACTTTTTATTAGGGCCCAGGATCTCTGGTAATTGCATATCTGCGTGTCTGAATCTGCTTATTGGCCCCTCTCTTCATTTCACCCAGGAGAGTCCTTCCATATCTGTATTCGTTTCCTGTGGCTATTGTAACAGATAACTTGGTTTAAAACAACACAAATTTGGGGCACCTGTGTGGCTCAGTTGGTTAAGTGTCTGACTCTTGATTTTGGCTCAGGTCATGATCTCACGGTACGTGAGTTTGAGCCCCGAGTGGGGCTCCATGCTGAGAGTGCTGAGCCTGCTTGGGATTCTGTGTCCCTCTCTCTCTGCCCCTCCCCTACTTGCACACTTGCTTGGGCTCTCTCTCAGACTTTTTTTAAAAACTCCACAAATTTATGCTTTTAAAATTCTGGAGATCAATAAGTGTGAAATCAGTGTCACCAAAGTCAAAGTGTCAGCAGAGCTGGTTCCTTCTGGAAGCTCTAGGGGAGAATCCATTTCCCGGGCTTTGCTAGCTTTTAGAGGCCACCTGAATTCCTTGGCTCATGGCCCCTACCTCCACCTTTGAAGTACATCACTCCACCTCTGGTTCTATTCTCCCATCTCCTCCTTCCACCTTTGGCCTTGCTTCTCTAAGGACCCTTGTGATTATGTTTAAGAGATACCCAGATAATCAGAATAAACCTTTCCTCCATCTCAAGATCCTTAACTTAATCCTACCTACAAGGTCCTTTTACCATATAGGTAACATTCCACAGGTTCTGGGGTTTAGGGTGTGGACATCTTTGGAGGGCCAGTATTTCACCTACCACAATATTTGTTAAGGTTTTTGTTGACATGGGTAGGTTATGTTTTCCATGTGAAATCAAGGGGTGGTTCAAGACAGATCTCTAGTTTCTGTTTACAAATAGGACCTGGATTTCATGATGTCTTCAGTATAGACTTTGACACGGGTGAATTCAGGTTTCTGCAGTCCAGACTCTGGCTGGCCACAGAGTATAAAACCAGCTTTTTTGTGTTATCATCTCTCGCAGCAAAGGAATGATCAGGGGAGAAGAAGATGCTCCCTATTGTGTTCTGCAGGTCATTTTTCTCATAAAGTGGTTATCACAGACTTATAGGTAAAGTGCTGATGGTTTATACAATTATTTTAAAATTTTCAATGTTTAATGAGCTCTTACGTATCAATATTATATAAGGTGCTGGTGGTATAAAAGTGAGTAAGACACAGTCCCTGTCTTCACTGAATTTATACTTTAATATAATGGCTTTCCATATTCTCTGTGTGGTAAGCACCAACTGATAGATGCCCAGCATGCTCTGGGCATACAGAAGAAGTGTCTCGAAAGGCTTCCTGCAGGAAGTGATGCTCATGCTGAATCTCAAGGGGATAGGGAAGAGGCAGCAAGGACTGAGATGTGGGATTTAGATGGCCCTTGGCAGCCGTGGCAAGGACAGTCCGAGTGGGGTGGTGGGGTGGGATCGGGACCCCAGTAGGCTGCCCGAGAGAAGTGACCGAGTAGCTAGGAATCTGATGGGGCTGAAGAACCACAGCAAGAGTCAGGAAAGGCTACAGCACATTTGCTAGAAAGGTAGATGGTGATCAGAAGGTGAGGTGCTTTCATTTGATTTCAGAGGTAATGACAGAGGCAGGGCTGTGACTGTGAGTATGTGTGGCTGGGAGGAGGAGGGGGAGGAGGAGGAGGAGGGGGAGGAGGAGGAGGAGGGGGAGGAGGAGGAGGAGGGGGAGGAGGAGGAGGTCCCTGGGGAACTGAGAGGCCAAAGTGTCACGTGGCTCATGCATGTGGATGTTGTGGCCATCCAAATGATGACAGAAACAGAGATGGAAAGGAGGGTGATGATCAGAAGATGAAGTTTTAAGTGACTGAGTGGAAGTGTGCAAAAGATGGGAGGAAACAACACAGAAAAAGGTAGTACTAAGCACACCTTCTAATGGTGTGAACTTCAAGGGACTGAGGTTTCATAGGTTGTCCTTGAATAGGAAGGACAGCTCATGTTCTGACACTCATAGGAAAGAGGTGAGAAGGGTATTGATGGACTTTTGTAGATTTTTAAAAAATGTTTATTTGTTTTTGAGAGAGGGTGAGCAGGAGAGGGGCAGAGACGGGGGGACAGAGGATCTGAAGCGGGCTCTGTGCTGACAGAAGTGAGCCCGATGCGGGGCTCGACTCCACGAACCATGAGGTCAAGAACTGAGCCAAAGTCGGACACTCAACCAACTGAGCCACCCAGGCACCCCTGTAGATTTTTGGAGTGATCTATATAGGATCAATTTTTATCATGAAACTGGAGGAAAACCATCTTAGAAGAGTTCAGAGCTAAGATTTTTGAAATCGTCACTGAGGGGAACTGCAACAGTAGCTCCACAAGGAGAAATAAAAGCATCAACAGCTGTACTGAGGAACATACAGCGATTTGGGATTGGTGCCATCACCCTGTTCATCACCATTGACACCTAAATAATTGAACTCCCTGGGGGGCTCTAGGACTGGCTATTTTGTGAGAGATCAACAACTCCTTTTAAAAGACTAGATTTTAAAAATTAAAGTAATGAATACTTGGTTATTGTAGAAAAGTTGGAAAATACAGAAAACTCTGGAAAATTTCTATAAATAAAAATTGCCCATAATTCAACCACTCAGAGATAGTCATTTTTTGCATTCAGTATGTTTCTTTGCACCATTTATTTTGTGTGAATGTATCTGTGTATTTGCATAAGTATGTATACGTATGTTTTTTGCAACAAATGTGGGATTATATAATAACTAGTTTTTACGTGAATTTTCTTCTAGAGTTGTATCAAAATATGAAATAGGTAGATTTTCTCCCCCTAAGAATATTGACAGATCTTTCTCTAAGAATTTTGACGAGTGTTCAGAAATCTACATCCCAGTGAGCCCACAGTAATTTTTTTTTTAATTTTTTTTTTTCAACTTTTATTTATTTTTGGGACAGAGAGAGACAGAGCACGAATGGGGGAGGGGCAGAGAGAGAGGGAGACACAGAACCGGAAACAGGCTCCAGGCTCTGAGCCATCAGCCCAGAGCCCGACGCGGGGCTCGAACTCCCAGACCGCGAGATCGTGACCTGGCTGAAGTCGGACGCTTAACCGACTGCGCCACCCAGGCGCCCCGAGCCCACAGTAATTTTTAAGTCCTCATATGCCAGAATTTGGTGGAGGAAGTCACTTGGGTGGTAGCATTTGGCCACAGCTTTCTTATCGTTTTTTGTTTTTGTTCTGTAAAGGTCTGCTAAAGAGTGTCAAATTGTCTCTTTCTAGGACTGCAAGAAACAACACCAGGAGGTGATATCTGTTTACCGAATGCATCTTCTGTATGCTGTGCAGGTATGATAACAGCCTATGAAGTACCTGGGTATCCTAAAGAAATACCACAGTGGATGTCTCCCCAGCTCCCGTCACTAAGCCAGTAGAACAAATGAAAAATCGAGGAGAATCTTTTACATTGAGAAGCTTTAAAACGCCTTTTGCGTTGCTTTGGATTTGTCAGGAGCCCTGTGCCGTTTACGGAGAACAGCCTCATCCTCTGTTGAGGAATGAAGGAGGATGTGGCTGCTACCCCCACCAGGGGGAGGAACCCAGGCTTGCTTTCTCAGGCGTGCCAATGTTCTCAGCCAGCAGCACTGTCTCACCCCACGACTGTTGGCGGCTTGGCTGGCGGGGCTCACATTTGCAACTGAGACCCAGAAACCCTTTGCTGGCGGCTCTAGCACACCCAGCCTCATCATCCTCCAGAGAGACAAGAGCAAGGCCCGCTCTCTCAGTCCCTCCTAGAAACGTCAGAATCAGTAGGGCTGACGTTCCTTTGGAAGATCCGGGGGAAAGCCAAGGGCTTCATGTCAGCCGGCCGTCGCGTTCCCTGGGGAAGACCGCCAGGACTGACCTTAAGTTCTAATGATTATCTTTTGTTTGAATTCCTTAGGGCCAGATGGATGAAGATGTCCAGAAAGTACTGAAGCAGATCCTTACCATGTGTAAAAACCAGTCCCAGAAGAAGTAGAATGGATTCCGTGGCAGGACACTGCCCCCTTGTTGTCCATCTTTGTGTTAGATCTGGAGTTGTCGGCAACCACTGCCATTGTTCTCACTCGTGGTATGCACCGTGGCCCAGCCTAGCTTTTTCCCTTTCCTAAGGCAGCTTTCTGAGGACTGGGTCCAGGAGAGGGCTGTCCTCCCCAGAGCTGCTTAGAGACTTGAGAGCAGCACAAGTGAAATGCCCTGGTGTCCCTTCAGATTCCAGAGCCGGAATCTGGAACCAGGGGTCTGGTCCTGGTCCTGGTCCTGGTGCTGGTGGGTGGGCACCTGCTGTGGGACCCGACCAGCTGAGGGGCTTTGTCATCACTGAGCAATATGTTGAGACCTCCCCGCTCAGCGAACGTTGCTTTAGTTCCTACACTCAGGCGGTGTCAGTCAGCACCTGAGGAGAGCCCCTTTGCCTTTGGTTTCCAAGCCCAAAACATGATTTAACTTCTGACCAAAATAGTATGGCACTCGTTATGTGGTGCATACTTTATCATGACATCCTGTGGACTTAAAACATGAATCCCATCATTTTCCCCCCTCTGCCTTATATAGCTCATCACCCTGCTTGTTAGTCTCAGAGTTTGATGAGCACTCTTAACTAAAATACGAAGTTGAAAAACAAAAGCAAGTTGTCCTTAGAAATTCTTTTGAAGCAAATCGTTGACATATTGCAAATGTTCTATGCAAACTTGCCTCCTGTTATCCGTGAAGCTCAGGAATCCAAACATTCGTGTTTCAACAAGGGACAGTAAACTGCGTGTTTACAGCCAAAAAAAAAAAAAAATGCCTCATAGTTCTTAACCTCAGTTTTTTAAAAGTGTTTTTTTCTCTACAATATTTTTATTGGCTCTTAAAGATGTTTTCATAGCTAAACCCCTAAATGAGTGAAATTTACATTAGACTCTATTAACAAAGTATTTTTAGATAACCATGCTTATGACTTTTTTAAAGCATAACTTTTTCCTCAGAGTTTGCAGCAATAGCCAAGGTAGTTATGTATTCCCTTTCCAAACTCTACACGAGCTGCCACCGGCCCCCTAGCCTCTCTGCCATTGTGTCCTCACAACTGTAGCACATTTCTGAATATAGAAAATCTTCCTTTTACCCACTGAGTATTTTTGAATACCCCAGCTCTACCAGCACCCATAAATGATCTCTTGGAAGGACTGTTAGCCAATCACTTTTCCACCTTTGAAACCAGAATCCTAACATGGTACACATACATGATGGTGCATAGCAAAGGTCGTGGGGGCAAATACTTCCGTTCCCTTGACTTTCAGGTTAAAAATGTTTCGAACTTGCTTGCAGCTTCCTTATGGCATTGTTTTTGTTGAGAGATGTAAGCTGAATACAGACGTCTCCAAAGTATATAACGCAAAGCGTAGGCCTGCTCTGACGGGGTCCACAGAACACAGGGTGCCTGGGCGCACAGGGTGATGGGCTATATTGGAGGATGTGCTCATCTGTATTGGATGAGGACCAACGACCACAAAGCAGAAACGGCTTTCAAGCTTGGTGTTCCTTTTCTTAAGTTGTTTATACTTCACCAATTTCGAAAATGCTCCAAAGAAATGTGAAAGGACCTTTTGTCACAGCACTTAAGAAAATACAAACAACCCCCCCCTCCTGCCCCCACACAGAAATGCTGCAGAGTATAAAACTTGAGACATTTTGTAGGACGCCTGACAAAGTGTAGCCTTTTATCTTGTTTCAGGATGCGTATTTATTATAAGTACTCTGGTTAAATATTGAAAAGTTATATGCTGTAGTTTAGCATTTTGCCTTTGTAATTTACAGAAGGTATTGCAGAAAATAAACTTCTGTTTCATTTTGCATCTCTGTTGACTTTTGGTGCCTTCATAAGCATATGTGTATGGCTTCTTAGGATCAGGTCAGAGGCATTGGGTATGATGGTGCTTTCCACCCCAAGTCACACTCAGTGGCTGCCAGTGGTCCACGGTCTCTCGCTGTCACCTCATTTCCATCTCCTAGCATCTTTAATGTCGGACTCTGACACCCCCCCCTTCCACTTTAGAAGACCCCTCCGATTACATCACACCCACCCAGATAACCCAGGGAAATCCTTATTTAAGGTCAGCTGATTAGCAGCTCAGCCCCAAGCATCAGCCACTTGTGGGCAGCGGCATCATGGTTCTTCAATTCAAAATTGCCCCTCAGTTGTCTGTTCTCTTTTTAACTATTTAAAAAAAAATTTTTAATGGTTATTTTTGAAGGATAGAGGGAGCGTGAGCAGGAGAGGGGCAGAGAGAGAGGGAGACACAGAATCTGAAACAGTCTCCAGGCTCTGAGCTGTGGGTACAAAGCCTGACACAGGGCTCAAACCATGAGATCATGACCTGAGCCGAAATGGGACAATTCACCAACTGAGCCACCCAGGTACCCTAAACTATTTAAAATCTTCCATTAGATTGGTCGTTTCTCTTTTTACAAGAAAAAAAAAAGATATGTGAAATATCTTGGAGAAATACCGTTCCCTATCACACATTTCTTTTTAACTGTTGCATAATATTTCATAGTTCGATGGTGCTATATTTTTATTAGTTCCTCATTGATGCTTCCAGAATTTTACAGCCCTAAAAATGACGTGATGACTGTCCTATATATAAATGTCTTCATGTACACATGTGAGGACTATTTGGGTAATTTTCAAATTGCCTATTTTCACAATAGCTTCCATCATGTGATACAAGAATGCAGAGAACAAAAGTAGAATGGCGTATGCATCATCACAGCGTGTGTGAGAAAGAATGGCCTTTTTCTTCACACTGGTTGAATAAGACTCATCATTTTGTTTTCCTTACGTAAACTTGAAGACAGACTGCAAAGCCTTTAATAATTAAACCCACCCAACTTAAGATAAACACATAATACACTGTGTGGGGGAAATGTTCCCAGAACGTGTTGAAGCACAACCTTGTGCAACGTGGCATAACTGTGGAATGCTGGGTGCTGACAGCAGCAGAAACACTCTCCAGCAAAGATGGGGATGATGCTTTCTGAGCAGTTAAAAGGCAGGCTGCAAAACTAAGCGGGGGCTGGGAAAAGCAACAGACCAAGGCATTCACAGAGTGGCAATTTCTGTTCAGCTTTGGGCAAAGAATTCAAGCGTGAGAGTTGCATATTTGTGAAACAATCAAAGGACAAGAGCTCAACTGTGATGGTTGCCATGAGTAAGCCATAGGAGCCTGTCGGTTGAGAGAGCAATCAAAGTGGGTTTCAGCAGATGGAAAAGCTCCTCTGAAGAGGAAGAGATAGAAGTGAGTGGAAGGGAAGACATCCCTGCACATTCATTATAAACCAAGCCCTACCATGGGAAGAAACCGTATATTCAAGTACTGTGACTAGATGTACTAGATTATAAATGGAAGATGTGTAGGGGAGAGAAAGGAACAAGACACAGCCAAATACCGTAAGTTTTTAACGGGAGGAGAAGTAGCGCGGATCCTTTGTGTGACCTCTGGATGTTTTCAAACATATGCAAATTAAGTCAGGTTAAACACACTGAGTAGGCAAAATAGTGGACCTCCCCCCTAAGAGGTCTATGTCCTGATTCCTGGAATATGTGAATATTTTATGTAATATGGCAAAGAAAAATTAAATTGGCAGAATTAAGATTGCTAATCAGCTGGGGGCGCCTGGGTGGCGCAGTCGGTTAAGCGTCCGACTTCAGCCAGGTCACGATCTCGCAGTCCGTGAGTTCGAGCCCCGCGTCAGGCTCTGGGCTGATGGCTCGGAGCCTGGAGCCTGTTTCCGATTCTGTGTCTCCCTCTCTCTCTGCCCCTCCCCCGTTCATGCTCTGTCTCTCTCTGTCCCAAAAATAAATAAACGTTAAAAAAAAAATTTTTTTTAATTGCTAATCAGCTGGGTTTCAATAACATTGTCCTGGGCTCTTAATGGGGGCCTGACTTAATCAGAAGGGTCTGTTAAAGTGGAAGGAGTCAAGAGTCAGAGATTTAAAGATGCTGCCCTGGGGGTGCCTGGGTGGCCCAGTCAGTTAAGCATCTGACTCTTGCTTTCGGCTCAGGTCGTGATCTCATGGTTTATGAATCTGAGCGCCCACGTCGGGCTCCGTGCTCACGGTGCAGAGCCTGCTTGAGAACCTCTCTCCCTCTCTGCCCTGCCCCCTACTCGTGCGCGCGCTCTCTCTCTCTCTCTGAATAAACAAACATTAAAATAAAGATGCTGGGGCGCCTGGGTGGCTCAGTCGGTTAAGCGTCCGACTTCGCTCAGGTCACGATCTCGCGGTATGTGAGTTCGGGCCCCGCGTCGGGCTCTGTGCTGACTGCTCAGAGCCTGGAGCCTGTTTCGGATTCTGTGTCTCCCTCTCTCTCTGACCCTCCCCCGTTCATGCTCTGTCTCTCTCTGTCTCAAAATAAATAAACGTTTGGGGCGCCTGGGTGGCGCAGTCGGTTAAGCGTCCGACTTCAGCCAGGTCACGATCTCGCGGTCCGTGAGTTTGAGCCCCGCGTCGGGCTCTGGGCTGATGGCTCGGCTGGGCTGATGGCTCGGAGCCTGGAGCCTGTTTCTGATGCTGTGTCTCCCTCTCTCTCTGCCCCTCCCCCGTTCATGCTCTGTCTCTCTCTGTCCCAAAAATAAATAAACGTTGAAAAAAAAAATTTTTTTTTAAAAAAAATAAATAAACGTTAAAAAAAATTAAAAAATAAAATAAAATAAAATAAAATAAAATAAAGATGCTGTGCTGCTGGCTCTGAGGGTGGAGGCTGAAGCCACAAACCAAGGAACGCAAGTGGTCTCTAGAAGCTGGAAAAGGCAAGAAAACACGATTCTCCCGAAAGCCCCTAGAAAGACCCAGCCTCGTTTACACCTTGTCTCTAGCCCAGTGACAGCCACTGCAGACTTCTGACCTCCAGAACCATGACATAATAGACTTGTGTTGTTTTAAGCCAATAAATTTGTTGTGATTTGTTACAGCAGTGATAGGGAACTGATATCCATACTGAGGAGCTAGAATCTCTGCTACTGGAGAGTTCCGCAAGATGACTCCAGGCTTCTTAAATATTGCGGAGCACTGATAATAAGCCAGGCACTTTGTTGAGTGCCAAAGGCCCAGTGGTGAACGTAACACCTCCCGCTCACAAGGAACTCACAACTGATCAGACCGGGGCCTGCCACCTGGTAGGGATTCAGTATTCACTGGGTGGGTGGATATTTAGATGAATGAATTGTCTAGAAGGCCCTGCAATGCTCTGCTCTTTCGAGGACCCATTCTTCAGCCTCCTCATTCTTAATTGCCATTTTGCTCTTCCTTGAACCCACCAAACTTGCTCCTGCCTCAGGGCCTTTGTACTTGCTGTTATCTTAAAATGTTCTTTTGACATTTGTATTATTTCTCCTTAATTTCCTCTGCTCAATGCTACCTTGTCAGAGAGGCCCTCCTTAACTACTAGCACAATCTATATGTCCACATCACTTTCTAGATCCTTTATCTGACTTTATTTTTCTCCATACAATTTGTCACTTTCATGTAAGGTGGTTCACCCAGTTGAGGGAGGAGGGGAGTCCTAAAATCCAGCCCACCCTCTAGTCCCAAAGCTTAACCACTTAACAGGGGGCCTGAGTCTGGATGAAGGAAGAGGCTTTTTTTTTTTTTTTAATTCTAATTCACACAAAATTGTTGCCTATTCCCTCAGCTCTGTGTCTTTTTCTAACTTGCAGAGACATCAGACTATTTACTAATAGCCCTATTTTTCTTTACCTAGTAGAATAGAAGCTCCAAGAGAGCAAAATCTTTGTCTATTTATTTGCTATTGCTTCCCTAACGCTTAGAACAGTATTGGGCACAGAATAGGTTTCTTCAATATGCATTTTTTTTTTCTGAGTGGATGGACAGATGCATGGAGACTGTGAGAAACTCAGAGAGTGCCAATATAATGGTGTCAAGAGGAGATTATGGATGGGATAGTGTGGGAGCTCAGAAGTAAGGTCTCTAACCCATTCTAGAGAGGACAGATGTGTTTTAAGAAATTATACAGTCAAAGGGAAATCTTATTTGCATTTCCTGTCCTTAAGTTTCACAGTCTTTGAAGTTGAAATAATTAGGAGTTAATCACGGTTTATTTGGGGATGGAAGAATCTGGAAGGACCCTGTGCACATGCTCCCTCTGTGTGATTCTGTAACAGCAATGCTTGTTCAGGATCAAGGGAGGGACCGTGAGCCAACACACTGAAAGCAATGTCTGCCCAGATTACGAGCACCGTATTTCAGTTACTGAACAACGTTTCAGCACATTTACCCGTGACTAAGGTTTACATTTGGGGACAGGGTGAAGATGGCAAGGAAAGAAAAAAACCACACACAGGTTTGACCTGTGTCTTTAACCTTCTTTTAATTTAACCTTCTGAGTCTTTAACCTTCTTTTAATTTTACAGATGAACTACTTCTGGTCAGAGCTAATTAAATGGAGGTGGAACCAGAGTGTCATTCTTAAAATGGGAATTCAGTGCCTGTTCTGGTACCTCACTTCCCTTCACCACGATGGGCAAAAGCCAGGGTTCAGGAAGGAGAAGTTACACTTAATACACTGAGAAACAAACTCCCAGCCAATTCCCAGAATGACAGAACATTAAAACCTTTCAATTTGATGAAGACCAACTTAACGGTAAGGGAAATGAGAATTAGAGAACAGGAAACCAGTTCTTCCTTTTTATCCTCATATATGTTAAATACTGTTCATAGTAACAAATACTCTTCTTGCATAGAAAATCGAGGCCCAGGGGCTGGCCACACGGAGTCAAAACCAGATAGGGGAAATCTTGAAGCTAGTTCATTGCTCTCATCCTTGTTCCATGTTGGGAGATCTCTTAAGAGACAGAATAAAGGGGGTGGGCTCTTTCTCAAATTTTGACTCAGGATCTTGAGCCAACAGTTTTAAACCTTAAGTTAAAAGGCTGTCCAGGTTTTCCTTAAGAGATACTTAAGAAACTCATTTAAACAGCTCCTCCAACCTATCTCGGTTGGTCTCTCTTGGCAGTCTTGGATCCGTAGCAATTAAACTTCATCCTCCGAACTGGAAAGAACAAACACCAAATCTAAACACCACCTGTGAAGTTCTTAGTAAATGTTTTCCTTCTCTCTCTACCGAGCCTGCTTTTTTGGAAACGAGGACACATCACCTTCAGCTTGACTTGCCATGGGTCCCTCGTTTATTGTAGGGTTCGTGATCATACTGTTATACACAAGGCTACGGGGCCGGTGCTGTTCCTTCAGGTACTAGCCACAAGCGCCCCTGCACCTGTCAGATCTGAATTATTGTTACTGTGTATGTCAGGTCACTGAAGAGGAGCGGTGGTATAAGAACACGTGCTGCATAAATCAGGGCTGTGTGGTGTTTGCCAAATGTGCCCCACCCCCTCGAAAATGTTCCCGGAACTGCTAATCATTAGCAGAATTAGTGGCCCATTGCTTAAACTACTCATTTCCTGCACTCCGCGTTCCTGATCAAGCATGGCTCAAATCTCACCGGGAGAGGCAACACAGACGGTGCCTACACCGTCAGTAGTCATACCTGAGCCTTTTCTCTCCGCTCCCGGAGAGCCAGAACACCGGGGGGGGGCGGAGGGGGTGCAGGGGGCGCGCAGGGGGGCGCCCATACAGCCGGGTACACCGTACACTACTGCTTTACGTAGGTAGGGTCGTGGAACCCGGCGCTCTCTTCCATCCTCCGGTGGGATTTCTCTCCTCTTCCCGCATCTTCAACCCTGACAGGTAAAGTCCCTTCGAGAAAAACACAGGTGACGTTTCCGCCGCAGCTGAGGGAAGTTTTGAAGGCAAGCCTGAGGCTGTGCGAGTCGCGCCCGGACAAAACAAAAAAGACCGGAAAGCCCAGGTTGGCCCCAGCGGCCCTGAATTTTCCGGGGCCGGAAGTTCCCTGCGTGGCTATGGCTACAGGCGCCGACGCTCCCGGCTCTGTCGGCGGCGTTCCGTTCCCATGGCAACCCCATTGTCTACCGAGACGGAACCTGGGCTGCTGGCGCGCCAGACGGACCTCTCAGGGTCTCGCTTCCGCCAGGCACCTTTGCGGCGCTCTGAACGAGGTCCGCCGAGGCCAGGACGCTGACGCCGCGGGAGGAAGCTGAGCTCGCCGGCTGAGGGAGACTAGAAGGCTAGTTCCGGGGCGTGGCTTTTCTGCCCTCGGCCGGGTAGGGGCTCAACCCCTCCTTTGCGGCGCCCCGCGTGTGCTTTTCCACGTGGAACCTCTGCGGCGGGGGCACCGCCCGCCAGAAAGAAGCCTTGGGATGCTCGCCTGGGGCTCGGGATGTGGCGTCAGGGTTTACGAAATTGCGGGGAGAGAAGAAAGGGTTTTGCGTTTGAGAGAGGCGCCAAAGTTTGGTGTTATAATTTATTCAGGGACGTATGATACCTCGTTGAACAGAACTCAGGAGTTTGAGAACTCACAACTCCTCGCCCTGGCCATAGTTTTGAAAGTCGAGATTAGAAAGAGAAATTAATGAAGTTTCCTTCTGGTTTTTGGATTGTGGACGTTCCGGAGCCTGAGTCAGAGAGAGCTGCTCAGGGCTCAGGTGGGAATGAGTGACCTTCTGCAGGGTGAAATGAGGAGCGACTTGGCGGGTGTTAATGTTCAGTACAAAACCGTACATTCGATTTGGATTTAAGCGATGGGGAGAGCCATGAGAATTGAATTTCACAAATCATTATCAATCGGATTTTTGCCACGAGTTTTCAACCATTTCCCCCCATCAGCTAACGACAATACCAAAATAGACGCGTGTGTGTTCCTTAACTGGGACTTCCCATTAAATAGTGGGAATGCCCTAGGGACAAGAAGAATTAACCGATAAACTGGCTATATCTCATTTAATACTGAAAGCTGCTCCTTTGCTTGCATCCATCTTGCAAAAACAATATCAGACTTGAGCAGAACATAGTTTTGATGATTCAGGAGCTGTAAATGCACTGGCTTTAAGGGGGCAAGAAAAAGTCAGGGATTTTGGAGGTACTATGGAGTAGGAATTAGAGGAAAGAACTTTTGGGGTGCCTGGGTGGCTCAGTCGGTTAAGCGTCCCACATCGGCTCAGGTTATGATCTCACAGTTTGTGAGTTCAAGCCCCGCGTCGGGCTCTGTGCTGACAGCCTGGAGTCTGCTTCGGATTCTGTATCTCCTTCTATCTCTGCCCTTCCCCCACTTGTGCTCTGTCTCTCAAAAATAAATAAATGTAAAAAAAAAATGTAGAGGAAAGAACTTTAATTCAGAGGTTTAATTTGACAAATGTCTTTAATTTCTGCTTTCCAGGTGTCTCTATGCATGAGTGTGTATAGTCTATTTTTGAATTTCAGATGGGTTATATATTTAGGCAGTTTCAGTTTGATGTTAACAGCATCCAACAGAGGGAAAATAGGATAGCTTTTTTTCCCCAAAGCCGACCTCACCTGTGATTCTTGGTAGGAAGAAGATGCAAGCCAGCCCCATCCGCATTCCAACCGTCAGCAATGACACCGACTGGGACTTCTGCTTCCACTTGTAAGTAGCTCAGAACCTTGACATCACACTCAGTCACTGGCCTGGAACACAGGGACCTCCCACTTAAGGCAAACCTGGGGTGAGGAGCTTTGAGCGCCTGTTATATAGAAGAGAAGGTTGAAGTCCTGTGATGTGTTTTAATTATGATTCTGCTGTAAGATCCATTTGTATTTGTGCAACCTGTGCAAGAAGGAAAATAATTTTTTCCTAACCTATTTTTTATAGATAGGTTAACTATAATTGTAACAAGATTGATAAAGTCAAGGAGAATTCAATATAACAGAGTTAATGAGCAAATTAAAATTGTGTTGTGAAATAGACAATAAGTAAATTAAACTTTCACATCATAATAGCTAATACTTATTGAGCAAATACTATGTGCCAGGCACTGTTCTAAGTGCTTCTGTATATTAACTCATCTAACTCCCAACGTCCCTGTAAGGGTGGTGCTATTATACTATTATAATTTTATAGCTAAAGAGTATGAATCAAAAACAGGTTCGGGAATTTGCCCAACATGGAGCTAGTGATTTAAATTAAGCGGTCTGACTCCAGAGTCAATTCTTGAACCATTCCTTTGTACCAAGAGTTCCCAACCTTGGCATTGCTGACATTTTGGGGTGGATAACTCTTTATTGTGGGGGCCTGACCTGTACACTGTAGGATGTTTAGCAGCATTCCTGGTCTCCACCCACTAGATGCCAGTAGCACCGTCCCAGTAGTGAAAAGCTGAAATACCCCCAGAGGTTGCCAAATCTCCCCTAGGGGAAATGTCACCCTTGGTTGAGAACCATTGCTCTATGCCAATGCTATCAAATAGAAATATAATGCAAGTCATAAATGCCAGCCACATAGATAATTTAAAATTTTCCAGTAGCCGTACCAAAAAACAAAAAAGAAATAGGTAAATTGAAGTTTAATACGATGTTTATCTTAATGTATCCGAAGTATTTTATAAAATAACTAATGAAATATTTTATATGTTTTCTTCAAACTAAGTCTTGAAATTCAGTGTGTATTTTACACTTATAGCACATCTCAGTTCAGGCTAGCCACATTTCATATGCTTAATAGCCACATGTGACAAGTGGTTAATAGCTTAGTAATTCTGTCCCTCCTCATGAAATATCTTGAGGCTAAGGTTTATGTAATTTTTTTATTTAATATAAAAATTGAAATTAAGATATAGAGTTCATAGTAGAGTATCTTGGAAGGAATCAGATAATTCATATTTATTATTACTAGTCAGAATTCATATTTATTATGGCGACATATAGAATAAGTTACAAACCTGGCAAGGCAGACCTTTCATCCAACCTGCCTATTCTTATTTATTGACTTTTATTTTTTCTTTCAAGGTATCTGACTGGCCAGAATTCTCCAGTCGTCTTATCTTTCATGACAAGATGTTTAATCCAAAGCCAGTTTAAGGTTTTGCATTCTCATTTGTCAAGACCTCGATGTTTCTCCTTCCTTTGAGGTCCCTGCTGTTCAAGCTTACTGCCTTTGGTCTCGGCTTAATTTCATTGAAGGGTGAACTTCAAATATTTAGGGCGTGGGTCACCTGGGTGGCTCAGTTGGTTAAGCATCCGACTCCGGCTCAGGTCATGATCTCATGGTTCCTGAGCTCGAGCCCCACTTTGGGCTCTGTGCTGACAGCTCAGAGGCTGGAGCTGCTTCAGATTCTGTCTCTCTCTCTCTCTCTCTCTCTCTCTCTCTCTCTCTCTCTCGCTCTGCCCCTCCCCCACTCACACTTGGTCTGTCTCTCCAAAATGAATAAACGTTAAAAAAATTTAATAAAAATAAATAAAATAAAATAAAATATTTAGGGCTTATAATTTTTAAGATCCATAATTGACAATCTCTTTGGTGACCCTGATATATTGAACTTCTGCTCCAGATCTGTGAAATATGCAGCCTAAGCAAAATCTTCTACTGAGGGACTAAATTTTATTTTATTTTTCTTGACTCACGATCTCTTGCCACAGAATCCCTCTATCTTCAGTATTTTTCAGGTATCCTAAAGACTACTGTTTCTCTTTTCATTCATTTGTTCATCCTTTAACAAGCCATTCATTATTTGTTGTTACTGTAAGCCAGGTATCAGGGTTTCAGAAACAAATGAGATTTAGCCCTGGCTCTGGTGGAGTTTATTTGCTAGAAAGCGAAGACTCAGAAACAAAACAAATTTTGAAAATGAGACTATAATGTGATTTGCAGTATAGTAGAAATTTGGAGGAAATTTTTGCAAGCCCTTCTGCTTACTACTCCAGTGCAAGACTCCAGCAGAGGTGACGCCTGAGTCGGGTCTTGAAGGAGGAGTATGGAATTCACTAGGCAGAGAGGAGGGAAATGTAGCACCTACCTTCTGATCACATTACATCAGCCATGTTCTCTGGCTTTTCCATTGAGTTTGTGTGTCTTCTGAAAGCACACTTCTGTTTCTTGCCTGAAGAAATGTTGCTCTCCTATCCACTTGACCTGGTTTGCTCATATACCTCTGGGTAGGTTATTTAGAACAGGAAGTCTGGATGGATATTAACATCTCATTTTTCAAACCTAATGTGAAAAATTACACTTGACATTTGTTTTTCTTTCTGTATTTTCCTTTTTTTTTTTTTTTTTACAGTGAACATTCATTACTTATCAGTGGAAAAGGAAGATAAATTTTATTCTTAAAACTATATGGGGGTTGAATTTTTAAAAGCTATTGTGAATACAAAAGTGATTCTTTTGGGGGACTTGTTTATAATTAATTGAACATTCTGTTGTTGCACTTGAGATTTTAGAATTCCATTTGTTCTGGATCACTTTGATTTTTCTGGCCATGTTAGGACATGGTTATGTCTTTGGTGTGTATAAGATTAACTCTTGACTTTTATCTTTACCGTTTCCAATCACCCATTCATAATTATGTTCAGCTTTGAAGTCAGAGATCTACATTGAGCAAGTGAGAAAGGAGAGGGGAGAAGGAGGGTAGGAGAGAGAGAGAGAGGTGAGTGGAGAGGGGGAGATTTTCAACCCACTCAGCTCTTTTTAATACATTTATCTGTAACACAACTGAGAAGTCCATTTTGCTTCTGAATCTGCTCTTGACTGTGTGGAGTTCCCTGCCCTCTCCTTGGTGGGGCCACATCTTGCTTTAGTTAGTTGGCCACTACTTTTAAGAAATATGGAAGAGGACACGTGAAGTCTAGCCACAAACTGTTAATTCCCTTCCCATTAATTCATTATATCCGTTTTCTTTCCTGGTTTGAATCAGAATTTTAGAATATAAAAGATCTTTGAAATCTTCCAATTCACCACCTTCATTTTGTAGATGAAGAAACCAAATCATGGAGCTAATAAAATGATTATAGCTAATGCTAAAATAGTACTTACTAAATAGCAGGCACTATGCTAAGTGATTCATGAGTATTATCTGATTTAATCCAATAATCTCATTGGATTGACCTCATTTTACAAAGAAGCAAATTACGTGATAACTTGCTTAGGGTCATGTGGTTAGTAAGTAGCAGAGCTGGGACTCTGGTGTAGGTGGGTGGTTTGCCAAATCTGTTTTATTTGAATCAACACATTGCCATCCTGATTCTGGGCTTCAAGGGTGACAAGAGCTTATCACCAGACTTTATTCCTTCAAGTTTATGTTAGCATATCCCTAGCCCCCGGCTGGGAGGGATGTGTCCTTCAATTTTACCTTGTTTGAGATATGCAGAGGTCAGATCTGAATCCATGCCCCTCACTGGTATCTACAGGTCACAGCAAGCCAAGAAGCCAGCATACCAGCAAAGAGATGAACTGTATTCATCTAGCGGGTCTGGAGAGAGTGAAGAAGACACTAAGGCCACGGAGGAGATAGCCGTAGGCTGCATGTCTCTTCCTGAAGACAAATTGGCCCAATCACAGAAGAAAATAGCTCAGCTGATTAAGAAAAAAATGGTAAAACCAAAAAAGCTCACCAGGTTTTAGTTTCCCTTTAAAAATATGTCCATGATTACAGAATCTCT
Organism: Lynx rufus; assembly: GCF_022079265.1. Classification (NCBI taxonomy): domain Eukaryota; kingdom Metazoa; phylum Chordata; class Mammalia; order Carnivora; family Felidae; genus Lynx; species Lynx rufus. Next base: position 211,934,819 of record NW_025814823.1, on the reverse strand, counting down.
GCCTTAACTGGAGATTGAAGCACTCAAAGTAGAGAAAGTTGTATTTCTTTATAGGTGGGAGAAACGAAAGCAGAGCATAGTTGGGTAGCCAGCCTGCCCTCAGGCTCCACACAGGGCTCACTGTGCATTCTTTTATGGAATAGCTGTGCTCCTGGCTTTAGACTAAAAATTAATGCTTTATTCTTTGTGTTGATGTTTGATGGATGACCTTTCAGTAAAAAACTTTCAAAAAGTCTCTCCTGAAAGGTTTCGGAATGGTATCTCTTGGGTGACAGGAAAGGCCAGGCTAGTGAGGCAGGAGGCTGAGAACAAGAGTAGCCGGGCTGAGGTCCAGGCTCAGAAGCAGCAAGGATATAAGTAAGATGCCAGCGGTTTCATTGGACTCATAAGCAAATGAAAGCACCAGAAACAGGAGGTAGCAGCAGAGGTCGAAGTCCAGGTGTGCATTTCTAAGAACAAGGCAAAGACTTGTAACTAGGACCTCGCTTAATGAGAGTGTTCAAAATGCAGGAACCTGAGACAGGATGACAGTGACCTTCACTATTAGAATGCGGGCACCCGTCTGCTCCCAGGGCATGATTTATCAGCAGAGGAATTCATGCAGTGACTTCCTGGCCAAGGGAAAAAATGACCTTAAAATCATGTATGGAGAAAGGTCTGTAGATGGCTTTAGGAAAGGCTGAGAGACACCTCACAGGCAGTTGATAGAGGCTGATACCCCTCGTTGGATCTACCTATACATTTACCCCACCTTTGTAAATTGTTCAGAGGACTTGCAGAGGACGGCCGCCTTGGCCTGTACCCATTAGTGTCTCACAGACCCAGGCCAGAACCTTCACTTTTAGAGACAGACAAGTACCATCTGCCAGAGTCCAAGTATGGGTTTTTAAGGCTTCATAACTCCGTGGCCAGTTTAGATAATGACAAAGATTTAGATTTAGGAGTTAAACGAGCCCCACCCAGCTCTCACAGGCCCGAAGGGCAGGAGGGATGGCAGTAGGCGCAGACCTCTAGAGCCCCCGTTGGTTATCTCCGTTTCGCCAGGGCAGGGAGTTTGAGGATGGATGAATGCAGAATGTCCAGAGCCCGGACAGCATGCGAGGCTTTGTACTCCCGTTCCAGTGACTTTTCATGGTATTCTGCTTCCTCCTCAAAATGAAACTTAATAAATTCTGTGGTGAGCCCATGGAGAACTCTCAAAACTTCTGACGGAATGGGTGTTTTTAAAGCACGAAGGGGCCTGTGCTGTCACCCTCTCTGCATGTGTATGTGTGAGCCGGGGGCAGGTGAGGCGGCAGGTGAGGAGGGACACAGGGATGAGGCGGCAGCTGGAACCCAGGGTGGTCTTGCCCAGAGCACCACGGTCAGTAGACACTAGAACCAGAGCTGAAACGCCAAGCTTTGAGTCTTTGAAGTGCTGCTTTCACCTCACCAGGAGATACAGGCTTGATTTTGTCAGTCAGTGCAGCCATTTGATAGCTGTCTTTGTAAAGTCACTGAAATCTGTGACTCCAAAATGCAGTTCTGTGATTTCTTGGGGAGCTCTGCCTGTGAGTTCTACAAGCAGCAGGGGCTCTTTCCCCACCCCATCCTCTTCTCCTGGCTGATAAAGAGATGACTCATTCAGCGCATGTTGAATGAGCATCTCCTCTGAACTGGGCATATGGTAGTGAACGTGAGGAATAAGCTTCTGTTCTCAAGGAGCTTCTATTTGGGGAAACAATTAATAGACAAAAAAATAACCATTAGTGCAATATCAGAGAGAGGTAAGTGCCATGAAGAAAAAAATAAAAAGTAATGGGATAGCAAGTGACGGGGGTGAGAGGCTGTTTTTAGATAAGATGCCAAGAAAGGCCTCTCTGAAGTGAACAAAATGAAAATGAAATGAGAAAGTGGTTACGTATTCGAGCATCCCAAGCGGGAAACAGTAGGTGCAAAAGCCAAGTTAGAAATTAGTTTGCCATGTTCAGGAGCATCAGATAGGTTTTCAAATCCATGTTCATAATAATAATAATAGTAACAAGCTATTTGGTCACCAGTGGAGGATGCTAGTGACTGAACTCATTACTTTGAAAGCTAGCAAATAAAGGGAAAGAATAAGTTATGTATCTTGTCCTTCTATTATAAACTGTATTATAGGGTAACCAAACAGGAGATGAGGGGAGAATTGTCTGTAGAATTAATCCAGCTAACACATGAAGAAACACTGATAGAATTGGATATTGGCATTTTATAACATTTTATGAGTGAATCCATGTAGTTGTGCCAAAAATCAGAAAAAAAGCCAACCAAACATAGGTGTCTTCTGATGGAAAAATGTATGAGAACTATGAAATAGTTTTGCTTAAAAAAAAATAATAAAGCTAAAGTAAACCCAACTTCTTTTTTTTATTTTTAACTTTTTTAATGTTTATTTTTGAGAGAGAGAGACACACAGAGCATGAGTAGGGGAGGGGCAGAGAGCAAGGGACACAGAATCTGAAGCAGGCTCCAGGCTTTGAGCTGTCAGCACAGAGCCCAATGCGGGGCTCGAACCCACAAACCAGACCGCGAGATCATGGCCTGAGCCAAAGTCGTACGCTCAACCGGCTGAGCCACCCAGACGCCCCAAGCAAACCCAACTTCTAAATCCAGCTACCAATATAAAGGCAAGACAGGGAATGGAGGGACATGTTGAATGACACCATAAGAATGCATTCAAAAAATTTACATGTTTGGAAAACACTATCATCCAAATGACCCAATTTCTTCAGCATATAATTTTCAATAAAAAGAACTAGAGGTAGAAATGGAACCTACAGAGGAATGAGACTCAGGAGACTGATCTCTACATGCAGACAGGCAAATTATCAAAAAAATACTAGATTTATGAGGTAATTATTAGATTTATGAGATTATAGATATTTAACATTACAGAATTACTGTTAATGTTTCGGTGAGAGTGATTTTCTGGTTATGTGTCTAAGTCTGTGTCTTTTGGAGATACTTATGAGATATGAAATGATTTAATACTGATTTTCTTCAAAATAATAGGGTGGGTGGATAAGAAGGATGGATATGAAACAAGACTGACCATGAGTAGATACCTCATGAAGCGAAGTGAGCCATTCTCCATGCTATTTTTGTATATGGCTGACGTTTTCCACAATAAAAGGCTAAAGGAAGTCACTCTGGCTGTGATGTGAAAAGCAGACTGGGGGAAGGGGGACAGGAGTGGAAGCAGGGGTGGCTGTCATGGTCAGCCAGGTAAAAGGTGAGGGTGGCTTGAGCCAGGTACTCGTGGCAGAAATGAGGAGAAGAGCTTGGTTTAAGGACTTAGGAATAAGGGACAGTCAGCAGGCCCTGTTGGAGTGGGTGTGGGACGGGAAGGGAGGAGAAGAGACAAAGACAACAGGTGAATTCAGTCCTACATTCCCATGAGAAGAGAGTGGGCTGGAGCTGTCCCTTCTTTCCAAAAAAACATACTGACTGATTTGCTGTCTGCAGAATATCCAAGCAAACAAGGAGCTGATTCGCTGTGTCATCCTTTCTCGGATTATTTTTGGGGAAGAACACTGGAAATGTGCACAGGCTCTGGCCAGCCTGGCTTATGGCTACCTGACACTGAGAGGTACTTGGTTTCCCCAGCTGGGTCTGGGTGGGCCAGCTCGTGAGAGCCAAACTAAGCCAACCCACAGCCGTGGTGGGGGTGGGGATGACCGGGGGAGAGTCCTTCCTGCCCCCAACTCACACCTCCTCAGGAGGTGGGAAAGTCCGTGGATGAGGCAGTGTGTCAGGGATCTTAGAAATAATGATGATAATGATGATAGTTAATTTACTGAGTACTTAGCATGTGCCAAGCTAGTCTCATTTAGTCCTCCTAATATCCCTTGGAGGGAAATACGCTTATCATCCGTAGTTTACAGATGAGGGCACTGAGGCACAGGGGGCAGAGGACAATATCACAGCCACAGGTTCCACGGGGTTCCAGCCACAGGTCCACGGGGGAAGGACAGGCGATTATGTACGCTCAACATCAGGGTGGCAGACACAGTAAAGGGACCTGAATTCCATGGACAGCCCTCAAGTTCCTGGAAGATCTGCTGAGGAAAAGACAGTCCTCATCCTAGAGAAATGAAGCTTCTGGAAGGTATTCTGTACAGAGGAACAAGATAGGAATGCATTTGCTAAAACTGAAATCTAAGTGTAAGATCCACAAGGGCAGGAATTTTGCAGTAGAGGCTCAGGAAATATTTGTTCAGATGGACTGAGGCCAAAACACATCTCTGGAACTGAGGACACAGTCAGCTCAGGGCTCTGTGCCCCTTGGCCAGCCACGTCCTCCTGCAGGGACATCTCTACCATGGATCTCTTTGTACAAACTCACATGTGCTTTGTTTAAAAATGCCTCTGTCCCTGAAACAGAAGCTCCATGAGAGCAGGGACTGGTCTCATGTACAGTGCCTGGTGCACAGTGTGGATCAGCAGATGTTACCACTGGGTAGAACTGAGCCTCTGGCCCGGGGCTTTATTCAAGTACCCCTTGGACCTGAGTCTTCAGGTGGGGCATAGCTTACGTAAGTGAGTGACTTAAGGTCTTGAGAGATTTGAGCGCTCCAGGGGAAGGGAAGCAATATGCCTGGGCCATAAGGAGCCTGGATATCAAAAATCCGAGCTTTTGGAAAAGTTGAAATGGAATCCAATTTATTAACCACTATCATAAATTCTATTAAACTCAGAACGTGTGTTCCTTCTCAGGGCTCCTTGGACCCTTTTGAGCTCATGTTTTACATGAAACTTTAGATTCATTGACTACTGATGTGGCAAGCCCATGAGTGGTTGACACTGGAGCCAGTGAGGTCACAGGCTCCTTTAGGCCTTAGAACACATCTGTTGTGTTCTGAGAGAAGGCCGGCATGGCTAAAGACAGGAGGGGGTCCTCACTTACTGGCAGAACGGCAGCCACTTGTCTGTGAGATTTAAGAGACGCCAGGAAGGTCTTCAGCAAAAGGCAATTTTCTTCTAGAGCTACACTGTTCTTCATTTGGAATTTCTCTATTTCATCCTCATAAACGTGTTGCCTTCATGATAACAGTCACATTTTAGCTTCGTGCCACTTTAACACTTAGAGAATTCCTGTTCTAAGTCTGGTGGCACTGTGGTAGGCACCAGGGATACATAAATGAATACTGGTATTCTATAAGCATACAGAGATCTTATAATAGGCAGGAACAAGTTATAATAGAGGCGGGAACAAAGTTCTGGAGAAACAAATGAGGCAGGTGAGTGCTTCTGCCACTGGAGAGGGAAATCAGGGAAGGCTGCAGAAAGAAGCTGACATTTGTCCTGTCTTTGACAGAGGAGTACAAGTTATCCAAGTAGATTTCGAGAGGAGTGGTAGAGAACACAGAGTTGGGCCTTCATATGTGTTGATCTGAGGAGATGGAGTGAAAGGGTGTTTTATTCTCTATGAAACTACTTTCAAGGAACACTGTAGTTTCCCCCTGGACCAAGAAGTTAGGGTAGAACAGGAGACACCTTAGGACAGACAGGTCATGCCTGGTAATAGGACTGGAAAGTTAAGTTGGCCCCACGTATCAAGGACTTTAGGGAATTATTAAAAGTTTCTGAGGGAGGGGCACCTGGGTGGCTCAGTGGGTTGAGCATCCGACTTCCACTCAGGTCATGATCTCACCCTCATGGGTTCGAGCCCCACGTCGGGCTCTGTGCTGACACCTCAGAGCCTGGAGCCTTGCTTTGGATTCTGTGTCTCCCTCTCTCTCTGCCTCTCTCTCTCTCTCTCTCTCTCTCTCTCTCTCTCTCTCTCTCTCTTTCAGAATAAATAAACATAATAATAAATTTTAAAAAAAGTTTCTGACTGAGGTGGTGACATAATCAAGCTTCTGTTAGAGACTCTGGGGGATGGGTTGGATTGATAGAAAAAGTAGAGGTGCAGATCAGTTAGGCCTCTATCCTGCCCAGACAGGAGTCAATGAAGGCACTGGCCACGGCAGTTGGAATGCAGAAGAAATGACTCAGAAGTGGTGATGTTTAGTGGGCAATTCTACTTGGAGCGAGAGGCTGAGGGAAGAGCAGAGGTTGCACAGGGCATGACCTGAACGGTTAGCTGAAATGGAGAACTAGAGGGGAAGAGCAGGCGTATGGGGGAAGGAGGAAGAGGATGCCGAGTCTGGTTTCAGACAGGCTGGATCTCAGCCAGCGTGAGGTACTCCGGGAACATCATGGTGGGATGGTCAGTAGGCAGCTGAGGAGTGGAGCTCGGGCTCAGGAAAGATGTCGGCTTGGGAGGGTTAGCACACAGGAGCAAGTTGAGGCCATAAGAGCGGGTGAGCTTGATCAGCAAAAGGATGTAGAAAGAGAAGGAAAGAAGGCAGAGGAGAGAAGATAGGAGGATGAGAGCATCGGGAAGGTCCGCGGAAGCAGAGTCGGCAAAGGAAATAGAAGAATCAGGAGGGGCCGTGGCGGAGAAAGGGTTTCAAAACGAAGTGCAGTGTCAGGTGGCAGAGGGAGGTCAGATGACATGTGGGCTGAAGAGAGACCCGTGGACTTGGCTGGCAGGTGGCAGATCACTGGCATTGGCTTTGGCACCGACAGGGACACTCTTGGGCCCTGGCAGAGCCCAGACTCGGTGAGACTGTCTAGGAGACTTGCTGAACCTGAGACTTGAAGTGATGGTGGCTCAAACTGGAGGGGAAGCCCCACGAGTGTTTGAAGGGGACATTTGTCTGAACGTGGGCCAGGCCACAGGTCCCTCCCTGTGTTGGGAGAGGTTATGGTGGTAGGTCTGTGGAAGGAAGTTGGTTGTCATCTTCTGAAATCAACCCATTCCATGAACGGTCACAAACGGACTCTGAGTTTTACTTTTCCAGTTAGGTTCCAGGCTGAGTCAAGATAGGTGAGTCAGTCGTATCACAAAAGATGGTGAGAACACCATCCTTTTTTCCTCAATTTACAGTTCTTCCTGTCACACGAATGGTGAACCACATTTGGGGTAGTATGTTGGAGGGAGGAAAAAAGTTTTCCCGTAAAGGAAGGTTTTGTTTATTTTTCCTTGATGGGAAAAACAACTTCCTGATTAGACCAAGTGCCTGTGTAGTTTAACAGTGCCCAGCCTTGAACCCAGACTTTCTGAAACCTAGCCTAGAATTTTTCCAGAATAGATTATGATCGTGACCTTTTCTTGAGAAAAACCTCCTATTTCAGTTATAATATTTACCCAGTCTCTTTACTTTAACTCTTTTTAAAGTCTGTGGTCCACGGAATAAACCAACCAAAGCTTTGAGAAATCACAAACCTTCAAGAGGGATGAAGTCTTGCTGAGCTCCACTTAGTTTTGTTGTCATTAATCCTCAGCTGCTGTAAAATGGGCGGAATTTATGAGCCAGCCTTCTGTGTAGGTGGGATGTATGCATCTGTGAGTGTTCATGCTTCACTGCACATGTGTGTTTTACAGCCTTCAGACCTCCTTGCCTCATTTCCCTGTGAGCCTCTTCCAGAACTGGGGGGGGGGGGGTCAAGCCCAAGGGCTGACTTCTCTCAATAAACAGTCTTCCAGTGAGTATTTACTGAGAGACTTACATATTTGAAATACCATGAAGAGCACGTTGGGAAATTTAAGGTAGAGAAGGCATAGTCTTTGCCCCAAAGAACTTAACACCTCGTGTGGAAGGTGAACTACATACAGACATAGTTATGACAGAAGGCACCAGAAGTCAAATGCCATGTAAGTGATTTAAATACAGGGCTTTGGGGAAGTTGGGTGGAATCATTTCTGACTGAGGTGGTAAGTGGTAGACTCAGAGGGCAGGGGTCATTCAGGAAGACCCTTAAAGAATGTGCAGAGCTTGGGCAGAAGGAAGGGTGGCCTTCTGGTGAAGAATGGAGCCTGGAGGGACAGCACAATGTGTATCTTTGAAAGCAGTGAGCAGGCTGTTGGGGTGAACCTGGAAAAGAGGGTGTGTTTGCAGACTGTGGTGGGTTTTATATATAGGCTAAGGAATTTGTGATTTGTTTGGTAGGCAAGGAGGACTCCTGGAGATTTTTCCAGCAAGGAGATGAATGAAACAAAGTGTGCTTTTAGAAAGGTTAATCTAGCAATGATGCCAGAAGGTAAGCTATCCAGTCATCTAGGTGTATGTAGTAATAATGTGCTAGTGAAGTGACAAGTGGGATGATGAGAAGGTAGGGATTTAAGAGTCTCTGAAGGACAGATGCATTTATTTTTTATCTTCTTGGGACTTTTTCTTGAATACATACTTATAACATATGGATAAGATCATGCTTGGCCGCACTGTTTATTATCGTAAAAGATTGGAAAAAAACAGTGCCCTCACCACTAGAGGACTAATACCCATGGCAGGTTAAATGCAGCTTTAAAAAGGGCATGAGGAAGTGCCATATACTACTAGGAAAAAAGCTCCTGGATGCATCGTTAGGCAAAAGAGAATGTACAACATGGTATGGTGTTTAATATGCCTCATTTTGTGAGAAAAAAAGAAGGGGAGAGAGAGAATCTGTGTTTATATTTACATAAACACTGAATGATACACAAGACAGAAGCAAACACAAATTACCTAGTGGGGGATTGCAGTGAAAGGGAAGATTAGAAGTGAGGCCCCTCAACATTGACCTTCTCATACAATTTTAACTTTTGAACTGTGGAAATGTAGTATCTATTCAAATATAACCGTTAAGCTTTTTTTTTTTTTAAGTTTATTTATTTATTTTGAGAGAGAGAGGAGCAGAGAGAGAGGGAGAGAGAGAGAATCTCAAGCAGGCTCCATGCTGTCAGTGCGGAGCCTGATATGGGGCTCGAACTCATGAACCGTGAGACTGTGACCTGAGCCGAAACCAAGAGTCGGGTACTTAACCGACTGAGCCACCCAGGTGCCCCCTCAAATATAGCCTTTCAAAACAAGGCTGTGAAGGAAGAATTGGCAGGATGTGATGTTCGATTAGGGGTTGAGGAGAATTGAGGCCCAAAGATGACCATGAAGGTCCAGCCCCGGCAGGTGCCATTTACAGAGGGAAGTAGGTCAGGGACAGGAGTGCACTGGGGAGAGGAGTGGTGTATCCAGGTTTTGGTGATTCTGAATTGCAGTAGAGAAATCCACTAGCACGTTTTTGGGGCACCTTGGTGGCTCAGTTGGTTGGGCGGCTGACTTTGGCTCAGGTCATGATCTCGTGGTCTGTGAGTTTGAGCCCCGCATCAGGCTCTGTGCTGACAGCTCAGAGCCCGGAGCCTGCTTCAGATTCTGTGTCTCCCTCTCTCTCTCTGCCCCTCCCACACTCACGTTCTGTCTCTCTCTTTCAAAAATAAATAAACATTAAAAAAAATTTTTTTAGAAATCCACTAGCACATTTTTACCTGGTGCTGGAAATTTGGGACTAGAACTTGGGAGGACAGGAGGAGAGTCGCAAGCATGGAGGAGTGTTTGAGGGCAGACCTGGGAAGGGGACGTGGAAAGTTGTAAGCTTGGAGGCCAAGGTGGAAGTGCTAGGAATTGCTCAGACTTCCAAGAGGGAAAGAGAAGAAAAGGAAGACACTGAAAGACAGACCCTTGGAGAAGGGAGCAAAGAGTTATTAGCAAGTTATTAGTTATCAGCAAGAGTTATTAGCAAGGAAGCAATTAGAGAAGGTTTAGAAAGGAGAACTGGGTTGGTGCAGTGTTCTAGGGGCCAAGAGGAGAAGCCAAGCAGCTAAGAGTGTCTGAGAAACTGTGACTGGATTTATTTAGTAGGAGGTCTTTGGGGGCCTGAGGAGAAAAGTGCCAGCAGAGTGGTTGGAGCAAAAGCCAGATCCCAGGCACGAAGGGACTGCGTGGGGGCCTGGGCCCTGCATACTGAAAGGAACAAGAGAAAAGTGGAGAGTAACTGGCCGAGCCAAAAAAGTCATGTGAAGATGATTTTAGAAGAGGAAGATTGTAGAGTGAGGAAAGAGCCCTTTAGTGAGAGCATTTGAAGGTTTTAAAAAAGAGGCGATTGATGGAATGGGATTCAGGAGTCGACACGAGAGAGCACAGAGCCTTTGCAGGGCACCATGTGAAGGCTGCCGTATGGTGGGCTAGAGCATGGGCCGGAGGTGGGACCCTAGTGCCAGCAGACCTGGGGACAAGCCTAAGGAGCCTAGCGCTTCAGCAGGTGAGCAAAGGGCAGGCACAGAACAACAAGGTGCTTGTCACCTAGTGGGAAGTGTTGGCAAGAGTTCAGGAAGAAGAATGTAAGTGCATAGATAAGCGGTTTCCTGATATTTTGCTTATTATTAATAAAGCAGTAAATTAGCCTGTTATTGCTGAGACCTTCTAGGTATCCCGGGCTCTATTATTACAAGTGCCGTAAAGTACAGAAAAAAGAAGCGTAAGTTATGAACTCTACCTTCTCTGTCTAGTTGGTAAAAAAACAAAAACAAAAACAACCCACACTGATACAGGGATAACAGGGAATGATAAAAACCAGGTGACCTGACCTGCAGGAAACCTCATGCCTGCCTGCGATGAGATTGCATTTGAGAATGCAGCCTTTTCCAGGGATTCTGTAAGCAGCTCTATGAAAAATGTCCAAAGCAAGGGCACATTTAATAAGTGGTTTCAGAGAATGGATGCTGGTAGTAGGAGGAGGAGGAGTAATTTTCTCAAATTCATTTCATTGCTATGTGCCAGGCACCATTTATTTTCATGAATTAATTACATTCTTACAAGAACCCTACAGGGTAGAAAGTATTTTCATTACCATTTTATAGGTGAATAAACTGCAGCATAGATAAAGTAACTTGTTCAAGTCCACAGGGATAGTAGGAAGTGGCTGAGGCAAGATTGGTATCTGGGAAGTCTGGCCGTAGGCTGACTTCTTAAATATAGATGATGATCAAAGGTGACAGCAGCAACTCCAAAGACTGGGTGTCTCCGAGCAGATTCCCTCTGGCCTGAGTCAGAATAACAGACATCAGTTGTGGAATCACATCCCAAACTAAAGCAAAATGCTTTGATATGTTTGGTGGACAATACTGGGACCCATTTCCAATTCATCAACATCCCCTGTAATTTCTGAATCTCAGGCTCCAGGAGCAGGTCTGATTTTTCCCTCTGTAATTGCCGAACTGTTGGTGCAGGGAGAAGGATGGTGTCCTTGGCTTGGAAGAAGGGCAAGTAAAGGAAAATGACTTGGTCTCTCAGAGCTGACATTGGAACTAGGGAGATGGGGCTTGGAGTTCAAGAACAAGATCATCACTCTGTGAGCCTCCTCCAGAGAGGGTTGACATGAGACTCATACATACACATCTATGCAGTGTTATCTTTACATCGAAGAGGGTGTTCTTGAAATCAGTAAAATGCAAATCTATTTCAAATTATTATTGACACTGATTCATAGTACTTTTTGTCATCATGAATTTTCTCATGTAGGATGCCAGAAAAATATCACAAAGTGAGTTTTTTTTTAACATGAGACGAGCTCTTTCATAGTTGAAAATATTGGAAAACGTTTGTTTAGAGCAGTGATCTCTTAAACTCTTGAGAATTAGCTCCCTTATCACTATGAAAAATTTGAGTACTCTCCATGTGTGTGTATTTATGGTAAGTTATGGCAGTAGTATTAATATATAATATATATTCATAAAAACAGAAAACAAAATTTTTAAAAACAGAGACATTTAGTTTTTTTCCCTACATCATTATGGCATCTTGCAAACTGTAGGGCTACATGCACCCCACTTTGGAGACCAGAATGGATTCTGGGAACAGTAAAGGAGTGACTTTTTCCTTTGGGGTTGACTTTAAGGAGCCAATTTATTATTTTATTTTATTTTTTTTGAAATAAAAAAAATGTTTATTTATTTATTTTGAGAGACAGAGAGAATGTGAGCAGGAGAGGGGCAGAGAGAGAGGGAGAGAGAGAGAATCCCAAGCAGGCTGTACACTGTAGCTCAAAGCCTGACATGGGGCTTGAACTCATGAACTGTGAGATCACGACCTGAGCTGAAATCTAGAGCCGGACGCTTAACCGACTGAGCCACGCAGGTGCCCCTAATGAGCCATTTTAAATTGAGATCCGTGTTCAGTTTGTTTAAACCCAGTGGTTACACAGCTCAGCTTTTTCATCAGAAGGACCACACCGTGGGGCATGATAAAGTGGAGAAGAGGAACCCGATAATTGATTGGCTGCTGAACTTAGAGGAAAAGTATTCCTCTGGGGGTTTCACAGCCAGAACCGGACACTTAGGTGGGGGTGGCTGGCAGGGCAGACTTGCAAAGCCTCGGAACTATTTTCTCATTAGTTTCCCATTCAGGAGCCCAGAAGCAGCATTGTGCTGATTCAGGGGTGGTTTTCAGTGGCTCAGCCAGCTTCACTTTGCTCCTTCCTACAGACAGAGGGAAGCATCTAGATTGGGTTCCTTCACTTCTTGCTGACACACTTCCAAGGGCCTGTGTGGTTGTAGAAACACCCTATTTGATAAAAAGACTTCCTTAGTTTCCAGTTTTATTGTCTTTGTCTGATGTCCTTGGCAGGTTTTTCTGTAGCTGCTCCCTTCTTCAAGACCTATAAAGACTTCCCATTACCCACCAGATCAAATCCAGCCTCCTCAACTTGGCATCCAAGATTCCATTTTTCCCATCCAATTCACACGTTGGGTGTCTTTACATTTAAATCTCCCTTTCAGTCAGGCTGGTCTCCTTACTGCCTTCCATGGTGCTCCTACATGCCCCCACCCCACCCCACCAGCGTATGCATGCACATGGGTGTGCCTGTGTGCATGCACGTGCACACACACACACACACACACACACATGCGCGCTTGCCTATTCTGTCTTTATGGCCTCAGGCTGTTTACTACAAGTGGAAACCCCTCCTCATTCTTCTCTATCAGTCAAACTACCTACTCTTCAAAGTAAGATGAGTCCCACCTCTCGTATAAAGATTTTACTAAATGCTTTTCTGAGTGTGGTCTTTAGACAGCCTGCATCAGTATCACCTAGGATGGTTGTTATGAATGTAAATCCTTTGTTCTCACCTCAGAACCTGTCAACCATAACTACTGGAAACAAGGCTCAGGAATCTGCATTTTCACAGGGTGTTTATGAAGTGCAGTGCAATTTGAGGGGTGCTATTACCTGGTAACTTAGGGCACAGCCATCTCTTTGGCCACAGACTCCATTTATCTCTTAAGTTGAGACCTACAGAACAGGAACCTCTGAGTGTTCTACAAAGACTCCTTGGCTTCCAGGTCCCTTTTAGGGCTCTCCCAGGGAAGCTTTGTTCCCCCTACCTTGTAGCGACTCATTAAGGAGGTCCTGCACATGGAATGTATGAGGGCCACAGGCCTCAAGACCTTTCAAGATCATCTTTGTGGCCATTCATTCTACCTGTACTGTGAAAACAGGCTCTAAGGGCCAGAGGCAGAGCGGACTGAGGGATGGGGCTGTGAAGTGAGAATTACGGGTGCAGTGGGCCTAGCTGGCAGGGGTGAATATGTTTACCAACCTGCAGAGAGGAGAGCTAAACGTGAACACCAGCCCTAACTGTCTTCAGTAGAGCAGAGGAGATAATGTTCTAGGATAATATGTTCTCTGCTGGCCTTTCTCTTTTCTCTGGAGCTACTCTTTTCCCATCAGGGATCCCTTTGTCTTCTTAGTGAGGACCTCACTGCCTTTAGCAATTAGAGTGTGCGTGTGTGTGTGTGTGTGTGTGTGTGACCAATTAGCCTATCCAGCCTCATCTTGGATTGAAAAAAAAAAAATCCCCAGATGGAAGTAATTGTATTCATAAGCCCTTGTATTTTTAGAATGCTTTTTCCAGAAAGCTCAAAGCGTAGCACTCTGTGGCCTAACCTAGTTTGTTCCTGGACTAGCTCCAGGTGTTTGGTAAAGGCACAGCTTCTATAATTATTGTCATTTTACATTTGGAGGATGGAGAAGCTTTGTGGGTTGAAAAGGTCACATGGCATTAACGGCAGGATTGGGAACAGGATACTCAGCTTCTACTCCTGGTCTACTAGTGATTTCCAGACTGGACCCCAGATAAATGCTCTGATGGCTGCGTAAGAAGCACTTGTGGAATTAATTAAAAATATAGATTGCTGGACTCTATTCGTCTAGAGATTCCAACTCAGTAGGTCTGGGGTGGGGCCCAGGAATCTATATTCTCTACAAGCATTCCAGATCATTCTGATGCGCAGCCAGCTTTGGAAACTAATACTATAGAGCACACGACAGACACACTACCCACCTATTTCCTCCCAGAAATGTCTTTCACTGAAACATGACTTTTTAATGTTTTTCTTCTTGCCACCCACCCTCAAACTTCCCCAGGCCTCCCAGCTCAGGCCAAGAAACATGCTGAATCTGCCAGGAGCACGCTGCTGACCTGGAAGGAAAACACGACCTCAAACACGGAGAAAAAGGAAATCCTGGAAGCTCTGGTCATGCTGTACTACACCGTGGGGGTGGCCTGGCTCCTACAGAACCAATATCCTTCCTTTCCTGGCTGGGCCTGTGATCAGAGCTGGGCGGGGCGGGGGGGGGGGGGGCGGTTGGGAGCACATGTCCCCAGGCGGGTCGTCTCACCTAGGAACAGGGGAGATTGAACCAGGCTTCACAGCTCTATTCTGACATCCGCCCCCCCCCCCCACAAGCCTCTTACCTCCATCTAGAAGGGTATGAATTATTCCTCCTGTATCTGTTCATATAAACTCTGAGTTGAGCCATGAGAGGGGTCTCACTGGTGACCTGTCCCCTAGCCAGCTGAAAAGTTTTCGTAGTGTGTCCTGCTTGATTGAGCACCCAAGAAGACCAGTTTTAGCAGTGAGGACATGGGTGATAGTGGGTGGGGGGTGGTATAGGAGTGGGGAGAGCGGGTGGTAATTTAAAGCAATGTTTGTCAAACTAGGCAGCACCTGTAACCCCTGGGGAGCTTTAAGAATTATTGCTGTTTGGGTCCCACCCTCGAGATTTTGATTTAGTAGGTCTGGGGTTCATCTGTTTATTGAGATTTTTTAAAGGCCCCAGGTGATTGTAACCTGCAGCCAGAAGTCTCTGATTTAATGGACTCTTGATCATTTTTGTTTTTCTGAAATGCTGTTGAGAATACTGCCATGAAGCTGGAGGCCAAGCAAAAAAGACAAAAGAAATAGTTCTCTATGTCCCCAGAGGCGGACCATTACTCTTCAAAAAGCGTGTGATTTTGACAGCCTTTTGGTACTATCTCTACTTGAAAACTGTGCATGGTATTTCGTGTTCACGATCGATCATGCACTAAAGTTGGAACGATGCAGAGATTAGCGCGGCCCCCGAACAAGGATGATATGCAAATTTATAAAGCATTCCATATTAAACAAAATTAACCATAAGTCTTCTTGGAGACCATGTGTCCTTCATCTCTCCTCTTTACCACGTTCCCCTCTCGGCTTTTTTGGTCTTGGTACTCAACTTGTAAACACTGATTCGTTGCCTTTCTCTGTTATGCCTTTAGAAGGGGCTACTGACTATGTGGGAAATAGGATATTTGGGAATTAAGGGGATTTTCTTTCTTGCTGTTTGCCTTTTGCCAAAAATCTGTTTTGCTTGGACTTTCTAAATGATCCAGAAAGTCCCTTTCAGCAGAATTAGTTCCTCTCTTTTACCATTCACAGGAAGCAACTTGGGAAAAGTGAGTATTATCACACCATGGGTGCCTCTAAAGGAAATGTAGCATAATTTACAGTCTCTGTTCGCTTCTCCAAATGCTCACCACCCACAACAGCCCTGGATTCAGGCTACTGCCATGAGAAACCCAGGTCTCTGTTTCTTTTCTAAAGAATTCTTGACAACATATACATATAGAAAATAAAGAACATAGTAAAGTGCCTGTTTTTCAAATTCTGCTTCATTTTCCCAAGTGGCCCTTTTGTTTACTTATCAGCCGTTGTCCCTGGGAAGTGGGGGAGTTTGTGTGCCTAGCATTTTCCTTGACTGTTTCACTGGCAGAGAGGCTTATTTCAACCTGCAGAAGGCAGAGAGAAACATGAAGGAGCTGAAAGAATTATGTGAGGGAAGTGTTCACAGATTACAAGTCTCGGAGAAAGACCTGACAATTGCTTTGGGCAGGTAAGATCTGGGCTTTGGGAGGCTTAGGCTTTTGTGAATGAGGCCCGGTATCACATGATTGTTCTGTGCTCTTCTGTATAAGGGGAGAAAAAATACTCAGGGCAAAAAACCCAGATACTCAGATGGTGATAAAAGAGGCGTTTTATTTACCAAACGCACACACCATGGTCTAAGCTTTATGTGCAGTGCCCATTGAATCCTCATAGACAGCAGTGAGGTAGTTGGTGCAATTATTGTAGAGAGAGAGAGAGAGGAAACTGAGGCTGAGATTAAACAAACCGTCCACGGTGACAAGTGTTGGATCCATGGTCTGAACTCATGGACTCCTCGCCCTTATTCTGTCTTTCACACCTACTCTCAAATTATGTCTTTTTCTGAATCGCCACCTACTTTTGTCATGAAGCATGGTATCTTAAAAGACAAGGAAAGAGTACTTAATGAAGACCGTTTGTTTATTGGAAGCCCATGAAAGCTATGCACGGCCCATGAATTTTTAAGGAAAGTTCTGTTCCATATGGAAACCAGGTACTTGGGATGTGTTCAAGCCAGAACAAGACTTAACTGGTTTGCAGTTGAGTTAGGTATCCTCAGAGAGAATCACAGTATTTACATATAAGAGTGGGCCCAGCAGATTATCAGGGGAAAAAAAGAATAATAAAAGGTTTACTGTTCCTTAGATTTTTAAGATATCTGCACATCCACAATCTGGTTCCAAAACTGTAAACACTTGGCATGGTAGGATCGATGACAGAATGGTAAGTAAATGAAATACATGAGTCATGCCTACCTGCTCTAAACAACCATGAACCTAGAAATCAAATGGGAAATGGTGGGGAGGTGTTTGAATGCCCAACGTTAGATCAAACTATTGATATAAGTCCACGGAGCCATAAATTAGAGTCTAGTGAATGTCTGCTGCTGTCACATGGGTCAGTGGCTAAGGTTTTTTTGCCGTATGTGAAAGATAGCCTTGTTCCTTTTTCAGAATAAATATTAGTGCGTATTTCACTCATTCATTCTACAATATTTATTTAGTATCTATTTTGTACCTGCACTGTTCTAAGTGTTGGAACAGTGTAACTATCTCCAAGAACTATTCTAAGTGCGCTACATCATTTATTTAGTTCAATCCTCTACCGCAAGCTATGAGGCAGGTATTTTTGTTTTCATTTCACAGGTAAGAAAATTAAGGCACAGGAAGAGTAAGTAACTCAAGGTGACAGAATGACTAGTAGAAGATCCAACACTACAGATGGGTCTTCTTAATCCATAGCTCACCTTCTGTACCACATTGACTTATATTTCATAGAGAGCAAATATCTAGTAAGGGCAATCCCCTTTCTCATTTTAAAGGTAGGGAAAATATACTGTGATTGTTTAGGCCAGACAACTTGGCTAATATCTCCCTACAAGCTCTTGATGAGAGGCATTTTCATTCTGTAACTTCTGCTGTAATAGTCAAAGGAAATAGTGGTCTGATTGATCAAATATTTTTTCTGTAAAGAATTACCAGATAACATGCCAGTGCTCTTTTGATTGTTAATCCCAATCTTCAGAGGAAGGATGAATCTTTCAGTTTAAAATAAATTGTAACTTGTAGAATGCCTTATATAAAATAATTTCATATACATACATATTTTTTCTACTTTGGGAATACAAAGATGGAAGAAGCAAAGGGTGAGGGGAAGTAATATTGATTGTGTATCCACTATATGTTAAGTAATTTCATGTACAATTTTTTATCTAATCTTTATAACCTTGTAATTTAGGTATTCTTATCATTGTTTTATTTGGAAGGAAATGTAGACTCCTGGAATTTGACCATAAAGCTAATAACTGAGGGGGGCACCTGGGTGGCTCAGTCAGTTAAGTGTGCAACTTCAACTCAGGTCATGATCTCATGGTTTGTGAGTTCAAGCCCCACATCAGGCTCTGTGCTATTAGCTCAGAGCCTGGAGCCTTCTTCAGATTCTGTGTCTCCCTGTCTCTCTGTTCCTCCCCCACTCACTCTCTGTCTCTGTCTCTCTTTCTCAAAAATAAATAAACATTAAAAAAAAAATTTTTTTAAAGCTAATAACTGAGAACCAGCTTTGAACTACCATGTTATTTGCCTGTGTCTTGCTGTCTCTAGAGGAATAAACTTTAATGAAATGCTTTTTTATTCTCATTTTTTAAATTATATTTTGTTTTGGAAGATTTGAAAATATAGATATGAAGAAGAAAATAAGAGTTAGTTTTAATTTCGCAACCCAAACATAACTGCTATGGGTATTTTAGAGATAAAGATTGATCAATCGATAGATAGATATGTCAGGGTCAATTTTATTTTTTTTTTTAACGTTTTTTTTTTAAATTAATTTTTGAGACAGGGAGAGACAGAACATGAACAGGGGAGGGTCAGAGAGAGGGCGACACAGAATCTGAAACAGGCTCCAGGCTCCGAGCTGTCAGCACAGAGCCCAACGTGGGGCTCGAACTCACGGACCGAGAGATCATGACCTGAGCCGAAGTCGGCCGCTTAACCGACTGAGCCACCCAGGCACCCCTGTCAGGATCAATTTTAAGTAGTCCTATCACTTTTTAAAATTTGCCACACTTTTGGGGCGCCTGGGTGGCGCAGTCGGTTAAGCGTCCGACTTCAGCCAGGTCACGATCTCGCGGTCCGTGAGTTCGAGCCCCGCGTCAGGCTCTGGGCTGATGGCTCAGAGCCTGGAGCCTGTTTCCGATTCTGTGTCTCCCTCTCTCTCTGCCCCTCCCCCGTTCATGCTCTGTCTCTCTCTGTCCCAAAAATAAATAAACGTTGAAAAAAAAAAATTTAAAAAAAAAAAAAAAAAAAAAAAAAAAAATAAAATTTGCCACACTTTTAATTTCTCCTCATATTATTTAGTCTAAAACGGAAGCATGGTTTTTAAAGCCTGAAGTATTTTATTATATGATGTGCCATAATTTATTGAACCACTGTCTTTTGGAAGGAATATTTACATTGTTTTCTCTATCCTCATTTTTAACTGAGGAGGAATAAACTAAATCAAACAAGACAAAGCAATGGCTTTGTATTGGTCTGAAAGAGAGGGAGTCAGAATAAAATTTTATTCTGATTCTAGAAAGTCTGTGTTTACGGGTAAATAACCCATCTTGTGAACTGCTAGAAGCCATTTTATGCTTTTTTATAAAATTAGACTATAGCATGCTGTATTAATGGGGGTGAATATCAGTCAGTGGAATCTGGTGGGTAAAATGCAGGTTAATGGGAGTTTGTTTATAGCAAGACTGGATTTTAGTCAACCACTCAGATAATTGGCCTCTAAAGGCCAAATCATTTCATTCTTAGAATCAGTTTCTTTTGTGTCTGCAAAGTAAGGGGCCTCTCTGACTTTGTGTCTTTGTCCCTCTTCTTATAGAGCCTCCTTGGCCGTCCACAGATTGAACCTTGCTCTGGCATACTTTGAAAAGGCAATTGGCAATGTTATTGCTGCTAAGGGTGATAGGACATCAGATCTGGTCAGTCTGTACGAGGAGATCGCGCAGATCGAGCAGCTGAGGAGGAACCATGATCAGGCCATCCAGTACTTGCAGCAGGTCGGTGAGTTGGCTGGAGCACCAGCCTACTGGCCTTCTTTGGCCCTATGCCCCGTTCCCAGGACCAGGGAAGCTTGGGCTTCTCAGAAGAACTAGGGGGTGGGGTGGATTTCCCGCCAGATCCACACAAGAGCCCTACCTCAACCTTAAACAACATGGGCAGAGAATCCGGACTCAGGATGAGTGTATCTGCTGTTTGACCTGATCTGGGACCAAATTTCCCCTCCCAGGCTTCCCCTCATCTCTGTGGGTGCTGGGAAGAGGTAAGCAAGTGAGTCTGCTCCAGGGAAAAAAGCCGTAGGGGCAACCAAACTTAAGGCTTTAGCAAACACAAAGGGCTTTTTTAAAATGAAAAAAAAAAAAAAAAAAGTCATGATATTTTGGTGTGATGCTGTCATTTGTCCTCTAGGCTAGCCCAGCTGGTTGTATCAACAAGTCTAAATTTAAACCGACAAAAGAGTATTTCACTTGGAGGTAACTAATTTGACAAATGCCCAGGGGAAAACAAAACAAAATAGGAAGGAATGTTGAGTCATTATAATGAAAACAGTGTGGGGCTTTTTGATGCATCCTGTGCTTGAAACTTCCCTTGAAACTTATTAAATTCGCCTTTTCTCTCCTCAAATAAGAACCTGTTTGTGGCTTCTGGTACCTCCGGAAGCCAAAAGTGGATTAGATTTCCTGTATCATAGAAACCGTGCAATGCAATTCAATGGTATTTGTGAAAACAGTCTGATACTGTAGAAAAGGCATTGCAGGTAATCACACCGTGGAGAAATGTTAGGGGATGTTGGTCTGAAGGCAGGGAGTCCACTGTTTACAGAGCAAGCCATCAGCTTCTTGTGTCCAAGACTGTGCAAGCGGTGGTCAGATCAGGACTGCCAAATCAAGATATAGTCAGTGTTTCCCAACAGCAACACAAATAGTTAACATTTATGGACTGCTTTTACTATGTGCACTTGAGGGTATACTCATTTAATCCATGCAATACGCCTATGAAGTGGAGGCATTATGATTTGATCTCATTTTAAGGATGAGGAAATGGAAGCTTAAAGAGCTACAGCTAATTCAGCTGAAGTTGTGTCGCTAACAAGTAGGAGAGCAGGGATTTGAACTTAGAGAATTTGAGTCCTCAGAGCCCGCACACATACCAGCTCTGAACTCTACCTTAGCTCCATAGTGTTGTCTGAAATCTCTGGGGCTCCTTGAGATACCTCACAGTGTCTGACCCGTGTGAACTATGAGGCACGGGGGAAGGGGGCTTTTTTCTTTCTGGTGGGTGTGGGCCAGGGGTTTCTCTCTTCTTTCTCCTTCCACTTTAGTACGAATGATAATAGTAATAAAATCTCCACTTCTGTCATGTTTAGGACATTCCAGGTGGTATCCTAAACACTTTACACATATTAATTCATTTAATCTTTACAGCAACTGCTTGTAACAGTCATTTTTGTCATTCCGGTTTTATATTTGAAGAAGTTTGTGACTTGCCTGAGTCATCAGTGGCTGAGCTGGGATAGGAACCCAGGCAGTATGGTTTTAGGGTCCATACTTAACTCTCCTGAACTTCCTTTGATAACGAACCTTTGAGAAGCTTAGCTAAAGTTGTGATTTTAGTTTTGCTATGACACCTAATAAGACATCATAGTGGCTAATATTTATTGAGAACTTACCATGTGATGATATTATGTGTGCTTTGCATGTACCATCTCATTAATATTTTCCAAACCACAATTGATGGAAACTATATATTTCTTTTACATGTGAAGGTGAAGTTACTTGCTCAAGACTCACAGGAAAAAGCTGGGACTCAAACTCACCTCTCTTATAACTCCATGATTAGCTATCCACAGCTCTCAACTAGCAATTTCATGAGAGCTATTAGAAAATCCTCTGAAATACTGTCATTTGGGTACTCTTGATAATGATTTTCTCTATTCCAGGCCTATTCTATCTGTGTTTCTTTGTTCACTGACGTCAGCCCCCAAACTGCAGAGGCAAGTGCGTTACTAGCCAAGGCTCATGCCCTGTCTGGAGAGGCCCAACACAGGGGTAAGTAGAAGAGGTAGCTTGCAGTTATCACCATTTCCCATGGTGGGGGGAAGCACACTGGCAATGGTCTATCTAGCGATGTGAACAGGTTGTAATTAGCTATTCATGACTGTGATGGAAAAATTAGACTGGAAGCCATTTTGCACAAAAACATTTACACATGAATTTAGGCACAATAATATCTCCACAGATTAGTTGGAACATCAAAACCAATAAAACCATCTGGTTTCTATTTCCTTTGTTCCCTTAGAATCTCAGCAGAACTCACCTGCATAAAGAGTAGAGATCATACACGCTATGAATGTGAGCTGTGAGGTATTGGTTGATGAGGAAATCCAGTGATAAAAGACAAAAACATTGGCTCCTTCTTTCTTCCTCCTCCATTCTCAACCTCCTTGACTCTTTTCCTCTGGCTGTCAAGA
Source organism: Lynx rufus (assembly GCF_022079265.1). Lineage (NCBI taxonomy): Eukaryota > Metazoa > Chordata > Mammalia > Carnivora > Felidae > Lynx > Lynx rufus. The sequence continues at coordinate 211,912,693 of NW_025814823.1, read as the reverse complement.
GAGAACGCTTGTAGCAGCTAGAATTTTTATGACTGTATTCAAAAGTGAGGTATTGGGGCTTCTGGAAGAAAGCCAGGTGATGAATTCATCAACAGTAGTCCTTTCTCAGACAAGGTCATCCTTTGGAAAGTGAGTAGCTTCAGGAGAGACACAAAAGAACGGATGAGAAAGGACTGTGTGCCGTGCTCAGCTGACTGGGTCAGATTAACGGACACTAATGGATTCGATGGCCCATCCGGAGGAATTTGAGATTTGTGAAAAATCTGATTTAAACATTTTTAAATGTTGATTATCTCTGCTCATAAAAGGAATCCATTTAGGTGTACATTATTTTTCAGTCTTTTATGAAAAAGAGAGAGGAAGAGTGAGAGAGAGAGGGAACGAATCACAGGGAAAGTTTTGCATCCTACTTTTCTCCACTCTTCTATTTTCCCAAGTCATTAAATAATTTTGTTCAGTTTTCAGAAGTTATTTTCATATTTTGATTACTGTTTCCTTTAGCATGAATGTTCATTGAAGACTTCCTGATTCTGTGTTTCCTAGCTAATCATCTTCTTTAAAAAGTTTTCTTGTGTATACTCAGAGTATTTGTACTCCATCTATACATCTGATTTTTTAAAAATAGTCTTCATGGTTATAACACATTTAATGTATTTGTGAATATGTAAAAATTTTGTTCAAGTGAGAAACTTCTATGCTTCTGGGTTGGGAGGTTCTAAGGCCACCTTATTCTTTTCTTGTATATTAATTTTTACCTGTAAAGATTTGGATCTTCACCTATCATTCACTAAATTCCAGATGGATCACATCTGACTGATCACAACTGAAAATATGAATTATCCCGAAGGAAATACAGCTCTACAATCAAAACTCCTAAAATTAATAATTTAAGGAAATAAGAACTTTCTGAGCACACAAAGATATACTAGAAGAGATTGATAGATTTAATTATAAAAAGATCTAAAACCTGTGTCTGTCACAAAGTACCATAAATAAAATAAAAAACAGTGTAATCCAAGATGAACAGATAATTTGAATAAGCCCTTAATTATTGAAAAAAAAAGAATTTGTGAGAAAGATACATCAACATCCAGATGATTCCACTGGATAATTCTACCTAATAAAGTATTAACACCCATCCTGCATAATCTTCTCCAGAAAATTGAAGAGGAGGGAAAATTTCCCAACTCATTTTATGAGGCTTGCATTACCCTGACACCAAATCTGGGTAAAGACCTTAAGAAAAAAAACAAAACAAAACTACAGAACAATACCTTTCATACACATAAACCCAAAAAATTCTCAAGAAAATACATAGCAATGTATAAAAAAGAATAACACACCATGACCAAGGGAAGCTTTTTTCTTGAGAGTGTCAGCCTGGTTCAGTGTTTAAACCTGAATGAATGTTCTCTACCATATTAACAATCCAAAGATGAAAAGTACGTAATCTTATCAACTGATGCAGAAGAAGCATGTGAAAAAATTCTGCATCCATTCACAGTGGAAGGGGAACTTTCTCAATCTGATAAAAGACATGTACAGAAAACCCATAGCTAACATCATGCTTCATGGTGAAAAAGTGCTTTGCTCTTAAGATCAGGAATAAGGCAAGGATGTTCATTCTCACTAAGCTTATTCAACATAGTACTGGAAGTCCTAGCTAGTGCAGTAGGCAAGAAAAAGACATACAGCCTAAAAGAAATAAAATGGTCCTCATTTGCAGCAATGCAGCTGTTTCTGCTGAAAATTCCAAGAAATCTGCAAAACTCTTAGAACTAGTAAGTGAGTTTAAGCTTAGCAAGATCACAGGATATAAAGACAACCACAAAACCCAGTCATATTTCTATATATTAGCAATTCACAACTGGAAACTGAAATGTTTAGAAATATTACTTACAATAGCCCCTCCTCCCAAATGAAACACTTAGGTATAAATCTAACAAAACATGTACAGTATCTGTATGCTAAAAACTATAAACTCTGATCAAAGAAATCAGAGATGATCTAAATAAATGGAGACATAATGTATTCGTAGATTGGAAGATGTCTAGTAAAGCTGTCACTTCTATAGAAATTGATGTATGGATTTAACACAAATTATCAATCCAAGATCCCAGCAGGAATTTTTGTAAATATAGACAAGCTGATTCAAAAATTTATACAGAAATGCAAAGAAGTTAGAATAGCTGAAACAGTTTTGAAAACTAATAAAATTGGAGGAATCATACTACCTGATTTAAGATTTATTATAAAAGCAACAGTGGGGCGCCTGGGTGGCTCAGTCAGTTAAGCGTCCGACTTCAGCTCAGGTCATGATCTCATGGTCCGTGAGTTCAAGCCCTGCATCGGGCTCTGTGCTGACCGCTCAGAGCCTGGAGCTTGTTTCGGATTCTGTGTCTCCCTTTCTCTCTGACCCTCCCCCGTTCATGCTCTGTCTCTCTCTGTCTCAAAAATAAATAAATGTTAAAAAAAATTTTTTTTTAATAAATAAATAAATAAATAAATAAATAAATAAATAAAAGCAACAGTAATCAAGAGAGTTTCGTATTGGTGAAGGGACAGATCAGAGTCACTGGAACACAAAAGAGAGTCCAGAAATAGACCTGTGTAAATATGACCAATTAATTTTTGACAAAGGTGCTAAGGCAATTCAATGTGGAAAGAATAGTCTTTTCAACAAATGGTGTTGGAACAATTGGAACAATGGTATTCACATGCCAGAAGAAAAAAGAGAAAAAACTCACTTTCGTAACATACACAGTCATTCAACATAGATCATTGTCCTACACGTAGGAGCTAAAATTTGCATTTACTTTACAATAGAAAAATAGGGAGAAAAATAATACCAAACATTACATAAAGAAAACAAATGGCCAATAATCACAAAAAAGGTTCAATCATAGTAATAATGAATCAATATAAAACAGCAAGGATACCAAGTTTCCATCAGAATGTCAACATTTAAAAGAAATGATAACATTTAGGATTGATGAGAGCAATTTGACACAAAATCTCTGAAAGATAATTTGGCAAAATGTTACACATCTTAAAACTATACATACCTTTAAAATCAGTTTTCACCTATCCTATGTAAAAAAATTTTAAATATGAAAATATCTAGTATTTGCCAGATTGTGGAAAAACAGTTCTGCTCACTCATAGATGGAAGGAGTGATAAAAAATTTGGAAAATAACTTGATAAGACCTAGTAAAACCAAAAGGAAACATGTAGAAGGATGTTTACTGTGGCACTCAGTCTGTAATTGTAAAAAAATTGGAAACAACCTAAATGTTTATCAATTAGTAAATGGAATATTTGATATATTAATTGCATGGAATTCTGTAGTCTGTAAAAGGATTAGACTTTATAATTAAAAAGAAAGTTAAAAACAATATTAAGGAAAAAATACCTTGCATTTTTAGGACATAAAAATACTATTGTTTATAGTCACACACACACATATGTATATATACATGAAAAATGAACTGCAAAGTAACTAAGACCGCATCAAAATGTACATCAAAATGTAAACAGGTAGAGACTTCTGGCTATGCCTTTGTGAAGAGATCTGTGAATCAACACACACATACACACATAAAATTAAGATGTTCCAAAAATAACCATTTGAGGACACTGGCAATAAATAAGCAGACAACAAATTGGAAAGCATTCTTGCAAAACTGCTAGAGCTTTGGGTAAAGAGAGTCTTCTTGTGTTTTTGCCTGAGGCTGCTCCCGTCCACCCACAGCACCAGCTCAGACAGTGAGAATACAGCAATTTGATCAGCAGGGTCTCGCCAAAAGAACAGCAACTTTGTGGCAGAGGCCTTGGACTCCATTTGGAGCAAGGGGCAACCCCCCCCCACCCCCCCCATTGATTCATCAGATAAAAGTGGCAAACTCAGAAGAAATGCAAGGAGGGAACGCCTTCATACTTGGTAACCTAAAGTTGCTGTCCTGGTTTGTAGGCATTAGAAGCCCGTCAGAAATCTTAGCAGGAAGAACCTGGAAATGAGAGCCAAGAAAAGGCCAGAGAAGCTCTCCCAACATCCCTTGCCAACTGGGAAACTATTTACATGTGTAGGGGAGATATGGCAAATAACAACCAAAGAAGACTTGAAATGTGGCAGAGCTTTGAATGCACACCCTGATCTACATACAGATCAATCAACAGAGGATAGAAGTCATACATCGTAAAGGTTTTTGAGCACAACCTCTTTTCAAGTCAGTCACTTGGGTCAGCACTAAGCTATGCAGACACAGGGGTAACCCCAGGAATCCAGACCAAATTTTTAAAGGATAATCATTAGGGGCACCTGGGTGGTTCAGTCAATTGAGCATCTGACTTCAGCTCAGGTCATGATCTCACAGTTCGTGAGTTCGGGTCATGATCTCACAGTTGGTGAGTTCGAGCCCCGCATCAGGCTCCATGCTGTTAGCCTGTCAGCGCAGAGCCTGCTTCAGATCTTCTGTCCCCCACTCTTTCTCTCCCTCTGGCATGCTCTCATAAAATAAATAAAACATTTACAAAAAAAATAAGCATTAAACACAAAGATTTTAGATTTCTAGTCTGGCATATAGGGGCTTGGAGGTGGTCACTCCATCCTAACAACAAGTAAAAAGCTGAACAAACTGGAAAATCAACAGCTCTTCTTAGATCTGTCAGGGAAGTGAGGTCACAGGGCAAACTGATGCCCCTGAAATTGGAGAGACAAATAAATACAGAGAATCACAATTTGCCTGAGCAGGTACCTGTCTCTACAGGAACAAGTACTGGGTAGGAATACCTGAACTATAACTGATAAATTTCTGGAAGCTCAGTGTGTATAAGACTGAGAGTTAAAAATTCCAAGTACCCAGTGACGGGGGCGGGGGGGGGGGGGGAAGTGGGGGGGGTGGTCTCCACACTCTTGTGAGATTTACCTCCAGGAGCTTGACCAGGTTCTCCAAGTGAATATTGGAGAAAAATGCCCCCTTGCTGCCAGGAGAGAGAGGGGGAAAAATAGCCAGCTAAAATATTCCAGAGCTGGGGCCCCTGGATGGCTCAATTGGTGAGGTCAGTGGCTGACTTTGGCTCAGATCATTCTCATGATCTCACAGTTCAGTTTGTGGGTTTGAGCCCCTCATCGGGCTCTGTGCTGACAGTGCAGAGCCTGCTTGGGATTCTCCCTCTTTCCCTCTCTCTCTGCCTCTCCCCCGCTCACACTTTCTTTCTCAAAATAAATAAACTTAAAAGAAAAAATCCTTTAAAAAATATGCCAGAGCTTTCTACTAAACAAGGCCTGTCCTCAAGAGAAATTATTTTACCAGAGCCTAAACTATTGTTGTTGTTGTTGCTGTTTCAGAACCTAACCAACCCAAAGGGAAGGAAATACCCAACTTTAGCCCACTCTCGCTATCCCTTCCCCTCTAAGGGAGAAAGGGGCTGAGAAGCACTTGCGAAGTTCACAGTCCAGGGGCACAGGCTCACTAAAAGACCGAGACCTAACCTAGGATGATAGAATGCCTTCCCCTCAAAGCCCACATCTTCCCACCACGTAGCTAGTGGCCTATTTAGAGCATTTTCTTTTACCCAGTACATCATGTCCACCTATCAAGAAAACTTCAAGGCTTAGTAAAAAGCAAAAACAAAAAACAAAACAAAACAAAAACAAACAAACCCACACAGTTTCAAGAAACACAGCAAGCATCAGAACCAGACTGAGATATAGTAGGGATATTCGAATGATCAGGCTGGGAATCTAAAACCATTATGTGATGTCCAAAGGCAGGAGGTAGACTTCCTAGCTCAGGATGAGTGAGAGAGAATTCACCCTTCCTCTACCTTTATTATTATTGTTTTTATCCTGTGAATCCTGGCTATTGGAGAAACAGCACCATATATTGGATGCTGATTCAGAGTATACACAGCCTTTGGGAGAACTCAAGTCTTGCAAAGTATTGCCCCCTAGCTGGCACTGTAACTGTCTTCAAAAGACTATAACACCATTCTATCAAGCTGGCTGCTTCAGTATGGTGGGGAACATGGTAAGACCAGTGAATTTCTTGAGCATGGGTCCATTACGGCCCTTCTTTTGCTGTGAAGTGGGTTCCTTGATCCAAAGCAATGTTGTGTGGAATACCATGATGATGGATGAGGCATTCTAAGTTTATGGGTGGTAGTTTTGGTAGAATCATTGCATGCAGGGAAGGCAAATTTATATCCAGAGTAGAAATATATTCCAGTTAAGGACAAAATGCTGCCCTTTCCATGAAGAAAATGGTTCGGGGTAATCAACTTGCTACCAGGAAGCTGGCTAGTCACCGTACATAATGGTGCCATATTAGAGGCTCAGTGCTGCTGTTGCTGAAGATTGGGCACTCAGCCATGGCTTTGGCAAGTAAACGTCCTTATTCTTGGGCTCATTCCTGGTTAATCAGGGTTTTCCAGAGAAATATAACCAACAGGAGTGAGGGGACCCATGGTATAATATGTCTCAGAATCCAAAGGCCCAAGAACCAGGAGTTCCAATGTTTGAGGGCAGAAGAACATGGATTTCCAGCCCAAGAAAAGAGTGAGAGAAAATTCATCCTTTCTTTGCATTTTGTGTGTGTGTGTGTGTGTGTGTGTGTGTGTGCGTGTGTGTGTGTGAACTTGGTGAGGACAGATCTTCTTTGCTCAGTATACTGATTCAGTTGTCTATCTCTTCCAGAAACACCTTCACAGAGACACCCAGAAATTGTTTTATCAGTTATCGGGACATCCCTTAGCCCAGTCTAGTTGACACTGAAAATTAACCATCCCAAATGCCATATGTGGGCAAGTTATATGGACATCCCTTAGCCCAGTCTAGTTGACACTGAAAATTAACCATCCCAAATGCCATATGTGGGCAAGTTATATGAAAATCTCTGTACCTTCCACTCAGTTTTTCTGAGAATGTAAAGCTGCCTTAAAGAATAAAATCTATTTTAAAGAAATCAAACACCTAAGCAAAGACATTAGCATTCAGACACCATAGAGGAGACAGATTCTGCCATTTGAGTCTAGGCAATTCACTAAAACAAAACAAGCAGGGGCACTTGGGTGACTCAGTCGGTTAAGTATCTTGACTCTTGATCTCAGCTTAGGTCTTGATCTTAGGGTTGTGAGTTCAAGCCCCACATTGGGCTCCATGCTGGGTGTGGAGCCTACTTAAAAAAAAGAAAAAGAATAAAACAAAATAAAAACCCACAAAAATATATCAGTCTGTTGTTGCTACTATATAATATCTAAAATGTACAGTTTTGGGCTGCCTGGGTGGCTCAGTCTGTTGAACATCCAACTTTGGCTCAGGTCATGACCTCGTGGTTTGTAAATTTGAGTCCCGTGTCAGGCTCTGTGCCGTCAGCTCAGAGCCTGGAGTCTGCTTCAGATTCTGTGTCTCCCTCTTTCTTCTCCCTTGATTCAATCTCTCTCTCTCTCAAAAATAAACATTAAACATTTTTAAATAAATAAATAAAATAAAATGTGCAGTTTTGGGGGTGACTCAGTCAGTTGAGTGTCCAACCTTGGCTCAGGTCATGATCTGGCACTTCATGGGTTTGAGCCCCATGTTGGGCTCTGTGCTGACAGCTTGGAGCCTGGAGCCTCCTTCAGATTCTGTGTCTCCCTCCCTCTCTGCTCCTGCCCCATTCACACTCTGTCTCTCTCTCTCTCTCAAAAATAAATTAATAAAAACATAAAAAAGTAAAATGTACAGTTTTCAACAAAAGAAACATACAAAGAAACAACCCATAGCTTATACTCAGAAAAAGAGCCGTCAATAGAAATTGACTCTAAGTGGGTTAGATATTGGGTTTAGAAGACTTCAAAGCAGCTATCATAAATATGTTCAAAGAATTAAAGAAAACTGTTAAAAGAATTAAAATACAATGAAAATTACCTAGCAAATAGGAACTATTAATAGAGAAATATAAACTATTTAAGAGCTCGCTTTTCTCCTTCTGCCATCTTGGAACCTATGGAGGCCTGCTGGGAACAGGACTCCTAAAATGACAAATAATGTCTGGAAGGCTGTGGTCCAAAGCCATTTTTGCTGGATGTAAGTGGAGTTTCTGGAACCAGAGGGAGCACACAGCTCTTCTTAAAATTGAAGGTGTTTCTGCTTGAGATGAAACTGAATTCTATCTAGGCAAGAGATGTGCTTATGTGTACAGAGCAAAGAACAACACAGTGACCCCTCGTGGCAAACTGAACAAAACCAGAGTGATCTGGGGAAAAGTAACTTGTACTCATGGAAACAGTGGCATGGTCCAAGCCAAATTCTGAAGCAAGCTTCCTGCTAAAGCCATTGGCCACAGAATCTGTGTGATGCTGTACCCCTCAAGGATTTAAACTAACTTAAAAGTAAATAAATAAAGGTGTAGATTTGTTCTCTTGTAAAAAATAAATAAGTAAACTAAGAAAAAAAACAACCAAATGGAAATTCTAGAGTATATTACACTGTATGTTACAGTGTATATTCTACTGTATATTACAGTAATTGAATGAAAGAGTCATTAAATGGTCTCCACATCAGATTTGAGATGGTGGAGAACAGAATAAGATAACTCAAAGATATATCACTAGAAATTGTCCAATCCAAACAGCAGACGAAAAAGGCATTGAAGAAAAATGAACAAAGCATAAGAGACCTGTGGAACAACAGCTGGTGTACCAACATATATATACTAGGAGCACCAGAAGAGGAGGAGACAGAATGAGGAGCAAACTGTCTAAAGAAATAATGGCCCCAAACTTCCCACGCATGATGAAAATGTATCTACAGATCCAAAATTCTCAATGCCAAGTAAGATAAACACAAAGAGAACCACAACTAGACCTACAGTCAGATTTCTGAATGACAAAAAGAAAATCTTGAAAGCAACAGTGGAAAAATAGCTCCATACAGGGAAACAATATGATTGATGACTGCTTTTTCATCAGAATAAGGGAGGCTAGAAGGTAGTGGAAAAACATATTCAAAGTGTTGCTAAGTTCAGCTAAGAATTGTATATCCAGGAAAACCTCCCTTTGAAAATGAAGGTGAGATAGGCATTCCCTGATAAACAGGATCGTTGGTAGCAGTCTTGCCCTAAAATAAATACTAAAGGAAGCCCTTAGGCTGAAAGAAAATGACAGCATACAGTAACACAAATCCACAGAAAAGAATGAAGAGAATTGGAACTGGTATGTGGATAGGTATAATAGACTATACACACAAATGCAAATAGTCATCACCTTGGGAATGAGTAAACAAAATGTAGTGTATATCCACACAATGGAAAAGTACTCGGCAGAAGGAGGAACGAAGTACTAATTCATGCAGGAACATAGATGAACCTCAAAGACCGCATGATGCATGAAAGGATCACAAAAGACTACATGTGTTGTATGAATACACTTATATGAAATTTCTGGAAGAGGCAAAAACACAAAGATACAATGAAGATCAGTGACTGTCTGAGACGGGATGAGAGCAGGCATTGACTGCAACCAGCCATGAAGAAAATATTTTGGGGGTGATAGACACGTTCTAAAACTGGATTTCAATCATGATTATATAATTATAAGTTTACTAAAAGTTCATCAGACTGGGTAATTACAATGGTTGAAGGTGTGGTATGCCAATTATACCTTAATACAGTGGTAAAAAATGTTAATGGTGCCTGCTTCTGAGTAGTGTGTGTGGAGATAATTTTCATTTCTTTTTTTTTTTTTTTGCTTCTATTGCATTTTCTAGACTGATTCCATAAACATCTATTATGTTTGGAATAAAAGGCAACATTAAAAGTAAATTTTTAAGCAATAACAACTACATTTAAAGTACTTTTGAAACAAAAGTCTCTAACATACATAGGCGCGCGCACACACACACACACACACACACACCCCTAACAGGAATCCCAGTAAATAATACTCTCTATCAGAGTTTAATTTAGTTAAATATATAGTCTTTCATTACAGTTGGGAGTTTAATATGGTGACCATTTTGGGTCTTGGGATAAGGCTGTTCAGACGTAGCTTTCTTTTCCAACAGAAAAATCCATGCATTTAATCAAGAGAATAAAATTACATCAGTTGATGCCATCAAATTATATCTCAGACTTTCTGAGGGTCCTTATGAGACCTGGAATGAGAACAGGCATGGACTTGAAGTATGAAAAGCTGGTATTAGATACTTGGAAAGGCTAGCAGCTTGCCTTAATTAGTGTTTCCCTTTTTTTGCAGACGCTGTGGAGATATATTTTATAAAAAGTATCAGTGCATATCAAGCAACATTGGGCCCAACAGATTATGAAACACTGACAACCATTGAAGAATTTTGCAAATGGCTTGTCCAAAATGGAGAAAAACAGGTAAATATGAACAGGCAAATCAACTAGAGGCAGTGTGATCTTGGACAAGATCCTTAGCTTTTACTAGTGTCCATTCCTTCATCTATAATATGAGTATAATAATAGTTCCTCTCTCATAGAGTAGCCATGAAGATTAAATAATTATTTATGAGTTAACTGTTATTATTAAATATAAGCATGAAATTTCAACTCTTCATAGAAACACATTACTTAGGTGACATATCACAACTGACAGATCCTGGTAAAGCATACAATGCCACCTCCATAGAGTTTACGGAATAGAACTGGCATATTACTTCAGAATTGCCAGAATTATTTAAAAACGTTTTTTTTAATTCCCTAGGAAGCTTACAGACTGCTAAAGGCCTCACTGAAGTCTCAGGTCATCAGCTATGGTGATTGTAGTGAAAAAGTGGCTGAAACTTTTTACAACATGGGCAGGATCTGCTTTGCCAAAGGAGACCTCAGAAAGGCGATTCAGCTGCTAAGGAAGGTGCATGCTGGTTGGTTTGTGCATTTTCTCCTGGGCCTGTAAGCACAATGTGAGGAGTGAGGTGTGTGTGTGTGTGTGTGTGTGTGTGTGTGTGTGTATGCATGCATATGTTCCCTTCCTATCCCCTCCCCTCCTCTCTGTTTCCCTTCACTTCCTGTCTTTCTTTCCTGCCTTCTTTCTTCTTCCTTCTCTATTTCTTTTTTTTCTAAGTGAAGTAAAAATTCACTTTCTAAGATGTGCTGAGGGAGATACAGAAACTTACTGTGCCTATGCTTGCACCAGAGTCCTAAAAAAATAACACCCCACGGGCACCTGGATGGCTCAATCGATTGGGCGTCTGACTTTGGCTAGGTCATGGTCTCATGGTTCACGAGTTGGAGCCCCACTCCAGGCTCTGTGCTGACAGCCCAGAGCTTGGTGCTTGCTTTGGATTCTGTGTCTCCTCTCTCTGCCCTTCCCCAGCTCATGCTGTGTCCCTTTCTGCCTTTCAAAAATAAATAAAAAACATTAAAATTTTTTAAAAATAAAAGAGTAACACACCAGTGTTGGAATCTAGGTACAGCCGTGGCAGCACCCAAGGTTGGGCAGAGTCAGGAACACCTTATATAAACCATTCGTACCCAAATACTGATTCCCCTTCCAGGGGGCTCAGACAACACTGGAAGTTCATGTCTTGTAGTAGGATCTGGCAAGAGGTGTGACCAAACAGTTGTTCAGCTAGTCAGTCTACTGACAGACCAAGGCTAAAGACTTGGTAAGAGTGGTCAGGATGTCTCTACATAAAATCTAAGTTTGTTCAATGTTGGAGAAAAAGTTGGTAAAGATCACCCAATACTCATGTAAGCAGAGGGAGGAGTCAAAAGCCATCCACACATATACATTGGCAAACATCAGGTCTAGAGAGATTTTTATCTCATTTCAGGTTAACTAAACATAATCAGAAAATAAGTATGACAATAGTAAATAACAGGAGAAAGGGGTCTTATTTTGAAGATCCTGAGAAAAAGAAAGCCTTCTGAAAATAAGTTACAGTGACCAGAATAGTATCTTCAAGGAAAGCATGAATTTATGGATAGGAGCAGAAAAACCTATAAGGAGAGAAAACTTTAAAATGAAAGGGTGAAAGGGTGACAACTTGAGGCCAAAAGATGAGATGAGATTAAAATGTTAGGAGTGAAATAAGAAGGGACAAATATAAAATTCAAATCTACATGGAAAATGGTAAAGACTGTCTTAACATGTCATAGTGATGGGGAGCAACATTTCCCAAGTCTAAAATTGCAGCATTCAATAAAAACCAGAACAAAAATGAAACAAACTAACAAAAAATGATTCCTGAGCCCCACCTCACACTCTTAAGTCACAAGTTCTAAGAGGTTGGTCTAGAATCTGTATTTTTAATACTTCTAGAGCTGCAATATCCTGCCAGTTGAAAGAATCAGAGATTTATAGGACAGACTTGAAAAGCTGTCCTAGAATGCTGACAAAGGGAGAGAGGTGGTATAATGAGAAAGTAGTTGATGTAGAGGGCAAAGTAGAGATTCACCTAAAGAATTGTATACATTTCTGAAAAAAGAACTATAATACTTGGAATAGAAACAGTAATCAAAGAAATCATTGAAGACAACTTTTCTGAAATGAAAAAAAAAAAAAAACAGCACACCTGTTATAAGGGCTTACCATGTTCTACATAAAATGGAAGGAGAGCCTGATCTAGATTTTACCTGGCAGTGGCTGTTTGATGGCACAGCTACATCATCCATTTGGAAAGGGACTCAACTTGGAGATTTAGGATACTGCAAGGTAGGCGGGGCTGCATCTTTGCCATGAGCTTTTATCCTTAGGGCTTTAGTCCCTACTTCAATGTCTCAGGCCAGAAAGGAGGAGAGGGATAGAAGGGCATGCTGGCAGTAAGGCTGTTGTTTCGAGGCTTGAACACCTTCCTCATGCTAAGTGTCCACCATCAATGGGATGCTGGTGATGAAGCTTCTGAATTAGACTATGTTAATAGATGCTGTTCTGGGGATTGGAAACTGCTCCTGGAGCTAAAAAGAAGGTAAGAAACCTCAGCAAAAGTTGATGCTGAGAGGAGACCCCTTTGGCAGACAGAATAGAGCACAAAGGGGGCCATACATACAGAATCCTGGTGACACTTTTGGCTAATGTTTTTTCTTGGACAGTTCAGTTTTCATGTAAAAAGAATCAAAGTCAAATGCAGTAGGGTGGGGGTGAGAAGGTAAAGAAAAGATAAACATTAAAAATTACAATCTGGTGATAGAATACTTTTTATTCACATACAGTAAGCGGCACACATTTTACAGTGTACAATTTGATCAGCTTGGACATCTCTATTGACCTGTGGAACCATTATTACAATCAAGATCATGAGTGTATCAGTCACCCCCAAAAGTTTCCCCATCCCCCTTTGTAAATAATCAGCTTCACCCCTCTCCCACTCCCACCCCCAGGCAATAACTGATTTGCTTTGTCACCATAGATACATTAGCATTTTCTAAAATTTATATAAGTAAAATCCCACAGTTACACAGTCTTGAATCATTCAGCATAATTATTTTGAGAATTGTCCATATTATTGTGTGTATCCATGGTTTACTCTTATTGCTGAGTATTACATTGTATGGATGCCATGATATTTTTATCCATTCATCTGATGATGAACATTTGGCTGTTTACAGTTGGGTTTCTTATAGATAAAACTGCCCTGAATGTTCATGCACAAGTCTCTGTATGGATATGTACTTTTTTCTCTTGGGTGAATACTTAGGAGTGAAATGGTTAAGTAATATGATAGGTGCATGTTTATCTTTATAAGAAACTGTCAAAATTTTGGAAAATGGTTACATTATATTACATATTCCCACCGGAAGGGTATGAGAATTCAGTTCCTCCACATTCTTGCCAGTAGTTGGTGTGGTCAGTGTTTTTAATAGGTATATAATGGTATCTCATTGTGGTTTTTTTTTAATTTTTTTATTTTTAAAAAATTAATGTTTATTTTTGAGAGAGAGACACACACACACAGAGTGTGAGCAGGAGAAGGGCAGAGAGAGAGGAAGACACAGAATCCGAAGCAGACTCCAGGCTCTGAGCTGTCAGCATAGAGCCTGACGTGGGGCTCAAACTCACCAAGAGTTTGATCTCAGCAAGAGTGAGATCATGTCCTGAGCCAAAGTCCGACGCCCAACCAACTGAGCCACCCAGGTGCCTCTCATTGTGGTTTTAATTTGTGTTTGTCTTGAGCATCTTTCTGTGTACTTAATTTCTCATCTATCTTCTTGGGTGAAGTGACAATCCAAATCTTTTGCTTACTTTTCGTTAGTTGTTTGCTTTCTTATGATTAACTTAATTTTACAAGTTCTTTATATATTCTAACCACACTGTATATGATGCCTGTAGACTTGTATATGACTCCTTTAATATTGTAAAGTTGCCTCTGGTGGGAATGCAAACTGGTGCAGCCATTCTGGAAAACGGTATGGAGATCCCTCAAAAAATTAAAAATAGAAGTACCCTACGACCCAGCAATTGCACTACTAGGTATTTATCCAACGGATACAGGTATGCTGTTTCAAAGGGCACCTGCACCCCAATGTTTATAACAGCACTATTGACAATAGCCAAAGTATGGAAAGAGCCCAAATGTCCATTGATGGATGAATGAATAAAGAAAATACACATACATACATACATACATACATACATACATACATACATACAATGGAGTATTAGTTGTCAATCAAAAAGAATGAAATCTTGCCATTTGCAACTATGTGGATGGAACTAGAGGGTATTATACTAAGTGAAATTAGTCAGAGAAACACAAATATTATATGACCTCACTCATATGAGGACTTTAAGATACCAAACAGATGAACATAAGGGAAGGGAAGCAAAAATAATATACAAACAGGGAGGGGAATGAAACATAAGAGACTCTTAAATATGGAGAACAAACTGAGGGTTACAGGAGGGATTGTGGGAGGGGGATGGGCTAAATGGGTAAGGGGCACTAAGGAATCTACTCCTGAAATCATTGTTGCACTATATGCTAACTAACTTGGATGTAAATTTAAAAAATTAAAAAAAAAAAGACTCTGAGACAAGATGAAACAGGGAAAGACTAAAAGGGAGTGTGTCCAGAATAAAGAGAAGAGCAGTACAGGATGAACTGGGAGAGGCAGGGGTTTATAAGGAAGGGGAGACCAGCAGGGCCTTTTGCACTAGAGGTTTAAGAAAGTGATATGATCAGGGGTGCCTGGGTGGCTCAGTCGGTTAAGTGACAGGCTTCAGTTCAGGTCATATCACGGTTTATGGATTCGAGCCCCACCTCAGGCTCTGTGCTGACAGTTTGGAGCCTGCTTCGGATTCTGTGTCTCCCTCTCTCTCTTCCCTTCCCCTGCCCACCCTCTGTCTCTGTCTCTCTCAAAAAAAAAATTTAAAAAAACTTAAAAAATTTTAAAAATAAAGTAAAAAAATATTGTAAAGATGCCAATGTACAATTGTTGTGTGTTTGTGTAAACACGTTATGTTCCTAGTTCATGCCATAAATGCTATAAAGTGGGAAACAAGTTCTTCATATATTCTAGATACAAGTTCTCTATCAGATATATGATTTGGAAATATTTTCTCTTGGCATGAAGTTTGCCTTTTCATTTTCTTAACAAGTGTCTTTTGAAGAGCAGAAGCTTTGCAATTTCATGCAGTCTAGTTTATCAATTTGTTCTTTTGTGGATTGCGCTTTGGTGTTTTACCTAAGAAATCTTTGCCTGACCGAAGTCAAAACTATTTTTCTCCTATGTTTTCTTCTAGATTTTTTGTAGTTTTAGGTTTAACATTTAGGCCTATGATCCACTTGAATCAGTTTTCCTGAATGGTACTAGGAATGGATCCCCATTTGTTTGTCTGTTTGTCTAGCATGTGGGTAGCCAGCTGTTCTAGCACCATTTTTATTGAAATGAAATTCCTTTCTCTACTGAATTATCTTTGCACCTTTGTCAAAAATTCAGAGTGTGTGTGTGTGTGTGTGTGTGTGTGTATTATTTACGGACTCTTGTCTGTTCCACTGATCTGTTTTTCCATCTTCAGGTCAATACATGCTGTCTTGATTATTGTAGCTTTAAAACAAGTCTTGAGGGGCACCTGGGTGGCTTAGTCAGTTAAGCGTCCGACTTCAGCTCAAGTCATGATCTCACAGTCTGGGAGTTTGAGCCCACGTCGGGCCCTGTGCTGACAGCTCAGAGCCTGGAGCCTGCTTCAGATTCTGTGTCTCCCTCTCTCTCTGACCCTCCCCTGCTCATGCTCTGTCTTTGTCTCAAAAATAAATAAAAACATTAAAACAAGTCTTGAAATCAGGTAGTGTTGGTTTTTCAACTTTGTTCTTTTTCAATGTTGTTCTGAGTATTCTCGGTTCTTTGCGTTTCCACAGGAATTTTAGAATCACTGTATCGGTTTCCCCAAAAACGTGTGCTCAGATTTAGCCTGAGATTACACTGAATGTGTAGATCAGGTTGGGGAGGATTAACATTTTAACAATCTTGAGCTTCTCACCCATGAACACGTGATATTCTCCCATTTGTGTAGGTCATCTTTAATGTCTCCCAATAATATTTCTTGTAGTTTTTTTTTTTAACGTTTATTTATTTTTGAGACAGAGACAGAGCATGAACGGGGGAGGGTCAGAGAGAGGGAGACACAGAATCTGAAACAGGCTCCAGGTTCGGAGCTGTCAGCACAGAGCCCGATGCGGGGCTTGAACTCACGAACCGCAAGATCATGACCTGAGCCGAAGTCGGACGCTTAACCAACTGAGCCACCCAGGCGCCCCTATTTCTTGTAGTTTTTGATATACAGGTCATGTGCACCTTTCCTTAGATTTATTCAGACTGATTTCCAATTTTTGCTATTTTAAATGTATCATATTTGAATTTCAATTTCTGATTGTTGATGCTAGTATATAGAAATATAACAATTTTTAAATATATAATTTTGGGTCCCATAACTTTGCTAAACTCACTTATTCTAGTAGCTGTTTATAGATTCATCAGATTTCCTACATGGATGATCATGTCATCTGCAAATCAAGTTTACTTCTTTTTTTTTTTTTAATGTCTTATTATTTATTTTTGAGAGAGAGAGGTACAGCATGAATGGGGGAGAGGCAGAGAGAGAGGGAGACACAGAATCTGAAGCAGCTCCAGGCCCTGAGCTGTCAGCACAGAGCCTGACACTGGGCTTGAACCCATGAACCACAAGATCATAACCTGAGCCGAAGTCAGACGCTTAACCAACTGAGCCACGCTGGTGCCCCTCAAGTTTACTTCTTTCATTCCAATTTGGATGCCTTTTATTTCTTGCTACATTGACCAGAACATCTAGTACAATGTTGAGTGGAAGTGGTGAGAACAGGCAACCTTGTCTAATTTCTGTTTTCAGGGGGAAAAATTTTAGTCTTTCACCAATTAGGTTCGTTGTTAGCTGTTGACTTTTTTATAAATACCTTTTATCAGGTTGAGGAGATTACCTTCTACTCCTGGTTTGCTAAGGAGTTGTTTTTAACTCAGGAATGGATGTCAGATTTTATACAATTGGGTGTTGGCTATTGTAAAAACTATTTTTCTGTACCCACTGCTATAATCTATTATTTTTCTTTATGGATAGTTCTTATTCTTGTGCCTTTAGGTTCACTAATTTTTTTCTTCTCTAATATCAAAACTGCTCTTAATCCCTCCCATCCATCTTTTTACATTTTCATCTCCAGAAGTTTGATTTGGGTCTTTTAAAAAAATAAATTTTTCGTGTCCTCATTTAATTTTTTTAACATATGCAATAAAGTTATAACAGTTATAATATACTTCTCTGCTAATTCTAACGTCTATGTCAGTTTGGGGTGGGTTTTGATTGATACATTTTTCTCATATGGATAACACTTTTCTGCTTCTTTACGGGCTTTTGCAATCTTTGTTTGGATGCCAGATGTTGTGTATTTTACCTTATTGGGTGTTGGATATTTTTGTATTCCTATAAGTATTCTTGAACTTTGTTCTGGAACTCAGTTTAATTATAGTGTAGTCCTTTTAGGTCTTGCTTTTTAAGATTCAGTAGATGAGACTAGAGCAGGAGTCAGTGAAGGGCTAATTATCCCCCATTACTGAGGCAGAAGCCTTCTGAGTCCGCCACCCAAAGCTCCATGAGCCATGAGGCTCTCTAGATTGGCTGACTGAAACAGGCCCTGTGCCCAGCCCTGTGTAAGCACCAGGCCCTGTTCCCGCCAGCCCCTTCAGCTGATTCCTTTCCCAGCTTTGGGCAGTTTTCTCACATAGACGTGCTAGTCAGTACTCTGCTGAATACACAAGGGGGATCCACCACAGATATTCCTGGATCTTTTTCTCAGCTGTCTCCTCTCTTTTTACTCAGCTCTGAGAGTCTCCGGGGACTCTCAGCTCCTTATCCTCAACTTAGGGAGTCTGCTGAGCTTCCCTCTGTTCCCTTCCCTGCATCATGACCTGGAACTGCTCTCAAAACAATAATCTCAGGGCAGTTTTAGGATTTATCTCACTTGTTTCCCTCTCTCAGGGATCACTGTTCTTTGTTGGCTGATGTTCAGTGTCTTAAAGATTGCTTCATATATTTTGTTTACTTTTTCATTTTTTGGTTATTTCGTGTGCAAGTGTAAATCTGATCCCGATTATTCCATCTTGATTGGAAGGAGAGGTCCATAATAAAATTTTAACTGGAAAACTGCCTAAGAGTAAAGTGATATAGGGGCACCTGGGTGACTCAGTCAGTTGAGCGTCGAACTCTCAGTTTCGGCTCAGGTCATGATCTCGCGGTTTCATGGGTTCGAGTCCCACATCAGGCTCTGCACTGACAGTGTGGAGCCTGCTTGGGATTCTCTCTCTTCCTCTCTCTCTCTCTCTGTCCCTCCCCCACTCACACTGTCTCTGTCTCTCTCAAATAAAAAACTTAAAAAAAAAGAGTAAAGTGATACAGCTTGAGAATGCAATGCAAATTTAGGACCCATACACCGATTTCATTTATATCCATCCATTTGGTCCTAGCTATTTGGAAAATCCTGATGGAAACCATTACTACAGCCATGTTTGGGCCCTGTTACTCTCGTTATCCATAGCCACATGGTGGTGGCAGGTGCAGTGGGGTAGAATGACACACATAAAGCATGGAGGTGTGCGGAGCCTTCCGTTCAGTCTCCTTTTCCTCCTTGGCTGGGAACCAGGAGGGGGGATGCAGGGTGGGAATTTGACATGGAAACTCGTGATACCTCAGTTCCAGTGATGCTCTTCTGAGTTTGGTTTATAAAGAAGGTGCTGGCTATCTGATTCTCTTTAACCTATGTTTCTCAACTTACCTACAGTGTCTGATGATTCAAATCCTTTTATATGGAAGAGACCACAGTAAAAGCAGAGACACAAAGGACCTCCTTACCCTAATGCAGAGGTGAGTCGTGGCCCTGGTCACCAACCAGGTCATCAGTACGGATTTGTGGATAGCATGGCCTTGCCCAGATTCAGTCAGTCAGCAGGTGAGCGCCTCTGCGATTCTTGCTAGAGGGGCATAATGCCAACCTGGACTATGGATGTGGCCAAATCCTGTGGAGTAACTAGTCGATTTCTAGTAGTCTGTCAGAAACCAATGCCGTAGGGGTCTGCTGCAATAATAAATTTGTACTTATAATATCTCTTTCAATGCTGAGCATTAGACCTAAGTCCTATAAGAGTATCTCAGCTGTTAGCCTGTGACAAGGTATTCAAAGTAAATGAATATATTCAATTGAGTATATTCAAAGTAAATGAATATATTCAATGAATATATAAAATCTAGGTCCTTAAATATAAGACAA
Organism: Lynx rufus; assembly: GCF_022079265.1. Classification (NCBI taxonomy): domain Eukaryota; kingdom Metazoa; phylum Chordata; class Mammalia; order Carnivora; family Felidae; genus Lynx; species Lynx rufus. Next base: position 211,892,960 of record NW_025814823.1, on the reverse strand, counting down.
GTTTTGGGGGGATTTAATTAGCTCTAAAATTAGTAATAAAAGAGGCTCTTGAGAATCTTTTTTTAAATATTTAGAATTTAAGCTAAAAGAGTGTTTTGTGAAGACTTGCATCCTTCTTTATCTTTGTGTTCATCTCAGAATGACATTGACCTTGAATTATTCTCTTCTAAGAAAGATGAAAATTTAAATTTGTTGAGTATATACTAAGCCCCTATAACTGAGCTAAGTCATTTTCATAAAGAATTTCATCCTCACAAATACTCAGTATGATAGCTCTCACTTGACAGAGGGTTTGGATCTAAGTAAGTGTGACTCTAACGGCCACATGCTTTCCCCCTAGAGCCTAATAAAGGGGCGGGGGGGGCATTGTTGTGGAGCGAGAGTCAGGACCCTGACTGTAGTTCACTGGAGGCAGCTCACAATTGGTACCTTTCTCAGCAAGCTGGGCAGGTGAGGGACAAGATGAGCAGAGAGAACACATTCAGCCCATCATATCCCACCTACCTGAGTCAGAGCCACACCTAAAGTAGGCCCAACAGAAGACTGTCTCCTGTTTTATCACCTTCCAGAAAGGGGTTCTCTAGCCTCCCTAGTGATGCCTGTGTTAGGACGGTAAACGGGGAACTTGGCCCCCTACCTGCTGGTGCGTAGAAAGTATATTTTCCTGGTCGAGAGCCATAACAATATTTAAATAATGAGTATAACGTAGAACTTCTTCCAATTCCCTGGCATTATAAAATACATCTACTATTTCTAACCCACAAATATTCCTATTAGGTAGGTATTTTTGCCTCCCATGTTCAGGTGATGAAACTGAGAATCAGAAAGTTTGAGTATCTTTTTTAAATACCTAGCTGGTAAGTATTAAGTAGTAAGATTTGAACCTACCTCTATCGTATTTCAAAAATGCACTTCCGTTTCCTATAGAATAGGGGTTCTGACTCTCATGTACTTGAGAATATATATGGAGACACCTGGTTAGCAGGTAAGTCTCCAGAGGTGCATTTTACATACAGAGAAACTGAGGACCAGTATGTTCAAGTTAATTTACCCAGGAAGAGGCAGAGCTGGGATTCGAAACCAGGTCTCTCTAACTCCAGAATGTGCTCCCTGTAGGAAATGTAGCTTACACTCTGAAGGTAGGCTGTCCGGATTTAAAACTCAGGCTTCAACATTCAGCTCTCTGACCTAGGTGAAGTTATTTAGCCTTTCTCGGCCTCTGTATATTCATCAAGAAAGTAATAATACCTTCCTCAAAAAGTGGGTTTTCTGAGAATAAGATCACATATAATACAGCACCCCTAGATCAGGTCCTGGCAGGTCTTCAATGCTCAATGAATGTTGGAATCATCACCTTCGTCACCATCATCATCACCATCATCTCTCTGATGTGCTAGAGGTAACAGGTCCGAATGTTTAAATAAAAAGCTTTTGTATATCATGCAGCTATTATTATTTTACATTAGGAGTAATGCGTAAAGAGTAGACATCTCACCCCATGACGGGATGAAAGGATTCATCCCTGTCAACTTAACCTGCCCCTGCCACTTACTAAGTATGTGGCCTCGGGAAAATCATTTAACCTCCTTGAACCTCGGTTCCTCCATCATTAGACTACAGATAATAGTATACCATAGTAAATCATTGCGAGTTTTAAATAAAATAATGTATATAACATGCATAGGACAGTGCCTGGCAGAGTGTGTGCTCAATAAATGTTAGCAAAACACCCTTCACCCCCCCCTTCTCCCTCAGAACTGGAACTAAAGTCCTACTCAGCTTGTATTTAATAAGAGGCACTTTGCAGGAGCTGGAGTGAATCCACTTCCACCGTAGCCTGAGGTTCTTCTCCTCCCAGTCTTTTACTGTTCCTTGTCCATGGTTCGAAAAGAATCATAGGAGGAAGAGGAATTGGGAGGGGGGTGGTATAACCTAATTCAGACCCCAGGTAGGATGAATTTCTCTGGGTATGGGGAGATTAATTCTCTGTGTAAATGACAAGAAGACCTGGGCCTGCTAAGAAAATCCATGTAAGAGGAAAAGGGTCTTCTGGAGGCCTCTGCTGTAGGAGAAGTGGAGCCACTGGAGGTTTTTCTTCCACTGAAACAAGCCATATCTCACTCCTCAAGAACTGCTGAGAAGGCCATAGGGGTAGCCGCCAAAGCCCAGATGTCAAAAAAAACTAGTACAAGAATTGTTCTCCTTGCTCAAGCAACTCACTGGAATAATCAATCCCAGATGTTCTGGAGCCCCGCTAGTTTTCCAATGTGCTCTTGTATTTTTTACCCCACCTCCTCCGGAAATCCAATGACAACACTCCACTGGGCGTTCATTGCCAAGAGCCCAAATGCTTGGCTTTTAAAGCCTCTGCAAAGAAGTGAAAGCAGAAATGGGCCCTTGAAATTGGAGTTAATTCTAAGGTTAAATGATCATTGAAATCCTCAAGTAAGATTTTAGTGTATCAGAAAGGCACAGATTTGGAAGTAAACTTTGAGGCACTGTAGTCTTTTACCTAAATCACAAATGAACTCGTTTTAATTTTTTACATATGAAGCTCCTTCTAAGCACTAGAAATACTAATATATATTTTTTTAATTTAATGTTTATTCAGTTTTGAGACAGAGACAGAGTGCAAGTAGGGAAGGAGCAGAGAGAGAGGGAGACACAGAATCCGAAGCAGGCTCCAGGCTCTGAGCTGTCAGCACAGAGCCCGATGCAGGGCTTGAACTCATGAACTGTGAGATCATGACCTGAGCTGAAGTCAGATGCTTACCCAACTGAGCCACCCAGGCGCCCCAAGAAATACTAATATGTTTAAGATTGAGTCCTTTCAGAAAGACAGACACATGTGACCAGATTACTAGTCTACAGTAAAGCATTAACAGAAATGTAAACAAAGAGGACAAGTAATAAATTGAGAGGCTAGAGATAAGGGTGGAAACTGTATGTACGTTGGGGGCAGCGTGCTGGGTCTTCAAAGAAAAGTAAAATATCAGCAGGTAGAAGAGAAGCCAGAGGCGGGCATTTCAAGTAGCATGAACAAAAGCATAGAGGCATGGAGATAATCGATAGTTCTGAGAAAACACAAGTGATCATGGGTGGTCATAGTTTAAGGTACATGGGTAAGAATATACTGCAGGTGAGTTTGGAAGGATAAATTGGGGTGAGATTATGGGATGTTTTATGTGCCCTGCTGAGGAGTTTAAAACTTACTACTGAGAATATAAGCAGGATATGACATGATCAATTATTAGCTTTACAACATTACCTCTGACAGCAATGCAAGAATAGATGGGACCTAGGGAGAGATTAGAAGTAGGGAGATCAGTTACGAGCAGATACAACAGTCTAAGGGAGAGGTGTCAGGAGCCTTAATTATCTAAAGCCCTAGTAGGAGGAAGGTGGAGAGGATGGATTGAGAAACAATTTGTGGTCTCTTGTAACAAAGCCTTAGAACCAGTTAGATGTGGGGTGTAATACAGGCAGGAGTCACAGGCAGCTTTGAAGTTTCTAGCTTGGACAGTTGAGTGAATGACCATGCTATTAAATGAAATAGTGTTGACAAGTGGAGATCATCCTGGAGGATGTCTAGGGGTTGTGAGGAATATGATTTCTGTTTCGGATGAGTTAAGTTTGAGGTGCCCACAGTGCATCCACTTGGCAGTGTCTGATGGGCTGAATGGACCAGGAGCTCAAGGAGACAGATTCTGAAGTGAAGGGAATGGATAAGAACCCCATGGAATATGTAAATGTGAAATGAAAAGACTTAAGAACGAACACTTACACTTACTTTAGAAGTGTGTATGCAGTGTGATTTGAAATCAAAACAGGGCTCAAATTTGAGCTTTCCCATTTGCAGTGAGACTTCCTATGTCTTCCTTTCTTCATTGGAAAAAAAAAGTGTGAAGGGGCATCTGGCTGGCTCAGCCTGTAGAGCATTTGACTCTTGATCTCGGGATTGTGAGTTTGAGCACAGAGAGTTTACTTTAAAAAATTTAAAATAATCTTAAAAATGTGAATAAGGGCACTCTATTATTTTAAAGGTTATTTATTTATTTTTGAGAGAGAGAGAAAGAGCACAAGCAGGGAAGAGGCAGAGAGATGGGGAGAGAGAGAATCCCGAGCAGGCTCCATGCTGTCAGTGCAGAGCCCCGTGCATGGCTCGATCCCACAAACTGTGAGATCATGACCCGAGCCGAAATCAAGTTTTGGATGCCTGACTCACTCAGCCACCCAGGTGCGCCTGAGAGCATTCTATTTTAAGTGCTTTACTTAATGTATGACACATAGTAAGCTTCCTGAAATGTTCATTCTAATTATTGTTTTTGTATTATTTGGGGGTAATGCAGAAAGAGGGTCTTCTGCCTTCCTTGTAGATTTTTTTTAAATAATATCAAAATAGTAGAAAAAACTCAAATGTCCACCAGTAGAAACACCAGTGCATGTTTATGATCAATATAATGAGGTCCATGTTTATGATCATATAATATGGTCATTAAAAAGCATGAAGTAGAGCTTTGAAGAGTTATGGAAGAATATTGCAGATAAATTGTTAGGGGTAAAAACATGAAAAATACATATTAATGAGCATTGTCTATAGTATAACCCTAAATAAATATATAAATGTGTGGTTAGTGAAGGTAATAGTAATTATCTCTGAGACATTGGATTATGTGGGACTTTCAACTTCTGTGTTATATATTTGTGTTGACATTTTTTTACAACAAATATATATCCATAATAAAAAAGATAAATTTTTAAAAAGTATGGCACATGTATCAAACAGTAAGAGACAGTGTAATGTACTACAGCCAGATGCCTGGGTTATAATCCTAGCTCTGTGACTTATTAGTTGTCTGACCTTGGACAAGGCACTTTGCTTCTCAGGTTCCTTATCTACTAAATGGGGATAATAATAATAACTACTTTGTAGGGTAGTTTTGACTAAATAAATTAATGTAAGTAAAACTGCTCAGAAGGATGCCTGACACATCGTATGTGCTAACGAGAGGTGATGATGACACTGATGATGATAAGAGAATGAGGACTCATAAGAAGCCATAACGCTGGCAAATAGGGAATCATCACAGACATTAGAACGAGCTATATTGGTAGAGCAGATTTTTGAGATTACTCCGGTAATCCAGTACCTGATTAAACACCTCTCCAAATCAGGAATCGCTCATTACCTGTCAAAGTGGCCTTTCCAATACTGGACAGTTCGACTTGTTAGAAGAATATTAAATAGTCAAGGTCATGGACTTTAGAGTCAGATGGACCTGTGTGTGAATCCAGCCTCTGCCATTTTTTACGTGTCATTAGGCAAGTTATCCTAAGCCTCAGTTCCCCCTGAGGCCTAGAATAGTATCTATAATATGAAACATAATGAAGAGCAATTGAGATTATTAACCTAAAGCACTTAGCACAGTATCCGGCTTATGGTAGCTGCTCAATAAACATTAGCTGCTTTTACAACTCTAGCTTTTCATCCAGATGTATTGGAAGTCTGAGAGTATGGTGCAACAACTTCATTTTTGTTATTTTTAAATGTTTCTAGGACAGCCACATGCCACAAGCTATTTTCATATTACTTTTGATGGGTCTTAAGATGTAGAAGCCAACAGAAGCGCAAGGAAAACCATCCTTTTCACAATAGGGGAAAGAAAGAATGCCTATTTTAAAAAAAATGTTTTATTTTTATTTCTGAGAGAGAGTTCCAGCAGGGGAGGGGCTGGGGATGGGGGGTGGGGGGACAGAGGATCTGAAGTGGACTCTACACTGACAGCAGAGAGCCTGATGCAGGGCTTGAACTCACAAACCGTGAGATCATGACCTCAGCCACCCAGGTGCCCCAAGAAGGAATGCCTATTAATCGATTAGTGGCCTCCTGCCCTCTCAGTCATGTAAACCAAACAGAACAGCCTCTTCTGGGCTGAGGGACTAAGGAGGGAAAGCCAAGGAAAGTAGGATTTGGGGAGATTATCTCCAGAGAGAAGTGCAGTGAGGAGGAGAGTAGGTGATGTGCTGTGTCAGCCAAATAAGCCTCAGTGATGAAATTTATGCTTCATAAGCTGGTTTCCTGGCTGCTGCATTTATCTTCTTTTCCTATCATTTATCAGTAAATATTCCAACACTGCCTCTACAAAATTAGAGGGGGAAGTGTTTGGGGAAACTTGGTGTGTGAGTCGGTGAGGGGCAAATCCGCTCTCGCATACTGATGCCAAGGGGCAGGAGCTCTCCCAAATCAGGACGCCGGGGAGGGCTGGAGGCATTGGGGCAGAGGGAGCAGTGAAAATTTAGGCAACTTTAGCTCCCCACCCCAGAGCCCCCCCAAAGAGGAACAGAGGCTGCTAAGTGACAGTTCAGAGTACCCTGTCTTTAGCAGAACAGAGGAAGGATTCTGCAATCTACAGCACTCTGCCATGTCCACAAAAATAGATCGACCGGAGGATACCGTGTGGACGAGGTCAAGGAGATCAAGTATTTTTCATCACATGGGCCAGCTCTGTTAGTGTTTTCCTAGAGTGATGCTTGAGGTTTCTTGAGCAAAAGGCTGAGCTTGGTGGAGTTAATTTATTAGTATTGTCTGCTGTGGAGCACGGGTGGGGGTAGAGCTGAACTGCCACAAATTTGCTATTTGGGCATAGACGAGAGCAGTATTCTTTGAGGCCCAACTCTGCTATGAAATACCCATGTGACCTTTGGTTGCCTAAATATTCTGAGTCTCAGTTTCCTCATCTTTATTCCTTCCTTAACACATATGTTGTGAACAACTACTAAGTGCTAAGTATAGAGATGTAGGTGCTAATAAAGATAAATACACCACGGTCATTCCTTTGCGACAGTAATCAAGTGGGAGAGGCAAACATGAAGAAATAATGCAAACATGAGTGAGTCCTGTAGTAGAAATCACAATGCAGTGTGAGTGGGAAGGAGACAGAATCTAAGAAAGCTGGAAAAAGACTTCCTAGGAAGCATTACATCTGAGTTATTTCTTGAAGGGCAAGTAGACATTCATCCAGGTGGAGAAGAGAAACCATTCCAGGACGAAGGCACTGTATATGCAAAGGCACCGAGGCATGACAGAGGAGAGTGTATCAAAGCAATGGTAAGTTCTTTATGGCTGCCGTACAAGGCAGCATTTCCTAAAGGGCATTGCAAGGGTTGCTGATTCCAAGAGATGTTGCCCTGGCCACAGGGAGGAGGCAGAAAGGCTCCATGGCAGTTCAGTTTAGGAAAAAACAAACTAGGGTAAACGAAGTGACACATTCATTTCCCGGACTTCTCAGAACTGTTCAAATACTAAACTTCCCTATTGGCATGTTGAGAACAAATTAATTTAAAAAAAAACCAACAACAACTCACTGTATTCATATATACCTGATTTCTTTTTGACAATGATCAGTGACTTAAATTTTGGCAAATAAAACACAGCCTTTAGAACCAAAGTAGAGAAACTAAGATTTAGTTTTATTAAGAGCAAGGGGTGTAGCACATGCTTGAACTGAGGGTACAAGAATGCTTTTGTAGTTTGGCAAAGAATGTGGGCCCCACTTCAGGACATAATAAAGTCTGTGAACATGACTATCTCACCAATGAACTATTTTATCTGATCATAGAAACCATGACTTCAATGCATCCCTGTGAACTAATTTTTCTGTATGATTCATGGTGGTTAAGAGCTAGCTCTGGAGACAGACAAGCCTGGGTTCAGGCCCCAGAACCACCACTTTCTATCCGCACGTAATCCTGGTTTGCTCACCATAGAATGGAGGTGAGAAGAACACAGGTCTCTTAGTGTTGCCGTGAAAACAAAATGTATGTAAAAGGGTTAGCAGGGTGCCTGGCCCCATAGTAATCATGTAACAAATAACATCTATTTTTGTTTTTACTGAAGCCTGGGCTTTCTTTAAGTTTATTATCTTCTAGCTACAACATTTGGTGCATGCAGCACAAGGAGAGAGGGGCTAGTAACTATTCTTGGTAAAAAGCTACCACACCAAGCTGGTGTGGAAAACACTTCACTGGTTAACATCCCAAAAGTGAGCTGGATGGAGCTTATCAGCCCTTGGAAACGACAGTCTGATACAATTACTCCAATCCAAAGAAGATAACGTATACTCAACGGATGGAAGTCAGTGTCCTTTCAGTGACCTGGAGATTTCAGGCCAGGGGAATCCTGCCACCTTGTGGCAGGAGGGTGAAGAGGCCCAGGCGGATTTCTGACTCCTATGATTGGAGTGGGATGGGAGTTCCTATTCCTAGCAGAGGCCCCTCAGATTTTTGCCCCCCTCGGGTTTTATGAGACCCTGAGCAATTGACTTAATTTGTGCCTATTTCTTCTTCAGATCTGAAATCACATTATCTCTTGGTTTACTGAGAAGGAAGTTAAAGTGCCAGATAGCTTTCTGTATTTTATGCAGTCAGTAGTAGAGAATGAATATAAAATAGTGGAGCTTGAATATAAAAAAAAGCCTCATAAAATTTTGTATCTCGTATTTCTGTGGAACAAATATTTTTTTTCAGTCAAATAGGGGCCGTGAAAACCACACTTAGCAGGCTTGAGGTCTAAATAGGAGATGACTGAAGAACACTTAATAGAAACCAGGTTTCTGGACCAGATTTCTTTTGGACCAGATTACTTCTAACTCCAGCCCAGCTTCTCCAATATTAGGAAATCAGTGTATGGGACTCTTAATGGCTGGAAATGGGGAAGATAGATCCTCTGTGTAGCAATTAAGAGGGCCCTAGGCCCTAAAATCTGTGTATTCATGAGAAGAGATCCCCTGAAAATTATGAACAATATAAAAGACCCTAAACTAAGTACATTTTTTTTCAGCTGTGATTAAAAGCAATCCCGGTATCTTAGATATCCTTAGCTGCCATCTGTATCAAAGGAAGAGTTCCTGCTCCTCAGGGAGAAAACCCAAGACTCGAGTACCATTTTAGAGGCCTGTTAGAAGACTCAACATTTTAGGGGTATGGGCACATGGTGAAATAGTTGCCTCAGACTGAAGTTCAGCCATCTAGCTCAATAAAGCAGTGATTTGGAACTGGAAGAGAGGCAAGAACAAAATAAAATGCACAAATGTTTGTCTCCTTTCCTTTAGGTCTTCTGTTATCAGTAAAAAGAAAACCTCTATACTGGACAGCCAACAATAAAGCCAACCTTGTTGATAACAAAAATTCTGGATCACAAGATATATTTATCAACACTGGTAAGAATGGCAGATCAAAAGCAGAACTAAGAACTCTAAGGAGGAAAAAAAGTCTACTTAGCAGCAGCATTACAGGTAAAATACTCAAGAGCCATTAGAAAGCAGGATCCTGATCTATAACTTGGGGCGGGGGGCAAGGGGCAGGGCAAGTGTAGAAATCCTTTTTTAGATACATGCTTTTAGTTTCTTAATGACTGGGGACTCTTTTGTATATTTTTGTATACAAAATACTTTTTTTTTTTTTCAACGTTTATTTTTTTTGGAACAGAGAGAGACAGAGCATGAACGGGGGAGGGGCAGAGAGAGAGGGAGACACAGAATCGGAAACAGGCTCCAGGCTCCGAGCCATCAGCCCAGAGCCTGACGCGGGGCTCGAACTCACGGACCGCGAGATCGTGACCTGGCTGAAGTCGGACGCTTAACCGACTGCGCCACCCAGGCGCCCCTATACAAAATACTTTTGTATTTCCCTTTTTATAACTCATATTTCATTTTTGTCAGTTTTGGTTTTTAAAGAAGATTCTGCAACACCTAAGTAGTTTACTGGTGACCGTTTTAATATACTGTTTGGAAATACTTTTAGTCATAACTTGTTTCAGGTCACTAAAACTGCCTTGTGAAGAAACGTTTGATCTCCTGAAAACATTTGCCCTGGTCTCATGCCATATTAGAGTCAGAGAGGGCTTTGATTCTTATAAATGAAGAAACTAGGGACAAGAGAGATGGATTTGTTCAAGGTCAGCTGGATGATTATAAAGCTGACTTCCTGAGTCACAGATGATTACTTTCCACCCCATTATGCTGCCCCCAACCCCAAACTGGATTAAAAAGGCTTGTTTTGGAAGGAATCTTAACCAGGTTTGTTTAAAAAAAAAAAAAAAAGTCCTTACCTCCTGAACAAATGTGTATCTAGGAAAAGAAAACAGCAATCTCAAATCTCAAATATTCCTTACTGTCTTCTTCACGTATTCAGGGAGAAAAGAAAAATCGGATTCGTGTGAGTTTTACAAAATAAAAAACTTACTTCTCTCTTCATCGTTTCTGTTACCTGAGCTGATTTAATGAAGTTCAAACACTGTGTCTTTAGGGATCCAAGCGTCTTCTAACATCTCCGTATCACTTAGTGCTTAGGGGACTACATTTTGGTTCTTCATGCAAAAAATTATTTTTTTATTTCAGTCATTTGCTCAGTCAGTAAAACCTAATGATCAACCAGTAGCCAAGGTATGGTGGTGAGTGGCGAGTCAGTGCCTGGTCTGTAGACTGGAAGGCTTCCTCCTGGCGGCTGTGTTCTGAATGCTTTCAGCTCAGCTCTCAGGACCACGGTCTCAGGTTGCAGGCCTGCCTGAAGGCAGCTATATCCCACTGACCTTTTCTGCAGTGCTTATCAACTGGTCACTGGTCTGTCATTGCTAATTTTAGCCCTGTCTGGAGATGGGCCTGCTGTCCTTACCCAGAATATTCTGCACTGACTAAAGCAGCCTCAGAAGAGTTGCTTCCATTTTCACATATCCGGACGAAAATGGATTTTCGACAATGACTGTGATAAAAACCAAAGTACCAGACAGAAGTGGCCGTTTGGACTCTATTTTGTGTGGCACTAAAAGTTTTAAAAATGTTACTACTTTGGGAGACCCCAAAGTCTTAAGATCTCCAGACTGACAAACCTGTATCAATAAAACAATAGCATAAAGTGTTGACATTGTAAAATAAAATGTTATGGTGTGATCTTGATATTGCATCTGAAATTAGTTTTAAATATTTAAATATATCCAGTGTTTATTGTCATTTTCTGAGATTTTGATGTTAAAATGTTTAATGAAATGGTGGTGATAATGAATGGTAGCTATGGTTTTAACATCCTCATATCTGAGAAAATAGTAAGTTGTTACTTATGTTGGTTCCAAAAGTTTTAAAATTTTGGTATTCTGTGAAATCCTTGAGTTTAAGAAACCACCTTGGAAATGTTCGACACAGTAAAACCTAATGTAAAGTTACATTCTCTCTTGGAAAACTGTAGATGAGAACTAAGCTACTTTCTGAATTCATTCAGTGGGAACCAGCAATTTGGATAATCTACCCCAAACACTTGATGTTCCTAACAGACCTGAGTCAACAAGGTCATTCACAACTTTCAGATTCTTTTTAAATTAGCTAACAGGAACTAAAATCTTTGAGATGGATGAGGGTTAGCTATTTCCCTACAATCTCTACCAAATTAGAAAAAGAAGAAAAAAATCAAGCCTAGATCATACTGCCCCACATCTAGACTTTAATAAACATTTATCAGCAAGCATGCAAATGCCCATGCAAACTACTCCCTAAGATCAGTGAAGCCCTACTTCTGTTTTGGTGGTTCACCCACCACTTCCCACGAAAGGTCGGCTTGAGGCAGACTTCACAATACTCCAGAAGTGAGGCTGTCCTAATTTAGTTAGCAACAAGAAGCCAGAAATCCTTGGACAAGGTGGCAGGAAGCCAGACCATTTAGGGGTCAACCCTCAGGCCCCAAGTCTAAATGTCCAGGTCACAAGCCTCACTAGACTCTTATGTCCTTTTCATGCAAAGGTGGGGAAATACTCTTCAGTAATTTAGTCATGTCACATGTCCTGAATACCTCTAGTTTTACCAATGAGAGCCGCCACTATTATATTGATTTATATTGATCAACAAAGTATTAATTTCAAAAATAAAACCTACTTCAAATATTACTAATTACCGCAGTCTCTGGCGGTGGCTGAGACATGGACAGCACAGCAGAAGCACTGGGAACAACTGTCTGTTATGGCATCTCTGTCCACTCCTGGCGTGGGAAGTCCAGGTTGGAGCTGCTGGCGGCCTCGGGGGTGCGTGTAACCTGACTTGTGCCCGAAAACACTACCGAGGACACAATCAGGAAAAGAAAAAATGTTATACAATTTCCCCAGTTTCTCAGGACCCTGTAGTTTTCATTTCAGGTGGGGCCAAGGGGAAGTCAGTGTGAAGAAGGTAAGGGAAGAAGGGAGCACCCTGTTCTGAAAAATTCCCCACCCTGAACTGTGAAGAATGCCACATGCTGCCCTTTCCGTGACTGTAACCAATTCTTACTAGGACTACTTGATGCACCATAGAAACTCTGTGGCTTCTTATGAAAGTGGTTGTATTATAAGACTTTATTAGAAAAACAGAATTCAAAAAATCGTTTTTATTTTGAATCATTTCATCAATTGCAGGCGGAAGCACAGTATCATCAAACGGGGAAAAACATTAAAAATGGAGGAAAAAACTACACATTCCCTTAGTAAGCACAATGAAAATAAAATGAGATAAACTGCAAAAAGGAAAAACCAAAGGCCTTCAAAATAAGATTATATTTTTTCTGTGTGTGACACATGAAATGAATTTGTAGTCACCAAAGTGTCCCAGTCTGCCTGAGGAAGCACTCCCCCTGCTGGAATTTCAAGGGAACTTGTACAAAGTAAATTCTGAGGTCAAAGAGAAACCACTAAATAGGAAATTCTATATTAAATCAGTACCTTGGTGGGTGATGTAGAAAGAATTACACTCATTAGCTTACGAACTCTAAATAGTTAAAGATGTGTGCAGCTAAAATGACAATCTTAAATGTGCAAAAATGTCAATCTTTCCCTACTGAACCAATATACATTTTAATTTCTTCACAGGTTCAACTTTTAAAAAATACTTCAGATCAAGATCAACTCAGAGCTAAGTAACTGAAATTAAATAGTAATTAATAAAATGCTAAAAGATAATCTGAAATGGAGGTTCTTTCACCTAACAAATATTTATTGAATACACACCGTTCTAGGTACAGGACGTACCAGTGAACAAAAACCAAAAGTAACTGCCCTATTTTAAAGGAAAATTATAGGGGGCACCTGGGTGGCTCTGGTGGGCAAGTGTCTGACTTTGGCTCGGGTCATGATCTCATGGATGTTGAGTTTGAGCCCCAACAGTGCAAAGTCTGCCTGGGGTTCTCTCTCTCTCTCTCTCTCTCTCTCTCTGCCCCTCACCTACTTGCTCTCTCACTCTCAAAAGAAATCAATCAACTTAAAATTGTTTTTAAAAAATAAAGGAAAATTATAGTCCTTGAAATGCTGACTGATTAAATATTTTCATAATTATCTTTTAGATTTGTTCTGTTCTTGATGTAGATTCATTCATTTACTTCTTGAACATATACTATACTTTACAAAACTCCACTTTTTGTACCAGCTAGCATGCTGAGATTACTGGGGGGCTTCGTAGTTATTAGGTAGTCACACTGGGCTACACACCAGAATAGCCCCTGTGCCTGGGAACAGTGCCCACAGCTGTTCTGGGGGATCATTTCCCTGAAGTTCTTGCCGAACTGCTCTCCAAACCAATTTCCTCTAATGCCAAGTGGCCTATTTTAAGGTAGGCATTCCAAATATACCCTTTTGATATTATTCAATGGTTCTTAGCCATCAATAACATGGGACATTTTTATTGGGGTGGGGGGAGAATCGCAGGTCACAATGACTGGCACTAGTGAGGCCCGAGGCCAGGGAGGCTAAATAAATCCTGCAGTGGGATGTTTTTTCCTATGAAGAACTATCATACCCACAAAGGCCAACAGTGCTGCCCCACACAGAGCTGTTACCACATGTACGGACCTTTATTTTGGTTATATATTTCTCTGTTACAAAACAAGTCAGGTAACTTTAGTATTGTATTTTATTAAATATTTACATGCCATAAAAATTAATTGAAAATGACCCAAGAAAGTGCAAAATCACTTGATAACTGGTTTTCTACACTTGGTTTAGTTGAGAGACGCGTATAAGCAAATAGAAGGCATCTAAGTACTTATACAGTACTTCTTGCACTGAACAGTTCTGAGAGCGAGAAGAAATTCTGTAACTCTGAAGACTTTTATATCTTGTTCATAGATTTCTTTAAAATGTATACTTTAGGGGCGCCTGGGTGGCGCAGTCAGTTAAGCGTCCGACTTCAGCCAGGTCACGATCTCGCGGTCTGGGAGTTCGAGCCCCGCGTCGGGCTCTGGGCTGATGGCTCAGAGCCTGTTTCTGATTCTGTGTCTCCCTCTCTCTCTGCCCCTCCCCCGTTCATGTTCTGTCTCTCTCTGTCCCAAAAATAAATAAACGTTGAAAAAAAAAAAAAGATTTAAAATGTATACTTTAAAGGTAAATCATACAATTACTCACACTTGTTTGGCAAAGCGTAAACTTCTGAACATTTGGGAAGAAATCACATGTAACAGCATTCACTTCAATGCAATTGAATGCTACAAATGCAAAAAAATAAACGTATCCTTCAAAATAGTGGTTCTCAAACTTGAAGATGCATCTAATTTCCTGGGGGAAATGACTGAAGCTACAGACGGCTGGCCACCCTCCAGCATCTCTGACAAAGTCTCCAGGTACTGGTGATGCTCTCGGTCCAGGCACCATACTCTGAGGACCACCGCGTTAAGACATAGTCCGGAAGTCAAACTAATAATCAGTGCCCAGATGCTGCTGCTTTTTCTAACGGTAAGTAAATAAAAGAACATTTCAGGTACAGAATCACCAAACTTTACATTTTTAGACTCTTGACATGTCCTACTTAAATAAGTTGTTCATCTTGGCTCAAAATGAGTCCCATGAGTTCAAAAGACAGAACCACAGTCCAGTCCAGTACTGGTTAATCTACGACTACATGAAAACATTTACTTACAAAATACACAGCAACTATTAGGGTACATGGACCTTGTTCCTATCTCCTCCATGCTTCTTCCCTTCAGAAAACCCAGTATTCTGGAGAGTACTATACCCAGAACGAGAATGTGACAGATCATGAATGTCAAGATAGCTATCACAGCGAATGCCATACTTAAGACTCTGATTCAGGAACCTCTTCGTCAGGGCAGCAGTAATATTCCACAAAACATATCTGTCCATCTTCATTCCTAATCATATACTGTAATGAGAGGAATCCTCGGTTATCTGTTCGAATAGACACCTTACAAGATAGGACTAATGCCTTTGTAGAGGGTTTCAGTAAAGAAATCTTGTATCTGTAGAGGAGTAAATAAAAAGCTGTTGTTATTTGGACACACTTAAAGCAGTGCTCCTAACTCCAAGTGAAGGACAAAAATGATCCCAGAACTAACAAGCAGTAAATGTAAGAATAAAATCAAATACTTTACCAATTTGCTAATATTTTTCATTTTAAAAATGTCATCCACTCTCACAACCCCAAATCCTCTAGCACCCTACTATTTATAGCTTTAGAATGTTACACATTTATTTATTTATTTATTTTTTTTTTCAACGTTTATTTATTTTTGGGACAGAGAGAGACAGAGCATGAACGGGGGAGGGGCAGAGAGAGAGGGAGACACAGAATCGGAAACAGGCTCCAGGCTCTGAGCCATCAGCCCAGAGCCCGACGCGGGGCTCGAACTCACGGACCGCGAGATCGTGACCTGGCTGAAGTCGGACGCTTAACCGACTGCGCCACCCAGGCGCCCCTAGAATGTTACACATTTAGCAACAAACTGAAAGTTTTAACATTTATTTAATAGATACATGATATTAAACCTCACCTTCCTGATTAATATATTAAGAACTGACCTGTTGACCTGGGTCTGATTACATTGAAATGATTCCATCAAATCAGAATCTTTGGGATAATCAAGGTGGGAGCTTCCTGCATTCCCAAAAGTAGATAACCTACAGTAAAAAAAAAAAAAAAAAAAAAAAAAAAAAAAAAAAAAAAGAGCAACTCATTTATTCACTGGTCCAACAATAAGCCACATTAGGATCCCAATAAAGACACTTCCTTGAAAAGCTAATCCGCAGAGTGAAACAGATATGTAAACAAATGCTGACAATACATTGTAACACTTAACAGTAATAAAGATTCCCCCAGGATGAGGTGGGAGTACGGGAGAACTAACAACTAATAAACAGCTTTGGAAAATATCAATCACAAAAGGAATCCAGGGGTGTTTGCCTCAATTTCATTGCCTTAATTCTACTCTGATACTCACTTTTCCACATCCTTAAATCAGAAATAGGGGCACCTAGGTGGCTCAGTCGGTTAAGCATCTTGATGTCGGTTCAGGTCATGATCTCATGGTTCGTGAGATAGAGCCCTGAGTCAGGCTCTGTGCTGACAGCACAACACCTGCTTGGGATTTTCGCTCTCCCTCTGTCTCCCCCCCCCCCCCAAAATGAATAAACATTAAAAAAAATAATATAAAAGGACAAGAGAGTTGAAGAGTGATGGAAGGCCCTGATCTACCTCATCTGCAAGTCGGGGTCCTGTTCCCTCTCTACTGCCACAGCCAGAAATTTCGGCTCCCCTGTTTTGTTTCTTAGGCTGCTCTTCAGGCCGTTTCATGGCTTTTCTTGCTTGATGGTATCAGCAATTTGTGTATAGACAATTTGTAAATGTTTATACGTTTATTTAATCTGCAAGAATCTATTGATCACTTGCTATGGGGTTAACACGTCGGTAAGTGCTACGTGAGCACAGTGACAGACCTACGTGCTGGTCTTCCCCAGGTTCCATCTTGTCGCTCCTCTGATGTAACCTCCTTCTCTGAGGCATCTCGTCCATACCCAGCCATGATGCTGACTCCCAAATCTAAATTTCCAGTCTAGACCGATCTCCTGAACTTCCTATGTCCAACTACTCCCTAGTATCATAGGTGCCTCAAATTTAACAAATCCAGAAAGAAATTTCAACTCCCAGTTCCCCCCACCAAGTTATTTCCCATACCAGAGATGAATGATGACACCATGATCCATCCAGTTACTATGCTGAGACATCATTTAAATGGTGGTCCTCTGAAATATACTGTAAAAGTGCCCAGAATTTTAATTCATGTCACTGCTTAGGGTTTCATTGATTTCCATTTTGGTTAACATTTTAACCAATCTTGAGCCAAATTTTTTTTTTTTAATTTTTTTTTTTCAACGTTTATTTATTTTTTTGGGGGACAGAGAGAGACAGAGCATGAACGGGGGAGGGGCAGAGAGAGAGGGAGACACAGAATCGGAAACAGGCTCCAGGCTCTGAGCCATCAGCCCAGAGCCTGACGCGGCGCTCGAACTCACGGACCGCGCGATCGTGACCTGGCTGAAGTCGGACGCTTAACCGACTGCGCCACCCAGGCGCCCCTGGCCAAATTTTTAACTGCCTAATGTCATGATAAGGGCCTTCAGTTCTTCTAGAGTAGATGTAAAAAGAACATCTTATACGTCTCATTCTTATGTATTTAGCTCCTTTACTCTTTAATATTCTTATGTATTTCAAAAGAGAAGAAATATTTAAATCTTCTCTCCAAATTTATTTTAATTCTGAAAACTTCATAATTTGTTGGTTCAAAATATCAGGAGCAATTTGAGAGTTTCTGATACTTTATTCCTGCTGAAAATTGCCCTTCCTTAGGAAGCTTACCTTGACCAATCATCCCTAAGAACTCATGTTCTGTTAAGAATCTGTGCATTATTTCGGTACTTAAATGGCATGCAATTCTGTTCCTTCTATGCTGTTTCACATATCTTCTCTTCAACTTGATTTTAAGTTGTTCCTTTCCAAAGTGCTTAAACAGGGGAATATGCACACAGTAGATGACTGATAGTCAGTGAATGAACCATGTATAGAAAACATCTGCTTCCTTTTGCATCCTGTACTAACTCAAAAGGAAAGAAAAACAGATCTAAATGATACAAACACCTTTTCCAAAAGTTTAAGCCCAAATTTTCCTCATGATGTAACTTGACCTACAAGAGTACAATGAAAAGACCATTAGTTTATGAAGTAGGAGACTGGGCTACTGATCTACAAACCAACACGATGAAGCTTTAAGTACTGAATTCATCTTCCTGGACCTTTAAGTTTCCTGATCTGTAAAAATAAGAGTAAAAGCTCTCTAAAGATCTGAAAATTCTAGGAACCTGGATAATAAAAGTTCTGCATCCTAAGTAAATGTGTAAGTAGGGAGACGGAGCAGACCACATGAGCTATAATTGTGCTGTGTTCAAGCACCTGAAATAAGGCTTGTTGGGAGACATGGTGATCTGTAGGACCTCACTCGTCATATCCAATTCGGAAAATGCTTCACGGAGCCCCTCTGACTGCAGAATAATTTTATTAATAACATTGGTGCTGCAGAAATCAAAATCCAGAGTCTCCTCAGGCTCCTGAGTATTGATTTTACAGACTGTCATCACCCCTCCTTCTTCCAGAAAGAGCATCAAAGGGTAACCATAACCTTGGTAACACATCCGCAGTGCAGTTAAAGTCCCTGCAATGGAAATAAATCAAAGTTTGAGCTTAGCTTTATAGTACAGGTTCAGCTTCTCCTTAAATGACACATGAAACTCCTGAAGATTATTTTATTCTGCCCAATTTTTAGCACATATGTATTTCTTTAGAAGAAAGGATCGTTTCTTGGATAACTGATGACAGTTATGTGTAGACAATTCGAAAAATAACTGTAACAAAATGGGGAACCAGAACAAAATATAATGTAACTCTTTGAAATTGTTTTCCAGCTTGCCAAAAACACCTCAGAAACAGCTTACTGATTTTATAGCTCTACGATTTCAGGATGGAGAATCTACATGGACCAATACTGCAAGTAATAGACTTATTGCCAAATAAGCTATGCTATTTCTTAAAGGTTCAACGTGTGCACGCAGCAGTGGACTGCTTCGGTACTGCCTATAGTATAATGTCAGTGTATTCGTTGTGTCAATGTATTCTATTGGGAGATATTATGTACACTTCCACAAATTTTAAGATCAAATCAGGAAAAAAAGACAGGGTGGTTAATGGTGGTGTGGGTTTTAACACTGCAAACCACTAGAGCAGAGGAGGAATACGACTGGACATCTTAGGCTCCTTTCCCTTACTGGATGGAGAGCCACAGTACAGAAGAGGGTTAGCAGATGCTTTTATGAGAAACCAGCTGGGGAGTGCTGCATTAGAAAAGTGGATAATTAGCAATGATAGAATTGTTGGTATAAAATTAAAATACATTTTCTAGAGAACCACAACCTAATTTTCCCTAGATTATCTCCAGATTCCTTTCCTATGAAAGAAAATCATTCTTCTGATGTTTCCTTATAGTCTTATATCCATAGCAACTGAATTCGCTATTCCTAACAACAATAAAATATATAAATATTTTTAAAAGAAAACATTTCAGAAAATAGACAATTTATGAACAGGGCTTAAGGAAATAAGAGCAAACAAATTTTGAACAGAATAAATTAGGAAGTCAGGAGCACTGGTTTTCCCTGCCACTACACTGTGCGAATTCTGAACAAGTTAGGGAAAAGAAGCAATACATGTTTCACATGTTCTCACAATGTTAAATAAAGATAAGACATATTCAGTCTCCTCTTGGCCAGTTCAAATTTAAAATCCCAAAACTTTGTAAACTAAAAAAATTAATGTAAATATTTTTGCAAATATGTAAAGACCCATAGCACACTTACTATTAATATTGCTAGAAAAGTTAGAATCCGTGACTGTGACCAATAAAAAATGAATTTGCAATTTCTAAGATATATTTATTACTTCTATTCCAATGATTTTTCCTGTATTTTCTGATTATTCTGTATAATGCTTTTATGTCATTATAATGATAAAATGGTTCACCTGGCATAGGACTTGATCCAAATATAGATAAACAGTCTAAAAGGACAGTTAAATTTATTCGAAAAGTAACAGACTCTTCCTGAACTATAAACTCTTGAAATATTCCAGCCTGTGAAAAAAAGGAAATATGAAAATGCATATGTATTAATGAAAACTCAGAAGGTTCTATAGTTCACTTTATGTTTTAAAAATAATATTATGCTAATTCCATCAAAATTTCTGATTACCAAGAAAAACATCTTAAGCTTTTTCAACTATTATCCATTAGAATAATACTACTCAGTAGTTAATGGTGTAACAGTGATTTCGGTACCATGCAAAACTTTATGAAGGGTCCTTTATCTAGTTTCTTGGATCTAAACTATCATCCACATGACCCCCTTGTCTCATTTTTATGCCCATCAATAGGGCTAAAGTCATTTGGAAAATAGCCAAACATTTGATAATGCGTAAGTGATACTAGTTTTCAACTTCTTTTGAGGACAGAAAACATATCTATCCCCCTATACCTGACATCACACTGTGCATTTAGGTGTTCAAAAAACGCTGGATTAATTCTGAAATGCTATCTGAACCACAAAAATATTACTTTGTAAGAATAAACATTTTATTATCACCAATAAAAGGGAAAAGCGAAATAGTGGCCAAGAGCATATACTCTGGAAACAAATGTCTGGGCTTTCAGCTCAGCTCAGCTCAGCGACTTGCCAACTCTGGAACTGTTGGCAAATCACTTAAAGTGTGCCTCAGTTTCCACACACATAAAATGGGAATAATAACAGAACCTACCTGATAGGACTACTGTATTAAATGAGTTAAGTATCTAAAACACTCAGAATAGTGCCTGCCCCATAGTTTAGCTTAGTAAAACTTAGACATTATTATTACTAACCATTATCTCTATAAAACAAGAAGAGAATTTGCCAGGAGAAAGAATTCAAATAACTGTTCTCTAACTTAAATGATGTCTGTTAAGCCCTGTGGTATTCATTAAACTGGGTGAATTATATCGTATGTCATAGGCTTAAAGATACCTGTTTGCATACCTGAATAAAAGCATTTGCTTGCACACACTTTGCATTTTCCACTGTAACCTTGATTCCATTTTTAGTAGCGAAACAGGTAGCGTGTTCTCGGAAATGAATAGCCTTCAAGACAGTGGAGAGATTCCTAACGTTGTCAAGGCTGGCCACTAAGCTGTAATCATTCTCATCTTGGATCTGTGGAGTTAGGAGGGGCATGTCCACTGCACATCTGGCCCCAAGGGACGTTCCCGGTGCCGACACCTGCTGCTGCGGATCGCGAAACACCTGATGAGATTCGACAATAAAACTCCGGATCAAAGCCCGCAAGGCTCGCGAAGTCAACCTGCGCTGAGGCGAGGTGGAAGAGGCCTGGGTATTAAACTCGGCCGGACAGGGACTGGACCCACCTCTGTCACTGTAACTCTCTGTAACTCTGGGGGAAATTACACCTGTCTCTACGCTACGGTTTCCTCGTCTTTAGTAAGGGGCCAGTAACACAGGAAAAGTTGTGAACAGAGGCAACAGGCAACTACCACGGTAGTTCTACTTGAGGCCAGTTTCGCCACGCCAAGTTGGGGCTGCGTGTCCCCGCAGAGTCGGGTTTGAGCTGTCCGGCGCCCCCAACCTTGCCCCTAACAGAAAAGTCGATGGGGGGCGGGCCCCAGTTTCTCGGAAGATCCTCCGGCCCCCGAGGCGCGGAAACCTTACCTTTGTGGCGGGGTCCGGGCGTCCGACAGCGCTTCGCAGCCAGGGGGAAGCGAGCCGCACTTCCCGAGTAGGTGTGGGGGGAGTAGAGCGGCTCCCGCCACTCTTTTCAGACCAGACAGCCACTACGGCCACCGTCACCACAGAGCTAGAGGTGGCCTAGAGAGGCGCGAGTGCGTTACGAGAAACCGGAAAGAGGTACCATAGAGCCGGGGGACTGCAGAGCCGAGCGTACGGTATCATAGAGATCGGAAAGGGGAGCGAGCGGCGGAGCCGGAAGGAAAGCCGAGACCGAAGGATATCGGGCAAGATGGCGGCGACCAAGAGGAAGCGGCGTGGAGGCTTGGCTGTTCAGGCGAAAAAACCAAAAAGGAACGAGAAAGATGCCAAGCAGCCAGCTAAGCTGCGCGACGTGGCAGAAGAGACGAAGGAAGAGGAGAGAGACCGTATTCCCGGCCCCGTTTGCAAGGTAGAGGAAGCTTGCCTCCTGGCTGCACCTGCAGCTGCGGCTCTGCGCGCCGTCCCTGGGGCTGTCTACCTGACGAGAGCCCTGCTGATTTCGGAGTTGCCTGTCTGTGAGGCGAGCTCGGTCTCAGCTCACCTCCCAGTCGGACAGGGCACCGCGCTTACAGCTAGCTCTCATGCACGTGGCCGCCCTCCGGGAGGCGGCCGGCTGGGGAAGTGGGTGGCCTTCGGAACACTTACCCGTTCTTAGGAGGCGACTTACGGGGTACTCAGCCTCAGTGTTCTCTTCTAGTAACTCCATTTCCCCCCTTGCGGGTGGTATTACTTTTCCTTAAAGTTATTTCTCGCTTTTGAGTATATTTATTCCAGTGGTTAGGATTCCCTCATTCTGCGTTAGTTACTGTCCGTCGGAGATCCTGAAGCTTGTTATGCGGTCCTTTGAAGAGTTCATGTCCTTGGGATATTGACTTTGACTTCTGTGATCAAGTCTTTAACTCTTAAGGGATGATGAAAACTAGACTGGATACAATGAATTTTTCTTTGCATTCAAATTTGTAATATGTCAGGCGTGCACGAAGCTAATATGTTAGCTTTGGGATTGCTAAATTAGAATGTGACTCCTTTCTGAAGTGTTGGGAGTTTAGAGAGAAACTAATTCATGTAAGTCCATGGTTTGTGTTCAGAAGACGGTGAACACAATTGTTGGGCCTAACTTCCATTCCTTAAGCTAGGTCGAATACTGTGGAGACAAAGATGGTCTTTGATTTATTCCTGTTTTGATTGTGTCTACTTTCCTAACCCTTAGCTTAGTACTCTAGCAGGTAGTAGGTGATAAATGACCACATACGGTGGAGGCAAGCACTAGGAAAGGAGTTAGCTTTGAGGAATAAAAAACGAATTTAAATTCTAGCGCTGCAGTTAACTCATGGCTTCATTTTGAGCTCTTTTCTCATCTGTAAATTAAGAGGAAGAAAATGTGTTTTACTTTTTGTGAAGAATAAGATGGACTTCTAGAAGATGTTCAGTAAATGTTAATGCTCTCACTCTCCTTCAGTTGGAAAGAAATATGGTAGTTATCTATGATCTGAGCCATAATATGAAAAATTGTATGGAAGTGCTTAAGATAGAGGTTGCTTTTACTCTAGAACAGCGAGGTCGTGAAGGATTTAGCCCTTGAGCTGGATCTCAAAGTGAAGGCACAATTTCAATATTCAGTATTCAAAAATGAATGATCAAAGGCAGTGAAATGGAGGGAAAATGCTGAAAATAAAAAAAAAAAGCCAAATTAACTGAAAGGTAGGATTGATTTGGGTAAATTTACTTTGGTGAGGTAAAAAATATATTTTATAATGTAGTGTTATAGCGATGTCATTTTGGAGTTTGATTAGAACATCCAGGGAGGTTAAGGATGTGATCGAACCAGTGCTTTAAAAAGATTAAGCTGTTGCTATAGTTCCCCCGTATCTATTGGAGAAACCCCTGTCTGAAAAGGCTAGCATTTAGGAGATTTAAGGTGATAAGGATCTGTTGAGAATATGACGCTCAGGACACTGAAGCAATCTGGTTAAGGTCGCACAGTAGTGGCTCTACTTAAAATACACACATTTTTGGTGTGTTTTTCAATACTTCTACGTTAATTCTCTGTAACCTAAGGGATGTCTTTGTAATAAAAGTGTTAAAGTCAGAGAAAAAAAAAAGATGATAAGGATCTGAATGAGGGTACTGTGAAAGGGAAGGGATTAAGAGTTGTTGCAAGGAAAAATTGACAGCATTTAGAGTTGCAAGGAAAAATTGACAGCATTTAGAAGTGCTTATGATATAGGATAATAGGGCAAATGGATAATTTAAAGCTTGGGGGATGGAAATGATGGTGGCATCATCAGAAAAATAAACAAGAAATTTACTGTATTTAAGGTTTAGTATTCCTAGAGTTGAACTTGAGGTATTAAGTCATATACTTGGATTATTAGGAGTGGGGAGAGTTCCTTACCTTTCCATAGATTTGACGATTGAAGCTATGGAATGATTATGAGAACTCCGTCCTGGAGAGAACAAAAATAAAAAGAGGGCTAGGAATCTTTAGAGTCAGGAGGAGGAATTGGAGAGATGGAAGAAGAAAAACCAAAAATGAAGAAAGTCAGAGAAAGCGTTTCTGGGAGGCAGCCGTGGTCGGTGAATACCACTGAGAGATTGTCAGGATTGTTTGGTCTGCTACCTGGAAGCTTTTTATGAATGTTATTGTGTCTCTCTACTTGCCATATATAACTTTTTTTGTTGTTTTTTTAGGAGTTAACTTTTCCATTGGCTGTATTATTTTATTAGAACCAAGAGCTACCTTTAGCTTGCTTCTTTAGATAGAGGATCCAAATTTTGTCTGCTAGATAAAACAGGGACTTTTAAGTTTCCTTTTTTTGCCTCATCACATGATGCCATGATGCTTTGCCACTTCTGTCTTATATGACAGATATGTTGTGGTTCCCTAAGGATTTCATGCTGTTCTTGCCTCCATGTCTTTCCTGATTTGCTTGCTTGTTGACTGTCTTCTCACATAAGAACAGTGCCTGACTCCTGGTGGGAACCTAGTAAATATTAAGTTAATACTAAAGTTCTCTTGTGAAACAAATATTGACTAGAGTTCATTCTGCTTTCAGCAGTGGAAAGATTCTCTAGTGAAACATCTGTCTGAATTACACACATGGGAGAGAGGCAGAAGCAAGCATGTAGTATGGATACATTAGAGGATAGTAGAGTACTTAAAAACTGGATACTTTTAAAACTATCTTTGAAAAAACAAACAAGGTACTTTCAGTGTGAGATTTAAAAATCTTCACATTTTCTTTTTCTTTAGGGCAAGTGGAAAAATAAGGAACGGATTCTTATCTTTTCTTCTAGAGGAATAAATTTCAGAACAAGACATTTAATGCAAGACTTGAGAATGTTGATGCCTCATTCTAAAGCAGGTGCCTTTATATCCTACATTTTAAAAGTTCTTATATGTTTATGTATTTTTATTTTCAATCATTGTTCAACTTTGTCATTTGTTCAGCTTTATCAGGTAAAGAACTACGTCGCCTCAGAAGTTCATCTTTTCAATAACAGGATTTTTCCAATTAACATTTTGTTAGAAATTCTTTGCAAAATTCGTTAAACATTCCCTTCACTTTCTTAGATATCCTGCTATTAATTATCAAAACATTTTTCGAGGATCCTTCATTGTAATGCTCTCAGAGGTTACAAGCTGGTTTGTCCTTCTAAATAATTCAGGACTGCCATGTATTGCTATCTGCATTTTTTTCTAACTGTTCTTGGGATTCCTGGGTGGCCCAGTTGGTTAAGCCAACTCTCTTAAGCCAACAATCCGACTCTTGGTTTTGGCTGTTGGATCGAGTCCCGTGTCCAACTCTGCGCTGACAGAGCGGAGCCTGCTTGCAATTCTCTCTCTCCCCCTATCTTTCTCTGCGCCACCCCTGCCCACTCTTTCTCTCTCTCTCTCAAAATAAATAAATAAACTTAAAAAAAAAAAAAAACTGTTCTTATTAAAAAGTTAATGGACTGGAGTAGGATTTGAAGCACCTTTAATTTGGGGCTCAGCCTACTCCTAAATGCTAAGATACTCTTTTTGGCAATGATGTATCCTGCAGTCAAGTGAAGTTTTAAGGTTAGAAGTGTGGCAGTACCAGGGCGCCTGGGTGGCTCAGTCGGTTAAGCGTCCGACTTCGGCTCAGGTCATGATCTCACAGCTCGTGGGTTCCAGCCCCGCGTCGGGCTCTGTGCTGACTGCTCAGAGCCTGGAGCCTGCTTCGGATTCTGCGTCTCCCTGTCTCTCTGCCCCCTCCCCGACTTGTGCTCTCTCTCTCTCTCTCTCTCTCAAAAAAAAAAATGTAAAAAAAAAAAGTGTGGCAGTACCACCATACGGCTGCTTTTGTGTCTGTGTCGGAGGGAGCTTTTGGCTCTAATTCTAGGTGATAGCTTTGTTCCTTCGACGACTGTTTCTCAAACTGAGAACAGCTAATACTGCTGTTTACATCTTTGTATCTCTAAAACTCATAAAAGATTGATTTATATATTTTTTTCTGTGATGATCTAAAACTTGTTTTTCAGTCCATCTCCTTTGACAACTGTGATTCAAGACTGAAAGAAATTTTCTTCAGTTCAAATTTTAGTTTCTTCAGTGAATGTTCCTTAAACTGCAATCCTAGAACATAGTCTTTGTGAGAATGTTTCCTTATTTGAAAGGGACTTAAAGAATATGTAAAGTTGATGAGAAACACTGCTTAGGTCATAGTTTATGATTCTTGAAGACTATCTTTTTTTTATTTTATTTTTATTTTATTTTATTTTATTTTATTTTATTTTATTTTATTTTATTTTATTTTATTTTATTATTTTGGTTTTTTTTTACATTTACTTATTTTTGAGAGAGAGACAGAGCACAAGTGGGTGAGGGGCAGAGACAGAAGGAGACACAGAATCCGAAGCAGGCTCCAGGCTCCAAGCTGACAGCACAGAGCCCAATGCGGGGCTCGAACCCACAAACAGTGAGATCATGACCTGAGCCAAAGTCGGACGCTTAACTGACTGGACCACCCGGGCACCCCTTGAGGACTATCTTTAATCAGTCATTTTTTATAAAAAGTGAACATTTTTTAAATGGTCATGTGTTTTTAGGTCTAATAATTTTGAAAATTAATGAAGTCTGGGGAGCCTGGGTGGCTGAGTTGGTTAAGCATCCAACTTTGGCTCAGGTTATGATCTCATGGTTCGTGAGTTCGAGCCCCACGTTGGGCTCTGTACTGACAGCTCGGAGTCTGGAGCCTGCTTCAGATTCTGTTTTACCCTCTCTCTCTGTGCCTCCCCCCCCCCCCTCAAAAATAAAACCATTAAAAAAAATTTTTTTTAATTAATAAAATCTCTTAAACTGACGATTGTAAAAACAGTACTTTTTTAGAAAGAATGCGATTTGTTTTAATTAACTTTGAAATCTTATTTTTTCTTTTTTAGATACGAAAATGGATCGTAAAGACAAGTTATTTGTGATTAATGAGGTAATTTTAGATAGTAATTCAAGTAAAATATTCTAGGAACACTAGGAACAATAGTTTGGAACACTAAAGATAGTTCATTTAAAGAATAAATCTGTTACTCAGTGACTTTTAAATTGTTTTGTAAAAGATACTCAAATTTTATTAACTCTTCAATAATCTGCCTTACAAATTTTTGTATACTCACTGTCTATATCTCACAGTTTAGTGCTTCACTATATATATTTCTTAATCATTCATATATTTGTCTTATCTCACCAAACATACTGAAATTTCTGGAGGACAAGGATTTTATCTTATCCTTTTTTTTCTTATCGTGTACAGTACAGTGCTAAATTCACAGTAAGTGCTTGTTAAAAAAAACTGTCAACATGTACAAAGTAAATTAAAAATTCATTAATTATTTTTAAAACCACACATTTTAAAAAAGTATTTTGCCAGTATTAAAAGTGAAACACGTGGTATTTGCTCTTAAGATACTATAAGTTAGTAATAGGTTACTTTTCCAAGTATTGTTGAAGATACTGAGCTTAAATTTTAAGCAAATTTTTTGAAATTTAGAAGTGTTTTCAGATAATTTTCTTTTCCTATTAGAAAGGCTTATTTAGCATAGATATTTGAACCTCTGCTATATATTCTAGTGCATTATTCTAGTGCTGTGGAAACTGTTTAACAAAACAACACCTCTGTGTCCATTGGGGCTCACATTCTAATGGGGGATTCAGTTCATGAACAAGTATAATTCCAAGTGAAGATAGGTGGAAAAAAAACAGGGTATGAGTTTCCAGTAACTGAGGCTTGACTAGAAAACAACCAACTTAGTGTTATTGTTCTAAGACCAATAAGAAACAAAAGCATTGGACCTATCACTTTAAGTTGTTAGGTTAAAAGTCTCAAGTAGTTGAGAGTTGATGAATATGTATTGATTTATGAATATTACAGTAATTTAAACCTTCAGGATGTTGAAGTTTAATTCAACTTGAAATAGGTTTTCTGTATTTCTCCCTTTCACTAGTCCCTTAGTGACTTTGCAAAACTGAGTACAGATGAGGAAAAAAAATCTTAAATTTCTTGAGCTTCAAATCAAAATGCTGAAGAGTTAAAAATAAAAATAACTAGGGGCGCCTGGGTGGCTCAGTTGGTTAAACGTCCCAAATGCAGCTTAGGTCATGATCTCACGGTTTGAGTTCGAGCCCCACTTCGGGCTCTGTGCTGACAGTACAGAGCCTGGAGCCTGCTTCAGATTCTGTGTCTCCTCTTTCTCTCTGCCCCTACCCCGCTCTCACTCTGTTTCTCTCTCAAAAATAAATAAACATTTAAAAAAATTAGAATAACCATCATAGGGGTCCCTGGGTGGCTCAGTGTCTGACTCTGGATTTCGGCTCAGGTCATGATCCCAGGGTTGTGAGATCAAGCCCCACATCAGGTTCTGTGCCGAGCTGGAGCATGCTTAAGATTCTCACACTCACTCTCACTATGCCCCTCTCCCCCACACATGCACTCTTTCTCTCTCTCTCTCAAGTAAAAAAATAATAATAATAATAGCCCTTATAAAGGATGTATTTGGTTCTTTAAGGACTGTATTTTCCTAAGATCAGTGAGGCTGATTGTAGTGTGCTTTATCCCTAGGGCACCTTTTTTTTTTTTTTTTTTTTTTTTTTTTTTTTTTTTTTTTTTTTTTTTTTTACTTTTTGTAGGCTGTACCTGGGAGTATGGTCAGAAGAAGAGGTTGCCAGTAAGCAGAGAAGAGGCCAGAATATCTAGTTTACTTTAGGCAGCATACCTAAGAGGAACTTTAAATGGATGTTGTGGTGAATTTACCTAGATTTAGACCTTTGTAGCCTATTAATCTGCTTAAGTGTTTTGGAGGAGTCTAGATATTAATTGCATTGAATTGCTTTGGTTCTCATTTTTATTGTTTATTTCATTTTTCTATACTTTGTTTAGGTTTGTGAAATGAAAAACTGCAATAAATGTATCTATTTTGAAGCTAAGAAAAAACAGGATCTCTATATGTGGTAAGAGTATGTATTAAGTAAGATTTTGGTGGAACTGTTCTTGTAAATGGATTATTTGCATCTCTTAGGTTATATATCTCTTTCAGTCTTTTCTAGAAAAAGACTGGGCCAGGGGATGAAGCAAACTCATTTGATTTCATGAAAGTCAAAACTTTTAAAGAAAATTAAATGTGTGGATATTACAAGCATGTTACGGTGTTTTTTAAACCATGAGGTAGTAAGAATTTACTACATTCTAAATTCTAATTAGTTGAAAAAACTCCATATTTTTCAGGCTTTCAAATTCACCTCATGGACCATCTGCTAAATTCCTCGTTCAAAATAGTAAGTTGACTCCATTTAAGATTTTTTTTAATGACAAAATTGAAAATGCTCTTTTGGAATAATTGTGCTAAACTTATAACTGTTTTTATTTGTTATAATTTTTCTAGTTCATACCCTAGCTGAACTAAAGATGACTGGAAACTGTTTGAAAGGTTCTCGGCCCCTTTTGTCTTTTGACCCTGTAAGTATCTCATTTAGTGTATGAGGTCCAATTTTCTTACTCTGCATGGTTGTTTTTTAGTGGATATAGTTGTGTAATTGAGTTAAAATTTTTTAAAAATCCACAATTTTAAACAAAACACTGTTGTCAAATAATATGTTCACTTTATTTTTTTAATAGGCTTTTGATGAATTACCGCATTATGCTCTGTTAAAAGAACTCTTAATTCAGGTAACTATCTTTTCTAGAAAGTATTTTTAGTAATATAAATGAGTGTCTCCTTTGGACTTTTTGTTAATTTAGCTATCTAAAACATACATGGAATGAGACAGAATAAGAAACTGACATATCATTTATTTTTATTTTTACTAGATCTTTAGTACACCACGGTATCATCCCAAAAGCCAGCCATTTGTGGACCATGTGTTTACTTTCACCATTTTGGATAATAGGATATGGTTTCGGAACTTTCAGGTTAGCTTTAATTAATTTTTAGTTACACTTTGAAATGAAGTAGGATATATAATGTTTGTGAAAATGTAAATAATAATTCATCTTGTTTTATTTTATTTTTTTTAACGTTTATTTATTTTTGAGACCAAGAGAGACAGAGCATGAACGGGGGAGGGGCAGAGAGAGAGGGAGACACAGAATCCGAAGCAGGCTCCGGGCTCTGAGCCATCAGCCCAGAGCCCCACGCGGGGCTCGAACCCATGGACTGCGAGATTGTGACCTGAGCTGAAGTCGGATGCCTAACCGACTGAGCCACCCAGGCACCCCTAATTCGTTTTGTTTTAAATAGCTTTTTGCTCCCACAGACTTGTAGCAATTAACTACTGTCTCATACTTCTCTACACGGCTATCAGTTGTTATGGAGTAAGGTTTTTCTAACAAGCAACTATATATTCAGTAAAACAAAAGTTTCTCTCCAGCGGTTGGAATCTGGGGGTAGAGGGTGTTAAGACTTCGAAAAACATGATCCCTGTCGAATTCATTCAATGAGAATTATAAGATGAATCATACAGTGTTTTAGGAGAGGTGACTCTGGAAGTCTTGAAGCAGGAGTTTGGCAGGATGGTAAGTCTGCAAAAAAGTGGAGAGGTAGAAGGAACAGCAAGACCACTTCAGACAGCATTGAAAGTAACCTAGGCTGTTTTTTGGACACCTGGGTCGTTCAGTCATTTGAGGGTCTGACTTCGGCTCAGGTCATGATTTCCCAGTTTGAACCCTGCATCCAGCTCACTGCTGTCAGCCTATCAGCACAGAGCCCACTTCGGATCCTGTCTCCCCACCCTTCTCTCTGACCCTCCGCCTGCTTACTCTTTCTCTCAAAATATAAAAAACATTAAAAACCAGTTATCTGGTTGGCTCAGTCGGTTACACATCCGACTTTGGTTCAGGTCATGATTTCATGGATCATGAGTTTGAGCCCCACATTGGGCTTGCTGTTATCAGCGCAGAGCCTGCTTCAGACCCTCTCTGCCCTCCCTGCTCCTGTGCTCTCTTTCTCAAAAAAAAATTTTGTTTTTATTTTCATTAATTTTTAAGTTTTTTTAAATGTTTATTTATTACATAGAGACACATAGAGAGACAGAGACACAGGATCCCAAGCAGGCTCCAGGCTCTGAGCTGTCAGCAGAATGCTCAACGTGGGGGCTCCAACTCATGAGCCATGAGATCCTGAGCTGATGTT
Source organism: Lynx rufus (assembly GCF_022079265.1). Taxonomy (NCBI): domain Eukaryota; kingdom Metazoa; phylum Chordata; class Mammalia; order Carnivora; family Felidae; genus Lynx; species Lynx rufus. Next base: position 211,861,666 of record NW_025814823.1, on the reverse strand, counting down.
GGATGTTTAACCAACTGAGCCACCCGGGTACCCCTAAAAAAAAAAAAAAAGTAAAAACCTAGGCTGTTTTCTGCATTGTTGTTCTATTGAATACCTTGCAGTGTAAGTTAAACATATCCCCTTAACCTCTGAGGACAGACATACCTGAACCAACACTGTTAGTATTTGTAGCTCAGAAGTTGCCTCTTAATTTGACAATCAGCAGCCATTCAAAAATAAATTTGGACATGTATCCTTTTATATGCCTCTTAATCTAATTTGAATTAGATGTATAAATACAATTTAGGGGTTGGCTTAAATTTTAAAAGGGTTCCCCCATAGGGTGCTTTAATACATTTTGTTATAGTGGTCGCAATTTTAAACATTCGTTTAACCACAGTTTTTCAAGAATACGTGCATTGTGATAAGCCAGGTAAAGACCAAATTGAAATTACTCAATTTTAAAAGAACACGCTGAAAAAAATGTAAATATTTTCCCATGACAATTACCAGTACCTAGTAATATATTTCAGAAAATACTGATAATTTGGCCAAGTTTTCACTTCCACCTTAATTGGCTTTCACTTCTTTTAGGCATATTTGTAATGAGGTTAGAGCCAGGGTAACTTTTAGGAACAGTATATCCAAACCAAAATGAAATATTTCCTTTGTATTAAAGATCATAGAAGAAGATGCAGCTCTTGTAGAAATAGGACCTCGTTTCGTCTTAAATCTGATAAAGATTTTCCAGGGAAGTTTTGGAGGACCAACTCTATATGAAAATCCTCACTACCAGTCCCCAAACATGGTAAGCTATTTTTGTTGTTTAGTGGTTTCTCAGTGCCCAGGGAACTCTGGCCAAAGTAATTCTGTCAAGTGATTTCTGTTAAACCATGAAACTTAATTTGTTTTTTGCTGCATACAGCCTTGCAGATTACTACTTTTTTTAATGACATGAGTGAAGGGGAAAATACGATTCACAAGTGAATGTCCTCACCGTATATAATGTTTATTTTTAGTTTGAAAGTATCTGATGATATTTTTTTGTTTTTTTAGCATCGGCGTGTCATAAGATCCATCACAGCTGCAAAATACAAAGAGAAACAACAGGTGAAAGATGCACAGAAAATGAAAAAGAAGGAACCAAAGACTGTTCTTCCACATGATCCCACTGCAGATGTTTTTGTTATACCAGCTGAGGAAAAGCCAATAGAAATACAGTGGGTAAAACCAGAGCCAAAAGTTGATTTGAAAGCAAGAAAGAAAAGGATTTACAAAAGGCAAAGAAAAATGAAACAGAAGATGAATAGTGGGAATACAAAATGAATCAGTGGATAACTAACTTTTCAGTAATTTTGTATTTATTTTGTATTCAACGTGTAAATACTTTTATTATCCAGGACTACCTTATATCTTATTAGTGTGGCATGTAAGACAAAGAAAAATCAAAATTTGTGGCTTCAGTGGTGTGTGTGTGTGTTTTTTTTTTTTTCTATATATCCCCAGAACTCGTCAGTTAATTTCTGGGGTTTTTTTCAAAGCTTATTTGGTATTACTAAAAATTTAGCACACTTAAGGTTTAGGCCTGCTGTCTTGGATTAAAATTTGGGGGTTAACAAAGCTGAAATTGAAACAGATTTATTGGGTCATTATTACTTGTAAAACAATGCATTAGGCACTTTGAGAGCTTAGTTTTAGATGGTAAAGTGCAGGTAAGGAAAGCATCTTAACTGAAGTTGGAGTCACCGAGTCCCCAATTAATGAGGTGTTGGAAAAGCCAATCTCTGATCTTGTTTTCTCACCTCAAGAAAGAATACAATTAAAATTCTTAGATTTTGAGAATCAAATGGGTTAATACATGTGTTGAAAGTATTTTGTGGATTAGAGATTTAATTTAGAAGCAGTGGGTATAAATTACTTAATAAATTAGCAGGAAGAAAAATGGAACGAACAGTAGTTAGAGGGCAGCAGAACATCTAAGTTTCTCCCCTTATGAAAGAGCTGTTTGACCATCCTGCAACATTAAGACCTTGTGGTTCCCCTAAATACGGTACTTCACCAAGTTTAGTGTTCATTTATTTACTTTCACCCTGGACAACAGGGAAAATTTTTTGTTAATTTGGTAGGTTAAAAAAGGAATACCTTGGGGCGCCTGGGTGGCTCAGTCGGTTAAGCATCCGACTTCGGCTCAGGTCACGATCTCACGGTCCGTGAGTTCGAGCCCCGCGTCGGGCTCTGGGCTGATGGCTCAGAGCCTGGAGCCTGCTTCGGATTCTGTGTCTCCCTCTCTCTCTGCCCCTCCCCCGTTCATGCTCTGTCTCTCTCTGTCTCAAAAATAAATAAACGTTAAAAAAATTAAAAAAAAAAAAAGGAATACCTTTTTTTTGGCTGGGTATTGGTTTTTATTTTGTGACTAACCTTGTTTTTGTGTGGTAGTTCTCTTTTACTAATTAGTCAAAGGTGTTACACAGCAAGGTTATCCTAGACATCTTTCCTAGTTCCTCACTTGTATTTTAATTTTGTTCTGTATTTTAAATCTAGGCAGAACAAACAGTTTTCCACTATATTTCATTTTTTAATTATCTTCAAAGAAACGTCTTGAATGTGCAATTAGGCTACTTTATTTTGAAATAGTCTAAATTAGGCTATCTTGAAATCTAAATGAAACAGGTAATTCAGAGGTTCATATTTTTTTGTTAATTTATTTTGAGAGAGAGAGGGAGAGAGGATCCCAGGCAGGCTCCAGGCTGTCAGCGCAGAGCCCAGTGTTGGGCTCGAACCCACAAACCGTGAGATCAAGAGTCAGATGTTTGACTGACCCAGGCGCCTCCCAGAGGTTCAGTTTAAATACTTGTGTGTGGTTAATGAAGGCTAAATCTGGTTAAGTGGGGGGGGGGGGGGGGGGGGGAGGTAGCTTATTTATTTAGGCAATTAAATATATCCCAGGATGAAAAGAAGTTGTAGGGGCGCCTGGGTGGCGCAGTCGGTTGGGCGTCCGACTTCAGCCAGGTCACGATCTCGCGGTCCGGGAGTTCGAGCCCCGCGTCAGGCTCTGGGCTGATGGCTCGGAGCCTGGAGCCTGTTTCCGATTCTGTGTCTCCCTCTCTCTGCCCCTCCCCAGTTCATGCTCTGTCTCTCTCTGTCCCAAAATAAATAAACGTTGAAAAAAAAAATTTTTTTTTAATAAAAAATAAAAAAAATTAAAAAAAAGAAAAGAAGTTGTATTCATGATTTGAATTTAAACACCCATATCCTAATAAGTTAATTATAGGTTATAAGAAAAACTGGCTCAACAAGTTAGGAGTTTGAGTGAAGACCCAAATTTTTAACACTTTTGGAGGTGTTTTAGAGTTGTAGTGGAATTTCCATTTAACAAGTTTGATTATCAGTTTCTACATATTTTCCTATCCCAAATTACGTTTCACAGTCATTTATGTGGGTGCCTCATTTGAATGAGAATTCCTCTTTCAAGTCCTGTTCATTTAGAAGTCAACTTACATAATAAAGGTAATCCTTTAAACAAATTTATATCCAGTGTAATTGTCTTTACATCTCTATACAATATTACAGGAAAAACATCCCTCTTCTTTCAGGAGGAGAAAGGCAAATAAATGGCAGGTTGTAAGCAAAACCAGATGTAGTCGGAGGAAGAAAAAAGTTCTGTGTCAATTTTTGTCTCCTTGCCCCCAGTCCCATTCTCCAAAGGGGAAAGTTTCCATTTTTCCCTGTAGTGAAACTCTTCAATCCCTCTCCATTGCCAGCTTACAAACTAAGGCTGTATAGTATCTTCCTTCTTTGAAAACGAGGCAGGAGTATGAATTTTGAGTGTGAGTTGGTTGGACTGTGGGGAAAATGAGGTTTAGGGTTGGCTTGTTTTGATAAGGTGCAGGGGGCAGGCTATTAAGCAAGGGACAACCTTGTACAATAGATCTTAGCAATAGAGCCACCCCCTTCTCTAACTGTACATGGTTGACAAAATCTACGCCTAACAACTGATGCATGTAAACATTCCACATTGCAATGAAATAATGTTGGTGTATATATTTCACCAATATATTTTAATGACAATTACGATACTATTTTGACACCTCAAATTGGAACAGTTGTACAGATCGTCCATCCTGTAATAGTGTACCGGTTGGATTAACAAAAATTGGTTAAATACGATCCCTTAACTGCATTCTTTACCAATCTTGGAAATGTAGGATGAGAAGCCAGAAAGTTAGGATTAAAGAGTGATGGATGGATGGGTCAGCACAATTTTATCCATACTGGTGGTAAAACATTTGGTGTGTTACTTAAATGTCTTGGTGCTCTCTCACATTGTTCCAGTTTAAGGCTTGTATTTACTGTTATTTCTCTGCATGTGGGTCAGGATGAACAATGTTAGAGATTGCGATAATTGGCAGCTGAAAAAGAATTGAAGAGTTAAAAAACCTGGTGTTCCATCCAACTGAATCCAGCCATTGATTAGTTGGGGAGGTCTGAGCAAGTCACTCGACTACTTCGAGCCTGGGTTGCCTCATCTGTAAAAACAGGCTCTGCTGAGAAATTATCTTCAGAAAACAAGATGTTTTCCAGAATCCCATCAGACTTCTGTCAGCCCTCAGGTGAGCTGCCCAGTAGGTGCACCTTACACTGACCGCCTTCTGTGCCCCTCACAATGACGACTACCGTGACCCCGCCTCCCACCTGCGGGCGGCCCCGCCTTCATCCCGCCGCGGCCCCGCCTCGCACCTGCCGTGGCCCTGCCTCCATCCGGCCGCGGCTCCGCCTCCCACCCGCCGTGGCCCCGCCTCCCTCTCGCGTAGCTTTTCCCGGAACCGAGCCCTCCCCCCGCCCATGCGGAGCCGAGGCCGCCGGCGCCGCCCCCTCCTTGCGCCCGCGTGCCGCAGCCCGCGCCGCCTATCGCCGCCGCGCGCCTCCGCCGTCCGGCGCCGCTGCCGCCGCCGCCGCCGCGCTCGCTGGCTGGCCCGGTGCGGGCGCCGGACTCCCGCCGCCGAAGAGAATCAGCAGCGCCGTCGCCACCACTTCGGCCCGGGCCCGGGCCTCGGCCCCGCCCCGGGCCCCGGCCCCAGCCCCCTGCCCGGTCGGGCGATGAAGTGTCACTACGAGGCGCTAGGGGTGCGGCGCGACGCCAGCGAAGAGGAGCTCAAGAAGGCCTATCGGAAGCTGGCCCTGAAATGGCACCCGGGTAACTACCCCGCAACCGCCGCAGCCCTCGCAAAAGCCCCTCCACCCTTCCCACCCTTCCCACCCTTCTCCCCGGAATAACTCCGAGACCCTGGCCAGTCTCGACATACCGAACCTGTAACTTCCCTCGTCCTGGAGACCGGCCCGGTCCCCGCCAGGTGCCCCTGCGCAGTGCTCCTCTCGCTGGGCGTCCGCTCCGCGCCTCAGTGTTTGCATCCCTCTACCCTAGGCTTTGCTGGAGCCCCCAGCACCTCGTCCCCTCCCAGACCCCCCCACCCCACCCGAAGCTTCCCGCGAGGCCACCTGATGGGAAGGACAACATTGTACCGACTTCACCCGCTCCTCCCACCCCTTCGCCAACACCACCCAAGGAGGAGTCGTGGGTTCTCTGTCTTGGCCCTTGCTTGAGTCCCGGCCGCTCAGCTAGCTGGATTTTAACTTCATCACGGAGTCCCAGCTACCCACGTGTAATTTATGGACCCTTATTGAAATTTAGACAAACTAGTAAAATGTCTTTTAAATAGCTGTGCCTTTTTTTTTTCCTCTCCAAGTAAGCTGTTGAAGTACAAACCCTGTACTCCACTTCGGATGTTCTGCCCATTGAGTTTTAATTGGGTGTCTTCCCTAGTGAAGTTTGTATGTGTACTTAGAAGTATGTTTCCTTTGGATGTTTTATTTGGTGGTAGTTCAGGCCTGTGTGACCTTTGTGAAGTAATCTGATCTTACAGACTGGGAAACTAAGGCTGTAGTCGAATGTCAGCTTTTTGAGGTTTATAAGAGGTTTACACATTAGCACTAATCAGTAAGCGCATTTATAGAGTCTCCAGTACATGCAGGTCACCATAGTAAGATTCTGAAGTGCTAAGAGACTTCAAGAGTGTTGCTGGGAAAATATGCCCTACGCCAGGAAAAGGCAACTACAAGTGCAAACCAAACAGCAGAACATACACAATTGGTAGTTGGATTGATAGAACAACTTACAAATGCCCCAGGGATTCAGGGGAGGGAGTTTTCACTGTGTCTTGAGAGGCAGCGAGGCTTCCCGTTGGCACAGAAGCCTGGATTTTAGCTGGATCCTAAAGGAATGGAATTGGGAAAAGTGAACTTAACAGTAGAGGGAAGAGGAAGAGCATCATGGTGGACAGAAGATAGCCCAGGGGATGGTTTGACGGAAGGCAGTGTTTCCTGGAAATCTGAAAATATGGGTTGGGAGAAGAGCTGAAAGAAGAGCCTGGGACTCAGAGTCGGAAGGTAATGTCTGTAGGTGATGGAACAAGAAATCAAGGTATGGGTTTGTTACTTAAAATGGTAATGATTACCCGCAGAGGAGCTAAACGTGTATTGGAAAGGAAGAAGTAAGCTAAACGTTTGTTACAGCAGGAAGTCAGTAGCTATATCCAAAATTAGTAAATACAAAAACAGCGTAGAAACATATTCTTAGAGTAATAGAGGTTGTCATCAGAAATTGAATTAGGAATTAGAAAGAAGTTAGGAATTCCTTGACTCTCTGGCTGGGAAAGTGTGAGAAAGGATTAATGCTTGTGACCCAATACATACATTTTGATGACAGTGTTCCGATGTTTTTGAAAAGTAGTTTTAAGATTAGATGGTAAAGCGTCTTGAATGTTAGGCTAAGGACTGTGAAATTTGTTTTTCGATAATGGAGGGTTGAAGCTGATTTTATTAAGATATCTTGAGGAGGTACTGTGATGGGAACTGAGTAGATTAAAGAGAGACAGAAGTCCGTTAGAGTCCACCGTGACAAATAAGGGCCCAAGCCAGGTTGGGGATCAGTGTGAGGGAAGGGCAGGGCTGGGTCGAAGAGATGCTGTAAAGGAAAAATGACCAGATTTGGTGATTAGTTGGAAATCAGTGCAAGGAAGAAGTATGCAAATGTTATTAAAAACATCAGTTAACTATTTTGAAACCAAACCAGTTAGTAACTAAATGTGAATTATCTTCTCTGAATGCCACCATAAGTCATAGCATCCTAAATATCTCTTGGTTTGAAGATGCTTATACCTTTAAAGGATACATACTCTTCCAGGAGATACATGATTCTGATATACTTTGCTGTGCTGGCTTGTTAATTTGTTCAGTTCGTCACTCGGCAAATGTTTAATTTCATTCTATGAGCAAGGTCCCATGTTAGATGTTTCTGAGGTTGACGTATGGACTTTTCTTCAAAGAATGATTTGTACCTCAAGGTGAAAGGCTGCTCATTTTTCACTGTTAAAGGTAATTTCTTCTGGTTTTGTTTTTTTTTAATTGAGCAACTGAAAATAATTCTCAGGGTGAACAGTACTGCCTAGTGAAGGGAAGGCTTTTATCAGATGACTGCCCTGAGCACTTTACTGTGTAAATGAGACAGGAATGGTCCCTGCCTTCTGCTGGCACGTATAGTCTTCAGGGAGTCACAGGAAAACAGGCAATTTCAGTCTGGTGAGATAAGAGCCATATGAGAGCAAATAGAAGATGCTTATCAGCACACATACATGACCTGGACTAAGTTTGTTATGGGTGGGATAGATGTTCATCTCTGAAGAAGGGACTTTAAGGTGAGACCTAACACCAGAAAGCAGGGAATACAGGTGGAGGGAGGCAAGACAAAGCATGGCAGAGTGCAGGAAGGCAAAAGACATAAGCATGGCCAGGTGGCCAGCAGCCAGGTCTTGGAGGTTGGGGTAAACTGGATTAGGCAGATTGGATTCTCCCCACAGGGCATTGGGAAGCCACTGAAGAGTTGGAAGCAGGGGTTTTTGTTTTTCGAGCATCTCTCTGGCTGTTATGGAGAGAGAGTACATTGGAGCAGGCAAGACTGGAGGTAGGGAGACCAGGTCAAAGTACATTGAAGACCCATGGTGATGATGGGACCTGGGGATGGAACTCGAGCCAAGAGCCAGAATTCTCAGTGAGTTAAGTGGGGGAGGGGTTGAGAGCTGCTTGGACGGTGAGAAGGGGAAGAAGGTGGGTGGTGGCCAATGAATAGTCTGGAAGGAATGCTAGTTTGCCCTCGGGGATGAGTAAAGGACCAGAGGCTGGGAACCAGGAGGATGGGGCTCCAGCACCAGCCCTGCCCTGTGAGGGCTGCAGGTGAAGGGGCCCGAGAGGGAAGCCTGCGGGGAAGTGGTGTTTTAAGGGAGCCTGGCCTCCGTCAAGGCAGGACGTAAAAGGCTCAATCCATGAAATCTTCTGGAAGGCACTGTAAAAATGTTTAGGAGGGAATAGAAGAGAGTGTCAGGGGATCAGGAGAAAAGCACAAATAGTGTGAGAATGTCTTAAACTTTTTCAGCTGGATTTGCAATGCCTGTGGCCTTTGCATGTGGCTAATAATAAATGTGGGCTTTCTGTTTCTTTATTATTGCTTTTTAACTTACTGCATTTTTTATTTTAGATCCCAGTTTAACATGGTCAACCCTTTCAGGTATATTTAAGTGAAATAAAAAGCCATATGACAGACTGAAAAAAATATTTAAGAAAGATGCTTCAGTAAGGGGTTAGATCTTATTTTCAGCTGGTGCATTGACAGACTTCATGTGTTTAAAAGCTTGAGCTTTCTCCACATTTCTTTGGGGGAGGAAGGAAGGGAGTGGGAAGAAACAGGACAACAAAGTACAGTACTGATTAAAAGGTGAAGAAGAACCACCCACCTACCTCCCCCAGTCACCTTTTTTGTTTTATGTGGGAAGGTTTATTTGCTGGCATTTTCTGCCACCCCTCTGTAATTTGGACTGTGCTTTTTTATTTATCTGACAAAAAGTTTATGAATGATTTGATGAAGATGTAGAAATCATGAGCGTTTTTAGCTGGACTCTCCCCTTGAAGGCAGATCAGGACTGTGTTGAGCTGCGTGTGACGGGAGGCTGGCTGCAGTAACTAAACCAAGTAGTTTTGTTTTTCTCACCTAGCAAGGAATCCACCGGTGGCCCAGCTTGGTAGCCCCGGCTGCTTGATGAAACCTTCAAAGACCTGCTCCAGGGTCCTGACCAGAAGGCTTGAGTGCTCGCACCAAGTATAAGCAATTAAGCCTCAAAGATAGTTTGTTGCTCTCTCGCGGAGAGGTGCTGAGACAGGCAGGCTGCCATGGAGCGGTTCTCCTCCACCGGGTCCGTGGACTCTGCTCAGCCACTCGTAGGTGGGCCCTCACTTGCTGTCCAGGGTGGCAGTTGGGGATCCCAGAGAGCAGAGTGGAGGAGGACAGGAGAGAGCAGGGACGGAGAGTGCCTGCCAGTTGCCTTTCAAGGAAGACTTTTAAAAGCTGTCATAGAACACTTCTACACGTGTTCAACGACAGCTTAGTCATGGTCCTACCCCAGCTTCAAAGGAGACTGAGAAATGGAGTTTTTATTACAGGACCAGATGCCCACCACAAAATCAGGGTTCACTTGTTACTGGGAGAAGGGGATGAACTAGCAGTCTCTGCCTCAATCCTCAGCATCACCTGTAGGCCTTATATCCTGGCTTTGGGCTGCGTTAAGGGCAAAAAGTGAATGCCACCAAAGCCCATTCGTTTCATGGGGAAAATAAAACCTTTCCTGGGAAGTTTCAATTGGTAGGCATGTGTTTATATCTCCTTGGCTAAACCTGGGTTACCTGATATCCCCAACCTCAAGAAATTCTGGGGTGGTGAATTTTTTAACTGGGTACTTTACCACTGTGAACAAAATTAGGGTTTTGTTAGAAAGATGATGAGACTAGATATGGGGTAGACAACTACTAGTATCTTTCGCAGAGTGGTAATCAAAATTTAAAATAATTACAACAGGGCACTGAGTGTCCTGTGTTACCTAAAACCTGATGCAGCAGGGCCACAACAAAACGGAATTTGGTAGTACAGTAAAGCCTTAGCTTGGGATCATAATTTGTTCTGGAAACATGCTTGTAATCCAAAGCACTCCTATATTAAAGCGAATTTCAGAAACCATTGGTTCAGTTGTGTTCATGTGACCTTTGGCATCATGTACTACTTGTATTGCAAGACATCACTCGTTGGTCAAGTTAAAATGTACTAGAAATGTTTTCTCATCTTGTGGAACACTCGCAGAACAAGTTACTTGCCATCCAAGGTTTTATTGTGTTCATTGGAAATAACAGAAAACCTAGCTGCAGTGGCTTACAAAAAATTAAGGTTCTCTCTCTCTCTCTCTCTCTCACTCTCTCACTGCCTCACTGCAAGAAGGCTTGGAGGTAGGTTCCTGCTGGCATTGTTTCAGTGGTTCATGTTTCAGTGGTCTCAAGATGGCTGCTGAAGCACCAAACATCATGTCCACATGCAAGACAGGAAGAAAGAGGAAGGAAAGAAAATACACTAATAGACTTCTGCTGTCATCTCATTGGTCGGAACTGTGTCATAGGGCCATTCTAGCCGCAAGGGAGGCTGGGAAAGTAAGTACTTTCGCTTATCCAGCCTCCACAGTAGAGGCTGCAAGAGGAAAGGGGAGAGGTGTTGGACGATCTAGCATTTGGTGCCTGCCACAGAATGGATTAAGAGCTTTATCTGAGTGGGTTTTTTTTTTTTTTAAGTTTATTTATTTATTTTGAGAGAGTGTGTGAGAGAGAGAGAGAAAGAGAGTATGAGTGAGGGTGAGGCAGAGAGGGAGAGAGAGAATCCCAGCATGGAGCCTGATGCCAGCCTGACTCAGGCTCAGTCTCCTGAACCTTGAGATCATGACCTGAACCAAAATTAAAAGTCAGACGTTTAACCGACTGGGCCACCCAGGCGCCTCTTGAGCTATATCTGAATTTTAAAAAGTCCATTATATAGTTGTTAGTTGGCTTGTCAGTAATATGCAAAAGACTTGAAACTTTGTCAGCTGTAAATTCAGCATGAGGTAATGATGTCACCGAAGGTTAATGCAATGAGCTGTAGTGACTAAAAGTAGTGTGAAGAAAAGGAAGTAATGACTGGCTCCTTGATTATTGGTGCCTGTCTTCAACTGCATTGGAGGTAGGGGATAGTGGTGTGCCCTAAGAAATGGGAATATTTTGTGCAGGGAGAAGGTTGACTATGAGATGACTGTTGACTGTCTTCAGATGGACTACACTGTGGAAAGGGATTTAGACTTGCATCATATTACTTTTCATTTATAGTTAGGCTGCAGGGATGGAGATTTTTTTTTCTTCCAATTTAACAGGGCCGTGATTCTAAAATAATATGGAAAACTTTTTGTGTTAAAGTATCTTTGGGGTGCATGGGTGGCTCAGTTGGTTAAGTGTCTGACTCTTGGTTTGGGCTCAGGTTATGATCTCATAGTTCATGAGTTTGAGCCCCTCGTAGAGCTCTGTGCTGACAGCGTGGAGCCTGCTTGAGAGTCTCTGTCTCTCTGCCCCTTCCCCGCTTGCACCCACATGCTCTCCCTCAAAATAAATAAATAAACATTTTTTAAAAAGTATCTTAACAACAAGAGCTGTGGCAAATTGGTGCATTTGAGAAAGTATCGTCAGTGATAATTGAGCAGAATACCACCTGAAGGACTGGGCACCAGTGTGATGGTACCTAAAAACAAGAGGCAGGATGTCCTCGAAGGTCTTATTCTAAGGCTGCAAGATTCTTCGTAGGGAGTATGTTTCTATCACACTTTTCCTCCATCTTAGAGGGCAAGTATTGAGTTGTAGCTTATGAAATTTTGGAATGCTTCATAGTAGATTCAAACATTTAACTTCCTGAGCATATCACTTATCTGTTACTACATAACAAATTACCAAAAACTTAGGGCTTAAAACAACAGACACAGCAAACATGTTCATCATGGACTCAGTTTCTGAGGTTCAGAGTGTGGGAATGGCTTAGCTAGTGGTTTTGGCTCAGGGTTTCTCATGAGGTCATATCTTCAGTGGGAAAACCCACTTTCAATCTCACATGGTATTGGCACGCCTCCTTTCCTTGCTGGCTACGGGCCACAGGCCTCCATTCTCCACGTGGGCCACCTGAGTGTCCTCATGCTGTGGCATCCGGCTACTCCCAGAGTGACCCAAGACAGAGCAAGAGTCCAAGATGGAAATTGCAGTCTTTTTTAAACTAATCTCAGAAGTAACTTACCATGCTGTCATCCTTTCTGCTGCCCACTGTTGGTCACACAGACCACCCCTGGTGACCTGTGGGGGGACTACACAGGGTGTGAATGCCGGGAGCTGGGGATCCTTGGGGGCCCTTGGAGGCCGTCTTACAAGCTGGCCACCTCCCTGAGGCAAAGATGTTCCCTGAATTCTGTAGTTAAGGAAGCACAGCTAAGGGAAGAATATTTAGTATATATATTTTAAAGCTTTATGAGGTTTATTTTGATATATGTTGATGAGAAAGAAAAACAGTGTGAAGAGTAAACATAATACTAAGTAAGTTGTCTGTAACTGGTTTGATATATATGTTTTGCTTTTTCTAAAAATGTGTACTAGTCAGGGTTTTCTGCTGGTGGCTATCCAGTTTGAGTACTCAGGGATGCACCACGGCTGAGGGGAAAGCATGAAATTTCCACTCAAGTAGATACTTCTCACAGATTCTGATTATCAACTCTCCCCCAGGTCTCTTGGCCTTTCCCTGGTTGTTTTCCTTTGTTTTGTACACGCCTCATCTGTTTATGACATTTGTGATGAAAGAGGTCCCTTTCAGATACTGTCCTCTACTTGTTTGATGTCTAAATATCTGTGACTTTATTTTAACAGATAAGAATCTGGATAATGCCGCAGAAGCAGCTGAACAATTTAAGTTAATCCAAGCAGCGTACGACGTGTTGAGTGACCCTCAGGAAAGAGCATGGTGAGCGTCACACTGTCCCTCTTATCTTAGTGTGTTTTCTTGGAAGGAGTGATCAGTAGAGGATTTAAAAAATACATCACATATAGACGTGGACGTTAGATGTTTTGGTGTGTTCTGAGGCGTCTCTCAGCTATTCGTTATATAAAATGTAGTATTAAGGTTGAAGGAACCTTAGAGGTGATTCATTTTATGGGTGATGGGACAAAGTTTGGCAATATTAAACGGATTTGACTTTGATACCGGTGACGTAACTTCTCATTGAGGATCTCTTTGGTGTGTGACAAACTTACTGGTGTTGGACAAGCATATTGACTTGTCCTGAAAAAACAAATACGTGTCAATGCAAGAATTGCAAGGCTTCTCTAAGAACTACTTCATATGAAGAAATTGAGTTAAGCTACTACATCTATGATGGATACTTTTACTTATGCTGACCTGATACAAGAATTTCTGTGTTTAAAGTTGAGTTTTCAGATCCTTGATGAACTCTTTGCTACAAAGGAATAGGTTTTAAGCCCCGACGTAACTGTGTAAGAGCCTGCTGTTCCGAAGAGCAGCTGGGGGTTCGGTGCTGTTGTGGGAGTCTTCTGTGTGTTAAAAAACGTACAGCGCACGGATGGCTGTCAGGGAGAAAGGCTGTAAAGAAAAATCGTCACAAATTGTCTTTTATGTAAAAATCAGAGAGAATCTCCTACATGTTTCTCCTCCCTAAGAATTTGGAGATCTGGCCTTAGAGAATGCTTAAATTCTTTCCTGACTTCCTTGGCTCTGTGCTCTTCTCCTTGTCCTAAGGACTCTCTTGTCCTTTCTTCTGAAGCCCCTGTCTATTAACAGTCTTGCTGCCTGCAGGCCTGGCTGCACTGTGGCTGGGAACACAGCCCTTCGGTTGCAGGAGGCCTGAGCTTTGCCACTTACTGGGTTTGTGATGATGGACAGCAAGTTATTAAATATCTCTGAGCTTCAATTTCCTCTTCTATCTTTAGGGGTAAGAACTAACGTTACAGAGTTATCATAAAGAGTGATTGTGTGTGTGTGAAGCTCCTAGACTGTTTACATAACCCTACAAAGAGTCTTGTTCTGGTCGATGTTGGTGGTAGATCTGATCACGAATGTATAAGGAGTCTATAGAGCAGGTTATGTCCAGTGCTGACTTTAGTAAAATGCAGCTGCTTTTCTGGGAGTGTCCTGGGAATTCCCTGGCTTGTTAAATTCCATCGTTCGGATGGACTAGTACTGTGTAATGCCTGCGGCATATTAGAAGTTGCAGTCATAGTTTTAATCAGCAGTTTTGTGAAAGATTATTCTTTTCATGTTGATATTTAAAAAATTTTTTTTCAGTTGTGGACTGGACATAATAAAATGTATAATAATAATAATATTTGGCCTACTTCAGAGTAAGGAGTCCTTCTGAATTCTTACTCAGCACTCACTGATGATGCTAATTTGTTTTGTTTGTTTAGGTATGATAATCATAGAGAGGCTCTACTGAAAGGTGGGCTTGATGGAGAATATCAAGATGACAGCTTAGATTTGCTTCACTATTTCACTGTTACCTGTTACTCTGGTTATGGAGATGATGAAAAGGTAAAATAAGTGAACTCACTCTTAATTTTGTATCAAGCGCAAGACTTTCAAACATAAAGAGAATTCCCTTTGTCTTTTTGAAGCGTATTTATTTTGAGAGAGACATGTGCATGAGTGGGGGAGGGGCAGAGAGAGTGGGAGACAGAATCCCAAGCAGGCTCCACACTGTCAGCTCAGAGTCCTGCGTGGGGCTCAGACCCATGAACTACGAGATTCATGACCTGAGCCGAGACCAAGAGTCGGACACTTAACTGACTGAGCCACCCATGCGTCCCACAAAGAGAATTCTTAAAATTATAACAGGTGAAGCAGTGTTCATTTTGGAAACTGAAAACACATTGGCTTCATATTTAAACTGTCAGCATATGAAAACCTCCAGTTGAAACCTAAATGTTCTTGCGGTGGCAGAGCTCGGGTCTGTAATTTCCTTAACATTAAAGGTTTTCATGTTACATTTAATTTTTTTTAATTTTTTTTTTAATGTTTATTTATTTTTGAGACAGAGACAGAGCATGAACAGGGGAGGGTCAGAGAGAGAGGGAGACACAGAATCTGAAGCAGGCTCCAGGCTCTGAGCTGTCAGCACAGAGCCCGACCCGGGGCTTGAACTCACAGACCGTGAGATCATGACCTGAGCCGAAGGCAGACGCCCAACCGACCGAGCCACCCAGGGGCCCTTTCATGTTACATTTTAAAATCTTATTCTGTGATCAGACAGAAAAGTGTTAAGAATTTGTGTTTCTGCTACTGTTTTTTAGGGCTTTTATACGGTGTATCGTAACGTTTTTGAAATGATTGCTAAGGAAGAACGAGAATCCGTGTTAGAAGAGGATATGGAGGATTTCCCAACTTTTGGAGACTCTCAGAGTGACTATGACACGGTAAAAGAAGATTGCATTGCCATTTTATAATTAGCATTTTATTAGTGTCTCCCCCCGCCTCTATTTAAAAAGACGGGTTCCTAGTTCTGGGTCCTGTGCTGTAACTTTCTTCCTCTCTCCTTCTAGAGGGGCTTTCAGCTCCCTCACAGCCTCCGTTTTTACTTTCCCTGTTTATTGAGCGTGGTCCCATCCCATTAATTGCCTCCTTCAGTTTGTTCTGGAGAGGGATTTATTCTGTAAAGCCTTAAAAGGATTGTTTTCTCCATGGATTAGTAGTGATATTATGTATATGAAAAAGATGTTTAGTGTCACTGATTTTTGCTGCCTCACTGAAGGAAAAAATCTTACACCACGGCATTTGACTTGTTTTCTTTGTCTCTAGGTAGTCCATCCTTTCTACGCTTACTGGCAGAGTTTCTGCACTCAAAAGAACTTTGCTTGGAAGGAAGAATATGATACACGACAAGCTTCAAACCGCTGGGAGAAGCGAGCCATGGAAAAAGAAAACAAAAAGATCCGCGACAAAGCAAGGAAGGAGAAGAACGAGCTTGTGCGCCAGCTGGTAGCTTTCATCCGGAAGAGAGATAAAAGAGTGCAGGCGCATCGGAAACTCGTGGAGGAACAGAACGCGGAGAAGGCGCGGAAGGCCGAGGAGATGAGGCGGCAGCAGAAGCTAAAGCAGGCCAAGTACGGGATGCGGGATGCGTGGCGGGGCCCTTTCCAGGCAGAGGTGTGGGGCCAGACCTGATGGGTGCTTTCCAGGGGGAGAGGGGGCCAGATCGTCATCCTGGCTTCGTCTTGTTTTTTTAAATCCTGGTGTTGACAGTTTTTCATCTACCATGAAAATGTATTTCTTTTGAATCCCTTTATTCTTCAGATCCTTTGCAGACACTTGTGAGATGTAATGATAATGACTCTTAATTTGAATTCTTGCTCCATGCAAGGCCCTGTTCTAAGCTCTTTTCTCACAGCAGATCTGCAAAGTAGGTTCTGGTTTTGAGCCTCGTTCCTTTGAGGGAGTGAGGCAGAGAGGTCCAGGATCCCATAGCCGGGAAGTCACACAGGCAGGAATTGGGCCCGAGAAGTCTGTGCAGGGCCCTGGCTTTGCACCCCACTGCGATGCTGTGTCTGTCGGTGTACTCCAGATATGTAGTTCATTCTTGTGCCTGTAAAGTTTGTGAGTTAGCGCGAGAGCATCGGGTCCAGAGCATTCTTCTAAAAATTACTCACTTCTCCAATTCTACCACCCCACCCTTCATCTTTGGAAAATTAGCACTTTACTTGACACTTAGAATTTCAAAGTACCTCAAGACTTTTAATAACTTGCTGAGAGTTCTAGGTTTCAAAGCCCATCATCTAATAAGCAGTTTGAATCACATAAGCACATAACAGAACAGATCAGTGACTTTGCCCCCGCTGGAACTAAGCCCAGGTTTTAAAAGTGTGGAAGCGCTGACGGCTTGGGAGGAAGGAGCTCTCTGGGGGATGGATTGTCAGCCCAAAGAGCAAGTAGAACCGTGTGCAGACCTGCTTCTGAGTGAGAGACTATGCTGTGTGTCTAGACTGGCTGGCCAGTACAAGGAACAGAGCTGGATGACCACGGCCGACCTGGAGAGGGAGCTCAAGGAGATGGAGGCGCGCTACGAGAAGGAGTTTGGAGACGGCTCAGCCGAAGATGAAATGGAGGGGCCTGAGCTCAGAGACGGGCACGATGGTAACTTCATTCGTTAAGAAACTTTAGAAAGTAAATGTTTTTATGCGCGGATGAAAGGAGAACAGATGCAAACCTGGAGACCTCGGAGTTCCAGTCAGCTGTGGCTGGTGTTTTCATGCCCGTCTGCTTTTTAAGCAGAGCTGGAAATCCTGACTTTTATGTGACGTCTTCCAGTTTTTAAAGGTGGCAGATAATTCAGATGGAAAACAGTCCAGTATAGGCCAAGCAAAGGTAGTCCACTGAAGTAGTCCGATCCCTATAATTTGATTAGTAAACTCTTTTCTGGCCGTGTTTTGAACAGTTTGTGCTTCTGACTGCATACATGATCTGCCAAGTGGGCACAGTGACAGGTGTGACTGCTGGTTACTTAAAAACTGCAGGGAAGCTCGCAGTAGGTCAAGTTTTAACATCAACTCTTCCCAGAAAAACTAATGTTGTACAGGAGCCTCTGTGAGCTATATAAATTCTTCCTCTCATTTCTCACTTTGTTGAGGGTCTCCCCCTGGTGTGCTGTAGTGTGTCATTTCGGTGCCTCTCTCGTTACAGCACAAGGGACGTGCCTTGAGAGTACCTGACGAGAGGCACCTGACCTTCCGCATGGTCTCTAGCTGCTCCACGAGAAATAACGTGGAATGATCTACACACAGCTTAGTCAGTTTCACCTTACCTACACGTGGGTAGCCCAAATGATAAAATGGTGGATTTTTATTTACTCAAAATGAGCAGGAAGTGAAATGTTTTATTAATGACTTAGAAGTAGTATGTGTGAAAGTCTCCTGAAAATTGTAAAGCAGTCTATAAACGTGAGGTGGCATGATTAGGTAGAATTTTATAATTTTTGAAGTGCTTTTATATACAAGAGTGTGCTTGATCCTCACACAATACCCTTTAAATGTCCGTTTTGCTCATAAAATGATAGCAGTTTTACTGAAGCGGAAACTAAGACTGAGAAGCTAGGACATAGGCCTGAGAACATATGGCCATTTATAGATCCAGATTTTGACTTCAAATCCAACAATCTTTATTAAATATTTGATTAATCAAAGGTTATTTCATTTACACGATATATTGACAGGGTACAGGGAATTGGACAATGATACTATTTGCTAAATGTTAATATTAGGATGTGTTTTGATCATTTATGATTTCAGTGAGAATGTCCTTCAAAATCATATTCACATCACCTATATATAAAGAATCAAAATGTAGACTATAGAAGAGTACCTTGGGATCTTTATTGGTCTCATTGCATGACCTCATTTATTGATCTCAGTAGCAGTCAAGTTACTTGTTTTATTCCTTATAAAGATAGATTATGGGATTTTTCAGAGACTTTGAATTCAGTGTTATAGTTGCTTAGATTTTGCGAACTGTATTGGTAGTAATTATTTGTTGTAATAAAGCCCTAAGCTTATGAAAAAACAGAGTGTAAGGACGTGCTAAAGTTTACATGTAATATGCTATTTTATGACCAGCCTGTCAAATAACGATGGAGTGTTATAAGCTTAAGTTTATTGAAGCAGTTAAGAGTAGGTTACAGTTATAAATGTGTTTGCATCAAATCTTGCTCAAGAAGTAAACTAAAAAACCTTTGTTGAAAAAACTTCTTTGTGGTAAAACCATGAAAGCGGCATTTGGTTTTCTGAACTTAGCTCATACTGAGAACTTTGAGAAGATTTTGAGTCTTTTCAGTATATTTGTGAGAAGAACTTGAAAGATAAAATGGTTTATTTGGAAGCCTTCCCTTATAATTCAGGGCTGCTTTTAAAAGGTAATCAAATCCTAGGCACTGGATGGCTCAGTAGTTAAGCATCTGACTTCGACTCGCGTCATGATCTCACGGTTGGTGAATTCGAGCTCTGTTTTGGGTGAGCTTGTGCCCGGCTTTGGGTTAAAAAAAAAAATAACATGAGCCCCAGGTGAGCTCTGCTTCTTTCTCTTTCCCTCCCTCCCTCCCTACCTGCCTCCCTCCCTCCCTCCCATTCTCTCTCTCTCTCTCTCCCCCCCTTCTCCCTCCCTCCCTCCCTCTCCCTCTCTTTCTCCCCCCTCCCCTTCTTTACCCCTCCCCTGCCTTTTGTGGGATTCTCTCTACTCTCTCTTGCACCCTCTAGATAGATAGATAGATAGATAGATAGATAGATAGTAATCATATGCTAGTAACATTGTTTTGTCTCCGGAAATGCAGTTTCTAATTTGTGTGTGATGTTAGATCGTTACTAAAGAGATGTTTTAGATCTGTGTTCTACTCAGCCAGGATTCTTACTGCCGGCTTCCCTCTTGTAGGTAGAGACAGTGATGAGGTCGAGGATGCTGAGCTGTACGATGACCTTTACTGCCCAGCGTGTGACAAATCTTTCAAGACGGAAAAGGCGTACGTTTAATATCTTTAAACTCCCCTTTTCTTCTGAGGGTGAAGTGTAACTCTGAAAGTCCTAAAGAGAAAGTGCTTGTCGCAGTTGGACACCAGCCCTCCCATGTCTTCTTGGGGGGTTTCTGTCTAACAGAGGAGGAAGAAGGATCTGTACCAGCAGTTAAGCATGTTGTACTGATTCTCATTCACGCCAGTATTCCTGTGTAATAGCTGCTTTTTAAAACATGGATGCGTCTCCAGAAAGAAATGTTGCTTGTTGTGACAAAGAAGGCATAGTCACACGGACAACCAGAAGCCAATCTAGACCAAAGCTAATCTCTGCTGTTGCAGGCAGACTCCCTTCCCGCCCTCACGCTCCTGTGCGGGCCATTGCTGCCAACGTAGGAACGTGTCCTGCCTAGACCATATCTGCTGAAGCGGAAGGACTCTGCCTTTGGGGAACAGCGAGGAAAAGAGAAATGTTTGAAAGGATTCTATTATAAAGGGCGGGGGGGACCAGGGCAGAAAATGAAAGTAGAGGCAGCAAGGGACAAAGAAACAAAACACACGCAGTGAAGGAGAAAGGAGACGAAAGGATGGCAGTGGTGGTGTGGGGTCATCAAGGGTGTTGGTGTGTAACCCCAAGGGAAGGGAGAAATGGTAGAGTGGCGAGAGAAGTGGCAAGGGCAGGAGAGTTAGAAACAAGCAAGAAAACAAAAGCAGCAGTGAGGAGATTTGGAAAATTATTTTTGTAAACAGATTTTTTAAAATAATTTTTTTAAGTTTATTTTGAGAGTGAGAGCGAGCACATGGAAGGGGCAGAGAGAGGGGGAGAGAGAGAATCCCAAGCAGGCTGGGTGCTGTCAGCACAGAGCCCGACGTGGGGCTCGAATTCACAAACCGTGAGATGATGACCTGAGCCAAAATCAAGAATCGAACGCATAACTGACTGAGCCACCCTAAAAAGTTATTTTTCACTCGGAAATAATGTCAAACTTACAGGCAAGTCGCAAGAATAGATATTGAGCACCCAATTCACCTGTTGCTAACATTTTGCCCCATTTGCTTTAACGATTCTCTTCCTCCCTCCCTCCCTCCCTTTCTCCCTTTCTCTCCCCCCTCCCCCCTTCCCCACTCTACACACACAGGTTTTGCCTGACTAATTTGAGAGCAGGTTACATCCATAATGCTCTTTTACCTTTCAGTACTTCAGTACATGTTCCTTAAGAATAAGTATATTCTGTTACGTGATCACAGTACAGCTGTCAACTTCAGGAAGTTTGTAACATTGATACTGCTTCCCTCTCCTTTACTGGCCTGTACTCCACTTTCAGCAGTAGATCTGTGTTAGTGTCCTGTACAGTTTCTTTTCTACTTCAGCACAGAATCCAGTTTAGGATCATGTGTTGCATTTATTTAGGTAGTCTTGTTTAATCTGGGCCAGTTCCCTTGTCTATGCCATTGTTACTGCAGTATACTGGCCCTTTAAAATATTTTTTTATTAGAGTATTTATCGTTTTGAGTTTGTCTGTCTCCTCATGATTAGTTTCAAGTTGTGTATCTCCAGCTGGAATACCACATAGACATGTTGTGTTGCTCTCAGGGTTTCCTTTCTGGAGGCATCTGATGTCTGTCTAGCCTTGTGGTAATGATTTTGATCACCCAGTCCAGGCATTGTCTAATTTTTACTCTGTAGAGTTAGTGTATTTTTCCTTTGCAATAGATTTTACCTTATAGGATGTTTATCTGAGATACTTTAAAGTAGGCAAGTATCTGAGCACCGGGGTGGCTCAGTTGGTTGAGTGACTTCAGCTAAAGTCACGATCTCACGGTTCATGAGTTCGAGCCTGCATCCGTCTCTGCAGACACTGAAAAGCCTGCTCGGGATTCTGTCTCCCTCTTCCTGCCCCTCCCCCACTCTCACACACTCTCTCGCAAAAATAACCAGTTAAAGTTAGGCAAATATATTGCTCCTTATCACAATTTTCTAGATTTGGCATTCATTGATGATGTTACCTTGTACCAGTTGCCACCGTAATGGTCCCAAAAGGGGGCTTTTCTGGTACCAGTGCTCCTGCTATATTATTAGTCCTCATTTGGTCTTCTGCTATAATAAGAGCCCTGCCTTTCCTCTGTCTGTCTATTATCAGTATGAATTTGTGAATTTTTTTCAGTGTTTTATAATTTATTACTGTACTTTTCATGCTCAAACTTTTCCAGATATGGTTAGTGAGAGTTCCTTCAAGGTGGCTCCTTGAAGAACATCCCAGGCGTTCTTTTGAGCACTTACCTTCTGGTACAAGATGTTCCAATTTCTCCAAGGAAACATGGTCTGAAGGAAAATTTTAGTGGAGAGGAAGAGTAGCAACTCAAACTAGAAAACCACAACTCTGAACAAATGAGATGAAGTTGATAGTGACATAGTTTCCCACTTTTCTTGTTCATCTAACAACTCGGTACTTCAGTGTTGTCAACTCAGTTTTGTGAAGTGTTACTTAGTGGTCCACAGATGCACTGAAAGAGACGCGGCTCGTGGAGTTTTAGGCAGAGGAGGACAGGTGTGTGTGAACTCACACTTAGGATGGTAGGAATGAGGAGGGAGAGCCCTCTGGAGGAGGTGAAAGACAGTTACTGATAAAAGCAAAAGGAGGTGAACTACTCTTGTACTTCAAGCCTTCACGTCATAACCCAAGGGGCCTTCCTTTTTAAGTTGAATGTCATCCTATAATTTCCCAGGATCTCTCGAAGCCCACAGCACGCTCTGGAACAGTGTCAGCGCTTGGCAGATACTCGGTGATTAGGAGGAAATGGTGGGGAAGACTTGAATCTTAAGGACTGGAAAATTAAAATAATAGAATTTGACACCCCCCCCCCCCAAAAAAAAATTTTTTTTTGAAGAAAATCTGTAGATAGAAGGACATCTGGAGGGGAAATACTGCATACAGGGAAAAACAACTACTGCTTGACAGGTCCTGACATGGTCTTTCTGGTTCTCTCTCTGGTATCACCAATAGTTTGCTTACTTGGAAAAATAAATTTTAACGTGTTTGCACGTATTCAGCCACATATTTGGGCACATGTGACTTCTCTTGCAGTTACTTACAACACATTGTTATTTCAGCATGAGGAATCATGAAAAATCAAAGAAGCATCGGGAAATGGTTGCCTTGTTAAAACAACAGTTGGAGGAGGAGGAAGAAAATTTCTCAGGACCTCAAACTGATGAAAATCCGTTGAATGCCAATTCTGAAGACGATCTAGAAGATGCACCAAAACAAAAGTACTTCTAAAAATGTTATTAAACATACTTATAATGTTAGAGATGAGATTGCACTTAAATGCTGTCTTATCTGAAAGAAGTTATTCTGTTATGCTAGTATTTTCCACATGTTTTTCTACTTAAGGGAGCTTACAAAATTGAAATGGGTAAAGCATGATGTCAAGAATAGTTTATATAGAATTTTTTTGACTGTTAAAAGCAGTTTTATACCTAGGTAATTGACATGTTAATTACTGTCAGTGGAACCACTGTTACAATTTTCTAAAATGATAATGTGAATGTTTTCTTTTTAATATCTTATAGTATGAAATACTTTTAGTATTTTACTTCTATCAGTAGTGTTGTAGTATTTTTTTTTTTTTTCATTTAGCAGGTAGTCACAGAGTTAAGTATTTGACGTTTTGATTCATATTTGTTCACAGGCTTTCTAAAAAACAGAAGAAAAAGAAACAGAAACCAGCACAGGTATGTTGAAAAGTTTTATTGAATATCAAATTTAAAGATAGAGTGCTTTTGTTTACTCAGTAGAGTCTGCTTTAAGGAGAGGGACTTTCAGTATAATTTTGTTGGTTATAAAATGGATTGAAGGGAATTGAACATATTTTCTTTTGTCATCCCTTTTTCTCCATTAATATGCATGTAGCTAATTTACTTAATTTCTGTGTCAGTGTGTTTTAAAATTTGTCAAGTGGAATTAATTCCCTAATAGTAATTAGCTGAGTGATCATATTTAAAAAATATTGGGACGTGTGATGACTGGGTTTTTAGATGAGGACAACAATTAAAACCAGAAATATGTGAAAATCTGAGGTTTGGTTATTGTATATCTAAGTTTCTTTTTCCGACAACATAAGTGAAATTTTGTGAAAGGAATATTTGGTTAGACATGTGTAATGATTGTGATTCTTGAAAAAATGTTTCTTGATATTATTCAGAAATTTAAATCATTTAAATATTTCACACCTGACATCTAAATCCAATCTCTCTTATGAATATTTTTAAATTGTGGCACCTGAGTGGCTTAGTCGGTTAAGTGTCAGACTCTTGATTTTGGCTCAGGTCATAATCTCAGGGTCATGAGATTGAGCCCTGCATTGGGCTTGGAGCTGACAGAGTGGAGCCTGCTTGGGATTCTCTTTCTCCCTCTCTGCCCCTTCCCCACTCTCGCCTTCAGATAAACATTTTTAAAATATTTTAAAATAAAAGGTTATTATGTTGTTACATATGCGTAACAGTCCTAGGGATGTATAAAAAGGGAGCTTGTCCATTTTACTAAGGATACTTGGTGGGTCTAAAGGGAATAGAATTGATTCCTATGCTATTTTAATATAATCTAATTCTGTTAGTTTATGTTAGGTTTTAAATGTTATAGTTCTTTTTGAAAACTGAAAATATTTTCTAATATGTATTTTTTAAATGTTTATTTTGAGAGAGAGACCATGCATGAGTGCAAGCGGGGGAGGGGCAGACAGAGGATCCCAAGCAGGCTCTGCACTGGCAGTGCAGAGCCCGATGTGGGGCTTAAACTCAATAACTGTGAGATCATGACTTGAGCCCAAATCAAAAGTCAAATGCTTAACCAACTGAGCCACCCAGGCGCCCCAAAAGCTGAAAATATTTTTAAGAAAACATAGTTAACACATTAATAATTTTTCATAAAACTTTAGATTTGGCTTATCTATTTAAATGGTAATATGTTTGAAAATTTTTGTTTTATGTTCCAAAAATGATACGTGACATGTGAATTAATCACTGTTAAAATTTGTGACTTGGAACTTTTGCTTCAATTATAAAACCACATAGCAAGTTGTATGTTCCTTCATAAAATGACTCATCTTCCACCCAAAGATTACAGTTATTAGAACACTTCCCCTGGCCTTTGTGTGTGCCAAAACTACTAGAATAAGGACAAAACAAGAGGGATTTATACCTAAGCCAAACCTACCTTGTCTTGAATCATGAAGGCTAAGTCCTATAGATTGCCGTAATAGACACACGTATCTTTATATTCTTACCAATGGAAACGCTTTGTTTACTACCCCATTTTTCCTCTCCAAAGCTGTGTTTCTTTATACTAATACCTCGTGTTGATTTCTCATTCTATCGGGAAGAAAGCCCCAGTTCACACCTAGTTTTATGTAGTATTTTTCCTGATGTTTTCGCAGTTCTTTCTGATGGGAGGGTAGCACAGTGACGTGAACTGGTAGATTGAAGAGCAGGAGGCAGCAAATACAGAGAATCAGGAGGCGTCAGACTGGAAAAGTTTTCTGTATGGTCAGAAAAAGAAAACAGCATGAGCCAACAAGATTGTGAAGGAAAACCCAGAAAACTGAGATTGAATGTGAACAAATGGCCCTGGCTGACAGAAAGGAGGAATCCAAGTAACTTTTGAACACACTACTCTGACACCCTCCATGAGACATGTTCTAAAGACAAAATTAACTACAAGATAAAAAAATCTTGAACTGTACTTAGTAGACATTTTGGTAGTAATATTATTACTAGAAATGTGTGACCTGAGTCTAATCATGAGGAAACAGGCAAAGCCAAACTGTGGGAACAAAGCAGCCATCCAATTGTCAATATCATGAAAGACCAAAAAAGAAAAGAAGAGAAAAAAGTAGGGCTCTGGTTCTAGAGTAAAGGAGATTAAAGAGATACGACAACTAAGCACAACGTGTGGTCCTTGACTCTAGCCCCTCTTGGGGCTCACAAGGAAAGGACATTATTGGGTTGTGAATATGGCTTATGTAGCAGATACCATCAGTGCTAAGGTCTTCAGTATGAAGAGGGTAGTGTGGAAATGTAGGAGCATGTTTTTGTTCTTACAAGATACATGGTGAAGTGTCATGATATCCGCCTGCAACTTACTTTCATAGTTCTGGGGTGGGGGAAAGTGTGTGTTCAGAGACCCACAGGAAGGGATAGGGGAGAGCAAATGTGGCAAAATGTTGCCTCAAACCAGAACAACAAAAAAACACAGTTGCAGGGGTGCCTGGGTGGCTCAGTCAAGTTAAGGGTCAGACTCTTGATTTCAGCTCAGGTCATGATCCCACTGTTTGTGACATGGAGCCCCACATGGGACTGTGCTGTCAGTGCTGGGCCTGCTTGGGATTTTCTCTCTCTCCGTTTCTCTCTGCCTCTCCCGCGATTGTGCGCTCTCTTTCTCTCTCTGTCTCAGTCAAGAATAAAGAAAAAACAAAGCACAGTTGCACTTAGTGAGGATTTGTTTGCCAAGTTTTGTCTTTTTTTATAATGCTTATTTTGTTTTTTTTTTTCTTCTTTCTTTTATAACTATAAAAGTAATAGTTGGGGCACCTGGGTGGCTCAGTCGGTTAAGTGTCTGACTCTTGATTTTGGCTCAGGTCATGATCTCACAGTCATGAGATCAAGCCCTACATGGGGCTTTGCTGGGTGTGGAGCCTGCTTAGTATTCTGTCTTCCTTTGCCCTTTCCCCACTTGCTTGTTCTCTCTGTCTCTCTCTCTCAAAAAAAAAGTAATAGTTGCTCATTGCAGATCATCTGGATACCAGAAAACGATAGATATCATCCCTAATTCTGCCTATAGATATTACTTACTATTGAATTAAATTATAACCAGACATTATATACAATTTTCTCTTTTACATTTTTGCTAATAGGTTGTATTTTTCTATAAAATTGAATTGGTAACTTTGCAAATGTGATTTTTTAAGAGCTTCATCATTCCCTTCATATATTCAACCATTCACTTAATGAACATATGGATTGTTTCCAATTTTTCCCTAGTTTAATATTGCTGTAATGACCATTCGTGTTTTTTGTGTTGGTTTTTTTTTTTTTTTTTTTAAGTTTATTTATTTACTTTGAGAGAGCACGAGCTGGGAAGAGGCAGAGAGAGAGGGAGAGAGAGAGAATCCCAGGCAGGCTCAGCACCGTCGGTTTAGTCCCATGAACCATGAGATCATGACCTGAGCTGAAATCAAGAGTCAGACGCTCAACCGACTGAGCAACCCCAGCATCCTTCATCCCTAATGTTTTAAATTGCTAGCTGTTTCTCCTTTTTATTTCCTGAAGATATGCTCCTCCAGAGTGCACAGGACCTTATAATTGATTATAACTATTTGGCAACATAAGAAGCTGGGATTATTATTTATTTTTTAATGCATATATGTTTTATGACCTAGAATTATGATGATAATTTCAATGAAAATGGAACTGGAGAAGGAGTAAAGGTTGAGTCAGAAGATACCAACTTAAATCAAGACCATGCCAAAGAATTCGAATGTAGTCCCCAAGAAAACATCAGTGCCACTGAGACTGTTGAACGATGTGATGACCCTAAAAGTGAAGCTAAAAAGTAAGTCAAGTTGATGGTGTTTTCTAATTAACGTTGGTGGTAAGAGTGCCTTCTCATAGATCATGTAACATCCTGCCCACAGTTACGAAGTAGATCATGTATATCCGTGACTTCCATGTTACCCAGACAGACAGGTGCAGCATGTGGGAAAGAGGATACTGGAGGAATGGGCTCACGGACATTTCAGCAATATGGCCCAAATCAGAAAGTCGCTTTGATCCAGTTTTCATCCTGTTGAGGTCTTATTTTGTCCCGAATCTGTAATCTTTGGCACTCAAGTGAGAACAAGGCTCCTGATGAGGCCGCACCCTGCTTGCCTGCAGCATCGCTGACTGTGTCTTCATGCTCACGGTGGTCCTCCTGAGTCTGGCCCCACAGTGCAGGTCATTAGGATTTATACCGCAGCCTGGGGCCTTCCTGCTGGAAGGAGCCCTGGAATTTTGGGGCTGCACAAGGTCTTAGTGGCTGCCAGAAGAAGGTTCTTCTCAAGGGAGATAGCATTCCTTGTCCTCCCCTTCCTGCCTTGTCTTCTCTCCATCCTCTGTTCCTCTAGAGCAGAGAATTAATTTCTTATTCCTTGAGGAAAGATCTGAACAGTAAGTAGCCTCAGGTCCCTGTCTAGGACCATGAGAAAGGGTTCAGTTGACCCAGTAAAGTGGGAGCCTGAGTTGCAAACGATGAACACCAGAGCACCAGCGAAGGGGCGGTGAGTGCACTTGGGGGTTTAGGAATTCAGGGGGCGTCAGTGAGGGACACAGGACAGAGGCCTGGGCTAGGGCTGTAGCTGTAGGAAAAGGAAGGAGAGGAACCACACAAACCGGTAAAGTGTTTCAGCTGTGTTTCAACTGATTTAAGTAAATTCGTTAATGTTTGTGTCAACTTTTCACATCTTTTTTTTTAATTAATTTTTTAAATTTAAATCCAAGTTACTTAACATATAGTGTAATAATGATTTCAAGAATAGAATTTAGTGATTCATCACTTACTTATAATACCCAGTGCTCATCCCAACACGTGCCCTCCTGAATGCCCTTCACCCGTTTAACCCATCTCCCCACCCAACACCCCTCCAGCAACCCTCAGTTTGTTCTTTGCATTTAAGTCTCTTATGATCTGTCTCTTCCCTTCCCCTGTGTTCATCTGTTTTGTTTCTTAAATTCTACATGTGAATGAAATCATGTGATATTTGTCTTTTCTCTAATTTCGCTTAGCATCATACCCTCTAATTCCATCCACATTGCTGCCAATGGCAAGATTTCCTTTTTTTTTTTTTTTTGATTGCCAAGTAGTATTCCATTGTATAGTATATACACCACATCTTTATTCATCAGTTGATGGACATTTGGGATCTTTCCGTACTTTGGCTGTTGTCAATAATGCTGCTATAAACATTGTGGTACATGTGCCCCTTCGAATCAGCACTCCTATATCCTTTGGATAAGTACCTAGTAGTGCAGTTGCTGGGTCGTAGGGTAGTTCTATTTTCAATTTTTTGAGGAACCTCCACACTGTTTCCAGAGTGGCTGTACCAGGTTGGATTCCCACCAGCAGTGCAAAAGGGTTCCTCTTTCTACACATCCTCACCAACATCTGTTGTTGCCTGAGTTGTTAAATGTTAGCCATTTTAACAGATGTGAAGTGCTATGTCATTGTGGTTTTAATTTGTATTTTCCTGATGATGAGTGATGTTGAGCATTTTTTCATGTGTCCGTTAGTCATCTGGATGTCTTCTTTGGAAAAGTGTCTATTCATGTCTTTTGCCCATTTCTTCACTGAATTATTTGATTTTTGGGTGTTGAGTTTGGTAAGTTCTTTATAGATTTTGGATCCTAACCCTTTATCTGATAAGTCATTTGCAAATAACTTCTTCCATTCCATCGATGCCTTTTAGTTTTGCTGTTTTCTTTTGCTGTGCAGAAGCTTTTAAGCTTGATGAGATCCCAGTAGTTCATTTTTGATTTTGTTTCTCTTGCCTCTGGAGACGTGTTGAGTAAGAAGTTGCTGGAGCGCCTGGGTCGCTCAGTCGGTTAAGAAGTTGCTGAGGCCAAGGTCAAAGAGGTTGTTGCCTGGTTTCTTCTCTAGGATATAGATGGCTTCCTGTCGTACATATAGCTCTTTCATCCATTTTGAGTTTATTTTTGTGTATGGTGTAAGTGGTCCAGGTTCATTGTTTTGCACGTTGCTGTCCAGTTTTCCCAACACCGTTTGCCGAAGAGATTGTCGTTTTTCCATTGGATTTTCTTTCCTGCTTTGTCAAAGATTGGTTGGCCGTACATCTGTGGGTCCATTTCTGGGTTCTCTATTCTGTTCCATTGATCTATGTGTCTGTTTTTGTGCCAGTACCATGCTGTCTTGATGATTACAGCTTTGTAATACAGCTTGAAGTCTGGAATTGTGATACCTCCTGCTTTTTTTTTTTTTTTTTTTTTTTTTCAGGATTGCTTTGGCTATTCAGGGTCTTTTCTCATTCCATTCAAATTTTAGGATTGTTCTAGCTCTGTGAAGAATGCTGGTGTTATTTTGGTTGTGATTGCATTGAATATGTAGATTGCTTTGGGTAGTATCAACATTTTAACAGTACTTTTTCTTCCATTCCATGAGTGTGGAATGTTTTTCCATATTTTTGTGTTGTCTTCAATTTCTTTCATAAGATTTCTATTGTTTGCAGTGTATGGATTTTTCACCTCTTTGTTTAGGTTTATTCATAGGTATTTTATGGTTTTGGGTGCAATTGTAAATGGGATCAATTCCTTGACTTCTCTTTCTGCTGCTTCATTCTTGGTGTATAGAAATGCAACCAATTTCTGTACATTGATTTTATATCCTGTGACTTTGCTGAATTCATGGATCAGTTCTGGAAGTTTGTGGGTGGAGTCTTTTGAGTGTTTCACACAGAGTATCATATCATCTGTGAAGAGTAAATTAAAAGTTTGACTTCTTACTGATTTGGATGCCTTTTGTTTCTTTGTTGTCTGATTGCTGAGGCCAGGACTTCCAACACTATGTTAAACAACAGTGGCAAGAGCGGACATCCCTGTCGTTCCTGACCTTAGAGGGAAAGCTCTCATTTTTTCCCCATTGAGGCTGTTATTAGCAGGTGGTTCTTACCCTTTCTTTTGATGTGATGTATCACATTGATTTGCGGATATTGAACCAGCCCTGCATCCCAAGAATAAATCCTACTTGATTGTGGTGAATGATCCTTTTAATGTATTGTTGGATCCAATTTGCTAGTGTCTTGGGAATTTTTGCATCCATGTTCATAAGGGAAATTGGTCTGTAGCTTTCCTTTTGAGTACGGTCTTTGAAGCTTCTGGGTGAAGCTGCTCTGCTTCATCAATCCTTGCCATTGTGGCATCCATTCAAGATTATAACATTTTGATTATAACATTTTAAATTCTGGCCTGACTAGATTTTGTTTCTTTTATCTCCGCAGAAAGGGATTCTCTGGTGTCTTCTATGCGTTTTTCAACCTCAGCTAGTATTCTTATTATCGTGGTTCTAAATTCTAGTTCAGACATCTTGCTTATTATCTGCATTAAGTCCCTGGCTGTCATTTCTTCCTGTTCTTTCTTTTGGGGTGAATTCCTTCATCTTGTCATTTTGGAAGAAGAAAAAAAATTAATAAAATAAAACATTGAAATTGAAAAATTTAAAAACAAGAAAAATAAAGGGAAGCTAGATCCTTAGGTGTGTTTCGGTCTGCATGTTGAAAGAAGCTTGATAAAATAGGGAAAAAGGGGAAAGGAAAAAAAATGTAAGAAAAAGTTTGGAAATTAAAATATAATAAAGTAAAGAAAATGAAATAGAATAATAAATTTAAGAAAATAAAGTAAAAAAAATTGAAATAAAATTTTCTCTTTCGGTATCCAAGAAAGAGAAAGAAAAGAAAGGAAAAAAAAACAGAATTTAAGCAAAAATAGAAGCAAAGAAAACAAATAAATGAACCAGCAAACAATGAAACCCGAATGAAGTTACATCTAGTTTCCCCTAGAACTGAAACTGTGAAACCTTCTAATAGCCTATACACTGAGCAGGTGGTTTTGACCTCTGCTGGTCTTCTAGGGGATGAGCTTGGATGGTGTGGTTGGGCAGGGGTTGGTGTAATGGCTCCGTTCTCCGGTATGTGGCACCACTTAACTTACTGGAGTGGATTGGTATGGCGTGCATGCATGAGCACACATGGGATTGCATGGGAGAGGTGAAAGTGGCTTCACCCAGCTCCTAGTCTCTGGAGCAGGAACTTTGTACTCTCACTGACCCATGATCAAGCACCCCTTCTTTGTCTCAGGCCTCCGTCCACAGCCCACCTCTATCCTGTCCGTGTCCAAGCCGTCCACCTGCCAGACAGCACCTCCCTCCAGAGTTTTATCTCAGATGGGGTTGTGTTTCAAAACCCCACACTTCAAAGACCCCCATGGCTCAGACCCACTCCGACTCTATGAGGGAGGGTCTTGCTGAGGAATGGCCGGGTGCTGGCTTGTCCCAGAAAACGTTCGTGTGATGGCACAGCAGCAGAAGTTCAGAGGTTGTGGCAAATCACAACACACAGCAAGCACCGGGTTTCACTGTACTCTGCATCTTTGTCCCAATATCAGCAAATGTGGCTGCTCTCTGGGGTCTGCTGGGACCTTTGCCTGTGTGGAGGCTGTATGCCCTCTACCAAATGCTCTCTAAGCAGGGGACCCGCTTCTCCCTGTATGGGACAGAGACTCCTGAAACCTTGCTGCCTGCTCCTGGGGATTCACCCTGCTTCCTCACCTGAGCACTGCCAGGTACTGAGGTCCAGAACTTCAGACTCTGTGCTCTACTGTTTATAGAATCCTAATGGTATTGAAACCCCCTTCTTTCTCCCCATCAGTAATTTTGGGGAACAGATTTCCTGTTCAGTCCTTTGCGAGTGTTCTCACTCTCTCTTTCTCTTTCTCTCCAGCTGCTTCCGGGGGAGTGTTTTTATTGCCCGATACTGCTGTGCCACACTCTCCCCCTTTCTGTCCTTTCTCTGCAGAAACGGCTCCCTATGCTCCACGGCTTTTCTCTCCCCCAATTCATGTCTCCGCAATGCATACCTGCCTAATTCTGTGGCTCAAGTTACTGTTGTGTTAATCCTCAGATCAGTTTCCTAGTTGTTCAAAATGGTTTGTTGCTGATGTAGTTTTTTGTTTTTGGGGACGAGACGAGCTCAGGATCTACATACTACTCTACCATCTTAACTCCCTCCTCAAATTTGACATCACATGTGATCTCTAAATTTGCTCTTTAAAGCAGTTCATTTGAGATGTGAAAATTAATTAGGTTGGCCATAAAAATTAGTGAATTAGCCCTTAAAGTGCATGTCACTCTTTTGAATCTTCTTGGGAGCAAGGTAACAATTAAAAGGGATACGTTATTGGGGCGCCTGGGTGGCTCAGTCAGTTGAGCGTCCGACTTCGGCTCAGGTCATGATCTCACGGTCTGTGAGTTCGAGCCCCACGTCGGGCTGTGTGCTGACAGCTCAGAGCCTGGAGCCTGTTTCAGATTCTGTGTCTCCCTCTCTCTCTCTGACCTTCCCCCGTTCATGCTCTCTCTCTCTGTCTCAAAAATAAATAAACGTTAAAAAAAAAGGGATACGTTATTATTGGATTATACAGAATTCTTTCATTTATTTTCCAGTGCTCCTAAACCCAAAGGAAAGAAAGCCAAAGATATGAAGAAATCTGTCAAAGTACCTGCTGAACAACAGGCAGTGGTAGGTCAAAGTCATATTGACATGTTTTCAGTAGACCTTGTTTAAGTAATCTAAATTCTTAATTCTAATTCTAAAGACATAAGTATTTGGTGAACCCTTCTGCACCTACTGTATATATAGGTGTGGGTCCATCAACAGTTTTTCTTGGTGGATGTAGAATGTATAGATAGGTGTGTCATTGTTTTTCTTTAAAAAGCACATTGGAAATACCAAACTGTACTAAAACAGTTACTGTTCTGTTTTCCATTACTTTGAAATCTAAAACCTTGATCTGGTCCATATGGTACATGCTATTGAATGTCTCAGGACTCTTTAAAGTTGATGGTGCTGGCTGATGGGACTTAACTTCTCAGAACAGCTGCCTCTTTGGAAGCCTGTCTTGGTGGCTGCCATTTTGATAAAAGTTCTTTATCTTGAATTATTTGATATTTAATCTCAACGTGAAAACATAAATCACTGCACTCAGGTAATAACACTTTAATTGATGTATTTTTTTCTCTCTTCAGAGTGATGTTCTTATCAGCTGTACAACCTGCCATAGTGAATTTCCATCCCGGAATAAACTTTTTGACCATCTGAAGGCCACAGGTCATGCGAGAGCACCTTCATCATGTTCTTTAAACAGTGTAACAAGTAGTCGAAGCAAGAAAGAGAAACGTAAAAACAGATAGAAATTCTGTCAACACTTTTTCTTTTTGATTGTTTCTAGATTTTAAAACCAAAAACTGAACTGAAATCATCTAAACAGTTAAAATTTCAGTGATCTGCAATTTATTGCATTGTGGAAGATTATTTTTTATCTTGTAAAAACATTTTTTCGTTTAATATATATATTTTTAAACATTTCATTAATGGTTGAATTCTACTTTGCCATCTGAATTGACTTGAATGTCTCAAAACAGGTAAATATTGTAAAGTATGCATTCTTGATTTCTCTTGGCTCATGTGAACAGAAATGTACAGGGAGAATTAAATTATTTTAACACATACAGATGCTCCTTTCTGTTTTGTTTTGTGGAATTCACATAGTATTTTCACAAGATTCAATGCTTTTGTATTGTTATACTTCATGATCTGTGAAAGACTCAGATTGTTTTAAAATCATCGTAGAGTTTTTTTTTCCCACTTGATAACATGACTCCAGTTCTGAGTTTCGAATTATTTCTAAATAATCTATTGTTGATTACTGTATTTTTTTCTTCAAGGACAGTGATAGGTAGAAACAAATTGAGCATACATAGTTATATTTCAAGACTAGTACCTCTTCAAGGTGTCACTGTTGATTTTGAGATTTTATAGGTAATTATCAGTAAGGTAGATCTTTGGTGTTTTGCTCTGATTTAAATTGTGGAGGTGGAAGCAAATTAATGAAGATGTTGCTTCCTTCTTTGACACAGTGACAGCCATGAAGCATTATGGATCAAGGTGGTGGATGTTCAGATTTTATACCGACTTTTTAAAAAAGGATATTCTGCCTTGGGGTTTGTTTTTCACTATTTTCAAAAGTTTTTAATTTTGTTTTTTTCATCATTTAATGGAAGACATTTTTTAATAAAAGTTTTTTCATAGGGCTGATATTTATGCCATGAATTCTATAGCAAAGATGAATATTGACTCAAAGGAAATCTGGAGAATTGTTGAAAGTGAGTGTGGTCAAGTATACGGACCAGTAATGAGCCAGATTTTAGGATGAGGATGGATTAAGTAGGCAGTTCTTCTAATTGGCCTTGAGAGTAACTCTGAACTCACTAGCTTAAAATATATACTTTCTGTTGAGCGAAGTTCTCTCCTTATGTCCTTGAATCCTCAAATGAAGGAATCTTCAATTATACATGAGCTCTAGAACCTGAGTCTCCGATGGCAAGGACTTTCCTGGAAGTCTCATGGGATAGTATTGAGCTCAATCATTCTGTGTGCTTGACTTGAAAATATGCATTTGTATTTTAATTGTTTCCTTCTTCATTTAGAGACATAAGTAGATTCTCTTTATCTTTTTTCCTTTTTGTTTCTAACTTCTATCACTAACTTCTCCTAATTGATGTTTCTTGTCCTTTTCTTGTCCCTTCAGGGAGAATAGCAGCCAGGTGAGAGGGCTCTTCCTTCCAGGCTTGATCGAAAACATGCCCCCCTCCTCTAACAGAACGAGGTGGATTGGCTGTAATTATGAATAGGAATATTGATGAGCAGGAGGACATACTGATCGCATGTACACTAAAAATGTGAAGTCCTCTTGAAATGCCCTATAAATGCCCTTCAGACTTCCCTTGCTTTCGCTTGTAACCACCATGCAGGTGTTCGGTTTCTGCTTCATTGAGGGTTGGTACGGCTTACTTGCCACTTTTATTCTGATTGGCAAAACTCAACCAGATTTTGAAGGGATCTTCATTAGCTGTGATTAAAAGTTAGAGCTCATTTGTAGTCCTATGCATGTAATGTTGACCAGTTGTTTAACTTCTCCGAATTTCTTTCTCCTCATCTCTAACAGTTCTTAGCATAGTATTGTCTCCATTTATCTTACAGGATTATTACGAAGGTCAGATAAGATAATATTATGAAAGTGCTTTCTAAATACAAAAGCTTTATATAGAATGTTGAATTTAAATGCGTTAAATCTTTTTTAGTTAAATTTAGTTGAATTAAATGTGTATTAAGTTTTATGGGAATGTCCTTCCTATATACTAATCTACTTCTGAAGAGGAAAACAGCAACGTGTATTATGCTGAAGGTAAAAGGTTATTTTTGGTGAATCATAGACATTCTATTTCATTTGTCTGAAGGAAAACAGAATAGTCTAAAATACACGAGCACGTACGTACCTTACATTGATCTCATTAAAGGTCAGTGGTAACCATCACCTTGATTGAAATAAGTTGAGGTATGGAAGATGGATGGAATGCGGGTTCTGTGAGGAGAGGGTTAGGGCAGATCCCATATTCTCTCCGTAATTCATTGAGTGGCACCAAAGCTGGGGTTCTCTAGAAAGCCCAGTGAGACTTTTTCTGTTTCAAAATAGGAGCAGTATCCTTACTTAGCAAAAGTACACGATGGGAAAATAGAACTGCATCAAAATGAAAGCTCTTTGTAGAATGGTAGGCAGCACGAGTAAAAAGACAAGTCTCAGACTGGGAAAAGTTGTTCGCAATATGTATAAGTGACAGGATTAGTATCCAGAATACATGAAAAAGTCCCTCCTACAAATCAGTGAGCAAATGACAACCATGTATTAATTAATACCTCAGTTCTCAAACTTTTTTGGTCTCAAGACCTCTTCACACACTTAAAAATTGAGAACTCCACAGAGTGTGTGTGTGTTTAGATTCTATCTATTGATACTTACTCTCCTAGAAATTAAAATAGAAGAATTTTTAAAGTATTAAAAATAGTACAGGTTATGAAATTACACAGTTATGAAAAAGAACTTTCGAGGTTTAATGAGAGGAATTGGCTTAACATTTCTGAAAACTTCTTTGTCTAGCTTAATGAAAGATAGCCGGATTCTCAAATTGGCTTCTGCAGTCGGTCTGTTGCTCTGTGTTTGGTTAAAATATATGAAGAAAATGGAGCTTCACATGGGTCGGAAATTGGAAAAGGAAGGACCTTGGGGGCCAGTCTGGAATCCCCAGGGTCCTCACATGACACCGAGACCACATTAGAAAAGTGAATAAAAATTTGAACAGAAAAAACTTGAATAGTTTAAAAATATGAAAAGATGATCATCGTTACTGATAACCAGAGGACTATGACTTAATTTTTGTTTCATGCTTTCAGACCGGCAGAAGGCAAAAAGTCTCACAAGATCAAGATTGAATGTTAGGATGAAGAAATGAAAATTGATTTCTTCTGAAGTAAAATTGATTCAGTTCGATGATGTCTGTGAAAGTTGAAGATATGGATAGCCTGTGACCCTTGGCTCTGTGACCCTGGGCACATAACTAGAGTCTCCCTTCTCAGAGTCCACAGAGCTGCAGTGTGGACTTCACCTGGGAACTCTCTCTGGAGTGCAGCTCTCAGGTTCCGCCCGGGACTTGCCGTGTGACCATCTGTTGTTAACAAGATTTCTCAGGGGATTCCTACCCTCCTTGAAGCTTGAGGAGCAGTACTCAGGGACCCTTGCGTGTGTGTACAGGGCACATTATTACTACATGGACGCTCACAGCTGAATTGTTTTAAAATACTTAAATGTCCATGAACAAGACAATGGGTAAACTGAGGCCTATTTATAAGTGGGCAAACAATTGAGCAGTTAAAATGAGGGAACTTGATCTGTCATATCAGTGGCTAGCTGTTGAAAAAATGTTGGGTGAGAATCAGCCGATCAGAAGATGAAACATATGCCATTTATAAAGTTTTTAAAAATACTGTTGTTGTCTATGAAGTAGAGAAACCTTGCTGGGAAGCACTGATGAGAAAAGTAATCGCCTCCAGAAAAGAAGGGAGAGGAACGGAATCGGTGCGGCAGCAGGAGGGACCTCATCTGAGTCCTTTTTTTCTCAGATCTGGAGGAAAATATTAGCATTTGTTATTTCTGGATGGTGGGTAGTGAGGGTTTGTTAAGCCGATTTTCATGAAATACTTCAAACAGAACTCTGATTTAATGTTTCCCTTCTGGCCAGCAGAAAATACACCCTCACGAAAGGGGAGAGGAAGGGTTTAAGATCTCCATTTTACTCCTGGCATGTTTTGTAAGCACATGGTGGAAGAGGCTTTTACAGCCTCTCAGTCCCCTTCTTCCCTCAAACTCTGATCTCTCGTTGGCACAAAGCCACCCAGCACATAACGATCATCTTCCCAGCCTCCCGACAGCTAGGTGTCAGTAAGTTCTGGCCAGTGATTTGAGCAACTCTTGGGACGTGCCCTTCAAGGCGTGGGATGTCTTTATTCCTTCCTCTTGCGGGCTTACAGGAAGAGGTAGCAGCCGGAGCTCTAAGCCCAGTCTAGGACCACGAGTCCTTCCGGGGCAGAGCAACTAAAGCACAGGAGCTTGACGCCTCAGAGGGACTCTCCAAGCCCCAGACTACCTACCTCTGCACCCCAGAGAAATCTCCCACGTTACAGAAGCCTCTGTTGTTTGGGGCTTTGGGTCACAGGTGACTCAAGCCCTGACTGATTCGGCATGTGCACGGTCACCTAAATGAGAGGTATGACTTCAACGGTGACCAGGACATGGGCTCTTAACTCTGGAAGGGCTTAGATCAAATTCC
The DNA here is from genome assembly GCF_022079265.1 of Lynx rufus. NCBI lineage: Eukaryota > Metazoa > Chordata > Mammalia > Carnivora > Felidae > Lynx > Lynx rufus. Next base: position 211,823,664 of record NW_025814823.1, on the reverse strand, counting down.
ATTGCCAGCATTAACTAGGTGACCTTGGGCAAGTCAACTATTCAAACACTTTAAGCCTTTTTTTTTTTTTTTTTTTTAAATCCGTAAACTAGGGATGAGACCAACCTTGCAGAACTGTAAAGGTTAAAGCTTTAGGGGTGAGCACCACGCTTGCACATCCTAGGCATTCAGTATCTGCTAACCATTACTTCTTTCCAATGACCTCTTCTGCTTTAAGTTTTCTTGCTTTAGGGTCACCTGGGTGGCTCAGTCGGTTAAGCATCTGACTTTGGCTCAGGTCATGATCTCATGGTTCATGAGCTCAAGCCCCACATTGGGCTTTCTGCTGTCAGCAGAGAGCCTGCTTTGGATTCTCTGTCTCCCTCTCTCTCTCTGCCCCCCCCCAAGTAAATAAACGTTTAAAAAAATCGTTTTCTTGCTTTAACTGTTGTCTTTAATTTCTGAAATAATCCAAACAATGAAGTGGTAATGTGGAGAGAAGTCCATGATTATATCGATCCTCTAGTGTATTAAAAAAGAAAAGTACTACTGTATATGTTAAAACTCTTTCTGGCCTAATGGGGAAAAAATCTGTACAGGCTGAAGCTGACAATTTGCTATTTCAGTGCTGTTGTGTGACATCAGTGGAAACTGTCCTGAGGATCAGTGATTTAATTACGTTGGAAGGCTCAGCACATTTGTATACAGATAATTACTTTGCCATTAAAGCCACTCAGGGCCCCAACATCATGAATGTCCTTTCAGATACAGGGTGCCTTCTGAAAATAGAAAAGGCTCAAATTATCCTTTGCACTACAAATCATTTGGATGTCACAGAGAAAGCTTCTAACGATTTCTAAAATTGGAAAGATCCTCTTAGCATTTGGGTGACATGGTATCTATACATCTCTTCAAGTGCTTTTTTTTTTTTTTTTTAACATTTTTTAATTTATTTTTGAGAGACAGAGATAGAGCATGAGCAGGAGAGGGGCAGACAGAGAGGGAGACAGAATCCGAAGCAGGCTCCAGGCTCTGAGCTATCAGCACAGGGCCCGATGCGGGGCTCGAACTCACGGACTGCGAGATCGTGACCTGAGCCACAGTCTGATGCTCAACTGACTGAGCCACCCAGGCTCCCCTCTCTTGAGGTACCTCTATTCAAATTTAATAAGAACTCCTAGTTTTGTGAATCCAAAGGTAACCATATTCTCGGCGTGTCCTGAAGCGGAATTTCCAACAGAGTTGCCTGTCAGAAGTGCCAGAGGAGGATGCCTGTGGCGGGGCGCGGGAGCGACCCTGAGTGACAGCGGGGGCCTGGGCTAGGCCTCTCTACCTGCACTTCCAGAGGAGGCCAGAGCAAGCTGGCACCACTCCACCCGTCCCCACTCCGGGCTCACTCCAAAGCTCTGTTTCCCGGCAACCTAGTGCGGAGGACATCTCTGTCCTTCATTCCCGAAACTATCCTTCTGTTCCGATGTGCCGGGAGCAGGTAGGAAGCACTTGCTGAGTGTCTTAGTCCTGCGCTCGTGTTGCGGCCAAGACTGTCAGGGCCTATTTGGCCTATTTGTGTTGTGGAGCTTGACCTTCAGTTTTCAGTAAGGAGCAACGGTTTCTCAAACATTGATTCTGTGTTTGTTTGAAACTTGTGTGTTTGAACAACAGAATTATGAAATGCTGTTTGCGGAAGGTCCAGAATACGAAAAGGAAGACAAATGTCCCCTGAGGTCCCACACATACCAACATTGTAATATATCCTCCCAAGACTATTTCTAAGCACGTAGAGATACTTAGGAAAAATAAACCAACTGAACTTGTCCCCTAGATACTGTTTTATAACTTCCCTTCTGCTTGTGCACATGCTCTATGTCAACTATTATATATCCTTATCACTTTCAAGACTGAATGATATAGGATTATATATGGTTGATATAATTGATCATTTAGGTTTTAATTTTTTTTTTAATGTTTATTTTTGAGAGAGAAACAAAGAGTACGAGTAAGGGAGGGGCAGAGACCAAGGCAGACAGGATTGGAAGCAGGCTCCAGGCTTTGAGCAGTCAGCACAGAGCCCAAAACAGGGCTCGAACTCACAGGAGGCAAGATCATGACCAGAGCCACAGTCGGAGGCTTAACCGACTGAGCCACCCAGGTGCCCCAAGGGATTACCCATTTAAAGCGTTGATCAGCACTGCCCGATTGCTTTCTCCAAAAATTGAATCTGCCTATATTCTACTCGTAGTGCATGAGAGAATGAATAACTTTCGTCAATATGGCAAGGTCAAACCCTAAAACTGTCCACGATACATCTTCAACATAAACTGAGCCGAAAGAGTTGAAAATGTTTTGAGAGACATCATTTTCTTCTGTATATCAAATAGGCTTGTCCTTGCTTTCTGGATGCACCCACTATGACAGCCGCAGTTGGCCTTTGGGAACAGGGTGAGTGACACAGTGTGACCAGCAAACTGTGACAGGGCAGTATTGGACCCTCACAGCAGCCTCCCACCATGTTCACATCCAACACCAAATATTTAGGCTTCAGTGTAATTCCAGGATATCAACATGGATGATGAGATATTTGGGGGGTTTATTTTTTTTTAATATTAAATATAATTTATTGTCAAATTGGTTTCCATACAACACCCAGTGCTCATCCCAACAGGTGCTCTCCTCAATGCCCATCACCCACTTTCCCCCTCCCCGCCTCCCCCCATCAACCTTCAGTTTGTTCTCAGTATTTAAGAGTCTCTTAATGGTTTGCGGATGATGAGATATTTTGATCGTGTCCAGCTTTGATCTGTTTCTTCCTGGTCTTTCTTGGTTACCTTCCCTGAACAAAAAGCAAACCCACGGCAGCCAATGTTGAAAACGTCTTTGAGGTCCTGGTGGTTTTGCTTTCATCAGTCTGTGCAAAGTGGAGCCGTCTCACTTCTCAGGAAGCTTTGCCGCCAAAGCAGCCGGAGATGCCCCCTGGGTCCTCCGGGCAGGGGCCAGGTGATCTCAAAGTCCTCGCTCACTCAACAGCTGAAAAAAAGCTCGGTACTGCGTGCATCTGCTTTCTCCACAGACACGAATTGTGTGTTGAAAAGGTAGCACAGATGAGGATTGCAAACCACTGCAAGGAGTTTTGAGGAGAAATCCCCTCATGCAAGGTGGGGATGCCCAGCCGCATCTACTTACTGGCTGAGATGAGTGTGTTCTGCAATCTGGTCACCCCAACAGAAGCTTGTGCGGCTGGAGAGACATGTCCATGGGGCTCTCCTCTCCACCCTCTGCAGGTACCGTTAACTTGGGCCCCCTTGGTTCCAGTGTTCAACACCCTCAGGCAGGATCCGGTGTCCACCCCCAAATCCTGGAATCTCCCTCCTGGGTCCCTCCTCGTCCTGTTGCCCAGGGATCCCGCCCTCCTCATTTCCTGGAGAACAGTGAGTAAATCCTCAGACATGGTGGCCATTTGAGAAGGCAGGTATGTGAGGAGCCTTTTGAGGTACCTCAAAACCAAGAGGTAGGGATAGCTCTTCCCTCCACTTACGATCAGGGTGGAGGGTGGAGGTGTTAGATCCACGTGGGCTCAAATCTCAGCTCTAGAATTTCATTTACGAGGTTTGTTAACCATGGAACATTAGTTCAGAGCTTTGAGCCTGTTTCCTTTAGAGTAAAATAGAAGTGACTAATGTTACGTCATGGCTTAGTGGTTAAAACCATGAAATCTCAGGGCGCCTGGGTGGCTTAGTCGGTAAAGCCTCCAACTCTTCATTTCCGTTCAGGTCATGATCTCCTGGTTCTTGAGTTCGAGCCCTGCAACCGTCTCTGTGCTAGCAGCACGGAGCCTGCTTAGGATTCTCTCTCTCCCTCTCTCTGCCCCTCCTCCTGCTCTTACACACTCTCTCCCAAAATAAAGAAATAAACTAAAAGAACCTCATGAAATCTCATATACAAATGGCCTAGCAGAGTGCTTGGCAGAGATGCTTATTAAATCCTGGTTTCCATTCTGGTTCCCTTCCCCCTGCGGTGCCCTAAGGAGCATGGATTTACTCACCAATCAATGTTTCCCCAGATCTCCCTCAAAGCACGCGTTCTTCTCTGGATCTCGATTTCTTTGCCATTTTATGAGGAGGCAGAAGTGTGACCTGAGTTCTCTCGTCCTGGGGCCACTGCAAGGGGCAGTTACGGTGACCTCCAGCCCCGGGACTCCAGCTCGGCATCCTTAGTGGCCCTGCGCGGGGGCTGAGCATCCCAGAAACATAGAAAACCGGGGCCCTCTCCTCCTACTGGAGACTCGGAAGCCCTTTTGCTTTGGAAATATCCACCAACTCCCTGGGATCCTCAGCGAGAACAGGCATGTGCAAAAGCCAAGGAATGTCTGTTTTACTTTGACCCTCGCTGCCCTCGTGCCACTCTGTAATTCACTGCACTGCTCTCTACTGCGTGGAGGCCCGTGTGCTTCAGGGAACGTGGACTTGAATCCCAGCACTGCCTCTCACCAGCTGTGTGACTTTGAGTCAAGTACTTAAGCTCACTGTGCTCTAGCTTCTCCTCCTGTAAAACGAGGGTAAAACTTCTCTTACAGTTCTGGAAGCCAGAAGTCTGCAGGGGGTCTCATGGGTTGGGGTCAAGGCATCGATCGATCGGCAGGGCTGGTTCCTTCCGGAGGCCCCAAAGAAGTGTGCGTTTTCTGGCTTCTAGAGGCTGCCCGCGTTCTTGGCTCGTGGCCCCTACCATTTTCAGAGGCAGCAGCAGCAAGCTGTCACCCCCCGACTCTGATCTTCTTCTTCCACTTACAAGGACCCTTGTAATGACGGACCTGCCTGGATCACCCCGGATGATTTCCCATCTCAAGATCCTCGATCACCTCTGCAAAGTCCCTTTTCTCGTATGAGGAAACATATTCACGGGGCTCGGGGATGAGGATATAGATACCTTTGGGGCAGCAGGCGCGTTAGCTGCCTACCACAGGCACCGGACTCAAGGCGCGGTTGCAGAGACTGAGCCCATTGATAATGTCTGCGAGGCAGGAAGCCCCAGGCACTCAGCCCAAGCCCGACTGCCCTGGGCTGCTGAGTCTTGGGCTTCAACTAGACTGCAGACTCCTTGAGGGCAGGTAGGGGCTCTGTCCTCCTTTTCTGTCTTCCGTTGTACCGGACATAGCGCTGGAACCACAGGACCTGCTTCAGAAATACTTCCCGAACTGGATTCCAAGCAAATGCAGAACACACATAGAGAAAGCGGAACGTGGTAACAGTGCCCTGGCCACTCACTGTGCTACAGTCTGTGGAAGACGGATGTGCATCAGCAGAGCGTTTTCTGGATGTAGCACATGCTGAGTCCTCGTGTGGTTTCGCTCAAGGCTGTACTGATGGGATGATTCCTGTACGTACTCTTTTTCAGTAGAGCCGAGCTCGGCTGAGTTCACACAACACAAAACCATCTAAGAAGACTGCTCTGTTCTCCATCAGCAGAGCACAGACCCTCACTTGCCCTATATGCACGTGATGAGAAGTTGATCCATTAAAACCTGAATATCCAAGCCAGGAGCATTGTGCTAGCCTAGTGTCCTCCATCAGGCTCGGATCGAATGCCTTTCCTCTGTCAGTATTGACATGGCCCTTCTAATGTAAAATCACATGCAGCTTTGGGATTAGGGAAGCATCCAATTTTTTTTTTTAAAGAAATTTGAAATTTACCATCTTCCTAATTTTTTCAGACCCTCCTGTTCTTTGTAGGAGACAGATTCAAAGCAGCATTATACTAGGGCAAGTGTAGGGGATTCACTAATCTCCCAGTCCTGCTGAGTGAAACTGTCCAGCCTCTCTCTGCCCCTGTCCTCACCCTGGAGGAGAACGTGTGGTTCTTTGATTGGAGGGTTTGGCAGAAGACCCGGACGTTGGCACCTTGGCCCTCTGCTCTTCTTCTCTGGGTTGGCCAGTGTACCTGTGCAGTGTGAGTGGTCCGGTCTTCCAGTCCCATGGTGAGGGGAGCAAATGGGTGAAGCCTCTGCTCACACAGCAGGGGTGGGTGTGCAGTGCCGCTGTGATACATGGTCTCTGACTCACTCTGGAGTTCGTCAATGAGGAACCATTGTTGCCATGCACCTTCAACTGATGGATAACAAAGCTGATATTTTGATGCTCATTTGCTTTGGTCCATTTTCTCTCAATTGGTTTAGAACCCAGTTGGAAAAAAGAATGCTGTATAGTGGGTTCCCCCTAAGGCTCAGAAGTCCAAGGGTGCCTTTTGCACTTATAATTAGGCACACCCTAGAATTTATGGCACCTGAGGGAGGAGAACAAATGGGGCCCCACACGCCATAGGTCTCAAAATTATAAATCAAGCTAACTATTAAGTTAAATATGGTTTATCCTCCTACCCTGTTATAACTTTATAGTGACCCAAAAGGTCGGGTTCAAATTTTTTTTAATGTTTGTTATTTTTGAGAGAGTGCAAGCAGGGGAGGGGCAGAGAGAGGGGGACAGAGGATTTGAAGGAGGCTCTGGGCAGACGGCAGTGAGCCTGATGTGGGGCTCTAACTCATGAACGGCCAGGTCATGCACAGAGCCAAAGTCTAACGCTCAACCAACTGAGCCCCCCACGTGCTCCTTGGGGTCAAATTTTGAGTTCTCAGGTTCCTCATTCCCGCATTCCCTACCAGAGATTGGTGGCCTGGGAGACCTGACCCCTGACCTCTCATCCCCATCTCTCCCCACCCTCAGCTCCGTCCTGCTTCGTGCAGATATCCCAGCGCTCATGTCCACGTTCCATCTAAACCCCTGCAACCAGTTGCCCTAGGAGAAGACCCATGTAGACCCCGCACATGAGTTTGGAGCTATTTGTGCAGGGGATGTCGGGGTTCTGGGGAACTGGGTACGTGGATTATAGCCTAGAACTTCAGAGCCTTGTGGATCCCTTGATCTCCAGGGAGGAGCATGGCCAAAGGAAGGCCAGACCGGGACCCCTCTGCGGCTGAGGGCCCAGAGCAGGAGCCCCTAGTTCCCCTCACATTGCTTCAGAGCAATGTTAAGTGACTCCTCTTGCATGAAGCTTTCCTACTATCTCCTCAGTCAGAGTAAGTTTTTCTTCCTTTGAGCTCCTCTACCATTTGATACTTACATTCTTCCCCCAGAGCCAAACAATGGAACTTTTGGAAGGGTACACTCCATTCACCACTGCCAAGGAGCCTGCTCCTGAAGTCAGTCTATACTGCACAACCCAAGGCAGCAGAAATACTTAGTGAGGGGGTGTTGCCTCTTTTGATCCCCTCATCCATTTCCAAATGGATACTTCAGCTTCTCAGACCCAGGTCTTATTTTCTTTAAAATTTAACCTTAAGTGTAATTCTTAGTCATTGTCAGTATTACAACAGCATCAACTCATGAACGAATGAAGTAATACCTTCTCCCCATTATCACCCTTTCGGGGTGTATGTGTGGGGGAGGGTCTGATAATAGCATTATAGATTTTTAAATAGTCTATTTTGGAATTTTAGGAGTTGGTTTATTACTCCTGTGGAAGCCTTAACATCTAAAACGTCACTGTTATTTTTTCTAATGCCTGGCAACCTTATTAAGCAAAATCTCCCCATCTCCTAACCATTTATCATTTACGCCTGACACTTTCCTTATGTGCCATCAGCACTTCATCACGGGATGGAAAACGACGTAATCTAAGAGCAGACTGGCTGGTAGAACGCGGAGAAACCATAATCAGTACGGATTTATTGAGGATTGCTCTGAGGCAAGCCTAGGTCTGGTCAAGTGGTTAAGGGAAGTCTAAGGCGTTTACTGATGCCTTCGAGGAAAGAAAGTCTTCCATATTCCCAGGTCTGTGAGACTCACTTTCCAACTGCCCACGTCATCATCCTTACAGCCACTTAGAAACCTGCCTGTTCTCCAGGAGACCTTAGACATTGGGGCTGAGCAAGTCTGCAACAATGCCCCGAAGTCAGAGAGCTCAGACACTTCAAAAACACTCCCTTCAGCTCTGTTTCCAGGAAAAGCTATACCAAAGCCCTCTCAATGTATCTGCTGCTTCTTAAAAGTTTCAGGGAGCCGCAAAATGCGAGAGCTGATAGAGATCTTCAAGTTTATCTATCTAGTTCAACCCGCTCATTTTACAGATGAGAGAACTTGCTTCAGGGAAAAGACTGTCCCCTACTTTGGCAATGGCGCTCCATGGACAGTGATCTGGCGTCACTGCTGGTATTTCCATTTACTTATATGTGTCTTGGTACCTTTCCTTGCTCCAAAAGGCATTGGAGACCAAATGTGTGGTACTGAGAAACCCATACATAAAGAGAAGGCATGAATTTCCTGTGCTTCAGTGAATGTTTATCTCTCACCCAGATACGGAAAAGTGAGTCCTGTTCGCTTTAAAGCAGCCGAATCCCTGTGTCATTGCCTTCCTTTATGTAATACAAATCTCTGTATTAATCCTTGACTCTGTGCCTGCTGGAAGAAATGTCCCCTATGCACAAGCATATTCTTTTCAAAAATGTTTAAACTCGTAGCATTTACCATTTTAATCACCTCCAGGTGCACAGGTCGGTGGCGTTAAGCACCTTCACAGTGTTGTGCAACCACCCCTGCTCTCCATGTATCCGTTTTCATCATCCCACATGGAAACTCTGTACCTGCCAACCAGTCATTTCCCATTCCTTCCTCCCCCAACCCTTGGTAACCTCTTTTACACTTGCTAGCTCTGTGAATGTGCCTAGTCTAGGTTCCTCACATATGCGGAACCATGCGATATTTGTCCATTTGTGACTGGCTGATTTCACTCAGCATAATGTTTTCACGCTTCCTCCAGGTGGTGGCAGGTGACAGGATCTCCTTCCTTTTTAAGACTGAACACCATTCCACTGTATGCATATGCCACCTTTTGTGTATCCATTCATCCAAAAAACACTTGGGTTGTTTCCACCTTCTGGCTATTACGAATTATGCTGCTATAAACATGGTTCCACAATTCTTTCAATTCACTTGGATATATACTCAGAAGTGGAATTGCTGGATCCTATGGTAATTCTGTGTTTCACTTTTTGGGGAGTTACCACACTGGTTGCATAATGGAAAACATTCCCACCAGTAATGTACAAGGTTCCCGATTTTTACATATCCTCCCCAATACTTTCCATTTTCTTTTTGTGCATGCATGTGTGTGTGTGTGTGTGTGTGTGTGTTTTAAATAATAGCCATTCCTACAGGTATAAGTGGTATCTCATTGTGGTTTTGATTTGCGTTTCCCTAATGACTAGTGATCTTGAGCTTTTTTTTTTTTCATGTGCTTATTGACCACTTATATATAATCTTTAGAGAAATGTCTAGGTAAGTCCTTTTCCCATTAAAAAACTTTCTTTAATGTTTATTTATTTATTTATTTTTTTGAGAGAGCACAAGTCGGGGAGGGGCCCAAGGAGAGGGGACAGATTATCCGAAGTGGGCTCCAGGCTGATATCAGCAAGCCCGACGAGGGGCTCAAATTCACGAACCGCGAGATCATGACCTGAGCTGAAGTCAGACGCTCAACTGACTGAGCCACCCAGGCACACCCTTTTGCCCATTTTTGAATTGGTTTGTTTTGTTGTTGAGTTGTAGGAGTTATTTGTATACTCTTGATACCTAGTCCTTATCAGATATCTTATATGCAAACATATTATCCCATTCTGTGGTCTATCTTTTCACTCTCTTGATAGTGCTGTCGATGCACAAAAGCTTTGCATTTAGAATAAGCCCAATTTATTTTTTCTTTTGTTACCACAACCAAGAAATTGTTGCCAAATACAACGTCATCAAGGCTTTTATCTGTGTTTTCTTCTCAGATCTTTAGTGTTTTAGCTCAATGTTTAAGTCTTTAATCCATTTTGGGTTGATTTTTGGATATGTTGTACGGAAAGGGTCCAGCTTTATTCTTTTGCATGTGGGTATCCAGTTTCTCCAACACCATTTGTTGAAAAAATTATCCTTTCTCCATTGAATGGTCCTGGCACCCTTGTCAAGAATTAATTGACCATATATGTGAAGGTTTCTCTCTGGGCTCTCTATTCTATTCTATTGGTCCAAAAATGTGTCTTCACGCTAGTAATAAGTTGTGCAGAAAACAAGAAATGTGAATTCTTCAACTTTGTTCTTCTTCAAATATATTCCTTTAAAATCGTGCACCTAGAGAGCATACATTTCTGAAAGATATTTTCAAGAGTGGCAAAATCTGAATCTTCAAAACTTTAATACAGAAACTAAACTGTTTCTGTGGTTCCTTTGTTGCACTAAAAGGATTGAATGAGGTGCTCCTGGGTGGCTCAGCCAGTTAAGCATCTGACTCTTGGTTTTGGCTCAGGTCATGATCTCAGGGTTTGGGAGATCGTAACGTGGACCTCCATGCCAGGCCAGCTCCCTGCTGACAGGTCTGTGGAGTCTTCTTGGGATTCTGTCTCTTCCTCTCTCTGCCCCTCCCCTGCTTGGGCATGCTTGTGCTCTTTCTCTCTCTCTCTCTGTCTCAAAAATAAATAAAACATTTTTAAAAAAGGATTGAGGGGCGCCTGGGTGGCGCAGTCGGTTAAGCGTCCGACTTCAGCCAGGTCACGATCTCGCGGTCCGTGAGTTCGAGCCCCGCGTCGGGCTCTGGGCTGATGGCTGAGAGCCTGGAGCCTGGTTTCCGATTCTGTGTCTCCCTCTCTCTCTGCCCCTCCCCCGTTCATGCTCTGTCTCTCTCTGTCCCAAAAATAAATAAACGTTGAAAAAAAATTTTTTTAAAAAAAGGATTGAAAGAAAATACGTCTTGCTTCCTTGTACCCCAACCTACCAGCTCTCCCTGCAATCCCTCTGGAAGGGTTAGAAGAGTAAGGGAGGAGTTGATTCTGGGTGTAAAGATGCTGCTTAAAGAAATACAAAAAGAGGTGTACAGGTAGAGGAAGGCAGTGCTCCTGGGAAGGGAAAAAGCTCCCTGCTAAAAAGAAGGTGGAGGGTAGAACGTTGCTACAAAGAAGGAAGAAGGGGGGTTACTAGAGGCAGCTCCCAGGGTGTAGGGGTTGACTCCAGAGATGTTCCTAAGAATAAAGAGGGCCCTGAGGCCCAGGTTGGGGAAACTGACTCAGAACCACCCAGAGAGCATGGATCAAGCCCCTGTGCCAGGTCCTGGTGGGTAGCGGTGCCGAATGGAACTAGCTGGAATGGTGGTTTTTAATGACACCTCTGCTAAAGTTCACTTACTATACTGATGTACCCCTAGCACCATCACAGGAAGAAAAAAACCCTAAAAATATTTTATTTCTGGCATAATTTCCATGCTCTCCTCCTACCTTTTGCTTTTTAAAAATTTGCTTCAAGTGGCAATCAATGATGCCTGCAAACTGGGACTTTTAGCTAGAGCAGAGAAAGAGTTAGATAACAGGAACAACCAATGGTTTAACTCTTGCATGGGGGAGGATGAGAATGGCTGGCAGGCTGGGCAAGATGACAAGGAAGGGAACAGACAGCAAGACAAAGAAGGCCCAAAGTGTACCAAGGGCTAGTGATGAAACTCCCAACCAGCCGTGACAGCCAGAGCCAGGGCAGTTGGAGGAGGTGAGGAAGACGTAGCCAGCAGGTGCAGGGGGCAGCACAAAGGGATGGCAAGGAGGCAAGCCAGAATCAAAAGTTTGGTTAGGACTGGCTGGGGTAGGCTGGGAATTACAGGCACCAAGCACTTGAGAAGCCAGCTGGATCAACTTACACCCCCTGAGGCTCGGAGAGCCCACACGCCAGGGAGGAGGAAGAGAATGTAGGAGGAACCCACCCAGGGAGAAAAGCACACGGAGCCCCTGACAGCAAGAGGCTGCAAGCCAGGGGAAGGCTTCCCTGGAGGCATGTTTGGGAGTCTTGGCATCTAGATAGTAAAAAGCCTGACATGGATCCTGGATCTTGGATGAAATCACTCAGATAAAGCATACAGAGAGGGGGGAAATAAGAGTTTAAGGTACAAATCCCTGGGATATAGCAGCATTTGGAAGCAAACTAGACAAAAACCAGTGCATGGGAATACTAAAGACTCAAGAGGTAGTAAGAGGATGGAAGAGTGTGGAGCCATTAAAAAAAAAAAAGTGGAAGGAGAGAATTTCTAGAAGAATGTGACCAACAGTCTCAGCTGCCACAGAGCTTCCAAGTAAGGTGAGGGCTGAAGACATTCTGTTGAATTTAGCAGGTAAGGGGTTGTATTAGGGTTTTCCAGAGAAACAGAAGCAATAGGATCTAGCTAGTTAACCATATATCCATCTATATAGATATATGTATATATTTATATATGCTGATATAAATGTATCTATGTAGACAGATTTTCTATATGTATACATATATCTACACAGATAGATATATAGCTAAATCTAGAACGAGACTCATTATAAGTTATTGGATCACATGATTAGGGAGGCTGGGAAGTCCCACAGTCTGTCATGTGCAGGCTGGAGACCCAGAGAAGCCAGCTGTATTTCGAAGGCCCAAGAACCCAGGAGAGGAGCCAAAGCTGCACTTTCCGGTCTGGGTCTGAGGGCCTGAGAAGCAGGAATGCTGGGCAGGAGGAGATCAATGTCTCAGCTCTAGTGGTCAGAGACAGGGCACATCCAATCTTCCTCCACCTTTTTGTTCTATTCTGACCCTCAGCAAATGGCATGGTGCCCACCCAGGCTTGGGAGGTCCATCTGCTTTCCTCAGTCCACCAATCTAAAGGCTAACCTCTTTGAAATCACTCTGACAGACACCCAGAAATAAGGGTTTATAAGATATCTGGAAATTTCATGGCCAGTCAAGTTCCCACATGAGAATAATCATCACAGGGGTTACCGGCAACATTTATAAGAACAGGTATCTGGGAGCCAGCCTGCAGGGCACTGAGGAAGTGGAGGTGGGAGGTGAGGAAGGGACGGAGCAGCAACCCAGCAGCATAATTTTAGGAAGAGTGTTTGCAGAAAGGTTTTTTTTTTTTTTTTTTAATGGGAGAGAGAAGCACACTTATAGGTTGAGGGGAAGGAAGAAGAATGTAGAAGGGGAAAATCCAGCAGAGAATAAACAATTCATGCAGCAAAATCCTAGAGGACATGGATGCTTGAGGTGTGGGGGGGGCAGGGTAAATGTTTCTGTGAAATAACAACCCATCAACGTGCATGTGGTCTCTGTGATGGATGAGTAGGTGTTAGGTAGTGAGGCCTCGGGGCTCAGGAGGAGGGCAGCACTGCGGGTGGAGGACAGGAGGGTGAGCACAAGCCCTGGGAGTGGGGAGACTAGTGTGAACTCCGTGGTGTGAGTTGGGGACCTGAGAAGGCTAGGAATTGGGACACACCTTAAACAAAGAAGGGAAGGTATCCGGGAACCATCTTGATTCCTCCTGTGGAAACTATGGTCTTCTCCCAATCATCAAAGGGCGACTTTCTTTCTTTCTTTTTTTTATTTTTTATTTTTTATTAAATTTTTTTTTAACGTTTATTTGTTTTTGAGACAGAGACAGAGCATGAACGGGGGAGGGTCAGAGAGAGAGGGAGACACAGAATCTGAAACAGGCTCCAGGCTCTGAGCTGTCAGCACAGAGCCCAACACGGGACTCGAACTCACAGACCGCGAGATCGTGACCTGAGCCGAAGTCGGACGCTTAACCGACTGAGCCACTCAGGCACCCCAGGGCGACTTTCTTTCTAAAATACTCACAGGTACTTTATTACTTGAAATTCTACACTGACATAATATATTTCCAAATACGTATTTCTCTGTGTTATATATGTTTCCAATTATATATTCCACATGTTTAAGAAGATAAACCTAAATATATAGGTTTCTTAATACACACACACACACACACACAAGCCCGTATCAGATGACTCATCGTTTATTTCAATGTTTAAGAAGATAAACCTAAATATATAGGTTTCTTAATACACACACACACACACAAGCCCGTATCAGATGACTCATCGTTTATTTCAGATGGGCTCCTTGCTGCCTTAAACTGTTGGTGACATTGTAACATCTATGGATAAAATGCACACAGCACCAAGGGGAGTTGGTTTTTGCCTTTCTGTAAGGTGAGCTGTTAGGCAGATATACGAGGATGGAGAAGACAAGGTCACTCTGCCTTGGCTCTAGTAGTTTAGAGTCTAGTAGGGGACATGAGTTGTATACACAAGAATAGACATTAGCCCAAGCACCAGCTAAGGAAGTTCGGTGTCAAAAGGAAAGAGATGCCAAGGAAAGAGTTAATATTAGTTGAGCAGATGCCGGTGTACTTTCTTATTTATTCCTCATAAGGGTTCCAGGACGTTATATTATTCTCTTTGGAGACAGGAAGCTTCCGCTTAGAGAGGTGAATTTGCTGGAAACAAATCAAGCGGAGAGTACACAGACTCACTCCGTTGCATCATGTTGTTCCGACTAATTAAAAGTTTCTGTTTTCACTAGTTGCTGTCCGCGATGACCCTCCCAAACCAGTTCTTAATTAGACGGTTTTCGTGACACCTCTTTGTATGGCTGCTCTGTAATGCGGAATGACACTTCCAATTCTACCAAATGCTCCCTACGTCTGAATTGGTATAATGAAGACTTTGTTTCTGTGTCTTCACTCTTACGAAATTCGGTGGACCTTTCGCTTTTGTTGAGGTATTTTGTGGAGTTGGATTGTACTGTGCCCATTTTTAAAGGGACAAAGCTATGGGCCATTTTTACTGCTTGTGCCCTGTTGGAAGTGAGCCTTCTGCTTTAAGTAACCCAGAGCAAGGGTGGATGCAGGGCTCAGTAGCCTTCAACCTGCTTCTGATGATGACTAAGATGTTCTGGCATTGACATTCTGATGACAAAGTAGCAAATGTTGTGATGTTCTCTGTTATGCTTTTGTTGTCCTCTACAAGAAAGTGGGATTGAAAAGGTAGAAGAAGAATTCAGTCCTCCTGTGGTTTAGAGACACCTTCTGAGGTGAGCTTGAATTACTTGGAAGTTAAAAACTACGCTGATGTAAAAAAAATGGAGTTTTATAACGAAACCAAGAGCATAGTTTGTGACTGTATTGTCTCTTTATAAGTGTTATTTTGTATCACTTTATAATTGTTATTAGTGGCATAACCAAAGCTTGATGTAACGTGGTCTTTTTTTTTTTATTTTAATTACTCTCTTCTGAGTGGATTGGCATTTCAAGAATTTTTAAACAGCTGCCAGCCTTTTACTTTTATATTCTGATCACATGATTAACTGTCAATATGTTCCTTGTGTGGAAAAAAGTTTACTTGAGCTGAGTGTTCATTATCTTCACTTTAGACCATTTTAACAAGTAAAGAAGTAAAAAAGAGCTTGGCAAGAATGTGGGTTCCTTGCCTTATATAAGCTGGCTTGCCTCCCACCTCCTGTGGGTAGAGCAGAAAATGGAAGGGAGGAAAATGGTGGTGCTAAACTCCTGCCCACGGCTCCAAATGGAAAGAAGTAGAAATCCATCATGTTTATAAACTAGTGAAAGGGATGAATGACCATACGTGCCGTAAGGGCATAATTTTTGCCCTTTTTGCTCCATTCCTCTGATGGCTTGTACATCTTAAATCCCCACCTGCTCCTCAAGAAAGAGGACCTGGGATGCCCTGGTGGCTCAGTTGGTTAAAAGCCTGACTTCAGCTCAGGTTATGATCTCACGGTTCCTGAGTTTGAGCCCCAAATCAGGCTGTGCGCTGACAGTTTGGAGCCTGCTTGGGATTTTCTCTCTCTCTCACTCTTTCTCTGCCCCTCCCTCACTTGCATGTGCTCTCTCTCTCTCTCTCTCTCTCGAAATAAAAAAAATAAACTTAAAAAAAAAAAGAGGAGCAGTTTCTCCTGATCAATAAGCATTCAGATAGAGCCATGAAACTCTCATTATTAGGAAGCGAGACCCAGAACGCTGCTCCCTGGCAGAATTCCACAGCCGGCTTTTACTCTATAGTGATCCCTGGAGGTGAGAAAGTAACAGTGTACGCAAGGTCCTATAGGACTCAGGAAGCCACAAGGAATGTGTTCTATGAATTTATCTGAACGATGAAATCTCTCTAGCCCATTCCTTCCAGGAGAGGATGTTTTGGCATTGGCAGGGACCTGGGCTTGAGCATGAAACATTTTGTTTTGCTTGTTTGCTTTGTTTTGGATTTGTGTTTTATTGTTTCCTCTTCATGTTTTGCTAAATTCCCAAATGGTTATTATAAATTTATTTTCAGTGTTTTTCCCTTTTACTTTATTTTTAAAGAGAAGGAATATTGAAAATGAGAAGGCTTTGAAGAGGAACAAAGAAGTAAGTCTTGGCTTCTTTGTCTAAACTCCTTGACCCCATAATTTCCATTGACAATGAAGAGAGGAAGAACCTACCAGGTAGAGTGAACTATAGGAGCAAAGAACTGATGTGCATAGCATGGAAAGAACAGAAGTAAAGTGCATAAAGGTGGTTGGGGGACAAATTATGAAGGCCTTTTAATGTCATAATAGTTGGAGTTTGGACTTTGTTCCATGGACAATAAGGAACCCTCAAAGTCTTCAAAAGGTGAAAGATGTGAACATATTTATCCTTTAAGTAAGTAACTCTGGTGTCAGTATAGAGAATGGATTGGGAAGGAGTCCAGAATACCAGTTAGGAGGTAGTTTAAGTAGTTTAGAGGAGATAATGATGATGGCCCAAGTTAAGGTAGTTTTGGTTGAAGTGGACATATTGAAAAAGCTGTTGGAGAATGTATTCACTAAACTCAGTCATATGAAGGGGGAAAAAAAATTGGTGGAAAGTAATGCCCTGAATTGTGAGCCCTAGACAAAATGGTACAATTAATCCAGGGTTTCACTGGAGGAGAGATATTCAACGTATTTTATGCCTGATACATTTTAAGGGTCCTTGTGACATCCGAATGAAGATCCAGACAGCTAGAATCTTTGGGCTGGGGCTCAGAAAAAAGGTTGACACTAAGGATGAATATTTGGAAGTCACCAGCATAGTCAGGACAGGTGAAAGTCCTGAAGCAGATGAGGTACTCGGAGGAAGAGAGTATAGCATGGAAGAAGAGATGGCCCGGGATAGAACCTTGAAGTTGAGGAGTTGCCAGGAAAGAGACTGAGAAGGAGCCATCAGAGACAGAAGGACCACACTGCAGAAGCCAAGGAAAATCCTATTCAAAAAGGAGCAGTTGTGAGGTGCTTGGCTGGCTCGGTCACTAGAACATATGACTTTTGATCTCAGTGTTGTGAGTTCAAGCCCCACATTGGGTGTGGAGCCTACTTACAAAAATAAATAAGTAAAAGAGCAGTTGTTTAGGAAGAACATTGAAAGGAAACGTTACGTTTTGGTCATAAGGAAGTCACTGATGGCCTTTTGAGAGGCAGTTTCCAAGGAATGAGAGGCAGGAGTGAGATCCTAGTTGTTGAGACATGGCCAGGAGGCAAGGAAGCATAACAGAAGCACAAAAACTGCTCTTGGGAGATATTGTAGTAAAAGAAAGAAGAGAAATGTAGCTTGAAGGGAAGAATTTCTATTTGCATAGTTCATGGGTTTATAAAGTGCTTTTAATTCATTAGCTTACTTGACCCACAACACAACTCAGGAGGTAGGAAGGGCAAGTATTGATATGCCTGGGAACAAAATGAGGTTCAAAAAGTGGTTAGAAGGCTCACCCAAGGTCATCTAGAATAAGTAAGTGGTGGAAGAACTGAGTTTAGAATTCAGATCATTTGGCTCTCAATTCAATGACCTTTCCACTTTTCAAAACAGAGCATTTCTAAAACGTTTGCTCTGTTTGGAAATTGGACACAGGAAGGAATTGAACTCCTTGTTAAAGAGGTTTTGATCTTATCCAGGAAACCATGGGGAGCAACTGGAAGTTTCTGTGCAAGGGATGCCATGTTTAAATCAATAACCAAGGGAGACAAATTTGGCAGCGAGGTATAGGATGCGTTAGCGGAACAGATACCTCAGGGGGTAGGTTACTAGAACATGGCATCCAACTGGACACAGCTCAGATAAACATCTATGCATGCTGAGAAAGTTATTTCCTTTCAGTTCTGCAGATCCTCTCCTGTTTGTGTTAAGGAAAGGATATCAGTTTGCCAGCAGTTTTTGACAGCCCTCAAATACTCTTGAATCTCCCTTTTGAACAAAGAGAGAACAAGCCTCAGACTGAGAACATCTGCAAGCAATTGCATTTTGCTAAAACTGAATTACATTGCTTTGTGTTCATTCTATTTGTAGGATTATTTTCCAGTTATGACAAGTAGTACTGATTTCTCATTTGTTCTTACTATAGAAAGGTTACTATCAGTTCTAAGTCAGGTGTTTTACACATACGGAGGAAAAACATGATGAATGTGCATTTTCTAATGACTAAAGTTTGGAAAATTCTGGTCTTGGAGACTATTGCAATAGGAGTAACAAGGGTTTAGTTCAGGGTGAGGGGATGGAAGTGGAAATTGAGAAGAAGGCTCTGATAAATATTTTAATGGAGTTAAAAACGAAGGGGATGGCTATCTTCCTAGGATATCTTCTGCATCATTTCTTGGGACGCTTATGGCTACAATAATAGAAAGCTTAAATCAAAAATGTTTGTGCAATACAAAGAATTTATTATCTCATATAGCAAGAAGGTCCAAGGTAAGAATCTAGGTTTGGCTAAGTCAGTGGCTCATTGACATTACTAAAAGCTCAGCTTCTTTCTCTTAAAAAAATCTTTTTTAATGTTTATTTTTTTGAGAGAGAGAGAGAGAGAGAGAGCATGAGCAAGGGAGGGGCAGAGAGAGGGCAACACAGAATTTGAAGCAGGCTCCAGGCTCTGAGCTTTCAGCACAGAGCCCAATGTGGGGCTTGAACCCATGGACTGTGAGATCATGACCTGAGCCAATGTTGGCGCCCCTAGACTCGGCTTGTTTCTACCTTCCAACCCTAGCAAAGAAGTTTTGTCTTCATGGCCTGAAAATGGCTGACATGATTTGAGCAGTTCCATCATGACATAAGATGCCCAGTTCAAGAAGACATGTCTTCTGATGATGAAGAATGAAGGATAAAGAAACCTTTGCCTGAAGTCATGTCTATCAAAATACTTTCCTTCAGGATTTATTGTCCCCAAATATGTCAGATGTCATGCATAAACCAACTGCTGGCAAAATGAAATTAAATTACCATTACTAACCTAAACTAATTAAGATTCATTCTCTGAGCTAGGGATAGAGATCTCTTCCTGAAGGACAGATTTCTCTAGATAATAGGGGCTTTGGTAACAAATGTGGTTGGTAGTCAGTCAACCATGTCTTGGACAACATATACCAATTATATAATTGAATTCCTCAAATTAACCCTTGAACATAAGTGGGAAGTTCTTGAAGCTTATGGTTTTTTATCTTTTAAGAATTTTGTTGAGCTCTTCTCTCCATGTGTTGGATTAAGGCAGACCGAAATACTTCCACTGCAAAATGAACATCTGGTTTAGTGATGCACATCGAGGGCGCGATGCGGAAGGTCTGGGGAGACAAAGGAAAATAGAGCAGCAGATCATCCTAGAATCAAATATAACTCTGAGAAAATGCACCAAGCTAAGAATCTAAAACCTTATTTTTATGACATTTCTTGCGTTTCCCTCCTGGGTTGGTCTCCTTCCTTCCCAATGCCATACCCAAGCCATTCATCTTTTAGTCTCATAAAAATTCTGGTACCATCTGGCTCTGCCCCTCTTCCTTTTTTTTGTCATCTGCTCACCTCCTGGTTTTTCTACCTCCTTCACTGAGGTCTTAGGCACCGATCTACACTCCATTTCTGCAGGCACATGAGGGTGACCTCCATGTCCTGGATACAGCCCTACAAACTTTCTTGATGGCCACAACTCCCAGAAACTTCATCTCTGCATCAGTTCCCACCCAAAGCCAGTGCTGCGAGCTTCCTCTTTGCCAGGGATAACCCAATTTCTGACTCCCATGACATCTATCCTTTTCATGAAAACTTCAGTCTCCTTAATCCTCCATAGCTTCAGGTCTTTGCCCCATTCAGTGTCTTCCCTTTTCCTGCCCAGCCAGTGTCATTGATTGTTGGAACTACTTTCTCACTTGCCCCCTCATTTCGTGTGCACCCCACCCTCTGCTGCTGCACCCACACACACAGGTTCCAACCTTGGTCAAAGCTGTGATTGAACCACACGGCTCCAACATGGCAGGCGGGAAGTGTTGGAGAAAACCTTACTGCTGGGGAGACTGACACCATTAGATTGTCAGTCTCCAACTTCTGCTGGTCCAGAAATTTCTCTGGTCTTCTGTCAGCTTCCTTCCCCATTCTAAACCTTTATCATCTTTCTCAATTTTCTCCAACTCCTACGCCTCTCACTCTGTTTCATAGACAACCTTGCCTCATGCTTCTCAGAAGCTGTCAGGAAAGATCTTTCTATAAACTTGTTTGCTCCCACATCCATTCTTCCATCCCCGCCTGAAGGTGAACAGAACTAGGTGTCTTTACTATTTAACTCCAAAATTTCTGCCTGTGCCCTTGGCCCTGGATACTCCTGATGAAGGAGCAAAAGGCAAGCTGAGGGAAAGGCACAAACTAACACCCTGTAACCCTCTCTCCCCAGGTGGGATATATGTGTCATTTCTCACGCACTACTGGCTGCCCAAGAACAAAGGAAAGGGAAAACATGGTTAACTGATAGAGATCAGTTAACTGATGATAGTCTCGTCAGTCTGCAACCGTCTTAATGATTTAAAAGAAAAACGACAATCTCCAGAAGCCTATAGACTCAATTTCCTGGAGCCTTAACATCACCCTCCCCTCCACAGGATAGAAATTCTTTTTTTTTTCTTTTTAATATTTTTATTTTATTTTTGAGAGAGTGCAGGCAGGGAAAGGGCAGAGAGAAAGGGACAGAGGATCTAAAGTGGGCTCTGAACTGAAACAACAACAAAAACCCGAAAAACCTCTTTCTGAGCTTTTCATTTTATTTTTTTTTATTTATTTATTTTTCTTTCTGAGCTTTTTAAACAAACTTCCCCAAGATTTAAATTGTAAAGGAAGTCTTTTTGCCCAATTAGGCTTACTTTATTTGTTGTGTTAATTTACTGGTTTACATATTTGGTGTGATATTAATATCTTTAAGATCATAAAACTAAAATGGGTAAGAATTTCTAGAACTAACTAAAAGCTGCATTCAAACTGAGTAAGAATTAGTAACATGGAACTAAATGAACTGAAGAAGATGGTGATTGATAGGTTTTTGTGACTCTGGTTTGAAACATTGCTGGTTCTCTAACGTTTGCTCTTCCAGATTAAGGAAACTTTCTCTTAAGATATCCATGAAATACAGAAGTGTGATAAAGTATTCCTTTGTAAACAAATTGAAGCATTTAACTTTTCTTTCTACCTGAACCCTCTGAAATTCAAAAAGTCTCAGTGAGTATTCTTTCTTCCGTGGCAAAATCACAGTTATTTGCATTAAGTTCAATAAGCATCTGTTCTCCTTGTAACAGGACACCACTGGATACATTGGTCATTTTATCCAGACTTTGACTGGAATGTCATGTTTGAGAGCCATGCATAGACTCAGCTATGACCAGACAGCTTTAAGGAACCAAGGTTGACTTTATGAAACAAGGAGCCATAAATCCCCTTGAAATGTTGGCCTGATACTTTGCTTACAGCAGCCTCACCAGGTGAGTAAAGAAGGTCACTTCCTGGCAGGTGCAGGAACCTCAGGATATTTGGGGAACTCGAGAAGAGGAATTTGCCCACATCTGCAGGTACTGCAGTCCTGTCTGATGGCCTGTATTTGGCTTGGCTTCTGCCTAGAGGGGCTACTAAAAGTTCAGTCGAGATTCCTTACGAAAAGTTCCAGCAAAGCAAATTTTAAAAGGTCTTTATGATCCATCACTGTACTTGCTGAGCTTGTGTATATCATTTTACAAACAAATTAGTCTTAATTTTGGTATCTATGAAAATGAGGGTAATTATAGAGAAAAATTATGTTTCAATAACGCATCTCCGTAGATATTAAATTTTAACACTATTTATTGTAAACTAGACTAGATCCTGAATTCTTCTGGTTTCCTCACGTATTTGGCTATGGCTCTCCAACTAAGATTTCTAATCTTCTTCTATTCTCTTGACTTAAAGTCATTAAACACTAAAACTATCTTTTTCCTAAAAGCCCTAAGAACTGATGCTGGACAACTTGAGGTAAATTTCAAAGAAACTGCCACAATAGCTCACAGACAGACAATTTTCTTGCTTGTCATTCTCTGAGGATAATAACAAGACCCCATGGGCATAGGATTGTTTGAACAACTGGAAAATGGGATGGATTCCCCCAACAGTTGTATATGAAAGGCCTTTTTTCACTATAGACCTATAAGTAGATAAAGACCATAGTGCTTTATTAAATTAGTCGCTTGAAGCCAGGTTAATGAATAAAGCTCTAAATGAATATGCAAACCATATCCTCCCTAAACCTGATCTGACAGTAATGAGCAACTGACCCCATATTAACCCAGGGGACATGGTTTATTTAAAAGAGTGGAAATCTAATACAGCAGGAGACTTAAATCTGAAATGGGAAGGCCCCTACTGGGTCGTATTATGTACCCCCCCCAGGGCCATACAACTAAAAGAACAATTCATGGGGTGCCTGGGTGCTCAGTGGGTTAAGTGTGTGATTTGGCTCAGGTCACAATCCCACAGTTCATGGGTTCCAGCCCTACATCAGGCTCCATGTGAGGATGCTTCAAGCCTACATCTAAACATCTCACTGGCAGCGCTCGGGACTTTGACACTGGGCTTGTAATTTGCTCCAACCATTAACCTATATTTTTCTTTTGTTTCTATAAAATGCACCTCTTATTAATTACCTGATTGCTTACTAAACAAAACAGAGACTATATGATGGCTAACATGAACTGTTACACAGTTAAAGCCTCAAATGACTCTCAAAATAGCATTACATTATTATACACTGAAATAACCCAAATGCATAAAACAGTTCTACGAAACAGAATGGCATTAGATGTTCTAACTGCTGCACAAGGGGGAGCTCGTGCTCTCATAGCTACAGAAAGCTCTGTATACATTCCAGATTGTCACAAAAATATTTCTGGGTTTCTAACTGACATGAATACTCAAATTAGCATTTTAAATGATCCCTCTCTTGCCTTTCATGATTGGTTATACTCCTGGACTGGAAGAGGATTTTTGTCCACTACCAAAGGACTCTTATTTGTGCCTTTTGTTATTTAATTATGTTTTGCTATTTTCTCCCATGTCTCCCTTCCTGGTGCCAAGACCCCATCGCTACAATATCTTCAAGCCAACAGATGATCCTTTCTACTCAAGGAGGTTCATGTATGTTGCCCATGTTGGATTCAGCTGCCTCTGTCCTTCATAACTTTCCTATACATTCTCTGACTGACCAATGTTGACCTGTAGATAGAAATGTCTCTATGCTCCCACTCAGCAGGAAGAAGTTACAGAAGATAAGACCTTCCGCCTTCAACAACTGTAAAGATTTAAGGGTCAGAATTGTTCAGGAGGAAATGCTGAGGGAGCAAAAGTCAAGCTGAGGGCAAAGCACAATGTGTGGCTTTCCTCAGGCACTCCTGACTGGGCAAGAACAAAAGAAAAGGAAAACCAAGTGGTTAACTGATAGATATCACAGTCTGGCAGCATGTAAGTCTCCCTCAGTCTGAAACTGTCTTAATGATTTACAAGAAAAAAAGCAAACTCCAGAAGCCTATACACTCAATTCCCTGGAGCCCTAACATCACCCTCCTCTCCACAGGATAGAAAATCTTATACAACCCCAGTGCAGCTCTTTCTGCCCATGGGTCCTTTCCCTGTGCTTTAATAAAACCACCCGTTTTGCACTGAAGATGATGGGGTTTTGGGTGATGGTGGGGTTTGGAGCTGACGGCCAAGAAAGAATTCTTGAAGACATCTTTGGTGCAAAAAGGTGAAGAATGACCAGTTACATACTGTGAAGTTGGGGGAGGTAAAGTCAAGAGGAAGTTTCTTAAAGGGATTTTCCATATGCTAAAGGCTCATAGATTTCTGGAAGCCTAGCCATTGTCAAGTTAAGGTTGTTTTTCCTCCTGCAAAGCATTAACATTAAGACAGTGGGGGGGGGGGGTCCTGGACTTTAGGGTATTGATAAGATTGCCCCCCTTTTTTGTAATTGTACTAAGATATTAGTACTGATGGAGACCCTATCAGTTTAACCATTTGTTTTCTGTCCTTTCCTTTGTTCTCTGGCAGCCAGGAGCTCCTGAGGAATATTACATGTACCCCACCTGCGGGATGGGGTTGAGGGGTGGGGGTGGGGTGTGTACTAGCTTGTGCTTTTCCTTTAGCTTGCCTTATGCTCCCGCATCAACGATGTCTCAAGCATCCCGTTCTCTTAAATCTCCAATTTCTCAATCCTCCTCAGCCTATAAACAAGCAGACGTAAAGCTCTGCTAACACAAATTCAAACCACACCAGATACAAATCTGTCGACCCCCCCCCCCCCATTCTAGCTACCATACGAATGCTATTGTCTCTTTTCATCCAAACTTACTAAAAAGACTGGTTAATGCTTATTGGCCACTATTTTTCACTCTGCCCTTCATCCCAACCCACTGCAGTCTGGCCTCTGCCTCTGTCAACCTTCTGACAGCACTCCAGCCAGAGCTGATGGGGTTTTGAAGCGTTGGTGGGGGTCTGGAGCGGACAGCCAAGAAACAATCCTTGCGATGTCTTCAGTGCAAAAAAGGTGATTTTATTAAAGCACGGGGACAGGACTGTCGGCAGAAAGAGCTGCGCTGGGCTTGTGAGGAGTGACTGGTTACATACTATGGAGTTGGGGGAGGTAAAGGCAAAAAAGGAGGTTTCCAAGAAGACTTTCATATGTTAAAGAGGACTCTGAAGATGCCAGGGCCCTTGCTATTGTCAAGCTAAGGTTGTTTTTCCTTCTAGCAAATCATTAGCATTAAGACCGTAAGGAGTTCCTGGAGAATACTCTGTATTTGCCTCAAATATTTGTCAGGGGGCTGCAGGTCTTAAGGAAATTTGATTTTATCTACCATTTCCTTCTTGCTTTCATCCCCCACCTTGCTATGGAGAGGAGGGTCATGTGATATGGGAAACAAAGGCAGGAGAAAATGGCAGATAAAATTAAATTTCCTTATAACCTGCAGCCCGCTGACAAATACTTGAGGCAGGCAGAGTAAAAGGTCTCTCCAGGAAGGCCCTCCTGTCTTAAGGCAGCATGTTCAAAGCTGCACTCATCCCTGACACCTCAAAACCAAGTTAGACATGAAGCTCTGTCCTCCACTCTCCCACAGTCTTCATATCCCAAGGCCGTGCACTTCACACTTCCGGAACTGTGCTCTGAATGTGTTCTCCATCCCACCACTATGGGTGAGCTCCAGCAGCATCATCAGCCGCCCCTGGACTCAAGGCCCCCAGGCTTGCCCCCTTGGGTTCTTCTCTTCAGAGCAAAGATTCAGAAATCAGACCGCCTGAGTCTGGATCCTGGTTCTGCCACTCACTGGCTGTGTGACTGGGGTAATTTACCTGACCTCTCTGTGCTTCTTTTGCTTCATCTGTCACATTAGAATAATAATAGTATTTCTTTCATAGGCTGGTTGAGAGCATTCGCTGTGTCAATGCAAAGTGTTTTCAAGAGTGACAAGCATTAAGGCTTTGTGTTATTACCATTCACTGCCTCCCTTCTGCTTCAATCACACTAGTGCCCTCGTAGCTCTTTGCCCTCTGTAATGTTTCTATACATGCTTTGAGTGTTTATCTCATTGTGTAACGCAGGCTCAGCTTAGCTAGAAAGTCTGGGCTGGGAGTCCCTTCTCTTTCCTCCTGTAATACCCCTTTCTATAGCTGTCCATGAGCTTGCTACATTGTATTGTAATTTGCTCTTTCTATGTCTTTCTCTCCTGCCAGCTCCAGTGACTGCATTTTATCATTATAACTTTCGTATCCAGCGTAGCAACTGCTGTCTAGCACTTAATTGTTTTCCATATAACTAAGAGATAACTAAGTAGGTAAACAGTTGTTTCATGTTGATAAGTTACAGGTCTTAGGATTTTCAATCATTAAATTGCTCTGATCTGTACAGAAAAATATTTGTGACCAGGTCAAGGAAAAAAACGTATCAAGACTCTCCCAGCAAAAGTGCTCATTCTGGTTTTGCTTGATGGCCTTTTTTGGGGGGTTATTTCTTAACAGGCTTCAGGGGAAGTTGAGGAAAACTTATAGACACAAAAGAACACAGTGATATCCCCTTGAACAAAGGTAGAGAGTGTCAAGGGTCAAGAGCACAGGTAGAAGATCTAACTCTGAACAGGAGAGACTCCTCATTCCCCGAATCTTCCAGAAAGGAAGTAAACAATGGATGTGGGCTGGGGCGCCTGGGTGGCTCAGTCGGTTGAGCTTCCGACTTGTGCTCAGGTCATGATCTAATGGTTCATGGGTTCGAGTCCCACTCAGACAGCTCAGAGCCTGGAGCCTGCTTTGGATTCTGTGTCTCCCTCTCTCTCTGCCCCTCCCCTGCTCTCTCTCTCTCTCTCTCTCACACACACACACACACACACACACTCTCTCTCTCTCTCTCAAAAATAAATAAAAAATTTAAAAAAATGGAGGTGGGGACAGATGAGTTTACAAACAGACCTTCTTTAAGAGCTTCCATTTTCTCAGAGAAGTAGGAGGCAAGAGTGTTCACTGAACTAGAGAGAGAAGTAGAAATGGAGTAAGGAAACTGGGAAGAATGATCGACGTTGAAAACGGGAAAGAAGACAAAGGACAAAAACAAATTAAGGGAGGAGAAAGAGCTATCCTAAATCTTAAATTTCTGCCCTGGAACCACGTCAGGGGGAGGGCCCCGCTGGTATAAGAGATTTGGGAGAGGGCTCCAGTGACAGCAGCAGAGCATGCCGACAGGGCAGGGTCACACCAGGGGCCCACACCTGACTGGGGCTGTACTTGGCCTTTCCAGGAAGCAAGCAGGGAGAGCTGGTGCCTGCGTCTCCAGCCTCAGGGTGAAGGGCACTGCGAGTGGCAGGTTCTGGGTTCTCATTAGGGACCCAACCAGTGTGGTCCCCCACCTGTCCAGCAGGGTCACCTGGGCCAGCACGTTCAGGTTGCTCCTGGGCACAGTGGCCACTATGTCCCAGCAGGTTTAGGGTCCTCAAAGTCAGAGCCCAAGGCTGGGTTAAGAAGGACTAGCATTGCTTTTACAGGATTAGAACCAATTCATACAGGAGACAAACTAGTTATTGCATGATTGTGATGACTCTACTGTGACCTATACTGGAAATCCTCTGCTTTGCGGGTGCATCTTTTTGTGCCTTGTGAGACCCTCCTCGGAGAGCTGCCATAATGAAACCTCTTGGACACAGCGCCCTCTAGTGGTCTGAAGGCCTCCCTGCACTTTTCTCTTGAAAATACCTGAGCTTTGTGCCCAGAGGAAGTGGGGCCCGGTGGTGAAGCAAAGTGACCAGCACTGGGACATCAGGGAGACGCCTAACTAAAGGGGTAGGTAAAGACCGGTCTTTCTCTTACCTGGGCAAAAATGCCACCTCTGCCAATTATAAGCCCCATGCGTTTGCAGTCCTCATGGATTTGATTTACTTCTTCCTGGGGAAGTGGTTGGCGACCCATCTGCAAACAAAAATATCTCCTATTTGGATTTGAATTGTTAAAGACATCATCTATCAGAGAGAGAGAGAGAACAAAAGCAACTCAAGCAATGAATATTAGTTTTGATTCCAATTCATCCCAAATTCTCAAAAATAAAACTGAAGGCGAATGCAGATGGCCAGTGACTCTTGGCTCTGCTAACGGGTATCCCGGGAGCTTGGTTCTTTCGTAGCCCGATTTGGAGGGGGCTTTATTCTCAACTCTTCACTTTGTTTTGCTCATGTAAAGGGCTCATTTCAAAGTCCAGGAGATGGCTCCAAAGTTATACCAGGGCAGGAACAATCCAGGCCTTCCCTGGGCCACAGCTTGGCCTGGGCAGCTGGGGTGGGAAGACTGTCTCATCTCCCTGGCTTGTGGAATTTGCTCTTTCTCCCCCAACACTTAATCCCCCAGGGTTAGGAAAGGTAAGCACTTTGGGGTGGGGGTGGGGGGCAAGAAGCTCTTTCAGGTTACCAGGCATCTGAAGTTGGTCTCTCCCTGGGGGTCCAGACAGGCCAGTACCGCTTTGGTGGCACTGGGCTGGGGGCCGGTGCCCTTTCTATGTGTCTGTCTTCCGAGCCTGATTCCAAATGCCTCCTGTTGACTTAGTCGTTTCAAGTCTGTGTATCTGCCTGACCTGGAGGCCTGGACCGCAGACATTCGGGGCTCAGGCTCGGCCTATGGGATGAGGAGACTTGGGGCAGGCCTAGGCATCTGGGTTTGTAAAATGCCCAGCAGGTGCCCACCCTGGGAATTACTGCTGCGATCCTGTCTTGGGTGCTGAGCACGGCCACTGCCGCGGGTCTCTCTTCTGTGGCACGGCTGTGGTGAGACATGAGCAGGGGTCTGGTCCTCTGGTTCCAGATGCATGAGGCTTGATCCTGGCTCGTGGACCAGCTCCTGCCATCCTTGTGAGGCAGAGGAGAGCTCCCTCCAGGGGTCCCAGCTTTGTGCTCCTCGGGGCTTCCTACCCACCCTACCTCCAGAGTTCGGTACACATCCCCTCCCCACACTGTCCCCCAAACCTTCATTCTTGCTTAAGTCTCAGTGTCCCAGCATAGAGTAAGGCCACACCTCCCGGAGATGCTCACATTTTTGCCTGACTCAAAGCTTTAAGATAAGGAAAATCATATTTAAACTTGCAGAGTGCTGGTAATGAGGACCTGGGATCAGGGACAAGGCCAGGATCTTCTCATCGATCCTGAAATGTCATCACGCACTCCTGCCTGTCGCTGATGCTCTCATCTAGTGGACTGGGAAGACCAAAATATGACAAAATAATTGAGGTAAACTGTGAGAGCCATAAAGTGGGCAGACGTGGTGTGGGAATAATGGGAGGTCAGAGGGTGCTCAGCACCCTCTAGAAAGGTTTCCTGCGGGGAAGCTGCGGGGAAGCTGGGGCCTTGGTGGCTAGTGAGGATCTGGATAGGTGACATTTAGCCTCTGGACTGGGCCAGCCCCCTCCCTGCTCCCTTGCCCATTTTCTCATCCCCTGGCCTCAGCTGCCATGACTAACTGAACATCTTGTACACATGCCGCAGAGAAAAGCAGGGCTGGAAACTCTGCGGCAAAGCCCAGGACAGCCTGCCCAGGCCCCGTGCTCAAGCCTATGTCCCAGCTGCTTGATAACCAAGTGGGAATGTTAGTAACGGACCTCTCGTTGGGTGTGGAATGTAGCTTCATGTTTATCTTTGTTGCTGTTGTTAATCAGCATTTAAGTAATTATAAAAGTAATCCATGGTTATGGAGAATAAAGCCTTATACCAGAATGGAAGTACATAAAGGAAAAATGGAGCTTCCACTCCCCCAATCGTCCTCCTAGGTTCACCTCCTGTTGATAATTTCATGTGAACCAGACTCTTTTTCTCTCTGCACAAATATATCCCTATGCATATTAAAAAAAAAAAGAAGTCATACTTTATAATGTCTTTCAGTTTGCTTTTTACAATTTACAATATATCATGGACATCTTTCCATGTCATCTTATTTGGACCTCAGCTTAAAGGTTACCTAGTATTTCAGTTCTTTGGCAGAGTAATTTGTTTCATCATCTAACATTCGACAGTTATGTCATTTCCATTTTTTTTATGATTGTAAACAGTCCTGCAAACAACCCTGCTCGTCTATATCTTCACACACTTCTGTGAGTATTTGTTCAGGACATATTTCTAGGTGAGGAATTGCCAGCTCAAAAGGCATATTTAAAATCTTGATAGATTTTTAGGGGCAGGAGTTAAGATGGCAGAGATGTAGGGGGACCTGGGCTTCCCGCTTCCCTCAGACACAGCTGTGTTGAGGTCAGAACATTTGGAATACCCAGGAATACAGTCTGCGGAGTGACAGAAACATCTCCCCAGGTGGACGGAGACAGCTTGGCGGGACAGAGGTGCACGTATGCAGATTGGAAGAGATAAAACAGGTGGGGTAGGAATGGAGGGGAGGTGATCCCTTCTGTGGAGTGACAAAAGGGAGAGAAAGAGAAGCTGTGGATTGTGGTTTTGTGGTTTTGTTAAGACGAGAGAAAAACCTTTCCACACCATGGACCGGGGAACAGGAAATACAGAGGGAGCCTTCTCTGTATTACTCTACTTTGCAAACCACCATAGGAGCTGAAGATCAGAGTTTTCAGGGGTGCCTGACTTTCTCTGGACCAGAGCCACCACCATGTGTGTGGGCCTGGGGCGGGGAGGGGAATAGCAAACTCGGAGTGCCCAGGGAGAGAGCAGTCCCTTCCCTTGAGTACTGTGGGACTGGAGACCATTTGTCAGATGGGCAGAGTGGCACTACCCCAGAAACAGGTCCTCGTGCAGCAGGATCCTTTAAAATATTGGGTTTTCAATCCCAGCCGAGTGCCTGGGAGGTGCTGTAGATTGTGGAGCAAGACAAGCCCCTGCCTGCACGATTCTGTGAGGGCTGCCTGAACGACGTGGCTTGAGACACCTGGTCCGGGGAGAAGAGACTGGGGTGTTGCCGTCTTTCTCCCCATCACCAACACGGGGGGGGGGGGCTTCAGGGAACAGGACAGCGGCCCTCAGTGGAGGTGGGACCTGCTTACATGAAACCCCACCCCTCCGTGCCTGGTAACCACTTATCTACTAGAGCAGGACTGGTGCTGACCAAACCAGATGGCCTCTCCTCCAGACCAGCACAGCTACTGGTTCCAGGCACCAACAGACAATTGTCTTGTGGTTTTGCCTGTTAGTCTGATTGTTTTTTTTTTTCCTCTTTTCTTTTCTTTCCTTCTCTTCTCTTTTCCCTTCTTTTTCTTTCTACCCTCCTCTTTTTTTTTTTTCTTTCCTCCCATTGGAATCAGGCTCATACTTTCTGATTTGATTTTTGGCCAAATCTTAATATCTACCTATCTTTTTCTTTCTTTCTTTCTTTCTTTCTTTCTTTCTTTCTTTCTTTCTCTGTTCTGGTTTTTTGTTTAATCAGGCATTTTTACTCTATTATTATTACACCTTTTCTGTGTCTCCTTCTTTATTTTCCTCTCTCTCTCTCTCTCTCTCTGGGTCAAACTTTATAGTTTCTTTGATTCTCTGCCTGGTCTTTTTCTCCCCCTTTCATTTTTCTCTTTGTGATGGGATAAGGTCCCCCACCCTTTCCTTTTTTCCAGGGTTATTTCAACGAACAAAGCAAAAGCACATGATGGAAGATGCAAACAATCCACCATCACAAGCAGTGGGATAGAGCAGCCCAAGTCACAACAAGAGAGTGCATGCAACACACTCCAAAAACACTTCCTAAAGTGCCAGACCTTGGACAATATACGACCCCTACGACCCCTTTTTAATATAGTAGTACTCACAGATGCAGGATATATAACAAGCTATTAAAACACGTAAAATACAGAAACCTAGCCAAAATCTTGAAATGGAAGAATTCTCCTCAAAAGAAATTCCAGGAAGAAATGACAGCCAGAGAATTGCTCAAAACAGATATAAACAATATATCTGAACAAGAATTCAGAATAACAGTCATAGGACTAGTAGCTGGGCTTGAATAAAGCATAGAAGATGGCAGAGAATCTATTGCTGCATAGATCAAAGACCTAATAAAATAGTGATGATGGGTTAAGAGATGTTGTAAACAAGTTGAAAAATAAAGTAGACGCAGTGACAGCAAGGATGGAAGAAGCAGAGGAGAGAATAGGTGAAATAGAAGATAAAATTATGTAAAATGATGAAGCTGAAAAAGAGGGAAAATGAATTACTGGACCCCGGGGAGAGAATTAGAGATCTAATGATTCAATGAAAAAATAATATCCCTGTCACAGGAGTTCCAGAAGAAGAAGAAAGAGAGAAAGGGGCAGAAGGTTTATTTGAACAAATTATAGATGAGCTCTCCCCTAATTTGGAAAGGAAAGAGACATCCAAGTTGAAGAGGCACAGAGAATTCCTTTCAAAATCAACAAAACAGGTCAACTTCATGACATATTATCGTGAAACTGGCAAAATACAAAGATAAAGAGAGAATTTTGAAGGCAGCTAGGGACAAAGAGGCCTTAACTTACAAGGGTCATAGTTTCTTAACCTACAAGGGTAGTCACATAAAGGTAGTAGCATACCTGTCCACTGAACTTGACAGGCCAGAAAAGAGTGGTAGGAAATGTTCAATGTGCTGAATAGGAAAAATATGCAGCCAAGAATTCTTTATCCAGCAAGGCTGTCATTCAGAATGGAAGGAGAGATAAAGACTATCCCAGACAAACAAGAACTAAGCCAGCCCTGCAGGAGATCCTAAGGGGGATTCTGTGAGTGGAAAGCATGAAAGACCACAAAGGACCAGAGACATCACCACAAACACAAAATCTACAGATAACACAATGACACTAAATCATATCTTTCAATAATCACTCTGAATTTAAATCGACTAAATGCCCCAATCAAAAAGCATAGGGTATCAGAATGGATAAAGAAAGAAGATCCATCTATAGGCTGCTTACAAGAGACTAATTTTAGACATGAGGACATCTGCAGATTGAAAGTGAGCAGATGGAGACCATCTATCATGCTACTGGATGTCAAAAGAAAGCTGCAGTAGCCATACTTATATCAGACAAATTAGATTTTAAAACAAATACTGTAACAAGAGATGAAGAAGGGCATGATATCATAATTAAGGGGTCTATCCATCAAGAAGAGCTAACAATTATAAATATTTATGCCCCTAATGTGGAAATATCCAAATATATAAAACAATCACAAACATAAATACATAATTAGATATAATACCATGATTGTAGGTGACTTTTAATACTTCACTTACAACAATGGACAAATCATCCAGACAGAAAATCAATAAGGAAACAATAGTTCTGAATGACACATTGGACCAAATGGTCTTAACACATATATTCAGAACTTCTCATCCAAAAGCATCAGAATATACATTCTTCTTGAGTGCACATGGAACATTCTCCAAAATAGATCACATACTAGGCCTCAACAAAAAAGGATTGAGATCATACCATGCATATATTCATATCACAACTCTATGAAACTTGAAGTCAACCACAAGAAAAAATGTGGAAAGCCCCCAAATACATGGAACTTAAATAAAATCCTACAAAGAATGAGTGGATCAACCAGGAAATTAAAGAAGAAATTTAAAAATATGTGGAAGCCAATGAAAATGAAAACATGACCGTCCAAATCCTTTGGGATGCAGCAAAGGCAGTCTTAAGAGGAAAATACATTGCAATCCAGGGCCATCTTAAGAAGAAAGAAAAGTATAAAATACAGAACTTAACCTCACACTTAAAGGAACTAGAAAGCTAGCAGCAAAGAAAGTCCAAAGGGCAGAAGAAGAAGAGAAATAACAAAGATTAGAGCAGAAATAAACTATATAGAATCTGAAAAGACAGAAGAGATCAATGAATCTAAGAACTGATTTTTTGGAAGAATAAACAAAATTTATAAACCCCTAGCCAGAGGTCACAACAAAAAAAGAAAGAAAGAGGACCCAAGTAGGTAAAATCATGAATGAAAGAGTAGAGATCACAACCAACACCACAGAAATACAAACAATTATTAGAGAATACTATGAAAAACTATATGCCAACAAACTGGACAATCTGGAAGAAATGGACAAACTCCTAGACACCCCACACACTACCAAAACTTTAAACAGGGAAGAAATAGAAAATTTGAACAGACCCATAATCAGTGAATAAATTGAATTAGTTATCAAAAATCTCCCAAAAAATAGGAGTCCTGGGCCAGATGGCTTCCCAGGGGAATTCTATGAGCCATTTAAAGCAGAGTTAATACCTATTTCCCTCAAGTTGTTGCAAAAAAATAGAAATGGAAGGAAAACTTCCAGACTCATTCTATGAAACCAGCATTACCTTGATTCCCAAACCAGACACATACCCCACTAAAAAGGAGAAGTACAGGCTAATATCCCTGATGAACATGGACACAAAAATTCTCAACAAGGTACTGGAAAATCAAATTCAACAGTATATTAAAAGAATTATTCTGGGGCGCCTGGGTGGCACAGTCGGTTAAGCGTCCGACTTCAGCCAGGTCACGATCTCGCGGTCCGGGAGTTCGAGCCCCGCGTCAGGCTCTGGGCTGATGGCTCGGAGCCTGGAGCCTGTTTCCAATTCTGTGTCTCCCTCTCTCTCTGCCCCTCCCCTGTTCATGCTCTGTCTCTCTCTGTCCCCAAAATAAATAAACGTTGAAAAAAAAATTAAAAAAAAAAAAAAAGAATTATTCACCATGATCAAGTGGGATCCATTCCTGGGCTCCAGGGCCGGCTCAATATTTGCAAATCAATCAATGTGATACATCACATTAATAGAAGAAAACATAAAAATGATATGATCTTGTAAATAGACGCAGAAAAAGCGTTTTGGAAAATACAGCATCCTTTCTTAATAAAAGCCCTCAAGAAAGTCGGGATAGAAGGAACATACATTAACATCACAAAAGCCATATATCAAAAGCCCACAGCTAATATCATCCTCAATGGGGAAAAACTGAGAGCTATCCCCCTGAGGTTGAGAACACAACAGGGATGTCCACTCTTACCACTGTTGTTTAACATAGAGTTGGAAGTTCTAGCCTCACCAATCATATAACAAAATGAAATAAAAAGCATCCAAATTGCAAAGAAGAAGTTAATTTTCTTTACAGATGGCATGCTACTTTACATGGAAAACCTGAAAACCTCCACCAAAAAAACTGCTAGTACTGATACATGAATTCAGCAAAGCTGCAGGATATAAAATCAATTTACAGAAATTGGTTGCATTTCTATACACCAATAATGAAACAACAGAAAGTGGTATGAAGGAATCAATCCCATTTACAATTGTACCAAAAACCATAAGATACCTACCTAGGAATATACCTAACCAAAGAGGTGAAAGATCTGTTTGCTGAAAACCATAAAAAGCTTATGAAAGAAATTGAAGAAGACACAAAGAAATGGAAACATATTTCATGCTCATGGATTGGAAGATCAAATATTGTTAAAATGTCGATACTACCCAAAGAAATCTACAAATTCAATGCAATCCCAATCAAAATAGCACCGGCATTCCTCACAGAGCTAGAACGAACAATCCTAAAATTTATATGGAAACAGAAAAGACCCTAAACCAAAGTAATGTTGAAAAAAAAAAAACCCAAAGCTGGAGACATCACAATCCCGGACTTTAGCCTGTATTACAAAGCTGTAATCATCAAGACAGTAAATTATTGGCACAAAAAGAGACACATAGACCAATGGAATAGAATAGAGAATCCAGAAATGGACCATAAATATATGGCCAACTAAACTCTGACAAAGCAGGAAAGAGTATCCAGTGGAAGAAAGATAGTCTCTTCAGCAATGGTGCTGGGAGAACTGGACAGCGACATACAGAAAAATAAAACTGGATCACTTGCTTACACCATAGACAAAAATAAATTCAAAATGGATCAAAGACCTAAATGTGAGACAGGAAACCATCAAAATCCTACAGGAGAAAACAGGGAGCAATCTCTTTGACTTCAGTCGCAGTAACTTACTTGACATGTCTCTAGAGGCATGGGAAATAAAAGCAAAAATGAACTATTGGGACCTCATCAGGATAAAAAGCTTCTGCACAGCAAAGCAAACAACAAAACTGAAAGGCAACCAACGGAGTGGGAGAAGATCTTTGCAAATGACACATTGGGTATCAAAAATCAATAAAGAGCTTACCAAACTCAACACCCGAAAAACAAATCCAGTGAAGAAATGGGCAGAAGACATGAAGAGACATTTTTCCAAAGAACATACCCAGATAGCTAAAAGACACATGAAAATATGCTCAACACTGCTCATCATGAGGGAAATACAAATCAAAACCACATTGAGATACCACCTCACACCAGTCAGAGTGGCTAAAATTAACAACTAAGGAAACAAAAGATGTTGGCAAGGATGTAGAGAAAGGGGAACCCTCTTGCATTGTTAGTAGGAATTCAAACTGGGCAGCCACTCTGGAAAACAATGTGGAGGTTCCTCAAAATATTAAAAATAGAACTACCCTACGACCCAGCAATAGTACTACTAGGAATTTATCCAAAGGATAAAGGAGTGCTGATTTGTAGAGGCACATGTACCCCAGTGTTTATAGCAGCGCTATCAACAATAGCCAAATTATGGGAAGAGCCCAAATATCCATCAACTGATGAATGGATAAAGAAGAGGTGGTAAATGTATAAATGGAACACTACTGGCAATGAAAAAGAGTGAAATCTTGTCATTTGCAACAACATGGGTGGAACTGGAGGGTATTATACTAAGTGAAATAAGTCATTCAGAGAAAGACAGATATCATATGATTCACTCATATGTGGAATTTGAGAAAGTCTTAACAGAAGACTATAAGGGAAGAGAAGGAAAAGTAAGTAACAAACAGGGAGGGAGGCAAACCATAAAAGACTCTTAAATACAGAGAACAAACTGAAGGTTGATGTGGTGGGGGAGGAGGTTGGAGGGTTGGAGAAAATGGGTGACGGGCATTGAGGAAGGCACTTCTTGGGATGAGTACTGGGTGATGTATGTAAATGATGAATCATGGAAATCTCCTGAAGCCAAGACTACATTGTATGTTGGCTAACTTGTGTGTGTGTATATATACATAATATATATAATACACGTATATATTATATATATGTGTATATACATATTATATATATATATATATAATGCTGATTGACACAAATTTCTGTCTAAAGGGCTCTACTAATTTATGTCCTCACCAACAGGAAATGGGGTTTTAGTTTTGGTGGACAGTGGACAGTGTTAAGGCAAGTTCTGAGCTACTTAATTACATGAATATAGTCTGAAGTGTTGCAGGACCAGAACTCACTCAATAAACACTTTGAAAATACTTATCATCCACATGATTCCTGGACTCAAAAGTGTATAACTTAGGAAAAGAAGGTATTTCTACATGAAAACCAAATCAACAAATACGTGGTTTGAAAGATGTTTTCAAATGAGATTTTTAGGCAGTGGATGCTACAGGGATTCTCTGAGGCCTGGAGCCCCTGTCTAGGGGAGAATCAAAGGCAAGCTTTAGGGAAGAGGTGTGATGAAGAACTGGATCTTGAATAAGGCTAAGATTTCCATAGGTAGATATAGAGAGGAGAGTCTTGCAGTCCATGCTCGGAGAACAGTTTGGGCGACATTGGATGTAGGGAAGTGAATGGCATTGAGCGGGCGTTAAATGGAACTAAGGAATGGACTAGCTGGGATGTAAATCTGGGTGGTCTGCCTTCAGAGTCCATGCTTAAAACTACCAAGTGGCAGAGGAAGAGAAAAATAACTCATTCAATAGATAGTATCGGATAGCCTATTTTATTCTTTCCATAATAGAGTTTGCACATTTTTCCATGTCACACATATATCACTATTGTGGGATGGATGTACCATAATTTAGCTTGGACTGTATCAATGGCCATTTAGGAGGATTCCTATGTTTTACAATGACAAGTGAAGTCCTGATGAACTTTTTTGTTCATGAGTCTCTGAGCACACAGAAGCTAGATTTGGAACAGTGGGAAAGAGAAGAACCCTTCCCCTCTTGTTGGGTTTTCCTCTGTGGAGTCTGGACTTTGGAGCATAGATAGCTTTGAGGGGAGTCCTCGGTTGGGGCCTGGGATGGATTCCCCTGAGCCTTAACACAGACCTTGACTGGGACACCAGGTGAAGATAAGGATGCTGTGACCTGGGAGCCAGAGGGCTGAGTCTCATTTTACTCTCATTTTGCTGTTGTCTTCCCTTGGCTTTAAAATCTTGTTTAAACATTCCAGCTTTGTATTGGCCCCACTGTGTGGCATTAATGGAAGAGTCTTATATCCATGGTCTGGTGTAAACCCTAAAATAATTGAGCATCAACCATCCTAAACTAGGATGCTGTGTTAAGACCAAATAGCAAGAAGCCACTTAGGAGAAGGCTAGAAAAGGGGTTAGTCTGACTCTTCAGCTTGGTGCTAAGATTCTCTCCCTGTTGCTTGCCTCAGTGAGTCTAGACTTTGTGTTTATGGAGGGGAGGGACTTGGGTTGTAGGGGAAGCAACGGAGACACAGGGAAGTATTTGAGAAACATGGTCAAGAAAGGATCAACAGGACTTGGCACTAGAAACAAGGGAGAGAAGGAGTCCCAGGCTATTTTCTGGCATGGAGAATAGGGAACTGGGAGAAGAGTGGAGGGTGAGAAACAGAAACAGTGAACTTGGAGGAATAACTGGTTTGGGGGAAAATGCTAAGTACAGATGTTGCTATATTGAGTTTGAGGTCACAGTGGGGAATGTCATCGGAAAGTCACACCCTGCCTGGTTACTTTGGAGATTGAAAAATATTCACAAACAGACAAACACAAAACCTTATAGATCCTTAACATCCTCACCCCAAACCATCATCACAACCCACTCCTGGCCTTCTCCTTTACTTCCATGAACTCTCCGGGTCACCTGCCCCTCCCCAGATAGCTTCCTCCCTTCCCCATATGTCTAATTCTAAATATTCAGTCATCACCAATGCTCTCTGCCTACTCTGGCAGGAAAAATATCAGCTCCCTGTTCCAAATGCCCTCCCTGACTCCCCTAGAACTCTTGATGACGTGCTAGCATATTGTACTCCCTACTTATCTCTGATGGGCTTTGCTGAGCGCCCCTGGCCTTGTGTGTTCTCTCCCTGAGAATGAATGAAGTGACCTTGTAGTGACCATGCTTCCGACTTTAACTCTTGCTGTCCCCAAGAAGTCACAGAGAGCACAGCAGATCAAAACCTACCTTATCCTTCACCATTTCTATTCCTATCATGAGGCCTTTGCCTCGGACATCTCCAACAATCTCAAATTCATCCCGCAGCTCAGCAAGCTTCTGTAGCATGTAGGTGCCAACTTCTTGACTGTTTTCCTGTAGATTTTCTTCTTTAATCACCTGTTTAGAGAAAAGTCCCAAGTGGCCTTGCATTAAAAAAAAAAAGTTTTAAATTGACTGAGAAACACAGAACAGTAGATGTGCATGACTTTCTTTGTGGAAACTTGACCACACAAATGGAACCCAAAGTCTAGTGTGACCATGCCATGTACTACAAAAAGATTTGCTGTAAGGTGCAAAAGAGTCTTGGTATGGGGAATACTTTCCCCAAACCTTTCTCATCTTCAGGGGTGGTTAAAAACTTAGGAAAGAATAGGGGTGCCTGGGTGGCTCAGTCTTGAGGGTCTGACTCTTGATTTCGGCTCAGGTCAAAGTTCTGGGGTCATGGGATCAAGTCCCACATTGGGCTTTGCACTGAGTGTGGAGTCTGCTTAAGATTCTCTGTCTCTGTCTCTGTCTCTGTCTCTGTCTCTCTCTCTCCCTGTCACTTTGAGTTCTTCTTGCACCTCTCAATTAAACGATTTTTTTTTTATTTTATAAATTTAGGAAAGATAAAAGACATTTCTCAATGCAGTGTATAACACAGATTCCATAATCCTGAGGCTCGTTATTGCCAGGCTTTGCTGAGAACTGGGATACAGTGATTAAGAAGACAAACTCTCTGAGGAAAGATGTCACAGGTTCTTGCCCCACTGGGAGTTTACTGACCTTTGCTTCGTCAGCCCTCAGTCAGACACAGGCTGTCATTACCCAATTGTCCTGCCACAGGGCCTAGGCCTCATGAGCTGAGGGGAGCTCTGTGAGGGCCCTGAAGATATAAAAATATTTTCACCTACTTCCACTCATGGCAGAGACCATGATTCTTGACTACCCACAATATACTACATCTAGATTTAGCTGATAATAATTGCATGAATCCATGACTCTCGATGTTTTTAACCTATTTGTTCACCTATACCCTCTCTACCTGGTCAAGGTGACACAACACTTTTAAAAAGTTGGCAATGTCTACAAAATGAAGTCAATGACACATTCCTGACTGCACTTTTTCATTTTGTGATTTTATCGTATTTGAAGATACTTTTTAATTAGCAAGGGAAGCTTTTACTTACTTATTTTTATTTAAAAATACTTAAACAAAATAAAAATACTTAAAAATTTTTTGAATAGGTGAATCATGGGCCTAGTTCAAAAATCAGTAGAGGGGCGCCTGGGTGGCGCAGTCGGTTAAGCGGCCGACTTCGGCTCAGGTCATGATCTCACGGTCCGTGAGTTCGAGCCCCGTGTCCGGCTCTGTGCTGACTGCTCAGAGCCTGGAGCCTGTTTTAGATTCTGTGTCTCCCTCTCTGTCTCTCTGCCCCTTCCCCACTCGCACTTGTCTCTCTGTCTCTTTCTGAAAAATAAACATTAAAAAAATTTAAAAAATCAGTAGAGGGGCGCCTGGGTGGCGCAGTCGGTTAAGCGTCCGACTTCAGCCAGGTCACGATCTCACGGTCCGTGAGTTCGAGCCGCGCGTCAGGCTCTGGGCTGATGGCTCAGAGCCTGGAGCCTGTTTCCGATTCTGTGTCTCCCTCTCTCTCTGCCCCTCCCCCGTTCATGCTGTGTCTCTCTCTGTCCCAAAAATAAATAAACGTTGAAAAAAAAAATTTATAAAAAAAAAAAAAAAATCAGTAGAATAATTCTCATTGACCCCTGCCCCCCAGCCACCAAATTTCTCTACCCACAAACAACCATTGTTACCCATTTCTTGGACATTCTTTCAGTAATACCTGACACTTTCTTAAACAAGTGCTGTTGTGCATATCAGCAAGGGCACTTAACAGATAAGATACCAGGGAAAATCAATGGAGTAGGGCTGAACAACAGCTAAATTACGTAGTTTGTCCCATAAAACTCAGTTTCTTGTTAGTCTTTCAGCTGATAACTGTACAAAAAAAGGAAGGAAGAATATATAAAGAAAAGGACCAAAATTAGCCTGAAGTCAAAGATGGCAGTTGGTAACTATCCATCAAATACCAGAAATATAAAAAGGAAATGTCAGTGTTACCAGCTAGCTAGCTTTTCTTATATTTCCTAGGCATGTGAGATGTATTATGTATTATTTTGTATCTAATACTTCAAGCATCCCAAATAGATCTTAAAAAGGGGGTGAAGGGGCAGAATAAAAACTGGAAATCT
Source organism: Lynx rufus (assembly GCF_022079265.1). Taxonomy (NCBI): domain Eukaryota; kingdom Metazoa; phylum Chordata; class Mammalia; order Carnivora; family Felidae; genus Lynx; species Lynx rufus. The sequence goes on along the minus strand of NW_025814823.1, from coordinate 211,782,512 downwards.
AAATTTGTGGAGTGGTAATGAACTCTTCACGTTAATAATGGGATGTCATAGAGTTTGGATAATGTGTCTCTGGTGCTGAAGTAGTCATTTTGTGAAATGAGAGGAATGACGTGGCTGCTGGAACATACCTCAAGCACGGCTGATCCAATGGCACAGGCCATGGGGCTCCCTCCAAAGGTGTTGAAATGATACATGCATTTAGCCAGAGACTTGGCTATCTCTAGAGGGGGAGAATGAAAAGTGGACAAAGAGTGACACATTCCTATCTATAATCTCCTACCACATCACTTGAATTATATTTACTATCATGTCATATTAATAATATGTTTCATGGCATCGAATCCAATTCAGTCTTCATTCACCAGATAGTGGATGTTATGAATGGAATTATGTGTGTGTCCTTGCCCACCCCCCCCCCCCCGCCCCCGACTCCTCTTCGACTATGTGAAAGCCCTACTCCCATTGTGAATGTATTTGGAGATAGGGCCTTTAGGGAAGTAATCAAGGTTAAATGAAATCATAAGGGTGGGGCCCTCATAATACTGGTGTCTTTATAAGAAGAAAAAGAGACACCAGAGCGCTCTCTCTCTCTCATGTTCTCTCTCTCTCTGAGGAAAAGGACTTGCAAGTACACAGCAAGAAGTTGGCCATCTGCAAGAGAGATTTCACCAGAAGCCAACTTTGCTGGCACCTTGATCTTGGACTTGAGCTTCCATAACTATGAGAAAATAAATATCTGCTGTTTAATTCCCTCAGCGTGTGGTGTTTTGTTATGGTAGCCCCAGATGACCAATCCACTTACTCTGTGGATAAGGAAAAATTGCTTATTTACTGAATTAGAAGTGTGATGACAAAATCTTTAATGTGTTGTGTGAATTCAAAAGTACTTTAACACTTGATTTATGGGAATTTACATGGGACCTTCACTTGGTAACCCTCTTTTCTGTATTATACTCTTGGTTTCAATCTTTAAAAAACCTCGCATCGAGGTTTTAATAACATAATTCCTGGATTGTTTCAGGGTGAGCATATATTTGGTTCATTACATTTCCCTTTCTACACCCACATTTTAGCACCTAGAACAGGGAGAAACTTAACATGTCTGACTCCATGTTGTTTCTATTCCCCTTGCTGCTGTAACCTGTATCTTAGAAATTTCTGTTTCACTCTTCCAGTAGGCATGTTAATCGTAGAAGGAATTTTGCTTATAGCTGAGATTTGCAAAGACTCCTTTTTTGTTTTTTCACTGGAAACCTATATCACTTGAGGAGATAAGGAAGTGCAGACAGAAATGACTATGCTATGTTCAAGATTTACAGGAATGGCATGACCAGATTCCTGTAGGCAAAGATAAAATGACCAAAGACAAAGAGTTATAAGACCTCTTCAGATGTCTATAGACATCAGTCACCTTTGTCTTCCCCCTTTTGCTAACAAACAAGAAGTTGAACATTGACCCGAGGGGAGAAGTTTCTTTAGGATGATAAGCCACCATCCTCTCAGTTTGTTGTCTTTTCTGACCCCAACATCCGGCCACTCAAATGATTGGTTTGTCAGGCAGCGAGCATACCAACTTGGACTCAGTATCATACCTTTATTCATTCAATAAAACAGCGAGATATCACAGGGTACTTAATTATCCTTTAGTATCGCTGAAGCGGATACTACTGGTGGAAAAACGGAACAATTTAAAGATTTTTAACAATAAACTATTCATAAAAACCATTTTCTGTAAAACTTCACCAACATTGAAAATATGGCTCATTCTTATGTTCGCTTTATAGAATATTCTGGCTAAGTGAGATTGTACTGCATTTGTCTGTTTTGTTGATGAGACGTAAACAGAAACCTGTCACTCTGGACCTTGAGTTTATAACATATTGGCATAGTTAGGCCAAGGAAGAGTCTCCTTCAGAATAAGACTCCTCTGGAAATTTCACAGTTAGCTCCAGGTTGGTTAAAAAGGATCTCTTGTGTGGGATTTGTTTTTGTGGTACGGTTGCTGATACCTTGTCAGTGTGTGAGAACCTTGCGCTTCATTGTGGGGGTAGGAGAATTCATCTTCCCTACAGCAAGAGCACAAAGGGCTGGGATTCTTCCATCCCTTCCACAGTCTGACAGGTTGTTTCTCATGATCATTGCTAGGGAAATGCACGTGTAGTTCCCATCGCTGTCTTCAACCCACAGAAATTCCCAACCCCGTGTTTTCTGCCGTCACGGTTACAGGAAACCCAGAAGCAAATGCAGCCTGCCCATAGGCTCTACCTGGAGTTGTCACAACTGCTGCCATGGGAAAGCCATTTCCAATCCCTTTAGCCATGGTGACAATATCCGGCAGGATGTCGTGGGTTTGGAAGCCCCAGAAGTGAGAGCCCAGCCTTCCAAATCCCGTCTGCACCTGATGGAAACAGATCCAAAATCATTTGAAACGTTTCAAGTATGCTGGCTTTTCTGACTCTGATCTCTTCCCTTTCCTCCACTTCTTCTTCAGTATCATCATTGCCGGCCATCATCTTCACCATCTTTGTACAAACATGGACACAGCACTTAATCTGGGTCTGAGCTTTTAGTTACCAGAAACTGTTTACTAGGTTTTTGGATTTTGGATCCCCAGTGCTGCACAAGTTTTGTTATTAAGATGAATGCTGTTAGGCTGGTTTATACTATTTTGGCAAATCGAAGTTGAAAACTTGGTTATGAGGTGAAGTTCTCTATGTGGGTTTTGAACTGTCCCTGATGCAATCCATAATGGGAATTTAAAAAGTGTGTTGACTGATAGCATGTCACCTGTGATGACAGCATCAGCTGTGCCTGTTAGCCACTTATTTGATAGACTTCATTTTGGATATTTGAGTTCTGTGCTTGTTAAAGTTCTATACTTGTTAATCTACTAACCAACCAGTCAATTAGCAAAAGCTTCATTATCTTGGGTTGCAGAGGAAGGTTTAAAAAGTTTTCTCCCTATGCCTTTCCTGTCCTGGCTGCCCTACACCACACTTATTCCACAGCCACTCACCTCATCCGCGATGCACACGCCTTCCCGCTCTCGCACCAACTTGAAGGCTTCCTTTAGAAACCCCTTTGGGTACTGAACAACTCCATTCACCCCCTGCAAAAGACCAAACCAAGGAGTCCTATAACAACAGCATAGCCCTTTGAAAAGAGTTGAAAGAAAGAAAGAAAGAAAGAAAGAAAGAAAGAAAGAAAGGTCATTATCATCATTAGCATTAGTAATACTAGCAATTTTTAAAATGGTCTTTAGAACTGTTCCAACAATGTGTGAAGAGAGGGGCCATTACTCTTATGCCAAGCCTTTTGGGAAAAGGATGCAAATGTTTATTCTCTTCTGAGATTAGAAACAAAGTAGATTAAGGGGATTTGGTAACACTGAAGAAAATCACCCCAGGGCAGTGTGGGTATTAAAGCAACTAAACATTGGTAGGGTTTCCTTTTGTTTAGAATTTTAGGAATTCAATTGTTTCATCTATCTTTTCAGCCGGGCAATGCAGGAGACAGTTTTTGAAGGTCAGTTGAAAATCAGGGCCCTTCTCTTTCAAGGGGACTGAGAAAATGAATTGAATTTGGAGAGAGACACGGCAATGGTCACTTAAATATTTTGGAATTTTATAGAATGTATGAATGTATGAATTAAAATTCTCTGATAATTTAAGCCCAATTAACGTCTAAGCTCAATATACCCACTTGAATTGGCTCTGCAAAAAATCCAGCAATTGATTTGGCCACAGAAGTGTTCAGAGTATCTTTGAACTGTTCAATATACTGGTCTCTTGCTTGGCAGCAGTCTGCGAAGAACAATAAAAACCACAAACAAACAAACAAGCAAAACATAGCATTTGAAGATGTAAGAATGACATTCAGAAGAATGGGAAAAGCACAGAAAAAAAGAATATCCGATGAGTAAATTGACTAGAATCTTTACAACACAGTAAACAGGATATGAGGGTATAAATTTCTGAAGGGTGAACTTTCTTTCAGAACAACCTGTACTTTGGTTTGAGCAGAGAGACGAGGATAGTTGTAAAGGCATAAATGAACCACTTCAGTCATGTCCATCTGGGGGAAAAATGCCCCAAAGTGTCATTGAGTCTGATATACACAGCTGTTTCACCTAAGGATACCATCTTCTCAACGGGGTAGATTTAATTCAGATGTAATTGGGGAGTGGATTTAATCTATTTGATAATAACTCTATTTACCTTTTATTGCCACTTAATCTGATATACAATTTTAAAACTACAAAGTGTCTCAATCTTTCGAGATAATAAATATGGTTACAGAAGAACTAGAATCCAGTCTAAAGAGGAATGTACTGGAGCCGGATCAATTCCATCCATGGTAGCAAAGGAGAGGAAGCCTTCTCTGGAATACTAAGGGTCCCAGATCTATGGCGTCCATACATGACTGAAACTTCAGAATTTTTACCCACACCTCTAATTTGATTCTAAACAGCACCACACAGTTTCTGAACTTAAACTCGTATCCTTGAACAGCAGGAGAAGCACAGAGGGAGATGTGGATGTGACGTACGCCCTGGGCCCAGTAACCATGAGAGCAATTTGAGAGGTGAGTCACCACCTACCATCCTAGCGCTTGCTTAGACGCATGGATACAGACCTGTCTCCTGAAGTGGAGAGATTAGGGACAGAAAATATCCGTCATCGTCATCAAAACTGAAGCATAAATATATTTTATACTTCAGCTTTTCATTTAAAACTGGAAAAAACAGAGGAAAAGGAAGATGGCGGCGTAGGAGGACGCTGTAGATTCCACCTACACCTGCCTAAATAACCCAGAAAACCGCCAGAGGATTAGCAGAACGGAGTCGCCGGAGCCAAGTGCAGACGAGAGGCCCACGGAAGAGGGTAGGAAGGGCGGCGAGGCGGTGCGCGCTCCACGGACTGGCGGGAGGGAGCCGGGCTGAGGGGCGGCCCGCTGGCCAAGCAGAGCCCCCGAGTCTGGCTGGCAAAAGAGGAGGGGCCGGATGAGTGTGTTCCGACAGCAAGCGCGACTTAGCGTCTAGGAGGTCATAAGTGAACAGCTCTGCTCGGAAAGCGGAAAGGCTGGAGGACAAAGGGAGGGAGAGCTGCTGAGCCTCCGGCCGACAGAGCTCAGTTTGGCGGGGAACAAGGGCGCTCGCCAGCGCCATCTCCCTCGCCCATCCCCCAGCCAAAATCCCAAAGGGAACCAGTTCCTGCCAGGGAAATTGCTTGCTCTGCGCAAACACCCAACTCTGTGCTTCTGCGGAACCAAACCTCCGGCAGTGGATCTGACTCCCTCCCGCTGCCACAGGGGCCCTCCTGGAGTGGATCACCTAAGGAGAAGCGAACTAAGCCTGCCCCCCTGCCGCCGTGCACCTTGCCTACCCACCCCAGCTAATACACCAGATCCCCAGCACCACAAGCCTGGCAGTGTGCAAGTAGCCCAGATGGCCACGCCACCCCACAGTGAATCCCGCCCCTAGGGGAGGGGAAGAGAAGGCACACACCAGTCTGACTGTGGCCCCAGCGGTGGGCTGGGGGCAGACATCAGGTCGGACTGCGGCCCCGCCCACCAACTCCAATTATACACCACAGCACAGGGGAAGTGCCCTGCAGGTCGGCACCACTCCAGGGACTATCCAAAATGACCAAACGGAAGAATTCCCCTCAGAAGAATCTCCAGGAAATAACAACAGCTAATGAACTGATCAAAGAGGATTTAAATAATATAACAGAAAGTGAATTTAGAATAATAGTCATAAAATTAATCACTGGGCTTGAAAACAGTATAGAGGACAGCAGAGAATCTCTTGCTACAGAGATCAAGGGACTAAGGAACAGTCACGAGGAGCTGAAAAACGCTTTAAACGAAATGCAAAACAAAATGGAAATGACGACAGCTCGGATTGAAGAGGCAGAGGAGAGCATAGGTGAACTAGAAGATAAAGTTATGGAAAAGAGGAAGTTGAGAGAAAGAGAGATAAAAAAATCCAGGAGTATGAGGGGAAAATTAGAGAACTAAGTGATACACTAAAAAGAAATAATATACGCATAATTGGTATTCCAGAGGAGGAAGAGAGAGGGAAAGGTGCTGAAGGGGTACTTGAAGAAATAATAGCTGAGAACTTCCCTGAACTGGGGAAGGAAAAAGGCATTGAAATCCAAGAGGCACAGAGAACAATCCAAGAGGCACAGAGAACTCCCTTCAGACGTAACTTGAATCGATCTTCTGCACGACATATCATAGTGAAACTGGCAAAATACAAGGATAAAGAGAAAATTCTGAAAGCAGCAAGGGATAAACGTATCTCACATATAAAGGGAGACCTATAAGACTCGTGACTGATCTCTCTTTTGAAACTTGGCAGGCCAGAAAGGATTGGCACGATATCTTCAGTGTGCTAAACAGAAAAAAATATGCAGCCGAGAATCCTTTATCCAGCAAGTCTGCCATTTAGAATAGAAGGAGAGATAAAGGTCTTCCCAAACAAACAAAAACTGAAGGAATTTGTCACCACTAACCAGCCCTACAAGAGATCCTAAGGGGGATCCTGTGAGACAAAGTACCAGAGACATCGCTACAAGCATGAAACCTACGGACATCACAATGACTCTAAACCCATATCTTTCTATAATAACACTGAATGTAAATGGATTAAATGTGCCAACCAAAAGACATAGGGTATCAGAATGGATACAAAAACAAGACCCATCTATTTGCTGTCTACAAGAGACTCATTTTAGCCCCGAGGACACCTTTAGATTGAGAGTGAGGGGATGGAGAACTATTTATCATGCTACTGGAAGCCAAAAGAAAGCTGGAGTAGCCATACTTATATCAGACAAACTAGACTTTAAATTAAAGGCTGTAACAAGAGATGAAGAAGGGCATTATATAATAATTACAGGGTCTATCCATCAGGAAGAGCTAACAATTATAAATGTCTATGCGCAGAATACCGGAGCCCCCAAATATATAAAACAATTACTCACAAACATAAGCAACCTTATTGATAAGAATGTGGTAATTGCAGGGGACTTTAACACTCCGCTTACAGAAATGGATAGATCATCTAGACACACGGTCAATAAAGAAACAAGGGCCCTGAATGAGACATTGGATCAGATGGACTTGACAGATATATTTAGAACTCTGCATCCCAAAGCAACAGAATATACTTTCTTCTCGAGTGCACATGGAACATTCTCCAAGATAGATCACATACTGGGTCACAAAACAGCCCTTCATAAGTTTACAAGAATTGAAATTATACCATGCATACTTTCAGACCACAATGCTATGAAGCTTGAAATCAACCACAGGAAAAAGTCTGGGAAACCTCCAAAAGCGTGGAGGTTAAAGAACAACCTATTAAAGAATGAGTGGGTCAACCAGGCAATTAGAGAACAAATTAAAAAATATATGGAAACGAAAATGAAAATACAACAATCCAAATGCTTTGGGATGCAGCGAAGGCAGTCCTGAGAGGAAAATACATTGCAATCCAGGCCTATCTCAAGAAACAAGAAAAATCCCAAATACAAAATCTAACAGCACACCTAAAGGAACTAGAAGCAGAACAGCAAAGGCAGCCTAAACCCAGCAGAAGAAGAGAAATAATGAAGATCAGAGCAGAAATAAACAATATAGAATCTAAAAAAACTGTAGAGCAGATCAACGAAACCAAGAGTTGGTTTTTTGAAAAAATAAACAAAATTGACAAACCTCTAGCCAGGCTTCTCAAAAAGAAGAGGGAGATGACCCAAAGAGATAAATTCATGAATGAAAATGGAATTATTACAACCAATCCCTCAGAGATACAAACAATATTCAGGGAATACTATGAAAAATTATATGCCAACAAACTGGACAACCTGGAAGAAATGGACAAATTCCTAAACACCCACACTCTTCCAAAACTCAATCAGGAGGAAATAGAAAGCTTGAACAGACACATAACCAGCGAAGAAATTGAATTGGTTATCAAAAATCTCCCAACAAATAAGAGTCCAGGACCAGATGGCTTCCCAGGGGAGTTCTACCAGACGTTTAAAGCAGAGATAATACCTATCCTTCTCAAGCTATTCGAAGAAATAGAAAGGGAAGGAAAACTTCCAGACTCATTCTATGAAGCCAGTATTACTTTGATTCCTAAACCAGAGAGACCCAGTAAAAAAAGAGAACTACAGTCCAATATCCCTGATGAATATGGATGTAAAAATTCTGAATAAGATACTAGCAAATCGAATTCAACAGCATATAAAAAGAATTATTCACCATGATCAAGTGGGATTCATTCCTGGGATGCAGGGCTGGTTCAACATTCACAAATCAATCAATGTGATACATCACATTAATAAAAAAAAAGAGAAGAACCATATGATCCTGTCAATCAATGCAGAAAAGGCCTTTGACAAAATCCAGCACCCTTTCTTAATAAAAACCCTTGAGAAAGTCGGGATAGAAGGAACATACTTAAAGATCATAAGAGCCATTTATGAAAAGCACACAGCTAACATCATCCTCAACGGGGAAAAACTGAGAGCTTTTTCCCTGAGATCAGGAACACGACAGGGATGTCCACTCTCATCGCTGTTGTTTAACATAGTGTTGGAAGTGCTAGCATCAGCAATCAGACAACAAAAGGAAATCAAAGGCATCAAAATTGGCAAAGATGAAGTCAAGCTTTCGCTTTTTGCAGATGACATGATACAATACATGGAAAATCCGATAGACTCCACCAAAAGTCTGCTAGAACTGATACATGAATTCAGCAAAGTTGCAGGATACAAAATCAATGTACAGAAATCAGTTGCATTCTTATACACTAACAATGAAGCGACAGAAAGACAAATAAAGAAACTGATCCCATTCACAATTGCACCAAGAAGCATAAAATACCTAGGAATAAATCTAACCAAAGATGTAAAAGATCTGTATGCTGAAAACTATAGAAAGCTTATGAAGGTAATTAAAGAAGATATAAAGAAATGGAAAGACATTCCCTTCTCATGGATTGGAAGAATAAATATTGTCAAAATGTCAATACTACCCAAAGCTATCTACACATTCAATGCAATCCCAATCAAAATTGCACCAGCATTCTTCTCAAAACTAGAACAAGCAATCCTAAAATTCATATGGAACCACAAAAGGCCCCGAATAGCCAAAGTAATTTTGAAGAAGAAGACCAAAGCAGGAGGCATCACAACCCCAGACTTTAGCCTCTACTACAAAGCTGTAATCATCAAGACAGCATGGTATTGGCACAAAAACAGACACATAGACCAATGGAATAGAATAGAAAACCCAGAGCTAGACCCACAAATGTATGGCCAACTCATCTTTGACAAAGCAGGAAAGAACATCCAATGGAAAAAAGACAGCCTCTTTAACAAATGGTGCTGGGAGAACTGGACAGCAACATGCAGAAGGTTGAAACTAGACCACTTTCTCACACCATTCACAAAAATAAACTCAAAATGGATAAAGGACCTGAATGTGAGACAGGAAACCATCAAAACCCTAGAGGAGAAAGCAGGAAAAGACCTCTCTGACCTCAGCCATAGCAATCTCATACTCGACACATCCCCAAAGCCAAGGGAATTAAAAGCAAAAATGAATTACTGGGACCTTATGAAGATAAAAAGCTTCTGCACAGCAAAGGAAACAACCAACAAAACTAAAAGGCAACCAATGGAATGGGAAAAGATATTTGCAAATGACATATTGGACAAAGGGCTAGTATCCAAAATCTATAAAGAGCTCACCAAACTCCACCCCCGAAAAACAAATAACCCAGTGAAGAAATGGGCAGAAAACATGAATAGACACTTCTCTAAAGAAGACATCCGGATGGCCAACAGGCACATGAAAAGATGCTCCACGTCGCTCCTTATCAGGGAAATACAAATCAAAACCATACTCAGATATCACCTGATGCCAGTCAGAGTGGCCAAAATGAACAAATCAGGAGACTATAGATGCTGGCGAGGATGTGGAGAAACGGGAACCCTCTTGCACTGTTGGTGGGAATGCAAATTGGTGCAGCCGCTCTGGAAAGCAGTGTGGAGGTTCCTCAGAAAATTAAAAATAGACCTACCCTATGACCCAGCAATAGCACTGCTAGGAATTTACCCAAGGGATACAGGAGTACTGATGCATAGGGGCACTTGCACCCCAATGTTTATAGCAGCACTCTCAACAATAGCCAAATTATGGAAAGAGCCTAAATGTCCATCAACTGATGAATGGATAAAGAAATTGTGGTTTATATACACAATGGAGTACTACGTGGCAATGAGAAAGAATGAAATATGGCCTTTTGTAGCAACGTGGATGGAACTGGAGAGTGTGATGCTAAGTGAAATAAGCCATACAGAGAAAGACAGATACCATATGGTTTCACTCTTATGTGGATCCTGAGAAACTTAACAGGAACCCATGGGGGAGGGGAAGGAAAAAAAAAAAAAGAGGTTAGAGTGGGAGAGAGCCAAAGCATAAGAGACTGTTAAAAACTGAGAACAAACTGAGGGTTGATGAGGGGTGGGAGGGAGGGGAGGGTGGGTGATGGGTATTGAGGAGGGCACCTTTTGGGATGAGCACTGGGTGTTGTATGGAAGCCAATTTGACAATAAATTTCATATATTGAAAATAAAAATAAATAAAACTGGAAAAAACACTACCTGGCCCCAAACATGTTTTAAGGTACATGTGATGTTTGGGAAAAGCCGCATGGCTAGGTTAGTTGGAATTAGGGGCTGGAAGTGTGAAGAAAGAAGGAAGGAAAAGGATACCAAATCCAGAAAGCACATTTTTAGCATCGCTTATGTTGCTTGAGGAGAGGATATACTAGACAAGTAAACCCATGCCTGTAGAGAGTCCATTTTTTAGTTTTTATTAAGAAAGGCAGAGAGCCTGGGATGACTCTAAAGGATGGATCACATATGAAAAGAAATAATTTGGAAATTTAGCATGCCCATCTGTAAGGAGAGGGGAGCGTGGAGCAAAGTCAACCCCAATGGCTGACATCTGGCCAAAACCAAACTGAGAGCAGGCTTTGCGTGAACCTGTGATAGACCTTTCATGATTTGTCCCCTGCTTGCCCACGAGTTCAGTGACGAGAGGGGTCACCTCCTGTAATCAGCTGTTTACTTCATTTCACATTTACTTCCTGAGCTCATTGATGTAACTCCAGGTCAGGCTGCCTCTGGAGAGAGACATGGTGCGGTGGCATCACCATGACAAGGGTGTAACGAGTGGATGTTCCCCGTATACCATTCAAACAACTGAGTGGAGATGGAGAGTTTTTATTTTAGCTGGTGGTATAGAAACAGTTAAATAGAGTGAAGAGCCAAGGAAGAACAATGTTTCAGGAAAAGGAAGCTCATCTTGCAAAAGGTGAAGAACAATGACATGACGAGGACGAGGTCTGGGGCATTGTGGGACAGTGGGCTTTGGGAGGTGGATGTCGTCACAGCTTCCGTCCTAAATTCAGGGCCCGGAATGAACACTTGGCAAGACAAAATCCCGGCAAAAGGATAGAGGAAGGTGATGTAATCTACCACAGAAACATCTATATCAACTTCACAACCTGGACTCCTGCTTATGCCCATGTGGGCAATGATGACCTAATCCTGAACTGAAAGAACTTCCACCAAGATTGGTACCTGTAAGCGCCCAGTGAACGCATCCTAAGAGGAACGGAGAACCGGAATCTTCTACACTCAAAGTACTTTACGAGCTGGGTTGCATTTGCAAACGTGTGACTACACCTTTTTGCAACAAAGACCAAACACTACGCAGTTCCCCAAAGCCCTGAAGGAGTGTGGTCTCTTTTTGTATTGCAATTCTGTTTGAATACATATTTCAGTTGTGTCTCTTGAGGATGTGAATTAAGAAAACAGCTGACTTCAGATATGCCAAAGACAACAGTTCAGAGGAGCAGAAGGGTATGTCTGTCACTATCATTAAGCCTCCAGAGGCCACTGGAGAGATGACCATGGGGTTCTAGTATTTTCAAATTGGCCTAAGCAGAGAAAGCCTCGAAGAGGGAGGAAGCAGAGAGGATGGAGAAAGGCAGGGACACAGAGTAGGGAGGGAAGGAGATGGCCAGCTCTTGAGTGCTTCTGCTTGCTAGGCTCTCTGCTGCCCGCGTTGTGGTCAGATTGAGGTCGATGAGGTGCATGAAACCGAGTTTAGTTCTCGATGCCTTCCAGGTAGGATATGTGGGTCCGGCTCTACAGGTACCCTTGGTATTGCTATTATCTGCCTTTCTGTACCCAAAACTCTCCTCTCTTGATCTCATGAAGCCTTGTAATGACGGGTTGGGGGCAGCTGCTGCCATCTGTATCTTACAAATGAGAAAGCCGAGGTGACAGATGGAGCCTTTGCTTGCAGCTGAACCAGCTGGGGCTGGGACTGGAATCCAGGTCTCCTGACTTCGTGGGTCCCCTCAATCCTGGCCAGAACAGGAATTATTATTTTAAGGAATTATTGAAATTATTAATAATTTTAATAATTATTTTGATTATTTTAAAATTATATTATTTTAATTATTTTAAGCAGGTTCATCCTGCTGACAAGCCAGTGTGAACAGGGGTGGCCATAGGTAGGGAGCAGTGGTTTGGAGTCAGAAGGCTTGGGGTCAAGTCCTAGCTCTGCTGCCTCTCAGGTGTGGACCTTGGTTTCCCGATTTTTTAAAGTGGAGGGGGGAGGGTTTTTTTTTAATATAGCTTTAAATTTCCTTAGAGTTTCAAGTTCTGTGACCACGGCATCCTATTTCAATGCTCATTCTTTTATCCCCCTGTCTCCATTTTGCCATTATCCTATCTGAATTTTAAGGTGACTGTGAATCTTCTTTCTTCCTTTCAAAGCTGATTTCTAAGACTTCCATTTGCATTTTTTCAACCCGAGTGACTCAAAACTGTTCCATTAAGCGTCTTGGGCAGAAGCATTGAGCTCTTTCTTTCAGCACTACTTAGAAGCAGCTATTCGGAGGTCCTGAACTGTGCTGACAAGCACAGGGGAGACTGCTGATTAGCAGAGAATTGCTGCTTCCATCCCTCCCCTCTGGTAAGAATAGGTAGAGAATGCAAATATAAATGCGGTTGGTAAATGGGAACTCTCCTTTTGAGAATGCCTTTAAAACATTTGCCAGAGATGTCTACAGACTTTGGCAATGGCCTCAAGTTTTGACAGATGTCCTCATTTTGGCTGGCATTCTGAGTCCCTTGGGGGAACTTCCTGACCGGAGTTTTGAAATGGCTGAAAGTATTCTTTTCCCTCTCCCCCTCCACCGTTGGGAATTGGTAAACAATCCCACCAACCTTGTTCTCTTTTCAAGCTGATAGCAGGGCTATTGCTAACAGAGCTGACGGAACTCCTTTAATGAAGTACCAAGTGGGAGTTTGTTTAGCTTGGCTCTGATGGCCAGAGATGCTCCCCTCACAGCCAGAGAGCACAGCGGTAGTAGGCATGATGCATGTTGACGCTACGAGGCCTTGCTTTCCAGTTTTGTTTCCTTTGGCTCTTCCCTTTTCCATTGGTTCAAATCTGTTCACTGAGTAACGGTTCGGCCTTTCTCGGTTTCGTTACCCACCCTCCCGGCCACCCCGCACCCCCCTCCCTGCCCAGTTGAACCTGGTGCACAGCTGCATTTTCTAATTGTTTGCACTGGAGAATCTCGACAGTGGCTTCCTCCCCAGGGGCCCCGGAAAACATCTGGGCACATTGTCTGCAAATGACAAAAGAAGGCATTTGGCAAAACTGTGAGGACAAGACACATATGATACCAGTCAGGATAGGAGGGCTTCTTAATTTGATATTGAGATTCCTCCCATACTCCTCTCCCACTTAGGACAAAAACCTAATACTTTGGTTTGAAAAGATAATTTTTTCTTAGAAACCAGTTATGTGGGCACTTTACAAAGGAAACTGACTTCAGTGCCAGCCTGGAAACAACTTGCTCAAGAGTTATATGGGTAAGGCATCTGAAAGAATCGGAATAATTAGGTATCTGATTTGATGTTCAGGTGGGTACAGCAAGTGAGAACAAAAGGTGAGTACAAGAATGGCTCTGTAGAAATCTTATGCATTGAAGGCTCTGAGAACTAATCTCAATGCATTCATTTGCGGTTTACCTGATTTTATTTTCAAGCAAAACGAATTGTAAAAATCCCTGTAATTAATTGCTCAGAGTCTGAAGGCCTTTCTACTAAAGGTTTCCTCCAAGGGGGCTTTGGTTCAAGTAAGTAAAATTTGGCCCCTGATGAATGATATTCTTCATATGCGTTTCTGATCCTGATACTGGGAAAATCTGATCGGTCATACCACGTGCAGAGCAGACTTTAGAGAAACCAGACCAAAATCTCAAAACTCACTGATTGGCAGCCCAGCCCACTGGGGAGCTCCATCCTGAAGGACCCTACATTTGTCAAGCCAAGTGTGTATGGGCTGCACCCATGGTAGGCACCTCTGCAGAGAAGAAACAGTGAGAAGATGGGGTCAGGTTCAGTTTTCTTTGATTGCTGGCCTGTGGACTATTGTGTAGGACAAAAGAGAAGATCCGTGAAGCCTATGGAGACAACACAGAACACCATTAATGTGTAACTCCAATGATTTCTAAGAAACCTTCTGAGCCTATGCCAGGAGAATTTACTTATTTGTCTTTTCTGATGGTGTCATAGACATGAAATTGTGAAAGGAAGATCTGGAGAGTATCTGGGCAAGAACTCTGACCTTGGCACCTGCCCTACTTAGTCACTCTTAAGCAAAGAGACTCATCTTTTAGCAACACATCTGGAATTCTATTCAATGAGTATTATTCTTTTAAGCAGTCACCTTGAGAAACCAAATATTTGTTCTGTGATGTTGCTGTTGTGCAAATGCCTCATGAGCCACTTTATCTGGTGTATAAAAAAAACAACAACAGGGGCGCCTGGGTGGCGCAGTCGGTTAAGCGTCCGACTTCAGCCAGGTCACGATCTCGCGGTCCGTGAGTTCGAGCCCCGCGTCGGGCTCTGGGCTGACGGCTCAGAGCCTGGAGCCTGTTTCCGATTCTGTGTCTCCCTCTCTCTCTGCCCCTCCCCCGTTCATGCTCTGTCTCTCTCTGTCCCCAAAATAAATAAAAAACGTTGAAAAAAAATTAAACAACAACAACAACAACAACAACAACAACAACACAGGTTTTGTTTCTTTTTGAACCTGAAACTACCACAGTTAGTATAAATCATTCTGATCACCTGTCTTGGCTTCAAATGGGTTTTGATAATTCTCAAATCAAAATCACCCTTAAATGAGGACTTAGGATTATTAAGACTATTCAAAAGGATGGTCATCTATCTTGAAAGAGGAGACACAACTGTGTGTTGAACCCTAGCAACACATGTCCACTTTGAATAGATCAATACTTATCTGGACATGTATATTCTGGGAGGTTTATTTGGGTAAAACATCAGTCACATTTTTTATTGCCATATTTCTTTGACAGTAAATGTTTCCTTATGCCTATAGTTACTGTGGGGCATATTATATGGAATGTGCAGTATTGGATGTGCTGTCGTCATCAGATCTTCTTTGGAAATGAGACAGAATCTATGGCCAGACAGGTAAAAGAATGGGACTATCTCTTCATTCCATGTACTTTTACTATAAGTCACCCTCTGACATAAACCTTATTAAAAGATAATGCTTGAAAGTGCTATACAGGGGCACCTGGGTGGCTCAGGTAGTTAAGCATCAGACTTTGGCTCAGTACGTGATCTTATGGTTCGTGAGTTTGAGCCCCACATCAGTTGTCCGCTGTCAGTACAAAGCCCACTTCAGATCCTCTGTCTCCCTCTCTGCCGCTCCCCATCTCATGCTCTCTCTCTGTCTCAAAAATAAATAAACATTAAAAAAGGTGCTATATAAAATTACCCAAAGGAAGAAACTGCAAACAAAATGCTAAGTTTTCTATTGTTTTTAATGCTAATATAGCTACCAAGGGTTTATAATTAATCTGTTACGTTGCCAATTTTCAAAAGTCACCCAGAGAAGTAGAAATATACAGGTTCAATATGTATCCTCTGAACTTAGGGAGGAGAAGAGGTGAAAATTTGGTGCCATTGGCACTAGGAAGTAAGTAGAGGGCTCCTGATCATAAGCAGAGATGAAAATGTGTCCACTGTCATATGGTAGAGCTGTGAGCATCTACGCATATAGACCAGTTATTCACCACTTGGCATATATCGTGGTCAATACCACACCTTCAGAGTCCAAAAACTGTCAAATGACCATCTATTTAATTTTATCAGATGATCTATGACATAAGTAGTACTCCAAGCTGTTTTTTACCCCAGTCAGGGACCCCTACCTTGAATGAGGCCAGTTTAGATGGGGTTATCCCGTCATAAAATTCATTTCACTGATACTGCTGTAAAATCAGAATGATACTCCCGGGAAAGCGCCCCTCCGCCTTCCCCATGCTATATTTTAAAGACGCACATTTAGTATTGGGGTAAGTCAATGTTATCAAAGTTGAATATTCCAAGGTGTGATTACCTGAAAGAAATAAGGTCTGTGCGATTTGTGTGTGCTCTGGCCATCAGCATGGCTAGGTCATTGGCTTCGGAGCCACTGTTCACAAAGAAAATGACCTGGAGGGAAACAGAAGACACAAGGCCTCATACATTAATTTATGTCCTTCTTCCCCAATTAATGCAAAATTGCTAAGACTGTGCCCCAGCCTCTAATTAGGAAGGAGGGTTCCTTTTAGAAAAGCAGTTCTATCACTCAAGTACTATATTAATTCTACAGCTTTTCAGTGAGCAGCTGCTAAGTGCTAAAGATACAAAACTGGCTAAGGATTGTCCCAGTTGTGAAACTTCTCGACTTTCACTGGCTTTATTCAATGCTCTACAAAATGCCAAGATGGGGAGACCCGCTGAAGGGTATGTAGTGGTTAGCGGGTGAGTGGATCTGAGGACCGGGTTGCTTAGCTCCTGAACCACAACCACCCGACAGGGTTCTGAAGGCTTGCACAAGGCAGGCTCCCTGGTCCTGTAGCCTCAGAGGATGTCCCTGCTTGTCTGTTTGGTGTGTGTGAATGTTGAGAAAACAAGCGAACACACAAAACATGCAGCTCCTCTTGGCTAAGAGAAAGGGGAGAACTGAAGGGAACTGGGTCCTCCGGGCTCGGGGCCTGGGAAGCATGAGCTTGTGTCCTTGCTAATGTCCCTGCTTCTGTGCCTCTGTGAGCATGACTGGGCTAGACTTAGGTTGCCTCTAGCCCAGCTTTCTTCATCTCTTGCAGAGGGTGAAGTAGATAGAGAAGCTATAGTAAGAAAAGCCAATACCAGGTACTGGGCACTATACATATATTATATATAGTACTATATTTACATGTTATACATCTAAATTATATATATCTACAGGTACTATGTATATTCTTATATATATACTAACTTATTGAATCCTGAAGTGCAAATCTTGGCCGACATTTTAACATCTCAATTCAGTTAAAAACCAGTCATTTCTGATGCAGAAAAACATCTCGTTTAGCAAAAAAATGTCTAAGTGCATCTTAGAGCAAATGAACTGAACAGGATATTAATTTTATCAAAAAATGGCTCCACTTTGGGGGCGCCTGCGTGGCTCAGTTGGTTAAGTGTCTTACTCTTGATTTCGGCTCAGGTCACGATCTCGTGGTTCGTGAGATCTAGCCCCACGTCGGGCTCTGCGCTGATAGCCCAGAGCCTGCTAGGGATTCTCTCTCTCCTTCTCTCTCTGTCCCTCCCTTCCTAGTGCTCTCTTCGTCTCTCTCAAAAATCAATAAATAAACATAAAAAAATTGGCTCCACTCTATAACAGGAGACATACAAATGAATTCGTAGAGGAGCCCTGGAGCAAAGAGATGAAAAACTCTTGAGGAACATAGAGGAGAGTGTCCATAAAGGAGCTCTGGGGCTTCTGCTAAGTGATTTTGCAGAGATGTGGCAGTGAGGAGAACTTCGAGAAGAGGCAGAGGCTTGGAGGTGACGAGTGAACACTGGCTGGCTTCACCAGCAATTCATAATTCCCGCTTTCTCCTCAATTGCTCTCAGAAATGGCTATTAGCTCACTATTTCAGATGTTCGATTCATGGACCAAATTCCCTGTTCATAGTCCTGCTTCCTCGGGAAGCTCTCCTGGGGTCATGAGACCCCTGTTCCTTTAAGCTGGGATCATCATACCTTTAGAGGCTCTGGAAGAAGTGCCAAAAGCTTCTCTGCGAACTCATGGGTTGGAGAGTGGAAAAAGAGGGCGCTTGTGTGCCACAGGCGTCCAAGCTGCTTTTGTGCCACTGCGTTCACCTTCCTGGATAAACACAAGAGCTGAGTTCCCCATGCAACCAGTGGGCACGTTCCTCCAAAACACACACACACACACACACACACACCAGCCATTGACCCTGAATCTATGGCTAGTTCTCAAATAGTTTCAAGAGGCTGGTTTCATCCACATGTGAGGAAGAACTGTAGCCAGTAGAGCTGTCAATGGGATGGGTGCCTTGAAAGGTAATGGGGTCTTCCCCAAGGGAAGTGTTCAAAAGGAGACCAAATGATTATCCCTTACAGATTTTAAAAAAGAAAGTCCTATTTTAGGAGGGAGTTTGGGACATAGATTCTCTTCTGATTAGGATTTCTTATTAAATACCCTTTGAACAGGTTCCAAACTAAAGAGGA
This sequence comes from Lynx rufus, assembly GCF_022079265.1. Classification (NCBI taxonomy): domain Eukaryota; kingdom Metazoa; phylum Chordata; class Mammalia; order Carnivora; family Felidae; genus Lynx; species Lynx rufus. The sequence goes on along the minus strand of NW_025814823.1, from coordinate 211,763,808 downwards.
CTATATCTAAGCCCAGGTGTCTTTTCATTTTATTCTTCTAGAAGTTACAGATACATCACACACATGTATACAAGAGCAGGCCTTCTTCCTTCAGAGGAGGTTCCAATATCTGCTTCCTAATAGTGGTCACTTTGGATGAACGCTTTGTAACTATGAAACCATATCCTGTGAAGGATCAGAAGGTTGGCATTGAGGGATAGTAAGAACTTAGGGTACATAGAGAGGTAGGACCTGACTAGGAATGCCTTGAAAACATAAGCCAGGATGTTTAAACTTGATCCAAAGGGCATCAATGGCTAAAGGTACACACCAGTTCTGTTTGTTACTAATAATTTTCTCTCAAAAAAGAACAGTGAAGTGGTTAAATAAATAATGATTAAGTGATTTTGAGAAGTACCAGTTCAAACAGATTTCCTTACTGCAGGACTTGCCAGTGCTTTTATTAGACAAATACATACTATTTCTCCCCAGGAGGGAGATGGAGTTTACAGGGTTTTTAAAATTTATTTTTTCATGGGGCCCTTTACCAACTAACTTCTCCTGTGGTCTGGGTTTTATGACTCATTTTAGAAAATTGCAGACAATCAATGAACTCTTACAGTTAACAGATAATTGATGAAAGCATTTTTTTGCAAAGTAAATATGTGAGCCCCATGAGGGTAGATTGAAAAGGGTAAGACTGGTAACGGTGAATCCAGTCATGAGGGCAAGGTAGCCTTCCAGGTGTGCCAGAAAGAGAGGTTCTAGAGACTGGGCTTGGTGGGAACCAGCAGGGGCCAGTAGGAGAGGCATTTCAGTGGAGGGAAAGCTAGATCTCAGTATCAGGTTGCCTCTGGGCAGGGAAGAGTCAAAGATGACTTCACCATTCTTGCCTGTGACATTGGGGAAACTCATGGATTAGTTGAGACATGCAGCCAGTGGCCGCCCAGCTCCTTCACATGGTAGGAGGCTCACTTGTGCACTTTGAATACATGCATATGGAAATAGAAATATTATAGTAGAGGGTTTGATGGATTTGGCGCTAATGTTGGATTTTAGCTGATGGTGGAATATCATGGGGTGTGTGTGGGGGGGTGTCCTGGAGGCTGCAGGAAATGTGGGGCGCCTTAATGCCCACTCTGGGCTTATTAGAGTTATTATAGTAGCTTGGCGAGGGAGCAAGATGAAAGAGAGAGTTGGGGGAGGCTGCTGAAAATGTCACAAAATGATCAGGATGGGGAAAAGGGGTGGAGCTGAGACTATGGGCAGAGTATTAATGCACGAAGAGGGTATAGAGAGAAGAGCAGAGGGTGAAGGGAAGAGGCTGGGGCCCCTTGAGTCAGGGGGTCAGAGGGCAAGCTTCAGGGTCAGAGGGAGATCAGGAGAAGCACAGAGGTCATGAAAGCAGTGAGTGGTGGACTAACAGGGACGATGCCAACATTATTCATGAGAACGTGTAAAATGTTTCACTACTTTGTTTACCTTTTCCTTCCTTCATGTGTGTTTATTGTGTGTTTTAGACTGCACCAGAATTTTATCTTATATGCTCCTTAGAACCTCGCATGGGAACAGTGACTCCCGGAGACAGAAATAGGAAGGCTGTGGGAGGAATTGGTGAGGCCAGACCCTGGGATTACAACTCACTCCTATCACCCGACAGCGTCTCCAGAAGACCCTTTGCTCCTACTTTTGACAGAAGGACCCAAACTTATTCAATTTATTTTGGCTTGCTGCTTTATTTTGGTCCCGCTTCGCATGAGTTTTGTTGGTCAGATTATGAAAGACAAGAGAAAAATAGGCATTAAAATGAGATAATGGCATCAAAACCAAGAAGACCACAGAAGACCCTGCCGAGAACATTTGTGTGGGTGCACTGATGACCAAAGATCCAGAGAATCTTAGGATTGATGCATCCATATGTTTCTAATGTAAATTTCCAGCTCTGATTCCATCTTTCTCTTACCATCCTTTCTTGCCTCATCTATCAGTCAGGGGTGATGGAGAGCCTTAGGCTAGAAGTGATTTCTCATTTCATCACCCCACACCCCACACACCTGCCCCATGACTCTCTGAGAACTGCCTCCCTTCCTTTCTTTCTGCCTATTCCTCAGTGTGTTGCTTTTCTTTGGGAAGCTGTTTCTAGCGAGGGCGAACACACACATACACAGCAATGCTCCCATCACATGGTACACGCCATGCTGCCTGGGAATGAACAACCCTTGCCTTGTCAAGAAAACAGAAAGTGCGGTGCAAAGATTTTTTTGTTACCCAGGAAATAGCAGGGAGCGTGTCAGCCAGAAACCGGGATATGCCTAAGGAGAGAGAATTTTTAACCAGGGTTCTGGATCATGAACATGAGCATTAGCCTGTACTCCATATATTCTTCTGGAGTAAAGAGACTGGAATTTGAGGACACTCACGGGTGGCAGTGACCAACACTGACGGTGACAATCCCAGAAAAGCAATCCAGGTATCTGTTTCCCTCATGGTCAAATAGCCATTCCATGTGACCCTGGTGGAGCAGCAAAGGCTTCGGAAAATATGCAGTCGGGACAGGAGGAAGATGCAGCCTGTGGACCTCCAGGATGCGGTCATAGGCGAGGGACTGCGAAAAGGCAAGATTTCAGTGTTTAAGATCTCCCTTTTCCTTAAGAGCTCCACATTTCTTACAAGATCAACAGCAGGTCACATGCCGTGTGCCTTGCCTCTCTACTGACTGAGCATTAGGCTGCTGTGATGTGCCCACAAGTGGCTGTATTTGCCCCATGTCCCCTCTTTGCCCCAGGTCCTTTCTCTCAAGTACAGGACATTATTAATGTGTCCCTTCGATCCCTTTTTAGATCACACATGGAAGAAGGAGGCTGAAATATTCTACCTCTAAATGGAAAGTCTTGTCTTTGAATTCCTTTTAGCTGTAGAATAAAATAAAAAGACTTTGGAAGTAAATGTCTACAGTAATGTCTTTTCTCTCTTTCTTTTTTTCCCTGCAGTTTTTTTTGAGAATAAACAAATGAGGCGCTGGTGGTGTTCATGTCTTTAATTATCAAAATTTTCTCCTATACTGCTCTTCTCTGTGGGCCCGTCCCGACTGCTGAATCTACAATTTCTAATCTATGAGTGTCATGTAGAATAAAGGGTATGGAAAGGAAGGGAGGGAGGAAGGGAGGAGGGATAGACAGAGGGAGAGAGAGCATGAGAGCGCCTGATATTTCTTAGTCTGAGAGCAAAATTATAACTTCCTAGTTTGGAGGGAAGGACTCGTGAAGGTCAGATCGCGTAGTGCCATATGAGGTAATCAAAATCAGAACATTTTATTTATTTATTTTTACAGTTTATTTATTTATTTTGAGAGAGAGACAGAGAGTGAGTGGGGGAGGATGAGAGATGTGCTCTGTTGGTGCAGAGCCTGATGTGGAGATCCAACCCATGAAACCGTGAGATCATGACCTGAGCCGAAATCAAGAGTTGGAGGCTTAAATGACTGAGCCACCCAGATGCTCCCAGAGCAATATTTTATTTTGCTTTTTAAAAATGTTTTTACAGAGAGGGAGGGAGGCAAACCATAAGAGACTCTTAAGGACTGAGAACAAACTAAGGATAGATGGGGGGGAGGGTGGGGGAGAGGGGAAAGTGGGTGATGGGCATTGAGGAGGGCACCCGTTGGGATGAGCACTGAGTGTTGTATGGAAACCAATTTGACAATAAATTATATTTAAAAATGTTTTTAAATGTTTTTATTTATTTGTGTGTCTGTGTGTGTGTCTGTGTGTGTGTGTGAGAGAGAGAGACAGAGCGAGAGAGAGAGAGAGAGAGTGGGGAGGGGCAGAGAGGGGTTTGTGGACAGAGAATCTGGAGCTGGCTCCGCACTGGCAGCAGAGAGCATGATGCGGGGCTCGAACTCACAAACTGTGAGGTCGTGACCTGAGCTGAGATCACGAGTCAAGCACTTAACCGACTGAGCCCCACATGTGCCCCTAGAACATTTTAAAAAGCAAATCTGTGGCACCACAAATGTGATATATGTATTTGTGTGTGTGTGTCTACATCTGTGTCCTTGTGATACAGATGGATCGTCTCTTTCTCATACTCTAGGTCGCTCAGTCTCTGCTCTGTGTCTCTCTCACACACGCCCATTCATGCAGCAGCACGGAGCAGAGTAAGAGGGTTCGGATGCTCCTAGTGACTTGTAGGTAGAATATCTAGGATGCCCTGGCTAAGCGGCAAGCAGGACCTTGGCGGGTTTTTCTTGAGGAAACAATTTTGCCCTTTCAAGAAGAACCACCCTCTTGGGTTTCCCTAAAATTCTGACTCTTACCTGGTATTTTTCAGGTGTGAAGTCACATGGAGGCATTCTGGGTTTTGTGTGGAGACCAAGCTTGGTCACAGACGTCCAGAAAGCACCTATCAAGGGTAAAGTGAACTTAGGGCCCACAGTTGAACAGCAAACTAGCCTGCTTGTAAAAACCACCTATACTAAGTAATCTGAATCAAGACCCTTAGGCAATTTCGTTTATTTCTTAGTTAAAACAAATACTTCAGGGGCGCCTGGGTGGCTCAGTCGGCTAAGCGGCCGACTTCAGCTCAGGTCATGATCTCGCGGTCCGTGAGTTCGAGCCCCGCCTCGGGCTCTGTGCTGACAGCTCAGAGCCTGGAGCCTGTTTCAGATTCTGTGTCTCCCTCTCTCTGACCCTCCCCTGTTCAAACTCTGTCTCTCCCTGTCTCAAAAATAAATAAAAACGTTAAAAAAATAAATAAATAAAAAAAATAAATTTAAAAATACTTCGAATCGACCTTTAGTTAGGACTTAAAAACTAAGGTATCTCAATAACACATTTTCTGAAGGAAAAAAGGAGAATTTCTTTCAACTATAGTAAAAAAAAAAAAATCATGGAGGATATTGGAAGAAGCCATCGTTTTTCCCACTGCGGTCCCTCACAATCTCCCCCCACACCCTGCCAGGTGGACTAATCTCTCTCTTCAGTTGGTCAGACTGCTGCCACTGTGGTGCATGGATCGAATATATCGTCCGTGTCAATAGAGGTGCTTTCTAAGCTTTGAGCTGCTTGGTGCCTGAATCCTGGTGCCAATTTCAGTTCCTGACACCAGGTTGGCTCTCCGTAAACAGTGAACGAATGGCTGTTCACTAGTCTTGTAGAGAATCAGGAGAGTCAGGTGCCAGGCAGTGTCCCATAATAACAAATGCGTGCATAGAGACGTGTAAGACAAAACACAACACAAAGACCTTCCTCCCAAACACAACACAAAGACCATGAGGACCCAAGACCAGACCGTGGCAAAGCAAAGATGAGGTCAGTCAGAGGAATCACTTAATATTTGGGGCTGGAAGGGGCCTCAGGTTTTTGTCGTCAAAATGCTTATGTTCTAGATGAGGAAGGCAGACCCAAGTGGTAAATTAATTTGCTTAAGTTTGCCAAGCTAGCTAGCTGCAGAACAAGAGTGAAACTCCAAATTTCAGGCTACCAGCCTACTTCTCATTCATTGGCCACTTTGGCCCTTCCTTTCCAGCACAGATCTTGACCTGTGTATAGCAGTGGGATGGGACAATAGAGTTAAAGAATATCACAGTGGGAGGAGACGTCTAGAAACCTTGTAGAAAAGAATACAGCTAATTTTGAAGACTTAAGGTCAGTGTCAAGATAATATTACATGTGGAGAGAGCTGAGAAAATGATGTCTCTTACTCAGCATAAAGGTCTGAATCCGTAGATGAAATGTTGGTATTTTGTGTGGCTGTGAAGTCACAGTCCTGAGAAACACAATGAACAATTGTGTTTTAAATGAAGCTGGAAAGGAAAAGCTCTGAATATGTTTTCTTTCAAAGAGGTCCCATTCACTTTTCTGCTTTAAATAATCACTAATGTCATTAATTTGCTCTTACTTTAAAAACAAATGGCTTTCGGCTAGCCAGCAAAGAAATGAGAAAAAAATAACACCTTAAGTTTTCTGAGAATTTCACCTTTTGAAAAGCTTTTCATTGTGTCTATCTACATTAATTACTCTTCTGAAACGGCAACAAAATAGACCGAGTGTTTCTACGAATTCAAATTCCCTTCACTCCTTCAGTCCCGTATTTTCCTGCCTGCACAGTTGGAGCAGCCCATTGAGAAGGCTGGAAGCTCTCTTGACTCCAAACCTATAGCGACTCTGATAGTAGGCTGGCAGTGGGGACAGAGTGGGGAAGAAGGACTGCATAAAGAAGAGCCTAGATTTTAAACAGTCAAGGCAGGTCGATTCAGTCATTGGTTCACCTAACTGAATGGAATGTGACGGTGGAGTGAGAGCTCCAAATGAAATACATAAAATCATGTTGGAAGCAAGGAAGGAAGGGAGGAAGGGAGGAAGGGAGGGAGGGAAGAGGAAGGAAGGAATATTTGAAAATACACAATGGACATAGTTCATAGAACATTAAGGTGATTTATTAAAGTACTAACTATGCCTTATTCCTGCATAGTGTATTAGGTAACCTTTATGTATTTATTTTTTAAGTTTATTTATTTTGAGAGAGAGCGAGCGAGAGAGCGAGAGCATGTGCAGGCAAGGGAGAGAGAAAGAGAGGGAGAGAGAGAATTCCCCACGGGCTAGGCACTGTAGGTGGGTGCTTGAGGCAATGATACTACCTCCTGGGGCATGGTGGACATTCATGAGGAGGCTTTATATCTTTTAAAGTCATCATCCTTGAGTATCTGCTTATTGCAGTTAATGCTTAATTTTGAATTGCTTTCATTTCTTCTTTATGTTACAGCTAAAATACCGCATTGTTTTCATTCTGAAATTGTGCATAGTTGGGTTTTATTATCCATGGGTTTCATTTCAGGGCAAGAGCAGGCCCTGAAAAATACTGGGCACGGACAGGGGGCATGGGGCTGCTCGGGGAAGGATCGCTCTGTCAGATGGCCTGAATCCAAGCCCCCATGCAGGCCTAATCCCAGAATCCCAGGCCACAGACTCTGAGCCCAGCCCAGCCCCTCTCGCCAACGCTCAGCTCACCCCCGTGCCCCTGGTTTCCACTCACGGCTCAAGGAAGGGCACATCTTGGGGATCCTGGAAGAGGAGGTCTGCAGGTGCAAAGCTCTCAGCAAGTGTCTCCCGGCGGGAGTCCTCCCTCCCAGCCAGGGAGCCAGTGCCTGTGGAAGCAGGTCGGGGGAAGGGCTCAAACTGCTCACTGGCCAGATGGACTTTGAGTTTAGGACGGAAGGGGAGGAGCTCGAGGGGGGTTCTGGAGCCTTCACTTGGGCCAAGCCCCAGAGCTTCCAGGGCAGGCACTGGTGCCTTAGGGCAGAGAAAAGAAAACGAAGTGGGAGACAGAAAGGAGAAAGAAGGAGGGCAGACAAAGTATAGGTCTTCTGGACTAGTTTTGTTAGTTTTGTGTTCCAGCAGGTTCTCATCAGGACGCGCGTCACTCTGTGAGGGTGGTGGTGGCTGTGGGGAAGGCTCAAGGTATCGTTGAAGGGGATAGAGATTGAGAAATGAGGGGTGTGAATAAGAGAGAGAGAGAGAAGGAGGATGTGCATGGAGTGGGTAAATAAATGGGTGTTGGTATTGGGGTTCTCCTGGAAGAGAAGGAGGACAAAAGTGAAGGGAGTTGGTACTCTCCAGGGAAGGAGAAGGGAACCCAATAGCGAGGAAGGCCCTGGACAACTGTGCATCTGAATAGGGCAAGAAGGGGAGAGCTGAGGAGTTAGGGTGTTTTAATTTTATTATATTTCAATTTCTAAAATTCACACTTGGCACTCCTGTTGACCCCGCCCTGAATCTCCATGGGCAACTATTTCATGGGGTTAATATATGTCTTTCTGTTGCTTTGTACTCTTGGGAAATGTCTATAATGTTTGCAGCAGAGGCAGTTTTAGTTTATCTAAATGTATGCTTTCTTTTTCGCTCACAGCTATTTTTTTAAGACCCATCCGGGCTGCTATAAGTATCTCTCTCCCAGGTTTTCCACCACTGTGGCCCAGGAGCCCGCGTGCCTGGGCATGGCAGTGACAAGTGGGGACAGCAACGAGGGCAGGTGGAGCTTGGTGGGGAAAAGGTGTTGGTTCACAAACTAGCCCCTGTATGCGGAGGGCGCGGACAGACTGATGGAAGAGGCAGGCCGCTCCAGATTTCTAGGTGGCATGTTTGATGCGAGGGGGGTCACTTAAGAGGCTTGTCCTGGGTGGCAGCCACGAGACCAGTAGGTCTCTACCTCTACCCGCTGGAGTCTTGGAAGTTTACATAGGGGCCTTAACTAGATTCACTGGATTCTTTCTTAGAATCTCCATCTCTCAGGTGTCCCACCCAGATGCTCTCAACAACACTCTCTCGAGGCAGCTGAAACCTTGGCTGTGTTCTTTTCTTCCTCCCTTAGGTGAGGTAGGAAGCAGAAAGACGGCTGGAGTTGGAGAGATGCCCTTCTCGCAGCTGATGCAGGGCTCTGTCCAAGCCGTTTCCCCCAGAGACTAGATCTTTGGGAAAGTGAAGTCTCTGGACATATTTCACAATGGTTACTCTTCTGCTTCCCCGGCCAGCGCGATGAAGGGACCTTCACCAAGACAGCCTGGCGATATTCCTACTGTAGGTACGGCTCATAGCACTTGGGGGTCGTCCTCTGACTCTGGCAACCAGCGAGTTTCTCACTCTCATGCTGGTCCACCCTCAGCCCCCAGCAATTTGTTAAAGTTACTGCGTAAGGTGTTTCTACCAGTAATGGCTCCAGTGGCTGCTGCTTCAGGTAAAGAAGGTCTAGGCTGTGACTTTCAGGGTTTGCCTGTATCCCTAGATTTCACCGTGACAGGTCACTCGGCAACTTCCCTTCCCCGATGGGCTCCAGAAAAGCCATTGGCTTTCAGTTTGTCCAGCTTCCTGTTGTCAGGGTGGTGGTGACACTTCCAAGCTCTTTACGTGTTGAAGTGGAAACTGGAAGTCTCTGTATACTTTGCTTAGTGAGTCCCTATTGACAGACAGTTGTGTTTTCTGCATCATCCTGGGGTGTAGAATCTTGTGCTCTAAACTAACTGTTTTGTTTTTTTCCCTTGGGATGAATCCTTGAAGAGAGGTTTCTAGGTCAGAATGTATGTACGTTATGCTAAGCAAAATAAGTCAGTCAGAGAAGGATAAATACCATAGGATTTCACTCACATGTGGAATTTAAGAAACAGAACAGATGAACATAGGGGAAGGGAAGGAAAGGAAGGGAAGGAAAAATAAGATAAAAACAGAGAGGGAGGCAAAGCACAAGCGATTCTTAAATACAGAGAAGAGACTGAGGGTTGCTGGAGGGAAGGTGGGTGGGAGGTTAGGCTACATGGGTGATGGGCACAAGGAGGGCACTTGTGGGGATGAGCACTGGGTGTTATGTGTAAGTGACAAGACACTAAATTCTACTCCTGAAAACATTATTACACTACATGTTAACTAACCTGGATTTAAACAAAATTAAAAAAGGAAAAAAAATAATGTACGTCCATTTTAAATGCACTCCAGTTAGATGTCATCAACTAACATTGCACAAGAATGTTTTCCAAGATGTTGGGTCTTTGGATCACTTTAGACTTACAGTGATGTCCACCGAATCTGAAAGCTGGGGGGAGGGACAAGCTTAGACTCCCTCAGATCTTCACCGTCTGTCCGGGTGTCCCTTGAAATAGCAATTCAAGATCTTACCCGAGGTTCACAGGCAAAATTAGTATTCAACAGATGTTGCCTCTGACTTATCAGGGACTTTAAGAGACCTGTGCCCTGAGTCTGTTTCTTCTCTTCCCTTCATGCAAATTAGTATAATTTTCTCCATCATAAATGAGATCAGAAAGGTGAGGAATGACCCCAGTTTACATGACTGGTCAATAGGAGGAGCCGGACGTCAGTTAAGAGGGTTTTGCCATCACTATTTCTCAGATAATGAATTACCTTGAAGCTTAAGAATATGTATTATCAGCTAGGGAAATATTAGAATCTCTCTTGAAAAAAGATAATTGATAATTATGGAAATAATCTGGAAATTATGGGAAAGTAAGGGGGAAAATTATTAACTTGACAAATTCGGTTGTCCAGTTGATAATCGTAGGGGATTGTTTTTTTGTGCACAGGTTCACTAACAATTTATCAGTTAACTGTGAGTGAACTTTGCTCTTTGATCCAATGACACAGCAGGGTCCCTGAGAATGACTGAGGATAAATAACAACTCTTGCAAAGTGATCTTTGAGCCGTGGAGTTGAAGAGGAGGGAAAATTCTGGAAGGATTTCAGATAAATCCAATTTACTAGAAATCTCATATTTCAGGTGTCTCATTTCATGGTGACGGCATGTTCAGAATGCTCGGAATGAAGGAAAGAGATGGTTGTGTTCGAGGAGAATAGCTGCGTGGAGATGTGCTCACATACTGTGACCCTTAGAGTTTCATGCAATGCTGATTTTCTTGAAAAATGGTACAGAGTCCAAGTCTTTAACTTATTTAGGAGGAAGAACTCTTTGGACCAAGTTCATTTGGAATTATTAGACTTCGTATTTTTTTAAATTCAATCATTTATTTTTTTTAATTAGAAAAATGTGAAATTTATTTGTTTTTGAGAGACAGAGAGAGCCAGAGTACAAGCAAGGGAGGGGCAGAGTGAGAGAGAAGGAGACACAGAATTCAAAGCGGGCTCCAGGCTCTGAGCTGTAGCACAGAGCCCATCGGGGGGCTTGAACTCACAAACCGTGAGATCATGACCTGAGCTGAAGTCAGACACTCAGCCAATTGAACCACCCAGGCTCCCCTATTTAATGCTTATTTATTTATTTTGAGAGAGACAGAAAGAGAGAGAGAGAGGCAGAGAGAGTGGAAAACAGAATCCCAAGGAGGTTCCGCACTGTCAGCACAGAGCCCAACACAGGGCTCAAACTCAGGAACTTCGAGATCATGACCTGAGCTGAAATCAAGAGTGGGTCACCTAACCGGCTAAGCCACCCACGCCCCTGAGGCTTAATATTTTTTAGAAGTCAGTCTGGAGAGCTGGACACACTGTGATTACCCCAGCCTGCCCGCCTAGACTGTACCGCCCAAGAGGGCAGAGAGAACACTTAAAACGCTTCCTGTATCCCGATATAGTGCCAGGCACAATGCTCATCAAGCGTTGCTCAGTAAGGGGTATGGTCAAGTGATTGACAGATAATTGAGGAAGATTCGTATTTACAAGGAGGCTCTTGAGCATCCAAATTAATCTCTTTGTGATAAAATGTGTATGGAAGACAGTTTTTATTTTCTCATTTTTTTTGCACAGGCCACTTAGCGACTGGACTTCTCAGATTGTTCATTCCCTTGAAAGTCACAACTAGAGAAGAGTCTCTTCCAGCTGCAGCTGGAATTTGGTTCGCTGTGACGGTGGTCGTTCCTGACTGGGAGAAGAGCCACCTCTACTTAAACTTAAGCCCTCAGATACAGTGCATTATCTAACTAAGACCTTTTATTTACATCCCGTTCTTATAATTATTATTACAAAATTGGCTGATTAAATTGCAAATGGCAAATTGATTCACATTGCAAAATAAAAACGAAGGAAGGGTGCACTGGAAGAGCGAAAGGAACTGTCTTATCCCCTAAAGGAAAAAGTTCTCAAATAACATGGGAAAACAAAATCTATCTATGTGCTGTTCATAGAGATGCCCTTAAAACATAGTGACATAGGTCAAATGAAAGTAAGAAAAATGAAAGAAACTCACCAGAGAATTAACCAGTGGAAAGAAAGCTAGTGGAACAATATTAATATCAAAAAAGGAGACTAAGAATCATTCAGGATAAAGGATATCATACTTAACAATGAAAGAGATAATTCTTTAGGAAGATTGAATATTTAAGTCTACATACACCTAATAATATACCCTCAAAACAAAAACTGATAAAATTACAAAGATTTTCTTCTAAAATTTTATTTAAAATCAAGTTAGTTAACATACAGTGTAGTATTGGTTTCAGGAGCAGAATTTAGTGATTCATCACTTACATACAGAACTCAGTGCTCATAACAAGTGCCCTCCTTAATGCCCATCACCTATTTAGCCCATCCCCCACGCCCCTCCCCTCCTCCAGAAACCCTCAGTTTGTTCTCCATAGTTAAGAGTCTCTTATGGTTTATCTCCCTCTCTGTTTTTATCTTATTTTATTTTTCCTTTCCTTCCCCTATGTTCATCTGTTTTGTTTCTTAAATTCCACATGTGAGTGAGATAATATGGTATTCGTCTTCCTCTGACTTATTTCACTTAGCATAACATACTCTAGTTCCATCCAGGTTGCTGCAAATGGCAAGATTTCATTCTCTTTGATGTCTGAATAATACTCCATTTTGTATGTGTATGTGTATGTGTGTGTGTGTGTGTGTGTCTTCTTTATCCATCCATCAGTGGATGGACATCTAGGGAGAAAGAGGAATTTCTATAACCCTAGAAGATTTTGACTTACTTATAAATCACCTCAGAAAATTAGATCTCAAGCAGCAAAAGAGATGAAATGAATGAAGCACGCTTTGTAAAAATATACCATGATGAAGTAGAATTCACTCCAAGAATGTGAGAGTAATTTGACTTTAAAGAATTTTCTCCAAATTAATTCTCTACAATATTTGTGTATTAACTGAGTAAAGGAGGAAAGCCACATTTTTGTATCAGTAGATATAGAAAAAAAATTGGTATCAGTAGATGTAGATGTGTTAACACCCATTCAAGATATGGAATTATTAGCAAATTAGGAATAGAAAGGAATTTCCTTAATATATCTAAGGGTGTCTGCAAAAATACACAGGAAACCCTATACTTAATGGCAAACTTTTAGTAAAATTCTCTTTAAAGTCAGGAATAAGAAAGAATATCCACTACAATCAATATTGTACTGGAAATCCAACTCCAAGAAACAGACCAAGAAAAACATATGAGAGGTATAAAGACGGAAAGAAGAAACAAAGTTGTGTCATTCCGATGATATAAATAAAAATGGAAAATCCAAGAAAAAGTACAAATTACCAGAACTAATAGATTAGAGTTCAATGAGGTTTCAGGATACAGAATCAATATTTAAAAATCTGTGGTTTCTATATATAAACAACAACTTCTCAGACTACAATAATTTTTAAAAAGATACCATTTACAATAGCAACAAAAGTTATATGGCGTCTAGGAATGGATCAACTAAAATGCATGCAGACATTTAAAAGGATAGGATAAAGTGTTACTAAAGACCAAAGTAAATGAAATGATAAACCATGTTCATCATTAAGACACAATATTATAAAGATGTAATTTCTCCCAGAAATAACACATAAATTCAATGAACAAAATCTAATTCCCGGCACAATTTTTTAAAAAAAGTTGATAGGCTTATCTCAAAATTCACATAATGAATAAATGGCCAAGAGTATAGCCAGAATAGTTCTGAAGAAGAGAGAGAAGTGTAGGAATTAATTTCCCTGATAACAGGATTGCATAAAACTAGAGTAATAAAACAGGGAACATCAAGGCAGGGATAGATCAACCGACCACCGACGCAGAGTAGAGGTCCAGATGCAGACATATGGAGACAGACAAATGGAGAAACTGAGCAGATGACAAAAGATGGCATAAAAGATAAGAAGGTAGAGGATGAGTTATTCAGATACTGAGGGAATTCATTAGGACAGTGAAAGTTAAAACAGCAACAATGTATCCTTTATTGCCCATCAAGTTGTCAAAAATTAAAATGTCTGACAACCTCAGGTAATGATTAAGGAAAAAATGGAATCTCCTGCACTGCTGATGGGATATTTATTGGCACAGCTGCTTTGGAGAACAATTTATCAAGTGTGAGAAAACGTTAAGGTGTGTGTTCCATGTGACCCAACACTGACACTCCTAGATGTATATCCTAGAGAAAATATGGCAAATACTTAAAAAAATGAAGCCTGCATAAAATGTTCTTACATAGCCATTTATTTAATTTATTTTTTTATTTTTTATTTTTTATTTTTTTCAATATATGAAGTTTATTGTCAAATTGGTTTCCATACAACACCCAGTGCTCATCCCAAAAGGTGCCCTCCTCAATACCCATCACCCACCCTCCCCTCCCTCCCACCTCCATCAACCCTCAGTTTTTTCTCAGTTTTCAAGAGTCTCTTATGCTTTCTTACATGGCCATTTATAATAGTGGAAATGAAAAGTTGATTAATAGAGGGATTAACAAAAAAACCCTGTGTATATATCCAATAAACTGGAGCTATTTGGATTTCAAAAACCCAATGCTGAAAGAAAAAAATCAACATGCATACGGCATATGTTATTACCTGTGTAAAATAATTCATAGGCACCCACAATAATTATATATATATTTCTATGGGTGCATATATTCAAGGAAAATGCATTTTTAACATGCCAGACAGGATAGACATCTGTAGGAATGTAGTTGCCACTGGAAAGAGGGAGAGAATTTGATTATTATTATTATTATTTTTTTTAAGTTCAGCATTTTATTTTATTTATTTATTTTTTTTATATATATGAAATTTATTGACAAATTGGTTTCCATACAACACCCAGTGCTCATCCCAAAAGGTGCCCTCCTCAATACCCATCACCCACCCTCCCCTCCCTCCCACCCCCCATCAACCCTCAGTTTGTTCTCAGTTTTTAACAGTCTCTTATGCTTTGGCTCTCTCCCACTCTAACGTCCTTTTTTTTTTTTTTTTTTCCTTCCCCTCCCCCATGGGTTCCTGTTAAGTTTCTCAGGATCCACATAAGAGTGAAACCATATGGTATCTGTCTTTCTCTGTATGGCTTATTTCACTTAGCATCACACTCTCCAGTTCCATCCACGTTGCTACAAAAGGCCCTATTTCATTTTTTTTCATTGCCACGTAGTATTCCATTGTGTATATAAACCACAATTTCTTTATCCATTCATCAGTTGATGGACATTTAGGCTCTTTCCATAATTTGGCTATTGTTGAGAGTGCTGCTATGAACATTGGGGTACAAGTGCCCCTATGCATCAGTACTCCTGTATCCCTTGGGTAAATTCCTAGCAGTGCTATTGCTGGGTCATAGGGTAGGTCTATTTTTAATTTTCTGAGGAACCTCCACACTGCTTTCCAGAGCGGCTGCACCAATTTGCATTCCCACCAACAGTGCAAGAGGGTTCCCGTTTCTCCACATCCTCTCCATCATCTATAGTCTCCTGATTTGTTCATTTTGGCCACTCTGACTGGCGTGAGGTGATATCTGAGTGTGGTTTTGATTTGTATTTCCCTGATAAGGAGCGACGCTGAACATCTTTTCATGTGCCTGTTGGCCATCTGGATGTCTTCTTTAGAGAAGTGTCTATTCATGTTTTCTGCCCATTTCTTCACTGGGTTATTTGTTTTTCGGGTGTGGAGTTTGGTGAGCTCTTTATAGATTTTAGATACTAGCCCTTTGTCCGATATGTCATTTGCAAATATCTTTTCCCATTCCGTTGGTTGCCTTTTAGTTTTGTTGGTTGTTTCCTTTGCTGTGCAGAAGCTTTTTATCTTCATAAGGTCCCAGTAGTTCACTTTTGCTTTTAATTCCCTTGGCTTTGGGGATGTGTCGAGTAAGAGATTGCTACAGCTAAGGTCAGAGAGGTCTTTTCCTGCTTTCTCCTCTAGGGTTTTGATGGTTTCCTGTCTCACATTCAGGTCCTGTATCCATTTTGAGTTTATTTTTGTGAATGGTGTGAGAAAGTGGTCTAGTTTCAACCTTCTGCATGTTGCTGTCCAGTTCTCCCAGCACCATTTGTTAAAGAGACTGTCTTTTTTCCATTGGATGTTCTTTCCTGCTTTGTCAAAGATGAGTTGGCCATACGTTTGTGGGTCTAGTTCTGGGGTTTCTATTCTATTCCATTGGTCTGTGTGTCTGTTTTTATGCCAATACCATGCTGTCTTGATGATTACAGCTTTGTAGTAGAGGCTAAAGTCTGGGGTTGTGATGCCTCCTGCTTTGGTCTTCTTCTTCAAAATTACTTTGGCTATTCGGGGCCTTTTGTGATTCCATATGATTTTTAGGATTGCTTGTTCTAGTTTTGAGAAGAATGCTGGTGCAATTTTGATTGGGATTGCATTGAATGTGTAGATAGCTTTGGGTAGTATTGACATTTTGACAATATTTATTCTTCCAATCCATGAGCAGGGAATGTCTTTCCATTTCTTTAAATCTTCTTCAATTACCTTCATAAGCTTTCTATAGTTTTCAGCATACAGATCCTTTACATCTTTGGTTAGATTTATTCCTAGGTATTTTATGCTTCTTGGTGCAATTGTGAATGGGATCAGTTTCTTTATTTGTCTTTCTGTTGCTTCATTGTTAGTGTATAAGAATGCAACTGATTTCTGTACATTGATTTTGTATCCTGCAACTTTGCTGAATTCATGTATCAGTTCTAGCAGACTTTTGGTGGAGTCTACTGGATTTTCCATGTATAATATCATGTCATCTGCAAAAAGCGAAAGCTTGACTTCATCTTTGCCAATTTTGATGCCTTTGATTTCCTTTTGTTGTCTGATTGCTGATGCTAGAACTTCCAGCACTATGTTAAACAACAGCGGTGAGAGTGGGCATCCCTGTCGTGTTCCTGATCTCAGGGAAAAAGCTCTCAGTTTTTCCCCATTGAGGATGATGTTAGCTGTGGGCTTTTCATAAATGGCTTTTATGATGTTTAAGTATGTTCCTTCTATCCCGACTTTCTCAAGGGTTTTTATTAAGAAAGGGTGCTGGATTTTGTCAAAGGCCTTTTCTGCATCGATTGACAGGATCATATGGTTCTTCTCTTTTTTTTTTGTTAATGTGATGTATCACGTTGATTGATTTGCGAATGTTGAACCAGCCCTGCATCCCAGGAATGAATCCCACTTGATCATGGTGAATAATTCTTTTTATATGCTGTTGAATTCGATTTGCTAGTATCTTATTCAGAATTTTTGCATCCATATTCATCAGGGATATTGGCCTGTAGTTCTCTTTTTTTACTGGGTCTCTGTCTGGTTTAGGAATCAAAGTAATACTGGCTTCATAGAATGAGTCTGGAAGTTTTCCTTCCCTTTCTATTTCTTGGAATAGCTTGAGAAGGATAGGTATTATCTCTGCTTTAAACGTCTGGTAGAACTCCCCTGAGAAGCCATCTGGTCCTGGACTCTTATTTGTTGGGAGATTTTTGATAACCGATTCAATTTCTTCGCTGGTTATGGGTCTGTTCAAGCTTTCTCTTTCCTCCTGATTGAGTTTTGGAAGAGTGTGGGTGTTCAGGAATTTGTCCATTTCTTCCAGGTTTTCCAATTTGTTGGCATATAATTTTTCATAGTATTCCCTGATAATTGTTTGTATCTCTGAGGGATTGGTTGTAATAATTCCATTTTCATTCATGATTTTATCTATTTGGGTCATCTCCCTTTTCTTTTTGAGAAGCCTGGCTAGAGGTTTGTCAATTTTGTTTATTTTTTCAAAAAACCAACTCTTGGTTTCGTTGATCTGCTCTACAGTTTTTTAGATTCTATATTGTTTATTTCTGCTCTGATCTTTATTATTTCTCTTCTTCTGCTGGGTTTAGGCTGCCTTTGCTGTTCTGCTTCTAGTTCCTTTAGGTGTGCTGTTAGATTTTGTATTTGGGATTTTTCTTGTTTCTTGAGATAGGCCTGGATTGCAATGTATTTTCCTCTCAGGACTGCCTTCGCTGCGTCCCAAAGCGTTTGGATTGTTGTATTTTCATTTTCATTTGTTTCCATATATTTTTTAATTTCTTCTCTAATTGCCTGGTTGACCCACTCATTCGTTAGTAAGGTGTTCTTTAACCTCCATGCTTTTGGAGGTTTCCCAGACTTTTTCCTGTGGTTGATTTCAAGCTTCATAGCATTGTGGTCTGAAAGTATGCATGGTATAATTTCAATTCTTGTAAACTTATGAAGGGCTGTTTTGTGACCCAGTATATGATCTATCTTGGAGAATGTTCCATGTGCACTCGAGAAGAAAGTATATTCTGTTGCTTTGGGATGCAGAGTTCTAAATATATCTGTCAAGTCCATCTGATCCAATGTCTCATCCAGGGCCCTTGTTTCTTTATTGACCGTGTGTCTAGATGATCTATCCATTTCTGTAAGTGGGGTGTTAAAGTCCCCTGCAATTACCACATTCTTATCAATAAGGTTGCTTATGTTTATGAGTAATTGTTTTATATATTTGGGGGCTCCTGTATTCTGCGCATAGACATTTATAATTGTTAGCTCTTCCTGATGGATAGACCCTGTAACTATTATATAATGTCCTTCTTCATCTCTTGTTACAGCCTTTAATTTAAAGTCTAGTTTGTCTGATATAAGTATGGCTACTCCAGCTTTCTTTTGGCTTCCAGTAGCATGATAAATAGTTCTCCATCCCCTCACTCTCAATCTAAAGGTGTCCTCAGGTCTAAAATGAGTCTCTTGTAGACAGCAAATAGATGGGTCTTGTTTTTTTATCCATTCTGATACCCTATGTCTTTTGGTTGGCGCATTTAATCCATTTACATTCAGTGTTATTATAGAAAGATACAGGTTTAGAGTCATTGTGATGTCTGTATGTTTTATGCTTGTAGTAATGTCTCTGGTACTTTGTCTCACAGGGTCCCCTTTAGGATCTCTTGTAGGGCTGGTTAGTGGTGACAAATTCCTTCAGTTTTTGTTTGTTTGGGAAGACCTTTATCTCTCCTTCTATTCTAAATGACAGACTTGCTGGATAAAGGATTCTCGGCTGCATATTTTTTCTGTTTAGCACACTGAAAATCTCGTGCCAATTCTTTCTGGCCTGCCAAGTTTCAAAAGAGAGATCAGTCACGAGTCTTATAGGTCTCCCTTTATATGTGAGGGCACGTTTATCCCTTGCTGCTTTCAGAATTTTCTCTTTATCCTTGTATTTTGCCAGTTTCACTATGATATGTCCTGCAGAAGATCGATTCAAATTACGTATGAAGGGAGTTCTCTGTGCCTTGTGGATTTCAATGCCTTTTTCCTTCCCCAGATCTGGGAAGTTCTCAGCTATGATTTCTTCAAGTACCCCTTCAGCACCTTTCCCTCTCTCTTCCTCCTCTGGAATACCAATTATGCGTATATTATTTCTTTTTAGTGTATCACTTAGTTCTCTAATTTTCCCCTCATACTCCTGGATTTTTTTTATCTCTCTTTCTCTCAGCTTCCTCTTTTTCCATAACTTTATCTTCTAGTTCACCTATGCTCTCCTCTGCCTCTTCAATCCGAGCTGTCGTCATTTCCATTTTGTTTTGCATTTCGTTTAAAGCGTTTTTCAGCTCCTCGTGACTGTTCCTTAGTCCCTTGATCTCTGTAGCAAGAGATTCTCTGCTGTCCTCTATACTGTTTTCAAGCCCAGTGATTAATTTTATGACTATTATTCTAAATTCACTTTCTGTTATATTATTTAAATCCTTTTTGATCAGCTCATTAGCTGTTGTTATTTCCTGGAGATTCTTCTGAGGGGAATTCTTCCGTTTGGTCATTTTGGATAGTCCCTGGAGTGGTGCCGACCTGCAGGGCACTTCCCCTGTGCTGTGGTGTATAACTGGAGTTGGTGGGCGGGGCCACAGTCCGACCTGATGTCTGCCCCCAGCCCACCGCTGGGGCCACAGTCGGACTGGTGTGTGCCTTCTCTTCCCCTCCCCTAGGGGCGGGATTCACTGTGGGGTGGCGTGGCCATCTGGGCTACTTGCACACTGCCAGGCTTGTGGTGCTGGGGATCTGGTGTATTAGCTGGGGTGGGTAGGCAAGGTGCATGGGGGCAGGAGGGGCAGGCTTAGCTCGCTTCTCCTTAGGTGATCCACTCCAGGAGGGCCCCTGTGGCAGCGGGAGGGAGTCAGATCCACTGCCGGAGGTTTGGCTCCGCAGAAGCACAGAGTTGGGTGTTTGTGCAGAGCAAGCAAGTTCCCTGGCAGGAACTGGTTCCTTTTGGGATTTTGGCTGGGGGATGGGCGAGGGAGATGGCGCTGGCGAGCGCCCTTGTTCCCCACCAAACTGAGCTCTGTCGGCGGGAGGCTCAGCAGCTCTCCCTCCCTTTGTCCTCCAGCCTTCCCGCTTTCCGAGCAGAGCTGTTCACTTATGACCTCCCAGACGCTAAGTCGCGCTTGCTGTCAGAACACAGTCCGTCAGGCCCCTCCTCTTTTGCCAGCCAGACTCAGGGACTCTGCTTGGCCGGCGAGCCGCCCCTCAGCCCCGGCTCCCTCCCGCCAGTCCGTGGAGCGCGCACCGCCTCGCCGCCCTTCCTACCCTCTTTCGTGGGCCTCTCGTCTGTGCTTGGCTCCGGCGACTCCGTTCTGCTAATCCTCTGGCGGTTTTCTGGGTTATTTAGGCAGGTGTAGGTGGAATCTAAGTGATCAGCAGGACGCGCGGTGAGCCCAGCATCCTCCTACGCTGCCATCTTCCCTCCCCAAGTTCAGCATTTTAGTCGAGAATTTGATTATTAAGATATGAACTACTGCATCTGTGATGTTTTACCTCTTTTTTGTTAAGGTATGGAACAGATCTGGTAAAATGTTAGTATTTGTGAAATTTGGGTGTTGGTAAATCAAAGCCTCTTTTTGATAACAAAAACTTTCCACCCTCTGGAATTTTCAAGCATGTGTGAAATGTTTTATGCAACAAATACGAGATGAAAAACGGAAGATTAAATTGTAACTGAAGTTTTAAGTGAAGACATAGGATAACTCGAAGTAGGAAGAATCAAACAAAAGAAAATTTGGATGTTTGGCACTGAGAATTGTGGTTCATGCTTCATTTGGGACAGCTGATCATATATCAGATTTGGGAACTCTGTTTTTGGGTGTTTCTTGGTTGTTCCTAGAAGGCCCAAGGAACTTCTGCGAGCTTCCAAGCCTATTTGCATTTTTTAGGCTCCCAGCTGGCAAATGGGTGACAACTAGGGGAACTTGAGGGCAGTGTAAAGGGGAGGAGTAGTAGTTAGCTGAGTTGGGAGCAAGATGTCCGTTTTGATTTAGATTTAGTGACAACAAAACAAAACAAAAACAAAACAGAGAAGGTGTTGAAAGACCAGCATAAAGGGCATGCCTGAAAAAATGCCTTTGAACAGTGTTCTAAGACAAATATTTCAGCATCTGTATGTATTTTATCTCTAGAAGGGCCTTGCATGCCATTTCCTTCTTCTCTTAAAAAACATGTCCTAATAAAGTTTGTTGAAGCCAAGAAAAACCTTCTCAAAGTTGTATTTTTATAAAAAAACACGCTTCACATGTATATAAAAAGACCCTCCAAAACCATTGTTGAGGAAGTAATTTATTGATTCTGTTTAAACTAAGCATGGTTCCCACTGCCAAAGGAATTGCTCTGAAGATAGAAAAAAACATCAAAAGTTTCCAAAGCTCACTAACAATCTCAAAACTGATCCAATAAAGTAAAGCTACTAGCAAGTGTCATCTAAGCTCATCTTGTAATGTTTAATAATTTATGTAGTGAGTGCGTGTCACCTTAAAAAGTCCCTGTGACATTTACAAATTCTTTCAAACACATTTATCAACATAGTAATAAAAATTCCCAAGCTCCCTTTTCTTAAACGAGTGTTCACCAACCAACATCCACATGGTGTTTTATTTGACTGATATCTTCTAGCCTTTTCTAAAAAAAATTTGTCACATTCCCAATAATATTTGCACTTCAAGTCCATTTGTCAGCCTAAGTTTTATGTGAACCTGGTCATAATAAGAGGAAAATGGTTAATACTTGTGTGGCCAGCAGAAGTCAGGGGATGCGGCACGGTGGGTAGGAGAGGTTATAGATAAAAGAATTCCAATACGGGTGTCAAGACCTCCAAAGTAGAATGTACTTTTCCAATACCAAGAATGGGTTCAGTCTCACCTGTGTGGTTTGGAGGGATTCTCAGAGGTAAATGCTTTCCCTGGCCAGTGAGGTCCCTTTTGGGGCCTTTTCAATAACCCCATTTCCTATATACTTGCCCAGTCCTCCCTACCCCCCAACCCCAAACATTTCAAGATTGCTACTAGATGGAAGCTGTAACTCTCAGTCTGTAAAAAATAGGGAAGATTTAGAATGTATAAAACTTGGTTAGTAAGTTGTAGGAAGTTTGGTGAGGTTAAGGTTTCAAATGTGATTCTGGCAAGAATTGACCATATATAATTTTTCTTTCAGGAAACACATAACAGTAATCTTGGGAAATTGGCTCCATATTTCTTCTCCAGCTCATTATTAATGATATGAATGTTGTGTCTGGTAAGTGACACTCCACATTTTTTTAGTTTAGAAGTAAAAGTGTGCCCAAGAACTAAAGGCAGATGGCACCAACCTAAACATGGGATAGTCAGTGGTTCTTTGATGGGAGTCATTTTAGAGCATGATACTCATGTAAAAAATTCCTCATCGCTCCTGTGAGACATAGTGTGAAAGAACTAGGAGGCAGAGAAGGATCTGTAAAGCCAACCCCCATACTATTTCATTATTCTTAACACAAGCATGAACAGTAGGTGAAGATTTTTAGATA
Organism: Lynx rufus; assembly: GCF_022079265.1. Classification (NCBI taxonomy): domain Eukaryota; kingdom Metazoa; phylum Chordata; class Mammalia; order Carnivora; family Felidae; genus Lynx; species Lynx rufus. Next base: position 211,741,332 of record NW_025814823.1, on the reverse strand, counting down.
TAGATCCGTGAAAAATAAAAAGGTCATCATTTTACATTTAATCCAATGGATTTTGTCCAAAACGATGTTAGTAATGTGGACGAATCATACATACCATTCAAAAGGATCCCATTCTTAAAAAAAATGGTTTGGTCTCTCCTTTATTTCACAATATTTAAATGAGCTTCTCTGGTTTGATCCCCACGTTCCTCATTCTGTGTCGCTCTATTTTTATCAGGTTCTCATGTGAAAGTGATGGGGTGAAGGAAGGAAATTATGTTTTGCAATCGTATGGAAGGATAAGGATAAAGGAGGAAAATTGTTTTGGTCCAATTTATACCAACAATTTCCAGATTATAGATCCCTTAGCAGCAAAAATGCTTCAAGAAATTTGCTTCAGACACACACATATTATTCTGCTTATTTCCATGTCAAATAAAAATAAAGGAAGGGTAGGCAAGGGAAATAAACATTTATTGACCCAGGCACTGAACTAGGTATTGTCAATAACAGGAATATAAATATAATGACCATATTATGCTGGGATGTCTAAGATTTTGTTTGGCAAGCATTATTTTTGGCGTGCAGAAAAAATGAAAATATTATGACAATAGCAGCATAATCTCCCACACTACTGACAAGGATTTAACTGTCCATGTTATTCCCTCAAAATAAAAGGAGGCAAATGAATAAATCCATGAAAACAGGAAGTACAATGTGCAATAACCAAAGATTTACAGAATTAAAAACGCAAGACCAGTCAGCCTATAGTCCTCTATAATTCCTTAAGGCTAAAAAGACAAAAAAGTAGTCATTACAATAAGTACATCAAGAAATGTTTTTAAATAAAAAGAAGACTATTTCTGATATATGGCTGACTTTTCCCATACCATAATATATTTGATGGCTAAAATCAAATAAGGACAACATTTATTTCTAGGGGCATTAGGAAAATAAAATTGTGAAAAATATCATTACCATGGCTTAGGGTAACCATCTTGAGGTGACTCATTGTTAGGAAAAAAATCTGCACTCTATGGTTTTGTTGGTTTTTCATCTGGGGACTTACTAAATATTCTTTTCAGTCTTCATTTGCCAGCCAGTTTTTATAAAATGTAAAAATGGTTATTGAGAAAACCTAGCATAAAACTACAAAGTGGTGAATTAGAAGGTATATTTTCCTATAAAAAAATCAAGCCCAAACAACCCCCCAGCAACTATTGTAACAATCACTTTGAATTTCCCACCTCATGTTGAAGAGTTTTGCTTGGTATTTTCTAGGGAAAGAGAAAAAGTGGAGGTAGTGATAGCCTTGAAAATATGGAACCTTTTACTATTATATAGTCTTTGCTTCAATATGGCTTTACATAAGACACAGATCACACAACATGCTGGCTCTAGATTGCTGTGGTTTCCACATGAAACTGTTTAAATTGTTTAAAATGAATAATCAAACACAAAAGCAAGCCTCATGATGCAAATAACACTCAAGAAGTTATCAGAAGTCACATGAAGCAAAGCTGAGGGTTGACTTTTAAAGGGTTTGAATTGTACTCTAAACACTTAACACCCCAGACCAGCTGTACAATGGCATATGATACTAATTCCAGACAAAGCTTAAGAAAAAAATTAGTACATTCACAGTCTCAACAGAAATATGATTACATTTTTTCAGTTTTGTTTTACAGACACCATCATATTGAAATACATAAGGACAGATTATAAGTCATTATATAATTATTTCCATCTGTATTACATGATGAGTTTCACAATATAAGGAGTATATATTTCAATGTATCATACAGTTTTGAACCACATAAAGCAATATAATATAATATAACAGTTATTTTAAATTCAGGAATGTCACATGACAAGTACATCAAATATGCTACTGAAAAACAGTCAAAGCATTAGATGTGATATCTTTCATTTCTAAACAATAAGCAGCTTTGAAGGAAGGACAGTAGGACAAGAAGGGGGGTAGGACAGTAGGACAAGACTTTTAAAAGTTCAAAATCATCTTATCAGAAATGTTGGAAAACAAATTATTTTTCAGAGGTATCTTTGCCATAGAGAGTTTTGATTTCAGATAACATAATTACAGGGTTTATTTTCTCCAGGATCTGAAATTTGCAAGGAAAAACTCAGACTGTATTTTTTTTTAACTCAGACTGTATTTTGAAGTTTATCCAGGTGAGGCATAATTTAACACAACTCGTAAAGGTTATTTTTCATATTACTACTTCACTACCTAAAGGTTTTTAGGGTGCACTGTCGTTTTTTTTATTTAATCAGGACCAGGTAAAAAGTTAACGAATAGAATACAATGATCTAAGGGTCTCTCCATTCACTGATCACAGCCACATAAACAGGATATGTCCGTCCACTTTACATGTCTCAGTGCTTCTTGAGATCAGATCATAAATCAGAGGAATGGAGGTGGACAAGACAGTGGCAGGCATATGGTGTTGTGAATTATGGATATCTCTTAGCTATAAACTCAGAACACCGAAAAGATTACAGATTTACTTTGTCCAGTAAAATTTGCATTTAGCAGGCTATGGCTGGCATTTTGTGGAATCCTGAGATGCCTAAACCTCTGGAAATGTCCTATTTTCTATTTTTCTCCTTTCATTGGAATAGATACCATGATGGTCTCAGACCAAAAATCACCAACTGAAATACACAAGCCTAGGGAGAGAATTTCTATTTGATTATTTAACAGGAAATTGATGGCTAGAGTTTAAAGGACTTGCAAAAGGTCACATAGCCTGTTTAGTGGTAGCAAGGTGGCCTAGACCTGGAAATTGGGTGCTCCGCCCACACTACTCCAGCAACAATACTATTGTGCTTAAGCCAAAAAGGCAGAACAAGGAATTCGTTCACTGAAGTACACATGAGGCTTTCATCAACGACAAATGCACGTTAGCAACACCGGGGATGGTAATCCAGAGTCATTTACATTTTCTTGCATGTGTGCAAGGTTCCACTGCATGCATTGTCCTTTTCAGGCCCAGGCATGCAATTCAAAGCCGTTCAAAAGCATATCAACATGTTTTAATTTTCTTATTATTAGTATTTTATTATTTTCAAAATATTTATTTGAGAGATAGAGAGGGAGAGAGAGAATGCACGTGCAAGCGAGGGAGGGGCAGAGACAGAGGGAGAGAGAATCCCAAGCAGCCTCCCCACTGTCAGCACAGGGCCCCATGTGGGGCTCGAACCCACGAACTGTGAGATCATAACCTGAGCCAAAATCAAGAGTCAGATGCTTAACTGACTGAGCCATCCAAACTCCCTCAATATATTTTTAAATTGAAGAGTATTAAATCACAGGGTGGCAGGCATATCCCCCAATCCTAGCCAGACTCACTTTCTTATCAGACAAAGTTAAGTTGCACTATTCACATCAGCTCTGTGGTAATTCAGTTAAGCAATAAATTAAATCCACCGGTTACTGGTTGGACCTTAGACCATTCTGTCATTCCCTTTCTGGTTTCTCCAGTTATTTAGAGAAAACAAGTAAAATTTACTTCCCAATTAATACACTTTTCTTGCAAAAAGAAAACAAATTTTTTAAAAATAAAAGTAAAGAAAGGCACTTTGTAAAATATGTACAAATCTGTTTCTTTCTTGTCTACACTAAGGAGATAGGGAAATGAATAAAGGCAGGACTTTCTGCAAGTGACCACAGTGGTGGAGAACCTCAAGAAAGAGCCAGATTTCCCCACAGCCAAATTGCATCCTGGAGTTAACTCACAGTTTTCTCCAATTCAGTTGGGTCCTACGCGACAAGGGTCAAACCCTTTCACCTCATACAGGTGGTAAGGGATTGACCCACTTTGGACCAAACCAGTGAAAGCAAGTTTTTAGTACAATCCCACCTACCAGGATTGGTCTTAGGCACTTAGGAGAATGGACAGGGACGCAGCTGTCCCTGATAATAACTGTGCTTACATTGAGATGCTTTCAACCCATTCGTTAAAACTGACGAGAGCACATTTTGGAGTTTGGGTTATAAGCTTCCAAAAAACACGCATTGACTAACCTGTCTCCATGTGCTTTTTAACTTGAATATTTAGGTGTTTGTTTTACAAAAATATGACTTTTTATAATTCAGAGCGTATGGCTCTTTAAACCAACCTCGCAGTAGTGGTTTATAGTTCATCAGAAAGGAAAAAAAAATCAGCAGTCAGATATAAGAAAAGAGATTTGGGGCTGCTGGACTCAGCAAAAAATAAGCATAGTTTGATTCTGTAAAAGATTTTTTTTTTTAAATTAGAGCCTCATTCAATATGTCTTTAAAAAAAATCTCATGCTTCTTCTCTCACATATATTTGCACATTATCTTAGACTATGATTCTGTACCTACATAATTTATAACGTGTGTGCAATATGTTAAGTCTGCCTGCAACTGATGATCTAAAAGTGGAAATGAAAAAAGCACATCACTGAAGAGTACTTATATTTCTATGATGAAGGGTGATTGTTTGGTGGCTTACTTAAGATCAAGGCGTTGGTTAAATTATCTTGCTGGAAAGTATTCAGTGAGTCATGGAATCAAGAAGCCAGAGTTTAAAAGGATATTAGAGACTGTTTGCCCAACATGTCCTTCAGAGGAAACTGAGGCCCAGAATAGGGAATTGTTCCGTCTAAGGCAACCTAATTAGGACAAGACCCCCCCATTCTGCATCCTTCCATTGCATTGGCTGTCTCCTTGATAGAAAATATGCCACAAGATGAAAAAAAAAAGGAACTTAGTTAAATAGAGTGTTAATTGACCAGAGAATTGTAACCTTGGCTTTACTTAATGAGTGGCTAATTGGGGTATTTTAGGGATTTAATTCAAGTGGAGACTTTAACCGTAACATTTTTTTCTTCACACACGCTGAATCGTATGTCAAAACAGATCAGTTTTGAATTTTCAAACTATCAGAGTCATGATACACAGTTTAGAGAAGGAGGGACTATTTTGTGAAAAGTTTGGTCTGGACTAGGTTTGAAGGGCAGAGTCTTTGGCAGAGTGCTTCCCAGGTGGAATATATTCCCTGGCCCTCTTTTTTTTTTTTTTTAACACTTTGTAAAAAATGTTTATTTTTGAGAGAGAGAGAGGAGAGAGCATCCACGAGAGGGGGAGGGGCAGAGAGAGAGGGAGACACAGAATCCGAAGCAGGCTCCAGGCTCTGAGCTGTCAGCACAGAGCCTGATGCAGGGCTCGGACTCATGAATGGTGAGATCACGATCTGAGCTGAAGTTGGATGCTTAACCAACAGAGCCACCCAGGCCCCTATTCCCATGCCCTTTTTAGAGTTGTGTGTACTTTGCAAGTCGTTCTCTATCATTATGTAAATTTAACCCCCAAATGGATTTTTCAAAAAGTATGCCTTCTCCTTATGAACAGTGTCATTCAGTGCAATTTAGACTTGACCTGTATTTCCAAGAGAGGATTGTTTCTATGCACTAATATAACCTTTAGTGGAAATGGTGACCTAGGGCAGTGCTTCTCAAACTTCATTGTGCACGTGAATCATCTGAGATCTTAGTAAAGGGCAGATTCTGATTCTGTAGGTCTGGGGCAGAGGAGCCGAGATTCTGCATTTCCGAGCAGCGCCCAGGTGAGATGCTGATTTAGCTGGTCCTCCAAGCATACTTTGAGTAGCAAGGACCTAGAGGACTGAATGCACACGGGCAACTTTCCCACAGGATACCTTCGCTCTTCTTGTTATTCTATACTGGGAGAAGAGGAACTCAGATCTATTTACTTTTGCAATTCTGGAAGCTAGCGACATGTTCACTTTCAAACATCTGGCCACCTCGGAGTCCACTTCCAGTGAGCATGGGGTTGCTGGGGTGGGATACTGAACTCATTGAGGGGAGCTCAAATTGACTATATCCAGCTAGTGAGTAAACAGAGAATGGGTCCGCCAGCAGGTGAAATGAAAAACAGAGGGAGGCTTTTTGATGAGTCATGAATGCTCTCTTCAAAATGGAGGGCCAGGCTTTGGACTGCTCTTGGGAAGGCTGCTTCTGGAGCAGACTTGGAGATTCTTACTTCCACACCTTGACCTTTATTCCTCTGCCAAGATTTCGCAAATGGATCTACTTCAGAGAGATACTAACTTCTGGCTTTGCTTAAATTTTCTTTGCTGCCCAAGATTTCTCAGAAGCAAACGAAACCAAACCCTCTCTCTTAAACAGTACGTGAGGGGTCACCACTCACCTTTTCATGCTGGTTTTATGAATATTCACCCAGAGAAGAGCAGAAAGCCCAGACAAGCCCTAAATCACAGAAGTAATTTATGGTCTGTGGAAAGCCCTAAAACTCTAGGCTGGCGACTGTTTCAAGTGTCATGGAGATAAAAAACGAATCAGATAAACTACACCATACTATGCTGGAAACTGAATATAATCATTCACTTCGTAATCTTCAATGGACTTTGGGTTGGGATGGCATTTTCCTCCACAAACAGGGACTGCATATGCTACTATGTACTGCAAATACTCATTATAACCTCATAGCAGAAAATACTGTACGCATTAAATACGTAAACAGCTGTACTGGGAAGATAGAAAATAGTCTTTTATTTTACCTAAGTGATAGAAAAATAGTCTTCAAAAATACATTGTGAAACTTATGGGTTTCTATTAAAGTAGAATTCATATGTACAGTAAGGCAGTATTTCCATTAGCATCCTGCTGTGATTATCTTTTAAATTAACGTTAGTCTTCCGGATTTTTTTTTTTTTTTTTTTTTTTTTTTTACCTAACAGAAGGCTAGGGGGTTTAATAAATTATCTCGTGTACTGAAATGAAACAGGAAAACATTTTAGAAGAATTTACCACACGAAACTCATTTACCTGTAATGTAAGAAAATTCCATTTTCCAAAACTATATTCTCTAGAGGCTTTAGGATAAAATACAATTTAGGGGGGAAAACCCACGCTTAATAAATTCAAACCATTTTAAGAAAAAATTGGAGGCATCATTTTGGCTTGCATATTGGCAATGTATCACTAAGGTGATAGGAACTGATGTAAACAATTTGTCAGGTGTTCTGGAATGCATTCTTTCTTTAAATGTGTTCGGTTCATCCTAATAAAACAAGAGAGGAGTGCAAAGGTCAAGTAAAGGTCAAACAAAGGTCAAGCAAAGGTTCGTTGGTTTTCAACAGTGGTTTTCATGGCATTTGTCTCTCACACCTGTCATCTTCCTGTGGTAAACAACCGTGACTCTCTCATTTCCTTTTGTCACACACCAAACCGTGAAAGTCTCTTCCAGAGGATATACCTGTCGGTACTGTCCCTCGAGAATACTAAACGATGCGCTTTTATTTCATTGAACACATAATTTTATAACTAATAGCAAAAAGTAAATGTACAAATCACGGGAAGCAAAGCGATTTGTTCTGGAATCAGCTGTTGGAGAAAGAGGCAGCTGGTTGAAAATGGAGCATGAAAACGAATGAACTGTGGGCTGTATAGTGTCAATCTAACCACGCTCTCGAGCATTCTCTGGGAGAGTGCATTTCCTGTACTCTGTAGTGTTACCTGAAAAGAAGTCACATTTTAACCAATCGTTCCATTAATCAAGCTATCACTGAAAGGAGTGCATAACACATGTGGGATCCAGGTAATCCAACCCACCCTGCTGGAGTCCACAGTTGCTTGGTGCCGACGTGAGGGAGGCCAGGTCTTCTTCAGCTTGATTCGGTTGAAGGGGCGGTGGAGCCCCCTTGGCTGGTTCTTCAAACGAAGCCAGGTTTTGAGCTTGCGGATCCTGCACTAACACCAGGATGTTGTTATCCATCACCCTGGACACCTTGGCATACTCCTTACTGGTTTCAGGAGTGCTGGGCTTGTCTGTCTGGTTGCCGTTCTCTTTCTGTTTTGGGAGCAATGATAGTGCTCCGTCTTTGTTAACTTTGTGAATCTCCACATAATCCAAGGGTTTCACAGAGATCAAAGAGGTTTTCTCCCGGGTCAACAGCCATGCTGTGCCTTGGTCAGTCTTGGAATGGAAGCTTTCCACTGCCCTCTGCTCAACTGCCACTTTCTCCCCTCCAGTCTCAACATTTTTTGAAGATCTTAAAGCATGTGTGTCTGTTTTGTCCAACAAAGTGGCCGATGCACCTGCTGGGCCCATGGCCAGCTTGCACACATCAGCAATGTTGTGGTAAGAAGATCTGGGGCTGGGATGGCTGGGGGGCTGTGGTAAAGGCCATGTTGAAGATTTGGATCCATTGGCAGGGAAAGAGGGGATTTTGCCTTCCAAGCTTGTGCTCTGGGGGTCCCAGGTGCGGGTAGCATTTGTCTGGGGATTCTCTGGCTTCTCAATGCCCTCAGGAGTGTTAAATGTGGAGGGATTTGCCCGGGCTTCCTCACACTTTTTAGACAAAAGGGAAGGGCTGTCGCAACTACCCCGGCCAGAGTCACTGTCTGGGTCCAGGGGTGTGGGCTTCCTATCTTGACCCGGGTGTTCTTTTGAAAGGGCTGGCATCAGCTGCTGGTCCTCACTGTCATCCACTTCTAAAAACTCCACCAGTAAGTCCTCACAGTCAGAAGTGGGAGGGAAGTCTTGGCACCCCAGGGCACTCAGCAGTTCTTCAGACTTGCCCTTCTATTCAAACACAGACACAAGGAGAGATGGCCGTTAGCTTCCTGACATTCCATGTCGACATCACAGCCAAGCCAGTGGTCATGACTATGGGCAAGTGGGATGTGCTAACGGCCTAGCAGAATTTCCCAAATGTTAGATGTTTGTGTATCAGGCTATTTATAACCACCTCCTGGGCTACTACTCACCTCATAGTTTTCTTTCAATCAATTTATGATTTTAACTTAGTTTCTCCCTAAGCCATAATGATTATGAGTTCAACTGGCAGGTAGTGTATGCACAAATAATAAACACATGCCTAACAAATAAGAGGTTTGTGAAACATGAAATCCACAGTGCTCACGCATGGCTTCAGTGCTCTGGGACCCACTGGCCCTGAGATCTGGTTGCTGGCCTCCTAACCAAGTCCACCACCTTCTGGAGTCTGGCAGTAGTAAGCAGATTCTCATCCCTCCTTGCTGTTCCAGTCTCCTCCCTCTCCTCCTTTTTGTTCTCCTCCTTCTCCCCTTCCTCTTCTTCTGGCTTCCTTTTCTTTCCCACTCTTCTTCCTGATCCCTTGACTTAGATCAGGTACTGGTGCCCAAGTCTTGACTCTATCCCTTATTAAAGGGTATTGACTTTGGATGAGCTGCTCTATGGTCCTCACTTTCTCCATCTGTAAAATGGAAGTAATAGTACCTATCTGGGAGTTCTTTTGAAGATCAGGGTACTGTGATTAAGAATGTGAAAACAAATTTTTTTTGTAACCCAAACAGTAGTTATTTTATTATTCCATTTCTGTGGCTATAAGGTCAAATTTCAAGTTAGACAGCAGTTAATTTACTTAGTTGAGAAGTTCATGCTGGTTCTATGAAGGTCAGTACTAGAGACTAGATAGTGGGGTAAGAAAGAGCACTGGGCCAGGAGCCCAAATTCTGGGGCTCTAATCCCTTCTCCGATATTTGCAATCAAACTGAGTATAGTCAAGCCAAATTCTCTGGGACTCACTTATCACATTCTTGCATTGCTGGTCTCACAGTGGCTGGGTCAAGTGATGTAATGCAGATCATTGCTTTTAGGCACAACAGTGTTAAGATTGAGTCCAACTGAAACTATATATTTCAATCTGGACAGAAGTTTAAAATGATGTAACCCCTCTTTTTATTCAAAACACTTGAATTTAATTCCACCTTGAATCAGTCTAGGCAGGGCCTGGCAAACACGAGCCCACTGTACTGATCCAGTTTCGACTGAACGCTCTCAAAGTGAACAACAATTACAGCAGGATATTGCAATCATGTGAAGAACATTCGAGTGAAAGCTTTAGCCCACGTATGACAAGGGAGGTGGTGGTGGGTCCCTGTTTTGTATTAAGTAAGACATTTACCCTTTTTCTTAATTGATTAATTGTGCAAAATGTTTATTTCTGTGCTTATGAGCATACACACCTGGTAGGCCTAGCAAGCATTATTATGTATCTTCATGTTTTCTTGGCTTTCTCTCCCAAAGGTAAGTACTCTCATGCCTCCACCCAGCTTTCTGTAAACACACTTGCTGAAGAGCGGGGACCCGCTGGGCAGGGACTGAGCTGGCCAGGCTGAACGGATGGGGATTGTGTGTGCATGTGTAAAGGTAATCATTGCAAAGCAGAGGGTCATACTACATTCCCCACTTTTGCCACTTACCTCCAGCAGATGAGTATCAAATCCTTTTATTTTTGGCCCAGGAACTGGTGGAAGGATGCAGGTCACCATGCTATAAAATAATTTGTGAAAAAGAATAGATGACTCACCTTCTCACTTTGTGATTTTTGAAAGATTAGTATCCTCTCCAAATAGCTGCTACAGACTATGGTAGATAGGAGTTAGACTCCTGGGGCTCCACGAGACTAACAATCAATGGTGAAGGCAATCATTTTAAGGGCTTGCATCACAATTAGCTCTGGCTAATAGAGGACGCTGATTCTGAAATTAGCGGATTACTTGAATTTCTTGCTTCTCTTGATTTTAGTTGCTCTTAGAAGATTTTTACTATTTCATAACTGGGAGCCTCAGTCTGATGGAAAGAGCACCAGCTTCAAAGGAGACCGTTCTGCTACTTTTGCTATCACTGATAAAAGATTTTTTTGTGGGTGAACACATTGCAGCTAATGGCTTAAATGAAGTGCTTGAATTATCTGTAGGTTTCTACTATTTTTATACGGTATTTTTTGCCACAATCCCTGACAACCATGATGGGGAGGAAGGATGATAGACAGTAAAGTACCTGTGGCCTTTCAAAGCCACTGCCATGACCATAATCAGACAGATGACCGCAGAAAGAACAGCCACAAAGATCCACACAATGGTATCTTTCATGGTGACATCTAAAAAGCAAACAGTCAGAAAGCTTTGATCACATCAAAGCATCATTAAAAACAAACAAACAAAACTAATAAGCACAAGTTTTGAACAAGAGTCCCCCTCCCCTTACCTACACCTCTTTTGATTTGAACAGCAATCCAAATAGAGTAGCATCGATGACAGGTTTAATTTTTATTATTAAATTTTAATAGTGTGTATATTTCACAGTACTCTATAAACTTCAAAATCCCTTTACATATTATTTTATTTGATCCTTAAAGAGGAAATTCAAGGTCACATGATCTGTTGCAGTAATAATAATAAAGGCCGTCACTTATTAAGTTCTTACTAAAGCCATCCATGGTGTTAAGCTTTTTACATACATTGTCTTGTATGTAAAGATGACGACACAGAGGCTGGAAGAGTGATTTCCCCATGAGCATGTAAACTATAAAATTGTAGTCGGGATTGCAACTCAGGCCTTCTGCTTCCAAACCCGGTGCTTTTATTTATTTAATAAGAGAGAGGGCTGAATGAGATGCATGTGTGAATCTGATGACCCACAGTTCAGTGTTCTTTCCAGTATGCCAAGCCAATGCAAGCCCTGATACTTTGGCCAGGCAAGTTGTCAGTAGAGGTAGGCTTTGTCACGTGGTTCTGAGTAAGACTTTAACCTCACTGAGCTTCAGTTTCCTCACTTTTAATTCCTGATGGTAATCGTATTCTCTCTGAATACCTGAGAGGGTTGGAAGGGCCCAAACCTTCCAACCCTGGTATGGTTTATGGTTCATAAACCATAACACACTTTAGAAATGCAAGATGAATCATTCTGTTGTGAAGCAGAAGCCCCCATGGTTAATGGCACTTGGAATTGAGTGCCTTTTACATACTGTACCTCTGCATAGAGACCAAGATGTAACTGACATCACAGACTGAAAATTGGGTTCATGCCTTTGAGATGGCATACCACTTTACAAATTTGGGGACAACTAGACGATGACCTTGACCAAATTATAGGGATAGGGTAGATGGGGAGGGCAGAATGACTGAGCATGAAGCCCTCTGAGATATGCCAAGCCTATGTTTGCAGCCTTATTCTAGAAACTGGTCTTCACTGACAGTGACCCAGAGAGCAGTGCTACACTTTCAAATGTCTTTGTATTGGATGGAGAGATGATAAACCCACCTCTACTTATTTTTCTGGCTAAGGCTTAACATAGTTTCTCTGTTAGTTGTTATTACATGCAAATTTACTAAATTCTTTCTGTTTTAAAAATATTTTGGAGTAGGGGCACCTGGGTGGCTCAGCTGGTTAAGCGTCCAACTCTCGATTTCAGCTCAGGTCATGATCTTGCAGTTAGTGAATTTGAGGTCCACGTGGGGTTCTATGCTGACAGTGCAGAGCTACTTGAGATTCTCTCTCTCCCTCTCTCTCTGCCCTTCCCCTTCCTGTGTGCACATGTGCTCTCTGTCTCAAAAATCAATCAATCAATCAATCAATCAATCAATAATTAAAAAATATTTCAGAGTGTATGCAAAAGGGAGCCAAGACACTCACCATTAGGTATCTGAATGGAGCTCTCTGGGCTCCACTCACTCCAAAATCCATGGTCTGGCTTGCAGCGAACCTGGACAAGGTATTTCTGTCCTGGATATAAGCTGAGAATCTTAAACTGAGTCTGCTGCCCAGCAAAATGAGTCTATAGAGAAACAAGGAAAACAAGGAAGTCACTCTAACTTGTGTGATGCTTCTTCATAGACTTTCCTTCTAGATAACTGACTGTTGGAGAACTGAGACCAACGAACTAGATTTTGTAAAGAAATCTCTGTTCTCACCATTCCACCCTCTTAACCCATCTTTTTCCTCCTTGCTTTGCTCACACAAAAAGTAACGGGTTTTCTGTCTCTCCATTTGGAGCTCTCTGTCAGAAAGGCAAATATTCTGCCTCCTATCTTCTACCCCCTTCTAAATTCTACTTTATGGAAGACAACCATTTAGTAAAACTGGAAAATTGTTATTTTGTAAACCCTAATGACTTCATTGATTTAAGGATCACCAATTGGTGTAAAACTACTAGATGAAAGAGAACGGGACCTTCAGGATGTTGAAACAATATTGTACAAATGAAACATAAATTTACAATCAAGGGATCAGGTTGTCATCTCTCTAATCCCAGAGTCAGTTTTAGCATCAGGTACAGTGGGTTGACCAGATGATTTCCATCTCCTTGTATGATGCAATATGAAGCAAATAATATCACCTCTGAAGTTCTCTTGCTGAAAATTGTTCCACCTGAATAATCAGATTTTTAGATCTAATGGTCTGGGTACAGGAAATACAGGGGCAGAGAAAGTAGCTAAATGACCTCACAGAGAACTCATCAGACAAATACAAAAGGTGGGACATTCTATGGGACAAGTGGCCCAGTCTCCTGAGCACGTTGAGACCAAAGGGATATAACAACAAGGATATAACAATGTGTGTTCTTGGAGTGGATTGCGGTTTGGACAAACTAGCTTCTACAGACATATTTTGAAGCAATTGGGGGGAATTAAAATATGGACTGGCTGTTAAATGATATTAAAGAATTTTAATTAATTTTCTATGTGTGATCCTATTATTTTGGCTATGTTTGGAAATGCTCCCATTAAAAATTTTATCATTGCTAGTGGGTTTGGAGTATCTTTTTTTTTTTAAGCTTAAGCATACTTAACATACAGCATTATATTAGTTTCAGGTGTACAATATAATGTTTCAATCATTCTATACATTAGTCAGTGCTCATCACAATAAGTGTACTCTTGACTCCCTCTATTTTACCCATGTCCCACCCACCTCTCCTCTGGCAGCTACCAGTATGTTCTCTGTAGTTTAGAGTCTGTTGTTTTGTTTGTCTCTTTTTTCTTTGTTCATTTGTTTTGTTCTTTAAATCCACATATGAGTGAAATCAAATGTTCCCTTTTTGAAAGAGACATATACAAAAATATTTTAGAGTGAACTATTAAAATGCCTATAATTTACAGTATTATTTCTTTACATTGAAGTATTTGAAAGTGAATAAAAATACCATTGACCATGAAGTGGTTACACTGAGATTGTTTTCCTCCTACTTAGTGCCATGTAGGTACACTCACGAGTGTCTTAATCTAAGATATCCTGAGGGAAGTGGGTTGGAAATCTGGTGGAAGAGGATGTTCAGTGCAAGGAACTAGCCCTAGAGAGCTATGAAGATGAGTTCCCATCAACCCCAGTGGAGGGGAGAAGGCACTTCCACATCTGACTAGGTCACATCAGCATCAAGAGGGCAACATGGTTGCCCAATAATGAGGAAGAATCATCTGTTCTCAGCTGTGAGGGCTTCAACTTTGCCAAGGACCTGGTTCCTTCCAAAAGCTTCTAGTTGACTCACCTCCCACTCAGTGGCTTTCTCGGGTTTTAATCGAATTTCGTACTGGAGTGTGAGCCAACCAGATCTTACATCAACCAGGGTGGGTGGGAACCATTTCATCCACAGATATGGTTTTTTGTCTTCTGGCTGTTTTAATTCCAAAGTCAGGTTCACAGGAGGATCTGGTTCAACTGTAGATATGAAAGAAACTACATATTTAGTAAAAGTAGCATTTGAACACAGAACTATGTGACTTAAAGGCAGCTTTCTCTACTATTTCACTCCACCATGGTTATGAGACTCTTTGCATTTGGTATCAGGTGTTGGTAAGAAGAACTGAGGTTAGGTTGAAGCAAGAAAGATGTAAAATTTAAGGAGGCACAAATGACCAACAAGCACAGGAATGATGCTCAAAAGTCATTGGGAAATGCAAGTCAAAACCACAATGAGAGAGCACTTCATACCTGCTAGAATGGCTAGAATTCAAAAACTGAAAAATAACAAGTGTTGGGAAGAACATTAGAGAAGTTGGAACCTTCATACATTGCTGATGGGAATGTAAAATGGTATAGCCATTGTACAAAAAAGTCTGGAAGTTACTTAGAAACTTAAATATAGTATTACCGTGTCATCAATTTCACTCCTAGGTATATACTCAAAAGATATGAAAGCAGGTGCTCACTGCAAAGGAAACAATCAACAAAACTAAAAGGCAACCAATGGAATGGGAAAAGATATTTGCAAATGAGGTATCGGACAAAGGGCTAGTTAAATCTATAAAGAACTCACCAAACTCCACACCCGAAAAACAAATAACCCAGTGAAGAAATGGGCAGAAGACATGAATAGACACTTCTCTAAAGAAGACATCCAGATGGCCAACAGGCACATGAAAAGATGCTTAACGTCGCTCCTCATCAGGGAAATACAAATCAAAACCACACTCACATATCACCTCACGCCAGTCAGAGTGGCCAAAATGAACAAATCAGGAGACTATAGATGCTGGTGAGGATGTGGAGAAATGGGAACCCTCTTGTACTGTTGGTGGGAATGCAAACTGGTGCAGCCACTCTGGAAAACAGTGTGGAGGTTCCTCAAAAAATTAAAAATAGACCTACCCTGTGACCCAGCAATAGCACTGCTAGGTATTTACCCAAGGGATACAGAGTGCTGATGCATAGGGGCACTTGTACCCCATTGTTTATAGCAGCACTTTCAACAATAGCCAAATTATGGAAAGAGCCGAAATGTCCATCAATTGATGAATGGATAAAGAAATTGTGGTTTATATATACAATGGAATACTACGTGGCAATGAGAAAGAATGAAATATGGCCCTTTGTAGCAACGGGGATGGAACTGGAGAGTGTGATGCTAAGTGAAATAAGCCATACAGAGAAAGACAGATACCATATGGTTTCACTCTTATGTGGATCCTGAGAAACTTAACAGAAGACCATGGGGGAAGGGAAGGGAAAAAAAAGAGAGGGAGGGAGGCAAACCATAAGAGACTGTTAAAAACTGAGAACAAACTGAGGGTTGATGGGGGTTGGGAGGGAGGGGAGGGTGGGTGATGGGCATTGAGGAGGGCACCTGTTGGGATGAGCACTGGGTGTTGTATGCAAACCAACTTGACAATAAATTTCATATATAAAAAAAAGAAAGCAGGTGCTCAAACAAAAATTCCTGCCTGAGTGTTCATAGCACACTACTCATAGCATCCAATAGGTGGAAGCAACTCAAACATCCATCAGTTGATGATGGGTTAATATTCACATAACGGAAGACTCTTCCGCCATAAGAGGGGAGGAAGTACTGACATATGCTAGACTACAGATGAATCTTGAAAACATTAGACTAAGTGAAAGAAGCCAGACACAAAAGGCCATATACTATCTGATTCCATATGTTTGAAATTTCCAGAATAGGCAAATCTATAGAGACAGAAAGCAGATTAGTGATTGCTCTGGAGTTGGGGTAGAGTGGGAAATCCAGAGTAACTGGTTAATGGGTATGAAGTTTCCATCTGGAGTGGTGAAAATATTCTGGAACTAGATAGTGATGGTCATTGCAGAACACTGTGAATGAACTAATACCACTGGATTGAACATTTTAAAATGAGTACAAAGGTGAGTTTTGTACTCTGTCTCAAAAAATTAAGGAGGCACTTACTCTGAGGTTCCTTTAAGTACAGGTCTGTGAATCCCTCCTTAAGAGTGAGGTGCCTTGGATACCAACTTGTCTTCCCCTAATCTCAGTCCTGCTGGTCAGTAATATTTTCTCTATTCATTTATTACCTTCTCAAATAATTCTCCATGCCAGGTTTGGGATGTGCGTGTTAACTATAGTGTTTTGGCATTATAATCTACAGTTACCTAAAAAAGTGAACTCTGGAAAATTTGCCACCAATCCTAATGCTTATTTGTTACTAAGTAAATAACTAAGGGTGATTGTACTTCCTGAAAGGATGATATGTACTTACTAAACAAACATCATCTACAAAGGTTTTAAGCTAAACATAATACTGAGAAACGCCTCTGATCAAAAACTATTTGTACAAAACTGCCAACAAAATGTTTACGACGAATCCTTTAAAGCAAAGTTGCTCAACCTCAGCATTATGTATTTTGGACCAGATCCTTCTTTGTTGGCAGCGGGGTGTGTGTGTAGGATGCTGAGCCTTCGCAGCGTTTCTGGCCTCTGCCCGTTAAACATCAGTAATTCCCTCAACCCTCCTCTCCAGGTTGCACTATGTGGAGATGTTTCCTGTAATTGCTAACTATCCTGCGGGGGGCAAAACAGCCGCCAGTTGGGAATCACTCCTTTCAAGTGTCTTCAACATCGCTAAGTATTATTCAATGGCAGTAACAAGATCAACAACAACACAATCTATTTCTGAGACATTATCTGCCAATATTGTCATTCTGTGCCGCAGGTTATCACTGGATGAGACTCCAGCTGATAGAAAATGTACTGTAGTGCACACTGATTTTTATTTTTATTTTTTAAAAAAAAATTTTTTTTTCAACGTTTATTTATTTTTGGGACAGAGAGAGACAGAGCATGAACGGGGGAGGGGCAGAGAGAGAGGGAGACACAGAATCGGAAACAGGCTCCAGGCTCCCAGCCATCAGCCCAGAGCCTGACGCGGGGCTCGAACCCACGGACCGCGAGATCGTGACCTGGCTGAAGTCGGACACTTAACCGACTGTGCCACCCAGGCGCCCCCACACTGATTTTTAAATGAACTTCTACGGCCTGTTACCAGCACTGGATGCTGCAGGGTCATGGGAGGATTTGACCCTCCCCATAGGAAGAGAGTTCCATAAACCCTCCTTCCATTGTTTTGGAAAATACGGCCCAACACTTTTTTCACCAGAGAATTTGTTTTCCAGAGCCCATGTGAAATCGATGCCCTCACTGATTTCACTTTTTAAAAGTCCTACTCTTTTAGTGATTCCATT
This sequence comes from Lynx rufus, assembly GCF_022079265.1. NCBI lineage: Eukaryota > Metazoa > Chordata > Mammalia > Carnivora > Felidae > Lynx > Lynx rufus. Next base: position 211,723,562 of record NW_025814823.1, on the reverse strand, counting down.
TTTTTTGTGAATGCTCTCATTATAGCAACTGCTCATTTCAGAACTTTTTTGTTTTTGCTGTTTTGCCCTCACATGTTAAAAATGTAAGAAAAAGCCCACGACAAAGGAATTAGTTGGCACTTAGCATCTTAAAGTCTTCGTATCTCAAGTAATTTATATGACTAGAATTTAATTTATTCCTACTTGCCAGTGGGGTTGCCTTTCTGAGTTTCTTAAACTAAGATTGAATTCAGTTCCCAGCCCATGCTCATTCCAATGATTTGCTGCAGGAAGAAAATATTCAAGCATGTACTGGTTGGTGTTGGAAGCTTTTCTAGTTTTTAAGGATAAGCCACTGATACGATACCAATGGGATGATATATATGCAAGTGAACACTTGAGAACCCTAATCCGATTTTCCTTCTTGAGTGGTGGTAGGTAAATCAGGAAGACTTGGGTAACCATGAGCCTAATTAGCTATTCCCTAGATTATTACCCAAGATGAGGGCTGAACTCAGGCCTGGCCAAGCCATCTCTTGTCCTAAGATTCCCTTTGTCACCCTTGCTAAACCATCCAGGCCACTACAGTTATGCCTAGTTGTCCCGTAGCTCACTGCTGATCATGCAAAGCAAGAAGCAGCTCTCAGGTTGGCTTTGTTTCGCTTTGCTAATGACTTCTCCAAACTTTGTGCTTGTGATCTTGGCCTTCAGACTGCTCTTCAAGTATTCACTCCCCAGATTATTTATTTTTGAAATAATGGCTCCAGTTGCTGAGCACACGTATACTGAAAATTGAATCTGGGGCAAGTCAGTTGGAGTAATTCCTTGGATACAGAAGCAGATGAACACCTCCTGAGAGCTGCTATTCTGTGGGGTAGCTCTGTCTTCCCTTGGGAGGGACAAAATAAGAGAGAAGGGGACATTGGTTGCAGGAGGAGGGCTGCAGGGAAGCATAGATAGAACATTCCTTCTGGATGCAAGAGGATGGGAAGAAGGGTCAAGGGAAAGCACAGAAACACAAGGATCCCGAGGGCCAGTCCTACTGCTATGAATGACTCAATTAAAGTTGGTTTGAAAAACTCAGTTGAGCAGGGTATTGTAAATTTTCTCATCTTTCTTTTGTGGGATGCGTGCAAAAGCCAAGAAGACTCAAACTGAGTTTGACTACTGGCAAATCCATAACGGAGTAACACATTCCTTACCTGTCGCCCTTCCCCTTACCTATGTAAGTCACGTCCACATAACGTGGATCCGAGGAAGTGCTTCCCATCTGGTTTGTGGCATTTATTGTGATGATGTACATTGTCCAGATGGAGGTGTGCTTCTTGTTGAAGTAACAGGAATTGGGGCCACTGGTTGTGTAGTCTGGACATTCATGTGTGAGTGTCTCTCTGCAATGAGTGATATATTAGCAGTGAATAAGAAAGTAGTAAAAAGAGTTTAGTCTTTTTCTTTTCCTATTTATTTATTTATTTATTTATTTTTATTTTTTAGTCTTTTTCTGAATAGATCATTAACACTGGCTTTTGAGGATCAGATGTTCCAATGCAAATACCAGAGCTAAGGAATGGCTCCCCCAACATCTGTGTCCTGCCCATGTCAGCTGGGAGTGAGACAGGAAAGAGGGTGCTGGGGATGGTGGTAGAAGGGTTACATCAGGTCCCCAGCGACCCTGCTTCTCACTGTCACTTCCCTTCGGCAGGTTTTTGTGGGCTTTGTGATTTGTGCCCCTTGCCAATAAACACTTGCACTTTCAATGGCCAAGGTGCCACTCTACTCAGAGAATGGCCACTGGGCCATCTCAGGAAATGGGACTCTCCCTCTTACACACACCCTGCGGGTTGTGCACACACGGCATTTCTTGCACATAGGTGTTGAGTCACATTTCATTAACAAAAGATGAAAGAGGATAAAAATTGATGTCGGTGTATTTCAGACTGCACTAAGTCAACAACAGAGGCAAGTGACTCAGAAAAGAGAGAGTTCAGGACCAGGTGGCTCACTGGGCTGCTCACATTTAGACTTCACAGCCTCACTGCAAGACCCACCACAAGGTGTGAAGGTGTTTTTGATTTCGGTCACCTGTGTGAGTTCCCGAAATCTATTTACATGTACCCTCCTTTGGGTCCCAGAAGGGATGACAGCTTTGTGTCCAACAAAGTGCAGTCCTTGGGAGGTGGGCCAGCTGTTGCAACCACAGGACTACAGCCCTCCTGGGATTTCCAGAAAGGTTTCATTATGAGTAAAACAAAATCTTCCCCTGGAGATGACCTTGTTCAGCCCTCACTGAAACCTTAGCTCCAAATACACCCTCTGGACGATCCTGGATCCTGGATCAGCAAACGCTAAGGAAAAGTCCTTACCTTCCTTTGCTTTGAGGGCTCTTTACTTGGTCACAAAACAAGTTAGAAAACCTAACATTACCATGGTTGTTAAGGATTACATGATAATCCACTTATATCGCAAAAGTAACAATTACAAAAAGACAAATTACACATGGTACAAGGTTTACAGATAAGCATCTAAAATTAATGAGCACTCAGGAACGATTCATATGTGACTTTGGGCTACAACCTAAGCTTCAGACAGGCAGTGGAAACAATGCCGTATTATATTTCTGGGGTGGCGAAAGAGCTTATGCGCATCTAGCGAGCTCCTGAAGGACATTAACACGAGAATGTGGACATGAACAGTAAGTTCTTTGCCCCAGTGGTAGGAGCCTTACTAGTGTCAATCCAGGGAAGTGTGGCAATTCTAACTCAGAACCAGTGTTCTTTGGGCCGGGAGATTGAGAGTGGTCATGTGGGTTGATAGTACAGAAGAAAACTTACCCTTCCTTGTGGTAAGTCAGTGTGTAATTGGTAGGGAGACCTCCATCTTCCCCAGGCTTCCACCAGCAGGTGAATGTCTCCTTTTCAGGAGAACGACATTTAAGGATCTCAGGTTTTCCAGGAGGTGATTGTCCTAGAAAAAGCCAGAAGCATCTGAAGTAAAGATGAGGGTGCATTCAACCATTCGACCATCCTGCTGGTGATAGAAGCAGATTCGTGGGACCAGCCCAGTGATGAGGTCTTGGGGTGAGCAGGCCTAGGGGTGGGTTGCTCAGAAATGCCAAAGTGTCAGCATCCGGCAACATCCCCTGTGGGCTGCCCGGATGTTGGCAGGACTGAGAGAAAGAGCTGTGCGTGTGTGTGTGTGTGTGTGTGTGTGTGTGTGAGAGAGAGAGAGAGAGACAGAGAGAGACAGAGAGAGAGCTGTGTGTGTGTGTGTGTGTGTGTGTGTGTGTGTGTGTTTGTGTGTGTGTATGCCTGTGCTTGTGCATCCTGTGAGGTAAGAAACTAACTGGGATTGGTGACTGACTATAAGGGTACATACACATGGACTGAAGAGGACGTGGCCCTTCCTCAATCCCAGAGTCTATGAAACTGACACCATCTCACAGTATAAGGGTGACTGTGGAAAGAATTCTCCCCCAGGCACCAGCATCCTGGGGACACTCTGCTGAAACAGGGCTCTCTGGCACTTCATCTGCTCACAAATCTCCATCTTTCTGCCATTCCCACACCATTGACTCAATCTGTGGCCTTCATTTTCCTTTGATTCCATTTGGCTTGGACCTCTGACCCAGTCTCACCCTCTGTCTCCTCATTCTTCCACCCCCATTTCCGAATCTTGTTTTTTAGTCCCTTTTGTCTTATATTTTCCCCCTTCCTCTTGGGTCTTTTTGTGGTGAGTGGCAAAGGGCTTCCTTGCAGTTCTATGACCCTTTTGGGGGTGGGAGGCATGGTAAGAGGTGAGGGAGTGGAGAGCTGCCCTCCTGGTTACCAGCTACCATTATTATACAAGAGCTGTGTCTAATCCCAGTTGGAAGCTAGAAGGTCTGAATGAGGTGATGTGGAAAATATAATGTCAAGTGAATGGGGTTTTTACTTGCTTAATCCCCAAAGCTCTTGGTGAGCTTTCCCCCTCTCCTCTTCCTTCTCTGTCAGGTCCAAAGAGGGGAAAGAGTGGCCCTGGGAGTTTGCCCTGTGCTGCTGGGCTAGGAGTGCCACTGTGCCCATCCACAGAACCCCAGCTGATCCTCCTTTTCCCCCAAGCTGGATGCCTGAGCTAGAGCTTAGTGGAGAAAGTCAGCAGCAGAGAGGAGAGCTTTCAAAAGGTGTCAGTCTCAGCAACTGGGTGGGGGGGAGGGTTCTCTCTGTTTTCTCTCACACTTGTCCCCTCCCCAACGCCCCCCCCACCCCCCTCCTGCTGGCTGGCTCCTGGGCCAGAATTTCTTGCTGAGCACCAGATCAGAAAGGGCAAGTCGGAGGAGGACAGGCATGGAAGAAGGGGTACCAGGCAAAACTAGCCGGAAAGAATTTCATGGAATGACATGATGCGGTGCATAGGCTGGGCAGAGGACACTGGGCTAATCATGTCAGCGGGAGCTGAGCTACCTCTGGCTCCCAGTCCCCCTGAAAACCGTCAAAGAACTACAGAAAACCTCGGAATCCATGCCAGCCAGCCTGGGTTTAGGTCTGCCGATATTTGTAACATCATTCGTCCTCCAGGGAAAATTTCTTCAAGACAATCTCACAGGTTGAAACAATTTGTTTGCTGTGTTTTGTTGTGGGTGGGAAGGAGTGTGTGGGACAGAAAGGTTTATTAACCAACTCCCCCCCCCCAAACCTATGGCTCAATAATGAGTATATTCAGAAGACAATTAAGGCAACTGATGCTTATTTGAGCACTTCAAGTTTCCCCATGGATTATACTGATCTCTACTGTCCTTTTTCTCTCTGGAAGCTTATCTCTTCTACATTTCACTGGTTATTCATAGTACTTCTAGGAAACTCAAGAGAGGAGAGCACAGCTGTGAAATTACGATTAGTCAAATGTTCCTTTCATTCACTTTAGCGGACACAGTGAAAATCAATGGACTGTCTCACTATCCTTATAAAGTGCACACAGAGGGACAACCACATAGGCACCATACACACAGGTACACACAAATACCCACATAGAGCCCACCTCACAAACACACACATGCACCCCCCCCGCCCCCAAAGACATACATGCATATGCATACTCAGAGAGCACAGGCAGGTACACACATTGAAATATACACATTCATGGAGGTACACACACAGACGTATACTTACATTGGTATACACAGAGAAGCATTTGCAATCAGATACACATAGAGAAGTTAATACACAGAAGTATATACAAAAGTATCCACACCCAAAGATACACAGAGGTGGCGGCACCGAAATGTACCTACCAGCATGCTGGCTCAAACTTCATTTCTCCCATGGGCACAGACAACAGAGTTGGCTATATGTTTCTGACCATGTAATAGCAATCCCTGTCATCTCTTTACACTTTTTCAAAGATTTTCCACATATATTATTTCATCTGAGGTGGAGGGAACATCATTATCCTCACTTTGAAAAAGCGGAACCCCAGAGAGATTGAGTGATTGGTTCCAGGTTCCATATATAGCTAGTAGTAGCTGGAAAGCTGGACCGAGCCTCTGGTCTTGTTCATACAGCGGCTTCACTGCATTCCCAGAGTGAGGACAGAAGGCACAACATAGGGACATGCCTTTGCATTCACCGCATTGCTTCCTTTGCATTGATTTCTGCATTAATTTTAATGCCAAAAAATACTGCAAATTAATAGCAGCAAATCACTTTGACACTTTTATTTCTTGTAACTGCAGTACAAGAGAACTATATGGACTCTCCGCCCTCTCAAGAAACACCCCATGGAATTAAAGAGAGCAGGACAGTCTCTTACTTACCATTCAGGAGTCTGGTGTTGAGAAAAAGTAGCAAAACGAAAATTGTGGATGCCACACTTTCCTTCATTTTAGCTTCTTTTCTCTTTCTACAGGAAATGTATCAGGCTTTCACTGAAAGAAAAGGCACCAGGCAACTTTTTGTGAAATAACAGTCTGGCCAGGCACATGCACCACTTTATTCTGGGTGTTTGCAACTGATTCTTGCTCCTTGCCTAACATGAATGACAAAACAGCAGGAAAGGAATGTAGGAAAATTGTAACATGGTTGGATGGCTTGGCTCAGAAGCATACATGTACACATGCTAGGACAAATTCTACCACCAGAGGTCACCAGAAGACAGCGTTCAAGGGCAGCTGCTTGGCAGCCGCTCATTTACACACACCTCAAAGAAAAACTGTTCTGTTTCCATTCTTTGCTCACCTAACAATACACCACCAATGTTATGTGACACAGACCGTGTGCCCCACAAGAGAGCCATTCTTGGAGGGCTTTGATCCACCAGTCAAAAATAAGCCAGGCTGAAAAGCCAAGTATACTCAGTAAGTACCCTCAGTATGACTTTAACCTGCCCTCATTGATGCCAAGTTAGGGGGGGGCTTCCTCTGAAGGTGTAAGCTAAGTAAGAAGTCGGCTGGGCCATGGGCACAACTGAGAACCGCCCAGTGAACTCCAGTGAGCCTCTTTCTTTTTTCTCTTTCAAGAAATGACAACCCCCCGTAATAATTCAAGTCTTTTGGTTTTGGAATATTAAGTAAATTTTGAACCTGCAGGGGTTGAGAGTTTTGAGCAATTTATTATTAATATTATTATTTTTACTCTTGGAACAAATTTCAAAGCCTTCTAATGTCCTTCTTTAAAAAAAAAAGCATTTTTAAAGACATTTGAAAAAGCCTCAATAGTCTTGTTGGACTCCAAAACACTCTCAGAAAACAAAAGATTTGATGAACTAAGTGTAAATTCTTGGAAACACATGGCATATATTTTCTTTTAAATTTTATGATTTTTGTAATCAAGGGAAGACCGTCCAGAGGCAAGGCTGCCTGTCTTGAGACATTTGAAATGGCTGAGTGTTGTTTGATGAGCCCTGAAAAGACCAGCCTTCCCCCATTCCTCCTGGCCAGAGTGGGGGTTCCCCACCTACCAGCTGGATACCATCTAAGGGACAACTTCTAGAAGGCTTTCTCCACCTGATACCACTCCCTACGAGGCATACTGGGAAGTAGAAATCCTAGTGACAGCAGAGATTTGGGGTACCTAGGCACCATCAAGTAACCCTCTTATTTTGGGGCTCTTGGTTTAGTAATGGCCTCCTGTGAGGCAGCCAGCATGTCATTCTTTGGGGACCTTCTAGTTACTCTTCCAGGATTCCTTCCTAATGCCTCCTCCTTCCCAGGTTGCACATTCTAAACCACCTGCCCCATCTAAACTCTCAGATCATTTAATTAATTAACTTAAAAAAAAAACATGTTTATTTTCAGAGAGACAGAGAGAGAGAGAGAGAGAGAGAGAGAGAGAGCATGCACGTGTGAGCATGTAAGAGAGACAGTGGGGGAGGCACAGAGGGGGAGAGAATCCCAAGTAGGCTCTAGGCTGTCAGTGCAGAGCCCCATGTGGCACTCGATCCCATGAACCGTGAGATCATGACCTGAGCCGAAATCGAGAATGGGACACTCAACTGACTGAAGCAGCCAGGTGCCTCCTCAGGCCATTTAATTTAAATCAAGTGGTTAGAGGCTCATGATGGGAATAATCATGCCTACCATGTCTGGAGCACAGTCACTGTGCTAAGTGTTGTAATCATTTGCACCTCATCTAGCCTTCACAGCAGCCCCATGAGTGGCACAGACTATTACCTCCCCTTTTAACAAGTGAGGACACTGAAGTACAGAGAGGGGTAACACATGGTCAGTCACATGCCATTGGGAGAGTGAAATGTAGTAAATCTGAGCGCCTCTGAGAATCAGCTTTATTTGCAGACAGTCTGTGACGGACGGGGCAATAATTCCTCCTTCTATGGCAGGGAGAGTGGGGACAAGAGCAAGGGACCCGCGTGAGCAGCACGCCACGCCCCGAGCAGGCATGGAGCCAGGACGGTCAGGCTGCGGGGCCTACTTGTGCTCTCACAATACTTTGCTCTCACAAATCCAGCTTCAATAGGTCCATATAGCCCTGGAAGAGTTCTTTTGTCTTGGAGATCTGATGATCTATCTCATCCTGGCTTGGGGATGGGATTTGGCCCACTGACTGAAGAAGTTCTAGAATATCCTTTTATTGAGACTTCTCTACTCTTTGGGGCATTGCATTAAAATGCTTGAGATCAGCATGCTATAAATCACAATTTTTAGGCAAGGTCAGATGCTGTCTGGACAGCTCTGCCAAGTCAAGGCTCCAAGTGATTTGCAAAAGAAATGACTGGATGGGGAGGGCAAGGTGGGGGCGGGTAAGAGCAGATATTGCCAATGTTCATACTTCCATGTGCTGGTCCAGGCTCAAAGAAACTCTCTTAAATAAAGTTTTCCTATAAAAATGCTTTCAGGAAGTATTTTACGAACTGAAAAGCAAGCAAACAAACAAACTCATTTCCTCTGGGATTTCCTCAGCTGTCTTGGAATCCGGTTAGTAGCCACCACTCACTTTTTGCTGCCCTGAAATCCCCACGCCAGGGAATTAGACAGACTCTTAGCGGTGTTGTCACTGTGCTTCATCAGTAATTTCTCAACTCATCCTGCACCTTATTTGCAGGGCAAACACAGTGGGGAAAGTACACCTTCACATGGCAAGGAAATCACAGCTGCTAACCTAAGGGAGCCATGCCTAATGTTAACCCTGCTCACGTACTGTGTTTTTTCCAGAACTACGCATACTTTTATGTCTGGTAGATGCTAGTCTAGGGATAAATTTGTTTTTTTGTTTCTCTAAGCCACCCTCCCATGCACCCATTCCCAGCCCCCACTGCAAGCAAGATCTTGATCAAGGACCTCCTCATGGATCCCAACTGGGGCTGGAACACCCAAAGAGGGTCCACAGCCTGCTTTTAGAGACGGTTATAGGGGCAAATTGCTCCAAATACATGGATGCATTCCAAACAGGAAAACATCAGCCCCATACGTCAGTTCAAAGACAATTATACTGGCTTCACTCTTCACTAGCTCCCTGGGTGTGACTGTGGTTTAAAAATGCAAGACTTGGAAAGAGGAGTCAACATGGCAGAGAAGTATTGGGACCTGAAGTTCCCTTGTCCCTCAAACACAGCAGTATTGAGGCCAGAAGACTCGGGATTCCAGGAATCCGGGCTACAGAGTGACAGAAACATCTCCAGGGGCCCACAGGGACAACGTGGCAGGCCAGAGGTACGTGATTTCAAACTGGTGGAGATAAAAAGGGCGGCATAAGAACGGAGGGAAGGGATCCCCTTCTGTGGAGAGACAAAAGGAGGGGAAAGAGAGGCTGTGGAAATATAGGATTGTATTTGGACAAGAGAAAAAAAACCATGGACTGGGAAACAGAAAAAAACAGGCAAAGAACCGATTTTTAACTGTGGGGCTTTCTCTGGACTGGAGCCAGCTGCCTATTCGTGCACCTGGGGAGAAGGGGAGCCGGCCTCGGGCTCTGTAGCCAGTCTGAGGTGCAGTTAGAGACAGCAATCCTCTCTGTGCTGTGGGAAGAAAGCAAATAGCTGCTCCAAGGACAAAAGACCCTCCAGGCACCCGCCAGCCAGAGGCTCTTTGTCATCTGGCTGTCTAGGATGGAACCAGGGCACGCGGAGTGGGATCCTTCTAGACATGGAACGAACTGTGCTGCTCGTGTCCACGTGGCACTGTGAGGAACCAGAGGCCCTTTGTCAGCTGGCTGGGCAGAGTGGCGCAACCCCAGGAACAGGGCACACAGAGGGGGATCCTTTAAGACACTGGGGTTTGAATCCCATCTGAGAGCTTGGGAGGCTTGGGAGACTGTGGAGCAGAAAAAACTGGGGCACTGTGAGGATGGTCTGAACAGAGTGGTTTGGGACACCCAGTCTGGGGAGGAGAGACTGGGGTGTTGCCATTTTTCTCCCTATCACCAACAAGGTGGGGCTTCAGGGAATGGACAATGGGCCCACAGTGGAGGCGGGACCCACCTACACCAAACCATGCCCCTCTGTGCCTGGTAACTGCTTATCTACTGGAGCAAGACTGACACTGACTGAACCAGATGGCCCCTTCTCCAGAGCAGCACTGCCACCGATTCCAAGGCACCATCAGATATCGGTTCAGTGGATTTGCATTTTCTGATTTGATTCTTGGTCAATTATATATATATAAATCCATAAAAATATATATTTATTTCTTCCTTTTCTTCCTCTTATTTCTTCCCTTCTCTAGTCTGTTAATTCTGGTTGTTGGTTTGTTTAAGGAGACATTTTTAATCTATTCTTTTTACACCTCTTCTGTATTTACTTCTTCTTTATTTTCCTCTCTCTCTCTCTGTGGATTAAGCCATATAGTTTCTCTGATTTTCTGTTTGGTTAATTTTTTTTCTTTTCTTTTTTCTCATCCCTGTCATTACTCTCTTTGTATGGGATAAGGCTTCTTCCATCCCCCCCACCTTAAAAATGTTTTTTCCAGGGTTACTTCAATGAACAAATCAAAATACACCTCCTCAAAAGAAATTCCAGGAAGAAATGACAGCTAGAGAATTGCTCAAAACAGATATAAACAATATATCTGAGCAAGAATTTAGAACAATAGTCATAAGATTAATAGCTGGGCTTGAAAAAAAGTATAGAAGACAGTAGAGATCAAGGAACTAAGAAATAATCATAATGAATTAAAAATGCTGTAAATGAGGTGCAAAATTAACTAGATGCAGTGACAGCAAGCATGGAGGAAGCAGAGGGGAGAATAAGTAAAATAGAAGTTTAAAATTATGGAAAATGATGAAGCCGAGAAAAAGAGAGATAAGAAAATACTAGACCATGAGGGGAGAATTAGAGAACTAAGTGTTTCAATGAAACGTAATAATATCTGTATCATAGGAGTTCCAGAAGAATAAGAAGAGAGAAAAAGGGGCAGAAGGTTTACTTGAACAAATGATAGCTGAGAACTTCCCTAACCTGGAGAAGGAAGCAGACATCCAAATCCAGGAGGCACAGAGAACTCCCTTCAGATTTAACAGGATTAAGTCTTCTCCACAGCATAGTATAGTGAAACTGGCAAAATACAAAGAGAAAGAGGGAATTCTGAAAGCAGTTAGGGACAAACGGGCCTTAACCTACAAAGGTAGACACGTAAGAGTACTAGCAGACCTGTCCATTGAAACTTGGCAGGCCAGAAGGGAGTGGCAGGAAATATTCAATGTGCTGAATAGAAAAAACAGGGAGCCAAGATCCTTTATCCAGCAAGGCTGCCATTCAGAATAGGAAAGATAAAGAATTTCCCAGATGAACAAAAACTGAAGGAGTTCATGACCACTAAACCAGCCCTGCAAAAGATACTAAGGGGGAGTCTGTGAGTGGAACACTGCAAAGACTACAAAGGACCAGAGACATCACCACAAGCATGAAATAACACAGTGACACTAAATCCCTATCTTTGAATAATAACTCTGAATGTTAAATAAACTAAATGCTCCAATCAAAAGATATAGGGTATCAGAATGGATAAAAAAATGAGACCTATCTATATGCTGTGTACAAGAGACCCATTTTAGACCTGAGGACACCTTAAGATTGAAAGTGAAGGGATGGAGAACCTTCTATCATGCTCCTGGAAGTCAAAAGAAAGCTGGAGTAGCCATGCTTATATCAGACAAACTAGATTTTAAAGTAAAGACTGTAGCAAGAGATGAAGAAGGGCATTATATTATATTTATGGGGTCTGATAATGAAGAAGAGCTAACAATTGTAAATATTTATGCCCCCCCACGTTAAATACCCAAATATATTAATCAAACATAAGCAATCTTATTGATAAGAGTATGGTAATTGCAGGGGGCTTTAATACTCCACTTACAACAATTGACAGATAATATAGGCAGAAAATCAATAAAGAAATAATGGCCTTGAATGATACACTGGACCAGATGGACTCGACAGATATTCAGAACAAAAGCTTTTCATCCAAAAGCAGCAGACTACACATTCTTCTTGAGTGCACATGGAACATTCTCCAAGGTATATCATATACTGGGTCACAAAACATCTCTCAATAAATATAAAAGAATTGAGATCAGACCATGCATATTTTCACATCACAATGCTACAAAATTTGAAATCAACCAGAAGAAAAAATTTGGAAAACTTCCAAATGCATGGAGGTTAAAGAACATCCTACTAAAGAATAAGTGGATCAACCAGGAAATTAATGAAGAAATTAAAAAAATATATGGAAGCAAATGAAAATGAAAACATGATGGTCCAAACCCTTTGGGATGCAGCAAAGGCAGTCCTTAGAGGAAAATACATTGCAATCCAGGCCTATCTCAAGAAAAAAGAAAAATCCCAAATATAAAACCTAACAGCACAACTAAAGGAAATAGAAGAACAGCAAAGAAACCCCAAGGCCAGTAGAAGAAGAGAAATAATAAAGATTAGAGCATAAATAAACAATAGGGACTCCAAAAAAACAACAGAACAGATCAATGAATCTAAGAGCTGGTTTCTTGAAAAAATAAGCAAAATTGATAAACCCCTAGCCAGACTTCTCAAAAAGAGAGAGAACCCAAATAGGTAAAATCACAGATGAAAGAGGACAGACAGATCATAACCAACACCACAGAAATACAAACAATTATTGGAGAATACTATGAAAAATTATATGCTAACAGACTGGACAATCTGGAAGAAATGGACAAATTCTTAGACACCCACACACTACCAAAATCAATTGGGAAGAAATAGAAATTTGGAAAGACCCATAACCAGTGAAGAAATTGAATTGGTTATCAAAAATCTCCCAACAAATAAAAATCCTGGCAGATGGCTTCCCAGGGGAATTCTACAAGGCATTTAAAGCAGAGTTAATACCTATCCTTCTCAGGCTGTTCCAAAAAATAGATATGGAAGGAAAAGCTTCCAGACCCATACTATGAAACCAGCACTACCTTGATTTCCAAACAAGACAGAGATCCCACTACAAAGGAGAATTACAGGCCAATGCCCGTGATGAATATGGATGCAAAAATTCTCAACAAGATACTAGCAGATCAAATTCAACAGCATATTAAAAGAATTATTCACCATGATCAAGTGGGATTCATTCCTGGTCTGATAGCTGGTTTGATATTCACAAATCAATCAATGTGATACATCACATTAATAGAAGAAAGGATAACAACGATGTGATCCTGTCAATAGATGCAGAAAAAGCATTTGACAAAATACAGCATCCTTTCTTAACAAAAACCTTCAAGAAAGTTGGGATAGAAGGAACATACCTTAACATCATAAAAGCCATATATGAAAAGGCCATGGCTGGTATCATCCTCAATGGGGGAAAAAATGAGAGCTTTCCTCAGGAACAGGACAGGGATGTCCACTTTCACCACTGTTGTTTAACATAGTGTTGGAAGTCCTGGTATCAGCAATCAGACAACAAAATGAAATAAAAAAGCATCTAAATTGGCAAAGAAGAAGTCAAACTTTCACTTTTTGCAGATGACATGCTACTCTACATGGAAAACCTGAAAGATTTCACTGAAAAGCTGCTAGAACTGATACATGAATTCAGCAAAGTCACAGGATACAAAATCAATATACAGAAATCGGTAGCATTTCTATACATCAATAATGAAACAACAGAAAGAGAAATCAAGAAATTGATCCCATTTTCAATTGCAACAAAAGCCATAAAATACCTGGGAATAAACCTAACCAAAGATGTAAAAGATCTGTATGATGAAAACTTTAGAATAAACTTATGAAAGAAATTGAGGAAGACACAAAGAAATGGAAAAACATCCCATGCTCATGGATTGGAAGAACAAATATTGTTAAAATGTCAATACTACCCAAAGCAATCTATACATTCAATGCATTCCCCTCCAAATTACACTGGCATTCTTCTCAAAGCTAGAACAAACAATCCTAAAATTTGTATGGAACCTAAAAGACCCCAAATAACCAAAGTAATGTTGAAAAAGAAAACCAAGTGGGAGGCATCACAATCCTGGATTTTAGCCTCTACTACAAAGCTGTAATCATCAAGACAGTATGGTATTAGCATAAAAACAGACGCATAGATCAATGGAACAGAAAAGAGAACCCAGAATTGGACCCACAGATGTATGGCCAACTGATTTTTAACAAAGTAGGAAAGAATATCCAACGGAAAAAAGACAGTCTCTTTATTTATTTATTTTTTTAATTTTTTTTAATGTTTATTTATTTTTAGAGACAGAGAGAGACAGAGCATGAACGGGGGAGGGGCAGAGAGAGAGGGAGACACAGAATTGGAAGCAGGCTCCAGGCTCTGAGCCATCAGCCCAGAGCCTGACGCGGGGCTCGAACTCACAGACCGCGAGATCGTGACCTGAGCTGAAGTCGGACGCTTAACCGACTGAGCCACCCAGGCGCCCCAAGACAGTCTCTTTAGCAAATGGTGCTGGGAGAATTGGACAGCAACATGCAGAAGAATGAAACTGGACAACTTTCTTACACCATACACAAAAATAAACTCAAAATGGATGAAAGACCTAAATGTGAGACAGGAAACCATCAAAACCCTGGAGGAGAAAGCAACCTCTTTGAATTCGGCTGCAGCAATTTCTTGCTTGACAAGTCTCCAAAGGCAAGGGAAATAGAAGCAAAAATGAACTACTGGGATCTCATCAAGGTAAAAAGTTCCTGCACAGCAAAGAGAACAATCAACAAAACTAAAAGGCAACCGATGGAACGGGAGAAGATATTTGCAAATGACATATCGGATAAAGGGTTAGTAACCAAAATCTAAAAAGAACGTACCAAACTCAACACCTGAAAAACAAATAATTCAGTGAAGAAATGGGCAGAAGATATGAATAGACACTTTTCCAAAGAAGACATCCAGATGGCCAACAGACACATGAAAACATGCTCACCATCACTCATCATCAGGGAAATGTAAATCAAAATCACATTGAGATACCACCTCACACCAGTCAGAGTGGCTAAAATTAAGAATTCAGGAAACAGATGTTGGTGAAGATGTGGAGAAACGGGAACCCTCTTGCACTGTTGGTGGGAATGCAAAGTGGTGCAGTTGCTCTGAAAAACAGTCTGGAGTTTCCTCAAAAAACTAAAAATAGAATTACCCTATGACCCAGCAATAGCACTACTAAATTTATCCAAAGGATACAGGAGTGCTGATTCATAGGGGCACATGTACCCCCAATGTTTATAGCAGTGCTATCAACAATAGCCAAATTATGGAAAGAGCCCAAATGTCCATCAACTGATGAATGGATAAAGAATATATGGTTTTCAAGAAGCATAAAATACCTAAGAATAAATCTAACCAAAGATGTAAAAGATCTGTATGCTGAAAACTATAGAAAGCTTATGAAGGTAATTGAAGAAGATATAAAGAAATGGAAAAACATTCCATGCTCATGGATTGGAAGAATAAATATTGTCAAAATGTCAATACTACCCAAAGCTATCTACACATTCAATGCAATCCCAATCAAAATTGCACCAGCATTCTTCTCAAAACTAGAACAAGCAATCCTAAAATTCATATGGAATCACAAAAGGCCCCGAATAGCCAAAGGAATTTTGAAGAAGAAGACCAAAGCAGGAGGCATCACAATCCCAGACTTTAGCCTCTACTACAAAGCTGTAATCATC
This sequence comes from Lynx rufus, assembly GCF_022079265.1. Taxonomy (NCBI): domain Eukaryota; kingdom Metazoa; phylum Chordata; class Mammalia; order Carnivora; family Felidae; genus Lynx; species Lynx rufus. Next base: position 211,707,992 of record NW_025814823.1, on the reverse strand, counting down.
AAGACAGCATGGTATTGGCACAAAAACAGACACATAGACCAATGGAATAGAATAGAAACCCCAGAACTAGATCCACAAACGTATGGCCAACTAATCTTTGACAAAGCAGGAAAGAATATCCAATGGAAAAAAGACAGTCTCTTTAACAAATGGTGCTGGGAGAACTGGACAGCAACATGCAGAAGATTGAAACTAGACCACTTTCTCACACCATTCACAAAAATAAACTCAAAATGGATAAAGGACCTGAATGTGAGACAGGAAACCATCAAAACCCTAGAGGAGAAAGCAGGAAAAGACCTCTCTGACCTCAGCCACAGCAATTTCTTCCTTGACACATCCCTAAAGGCAAGGGAATTAAAAGCAAAAATGAACTACTGGGACCTTATGAAGATAAAAAGCTTCTGCACAGCAAAGGAAACAACCAACAAAACTAAAAGGCAACCAACGGAATGGGAAAAGATATTTGCAAATGACATATCGGACAAAGGGCTAGTATCCAAAATCTATAAAGAGCTCACCAAACTCCACACCCGAAAAACAAATAACCCAGTGAAGAAATGGGCAGAAAACATGAATAGACACTTCTCTAAAGAAGACATCTGGATGGCCATCAGGCACATGAAAAGATGCTTAACGTCACTCCTCATCAGGGAAACACAAATCAAAACCACACTCACATATCACCTCACGCCAGTCAGAGTGGCCAAAATGAACAAATCAGGAGACTATAGATGCTGGAAAGGATGTGGAGAAATGGGAACCCTCTTGCACTGTTGGTGGGAATGCAAATTGGTGCAGCCACTCTGGAAAACAGTGTGGAGGTTCCTCAAAAAATTAAAAATAGACCTACCCAATGACCCAGCAATAGCACTGCTAGGAATTTACCCAAGGGATACAGGAGTACTGATGCATAGGGGCACTTGTACCCCAATGTTTATAGCAGCACTCTCAACAATAGCCAAATTATGGAAAGAGCCGAAATGTCCATCAACTGATGAATGGATAAAGAAATTGTGGTTTATATACACAATGGAATACTACGTGGCAATGAGAAAGAATGAAATATGGCCCTTTGTAGCAACATGGATGGAACTGGAGAGTGTGATGCTAAGTGAAATAAGCCATACAGAGAAAGACAGATACCATATGGTTTCACTCTTATGTGGATCCTGAGAAACTTAACAGAAACCCATGGGGGAGGGGAAGGAAAAAAAAAAAAAGAGGTTAGAGTGGGAGAGAGCCAAAGCATAAGAGACTGTTAAAAACTGAGAACAAACTGAGGGTTGATGGGGGGTGGGAGGGAGGGGAGGGTGGGTGATGGGTATTGAGGAGGGCACCTTTTGGGATGAGCACTGGGTGTTGTATGGAAACCAGTTTGACAATAAACTTCATATATTGAAAAAAAAAGAATATGTGGTTTATATATACAATGGAATACTACTTGGCAATGAGAAAGAATAAATCCTGCCATTTGCAACAACGTGGATGGAACTGGAGGGTATTATGCTAAGTGAAATAAATCAGTCAGAGAAAGACAGATATCATATGTTTTCATTCATATGTGGAACTTGAGAAACTTAACAGAAGACCATGGGGGAAGGGAAGGGGAAAAAATAGTTTCAAACAGAGGGAGACAAATCATAAGAGACTCTGAAATACAGAGAACAAACTGAGGGTTGATGGAGTGGGGCGGGGGAAAGGGAAAAATGGGTGATGGGCATTGAGGAGGGCACTTGTTGGGATGAGTACCGGGTGTTGTATGTAAGCAATGAATCATGAGAATCTATCCCTAAAACCAAGAGCACACTGTATACACTGTATGTTAGCCAACTTGTCAATAAATTATATTTAAAAAAACCCTCAAAAAATAAAAATAAAAGTTCAAGATTTGGAAATGAAGAGCAGGTTTGTGGGAAGTCAGCCACAGCTGTCCATGACCAGCTGCCTTGCTTCTGAATCCTCAAAGACCAGGCCCCACCCCATCTTCATGCTCTCCCACCTCCGATTATCTTATTCAAATATACTTTCCCACAATGCTATGTCCCACGGTGGTATGATCTCCACAAAATCTCCCTTCTTCCTCATTTTTGTTCTGCATCAACGCTGATGCTGTCCAGGCCATGTTTTCTGAAAGCTTCCCTTCATCACCCTCTTCCATTAAGCCAAGTCTCTTCTACACATGCCAACAGTTGGAAAAAAAAAAGTCTGGAAATTTAGGCCTCACAGCTTGCCTTTATAAGAAATAAGACCTACTCTCCCTGGATGGAAAATCAGGGCCACAGTCCCACAGTGTGGGCTGATTCCACTGTCCAGAGTGGAAAGGGTGAACCATAGGAGGGGAGGCCATGTGGCCCCTGAGAGTTAAAAATAAGAGCTCTCAGTTCCCAATGCACCACTCCCCATTGTCTATCCACTGGTAGACCTACTGTGTACTCACCATCTGCATATTCTGCCCTACTTAGCCCCTGAACCAATCTTGAATGCCAGGGATTTCAGCTCTACTGCTCTGTGGGACTTGCTCCCCAAAACCTGGTGATCCCCTGAGTGCAGTACCCAACCTGGCCTGCCTCATCTGCCACTATTGTCCCAGTGTTCTATTCAGAATTTTGACTCACTTCCCCTGACTCTAGAAATGGATCATCATGCTAGGCAGTTGTTCTGAGGACCTACGTAGCTCTGGCAAGCTCAATTCTTTTTTTAAATATTTTTTTTTTTAATTTTTTTTTTCAACGTTTATTTATTTTGGGGACAGAGAGAGACAGAGCATGAACGGGGGAGGGGCAGAGAGAGAGGGAGACACAGAATCGGAAACGGCTCCAGGCTCTGAGCCATCAGCCCAGAGCCCGACGCGGGGCTCGAACTCACGGACCGCGAGATCGTGACCTGGCTGAAGTCGGACGCTTAACCGACTGCGCCACCCAGGCGCCCCGCAAGCTCAATTCTTGATGGATACAAGTAGGGCCCAATTCAAGATTTGGATTTCTTTAAAGACTGTCACACATAAGATTTGCCCAAATCATAAGTATTCTCTTCAATGAATTATTGCAAAGTGAATATGCCCATGTTATAACCAGGTTAACAAATAGACCACTAATAGCACCCCAGAAGGCCCCCTAGCGTCTCCTCCCAATCTCTACCCACTCAACAGAAACCATTCCTCTGACTTCTAACACCACAGTTGACTTTTGCCTACTTTTGGACTTTATAGAATTGGAATCACACAACATGCATTTTCTGAGCTTGTGTGTCTGGCTTCTTTAATTTCATTAATTCCACAATGCTGAATGACTTACCCTTTCACAAAATTTACAAAATTTTATAATTTTTGTCATTTTACAAAATTCATTTTCACTGCATCTCATTTATCTTCCCTAATGTCATATTGAATGAAAGACCATAAATAAATTTATTTATTCATTCTCCACTTGATGGATATTTGAGTTGTTCCAGGCTTTGGCAAACTGTGGATTTTGTTAAGACTGATCAAAACTCACATGGCAAGGCAAATACCGTGTGATCTCTCTTATATATGGAATCTAAAAAAAAAAAATATCTGTCATCTATCTATATCTATAAAATTAAGCTCCTAGATGTAGAGAACAGATTGGTGGTTGCCAGAGGTGGAGGGGTGGGGGTGGGAAAAATGGGTGAACTGGTTTTATTTATTTTTTTGGTTGGTTGGTTTAAACGCATTGAATAAAAGACATAAGAAATTAGAAAATAAAATTTGATGAAGCTCCTGATTTTAAATGGATATATTTACCTTATTTACCAAAAAGGGATGAAATAGAAAAAGCCCACAGTATTGCAGCATATAAATTGGATGGAACAATGAAAAAAATAGTAAATAGTAAATAGTAAATAAGAACAAATGACCTGATGAGTTTTGTTGGGTAAAATGTGTTTCAAGTAAGTTATTCTGAATATTTACATTCTTATATATTTACATTTTACACTAAGAAAAAATCAGAACAAAAACTATCATCCATTTGCTGTATTTTTCTAGATACCCAGTAAAGAGTATTTTCACAATTAAGAATGTTGTACAGATATGAATCAATTTCAAGTCTCAACACTTTTGAGTTTATTAACTCTAAGAAGAAACTTTGAACAAGAATACAGGAAATTAAAAAAAAAACAGGTCAGGAAGTTCTGAGCACCTCAGATCCTCTTGCCTTCCCCCCCTCATTTTGAGTCTGCCACCATAAATGGTTAGGACACTGCCTGCCACATCTCCTGACTTGAATGCAAATCAAATTTCAAATGTCTCTCTTGTCCTAAAAATGTAAAAAGATTTACTTCTTGGGAACAAATTTTACATGCATTGATCCATTGTTTTTAGCGTTAGGAAATGTATTAGGTGCCTCCTTTGGGGTCTGCCTGGTTGGGGTTCTCTGCCCGCCAGGTCTCTTTACCTGCTGTTCCACCCGGGTTACATGGCCTGAGGCTAAAATAACAGGGAGAGAACCCCATAGGTACGCTTTGATTTCCAGGAGTCCCACTCATCTTTCCAATACAGAATGCCAACATTTAGTTTGGAAACCAGAAGACATACTTTGTGTAGGGTGGGGAGAGCATCAGGAGGTGGAGATTAAGGCTCAAGATTAAGACCATTATGTAAACTTTGCCCAAAGTCAACGGTCAGTGACTGCCTGTAGAATGAGTAAGTGAATCCAAGATATGGGATGACACTTTGCATACAAGAGAACAGGTCCTATGTTAGTGTTATCAAACACCAGATGTGGAGCCAGCTTAGTCTTCTGTCTTTGAGAGAGGAGGGAAGAAGCTTTAAGGAGAACGTGGCAGCGGCTCTTTGAGGCAGACCCGCAAAGCTGGAGAAGTAGTGCTCCGGAACCCCGGTCTGAGTGTGGGAAACGAAGGCATGCAAACGTGTGCCCACACGTTTATCTGTCCAGAGCCCAGACAACATATTTACACATTTGCCTGTGAACTTCCATAGCAGGGCCCTTGCTCACGTGACCATCCGTTATTATTTTTTATCACTGCAATTATCCAGTTCACATTTTATCGCTTCTCAGTTTTCCATCTTATTCCCTATTGTGAGATATCCTTTGGTGGGAAACTTCTGGAACTTGCCACAAGGGAACTAGTTTTACATAAAACGACCATCCCATGAGAGCCCAGCAGTTTAGTCAGAACATCATGGCTGTGTGAAAGCTATTAGAAACAATACAGAGACCGATATAAAATGCCCACCTCTGATTACAGATGCCCTCCCTCCCTCCTCTCCCAGGACTCCCAGAGGTGCCACCCGGGGAGAAGTTGGTGAAGACTGTGCTCTGTGAAGATGCATCCAGCAGGAGGCGTGTGCCATGCTGTGAGAGGCAGATGATCCGCAGAGGCTGCGTTTGTCTAAGCTGGAGTGGACCCTGGGATTGGTATCACATACAGGGGCTTCGATAGAAAGCTCTTCTGGCTCCTGCCGCCTGTAAACTGCCACCTGTCCTGCATGTGCCTTTGCACTGGAGTCCCTTTAATAAAGCAGAGCGCTGGGGACACCTGGGTGGCTCAGTCAGCTGAGCATCCGATTTCAGCCGATTTCAGGTCATGATCTCAGGGTTTGTGAGTTTGAGCCCCGCATTGGGATCTCTGCTGTCAGTGCGAGGAGCATGACTCAGATCCTCTGTCTCCTTCTCTCTCTCTGCCTCTCCCACACGCACTCTCTTTTTCTCAAAAATAAGTGAACATTAAAAAAAAAAATAAGCAGAGCGCTGAATGCATCCCCATGGCTGGAGGCATTGCTTACACACTTCCACTCACTGGCTACAGCATCCCAGCAGCATCTCTGACTGGAGGGAGGCTTGTGTTTGCGCAGCCTGCTTGGCTTGAAGGCAAGAATAACATGTGGGTGAGTTGCAATCCTCCCCAACAAGGGCACGCTTTGGACAGATGGTGGAAAACGTTGGCCTGATTTTCACGGTAATTAGTTTCTTTTGAGATCATCTATCAACTAATAACGTTTTAAAAAAACACCATAAATTGTGGATTGTGTTTTATATAGCTGCTACACAGAAATCAGTGGTTTTCAATCCAGGATTTCCATTAGGACCACATAAGGAACTTGGTTTTAATTTTTAAGTTTATTTATTTTGAGAGAGAGAGCATGAGCAAGGGAGTGGCAGAGAAAGAAAGGGAAAGAGAAAATCCCAAGCAAGCTTCACTCTGTCAGTGCAGAGTCTGATGCAGGGCTCGAACCTACCAACTGGGAGATCATGACCTGAGCCGAAACCAAGAGTGGGACACTTAACCTCCGAGCCACCAGGTGCCCCTGGAACTTCTTAAAAGTTCTTGGGGGGATGGTTGCTTTGTACGTCCTGGCTCCTCCTGATCGGACCCCTCTCATTTCTAGAGAGAGGGAGAGCAGGAAAGCAAATACTCTTCTCCTTTTGCAGTCTTGATATTAGTCAGGTTAATCTCTGCACACCACCAAAGTCTTCGCACTCTCTCATTTGCTCATTGATCAGTAATTCTATTAGCTCCGTCTGTTTTTGTATCTGGCTCACTACCTCGTTGAGCAAAATATGCTCAGCCTTCTCTGAGATGCAATATTAGATGTACTAACAACAACCTAAATCAACCCCTCTCCTCTCATCCCACCCTCCCCACCCCCCCGCCGCCCCAGAACAATGTGAACAATGACCTCTGCATATTCCCAATATCCCCTTCTGTCCTGTAGGAAATCCTTTGGTGGAATGGGTGTTGCCACAGCCAGTTGAGAGAGAAGAGGAGCTTGACTTACACCAGGGGAGAGGATAGCTTGGATGGGTATGTAAAGTAATAAATAATCCTTTTTTTTTTTTTTTTTTAAGGTTCATGGGGATAGCTAGATCTGCTTGAGCATTCATTTATTCATTCATCAAACACTGATCTCCCTTACTTCTTTTGTACCATTGTTCAAATGTCACATTAGCAAGGTTTGCACTGACCACAATCTTTAAATTGCAATCCATCTCCAGCACTGCTCTGTATTCTTCATTCCCTGGTCCCGCTTAATTGTTTTCCATGGCACTTAACATCATATGACCTATGATATTTTTTCCTTAGCTATTTGTCAATAGTGTGTCTCCCTCCACTAATGTGTATACTCCATGAGAGAAGAGATTATGCAGGATGGTGCCTAGGACAGTGGCCTATATCCCAATGATCCGAGAATGTCCAGTTTTTTGGTATGTTTTGAAAAACATACTTGCAATGTCTTACTGAAATAATGTCTGCCCCTTTCAGACATTATTATTATGTCTCCCCTAAAAGCATAGCTTACTAGCAACCAGCTCACCCATGGCGTCGGAACCATCCATTTCTCTTCCCTTCATTGTGTTTACGAGCAGGGATTTTGGAGCCAGAACATCTGGGTTGGAATCCTGTTTCTGCCACTGATGAGATGTGTGTTCACAGGCAACTTACTTAACTTCTTTGTGCCTTAGTTTCCTCTTCTGTAAAATGGGAATAATACTAGGACCGACTTCATAAAGCTGTTATGAAGATCAGATGAGTCACTTTTGGCAATGAGCTTAAAACAGTGCCAGCCTATAATGAGGACTAGCTAATCCCTGTATTTCCCTGGGGCTGATGGCTTCTCCCTCCTAACTGTCTCTAACCCAAGAACTTTCCACCACAGAAGGAGGGAGGTACAGTGGTTTCGTCTCCATGAAAAGTGTTGCATTTAGAACTTCAATGGAGGTAGTGGGAGTATAAGCAGACTGGATTATAATCCTCAAATACTTTCTCTCTCACAGTCACAGGATTGCATATTGCCATCCATTGTCATTGAACATAATCCTATATCCTGTGGGAGGAACACACATCCCATTTCAATGCCATGTGGAAAGCTTTGGTCAATGGAACGTGAATGGTTTTAATTGTTTTTGCTGTGTGAACAGAAGTCTTAAACAATTGCATGATTTGGCTTAGGCCTTCTTGTTCTTGTTCTCCACATGCCCTCAGGATGTCCCAGATAGTGGCTACTCCCTTAGTCTGGGTTCTAGAATGAGAAGACAGATGGAACCTAGATAAGCCTAGCAGAGTCCATCCCATCCTAGCACAGCCATTGCCAGCCCACAGCGGATCCTCTGTTTTTACATAAAGTGAGCAAAAAGCAAATGTTGTTGTAAGCCACTGAAATAGTACTGTATGTTATCACTACAAAACTGACTAACACAGGGCAGGAGAGTAGGAGGAGAATATGTTTTGCAAGACTGTTCAAACAAGATTATTTTTTCACAGAGGAACCTTTGTGTGTGTTATATACGTGTGTGTGAATGTGCTATTCACCCACACACAAAACTTTATTTTGCCATAAAAAATCACTATTATTTGGTAACAACCTTGTCTATTATATATATATATATATATTGGTAACAAACTTGTCTATTATATATATATATGTATATATATATAAAATTTTTTTTTGAGAGCGGTTGCAAGTGAGTGAGGGGCAGAGAGAGAGGGATAGAATCCCATGCAGGCTCTGCACTGTCAGCGCAGAGGTCAGACTGGGGCTCAAGCTCACCCGAAGCAGGGCTCAAACTCATGAACGGTGAGGTCATGACCTGAGCCAAAGTCAGATGCTTAACTACTGAGCCACCCAGGTGCCCCTATTATATACATTTTAATTTCTAGAAACCTGGGCTTGGGAAGTAAGAACAGAAATTAAAGTTAAAATAAAAAATAAATTATTGCCCTAGTGGCATTGGCTTCCTGCCTCCCTGCTTATTTGTCTCAGGAGAAAATGGATAGCAGAAGTTCTAGAATTTTGGATATGAAAGGAAAAAGGGCTTGAAAAGATTCGGACCCAACCTCTCACTTTTCTATATGGGGCAACTGAGGCTTGGAAAGATGAAATGCATTGGTCAAGTGCCTGATGGGAGAATCTTTAAAGCATTGACAGTAGGCTGTGTGCATACCTGAGAAAGTTAACATGCCTAAGAAGAAATTCTCAAGAATGTGTGAAAGCATTTTTCCTCTTTATTTACTTTTCCCTACCATCTCAGAATCCTGGAAGACCATTCCCAGGAATGATAAAAACTTCTGCTGTCCATCAGAAATTTGATTCTCCTTTTCTTTCTGGGCACATAGTTAAAGATCACCTCATTGAAGCCCTTGTAATTAGGTGGGATCAGGTGACTGAGTTGTGGCATCTGAAAGTGAGCAGAAGTGATGTACTTCTAATCTGGTCCTGGTATTTAAAACTTTCCACACATTCTCACTTGCTCATTCATTCTCTCTCTTTCTCTCACCCATTACTGGCCAGAGGAAGATGAAATTAAGGACTTAAAGGTCCTAAGAGCCAAGCATAGCCAATAGATGGAAGGATCCTGCATCCCCTGCTGATGCCCAATGAACTGTGACTTGGGTGACAAGTAAACCCTTGGTTATTAAGCTTCCAAGATACAAAGAGGCTGGGCATTGTAGTGACTGAGATGGCAGCTACTATATTTAACCAAGCAGCAGGCCTACAAATAAGTGGGAAATCTCTGACATCTGGCCTACGGCTGATCCATCATGAATACCACCATCAAAGTCTCAGAGTAACCTGTCTTGCTTCCTCTACATTTTTAGCTCCCTCACACCGTCACATTTGTATGTTCACAGGTGTTCAACAGCACTTGTTGGATGACTGACCAAATAGTTTATAAGGCCACATATAATACATTATTTAATTCACAGAACCACTGAAAAAGCACTTGACCTTGAGCTCTGCAACATGTTCTTCCCATTAATCAACAAGCCCTTCCCATTACTGAGAGATATGAGACCCTACTGATTCTTCCAATGAAGCTGTTCATGTGTATTAATTTGAACTCAAAGACGGATGGGTAACAAAGCTAACAAAGATGTGGTTGCTTTATAAGTGAGCTTTGAATACTGATGCATTTCTGTATCCCAAAGTAAGACAGCTGCACTTAGAAAAATCTGCTGAAATATGCTTAACATCTCAAGAAGCAAGTGCCATTGTCAATCTTAAAAGGATCTCTCCATATATTTCTTAATAAGTTTACCATACCATTAGCATAACAAACAGTAGGTCTATCTCTCCATTGGTTGCTAGGCTTCCTGTACCAATGTATTTGCTCACAGAGGTAGAGTGGGCCTGTGCAAATATCTGCATACCTGGCCACCATGACCTTGGCCTGGCAGAACCTGGTAAGTCATTGCTGACTCACCGCTTTACAATAGTAACATCACCTCACGGCACAACATATAATTGATGTTATGTCTTCCAGACAGCCCTCTCTGAGACCACCAAAGGGAAAAAAAAGATTAAGAAGTCAGTATTCAAAAGGTTAGTCAATTTCTCATTTTCTTTGTAACACTCTTCTTGGAAGATTATCCACAATGATTGTCATCCTTGGCCTGGCAGACATCCTATTGTTGCATTCCCATGCTTCTCAACTCGCCATTAGAGACAGAAATAAATTTTAATATTACCACAAGAACAACATGATTTGAAAGGGAAGTTTGCTGCTTTGCTGACACTCAAAGTTATGTTAACTGCCAATTTATTTACAAGTCAAAATATAAATGGCTTGGATGTTTTCCATGGGTTTGCCTAAGCAGAGGGGCTGATAAACACCTGGATTTCTGGAATGCATTTCTGAAGACTGCCTAAAAGACCCCATTATAATCCAGCCTTTTCTTTGAAGCTCTGTGAATGTCTGCTGGTGGGAATGCAAACTGGTGCAGCCACTCTGGAAAAGTCTGGAGGTTCCTCAAAAAATTAAAAATAGAACTACCCTGCAACCCAGCAATTGCACTACTAGGTATTTATCCAAGGGATACAGGTATGTTGTTTTGAAGGGACACATGCACCTCCATCTTTATAGCAGCACTACCAACAATAGCCAAAGTATGGAAAGAGCTCAAATGTCCACCTATGGATGAATGGATAAAGAAAATGTGGTATATATATATATATATATATATATATATATATATACACACACACACATACATACACAATGGAGTATTACTTGGAAATCAAAAAAGAATGAAATACTGCCATTTGCAACTACGTGGATGGAACTGGAGGGTATTATGCTAAGTGAAATTGGTCCCAGAAAGACAAAAATCCTATGACTTCACTCATATGAGGACTTTAAGAGACAAAACAGATGAACATAAGGGAAGGGAAACAAAAATAATATAAAAACAGGGAGGGGGACAAAACAGAAGAGACTCATAAATATGGAGAACAAACTGAGGGTTACTGGCGGGGTTGTGGGGGGGGAGATGGGCTAAATGGGTAAGGGGCATTAAGGAGTCTACTCCTGAAATCATTGTTTCACTATATGCTAACTAATTTGGATGTAAATTTTAAAAAACAAAAAATAAAATTAAAAACAAACAACAAAAAAGTTATTACTTTTATAATTGAGGGGGGGAAGTCTCAGTAAAAAATTTTAATACCACAAAAACAATCTCCTAATAAAAACCTGTCCTTTCATGGTGTAAATACATGGAAAAGGTCCCCACTTTGGGAATACAGAAATGGCTTATTTGCATTGTGGCAAAAGTTTCAGCAGCTGCTGACAGCCAATCTCCCTGTGTTAGTGTGTGTGGTTGAGCATGAGCCCCGTCTCCCACCAAACAGTAAAGAGTGATTGCAATAGTTCTTTTTTTTTCAACTTTTTGAAAATGTTTATTTATTTATTTTTGAGAGAGAGAGAGACAGAGAGAGAGAGAGACCCTGTACTGGTGCATGTGTGAGTAGGAGAGGGGCAGCGAGAGAGAGAATCTCAAGCAGGCTCCATGCTCAGCACAGAGCCTCATGAGGGGCTCTATCTCATGATCCTGGGACCATGACCTGAGCCAATATCAAGAGTCAGATGCTCAACTGATGGAGCCATCTAGGCACCTCACAATAGTTCCTGATGTCCCACAGCCTGTTCCTTTGTTTTTAAGAATTCTCTCCACTTCTCTGAATTCCATTACTGTGTCCACCTGAGGGTTATTTAAAATACCCAGGGATATTTTATTTGCCATTAAGCTTCTGACAAGTTGTTGAAAGGCAATTTCATGGGAAAACTCTTTCAGAGCCTCAGAGAAGGGTGGGGTCATCTTATTCAGGTGGTTTAAGAAGTTCAGTAAGGTTCTCTCAGAAGCTGGGCACTTGTTTTACCTTGGCCCCTCAGCTTCTGGTCATCCTTGGTATATAAAGTAGGAGGATCTGGAAGTTCAAAGGGTGGTGGGGAGGTGGGGCAGCAAATGGGTGCAAGGGTTAAAGCCCCACCTCCTTGCCTGTTGTCAGAAAGTCAGAGCATCTCTGCCACCTCTTGAAACCACTACCAGTCCCCAAGTCCCCTTATCTCCCCTCACTTTGGTTCATCTCTTATACAAGCACATCCCATCTCTACTGGATTAAATCCACCCTTCTCAGTCATGTACAATATGTTCTTTCAAACCTGCTTCTTCATTCAAAACATGTGAGCTACTGATGCAGCAAGATAATTACTTGTCTCTCTTAGCGGCTTATATTCACTCTTTTTTCTTCTTTCCCCTTTACTCAGCTTCCCTCAGAAGAAGCCCTTTCTTAACAAAAACTCACTTGTCCAATCAAAGATGTAATGGCCAAGGTCCTTGAATTAGGCTGGGATTGGGGGTGGAACAATAAATACTCGCAGGACAGACCCAGTAAGTGAGAATGGGGAGGAAGAAGGAAAACCAAAATTCAGCCCTTTTTAATGCATTTTCAGAAAAAGGCAGGGTATACCTAGTGTAGTGGCTAGAACACTCACCCATCCATTTATCCATCCACCCATCCACTCATCAATCCATCTTTCAACAAATATTCACTGAGCATCTATGGTGCAACAGGCATGGGCAGGGCCCTGAGAACATGGTGTTTTGCTCAAACAACCCCCTTAGTACTTAGTCTGGTAGTGGAGAGAAGCTAGTAAAACACTTACATGTACTTGACACAAGTATTAAGGGAGTTCTGCAGGTGCCATGCAAGCCAACAGTGGGAAGATGTGACCTGGTGGAGGAAACAGGGGCTTCTCTGGGGAGGTTGCTTCAGGGATGAGGGGTAGAAAGCCCCTCCTTCCTATCCACAGCTCTGGGTATAACTGGGCATGGCAGACACTGCTGGTTACATTTTCCCCTTTGCTTTTGTCTCCTGCTTCAAAAGGAGCCCACAGAATCCAGGGGCCATACAATGAAGGAAGCAGGACCCAAAGCTGACCCCAGTGGCTCCTTTATTTGCAAGTGTCAACATAGAGAGCTTTGTGATGGAGTAGATGTATATTTGGTTAGGTTTGGGCCTTTGGCAAAGGATATCCAGTTTTCCTTTGGTCCCCCTTCATTTCCCCTTTGGAATTTTGTTCCTTGTACTCTTTCCTATCCCTCCCTACACAACTAGTAATTTTAGGCTTCTTCTCCAGAACCTCCTTTCCAGAACTCCCCATTGCCAGTAACAGCCTCAGGCTAGAGGAGTATGTGGCTATTGAGCATTTGAAATGTAGCCAGTGTGACTGAGGAACTGAGTTTTAAAAGTTATTTTCAAAGAATTTACATGTAAATTGCTGCATGTGGCTAATGGCTAGTGTACTGGACACAGTGGGGCTGGAGTTCAATACCTCCATCACTGCAATCAGGTCAGAGTTGTGCAGATGGGAGCTTGGGAAAAGGCTGGATGTGGGAGAGACGGAATGGGGAGAGCCCAGAGGATGCCAAGCTCTTGCAAAAGAACCTGGCATGCCAGTCAGAGTGACGTTCTGTTCCACCCTTGGGAGGAGGTTGCTAGGGAGAGCTTGTTAGGGAGTGAGCACATTGGGACAAGACTGAAGGGTTAATAATTAAGGTAAAGAGACCAAAAACCAGATTAAAGGCCATAAAATGGACTGTGGCACTTTTGGTGGAATCCTGGCCAGGAACTGCAATCTCTCTTTTAGAGAGATTTTTCTCCCTGGATTCCTTTAAGAACATTGCTTTCTGGATGTTCTTCTCACCCTGAAACTGAGCCGTATTTCTGCTTTACTTGGACAACCGTGCAACTGTTCTTAGATTCTTGCCTGTGTTTTCACAGATACTCATGGGTAGCAGAGGTAGCCTTTCAAACCAAACACTCAGTGGGATAAATGATGGAGGATAAAGAGAGGTGGGTGTGGGGGATGGAGAACAGCCAGGGAAAAAAGAGGCATGCTTGGAGATGAGCAGGAAGACTGTATTCCAATACTTGTACTTCGGGATTTATTCTTGGGGCCTTGGTTCACCACGTGGTACCATGGGTAAATCTGCGGCCACAGCCTCACTTGCTCTACACTCTTTGAGGAATGGAAAAGGGATTTCCTATCAAACCACTGCCAAGAATGGTTTCTACTTGTTGAAAAATATCAAACTTTATGAAATCACTGGAGATCACTAAATCTTTAGTGCAATAATGTGGTCTATAAAATAAAAAATAGCAGCCAAATCCCCCTGGTGCTTTGCAACACAGTTAAGACTACACAGTGCTTTTTCTGGATCTCTTTGCCCTCATGAATGGAAGGGCTACTCACATTATTCAGCGCTACCCTGTTCTCCTTTGCTTGTGTTTCACTCAAACAAATCCTATGAGGCATTTGGCATCAAGGGGCAGAAACCCAGAAAGTAGAAACACATAGAGGCTGGTTGTCTGGCTAGGTTGATTCACCAGCTGCAATGTCATCACATACTCCTGGGCAGGGTACATTATGGCATAGGGTCCTGTTGTGCCACAGCATTCATTCTGACAACTCATGGCGGTCCTTCTGCAAGTCTTTGTTAATTTTATTCCAGATACTATGAATTTCAGTCCATTTGTATGAAAAGCAGAAGTTCTTGCTGGGCTGAGGTAACTTACAGTGGTGGTTCTCCATGGGGCAGATTGTGCTTCCCCCTGCCCCTACCCAGGGGACATTTGGTAATGTCTAGAAGTGTTATTTTATTATCATCACTAGGGGGGACATTTTGTCCTCCCTGGAACCTTAGGGAATATCTGGGGACATTGTTGATTGTTACAAGCAGGGTGGGGTTGGTGTCCTAATGGCATCTAGAGGTTAGGGATGCTGCTGAGATCTCAGGGATGAGCAGAACAGCCTCCATGACAAAGAATTATCTGCCCCAGAATTTTAACAGTGCTCAAGTTGAGAACTTCTGGCCCAAATGGAAAGCTCAGGCTTGGTTTTTGACAGTGAAGTGCCATATGACCTTCAAAGGGCTATCACTTTTTCAATGTTGGAAAACTAGTAAATATCCTGAGGTGGTCTCAGGAAATCCTAGGACAATTTTGGCCACAAGTTTCTTCTACCAATGGCCCAGTCAGTTTCACATCTTCAAGAGTCTTTAACTTCCTCTGAAAGACAAGAGTGAATTCTCAGGGTTACACAGTCACGTTGGTCTCAATGGGTCTAGATCCCATTTTACTGTAGTAGATACAGAGGCAAGCCATATGGCTTGATTTCTCCATATGTAAAATGGAGTCTTAATACTTCATATGATGGATTTGTCAGCTGGGCCTGGTATCCTAAGGAGATGGAATAAGGGCATGGTATTTGAATTGGGATGAAGAGGGAAAATGTGAGTTAAATACTTCTACCAAATTCCGATGCCAAAATGGCAATAGGGTATTGTAGGTGGGGAGAGGCAACCAGTAGCTTGTGAGATCCAAGCCAGCAGATTGTGCCTGGGACTCAGGGGACCATTGGGCCATGAAATGATTTCCCTTGCTAATGGTAGATGGAGAAGATCCAGGGCCTGGCGCATATGAGTCTTTCCATGAGGTCTGTCATTGAGGTGGGAGGGAGGAGACATGCAGCAGTGACAGTATTAGGGGACTAAGAGGGGCACAGAAAGCTATGGCAAGAATTTATGTAGAGCTGCTTGGGAAAACAAGAATAATATTTCTTTTCCTGATTTTGAAAGTAACACAGTTATTGTTGAAAATCTCTCAAGTACAGAAAACAGAAGAAGAAAATAAAAATCTCTCATAAAAGATATGAGATTTTTGGTATATACCTTTAGAAAAAGAGAAGGTTTCTCTGAGCAGAACAGGCTCAGAAGATTAAAGGGTCTTTGAGAACAGCAGCATGAGACCATGTAGATGATGACTGTTTTGGAATTATTTGCTCTGTGAGCCAAGATACGTGAGTCCCTGCCCTGGTTGAAATGGACAGCAGGACCGATGGGTGATGTGACAGAAGGAGACGTGATCAAGTTCCCCTTACCTTCAGGGTTCATGTGGAAACCTTCCTTAGTTTTCACCTCCATGAATAGAAGAGTTCTTTAGCTGAAAGAGAAAATGACTCATCTTAGTTTGAGGATGACAGAAGAGGAGACATCATTTCTGACTCAATCTATGGCCCCAGCTTGACCACCATCACTGCACTTCAGTGACAGACGACAGCCCTAGTTTTTTGCAATTCGTTTTTTGGCAACTTTATTATGAAGTAATTTGAAACGTACAGAAAAGTTGCAAAAATCATAAAAAAGTAAAAGCCCATAAACCTTTCACTCAGATACCCTAACAGTTAAATATTTTACATTTAACTTATTCTTTTGTCTCCGCATACACAAATTATTACTTTTTCTGAATCACTTGAGAATAAGTTGCAGTCATGAGGCCCCTTTTTAAAAAGTTTTTAAAAGTTATTTGTTTCTTTTGAGAGAGAAAGAGAGAGAGCAGGGCAGAGAGAGAGAAAGAGAGAGAGAGAGAGAGAGAATCCCAAGCAGGCTCTGCACCATCAGTGCAGAGCCCAACATGGGGCTCAAATTCGTGAACTGTGAGATCATCACCTGAGCTGAATGAAATCAAGAGTCAGATGCTTGACCAAGTGAGCCAGCCAGGCACCTCAGTCATGGTGCCGCTTAACCCCTAAATATGTCAGTGTGTTTTCCCAAGAATAAGGGTATTCTCTTACCTTAACAGTGTAATGATTAAAATCAGAAAATTGACACTGATACAGCACCACTATCTAATCTTTAGGTCTTACTCAAACTTTGACAGTCATCCTAATTGGGATAGGTTTTATGAAATTTGGTCCTAGAGACCTTGAGTAAAATTTTTTTTTTTAATTTTTTTTTCCAACGTTTATTTATTTTTGGGACAGAGAGAGACAGAGCATGAACGGGGGAGGGGCAGAGAGAGAGGGAGACACAGAATCGGAAACAGGCTCCAGGCTCTGAGCCATCAGCCCAGAGCCTGACGCAGGGCTCGAACTCACGGACCGCGAGATTGTGACCTGGCTGAAGTCGGACGCTTAACCGACTGCGCCACCCAGGCGCCCCTTGAGTAAAATTTATTCACAAGTCCCATCACAGCCATGGCTGACTTTGGGCATTTGGCCACTCCAACATGAAGCTCAGGTTTGATTCTATCTCATGGAACACAGGAGCACTGGCAGAAGAATGCTTTTCAAAGTGTGACTAACTTTTGGTGAGGACAAAGTTGATCATTGGGCTGTCAGGTATGGGCTTGTCCCACTTAGACTATGCCCATCATGGATCACGGTTCCCACCTTGCTCCTTCCAATATATCTGGCCCTGGGTTTTATATAGGACATTTTAAACTCTGGAAACTGACTGGCCTCAGTCTGTGGGGCACAAGGTGACAACTGCTAGTTGTACCACTGTGAGAACAAAAACGATTTCAGGACTTGGATACAAAATTGGCCCATATGTGTCTGCACTTAACTTTTTAAAATTTGCTTTGGTGTGTGGACAGCAATTCCTAATTTAGTGCCCGACCCTGTCTTGCACGTTCCTTGATAAAATAGTCTAGCTAGAGTAGCAGACCAAATAATGCCTTCAAATAATTTTTATGTCTTCAAAATTCAGAACCCTTAGGAATATCCTTCGAGGAATTAAGTGCTGAATACTCTCCATGCTGATTCAGCTGATGGAGGAGGACATGACAAGCGGGCCACTGAGGATCTCTCTCACACACACCCCACTATCTCAACATTACTGATACTACCAAAATGAATGGAGAGCCCAGACATCTTTGCAATAGAAGGCTATGATGTGACGAAGGCCACCTGAACATCAAACAGCCAGCCCCAAGGCACTTGATAATGAGGTGTCTGGTGAATCCAGAGTCTGTAACACAAATGTCTGGGGCAGCTTTCTTGAAAGCCACCAATTTCTCTCCATGTAGTACAGTGATGCTGAATTTTTCTTTTCCTTTTTTTTTTTTAAGATTTTATTTTTAAGTAATCTTTATAACAAATGTGGGGTTTGAACTTACAACCTTGATATCAAGAGTTTCATGCTGTACCAACTGAGCCAGTCAGGCACCACTGGTTTTCATTTATAAAACTCTGAACATTCTAGAATGCATTTAAAATTCTGAGAATAATTTCAGGACTTACTGCCCTCTTTTTGATAATGTCCTAGGTCTGTTCAGAAGGATCCAGACTCTTTTTACACTCTTGCAGGAAGCCCTAAGTGGTCAGCTGAGGCTAGGGAAGGTGCAGAGGGAGTGGAGCACAGGACAAAGGCTCCATTGGGGGTAGAAAATCTGGAATGCCAAGCAGTACCAGTGATAGTTCTGAGGCAAGAGGGCATAAAGGAGATCACTGTCTTCCCACTCATTTTGCAGTTCAACAAACATTAATTGAACAACAGACCTTGGGCTCACTTCATTCATTCATCTGTTTACTCATTCAGCATTTATTAAGTACCTGGCACATCATTTAGCTTTTGTCATTCTCTGCCCCAACTTCTGCATATACTCAGTCTTGCTCTGTGCCCTATGGGGGCACACCCTATGGGGGGTGACTTGGGTGGCCTCTTGCCCTTTAGCTTCAGGTTGGGCTCCATCCATGGCAGCAGAGGGTGGGGGAAGAGCACATCAGGGAAATATTTCCCTCCCTCCCCGCCTTCCTCGTAGCTTAGTTCTGGCAGTGGTTGTGTCTCTACCACCGCAGCTCCAGTTGGGCAGCCCTTCTTCCATGGCTCCAGCTTTCACGAGTCCCAACAAAATCCTTCCCTCCCTATTCACCTTTATGGAGAAAGGGTGGTGACAAATTCCCTTGTTAGTTCTCTCAGCCTTGCCCACAGGTATGTCAGTGGTCTCTTTATTATATTTTCTTAAAAAACACTAGCTTGAGTAGAACATCTTCTTCCTGTCTGACCCTGACCAATACAGCCCTTTAATATACGCTAAATTGTTTTCTGATTTCTCTGGACAGGCTGGAAAGATGGAAAGTTTTGTGCATAGTTTCTAACACTATGCTACACCACTGCAAGGTGGGGATGCATAACTTAACAGAAGCTCCTGGGGAAAATAATCTCAGAAATGGAGTCCTTTATACACTCTAGTATTCTGTGTTAGTCAAAAGCCAACCTAATCTCTGGCCACATAAATTAGAAGTACAGTGTCCAGGACAAGGGAGGTGATATTGAGCCTTCATTAGCTCCTACCCAGAGATCTAGGCACAGTTCTAGGCTTCCCACTTTAAGCGAAGACATATTAATTGTTTCAAGGTCTGCCATATACAGCAGAGATCAAAGAGGCCATAAGTTCTCTATTGCAACTAGTCTGTTATTGTGCAAAAGCAGCCACAGACAACAGATAAACCAATAGGCTTGGCTGTGTTCCAACAAACTTTATTTACAAAAACAAACAAGTAGCTGGATTTGCCTGTAGGCCTTACTTAGCTAACCTCTGATGTATAAAGGAAAAAAAAATTTTCTGGGTGTGTCCAGAAGGCAGAAGTTGGATCAATGTATAGAAATTCCAGAAAGGCAGGTTTTTTTTTTTTTTAAGATTTAAAAAATTTTAAAAATGTTTATTTATTTTTGAGAGACACAGAACGCAAGTGGGGGTGGGGCAGCGTGAGAGGTAGATACAGAATCTGAAGCAGGCTCCAGGCTCCAAGAGGTCAGCACAGAGCGCGACGTGGGACTCAAAAATCACAAACGGCGAGATTATTACCTGAGCCAAAGTCAGAATGCTTAACCGACTGAGCCACCCAGGTGCCCCAGAGAAAGGCAGATTTGTGGTAAATTTCAAGGAAAATCTTTCCAATGGTGACTACCATTTCCAAGTAGAGTGATATGTTTCATGAGGCAGTGGGTTGCTCATTGTAAGGTTTTAAACAAAAGGTTAAGTGTTAGAGAATAATTTTCTGCAAAGCACAAAAAGTCAGTCAGATGATGTGGGAGGCAACAGTCTCTCATATTTTTATTTACGTAGCATAGTACAGCACACATAGGGGGTCCTCTAGATTTTATGTTCCTAGAGGAAAGAGACTATGTCATATCCATCCTTGCGTCTTGCCCACTCCTGAAATCCTAGTATAATGTTTTAAACATGGTAGGTGTGACTGATACATGTTTTGTCAATGTGGCTCTATAAGTAAAATCTTGCTGACAGATTAATGAAACTAATTTGTCTTCTGTACAGCCATAACTACTAGTCATTAAATTAGTTCAATTATCTCTAATAAGCTTCAACATTTGAGGACTTTCACTGAAAAGAATAGATGTAACAGTCAACATTTATCTAGTTCTGAAAATATGGCAGCTACTGTGCTAAGAATTTTAAAACTTTTTTTAAATGTTTATTTATTTTTTAAGAGAGAGAGAGAGAGAGAGAGAGGAGGAGGGGCAGAGAGAGAGAGGGAGATACAGAATCCGAAGCAGGCTCCAGGCTCCGAGCTGTCAGCACAGAGCCTAATGCAGGGCTTGAACCCCCAAGCTGTGAGATCATGACCTGAGCCGAAGTCAGACACTTAACTGACTGAGCCACCCAGGCGCCCCTGTGCTAAGAATTTTAATAGGCATTCTCCCTCTCTCTCTCTCTTTTTAATTTTTGAGTAAACTCCATACTGTTTTCCAGAGTGGCTGCACCAGTTTACATTCCCATCGACAGTGCAAAAGTGTTCCCCTTTCTCTGCGTTCTTGCCAACATCTATTGTTTCCTGAGTTGTTCATTTTAGCCATTCTAACAGGTGTGAGGTGGTATCTCATTGCGGTTTTGATTTGTATTGCTCTGATAATGAGTGATGTTGAGCATCTTTTCATCTGTCTGTTAACTATCTGGATGTCTTCTTTGGAAAAGTGTCTATTGATATCTTCTGCCCATTGCTTCACCGGATTATTTTTTGGGGGGATGTTGAGTTTTTGACAAGTTCTTTACAGATTTTGGATACTGACCTTTTATCCAATAGGTCATTTACAAATATCTTCTACCTTATGACCCAGAATTGCACTACAAAGGATATAAAAATGCTGATTTGAAGGGACACATGCACCCCAATGTTTATAGCAGCATTATAAAAAATAGCTAAATTATGAAAAGAGCCCAAATGTCCACTGACTGATGACTGGGTAAAGAAGATGTGATATATATATATATATATAATGAAATATTATTCAGCAATCAAAAAAATGAAATCTTGCCATTTGCAACAATGTGGATGGAACTAGAGTGTATTATGCTAAGTGAAATAAGTCAGTTAGAGAAAGATAAATATCGTATTTCCCTCATATGTGTAATTTAAGATACACAACAGATGGGGGCGCCTGGGTGGCTTGGTCGGTTAAGTGTCTGACTCTTGATTTCTGCTCAGGTCATGATCTCGTGGCTCTGCCCTGGCAGGGTTGAGCCTGCTTGGGATTCTCTTTCTCTCCCTCTCTCTGCCCCTCCCCCACTCATACTATCTCTGTCTCTCTCAAAATAAATAAATAAATTAAACAACAACAACAACAACAACAGATGAACATAGGGGAAGGGAAGGAAAAATGAGATACAAACAGAGAGGCAGGCAAACCATAATAGATTCTTAAGTACAGAGAACAAACTGAGGGTTGCTGGAGGGGAGGTGGGTAGGGGCTGGGCTAAACGGGTGATGGGCATTGATGAGGACACTTGTTGGGATGAGCACTGGGTGTTATATGGAAGTGATGAATCACTAAATTCTGGGTTCTATTCCTGAAACCAATACTACACAGTATGTTAACTAACTTGAATTTAAATAAATAAATTAAAAAAGTAATAGGCATTCTCTAATTTAATTCTCCCCCAAAACCTATGAGGTAGGTAACATTACCATCCCCATTTTATTGATGAAGAAATTGAAATTCAGAGAAGCCTCATAGCTGGAAAGTGGCATCACCAAACTTGAACAGGAATTTCTTTGATGCCCAAGGCTGTGATCCAACCAAAACTTCACTCTGCTTTTCATTCATTCACTCATTCATTCATCCATTTATTATTCAACAAACATTGATTGGTTGCCTGCTATTTGTCAAGCACAGTGTTTTGGGTTCTGAAGATAGAGCTGTGAATATAAACAGATCAAGTCCATGCTCTGAAGCAACTGACATTCTGGCTGGGATTTAGCAGGAGTAGACAGACTATTAAATAAGAAGATATTAAGTGGTAATGTATCAGAAGGCACAGAAGTTAAAAAGATAATAAATAAGTCTCATCTGCACCAGAACTTCAGGGATAATGCCAATTGGTGACTTTACCAAAGCTCTTTCTTGTTTACTGCCATTGCCCCAAGTTTAGACTTTAGTCTTGATGAATTGTCAGATACACTCAGATTAAGAAGGAAGCTTCAAGAATTCTGGCAACTGAGGGGCGCCTGGGTGGCTCAGTTGGTTGAGTGTCCAACTTCGGCTCAGGTCATGATCTTACAGCTCCTGAGTTTGAGTCCTGCGTTGGGCTCTGTGCTGACAGCTCGGAGCCTGGAGCCTGCTTTGGAAACTGTGTCTCCCTCTCTCTCTGCCCCTAACCCACTTGCATTCTGTCTCTCTCAAAAAGAAATAAACATGAAAAAAATTTTAAAGAATTCTGGCAACTGATACAGATCATGTATGGCAGTGTGTATACATGTGTGTGATAGGTGTATGAAGCCTTCAAAGGGAAAATAACCCAATAAAGCACACAAGAATCATTCTTCAAGGGCAAGTCAAATCTGAGCACTGTTAAAATGGGAGACCAGAGGCAACATATAGAAAGGAATGGAAAGAGCTAGTTCAGTTAACCCAAAAGTAAAGAAGAAAAATAATCCAATTAAAAAAGTGGGCAATAGACATTTTCCTAAAGAAGACATACAGATGGACAACAGACACACGAAAAGGTGCTCAATACCATGCATTATCGGGGAAATACAAAACTACAATGAGATATCAACTCACACCTGTCAGAATGGCTAAAATCAACAACAGAAGAAACAACAGAGGTTGGCGAGGATGCAGAGAAAGGGGAACCCTCTTGCACTGTTGGTGGGAATGCAAACGGGTGCAGCCACTGTGGAACACAGTATGGAGGTTCCTCAAAAAGTTAAAAATAGAACTACCCTATAATCCAGCGATTGCCCTACTAGGGATTTTCTCAAAGAATACAAAAATACCAATTTGAAGGGATACATGTACCCAAAGTTTATAGCAGCATTATCAACATTGGCCAAATCATGGAAGGAGCCCAAATGTTCATCAACGGATGAATGGCTAAAGAAGATTACAATGGAATATTAGTCAGCCATAAAAAGAATAAAATCTTGCCTTGTGCAACAATGTGGTTGGAGCTAGAGAGTGTCATGCTAAGTGAAAGAAGTCAGTCAGAGAAAGACACATATCATATGATTTAAAAAAAAAACAAAAGCACTTAAGCAACAAAACAAACCACAAAGGGGGAGAAAAAAGAGAGGAAGACCAAGAAACAGACTATTAACTATAGAGAACAAACTGAGGGTTGCTGGACGGGAGGTGGATGGGGGGATTTGCTAAATAGGTGATGGGTATTAAGGAGGGTACTTGTGATGAGTGCTGGGTGTTGTATGTAAGTTGTATGTATGAATCACTCAATTCTGCACCTGAAACTAATATTACACTGTATGTTAACTGACTAGAATTTATATACAAACATGGAAAAAAATAAGGAATAAAGATACCTCTGTTTCTCTTTTCTGAAACACAGAAATATGAAGAGCTTATATCCACCTGCAAACCCCAAGTATTAAAAATCAATATTTATAACCAATGCTTCAATAGAGAGAGTGTCTGACCTGTATATAAGGCAGAGGCAGACACACTAATTTGGGTCAAGGGAGAGGGCCTTGTTTAGGGGGAACAGAGCTGCCAGAATGCCTGGAGTACAGGGAACCAAGGGAAATTCCAAAACCATGATGGAGATGGAGATTGAAGGAGAGGGAGTAAGAACGCTAAGGGTCAAATAAGGTAAAGCCAAATACCTTGTCAGGTCCAACAGGCAAGTCCTGACTGGGAATGGGGGACAGAGCCCAAAGGTCAGGGGCTAAGTACACACAAGTTCAGAGAAAGAAAGTGTGTCTTTTTGGATGTCAACAGCCAGGGGCACGTGTGGATGGCCTAGTTAAAGGTACAAGGTAGGAATCAACAGGGAGTAGTAACACAAAGTATTACCCTGGCAGTTGCAGAATTCCTTTGGTTCATAGATTGCAAGGTGATTTTCAGATTAGTGAGTGTCGATGGCATCAGCATAGTCTTTTTAGAAAAATGGTTAGAAACAGAGAACACAAATAATTAGTGAGCATTTACTGATTGCCAGAAGCTGCTTTTCAGGACTTGCATGCGTGGTCCCATTTAATCTTCACAGGTCCGTGTTGAGCACAAAGCTCCTTAACAGAGACCTAATTAAAAAATGATTGAAAATAGGGTAGGTCTATTTTTAATTTTTTGAGGAACCTCCACACTATTTTCCAGAGTGGCTGCACCAATTTGCATTCCCACCAACAGTGCAAGAGGGTTCCTGTTTCTCCACATCTTCGCCAGCATCTATAGTCTCCTGATTTGTTCATTTTGGCCACTCTGACTGGCATGAGGTGATATCTGAGTGTGGTTTTGATTTGTATTTCCCTGATGAGGAGCAATGTTGAGCATCTTGTCATGTGCCTGTTGGCCATCTGGATGTCTTCTTTAGAGAAGTGTCTATTTATGTTTTCTGCCCATTTCTTCACTGGATAAAGAAATTGTGGTTTATATATACAATGGAGTACTACGTGGCAATGAGAAAGAATGAAATATGGCCCTTTGTAGCAACGTGGATGGAACTGGAGAGTGTGATGCTAAGTGAAATAAGCCATACAGAGAAAGACAGATACCATATGGTTTCACTCTTATGTGGATCCTGAGAAACTAACAGAAACCCATGGGGGAGGGGAAGGAAAAAAAAAAAAGAGGTTAGAGTGGAAGAGAGCCAAAGCATAAGAGACTCTTAAAAACTGAGAACAAACTGAGGGTTGATGGGGGAGTGGGGGGGGGGGTTGGGAGGGAGGGGAGGGTGGGTGATGGGTATTGAGGAGGGCACCTTTTGGTATGAGCACTTGGTGTTGTATGGAAACCAATTTGACAATAAACGTCATATATTGAAAAAAAATATAAAAAATGATTGAAAATAGAAGTGACATTTGGAGGAAAACTATAAAATGTCATCATCGTGAATAAGTACTGTCATTCCTTCAACCATTTACTCATATATTTCTTCAGCCATTAGTCACTGAGCACCTAACATGTGTGGGGGTACTATTTAGGGTCTCTGTGTGGATGATTCTTATGGATTTCATTGTTCAACAGAGAGGCCGTAGAAGAAGCAAAGAATTGTGAGTTGGAAAATCCGGCTTTCATTGCTAGCTCTGCCTCTAACTAGTGCTGTGGTCCTTGGACATGTCACTTTTCCCCTCTGTTTAATGTTCTAGTGTAAAACAAGAAGCCAGGACTACATGATGGTTGAGGTCTTTTAGAATTTAACATTAAAATATTTTGTAGCTTTTATAGTATGTTGCAATCTATAATGAATATCCATGTATATCCTATCATTATACCCCCATCTCCATCCAGTAAATAGTAATATTTACTTTAAAGCTTTAGAGGTGGAAATTTGTCAGGGCTTGAACCAAGTTTCTCTTGTCTTTCCCCTGGAACCCTTTGCCTTCTCTCTATGAGTTCATGCTTCATTTCCAGAAGAATTATAAGGGGATCAGAGGAAAAGAAAGAGATGCAGAAGACAAGGAGAAGTTGGAAGTAAAAAGGAAGATGTGTCAATTCTCAGGGGCTTTGTGTGTTGTCTCGGAAATCATTTAGGGTTGCTATGATCACTGAGAAAATATATCCAAAGGCACAAGGAGAGAAATCTTCTAGTTGGAGGAAATTGCATGGAAACAGATTTGAGTTCAGTAAAAGCCCACTTGCCCATTACTGGGAGAACAATAAATGAGTCATGTTAGAAGGAAGAAGGCCTGGGCTTGAAAGGAAAAATAATTGTTTAATGATTATTGTGTCCCAAGCATGAAGTGAGATATCTGGTAGGAGACAAACTCTTTAAGCAGAGACTACATAAAACCCTAGAGGGGTTACTGACGAGGAGCAGGACAGAAAGAACAGTTAAGAGGGCTTATTTCAACTCTGAAATGCTATGATTCTTAGGCTCTAGGCTTGCAATTTAAGTTATAGTCTATAAATCCCTAAACCAGAATTTAGATACTCCTGAAATCATCTGCTAGGAAAACTCAAGGCCCTTTTGTAGCTACTGATATTCAGGCCAAATTCCTCAAATTCATTTCTTTCCAAGAAGTTCCTTGTATGGATCCTTGGCAGAATATCCACCCTGACCTCCTGGTCTTGGCATTTCTGACCTCTCATTCTTGCCAAATATCCAGGATGGGAACTTCTCCGGAGGCCAGAGTTGAAGCCAAAGTTGGACCAACATACTGAAACTCTAGTCCTAACCATCAGTAGATTAACAGGGAGACCCTTGCATTTGTCCACTGCCCTTGTTTTCTAAAGTGTCTTCCACCTGCTAGCTTTACCAGAAGCATATAGGTCAACTGGCATTCTCTGAGGGTAATAACTTTAACAAGAGAAAGGATGTAGAAGTGCTTCATAATAGTGAAACACTGTGAAAGGTTAGAAGTTTTATGAGTGTTACAACCTGCTCAAGGTCACAGTTTGGCAAAGCCATATCTAAAGCACATTGCTTCAAATCCTTTTGAGAGTGAGTATAAAGTAAATAAAGTATATTACTGATAATTTAAAAAGAACCAAAGTCCAGGTCTTCTTGATTGACTACCAGGGAAAGGTAGAGTTTACAGTTGGATTTTACAACCACGACAATACCAAATTGGGATCACTGAAAAGTAGAGTAATTGTTCCAGTCCAGTGAACAGCCATGGCATAAATGTGACTCTGCACAAATTGGCCCACGGTCATTGTGACTGGGGCAACCATAGGTTGGATGCAGGGATGAGGCAGCCACTAGTAGTGGACCTGAATGAAATGGCTTTCTGTTTATTGTAGTTCAGAGACCGCAGTACAAATCCATCTTCCTAAAGAAGCTTATAGTATCTACAAGCCAGGGTTATACTCCTAATTAAAATGACAATAAAAAACAACTTACAACTGGGGCGCCTGGGTGGCTCAGTCGGTTAAACGTCCGACTTCCGCTCAGGTCACGATCTCGCACTCTGTGAGTTCGAGCCCCGCGTCGGGCTCTGGGCTGACGGCTCAGAGCCTGGAGCCTGCTTCCGATTCTGTGTCTCCCTCTCTCTCTGCCCCTCCCCCGTTCATGCTCTGTCTCTCTCTGTCTCAAAAATAAATAAACGTTAAAAAAAATTAAAAAAAAAACAAAACAACTTACAACTGATGAAAAGACTTTATCCAGAATTCTCAAGGAATTGGTTTAAAAAAATAATCCCCAATTGATCGCAATATTAAGAACATTTAAAAAAATGTTACCTCTCTCCTGATCTCTAAATCCCCATGAGGGGGCTTATGAAAAGGTTCTTTATGCCTTTGAAGCCATTAATACCATAAATGGGGAAAGAAAATACTTTTTAAATTAAAATAGCAGATTGTTATGATTTTGGTAATATGATTTGAGAACACCTTTTTACCTGTAAATACAAGAGAATAACTATTTCCTGATTTTAGTATCCAAGGTTTAGGATTATTTAGGATTAGTAGCTAAAATTGTTTCTACTTTATACTGTATAATCAGGGAGATTGTTTAGAGAGGAATGTTAGGAGAAAATCTGTATTAGCTTTCCTGTGACTTCAGCCAGTTGGGGACCATCAAAATGATATTTGTCTCTGGCCCTTGAACTGTTTTCTCCTTCAATCTTGAGGCAGTGTAACTAATAACCCTTGTGGAGTAGCAAATAATTAGCATGTGTCAATGCTGACACCTCTGTTTTTCAATCTGGTTGTTTGTTTGACTGTCAGATGTTGCTTTTTTTAGGGGTAGTTGAACTTGGCAGAATCATAAGCTGTGCTTGTGTTTACTCTTTTGCTCCCAAGACTAATTTTACAGTGTTGTTTGGGGGGGGGGCAGTGAGTGGTGATGGTAATGAGAACATCTGAAAACATTAATTTGAGAACTGAAATGTCAACATGGGCACAAGGGACTAATTCCCTAGCTGATGGAAATCTTTAGCTTGAGGGTGTCATGTGCAGTTTCTTTTAGTCCCATAAACCAGGGGGCCTGGCTTCCCAGACTGAGGAGAACATAGCATCTAGTTGGATGATTTACTTTACTTTGAGGTTCCTTAGGTCCTATATTTGTTCCAACAGCTTCATCTCAGGCTCTTCTTTTTTTTTTTTTTTTTTCCTCATGGGTTTTGGTGACATTTTCCAAAGTAGCCCTATTGTATCAATCATTCATTTTTATTAAAGCAAATTTGTGTGCACTATTATGGTTATGTCCTAGCATACAGCATATTGGCTAGCATGATACATTGCATACAGGTGGTATTGTCCAATGATATGCACAAAATTTTAAACCAGACTTAAAGAGATATAAACATGACGTATGCCACCTTCTAGCCATGTCACCTTCAGGAAGACGTAAGTTCCTTGAATCTCAATTTCTTCATCTGTTAAGTGGGAATACTGTTAGCTACCTCTTTAGATTATTGTGGAGATTCAATGCACAGTATCTAGAAAATAGCAAGTAATTAATACATGCTAATGATATTAATGGTTAACATTGTTTGCACATTTGTTATGTGCCAGGAATTAGGGAAATTCTCAAAGCAACTGGAGGAAATAAGAAATTAAGAACTACTATTATCTTCACTTTGCTGATGGGAACAAGACAGGTTAAGTACTTTCTCAGCATCCAAAAGATAGGAAATGTTCATGCCAGAATTCCAGAGTCCACAGTCTGGCCACTACTCCACATGTAAGAAGACTGGACAGCAAGGGTTTCGCCACCTTGGGTAAGAACTACCTGAATATGGATCCTAGGGCAACACCTAAGACCTGAGGAACCCTCTTTGCTCCTTACCCCTTCTCTTTTCCATGTGTCCTCATTCATACCTAAGCCAGTAGCAGGGAAAGAGAGAGAAGGACACAACAGGCAGGTGAGGGCATCCAAAAGACCACTGGAAGGCTGCTCTGGAGATCGACCTCACATTCAGCTGTGAGATTGTTGACTGAACACATACGGCAGGTGCTGTATTCTGTGTTCCACATAATTAGCAAGATTTCATACCTTCCAAAGTTATTTTATTAGAAGGGGGGGTGAATACTTTAAAATATATATCGACTCTATTAATATACTGAAAATTACAACTAGAAATACCATGATCTTATTATACTATTATCATTAGGTTGTCCTGCAAACATCCACTGTCCACAAACTTAAATACAAATCACTTTTGCTATCAATACTAAATTCTCTTAAATCCAAGACCTGAAGTTCAGGAACTGTTTTATGAACTCATACCTGCAGCTAAAAAGGTGTTCAACTTAGATCACAGAGATCATGGCACTTTGCTCTTTGAAATGAAATACATAGAATGTTGTCCATCAATTGATGAACAGGTACATAAAATCTAGTATGTCCTAATCATGGAATATTATTTGGCAATACAAAGGGAATGAAGTAATGATATATGCTGCAACATGGACAAAGCTCAAAAACATTATCCGAGGGGAAAAAAGCCAGTCACAAAAGACCTCATATAGTATGATTCCATTTATACCAATTGTCCAGAAAAGACAAGTCTACAGAGACACAAAGTAGATTCATGGTTGCTCGGGGGTGGGGGCAGGGGAGAAAGGGGAATGGGAATTTGCTGCTAATATGTACTAAGTTCTTTTTTGAGGTGATGAAATGTTTTCAAAGTAAAATTTGAAAATGGTTGCAGAACTCTGTAAATATTCTAGAAACCACTGAGGTGTATACTTGAAACAGGTGTACTTTATGGTATATAAATTATATCACATGAAGCAGTTCAAAAGAAATGTCAGTGTGTTATTTCCCCTACTTACTTACAAAAATGGTAATAGATATTCTTTTATGTTCAGCAGCCCTCATGATTAGCAATACTCATTTTGGATAAACAGTGATGAACATGAAAGTATTTACTTCCCCTCTACCCCTCTCTACCTCCACAATGCCTTAATAATTAATCTTGTCCTCACCTGTAACCCGTTTGTCAAGTATTTGCTGGGAAATCAGAGTTCCAGAGATAATTGGTCCTCCATCTATTAAGTACAACTTTTAGGCCAAACCTTCGAATCTGCCTCCATCTGTGGCCCCTATCCTGTGTTCTCTTTCTTTTTCTTCCAAAACCTCACTGCCAAAGATTCAGTCTTCCAAATCAGAGCTGACCCAAAGCAAAGCCTCTGAAGCTCCAGATTGCAAAGGGAACCAGAGCTATTGTTAATGAATACAAAGTACTATAGATAAAAACTGAAGGAGAAAAGAAAAGATGGTGGCATACCCTCTCCTTTCTGGATGATGGTAGTGGAAAATGCAGGCAGCTTTAATTTCAAGAGCGGGCACCACAGCAGGAGTTAGACCAGAACAGGGATGCCAGTTGAGAGAACTCAAAAATTATGGTTGGCATTCAGGCACTGAGGGAAAAGTGTTTTCATCTGGAGTGTCCTGGATTTGCTCCACATGCTGTACAGGCAACTAGGTCAATGGGAAAATTGTGTCCTTGGATAGAAATTCCAATCCAGTTTTTAGATATTGGGAGTCTTGTTTTCCACTCAGCTTTTCTGCATGCCTAACTGAGCTGCACGGAGATGAGCCACCATGGAGCTGTGCCACTCTGACAGAGCCCCAACTCTGCATTCTGTGTCTCTGGTCCAACAAGGTCAGGGAGGATTTATACAAAAGTCAAGGTATCAACCATGGCGAATGTGGAGTTGGAGCTTAACGGGTTTTAAGATAAGTTGGGGTTAACTGGTTTTCAGGAAGCCCTGAAATATCTAAAGATTCCAGTACCTTGGCTATATCCACTCCTTCATTGAGAGATCACTATATCATATAAGTCTTGATCACTTTATGCAAGGTTAATGTTTTCTTCCCACTCTGACACCTGTTTCCTCTTTCCTTTTGTTCCTTCCTCTTCCTTTACCTTCCATCCTCTGCCAGTGGCTGAGTAGTTTACCTCCTTTTCACTTGCACAGAAGGCAGGTAATGTGCCAAGCAGTGGGGTGAGAGTGGGTACAATGATTGGATTCTGCAAATATACTTTCCCTGTTCCCTCATCTCCCAGAGACCTGATCCTCACCAAGAAAGACAGACAGACAGACACACACACACACACACACACACACACACACAGAGAGAGAGAGAGAGAGAGAGAGAGAGAGAGAGAGATTTCCTGTGGCACCAGGAAATCTGCCCAGAATCTAAAGAAGCCCAGTGACTCCAGTGACTTACTCTGGGCATCTGCAACCAGACAAAGTTTGGATGCTTGCCTCAGAATGCAGAGGGCAAAGGCAAAGCTTGCTAGATTTACTAAAGGTGCTTGGTAGGGTTTATTCGCTGATCTGAATGAACATCCTCAATGACAAGCCTGTGCAACTCAAAAGAAGCCCTACCTGCTTGATGATTACCCCTTGGCAAGCTGACTCTGCAGGCAGATTAGCATTTGCCTTGTGATATACAAGGCCTCAACTGCCCCCCCCCCCCGCCGCCGACCCCATCTCAAAAACAGAACCCCAATAATTGGATAACTTGCTTGTTAATGATGGTTGTACTTGTTTCCTTTGGCTTATTTGGTTCACAGCTCATGTGCAAAGAACCAAAATGGCCAGATTCAAAGCAGCTGTGGTTTCAGCAAAGCAGAATGAATGAGCCAGGAGAAGGGGAGGAACTGAGAGGGGTGAGGGCCAATGCAGCAGGACAAGCTGGAGGGGGTGAGCCATGAATCCTTCCAATTGCAAGCTTGAGTTTACCATGCCATCACTGCATTAGCAGCACCTGAGTTCACCTGGGTTCCATGGAACATGTCACACAGGATGGAACGTGTGTTTCTGAAGGAGCTGGCACTGGCCATGGAGCTTGGGCTATTCTCTCAATCCTTCTTGTCAAAAATCACTCTCCAGACAGAAGTGGGATTAGCTCTAAAACTGTGTAAAGTCAGGAGCCTAGTCTCAACAGAGGACACAGATGGAAACCTTCTCACAATATCATTTGTTTGGATGATATTGTGAGTTGAATTGCATTCCCCTAAAAGAGATGGTTAAGTCTCCCAGTACTTAGGAATGTGACCTCATTTGGAAATAGGGTCATTGGAGATATATTAGTAAAGATGAGGCCATACTGGTAATGAAGGGCCCTTAACCAACTATGACTGCTATTTTTCTAAGAAGTAGGGAAGAGACATAATGTACACATGTAACAACAGAGGCAGAGACCGGAGTGATGTAGCCTTCAAGCCAACGAATGCCACAGACTGTGGCCACCACCAGAAGCTAGCAAGAGGCAAGGAAAAATTCTACCAGAGTCTGAAAGGGAATGTGCCCCTGTGGAAACCTTGATTATAGACTTCTAGCCTCTAGAACTGTAAGAAAATAAATGTTGTTTTAAGTTATCCAGCTTTGGCACTTCGTTATGGAAACTCTAAGAAACTAACACAGATGGTTTGTGCCTGAGTGGGCTGGTGTGTTTATATAAACATCTTTTCTGTGATAAATTCATACTTTTATGAACCAATTTAAAACTTGCTAGTATTTTTAATTAGTGAAAATAGTTAGAAAGTGTGGGATGTGGTCAGCCTAATATGGGCATAGCACAGTCCCATTCTAGTATGGCATCTGGTCCTCCGGTGGGAAAGTTGCTACTGCCCTAAAAGGAGCCAGTGATGGCGTTCTGAGTTCACTGCTATGAAACCTTGTTAATTTCTATGAAAGGAGAGATCTAACCACTGGAAGGAGGTTTAAGAATGATTAAGGAGACTTGGATATTGGACAGATGCAAAAACCGCACAGGCAAATGGGGGCCAAAAGCATATGTATACTATTGGTACTTCCCCAGCAGGAGTGGAAGGAGGTACAGGAGAGAGGTAGTCCTAGAACCTCACCCTTCAATCTTCCTTCTGGCTTTGATGTTGCCACACATATTAGTATGTGTTCCCAGCAAAGTCACTAAAACCTCTAAGGGTTTCCATTTCCTTCAGGGGAAATTGCTTTCTTCGTTTATCAACCTATCCATATAACGCAGAGGAAGAAAAAGGTAAATTAACTCAACCTCCACATCCCAGATTCTTAGAAAAGCTTTGTGTAGTCTCTAAAGCTTTTAGTCCCTTGGTTCTATGTCCAGAACACTCAAGACCATCAACATCTGCATACTCCAGGATCTTGACTCCTTTTTCTACAATATAGGCTCCATATACAGAAAGGCTGTCAACCCAAAAGTTATGTTGTGAGATCTGAATATATTACTGGATACATTGTTTTATTTTATTATTTCTTAAAAAAGCAAATCCCTGACATCAAGCTACTTTATCCCTACCTATTTCAGTCTATACATCTAGCAATTGTGACTCTATTCTTACATAACTATAGTATTATTTTCAGATCTAATATAATTAATAATTATTATTTGGTATCATCTCATCTGGATCTGGTTGTATTTTTGCAATTCAAAACAAGACAGAAATTAATGAATTAGTCTGTAAATTCTTCAGTTGGAAAGAAACTCAGATAAGCAACTGCTATTAATACCCAGTCAAGACAGAAGGCTACATGTCCTGTTTTCACATACCATAGACTGTTAGTACGTAACAAAGGACTCTGGTGATCACTCAGCTCAACTTTTTACTTGACAGATGGGAAGACTGAAGCCCTGAAATGTCATGTAACATCACTAGTTAGAGGCCAAGGTAGGATTGTGACCCAATCCTCTGATCCCCATGCTATAGCAGACTGTCTCTTTAGGAATGGAGATGCCACAGGCTTTCTTAGTAAGCAAATCTATTATTTAATTCTGGTTATTGTCTCTGCTCACTAAACTCCCAATTAACTGCATTTTAATCTTGTTTCTTCTGTGGCAATAGAGACCAACTAGACTGAATTTTCTTTCTACTACTCTGTCATGCTTTTGGGGACTATCATTAAGTTGTGTGTTAGGCTCTTCCTGTGGGACTGAGCAGCCCTAAGTCAGATCCCTTGCTCACAGCACTTGTTTTCTCTCCTTAAAGGCTGTGCACCAGCAAATGAGGATCTCTGGACTACCAAAGCACAAGTTCGACAGAAGGACAAAAAGGTCTTGTTCCAATGAGCTCATACTCTCGCTTTTGCCAAATAATTAGGAGAATTCACCATCAAAATAGAATGTGCTCAGAACCAGGCCCTATAGTCTTTTAAACGATGTTTATGGAAAAAACAAAACTCTATACATATGAAGATGGAAACGAAACCAGGAAGCCGAGATAGAGCTGGGATTGGATGGGCTCTTGAAATGTTCACTGAGATGATTAGGTGTTGCTTGAGGGGTGCTGATGGGTACTTTCTCCTTGGATTATCACACAAAGATCCGGTGCCATGGAGAGTTTATTGCTCTCTACAGACTCTGGAGAACAAGGTGGTGAATAAGTTAGAAGATTGCCAGGGTCCAAAGTTGCGTCTGGGTAAATTAAAACAGCAAATTGCAAAGTCTGAAGATTCAACTAACAACAACCAAAAATCCATGGATAAATACATTATTTTGACTACAGGATACCAAAATACTAGTCTGACTACTGTTTTCCCTAAAGCAGGCACCCTTCTGATTGCCCCCTGGCAATAAATTACAGCACAACGTCAGTTAACTGGGGCTTAATTTGATTAACTGAAAAAAAAAAAAAGTGCGTTCTGTCACATTCCACTTGATGAAAAGTGAAGTGGCAATACAGCAGCAAGCCAGTATCAGGACTTTATTAATACAATCTCTAAGGCAGTGGTTCCTAAAATCTGTCTCATATCTGAATCACCAGGAAACCTTAAAACATGCGGATTCCTGGCTCGCCTGACACCAAGCATTCTGATTTAATGGGGCTACTACCGGAACATTAGAATCCTAATGTGGAGCAAAGTTTAAGGACCATTGTTCTAAGGTACTTCTTGAGGTTGAGATGATGCGTCCCAGTCACCCAAACCATGTATAACCTTGGGTCAAAGAACATTTTTTTTTTCCCTTTGAATCTACTGATCCAAAGAAGAACAATCTATTTAAGGCTACATAAAGAAAACTATAATTTAATGTGGTGTAGGGTTTTGTGCTATTTTTCCTTAAGAGTTTTGTTCTGTTGCTTTCAAAATTAAGAATCTGAAAACAAATACTTCTTTACTATTTGGTCAGAAAAACAAACGAATTCTATCCTTGGGAAATCAGCTAAGGAAAAGCAAAAGGAAGGAGAGAGGGACAGGATGAGAAGCACAGAGGGGAAATCAAATCTCAGAGCTGCTTACTGTCTGGGTCCCTTGACTTCCTCAGCACACTCAGCATTTCTGGCTATCTTGTCCCACAAGCCTTCTGTCAAAGTTTTTGGGTGGACTGGCTTCTGGTGAGAAAGAAAGGGAGTAAAGGCAGAAGATAAGAAAGAGCATGCGACCAGTCCCATCCACTTGGCCTCCTGTTTGCACCTTAAGGCCCATTTGGAGGCACTAGCACAGAGGTCTAGGACTTTTAAAAGTCCAGCAAGAAAGCCATTGTTTTACACACTTCTGTCTTTCCAGTGGTTCGTGTATTTTAAACCAATCTCCTTCACAGATACAGTTATCTGATTCATCGATACATCTGTGTGCACATGATGAGAAGCTATTCTCTGACTTCAAAGAAATGTACACTCCTTAAATAACAAGGCAAGACAAGAAAAGAAACATGGAAGCAATTACTGAATTGTATCAGCTCTTTAAAAAAAATTTTTTTTTTTCAACGTTTATTTATTTTTGGGACAGAGAGAGACAGAGCATGAGCGGGGGAGGGGCAGAGAGAGAGGGAGACACAGAATCGGAAACAGGCTCCAGGCTCCGAGCCATCAGCCCAGAGCCCGACGCGGGGCTCGAACTCACGGACCGCGAGATCGTGACCTGGCTGAAGTCGGACGCTTAACCGACTGCGCCACCCAGGCGCCCCTGTATCAGCTCTTTTATTGGAAGGACATATTCCTTTTTAGTGGAGCCAACCAGTAGGAAACATTTTGAAATATTAAAGTGTTAAAATATTAAAATGTTTAATCCCATTTTATGAATGAAAATAGCCATTTACACACACACACACACACACACATTTAAAGAGAGTACAATCTGAAAAAAAATGTTGAAATTTAGTGGTCTAATTTGGGCTGGGTTAGGTCCAAACCTCTGGCTGGAGGTTCAGGACTTATTTGAAACTGTTCTGACAAAAATCATAAGGGTTTTGTAGCTAAAAGCTAAAAATTTAAAAGATATTATAGTATTTCCAGTTTTGCAAGATGAAAAGAGTTCTGGAGATTGGTTGCACATCATTGTGAATGCATTACTGAACTGTGTGCACTTCAAAATGGTTAAGATAGTAAAGTTCTGCTTTGTGCATTTTAGCACAATTAAAAAGGGAGGAAATATCATGGTAACCATAACATTCTCATTGACTAGATGGACAGCTTATTTATTTAGTAACTTGTTTACTTTTAATTGCTTATTTAGTAACTTGTTTGCTTTTGGGGGGGGTGGGAAATGGAAGGAGAACTGGGAATTTATGGAAAATAGAACATACTTTAAAATTGATGTATAGTTTGGTTTCATTAGGCATAAGTCAATGAAATTCAAAAATTATCAATGAGAGAAATATCTGTGTAGAGAATCAAAAGGAAGAGTAGCTATATACTTATATCCTATTTTCAAAGACTTAAAGTCCTCATTTTGGGTTAGCATATACAACATGGTACCCAGTCAGAAACAATTGTATGGTTCAGAACAGGTTCCTAGATCATTCAGAAATTCTTAAAAGTACACTGATACTGTTAAAGATTACTTTATTTAGACATATTTTAGAAGCTATCAATTGGGTTTTTTTTCTACCATTATTTTATTTGCTGCTGAGAAAAACATCTGTTAATTAATTAATGATATGCCAAATATTTAAAGGTGTACCCCAGTTTCAAAGGTAATAAAATGTATTTAAAAGTTCATAGAATTGAATATATATGGTATAAAGAAGATAACCCATCATACTTTATTAGTAAATTTAGCTAGCTAGGAACCTAAAAAATAGACATTTCCCTTGAGGGCCAGGTGTAGGTACATACCTCAAATGTTAAAAGGAGCCAAAGCAACAGGTTAAAGTAATGAAAAAAAGTCCCCGTTACATTCTTTTTCTTTTTTTTTTTTTTAATTTTTTTTCAACGTTTTTATTTATTTTTGGGACAGAGAGAGACAGAGCATGAGCGGGGGAGGGGCAGAGAGAGAGGGAGACACAGAATCGGAAACAGGCTCCAGGCTCCGAGCCATCAGCCCAGAGCCCGACGCGGGGCTCGAACTCACGGACCGCGAGATCGTGACCTGGCTGAAGTCGGACGCTTAACCGACTGCGCCACCCAGGCGCCCCATGAAAAAAAGTCCCCGTTACATTCTAACCTTTGTTATGCCATAGAATAATCTGCACTTGAGAGAAGTTTTAATGGAGATGATAACTCAAAGATAGTTCTTGCCAAAGCCAATTAGGGAATCAGATATTACACACATATATTTTTTTCTTGATAGCCTATTAATTTTCCAAATAGTTTTGGATATACTTGTATTGCATTTCAAGAAATACACAGAATGGAAAACAAACTGGAGAATTAGAACGAGTGAAAAAGTAATAGAAACTGAAACATCTTTTATTTTTATTAAAAAAAATTTTTTTTAAACGTTTTATTTATTTTTGAGACAGAGAGAGACAGAGCATGAACAGGGGAGGGGCAGAGAGAGAGAGAGAGAGAGAGGGAGACACAGAACCGGAAGCAGGCTCCAGGCTCTGAGCCATCAGCCCAGAGCCCGATGCGGGGCTCGAACTCACGGACCGCGAGATCGTGACCTGAGCTGAAGTCGGAGGCTTAACGGACTGAGCCACCCAGGCGCCCCTGAAACATCTTTTAAAAATGAGTAGAGAAGACCATGGGGGAAGGGAAGGGGAAAAAATAGTTACAAACAGAGACGGAGGGAGGCAAACCATAAGAGACCCTTAAATACAGAGAACAAACTTAGAGTTGATGGGTGAGGTGGGGGAAGGGAGAAAATGGGTGATGGGCATTGAGGAAGGCACTTGTTGGGATGAGCACTGGGTGTTGTATGTAAGTGATGAACCATGGGAATCTACCCCAAAAACCAACAGCACACTTTACCCACTTTAGCCAATCTGACAATAAATTATATTAAAAAAAATAAATAAACATTAAGAAATTTTTAAATAAAAAATAAAAATATGAGACATAGTAGAATGTTGTTTTCTAAATACAATAAATGTGCAATTTCATATGATTTTTTCACTCTAATGTCCTTTATGGTAATTTAATTTTGAAAAACGGTATTATCTCTAATTAACAAAGCAAATTTAAACTGATTTAAAAATAAAAATGGATGATATTAATACTCAAAAAATAAAATGAAAATGAGTAGAGAAAATAAAAGCCCTTGAAAAAATGTAATTGGTGAAAATAAAACCATGAACATTACAAATAGAACTTTTTTTTAAAGAATACGAATTGAGACATGCATTTATGAGTTAATGTCAAGTTTATAAGAAAATGAAATGAAGTAAAATTCTCCATCCCCAACTCTGAGCATTATGGTTACTCAAGATTTGAGCAAAATAGAAATAATACACTATTAGGTTTATTAGAGGCTGAAAGAACCAGTCGTAACTCATTAAAAGACTGACTCTCTTTGATCTTTAACATGGTGGAGGTGACTCCTTTTTAATTCTATTCAACCTAATGAATGAGGAGAAAGGTCTTCTAAACCTCTATTATGCCTGTAGCTTTTCACTTTGGGCAGAACTGCTTTTTCTTTTTTTCTTTTTTAAGTCTATAATAATACTTTTGAATAGTCGTAAGAGATTTGAATAACCTTTAAAGCCCATATCAATCTGCCAGTTTATGGTCAATTGTACTAAATTGGCATTTAGGATTATGTAGTCACCATTCTTGGGGGTCATCCATTCCTGGGGAAATGTAATGGTAATAACTTGAACATTTCTTTGCCTGGTCGTCTCATTTTTGGATTATAATATGAATAATTCAACTCCTTTCAACAAAAGTGAATGCTTACCTAGGTAAATGTTGCTTTCCTGGGGAATATAAAAAATATATGCAAAGTATAGTCCTGTTAGGGATGGGCTTTGGCTTTATTACATGGGGAAGGAGGAGAAGGCAACTGTGCAATGACT
Organism: Lynx rufus; assembly: GCF_022079265.1. Taxonomy (NCBI): domain Eukaryota; kingdom Metazoa; phylum Chordata; class Mammalia; order Carnivora; family Felidae; genus Lynx; species Lynx rufus. Next base: position 211,668,397 of record NW_025814823.1, on the reverse strand, counting down.
GTAACTCCAAGAAGAAAAATAGGAGGGTTGCTATTTAGCTAGCATGTACTGCTATGGCATGCTGGCCAGAATCTGTTCTGATTGGTTAGTGGTTATACCATACCTGTTTAACAATATTTTGAATATTATATCTGAATAACCTTCAGCAACTGATTCAAGCTGCCTATCCAATATCCCTTTCCCCTTCCTTTCCTACCAATACAACCCTTGTTTTGTTTTAGCGCATCAGTGTACCTGACCAAAGATAAGAGCATTCCCCAGCTTCCCCTACACCTAGGGATGGCCATGTGATACATTTTGACCAAAGAGATTTAAGCAAATGCCACTAAGAACTTCTAGACAAGCTCTTTGAAAGGAAGATGATTCACCCAGCCCTTGAGTTTTGCTCTTCTTGATATCCCTTCTTGTCTGAGCTCAGACTTGAAGCTGTGGATTGAACAGCCGACTTTGGATCATGAATGCTTACAAAGAAAGATTAAAGGTACCTGGGTTCTGATGCCACTGTTTGGCTACTTCATCAACCATGAAATACCTACCTCTGGACTCTAATGTCTGAGAAAAAAAGCAAAGCAAAATGAAACAAAACAAAAAAAAAAAAACCTCCTAATTTGCTTCAGCTCCTGTCAGTCAGGTTTGCAATGGCACACAGTGTAATACAATTCTAACAGATTACCATATTAAGGTTCAAAATTGGGAAATTCCACATGGAGCCATGGAGATTAGGAAAGCATTATGAAAAAGACAGGATTTAAAAAGGTAGAATTTTAGAGGTGTAAGGTACCACAAAAATAATTTTGTTCAATATCCTAAGGAAGATGAAAAGACTGAGGTTGAGCAAAGTTCACAAACACTAAAACATACTGATGGTTTAAATACACATGAATTAAACTCTACTCTCAGTAAAACACACTTATATTTTCACTTATTTCTAAGAAAACTGACCTATGCATCTCTTTTCAAAAAATCAAGTCTATAAGTGGGGTTTTATTCCCCAAATCCATGGGCTCAATCACGCTCTTTTCCCAGCTTATCAATTTACTCATGGCTGTCCACTGAAATGTGTTCTGAAGAGCTTTGGGGTTCTCTCATTCATTATTAATCCATATCTATTTAAAATATCCATTTCAGGGCGCCTAGGAGGCTCAGTCAGTTAAGCATCTGACTCTTGGTTTCCACTCAAGTCATGATTTCATGGTTTCGTGAGTTTGAACTCCACATCGGGCTCTGTGCTCGCAGCACAGAGCTGCTTGAGATTGTCTCTCACTCCCTCTCTCTCTGCCCCTCCCTGAATCACGCTGTCTTTGTCTCTCTCAATAAGCTTTAAAAAATTCATATCATGTTCTCTTTTGTCTTTATATGATGCCACAGATTTTGGAAGAGTTTGAAAACAACCCCAAAAAACAACTGCCCATGAATCAGATGTTTCCATCTTTCTCACCGCTCTAGCAAACATAACATAGATTTAGCATAATACCAGGCACAGAGCAGGTGCTTACTATATATTTGTAAATCAACAAATTAATTGAGTCTTCATGGAGCTATTCCAGAACATTCTATAGTAAGAGTATGAAGGGGCTGTTCTGTCTAAAACCACTGGCCACATGAAAAATATACTATGTGTGTTGTGTGAGAACCAGCAAGGGTGAGTAGGAGGAATGTAAAATCAAATTTTGAGGTAATTTTGCCTTTGATTTTTGTAGCATTTATGAAAGACAGAGTTCCAAGAATAAAAAAAAAGAGCAATGGGAACACTGTGTCTCTCAAATTATCATATGCATATTATTTACTAGCATGGTGTGGCAAGTAATGAATATATTAGGAGAATAGTTCTCATCCTCTTTGTATTCATGATAAAATATCTGCCCTGGCAAATCACCCAGGAATGATTCAGATGGGCCGTGGAAAGCTAGTTCGCACATCACCTTGATCTAGCAGGTACTGGAAATTGATTTCATAAACGTTATGCTGTTAACAGAGCACAGACTCTTTCTGACTGCACAGAGATACTACTTCTTTTTTTCTAACACCTATTGCTTGAGCATTCAGTTGCCCTGTGAGTGATTTTTGAAAGAAAAAAACAAAGTAAAGAAAAGAAGAGAAATGTTGTTCTTTAGCATCTGCTCCTCCATTTGATGGAATCATGGCAGGAAGAGTGGACAACACCTAAATTATGTCAACAGCACAGTAAATTACTGCCTTCCTTACTGGTTAAGGGAACAAGTCTCCACTTGACAAAGTTCTTAGAACTTTCGGGTAGGTGAATCTCTGGAGGTTTCCCATTTTTGTCAAATGCACCCTGTAAGAGTCTTTCTGTGTACATCCTGTATTAGAAGGCTTTTTGAGCTCTGAGCATTTCTATCATTTCCTTTATGTGTCTGTTCTACTTTGTACACACCATTATTTTTGCACTATTTCAACTCAGAGAAAATGTGTTTGCCTTGCCTATTATTAGCATCTTGAAGACAGGGGTCTTACTTAACCCCTCTCCAAATATTGCTGAGTACTTGCCTCCTGGCAGGTTCACAACAAATGTTTGCTGACTGAATGAAATAATAAACAAAAGCTTAATACTATGTAAAACCACTGTGAGTCCCACAATGTATGGCCAACTATCTTCCACAAAGCAGGAAAGAATATCCAATGGAAAAAAGACAAGTCTCCTCAGCAAATGGTGTTGGAAAGACTGGACAGTAACATGCAGAAGAATGAAACTGGACCACTCGCTTACACCATACACAAAATTATACTCCAAATGGATGAACGACATAAACATAAGACAGGAAGCCATCAAAATCCTAGAGGAGAAAACAGGCAAACAATGTCCTTGACCTCAACCGCAGCAACTTCTTACTAGATATGTCTCTGGAGGCAAGAGAAACAAAAGCAAAAATAAACTATTGGAACCTCATCAAGATAAAAAGCTTCTGCACTGCGAAAGAAACAATCAACAAAACTAAAAGGCGACTGAAGGAATGGGAGAAGACATTTGCAAATGACATGTCTGATACAGGATTAATATCCAAAATCTATAAAGAACTTACCAAACTCAACACCCAAAAAACAAGTAATCCAGTGAAGAAGTAGGCAAAAGACATGAACGGAAAGTTTTTCAAGAAGACATCCAGATGGCTAACAGACACATGAAAAGATGCTCAATATCTCTCATCATCAGGGAAATACAAATCAAAACATAATGAGAGACCACCTCATGCTTGTCAGAATGGATAACATTAACAACTCAAGAAATGACAGATGTTGGCGAGGATGCAGAGAAAGAGGAACGTCTTTCCACTGCTGGTGGGAATGCAAACTGGTGCAACCACTCTGGAAAACAGTATGGAGGTTCCTCAAAAAATTAAAAATAGAGCTACCCTATAACTTGGTAATTGCACTAGTAGGTATTTATCCAAAGGATACAAAAAAAGCTGATTCAAAGGGGCACATACATCCTAATGTTTATAGCAGCACCATGAACAATAGATAAATTATAGAAAGAGCCCAAATGTCCATTGACCAATGAATGGATAAAGAAGATGTGGTACATATATACAATGGAATATTACTCAGTGATCAAAAAGAATGAAATCTTGCCATTTGCTACAATGTGGATGGAACAAGAGTGTACTATGCTAAGCTAAATAAGTCAGTCAAAGACAAATTTCATATGACTTCACTCATGGAATTTAAGAAACAAAATAGATGAACATAGGGGAAAGGAAGGGAAAATAAGATAAAAACAGAGAAGCAGACAAACCATAAGATACTCTTAAATATAGAGAACAAACTAAGGGTTGCTGGAGGGGTTTTGGGTGGAGGAATGGACTAAATGGGCAAGGGGCATTAAGGAGGACACTTGTTGGGATGAACACTGGGTGTTATAAGTAAGTGGTGAATCACTAAATTCTATTCCTGAAATCATTATTACACCATATGTTAACTAACTTGGATTTAAATAAAAATGAATAAATAAATGTATTAGAAATGCTTGCTCATCTTGCAGAACACTTGCAGAACAAGTTACTTGCAATCCAAAGTTTTACCGTATATGGTTTACAAATATTTTCTCCCATTCCATAAATTGCTCTTTTGCTCTTTCATTATGCTTATTGTTTCTTTTGCTGTGCAGAAGTGTTTAATTTGATGTAGTATCACTTGTTTATTTTGATTTTGTTACCCATGCTTTTGGTGTCACATCTGTGGAATCACTGACAAGACCCATGTCATGAAGCTTTTCATTTGTGTTCTTCTAGTTTTATAGTTTCAGGTCTTACATTTAAGCGTAAACCATTTTGAGTTGAATTTTGTGTTTGTTGTAAGATATGGGTCCAATTTCATTCTTTCATATGTGGATATCCAGTTGTCCCAGGGCCATTTGTTGAAGGAACTCTTTTTCCCATTGTATATTCTTAGAACCTTTTTTGAAGATTGGTTGACTCTATATACTTGGATTTATTTCTGGTTTCTCTATTCAGTTATATGGTCAATATGTCTCTTTATGCCAGCATCATACCAGCTTTGATTACTGTAAGCTTTGTAATATATTTTGAAATCAGGAAGTGTGAGGCCTTCAGTTTTGTTCAGAATTCTTTATCAATATTGATTTCACTATTCATGGTCTTTTGTGGTTCCATAGGAAATTTAGAACTTTTTTCTATTTCTCTGAAAAATGTTACTGGAATTTTAACAGGGATTGCATTGAATTTGTAGATTGCCTTTGGCAGTATGAAAATTTAACAATATTAAATCTTCTCTTCCATGAAAATGGAATGTATTTCCATTTTTTTGTGAGTTCTTTGATTTCTTTCATCCATGTTTTGTAGTTTTCAGTATACAAGTCTTTCACCTCCTTGGTTAAGTTTATCCCTAAGTATTTTATTCTTTTTGGTGCTATTGTAAATGACATTATTTTCCTAACTTCCTTTTCAGATAGTTTGCTGTTTCTATATAGAAATGCAACTGATTTTTGTATGTTTATTTTGTACCTTGCAATTGTACTGAATTCATTTATTAGTTCTAACAGTATTTTTTTTTTTTTTGAGTCTTTAGGGTTTCCTATATGTGTAAGATCATGTCATTCGCAAACAGGGGCATTTTTACTTTTTTCTTTCCAATTTGGATGCCTTTTACTACTTCTCCTTGCCTAACTATTCTGCCTAGGACTTCTAGTACTATGTTGGATAGAAGTGGTGAGAGTAGGCATCCTTGCCTTTTTCCGAGTATTAAAGCTTTTTTTTTTCTTTATCATTGAATATGATGTTAGCTATGGGTTTTTCATATATAGCTTTTATTATGTTGAGGTATTTCCTTCTTAGTTTGTTCAGAGTTTTTAATATGAGAGGATGCTGAATTTTGTCAAATGCTTTTTCTGCATGTATTGAGATAATCATGTGATTTTTATCCTTTATTCTGTTAAGGTGATATATCACATTAGCTGATTTGCATTTATTGAGCCATCTTTGCATTCCAGTGATAAATCCCACTTCATCATGGTGTATGACCCCTTTAATGTGTTATTGGATTTAGTTTGCTAGTATTTTTTTTAATGTTTGTTTATTTATTTATTTATTTATTTATTTATTTATTTGTTTTTAAGAGAGAGAGAACACAAGCAGGGAAGGGGCAGACAGAGAGGGAGACATGGAATCTGAAGCGGGCTCCAGGCTCCGAGGTGTCAGTGCAGAGCTGACATGGGACTCAAACTCACAAACCACGAGATCATCACCTGAGCCGAAGTCAGACACTTAACCAACTGAGCCACCCAGGTGCCCCAGTTTGCTAGTATTTTGTTGAAGATGTTTACATCTGCCCTCATCAGGGATATTGGCCTGAAGTGTTTTTTTCTTGTAGTGCCTTTAGGTGGCTTTGGTATCAGGGTAATGCTGGCCTTATAACATGAGTGTGCAAGTGTTCTCTTCTCTTTAATGTTTTAGAGGAATGTGAGAATTAGAATTAATTCTTTAAATGTTTGGTAGAATTCACCAATGAAGCCATCTGGTCTGGGACTTTTCTTTGTTTGGTAGTTTTTGATTACTGATTCAATGTCCATGCTAATTATATGTATATTTAGTCTTTATATTTCTTCATAATACAGTCTTGGTAGATTGTATTGTTTTAGGAATTTATCAATTTCTTCTATATTATCCAGTAGTTTGGTATATAATTGTTCATAGTAGTCTCTTATGGTCCTTTGTATTTCTATGGTATCACTTGTAATGTCTCCTTATTTTATTTATTTGAACCTTTCTTTATTTCTTAATTAGTCTATGTATGGGTTTGTCAAGTTTGTTTATCTTTTGCAAAAACCAATTCTTAGTTTCATTAAATTTTTTATATTGTTTTTATATTTTCTATTTCATTTATTTATACTCTAATCTTTTTTATTTCTTTCTATCTGTACATTGTTTTATTACATCAAAGATTAAGTTCTCCCATAAAGGCCCTTACATTCCCAAGAAGAAACACTTTAATAGAGGCCTTTCTTAAGCACCACTTTATTCAGTATATGGTTGGCAAGCTTATTTCCTGATTCAAGGTTGGGGAACACCTCAACGTCTTCCCCATGTTTGTGTCATCATTGCAACTCATCCTGAGAATATGAAGGCAGGCACACATGTTCAGGGTGGGGCACTGCACATGCTGTTAGTGGTTTAGGAATGTGGACATTTAATTCTCCTCTTTGCTGGGAAGGATGGAGACCTCAGAATATATAAGCTTAAAGTGATGAAAGGCAACCCCAGAGCTTCTCTGAGAGTGGTGCTTCTGACACAGCAACTGTTTAATTAACCAGGTAATCAAGTCAGCTTTGTTTGCACATCTAGGTCATGGACTTATTTAGTCTCTCTAAACCTGCCTAAGGCAAGGCTTCTTTTACTCTTTTGGAAAGGAGTTGGAGAAGAAAAAAAGAAGAGGGAAGTGGAGCTATCTAATGGCCTGGGAATAGGAAAGAACCTCCAATCACCACCACACACACACACACACACACACACACACTACTCCTATCTCTAAACTTCTGGGGACTCAGAGGGAGAATGATGTTGGAGAGAAGAGTAGGATAGTGATGCCAGCCCCTCCTTCCAACAGTACCCCATCTGTCAAGCTATTAAAAGTCAGTCCCGTTTGTTTCACTATACATCACTGATTCTTCATATAGTTTTGTTTCACAATTCCTTATATTAACCTAGCTAGAAAGCACAGCCATAACTGGGAAAGGTTTACAAATGTTCCTGCTCCCAGGAGACCCATTTTTCTGCTGCCAGTTTCTGCATCACTCACTTTCTCTGAGATTTACTCCTTGCTCTAGTGGCATTTCCTCCAACTGTGCCTGAGTAACACCATTGCTTCACTTCTTTCCTCTTTTCTGAGAAATGCTTTCTCAGGTTCATGGAGGTCTGTTATCATTCTGATTTCAGGAATTATTAAAGCACAATTTTAAAAAGCAGAGTTCTTTCTTGTGTTGAAATGAAATGGAGAAAACATTTCAACCATTTTTCACTCAAAGTAGATGCTGACAATCAGAATCTATGTCTTGGGAGACAGTGATTAACTGAGGCTGAATGGTAATGGGACTCATGAAAGCTAAAAGCTGTGATTGTATGATTATTCAGGGTTAGTTGGGGGAAAATCCTTTTGTAAAAATCAGGGCCAGTAATAAAGGATAAATTTCAAATCAGAGAGGCAAACTTAAACAAGAATTTAGAAGAATCAGAACACAGAAGTCATTCAAAGCACTACTGACTTCCCTGAAAAAAAGATGGAGAAACATATTTTAACTCCTAAAAAGAAAAAAAAAAAAAACAGACATGGGAATCAAAAGCACAGCATAAGGAATATAGTCAATGATATTGCAATAGTAATGTATGGGGATAGATGGTGGCTACGCTTGTGGTGAACACAGCATAACCTATAGAGATATTGAATCACTATGTTGTATACCTGAATGTAATGTTACATTGTGTGTCAACTATACTACTAGACTTTAAAACAAAGACCATAAAAAGAGACAAAGAAGGGCATTATATAATCATAAAGGGGACAATCCAACAAGAAGATATAATAATGGTAAATATTTGTGCACTCAACATGAGAGCACCCAAATATATAAAACAATTAATAACCAACATAAAGGAACTAATTGATAATAACACAAAAATAGTAGGGGACTTTAACATCCCACTTACATCAATGGAGAGATCATCTAAATAGAAAATAAACAAGGAAACAATGGCTTTGAATGACAAACTAGACCAGATGGACTTAACATATTCAGAACATTCCATCCTTAAACAGCAGAATACATATTCTTTTCAAGTGCACACAGAACATTCTCCAGAACAGATCACATATTAGGTCACAAAACAGGTCTCAACAAATACGAAAAGAGTGAAATTACACCATGGGCCTTTTCTGACAGCAGTGCTGTGAAAGTAGAAGTCAACCACAAGAAGAAATTTGGAAAGACCACAAATACATGGAAGTTAAACAACATGCTACTAAACAACGAATGAGTTAACCAGGAAATCAAAACTGAAACAAGAAATAGAAAACTTGAACAGACTGATAATCAGAAAAGAAATGGAATCAGTAATCAAAACAGAAGTCCACAGCTAAATGACTTCAGAGGCATGTTCTACTAAACATTTAAAGAAGGGTTGATACCTATTCTCAATGTATTCCAAAAAATAGAAAAGGAAGGAAAACTTTCAAATTCATTCTATCAGGCCAGCATTACTCTGATACCAAAATCAGATAAAGACTCCACTAAAAAAGAGAACTACACACCAATATCCCTGATGAATATGGATGCAAAAATTCTCAACAAAATCCTGGCAAACCTAGTTCAACAATACATTAAAAGAATATTCACCACAATAAGCTGGGATTTATACATGGGTTGCAAGAGTGGTTCAATATTCTCAAATCAGTCAATGCAATATACCACATTAATAGAAGAAAGGATAAGAACCATATGATTATTTCAAAAAATGCAGGAAAAGCACTTGACAAAGTACAAAATCCATTCATGATGAAAACCCTCAACAAAGTACGTTTAGAGGGAACATACCTCAACATAATAAAGGACATATATGAAAAACCCACAGCTAATATCATCGTTAATGGGGGAAAAACTGAGAGCTTTCCTTTACGGTCAGGAACAAGACAGAGATGTCTACTCTCACCACTGTTATTTAACATAGCACTGGGAGTCCTGGCCACAACAGTCAGACAACAAAAAGAAACAAAAGGTATCCAAATAGGCAAGGAAGAAGTAAAACTTTCACTGTTTGCAGATAGCACAATACTATATATAGAAAACCCAACAGACTCCACACACACAAAAAAAACTACTAGAACTGATACATGAATTCAGTAAAGTCACAGGATACAAAATCAATGTACAGAAATCTGTTGCATTTCTATAAACCAATAATGAAGCATCAGAAAGAGAAATTAAGGAATCAATCCCATTTACAATTGCACCACAAACAGTAAGATACCTAGGAATAAACCTAACCAAAGAGGTGGAAGACCTGTACTCTTGGCACTGTAAAAAGCTGATGAAAGATATTGAAGATGGTTCCAAGGAATGGAAATATATTCCGTGCTCATGGATTGGGAGAACAAATATTGTTAAAATGTCTACACTACCCCAAACAATCTAAACCTTTAATGAAATCCCTATCAAAATACCAACAGCATTTTTCACAGACCTAGAACTAACAATCCTAAAATTTGTATGGAACCATGAAAGACCGTAGGTAGCCAAAGTAATTTTGAAAAAGAAAAGCAAAGCTTGAGGCATCACAATTCTGGACTTCAAGTTATATTATAAAGTTATAGTGGTCAAAACAGTATGATACCAACATGAAAATAGACATGTAGATCAATAGAACAGAATAGAAAACCCAGAAATGAACCCACAACTATATGGTCAATTATTCTTTGACAAAGCAGTAAAGGCTATCCAATGGGAAAAAGACAATCTCTTCAACAAATGGTATTGGGAAAACTGGACAGCATATGCAAAAGAATGAAACTGCACCACCTTCTTATACCAAAAAAAAAATAAATTCAAAATGGATTAAAGACCTAAATGTGAGACCTGAAACCATAAAAATCCTACAGGAGAACATAGGCAGTAACCTCTTTGACACTGGCCGCAGCAACTTCTTTCTAGATATGTCTCCTGAGGCAATGGAAGCAAAAACAAAAATAAACTATTGGGACTTCCTCAAAACGAAAAGCTTCCACACAGCAAAGGAAACAAACAACAAAACTAAAAGGTAACCTGTGGATTGGGAGAAGATATTTGCAAATGATATATCTGACAAATGGTTAGTATCCAAAATATATAAAGAACTTATAAAACTCAACACCAGGGGCGCCTGGGTGGCTCAGTTGGTTGAGTGTCTGACTTTGGCTCAGGTCATGATCTCACAGGTCGTGGGTTCAAGACCCATGTCAGGCTTTGTGCTGACAGTGCAGAGCCTGTTTCAAATTCTCTGTCTCCCTCTCTCTCTGCCCCTCCCCTGCTCGTGCTGTGTCTCAAAAATAAATAAACATTAAAAAAAAACCTCAACACCAGAAATGAATAATATAATTAACACTGGGCAGAAGACATGAATAGACATTTTTCCAAAGAAGACATACAGATGGTCAACAGATACATGAAAAGATGCTCAACATAACTCATCATCAGGACAGTACAAATCAAAACTACAATGAGATATCAACTCGTACTGTCTGAATGGCTAAAATCAATAACATAAGACACAACGGGTATTGACAAGGATGTGGAGTGAGAAGAACCCTCCTGTACTGTTGGTGGGAATGCAAACTGATGCAGCCACTGGGGAAAATAGTATGAGGGTTCCTCATAAAGTTAAAAATAGAACTACCCTGCAATCCACAATGGCACTACTAGGTATTTACCCAAAGAAAACAAAGATACTAATTCAAAAGGATACACGCACCCCAATGTTTATAGAAGTGTTATTTACAGTAGCCAAACCATGGAAACAGCCCGTGTCCCATAAAAAAATGAAATATTGCCATTTGCAACGATATGGATGGAACTAGACACTATTATCCAAAGTGAAACAAGTCAATCAGAGAAAGATAAATACCACATGATTTCACTCATATGTGGAATCTAAGAAACAAAACAAACAAGCAAAGGGAAAAAAAAGAGAGAGAAAGACAAACCAAGAAACAGATTCTTAACTATAGAGAACAAACAGATAGTTACCAGAGGGGAGGTGGATGGGGAGATGGGTGAAACAGGTCCTGGGGATTAAGGAGTGCACTTGTGATGAGCGCAGGGTGATGTATGGAAGTGTTGAATAACACATTTGAAACTAACATAACACGGTATGTTAACTAACTGGAATTAAAATAAAAATTAAAAAAAAGATACTAAAACATAAAACTTTATAAGAAAAATACATCAAATATATTTTATGTTTACAACACAGATCAGTAAACAACAGAAAATCAATCATAGATTTTGTTTTTCCACTCATTTTTATTTATTTTATTTTTTTTCAATATATGAAGTTTATTGTCAAATTGGTTTTCATACAACACCCAGTGCTCATCCCAAAAGGTGCCCTCCTCAGTACCCATCACCCACCCCCCCCTCCCTCCCACCCCCCATCAACCCTCAGTTGTTCTCAGTTGTCAAGAGTCTCTTATGCTTTGGCTCTCTTCCACTCTAACCTCTTTTTTTTTTTTCCTTCCCCTCCCCCATGGGTTTCTGTTAGTTTCTCAGGATCCACATAAGAGTGAAACCATATGGTATCTGTCTTTCTCTGTATGGCTTATTTCACTTAGCATAACACTCTCCAGTTCCATCCAAGTTGCTACAAAGGGCCATATTTCATTCTTTCTCATTGCCACGTAGTACTCCATTGTGTATATAAACCACAATTTCTTTATCCGTTCATCAATTGATGGACATTTCGGCTCTTTCCATAATTTGGCTATTGTTGAGAGTGCTGCTATAAACATTGGGGCACAAGTGCCCCTATGCATCAGTACTCCTGTATTCCTTGGGTAAATTCCTAGCAGTGCTACTGCTGGGTCATAGGGTAGGTCTATTTTTAATTTTTTGAGGAACCTCCACACTGTTTTCCAGAGTGGCTGCACCAATTTGCATTCCCACCAACAGTGCAAGAGGGTTCCTGTTTCTCCACATCCTCGCCAGCATCTATAGTCTCCTGATTTGTTCATTTTGGTCACTCTGACTGGCGTGAGGTGATACCTGAATGTGGTTTTGATTTGTATTTCCCTGATAAGGAACGATGTTGAGCATCTTTTCATGTGCCTGTTGGCCATCTGGATGTCTTCTTTAGAGAAGTGTCTATTCATGTTTTCTGCCCATTTCTTCACTGGGTTATTTGTTTTTCGGGTGTGGAGTTTGGTGAGCTCTTTATAGATTTTGGATACTAGCCCTTTGTCCGATATGTCATTTGCAAATATCTTTTCCCATTCCATTGGTTACCTTTTAGTTTTGTTGGTTGTTTCCTTTGCTGTGCAGAAGCTTTTTATCTTTATAAGGTCCCAGTAGTTCATTTTTGCTTTTAATTCCCTTGTCTTTGGGGATGTGTCAAGTAAGAAATTGCTGTGGCTGAGGTCAGAGAGGTCTTTTCCTGCTTTCTCCTCTAGGGTTTTGATGGTTTTCTATCTCACATTCAGGTCCTTTATCCATTTTGAGTTTATTTTTGTGAATGGTGTGAGAAAGTGGTCTAGTTTCAATCTTCCGCATGTTGCTGTCCAGTTCTCCCAGCACCATTTGTTAAAGAGACTGTCTTTTTTCCATTGGATATTCTTTCCTGCTTTGTCAAAGATTAGTCGGCCATACGTTTGTGGGTTTAGTTCTGGGGTTTCTATTCTATTCCATTGGTCTATGTGTCTGTTTTTGTGCCAATACCATGCTGTCTTGATGATTAAATCTTTGTAGTAGAGGCTAAAGTCTGGGATTGTGATACCTCCTGCTTTGGTCTTCTTCTTCAAAATTACTTTGGCCATTCGGGGCCTTTTGTGGTTCCATATGAATTTTAGGATTGCTTGTTCTAGTTTCGAGAAGAATGATGGTGCAATTTTGATTGGGATTGCATTGAATGTGTAGATAGCTTTGGGTAGTATTGGCATTTTGACAATATTTATTCTTCCGATCCATGAGCATGGAATGTTTTTCCATTTCTTTATGTCTTCTTCAATTTCCTTCATAAGCTTTCTATAGTTTTCAGCATACAGATCTTTTACATCTTTGGTTAGATTTATTCCTAGGTATTTTATGCTTCTTGGTGCAATTATTTCCACTCATTTTTAAAGGAATAAACTTGGAAAGGTGTTTTGTCTAAATTCTCTAAGTATATAGCACTACTTTAGTTGGAAAATTTTATAACTCACTGTCTTAAATATGTGAAATTGTCTTTTCCTTAATAGCAGTTATGTTGACCTTAATTATTTAGAAAATCACTTTAATTTCAACTTCACTTTGTGTTATCAATGTTTGGATGTGGATCAACTATCCTATACAAACTAATAATATTATAGCCATTCAATTTGGCCTGAATTTCCAGGGCGTGGGTTTTTGTTGTTGGTATGTTTGTATGTTTGTTAGGAATTAGTGAAACTTTATGATGTCAGTAAAGGGAATAGAGGGCTTGGCTCTAGCCTCTCTTGATGAAAAAAGAAAAAAAGAAATGCTTAATGTTAAGTGGGGTAGATAGTGATTGTCTACTGCTAAATACCATGTGAACTGAGAAGGGGTGAGGACGGGAGACAGTGCATGGGCTTGGATGCTGGACAGACTTGGAGTGGAAGTTCACCTTCACTGCTGATCGCTCATGTCAGTTTGGACAAACTTTAATTTTAGGAAGTTGGGTTTTTCATGTGTAAGAGAAGAATAGTAACATTTACCTGATGGGGTTGCTGTGGGGAATAAATAAGATACTGCATGTAAGCATAGGGCACATAGTACATGGCCCCCAAATACTAGTTCCTTTCCTTCTCTCGCAGAAGGGAGAGATTTTAGAAGCTATTTAGTTCAAACCTTGATTTTTAAAAAGAAAATTCTTTAAATTAACATTTTAAAGGAATTTAATATTGCCAAATAATGGAATTAATTACTAGTTTCAAATTTAAAAATACCATTACTTGTACTTAAGCACAGAAAAGAAATAAATTATAGGCAGCATGTATGTTTGGGGATTTAAAAAGTACATACACATGTAGAATTTTAAAGATTCAGGACATATCCTTAAAAAGAAGCATACATACAGAGTTTCTTTAGTTTTTAAGGACTGGTAAGACTTCAAAAGTTTTAGAATGACAGAAGGTGAACTTGAAAAGTACAATTTCGGGGCCCTTTAGTCTCTAAACAGTGTTTTAGACTCCAAAGCACCAAATAAGTGAAGTTGGTGATATTTACCTACCATGATGTAACGAAAATTCTTGGAATTCAAAATGTTGTGCTGCTTAGTCACTTCCCTTTTAGTATAATCATTGTCCAGCTTAGCTTACATCTTAGTGACCTTAAAAGACCTGAAGTTTCATTAAAAGTTAAAGTTATCATCAGAGTATCTATTGACAGTTTTGCTTGTGGTTTTCGATAATATCTCCCTTTGTTCCTTTTGGCTCAGCAAAATATGGTATGCGAGACCTGAGGGCTGACTGGTTGACCTAGTTTAGAAGACCTAAGGAAGCCATATAACTAGGTGTAGCAAATGAAAAGCTATGACAATAATCCTATAAATATCCAGTTTTGGCCTGCATACACATAGGATACTGGGATAAACGCAGCAGACCACTAAGTTTCTTATACAATTTCTCACAAGGTTCTTGTCACTATAGGTACCCTTTGTTTTGTTTTGTTTTGTTTTTTTATTTTTTTTATTTTTTTTATTTTTAAAAAAAATTTTTTTTTTTTCAACGTTTATTTATTTTGGGGACAGAGAGAGACAGAGCATGAACGGGGGAGGGGCAGAGAGAGAGGGAGACACAGAATCGGAAACAGGCTCCAGGCTCTGAGCCATCAGCCCAGAGCCCGACGCGGGGCTCGAACTCACGGACCGCGAGATTGTGACCTGGCTGAAGTCGGACGCTTAACCGACTGCGCCACCCAGGCGCCCCTGTTTTGTTTTTTTAATGTAATGTTTTTCCATTTCCACCATTTTTCTTTCTTTTTTTTTAATATGAAATTTATTGTTAAATTGGTTTCCATACAACACCCAGTGCTCATCCCAACAGGTGCCTTCCTCCATGCCTATCACCCACTTTCCCCTCCCTCCCACCCTTCATCAACCCTCCGTTTATTCTCAGTTTTTTTTTAAAAAAAAATTTTTTTTTTTAACGTTTATTTATTTTTGAGACAGAGAGAGACAGAGCATGAACAGGGGAGGGGCAGAGAGAGAGGGAGACACAGAATGTGAAACAGGCTCCAGGCTCTGAGCTGTTAGCACAGAGCCCGACGCGGGGCTCGAACTCACGGACCGTGAGATCATGACCTGAGCCGAAGTCGGACGCTTAACCAACCGAGCCACCCAGGTGCCCCTATTCTCAGTTTTTAAGAGGTACACTTTGAAGGTCAAGAAGAGCTTTATCAGTCCTGAATTTTAATTTTACCAGCTATATATTTACTTAAACACATCTTGAAGTTACCTTAGTGTGTACCTCCAATGATTTCCATTGTTTATACTTCCTATCATTTGCTTTTAAATAAGAACTTGTGCTAAGTTCTTAATAATTTAGAATATTCCAGTGGGAGATTCCATAGTATGATTTGGTGCATGGATAAACCAAGGCTAAGAGTGATTTTCTACACACCCAAAGTCACTTAGGAAGACAGCTACCCAGACAAAAACACAGTATCCTTACTTCAGTCTATCACGGAGCTCATTTCTTCCTCTTCATTCTTTCTCACCAGGGAGTGAGGATTGTCCTATGGTTTCCCATTAGAAACACAATTTTCTAATTGAAGACTGAAACACGAACTGGCACAAACAGAGCTCCTGCTGGTTTTCGTTCCTTTCATTGTTGAAATGTAGTTATAAGCTCTGTTTTTTAAAAATAGGAGACTTCTGTCCAGCCTTATCCACAGTTTGTAGCCTTGCTATCCTAATTTTGTTTTAAAACAACAACAAATGGAATCAGGCTGTCAGACTAATGAATGCATGATTACTCTAAACTGGATTAAAGCCATTTAATTTATCACACAGTTTATTGCCATGGCAGTGTCTAATTAAATAGCCACATCTGCGTTTTCTAGAATTAGAGCTGCATCCCCAATGGTCTGCTGTGACATTAAGGCCTGTAAAAGGGAAGATAGATGATGAATACTGAAGTAAAAAGGGTTTTGACAACAATAGTGTATGGAAATAATAAAATCAATATCCTGGGAGGCAAGGAGAGAAAACATTCTTATTTCATATTCCTTGGAGTGGACAGGAAAGTGTAGGATCTGAGAGAGACCCCCTGCCAAAGGAGTCAATGACAAAGCAACTGAAATTTCAATTGGTTTTCTGGAGTAAAATTATATGCTTTTTGAAAGCAGCTGAATTCTTTCCAGGAACTAACTACTGATGTGTCACACGTAGTAGGCATCGCATACATATTTGTTACATGGATAAAGGAATGAATGAGCTAATTTGACAAAGTACAGAAACCAGCACTGATGAGAATTACAGGATTTCACCATTCAGGCAGTATCTCTAAAGCTGTGATACACCATTGCCATTTGCCAGCATTTCTAGCTCTCTTTTCTTTGTGGGCACACAAGAAGGCCACATGTGCTTGCTCCAATGAATGCAGGCATGGTTGTGTGAGCCATGAAATGTGAGTAGAAGTGACTTAAGATGTCTCTTCCAGGTGGTGTATCTGAAAACTGGTGTGTGATCGTCCATGCCGCTCTTCCCCTGTGGCAATGGTTGTGGAATCATGAGTGATATGGAGGAGCTGTGGGATGGAAGCAGCAGCCAGGATTGCCAAGCCAACAATCCACTCTGGAGAATTGCCTGGAGCCACAGCAGACTTTGAACAAGACATAGGTCCTGGTTGTTGTAAGCCAACGCATGGCAGATGGCAGATTCCAAAGATGATCAAGAGGGCCCACAGCATCACCCATCCAACATGCTCGTCTTCAGTGTGAATTTGCCCTTCTCCCATCAGAAAGTAGACTCTATTTCTCCTCCTCTTTCATCTGAGTGAGGGAAGTGACACTTCATGACTACTGAGACTGGCCCCCAAAAGGCCAGAAAGTTGCTCCTGCAGTACTAACTCTCTTGGAACACTTGCTGTCTGCATGCTCCCTGTCAGAATCCAGCCATCACAGAGCCCAAGGCCCACAGAGAGTTCACGCATAGGTGCTCTTGTGAAGAGTCCCAGCTAGTCTGAGTTATCCTAGCCAGGCACCAAACATGTGAGCGAAGAAACTTCCAGATGTTTTCGGCCCCGCAGCCATTTGAGTGCTCTGCAACTAACACCCCACCTATTATGCAGCAAAGACAAGACATCACCACTATGTTGTGTCAGATTTCCTGACCCATAGAATTTGCGAGCACAGTAATATATTGTTATTTTACAGCACTAAGTTAGGACAGTTTATCATAGAGCAACTGGTAACTGCAACATACTGATGGAATTTGTTTGTTGCCACACCATAATTTAGCCCATTTTAATACAAAGGTGTTTTTTTTTTTTGAAAGCCAAGAAACGTAAGTGACAAAATAAAAGATAACATTTTCAGTTTTTGGTAGTAGGGCCCTGTATGATACCACCATAATGAGGAAGTTATACAGCCTTAATATGTGTGATCTATTCTCCTTAACTATAAACCACATTCCTGGCACCTCATTCATTTATGCAAGGCTTAATAAACTTAATTTACTGGTGCACAGTAGTTTTTATTGTTTCATCCAGGCGATATTTATTCTGCAAATAACTGTATCTTTCTGTACCTCAAGAAAACAAATGGTATATTGGAAAATATTTACACATGATAAAATGCTATGGAGAAAACTGGGAAACTCAAATTTTGGAATGACTGATACTTCAGAACTAGTTAGCACCTAAGCTATTAGTATGTTAATTTTTTTTAATGTTTATTTATTTCTAAGAGAGAGAGAGAGAGAGAGAGAGACAGAATATGAGCATGGGAGGGGCAGAGAGAGAGGGAGACACAGAATCCAAAGCAGGCTCCAGGCTCTGAGC
The DNA here is from genome assembly GCF_022079265.1 of Lynx rufus. Classification (NCBI taxonomy): domain Eukaryota; kingdom Metazoa; phylum Chordata; class Mammalia; order Carnivora; family Felidae; genus Lynx; species Lynx rufus. Next base: position 211,650,187 of record NW_025814823.1, on the reverse strand, counting down.
TGTTGGCACGAAATCACGAACTGTGAGATCATGATCTGAGCTGAAGTCGGACGCTTAACCAACTGAGCCACCCAAGCGCCCCGAGCCATTACACTATGTTAGATGCAAGCTTCTGATATTGCCATGTAGGTTGGGACACTTCTTAGTGAATGTTGCTCCTCCCCTTCAAATTATTAGCACAGAAAATTTTAACAAAACCACTAGAACAACTTAGGAGTTCACATCACATTATATTTATAAGCACAGATGCCAGGAATGGAAAAGCATGGAATAAAATTGTCAATACTGCACACAACAATAGTACTGATTAGCTTAATCTGAAGGTTCTCCAGCTCCAAGGGCAGACACCATGAATCCACACTAATGCAAGTATTGTCTGAGTAAGGTCTATTTCACAGCTTAATTAAACATTTGAAGCCAATTTTCACTATTCATAATGTGTGGGGAGAGATGTATCCCAGAAAAAACATAAAATTTATATTTTTAGTTTGCAGAGAAGGCAAAATAAATATTCCAACAAAGGAGAAAACCGATCCAGAACAAGGAAGCAGCTATACACTGAAGACAATGAAGCATATAATGATGTCCTGTCATTCATATCTCACTCACAACACTGAGACGGACACAATGGACAGACATGTATAAGGACCCACACACTAGGGTGATGGGGACATTTGCCAAGTATGAGACAGTTGGACAGAGGCAAGCTAGGGTATTGAAAAGGGCATAGAACTTGCTACTGGCAAGGCCCAGAATTAAATTACAGCACCTCTGTTAACTTGCTGTTTGGCTTTGAGCTAATAACTTTTCTCTAAAAAATTTTTTCTTTAATGTTTATTTATTTTGAGAGAGAGAGTGAGAGAGAGAGAGACAGGCAGAGAGAATCCGGAGCAGGCTCCAGACTCTGAGCTGTCAGCACAGAGCCCAATGCTGGGATTGAACCTATGAACCACAAGATCACGACCTGAGCCAAAGTTGGATGCTCAACCAACCGAGCCACCCAGGTGCCACTAGCTAATAACTGTTCGATATCTCCGTTTCTTTATCTTTAAAATGGGGAGAATAATAGCCATTATGAAGGATTATTTTGAGGATGGGTAGTCATGTGTATAAAATGCCTGCTATTTTATGAGCACTTAATAAAGGGTGGTTGTCATTATCATATTTTAATAAGAAAGATAAATGCTGGCAATGTCTCCAACAAAAGCCATATGCGTTAGTGTTTGTAGTTCTTGGCCTCTTGGTAATTTGCCGAGAGAACTGTGATTTAGACTTAGGCAAAGGCTTTGGATTGTCCCCTAGTTTTGCCCTTCATTTTGCTCCTGAGGCCAACTCATCAGAGAATTCCTCTCTCAAAAGTTACATAACAACCAGTCTCAAATCTGCTTGTTCAGGTCTGTGGGCCAGAGATTTAGAACCCCATGTATGAAGCTTTATTCTACACCAAAGCCATTCGCAAAACTAACCAGTAAGCCATAATTTCCTTCTGGGCTTTCATCATCAGCACTGAAATGATCATTTTTAAATGAAGGAAGTGCTTTGCAAGCCAATTATTCACAGGCATGGCCAGTGTTGCATTCTAAGAAATTCTTTCACTTGCTCAGGGTGGGGTGCTGTTTTTGTGATTGTCTTTCCCCTTCCCATTGTTCCCTCATGTCACTGCCAGCTGCCCCCCATGCTTCTACCCCATTACACACACACACACACACACACACACACACACACACACACACACACTATTATTTCTGCAAGGTTCCAGGAAGCCAGCTGCCTTGTCCTTGTGTAGTCCTCTGGACCTGCAGATGATGACCACCCATTTGGTTAAGTCTGAAGCAGTATCCAAATCCCAGGTGTCATCCCAGCTTGATTTACCCACAGCAAAGCCTGTGGATGAGGTTCCTTGCCTCCAGAGACAGCCCTGCTGACAGATTTCAAAATCAATCACACGGGGTTGATCAGTCCCTTAATTGGTTTTGATAATAATTTTCTCAGATGCCAGAGGATTTGCTGACACCTTCAAGTAATGACAGTTCACCAAACTGGATTCTGAAGTTTAGGATTAAATAAAATATACGTGAATATGTTTGCTGTGCCAAGTGGAAGGAACAGTTTCCAGGAAGAAGATTCATAGAATTACAGATTTCTTAAGCTGGAAGACCTCTTTGAAGTAAAAGTGTCCAACTTCTTGGTTTGCATTTGAGGGAGCAAAGATTCTGAGGGCTAAACCTGGAAGCTCAAACAATTTAAGGTGTAGAAACTCTTGGAGGCTATGAAAATATTATCTCAACCAATTTACTCCCTAAATACTTCCTGAGACATTTTACTTTTTTATTTTTTATTTACTCTATTATTATTATTACCTTTTTTTTTGAGAGAGAGCACATACATGCACACATGCGAGCAGGGAAGGGGCCAAGGGAGAGGGAGGGAGGGAGGGAGAGAGAGAGAGAGAGAGAGAGAGAGAGAGAGAGAGAGAGAGAATCTAAGCAGGCTCCATGCTCACTGTGGAGCCTGACATGGGGCTTGATCTCACGATCATGAGATCATGACCTGAACTGAAATCAAGAGTCAGATGCTTAATAGACTAAGCCACCCAGGAGCCCCTTCCTGACACATTTTAAACTTTATAGTTAGTTAATCTCATGCTGTCCTTCCTATATTTTACTTATTCACGTATGTATTTATTTATTCTTTGTCATCATCACAGGTGATTCAAGGTTGCATCGTTCAAATATGAAGAAAATATTGCTACCAGCAGGGATGCTTGTTTTTTGAGCTGTTTTCTCAACAGGAGTAATGGATTTACACTCTTTTGTCTGATTCACATTGTAATTAATTCTACTCATTTGTGAAGCCCAGGTGAAGTGTGTGGCCAAGAAACAGAGGGAAGCTAATTTGTGAACACACACAAAAAGAGTACCTCACTGATTTCAGAATATGACCAGTTGAGCTAACTGGCTTTACTTCTTTGATCATATAAATCACAGCTAAAAAAAAACCCATTATTAACTATTCATATTCCTTGCTGGAAGAACAATAAACAAGAATATAGACTATAAAAGGGGAAGACCAAATATTTGTTTCAACTTTGGCTTAAATGGATGCCATTAGCATTTAATGACACCTGGGATCTGGATGCTGTTTCAGAATTGACGAAATTGGCAACTGTCACCCACATTAAAAAAAAAGTTTATTTATTTATTTTGAGAGAGAGAGTGAGAAGAGTGAGAGAGAATGAGCAGGGGTGGGGCAGAGAGAGAGGAAGACAGAGAATCCCAAGCAGGCTCCGCATCATCAGCACAGAGCCCATTGTGGCGCTCGAACTCACGAACGGTGAGATCATCACCTGAGCCGAAATTAAAAATCAGACGCTTAATCAACTGAGCCACCCAGGTGCCCCAAATGTCATCCACATTTTTAAGATGTGGGAACTGAATCTTCAAAGAATTAAAGGTCTTGCTAGAGATTCCAAAGCTAGGAAGGGCCGCACCCAGGACTGATGGCAGGACCAAGTGTTCATGCCTCTCTACCACAGTAATTTTAGGTACTGCCTTTTTAATTAAAGGCACAGAATGAAGTTCAAACAAAGAGATTTGTGATTTGGAAAACAGTTCTGTCCACCTGTGAATACTAGTGTACAAAAAAAATACACTTGTGCAGATTTACACATTGCTTATATAGGCAGGACAATACACGCTTAGCTCTCTTCTTATTACTACATTTGGTTTTTGTTGTACTTCAAATCATCCACAGGCTTTTTATTGGCTGCCACCAGTAATATAGTTCATAATTATGTTCACTCCTATGTTATGAAAAAGCAAAGCAAATAAAACTTTTGCTTCATCTCCAGTTGCTCAAACTCAAAAGCCTTGGAATCATCCTTGACTCTTCTCTCTTTCTACTCTACATGCAACCCACTGGCAAATCCAGTTAACTTTACCTTTAAATGAGATTTAAAACTGAAACCTCTCACTTCCCCCATGGCCACCACTTTGGTTTAACCTATCGCCATTTGCCTGGATACTTGCATTAGCCGGCTGGCTGGTCTCCCTGCCTCTCTCCTTGCCCCTTGCAGTCGTTTCCAGCACCAGCCAGTATGATTCTTTTAAAGCATAACTTAGATCCTACCACCTCCTATTCAAATTGCCAATGGCTTCCCATCTTGCTTAAATCAGAGTCCAAGTCATCATAAGAACCTACAAGACTCTTCAGGATCTGACCTCTAGACATCTCTCTGAAATCACCAATCCCCTCACTTGAACCACTCCAGCCTCTCTGGTCTCCTCAATGCTCCTGGAACATACCACACATGTTCCTACTTCAGGGCTTTGCACTTGCCACTTCTACTGTCCACAATACTCTACCCCCAAATATCCTCCACGGATTACTCTCTCAATGCCTTTGGGTCATTGCTCAAAATTACCATGACAGTGGATTCTTCACCAGCTCTTTCCTTTACCCCAGGTAGGAAGGGCAACTGTCCCGGATCTCCCACTTTAGAGGGCACTGCTCTCATTCATCCCTTCCCAGAGGGGCAAGGAATATGCAGGGCTAAAGTGAGGTGCCCATGGAGAGCTCCCTCCCTCTCCCCACTCCTACATAACGTTCTGAGTACCCAGAGTTCCCTGCCCCAGTAGCCCAACCACACTTCCAAGACCATGCTGCTGGTAGGCATGTTCCAAGGCCTGAGAGGAGAGCTGAGAAGAAGCAGCTATTAATGTGTGTGTGTGTGTGTGTGTGTGTGTGTGTGTGTGTGTGTGTGTAACTTGGACTTGTGGGCTGGAGCATCCACACGCATGTGTTTGAGAGCCCTCATGGTAGAGGATCTTGCTGAGGTGAGAAGAGAACAGGTGGGAATGGGGAGGGACACTGGCTAGAGGCAGGATACTTCAGATTCTAGTGCAGAGCTCTGAGGGTTTTAACACTCCAAATTTGAACAAGATCTTGAGCAAGATGCAATGAAGGTATGTGGTCAAGGTGGAATGACAATCTATAACTGATTTCATTATTGATCAAATATTAGACATATCACAGGTGGTCCTTCACCTGTGTTTTTCCTGCAAATACTAAAGGTGTGCCTACCCTTCCATGACTGCTCTATTTGCAATTTCTTCTTTTCCCATGGACATTCCATAATACCCCTCCTTTCTTTTTATTTATCTTCTAGTACTTATCACCATCTGACATATATCTGTTTAGTTTATCTCCTACAAAGAGAATGTAAGTTATATTGACAGTGTTGTTCATTGCTATTTTCCTAGCACTAAGAACAGCCCTTAGCACATGGTAGATACTCAATAAACATTTGTTGAATGGATGAGTGGTGGATGGCTATCTTCTAATGAGCACCTACCATTTTACATGTGTTATGCCATTTAAATCTAACTAACCCCATGGGTCTGCTATAAAAGAATCCTACTATTTCCATTTTACAGTGTAGTCTCAGAGGGTTGAAATAACTTCATGGAGGTCACACTACTTCCAAGTAGGAGATAGAGAATGTGCCCACAGATTTCTCCAACTTCAAAGTTCTTGTTGTCTCTACCATACTGTCTTTGGATAGTCAAAGTTCCAAGCATTAGATCCAGAAGATTTAGGATGCAAGGCTTTCTATTGCATCTGCCTGGTTGGCTGATTTTTTAAACTCAAGAGAGCACTGAGTTGACTAGAAAACTTGAAGTATGGTAAAATTTCTCTTTTAGCAATTGGCATTTATTTACTCAATTTGTTTAGCTTGGAAAGGTAGAGATGGTGTCGACCAGTTAGAGAAATTCATATAAACACGGTGCTTGGACTGAAAATATTTGGAAGGAGAATAAATATTTTCTACTAATCAGGTGTGTCCAAGATGGGTTACTTACCCACAGTGATTCAGGGTAGAGGTGGGGCAATTATCACTGGTCCATAAAATAGCCTGCTCTTTGGAGCAGAAGTAGAAAATTGGGTGAAAACCAGGATTTTGCAGCTGTTGCCCAATCTTTGGTTTATTCATAACTGTCTTCATTGAGTTAATGCTATTAATGCTTCATTCTCGGGAGTGCCATGTGGACTGTGGGATAAGATATGGAAGAATTAGATGCCTATATGGCACTAATTTACTGATTTTCACCATAGCTTCCTCAAGTCTTGTGATTATCCTCTTTCTCCTGGGAGGTCTCATTACATCTCTGATCTAGCTCCTAATTAAAAGCCAATATCATGTTCTATGTAATAGTCTGAGAAATGTTCTGCCTGAGGGTCCTGTCCCTGGATACATCAATACAGTATGTTCTTCTCCTGCAAACGGTCCTTTAAAGCTTTTGTTTTGAGTCACAGCCCGTTGGACTAGACTTTGGAAATGATAAGTCTTCTCTAGATTCAAAGGAGACCTATTATTTCAAATCTCTCAAGTTCTTCCATGCCAGATTTGCTTGTTAAACTATATAGCACTACAAATCTTCTGCACCACCTGTTCAAACTTTGCCTCCCTAAGTGAGTTCCATACGTAGCATCCATCCATCCATCCATTCATCCATCCATCCATCACTTTACAAATATGTATTGAAAGCCTGATATGTGCTCTTACTGGAAATGAAAACCTAAAATAAAATGTAGTTACCACATTCACCGTGTTTACAGACAACCTTAACTTGGAAAAAAATACAACAGTTATCCAGGGACAATGATCTATTGATTGAGTTTTTGGTGTAAAAGAAATGATATCTAAGGTAGATTGGACTCAGCTTTCCTCAGTATTGAGAACATCAATTCCTTTACCCTTTTGTAAATAGAACTTCATGTAGCTGGGCTGAGGGCAGTATCTTGGATCTGAAATATGCACTTCTTCCCCAAGTATGGGGCCCGAACTCTCACTGGCAGTGCAAATTTTTATCAATACAGTATGTTCTTGACTTCCTATGCATGGCATGGATTTGGGGAGAACTTTGTGGACACTTCAGGGGGGCTGAGGTGCAGATGCTATCATAGCTGGTCTGACTAACCATTTCCTGGTTGATGAGCTGTCTCATCAGGGAGAGAACTTCTCTTCAAGCCTTGACAGAGCAGAGCTTGGTGGTTCTTAGTGGGTTGCTTATGGCACATCCAATGTAAGCTCAGAATATAGATCAGAAAATTGGGCACAGGATCACAGCATATCTACATTGGACAGGATTGTGGGCCCCCATTCATCCAAACATCTTATTTTACTCCTGGGAGTCAGGGATTCCAAAACCCTCAGGCTTCGATTTTGAGCACACATAGCCTCATCTTTGAAAGCCATGGGAAAGCCTGAAGAAGGTGAAGAAAGAACCAAAGCAGTGAAATCCCGAGGATTATATTCTCTTTTTCCCTAGAGATTACAATATCTCTTCTTGAAAAGTCATCTGTCTTCCTATCTGAATATCGCTTTTGGTAAGTTCTGGCAGTTTTTAAAGGGAACCTTGAAAAATACTTAAAATAAAAATTTAGAATTTTATTTATTTTTGAGAGAGACAGAGTGCGAGCGGGGGCGGGGGGGCGTGGGGAGGGGTGTGGCAGAGAGAGAGAGGGAGACGCAGAATCCGAATCAGGCTCCAGGCTGTGAGCTGTCAGCACAGGGCCCGATGCAGGGCTTCAACTCATGAACCGCCAGATCATGACCTGAGCTGAAGTCGGACACTTAACTGACTGAGCCACCAGATGCCTCGAAAAATACTTTTTGTGTGTGTGTTCTAATGTCTCCTTCCCAGCTGAGGAATCTACTGATTAATTTTCCCTTAAACATTAATTAAAAACGTATTACTTTCTTGCTATGTCCTGGCCATGGTATGAGGCTCCCTCTGCAAGCCATATATTTGCTAGCTTTCCACTCTGGGAGTTCAGAGGGTTGTGCTGAAAATGATGATCCTTTCATCAGAATTAAGGCAGGCTTCTGTAAGGCAGTAATAATAGCATTGGCATCCGAGCCTGTGCACTATCTAAATCCTCACAATAGCAGAGGAAGATGAACTCTTTTATACCTGTCGTCTTTGGCCCACAGTGAGTGGATTAGCAGCACCTTGAGCAAATATCACAGCCTACTGCAATAACTTGCATGTTGCCGTTTATGTGCTGCTCTCCTGAACTAGACCATGATAGTACTGACAGCGAGATCGGGTGTTTTTCATTTGTATTACTTCAGCCCATAGCTCAGTGAAAGAACAAAGAAGACCAGGGAATGGAGAAAGAACAAAGATTCACCAGGTGGCTTCTGATTTGCTTACTCCTTATGAAAACCATATTTTTACTAAATGCAAACAAATAATTTACTAGTGTAGTGCATTGCTTTTCATTTTGTGTTTGTCCCACATTCTTTCATCAAAACTTCCTCCTCCTCACTCCACATGATTCTGGTAAGACCAGACAGGAAAACGTGTGGCCTACACTAGCCAGAGTATTCACTGATACTCGTTGTTAAGTCCAAGGGTGAGCATATTACTGAAGCAAGGACAAGTGAGGTTTTTTCACAGAGACAGAAATAGATGCTGGGAGAGAGGCTCTTTACTTTTGAGACTGTGAGTTGTAAGGACCCTATGAGTCTGGAAATGCCAGCGTCCAGCTTTCCATCCACATGGAGAAAGTCTGTCAGAAGATGAAGGCAACACAGATGAGCGCAGAGATAAAGACAAAAAAAAGGAAAGGAGAGATGATATTTGCTCCTTAAATACTGGAAGCAATTATGACTAAAGATCAACCCATAGTTTTTTTCAGACTTTTGAGTGAATGGTACTTATTTTTTTATGTGTTTATATTTGTACAGTGAGTCTGAGTTGGGTTCCATTCCTTGCAACCAAAAAGTCTTGATGACCATAAATATCCCAACAGGCAACATTGTACCAGTATCTGTAATTCTCATGAGGTAGTGTCATGTGTGACAAAAGTGCAAGAACAGTAAGAGTTAGTGGCTCTCAGGGCCTTATATCTCAAGGCAGGGGTCTGGATTATAGCTCTAGTGACCCACCTGGAGCCCTTCATTTGTGGTGGCTCCAGCCAAAAGTCACCACTGTGGCAACTAACTGATGTGACATGTCTTAGCCTTCTCTTGGCTTCCAGAAAACCTTCATGACTCAGTCTTTTCTTGTAAGGACACTCCAGTCAAGAAAGGAAACTGAGCAAGAGGCATTATTCCCTTAATTTAGACCTATGGCCCTCATCCAAGTCCGAAAAACCACAGACCTGCATCTGCTTGTTCTCAATCCAGAAAAAAACTAGTGTTCCTAGACGGCTGTCCATACTTCTGATACCAACAAACAGTGTCAGCAACAGAGAAAGCCCTTGGATTTTAAGAAAACATTTGGCTGTTATGTTAAGCGAGCAAACAAACCAGGCATGTCTAAAGAATGGGACAGTAGAATTCCAACCAACCCAGGGAATGTGGCAGATTTCTAGAGGCAGTTATTTACATACAAACCCAAATATTTCCTTTCAATGTAAACATGCAGTCAGCGATGTCAGCAAGGAGTTTTGGGCATTTTCTGTATTTTCCACTAAAGCCATGTTAACAGGCAACATTCACAATCCCTTTTGTCTGATGTTATTAAGTGTGATCCAAACCACCAACACTCACTGACAATATAACTGGCATTTGTGGTCAAGTCTGTGTTTGTCAGAAGGAATTCTTCCTCTACGTCCTTTTCTGAGTAAGTCCTGTAACCTAGGATGACTTTTATTAAATAAGGCATTCAGAGATGAAATGTAAGTGATCTAACTTTACAGTCTAATGTGACAGCACCTCTGCAGAGGACAAATGAGTGAGATCTGAAGCTCCAAGGTATGGAATGGAGCCATAGGGGATGGGTATGACCCAAGACAAAGAATCAGTTCTCTCATGGGCTGAGATATGTCACTCTACAATAGGAGTAGGCACATGCCTGCCCCAGGCCAAAACCAGCCCACCATGAGCTGAGAATGTTTTTCACCTTTTTAAATAATTGAAAAAAATCCAAGATGAAACAGTATTTTGTGACATTTGATAAGTATGAATTTCAGATTTCAGTGTTCATTAATAAAGCTTTATTGACACAAAGCCACACAAATTTCATTATGTACTTGGGTACAATAACGGAGTTGGATAGTTGCCACAAAGATCATATGGCCTGTGAAGTCAAAATCATTTACTGTCCAGCCCCTTACAAAAATAATTTGCTTACCTCCACCTATCTTCCAAGGCTTGGATTATATTCTCCCTTGCAAGCCATCAGAGAACATAATGATGCAATGAGAGAGCCACCAATTCTCATCCTGGCTTCATGTCTAGCTCCCTGTGTAACCCTAGAAAGTGATTTAACTCTTGTAGGGCCTTGCTATCCTGCTCTTGTCTCCTAGTATAATACAGCTCTGAAATTATTTGGTCCCACAGAGGCCTGATGCTGGTTGCAAAGGGATAATCTAGATGGTCTGGATGTCCCTTCAGCATGACCACAGATTACTGATAGGGAAGTGACCTCTGTGGGATCATCATTCTACAAACGAATATGGTACTATTCTTCGGAGGCATTCTGATCCCTGAAGCCTCAACTCTATCAACACCACTTTATTTTCAAAACTGTGGCCATAATTACAGAAGCAAAGTTCACTAGAAAACTGAAGGAACTAGCTGAATGGTGTCCAGCTCACCAAATGCTTTGTCCTGGGAATATCTGATTGTGGCATAAGTCATAGAAGATCCATTAATTCTTTTTAAATGGAAAGACTCCTTGATTCATCAGGAAAGCTTCTTTCCATTTTCTGAGGGAGGGGGTGAGCGCTGACTTGGGATTATCTGCATAAATGCCTCCACTGTCCTCTTGATTTAGCTGATGAACACCTGCCACAGCCAGGACAGTTGGCAGTGCAGATCCATGTTGGAAAATCAGACTTCACAGAGGATAGTTTTGCAAGCAAAATAGTCTTTTCCTTGAGAGCCTTGAAACACTGGTGACCCTAGTCCTATTCTAAAAGTCTTGTGAGAAAGGGAAGCTTGAAGGTTTCCAGGTGACACTTTTTAAAGCCAGTTTTTCAAGGCTTTAAAAACCTTGAGCTCTTGTGATGGACCTAGAAGGTATGATGCTCAGTGAAATAATTCACACAGGGGAAGACAAATACAATATGATTTCACTTTTATGTGGAATCTAAAGAAAACAACAAATTAACAAACAAACAAAAAAAGGAGAAATATACCCCTAAATACAGAATACAAACTGATGGTTGCCAGATGGGAGAGGGATGGGGAATGAGCAAAATGGGTGAAGGGCAGAGGGAGGTATATAGGCTCTCAGTTACTTCACGAGGATGAAAGGCACAGAATAGGGAATATAGTCAATGGCATTGTAATATCATTGTATGGTGACAGACGGTAGCTACACTTACGGTGAGGACAACATAAGGTATAGACTTGTCCAATCACTATGTTATACACCTGAAACTAATGTAACAACTATACTTAAATATATAAACTGATGTGTCAACTATACTTCAGTTAAAAACTTAAAAAACAAAACCTTGAGCTGCTGTGGATTTATCACCTAATTATATTCTTCTGTGGATCGTTATACATGGTCACAATAAATGGCTGTCACTTAACCAGTGAGTCTCATGCATAAAGACAAATTCTGGGCATTTAATTCTAACATTTGTCTTAAGACCTTTTTTTGGGTCTTTAATAAGTTTATTAAACTTATTTAATACGTTTATTTATTTAACTTTAATATTAATATTTAATATAAGTTGATATTTATTTCAGTTTAATAAGTTTTATTTATTTTTAAATTTTTTATTTAAATTCCAGATGGCTAACATACAGTGTAATATTAGTTTCAGGTGCACAAGTTAGTGATTTAACACCTCCATACAACACCTGATGCTCATCACAAGTGCACTCCTTAATCCCCATCACCTATTTAACCCATCCTCCGCCCACCTCCCCTCTGTTAACCCTCAATTTGTTCTCTATAGTTAAGAGTCTGTCTCTCGGTTTGCCTCTCTCTCTTTATCTCTATGCTTGCTTGTTTTGTTTCTTAAATTCCACCCATGAGTGAAATCATATGGTATTTGTCTTTCTCTGACTGACTTATTTCACTTAGCATAATTGTCTCTAGCTCCATCCATGCCATTGTAAACAGCAAGACTTCATTCTTTTTTATGGCTGAGTCAAGACCTGCCGACATTTTCTTCTTCCCAGCAACAAAAGGCTTGTTAGCGTTTGTGGTGACAGAAGTCCTGGTTACAACTTGTACGGCAGGAAGTAAAATGTATCTATCTTAGCATCAGTATTTTGTAGACTTCAATCTCCTTTAGCTTTCTGATAGACTACATAAAAGTTTAAGTTCAAGATTAGCTTTCAAAACAAACCACAAAGTGCAAGCAGCCCATATTCATTGGACCCAACCTTGTCTTTAACCAAAAAAGTTTGCTGGCCTCCAGGGTGCATTTTTTATATTTTTCTTCCATGTTTTGAGGAAGTGTATACAAGGATTTTTCTATTCAAAATAAGCAGGAATACAAAAGTAGCATAAAAATGAATTTCACTGGGTTCTTATTTTATGAAACTCTATGAGAACAGTAAGTATATAATGACACACAGAACCCTGTGAGGATATTTTTGCTTGGATTGCAGTTTTAGAATACAAGACTTATGAAGTCAAAGAGTCACATCTGAGAAAGCTGAAAGAGATGAGCTGGTCCAGTGGCTTCATATCTCAGCCGAAGAAAGGGAGGCCAACCAGGGGGGCGACGTGTCCAAGGAGAACACTGGTTGTAGGACCAGATTCAGATTCTACCTCTCCCTATGCTCAATATCTGCAAGTCCCTGGCAGTTTCCTCTACCCCATCTCCATTTTGACAGCTTGTAACTGACATGATTAGCTTTTTTACACTGTGGTTTTTTTTATTCAAGTATAATTAACATAACGTTATATTAGTTTCAGGTGTACAATGTAATGATTCAGCAATTATACCCACTTCTCAGTGCTAACCAAGATAAGTGTACTCTTAATCCCATTTATTTTGCCCATCCCCCCACCCAGCTCTATTTTTGGAGTTATTGCCATCTGTCAGTGGGAAGAGAGTACACTGATATATTCCAATGGACACCTGGAGTAACATGCCTATATTTTCTACCAGTGAGTCTCTTTGGATCAGACTTCCCTCTACAACTGGGGGTTCCCTGTTCTTATTTGTACAGCAAAGACCTAAGCTTTCTGACAAGCCTGCCAGATTGATGTGGGATTTGTCTTGCCTGAACACTGGGACTTGATGTATCCAGATGAACACCACTTCCTGAGGAGGAGCTAGGATATAAGATAATGACCAAGTAAACTGACATTGAGGCCACATGAACATGAACATGCTCTGAAGGAGCGAGGGCCGTCTTTTTCTGTTCAAGGTTGGTACTCTCAGAGTCAAATGTGTAAGGCAAAGAGTCCGACATGTCACCTGGGCATGTATTTGACTACATGAAGCCCACGTATTCCTGAAATCATACATGTATATGGAATCACAGATTCCATAGCAATCTCAAAGGAGATTTACGTTGATCTCCTAATGTTCTTCAAGTGCCAAAACTTCTTAACTTTTTAAACTTCAAGTTTCTTTGGCTCCAGCATTAATGAGAAGTTCATTCATTCATTAATACCTGCATCAAATATTTACTGATTGCTTACTATGTAGAAGCATTGTATGAGGGACATAGTGATGAACAGACAGACTTGGTCACTACTCAAATAAATGTCAGCACACTGCACTGTCAGGAGGCTCTGGCAATTCATATGCTGCAGATGTCTGGCCAGGACCTCTACTTATAGAAGCTGAGGTTTGAGACGAAGCTAGATGTATTTCAAGCCAAGACAAGAAACAAGTATAGACACTTGTTTTATTAAAAAATAAAAACTGCTGATAAACACAACAATTACAGACAACGGTAAGTTTCAAGGAGAAAGGAAATGGGGTGTGACAACCAATGAAGCCAAGGGCAATTTATCAATGGGTGGTCAGGGAAGGATAAGTATAAACTGGGTAAGCTGGTACATAAGGAATGGAGAAGAGTCAACTGCTTGAGAGCCAGAGAAAAGGCATTCTAACCAGAGGACAGCAGGTGCAAAAAGCCCTGAACTGCTAGAGAACTTGAGTTGCTTGAGGTTAGCATGGCTAGCGTGTAGGGCAAAAGGAGTCTTCTAGAAGACTGCAGAACACCTAGGGGCTGAATGCATCAGGGTCTAGAGATTTGGATTCTATTCAAAGTACATGGAGAAGCTACAAAAATTTTAATTCATGATATAGCTTTTTTTCTGGATCACTTTGGCAACTGTGTATAAAATAAAGTGGAGAGAGAGGCGGGGGGTGGGGTGGGGGGGGGAAGAATGATGGAAACAGTGGAATCTGGCTTCTGGAGGAGGCTACTAGAGGACTAAGCCCAGCTCAAAGATGATGATCTTATGATCAGCATGGTAGCAGTAGAACTGGAGAAGAGAGATGAGATTTGAGATAGATATTTGAGGTAAAGATAGTAAGACTAGCTAATTGGAACGGATATAGGGAGTGACAAAGTGTAATCAAGGATAATTTATAAATCTCTGGATTGAGTCTCAGTTGAGGATGGTTCACTTATTAGGGAAAGAGAAATAAGGACTCCACTTTGTACATTTATGTTTGAAATGTCAGTTAATGGATGACCTATAAAACGTTCACAAACCCCACATTTCCTGACTTAGTTCTTACTCAAGCAGTTCTACTCAGTGTGAGGACTTACAGACTCAAAGAGATTTTAGTCACAGTCTTTTAGTGGGGCAAAAAACTACTCTGGAATGACTTCTTCCATGTGTTCCTCTCTTCCTCCAACAACCACCTTGCCCCCGGCCCAAATCATTGCAACATTTTACTATAGGAACAAAAAACTAACAAGAACTCAAAGAGTTAGTAAAAACACCAGCAATGCACATCTGCATCCCATGCATTTGTGTACTATTGACTCTCTGATTAATCTGTATGAAGGTATGGTAGGAAATGCCTAAGACAAATTAAGACAATGCAGTATCATGAATATTTTAGCAGAACCAAATTCTCCTGGTGAACATGGAATGGAATCATACTCCAAGAGAGAGAAACCTAGAATGTGTTAATAGTCAGTCTCCCTTGGACAATCTCCATCAGGACAACCTTTTCAACATGGTCATTTGCTTGAAAGTAATGTTTTCCATCCACAAGTTTCTGATATACAACTTCAATACATATAGGGCTATGGTGGGAAATAATACTGTTCAGCATTCATGTGTTGCAAATAACGACCCAGAGCTTTGATTGTTGAGATGGAAGGAGATATGTTTTGGAACACTTTAAGATGGAATCCTCCAAAGTCATACCTTTTTTATTTGTCTTAGAATAATCCTTTACAATGAATATGAATTTTTGTCCATGGCTTCATGGTCGTGTTCCATGGTGGGTTATTCTAGATAGTTTGGCATACGCCATTGTTTCCTTGAATCTTTTCCATATTGGGATAAATTTCCAACTATAACCAACTTTTTTTTGGATAGCATGGACTGAAAAGGTGACAACTGAATTTTGTAATAATAACGTCCATAAAAGACATTCTTGGGGAAAATAATTCATGATAATAACTGGGAAATATCTTGCTTTCTCAACTATAATCTTGATTATTCTCAACCTCCTTCCTCTCCCATGCTCAGTTAGAGTAGTCCACAGAGTGAACCACAGAGTTAACCAAGTGACTTAATCAGCTTGATGGGTGAGTCTTTGTGTTGATTTAGCCAAGTTTTGGGGATGTTACTGCAGATGTTTAGAGCATTAGCTTTCAGTGTGCTCCTCTTAATCTTGAAGAGAAATATGAGACAAAGCTCTGATACTTTATAGGTATAAAAAATGGGACTAGGCTTATCCATATATATATATATATATAGGCTTATCCATATATAAGCCATGTATGTAGGCTTATCCATATATATATATGTATAGTTTATTGTCAAGTTAGCTAACATACAGTGTATACAGTGTGCTCTTGGTTTTAGGAGTAGATTCCTGTGATTCATCGCTTACATACAACACCTGGTGCTCATCCCAACAAGTGCCCTCCTCAATACCCATCACCCATTCCCCGCCCCTGCCCCCTTCAACTCTGAGTTTGTTCTCTGTATTTAAGAGTCTCTTATGGTTTGCCAACTTATTCTTAAAGATTCTCAAAAGAGGCCTTCAATGAGCACAAGTTGTAAGGCACAAATATAATGGCTGTATTACAGAACTCTTGCAGTCCCTGCAGTAAAAATAGCAATCTCTTCAACTGATTGTGTTTGTTTGCCCTTGTGGATTATGATGGTTTTATTATGTTGTTTCTGAGTAGTAATCATTGATATCTCAGTATCATCTGGCGGTTTGTGGCTAAGCTGGGCTCCCATCATACACCTTTAAGCATATGACAAGAAATAGTGGTTTTGTGTCTTGCGTGTGTGCCAAAGAGTCTTGGGAATCCATATAGCCTGACATTTGAGAATGTCTTTGGGATAGTAAGTTCAATGTTACAAAATCCTTTTCCTTATTCTTAGAGTGAGAAGTTCCACCTTACCTCTAACCAAGATGTAGTAGCTTGTTTCACACTATTCACACTAATATACTGCTAACAACAACTATATATTTATATAGTATAGATAAATATATATATTCATTTTTATATTTATTATTATATACTATATACTATATAATTAATATATATTATTATAATTAGTTAATACATATTGTATAGTATAATTATAAAATTATAATACTATATAATATGTAATCATATGTAATTACAATTAATATAATATATTAATTATATAAATTATAATACTATATAAATATATTAACTGTATATATAACATATATTAAAATATATTGTACATATATATCTATATAGTACAGATATATGTACGCATATATCTATACGCTTGTGTATATACATATATCAATATATATAAATAAATATAACACAAATATATATTAAAGGTATAATACATATTAAATATATGTATTTTTTAAATATATGTGTCACCAACTCTTTAAAGGCACTGGAGTCACCCAGAGGAATCCAAGGTCTCAGAGATAAGGGAAGTGCACTGAGTCAATTCTCACATTGGTCTCTGCTCTTTTATACTTGAGGCATTTGCCAATTTTTGAAGCAGGGAATGGATGTGGACTAGCATAAAATGCTGTGATGTGAGGCAGTCTCACTAGGCTAGGAGCTGACAAGGTGACTGAGTCTTGAGAGGCATTAATTTAGGAATGAGGAGACCACAGAGAAGTGAATCCAAACTAAAACTGAGAAAATACACAGCCAGGAGCTCTGAACTAAAAAAAACTAATGGAAGTTCTACAGGCAGTAAAACATGATCACAGATGGAGGCATGGTAATGTAAGAAGGAACAAAGATCACCAGAAAAAGCAAATATTGGGTAAATCCAAATAAATATTGAATATTTAACACAACAATAATATCTTATGGCTTTATCAATATATGTAGAATCAAAATGCATAACCGTAATGGAAAAGGCTGAAGGAGTTGTAAATGATATTAAGTTATTGTAAGCTACTTGCATTATCTAGGAAGGGATTAAAATATTAACAAAATAGACTGTAATTCACTTAATTACATGACACATGCAAGATGCATGCTATAACCCTTGGGTAGCCATTAAAACAATTTTAACAGAGGCCTACTTAACAAGGTAATAACAAAAACAGATGAAATAATTTAAAAAATCGTCATTGATCAATATATTAAAAGAAGCAAGAAGGGATTTAAAAAGACCAAAGAATAGATGAGCAAAAGGAAAACAATTTTTTTTATGTATTTTAATTTTTTTATTTTAGAGAGAGAGAGTGAGAGCAGGGAAGAGGGACAGAAGGAGAGAGAGGGAGAGAATCTTAAGCAGGCTCCACGCTCAGTGTGGAGCCCAACATGGAGTTCAATCCCATGACTATGGGATCATGACCTGAGCCAAAATCAAGAGTCAGATGCTCAACCGACTGAACCACCCAGGTGCCCCCGGAAACAAATATTAAAATATCAGATTTAAATTCAAATACTTCAGTAATAGCATTAAATGTAAATGGATTAAATGCTTCAATTATAAGATAATAAGGGCACAGAAAGGTTGAACATAAAAGTATGAAAAAAATACACCATCAAAACATTAATCAAAAGAAAGTTAATGTAGGTATACCGAATATCAGATAAAGTAGAATTTAACGCAAGAAGTATTATTAGATAAAAAGAGTGACACTGCATAATGATAAAAGGATCCAGGTTCAGCAGGAAAATAAAAATCTATACTCATGTAATTATATAACCCCAAAATACATAAGGCAAACATCTCCAGAAATAAAAGGAAAAATAGACAAATACATAAACATAGGAGTTAACATACCATCCTCATATCAAATTGAACATGCAAATAAAAATTAGTAAGGACATATATATAGAGAGATAGTTTATGTAACATGATTAAAAACTCAATTCACATTTATAGAACACTATAGCCAACAACTGTAGAATGCATGTTCTTTTCAAGTGCCCATGGAATATTCACTAAAATAGGCCATGTATTAGGCCACAAATCAAATTTCAGGCGCTGAGTGTCCCTGCTGCTTCCTTCCCTGCACTGTCTAGACTGCACCCATAGTTCACTTACCTTCGGATTTCCAGGCTGAATTAGGCCCACGGGAGACAGAGAGAGACAAGGGGTGCAGTTGGGGCATTTATCCCCCCGCTGACTTGCTGTGAGGTCACCTCGGGCTGCTTGAAGGTGACTGGAGGTCACTGCTTCCCCTCAAGGTGGACCTTTCAATACAACTCCCCCTCTGGAGTGGAGGTAGAACTGTTCCCGCCCCTCACCCCTGCAGGTGTGGGTGGTCCTGCAATGGCCAGCCCTGATACGGACTTCCATCTTGAGTACTCTCTACTCACACCTTTGTGAGGAGTTTCATCATCAAGCCCTTTTCAAATTGCCCTGTATGTGGGGACCCTGCACTTGCTGAGGCAACTCCAATCTCCTGCCAGTTCCTGGAGCAGCACGAGATTTTATTTGTTTCAAGGAAAGTGTTGTTACGTTAGAAGAAAGGAGTTCTGCCTCAGTGAAAAGTGTAATAAATTCATTTTTGCCTTAAACTTGTAGATAAGATGAAAGTTTCTGATACTTATGCTGTGGAGTTGAGGATTTATTTTTCCTTAAAAAATACTTTTTTTTTGTTTCTGTGGGTTTTGTTTGTTGTTGTGATTGTTCTTAAGATGGTCAATGAGGCTTGAAAAAACGTGTCTGGTAGGTGAAGCATGTCTTATACCCACCCTTATACCCTTATACCCCACGCTTTTCACCCCCTTTGCCCTTACTCTAATCTTCTCCTGCCCTTCTTTTCTCACAACCCCATCCCCATCTGTAGTGTAGTTTATCAAGATCTTGTTCTCCAGGGACATCTGTGCAGATGTTGGCTGATAAAATTCAGTACCTTTCAGAAGTGGGTTCATTTTTATGAGAACCTCTTACAATCTAGAACACCTTCATTGTGGTGGTGTGGTGGTAGACACACCCACTTTTTCCTCTTCCTCAGCCTTAATCCTGTTCCCTAGGGATTCTGGTGAAGGAGCAGCCAAAGTACGTCTGCTGGACCCTACACAGCTCATTTCTAAGGGATTTGGCAGAATCATTTAGAAGATCAAGTGACAAGATTGGCGTGAAGTCCATGGCCCTTTATTTAAGGGAAAACATTAGGAAACAAAATGCAGAATGTTGCCCTCCTCAAAGGCCTCTGGCAAGAGTGACCTTCTAGTTCAGAAGTTAAATTCTTCCCAGTTTCTCTTTTATTTTTGGCAACTGAAACTTTTCTGCCTCTCACCCCTTCAAAAAGACGTGTCACATTTAATTGAAAGATACTCCAACTGATGCTTCAGCAAACAAACTGTGAAGGAAAGAAGGAATTGTTAACATGCACTCCTTTTAAGGGTAGTTTTTTTGT
Organism: Lynx rufus; assembly: GCF_022079265.1. Lineage (NCBI taxonomy): Eukaryota > Metazoa > Chordata > Mammalia > Carnivora > Felidae > Lynx > Lynx rufus. The sequence goes on along the minus strand of NW_025814823.1, from coordinate 211,630,216 downwards.
TTGTTTGTTTGTTTTTGTTTTTGTTTTTTTTGCTGCTCTTCATTTTCTATGTTGGCACATCCCAATCTGGCTCATTAATTTTCTATGCAGAAAATGTGATTATTTGTGGGGCGCCTGGGTGGCTCGGTCGGTTAAGCGTACGACTTCGGCTCAGGTCATGATCTCACAGTCCGTGAGTTCGAGCCCCGCGTCGGGCCCTGTGCTGACAGCTCAGAGCCTGGACCCTGTTTCAGATTCTGTGTCTCCCTGTCTCTCTGCCCCTCCCCTGTTCATGCTCTGTCTCTCTCTGTCTCAAAAATAATAAATAAATGTTAAAAAAACTTTAAAAAAGAAAATGTGATTATTTGCAAACTCCACAATTAATGCATTCCTTCCTGTTGGTGAATAACTGTTTCTCATTTTTTTTTCTTGCAAACAATGCTGCTGTGAACATTGTCTAGCCTGATGCCAGTCACAAATGCAGAGACTTTGCCATTTTGTCCCATCTAGCATCCCTTCCCTTCTTCCACCTAGCTTTCCAGGGAACCCCATTTCTTCTGCCCCAAATCCAAGCCACTCCGTTTGGGCTCCATATCTTGGCTCCTACTGTCTGACCAGACCCTTGTTTCCATGACCTGTTTGGGAATTTGCCACCTTGGGCTTTTCCTTTGGAAACTCTTCCAGGATGGAACTCTTGTCTCTACCCTCCAGCTTCAGACTGGAAATTATGGGTAAGAGCCCCACCCTGAGCATCACAAAGCCTGTGGACTTGTCCTACCTGGACTAGTTTCTTCCTGGCTCCTGCCTGACGAGCACCAAGCTCAGCGGCAAGAATGTGTCTGACTTAGTCAACGGCATATGCTCAGCTCAGGTGTAGGGTCTGGCATGTGGTATAGGCTTAATGGTGATTTTAAAGCTATTTTGTGGCTTAGCAAAGGAATTTTCATTATGTTTAAGTGTCAACTGCCTTGTAGATGTCTCATTTAAAGATAGATGGTAGGTAGGTAGGTAGATAGACAGATAGATGATAGATAATAAGTTTTCTAAGCATTAGCATTTCAGAGGCTGTGCTGGGGGACAATCGTTTTGCAAGTGACACCACTTTATGTGATTTTCTCCTAATGTGAAGACAACTCTCCTTGACTAGGACATTATTTTGTAGTAGGTCTTTAAAAACTGTTCTGATTTTCTTTGTTTGATCAGAGAGTACACTTTCTCAAGCAACATCCTTCCACATCCACTTTCTTCTTTTCTTCTAAAGATTTTATTTTTAAATAATCTCTACACCCAACATGGGGTTTGAACATACAACCCCGAAATCAAAAATTGCATACTCTACCAACTGAGCCAGCCAGGCACCCCCCCCATTTTCTTCTTCTTATTCAATTATTATATGATAATTGCACACAAAGAAAGAGAAGACTGTGAAGCAAAAGTAAGAAAAGGATTTAAATCACCTTGAACTAGAGACAATTGTTGTTAACATTTGGTGACATATTCTTTGAGAATTTTTTCCAGGTGAATAATTATAATTACATAATATATAATAAAATATATATAAATTTATCTAATAAAATAAAATATATAATATATATTGTACGCTATATAATATTACACACATGTACATGTATATATTACAAATACATACACATATACACCATGGCCCCATGTACATCTGCCTGATTGTTCTCCGAAACCACAATTTCATCTCTCTGTGGACTGCCTCTTGTTATCATCCAATTCTCTCCCAATTTTCTTGACTCATCCATCTCTTTGCTTATACCTTCTTCCAATTACGACTTTTTTTCATTGCTTTCCCCCAAACCAAGGACTAATCTCACTACATACAAATTGGCTTCAAAAAGTCTGTCAATAATTACAAATTTAATCCTTTTTTTACCTTTCTTATTGTTTTTAAATTGCGAAATAATTCACATGCCATAAAATTCACCCTTTTAAAGTGTACAATTCAGTGGGTTTTTGGTATGTCCTTAAGGGTGAACATCTATCATCACAATCAATTTTAAAACATTTTTATCACCACCAGAAGAAACCCTGTAATGTTAACAGTCACTTCCTATCCTCCTTCCCCAGCCACTGGCCACAACCAATCTACTTTTTGTCTTTGTGGATTTATCTATTCTAGACATTTTATATAAATGGAATCATCAGATACATGGTCTTTGTGATTGGATCCTTTCACTTTGAATAATGCTTCTGAGGTTCACCTATGTCATAGCATACATCAGTCACCATGGCTGAATAATACTCCTTTCTATGGCTGAATAATATTTCATTGTACTGATTATCAAATTTTGGTTACCCATTTACCTATTGATGGACACTTGGGTTGTTTTCTCCTTTTAAATAGTGTCAATAGTGCTGCTGTGAACATTCATGTAGAAGTATTTGTTTGAGTATCTGTTTTCAATTTGGGGGGATATATACTTGGTATTGGAATTGCTGGATCATATGGTAACTCTATGCTGAACTTCTTGAGGAACTACCAAGACGTTTCATGAAGTGGCTGCACCATTTTATATGTCCGTCTGCAGAGTGTGAACTGTTAATTTCTTCTCTTCACGTCCTCACCAACACTTGTTAGTGCCTGTCATTTTAATTATAGCCATTCCGGTGTGTGAAATGGCATTTCATTGCGGTTTTCATTTGTCTCCCTCGAGTGAACAATGATGGTGAGCATCTTTTCCTGTGCTTATTGGCCATTTGGATATCTTTTTTGGAGATATGCCTATTCAAATCCTTTGCCTATTTTTAATTGGGTTATTTGTTTTTATATTGTTCCAAGTTTAACCTTTTAAAACACAGATTTTTGTCACTTAGTTACAAACTAGGTCTTCAGGAAAGATGATATTAAGGAGGATTTCTACCTTCAGATCTTCTTTTTCTTCCCACTTGTCCTTAGAAACTGAATACGCGTGTCATAAACACTCCCTATTAAGAGTTGACATCTGTGCCACTGGCTGTAGTTTGCATTATTGATGGAGTCTGAAGATAGTTACATAGCCTATGACGGAACTAGCCTGCAACCAGAACGCACATTGTTAAAATCGGGCTGCATATACAAAATGCAAAATGTTCACTGCGTGTTCCATAGGAAACATCATGGTGAAGAGGCAGGTTAGTCACTGATGTTAGTTATGACACTGTGACTCTACCTAAGTGTCACGGAACAGATAAACTCTAGTAAAGTTTCTCTATGAACTTAGTATGACTAAGTCCCATTATCCCTTTGAATTATATTATAAAATGAAAGTGTAGCTTGCTAGAAGAGATTTTTCTCTATGAATATATTAAAACCACATTTTAACAATGCACCAAAGCTTTTCAGGAATGCAATATTTAACAAAACAAGTTATATTTATGAAAAAAATATGACAAAACATTGTTAATAATGTTAATATACTGATAAAAAATAAAAATCAGATAGTAGAAGTGCAAATATTACCCAGCCTAGGAAATTTTTGCCTGTGTGAATATATATCTCATTTTTCTCAATGTTTTGAGATTGTAGCTCTCAGTGTGTGCAACTAAAGCTTCCATCAGTAATAAACCTTCTCCTAACAAGGATATCACGGTAACTTCTGGGAACTTTCCATTGATTTTTTAACTTTCCCTAATTTAATTTTTTTGCTGTTTTTCACTATCTTCAAGACAAAGGTCCCACAGCTTTTCACACCAAATTCTTCACAGCTCACCAATCCTGACCACCCCTAATCCCTGGCAGCCCTCTCTCCCCTCATATCATCCAGGCTGGTCCTGAAATCTTTTCTCTGACTACGGGAATGATATTTCTTCACCTTTGTACCTATACTGCTCACACAATAGGCAGCAGATGGAGAGGGATCTGTAAATGTTTGCTGAGTTACAGGACATATTTGCCATGCTAATCCTTGCTTCCTGTCTTGGCTCATCTGTTCATTCAACCTTTAAATGTCCATATCTGTTAGAGTTTTGCCCATTCTTCCATATTTACTTTCTCCATGTACCTTCCTCCATGCTAAAATCTCTTACTGATTTCCGATTATAGGCTAGGTAAGACAGGTGGTATAATAGCTGAGGCATGGGCCCTGCCCTCAGGAAGCTTCCATCCCAGCACAGTGGGACAATAATACACAAGTGAGCAGATCAGTAACTATCTACCATTGTGAGTACTTAAGGAGTGCCTACATTAACCTGGATGGGTCACACAGTAATTTCACACATTTCTCTACGCTTATCATTTTGACATTGGTTTCATATGGTTCTAAACAGTTATTTAATTTCTTTCTGAAGACAAGTACCTCCTGCCTCCTCAATTCAAGACTGGAAGTGTTTGTGATAACAACAGCACAGAGTAAGAATTTAAAAATATATGATTGGTTAGTATGTCCTTCGACAAAAGTAATGAACAACACATTCAGTTAAATCCTAAAAGGCCCAATTCTGGAGGGTTCATGGGAATGAAAATGTGTCCTGATAATTTTACCAGGACATGTAGTTGAATGTCCACCACCAGTCAACAATATTTACATGGGAATTACACTGACCATTCTACTTATTTAACCAAAGGTGGTCTTATTAGGGGCTAAAGTCAATCAAAGTCATGTTTACTAATCCTGGCATTGTTGTACATTAATTAGTCAGGCATTAGAATCTAGTTAATCTAATAGCAGGAGGAGCCATACCTTCCTGCTGTGAAGTAATAATGAGAGAAGAATGATTTGGCATCCTTAATTTCAGTAAGATTATGGGAGGGGAGGGCTGTGCACTTATATTAATTTTGAAGTATTTAACATAACTGTTAAGTTCAGAAACATCTCTGGGCAGATGCCTAGTAAGTAAGAGATCTCCTTCAGACTGTGCTATTCTTCTAAAAGAGTCCTTCCTCTCTCTTAATAAGTTTAATAATACCAATTTGCAGCATCCAATTCTCTAACATCAGAACTCATTTACAGACTAAGTGCAATTTTTTGTGAAGTAAGGAACAAAGTGGAGGCTAAAATTTTCCATCCCAGTGAATTCCTTTTTTATGATTAAGGGGAATGTATCTAATAGATCCTTCTTAAACAGAAAGGTTCTCAGGAGGGAAGGAGACCAGGGACGATTCAGGTTCTGTGCATGCAAATAGAAGGTAGAAGTTTGTCTGCATTGCTCTCTTCCTTTGTCCACACACATTTAAATGTTTCTCCATCTTCTTCTTTCTGGAGATGTTCCATGGAATCCAACAGCACTTTTAAGGCCTTGTACCATTGTTAAGTAGATTTGACAAGTTATTGCAAGTGGCTGCGAGTGGACTTGGAACATGTCACACTACACCTGACCCATGTCCTACCATCATCCACTGAATTTTTTGAAGACGTATTTTCTACCTAGGAGAACCTAACCTGCATTTCATGTTCTCATACCAAGGGGGTTTTGTGGGCATTCTTTACAGATCGGTGTTTAAAACCTTTCAGACAAATGAAAGTTTTGTGAAGAAAATTTTGCTGAGTTTAACCACCATCTACATTTGTAGATGTAGACCAAATGAAGAACAGTTTGTAATTGTTAACCTAGAAACACAGTATGGAGGTTCCTCAGAAATTTAAGAATAGAACTATCCTATAACCCAGCAATTGCACTCCTGGGTATTTACTCAAAGGATACAACAATACTGATTCGAAGGGGTACATGCTCTCCGATGTTTATAGCAGCATTATCAACAACAGCCAAATGATGGAAAGAGCCCAAATGTCCATCGACTGATGAATGGGTAAGGAAGAGGTGATGTATATATACAATGGACTATTACACTCAGCCATCAAAAAGAATGAGGTCTTGCCGTTTACAATGATGTGGATGGAGCCAGTGTGTATTATCCTAAGCAAGATAAGTCAGACAGAGAAAGATAAATACCATATGATTTCACTCATATGTGGAATTTAAGAAACAAAACAGATGAACATAGGGGAAGGGAAGGAAAAATAAAATAAAAACAGAGAGGGAGGCAAACCATAAGAGACCCTTAAATACAGAGAACTGTGGGTTGATAGAAGGAGGCGGGTGGGGGATGGGATAGATGAGTGATGGGTATTAAGGAGGGTCCTTGTGATGAGCACTGGGTATTGTATATAAGGGATGAATCACTGAAATCTACTCTTGAAACCAATATCACACTGTATGTTAATTAACTGGAATTTAAATAAAAATTTGAAAAGAAAATGTCGCAGGATTTCTGCATAGAGAGTTGTGGCATTGAGGCGCTTCTTTTAAAGAAGTAATTTTATTTGTGTTGGCATGGCTCAGTTGAGTTTGTACCCAAAGAACTGAGCCCTGAAAGCCAAGTGGCCTAGTTTTTTATACATTTTTTACTTCTTTGTCTCCCAAATATGGTAACACACAACGATGCAGTCTGATTAAGTGGTCTCATGTTACAAGGTCGTGAGGGATGTCACTTACATGTACAGCCAGGTTGCCTTGAGTTTTGTTTTGTTTTTATTTTTTATTCCTTAGGGAAAGGAGCCTACCACAAAAAAAACATAAATGCAATAATAAAACTAAAAATGCAATGTGGTACCTTAAATTAGATCCTGGGTCAGAAAAAAAGGACAAATGGAAAAACTGGTAAAATGTGATTAAAGTCTATACAGTTTAGTAGTATTCAACAGTATTATATAAATGTTAATTACTCAGTTTTGACAGAGGTATCATGGTTGTGTAAGATGATAATCTGAGGGGAAACAGGATAAAGGGCAAATATGGGAATCCTTTGTGCTATCTTTACAGTTTTTGTATAAATTTAAAATTATTCCAGAATAAGATGTTTATTTTTAAGATTAAAAAAAATGTTAACCTAGAGAAACTGGGGCACTGACTTTGCCTGAGTCTAAGTCTCATAGTTAGCTGGCCAAACAGTGCCTCTTCAAGTTAAGTGATACTGTTGCCAGAAATATTTCTCCTTCTGCAAATTAAGTTATGTAATGTTCTATGTAATGGATAGATCACCACACAGATAGATTTGATGGCTAGTGTCATAAAAAAATACAAGAACGAGGAAGAAATAATAAAGAACAAGGCAATCAGGAGAAATAACTTCTATTTCACACTTGATTCTAGCTACTACGTCATACCCACTCAAAATTTGAGGGGAGGCATGAACGTAGCAGTTGGAAGAGTCCTAGGAGACGGGTATGATAAATGGATGATTAGCACATATTACCCAACCACTGAATCATGCTCCAAAGCACACTAATGAAGCAGAATAGTTCTTAGTATTTCTTTTTTAATAACGCTGGCTTTATAAACATCCCAAGGAGAACAGAACCAATTTAAATTCCTGTTCTTAGCACCATACAGTTTCCGGAGAGACCACCCAGAGTTGTCTGTGGTTTCGCTGTATTTATTGGGAGCATGAAAAATAAGCTCAATCCATCACAGGCAATTGATCATTTAGTGTTAGGACACAACTGCCTTATTTCACATAGGACCAAAGTAGTGTAACTCCCGGGACCGGAAAACATTTTTCTCAACAACAAGAAACTTTTGCTGTTTTCCCAGTGATCTATTTCATTTGGACAAATAAGAAGGCAGAATCTCAAGAGCTGCATAATGTGTCCTGAGAGGAACATTCAAAGATCTTTCTCTCTTCTTTTCATTAGTTGCCAGCTTAGTAAAGTGATTAGAGCCTGGGAAATTCAAAGGACCAAAACTGGAATGAATGGTTCCCAGACCCCCCAAAAGCCCTCTCAGTGCAAATTAGTAAGCCCTCTCAGGTAATTATCAAGATGAGAAACTAAGCCTTCTTGTGTCTTTTTCTCCTCTTTCCCCTGGTCCTACAGGTGCTTTTGTGATAAGAAAAATATTTAGGGGAGAGATAATTAAGTTGGCAACCAGATGTTACCGCATTGTCAACACTGGGGCAGAAGTGTAATCTGGATGAAGCTTTGATTTATTTCTCTTGGGAAACCAAGAAGCCAGAACACAGTCTTATGAAACAGTCAGGGAAATTCCAGGGACTCGGCTACACTTCCATTCTCTTTGGGCTTCACTACCCAAAAATCACTAGGTTCTATTTTTCCATTGCTTCATGGGACTAGCTGTCATTCACTCCACTCACAGAATTAATCACTCATGAACATGTATGCTTTTTGTTGCAAGCAATGCTATGCTGTTTAACATCCCTTATGGACTTAAGAAATAATGATGATTTCTCTTTCTGTAATTATCATCATTAACATTTACTGACCGTTTACTATGTGCCAAGTAGAGCTCTAAAGTTTTAGGTGCAGTAACTGACTCATATCAACAGTAGGAGTCAGGTGTTATTTCCACCTCATGGCCACAAAAGTGAAGGCATAAATAAGTTTGGTAACCCAGTCAAGATCATGGAGCTTAATGAAGGCAGAGGCAGGATCTGAATCTCTGTGGGCTTGGCCTTCATAGCACATGCTCTTACCCACACTGTGCACTGCCTTTTGCGGCTCAGTGGCCTCTCAGAAAGCATTTTAAAAATACCTGGCAACCTTCTTAGCTTCCATATTTCTCAGATTTTCTGTGCATGAAATAGCTATTGTGGGAAATTAAATTTGTAGAACACAGAGACCATAAACTCACCTTTATTGTTGACCCACTTATAAAAATCATTTTTACAGTTAGCAACAACTAGTCCAATGTCCCACCCAAGGGAAGGCATTCCCTCTTCAACCTCCCTGACTGGTGTCCCCTCCCTGCCTCCTCTCCCCACTCCTCCCCGCCACTGAATGAACACATCAAATGCCACGCAGAGCATCAACCCGCACAATGCTTCTTCACTCTAGACAACTCTAATCGCTAGAGAAACCAGCCATTGAATAAATTCGCCTTCCCCTGGTCCCACTTTTATTATTTGGAGTGAAGAAGAATACTCCTCCCTCTTCTATATGACAGTCCTTGAAAGAGTAGACAGTCACCATATTCCTCTGGGAAACAACATCCCAACTCTCACATTTCTCTGTTCTCATCAATCTGTTTCCTTGTCACCATCCACTGGACACATTGTAAGGTGCCAGTGCCCTTTGTCAAAGGTACATCACAGAACTGAATACAGGATTCCTGATGCATCCTGGCTTTAACCCCGGGGTTTCCAATAAAGCTGGCAGGCCCATGGCATGCCTTCCACAGACAGAAAATGTGGACTAACCCCAGGTCCTGACTCTCTCCCAAGGATCCCATGACATCTGATTCATTTAATTTAATCAATGCCAAAGGTCTCTAAGACCCAGAAAATGGGGTCCCTTGGGGTCCATGTGTTTTTCCCTTTGCTTCACACATGAAGAGAGTCCACAGAGTTTGAATGAAATCCTCGTCCTGCATTGGTTCATCTGTGGTCAGCTGTAGACACACATGTGGTCATGTGATCATTTCCTTTTAGACAAAGAGCCCAGAACTGAGTGGAATGTCAAAACCTTAGGAATATAGATGGATACGTTTCTGGGAAAAACAAAATAGGCATGGTATTTGAAGCACTCTACCATCTTCTTTTGCCAACTCACTCATTCAGAGCATACGAGTTTTACAAATATTTTTTCTACCTGCAAGAAGGCACCCCAAAAAGACCTGAATTTATTCTTACAGGAAAAGTCACGTTGGAGTGGATTAGACAAGATGTCGAATGACCACCCCTACTTATGGTCCAAATTCTCTCTCACCAGAAGATTGGCCTTTTTCTTGTGCCTTTACCTGGAAGACCTTGCTCTTTTAGGTTCCCGGGAAGATGTAAAAGAATTCCTGATAATGGCTGGCTGATAAAAATGGTGTGCCTCAGAAGAGTATTTGTCTTTAACTGAGGCATCCTTAAACTTTAAAGATGAAAGAAAATGAGAATCTGGTGGACTAGAATGAATCAGACGTGGGCATGGGGACCACTGTACCACATGTGGCCACCTATTGTGTCTATAACATCAACCCTGCCTGCACCTTGCCTCCTTCCCTTCCTCACTTGGCCAAACCAGGGACACACTGAGGGTGCAGAGAGAATGGAGTAGTGAAGTTCTAAGCACTCTGTATTTATTCCCTCTTCCAAATAACACAAGTATCCAGGAGGCACCTATGAGGTAAGTCATCTGACTTACTCTTCAGTTTACCTTAGTGCCACACCTATCATAAATGCTCAGCAACTGTGAGGTCACTATTAGTTTAGAAGGATGGTATTTTGGCATGATTTAGACCTAGGCCCACCTCTGTATTACAGCAATAAAGGAAAGCTTTGTTTTGCATGAGAAAAATTAGGTAACTGAAGGACATTAGAGAAACATCTATTCTAGGGCATTCTGAAGCATCCTAGGCTTTCAGATTTCCTTGGGCAGGAAGCAAACTGACCTAGGAGGTATTAGTCTTGCTCTCTAGACATGGACTGTCCTGTAATTTCAGAAGCCTGATTCATACACTGAGAAGGGACAAAATGAATTCCCATCTCTCTTCCAACCCAACTTCCAAAATGTGTTAATTTCATGGTGGGTGTATGTAGGCAATAAATTAAATTCTCTTGACAGTTTACCATCATTTAGAGATATTTTGTACAAGGAATGATGTTCTTTCTAAATAATCCCCAAGTCAGGCCAGACTACCCCAGTTCCTTCTAAGATAATGTGACTTTTATTCTCTCTAAACACCCGTTTGGTTGAGATGTCGAATAGGGAAGTCCACTTTCCTAGGAAAATCTTCCAAGTGACTTCCCTGAGGTTTCAGGCTTGGGTCTTTTCTAGCTGAAACTACAGGCCTGATATTTGTCTGTCTCTCTGTCCTGTGCCCTGATGATGAATCCAATGGGGGCAAAGTCCTCATGGAAACGTGCTCCTAGAAAACGTACAAGCCTTGCAACAAGACCTAGTCCCGGATCACTATGAATTTGGTTGTTATTGATTAATTCCGGGACTCCTGGCCGGAGCAGTGATGCTGGTGTAATTTATATGTACACACTGCTGGGAATGAGAGGTAGAGGTTTATCAAGGAACCAGAGTGGTTGTCTCCACTCTGACCAGGTGTTTGTCATTCTAAGAGTAGCCTGTTGTGGGGCACCTAGGTGGCTCAGTTGGTTGAACTTCTGACTTCGGCTCAGGTCATGAACTCACCATTGGTAGGTTGGATCCTCATATCAGGCTCTCTGCTGACAGCTCAGAGTCAGAGCCTGCTTCAGATTCTGTGTCTTCCTCTCTCTCTCCCCCTCCCCTGGTCATGCTCTGTCTCTCTCTCTCTCTCTCTCAAAAATAAATAAACGTTAAAAAAAAAAAGAGTAGCTTATTGATTCCTTGTGGTGAAGGCTGGAGGGATATGGGGAGGAGGAAAGTCGGGATTACATTTGGCTGCATCTGTTTCTGTTCAGAATACTGGGAGCAGAGAGGGAGGAGTTAAGATGGCAGAGAAGTAGGGGAACCAAAATTTCCCTCATCCCTCAGACACAGCAGTATTGAGGTCAGAACACTTGGAATTCAGGAATCCAGGCTACAGAGTGATAGAAACATCTCTACAGGTATATGGAGACAGCTTGGCAGGAAGAGGTACGTGTTTGCAAACCAGGAGAAATAAAACAAGTGGCATAGGCTTAGAGGTGGGTGGGAACCCCTTAGGTGGGGAGACAAAAGGAAGAGAGGGAGAGCCTGTAGAATGTGGGATTGTATTTGCACAAGAGAAAAACCTCTCTGGAGCATGGGCTGGGGAACAAGAAAAATGGAGAGAGCCAGTTTGTACTTTGCAAATAGCCTTAGGAATGAATATCAGAGTATTCAGGGGTGGGCGACTTTCTCTGGACTGGAGCCACCATGGTGTGTGCGCACCTGAGGGAAGGGCAGTCAGCCCCAGGCTCCGTAGCAACCTCAGGGCGCATGGGGAAAGAGCAGTCCCCTCCCTCAAGTACTGTGGGAAGAGGGTTTATTACCCCTCCAAGGACAAAAGACCCTGCAAGCACCAGCCAGAGGGGATTTGTCAGTTGGGTGGAGTGGTGCTGCCCCAGAACCGGTCCTCAGGCAGTGGGATCCTTTAAGACATCAGGTTTTGAATCCCAGCCGAGCACCTAGGAGGTGCGGGAGACCATGGAGCAGGACGGGCCTGCCAACCCTGCTGCTCTGTGAGGGCTGCCTGAACAGCATGGTTTGAGACACCTGGTCAGGGGAGGAGAGATTGGGGTGTCGCCCTTTTCTCCCCATCACCAACACGGTAGGGTTTCAGGGAACAGGAAAGTGGCCCCCCAGTGGAGGTGGGACTCGCTTACACCAAACCCCATCCCTCCCGTGCCTGGTAACTGTTTGTCTACTAGAGCAGGACTGACACTAACCGAACCAGATGGCCTCTCCTCCAGACCAGGACAGCCACCAGGTCCAGGCACCAACACACAACTGTCCTGTACTGCCGTTTTGCATTTTCTCATCTGATTTTTGGTCAATTCTTATTATATATATACATTATATATATTATATTATATAGATTATATCTGTAATATATAATATATATATCTTCTTTCTTTATTTCTCTGTTCTGGTTGTTTGTTTAGTCAGGCATTTTTGCTCTATTCTTTTTACACCTCTTCTGTTATCTCCTTCTTCTTTTTTTTTATCATTGTGGTTTTTTTTTTTTTTTTTTCAACGTTTTTATTTATTTTTGGGACAGAGAGAGACAGAGCATGAATTGGGGAGGGGCAGAGAGAGAGGGAGACACAGAATCGGAAACAGGCTCCAGGCTCTGAGCAATCAGCCCAGAGCCTGACGCGGGGCTCGAACTCACGGACCGTGAGATCGTGACCTGGCTGAAGTCGGACGCTTAACCGACTGCGCCACCCAGGCGCCCCTATCTCCTTCTTCTTTATTTTCCTCTCTCTCTCTCTGGATTATGCCTTATAGTTTCTTTGATACTCTGCCTGGTCCTTTTTCCCCTCTCCTATCATTTCTTTCTTTGTATGGGATAAGGCTTCTTCCACCTCCCACCTTTTCATTTTTCCCATTTACCTCAATGAACAAATCAAAGCACACCTGGTGGAAGGCCCAAACCACCACTACGAGGAGGGAGATAAAACAACCAGAGACACAACAACAGAGAGCACACAACACACTCCAAAAAGACCTCCTGAAGAGCCAGGCCCTGGACAGGGTATGACCCTTTTTTTAATATAGTAGTACTTGCAGATGCAGGACACATAATAAGATATTAAGACATGTAAAAGACAGAAAACTAGCCAAAATGATGAAACAGAAGAATTCTCAAGAGAAATTTCAGGAAGAAATGACAGCCAGAGAATTGCTCAAAACAGATATAAACAACATACTGAACATGAATTTAGAATAATAGTCATAAGACTGATAGCTAGACTTGAAAAAAGCACAGAAGACAGCAGAGAATCTATTGTTGCAGAAACCAAGGATCTAAGAAATAGTCACAATGAATTAAGAAATGCGTAAATGAGATGCAAAATAAACTAGATGCAGTGACAACAAGAATGGAAGAAGCAGAGGGGAGAATATGTGAAATAGAAGATAAAATTATGGAAAATGATGAAGCTGACAGAGGGCTAGGAAAGAGGGGAGAATTAGAGACCTAAGTGATTCAATGAAATGAAATAATATCCGTATCATAGGAGTTCCAGAAGAAGAAGTGAGAAAGAAAGGGGCAGAAGGTTTATTCGAACAAATTATAGCTGAGAATTTCCCTAAACTGGGGAAGGAAGCAGACATCCAAGTCCAAGAGGCAGAGAGAACTCCCTTCATAATCAACCAAACAGGTCAACATCATGACATATCATAGTGAAACTGGCAAAAACAAAGATAAAGAGATAATTCTGAAAAGAGCTAGGGACAAACGGGCCTTAACCTACAAGGGTAGACACATAAGGGTAGTACCAGACCTGTCCACTGAAACTTGGCACGTCAGAAGGGAATGGTAGGAAATATTCAACGTGCTGAATAGGAAACATAGGCAGTCAAGAATCCTTTATCCAGCAAGGCTGGCATTCAGAATAGGAGAGATAAAGGCTTTCCCAGACAAACAAAAACTGAAGGAGTTCATGACCACTAAACCAGGCCTGCAGTTGATCCTAAGGGGAGATTCTGTGAGTGGAAAGCAGCAAAGACTGCAAAGTACCAGAGACATCACCACAAGCATGTAACCTACAGATAACACAATGACACTAAATCCATATCTTTCAATAATAACTCTGAATGTAAATGGACTAAATGCTCCAATCAAAAGACATAGGGTATCAGAATGGATTAAAAAAAAAAACAAGATACATCTATATGCTGCCTTACAAGAGACCCATTTTAGACCTGAGGACACCTTCAGATTGAAAGTGAGGGGATGGAGAATAATCTATCATGTTACTGGAAGTCAAAAGAAAGCCAGAGTAGCCATACTGATATCAGACAAACTAGATTTTAAACTAAAGGTTGTAACAAGAGATGAAGAAGGGCATTATATCATAATTATGGGGTCTATCCATCAAGATGAGCTAACAATTGTAAATGTTTATGCCCCCAACTTGATAACACCCAAATATATAAATTAATTAATCACAAACATAAGCAATCTTATTGATAAGAGTACAGTAATTGCAGGGGACTTTAATACTCCACTTAGAGCAATGGACAGATCATCTTGGCAGAAATGAATAAAGAAACAATGGCCTTGAATGATACACTGGACCAGATAGACTTGACAGATATATTCAGAACTTTTCATCCAAAAGCAACCAAATACACATTCTTCTCGAGTGCACATGGAACATTCTCCAAGATAGATCACATACTGGGTCACAAAATAGTGCTCAATAAATATACAAGAATTGAGATTACGCTATGCATATTTTCAGATCACAATGCTATGAAACTTGAGATCAACCACAAGAAAAAGTTTGCAAAGCCTCCAAATGCATGGAGGTTAAACAGCCTCCTACTAGAGAATGAATGGGTCAACCAGGCAATTAAAGAAGAATTTAAAAAACATAAGGAAGCAAATGAAAATGAAAACATGACAGCCCAAACCCTTTGGGATGCTGCAAGGGCAGTCCTAAGAGGAAAATACATTGCAATCTAGGGCTATCTGAAGAAACAAGAAAAATCCCAAATACCAAATCTAACAGCACACCTAAATGAACTAGAAGCAGAACAGCAAAGAAAGCCCAAAGCCAGCAGAAGAAGAGGAATAATAAAGATTAAAGCAGAAATAAACCATAAAGAATCCAAAAAAAAAAAAAAAACCAAAACAAACAATAGAACATATCAATGAATCTAAGAGCTTGTTTTTTGAAAAAATAAAAATTGAGAAACACCTAACCAAACTTCTCAAAAAGAAGAAGGGGACTCAAATAAATAAAATCATGAATGAAAGAGGACAGATCACAACCAACACCACAGAAATATAAATAATTATTAAAGAATACTATGAAAACTTATGTGCCACAAAACTGGATAATCTGGAAGAAATGGACAAATTCCTAGACACCCACACACTACCAAAACTCAATTGGGAAGAAATAGAAAATTTAGACTGACCCATAACCAGTGAAGAAATTGAATTGGTTATCAAAAATCTCCCAACAAATAAGAGTCCTAGGCCAGATGGCTTCCCAGAGGAATTCTACCAGACATTTAAAGCAGAGTTAATGCCTATGCTTCTCAAGCTGTTCCAAAAAATAGAAGCAGAAGGAAAGCTTCCAGACTCATTCTATGAAGCCAGCATTACCTTGTTTCCCAAACCAGACAACTGGAGGGTACTATGTTAAGTGAAATAAGTCAGTCAGAAAAAGACAGATATCATAATTTTCACTCAAATGTGGAATTTGAGACACTTAATGGAAGATCATGGGGGAATGGAATGAAAAATAAGTTACAAACTTAGAGGGAGACAAACTGTAAGAGACTGTTAAATACAGAAAACAAACTGAGGGTTTATGGGAGTGGGGGTGTGGTGGGGCAGGGAAAATGGGAGATGGGCACTGAGGAAGGCACTTGTTGGGATGAGCACTGGGTATAGAAAGTAAGTGATAAATCATGGGAATCTACTCCTGAAGCCAAGACTACACTGTATACATTGTATGTTAGCCAGCTTGACAATAAATTATTTAAACAAACAAAAAAGAATACTGGGAGCAGAAGAACATTCTCCCCAGCACACGAGTGCCTCATATTTCTACCTGGCGGTGCTGGCATAATGAGTACATTTGCTTCGTGGCTCTCCTGTAATGTGACACTGTAATGCTGGCTGGGCTGCCCAACATTCAGACTAGAACGTAACCCGGACTTGCCCCGGAGAGATCTTGGAGATTTCAAAGGTGTGTCTCTTCCTCACTCAAAGGAGGCAGGGCTCTCTCTGTGCCTCAGTCTCCACCGGTAATATAGGAGCATTGGACTTCCCGCATGTCTCGGTGTGCTGGAGCTGCCGTAACAAAGTACCAAGAGCTGAACGCCTTGAACGACAGGCCATATTGTCTCACAGTTCTGGAGGCTTGAAGGAAATGTTTATGTGATGGTGATCTTCCACGATGGTGACTATAGAACACAGCCATTATAATCACCGGCAGCACAGAAACAACAGGATGAACCAATGAATTTCCTGCAAGGCCTTTTTCTCCCGCTCGCCATCCCCCCCCCAGGAAACCTGAGGTGGGCAGGTGTGGAGAAAGGCTTCCGAGGATATGATTTCCAGCCGATTTTGTTGTATTGGCCTCCAGTGTGTTCTCTGTGTTTCCTGTCTTGCTCCCTCTAAGCTATCCTACACATTGTTTTGCCAGGGTTTCCTTCTGTAAGTGTAAATCTGATTGTACATCTCTCCGGTCCACAGTTCTCCATCCTGAGCCGGCTCTGCCTTCTCTGGTTTCACTCTCCCCAGGCTGTGCACTCGGGCCGCTCCAGCTACTTTACAACCAACTACCTCCTGTTTTCTCGGTGCCTTTGCCCTTGCACTGGCACCTCCAGGAACATGCTATCTAGTGCCCTCCTCCTCTCAACCTTACCTTCAAGACTCAGTTCAGATGTCCAGTCCTTATGACTTCTTCCCAGATCGGCCCAGATGGGCTCCCGGCTTCCTCATGCAGACCTGCTGCCTGGGTGTCTTTTAGGACCACAGACTTCCTCACACTTGTTATCATCATTGTTGGTCCAGGTGTCTGTGTCTCCCACAAGCTTCTTGGGGACAAGGGCTATATTTTATTTATCTTTGTGTTCAAGGCCTACCCTGTCATATAACTGATGCTCAATCAACATTTGCTGAGAATACATGAGTAAGTGAGTGACCTATAATTGTGTATAAGCAGTAAGGGCATGGGCTCTGTCATCAATGTTTGTCCTTTAATGGCCCCAGAAATTCAGGGCTCCTTGTGAAAGAGCCAGCACCTGCCCTGGCATGCCATTCGCAGCTCTGTGCCTTCCTCTCCCCACCACATCCCAATTTCCTGGGGGCTCTGGGCCCCATGCTGTTTGTTTGTTTTTTTTTTTTTAATTTTTTTTTTCAACGTTTATTTATTTTTTTTGGGACAGAGAGAAACAGAGCATGAACGGGGGAGGGGCAGAGAGAGAGGGAGACACAGAATCGGAAACAGGCTCCAGGCTCTGAGCCATCAGCCCAGAGCCTGACGCGGGGCTCGAACTCGCGGACTGCGAGATCGTGACCTGGCTGAAGTCGGACGCTTAACCGACTGCGCCACCCAGGCGCCCCCCCATGCTGTTTTTACTTTCATTATCAGGTGGATTTTTCAATGTGTTCCAATGTCTGTGGCTAGCAAACAGACTGGGTGGGAAGGAACGACACAGACCAAGATAGAAGGAGCTAAGTCTAAAGAGTATTCTGGAAAGTGAGGGGGGAAAAGCGTGAGTGGGAGGCGGGAGGAGGAGGACTGTGTGGAATGTGCTGCATATTCCCAGGGCAGAGTAACCGAGGCTAGCACCGTCTTTTCACCACTATTACCAAATGGTGCACTCTGCCCTGCATGTCCACGAGCCGTCCTCCCACAGGAAGACAAAAGCAAATGAGCAAGAAATTAATGAAAATTCTGTGCTGGAAAGCACCTAAATAGCTGCTGCCACAAGAAAACAGATTGTGGTGAGGCACAGGCATGATCTTCCTCAAAGGAATTTTTGGATACAGAAAATTTAGCGGTGGCTTTGTGGGGGTCCACATGTGCAAGCAATGCCCCAGACACTGGCCAGGTGCAGCAGAAGTGGCCAGATGCGAATGCATTAGGAGAGGCCAGCTGATCCCAAAGCTGACACTATGCTGTGAGCTTGACTCCCCTCTGCTTGTGTTTCCGGTTATATGGAGATGTTTGGGCCACTTTGCTGCCCCCTCTGGAAACATACAGAATCGACACTGGGCCACCCACCCCATAGACAGGTCCCCTTTCTTCAGGGATGGTCATTTTGGTGCTTCACACTGGGAAGGCAGCTATTCCTCACTCCACCTATGCCCTCTGTCTAATTATCTACAGTAACCCTGACTCCCCTAGTTATGTAACAGTGGGGACAAGAAGTCATCCTGTGTCTCAGGATGAGCCCCATGGTTCAGAACAGTCTTTGGGTCAAGTAGCCGCTACATTCTCTCTCTTAGATAAGAAATTCTCAAGAGCTCTCCATCCTCGTGCTGATTATATAAGTCACACGAGCACGCACAATGGGTAGGATAGGAACAGATCCCAAGCCAAATACCCTCCTAGTCTTTCTGGACTCGTTTTCATTACACTGAGGGAAAGTAATGAGGATAGCAAGGAACACCAGTATCATTCCCCAGGACAGGACCAGATTTTAAGCAGTGATGTTGCACCAACATACCAGGTCTTCAGTTACATGCTCTTTTGCTCAGGGAGCACTACTGAGGTAGTAATCTGTAACTGGCAGATTTCTATTTGTCCTGCAAATTTTGACCTGCTTTACCCGATCCCTGGGAGGGATACCCCTTGCACCCAGCTGCACTCCCCTGGCTGGACTCCAACCACCCCCACCTACGGACTGCAAATGTTATGGCTTTCCTCCTGCATGTGAGCATCTTTTCTGAGCCAAAGGCATGGTGCATCTTCTCCTCAAAGCTGTTTCTTAGCATCCAAATCACCCTGCTTGTTCTACAGAAGCTGTT
Organism: Lynx rufus; assembly: GCF_022079265.1. NCBI lineage: Eukaryota > Metazoa > Chordata > Mammalia > Carnivora > Felidae > Lynx > Lynx rufus. The sequence goes on along the minus strand of NW_025814823.1, from coordinate 211,611,175 downwards.
TTGGCTAATTTTTCTGCCATGTGTTTGGATTGAAAAATGTAATTCTGATCCTGTGGCGAGAATGCCTTTTGACCTGGCATGTTAGCATGGCCCAAATCTCCCTTGGGTTTCCCTGCCTCCCTACAGCTGGCTCTGGCTATATCCACAGAACGTCTCACAAGGCAGATGAAGATGGGGCAAGAGAGATCCATTCCCGATGCAGCAGGTGAATTAAGTAAGGGAAGCTCCATATAACCCAGGCAAGCTCTGCCCTACCCCGGGGCACAAGAGGGGCTCAGCCAAGTGGGCAGTTGAGACCCGCCTGAGATGACTGGCCAGCTTCAGAAGCTTCAGATCTTCTGGTGATCGGGCAGGCAATCTTGCTCTTTAGAAAAGATTCTGGAAGTTTAGATGGCTCAACAACTATTTATTGGATGCCTGCAATGTGTCGGGCTCTCAGAACAAAGCTGGCCTGGTTCCAGCCCTTATGGTTTTCCTCTGTTAGAGCAGGGAAGGGGGTCATTGAAGAGCTGGCCTCTCCCACTGAGCACGGGTCCCGAGAACCTTGCCTTAGGCCAGTTCAGGCCTCTGCACTCAAGTTATTCCATTTCCCCAGGCCTTCTGCTTCTCATGGCTCTTTCTACTTTCTCATTTGCTCTTTCCTTTGTTTCTGCCTTGTAACTCATTGAAAAGTCTGCTCAAATGGATAAGCAAGCTGTGGCACACCCACACGATGGGATATTACCCAGTGCTAAAAAGAAATCACCTATTAAGCCATGAAAAGACATGGAGGCAACTTAAATACTTATTGCTAAGTGAAAGAAGCTGATCCGAAAAGACTACATGCTATATGATTCCTGTTATAGCACATTGTGGAAAAGGCAGAATATAGAGAGTAAAAAGATGAGGGGTTGCCAAGGGTTTGGGAGAAAGGACGATTGGGGGAAATGGGCCTTTAGGGCAGTGAGACTATACCATACGGGCCTGTAATGGGGAATACATAGACTGTACAACACAAAGCGTCAACCTTGATGTAAACCACAGACTTTAGTTAATACTAATGTATTCATATTGGCTCATCATTGTAAAATGTACCACACTAATGCAAGATGTTCACGATGGAGGAATTTGTACGTAGGGGAGACTGGGAGACACTGGAACGGTCTGTACTTTCTTTGTAATTTTTCTGTAAACTAACGGCCGCTCTAAAGAATGATGCCTGCTAAACAAACAAACAAACAAACCACCTTGGCCCCAAATCACCCAGACTCGCCCCTGGCACAGACGGGCTCCAGCGGCTCCATACAGTTCACTGGCTGGTGTCTCTCTCTCTCTCTCTCTACCTTCCTGCTGGGTTTGGAGATGTTTCCAATGCCACATCAAGACAATGCATCCTTGACTCCAGTGTCTTTTACTCCTTACCCCGCCCCCACCCCACCAGTTTGCCCCTTCCCACTCCCCTAAGACTGACTTGTCTGTCATGTGATCTTGCCAGTATATTATCACACTGGCCTTTTTATCTTTGCGCCCATGCCAGACCCACACTTTCCCCTGGAATACTTGGGATCTGCAGTGGGCCTTTATGTTGGTCTTCATGTCAACACACAGTGTCCTTGTCCATTTCTTATCAAAACAGAGACCTTTGTACAACCATTGATATTCTAGTCATACTCCCTGTCCCCTGCCCATCCCCAATCCCAGAAGGGAAAGATGGAAGAAAAGGATCGAAACTAAGAAAGGTGAAAGTCACCAAGGCTCACCTGTGAGGTTCTTGCCATCTGTCACCGTACTCAGATTCCCAGCTGGAACCTGCCACATGTTAGCTATGAGTCTTAGAGGCGAGTAGCCTGAGATGATATCCTCTCCTACATTTCCTATGCTGACAAGGAGAACACTGGGACTCTAACCAGTTATCCTTTTACAACCTGGGAAAAGGTACAGCCCACTGTTAATCATTTATCTACATACTAAAGTACAGAGGATTGTAATCACTGTTCAGTTATGGGGATAGGGCAGGCAAGACAACCTGTTGCTGAAAAACATGAGGGCGCACTTTGTTTCAGCTTGTACCAAGGGTCAGAGCTTGGGGTCAGGGGAAGGCTTGCTCACACAGGTCTATTGGGTTTGGCTGGGGGTACGGGGTTGGAGAGAGGACCTTTGTCTTTAACAGGCTCTATGCAGGAAGTAAAATTGATTTTCAAGGAAAAATACTAACCCTCAGGTTCCCGGAAGAAGCAGCCCATCAACCCCTGTGAAATACAGATACTGAAAAAGACCATGAGAATGGTCAGTCTGATGCCATATTCAACAGTCCCATACTGAGACTGCATGCCATGGAAGGGCAAGCTGAGAGGTCCGAACTCAATCCTGTAGGCGGGGAGGGGCCACTAAGCTTTTTGAAAGGTGACCAGAGTGTGGCAGGATAAAAGGAAAGAAAGTGAAGAGAGGAAATTAAATAGAGAAAGGCAAAAAGAGTGAAAGAATAGTCCTACCTTCTTAAAGTTCTCATTCACATGCTGTCTGCCCACTCAGAAACTGGACACACACAGGGAACAGGGGCTTATAGAAAGGCAAGCACATTTTGGGTTGCTTAAGGCTAACTGAAACTCTTGAAGGAATTCTCAAGCACCTGAATCCCCTCAGGAGAAGCACCTCCTTGCACCCTTGTTCCTCATACCTTATCTCTTCTTCCCACCAGGAGAAGGGGGTGCAAGGGGGCAGTCCCCCACAGCAAAGCCTCCTTGGGACCAAAGGATATCTGCCTTGATCACAGAATCATCACTGGCCATGAGGGTCTGCCAGAGACTCAACTCCCCTGGCTTTGTGGTAGTAGCATCTGTCATCCACCTTGTAGCTCTAGAACCCTAGCACATAGTAGGTGCCCAGTAAACACCAGGTGAATAAATGGCGGTATAAAATTTGAGCCAGAGCTTCAGAATAATCTCTTTTAAGCGACTGTGCCAACCATTTTCTTCTGGAACATCCTAACCCCTCTTCTGGTGGCATTAAGGATTAGGATACCCAGGAAGGATGGGTGTGAGGGTGGCCATATGAAAGGCAAAGCTTTCTCGTCTACCTCCTACCCTAGCATGACAAGATACCCTGGGCATAGTAAACCGTCACACCTTTGGGAGGATGCCTCCAAGTTTTCTGAAGGAGACATGGCAGGGTTGTGGGATGCACTTAACAATTCCCTGCATCCTTGAGGGCAAAACAGGAAAGAAGTCAACAAGGTTTTGCTTATCAGAGTAGAGATTAATGTGTTCTGTGTGCTTAATGTGTTCTGACTGTCTATGGCTCTGGCCACCAAAGGAAGCCATTGCAATGGCAGTCAGGAGAAGAGAAGTCCTGTTGCTCCTTTGAGGAGGTTGGCAATGACTGCCCTAGTTGGAGCATCTTACAAAATCACATTCTGAGTCTCGCACGGGAAAGAGCCATACTATCTGTGGAGACAGCGATACCATCTGTGGAGATGGCAATACTATCTGCTAGGGGGTTAGAAGGAAAGTGGATAAAGAGCAGGGGGTAAATTGGGACCCCCCATGAGCAAAAGCAGAACAAACCTCAGCTCACAGGACTTGTGTCATCGAGAGAATTGTTCCTGTTGAAATAAACTTCCTCACTCCCCGGGGGCTACTGCGTGAGGACTGCTGCACAGGAGGGGGATATGGACCTCCCGCCTGGGAGCCTGGGTAGCAGCCCAAATCCACTGGCGGGATACTTACTTCAGTTGTTTGCAAGCAGACTAAGTGGAGGCCAATCTAGACTTCTCCCGGGAATGGGTCTCAGGAGCAAGGACGTGTAGGTCCTTGGGAGCCACCTTCTTCTGACCCCAACTTTTCTTATCCAAGGTAAATCAATTTGCCAAGAACTTCAGTCACGAGGAGAAATACAAAGTCACACATGGGGCACCTGGGTGGCTCAGTTGGTTGAGTGTCTGACTTTGGCTCAGGTCAGGATCTCATGGTTTGTGAATTCAAGCCCCACGTCGGGCTCTGTGCTGAAAGCTCAGAGCCTGGAACCTGCTTTGGATTCTATGTCTCCTTTGCTCTCTGCCCTTCCCCCACTCATGCTCTGTCTGTCTGTCTCTCTCTCAAAAATGAATACATTTATTGAGGAGGGCACCTGTTGGGATGAGCACTGGCTGTTGTATGGAAACCAATTTGACAATAAATTTCATATTAAAAAAATATTAAAAAAATGAATAAATTTAAAGAAGAAAGTCACACACGAGAAAGGAAGAGGGAGAGGCCAGCTCTCCCTGCGTGCTCTGCTCTAGGACCTGGAGGGACTCACAGGTGCAGTGCAAGTGCTTAAAGCTATAATCATTTTTTGCTTTTTTCTTTTCTGTCTTTGAACGCTACTCAGCCAGAAGGTGAACTCTTCTTCCTCTGGCTGCTTCCCCAACTGCTGGGCTTCGCTGTGGGTAGGCTCCCTCCTGGCTCAAATCTGGGACTGAAGATGCGGTTAGAGCCCAGTTGAATGAATGATTAAGCTCTTCCTGAGTGTGCACCTGTGCCACCACCCCTCAGCTCAGCTTCTGTCTATCCCTTGTGACCAGGACTGCCAATCCTCTCATCATACACATTCAGTCTTGAGGCTGGAGAGAAGGAGCTAGAAGGAGTAAATGTGGGTGCGGACTGGAGGTAAACCGGTGCACTAACTTGGCACTGTACCTGAGACGGCACTCTCCAGCTAGGCCGAGACTCACCCCTTTCAGGAAGCCTCTGTCACCAGTAAGTGCTGCTCTGAACACACATCCTTGATTAACTTGGCAAGGTTCAGGGGTCCCTTACCACTTGAATTTGCCAACTTGGATCTGCACCGGCCCGTGGGGATGCTCCCTGGGCACACAACAGCATGAGGACGGGCCGGGCAGCCAAAGGAGCAACGCCCATTCTGGCAAGAGGGCAAACCAGCCGCTCGTACCTGCGCTCACATGGGTGGTGCATTCCTGGGTGTCATACTGTAGATGCACATGGGACTGTTTCTCTAGCCAGCCCTTCAATCCCCCTTGCAACGTCCTTCGGCTCTCTCGAGGACGGAGCACAGACAGATGCACTTCAGGAATTTGTCAATGGTGCTGACAGATTTGATACGCCTACTGTAGACATCTCAGGGCCCTTCTGAGAGCCAGAGGGTTGAGAAAACCTTGTCCCGCAGAGGGATTCTCTTTTCCTGCCCACATTGTGCTGGTCCCCAGCCCTAGCAGAGTATGAACTTCATAAAGTTGCCTTACACCTGTCAAAGTACACAAACAGAACATTATTATATCATGCCCTGACTCTATGGAGTCTCCAGTGAAGCTGCAAAGTTGGTAAGCTCTTGTGGGTCTCCTTGGCATCAGACAAAAGGTGTGTTTCTGCTGGAAGCTTACAGAAGTCTCTCGATTTCAGAGAACGGACAGTGGCATTTCCATCTTCTCTTTGCCTCCCTCCTTTCCCAAAAGACAAGCTCATGAATTCCTGGGTCTAATTTCCCTGCCCCTATTGAGAAGACTGGCCATCTATTCTTAATTTATGTTATTATTTGTTGTCTGTGGTTAAAGTAGGAAACGACAGTTCCCTAAACAGGAAAATATGTTGGCTGTTGAAAGAAATTTTGTTGGTTTGTTTCCTGCTTTGTTTTTAATTACTAAATTCCACCATTTGGTCTTTGTTCTTTCTTCACTCCTTCTCTGCCACCAAAAAGCATGTAACACCTACCTGGCTTAGGTTATGAAATCAGTCATTTGGGGGGGCCTGGTGGCACAGTCGGTTAAACATCCCACTTCCGCTCAGGTCATGATCTCATGGCTCATGAGTTCGAGCTCCGCATCAGTCTCTGTGCTGACAGCTCAGAGCCTGGAGCCTGCTTCGGATTCTGTTGTCTCCCTCTCTCTCTGTCCCTCCCCTGCGTTCTCTCTCTCTCAAATATAAATATTTTAAAAATTTTTTAAAAATCAGTCACTTAGACTGTCTTTACCACAGCTCTGACAGTGGTGTCCCCAATGAACTGCAGACTCTCTCTACAGGTAACCTGTTAGCCCAATGATCTGCTTAAGCCAAGAAACACAAAACTTTCCCTCCTTTGCCAGCTGATCTGTCCCCCTTGAATTTATCCTAAATAACAACCACCACCACAATAACAACAAGGCTCAAGGAGCTGATTATGTGTCTTCTTCCTGTGATGTTGGTTGTCCCTGACAGGCTGGATTTCTGGTTCTCTAGAGCTGGCCACAGAGAAAGTGGAGTCCCTTGGTAGGAGGCTCCAGTGTCTGAACAGGGTTTCTTTTCCTCGAAGCCTGAAAACAAGGGAAAATGCATAGAAATGTGGCTGTAAGTCCCCCAACCTCACCAAAAGATTACAGAGGCTCATATAGTTCATAAGACAATTGGGCTTTTCTTACATGTAAAGAAATGCTATAGAAGAAACGCAAGATCAACCAAGAGACAGAATTCAGTGTGGATCCCCTTATTCCCGATTGCCCCTACCCTGCCAGGCTGTGTGATTTGTGGACATTTTCAGTTTAAGATCTCCCAGAGGTGAAAGTAGTTATGACTGTGAGGCAGATAACGTATCTGGATGAAAATGTGATTTTCTGAAAGGAAGAGCTGTGATCTATTCTTTGGTACTACAGGACTAGGAGTAAAACTGTCCACCAATTTCCTGTGATTCACATGATAGAAGGGTTTTTCAGGCATCATTTATGGCTATAAGTTTACCTTAAAGAGACTGAAATATAGGAGAATTTTTAACGCTTTCTAAAAAAACTTTCATTCAAAGCTTGAAAATTGAAAAAAAAAAAAACCAAGTTGTTCAAATATATTATCCCCCCTTTACATTTTGTCCTTTATAATTCTTTAAATAAAATCTGCTTATTACATGTGCAATGTAATTGTTATTGTCCTGATATTCCAAAATAAGGTGATCACAGACCTGTAAATGACACTGAAAGTCAGTATTTTGTATATTTCAATTCCCACTACATTTTGTAGTTTCCTCAATCCCCATAAATTCTAAATTTGTATTTCAAGGCATAAAAATTTCTAAAAATATTATATCTATCATCACAACTAAATAGAGAGCCAGGACTGAATGAATACAAGAAAAACAGAGGCTTTGATAAATTCCCCTCTAAAAAAGTAGGGATGGTGGTGGGGGAGGGGAAGTCAGTGGTCATAGTCCAGACCCAACCCAACGTGGGGGTGTGCGTTTTAGAAAATGAAAGGTTCCTTTCCTGCCAGCATGGTCCTCTAAGCCCTGAGTAGTGTTGATGACTGGCAAGAAGGAGTGGCTGGCCTGGAGGATGGGTGGCACTTTGAAACTGGCTAGTTGTTTAGGCAAAAGGGGATGGATGGCGCTCCAGGAAGACCAGTATAAAACTTTCTAGCTCTGGGAATATTTCTCCCTGAGCCTCACTTTGTTCCTCTACAAAATGGGGACAGAAGTACTTCACGGGGCCATCGGGAGAAATAATATACTTAATGCACCCGTCTCATAGAAGGCAATTGGTAAATGGCCGCTCTCATGATGGTCAATGAGCTTGGACACAAGAGCAATTCAATTCTGTCTTGGCTTTGGTCACAAGCTGCCCCAGAACCTTCCCTCTGAAAGCCTTACTCTCAGTTTTGTAGAGTGACAGAAGGTTGTTAGTCATTCTCAGAATACAAACACCTTCAGGGCAGTGATGGTATCTAGTTTGTTGACTGACAATTGTTTTGCCCCAAAGCCAGGGGGAGAGTGCTCAAAAACATACCCTTGGTAGAGGGCAGCTTAATTTCACTTAATAAGTTTTTATAAATATAAATGGAGGTACTCTCATGGACACATTCTCTAAGAATGAAACTCTTCTTAACCAAGCTGATCTGACAGCTGTGGAGGGAATAGGGGACTAAGAGAAGAGCCCAGGCTTTCTGGCAGTGCTATGAGCTGTCAGGTTACCAGGGCTACTGACCTCATTCTAACACTAAGAATGATCCCTTGCCTGGGAATGGTGCTCTCCAGCTTAGAGAGACCCTAGGCATATCTGGCCTGACTGGACCTCCTCTGTGAGATATCAGGCCAAATAGTACCAGTCCCATTTTATAATAAGAAGCAAACAATCTGAAGAATCAACAGATGAACAGAGTCAGAGCTAGAACTCAGACTCAGATCTTCTATCCTTCTTGCTCAGGATTCTGTTCACAAGGTCGTGCTCCTTTCCCCCTAAAATTTTAGCTTTATGGAACTAGCAAATTCCATGGTTCAATAACTGGGCATGGATTCTGTCTCTATCAACCAGGGCAACTTTGAACAAGTCGCTTATGCTATCTGAAGCCCAGTTCCTTCTTTAAGTGGGGATAATAATGATAGCCTTCATCTACCCTATGAAGGCTAGATGCAATAATGTACCTAAAATTATGAGTACGGTATCTAGCACACAGCAAATGCAAAAAAGCCAATCATTCACTTTACTATTGTTGTTATTTATCCATCCGGGCTTTGATTCTTTCCATGAAAGTGGGAAGGCAGTCATGGAGAAGAAAAAAGGAGCCCCGGACATGACATGTGTCAGAAGACCTATGTCCAAGACCTGGCCTGGCTGCTTCTCAGCCACGTGGCCATGGGCATGTCACTTCACCATTTTGCCTTGCTCTCTTCATCTCTGAAAAATGAGACTGATAATCTATACTTCCTGGAATTTCTATGAGAATGGAATGAAAACCAAGTCCTTGGAAATACTCTGCAAGAGGCAACACGATATGTAGGAGTGAGTGAGCAGAAATCCATCTACTGGAAACCTTCTCTACATCTTCTCCCACATTTTGACAATGAAGTATGCTGCTGAAGAACCTTCTATCTCATGACAGTGGTTAAAAACTGAGATCCATTTCTATGACACAGGGCAGCTGCATCAAACAGACATGTAAGGTCAATTGCTCACTCTCCTGGTCCCATCTTAAGAATCCATAATAAGAGTGACATACACCAACCAAGCAGTGCTTTGGAGCAAGGGGATAAGATGAAGGGAAGGAAGTGATAATAAAGCTGGACAAGAAAAACAAAGGTGGAATTTCCACAGAGTTGGCATAGGTCAGTGTTTTGAGGGCATTTCAATAGAGAAAGGGAAAAACAGCCGACGCTGATCTGTGCTTACCTAAGTTAAAAGCTGGAGAATGACTGATGAGTATTGCAAATGACTCTTTATGGCAAGAGATAAGGCCTGTGTTTGCTTCGAACACAGACTGGCCCTGGGGAGTGGGCTCACTTGACTTAGTGTCTACCAAGATGCCTCAGAAATGTTAGCAGTTCTAAGAAGACACGTAGTTCTTAGTGAAATCATTGAGTTGGGAAAACATGGCCCAGTCTCTTGCAAAACCATGACCTTGTAAAAATATGCAGTTGATCCTTGAGTGATATTTCTTATACATTTCCAAGTAGAGGACTTTGAATCTTTTTTTTTTTTGTACTCTCCAGTAGGGTCTAGCCAAACCATTATCACTGCCTCTCAACATCACAACAGGAAAACAAACCAATTCTTCTCATCTGGTGGTTATCTTGGCTTTATACAGATCCCTAAGGCATCAAGAGCTGGATCCAGTTTTGCAAATGCTTCTGAGAAATGTATCATTTGACTCAGGCAGGAGCTGACTTATGGAGGGAAGTCCTGTTTAGTCATCCTTGCACATTTATCTTGTTTGATACTAGGAGCATCATGTTATCTGAAATTTGCCCTGTTGTCAGGATGCTTTTACTTGTAGATACCTCATCAGATACAAGTTGTGCACAGTCTCCTTGTGCTCTCACCTGAGATTGGGAAAGAGTTAGTATGACAACTCAATTTAATATGTGCTTCTTAAATATTAGCCATGTGTAAGGAGGAGAAATCTTAGATCAAGAACAATGCATTCTAGGGTAACAAAAGAAAAAATCCATAGAAAGTTACCTAAATTTCCTATGGTCCCTCTCCTTAAGGAGCTTTCATTGTAATTAAAACTGAACAAAATATCCACACATAAAATAAAGGACTCTATTCAAAGGGCTATTTCCAAATAAGCATCAGAGGCCGGAGGATGTGGGAAAATCCTGGGCCCCAGTTTTTTCACCTATAATATAATCATAGAGATACCACTCGTGTTCTACCTTGTAAACACGGTCAGGAGATTAATGAAATGCCATTAAACGTATTCTCCATATACATACACACCAAGATATGTAAATCTATATATCTATATGTATATATCTATATCTATAATATAATATATAGATATATAATGTCTATCTCTATGCTCAACATATACTAAAATTTCAGAGATATAAAAATGAACATGAAGATTCAGCTACTGTCAAAAAGTGGACTGAATATCCTTTTCCATATGGAACAGGTGAGTATGACAAAATGGAATGCTAAGGTATTTGTGCAGGCCAATGCTTGAAAATTATTTCATAAAATGTTAGAGCTGAAGGAACCTTCGGAGACCATTCTATTCCAGCCTCAGACATCATACTCATTCCTTCTTAGCACCACCCTCCAATAGGTATTCAATCTCTGCTCAAACACTTCTGGGGAAATGGAGATCACTACTTCTCATAGTTGTTGCAGATGGTCTCCAACTTAATGATGCGTTGACTTACGATTTTCTGACTTTAAGGTGGTACAAAAGCCATATGCATTTAGTAGAAACCGTACTTTGACTTTTGAATTTTGATTTATTCCCAGGCTAGTGATATGTGGTAGCCCACATATCACATAGCACATATCACATATTACTAGAAGCTCTAGTAATGCTGGGCAGTGGCGAGGAGTTGCAGCTCCCAGTCAGCCACACCATCACGAGGGTAAACAACCAGCACGCTCACAACCAGTCTGTCCCCATATGATCATGCTGTTTTTCTCTTTCAGTACAGTGTTCAGTACATTACATGAGAGAGTCAACACTTTATTATAAAATAGGCTTTGTGTTAGATGATGTGGCCCAACTATAGGCTGATGTAAGTGTTCCAAGCATGTTTAAGGTAGACTAGCCTCAGCTACAATATTTGGTAGGTCACGTGTATTAAATGCATTTTTAACTTATAATATTTTCAACTTATGTGGGATTACCAGGACATGACCCCACTGTAAGCTGAGAAAGTCCTACACCAGTTAATTAAAAGTTTTCTTTACATTGTTAGACCAATTCCTAATAAGGTATTGAAGAGCTATAGATATTCAAAACACAATAGATGACTTTTAAAACCACAATATCTGAATCATGTTGTAAAAGTATATTTAACATTCAGGCTTCCAAGGAAAATGATAGCTTGCTCCTTTGGTAAGTACAGCTCTAAGAAGACAGCCCTAAGGCCTGTTTGGATGTTATTAATATCATTGCATAAAGAGAAACACTTATAGGGCCTGTCTTTCCTGCTTACATTCCAATTTCTTTGCCAGTATCTCCATGAATATTTAAACAAAACCAAACAACCAATACTAATCAGGCACAAAATCTCTCTCTCAGATTTTCAGGCCTTAACTTTCAAAGTCTTGGGCAGTAAACACAATTGCAGTATTTGTAGTATTTCAGAGGTCTCATCAAATCTGTTAATATCCTTTTAAGATCCTTCTAGTACTTCTCTGTCCTTTCACAGGATGAGGCTGCCCAGTCCCAGATGCCTGGTTTCTTCAAATAGTCAGGAAAGGGTAAAGAAAAAGATATTTGGAGACATGACTAGGGGGTATCTTTCATTCCCTGATCCCAACCTGTGTTATAGACATTCATCCTTTCAGTCTCAAACTTGGCCAGATATCAATTCTATTCTGGAAGGGAGCCCTTACTTGCCAATGCTAACATCAGTAGAACACACAAATGCATAAAGATCTGCAGATCAAAAGAGGTACGTGTTGTAGTTAAGACTAAAGACTGTGAAGCCAGATTTCCTGCAATCACCTAACTAGTTGTATGACCTTGGACAAGTTACTTAACTCTTTATGCTTCAGTTTCCTCATCTATCAGAGGGAGATAATAATAAGAGAATTTACTGATTACTTTTAAGAGGCAGTTTACATATTTCCATTGAACAATCTCTAGTCAAATCCAGCATGGTGTTCATTTGAGTTTGGAGGGGCAAGTGTAATCTAGCAGAGAAAACCATGACTATGAATCAAGAGACTTGACTTCAAGTCTTCTACTAACTGTGACTCCCCTGAATCACAGATGAAAGCACTCAGCACCATATTCAAAGCTCTTTACAGTCTGACCCAACCTACTTTTCTCAGCCACACTTGCTGTCTCTTCCTACTTCTTCCTGTGTGCTCTGCCCATCTGGTGACCTGCAACTGTCCCAAATGTCAGGGACATGTGACTTGCTGTAAGCTTGTGTATGCTGTTTCCTCTATAGAATCTCCTCCTACTCTCTTTCTGCTTGTTCAGTAATTGTCCCCGGTCCTGCCATGACTATACCACAGTTCTCTCCTCCACTAAACTGTGTGTTTCTTGAGGATAGAAAATGATCACCTTTTCATACTGGTGCCTCACATAGTGTATTAAATGCATGGCGGGCAGGCAACAGCAGTTTGAAAATGGTTGAGAGATTAAACGAATGTATTTTAGGCAATTCTCTTAAGAATGATCATAACATGACTTCTTTCTACTTTAGAAAAATATGTGAGGCCATCTGTTTGAAAGTAAACTAATAATATAAGATATACTAACAAAAGAGATGACATGAGGGGCGCCTGGGTGGCTCAATCAGTTAAGTGTCTGACTCTTAATCACGGCTCAGGTCATAATGTCACATTTGTGAGACTGAGCCCCATGTCAGGCTCTGCGCTGATAGCCTGCTTGGGATTCTCTCCCTCCCTCTCCCTCTCCCTCAACTTGTGCTTTCTTTCTCTCTCTCAAAATAAGTACATAAAGTTAAAAAAAAAAAAGACATGACATGAGTACAATATAGCTTTAGATCATTCCCGTACTCTTGTGAAAGACTGAAAAAAACATTCAAGTGCCAATTATTTTATGTGTCTCTGAAAATGTCAGTGGAGATTCCTTTGTTAAGGGAGCATCTATCCTCTGACAATCAAATAGGGGAGGCTGCATAATGGCCCCATTCCTGGTCTTGTTCTTGAACATATTATAAATCACTGATGGCTTCTCATTGTCAACTGTGCCCTTAATAGATTCTGCTCCCAAAGGGCACTGGGAAGAAAAGAGGATCTGAGCCAACCACACATTTTATCTAGATGTGAAAGGGGCATCAATTACCAGGCCATCTTGTTGACATGTTGTCTTAAATGCTCCCTTGTTTGAGAACAGTCCTTTCAGAAAGATTGAGCTGTCCTTTTATATAGGTAGTAGAAAACTGAATGGACTCTCGTGCTATAGAAGTTGGATTCCTGGCAAAATATGGTTAAAGATATCTTTTAGATATCAAACATGTGGTTATGCCAGAGGTGACACTGGCCACAAAAGATGCCTTGCTCAGCAGGACATTCTGCTGAGTAACCAGCAAGACCCACCAGAGGAAAAGAAATGATGAGCCAAGATTTCTTGAGCTCCTACCATAACCAGAATCATTATGTTGTGTCTTGAATCATCACAAGGAGGAAGACAGCATCCTGTCACGCCAAAACTTTGGATGTAACACCGTTCTGCCCATTTGTGGTCTGAAGTAATGTCCACCACTCATGGCATAAAAGAGAGCAAAAATCTACTAAATGATGTTCCAGTGACTGTTAGTACAGATTTGATGGGGCTCTGCGCTAGTCTAACACAGCTTTGCTGAGAACTTGTTAAACATCTGTGTAAAAGAGACCAATAATTCACATGGCATAAGTAAAGTGTTAGTGGGACCAACTTCTTTCTTGAATATGGTTTCCTAATAACAAAACTCCTTTTTTTCATCTAGTGGACATACATGGGAAGTTTGAGTCTTTATCAAAAGCTCAGAAATGCTATAGTAAATATTTTGGGCAGGTAGTTGATATTTTTCCCTTCCAACCTTTATCTTTATTTGGTATCGTTGGTGTTCAAGTCAAGATTGAGAATGTCAAGATTTTTTTTTTTTTGAGGGTCATGAAGAAGACAACATGGCTCTTATTTTTATTGGTGGTGACAAGAAAAATCAAAAGCAGAGATATGTGTTTCTTAGAAACACTGTTTTATGGGACAATGTTTTCATGGTACTTTAGAGAATATATTTCCAAGGCTAATTGTGTGAAAGTTTTCTTTCAGAAGAAGACTGTAATTTAACTTTGTTGTTTTACCTCTGCATGGAAAAGTATACTGGGCTTAGAGTATATAATACACACTTACATATGATGATAGAATGAATGTTCAGCTATGTTTTGAATGTTATGGCTAGGACAGGCTTATTTCCCGAAGGAGCAGAGTTTGGGATTTTCATTGTACATAGCAAAGGGTACCTACAAGATGCCCTGCGAGCTCTACTGAAACCTCAGTCTTAGTTTCTGTGCTATTTGGTGTTATTCTTCAAAGACTCTCACCTCACCAATCTTATTACTCCCAGGGAATAATGCGGTATTATTCCAGGGTCAAAGCTTTCCTGATAGAAAGAATATACTCCTAAGAGAAAAAAATATATATTTGTATGAGGGTCAAAAGATTTTTAAACAATATGAGTGACATCAAAAATCCCAAAGACTGGATTTACTAGTCCTGCACGTGACAATGGTAGAGGTAGCAGGAAGACCTTGAATTCCCCAATGCGACAGACCACGTCTTATCTAACTCTATATATCTACTTTCTAGTATGGTTCCTGATACACCACAAGATCTCAGTAAAAGTTAGTTGACTTGAATTCAGATGCCACTCAGAGATGATAATGACGTATCTTTCAAGGCATACACTTAATCACCATTTTAAGGAAGTAAAAAAATATGATGAATTAGATTTCTGCCACTCTTTTCCCCTAGGACATTTGGCCACCTGTAAAAGGGTTTTCTTGGTGAGATAGCACTTCAAAATGCTAAAGACTAATAGAGAGTTCATCATGTATTTGAATTTATCTATGTATGTAAAATAGAGAAACATGGTAGTCGTTCATACAAACTTGAACTTGAATAAGTGAAGAATTTAGCCAAGATTCATGGAGGAAGTGTATAGAATGATAACATCTTACAACTGAAAAGGACTTAAGACATTTATTAGGTTTCTGGAAAGAAGTACCTATTTTTGACTCCTTATAAAGACAGGGGGTGGAGGAGGGAAAGGGAGAAGGAAAAATCTAGACTATATAAAAAAAAACCAAGACCTGCAGTCAGTCCATAGTCAGAAACCTGGAGGAAATGTCAGGACTAACATGACCCATGGCAGTGAAAAGTGAATCACAACTGCCAACAAACATATGATTTGCTGCTGAAAACAAAACCAAACTGTTGGCTTCAAAGAAGATAGGAAGATAGTTCACTCTTTTCCTGAAAACTGTTCTGCTACCCTCCTACTAAAGCCATCTTCAACACAGCAGGGCATCCTTTCTATATCCATATGAAAGTTTCAACCTTCAGAAAACAGCAAATTTGGATTTTACAAGACCAGGCACTGGATATCTTAGAACACGTATCCAACAAATAAAGACTACAGGGGGGAGGAAGGAAGAGTCCTGGAAGAAAGAGATCTCAAAGATGCCTTTTTTGTGTTTCCTGTTTTGAGAGTAGGAGAATAGGCGGTGGGGGAAGAGATCTTATCTCTATACACAAAACTACATTAGCAGCATTCCTGTTAGAAGCTGATATTGAACTAGGACATGTTATTCTGCCCTCCGGCTGTGAACCAGAAAACTTATAGCCTGGTACAAACTGAGCAGGTCCCAGAACACACTGCACATTCTATGTGTTCACAAATATTGGGTCTAAGTGGATCGGCTTTCATTCCTGGATGAGTAAGCATGAAAAATAAATAGCACAGACAGTGGATAAAGCACATAGCAAGGAAACTGAAGCATCATCTCAGAAACAATTTTAGAAAACGATTTCTCATTCTCAATTGATGTAGAAAAAAAGACCCTGTGAAAGCAGACAGGTAGGTGTTATGAGATAAAAGGCTGGGTAAGATGAGGAGGATTACAGGGAAACCAAAAAATGGGTAGTATTAATAATAGTATTAATAAGTCCACCGAAGGCAGGAAGAGGTAAAACTGACATGTTAGGACACAGAATCAGACACTCCCTAAAATATAGAAGCCCTGCATTGTACTCCTTTAAAGGAATAAATGAGATACAAGATAGTAGATACATCAAGTGGGGCACAGAATCAAATTAGGGCTAATTTATACTCTTGAAAGAGAGACCAATGATCACAGTGAGACAGCACCACACACCCAACAGCAGGGCTAAAATGAAAGAGTGACAACACTAAATGTCACCAGGGATATAGAGCAACTGAAACTCATAAACTGCTGGCAGGGATGTAAAATGGCACAACCACTTTGGAAAACTGTTGTCAGTTTCTTAACAGTTAAATATATTCCCAGTCTTTGACCTCAAAACTCTACCCCTACAGAAATATCCAAAAAAAAAAAAAAAAAAGAAAGAAAAAAAAGAAAACAGAAAAGAAAAGAAAAAAAGAAAAAAATATGTCCAGAACAAACCTAACAAGAATGTTACCAGCAGCTTTATTTATAATAGCACCAAACTGGAAATAGCCCAGGTATCCACAAATAGGAAGATCAATAAACAAATCATAAGGTATTCATAGAATAAAATACTATTCAGCAATAAGTGAAATGAATTCCTGACACCAGCAACAACATGGATAAATCTCAAAAAATACGTAAAAGAAGTATTATATATAATATTGCATATGTTATATAATATGTAATATGTATAATATGATACTCAGAACAAGCAAAACCAATCTAAGGTGATAGAAATCAGATCAGTGGTTGCATATGGTATTGGGATTACTTGGGAAGTGGCATGAGGAAATTCTGTGATGGGAATGTTCAATATCTTGATACGGATGTGAGTTACTCAGATATATGAGTTTGGCAAACTGATCTAACTTAGGGTATGCTTGAGGTCTTTGTATTTCATTTGATGTAAATTATCTCTCTATAATAAAGCACCCAAATTTTGAAAATACATATTTAAAAAAAGAGAATAAAGGAAAAAAATATTCGAAATCATAAAAGAAGCTTTAAGAAAAGGAAAAATTCCTAGTGCAAATGGAAGATCTGACTCTGGTAACTGACATGATTCAGCAAGCCTATGAAAATCAGAAAAAGAGCTTACACCTAGATACATTATGACAAAGTATTTGAATTGCAAAGTAAAACCTAAACACTTCCACGAAGAAAAACAGACTACTAACTTAGAAATAAAAATAGGGATCATCTCAGATTTTCCACATGACTAGATTTCCACATTTCAGATCATCCACATGACTAAAGGCAAAAAGCAAGAAAGATGGTTAGGCAAGAATTTTATACACAGAAAAGTTACTATTTATGTTGAAAGCAGACAGAAATTTGTTTAAGTAAATAAAAGGATTTAAAAAAAATTATCTCCTTGTTCTACTTACAATGACTTTTGAGCTGCCTGAGAGATAATTAAAATGAATCAAAAATAAGAAAATTATGGTATAAAGGCCAAAAACTATGTACACAGAAACCAGATAACCATATAACTACGCAAAAATGTATTGTAAATATGATTACATGGCTGAATAGATAAAATAATTCACAAAAGAGAAGTAATATAAAATATGTGATTGACAGTAACCTGAATAAAAAATGTTAATTTATTCTTACAAATATTGAGAAAATGGTTGAAAGGAAGTAAAATGGATTAAACGTCTCATCTTTGATATGGCCATTCAAGCATACCATTTCATTATGAACTTGATTATAAAAGTAGACAGTCATGTCCATGACTCTGGTTAAGTATAAAATACAGGTAAAGTGTTTTGGAAAACGTTAAGTGCAATAGCTTGTAGAAATAAAAAGAGGATGACTACCTTCTAATTTACTGGAAAAAATAAAAGCAAAACCAAACCATCGTCCATGTGGCAAAAGGTAGATTAAAAAAAAGAGATAAGGTGCCCCCAAAAATAGAAAAATAGAAGATCAAATTAATCTAATATTAACTGTTATAATTGGTGTAACTTTCCAAATGAGAGAAAAAGATTTCTGTGGTCAAATACATTTTAGAAATATTTGTTCAACTAAGTTGAACTAGTTTCTTTATTGCTGATCCCAGACTCTTAACATATGAATATAAGTTATGAATCCCTGGGAGAGAAGATTTCATTTGTAGCATTTCCCATGCTTATTTTATTACTTCTCATTGAACATACTTTAAAAAATGTTAAATAAAAAGCATTCTTGTTAAAATTGATACTAAGACAGGATGTCCACTATCTATTACTATTTAATAGAAGTTATAATCAATGTTATAAGACATCAAATAAAAATTGGATGCAGCTATTGAAAGGAGGAAAATTACCATTTATAGACACCACGATTACAAACTCTTATAATCAACTAAAAATTCTTATAATTAATTACGAGTCAAATAGATAGAAAGAAATCATATGTACCTTAGTATTTTTCCTATCAGAGAGCAATATCAGAGAGAAAATATGGAAAAAAAAAAGACCCATTAATAATGAGAGCCTAAAAGTATAAGATACATAAGAATAACCCTAACATGAAATGTATAGGACCTACATGAGTAAAACTATAACACTTTAACAAGAAATATAAAAGAACATTCAAGTATGTGGGGAGATGTTCAATGCTTCTTGATGGGCTGAGTCAATATTAAAAAGATGGACAGTTCTTTCATAACTGACCTATACGTTTAATGCATTCTCCAGTTACCAATGGACGATTGTGTGTGTATGTGTGTGTACACATGCATATACATACATACATACATACATACATACATACATGTGTATTTACACACACACACACACACACACACACACACACACACACACACATGCTTTTCTAACTTTCCAAAATCATTTTAGAGTTTACCCAGGACACACTGACATTAAATTTGAAACTGAAAAGTGATGAGAAGTTATATGCCCTACCAGTTTACATGTTTCATAAAACTCAAAACCAGCGTGGTGTTGGTCCAAGAACTGTCATTTATATGACAATAAAACTTAATAGCTTATTCTGCAGTGGCCAGTAGGATACGCATAAGAACTTAATACATAACCGAAGCATTGTTTATCCAGTGAATATGGTCAGCACCTTCCTTGCCCATCATCTCTCTCCTGAACTACTGCAAACAGCAGCCTCCCAAGTGGGCTCCTGCTCATATCTTGTCCATCACTCCCCTCCTTCCCCTTGGCACATACACTCTATGTTGTATGCATGGGATATTTAGCATTTAGGTCACTGAACATGAACCTTTGCACATACTGCTTTCCTCTGCCCCAATTCACATCGCCCTGTCTCTTCATTCTCAGCTAGAAAGTTGCTACTTTCCAGAAGACTTCTCTTAACCTGACGTCCAGATTATGGGACTCATGCTACCCTACACTTCCTCTCACAGAGCTTATACTGTGTTATATTAAACTGGCCTGGTTTTTGTCTTACTTCCTCACTAGACTATAAGCTCTGAAAAGAAAAAGCCATCTCTGTCTTGTTTTCTGGTTTACTCCCATCATGTAGCTTAGTGCCTAATACATGACCCTCAACAAGTATTTGTTGAATGAACAGCTAATAAGTAATCACATAGAAAAAAACTGATAGCCTTCAAGCCATAAAAATCTATGCTTATCAAAAATACTGTACATAGACAGTATTAGAAGACAAAGACCAAATTGGGTAAAATATTTATATTATTATAGAAAATAGATTCAATATCCTTAAAATAGAAAGAGTTCATTTTTTTAAAAATTAAGAGAATATTGGGAGACAAATAGAAATTTTGCTAATGGCCATAAAAGGGAATCCATACAAGAAGAAATATGAAGAATGGTAAATATATGAAAAAAATTATTCCTGGTAATTAAAGAAATGAAAATAACATTCTTTTAGACTTATCAAATTGGCAAAATCAGTACATTGCTATGATGGAATGCTATGATGGCTTAAAAAACATGTTTTCAGAAATCACTGACATATATATAATTGATTATCATGTAACATTACATTTTAAAAAGGTTTTGGAAATGTATATATATTGCTAATGTTTTTGAAAAAATGAGAGGAAAAATGATTATATGTAAACAGTAATCTTTTTCTAGGTGGTGGCATTATGGTGATATTCATTTTCTTTATTCCATTCCACAATGCCAGAAAAAAGTAATTAAAATTTTGAGCCTATATAAAAATTCATTTTTCTAACCCTTCACCAACTTGAGGGACCTATTCCATAATATGCTGAACAGCAAACATTTATATTCTTTTTAAAAAGTTTTTATTTATTTATTTTTGAGAGAGGGAGAGAGAGACAAAGAGTGAGAGAGAGAGCATGCACACCAGTGGGAAAGGGGCAGAGAGAGAGGGAGAGAGAGAATCCCAAGCAGACTCTCCACAGCCAGAGCAGAGCTTGATGTGGGGTTTGAACCCACGAAGCTGTGAGATTATGACCTGAGCTGAAACCAAGAGTTGGAGGCTTAACTAACTGAGCCACCCAGGCATCCCACAAACATTTATCTTCCTATGCAAAATTACCTCTCCACCTCCTTAAAGTATCAAAGAAAATTAAACTTTCTTAGACCTGATTCATCTAAGAGGGTTCTTCTCCTGGGGGAGCGCCTTGGTGGTTCAGTTGGTTAAGCATCCAACTCTTGATTTCAGCTCAGGTCATGATCTCATCGTTCTCACTAGATCAAGCCCTGAGTTGGGCTCTGTGCTGGGCGTGGGACCTGCTTGGGATTCTCTCTCTCCCTCTCTCTGCCCCTCTCCTGCTTGCACAAATGCACATGCTCTCTCTCTCTTCTGTCTCTCTGTGCCTCTCCCCTGCTCATGCTCTTTCTCTCTCTCTCTCTCAAAAATAGATAAACTTAAAAAAAAAAAAAAGGAAAAGGTTCTTCTTCTGGGGCAAAATAAGTCAAGAGGTAGGCAAATAAAAAAAATCGTCAAAGACCAATAAGGTACTTAAGACCCAAAGTTCAGAATTGACCAGATTTTGAGGATACACCAACTAGTTGGCTTATTGCTAGAAGTAATTCCTAGAGATGGAAATACCACATGGACAGTAAGGAAAGTCATGGCTGGTGAGTTTGTAAACAGAAGCTAATTAAATCTCTTTTTTCATCCTCTGAAGTACGTGCCTGAGATCCCAAAGTACTAAAACTCATGGATGTCAAACTGTGTGGTAAAACATTCATTTCCAAACATTTCCTGAAGGAACATCTTAACTGTTTGATGGTACAAAGGCTTGGGCCACCTTCCAGGCTAGAATTTAAAAATCATATAAGTTACTGTTTTTATTCATCTTTCTTGCCAAGTGTCTTAACCTTTAAGCAATGCATAGGCATTGGCTCTTGTTTCCACAATATTCTCCATACAGTAGGCTGAGTAATTTTCTTTCTAGATGGTTTTAATTTTTTAAAAAGATTAAAAATTAATCTTAAACTATTTTTTCCCTAGTTGAGTGTTTATTTGTTTTTAAAAATACCAGCAGGATCGTGCTATCCCTCTTCTTCAAACACCTTAAAGGCTTCCTATTGCTCCTTAAGATCCTGTGTGGCCTGGCCTCTCTCATTCTCCAGCTTTTTCTTATATTTTGTTACTCTGAGTTTTTTTCTATTCCCACACATCTGGCACGCTCTCTCCTGCCTCGGTGCCTTTTGACGTGCTGTTCCTTTTGCTGAATTAACTCTTCCTTCCCATTTTGGTCTAAGGTCAACCATCACTTTCTCAGGGGTACTTCCTTAGTAAATAACATGCCTCTCCTCTGTTGTCCTTACCATACTTACAAACATACATGAATTCGATTGACATCTATTTCCTCATTATACTATGAGCTCTACATGGGAAGAGACTATTCTGCTCACTATTATTTCCCGGGCACTTAGCATAGTGTCTAAGTGGTTTGATATGTTTGTTTCATAAATTTTGCAGGATTACTTCTAACGATGACTATGATACATTTTTTAAAAGTTTTATTTATTTGTTTTGACAGAGAGTGGGATAGAGAGAGAGAGAGCATGAGTGTGAGCAGGAGAGGGGCAGAGAAAGAGGGAGAAAGAGAATAGCAAGCAGGCTCCAAGCTGTCAGTGTAGAGCCCCACGCGGGACTCAATCCCACAAACAGAACCAGGAGATCATGACCCAAGACGAGATCAAGCGTAGAATGCTTAAACGACTAAGCCACCAAGGCACCCTGTGAAAAATTGTAATTTGAATACATATAATTGATTATCATATAACATTACGTTTTAAAAAGGTTTTGAAAGTGTAAATAAAGTCCTTTTGCACAGGACTTTTAATGCCAACACAGTCCCTCTATAACTATCTCACTAAATTCAGGTTAACATTTCCCACTGGCTCAGGAAGGCAGAGGGGAGAATTCAACGCAAAGGTAGATTTTCCCAGATTAGGAGTGTGGTCCTGTCTAGGCAGCAGAGCTCACTTCACAGCTATTTAGCCCCGTGTGCTAAATTGATGTCCCAAATTTTCTCATCTCACAGAAGTGTGGCTTGTGTAAATTCTGCATGGTTGGTATCCATCACAGACAAACTCTTACCAGAGCTCTTCACTCTACATTACTACAGGATCATTCTTAGGCAAACCAGGATATTAGTTTTGTTCTCATTTTTCAACACTCCAGAAAGCTTAATTGTGGTTACAACTAAGATTTAAAGAAATTACACAATGCATTAGTAGCCAGTTCAGAGCGTTTCGCAAGAGTCAATATTTCCTTTTCATGTGGTCCATTTTGCTCTTCCAAAAATCCTCTGGGCTTTCTCAATTTCTTCCCCACTTTCACATTTTTACTTTGTTTCTTGCTTGCTGCAGTCAAAAGGTACAACGGGGCAGCATTGGGAAGAGATGGTGTGACCAGCCTGGAACACTCTGTCCCTGTCTAGTCCCTATACTTCAAGGACCCAGAGATCCCACAGAGACTCAGTGATGGAGGCATATAATGATCTAGGGGATGAGGGAGACGGGGCTATTTAAGCACAAATCGTGAAGATTAGAGCTATTCTGTCTGCAAAGATAAAAGCTGTCACAGGATACGGTTAATATCAAGAAAGATAGGAATAGGATAAATAAAATTATTCCCAATACTGTAATTATGTAAAATCCCTTTACATCAGAAAGAGTTAAGTAAGGGGGAGAGGATTTACTACATCATCCACTTGATAACTTAAAGATACTTGTTACCTCAAGGTGTGTTTGTTATGGACTCCAAATATTGATGGGATAAACAAAGATTTTTAAAAATTCTCATAGGATATGACAACAGATTCATGATGTAATATAGTATAAATTTTAGTAGATCAAACAAAAATTCAGATAAATTCATGGATGGTATGAGAACGGATTCATAATGTATTATATGACATTAACTAAAATATTAATAAGTTGGACAGAATTTAGTATAAATTGAATCTGTGTTATGACAACAGATGGACACTGCAGTATTAAGAAGGTCCAAAACAGGGGTCAGCAAAATATAGGCCAGGGGCCAAATCTGACCCGTTGGCTATTTTTGATAATGAAGTTTTGTTGGAACACAGCCGCACTCCTTCATTTATGCATTCGCCATGGGTCTGTTTTTGTCTGACAAGGGCAGAGTTGAGTAACTGTGACAACGGCTGTGTGTGGCTCACAAGTCCTAAAATATTTTACTGTCTGGCTCTTGACAAAAGAAGTTTGCTGATTCCAGTCTAAGATGTATTAGGAACATGCGAACATTATTCACATCTGAGGTCCACATGAAGCAGGATAAAATAAGTTCTTCTACATGAACACTCCTTGGCCGGTGCAGGATTTTGGCTAGGGCAGCAATTCCTGATAATCATGTGAAAAGGCTTAAAAAATGTGTACTTGCCCATCATTTGACCATCGTACCTTTGGAGGTTTGTTAGTCAAGTTAAGGATGCTCCCTGAAAGTTAGGAAGATGAGGAGAAAATAGGCTTCTGACTGCATTTAGCTGTTGATGCTTTCCATTTTTGAGCTCCCCGTCTATAAAGAATCATGGAATTGTTGGGAAATGAAACTCAGAAATATGAAATGATGTCACAAGATCAGCTGGAACTGAGACCACAGCTTCAGATTTTCAGATCAAAATACTGCACTTTCCTGTACACCAAATATATTAGCAGTGAATATTTCCACAAAAAAACCAAAGTCATAGTCTTCAGAAATAGTGATTTCTTTTTTTTCCCAGTGAAGTTCACGGATATGAAATCAATTTGTATACATGTATTATGACACGACTTTGGTAATCACAACAGTTATGTTGCCTAAGTGGTTATATAAGAGAACAACTTAGAAAAACTGTGCATCGTTGGGTATTTTTGTTCCCACTTTGCATAACAAAACGTATATTCTGGGACAAATTTTCACTTGTGGCCAACTGCCTCGATCCCTCTTATGACAGTATCGCCCAGAATATAGAGACCATTGTTAATTAAAGGTGGAATTTGTAGTTGAATGTAGTTCACACATGACAAATTGGTATGAGCTAGAAGGCAGGGAATCGCTATCTTAGGGTTGGCACTATTAAGATCCTTTCATATTTTTAAAACATTTAAAACATTCATAAATTCAAAACATTTTAAAACATCCCTTAGAGAATTTAAATTTTCTGTCAAAACCGAGAGGAAAAAGGCAGTTTATGATCAAGATCTCAACTTTGAGACCTCAGGATTGAGCTCTTCATGTACAGGGCTCTGACTGAGCCACCAAGTCCAAGTACGACATTCATTAAAGTAATTTCATTTTCAACCATCATCAGCAATAACGGGTACCATCCTTCCTCTCCCACTGAATGTTTGCCATCTGCTGGGCAAATTCACCCACAAAAAGGCAGTCTCCATAGCAGCCGTCTACCTACACAGAAGAGATTCCTGGAGAAGCTTAATGCTTTGCCACTGAACAATGCCCTAGCTGCTTGGATAATCAGAGCTACCTATCACGTTGTATGATAATCATGTCCTGTTTGAAATTCATTGCTCCCAAAAGAGTATCAGTGAAAAGGTCCCAGTCAATATCCACTTTGGTTTATTTATTTATTTACTTTTATTTTTATTTTAGAGTGGAAGAAGAGGGGGAGAGGGACAGAGAAAGAAAGAGAAAGAGAAAGAGAAAGAGAAAGAGAAAGAGAGAGAGAGAGAGAGAAAGAGAAAGAGAAAGTGAAGAGAAAGAGAAAGAGAAAGTGAAGAGAAAGAGAAAGAGAAAGTGAAGAGAAAGAGAAAGAGACAGAGAGAGAGAGAGAGAGAGAGAGAGAGAATCTTAAGCATGCTCCACACTCATTGTGGGGGTCAATCCCATGACCCTGGGATCATGACCTGAGCTAAAATCAAGAGTCAGACACTTAACTGACTGAGCCACCCATGTCTCCATGAAATACCACTGTGGGAAGTGGTTTTACATCTGACATGTATTTGCCAAGTTCTTACTCCATTTCCTGAGAACTTTGGTGAGAATCCATAAGCACCGCTTATGTTCCAGTTGAAGATCTCCCTAAGCTGCCACATGTGATTTCAATTTTACAAGAAATCCACCACCTTTTAAGCTACTACACTTTGATCATTATATTTCACATTACATTTTACATTACATTTCACAGTATTCCCCGGACATGATTGATTCTTACCTTAACAACACAACACAGGCTATGTGGAGCCCTGGTCACTGCTGGTAACTACAAAAGACTATTTTGGTCTTCTGTAGATTTTTGTTATTGGACTCTTACTAGAGACTTTGTTCACAAGTGGAAGTTTCCTTTTTATACCACAAGTTACAATTATGTTGAAGGAATTTGAAATCAATGGAAAGAGTAAGAATTAGACAGTGAATAACAACAAGCCTCTAAACCTCATTGTTCCTTCTAGAGCAGTCCCCAGAGCCAGCGGCACACAGCCACTGAGTCTGAGGCCCCTTCCATGTGGCTGTTCTATGTGGCTGGCCGGAGGAAGGCAGGCATTTTGCTTTTGTAAGCATCTGACTTTCCACAAAACCCGTATCATTTCATCTCTCACAAGTGGAAACAGACACGCTTTGTTAGGTTGGTTTTCAATCTGAGGTGCCTGGGGCCCAGTTCCTGCAGAGTGGCCCCTGGCCATTGAGGCCTTTGTCCAGTCTGAGAGCCGTCAGCCAGGCTCTCTACCACGAGCAGGAAGCCGTGTTTTCACCAGCCACGTGATTTTGGCAGCGCATCTCCAGCTTTCCTCATTGTGCTTGCAACGGGACAATAGATTTGGGAGCTTTTCCACTTGCCTTGGCTTTCCCAGAGGAAGAACAAGTACTTCTTCACTTTCCTCGCTTCTCAGAATTGCACGTCGCCCAACGGGCTCTGATTTGCCTGCTGGCATCAAATGTAGGACAACTGGAGAAGGTATATTTAGCTTATCTCTTAGCTTCGCCTCTCTTGAGGAGTCTTCCTGAGTACTTATCAGATTTGGGTTCCAAAGGCTCACGTTCTCCAGTTAGGCATCTGGCTAGGAGAATGGCCCTGAAAGTACACCGTTTGTGGCTGGGGGTACAAGGCACCAAATCAACAAATTATTACAATTCCCGAGCTTTTCTTCCCTGTGTGACATACGCTCCACCCATCCGAATATATGCGGTCATGGGAGAAGGGCACAAGCTCATTTTGAGGGCCAAGCATAGATGAGGTGTTTTGCAACCACTATCGTACTCCACCCTCGAAATAGTCCTGGAATGTAGGCATTATCATCTCCATTTTTGGAAATAAGGAGACTGAGGCTCAAGTGAAGTTTAGCAAACTTTCCATGGATCCTTCCTCGTGGCACAACTTTGAAGCAGATCCAGTAGAAAGAAGGAATATACTGCTTTTGTATTCGGAGAAGACAAATTCTTTTAGAAGGGCCATCAACTAGAAGCAGCACGTTGGTCTGCTGGTGAAGTGCAAGAAGGAAGGGAAATGGCTGGACCCAATGGCACACAGAAGGGTTCCTGAGGGCCTTACAGGCTCATTAAGTCATGCTAAGCTCAGACTCAACACCAAGTCCATGTCCGTGGAATTTTGCCTCACTGACTGTACACTTGTCGGTCTCCCCACTAAGTCATGAATTCTTGCCTAACGACTCCCATGAACGGAGTACTTCCTTGGCCCCAAGTGTTATACATACACTTATCTTGTCTTATTCTCCCAGCAGCTGCTGAATGTATGTTTTGGTGTTCTGACTGTAGAGATGTGAAAATAAGGCACAGCGGGGTGACTCTCACCCTGACACTTAACGGCTCCATCTGGATGATTTATGAAATTGCCATTGAAAGTGCATGCCTACCAATACCCATACATGGGCCTCTCATGTAATTTCATTTCCTCCTCCATACTTGTCACCCGAACCCTTCTTCCAAAATACTGCTGTTCATTCTCCACTAGCCACACTGAATAATATACCTGAGTTTAGACAGGAAGCTCCAGTACCCATCCAGAATCAGTGCTAGTAGGACTGGGAAGTCAGCAACCGAATGTGGGCTCTAGCTTCACAGAGTCATAGCATCACAGCTATGAAATAACTAAAAGAAAGGACGTCTAGCCCACATTCATATTCATAGTGCATTTTCATACAGGCCTGGCCCATTTTTGACAATTATCTAGAAAGAGCGATTGCCAATGAGGGCAATGGGTGGCTGTGAGATAGAGAGGAGAAGTAGTTTTCAACGAACAGTCTTTTGTACCTTGAATTTTAAACTGTGCACAGAAATAAATACAATTTTAAAAGTCACAGATCTGAATAGTGTTATGGTTTCAGTGATGTCCTTTGAAAAGTAAAATCAGAAAACTTGGCTAAAAGAAACATAAAACTCTTCTAGTCAAACCCTGACTAACGTGGCAGAGTCACCCTGATGATCGAACAGCTGCCATCACACTGCTCTGATATTTGAATGACTTGGTTTCAGGAGATATCCACATCTGGTAAATATTCACTCTCACTTTTTGCTGAATATTTCATCAAAACTGTCCAAAAAAGGAGGAAATTACCTTACTGGTTCAACGATGAATTTTTTCAAGTTAAGCTATTTCTAGGGTCCTGAGCTATTTGGAGGATATTCAAAGACTTCAAATGTTTTTCAAAGTTTCTTTAATTAACTGATGTTCCACTGCAATCTTCCTAACTTAAATAGGACGAGAGTCTAACGCAACTATAACTATAGTTCTCTTTTTCCTTTATAGTTTTGAATTTGGAAGTTAATACAACCGTAAGAAATATCTGAACATATACTGTATAACACTTTAAAATAATAGTTTTATTGAAAACCAAAGAGTTAAACGAACAGATTGATGATTTGATTAGATAAATTCAACACTTCCAATGAATGCGTGTCAATTTCTATAGAAAATTACCCTATGGCAATTCTATTTAACTATTTAACTGAAATATTTAGTAAGTTAAAACTTACAGCAAAGAAGATGCGCTATCACAGTTATTGCCTCCACAATCATCGCTAAAGAATTTAACGGAATTAAAGAAATTTTAATGCATTTCTTTGTTTAAACCTCAATTCTGTTAAATTCATTGCTGATACTATCATTAGGAAGGGAAGAAGGTGTGTTACACTCACCCTAATTATTGGAAGACTAAGTAACTTGAGAGAATTTTCTGGAAGCAGATATGCAGTGGAAGGCAGAGAAAACAGTATGGACTACTATGTTCCCCAGGATTATTTCACATATAATAATGAAACTCTGGAGAGAATCTACAACATCTCTAAAGCAAAAATGTGGTAACAAATTAATTAATGATCTTTTGTTGTCGTTAGTTTCTAAAGACCAGCTTCAGATGACCCTGGAGAACAGCCAGAATTTGTCGCACAGCATATTGAGAAACCTTGATTTCTTCTGCCTTTTGAGAAGAGACAGATAGGTGGGCACAACACAGGAACTCTGAGCAGTGGGCAGAAAAGGAGGTGAGGAGAAGAGGGGGCATTTCATAGAGTCCTCTGGTGTTGCCAACTCTGTTCAGCCAGCTCTCCGGAAGGGTGCGTGGTTCCCCTCCCACCTTGTCAGATGGCAGGTGGTTTAGACGGAGGTCCTTCTGGAGAGGGGCTGAATCATCTAGCCTCTGAATTATGGCATTTCCTCTCCAGTACTGTTCGCGGGAGCCCTGCCCTGTTGAAGCGCCTCTTCGTGGTACCGTGGGGTTTATGCAGGAGAAACAAGTCTGACTCTGAAGGTAGCAGCTTCAGTTATACAGGAATTAGAGAAAAGGAGACAGGAGGAAAGCGGCACAGCTTAGTGACCGAGAACCTGGTGCTCTGCAGCCAGCCTCAGTGCAGACCCTGGCTTTGCAACTTAACCAGCGGTGTGAGCTTGGACACATGACTTAACCTCTTTATTTCTGCCTCAGTTTCTTCATTTATAAAGTGATAATCATAAGGGCACTTAATCAAAGGATGGCTGGGAGGAATAA
Organism: Lynx rufus; assembly: GCF_022079265.1. Taxonomy (NCBI): domain Eukaryota; kingdom Metazoa; phylum Chordata; class Mammalia; order Carnivora; family Felidae; genus Lynx; species Lynx rufus. The sequence continues at coordinate 211,581,709 of NW_025814823.1, read as the reverse complement.
ATGTGAAATTCTTGAAACAATGCCTTGGACGTAGTAAGTGCTTGCTAAATGCTTGCTATTATGATGTCAGCATTTACATGAAGAAACTGACCAACTGCAAGAAGCCGTGTATAAATGCCTGATGGCAGGAAGGATTGGGTAAATGCAGCCAGAGTGTCAAAATACTCAGAAAAAGATAAACTTTAGCAATGTGAATGTGATATTTCCAGCCCTTATGGAAAGCACAGTAATCAACAACAACAGAATCCATCAAAACACTCTTATGAGATAAGATGAAATTTTTATGGTTATGTGGTAAAAAGCAACAAACAAGTTTCTCCTTGGACAGGAATTTGATTTTTTTCTGCTTAAATAAGCTGAGGTCAAAATCCCTAATGTTTCCAAATAGCATTAGATATTATTCCATTTCGGTTCAAAACTAGTGGCCTGAGTCAGGAGAGGGCAGGAAAAATGATGTCAGACAAGACGAGGTCCGCCATCTGGCCCTACCTCCAAACTTGCTCCTGAACCCAATCCTCCTTCTACTGCTCCCATCTTGGCTGATCCATTGTCACCTCCTCCTGTACCTGCCATGTCCTCCCTCTGCTTCCAGTCTACACTCCATTCTCCACACAGAAGCCTGAGAGGTCTCTAAAGTGCCATGTAGAACACATTACTCCCCTGCTTAAAACCTCCCAACGGTTTCCTTAAAGCACCAAAATCCTAACTCCATCCCATGACCTCCGGCCCTCGGGGCTGTTTTCCTGCCCGATGCTCTATCTCTTCGTCACTGTGATCCAGCCATACTGGTCTCCTTTCTGTTTCCCGAAAGTGTCAAATCTTCCCCAACCTCAGGGCTGCTACCCTTGCCGTTCCCTCTACCTGGCCTTCTTTCCTCCTGATCTTTGTGTTGCTTTAACACTGATGTATTAGCTCCAATGCCAACACTTCAGAGAGAACAACTCCCATAATCCTATTTAAAGCAGCTTCATCAGACTCTACTCCCTCCTCACTTTATTTGTCCCCAAAGCACCAACCAACTTACTGGATTTTATTTACCGGTGTCTTCATGTGGATATCTGTTTCCTCTCACTGGACTGTAAATTCCATGAGGACAGGAATTTCATCGCTCTCTCTCCAGGGCATATAACAGCCTTGGGCTACAGCGGGCCCTCCATAAAAGTTGAGCGAATAAAAAATTACCAGTGTCCATGATGCTTGGCTACCAGTGGGTCTTTGCCGACCCTTCTCTCTGCAACCTCCTTCACAATTTCTTCTCCTCTGATGCTGCAACCTTAACACTCCAGATAAGTACAATGATGCATCATTTCCTTTCCCCCCTGCCCTCCAAATCTAGTACAAAACACTGGTTGCTTTTTGGCATTAATATAACCTTCCGGGAATAGCTGGAGCCACAGACTTAACTCGACCCTGGAGAAAATATTCTAAGATTGATTCTACAACTATTTTGTGTATCCTGTGTTTTTTTCTTCTACATTTGGGTGACTTGTAATTGTCTCTTTGCAAACTAAAATTTATGACTCACCTAGCCTACTCTGGGGCCAGTAGCCTCTGCGTCCCAAATGATCTCTCGGGGCTGAGAGGGTTTTACACAACCTAGTTAGTTCTTGGCCAATTCACGTTGTAAAGTCTATGTGTGCAATGACAGTCCCTGGAGAACACTGCTGTAATTATATTTTTAATAAGGGTGTGAACAGGAATGGGGTTAATTGGCTTTAAAATGGCTAAGAGAGGAAAGCAAGTGTTGCTAAAGATCAACATAGCAATTGGGAAATTTAATACATGGGCAGCAGAAAACCTTAACCTTTATCTTCCAATCTCATAATTATCAAGCTTTTGGCAATCTGATTTCCAAATTGCACTTACAGAAATCTTAGTCATGAGGCTATGCAGGGCCATTCTGAGTTTGGAGTTCGTTTAGATAAGTAGAAAACTTTTTTTTTCTCATTTTTTTACTGATTATTTATTTTTGAGAGACAGAGAGAAGGACAGAGCATGAGTGGGGGAGAGGCAGAGAGAAAGAGGGAGACACAGAATCTGAAGCAAGAGCCAGGCCCTCAGCTGTCAGCACAGAGCCCTGACGCGGGGCTCAAGCCCACGAACCATGAGATCATGATCTGAGCTGAAGTCGGTCACTTAACCAACTGAGCCGCCCAGGTGCCCTGATTATTACTATTGTTATTACTATTGTTATTATTATATATTATTCTAGAAGCCATGTTTCCCAAAGAGTAGAATGACAACACAAATATGGTTTGGATGGTTCTCTGGGGTCATGTGACCTAAAACAAGACAAAAAAAAGAAACATAAATAAGTAATTAAGATTTGGATCTTAGCTGAGCAGTAAGATCTGCTCTTACTGATGCACATTATAATCACCTGGACAACTATAAATAAATACTGATGCCCAGTTCCATCCCCAGAGCCTTGATTCAATGGTTCTGTGGGTGGGGCCTGGGCATCTGTATTTTTCAAAGCTCCCAAGATGACTACCATGAGCAATCGGTGGTGAGGACGCCTGTTTCAGAGGCTTGATTTTTGCTGTACCTGAAGACATTGGAAATTGTTTTCCAGTCAGTAATGGATTTGGAGACAGAGAAAAAGAAAACAATCATTTGGGGATGGGGCAAAACTAACCCATCTTCTTGTTCTGAAGAGGCTCTAATGTCAAGGCTCCAGCTTCTCCCCCATTACCTTTCATAAAGACCTCGCGGCCTCACTACTGGCAGTAAACCCAAAGTTCCCAAAACATACAAAGACTTCTTTAAAAACGGAGCTGTAAAAATTGCTGGGTTTTCTTCTCTTTTTTTCAGGTGTGTAACAAAATAAAAATCAATATCCTGTCAGAAAACAGGAGTTTCAGAGGAGAGGAGCTGGAATCGCCCAAGAGCCCTGGGGCTTAAGGAGTCTTCCCTTCCCAGAGGTGGGAACGGAGGAGCTGTAATACGCATGGCAACACCTGCAGGGGAATAGAAACTCCAAGACGGTAGTGGCCGACCTCGAGCGACCGCTGTGGCCGCCTATGCCCTGCTGCCGCTCGTCACAGCACTGCAGCTCGGGCCGGCTTGTCATCTTTCACCTTCTGATCTGTAACACTGATTCATTCATTGAAGAAACAACATTGCCAGGACAGAGTATTCTAACACCAATTGGAGACTGCACAGACTCACTCTGGGAGCCGAAGCAGATCCAGGGAATTCAGTGGCTGAGAATTCTAATTTCACCACTGTTGCCAGTTAGCCTCAAGGCCCAAGGCAAGGAATTAAATTCTATTTCCCAATCTGTAAAGTTGGAGAGGTGAGGGACGATTACCGGTTATTGTAAAATAACTATTATGGGGCACTAATGGGCATGATACTAAAGCCCTTTGCAACGTTTATGCAAAGTCTGGTGGGTACAATAAACTGTGGATACCAGCTGCCCGACGCTTAGCCAGGATTAACTACGGGGCACTGCAAAAACACACAGAGTAAGGGAATGGGCAGCTGGTGACAGCTTTTAGCCACCCCCAAGTGGGTAGGATCACTGTGAACACCAATTATCTGTGAATCCCAAAGACCACACAGAGATAGATATACGCGTATATAAAATTTCCGGAAAGACCACACATGCTGATTGTCCATTTAATCTCCTTTAAAATATTACCCTTTAAATTTTATTTCCCATGATCATGATATAAAAACCTTGTGTCTTTTGCTCAGTGGTTTTCAACTCTACGTCAGAATATTCACTTTAGAATATTCTGGGGAGGGGAACCGGAGTCGCTCAGTGGATTAAGCATCTGACTCTTGATTTCCGCTCAGGTCATGATCTCACAGCTTATGAGTTTGAGCCCCAAGTCTGGCTCTGTGCTCATAGTGTGGAGCCTGCTTGGGCCTTCTCTCTCTCTCTCTCTCTCTCTCTCTCTCTCTGCCCTTTGCCTGCTCACACACACTTTTTCTCTCTCTCAAAATAAATAAACTTAAAAAAACCCAGAATATTCTGAGGAGTTAAAAAAAAGTTATACTGATACCCAGTCCCCATTCCATCTGTCTTTAGCCTAGTTTTATGTCCTTCAATGCCCATCTCTTACCTCGTCTTTCTCGGGCACACTGCCCTCTGGAATCTCCAAACTCAGTTTCATTCCTATAACACTTGGAGAATGTTACCGGACATTGATCCTGGTGTCTCCTGTTTATGCCCATCTTCTCAACAAGTTAACGTGTTCCCCCAGAGCAAAGACCTGTTTTGTTCTGTTATTTTCCCTATGGAGTCTGATACAGGCTTCCTGGCTTAGAAGATGCTGAAAAATATGTGTCACTGTTGATGTAGATACACTAAAATCCGAGTATGCTCAGCTTCTGTCATTTCCCCCTCAGATTTAGGTTTTAAGTGAAAATGAACAGATGTTAACCATATATCTGAAAGAACATTCCATATAGTGCTTTGCTCAATCTACGGAAAGCAAATTCTTCCCCACAGATGAATGTCTACAGTCCTCAGGTCCTCAGTGATAACCATGGTCCATTTGTTTCTTCGTGAGCACTTTATGTGACATTATCTCATGAACTCTGGACTTCCTACAGGATTGCTGGGGGAAGCAGGGTGAGGGCATCGCACAAACCAGTAGACAAAAATAGGATCCAGGCCTCTGACATCCCAGGCCAGAGGCTTCCTCTAACAACTTCACAATCTGACTGCTTTCCCTCTGGAATACATGGAAGGGCAGGAACAAATCATATCTCTACTTTGCTGATATGATATTCAAGGGTCATTTTAGCTAATGGACAAAAGAAACCAAAATGGCCTGTGATATTTTTGGGGAAGTCCTTCTGGAAACTGGGACTGTGTATTGTTCAGGCTGTTTTAAAGCAAAAGGACAGGGGTGCCTGGGTGGCGCAGTCAGTTAAGCGTCCGACTTCAGCCAGGTCACGATCTCGCGGTCCGTGAGTTCGAGCCCCGCATCGGGCTCTGGGCTGATGGCTCAGAGCCTGGAGACTGTTTCCGATTCTGTGTCTCCCTCTCTCTCTGCCCCTCCCCCGTTCATGCTCTGTCTCTCTCTGTCCCAAAAAAAAATAAATAAATGTTGAAAAAAAAATTAAAAAAAAAAAAAAAGCAAAAGGACAGAGAGGGAGAGATACTCACTACCCCAGTGACATGACTTATTTGATGGTCTTTGGACACAAACATGAAGGCTGGCTGTCTCCTAATCTGATTTTACCAGGTTCCAGAATGACAAAGACATTGTCTTTGGAAGTGATTTTAAGGTAAATCTAAAGCTATATTCAAAACGACCCTTTGGTCATAGGATATTTGAAAGCTTCTTGAGATTTACCTGATGGGAAAGACAGAAGAAGTCTGGGTCAAGACTAGAGAAAAAATTACGTTAGGAAGAAGGGAGAAAAGTTTCCTATCGTGTATTTGTCAACTTATTAGTCTATACCAGTACTATTAAATGAAAATATAAAAAAAAATTGGAAGGAAACAGATGAAATTAATTTTAGTAATATAGTTCATCTAAACCAATGCATCCAAAATCTTACCATTCTAACATATAATCAATATAAAAATCAATAAGGTTTTTTTTTTGTATTAGGTCTTTGAAATCTAGGGTGTAGGGGCTCCCAGATGGCTCAGTCAGTTAAACCCTGACTCTCGATTTCAGTTCAGGTCATGATCTCATGGTTTGTGAATTCAAGCCCTGCATCAGGCTCTGCACTGATAGCACAGAGCCTGCTTGGGCTTCTGTCTCCCTCTCTCTCTGCCCCTCCCCTGCTCGCTTTCTCTCTCTCGCGCGCGAAAGAAATAAAAATAAACTTAAAGAAATCTAGGGTGTGTTTTACACTTACAGCCATCTCAGTTTGGACTAATCACATTTTCAGTACCTTATCATCACATGTGGCTAGTGCTGCTGTTATTACACGATTGCACTGGTGTGCAAGTTTAGACACACCAACTGTAATTTAGGGCATCAGACAGAAATCACTATCCTCGTTTAGCCGCCCAATATACTTTTGATACTTTCCTTCTGTTAGCTCCTTGCTATCTTCTGGAAGAGATGATCTCAAAAGCCACACGCTGTGCTAGCAAAACAGACCGTGGGATTTAAAATATCACCTTTGTAACTTTGCGCCAGCTGCCTGCCTTCTATGGATCTTGGTTTCTTCCACTATCAAAGCAAGGCAACAATAACTAACTTGCCAGACTGTTGGGAAGGTTAAATAACATACGCATTAAGTCCACAGCACAGCCTAGAAGAATGTAATAAGCAATCAGTAATTTCCCCTGTATAAAATCCATATTGATTTCTAAGGGGACATCTCATATTTGAGGCTCTACTGCTTAATTTTTTTAATGTTTATTTATTTTGAGAGAGAGAGAGAGAGAGCACGAGCAAGGGAGGGACAGAGAGAGACACTCAAGCAGGCTCTGCACTGTCAGCACGGAGCTGAACACGGGGCTCCCACAAACCGAGAGATAATGACCTGAGCCAAACCCAAGAGTCAGACACTTAATCGACCCAACCACCCAGGCACCCCTGTACTGCTTCATTTATTCCACTTCCAGATCTTTCCCTGGAGGTTCTTCTGCTAAGGCAGTCCTTTCCCCAGACTTTCATCAGACTGGCTCCCTCTTATTATACAAGTTCAAGTTCAAGAACGACCTTTTTGTGGAAATCTCCTTGGCTGCCCTATTTCAAGTTGCCTCCAAGCCCTGTTAGCCCCCGCCTCTCCTTACCTTCTTCGTAGCATTTCTTAATATCTGAAATTATCTTATTTATGTATTTGCTCACCTGCCTCTTATCTGTCACTCTCTCTAGCACAGAAGCTCCACAAGTGCCAGGACCTTGTCTGTCTTTTTCAGAGCTCAGCAAGTTATTTGTTCAATGAATAAATGCTTAATACAGGGAGGTTACCGTAAAGGGTGACCAGGTTCCTTTTTAAAGTAGCAGAGAATGGAGATTCCAGGGCTCTTTTTAAGCTAAAAGAGTCCCTCAGGAAGTTGGTGGCCCAGAGCCAGCCTCGCCTGCTGAGGTTTAGTATTGCCTAACTGGAGTGTCACAGCTGGATCTGGAAACGGCTGGGAAAATTATTCTTCACAGGCGATTTCATTGTTGCTGCCTGTTAATATGTATCTCATGCAAAGTATATGTTCACACCACTTCAATCACCTAGAAGATTTGGTTATTCCTGCCCTAAATGTTCTAAAGAACTGGGTTGGGACCCAGTTGGCATGATGCAACTTTCTGTTGCCAGGAAGCGTGGCAGCACTAACCTAGTATGAAAAGAGTGAGTGCCAAAGTCAGGCAGAACTGGGATCCAAGTCCAGGGATCCCAGGCTTGGATCCCAGCTCTGCCTTTTACCAGCTCTGCAGATCGGGCAAGTAATGTAAATTTTTACAAACCTCGATGTATTTGTAAAGATTTAGATGATAACGCATACCTTGCAGTGTTGCTGTGAGAATTAACTGAGGTGATGTAGAAAAGCGCTTCGTTCATCTTAATGGCTCAAGGGACAGCAGATATCAATACTGTCACCTTTGCATGCAAGACTGCCTTGCCACAATATACTGATGGATCTTTGGAAGGGCTACTTGGAGGGGATCCAACTGCCCTTTAAAATTCTGGCATTTCTTTCCCACATTTCTACGTCATCCAGCTTCTTATAACTGAGGGGTAACTGTAACTAAGAGAGAGAGGAAAAGAGAGATACGGAGAGACACCAGAGAGAATAAGTTGAGTTGGCTATCTGAGCCACACTGTGAACGATGACAGTGGAGACATTTCTCTTTACAGAGACGGTTTCTCGCGTATCTGGAGATGGATGCAACCATGAAGCCGCTCGAGTCTCCACGCTGAGGTGTTTGTCACTAAGAGCAGAGAGCTAGACATTTCACGTTCAAGATTATGGGCCAAAAGAGAACTGAGAGGAAGGGTCGAGAATCCGTGCCAGTCTGGACACATGTTATTTGCGGGCAACACAGAGTGCTCTGCTTGACGAAGATGAAGCAGGAAAGCGAACTCTGTATTCTAGACTCACCACTCATCCCTGAGAATAATTAGACCAGAAGTGACTTTACTCATTCTTTTGCTGACATAAGCCCCGTAGGAGAGAAAGTAAGCTGTTCTAAAAAAGCATGGAGGGGCGCCTGGGTGGCGCAGTCGGTTAAGCGTCCGACTTCAGCCAGGTCACGATCTCGCGGTCCGGGAGTTCGAGCCCCGCGTCGGGCTCTGGGCTGATGGCTCAGAGCCTGGAGCCTGTTTCCGATTCTGTGTCTCCCTCTCTCTCTGCCCCTCACCCGTTCATGCTCTGTCTCTCTCTGTCCCAAAAATAAATAAACGTTGAAAAAAAAATTAAAAAAAATAAAATAAAAAAAATAAAAAAGCATGGAACTATTTAACACTTACTTATAACCTCACATTAATATTCCTAACAGCAGCTTATTACTGACTATGAACCAGGCATTTCCATTTTTCAGTTTCCATTTTCCTAACAACCGTGCAAGAAAGGCAGTATTGCTCCCCATTTCACAAACAGGAAAAGTGAGGCTTAGAGTAGTTCAGTAACTTGTCGGAGTGTGGGAGCCCAGATGTGAAGCCCAGTCTGTGGGGTTCCAAAGCTCCACGTGTCCTCTGCTGTACCTTGCTGGCATTGCCAATGGAAGACCCAGGTCCCACGAGACAGGAGTCCTCAGTACTTTAAAAGAAGGTCCACAGGTCCAAAAGAACACTGTCACTACTCCTACCACGCACTGGAGAGAAAACAGCACTTTGTTTCCTTCAAAACAAAGCTTTGGCTCCACTTTCTGGCATCCAGCTAGTGACCTGAAGAGCTATCTTTGAGACAGATGGTGACCTTTTACAGGTGGCTCTCAAGTGCTGTTTGTAGGACTGAAATCTCTAGGGCTGAGGACCATCACCCTAGGAAAGTCATTAAAAGAGTTTGTGAGGAGGGCTCCCCAGGAAGCAGAGGTTGGTGAAGCCTTTGGGACACAGTGTCCCAGGAGCTTACTTATGACAGAAGCGCTTTCTCCTTCAGCAGCAAGGCTGACTCCAGACTCCAGAGGAAGGCTGTTACTTCCGTAGCCAGCCCAGCTGCCAGCAGGGGTTTAGCTGGGTGGTCTTGATACAAAATGTCCTCAAAAGGAAGGAAAGGAATGTTTGCCTGGGGTTCAGGCAGGGTCTTCAAGGAGAGTTACAAACCTTGAGGGATTGCTTGCAAAACTTTATGTACAGTACATAAGAACATTTTTTCCCTTGGGGGAGAACTCATAGATAATTCTCCAAAGGACCCATGATTCCCAATTTTTAAGAATCACTAAAATTAAAAATTTCATCTGCTTCTTCCTTACACTATTCAATACATTTACCCCATTTATATATATAAAATATTATAGGATATATAATTGTATATGTTACAATATATTAAAATATGTAATATATATAATCATATAGAATATGCTAATATTCTATATCATATAGAATATAGAATATTAGCATATTATATTGTATATTATATCATATATATTAGCATATTCTATATGATTATATATAAAATACGTCATGTATACACACATATAACGTTTAATGGGATATGTATATGGAATGATTAATTTCCCTAAATGTTGCAAAGAAAACAGAGGCCCAGAGAGGACTAGTGCCTTGCCCAAGTTTTCACAGCCAGAGGCGCACTCCACTGACCACGGAGCATGACACTGGGGGCAATCTTTGCCAGTGAACTTGATGAATAAAAACAAACGTATCGCTCCAGATTAAGAATACTATTTGCACCGTTTTCAAGCCCAATCATATAAAACCCTAAATGGCTAGTCATTAGGGCACCGTGGGCGGCTTCCCCAGGATGCAGTTAGAGGTCACTACGAGGATGTTTTCCTGCTCCAAGAGCCGGCACTCCCGCCCCGCTGGCCGGCTCCCCAGCACCGCGCCCGGATCCCCAGTTACCTGAGCGCGCCCGCCCGCGGGCCCGGCTCGCGGCCGCCTCCCCGGCTGGAAGGCCTCCCACCTGCCTCGGCGCCCACTGCCTTCGCCGGCGAGCCCCGCCTCTCGGTCCGGCGCGCGCCGCGCCGAACTTTCCCGGCCCGCTGCCCGGGAGGCTGCGCCGCCGCCCCGGGGCCCCGCCAGCCCGCGGGCATCACCTCTCCTGCCCGAGCCCCTTCCCGCTATTTTTTCTTTTCAGTTTGACGTAAATAATTTACATTGTGAGAATCCCGGAGTCACGCTCACGCCGAAACTCACTCTCCAGGGCGCATCCGAAGATGCCTTACAAAGAAGCCGAATGTGTGCAGTTGTAAGGTGAGGGTGCACTTTTAGTTCTTCTCCGAGGGGGCCAGCAATGCTGACTACGCTCAGAGCCCCGGCTTTCGCACCTGCGGCCGCTGCTGGGCAGCAACTCTGCCGCCTCCGGCTGGGTTCTGGCGCTTTCCGAGCAGCAGTCCGTGCCGCACGCGGGGCTCGAACCCGCAGTCCGAGCGCCGCGCGCGCGCTACCCTTCCAACTCGCCGGCCTCGAACCCGCAGCCCCCGCGTGTGCCGCAGTCTACTCACTTTTGCCTGGGAGCAAAGTCTGCCGTAACAGTCCGTGAGCACTTCCTGCAAAAGGACGTGGAGATCCAATGGGTGCAAAGCTGTTTCACGAACAGCCGGTAGAATCCAGATAGAGGGTGAGGAGGGAGTGAGACGGGAAGGGGGCGGAGGCGGGAGCGGGGGTGGGGGGAAGTCCAGAAGACTGGAGTCTCAGGAGCCCAACCTGGGCGCCTCCGTCCCCAGCCCGGTGGCTCTGTGAGAAGCTCAACTCGGTGCACTTGTTCACTCTTTCTTCATGAGAGGAGGAGTCAGTGTTGCAACATTCTTGTTCCTTGCTGGAGGCAAAACAGTGATTTTCTTCAGCATGCAAAATGTCCGGAGCCTGCCAGTTTTACAAGGTGAGGGAGGTGGGTTGGGGCTCCGGAATACAGCAAAGACGCGGAGAAGAAATAACCGATGATCCCACGTTAGTCTTGCGTGATATGGGCCCCACATCTTCCGCTGGGACTGCACCAGAAAATACACTGACAAAACAATAATAACAAATGTCTCAATACATGGAATGACCTCGAAGATGGTATTTCTCCTGGCAGCCAAGATGTGGAGTGTCTCCGTGTCAAATGTCTTTATTTCTGAGGAACAGCAGCTTGACAATATTCGAGGGGGGGGGCTCCAGGGAGCTGAATCTCCCCTTCCGTGAGAAGAAGGAGGGGTCAGAGTGAAAGGGACAAAAGAAAATAAACAGTGATCTTAAGGCAGGGTTTTGCTTTCTTTTTTGATACCCCGAAGCCGAAACTTCCAGGGTGCTGTGTTTATTTTCCGCCACCTGAGTATAACGCAGAAAAGGTGGTGGGGCCACTCATTCGTCGTTTTCCACAAATGTAGGATTTATTTTTTTCTAACAGGGTCTTTTTATTTGCTAATAACAAAACCACGCACGACGGCCACCTTTTCTCTTGCAAAAAAAGTGCCGAAATAAATAGTAACTGCCTGAATCAAATAGTTATGTCTCAATTAGTGAGTTGCTAATGTCTGTTTGGTGCCATTGATTAATCCTGCAGCTGATTGTTTCATAACCCAGAGGGGTACCAGAGAGATATTTTAAACAAAGGCTATTGAGTTTCAAAAATAAAAGTTAATTGGAACACTGGGCTTTCCCCCTTCGGTGCCACTTTTACTGCCACTCTGGAATAACTGGCAAATGATATTCTTCAGCCACTTGCCAGGTCTCAGGAAGATGTTGAAGACCCCAGCATGCTTTGGTGATTCTTTTGGACTGGAAGTCCAGGTGCACCTGCATAGGTACAATCACCTGGTGCTTCCTGTTCCAATAACATGGCCACAGACTCCATCTGGTCTTTGGTGGGAGTCTAGGGGGAGATGCACCTTTCAGGCACAGCCTTCACATGCTTTCTGTGATCGTCCAGGTACATTTACGTTCGCTCATGGTGGCCATAAAAGTAGGCAACTCCTATTTATTTCTAAAACCACTGGGTGACATAGGATCTTCAATGACAAAATATTTCTATAGAACCTTTGCAAGGCAAAGGATCACTTAGTTTTCTTAGAGCTGTTCTAGTCAGACCATTTTAATAGCTGGTGAAAGAATAACGCTCTGGGTAACTCCAGACTGTAAATTCTCAGAAGGTAAGGGACCTTGCTTTTCCTCCTTATGGTTTCCAGTCAGGGACAGGCAGCTCAGCTCACCCATGCTCACGGCTTCCAGCAGGTGACAGATTGGTTGTTGAGTGACTAATGCACAGCCCACTGGGAGAGAAGGGCAAGACTGGCTTTCTGCTCGGTTGTGCAGCACACAATGTCCGTAACCACTGGCATTCACCGTCAGTGAGTTGCCTCGCCTCAGCTTTACTCAGATGTTGAAGGAAGTTAGCTGCGAGCCACAATCTCTTTACTTTCTGCACCACAATTGTTTTACCACCACTGCGTCCTCCTCTCCACGCTAACGTGCTCTGGTCCCTTTTGGCCTGCTCCCTTCTAGCTCATCTCTGTCTCATCTCTGTCTCAGTGGATGTGTTCCTCCTTTCCCTCAAGCCACTCTTCTGGCTGAGTCCTGGAGCCCATCCCTGCCCACTGCCTCCAAGACCTTGCTCCTTTGCTGAATACCTTTGGCGTGGGTTTGAGTCCTTGCTATTGATTTGGCTTTCCTAAGCTTTGGTTGCCTCCCCGTAAATAGGATGCAGTAATATATGCCTCAAAAATAATAATAATAGTGGTTATTAATCACCAGTAAAAGGAATAATAATGGTGATAGCATATGTAAAATGCCTAACAAATAACAAAGTCTAGAATCATTAAACTCTTTTTTTTTTCCATTTCCCCTTTTTTCTACCTTCCTCAAATATTTAATCTTTTCTGCTCCATAGGCTTCTTCATCCTAGCCCATAATATCCTCAGGTCTCCCTTGACGCTGGCAACCCTTTTGGTACTTTACCAAGTTCTAATAACTTTTATTTATAAGTCACTCCTTTCTGCATCTGTCCGACGTTATGAAAGAACGAACTACACTCCTCAGCTTCCCTGACTCATGCTTTCTATGCCTTCAGTCGTGGTTCCCAACCTTGGCTGCACACCGCAATCGTATGAGTGTTTCAAAGCTACTGTGTCTGGTGTCACTTGAGGAGCTTCTACTTCAAGAGGTTTAGGTCCTGATTTCTCTGTTTTTCCAGAGATGCACAGGCAGGGTAAAAAACGGCTGCCTAATCCCCGTTTGTATCCAGGCTCCCACCATGCTTCTCTTTATCTGCTGGTCCCTGACCTGCCTTCACCCTTCTGCATCCCTCCCTTTCTCCACTAGAAGCTGTGGTTCCTTGGTTCTCGCCCCCTGCCCTCCCCCCAGACCCTTTCTGTCCCTGACTTCATTGTGTTGCTTTTTGCCACGCCTCTCTTCTTTCTCCTCCTTCCTGGATGGGAAGGGTTTTGCCTTTGGTTCTTCATCTTTCTTCTTCCAGGGCTATATTCCATTCTCAAAAGGAAAAAAAAAAGGAAGAAGAAAAGGAGGAGGGGGAGGAGGGGGAGGAAGAAGAAGAAGAGGAAGAAGAAGAAGAAGAAAGAAGAGGGAAAAAAAAAGAAAAATGCTAAAAATACCAAAAGAGTAAAAAAATCACTCACATCATAGCACTGTTAAAAAAAATCTGTATCAGGGTGCTGGGTGGCTCAGTCGGTTGAGCGTCCAACTTCGGCTCAGGTCATGATCTCAGGATTTGGGAGTTCAAGCCCTGTGTCAAGCTCTGTGCTGACAGCTCGGAGCCTGGAGCCTGCTTCAGATTCTGAAGCAGATTCTCCCTCTCTCTCTGCCCCTCCCCCCACTCATGCTCTGTCTCTCTCTCTGTCAAAAATAAATAAACATCAAAAAAATTTTTTTTAAAAATCTGTATCTAAGGGCGCCTGGATGGCTCAGTCGGTTAAGCATTCCACTTCGGCTCAGGTCATGATCTCGGGATTTGGGAGTTCGAGCCCTAAGTCAGGCTCTGTGCTGACAGCTCGGAGCCTGGAGCCTGCTTCAGATTCTGTGTCTCCCTCTCTGTCTGCCCCTCCCCTGCTCATACTTTCTCTCTCTCTCTTTCAAAAATAAATAAACACTTACAATTTTTTAAAAACTCTATGTATTTGTAAAGTCAAATACAACCTTCCCAAATCACACACCCTCCTAGGACCTCTTTCATCTGATCTCATCTTTGGAGGTGACCACCATTAACAGATTGGGGCATATATATCCTTTTCCTATGTGTATATATTCATGTCTCTATATGCACATGCAAATATTTTTAAAACTAAAAATATAATAGTTCCTGTGACTTGTCTTTAAGCTTAGTGCAATTATTTATTTTAGGTTACTAGCTACAGATTTAACTCATTCTTTTTTTTTATATTATTTTTTTATTTTAGAGAGAGAGAGAACATGAGCAGGGGAGGGGGCAGAAGAAGAGAGAGAATCCCAAGCAGTCTCCACACTCAGTGCAAAGCCTAACACAGAGCTCAATCATCTGACCTTGGGACCATGAGTTGAGCCAAAATCAAGAGTCAGACGCTCAACTGACTGAGCCACCCAGGCGCCCCAAGGTAACTCATTTTTTTTTTTTAATGGCTGTCTGGACTATAATTTATTCTACTATTCTTCCATTGTTAGACCTTTGGTAAATTCAACATTTCATCGTCAGAATTCCTGCCATGATTATCTTTGCATGTACCTTAGGATAAATATTTAGAAGTGGCATTGTTGGGTCAAAGGGAATGGGAACTACACTTTTGATAGATCACTGCCAAGTTGCTCTCCAAAAATGTTATGGAAAAAAGTCCTAGAAGTGAGATTACTGAGTCATAGGGTAGGTAATTATTCCCCAAGTATTTAACAATACACGCCCCCACTAACATACACTCCTACCAAGGATGTTTTCTCACATTCTTGCCACCATTGAACTTTTGTCAATCTAATTTTTGCCAGTCTGGTAAGCAGACATGGTGTCTTATTGTTCTTGTTCACAGTCTCTTGACTTCTTGGGAGGTTGAGTCCATGTGTTCATTATTATTTGAATTATTTCTCTTCATGCTGTGGCTGTTCAATCATATGCCTATGTTTCTTCTGGTATGTTTGTATTTTTAAAAATTAATCTTTGAGGTCTCTGTTACTATTATACATGTTAACACCTTGTGAAATATACTGTAAACATTTCTCTGTGCCTGTCCTGTTTCCCTTAGTTTTGTTTATGGACAATTTCACTGCATGTAAGGTTAGAGTTTCAACTAGTCAAATCCGTCAGTTATATTCTATTAAGGCTCTAGGTTTTCGGTTTTGCTTTTTTGCTTCTCATACTGTTAGTTTAAAAAAAATAGATCTTTATCTTGGGAATTGTTTTTAAATATTATAGATATTAAATTTATTATATCTTATATTTGTAAATATTATAAATATAAATATTGCTATTTGCTAAGTGTAATATATAATTAATATTCAATTATAATATACTTACATTATAACATAATTAGGTAAGATATTAATATATTAATATATCAATATATTAAATATAATATGCAAATCATATATAATTTAACTATAATTACATATTTTTATTTATAAATGTTAGATTAATTTTCTTCTGAATGCATAGTGAATTATCCCATTCCCCTTTATTGAAAAATCCATGATTTCTTCACTGATTTCTAGTATAAATATCACACATTACATTTACATATGTATTCATATTTATTCTGGGCACTATTCTGTTTTGTTTGACATGCCTATTTGCAAGCCAATAATGCACAATTTTGATAACTGTATTGTAAAAATAGCATATTGTAATGCCAATTAATGCAAATACTTTATCAAAGTCTTTTAAAATTTTCTTGATAAATGTCGTATATTTTTTTCATAAAATTTTAGAATCAATTTGTTCAAATTAGAAAAAATTTCCTGGGCATTATAATTCACTTATTTATTAATTTGAAAAAGGTTTATATCCTTGAAACATTAGTTCTTCCACCCAGAAACTATGTCTCTGTTTATTTAGGTCTTTTAAATTTCCTCAATTTTTTCTTTAATCTTATAATGTAATTTTACTCTTATTGCACAATAATAATAATTACTTAATCATACCATATTATGAACATTTAAGTTGTTCCCCAGTTCTTTTTAAGTTTATTTATTTGTTTTGGGAGGGGAGGGGCAGAGAGAGAGAGAGAGAATGCCAAGCAGTGACAGTGAAGGGCCCAGTGAAGGGGCTGGAATTCATGATCACGACCAGAACTGAAGTCGAACACTTAACTAACTGAGCCACCCAGGCACCGCCAAATTTTTACTGTTATAAATAATACTATAATGAACATATTTGTGGAAAAAAATTTGCCTTTGAGGGATTTATTTTCTTATTTCTTAGCCTAAGTGAGACATAATTAAGTCAAAGGTCATGTACATTTTTATGGTCCTTAAGATATAAACCCTTATCTTTTCTGATGACTTCAACTGTTAATGTTCCCTTTGTCTCACATTCTATATCCAATCAGGCACAAATATTTTTTTTAATTTTTTAAAATGTTTATTCATTTTTGAGAGAGAGAGAGAGAGAGAGAGAGAGAGAGCAAGAGTGGGGGAGGAGCAGAGAGAGAGGGAGACACAAAATCCAAAGCAGGCTCCAGGTGCTGAGCCCAATGCGGGGCTCAGCCTCATGAACTGTGAGATCATGACCTGAACCGAAGTCGGATGCTTAACCCACTGAGCCACCCAGGCGCCCCACAAACATCTTCTTTATCCCGTTTCACTGTTAATGCTTCAATTCATGCCTTCATCATTTTTTACTTCTCCCCCTTCAGTAGCCCCCCGCTGGGCTGGATGGTCTCACTCTCACCAGCCTTGCATGTGTGAAATTCAAATGCTTCCATGATGAATCTGATTATATCACTCCCTGAATTAAAGTTCTTAATGGTGCCTACTTCCCACAGAATAAAACTAAAATATCTTTGCTCCTGCTGATCTTATTGGTTTTGGAGTAGTAGCTCAATAAATATTTATAGTGTTTGAATCCCATCTTTCCTTCTTGGAATTTTATTTCTCCCAGTCTTCACCTACTCCAAATTTTAGACATTCCTGATCTTCATATTCAAAATCAGCTTCTTCTAAAAGCTTTCCCTGATGGCTCCAACTCTGAAGGCACTCTGCCAGCCTCTATCAAATGGGTTTATAATACACACTTCTGCTCTATCTCCAAGGATCATTGTGAGGCTGATATGACCTAACGTGTGAGTGCACTTGGTAAATTATAAACCATGTGTAAATATAAAGCATTACTATTATTAGACAATGTTTCCTTACTTCCAAGGAAACCCTCATTAGTGAACAAACTGTTAGGTTAAGTACAGTGAGCCTGTATGAACATGGGAAATGGGAATATTTTTCTCCATGTGGACATGCAGTAGGAAGAGAGCTGGGCTGTTGACTGATAAGGATCCATGTGTCCTAAACTCGAAGAGGGAAACTGAGCACACTGAATAAGATACAGTGGTCGTCAGTCTGCACTAGCCACGTGGGTTTCTTTAGGCCAGTGTATGTGCATCTAGCTACTCAAAGTGTGGTCCTTAGACCAGCTGCATTGGCATTACCTGGGAGCTTGTTAGAGCTTATTACCTTCCAAGTCTGTCTTTGTATTTTGACAAGATCTGCTGCTTCAGTGTTCGACTTGATAAAGCCCAAGTGAGAGTAAAACAAGTATTCCTCCTGAAATGCCCAATTTGTATACAAAGGTAAAATGACTTTGACCTATGTGCTTTCTTCTTTTCTATCTTGTATGTGTTTTGGGGGAGGGATGGGGGGAACACACTGTTAGGTAAGTTCCCAATTAAGTTTCTGATATATGGTTCTGATATATGGCAAATATTTGTTTTTTATTTTATTTTATTTTATTTTATTTTATTTTATTTTATTTTATTTTATTTTATTTCATTTTATTAACTGTAGTAAGAACACTTAACATGACATCTACCCTCCTAACAAAATTTTAAGTGTACTATACAATATTGTTAGCTCTAGACCCAATGTTGTACAGCAGATCTCCTAGAACTTATTCCTGTTGCATAACTGAAACTTTATACCCGTTGAAGAATGACTTCCCATTGTCTCCTCCATCCAGCCCCTGGAAACTACCATTTTACTATCTGCTTCTATGAATTTGACTATTTATTTATTTTTAATTAATTAGAGAGAGAGAGTGAGAGAGAGAGAATGCATTCGAGCAGGGGAGAGGGGCAGAGAGAGAGAGAGAGAGAGAGAGAGAGAATCACAAGCGGATTCCACACTTAGCACGGAGCCTGACACAGGGCTTGATCCCACAACCCTGGGATCGTGACCTGAGCTGAAATCAAGAGTCAGATGCTCAAGACTGACCCAGGCGTCTGAGTTTGACTATTTTAGATACCTATTATAAGTGACTGGTTTATGTCACTTAGCATCACAGCCTCCAGGTTCAGCCATGTTCTCTCATATAACAGGATTTTCATTTTTACAGGCTGAATAACATCCCACTGTATGTACATACCATGTTTTCTTTGTCCATTTATCCGTCCTTGGATACTTAGGTTGTTTCCATATCTTGGCTACTGTGACTAATGCTGCAGTGAACACGAGAGTTCAAATATCTCTTTAAGATCCTGATAACGGGCCTCCTGGGTGGCTCAGTCGGTTAAGTGGCCAACTTCAGCTCAGGTCATGATCTCATAGTTCATGGATTCACGCCCCGTGTTGGGCTCTGTGCTGACAGCTCGGGAGCCTGGAGCCTGCTTTCGATTCTGCGTCTCCCTCTTTCTCTGCCCCCCACCTCCATTTGTGTTCTCACTTTCTCTATCTCAAAAATAAATAAATAAACATGGAAAAAAAAGATCCTGATACCAATTTTGGGGACATATACCCAAAGTGGGATTGCTGGATCATATGTTAGTCCTATTTTCAGTTTTTTGAGGAATCTCCATACTATTTTCCATAGCAACTACACTATTTTACCTTCCTACCAGTAGCACACAAGGGTTCTCTTGTGTAGTTTCTTATGATCCTTTTTACTTCTCTGGTGTCAGGTATAATATTTCCTTTTTCATTTATAATATTATTTATTTGATTCTCCTCTCTCTTTTTTTTCTTAGTCTAGCTAAAGTTTCATCTGTTTTGTTATTTTTTTTAAGAGCAACTGAATTTTGTTGATTTTGTCTATTTGTTTTTCTTCTGTTCTCTATTTCATTGATTTCTTCTCTAATTTCTATTATTTACTCCTTCTGCTAACTTTGGGCTTTGTTTTTTCTTCTTTTTCTAGTTCCTTGGGGTTTAAGGTTGGGTTTTGTTTTTCAGTCTTTCTTTGTTTGTAATGTAGGCGATTGTCGCTATAAACTTCCCTGCTAGTTCTTATTCTGCTGCATCCCATAAGTTTTTGTATGCTGCACTTTCATTTTCAATTGTCTCAAGTAATTTTCTGGTTTTCGTTTTGATGTCTTCTTTGGCCCAATGGTTGTTCAAGAGTGTGTTATTTAATTTCCACTTTCATTTGTGAATTTTCTAGTTTTCCTTCTGTTATTGATTTCTAGTTTCCTTCTGTTGTGTTTTGGAAAAGATACTTGATGCCATGTCAATATTCTTAACATTGAAACTAAAACTAGTTTTGTGACCTAACATGGGCTCTTTCTTGGGAAATGTTCCACGTGTGCTTGAAGAGAATGTGTATTTTACTGCTGTTGAGTGGAATGTTCTGTGTATTTCTGTTAGGTTTATTTGGTCTGTAGTGTTGTCTAATCCTCTGTTCCCTTATTGCTCTTCTGCCTGGATATCCTATCCATTACTGAAAGTGGGTTATTGATGTCTTTTACTATTATTATGTTATTGTCTATTTCTCCCTTCAGATCTGTCAATGTTTGCTTTATATACTTAGGTGCTCTGTTGTCAAGTGCATATATAATTTTGTTATATCTTCTTGATGAATTGATCCTTTTGCCATTACATAATGTCCTTCTCTGTGTTTAGTGACAGTTTTTTACTTAAAGTTTGTTTTGTCTGATGTAAGTATGGCCATGTCTGTGGGTTTTGTTTTGTTTTGTTTTGTTTTGTTTTGTTTTGTTCTTACCATTTGTGTGGAATATCTTCACCTCTTCACTTTTAGCCTATTCGCCCTTAAATCTAAAATGAGTCTATTATAGATAGCATATAGTAGGTTCTTTTTAAAAATTAATTCAGCCATTCTTTTGACTGGGGAGTTTAATCCATTTATGTTGAAGGAATTATTGATATGAAAGGATTTACTATTGACATTATGCTAATTGTTTTTTGTCTGTCTTGTAGTTCTTTTGTTCCCCATTTCCTCTCACTTTCTTCCTTTTGTATCGTGTTGATTTTTTTTTTAGTAATATGCTTTAATTTGTTTTTCTTTGTTTATTTTTTATGGGTATTTTCTTTTTGGTAACCATGAAGCTTATATAAGACATTTTATACTTATGAGTTAATTTTGAGCTAATAACATTATTTCTATAGTGTATAAAAATTCTACACTTTGATCTCTCCCCCATATGCTATCAATGTGACAATTTACATCTTTTTATATTGCGTTTCATGATCAAATATCTGTAGGTATATAATTATAGTTATTCATGATACTACCTCTAAACTTTTATATTAAAATAAAAAATGATTTACATGCCACCGTTACAGTATGACAGGATTGTGTATTTACCTTATATTTACTTTTACCAGTGAGTTTTATACTTCCATATGCTTTCTTATTGTTGTTTTGTGCCCTTTCATTTAAACTTGAGGAACTCTATTTTTTTATTTTTTATTTTTTTAGAAAGAATTTCACCTTTATTTTTTTTTATGAAATTTATTGTCAAATTGGTTTCCATACAACACCCAGTGCTCATCCCAAAAGGTGCCCTCCTCAATACCCATCACCCACCCTCCCCTCCCTCCCACCCCCCATCAACCCTCAGTTTGTTCTCAGTTTTTAACAGTCTCTTATGCTTTGGCTCTCTTCCACTCTAACCTCTTTTTTTTTTTTCCTTCCCCTCCCCCATGGGTTTCTGTTAAGTTTCTCAGGATCCATATAAGAGTGAAAACATATGGTATCTGTCTTTCTCTGTATGGCTTATTTCACTTAGCATCACACTCTCCAGTTCCATCCACGTTGCTACAAAGGGCCATATTTCGTTCTTTCTCATTGCCATGTAGTACTCCATTGTGTATATAAACCACAATTTCTTTATCCATTCATCAGTTGATGGACATTTCGGCTCTTTCCATAATTTGGCTATTGTTGAGAGTGCTGCTATAAACATTGGGGTACAGGTGCCCCTATGCATCAGTACTCCTGTATCCCTTGGGTAAATTCCTAGCAGTGCTATTGCTGGGTCACAGGGTAGGTCTATTTTTAATTTTTTGAGGAACCTCCACACTGTTTTCCAGAGTGGCTGCACCAGTTTGCATTCCCACCAACAGTGCAAGAGGGAGGAACTCACTTTAACACTGTGCAAATTGCTAACCCTTTGATTTAATTTAATTGATTTAATTTAGTTTAATTATTGAGGTGAACATAAAATTAACTATCTTAGTGTACAATACAGTGGCATTTATTTTATTCACAATGTTGTGTGCTGTACAACCATCACCTGTATCTAGGTGATTCCAAAACCTTTTCATCACCCCCTAAGAAGAGCCCATATACCCCCACTGAGCAGTCATTCCTTGTCCTTCTCCTCCGTCCTTGACAACCAATCTGCTTTCTGTTTCTATGGATGTACTTATTCTGGTTATTTCATATTAATGGAATTATACAGTATGTAACTTTTTGTGTCTGGCTTCTTTCACATAGCACATTCTTTTTTTTTTTTTTAGGTTTATCCATGTCATAGTGTGTATTAATAGCTCCTTCCTTTTTTGTGGCTAAATAATACTCTATGTTAAAGATATACATACATTTTATTTATCCGTTCATTCGTTGATGGCCATTTGGGTGGTGTTCAACTTTTGGCTATTGTGAATAAATTGCTTCGCCTTTTGCCTTTACTTTCCTCATCTGTGAAGTAGGGATAATAATTCATTGCTCAGGGTCATTGTGAAGACTGGAACTAATACAGATCATATGTCTGGCTCACTAAATAAAAGCTATCAGAATCGTTTTTGTGTATGTGAGACTAGAGAGAAAGAGCTCTTAAAATACAGGCCTTCGGTTGGGTTTGCAGATAAGATGAACATTCTTACTTTTTTTAGCCACTGAGGATTTATCAGTTCCTCTCATCTTGCCCCATCTTCCTGTCCATCTTTGGGTGACAAACCTCATTTTCAGGTCTCCTTACTGTTGAGATTATTCATCTTTTTGTTACTATCTTTACCTATGTGCTTTCTTTTTTTACTCCTAGTTTCATTCATTCATTTTTTTTAATGTTATTTATTTTTGACAGAGAGAGAGAGAGAAGAGTGCCAGTAAGCAGGGGAGGGGCAGAGAGAGAGGGAGACCGAGAATCTGAGGCGGGATCTGTGCTGATAGCAGAGAACTCGATGTGGGGGAGCTCAAACTCACCAACTCTGAGATCATGACCTGAGCTGAAGTTGGAGGCTTAACTGACTGAGCCACCCAGGCGCCCATGTTCATTCATTTTTTCATTCATTCATTAATTCATCCATCCATCGACCATTACCAGTTTCAGTTTTATATGCTGGATTATAGCAGGAAAAAAATTAGACTCAGTCTGAGATGTTTTCCCTGGCATTATAGTCTGGAGCTTGGGGGAGAAAAGACTAAAAACAAACAAATAAACCACATGTTAAGTAGTGGTATATGCTAAGAGGTAAAACAGAAGTGAGATAGGGAGAGTTTGAATTTAGTCAGAGAGTCAAGATGAGCCCCTTCGAAAACACAATTTGAGCAGAGTTCTGAACAAGGACTATGCAGTGCCTTTCTGAAGTTAAGTTTCCTCTTGGGAGGGAAGAGGGAAACCACTGAGGCCTTGAGTAGCATGACATGAGCTGACTTTCATGCTAAATAGATAGTCCTGCTGCTGCCATAGGATAATACTATTGATAATTGTTATTTCTGTGTTCTTCCTTGGTTTCTTTCTCTGAGATTTTGCTTCACGTGTCCTTCCTAAGCGTTCACTTTCTTGATGAAATCTTTCAGAGTCAGCTTTATAAACTGAGCCCACCCCTTTCTCCTTACTCCACCTCTCCGCTCTTTGGGGAAGAAGGAAAATAAAACACAAAGGAAGCTTTCAGCAGTGAATTTTCACCATCTCAACAGCCTCAGGTGACAAGGATCTGTGGCTGGAGGCCACTGTTTCCTTCCTGGTTTGAAGTGAAAACTTCCCTGATCTTCATCTTCACTGAGGCCCAAGGTGTGGGAATTAGGGAGAATCTTAGAAGTCTTTTCTAGAGCAAGGCTACCTTTTTGTCTTTGCCAATGTGTATTTTTCTGACTAAATTTAGAAATAGGGAAGGTTATTTTCGGTAAGAGAAGTGAAAACTCAAAGGATTTCCCCAGTTCTTCTGGGGATTGGGGTTTGGGACTTCTATATCCAGTTCTCCCTCCCTCAACCCCCCCTACTTTCTCCCCAGGGCATTCTATCCACACTCAGGGTAATGTAACAGGGTGAAAAGAGCATTGGACTGGGAACCAGAAGGCCTGAGTCTTAGTCTGGACTCTTCCTAACTAACCCTGGGTTTGTTAGTGGATAGGTATGTTAAAATAAAAAACAAATAGATACTTGCCTTGAAAATTCCTTGAGCAGACAAAACCAGTTAAGTCATACAAACAAAACTGAATTTAGCTTTTATTTGACCTGGGTCACTCTTTGCTTGTGTCTCTAAAAATCATAAGTAAATTTAAACTGTTTCTCAAGGTTGATATGAGATAACCATTGATCAATTCCTCATTCTTTAAGAAAATTCTAGTATTATAACCAATCACTGCAAATAATAAAATCACTGCTTTCTCATGATATAAGCTGCTTTATAACAATATACCCTCGAGCCTCCTCCCATGTTTTGGTTTGAGTGTTCCTGGTTTGCAAATTTTCTTTTTGGTATGTGCACAATTAACAGTGGTTCATTGGTTTTACTTCTGTTATTTCTGAACTTTTGACAGGTGGTAGAACAGAATGATAGTGAATAATATAAGCTCTGGAGTCAAACTAGCAAGTTTGAGTGTCTGGGTCCACTTCTTATTGATTATGTGTAATTAGGCAAATTATTTAACTTCTTTGTTTCCTATTGTCCCCATCTATAAAATAGGAATAGTAATTGTACCTACCTCATAGGACTGCTTGAGTATTAAAGAAGGTAATTGAAGTAAAAACACTTAGAGGAGCATTAGGTGTGCAGTAACATTTGTGATTAGCATAATTTTTGACAAGTCAATCATCTAAGTTGTGTTCAAGTGCTTGTAACCATATGTGGAATGTCCTATAGATCTGATGATGCTTGGTGGAGGAAAAACGAGGCAAGTGGGTTGGTTTTATTCAGTCATATAAAGGATTGTCACATGAAAGAGATACTTCTGAGTTGCTTTGAAAGTTCTTTGGAATTTAATTCAAAGTAATGGAGAACTTTTAATATAATCAATGGGGCCTGATCATTTTGGAATGATCATTTTGCAAAGCAGTGAGGAGTCCATCACCGAAAGAGTTTAAGCAAAGATGAGTCCTCTGTTTGGATTAGCATAGAAGGAATTCCCTTCTCTAAAATGTGAGCATAAAAAAGTAGTTCTTTCTTCTCATAACAACCCAAAAATTATTTCTCAACCTCCTTTATTCTCTCACTGTTCTTTTGACACTTCTTCCTCCTTAAGAGAATGGATGAGTGTTTACCAAACAGGTATGATGGTGTCAGTGGCAGTCAAGGCTGATAGGCCCATTTTTTAGATGAGAACATTAATGCCAAAGGACAATTGCATCGCTCATAAGCCGCCAATTAAAAGGATTAGAAAATGTGAAAGCTCCCAGGGCACCCTTGAATCCTGGCAATAAGATGTAATTAATAATAGGAAGCCATGCAAGTCAATATAAAAAGCTTACTTTAGTTTTTCTTTTTAGAAAGCCTACTTAAAAAAAAAACAAACCATACATGAGTGTTGGTAGAAGTTTTAAAATGTTCACACACAACCCCTGACACCTCTTTCAGCTTCTTTTCCTGCTATTACCACATTTTCGTGACTTTAAATAACATGGTATACTTTTGAATCAGGTTTCCTGATGTTATAACCCTCAATTGGTAATATATGGTCAAAAAACAAAATGGTGAAGTTAAAAGTGTCTTCTTAGAGGTGCCTCTTCTGTCTGTGACCTCTCCCATGAATCTCCTGTATTTTCCTGCTGTCATTCCTCTGGTTGTCTTAGTCAGTTAGGGCAGCTGTAAAAGAATGTCATAGACTGGGTGGCTTAAACAGCGATTTATTTCTCCTGGTTCTGGACGTCTGAGACAGGGCATCAACATGGTCGGGTTCTGGTGAGAGCTCTCCTCCTTGTTCATAGATGGCTGCCTTCTTGCTGTATCCCTACATGGCAGAAAGAGTGCTGGCTCCCTTCATCTCATTATAAGGGCGCTAATCTCATCATTGAATACACTCTGATGACCTCATTTTAACCTACTTACCTCCCAAAGGCCCACCTCCAGATACCATCACATTGGAAGTTAAGTCTTCAACATATGTATTTGGGGTGATACAGACATTTAGCTTATTGCACTGGTCTACTTACTCTTGCTTTAGGGCCTTTACACTTGCTGTCCCCCTTGTCTGAAACATTCTCTCTTTTCCATATCCACATATCTTTCTCCCTTACCGCCTTTAGGCTTTTCTTCAAATATCACTTATTTCTTATCAGTGAGGCCTTCCCAGATTACCCCATTTAAAATTACCCTCTATCACCCCCTAACCTCTTTTCTTATTTATTTCTTATAATAGCACGTATCATCTTCTTTCACAGTTTGAGTTACCCCAGAAGTAGACTTTGTGCCAAGAATTCAAGTAGAAGTGGTTTTTTGGGATATGCTCCAGTTACCCCACTCAAGTGGAGAAGAAGCTGGGGTACTTTTATACTGAATTCCATTAGTCATTGGCTGTAGGCTTCTTGGGAATGGAGTGTTAATTTCTGCTTCTACCCAAGGTACGCAAATAAGCCTTCCGTGACTTTGGAAAAAGTCTCAAAGCGAAACATGCAGATCTTGGCTCCTGGAATAAGAACAAGCACACCAAAATAATGATATGATATGATATGATATTCCAGGTTCTGGGTGGGGCATCAATAACATCTGCTACCCCATCTGGCATACCTTATAGTTTATAGAGATATATTATACAAGTCACATATTACATATATATACAATCCCACTCCTAGGTCATGAGCTCTATAAGGGCAAGAATTTTTGTCTATTTAATTCTCTGCTGAACTTAGAACAATACCTGGCAACCTGGCACATGTTGGTGTTGCATAAACATTTGTTGAATGAATTAATGATCTAGATCAGAGATTTTAAGCTATGGGTTGTAACTCGCTTAGCATGTCATGAAATTAATTTAATGAGTCACCACCAGCAATAAAGACAGAGAAAAGAAGAAGTATATTGCAGGTAGTAAGGGTAAATACTGTTTCATAAAATGTTGCACTTCAGTTATTTAATGTACATATTATAATTATTAAATTTAAATATATAAATTAAATTTACATTGGGTCCTATAATAAAATGTACTTTTCACTCTGGGTTGTCATTTTGACAATCACTGATCAATTTCTCACTTTGGCATTGGAATGATACAGAGAAGATTAGCATGACTCTTGCACAAGGATCACATGCAAATTCATGAAGGGCTTCCTACTTTTAGAATGCATTTGAATTTAAATGACTGTCAGCTTAAAATAGACTTCCATATGTATAGGTCAATATATATGAACCTCATAATAACCACAAACCAAAAATCTATAATGAAGACACAAAAAATAAAGACAAAGGAACTTATACATAACACTAAAGAAAACCATCAAACCACAAGGGAAGGAACCGAGAGAAGAAGGAAGGAACAAAGAACCACAAAAACAACCAAAAAACAATGAACACAATGACAATAAATGTATACCTGTAGATAATTCTTTTAAATCTAAATGAACTAAATGCTGCAATCAAAAGGCATAGGATGGCTGAATGGATTAAAAAAACTCAGGCCCATCTCTATGCTGCCTATAACAGACTCACTTCAGATCTAGGGACACACATAGACTGAAAGTGAAGGGGGAAAAGAATATCCCATACAAATGGAAACAAAAATTGACCTGAAGTAGCAATATTCATATTAAATAATATCAGACTTTAAAACAAAGACTGTAACAAGACAAAGAAGATATATTACATAATGATAAAGGAGTCAATCCAAGAGGAGGATATAACATTCATATAAATTTATACATTCAAATTAGGAAATATAGCATTTGTACATATTTATACTCCCAAACTAAGAGCACTGAAATATATAAAGCAGATATTAACAGACATAAAGGGAGAAATTGGCTGTAATACAATAATATTGGGGAACTTAAATACTATACTTACATCAATGGATAGATTATTCAGATGGAAAATTAATAAGGAAACATTGGCTTTAAATGATGCATTAAACTATATGAACTTAATGTATACAGAAGACTTCATCCAAAAACTGCAAAACACATGTTCTTTTCATGTGTACATGAAATATTCTCCAGGACAGATCACACATTAGACCACAGAACAAGTCTCAATAAACACACGAGGACTGAAATCATATCAAGCATTTTCTCTGGCCACAGTGGTATGAAACTAGAAATCAATTACAAGATGAAAACTAGAAAAAACCCAAACATGTGGAGCCTAAACAACATGCCTCTAAACAAACAATGGGTCAATGAAGAAATCAAAGAACAAAACAAAAAATACCTTGAAACAAATGAAAATGGAAACACAATTTTCCAAAACCTATGGGATACAGCAAAAACACTTTTAAGAGCAAAGGTCACAGTGATATAGACCCACGTCAAGAAACATGAAAAATCTCAAATAATATAACTTTACACCTAAAAGAATTAAACAAAAACAAAAACAAAGAAACAAGACCCAAAGTTAGTAGAAGGAAGAAAATAATAAAGATCATAGCAGAAATAAATGAAATAGAGGCTAAAAAATTTTTAAAAATCAATGAAACTAAAAACAGTCCTTTGAAAAGTTAAAAAGACAATGATGAACCTTTAGCCAGCCTTATCAAGAAAAGAAAGTAAAAGGTCCCAAATAAATAAAATAAAAAATGAAAGAGAAGTTACAACAGATACTTCAGAAAAAAAAAATCAGAAGAGATTACTATGAACAATTATATACCAACAAATCGCAAAGCCTAGAAGAAATGGATAAATTCCTAGAGACACACAACTTTCCAAGACTGAATTACAAAGAAACAGGAAATCTGAAAACACTGATTACAAGCAATGAAATTGAAATATGAATTTAAAAACTTCTCGAAAACCAAAAGCCCGGGACCAGATAGTATTATAGATGAATTCACCAAACATTTAAAGTGGTTAGTACCTGTGCTTCTCGAATTATTTCAAAATATTGAAGAGGAAGGAACACTTCTAAACTCATTTCATGAGACTAGTTTTATCCTGATATCAAAACCAGACAAAGACACAACAACGAAAAAGAAAATTACAGGCCACTATCCCTAATGAATATAGATGCAAAAATCCTCAACAAAATATTAGTAATTCAACAATACGTTAAAAGGATCACACACTACAAGCATGTGGGATTTATTGCAGCAATTCAAGAGTGATTCAACATCTGTAACTTAATCAACATGACATACCACATCAACAAAATAAAGAATAAAAAATCACATGATTATCCTAATAGATGCAGAAAAAGCATTGGACAAAATTTATCACCCATTTATGATAAAAAAAACCTCTCAACAAAGTGGGTATAGAAGGATGTAGGGACGCCTGGGTGGCTCAGCCAGTTAAACGTCTGACTCTTGATTTCGGCTCAGGTCATGATCTTGTGGTTGGTGAGTTTGAGCCCCACATCGGGCTTTGAGCTGACAGTGCGGAGGCTGCTTGGGATTCTCTCTCTCCCAGTCTCTCTTCCCCTCCCCGCTCGTCCCCCGGCCCCCAGACAAATAAATAAATAAATAGATAAATAAATAAATAAATAAATAAATAAATAAATAAATAAACTTAAAAAAAAAGAATGTACCTCAAAATAAAGGCCACATAGACAAACTCACAGCTAATATCATCCTCAATGGTGAAAATCTGAAAGCTTTTCCTCTAAGATCAGGAGCAAGACAAGGGTGCCCACTGTTGCCACTTTTATTCAACATTGTTTGGGCATTTTGGTCACAAGATTTAGGCAAGAAATAAAAGGTATCAAAGTTGGAAAGGCAGAAGTATAACTTGCACTGTTTGCAGATGGCATGATACTCTGTAGAAAACCCTGAAGACTCCACCAAAAAACCGCTAGAGCTGACACACAAACTCAGTGGAGTCACAGGATACAAACTTAACGTACAGAAATTGGTTATGTTGCTACACACTAATAATGAGCTATCAGAAAGAGAAATGAAGAAAATAATTGTATCAAGTTGAAAAATGGGCAGAAGACATGAATAGACATTTTTCCAAAGAACAAATATAGATGGCTAACAGACACATGAAAAGATGCTCAACATCACTCATCATCAGGGAAATACAAATCAAAACTACGATAAGATATCACCTCATATTTGTCAGAGTGGCTAGAAGTAATAACACAAGAAACAACCGATATTGGTGAAGATGCAGAGAAAAGGAAACCCTCTTACACTCTTGGTGGGAATGCAAACTTGTGCAGCCACTCTGGAAAACAGAATGGAAGTTCCTCAGAAAATTAAAAATAGAACTACCCCACGACCCAGAAATTGCCCTACTAGATGGATATTTACTCAAATAATACAAAAGTGCTGATTCAAAGGGGTACATGCCCTGATGTTTATAGCAACGTTATCTACAATAGCCAAATTATGGAAACAGCCCAAGTGTCTACTGACTAAAGAATGGATAAAGAAGATGTGATATCTATATCTGTATCTATGTCTATATATCTATATCTATATCTATCTATATCTATCTCTCTCTCTATATATAGATATATATATATCTATCTCCATGGATGTATATCCATCTATAATATGGAATATCCTATATGTGTGGAATTCAAGAAACGAAACAAACGAACACAGGGGAAAAGTAGAGAGAGGCAAACTGTAAAACAGACTCTTAACTGTAGAGAATGAATTGAGGTTTCCTGGAGGGAAGGTGGGTGTGGGATGGGTTAAATGGGTGATGGCTATTAAGGAGGGCACTTGTGATGAGCACTGGGTGTTGTATGTGAGTGATGAATCACTAAATCCTATACTGAAACTAATATTATACTGTATGTTAGCTAACTAGAATATAAATAAAAACTTGGAAGGAAAAAAAAAGAATAAAATAGGAATAAATTTAACCAAGGAGGTGAAAGGCCTGTACTTTGAAAGCTGTGACATTGATTAAAGAAATTGAAGACAAATTCTTCAATTAACAAATGGAAATAAGTGGAAATAAATGAAAAGATATGCCATGCTAATGTATTAGAAGAACGAATATTGTTAAAATGTCCATATTACTCAAAGCGATCTACAGATTCAGTGCAATCCCCATCAAAATACCAAAGATTTTTTTCACAGAACTAGAACAAGGAGTCCCAAAATTTGTATGAAACCACAAAAGACTCCAAGTAGCCAAAGCAATCTTGAGAAAGAAGAACAAAGCTGGAGGTTTCATGCTCCCTGATTTTAAACCATACTGCAAAGCTATAATAATCAAAACAGTATGGTACTGGTATGAAAACAGATATAGATCGATGGAATAGAATAGAGATTCTAGAAATAAACCCACTCATATATAGTCAGTTAATCTATGACAAAGATGGCAAGAATATATAATGGGGAAAAGACAGCCTCTTCAACAAATGGTGTTGGGCAAACTGGACAGCTATATGCAAAAGAATGAAACTAGACCACTTTCTTACTCTATATACAAAAATAAATTCAAAATGGATTAAATATTTGAATGTAAGACCTGAGCCATAAAATTTCTAGAAGATGAAATAGGTAGTTATCTATGACATACACACACACACACACACACACACACACACACACACACACACATTTTTGGCCCAGTCTCCTCAGTTAATAAGTAATAAGGATAACAAAAGCTAAAAATAAACAAATGAACTTACATCAAACTAAAAAGCTTTTGCACAGTGAAGAAAACAACCAACAAAATGAAAAGGCAACCTACTGAACAGGAGAAGATGTTTGCAAATCATATATCCAATAAGAGGTTAAGATCCAAAATATATAAAGAACTTCCACAACTTAATATATGAGAAACAAACAACCTTATTATAAAATGGGCAGAGAGCTCGAATAGATATTTTCCCAAGGAAGACATACAGATAGCCACAGGCAAGTGAAAAGATGCTCAATATTACTGATCATCAGGGAAATAAATCAAAACCACAATGAGATACTTCCTCCTACCTGTCAGATTGGCTATTATCAAAAATACAAAAAAAAAATTAAATGTTGGAAAGGATGTGAAGAAAAGGAACCTCTCATACACTGTTGGAAGGAATATAAACCCCTGCAGCTACTATGAAAAATAGTATGGAGTTTCCTCAAAAAATTAACAATGGAACTATCATTCCATCCATCAATTCCACTTCTGGATATTTACCCAAAGAAAAAAAAATTACAAATTCAAAGAAATATATGCACTTCTATGTTTATTGCAGCATTATTTACAATATCCAAGATATGGAAGCATCCCAAGTGATCACTGCTAGATGATTCGATAAAGAAGATGTGCTATATATATATATCATGGAATATTACTGAGCCTTAAAAAAGAATGAAATCTTTCCATTTGTGACAACATGGATGGACCTAGAAGGTATTATGCTAAGTGAAATAAGTCAGAGAAAGACAAATACCATATGATTTCACTTATATGTGGAATCTAAAAAACAACAAAATAGAAACAGACTCATAGATCTAGGAAAGAAACTGTTGGTTATCAGACAGGTGAGTGGATGAGGGGACAGGGCAAAATAGGGAAGGCAATTAGGAAGTACAAACTCCCAGTTATGAAATAAATAAGTCGTGGGGATGTAATGTACTGTATAGGGAATATAGTCGGCGATATTGTAATAATTTTGCATGGTTACCGATGGTAACTACACTGATCATGACGATCATTTCATAATATACAAAAATATCAAATCACTATGATGTACACCTAAAGCTAATGGGATATTGTACATAATGATACTTCAAAAAGAAAACACTTCAAACCCACTAGGAAGGCTAAAATAAAAAAGCAGACAATAACAGGTGTTGATGAGGATGTAAGGAAATTGGAAACTTCAACACTGCCAGTGGTAATGTAAAATGGTGCAGCCAAAAATATACTGGCAGTTTCTCAAAATGCTAAACGTAGAGTTGCCATATGACCCAGCAATTCCACTCCAGAGTATATACCCAAGGGAAATTGAAACATATGTCCACACAAAAACTTTTACATGAATGTTTATAGAGGCACCATTTATAATAGCCATTTATAATAATCCAAATGTCCATCCACAGATGAATGCATAAACAGAATGTGATACACCATACAGTGGAATATTACTTGACCATAAAAAGGAATGAAGTATTCGTACCTGCTGTAACATGGATGAACTTTGAAAACATACTAAGTGAAAGGGGCCAAACAAAAAAGGACGTATGATTCTATTTATATGAAATGTCCAGAATAGACAAATCCATAGATGCAGAAAGTAAATTAGGGGTCACCAGGGACCAGGGGGAGGGAGAAATGTGATTGATTGCTAAAGTGGCATAGTTTCTTTTTGGGTTGAAGAAAATGTTCTAAAATTAGATAGTGGTGATGATTGCACAGCTCTGTGATTATACTAAAAAGCTCTGAACTGTATGCTTTTTAAAAGGATAAATTTTATGGTGTGTGAGTTATATCTCAAGAAAGCTGTTATAACAAGAAAAAACATTTTCTCCCCTAATTTTAGAAACTAAAGGATCTAGGGCCAGAGAAGTGAGGGCATCTCCAAGGTCACAAAACTGGTCCCAGCCCAAAGCAGGCCCATGACATCGTAGCACCTCTGTGAGTCTAGCAACTATTAGACATTGGCATTTAGTTCATGGAACAGAAGCCTCCAGCCAGGTCTCCCTCTGAGCCAACAAAAACCTGATGCTTTGTAAACATCTGAAAAGCCAAGTTGTAAACTGTAAGGATCTGGAATTCTGTGGGTGACTGAGAGACAGGTCAGGTAACCAAATGGCCTCAGTAATAGCACCTATACGCCAGATCACCTGCTCCCAGTTTATCAGGATGGGCTTGCATTACCGTCCGAGTCTCGGCATGAAGCAGCCGCAGCTTGCCTGGCCTACTAGCTACCTTCAACACAGTCATAAAGACATGCTGACACGAGGGAGTCCTGCTCAAAGAGATTTCCTAAAGCATTATCTTTATTATCATTTCATTCCTTTCTTATTCCAGCTTGGAAGCAAGAACTTTCTGTGAGCCTGCCCCTCGTCTTGCTTGTCATTTACGCTCTTCTTCTATACTTCTTATGTGGAAAGACACAAGTGTAGGACATTTTCCTGGCTTCAGACCTTCAGGACTGTGCTTCTAAGAGAACAGTGATTCCAATGATTGTCCTCTAGAAGGTGTTTGCAGAGCTCCCTCATAACGTCAAGTTCTTTGCTAGACCAAAGTAAGGGCTGCTGGTAATGACAGAACGTAGCTGTGCTCGCCTGGCTGCTGCTGGTCTTTAACCTCAAGTCACAAAGAGGTACTGGGAATTTTGTGAAATACATTCCCGGCTGCAACCACAGGCACAGTGGACCTCCATTCAATTGCATCTCAAGGTAGGGTGTGGCTATGAGTAGGGCCTGTCAACAAAACAAAACAAAACACCACTAGTTTGCTGGGACCCGAGGGGTCAGGATGAGCCCTTTGGGAAGTGGAAATACACTCCCCAAGAACTGATTTCTTTTTTTCCTTTTTTAAAAAAATGTTTGTTTATTTTTGAGAGAGACAAAGCGGGGGAAGGGCAGAGAGAGAGGGAGACAGAGGATCCTTTGGCAGCGGAAAGCCCAATGTGGGAGTCAAACCCATGAGCTGGGAGATCATGACCTGCCATGCGTAACCGATTGAGCCACCCAGGTGACACCTGAAATGCTGTTTTCTTCCAAATCCCTTAAACACATTAATTTCAATGTTCATGAGTAGGGAGAGGAGAGAGAGAGAGGAAAGAGAGAGAAAGAAAGAGGGGGAGAGGGAGAGAGAGAGAAAAAACAGAAGGGAACGGGAGGGAGGGGAGGAGAGGAGAATGGAAGACAGGGGAAGGCTGGAAGGCGAGGAGGAGAGGAAAGAAGGAACAAAATATTTTTGTTCTACTGAACCGCTGGCCTATTTGTTATCTGGCACCTTTGCAACTGGCCTTTTGCAGGCTGGGAACACAGATCCCCTCTGCAACATGCATGAGCTCCCAGCCCCTGCTTGTTTTTATTTTTTTTTATTTTTTTTTCAACGTTTTTTATTTATTTTTGGGACAGAGAGAGACAGAGCATGAACGGGGGAGGGGCAGAGAGAGAGGGAGACACAGAATCGGAAACAGGCTCCAGGCTCCGAGCCATCAGCCCAGAGCCTGACACGGGGCTCGAACTCACGGACCGCGAGATCGTGACCTGGCTGAAGTCGGACGCTTAACCGACTGCGCCACCCAGGCGCCCCACCCCTGCTTGTTTTTATTACAGCCAGCCCTCCAAGCAGTTAGCTTCCCCCTGTCTGGAGGCAGGTCGCTGGGGTGGGGTAGGTTGTTGAGAGCAAAGACGGGAAGAGGCACTGAAATCTTGTCACTCACAGGAACAAATCATCAGCTCCCTGGCTGTTAGCTAGAAAGTGGGGGGGAAGATGCAAAATGTAGGAAATTATCATTTGATCTGTTGTTCTCTCTCTGTCTAATTCCAAAGGGAATGTACTCTCCCTCTCTCTCTCTGTCCAGCATATGGAACATCAAACAGGCTGCTCTCTCTTGGAGTGGGAAAAGCCTCCAAGAAGGCTGAAAGGAGCTGAACCACAGCTGGGACACGGGGCAGTGTGGGTGCTGGCGGCACCAGCTTCTGCCAGAGAACCATGGCCGGCGGCTTCCCCCAGCCCTTCCAGCCCTTCCAGCCCTTCTCCCATACCTGGGGGGCTCCTTTGTTGGCTGGACTCATGAGCCAACTATTGCTCCTCGGCGGGGGAGGGGGGGGGAACAGGGAGAGCAGAGGCTGCTTTCTAACTCAGGATTTACAATGAGAGAAAGAGAGGAGCTGGGCAGGTAGCAGGTTCCTTCTCCTTGCCCTCTTCCCCTCGTCTCCTGTTGTCTAATAATTCTAGGGCAGGGCAGGCAATTCGCAAAAATCCTGTGTGCCAGGGCTTTTTGCGTGGGCAGGAGGTGGCTGTCATGGCAAACAGCACACTCTACTCGGCTGAAACACCACCGCTCAGTGTTTAAAGGAGGAGGCAGACCCTACCATTGTCCGTGGAGATTCATGGCACCCATCCCCAACTGTACTTGGGAGAAAGTGATTTGTTTTCTGTAGTCGTGCTCCTGCCTTCTATCATCCAGCTCTAAAGAGGAAGTTGGTCAATGATCTCAGGCCAAGTGGGAATTATTCCTTTACTTGAGTCAGTTGTCTTATTGTCTTCCTGAATTAAAAAGGCCACAGGATCTTGAATGTCATGGGATTTTACACTCTTCCTGGAAGTGAGACTGTTCTCAAAATTGTCCTGATGTTTACTCTTCTTATAAATACCTTTTGAAAAACATATTTTTAGAATGTTTACTTAAAAAACATTTTTAAAATGTTAATTTATTTTTGAAAGAGAGAGAGAGAGAGACAGAGCATGAGTGGAGGAAGGGCAGAGAGAGAGGGAGACATAGAATCCGAAGCAGGCTCCAGGCCCTGAGCTGTCAGCCTGGAGCCCGACATGGGGCTCGAACCAATGAACTGTGAGATCATGACATGAGCCAAAGTCGGATGCTTAACCAACTAAGCCACCCAAGCGCCCCCAAACACCCTTTTAAAAAGGGGGCTACTGCCATTTTCATCAACTACACAAATCTTCCAGGAAATTATACTTTTGGTTATGTTAAATCTCTAATGCTGCTATTGCAATCTGAACCAATCACATGGTGCAGTTTTTGATGTCTGATAGAATGTCACTTCATTTATGTATGAAGCAGAGGCTATAAATGGCAACATTAGCAATGAAATTGAATGCAGTTCATGTACTTTTTTTTCAAAAATTGAGAGCTTTAAAAAATTTTTTTAGGGGCGCCTGGTTGGCTCAGTTGGTTAAACGGCCAACTTCAGCTCAGTTCATGATCTCGAGGTCCGGGAGTTCGAGCCCCGCATCAGGCTCTGTGCTGACTGCTCAGAGCCTGGAGCCTGTTTCAGATTCTGTGTCTTCCTCTCTCTGACCCTCCCCCATTCATGCTCTGTCTCTCTCTGTCTCAAAAATAAATAAACGTTAAAAAAAAATTTTTTTAAATAAATAAAATTTTTTTTATTTTGATTTTCAAATGAAGTGTAGTTAATGCACAATGTTATATTATATTGTTATATATGTTATATATATTATATATAATGTTATATATTATAATATATATCATATAATTTCCCATGTACAACATAATAATTCAATAATTGTATACGTTACTAAGTGTCATCACCACTGGTTATCATACAGTGTTATTACAATATTATTGCCTATATCCTCTGCATTGAACTTTTCATCTCCATGACTGACTTATTTTGTAACTGGAAGTTTATACCTCTGCATTCCTCTCCTGCCTCTGGCAACCACCACTTTGTTCTCTGTATTTAAGAGTCTGCTTGTTGGTTTTGTTTTTGAGGATTCCACGTATAAGTGAAATCATATAGTTTTTGTCTTTCCTCTGTCTGACTTATTTTGTTTAGCATAACCCCTTCTAGGTCCATCCATGTTGTCACAAATGGCAAGATTTCATTCTTTTTTTTGTGGATGAATAATATTCCATTGAATATATGTGCCACATCTTCTTTACCATTCATTTATTGGTGGACACTTGGGCTGCTTCCATAGCTTGGCTACTGTAAATAATGCTGCAATAAACATAGGAGTGCATATATCTTTAGTGTCTTTGTTTCCTTTGGGTGAATACCCAGTAAGGGGGATTACTGCATCATATGGAATTTAAAAGTTGGGAGATTTTACCCTAAAATGTATCTGTGCAGCTTTCTTGAAAAAAAAACAAAAACAAAAAAAAAACAATGTTTCCACAGGGCTCACAGGGCTCTCATTCCCACCTGTTGACAGCCCCCTTACTCTGAGCAGTGGCTTCCCTCTTACATGGTGTCTACTCCCTCCTCTGCTCCTTGTTATCTCCCTGACCCTGAAGCCAGGTGCATGCCAGCTGTTATTTATTATTTCACTTTCATTGTTCTTCTGAGACTAGACAAATATTTTTTCTTTGTCCAGGTTGCTATTCAAAGTGAGAAAATAAAAGTTAAACTGAGAGAGCCCCGCGTTTCTAGGGGAACCCATGGAAAGATTCTAATGGTTAAAGGGAAGGGGAGTTTTTATATACAGACTCATTTCAAGTTGTTCATGTTGCCTTCTGACTGCTGTGTGGATTTGT
Organism: Lynx rufus; assembly: GCF_022079265.1. NCBI lineage: Eukaryota > Metazoa > Chordata > Mammalia > Carnivora > Felidae > Lynx > Lynx rufus. The sequence continues at coordinate 211,543,864 of NW_025814823.1, read as the reverse complement.
GATTGCGACCCCGTGAGTACCCATTTTCAACACTCCACACATTTTGAAAAGCAAGTTCACTTGCTACAAGCTTGTCCTTGGTGTTACCTCCAGGCCTCTGTCTCATTCATTTTATAACACCTCAAAGAAACTAATATCAAATGACTTGAGAAAGTAAGAGACCAACTGACCAAAGGTAAGATGTAAAATTCACCATGGTCATTAGCAAAGGGCAAAAATAAAATTTAGAAGTAATAGGATATGTGTGTTTTCCCCTTTTTGCTGACTGGTTCGAGAAACAAGGTGACTATATTTTGAAAACTCACTATTAGGTCTCATAAGGGACATACTTTCCCTTTTCATCACGTGTAGGTATAATTTGCATCAATTTTCTTCAGGATCCACACGTAAGATTCTGCAAAGGTACCCAAGATGATATCTGTGAATACACTTCCTTTCCACAAAAGCTTCAAATTAGAGATTTTAGAAAAGTACTTTGAGGCAGAAGACAGTTTCCAAAACAAAGCCTCAAGATATCAAATTCAGAAACCAACTTTAGTGTCTTCCTCATTAGTATAGTGGTGAGTATCCCTGCCTGTCAGAAACCAACTTTATTCCTGTTGGTAAAAAGCCAACAGAAAATGAGAGACTAGAACGCAGATAGAATGATAGTGAAAAACATGGATCTTTTATTAAATGTTTCCATTTCTGGGAGAATCTTGGAAATCCCTAAAGTCCTGCAGACTACTCCCTGCAGTCAATACCAGGAACCCATAATCCATTCTTACCACTTGCCTTGGTTAATAGCACCTTAGTGAGTAAAATGAGTCAACTCATCCAGAATGAGACATGAAAAAAATGCAGTTTTTTAAAGAGAGATAAGCCAGGAGAAAATGAACTGTTCAAGGCGGAGGGAGCTTAGAACCTCGAGAATGGAATTAATCTGTTCAGGATTTCAAGGGAGAGTTATTTTGCAAGAATTTATATTTGCAAGAATATATATTTGAGTAAATGATGAATCACTAAATTCTACTCCTGAAACCAATACTACACAATATGTTAACTAATTTGAATTTAAATAAATAAATAAATAAATAAATAAATAAATAAATAAATAAAATTTATATTCAAGTTGGCATATGAGAAAAATGGAGTCCAGGGAAAGTTTGAGTGAATAGCTAAAAGGGTTATACTTCCTAGATTTTGGGGAGGAAGAAATCTTTACATACAATTATTTGACATTTGCCACATTTTCTTTATCATTCGTTCTGTGTGTATGTGTGTCTGTCAACATAAATACATCTCTCTCCCCCTCTCTGTATCCATATCTATGTTGTCTGTCTAATTTCACTCTGCCTTATCTCTCACGCTGTGTGTGTGTGTATATATATATATATATTTTTTCTCTTTTCAGAACTATTTTTTTTTATTTTTTTAAGCTTTATTTATTTTTGAGAGAGAGACAGAATGTGAGTGGGGGAGAAATGGAGAGAGAAAGACACAGAATCTGAAGCAGGCTCCAGGCTCTGAGCTGTCAGCACAGAGCCCGATGCGGGGCTCAAACTCACGGACTTTGAGATCATGACCTGAGCCGAAGTTAGACACTTAACCCACCGAGCCACCCAGGCGCCCCTTTTCAGAACTATTTGATAGAAAGTTGCAGATAGCACAAGACTACATCCCCAAATGTTTTAGCAGGCAGTATTGAAGAACACAGACATTCTCTTATATAACCACAAAACTATAAAGGACATTCAAGAAATTTAATACTAACACAATAATATTATCTAATATACAGTCCATACCCAAATTTCCAAAATTGTCTCCAAATGTCCTGTGTATCTTGTGTTTTCCCCAGACCAGGATCTCTTTACAGATAATGTTTTGCATTTGATTGTCATTTGTCTTTAATCTTTATTCTAGAGCAATCATCCTGCCTCCCAGGCCATTGACATTTTTGATGAGTCCATACCAGTAGTCTTGTGTCTTCCTGTATTTTTAACTTAAATATGTGTGTGTATGTCTGTGTGCATGCATGCATATGTGTATGTTTTGCTTGCACTAACAGATCTCATTGTTTAAGAGCGCAGGCGCTGGTTGGAAACATAGCTTCATATACCCATTTTAGGATCTTATACAAATTCTATAGCCTCTCTGTGCCTCAGTCACATCTAAACAATGGGTGCAAAGTGGGTATAATAGTGACATGAAAATTTAGAAAGATACCAAGTGCATACTGGTGGCTGGTTATTGTTGTTTTTATTAGAGAATACATTCTACTTCAATCTTACAGTAGGTGGGAGTGTTTTGTGTGATTTTGGATATGTCTCAGTTACAAATGACTTAAAAATAATTTATTTTTGATTTAGAATAATGATATTAATTATAGTAGTATACCGACCTCTTGTTAAGATATAATTATGTAGTCTCTAATTATTATATCTAATGGTCCAGATTTAAGATAATGCCAACATTATATGGTTAATTATAACGCTGGCTAATATGTAGAGATTAATTGTGTGGGCTTGGGAGTTAAAGTATCTTGACTTGCCATCAAGCTTGGCCACTTACAAGATATGTGACCGAGCAAATCACTTATCTCTCTGGACTGTCATTTCCTTAGCTAGTAAGTGGGGATAATTACAACTATCTGAGAGACATGTTTCTAAAACTCCATGTTCCTTCCTTGTCACCCAAAAAGCCCTTTAAAATGCTTGCTATCAAAGTATTAGTGTAAAGTCTTCCCTGGAATGAAAAATTCCATGCATTACCTTGCTTTCAATAGATGTTACCAACGCTTAATAAAACTACTGATCATTGGTGATTTTATGATAAACCTAGTACAGGTTTACTTAATAGTAGCTAGGCCATCCTCTCTCTCTCTGTTATATATTTCTAAAGGATCTGGACCTTCCTTAGGTGATGTACATAAATCTGTGTCCCACAGAGTGAAAGTATTTGAGGATTTGCATTAGTTTGTGGAAGTTGTTTTGTTTCATTCTGTCACTATTTTTTTTAATTTTTTAAAAAAATTTATTTTTGAGAAACAGAGTGAGACAAAGCGTGAGCAGGGGAGGGGCAGAGAGAAAGGGAGACACAGAATCTGAAGCAGGCTCCAGGCTCTGAGTAAGCGGTCAGCACAGAGCCTGATGCGGGGCTCGAACCCACGAACTGTGAGATCATGACCTAAGCCGAAGTTGGACGCTCAACCGACTGAGCCACCCAGGCATCCCTCATTCTGTCACTATTAAAAGCTGGCTAGCATTTGGAAGAGAGGCAAGACAGTTTTTGGAAAGAACATGTGCTGTGGACAGAGTTAGCCTGGAACCATCCCTCACTGGCTATTTGGTAGTGGGAAACTAACTCAACACTTTTATGCCCTAATGTCCCCTTTTCTGAGAAAGCATATGAAGAATAGTGCCTAAAACCTGGTGGCCATGTTCAGTTAATGCCTTGCTCCGTTCCTCCCTCCTCTCCTTTCTTTTCCCCTCCCTCCCTCCTTCTTGTCTTTCTTCCTTCCCTCCCTTTCTTCTTTCCTATCATCTTCTGCATTGTCCCTTTCTCTCCCTTTCTCTTATTCTCACTTCTTGGTACAGGAGCCAATGCTAAGTACGTAAGTTAAGACCAGGTCCAGGGAAATATTTTTAGAGACTTTTTAGGAAATCCCATCCATTCCCCATAATGACTTGAAAAATACTGCATCTGTGTCCTAAATATATCTCTGACCTTGGGACAAGGGTTTCATGTGCACCTTTGCCAAGGAAGGATCTCCCTTTCTACATGGCAATGTTAGGGTCTGCAGAAAACTCTCTCTCTCTCACAAGCTAAGCTAGCTGGAGATTGACATTTTAAAAAAGTTTATTTATTTAAAAACATTTTATTTATTTTTTTTAATATTTATTTATTTTTGAGAAAGAGAGAGAGAGAGCAAGTGGGGGGGGGCTGCAAAAAGGGAGGGGGACAGAGGATCCAAAGCGGGCTCTGCACTGACAGCAGAGAGCCTGATCCTGGGCTCTGTGTCACCAACCACGAGATCATGACGTGAGCTGCAGTTGGATGCTTAACCGACTGAGCCACCCAGGCACCCTGACATTTAAAAAAAATAACATTTTATTTTAACAAATTCACAAGAAGACGCCAAAAAAAAAAAAAATTAGTACAGAGAGGTCTGGTGTACACTTTCTCCAATATCCCCCATTGGACTATTACATTTTACGTAACTGGAGTGCAGCATTGGAGCTTGACATTCTGTAGTAGAAAATATCACCTTTCCTTCCTCAGTGAGACCAAGACATACGATGCCAGCTTGTTTGGAAATGGAAAAGTAATGACTTAAATCTTGCAGTTTCAGCAGAAAACAGGCACAGGATGCCTGAGTGGATGAGAGACTCCGAGAAAAGCTGAGGTTGCCCACTCCTCTTTAGTTTATTTTTAAGTTTATTTATTTATGTTGAGAAAGAGCGAGTGGACGAGAGGGGGAGGGGCAGAGAGCGAGGGAGAGAGAAAGAGAATCCCAAGCAGGCTCTGCACTGTCAGCTAGGAGCCCGAGGTGGAGCTCCCTCTTACAAACCGTGAGATCATGACCTGAGCTGAGACCAAGAGTCGGACGCTTACCCGACTGAGCCACCCAGGCGCCCGGGCCACCTCTTCTTCAAAGGCCACCAGAAACAACAAAGGCAAAAGCTACCCCATGGCTTTCAGGATTTCGTTGCAGGCCACCCGATCAGATATGTTTGAGAAGGCAAGCCTATGTCTTTTGCAGTTTGGTGTGCAGAGAGGTTGAAGAGGCATCTTTTAGATGTGTCAGTGTCAGGAAATTTGAATTCTCTTACAATCACTGAGAACCCCCAAAAGCTTGGATTTCCATCTGAAGATGTTTACCTTATTAGAAATTAAATATATGTAAAAATGTCATGTATTAATTCCTCTAAAATTAAGATATATCCCATGCTAATATATCTACTGGTTGTTTTTTTTTTGTTAAAAAAGTTACATTCCTCAGACAAAACCATTGTGTGAAGAGTGACATTGTTTTTCATTTTTTAAGTTTCTTTTGAATCTGGATTAAAAAGAAACAGCTGGGGTTTATATCTGCCTCTGCATTCAATCTGTTTTGATATGTTACTTTGAAGTATGTGGAGAAAAGCTAGCTTCATACAAATACATAGTTGAAAACGATGTTTTAGTATTTGTTATATTTTAAATTGTCTATTCAGATAATTATAGATGTAGTTCTTTGATACTACACTTAAACTCAAACAGAGGTTCCTTCAAAGTGTTTTTGTAATGTGGAATCTAAAACCATATCAGTAACCTCTTGGGAGTCTTTTCTATTAAATGCATTGTTGTTGTTTTAAATGTTTCTTTTGAGAGAGAGAGAGTGCATGAGCGAGCAGGGGAGGGGCAGAGAGAAAGAGAGAGAGAATCCCAAATGGGCCCCACACTGTCATCACAGAGCCAGATGTGGGGCTTGATCCCACAGCCTTGGGATCATGGCCTGAGCTAAAGTCAAGAGTCAGACGCTTAGCCGACTGAGTCACCCAGGTGTCCCTAAAATGCGTTGTTATACATTACACCTTGACTGAGTCTTCTTTGAGTGCATGAACCTGTAATGTCACACATTGGTCACACCAAAACTATTGGTTCACTGCATTATCAGCATCTTCCAATTGGTGACACATTTCATCATACGATATCAAAAAATCACATTTGTTAATACCTTAAGTCTTCAAGTATTAGGGAGCTGTCAAGCTCATAGTGATGAATTTTCTAATTTTTCCCAGAAAGCTCAAATTTTGCCATTGGCAACAAATGCTGTTGGTTGGTTGTCTTGTTTTTTTTTTGTTTTTTTTTTTTTGACATGACAGGTTTACTTTGATCATTTCTGAGATAGTGTCTGTCAAATGCCTAAATCTGAATAGCCATAGTTTGTCATTCCTTCTTTCAAATAAAGCTGGTGTTTATTTGAAAACACCAAACGCAGCTGGTTTAGCTTGCTGGTCAAACAATCATAAAAGTGCTTCTCCTCTCCCACCATTACACTTGGGTGTGAAGAAAAGTGTTTATGTGAACTTCCCATTCCATCGCACAGTAGAAGAGATTTGTACTCAAGGCTTGCTATTTCATAAAATTAATAGAGTTTTCTGCTTCCTTAGGATGTTTTTAAGTCAAACTGGCTGTTTTGATTTTTCCGTGTGAATGCATATCTGTGAAGAACACAGTGACTGCTAACATAGCGTGGGCCCTGTGTTGATTTATACTAAAGTGTCAGCACTTTTATCCATTATGGCATGCATCACTGCAAATATCAAAACAGCGAAAAAGCAATATGTGCTGCTATTATTATGAAAATAGTTTTGACCTTTTAGTCCCAGCTCTGAATGGGTCTCAGGTACCCTCAGAGATCTGTGCACCACACTTATTAAAGGCTGTAGGTCAATTCAGTTTTAATTCTGCTAGCATGCTTTCTGCCAGACTTCAGGGAGAATGCTAAATTGTCTGAAACCTACTCTTGAAAGCTAAAAATTCGGTGGAGAAGACAGATATAAACAACTAGGTAAAAACCGTGCTAAATACTGGGTACTCTGGATGCTGAGGAGGGAGTAATTCTTTTGACTAGAGGAGGTAGGGGAAGTCTTCTCAAAAAGATCATCTGTGCTGAGCCTTGCAAACCACATACGATTTCCATGTTACAAGCAGAGGCATTAGCCCAAACACGTCTGAACCCTTAGGGAACATCAGAGAGCCTGGGTTGGCTAGGTGATAAGGTACCTCTAAGAGTGGGCATTCCCATGAAAACGGAAAGGTAGGTAGGGGACTGGTTTGAGGGGACCCTGAAGGCCTTGGGAATATAGAATTTTTTTGTGTTGCATTGAACAGACATGTTAATTTAGCCTAGAGCTGTGGTTTACAAAATGTGATCCCTGACCAACAGCATCAGCATCACCTGAGGACTGAGAAATGCAAATTCTTGGGCCCCACCAAGACCTACTGAATCAGAAACTCTGAGGATGGGGCTCAGAAATCTGTGTCTTCATAAATTCTCCTTGTTCAGATTCTGATGCGTGCTAAAATTTGGGAACCATTGGCTTAGAGCTGAGAATGCATGCCTTTATTTATTTTCAATTTTTTTAATGTTTATTTTTGAGAGAGAAAGAGGGAGGGGGGAGGGACAGAGGGAAAGGGAGACACAGAATCTGAAGCAGGGTCCAAGCTCTGGGCTGTCAGCACAGAGCATGATCTGGGGCTTGAACCCACGAACCAGGAGATCATGACCTGAACTGAAGTCAGACACTTAACCCACTGAGCCACCCAGGTGCCCCGAGAGTGTGTGTCTTTAAAGAGAAGGCTCACCTGCAGCAGAATCAACTTGGGATGGGGGAGCCACACCTGCTTGTTCTGAGGCCTACCTCATTGCTACCAACTGAGAACTTCTAAAAAGGAGCCTAGGAACCTGGGTGTTTGCAAACAAAGTAGGTGATCCTGACTGAAATATGAGCATCATTGACCTGGTAGAGATGAGGCTGAAGGAAAAGTTCCGAATTTATACCAAATAATATATTTTGGTAGAAGGAATTTTGGAGAAAGGAATATAAACTTACATTTTGCCTAATTTCCATTGCAAAGTCACTACCTATTCATTTGCATTTTTCGAGGTCAAGAGTGAACCATGAATTCCCTATAGATTCACCAAGTAGACCCACCATTCTTTCTGGGAGCCTCCCCATGTATTAACAATCTTTACAACTTGTGATGTGGAGTTGGGGCCTGAGAGTGAAGTGCACCTGTAGTCACAAAGCGTGATAGGTTTTCTGGCAGAAGAGCCCTCCAGAATGACGGCCCACATTATCATTATCTAAGGGGAAGTTTTATCTCCTGGTAGTTCCTGAGACATCTGGATAGCTGCTTTTGCTTTTCTTCAGGCTAAGCGTATGTTAAGAGACACCCATAACTTAATTCCTCTGAGTAGTTACTCTAATCAGATGTGTTACTGTCTTGCTCTCTACAGTAAACTGGAGTTAAATAGAATGTAGCTGGATGTTAAATGGACAGTAATTGCCAGCCACTTCAAAATTATAGAGTATCCCACATAGATCTGTGCGAGATGAAGAAAAATACCTTGAGTGGATTTAGTTTATGTGTTGGAGCCTAGAAAGGGAACACTGATCTTGGATATTTAACCAGTAAATACTCTTGGAGATTTCCTGAGCAGCCAACTACCTGGATGAGACAGGATGGGAAATGGGCAACTTATTGGGTAAACCTTATAAATGAAGTAGGGATAGAAAAGCCTACTCATTCTGCAGTACGTGGATAGTGTCCTCAGTTTGAAAGTGGCTGGACTTGTGTTTTATAAAGTGCTTTGGGACACATGTATCCTAAAATCAGGAAAAGACAATAGTATATATTCGGTTCCCAAGTCCTTCTGCCTGGTCTATGTCCCAGAGATCATCTATATGAAAAGGTTTTTGTGGTTAGATAAACTTCAAAGAAGCCCATTCTTCACTGGGAGGAAAATTTCACATAATTAGAAAAGTCTTTTAAGAGTTCGGTATATTGACTTTGATTTCAGAGAAAAGGTGTCGTGGGGTTGTGGGTGAAGGAAGAGGGTTCTCAGACCCCTCCTGAAGGCACTTCAATCAGAAATCTATGCTTCTTATAGGTGCTTTCTGGTCCCATTTGCATTGGGATGTTGGTTTCTGAGATGCTTGACAGAAAATGAAAGTACTCAACCTGACCCAAGGCTTTAACTGACTCAGATGTCACCAGCACCTGCTCCTGCGGAGCAAGAGATGTGCTACCTAACTGCAATAAAACTGGCCAAAGGGTAGAATGGAGCCAGAAAGCATCGTTTTTGGCCTTTAATCTAAAACAAAACTCTGTCCATGACAGTTTAGAGACACACGGTCTTTTAAGGAATCGTTTGGGAAGAACCTGCCTGCGCATTAATTGAGGAAAGTAAATTACAGCCCACTGGGACGCCAAGTCTTCTCTGCTTTACAACTGTCCATGTTGGTGACACTGGCCATGTTTTCCAAGTGGAAAGAAACACCATTTCTGCTGATAGGCAATCGCAACCTCCCTGATACTCATTATCTGCCTGGAAAGAGCAGTTTAAGTAAGCATGAACTCGATATGGCTTTTTTGCCAAAGCCTGTAGCGCTTGAATGAATATCTCCTAATATGCAATATTACTATGAATGTCCTCTTTCAAATTAAGCCAAAATTTATTGTGAACCTTCCATATGCAAAGTACTGTGTATGCTCAACCCGGTGGATATCTCCAAGTAAAAAAAGAGTTCTGGCTTCCATACCTTGGAATGTCCAATTTATTTATTTTTATTTTTTATTTAAAAAAATTTAATGTTTATTTTTGAGAGAGAGAGAGAGAGAGAGAGAGAGAGTGGGGGAGGGGCAGAGAGAGAGGGAGACATACAATCCACAAAGTAGGCTTCAGGATCTGAGCTGTCAGCACAGAGCCCGATGTGGGGCTTGAATCCATGAACAATGGGATCGTGACCTGAGCCAAAGTTGGACGCTTAACCAACTGAGCCACCCAGGTGCCCCGGAATGTCTAATTTAGGGAGGACAAACAAGTATGTAAACAGTTTTAAGATAAAGCAGATTCTGATAGGTACTACAACAGAGGTGGAGAACAAATAGCTTACAAATGGTATAAAAACGCATTAAGTATGCAAATACACTTATGCACACACATGCTGAGTGGCTTATACATATCTAAAGCAAGGCCTCTACATTCATATTATGTATCTTCAATACTTTTATCTTGGTGTAACTGAAGGAGAGGGAGGCACATTTCTGTAGTGAATACCTGTTTTTTGGGGGGTAGATTCAAGCATATTCAGGAGATTTCTTTATTATTCAATGACACTAAACAAATACTACCTACAACCTCAGACAAATTTTATCAGACAATCTTACAGTATTTAGAAATATTGTTGCCCAGGTCCAGATCTGAACTCTCCTTCCATACCGAAGAGATAAATGTATAATGGAAATGGGATTATGGAAATGTGAAATGTGGAATGAAACATGAAGTACCAGTATAATCTACTGAGGTTATTGGCCTGAAGGTGGGAACAAGATGAATAGGGGAGATACTTGGGGAGGTTTTTCAGATCATGTGGACAGTGCTGGGGGAGATCCTCTAAGACTGAGACATTCTCAATAGCAATCACATAGGCAAATACTCACACAAGTCCTCCCATTACAGTGCATTATTTTGGAAATACAACAGCAAGAAGACACAAATGGCACCTGCCCTCCAGAACCTCCCAATATACTGGGAAATCAGATCAAAGGGTGTCAAAGGAAAGATGAATGACATAGATGAGAAAAACCCAAGGGTAGCAGATCTTCCCAGGAGCAGGGCAGATGGGAGGTGCGGTGGCTGGAAGAAGACTTCTAAGAGGAGGTAGGATAGGAGGTGAGCCTGCAGGGCCAGGTCAGAGTGAGACAGGCAGAGAGGATGCCCACATTCCAGGAGGCAGAGAAAAACTTAACATACCCTCATCCGCATCATGTTTTGCATCCAGCTTCAGGAGACATCGTCACCCTCCTGCTGTCCCATTGACCTTCTGGGAGTCCACAGATCTGAGGTTAAGATGCCCTGCTCCCACGCTTATTAAATTGCAAGATTGCATGCTCTTTGAGCAAAACAGGATTCCTTTTCTACTAATCGAGTAGGAAGCAACACTCAATGCTGGGCAACTGAGAGAAAAACCCTTCTGCCACCCAAATTACTTAATTATAAAAACTAATAACTCTAACATAAAAGAAACACCCCTGTGTGTATGCCCCATTTCCTTTCACCATTCTTACCTCTAAATGTTTAATTTTGTGTGTTTAAAAGCAAGGGCTGTGGTTTCACTTAAAACAGAGAGAGGGTTGCTTGCTATGATTTCTTGCAACTGGATGCATCTATGTGTTTTTCTTCCTACTTCTTGATAAATGACACTGCAAACATTAATAATTAAGTCACAGTCGTCTTGAAATAAATTATGGTTACAAATACTTTATATTTTGTAAAGTTATCATGTTTCAAACACCTCTACCTAAGACTCATTGACTACTAATAAAAATATGAAGCAGTTGGATGCTGAGATTGAAATTCATTTCACTGTAGAACTATTATTTTTGTAAGTTTAATGTTAGAGGCTATGTCTCAAGAATAAGTGTCTGTATGACTTATTTCACTTAGCATAACGCTCTCCAGTTCTATCCACGTTGCTACAAAAGGCCACATTTCGTAAGACAGATACCATATGTTTTCACTCTTATGTGGATCCTGAGAAACTTAACAGAAGACCATGGGGGAAGGGAGGGGAAAAAAAAGTTAGAGAGGGAGGGAGCCAAACCATAAGGGATTTTTAACAACTGAGAATAAACTGAGGGTTGGTGGAGGGGGGGTGGGGGGGAGGGTGGGCGATGCGCATTGAGGGGGGCACCTGTTGGGATGAGCACTGGGTGTTGTATGGAAACCAATTTGACAATAAATTTCTTATTAAAAAAAAGAGTAAGTGTCTGTATTTCTACTCTTCACATCCTTTGCTGTAATAAAAGGCTTTCTTTTTTTTGAATAATAGTTTTTTCTTGCTCAAAGATATTAGTTCTGGCAAAATATGTGGCTTAGTTATCATGATCTAGTACTCATTGAGGAGAAGAATGTGTCATTTTTTCACTATTTGTTCAAGACATACCATACGATATCATGTGATATTACAGGCAGTAGATTCAGCCTTCACCAATGTGCCAGAGTCTCCTCAAGGGGACCTCACCTCTCCTCATTTGAAAATCAGGGATGTCACTGTTAGCAATTTAAAGGAGATCTGGGTCTCAGACCAATTGCCATCACGGTGATTCACCACCTAGAAAATGGCTACCCAGAACTCTGGATCATGTGACATACAGGTTACCCCATACTTATCATGTAAGTCTTTCAGAATTACCAGGGAGAGGCTGGAGCGGACACGACACTAGCTACTTTGTTTGCTGGCCTCGTGAGAAGTGACTACACAATGTTCAAAATTTTGAGATATTAAAAAATTATTGAGAATTTCAAGAGGGCAAGAGAAGAGCATTAAACCAACAAACATTCAGCCCTTCTAAACACAGGGTTCTGTGTGACTGCCTTGGCTTTATCTGTAAAAGGAGATAGTTGTTAAGTAACCAATCTCGATGCAATCTTCTAAATTCAACATTTTATCATTCTCATTATAGCTTCTTATTTGATCTGGCTGTTTACAATTACAAGATTAAGAGATGATTTTCCCTAAAGCCATTTCTCCCATCCACTCCCTACTGTATTTCCTTCATGGCTACTACTGTCCTCATACTTTTCTGGAGTCATCTTGGTTTATTTGTTTCCCTCAACTCCTTTTGTCAGTAAACCACTAAGTCTTGTCCCTTATAATGTATCGGGTTTATTCATTCCTTAGCATTCTCATGGCCAGGGCCACATTCCAAGTCCTAGGTTATGACAACAACTTTTTTTTTTTTTAAGGCTACCCTTTCCGTCTGCACTAATTTTATAATTCTGTGTAACAAGTCATTCCTGAGCTTCTCTTTGCAGTTTTTCTGTCTCAGAAATTCAGACTAAGTTAACTGAGGGGTCTGGCTCAGGATCTGACTCATAAAGCTGCAATCAGGAGATCCCCAGGGATGCAGTCATCGGAAGGCTGGATGACCTGGAGGATGTTTTTCCACCGTGGCTCATGCATGTGGTTGGCAGGTGGATGCTAACTCTTGGTAAAAATGGATCATTTTCCTCCCTGGATAGGCCCTTCCAGTGGGCAGCTTGAGTGTCCCCAACATAGGGGCTGATTTCCCCAAAGCGAGGGGTCCAAGAGAGACTGTCAGGCAGAAACTACAATTTTGATAACCTCACCTCAGAAGTCACACACTGTTCTTTCTGCCATATTCCAGTTGTTAGCAGCGAGCCACTTAATTCAGACCAAATTCAAGGGGAGAGAATTAGACTTCACTTCGTGAAGAAAGGAGTGTCAAACATTTTATGAATGTATCGTAAAACCATGACATCATCTTTTTTCTCTACTTGCTGTAAGCCGCTTATATGTTCCATCCAAATCCAGCTTCCTAAACCAACGCTTTCATTGATTTGGTTGATTTAGTTGATACATTTCTGATCAGAAAAATATAAGGGACTTTAAAGTATAAAAGGACAAATAAAAACATCCCTTATCGTTCTGTTCGGCAAATCTGTGATCCTCATATTTCTGGACCTTGTCATCCTCTCCGGCCAGGCCTGCCCACTCCAGCCCTATACACACCTGGATCGTTGTCAGGTGTGGACATCGTGCTTTTGTCCTCACTATTCCTCCCAGTTTGAATGCTCTGTGCTTCAGCATCTTCGGGTTCAGAATAAAACCCGTTCAACCATTCTTTCAAATTTTCTGTGGCAAGTCTTCCCATATCAAGGAACACACAGTGTTTCTTCTCCCTTTGCTTTTAGTTTTTAGCCTATCAGTGACAATTTATTGGACATCAATCTTTGAGGATCCAGGCAGTGTGCAGAGAGGTGAACATAAAAAGGTGAACTTGTTTTACAGTTTGGAACATTCCTATCTAATGTTCATAGCTGTTTCTTTCAACTTTCCTTTTGGCAGATTTTTTAGGGTTCTTCTTCACTGGGCCCCGTCCAGTACTAGGCCTATGCTGCATTTTCAATAAATATTCACTGATTGAAGAAGCAAATAAAAATTATAGAATCAATAGGGAAGGCTAATTCTCTCTACTGAAGTAAGTATTTTGCTTTTGTTCCCTTAAACAAAACTGATAGTTGTTTTGAAGGACTTGAAAGAATTAGACTTTTTTGTCTTAAGCTGGGATTTTAAGACTTGAACATTTAACTGATTACAACAGCAAAACAAGTAATGGCTTCAAACTGATAATGGGTTTCCTGCTCCTTCTTCAGCTCAGTTGCTAATCTCATATCTGGTTGTTATATTGTTACTCCAACTTGAACTTTGTTTGATACTGAAAGTAGTCCTTTATGAATTCAGAATTATCATACAGTATAGTCAATATTATAAGGAAGAAGGACCTTTGTGAAAGCTTTGTGGGACCGCACCACAACCCTCTATGTAAACATTCTTGTAATTGACTGCCAAATGGCCCAATGACTCTTGTTTTGATTTTCTATACATACTTAATATGACTTAAGAACAAATTGTTGTAGTGAAATATTTCAGCTGGCAGAACTCTGCCTTCACAAATGTGCACTAAGAGCTTAGAAGCTAATCATGAGTCTGACTCCAGGAAAACCTTTGGCCACATGGGTGTGAATCACTCCTCTTGAGAGAGAAAACAAGGTGCTAAACACAACTGCCTGATGAAGAGCTTACAAGGGATTTTCTGTTGGGTAGTCTTGAATTTTTTTTTTTAAATCCATACCTCCTGTAGGCAGCAATAAATGGGGGAAGTTGACATTGACATTACTTGACCTATAGGGAAAAATCTGACCAGCTAAAATCAAGACTGGATCCTCTATGCTATTGTGGAAGGAATCTTGTTGGACACACTGTATGCACAGGCTGAATGAACTAATTATGAACCCTTATTGTTAAAATAAAGAAATATAGAGATCAGAACTGTGGATACTTCTGAAATTAAGGCTTCTCCACCAGAGCCAAAGACAACAACTGTGTCTTCGGATTTCCTCCCTGGGAAGTGTTGCATGGCTATTTGGTCCTTACTAAAGTTCACCTTGTTAAAAAAATCAACCATCGATTAAGAAATGACTTGATGTTCTCTTAATGTTTTACCTACACAAAGGCAGTGTGGAGCTGAATGATACGGTTTCAAAGGCATACTTTCAAGCTTAAGCTGCCTTGGGGTTGGGTATGGAGTAAAATTCTTGACTGTGTATGAGATAAATCTTATGGAAATTAGTAAGTTGGTCTTTAAAACCTTAAAAATATAGCAAACAAACAAAACCAGGATAGATAATCATTAAACCGGGAAGGTAACAATATAGTTCTTTCTGAGGTAGAGGGAAACACTCAAAACTTGTTTTAGAACATGACTTGATGACCAGCCTTACTGCATTTGTAAGAATGCTCTGTGGACTTTCTCTTTCTCCAAAAATGGATTGCCACCTTCCAGTTCTGTTCTGAGTTGGCTAAAGATTCCTATGCCCAGATAACCAAACTTAGGTAGCGCTATGGTAATATGATGAGGCAGGCATGAAATAACCAATCTTGTAACACTAGGACAGCAGGACATCCTGGGTTGGCCATTCGTAGCTGGAGAAACAGGAACTTGGCCTCTTTGGAGGGCATTGCCCATGGTGCTTCTGTAGGGCTAGCTCACTCTGACTTCTGACCTCAGGCTCCACTTATGATTCCTTCCTTCCCACACAGTGATTTGGCCAGAGAGGCAATATGCCCAGGGGTTCTCCAAACTTTTTCTGGGGAGATCCAACTAATGGATGAAAGGAAGGTCACCTGTAAGGACAACTTCTCATGGGGACTCATGGTTTAAAAGTGTTTTTAAATCAGTAGCACAGATAAGAGTTTGTGGGAAATTTGAGGTGTAGTCTAGTTCTTACCTCATTCCTCTCTCACCCACTGATCTGGGTCACAGTTATCTTCTTGAGAATCCTCACTAAGCAATACATCGGCATTTGTGACTGTTTATGTCACTGCATGTATCCTGGAGACATGGGTTGATGCAATAAACTGAGGTTCTGAGACTCCTCTGGCTTTAATAATCACTACTTATTACCACTAATAATCTTGAAGAGAATAGTAAAAGAATATAACAAATGAGCCTACTGGGACCTGCCCATCTGGGGGGATTACTACCATCTCTGTCACCAGCTAACTGTGACATCAGGTCTAATTTAATCTACACCTCATTTTCCTCCTTTGTAAAATTAGGGCACTGGACTAAATGTCCTCAAAAGTCCCTTCACTCTGTTTTTACTTTTATAGCCTTTGTTCTTCATGATTATTAAAAGAATATTTTCCATGAAGAAACTTCCCAATATTAAATTTTAATTCACTTATTTCTACCATAAAGCAGTCTGGACCATCACTTTCCAGAAAGGCTATAATGAAAAGAAAATTATCTCCAGGAGACTGTGGCCCCATGGAATATACAGAGGTTACATAAGGGAATTCACATAAAGGTTTGGCACTGTCTTCAGCATTTAGTAAGTCCTCAATAAGTGGAAACAATTCTTATTGTGGGTATCATAATCACTAATTCGTTCAATACATGTTAGTGCATATATGACCTAATGGAGCTAGATAAAATGTCAAGTAAGACACAAGTTTATAATCTTCACTATTAATATGGTGGAGCCATAGCAATTCCCAAGCTGACCCAGGAGGGGGGTTTAGAACCTGATGAACATGTGTTCATGACTCCACGTGCCCTCTTTTCTTTGGTCCTACCCTGTGGTGGACCAGAGAGCAGCTCCATAGATGGAATGAATCTGGGGAACTGCATCAAGGGAAAGAACCTTGTCTTTTTTGCTGAAGAGTCATATGGAAGTTTCTCATGTTCTTAACAAAGTCCACTGCGGGCTTTTGTTAACAATTCTTTGGTTTTCTCGTCCTCCTTTCAGAGTGTAGGGGCACTGGGCTTGCCTAAGGTTATATGACTATCCTTTCCTCAAATCACTTACTTATGATTTTTATCCCTTTTTAAAAAGTCATTTATTATTTATTTATTTTGAGAAAGAGAGTGAGCAGGAGAGGGGCAGAGAAAGGGAGAGAGAGAGAATCCCAAGCAGGCTCCATGCTGCCAGCACAGAGCCCAAAGTGGGGCTTGAACTCACCAACTGTGAGATCATAACCTGAGCCAAAACCAGGAGTTGGACCCTTAACCAACTGAGTGATCCAGGTGCTTCATGGATTTTTTTTGTTTTGTTATTTGTTTTTATCATTTTTAGGAGCTAAGAAATCATAATGAAGTGTAGCAAATATTGCTGGTAAGTTCCATGGATGCATGCTAGTTAATCATTCTATACTTCCTGGATTCAAGTCATATGTGAAAACAAAGTGATCCTCTGACCTACGCATTTAGAAAAACTTTAATTTGGTCACATCGATGATAGAAAACTTGACAGTGAGAAATCATTAGTGACAAAGTTGACTAAGTTTCTGTTCAGTTTTTATTGAGGTTTTTGAAAGTTCAAAAGGACACATTTATCTTTTATTTCCTGGTGAGATTCTTATTTAAAAGTCTTCCTAGCCTTTAAAATATATTGACTAACACTTAATAAAACACTTGCTTTTCACTTTCCTTCCCTCAACATATGCACATGTTTGGCCATAGATGATGAAATTCAGTTCCTAGGAACAACCTAATAAAGGAGTTTGAGACTTTGTGATGCACAGATACTCAAATGGGCTCCAAATCACATGTAACGCTGAGATTCTTTTCTACTCTTCTTTTCCTCCCCTACTCTTTCCAGTCACACCCCAGGGAGGAATAGAAAGTTGGCAAGTGGGTGGGAGAGAAGTTTTCTTTCTTTGCTGCAAATGCCAGTGCAAGGTAAGAAAGGGAACATCTGTGATGACATTGGATGCTTTCATGAACAGGAAGAAACAAGAAAAGTTTTCCTAGTGTTGTACAGAGACACCCTTAGGGATTTTAAACACCTTTCCTTCAAAAGAGCAGACATAATGAGTTAAGTTATGACCATTTTAGAAAAAGTACAAAAGTCATACTTTTATTGTTAGCATGTTTTGGCTCCGATGGAAATACGTGCGCTTCTCTCTCAGAGCTCCCATGGAAATACGTGGGCTCACGGTGGGACCAAACCATGCTTAGGACCTTTATTCTCCTGTTGCCAAGCTCTGACTTTCTCTTAAAGTCAACTATTAATTTTGCTGCTTGCGAGGCTCACTTCTCCCTCTTGCATAAGGGTCTTAGGAATTTAAAAAGGGACAAAGAGGAATTATCACTTTCTTAGCAGAGTGATAGAAAAAAAGAGTTGAAAGACAGTGACAAAGTTCCTTGAACTTGGGCCAACTTTTGCTTCTTTGCCCACATCACTACCTATTTTGTCATTGATCATTATTTATTGAGCTTACAGTTTGCCATGATCTGTGGGGGACCCAAAGATGAATCAAGGAAAGAAAGATATGTAAACAATATAATGTAATATAATATATTCTTTCAATCAAGCATTTATTTTGAAACTTCTATTGAATTCTGACTACAAGCTATTTTCAGCTCTCGGTGCTCGTGATGCAAAGATTACACACTGTCTTGACTCTCTGTCATAAAAATATTAAAAATAATACAGCTAAAGTGCCTTAGAATTTTAGGAGTGAAAAGTATAAAAAATTAGAGAATTTTTTAAAGGCAGTTTGAATGCTGATAAGGGAAATAAAATTATAAAGATGTGAATTCAAAAATTATGTCCAGGGCCATAGATCTTGAAAACAAAGGCACGAACTATCATTTTAATTTTGGTTATATTTGTTCTTCAGCAGAAGATAGAATTATTTCAAAAATTCATTAACTGTAAAGCAGCTCTGGGTAATAGTTCCGGATGTGTATTAACTAATAAAGGACATAACAAGTAGACATGAGTAGGGAAGAAAAGTACTTGTAAATCTCAATAAATCTCTGGGAAATGAGGCAAGTATTAAAGTTTCATCCTGAAAATTTCATAATGAAAATTTGGGGCTTGGCAGTAGGAGGAAATAAACTGGATTGCCTACCCAGTTCTACTGGGTCCTACCATGACCTTACCTATTTAATACTAGAAGAATACCTAATTCTAATGCTCTGTATATCAAGAAGGGAAAAATTCCAATTAAAATGGATAATTACTTTCTGGCACAAATGTAGTTTTGATTCTGACTGTCCAAAGATTGATGACCACAGTCCGTCATGCCTGGCCTTTTTTCCCA
Organism: Lynx rufus; assembly: GCF_022079265.1. Lineage (NCBI taxonomy): Eukaryota > Metazoa > Chordata > Mammalia > Carnivora > Felidae > Lynx > Lynx rufus. Next base: position 211,524,971 of record NW_025814823.1, on the reverse strand, counting down.
GTAGCTTGCACACTGTGCCTTTATAAATCTCTTTTACTATCCAAATAGGAAACTGTGAGATTCAGCAGACCTCATGGCTCTTGGCTTCTTGCTGTCTGGGCAATAGATCTCTTGGCATTAGCAACAGGAAAAGCTAATTAAGTCTTTCTCCAACTCTCAGGCCAGAATGGAATTACTCTTTTAGATCACAGCATTGTTAAGGGCTTCATTACATCTTTGCACTACAGAAATAATATCTCAACTGCTAATTTTGCCCTAAATCCACAACCCAGGAAATCTGTCTTTCTCCAAAGTAGGGAATAGATATCTAGAAGCATGCACATGAGCCCTATATCTCTTGATCTCTGTGCTCCCTTTATTTTTCTCTACGAGAGAGAAGCTGTTCAAATGACCATAGAAATTAGGAATAACCTGGACTGAAGAAAAGAAAGTGGACAAATTGATGTCTGAGCTTCTGAAATTGTACTTTGACTTTGAATAATGAATGTAAAAATATTCCATCAAAATTGGTTTTGTCTTCCAGGCTTAATGTGGCTGGAACTTAGAAGGTAGCATTTGTATCCAGCAGCCAAAATATTTTGGCCATTAAGACATCTGTGCGTTTATATTTGGAAGCATCTTAATTGACATAAATGTATGGTCACTGAAATGGATTTAAAATGGGAAATAGGAAAGATCATACGCTTATCAAAATCTGATCTGTTTTTTTTTAATTAGGCTTACACATAGATCCCATTTTCTCCCTGTTGTATAATTTTTTTCTATTAAGGTGATGAATCTAAGAGTTTTCCGGAAAACTCTTAGAGGAGCTTACCACTTTAGTAGTCAGGTAGTTTTCTGGTATACCTCACTTAAAACAGATGTTATTTATGAAGTCTAGATTTTTAGAAAATTTAAATAGATGTTATATACTTTACAAGAGACTCCACTATATTCTCCTATTAAACATCAGTCTCCTCTTATGTATTAAAAGTATTCTTCAGACTTTCAGCATGAATCTATAGTTTAAAACTTGATTCACCAGAAACCAACTAAACAGGACTTTAAACTATTTATTTTTTTCTCTCTTTTTTTCCCTCCCTGTTCTTCTTCTATCACAAGAACAAGACACTTATTTACTTACACATTTATTCACATTTACATACTTATTTACACATTTGCAAAGCAGAGTGATTGTGCTCTAACTTCCTCCTTCCCCTACTCTCCTTCTTCCCTTCCTCTCCGAGCACATAAATAGTTGCCAACACCACCTGTTTCCCAACCTTGTACTCCTGGCAGCAAGGCAATGGTGACCAAGGTAAGCTGGATCCCAGGGCTGTTGGAGGTTGCATTCTGCTGGAAGTATAAACCAGCAAGCGAGACATTCCAGTACCTCCCAGGGACCACAAAGGAGGGTAACCGTCCTCAGACTGGGAATCAGGGCAGGGACATCAAAGTCAAGATCTCCAGGATCAGTCACAGGTGCCAGCCAGGGAGGGTACAGCTCATGGGAAGGCCCAGCTGTAAGGGAAAGAAAGAAGACAATCTTTGAGGAATTATAAAAACCTAGATACAATTGAAAGGCCCGTCTGGAGGGGTGGCTGGGGAAGGGCAGGGATAGAGACCAAAAGACTAAGAACAGCCATCCAAGTTAGCGATGATAGGACTTGAACTGTGTGGTGGCAGTTGGGATGAAGCATAGGATTTGACTTCAGAGATATTTGAAAGGTAGTCAGTAGGTGGCTTTGGAGAAGTTAGTGAGTATGTGTGTGTGTGTGTGTGTGTGTGTGTGTGTGTATGAGCATAGGTGCATGTGTGTGTTTGTGTGTGTGTGAGTGCCTGGGTGTGGTGAGTTGATGAGAAAGAGGGAGAGGGAGAGAGGGAGAGGTAAAGCTCACTATAGAATTTCTGGTTCTTTTTTTTTTAATTTTTTTAATGTTTTTTTTAATTTTTGAGACAGAGAGAGACAGAGCATGAATGGGGGAGGATCAGAGAGAGAGGGAGACACAGAATCTGAAGCAGGTTCCAGGCTCTGAGCTGTCAGCACAGAGCCCGACGTGGGACTCGAACTCACGGACCGTGAGATCATGACCTGAGCCGGAGTTGGATGCTTAACTGACTGAGCCACCCAGGAGCCCCTAGAATTTCTGGTTCTGACAACTATGACAGTATGATGATACCTGAGATACAGACCCCAGAAGGAGGAGCAGGTGTAGGAGAGATTGTGAATTCAATTCAGTGAGAAGTCAGAGTCAAAATGACTGGTAGAGAGGCCAGTGGTAGGAGACGCAGAATTGGGGTCATCAGCACAACAATGTTTATTATAGCTAGGAGAGGGAGGGAGGCCACAAGAAGCATGTGAGGCTAAGGTGAGAATTTAGTGGGATACTGGTCCATTCTGCTCATCAGCAGACAATCAGCTATTAATGTTCCTCTCTTGGCCCTCTTCTCCTCTGCAGAGATGTCTGATTATGATTCCCTCTAGGGCCTTCTGCAATGTAGTATAGGGGGAGCTACTTTGGAGACCGTCCAGATACCCAGGCGGGGTATCCATCCCAGAGTCCTGGCTCCATCGTGGTTGGCTCAAGGGCACACAAAAAGTGTTGACCCATTTCTCCACCAAATTTGTTCCTGTGTTCCACAGAGGTGCAGGCAGTTGCGGAAAGAGTCACATCATTTGGATGCAAGGTACTTTAAAAACAGCCACTTTTCTTTGTGCATAATCACATCAGTTACATTTAGGTAACAAGTTTCAAACTGAGGAGAGAAGGTAGGATTGTTTCCCCTTCCAATCCATACAGAACTGTGGGTCTGTTTTCTGTAGAATTCCTTCTCATGTTGGCCATCCTTTAGTTCACACAGAGCTCTAGACTTTTCATTTTTAAACTAGACATCAGGTTGCTCCAGAAAAAAAGCTAATGGCAGATATGTTTGTATATGGTGGTGACTCTCTGTGTTTAATCAGGTGCAGGAAGGGAACAGCTCTCACAAACTATAAAACCAAGCAATTTCATACCGAATAGTAAATAGAATTATGTGCCTTTATTTCTCTACAACCTGTGTACTCTTTGAGAATGCCCAAAACTATTGAAAAGAAAAAATGGGTCCATTAGAAGCACATTGGAAAATGTTAACTATAAGAAAGGGCAGCCATCTACATTCAATAAGATTTTCAGACAAATTTCAGGTGAAATTTACAATGATTCCCTTAGGACTTTTGTCCAAACTGCAGTCCAGAAATTCATTTTGGGAAAATGGCTTTGAAATAATGGAAGCACTACAAATGTGGCAAAGCTATATAATTCAGGTTGGTGAAATAAGTATTCAGAAAGATACATACTAAATTGAAAGTAAAAGCATGTGGTGAAATGCCTTGAGGATATCTAAAGGCAAAGAGGAAAAAAACCCAGAAAAACAGAAAAATTGGTTATGCCAGAAAATGGTCAGGAAACTAGGACTTGGCTTGTCTGATACTGAACATCAACACTTAAACTACACTGTTAAATTCCTGTCTGAGGAATAAAGAAGTAAGTACATGCCTACAATGAATGACATGCCTACAATGCTGTGAGGATTAATGAGAATGTATTTAAAGCCTCAGAAAGAGCCCTGATGAAAGACACTGTACATAAACAAAGCATCTGTATTGTTTAATGTAACCAGGGCCGAAAGCTCAGCAATATCACAAAAAAGCATCTGTCGACATGAAAGAACTTGAACTTCAAAGAAAGGGAGACAAGGGCTTAGCATAACTGACACATCCTAAATTTCCCTCTTCCAGGTTTCCTTGAAGGCTATGGTTTTTTCTTTTACAACTCCCTGGATTTGAAACAATTGAAGAACATTCTCTCCTTATTAAATAAAGCTGATTTGTTCTGAAATCACAGAACAGGTTCCAACCTCTTCCTTCGCTTCTGTATGATGCAACAGCACACTCCTTTGCAGCTGTGGAGGGAATGCACTGTATCGCCCAGACCATTCTCAGGCATATCCAAGACACTCAGGTTTTCACATGAGAATAATTAACAGTGAAATACTAAAGAGAAGACTTCAGGCATTTTGGTGGAGACCTAGAGTGTTAGTGTCGTAATAACTCGTAACCTAGTAACATGAGTTACAGTTACTACAAGACTAAAGCCTTTTAATTTGTAATTTGGCCAATTTCAAGATTGTAAATGTGGACTCATGGATGAACCTGTTGCCCACCTGCTCTCCGAGCACAAAGTGATAAACCTGGACCTTTGTTCTTCAAGAGCAGGTATTTGTGCTGGCTGATGGTCTCAGTTCGGGTTCCACACAGGAACCAAAGAAGTGGAGAACCAGAGAAGTGGAGAAACTAAAGAGAATATGCCACCAAAGAAGACACAAGTAGAAAAACATTTAGGCAAGAGAGAAGCAGAGAGCTACAGTATCACATGAACATTTCTGCTCACCAGGAAAGGCAGCAGCCAGTCTTGTCCAGAATGAATTAGAGGAAAACAGAACCTTCCACAGAAACTACTGATGCAGTGCATCAGAGTAGTTGCCTGAATGCAAAATATTGAAGAATGGTGGGTGATTTTAAGTTTTCTGAGGCAAGAAGCAGAGGTCCCCAGAAGAGGCATGGGGGTAGGGAGACCATGAGGAGGTTTGAAACGCATCAGAGGCCAGGTTCTTCTCTTCAACACAGTGGATAAGGGACATCGCCGATTCTTAGGGGAGAGAAGAGTAAATGTATACAAAACTCCCTTAAACCTTTATAAACCATCCCATATATAAGTGTAGATCTCAATAGAGAGTGTGGTCCAGGCATTCTCACAAATCTGTGAAGATCCTGTTAAAGTTCAAGGACACATGAACTGAATTATTCAAAGGAGTTTATGGTGGCCAGTGGGGGACTCATCCAGGTAGGAAACACTCTTATAAAATTCTGTGTTAGTGAGGTACACTTATGCCTGTAAGAGCTGATTGTTTCAGGAAGGTTCTTCTTCGCCTTTATCACCAGTGAAATAACTATGGAAAGTAGCCTCCGCTTTATATGAGTGTTGTGAAGACAAGAGGAGAAGGGCACATCAAGCCTGGCAAACAGAGAGTGTTCGATAAATGTTTGTTACAATTATTCGCCATCACCCCTCATACATATGCGTGTTTGCGCACACCCCGGGACATAGACACGCAAACAAACCGTAATACAGTTTTTACAAAACAAGAGTCTTGGAAAAGAAAATGCAGATCAGAATGAAAGCTGTGTGTTTCCAAGGCTTTGGAAGAGGAAGGGATCATTTTTTTTCTTCTCCTAACATACAACAGATTGCATTACCTGATTCAGTGATCCATAAAGATAAATACAATGATAATAACAAACGGGCTGGTTTTTTCTTTCTATTTTGAAGAGAAAGCTTCTGCCTTTGAATGGCATCTGATTAATTTATGGGGGGGGAAGCATTTTTATTCCCTTAATGTGTATTTTTCATTTATGTTGATTCAATCTCATGCTAAACTGCATAAAAAGGCTAGTAAACGTTCCTGTAAGAGAATTCAACTCTAACATTCATATCCTGGTTGGCAGAGGTAAAATATTTTCCAGAGTGTGTTACTCACATCACACATGACTCTTAGAAGGCTATGCCCATCTGCGGCAAGAAAACTTGGTAGCAATTTGAGTTGGAGTTAGTTTGGAAATGTTTTGCTTTCATTTGACTTTTTACCTAAGCTACGCCCACTGGGAAAATCTTTTCTTTGCTCCTGTGTTTTCTAACCCTTATCTTCCCTGACTCTCTTCCAAATATGTAGTCGGTTACATTAGAGATTTTGGCAATTACAGTCCACATGTTTCCCCCTAAAGTGGCTGAGAAAAGGGTTAGGGCAGGAGGGTGGCTGCTTTGTCCTAACAAATAGCTTCCCATTTTTGTTCCCTTTAACAGCAAGGATTTGTAGGTGGTTGCTCAGGGCACACAAAGTTAATGGTGTTAAGGCTATTCCTGACAGCACAATATTTCTACACAGCATATTTTGCCAGTCTTTTACAAATACCTGCTGGCAATGCAGAATTTGTAAACGTTGCTGGCAGCCATTACCAGGTCTGAATCAAAAGGACAGTTGCAGGTTGCTATTCGTGGACCATGGTCTGACGTGGGCCTCAGGGAAACTTGAAGGTGCCAGGCAGTTTCGTGTATCTGTAATTGAATACCCAATAATCCAAGCTACAGAGGATGTCTGGGTTCATAGTCTTTGCGTGATTTTTCAGCTGGGTAAGAAAACTGGCCGACTTACTTAAATTAAAAGCACAGCAGGTGGTAAAAAGAAGTTTATTGGAACGCTACAGAATCGGTGTCTCGAACAGCAATAATTGATTTAGCCTACAGTCAACCTGTTTGTTGTTTCTCACCGTGAGTGTCACATAGTTTTCTGATTTTCTTTCAAGATTTGTACAGATTTTATAATGTTTAATTAAAAGAGCATTATATTCCTATGGTGTGCATACTCACAGGTGCCCGGGCATAAAGAGGGTTCCAAATATTCTAGTGCTACAATAATTATTTGATTCTACAGAGCTTTGCCTAAGCAAAATTAAATGGAGGTAAATCCAAGGACGGGCTGTTTTTGATTTTTAAGGAGAGACCACTCACAGCCTCTACTATTAAAGATGGTCTATAAATATATTGTCATAATATAACAAAACATGATGACAATGAACATTTACGATTCAGAATAAATGCTAAGCACTTCAGTGCATTCAGTCATGTAAACCTTCAACACGTCCGTGATGGGGGTACTTTGATTATCCTCATTTTATATATTAGGAAACAGGCCGGCAAGGGGCAGAGAAAGAAAACAAAGTTAAGTGTGCTTCACTTAGACCTATAGACTTAAATGCTAGTTATACTGCCACTACCTACCCCCCAGAGAAAGTTCTAGAGGGCTGGGGAGATGACACAAGTAACCATTGTAGTATCTTGTGCTGAGTCCTGCTTAAGAACCATGGCAGTTGTTGGCAGTAATTCAATACCAATATTTTCTCAGCATTGAATTGACTTGCCGTCACCTTGATGCTGGGTTTGAGGGAACAATGATTTGTTAACCCCTCAGATTTACAGGTGACAGGTAAGCACACACAGCTATCTCTGTCAAAGAGGAAAAATAGTGAAGAACATAGAGTGATGGACTGTGGGTCATGAGACATGGATTTTGACTCACTTTTCCGCTAATTAACTGTGTGCCTTTGGTCAAATCACTCTACCCCCCCTTTTTTAAAACCTCACTTTCAGTTACACTTGTCTGCAGGTGTAACTGCAGTCCACAGGACAGGACTACCCGTGATTGCATTTTTACTTGGAAGCAGAGATGACGTGACTTTCTACTTCCAGAAGCTCTTGGTAGGAATTTGGGGACATGGGAATTTAGCCAGCTTAACCTGTGGTGTTTGCTGGATTCTGGCCACATCAGGCTTCAAGTCCTCCAAGGCAGGGTCTATGCCTGCTTAATTATCCTTTGGCAGCATGCACAAGGCCATCTTTTTAGTAATGTTATTGGATAATGACAGAAATAAATTGTGCGGGTAGAGGGCAGTAAAGTAGGTACGGAATACCAGTTTTAGACATTGGACAGCAGGTACACATGACGGTAATTCGTGAGAAAAGGGAAACAAATGAGGTGAAACCCACATTTACAGGGCTGGTTTCATTCTGAGGCTTCTTGGCTTGTAGATGTCATTTCACTGTGGCCTTACACGGTCTTTCCTTTGTGAGTGTTTATGCCCTTGTCTCCTCTTCTTATAAGGACATCAGATATATTGGATTAGGGCCTGCCCTAGTGACTCATTTTCACTTAATTGCCTCCTGAAATAACTTATCTCCAAATATGCTTACATTCTGAGGTCCTGAGGGTTAAGACTTCAACATATGAATTGGAGACACAATTTAGCCCATAACACAGGTTAATGATGTATCAGGTGGGATTTGGAAGAGTATTGAGTGAAGGGAGACTTATGTAGGTGTGGGCAGTGTTACAAGATGAACAGGGATGATGAGGACCAACCTGAAGCTGTTTGTCTCCTACAGACCTGCTGTTAGTATATGAAATTAGAGCTGGTTTTGTGAACTAGTGGCTTCATGATAGGAGCTGTGGTCATAGGAGGCCTGAGATGCAGCATCCTGTGGGGAGAAAATACCTTGATCTTCCTCTCTCACCTATGAATTTCTTGTTCACATCAGCTAAACTCAATATGTAGCTGAGGGTAAGGGCATTTAAGATAATGCAGTTCTTAGGGCCTGGCCCCGCCTAGAACCCAGATCCTGGGAGAGACAGGCAGACAACAAGTCTAGATGACAAGAAAACAAACACAAAACACAAAACAAAAAGTGAAAAAAAAAAAAACAAGAAAAAAGATGAACACATCTCCAATTCTTAATGCTGAGAGATTTTATTGTGAATGGATTTCCATTTTATCGAATCTTTTTTCTGCGTATGTTGAAAAACAATCATGCTTTGTTTCTTCGATGCAGTGAATTACAAAATAGTTTCCTGTTTTTCTAGGGTAAATCCAACATGGTCGTAACATATTACCTGTTATATTTATTGCTGGTTTTGGAGTGCTAATGTTTTACATAGCATTCTCCATCTGTATTCATGAGTGAGATTGGTCTTGTGATTTTCTTTGTGGTACTTCACGATTAAATTTGATAACAAGGTGAGGTTGGCCTCTATGAGTTTGGGCATTCTCTCTCTCTCTCTCTCTCTCTCTCTCTCTCTCTCTTTCTCTCTTCATTATCAGGAAGAACTTGTATAAGCTTGGAATTATCTGTCTCTTGAATGATGTGATTCTCTAGTAAAGCTATGTGGGTCCAGTAATTTTGTGTTAGGGAGATTTTATATACGGATTTAATTCAAGGATATAGAAATATTTCTTTTTGAAGAAATTTTAACAAGTTGTATTTTTCATAGAATTCACCCATTTCCCTCAAAGTTTTCAAATATATTGACAAAGTCATTCACTCTGGTTTTTAGTTTGTGTTGATTTAGGATTTTTACATAATTCTTCAGTAAATGTCTACATTCCTAGGAATGCTTTTGCCTTGAATGACATTTTTTTCTAATGATTTAATTACTAATTACCTGATCACTTTTTCCATCTTTTATCTTTAATTTTTCTGTTTTCTTACGTGATGGGTAGGTCTCTCACAAACAACATGTACCTGGATTTATGAAACGACTTACTGAAATTTAATATACATGCAGAAATATGCATGAACCGTGAGTAGATTGCTCATTGGATTTTTACAAAGTAGACTCAGTTGTGTAACCAATACCCAGATGCTTCATCAGATGCCCACCTGTCTCCTTTCTAGTCTTGCCTTCCTCTTCCTCTCACCAAGGGCAACCACTGTTCTCACCTCTAACCTCATGGACTAGTTTTGCCTGTTTTTGTGCTTTCTGTATATGGAACTCTACATTGTCTTATCTTTCATGTCCGTCTTCTTTCACTCAATATGGTTGAGAGATCTATCCATCGTGTCATATAGAATTGTGGATTGTTCATCCTCATCACTGTATATGATTCCATTGTGTAAAATATGCCAACATTAATTTCTTCACTCTACTGTAAAATGAGTGTTTGAAAAGTTTCTGGGTTTTGACTGTTATGAATGTGTTGCTAAGAAAACTTCAATTCATGACTTTCTGTGAAGTAGCATTTCCACTGGGTGCATACCAAGGCTTTAATTCATGTAATTTCTTCTAAATATTGATATCTTTGGGTTAATTTTTGCTACCTTATTACGTGCCTCGTATTTGTACCATTTTGATTTCTTTTTCTTTTCTTTCTTTCTTTGTGTCAATTAATTGAGATTGTGTTTTCTTTGTCCATTTTCTCTTCTCTGCTTGTTGGGAAGTTATATATTACATTCTATAACCATTCTTCTCACGGCTACCCTGGCTATTTTTAAAAAGTATTTATTTGTTTATTTTGAGGTGGGGGGAGAGCAAGCATGTGATCAGGGGAGTGGCAGAGAGAGAAGAAGAAAGAGAATCCCAAGAAGGCTCTGTGCTGTCAGAGCTGAACCTTGAGATCATGACCTGAGCTGAAATCAAGAATCGGACGCTTAACCAACTGAACCACCCAGGTCCCCCACCCTGGCTATTTTAACATATATGCTTAATATAATAAATTTTATCTCTACCCTTCTCTTGAATAATACGGAGACCAATTTTGTTCATATCTCCAAGCAATTTATAAGCTCTTACTGTCCAGTATTTTCATTTTGGCCTATTAGCTACCATACACTGGAAATTTTGATTGCTTTGTATTCCATCAATATTTGGTTAGTATTATCTATATTTACCAATATATTTGCATATTATTTCTTTTATTGCATCATAACCTTCCATCTAGTGTAGTTTCCTTGTGCTAAAGTACACCCCTTAAAGTTTCCTTTTAAGAGGTATTTTGGCAGTGAACTCGCTAGGTTTACGATCATTTAAAAATGCTTTTATTTTCCCCTCAGTTTTAACAGTTTGCTGGTGCCCAATTCTTAGAATTTTTTTTCTAAGCAGGATAAATATGTTTCCACTTCCTTCCAGCTTTTATTATTACTGTTGAGAGTAAGCTGACAGTGCAGCTTGTTGGCAGGGAGCTGTTAATTATCTCTGGCTGCTTTTAAGATCTCTTTTTCTTTGGTATTGTGCAGTTTCACTATGATGCATCTGAGACTAGATTTATGTGTATTCATCCTGCTTGAAAATCAAGTGGCTTCCAGGTTCTTAGGATTGGTGTATTTCAATAATTCTTGAACATTCTGTAATTACTTCCTTGGCTGTTGGTTTTTGAAGATTCTATTCTCTCTCTCTGAAACTCTAATTAAATCTATGTTCATCTCACTCACTTGTGTGCCTCTTAACCTCCCTTTCATATTCTCCTGAATGGCATTTTGGATTATTTATTTAGAGCTAGGGGCGCCTGGTGGCTTAGTCGGTTGAGCGTCCCACTTTGGCTCAGGTCATGATTTCGTGGTCTGTGAGTTCAAACCCCGCGTGGGGGCTGTGCTGACAGCTCGGAGCCTGGAGCCTGCTTCGGATTCTGTATTTCCCTCTCACTCTCTCCCTCCTGCACTCATGCTCTGTCTCTGTCTGTCAAAAATAAGTCAACATTAAAAAAAATTATTTAGATCTATATTCAGTTTTATCAATTACCTTCGCAGCTCTAACCTTCTGTTTAATCCGTTGAGTATTTAACTTTAATTATATATTTCATTCCTCGTACTTCTATTTAATTCATTTTTAATCTTCCTAGCATTTATAGTGTCTTGTTCCCTGCTTGTATTTTCAAATTATTCTTTAGTTTCTTTAAATATGATAATAATGTTATTCTGTATTTTGTATTTTATATTTCAAATATTGGAAGTTTTTGAGGACTCTTATTCAAGATTTCAATCATTGTGTCTTTTGTGTGTGTGTGTTTTATGAATTTTGACTATGGGTTATTCGTGTTCTTTATTTTTTCCTGTGGTACTTCTTTGAGTCCTGGCGTAGAGTTCCTTATGAGATTATTTGTATGCGCTTCTGTTAGTCCTCTGGCAGTCGTACTTTACCAGACAGGGTAGGTAGGATAACAAACTTGCCCCAAATCTCTGTTCCTTAATATAGCTTAGGTTGATTTCCTATTTATGCAAAGTCGGTTGTAAATTCAGGGAGCTTTCCAAGGCATGTGATCTCCATCCTGGCTAACTGAGTTTCCAATATCTTGTAGATGCTTTATCTGGAACACATATCCACCTTGGTAAACACTGCAGGGAAGACAGTGCTAGACATGTCTCAGTAGCCTTACTTTCCTTTTGTCCAGAAGTAACCTGTGTCTCATCTGCTTATGGCCGATTGGCCAAAATTAGTCATGAGACCTTGCCCAGTTGCCAAGAAGCTGAGAAATGTGGGGAAGCTCTTGGGATATCAGGTGGACACTATCATTTTCCACCACAACAAAATCCAGCAACACCTGATTTAAATTCTCCACTTGAAACTTCTGCATAAAAAAGGTAAATCCTAGGGTGCCTGGGTGGCTCAGTCAGTTAAGCAGTGTTGACTCTTGGTTTCCACTCAGGCCATGATCTAGCAGTTTGTGGGACCAAGCCCTGCCTTGAGCCTCATGCTGACAGCTTGGAGCCTGCTTGGGATTCTGTCTCCCCTCTTTCTGCTATCCCCCCTGTGCACACATACCTGTCTCTCTGAAAATAACAAATAAACATTAAAATTTCTTTAAAGGGGCGCCTGGGTGGCTCTAAGCATCCTACTTTGGCTTGGGTCATGATCTCGTGGTCCCCACATGTAAGCCCCAGGTAGGGGTCTGTGATGACAGCTCAGAGCCTGGAGCCTGCTTCAGATTCTCTCTCTCTCTCTCTCTCTCTCTCTCTGCCCCTACCCTGCTCTCACTCTGTCTTTCTGTCTTTCAAAAACATTTTTTTAAATAAATAGATAAATAAATATAATTTCTTAAAAAAAAAAAAGTAAATCCCAACCAAAATTTGTGTGATAGTCATCTTGGAAAAATGAATTCTTACAGGAGATTTTTCCTTCATCTGGTACCCAGATGGAGAAAAGCATGTTCTCATGCTGTGCTTTTTGGCATGTAAACATTTATTACTTGTTTAACACTTAGAAAGTACTACCTTTTGAAGTTCCAGGTTTATGTGGAACTCTTCTAGAGAGTTCCCTAGAGACCTCCTGTCTCCTCTACCATGTGCAGGCAACCGACTCCAAGTGGAAGCCCCAAATCTTTATGGTTTGGCAGATACCCTCAGAGCAAAATTGATCTTGCCTTTATCACTTACCCACTAAGGGTCCTGCTTACAATTTGTTTTGTGAGACCAGCAGATTCCTTATGTTTTTGACAGCTCAGCAATGCATTTAAAATGATGCTTTAAATTTCCCTCGGGATTTTAATTGTTACCACTGAGAGGCTAGTTCAGGGTATCTAATCTGCCATATTATCAGAAACAGGAGTCCACTATAGAATTTTGAATTATTTAGTATATTCTGAGTTGTATATTATTTAACTTATACCTATAGGGTCTCCTTAGTTAAAGCCAGGAGGAATTAATGTATTAAATTTGAAATAAAATTGAATGAGTAACATGAAAGTGACCATATATCTGCAATTTCACTTCAAGATGACTTTTAAAAAATCTTTTTTAAATGTTTCTTTGTTCTTGTGAGAGAGAGACAGAGCACGAGTGGGGGAGGGGCAGAGAGAGCGGGAGACACAGAATGTGAAGCAGGCTCCAGGTTCTGACCTGTCAGCTCAGAGCCCAACGCGAGTCTCTAACTCATGAACTGTGAGATCATGACCTGAGCTGAAGTCAGACTTTTAACTGACTGAGCCACTCAGGTGCCCCCAAGATGACTTTTAATGGCTCTATAAATTGTATTCTTTTTGTCAATTAGTGTATACATATAAAATCATCTTTAATGTTTCAAAAATCTTTATTAAAGGGAAAACATATGCAAATTTGGTTTGAATTTCATTTAGTAGTAGCAAATAACTTCCTTATCTTTAATGAGTTATTTACAAAAAAGTGATTTAAAAATTTAAGCCTTTTATCTTATCTAGTCATTTGAAATAAACCAGATGTATAAAAATAGGGCAGTTGATGTTTTTGTAAAACAAAATGAGATAACTAAAGATTGTAGTAACATGTTTTCTCCATTTCAATGCAATAAAGCAACTAAACTTATATCTACATTTTTTTTTTAATTTTTTTTTTCAACGTTTATTTTTGGGACAGAGAGAGACAGAGCATGAACGGGGGAGGGGCAGAGAGAGAGGGAGACACAGAATCGGAAACAGGCTCCAGGCTCCGAGCCATCAGCCCAGAGCCCTACGCGGGGCTCGAACTCACGGACCGCGAGATCGTGACCTGGCTGAAGTTGGACGCTTAACCGACTGCGCCACCCAGGCGCCCCAACATTTTTATACTCATCAAAACCAAATATAATATCCTTTAAAATAAATTTGTCAATAAATCATGCATTTCTCTTAACTGATTTAAAACAGTAAATTATATGCATCTCTAATTACATGTGAAAAGCCATGTTTAATGTTTTTTTTTAAGGTTTGTTTATTTATTTTGAGAGAGAGCGAGAGCACAAACATACATATGTGCCCAGGGGAAGGGCATAGAGAGAGGAAGAGAGAGAGAATCCCAAGCAGGGTCTGTGCTGTCAGCAAAGAGCTTGATGTAGGACTGGATCCCATGACCTTGGGATCATGACCTGAGCTGAAATCAACAGTCTGACACTCAACTGGCTGAGCCACCCAGTCTCAGTAAAGATCAGTTTATTAATCTTTACTTTTACATTTATTTTTCATTTTATTTCCATTTTTTTTATTTGAGTATAGTTGACACACAGTGTTGCATTAGTTCAGCGAATGTAGTGATTCAACATCTCTGTACGTCATGCTACGCTCACAATCTAGAATATTTTTATTTCATCATGTTTAATAGTTTTCATTGCAAAAACGACAAATGATTGAAACAACTCCCAATACAGTTCACAGGATTATGGATAACAATACAAAGGGTCTGAAAACTAAAACAGAATGGAAAACTGCTGTACTTGAGTCCCTGATTGCATCAATTTGATGACATTGAGAGCAGGGAAGGTGAATGCATGTTGGTCAGGAGCAGCAGGGGGAACAGGGAGAGTAACTGAGTCATCTCAAAGGTGGCAAATGAAATTGTCTTTGCACCCACAGGGATGATGAGATAACTCAGTTGCTGGACCTGCCCTGACTGTACTGTATCTTGATTTAGTCTTTTATTTCCCAAAGACTTTATTTTCCATGGTGGGGTGGGGGAGTGGGAAGTATGTATGTGGCAGGGCAGGGGGAGAGGGCATCCAGCTTCTGGCCTGCCTGTCCTCCTTACAGCATTTTATAATTTAAGGTATAAATTTGACACACATATGTTGCAATATGATTACCACTATAGCATTAGCCAACACATTATCATGTCACATAATTACCATTTCTTTTTTATGATTAGAGCATTTAATATTTACTCTCTTAGCAGCTCTCTGGTATGACAGAGTACTGTTAACTATAATCACAATGCTGTGCATTATGAGACACTCAGAGCTTCTTCCAATTGGAAATTTTTTCTCTTTGACCAACATCTTTGCAATTCTTCCATCCCTCAGCCCCCTGGTAACTACCATTCTATTGTCTGTTTCTACAAGTCCACTTATAAGTGAGATCATACAGTATTCGTCTTTCTCTGTTTGACTTATTTCATTTAGCATAATACACTCAAGGTCTATCCATGTTAGGCCGCCATTTCTTTAATTTAGGCCAAATGTGTCTTACTTTTTTTTTTTTTTTTTTTTGGTAAATCTGAGAAAAGCTTAGCAGAGGTTAAAAGAAAAAGATCTCTGCAGGAAGTTTAAAGGAGCCCACATAAAAGAAAAATCACAAGTGAACAGCCTTGCTTGTTTCAAGTATTGTTTAATGCTTTGCTTAATAGATTGTTTAAACAAAAGAAAGGACTTTTCTTCAGGAGTTATTGGCCACTCAACATGGAAATTGGTAGCCATTATAGACTTGGGAAGGATGTTTAGATGACACCCCAAGGGAAAAGAAAGGCCTGTTAAGTCGTGTACTCCATATTGCAGAAGTAATCACTTCCAGATTTCTGTAAATAATACAGATTTATTAAAACTTATCAACTCTATCATGTACATACAGTCTGGTAAAGCTGCCTACCTAAACTTCCTTTGTTTCCAAATTTTCTACCAAATGTTCAGTTGTTTGCTAATGTGAGAAGGAGTCATGGTTCATCAGGGGATCCCCATACATTTTGTAAAGGCTTTGTTCATGTTTTCAGGATAGAGTAGTCAAGGAAAAGAGAATTGTCTTCCTTTAAAAAAAAAAGGGTTATTATTTAAATTTTTTCTAGACTCCTTACCCTGTTGTATTACATGTAAGGGCACATTTTTTATGCTAACAGGAGATATAGCTTTAGGACAGACTGCAATGAATATTTAGTCAAGTCAATGAGAAAAGCCAATATAAAAAGTGTCTCCTACTATTTTTCCAGTGTCTCTAAATCAAATAGATTTTTCAACTTTCAGTGGTTAAAACTGCCTTATAACACTTACAGGAGATCAAGAATTTGGTCAAAAATTATCTCTTCAGGAGAGAAAGGGCACAGAATCCCATTGCCATGGCTGAGTGTTTACATTAACCAAAATATTTGGACTTATCAAACAAGAAAGGAAAGGAAATGATTGGACTTAAATTGGCTATATGCTACTCTGGGGATGAGAGGCGACTCAGGTATCAGATGTCTGCACTCTGAACCTTCTCTCACCTGGGAAAACAAAAGTTCCATCCAGGTATTAGAAACCCAGGGTCTAGACCAGCCCTATTCAATAGAAATATAATGTGAGCTACAGATGTAATTTTGCATTTTTTTGGAGGTCCCATATAAAATAAAGTAAAAAGAAATAGGAAGAATTATTTTTTTTTAAGTTTCTTTATTTTTGAGAAAGAGAGTGAGAAAAAGTGCAAGTGGGGGAGGGGTAGAGAGACAGGGAGACAGAAGATCTAAAGCAGGCTCCTCACTGCAGCAGAGATCCTGATAGGGGGCTGGAACTCACTAACCGTGAGATCATGACCTGAGCCGAAGCCGGAGGGTCAACTGACTGAGTCATTCAGGTACCCCAGGAGGAGTTAATTTTAATAATATAGTCCATTTAGGGGCACCTGGGTGGCTCAGTCAGTTAAGCGGCCGACTTCACCTCAGGTCATGATCTCGCGGTCCGTGAGTTCGAGCCCCCAGTTGGGCTCTGTGCTGACAGCTCAGAGCCTGGAGCCTGTTTCAGATTCTGTGTCTCCCTCTCTCTGACCCTCCCCCGTTCATGCTCTGTCTCTCTCTGTCTCAAAAATAAATAAATATTAAAAAAAAATTAAAAAAAAATATAGTCCATTTAATATATCCAAAACACCATTTCTACATGTAATCAATATAAAAACATTAATGAGATATTTTGCACTCTATTTTTGCTCTGTCTTCAAAATCCATTGTTTGTTTTATATTTACAGCATATCTCAATTCTGACTAGCCACACTTCAAGTATTTAGTAGACACATGTGGCTGATGGCTACCATATTAGATAGTGCAGTCTAAGCCCTGAGCTCAAGTCTTTCTCTCCCATTGGTTCCAGAGTAATCCTTATGGTCTAGGTTTCTATCAGTGAGGCCTCAAATTCACTGTGAAGATTACAGCCTGCCTTTCTGATATCAGCAGTGAGTTTCCTGCTTGGATGTAGGCCATGTGCTTTTAAGACCAGAGAACCATGAGATGCACCTACATCAGTAAGCCTGGACCACTTCAGTATAAAAGGTATCAGAAGCCTATAGCCAATGGGCAGAGAAAATGTTTGCACATTTCACTTTGTAGCTATGGTCTTTGAAGCTTTTGGAATTCCTCTGCCCAGCCTCCTGACACTACCTGTCAAGGCCACTGTGCTAGATTTCCCATATGTCTGATAACATATGTATACTCTCTTTGGGACTCTTTTTGTGTGATTGTCAGATTTGGCTTCCCTTGTCTTAATTGCTTATATCTGGGGACTGTTATCCTAGTGTCTTGCATTACAACCTCACCTCTTGCTAATTTTTGACATCTTGGGTCAGATTTCTGGCACCCTGAGGCAGTCTCTGACAAATTCCCATAGAATCTGCATTGCTGCAGACCCCCCCAAGTTTTCTAGCCAGGTTGGTAAAATACAGGAAATAAATGTAGATGGATAAACATGTTTATTAGATTTAGCAGCGTGAAAGTAGCCAATATACCACTGGCTTAAACAAAATACAAGTTCATTTCCTTCAAATGTAACATCCAGAATTATGTGGTTCAGGGCTGGTAGAGTGGCTGTTGTCCATGAGAGTATCGGAAACTTTTCTGTTGCTTCGTCACCTCTGGGATATTGACTTTGCCCACATGGTCTAAACATGGCTTAGCACCAGCATGATGTGGGAGAGGAAGTAAGAATGGCTTATTCTTCAAGGACACGAGTTGGAAAGTGCTTTCATAATTTCTTCTCACATTCCTGTGATCAGATTTTAGTAACATGGCTGTAACCAGCTATACAGGAAGATGGGATAAGTGATATTTACTCTAGGAGGCCTAGTGCCCAATTAGAAATGGAAAGTTCTATAAAGAAGGGAAGAATGACTGTTCAGGAACAGGTAGCAGCTTCTGTCTTACATAGGAGATGTATTCTGCCATACGTTAGCACTTTTCAATAATTACAGAACAGTGACCTTCTCAGACAGATGGGGAAATTCATGAAGAGATGCCAGATACAGATAAAGGCAGTGGGTCCTTATGATCACTCAAGTTTGAATGGGTGGGATAGAAAAGGATTAAAATGAAGACCAAAGGGACTTAAATGTGACATAAGAAGAAACTCATTGAGGGGCGCCTGGGTGGCTCAGTCGGTTAAGCATCTGACTTCGGCTCAGGTCATAATCTCACCGTTCATGGGTTTGAGCCCCAAGTTGGGCTCTGTGCTGACAACTCAGAGCCTGGAGCCTGCTTTGGATTCTGTGACTCCCTCTCTGCCCCTCCTCTGCTCACATTCTCTCTCTCTTTCTCGCTCTCTCTCTCTCAAGGATAAATGGGCATTGAAAAAAAATTTTTTTAAAAAAGAAAAATTTCATTGACAATCGAGAGACACTGCAGTGGACTAACAAAGAGTC
The DNA here is from genome assembly GCF_022079265.1 of Lynx rufus. Classification (NCBI taxonomy): domain Eukaryota; kingdom Metazoa; phylum Chordata; class Mammalia; order Carnivora; family Felidae; genus Lynx; species Lynx rufus. The sequence goes on along the minus strand of NW_025814823.1, from coordinate 211,506,262 downwards.
CAGTCAACCGTTTGTTCTTGCGCCTCTGGCCTTCCTGAGTTAAACCCTCTTTCATGGAATCAGTTAGCTATTTTATTCTATTCCGGCCAGTGAAATTTGTATATCATTGTCCCCACCTTAAGCTTAGTGAGGAGAGATGGCAGTGGCAACATGGTGAGAGAAAAGAGAGGAGGGACGAAGTTGGTGGATGTGAAGAGTTGGGAGAAAATATATGAAAACTTTTCATCTTAAAGAAAAGCTGCAACAGACTCTCATGCCAGTGTTTGGCGTGTGGAGGAGGCGGTCACGTAGAATGTTTCTTTTTTTTTTTTTTTTAATGTTTTTATTTATTTTTGAGACAGAGAGAGACAGAGCATGAGCAGGGGAGGGGCAGAGAGAGAAGGAGACACAGAATCCGAGGCAGGCTCCGGGCTCTGAGCTGTCAGCACAGAGCCCGATGCGGGGCTCGAACTCACAGACCACGAGATCATGACCTGAGCCGAGGTCGGACGCCCAACGACTGAGCCACTCAGGGGCCCCTCCCGTAGAATGTTTCTGAATAAAGGTCCTGTAGTGTGTCACTGTCACATAGCAGCGTCGCTTGCTGCTCCATCTCCATCTCAGGCTGGACAGTCACATGAAGGGACATGTGAAAAAGAGCCCACAAATATACTCCTCTGCCCTCTCACCCTGGGTTGTGTGCGTGTCCAAGCTGCAGGTAGGACTTGTTTTCCTAAGGGGAGGAAAGCCTGTCTTCCCCAATGGGCGTTGCCACTGGGGAAAAGTGACGTCCCAGGGACTGGGGTCAGACTGGGTCCTGAGGGTCCCCTTCACCAGAATGTACCTTCTCAGTCTGCCATCAGGTCGGCCTGTGGGGCCCTCCTCCCCTCCTGCAGCGGCTGTGGTTGCCATAGCACCGCAGGACTCTTTCCACTTCCGGTTAGATTGATTCCACAGCAGCGCCGGAAATAACAGCCCACCTTGCCAAGGCTGAGACCCTTAAAAGCAGCTCTTTTCCTTTTCTCAATGTAATGGGCTGGAATGATGCCCAAAGGACTCTTCCCTGGGTGTTCTTTTTGTTTTTTTCTCCCACTAAATTGCATTTAGTGGACTCGGGTGCCTTTGATATGTTGGTCTGCCCATCTGCTGATTATCTTGGCTTACACCAGGTTGGCCTTCTGATAATGAAAGAAGCCAAAAATAGCAGTTGTGAAGCATGGGCTTTTTGATGATTACTTGTGTTCTGCAGCAGATCGCAGATTGAATGGAGCCCAGCATAAAGTAACTATCTTCTTTGTATTACTTAACCACCCACTCAGAAAGCAAAAACTACTGTCACAGTCTCTCTCTGTCCCTGGCATGTGATACAGGAACTGTGGAACTCAGAAAGGCTCAGCGTCTATTTGACTGTGAAGTACATTTTGGATATCATCTCCCTCAAATATGTCTGGAAACTTTCTTCATTTCATCCATTAACCTCTGGAACACTTCTTCAAAGTCCATTCCTCCCTCCACCACCATGCCTGTTATTTACACACCATTTAGTAAGATGACGTCAGCTATTAGCCTGGCTCAGTACTGTTTAGATATTTCTAATGAATGCGTGAGCTCATTTGGAGTATTCTTTGGTTTAGGTTGTGTATTATCACGTTCTGAATATTATGACTCTGTTTAGCGCATTTCTTTTTTTTTTTTTAATTTTTTTTTTCAACGTTTATTTTTGGGACAGAGAGAGACAGAGCATGAACGGGGGAGGGGCAGAGAGAGAGGGAGACACAGAATCGGAAACAGGCTCCAGGCTCTGAGCCATCAGCCCAGAGCCCGACGAGGGGCTCGAACTCACGGACCGCGAGATCGTGACCTGGCTGAAGTCGGACGCTTAACTGACTGCGCCACCCAGGCGCCCCTGTTTAGCGCATTTCTATACAAACAGACTTAAATATTCAAGGTATTGCCCCTGGAATACATTCTCTTTCGTATGTGGCTTGTCAGGTTAGGTAAAAGGGAGCATATCCTTCAGATTGGCAAATTCAGATATCCACAGAACAAGTGTTAGAGTGTTCTGATAACTGACTCATCTTTCCAAAGGACATAAGTCATCAGGTTTGGTCCATTCTTAAAGAGCAAATTGCCCTCGGAATGTCAAAGCTAAAATATATCAGTTAATAATAAATTCCAGTGACTCAGATGGATGACATTATTGTCAGGTTAAAAATAAGTTACTCAAGGGCGCATGGGTGGCTCAGTCGGTTAAGTGTCTGACTTCGGCTCAGGTCACGATCTCACAGCTCATGAATTCGAACCCCGCGTTGGGCTCTGTCCTGACAGCTCGGAGCCTGGAGCCTGCTTCAGATTCTGTATCTCCCTCTCTCTCTCTTCCCCTCCTCTGCTCATGCTCTGTCTCTCTCTGTCTCAAAAATAAATAAACATTTAAAAAAATATAACTCAACCACCACATCTCTCTCAGTTAAATTCTTAGATCATAAGACGTTGAAATGGAACTTACTCTTGAATTATAAAGGTATTTTACGTTACTAGCAATGCTTGGAAACATTCCTATGTGTAACAATATTCTTACTTAATAACAAATAAATCAATGCAGAGATTTTGTTAAGCCCAAGGACCTGTACATCCAAACAGTTTTTTCATTATGTTTTGCATATTTCAGGTAGTTTCTTGGGTTTATACTGTTCTGCTTTTTCACATTTGTGTCTCTAGTGACGTGAGGATAGCGTGGAAAGATGCAGCTTTGGGCTGCCAGTGGGAGGACTGGGCTCCCCACCTATCAGTGTAGAGTGTGGCCTTGAGCACTGGACCTTACCAGGTGTCAGGGGCAGAACGTGTGATGGGAGGTAATTGGAACCATAAACCCAGTGACCTGCGTTTTACTTGCTGGGTGACCTTGGGGGAAATCACTTCATTTCTCTGAGACTCAGTTTGTTTTTGCATTTAAGGTTTATAATAAATCCAGAAAACATCAACAAATACAGCAAGAGAGTCAATGTAGAAACACAAGTCAAGGTAGCAAAAAACTCATGTTTTTGAAGTCAGTGAAGGTAGGAAACAACAGGTAGAAAACATAACCCAGGCAGGAAGAAGATTACATCTGATAAGACAATGTGTCAGAACTTGGGAAATGAAAGTAAATAGTGAAAGGAACAATCCAAATGACAGCCTTGCCTCGGTTTAAAGCTAGGTTCTCTTTTCTGCTTATTATGGATCTTTGATAAGAAATACAATTGCTGAGAAGTCTGTTTTGCTTGCGGTTTGCTACGAGCATTGTGAGGCCTTTCCTGAATGTAACCCGCCGTGTAGTAGAATGGGTTGTGAAACTTCCTAAATGTAGTCTGATATGGAATGGAATGAGTGATTGTACATAAACTAACCGGCATTTCTCGCTTCTGTAAACCTGCTTGCTCAACACATTCCTCCCCTTCCCCCTTTCCCCTTCCCCCTTCCCCCTTCCCCCTTTTTTCCTCCCGCCACAAGTAACGGACAAAGCCTTCCCGCCAAAGGACAGACAAAGGACGCCCAATCAGAGAACAACAAATGTCCTTACTTTAAAATCAACTAATCAGGCCCCTCATAATTTGAAACCTCCCCTGTGCTATTTGTCTCTGTCTATAAAAACGCTGTACCAACCCTGATCGTGGCCTCTTGCGTCACCGGCGACGAGTGCGCAGAGGACCAGGATCGAACCTGCAATAAACGACCCTTGACGCTTGGCTTTGACTTACGACTCTGGTGGACTTTTGTGGGAGGTTTCGGAACTTCGGGCATTACAATAGGTGTTGGAATCTAGACGAAGGTTCTCAACTAGAAACAAAGTCAAGCCAAACAATATGGAAATCATGGCCAGGCTCTAGGCAAGAGTCCGGGGTTGGGCAGGAGACCCCAGCAGCCTGAAGGAGGCTGACCAGGCTACTATAAGAAATGGGTTCCTTTATTTGCTTGAAGGAATTCTGGCCTTTCTGCAGGCCTGGTCTTAGACAAGATAAGAGAAGATCAGAGACGATGGGACACGAGACAAGTCCTGCCAGAATGGAATCAAGAATACTTTTCAGATGCTGTGCTCTCTCCTTAGAAACTAAAGTCACTTCTAAAGCAGAGGAAAAAGTGGGTGTTACTCATAAGTAAAATAATGTTGAAAGAATGCATTTTAAAAATATATCCCTCCAGCTAAATATTTGGTAAAATCTAGAATCTGTCATTTTTAAAAAGTTCTGTTTTTATAAAGATGTGTGAATTTCTATGACTTTAATCAGAGTTCTTAAAAACAGTGTTATAATTTGGGGACTGCTTTGTCTACCCTTTAGCTTGTTCTTACAGACGAATGAGACAATTAAGTAAGTATTTAGTTACCTAGAACCATTACAGAACAAGTAAATGGGGTTTGGTAAATAAACATTTATATGTACCATTTTTAAAGGAGTGAATGTGATCTTTTTGAAAGCAAGAAATCCTTTTGCAGGGAGAATGGTGCCCCATGAAGATCTAAATTTATACATTCATATATCTGGTGAAATATTACTATCAATGTTTTCACACAGAACGTTTAGTCCTATGGACACCACTTAAATATTAAACTGTGTAAAAGATCCGAGTATTTAAATATGCAGGCACATATCACTCATCTATACAGTAATGTCTTACCTTTGGAAATATGCAAAAATTGAGTGTTTGTCCTTTGTTGATGGCTTTCAAGCTTCCTCTCTGGAGTGAGAGGGGTGAAAAAAGTGCCCCAGGATTTTCTATTGATTGAGAAAGGGAAGCACTTGGACCAAAAACCAGAGTCTTTTTTTTTTTCCACAATGGAGGGCTCACAAATGTTTTGAGCATCTACTTCATAACTAGTGAAATGAGGGAAACAAGGCTATAATTCTAGGGGGAAGGTGGTTTGGATAAAAGCCAGTTTCAGAAACATCAAAGAATGGAAGATTTAGCACTAACCACATCTCTGTACCTCTCAAGTCCTCTCTAGGACATATGTCCTTATGTCCTAAATCACACATAAGAAAATATCATTCAAAGGCATGGGAAAGCCATGCATCTGAGAACCAATCAAAAAGATTTGCCCAGTTTACATGGATGTTGGGACACAGCATATGGACTCAAAACTAGGCATTTCTAGATGGAATCTTATTCCATTTAGTTCTGCTGTGACATTTTCAGCTTCAAAATGCTTCTAGTTCAAAAGACCAAATGGGCTAATTCATGAGACTCTTTTCGTGCTGTCCAATATGGTAGCCAAATTTAAATTAATTAAAATGACACAAAATTAGAAGAAACTCTTCTTCAGTCTAGCCATATTTCAAATGTCCAAAAGTCACATGTGGTTAGTGTCTACTGTGCTGGACAGTGCAGATGTGGAATATTTCTATCATTGCAGATGAGTCCATTGGACGGTGCTCTGAGTCTAGTTTCATGGGCACATATGAGCACATTTTAGATCAGAACTCTCATCCTTAAAAGTGTGTGGATCTTTGATGAGATTTTCATCATTAATATGTCATTTTTGAAGATTGCGTCCTTGGGGCTCATTAGGATTAGATTAGTGAAACTGTAAGGGCAATTAACTCTCTGAGGAACAAGCTATTAAAAATCTGAATAAGATGACCTATGCTCAGAAATTAGATGGAAAATGAATAAATAAGTTCTAGGGGAAAGTTGCAAAAAGTATCAAGCATAAAATTAAGGTAAAAAAACAACCTAGATTTTAAATACTTGAAGCTCTGTAGGATAAACCCACTGATGGCCATTGTCTTCAATTAGAGACATTAGAGACTGTTGAAGGCATAAGCGTGCCTTTCCTTCTTTATTTGGTCACAGGGTGTACTGGCATTGCATGTGGAGGCCATTAACCTGTTTGGACATGTCTCTTTTTGTCTTAGATGCTGAAATGTCAGCTCAGATTTGTGGCCTTCCTTCCTTTCTCTATCTTTGACTCTTTCATTAGGCAAAAAGAAAATTATGAATAGAAGTGTTACGCATAACTTATTCTGGTTACTGGCATTTTTAATTAAAAAAAAAGAAGCATGTAAATAAGTTGGCTTTTTTCTTATCTTCCTTTCAGTGATACAGCCATCTATTTTCATTTGCAAACTATTTCACAAAGTCACAAAAAAGCTTAACGCTGGTTATTTATGTGTATCCACTTTGTTTCTAGTAAACAGCCTAGAATCACAGAAAGATTCCACTGAGTGACTCCTCAAGTTATTGGCCTCTGGTTAAGAGATGCTTGGACTGTCAAGGTGATAAATTTGGCTTGGTCACGGAGAGGATTTCAAGGTAAAATACAGCACAGAGGATTAAAAATTGGAGGCCCAGGGCCATGCCTCTCAACTGAGGATGTCTTAAGTCAATGGGAATATGGTATTACCAACATGTTGGGAAAATACTGCAAGATTCAGGAGCAGATTTTCAACCACAGAATCTTTCTTGAGAGTCAGCTGATTTACCAGGGAAACATGGGGGTGAATGAGTCGTGCTCAAACTGTTCGTGTCTTAGATAAGAAGAAAACTGACACTCAAAAATGCTTCAGAAACTTAATTTTTAAAGTGCTAACTCTAACAATTTATGGAGGAGAAGGTAGAGGTTTTTCTATTTTAAATAAGCAACGCATTAAAAGGAATTTCTTGAGGTGATTTTTAGTGGATGAAGCATTTAAAGTGACTTCCATTGCCTTTCATTCTTACCTCAATCACAATTTAGCATCTTGATTATATTTATATCAACAAAATAAGTGTTTTTCAGTCATATATTTGTGTGACTCAATCCTCAAAGAAAAGCCTTGTGGGACAATCTCTATAGCTAAGGAGACTGAAGGCTTTTTCAGCATAAAACCTTGGAATAAGATCTTACATTTCATTTAAATTGATTAAAGAAATTCCTGAACTTGCACTTTTAGAGGACATAAGAAGTAACTTTGGACTATATAGGTTTAGAGAAATAAATGATAAAGCATCAATCTTAAATCATTTAAGACCAGAAAGGAGAGTACATTAGTTGCTACTGCATAACAAGTTTCCCCAAAACCTACTGGCTGAAAACAATATACATTTATTATCTTATAATTTCCATGAGTCAGGCATTAAGGAGAAGCTCAGTGGGTTGATTCTAGTTCAGGGTCTGTCATGAGATTGTGAATGAGATATTGGCCAAGACTACAGCCACCCGAGGCTTGACCAGGTGAGAGGATTCTGCCTCCAAGTTCACTAGTGTGGCTGTTGGCAGGACTTTTCAGTTCCTCACTGGCTGTTGGCCTCAGTTGCTCTTCATACACGGGCCTCTCTGTAAGGAAGTTTGAGTGTTCTCACAAAATGGTAGCTAGCATCTCCCAGAGTGAGCAATCCAAGAGAAAGAACGTGAGGCAGAAATCACAAGGTCTTTTATGACCTATTCTGAGAAATAATATACCATCACTCCTGCCATGTCTGATTGGATTAACCCTGGTAAAACATGGAAGAGAAATATACAAGGGTGTGAGCACATGTACATAAGGATCTTTGGGGCCATGTTGGAGGCTGGCTACCATAAAAGGAGTGATCTAGAGAAGCAGCAAACTTGATTTTAATAGATGTGGGTGGTCCAAAATATTAACCTATAGGGCTATGACTTAAATGAAGGGTCAAATTTTTATTGTGTTTTCATATTCCCAGTAATAAAAATATCCCTGTACCAAAACCAAAGGATTTGTAAATATTACCATTCTGTTCCACTACCTTGTAGGAATGATGTTGTAAGAAATGGTCATACTAGTATATGTTGGTGTTACATAGAAAGGAAGATATTTTATAATTTTCCTTTGAAAACCTACACGTACAGAAAGTTCAGGTACCTCTGCTAAATTGGCATGTACTGGCTCAACAATACCTTATCTAGAAGCTTAGGTCTCTGCTTCACTCTGAATAACTGCTTTATGGGTCCCTTGAGGCTTGGTGACAGTATCGGAGTAGCCTTGGAGGTTGGATAGATTGATTTATTATTTAGCCCTTAGCTTTATTTTTGAAAATTCATATAATATGGGAATGGCAGTGAACTACACAAAACTGAAAGCTATGTCTTGCTCTACGTGCAGAGTTACATCAACTGATTTATGTGTCTGGAACCATTCTCATAATTTCCAATGCTGGAAAATTAGATGGATATAACTTCCAAACAATCGGTTGTATATAAAAGACAAAACAAAAATAAATAAGAATACAGGTAGGCATCAAAGACCAAACTGGGGTAGTTTACCTTGTATTTTTACCTGTCACTAGTTCATGGGAACATACGTCCTAACATTCTACCTTGTTCCACATTGTTTTGAATGCGTTCAGCAAGAGGCCCCAAGATCCACATTTCTCATCTTCAGGGCCTCTTTCTATCTCAACACAGCAGATTTTTCAGGCAGAGTGTAGATGTGATCCAGTAGTGATTACAGGTTATCAAACAAGATCTGAGTTTTAGGCTTGTCCTCAGAGCACCCTCCTTTTTCCTGTGCTCACATTAGCCTTGCTGAAAATTTCCAGAGGCCCCTCCACTTTCTTTCTTTCATGTTCTTTCTGAGGAAACTACCCTACCCATGGCAGCTGCCATGTTCATTGGAAACATATTCCATATCCCAAATCTAATGCCTCTGTCTGTTTGGGGGGGACAAAATGATGTTTTTATCTTCAGTTGATTAAGTGACAAAATGAGGCGAAAGAAGTTAGAAAAGTCAGTCTACCTCATTACTATGGTACCTCTAGGAGGACAGTGAGCTAAACCACTGAACTTGCCTTATAGAGGGGGACAGGTTACCCACCAATCACTGCTCTGCCCCAAGAACAGTGATTTTTACTTTCTTATTTACTACAGAATCCGCTTCAAGTTGAAACTTTTAAACCACAGCTCAAAACAATGACTACTTTAGAAAACTTACTAAGGTCAAGAGAGGCCTCAGTGCAGCCTAAAAAGAGGAACTGAGAGTTCACCTGGCAAGTCTCTCTAGGTCATTCTTGGAAAACCCCAGGTGGGTGCTGTTCATATCACTTTATATTCAGAGTCTTAAACACCAAACCATTAGGGGAAAGATTTTGAATTTTCAGGAGCACTAATGTACCGGAAATATACCCTGGGGTCAGGGCGTAATGTACCTTGGGGTCAGGAAACTGGTAGAACGGAAAACCCCACCAAATGCTTAAGAATAAGAAGATGGCCTGCAGAATTGAAGAGAGGATATAGAAGTCATTGGGGACATTTGAGTTATATTTGTTATTACATGATTTGGATATTTTCTATACATCCTTCAGATGAGCAAAATATTTTTTTGCTTACTCCCAACGGTAGGAAAAAACTACCAGCTGTTATTCCTCAAAGTTGCACTGAGAGAACAGCTGTCTCATCAAAGACCCCCAGCAAAGGATTATTCTAGATGAGCACCTTAGCTAGTACTGAAGGTAACACACACTTGAGGAAAAGATTGCCCATCCTTTTTTTAAAACAATTTTTTAATGTTTATTTATTTTTGAGAGACAGAGTGTAGTAAGCAGGAGAGGGGCAGAGAGAAAGGGAGACACAGAATCTGAAACAGGCTCCAGGCTCTGAGATGTCAGCACAGAACCTGATGCAGGGCCTGAACCCATGAACCACGATATCATGACCTGAGCTGAAGTCGAGCACTTAACCGGCTGAGCCACCCAGGTGCCCGAAAGATGGCCCATTCTTTACAAGTCCTGCTAATTAAAGCTTTCTGCAATGACAAGATAGTATTATGGAATGACTTTGTTTTTCCAAGCAACTGCCAAGTTTTAATTAGGCTTCAGCTAACAGACTTTAAGTTCAGACACATGGCTCTGCTGTGGCAAATTGTCAGCATATGCTGATCTGGGAGCATCTGACTAGAGTGGGAGTCTGCTCTTGGTGCATTATGCTGCAGGTGGCTGGGATGACCCAGACGGGCCAGCCTGTCCCTGCTTGCAAGCACCCAAACCACCTGTTGGGGTTGAGTAATCCCCTCACCACATTGCCTGAGTTTACCCCTTCAGAGTTCAAGCCACAGTGGTATGGATCGAAAACCCAGAATCTTATTATCAAATGAATCAACAATAACAACTTTTATTTGTCAAAAACAGGCTTACATCCATTACGTCAGAAGGCCTTCGAAAACATACCACATTAGAGCTAGAACGGATCTCAGAGAATGTTCCAACAGTCACAGTTTGATATGAAGGAATGAAGGGGCAGAGAGGAGGAATGACTTGGCCAAAGCCACCAGATTTTAGAACTGGGGCTAAAACCCAGGCCTTGCAATTTTGAATCTTCTGCTTGTGTCTCCCCCTGCCCCCCCCCCCTTCTGCCCCCTTTCCATTCAACACATTGCATTAAATCTACCAATTAACTCCAACTCTTTCAGGCTAGGATGTAAAGAAGGCTTCCGGTGAGCAGGTGGGCATGAGCCTTTTCGAAGGGCTGACAGGTATGGCCTCTTAATAAGCCCTGATAACACTGGCTACAGGTGGCCTGTCTCCTGCCACTTGCCACTGAGGCTCAGTGGAGCCTGTGACTGGAGACCCAGGTCAGGCTCACCACTGTCTGGGTGTCCTTGGACACAGAGCAGGGCCAGACGTGTGGGAGGGGACAGGGAGAGAACTTTGCATAATTCAACACAATAAAGGGACACTCTCATGTTTGCTGTAGTGTTGTGCTTCAAACTCCTTCAGTCCTCTCAAGCCTCCCCTCCCCGTTTCCTCAAAGAAACAACTCTGACTTTCTTATTTCCAGTCATTTCCTGTCACTAACGGCCTTCCCTTCAGATTCCTTCTGCTTCCCTCTCTCCATCCATTCCCTCAGGTTCCTTCACCTTTGCTTCTTGGTTGTGTCTCTCTCACTTCCTTCACTGTGTTTCAACACCTTCTGCACTTGTAGCTCAAACTGACAAGTTTTCTGATGGCCATGAGTTGGCATCATGATTAAGTGTGTTGAAATACGTCAACATTTGAAAAGAATGTCTGATGTATAATAAACATCCCCTAAGGTCTTTTTTTTTTTTTACTTATTATTATTACTATTCCATTTGTTCTCTTATCTTTCTCTTGTTCTGCCATTGGTTCTATTTTATTTTATGCTCATTTAATAAATTTTGTTCTGTCCCTGAGTTCTCCATTCCATTTTGAATGCTCCCTCCATGTCCACCCTTCCTGTAGACCCAACAGAACTGGGCACAAGCTGCTTTTCCAAGAGGTCTTTCACCCCCTTGATGCAAAAGTGAAAGCATATGACTTTAAGATATTAGTTCAGGGACGCCTGGGTAGCTCAGCTGGTTAAGCATCTGATGCTAGATTTCGGCTCAGGTCGTTTGTGAGTTCCAGCCCCACATTGGGCTCCACCCTAAGTGTGGAGCTTGCTTGGGATTCTCTCTCTCCTTCTGTCCTCCTCCCCAGCTCTCTCTCTCTGAAAGTAAATAAATAACCTTAGGAAAAAAAGATATTAGTTCCAAAATTTGCACTGTATGTTAAAAAAAAACGCTGTATTTTAGAAAGGTGTGTTATACAAACCATGCACTTTGCTCCACAATGTTACTATTATAAACAGAAATTCTAGCTTCTTTGAAAAAATTTCAGTTTGTAGAATATTTATTTCTAAAGCCCTTGAAAGTATAAATCTTGAAAAACAAACAAACAATACACATCTTTGGGAAAGATAAAAGATATTCAGAGCAAAATTTGATAAAAAGGGAATAATCAAAATGAATAATATTTTTAGTTTAAATATATATATATATATATATACACATATACAAATTAATTATAGACAGTAATTTCAAGTATTTGTCAGAATGGGAAGATAGGCTGATGGCCAGTTATCCTAAAAACTCATGAGGTAAGAAATATTAAAAAAAAAACTCTTTGGGGCACAAGTCTGGCTCAGTGAGAAGAACATGTGACTCTTGATCTCAGGGTCATGAGTTCGAGGCCCACATTGGGTGTAGAGATTACTAAAAGAATTAATTAATTAATTAATTAATTAAAAATAAATACAACTTTAAAAAGTCTTCATGAATATTGAGTGTGTTTTTAGTATACAAATGAGATCGACATTAAAAGAAAAAATTTGTGATTTGGGGGCATATATAAGAAAACATTACAAATAGCTAAAGCATGTACTGATTGTATTTAGTTGAGTATTTATTATATTTTACAATAATTTTATTTTCACTGGTCCTGGTTTACCAACCTATGTGTTATTGGAAATGAGGTAAATGTTCTACATAGATTGCTCGAGGCTGATTAAAGACAGAACTTTCTGTGCAGTCTGCCACAAAGACAGTTTCAGTCGAAGACCAGAATAGAAATGGCATGGTTTACAATTTCACAACGTTTGTTTTCAAAAGCGATGCAATTTCCTTTTCCAAACTGCAAAGCAAAATAAAACAAAATGGTGTTTCTCTTGCTGAAACGCCTTTGCCCCCTGTCTTTAACCCTTGATTCCTGGCACTATTTTAGATTCCTACTTAATGTCCAGAAAAAAAAAAAAAAATAGGGCACCAAATCAAAGAATAAGTGTATATAAAAGCATTAAATCCAGGGGGACTGGGAATTTAAATGATGTTCCTGGATAGAAGTTTAAAAAAAAAAAAAGTTGTGAAAAATGAAACTGAGGAGGCTGGAAAGAGAGGCGGAACGACGTCACTCTGAGTGCCATTACAAGCTTGGGTCTGGACCAGTCTTTGAGAGGGGAAATACGGTTGAAGCCTAGGTGTTTTCCCGCAACAAAATTCCAAGGCTGCATCTATTAAGTATTCTGTGGTCATAATGATACCATTCGGTGATTTCTACCCTCCTGATTGATTTATAGAAGGTTAAAACCTGTTTGTAATATAAAGACATGAGCATGGCAGCTAAATCCTTTGATTCAACTCTGGGTCAATTAAAATATTAAAATAATTTCTATGCCCTGGCCACAGAAACGTCATAAAATTTGGTTTCTATTTCAGTCTTGAAACATACTTGTTTACAAATTGTAATAGATTTTATTTATTTTTATTTTTTAAATATTTATTTATTTTGGGGAGAGTGTAAGTGGGGAGGCTAGAGAAAGGGGGACAGAGGATCTGAATAAGAGTGTGAATGGGAGAGGGGTGGGGAGGCGGTGGGGGCAGAGGATCTGAAGCCGGCTCCGCCCTGACAGCAGGAGCCGGATGTGGGGCTGGAACTGGCAAATCAGGAGATCGTGACCTGAGCCGAAGTTGGACGCTCAAGCGACTGAGCCACCCAGGTGCCCTGAAGTTGTAATAGATTTTAATTCAAACCAATCATTAGTCTAACCTTTTCTGCCTCACTGGACAAAACTGTGGCTAGTTTACCAACCTAAATATCTTAATCTTTTCTTCGGGAAGATTATAATTAACCTAGGTGGAAGTCCACGTGTGTGGGCTTAAGCCAGACTGCCTGGTTAAATTTGGACTATACCTTTCTTTGTGACGTAGATAGATTAGTTAGCCTCTCTGTGTCTCATTTTTTTCATCTATCGACTACATGGATGAGCAATAGAAAAGATGATATTTGCAAAGCAATGACACAGTGCATACCACGGAGTAAGTGCCCCAGAAGTGTCAGTTGAGATGGTGATGATGTGGGGCCTTCAGCAACCCCTCAGTAATAGCCTAGGCCTCATTTACTGAAGTTCTCACTATGTGGTGTCACCATTGCTCACTTAACTGTTTCCCATCACTGACCCCAGGCTCTTATGAGGGTAGGGACAGTGTATTTCTTATTTCTTGACTGATCACCAGTTGATCCCAGCACGTACCTCTGGCATGTGGTAGGTTCTAAAAAATAATTTTTAATAAATGAATTATTGACACATGGTAGTTTAAGGGAAGAAGACTTACTCATTGTGGGGCTCGGGGGAAACCACCCATCTCTTTGAGACACACATCCCTTAGTTGCAAATGGGGATAAAAGATTTAGGATCACTAGCATACAAGTGCTTTGTAGAGTTGTGTGTGTGTGTGTGTGTGTGTGTGTGTGTGTGTGTGTGTGTTTTCCAAAAGGTAGGTGATTAAAAAGGGAAGTTTGGCAAAGTGAAAATCAATAGTAATGATTCACTTCTAGAAAGATGATGTGATTTATTTATTTTTTCTAATGTTTATTTTTAGTTTTGAGAGAGAGACAGAGCGTGAGTGGTGGAGGGACAGAGAGAGAGGGAGACACAGAATCAGAACCAGGCTTCATCCAGGTTCCGAGCTGTCGGCACAGAGCCCGATGTGGGGTTCAAACTCACGAACTGTGAGATCGTGACCGGAGCCGAAGTCGGACGTTCAACTGACTGAGCCACCCAGGTGCCCTGAAAGGTGATATAATTTAGTAGTAATCAATCTCTGCCTAGTCCTAAAGCTTAGTCCCGTTATGGCCCAGTACATAGCCATTTGTCCGAAGACTTGCAAACATCAGGAAAACGGCTTTCTCAACCTTAAAAAAAAAAAAAATCTCGATATTCCCAAATTGGGAGATATCTGGATTCAGATTAGTCTGAAAAGCAACTGAAGGTCGTTTGCCACACCCACTGATCATTGTCTAAGAACCCGTGGCTTGTGCACAAACTACTTGGACTTCTCACATGGTGGACACTTGTCAGGCCCCTCAGTGGATGTGCTCGCCTGGCAGGTGCATCCAGCATGCCAGTCATCTTCCGATCGTTTTCTCTGCTGGGCAGTTCCACGTCCATGGCAGGACAGCCGGAATGGTACAGGCCTCTTTGTTCCCCCCACTTCCAGTTTCCCTCAGCAAGATGGACAGACTGACTCCCCATCTCCATAGCTGTGCTCCTCTCCAGTGATGTGTACCTCAGGAAAAAAAGTTGCTGGTTATTATAAAGTCACTGACTCTTATAAAATACTATGTTCTGAATGAAACATAAGATTAAAGAGGAAAATCTTAACTAGAAATAAAAGTTCCAGTTAAAACAAGAAGTGTTAGCTCTTCTAGACAACGTAAATATTTTAACATTGTTCCGCTTGACAGTTATTTCATAGAATTCATTCTTCACACAATCTACAAGGAGAGCTATAGACTATGAACACTGTTAATAGTATACCACAGTCTCACAGGAAACAGAAGATAGCTGTCAAATAAAATAAGCATTTCATAAAAACAAACAAAACTTAATTGACTTAACACTCGACAGCAACCCACCTAAATGTCCAACTGCAGAAATGACACTATATTGCTTCACTTATATAGTGCAGTTAGAGACTAAATGGAGCACATTTAAGGGGAATAATTAAAATGGTAAATATTCCATCAGTTGCCTTTGCTGTGCAATGTTTTCCGTGCCTTTGTTTCCTTTGCTGTGCAATGGAATACTACTCAGTGATGAAAAAGAATGAAATCTTGACATTTGCAACAACGTGGATGGAACTAGAGTGTATTATGCTAAGCAAAATAAATCAGTCAGAGAAAGAGAGATATCATATGATTTCACTCATATGTGGAATTTGAGAAACACAACATATGAACATAGGGGAAAAGGAAGGAAAAATAAGATAAAAGCAGAGGGGGAGGCAAACCGTAAGAGACTATTCCATAGAGAACAAACTGAGGGTTGCTGGAGGGGAGGCGGGTGGGGGGTGGGCTAAAGGGGTGATGGGCACGAAGGAGGGCACTTATTGGGATGAGCACTGGGTGTCATATGTAAGAGATGAATCACTGAGTTCTACTCCTAAAACCAAGACTACACTGTATGTTAGCTAACTTGAATTTAAATTTAAAAATTCTTATAAGTATAATCAAAGCAGAAAAAAATGGCAAACATATTGAAATGCTACATAAGCTACAACAATCTACTAAAATTTACTGTCACGTTATGATAATTTCTGTAAATTCTGACAAGAGCACTTTGCTTCAAACAAGTGAAGGAAAATATTTCACCTTCTGGTAAGAAAAAATAGTCCCTCAGAGACAAAATGTAAAATACAAACCACAATCTCCTTACTGGATTAAGCATATAATTTTCCTCCTTAGGTGCATGGATTTAAAACAGCTGCCAAGCCTACTTAATTATGGACCCTTAGAGTCAAAATAGAAATGATGGACTTTCATTTTGATAGCAACCACACTGAGCGTTTATTTAGCAAGTGTGACTAATTACTCCAGTACTCACTTGAAAATTTTCTTCAAAATTGGTTGCATATTGTTCATGAAAGGCTGTGATCTCAGTATTCAGCATTTCAGGGTCTCTTTTTCTTCCCTATTTTTTTTTTTACATGAGACTTTTCTCCAAATTTAAAAAGTGATTTCTCACCCACTGGTACACAGACACAAATGCCATCTCCAGAGAAAGAGATGCATGAAGGTGTTGATGGAAAAACTTTTGTTTTAGGGCAGAAGTCTGAAAGCAAAATGTCCTGGTCATCATGTCAGGGGGTCACTTTTATGGCCAACATTTCTCATTCTAATTCTTTAGCCTTTTATGGTGAAGCACGGAAGCCAAGGCAGTGGTTCTCCAAGGAGACCATTCATTTACTAGCGGTAGGAGGGGAGGCGCCCACACGAGCTGCTGATCTGTACAATTGGCTTTCAGAGCACAGAATAAGGCAGAACTTCAGGCTCCTAAATTCAAGGCTAGAAAAATAACAACTTAGGAAAGCACCTGAATAGTTGAGAAGCATTTTCATGTCATTTATCTTGTTTGAGCATCGCGACGATAATCTAAGGTAGGTAAGAGAGATATTCTTATTTCATTTTTAACTGGAGAAGAAACTGAGTCATAGAGATGTGGACTGTTCGGTCAAATCAAACACCTGTGGCGCATCAGGTGTTGGAATCCAAGGCTCCGAACTGCCAGGGCTGGGTTCTCTGCAGCATATGCATTGCTTCTGGTGTCTTCTTGGAGTAGAATGGAACCAAGAAGCTACCAGAAGGAGGAAGGCTCCCAAGGGCCTGTTTTAGGGTTGCCAAGTAAAATACAGGATACCCTGTGACATGTGGGTTTCATACAAATAGCATACATGTTTTAGACATAAGTATGTCTTATAAAATATTTGGAACATACTTCAAGTAAAAATTATGCATCGTTGATCTGCAATTCAAATTTAACTGGGAATCCTATACTCGTTTCACTTTTCTACATCCGGCACTCTTATCCCGTTGCACCCCCTGATTGGGTAACTCAGGTTAGAAAGTGGACAGTGCTAACAGCTTGCACCATGACCTGGTGTTATGGGTTGAGTCATGTCCTCCTGAGAGGCTATGTTGAGGTCTTAACTCCCCATTACCTCGGAATGTGACCTCCTTGGAAAAAGGTTCATCACAGAAGTAGTCAGGTTACTGTGAGGTCATTAGGGCAGCTCTAATCCAGTATGAAGTGTCCTTATAAAAAGGGGACATCTGGACCCAGAGACAGATGTTCACAGAGGGAAAGATGGTGTGGAGACACACAGGGAGATGACAGCCACATGACTGAAGTGATGCCTCTACAAGCCAAGGCACACCAAGATTGTCAGCAAATACCAGAAGCTGGAAGAGGCAAGGAAGGATTCTCCCCTAGAGACTTTTTTTTTTTTTTTAATTTTTTTTTTCAACGTTTATTTATTTTTGGGACAGAGAGAGAGACAGAGCATGAACGGGGGAGGGCCAGAGAGAGAGGGAGACACAGAATGGGAAACAGGCTCCAGGCTCTGAGCCATCAGCCCAGAGCCCGACGCGGGGCTCGAACTCACGGACCGCGAGATCGTGACCTGGCTGAAGTCGGACGCTTAACCGACTGCGCCACCCAGGCGCCCCTCCCCTAGAGACTTTAAAGGAAGCGTGGCCCTGGCAGCACCTTGACTTCAGATGTACGGCCTCCAGAACTGTGATAATACATTTCTATTGTTTTAAGCCACCCATTGTTTTGGTACTTTATTAAGGAAGCCCAAGGAAACTAACACACCTAGTATAAGGTGGTGTACAACTTACATGTCATACTTTCACGTTCATGCAGGCCAGCAATTCTGAGGTGCTTCCAGCACTTACGGTGCATATATCTTGCATGTATCTTTCCACTTGGGAACATGACCGAATGCTGTAAAGGTCTATGCTGTGCGGTAAGCCCCGCGGCCATGATCATGATCATTTTATATGATTATTTCAATCGAGGTCTCACTGGGGCTTCTGATTCTCCCCTTTTTCCGTACTCAGATGTGAATTTTTCTTCCATCTGGGGACCTACCCCACGTGTCACACCACAACTTGCAAAAGACAGATTCATCTGGAGAGGATTACTAATGGATTGGTTTGAGCCTTGGTCACAAGTCCAATCAAAATCCCCTCCCAAAGTCTAATCGTTTTCAAAATATTTGATATCTTGGACTGGTGTAATCAGAGCCACAAGAGGGCATGAAATGTGGCGGCAGAAACTAGCACGGATCAAGGTACATCTGGTCTACAGACCCACATTCTGCGTTCCGTGTACTTTCGTTCCTGCTCTGTTGTGAGCCAGTCAGTCTGAGCTCAAAAGGGCTGAACAAACTGCACTGTGTGGTGCCCCAGCAGCCAAATAATCACTTGGATTGCTTTGCTCACTAACAGATTGTTCCTCTCTTTTCCTCTCCAGTGAAGCTTAATGGACAGGGAGCTTCCTTTGAGGTTAGCACCTGGCAATAAACTAGACAGACACGTTCACCTTTGGATGCCCCTTGTCCCCGCATCGCCTTGGAATCACGGAATGACAAACATATTAAATCTACATGACACGTTGCAGCTAGGGACATCATAATCCTAGAAGACTGCCAAGTGCCATAGGGTCACTGCTCTCCCTAAAGCTGGGAGAGATTTGCTCAGAGGGGCAGGCTCCCTTTTAAAGTATTAAGGCTTCAGCTTCCTGATGTGCACCCATGAACGAACAGCCCATGCCCTTGATTTTGCTTTTGCTACTCCCTCTACTTTCCTGCTGTTCTGAAGCTTTTCTGTAACATTCTGGTCACAGCTCAAATGTCCCTGCTTTAGGGGCCTTTCTGAACACACCTCTTTTTTTCCATAGCTTTCTGTTACCCTGTTTTTTTCTTTTCATTACAGTTACTGCTCTTAAAATTCTCACTTGTGTATTGCCCCTTATCATCATTTCTCTCCACTAGAAAGAAAGGCTTAGTGAAGGACCTCACTGGTCCTCTATACATATTCGTAGGAATGAATGAATAAAGGAATGAATTAATGAACTCTAGCTCAATGACTATGGTCAATACTCAGTTGTCTTGTCTGGAAAATTGAGGAAAAAGTGGTCTCATATGGATGTTATGAGAATTAAATGAGATAATGATTCTAAAGATAAGACCTTGTATCCTTTACCTATTTTACTTCTCATAAGAGCTTCTGGAGTTAAATAGTATAATGCCATCTCCATTTTACAAAAGGAAAGCCAAGGTTCAAAGAAGCTAATTAATTTGCCAGAGATTACAGAGCTGGCAAATGTTAGATCGAATATTTCAACCCAGGATTCCAGATTCTAAAACCTTTAAACTGGTCTTCCAAACTGCTAACAAGCTGTACAGATAAATCCCACATGAAATGTATCAAGGGTGCCCAAGTCTGCATTCCATCTCTTCTATCCTGGCCCCTGTCTAGTCTAAGTTTTGTCTTAGTCTACAACTTCTGGGGGCAAGAGAGAGAGAGAGAGAGAGAGGCAGAGAGGGAGGGAGACAGAATCTGAAGCAGGCTCCAGGCTCTGAGCTATCAGCACAGAACCTGACACAGGGCTCAAACCCACAAACCATTAGATCGTGACCTGAGCCAAAGTCCAATGCCTAACTGACTGAGCCACCAAAGCACCCCCATTTCACCATTTCTAATTGCATTTATATTTGTCTGCCTTTTAGATTCTTCTTTGAATGGGTTGTGACTTGTTACCGCTTCCCTTATTAACTAGCAGTTTAAACAATTTTTGACAAGTCTTCATTTTGTATTTTATGAGGATTATTTTTTATCATTTCTATACCCTTTAACTAATATATAGTTTCTGAATAAACTATGGATTCAATCTTAAGCAGCAAGTCATTTGGTTGTTTTTATCGACATTCTGTATGTGTGTGCTTCTTTTAATAAATATTCAGAGATGTTTTCATATGTTAATTTGTGTTAATAAAAATTACTCCGTGCTCCATTTAAAAATATATAAATAGAAGAGAATGGTAGGAGGGGACGTTGGTTAGATGTGTGGTAGGAAATGCCACAGGAAGAGTGGAAGGAACCAAGGTTCTGAAAGGCCTGCCATGCCGGATGGAGGAGTTTGGATTTGGTTCTGACGGCTCTGGACTCCATCTGAACCATAAGGACACCCCTGCGGAGCTCCTACTAATTTAAAGATATCAGGGCTCTCAATAGAACGTTTCTGTTAACAGTTAAATATTTATAATTTAAAGTCTGTTGCAAGTTACTCCCACTGGTGATGACAAAACTCTCAAGTACTTTGCCCTCCTGATTTCATGCCAATCACTGGAGCCCTGCTGTTAATCAGGAGAGATTTGTTAGAGGGAGAAAGAGATACTTGGAGTACGTGGACTAGACATCGCTGAGGAAATTAAGATCTAGATGTCCAAGTGGGTAAAGAATAGACTGGACTATTCCAGAACTATTTCCTTAGCTACCCTGGTCATCAACATTTTTTTTTTTTGTAAGCAGGACTAAAATTGAAATAATAATCTTTTAAGGCTTATAATTGCATGTTTTAAGGTCTTGATTAATACAGTCTTCATATTATGTGATAATTAGATAAGATAATTTAGGTTAAAAGTTTATCATAGTGGCTAGCCTTAATTGTGGCCACTATTTTATCAACCACATCCCTTCCCATCCCTCATGGCAGAAATCTGTCCTTATGGGTCTTTTCTCTGAGTGTATCACATGTTACACAAGCAAGATACAAACACATGACTCACAGGAAAGGGGAAGATTTTGAAGCACTTGCTATTAATTAGTTTTACAAGGTTCCACGAGGGCCAGTGTATGCCATAAAATTCTTCAGTTCACAGTGCAGGAAGTCCCTGGATGTAAGGTACAGACCACCCTAAAAATGATCCAAACATACGGCTTGCTTAAGATGAATGTATTTTTTTCTCAATGACCCTCTAGGATTAAGACTTTGAAATGTCAGCACTGCTCTTGAAATCACGGTTGTGAAATTCATAACCGTATCCTGGTTAAAATCATTGATTTCAATGGACTCAGGAATGGAAGGCAGATGGCAGGCTCCACAGGGCATCAAGCCTCCCTGGGGCTTCTGCAATGGTCACCCCGTGACTGTGTTAGGCCTGGGGCATCTACCTGTTCAATAACTCTCCAGTCCCAATTTTAACAAACCAAACCCAGGCACCACTCAGGCACCAAACTCATACCACAGTATGAAGCATTTTGCATACTTTGAAGGAAAACTCCGGAAACATTCCTGAGATAACCATCTGCTTCTTCAAAAGGAGGCAGCCTAAGTAAGGTGCTGTGCAGGAACATGAAAAAGTAGCAAGATGACCCGTGGACAAGTGAAGACAAAACACAGAGTCCCTGGCATCTTATTGAAGTAGTGAGGTAAAAGAATCCTCTAGCAGGAAAAGAGAAATGTGGGCTGTGTCCATTCAAGTTTCCTCCTGCCCACAGAGCACCTTTCCCAGTAGAGATAGCCCATCAATGGAGGCATAACAAGACCAAGAGACTGGAGCCTGGGTCATACTGTTATTACTTAAATAGACGCTTCTGTATGCACAGTTGAACCCTGTATCTAATTCCACCACGTGAGCAACTTGCAAGGTAGTTCTATAGATTCTAGTGCAAATAGATCCAATAATAACAGTAACAGACAATTGTGTAATGCTCTCAGCGCTTCCCTCCTTTAAATTTCTCAAGAACCTCATGAGATAAGCACTTATTGTTTCCAATTTATACCTGAGGTTCCTGATGTTTTGGGAGCTCAAGTATTTTGTCCAATGTAGCCATAACACTTAGGAAGTAATAAATGTAGGATTCAAGCCCAGGAGCCCAATTCCAGGCCTCACAGCTTGACCCTTATTCTCTAGTTCTGCTGGCCTTGGGTAAAAACTTAACCACCAGACATTATAAAGCTAAGCCTAAGCATTTAAAAAATAATACCCACTGGGATAAATCCTATACCTCAAATACAAACAAATATACATTAAATACAATGTGTCCTTTAAAATCTTTTTCCTCAATTCACCTACAGGCTATATTTTCTTGGAAGGTGCACAGCAAGAAAGAATCCAGAGTACGTGTTTCAACAAAACTTACCCTAGTAAATGCTCAGAATTTTCACCAGTTGTGTCTAAATACAGTGGTTTGAAACTAATAGTTAACTTACTGAACGTATACTGAGAATAAGCCATTGTCCCACGCTCTCTGTATGTATCGACTCATTAAGTATTCATAAACTGCCTGTAAGGTGGACATTAGTATCATCCCCATTTTGCAGATGAGGAACTGGAGGCACACAGCTCACTCAGAGCCCCACAGTCGGGCTCTGCCGTCTACGTGCTGGAGTACTATGCTATGATCCCCTTTAGGAATCTTGAAGGTTATCCCCTAACAGTGTCATTAGCAACTGTTTCTCACAGACTAGCCTCATTCTCAGTACTTACATCTGTGTGTATATAGCTCTTTTGGGTGTTTGCCCGAAGGTTTCATACAGCGTTTGTTATTTGATAGAACATCCGTATAAGGAAGCAGAGTTGTTGTCAGAGCCTCAGTTAAGGAAAACACAAAGCTAGAAAGAGTGAGACATTTGCCTGATGTTACACAGCTAAAAAAAAAAAAAAGGCGAGAATAGTTAGAAACCAAGTCAGCCTGCTCCTTGTCTATGTTATGAAACAACTCGAAAGTGCCTAACAGCAATATAGGACAGATGTCCAGTTCTTAGAGTAATAATATTCTAATTCAGGGGAATTGCCTCGTTGCCGAAAACAGGAGCAAGGAATCTGTGCACAGTACTGTTGTGGAGACCCATAGCCAAAAACCAAACCAAAACAAAACAAAACAAAATATATGCCTTGGGTCTAAGTCAAGAGCACACTCTATAGTGATTTACAAATGTATAAAGAAAGTGGGTCTGGGGTGCCTGGGTGGCTCAGTCGGCTAAGCGTCTGGCTCTTGATTTCGGCTCAGGTCATGATCTCATGGTTCGTGAGTTCAAGCTCCACATCTGGCTGGCGCAGAGACTGCTTGGGATTCTGTCTTCCTCTCTTCCCGCCCCTCCCCCGCTTCCTCTCTATCTCTTTCTCAAAATAAATAAAAATAAACTTAAAAAAAGAGTGGGCCTATTTACTGTGTTAGTTTCTAGTTCTTTTCTAACTAGGAAAGTGTTTTCCAAAGTGTAGTCATTCATCCAGCCACCTTCGTGATTTTTGCCATATCAATATATCACCTAGGCTAGTTTACAAAATATACTTTTTCGGTAGGTCCTCTAATTTTATTTAGCCTAAGCAATAAAATCTGAAGCTATAGGTTTGATATGGTAGTATTTTTTTTCAGGTCTGCATTGAAATATATACAAAATTACCAAAAAATATTGATCTGTAAACCACCTACCATCGTCTTGTATAGAAACATTTATTGAGCACTTACTACGTGCCAGATATCTTTTAACACACTTTACATATATTGACCAGTTAATTCTCATAACAACAGCATAAGTAGGCATTTGCATTATCTCCATTTTACAGATGAGGAAACTGAGACACAGAGTTTTGGTCATCTGCATAAGAACGCAGAGCTGATCAGTGGCAGAGCTAGAGTTACAAATCCGGGTGGTTTGGAGACACAGTCCGGGCTTTTAGAAACCAGCAGCCTCCATTTTGGAAAAAGCTGGATTATATGAGGGGAAAAAAAGACAGACAACTCCTGGAACTGTGGGACATCCTTGAACAGCATCCAACTGTATAAACCCAGGTTCCTACTTGAGAACTGACAGATGCAGAGTTGCTATGATGGAAGTGCATAAGGAATAATGTATTTTGTGACTGTACAGGTCTAAACTGACTGATGCTTACAACTTATTGTGGGAAGGGATGGAGAATTGCTACTTTACGTCTATTAGCCAAGAATATACCACTAAGCAAAGTCAAGGAATAAAAAGCTTGAAGTGGACCGGGAAAAGGAGGGTGTGGCAGTGGAGGAATGAACCTTCACATGGTAGGTAGAAAACTCAAGGTTTCCTACATCCCATCCCATCATGCTCTTAATGCTTGTTTGCCTAGATACCAAGAAACAAAACTTCCTTCCTTCTTTTTAAGAAAAACTTTTAGTGTTTATTTATTTTTGAGAGAGACAGAGCGTGAAGGGGGGAGGGGCAGAGAGAGAGGGAGACACAGAATCCAAAGCAGGCTCCAGGCTCTGAGCTGTCAGCACAGAGCCCCACACAAGACTTGAACTCAAGAGCTGCTAGATTACGACCTGAGCTGAAATGGTATGCTTAACCGACTGAGCCAACCAGGAGCCCCTGAGGCTTCCTTTCTTCTTGAAAAAGCTCAACAAGCTGGAGGGAAAGCTTTAATGGTATAACACTCAATATACAGATGTGGTAGGAATTCATTATGACAAGTAGAGAAGTAGTTTTCTCTATGTGTGTGTATCCCTGTGTCCTCTCCTTTCCTTCTAAGGACACCTGTCACTGGATTTAGGGGCCACTCTAAATCCATGATGATTTCCTCTTGAGATCCTTAACCAAATATATCCGTGAAGATACTATTTCCCACAAGGTTACATACTAATGTTCTAGGTAGATAAGAATTTGGGGGGACACTGTTCAATTGACTACAGGCACCAATCAAGAATTGTACAGTTGAGCTCTTTCGGAAGTTCATCCAAAAATGGTAGTCACAATGAAATGGTCATTTTTTTCTCGTTCTTTAATTTACATCCAGGTTACTTAGCATACACTGTGACAAATGATTTCAAGAGCAGATTCCTTAAAGTCCCTTATCCATTTAGCCCATCCCCCTCCTACAACCCCTCCAGCAACCCTCTGTTTGTTCTCCATATTTAAGATCTCTTATGTTCTGTCCCCCTCCTTGTTTTTATATTATTTTTGCTTCCCTTCCCTTATGTCCATCTGTTTTGTATCTTAAAGTCTTCATATGAGTGAAGTCATATGATATTTGTCTTTCTCTGACTAATTTTGTTTAGCGTAATACCCTCTAGTACCATCCACGTGGTTGCAAATGGCAAGATTTCATTCTTTTTGATTGCCAAGTAATACTCCATTGTATATGTATATATACAATATACTATATATATATGTATAAACAATATACTATATATATATATGTATATATATACCACATTTTCTTCATTCATCCATCGACAGACCTTTAGGCTCTTTCCATACCTTGGCTATTGTTGCTAGTGCAACATGGGGATGCATGGGTACCTTCGAAACAGCACACCTGTATCCCTTGGATAAATGCCTAGTAGTGCAATTTCTGGGTCGTAGGGTAGTTCTGTTTTTAGTTTTTTGAGGAACCTCCAGACTGTTTTCCAGAGTGGCTGACCAGCTTGCATTCCTACCAACAATGCAAAGGAGACCCCCTTTTTCTGCATCCTCGCCAAAATCCGTCATTGCCTGAGTTGTTAATGTTAGCCATTCTTACTGGAGTAAGGTCATATCTCATTGTGGTTTTGATTTGTATTTCCCTGATGATGAGTGACGTTAAGTACGTTTTCATGTGTCTGTTTGCCATCTGGATGTCATCTTTGGAAAAGTGTCTATTCGTGTCTTTTGCCCATTTCTTCACTGGATTATTTGTTTTTTGGGTGTGGAGTTTGGTAAGTTCTTTATAGGTTTTGGATACTAACCCTTTATCTGATATTTCACTTGCAAATATCTTCTCCAATTCTGTCGGTGCCTTTTAGTTATGCTGATTGTTTCCTTTGCTGTGCAGAAGCTTTTTATTTTGATGAGGTCCCAGTAGTTAATTTTTGCTTTTGTTTCCCTTGCCTCCAGAGATGTGTTGAGTAAGAAGTTGCTGCGGGCAAGATCAAAGAGGTTTTTGCCTGCTTTCTCCTGTAGGATTTTGATGGCTTCCTATCTTACATTTAGGTCTTTCACCCATTTTCAGTTTATTTTGTGTATGGTGTAATGAAGTGGTCCAGGTTCACCTTTCTGCATGTTGCTGTACAGTTTTCCCAGCACGATTTGCTGAAGAGACTGTCTTTATTCCATTGGACATTTTTTCCTGCTTTGTCAAAGATGAGTTGGCCAGACATTTGTGGGTCCGTTTCTGAAATGGTCATTTTAAGCCACTAAGTTTTACAGCAATAGAAGACCGTGTCTTTCCACTTTACTACACTGCTTCTTTTCAGAGAACCTGCAACATGGAAGACTTGCAATAGATATAATAGGTAATAGCTCCTTTAAAAACTGTACTTAAAGTTTGCAAACACTTGCAGTTTTTATTTACCTTACAGAAAAGTAGATTTGTGAACTGCCAAGTACCTCATGCATGTAGGCATCAACATATGTTAGCTTTTTTGTACTATTAATGTTACTAGAGCCACAAAGATGTATTTAAATGTCTCGTCTCAAACAGAAGGTCTTAATCTTGTCTCTACACATTGACAAGCATATAAGCATCTAAATATAAACATATTTTTTCCTTTACATTTGTCATCTATAGTTTCTTGGGACCACTCCAAAAATTTAGCCTGGTCCTAGGCATGGAGTATGAGAACACACCCTGAACTATGGAAGGATATAGTTAACTTGGCATCAGTAACATACATGTTGCCAGTTTCCCAGAAGAAAGTTATCTTTGGTGTGTGTGGGTGTATGTGCAGGTGCACACACTGTGTTATAGCCGATCATGTCCATTATTGCAGCAACTGTTTTTACTACTATAGTTTACTGAACTAGGGAAGAGGTTGAGTAAATGATCATCCTACTGGATATACCGGTCTTGGATTTGGTATTAGTGGATTGATCTAAAATCTAACCCAATGGAGAATATTAGCTGAGACGTTGTTTTCAGACATATCCTATAATTTTCCCAACTTCATGGTTAGATGATTTAGAACAGAGCATCTCAAGGGTTAGGGCTAAAGAGAATGCAGAACAATGAGTATGTTGCTTATTTCAAATCAGAGAAAATAAAGGGTGAACACTTTCTAAACACCCTCCTCCCTCCCCCAGGGAAGGAGCATTCCCTGGGGGAGGGAGGAGGGTGTTTAGACAATGCTTAGTGAAAGTCTAGTAACATCTAAAAATTGTTCAATCGCTTCCTTCATGTCCAACTTCTCTTTCATTCTCTTTGTTTATATATCCCTTTTCTCTTCAGTGCAGTGTCTCCCCATTGTCTCTTTTTTCATCCTATCTTATTCTTGGTCTGCTAACATTTTCCCAGTGATTTTTGTCCCTTCCAGTTTTCATCTGAACCCAGTGGCAATTCACAGGTGATTGTAGTATTGTTTAAATGTATATAGATTTACTGAATGAAAATTTTTCTAATTCTTAATTTTTCAATGGCTATCCCAAAGAAAAAAATAAAGTCACTGAACTAAATTATACTACTAATTACTTCTCTATGTCTGATAATTCTGATTATTTTTGACTATTACTCACATAATGTCTTAAGTTATATGCTTAATTATATCTCATTTTTAAAAGAATTTTTTAATGCAAGAGTACATTAAATACTTTATCCTTTCTAGGAAGAGAAGAAACTTCATTAATTGTTAATAATTTGGGAAGACTTATTTCGAATTAGTAAAGAGCTTCAATTAAGTATGTACACAATCTTTTTCACGAAGTTCAAAGTGTTTACCCTAAGAGAAGAGTTAAGATGGCAGAGTAGTAAGGGGACCCTGGCCTTGTCTCATCCTTAAACATATCTAGATCAATCAAACCACTTTGAACACCTGAAATTGATCTGAGGATAAACAGAGCGATGTGCATAATTTGAAGGAGAGAACACAGCAGGTACATGGTGTGGAAAGGTGAACTGGGGGAGAAAAGAGCCACGGTGCCACAGAGGGGAGGGAGCCATTTTTACAGAAAGGAGAACAACAGGGTAGGGGACTGAGAGCAGTGCATGCGGTTTGCACAAGAAAGCACCCTCCCCGAAAGCAGCTAGAGAGAAAGAGTGAGAACAACTTACAGTGGACTGCACAAGATAACTGTTTCCCAAAACCACTGACATGGAAAAAGAGGAGAAGATTTCAATACTGCCAGTGTTTTATAAACAGTGGAGCACAGAGTCTGAGGTTTCAGAGATCAGTTCTGGTGGTGTTCCACTGAGGAAGCAGGGCAGAGCCCCAGGAGTGGGCCGCGTGATTTGAGGATCCCCAGGGTCACACGGGGAGAAGCTGTTTCCCTGCTTGGAGTGCATTTGGCAGAAGCAATATGGCCTCTCTGCAGGCAAAAGATGTGAGGGGTGCCATCAAGGAAAAAAGATGCCAGCTGAAGGCAGCAAACCCTGGTGCCAGATCTGTGCTGCAATTTACCATGAACTGTGAGCCACTGCCACTGGGCGGTGGCACAACTGTTTTCTGGGACAAGCTGGCCTTGGCCATAGCATTGAGACCCTCCCCCCAAATCACCGTGGGTCCAAACCGTGGGGTTTTGAAACATAGCCATGCCTGGGATAAAACCCTGAAGATAGGCACTGCCTGGTAGATGGACAGCTCAGGCACAGACAGGAAGAAGGCAGGGAGCTGATGGAGGTGGGGGACACAGAAGGGGTGACTGCGCATCAGTGAGGGCTTAAGCTCCCCACTCTGGACACTAGAGAGTGGGGTGAAGCCATTTTTCCAGTAGCCTACCAACACTGATTGATTCCAGTGAGCTAAACAGCTCCACCAAGCAGGAAACGGAGCCATTACACCAAGTCCCACCCCCCTGGTGCCCTCCAGGCACACCTCCTCTAGGGTGAATCAGCCTGAGAAACAGAGCAGCAGGCTCTTGCCTCAGAAGATCAGCACAAATTCCTTTCAGGAGCTTAGTCTACTGACAAAAGACTGCGGCAAAGTTTCAGCTCTAGGGGAAAATGGATCTGGCTCCATTTGGGTTTTTTTTGATTGTTCTTTTGTTCTTTGGTCATTGTTGTTGCTTCTGTTTTTGTTGTTGTTGTTGTTTTTCTCTTCTTTTGTTTCTTGGATACAGAAAGAGCAACATTTTATTTTTATTTTATTTTATTAATTTTTAATTTTTTAATTTTTAAAAATTTTCAATTTGTTTATCTTTTCTTTTCTCTTCCTTTTTCTATCAAGTTTCTGTTAAGCAGACCAAAACACACCTATGATCTAGCTTCTGTAATGCCCGAAGTTCCGAAACCTCCCACAAAAGTCCACCAGAGTCATAAGTCAAAGCCAAGCGACAAGGATCGTTTATTGCAGGTTCGATCCTGGTCCTCTGCGCACTCGTCGCCGGTGACGCAAGAGGCCACGATCAGGGTTGGTACAGCGTTTTTATAGACAGAGACAAATAGCACAGGGGAGGTTTCAAATTATGAGGGGCCTGATTAGTTGATTTTAAAGTAAGGACATTTGTTGTTCTCTGACTGGGCGTCCTTTGTCTGTCCTTTGGCGGGAAGGCTTTGTCCGTTACTTGTGGCGGGAGGAAAAAAGGGGGAAGGGGGAAGGGGGTAGGGTAGGTGGGGAATGTGCTAAGCAAGAAGGTTTACAGAAGCGAGAAATGCCGGTTAGTTTATGTATAATCACTCATTCCATTACATATCAGACTACATTTAGGAAGGTTTACAACCCATTCTACTACACAGCGGGTTACATTCAGGAAAGGCCTCACAATGCTCGTAGCAAACAGCAAGCAAAACAGACTTCTCAGCAATTGTATTTCTTATCAAAGGTCCATAATAAGCAGAAAAGAGAACCTAGCTTTAAACTAAGGCAGGGCTGTCATTTGGATTGTTCCTTTCATTCCCCCCTTTTTCTTGTGCCTAAAGAGCCAATCTTGGGTCTTTTAAGCCTCTGTTTGTAATGTCTCGAGCGGTAGGTACTGAGTTCGTAAGACCATTAATTGTACAGCATTGAACCTGTCTTGGACAAAATTAATAATTTTGTTTATGATGCAGGGGCCTAATGTGAGAGCGAGAAGTAGGATGGCTAGAGGCCCGAGTAAAGCGGAGAGCAGGGTAGTTAACCATGGGGACGCACTGAACCAGGATTCAAACCATCCAGCCTCCTGTTCTCTTTCTTTTTTTCATTTATTTAGCCCTTCTCGGACCTTGGCCATAGAATCTCTTACTATTCCTGTGTGGTCAGCATAGAAACAACATTCTTCTCCTAGTGCTGCACAGAGACCACCTTGCTGTAGGAATAGCAGGTCTAATCCTCTCCTATTTTGTAAAACTACTTCCGAGAGGGAGGTTAGGGACTTTTCAAGCGAAGTGATGGCAGTTTCAATTCTTTCCATATCTTTGTCGACCGCTTCTCTAAGTATACTAAATCCCTTGTTTTGTATAGTTAAGGCCGAGATCCCTGTCCCTGTTCCGATGGCCCCGAGTCCGAATATGGTGGCTAGAGTTAGAGCCCCTGCAGTAATGAGTGCTCTCTTAGTTACTCTTTTGGGTGCTATCCACATCTGGTCTACATACTCAGTTGTGTGGTATATGATTTTTGGGAACACAATTACCATTACACAGAATTCTGACTGATCGAACATATCCTTGTAGAGGCAAGGGGTTAATCCCGCATAAGAACAAAGCCACCATGAGTTATTTGGTGGAATAATCCAGTTTTCTGAAGTATTGAATATATTTCTGTTACTTATGCATAAGTGGCTATATTTTGTTGGCACTGTTCCTATACATGTCCCATTTCCCATAAGCACTGGTAGTGTGAGGCCGGGTCTTCTCTGTCCCCAACTGCAAGCGTCTGAGTTGTTTGCAGTGCTATAATTTCCTACTATTGCTACTGACTCGTAAAATGGAGGCTTTGTGGAATAGCACAGCCAACAAGCTTCTGTTTCATTGGGTTTAGTATGGTTTAAGGCCTTATAAGTGGTATTCATCATTACCCATAAGGGGTCATCTTTGAATGGGATTTGAATTTTGGGGGGTTTTCTTGGAGTAGTCCCGGTTACAGTGACCACCTGAGTGGCCGAAGAACTAGTACCCTTCCCCGTGGTATTAGTAGGCTTACTAGTGGGCCCTGGAGTAGTAGTAGTAGGCTCACTTGTGGCCCTAGTAGTAGGCTCACTTGTGGCCCTTACTACTGGATTCGGTCCCACTAGCACTGGTGGAACCTTGGGTTCTACCTTTAGTTTTATCTGAATAACAGTTGCATAGTGGGGTGGTCCCCGATATAAATAGATTCCCCAAGTAAGCCCATTGGTCCATCTAGTTTCTTTTTTTCCATCTTCTAGAAATTTGATACGGACAAGGTTACAATTTTCTGAGTAATATCCTCGGCCGGAAAAGCCTATGTCACAGGGCTTGACAAATGACATGTCGATGTAAAGAGGTGTTACCTTCCATTTTGATTTACCGTCATTGGCGGTGACACAACTCCAGGACTTACAGTAGTAGCTGAGAATTCCCCCACATATGGAGCGAGCTTTCTGTCCAAACCCAGGGCATGCATAAAACCCTGTTTCGCTTAAGAAATTTTTTGTTTCCTTTCCCCTCCCGTGGTCTAGTCCGACTGACTTAGCCATCTGTTCTAAATTAAAATAGAGATCTGGCCACCAGGTATTTAAGGGAACATCTGTCTTTGTGGTAGTATTATAGACTTCCTGGGTTTCTAAATTAGAAACCTCCCAAGTTAAAGTATAGGGTATATGGGGGTTGCTCGCAATACTTATCAGTCCGTAGGAGGTGAGCAGGAGCACGCTAATGTGTGTTCCTCCGATCATTGTGGGTCTGGAGCTGCTGCAACAGTCTTGGTATGGGACACCCAGGCCTTTGGTCTCAGCCGGTTTTCGGGGTCAGGTTTTCGACGCAGAGTCAGTTTTAAAGGATGGGTCTTACTCTGGTCAACTGTCCAGGCGGTGTTGGCTTCCGGCACGAAGTCTTCTCGAACCGCAAAGGGATCAGCTGGTCGGGCGTGGGCGTAATGGATCCAGGTGGCAATCCCGTCGACTTTGAGAGCAGTGGGTGTGGTTAGGATCACAATGTAGGGTCCCTTCCACCGTGGTTGGAGGGTCTCTTGCTTGTGTCTCCGCACGTATACCCAATCTCCGGGTCGGTAGTGATGCGGCTCAGGAGGGGGCCCGCTCTCATAAATGGCTCTCAATCTGGGCCAAACTTCCTGGTGTGTGTGCTGGAGTTCCCTCAGGGAAATAAGAAGTTTATGATCATCAAATTCAGTTAACACATTAGACTGTAGGTTGGGAATTATAGGGGGGGGCACTCCATACATGATTTCAAAGGGGGTTAATCCCAGTTTGTAAGGGGAGTTCCGCACCCTGAACAGAGCGTAGGGGAGTAAGACTACCCAGTTAGTGCCAGTCTCCATGGTCAATTTGGTTAGGGTCTCTTTTAGGGTTCTATTCATTCTTTCTACCTGTCCTGAGCTTTGGGGTCTATATGCACAATGTAGTTTCCAATCGGCCCCAATAAACTGCGCTATCCCTTGTACTACCTTTGAAACGAATGCTGGTCCGTTGTCTGATCCTATTAGGGTAGGGAATCCGTACCTGGGCATGATGTCTTCCAACATTTTCTTTGCTACTACCTGCGCAGTCTCATGCTTGGTGGGGAAGGCCTCTGTCCATCCTGAAAAGGTATCTATAAACACTAACAAATATTTGTACCCATATTTTCCAGGCTTTACCTTGGTGAAGTCTACTTCCCAATAGGCTCCCGGCCTGGTTCCGCGGGTTCTGGAGCCAGGGTTTTTCCCGTGGTTGGTGGCGTTAGTTAATTGGCAAGCTTTACAGCTAGTAACTATCTGTTCAATTTTTGTCCTAGAGTCTTTAATGGTGATCCTAGCATGTCTTATTAAGTCTTGCATTTTTCTTGTGCCCATATGAGTGGCTCGGTGCATCTTGGATAAGACTTTATTTCCCATTTCTTCTGGGAGGATTACGCTACAGTCTGCTGCTCTCCACCATCCATTAAGGCACTGAGTCATAGGCAATTTTTGGATCCAGTTTAGGTCTTCTTTAGTGTAGGTGGGACTTTCTGGTAAACTAGCTGAACCGGGGTCTGGTAGGGTGGTCATTAAAGCACAGTCCACCTGTAAGGCCACCTCTCGGGCCACCTGGTCAGCCAAATTATTTCCTCTGGCCACCGGTGTGACCGGTTTTTGGTGGCCTGGGCAATGTATGATGGCTAGTCGTTTAGGCAGCCAGAGTGCTTTTAAAAGAGCCAATATTTCTTCTTTGTTTTTGATAGTTTTCCCCTCTGCAGTTAACAGTCCCCTCTCTCTGTATATAGCTCCATGTATGTGGGCCGTAGCAAAAGCATATCTGCTATCGGTATACACGTTTAGTCTCTTGTCTTTTCCCAAAGTCAGTGCCTTGGTTAAGGCCACAAGTTCAGCCCGTTGGGCAGAGGTGCCAGCTGGCAAAGGTTCTGCCCAAACAGTCTCAGTTTCAGTTGTGACTGCTGCCCCCGCATACCTTTGACCCTGATGTACAAAGCTGCTGCCGTCAGTGAACCAGGTAACTTCGGCATCTGGTAGCGGGTGATCCTGTAAATCTTCCCGAACTC
The DNA here is from genome assembly GCF_022079265.1 of Lynx rufus. NCBI lineage: Eukaryota > Metazoa > Chordata > Mammalia > Carnivora > Felidae > Lynx > Lynx rufus. The sequence continues at coordinate 211,472,681 of NW_025814823.1, read as the reverse complement.
CATGAACCTGTGCCAATATCTCAGCGCAGTCATGGAGGGGGGTATCCAAGTCCGGGTCTGGTAACAGGGAGGCAGGGTTTAGTGTTCGGGGGGGAGCATAAATGATTCTGAGGGGATTTAATAATAGTCCCTGGTAGTGAACCAGTCGGGCATTACTTATCCATCGGTCAGGAGGTTGTTTGAGGACTCCCTCAATGGCATGAGGGATTGTAACATGTAACTCTTGTCCCATAGTTAACTTATCAGCATCCTTTACCATTAGAGCTGTAGCAGCGATCATACGGAGGCAAGGGGGCCAGCCAGCCGCTACTGGGTCCAGTCTTTTTGAAAGATAGGCAACGGGCCTGGGCCATGGGCCAAGGAGTTGCGTCAGCACTGCTTTGGCTACCCCTTTGTTTTCATCTACGAAGAGATGAAAGGGTTTGGAGACATCGGGGAGCCCTAAGGCTGGTGCCGACAACAGGGCGAGTTTAATTTGCTGGAAAGCCTGCTCAGTTTCCTCCGTCCATTCAAAGGGCACCTGTTCTCGGGTGACGAGGTAAAGAGGCTTAGCCATTTCAGCGAACCGAGGTATCCACAAGCGGCAGAACCCGGCCGATCCCAGGAATTCTCTTACCTGCCTTTGCGTTGTGGGTCGGGGGATGAGGAGGACGGTTTCCTTCCGTGCATCAGTGAGCCATCGTTGGCCTTCTCTTAACAGATACCCCAAGTAGGTTACCTCGGATCTGCAAATTTGGGCTTTCTTTGCTGAAGCCCGGTACTCCAGGGCACCAAGTGTCCGGAGGAGGTTTTTGGTGCTTTGCAAACAAGCTTCAGCAGTCTCAGTGGCGATTAAAAGATCGTCAACGTACTGCAAGAGAGTCACTTCGGGGTTTTGATTCCGGTACTCACCCAGATCCTCGTGAAGTGCCTCATCGAACAAGGTGGGTGAGTTTTTAAATCCTTGGGGGAGCCGGGTCCAGGTGAGTTGCCCATTTATGCCTCTCTCAGGGTCGGACCACTCGAAGGCGAAGAGCTCTTGGCTTTTGGGGGCCAGAGGCAGGCTGAAAAAAGCATCTTTTAAATCAAGGACAGTATACCATTGTCTTCCTGGGCTGAGGGCATTTAGGAGGGTATAGGGGTTGGGTACTGTTGGGTGTATGTCCATGACTCGGCGGTTAACTTCTCTCAGATCTTGTACCGGACGGTAGTCCGCACTGTTAGGTTTTCGTACAGGCAGCAGGGGGGTGTTCCAGGCTGAATGGCAGGGACGCAAGATGCCTAAGTCTAGGAGGCGACGGATATGTGGCGTGATGCCATTTCTGGCCTCCATTGACATTGGGTATTGTCGGACCCGAACTGGATCTGCCCCTGGTTTCAGCTCTATGAATAGAGCTGGGCGATGTTTAGCCAACCCCATACCCCCGGTTTCAGCCCATGCTTCTGGAAACTGCTGGAGCCAGGGCTCTATGTTTTGACTTTGTGAGGGTGGCCCCTGATGGAGTCGATATTCATCTTCTAATCTTAGAGTAAGTATGGTAATGGGTTGGTTGTGAGGGCCAGTCACTTGGGGGCCCCCTGGCGTAAAATGAATCTGGGCCCCCATTTTAGTGAGTAAGTCTCTTCCTAATAAGGGGCAGGGGCTGTCGGGGATGACTAGGAAGGAATGGGTGACCTTTCCATTTCCTAGGTCCACAGTCCTCTGGGTGGTCCAGGGATATTTTTTTATCCCGGTAGCCCCTTGGACCCAGGAAGATTTTTCAGAAATTTTTCCATGGGGTCTGATCAAGACCGAATGTTGTGCCCCTGTGTCGACTAGGAATTGAACTGGGTTCCCCTCCACTTGTAGCGTTACCCTAGGTTCGGGGAGGGGATCCGAACCCCGTCTCCCCTATTCTGCATCTTGAGTGAAGAGGGCGGGTGTGGTTTTTGGCTGCCACGGTTTTTGATCATGACGTGGCTTTTTCTTTTTAGGGCATTCTCGGGCCCAATGGCTTTTTTCTTTGCAATAGGCACATTGGTCCTTATCTAGGGGCTTTTGTTTATCCAGGGGCTTTTGGACAACAGCGGCCAGGACTTTGGTCATTTCCTCGGTGGCTTTAAGTTGCCTGTCCTCTGGAGTCTCTCTATTATTATAGACACACTGGGCAATGCGGAGTAAGTCCTGAATCTGTTTTCCCCCTAGGTCCTCTAGTTTCTGGAGTTTCTTTTTAATATCAGTGGCTGCCTGATTTACAAAGGCCATTACAACAGCAGCTTGATTTTCGGGAGCCTCGGGGTTCATGGGGGTATACTGTCTGAAGGTTTCCATTAATCTTTCTAAATAAGTGGCAGGGCTCTCTGTCTTACCTTGTATTACTGAATACACTTTTGCCAAACTAGTGGGCTTGCGTGCAGCAGCCCGGAGACCCGCCATTAGAGTCTGGCGATAAATGCGCAGCCGTCCCCTACCTTCTGCCGTGTTGTAGTCCCAGCCATCCTGTGGGGGTCGGGTCAAGGGAAAAGCTGCATTAATGAGATCAAGGTTAGCAGTGGGTTGGCCGTCATCTCCAGGAACCAGCTTTCTTGCTTCCAATTGAATTCTTTCTCGCTCCTCGGTGGTGAACAGGATTCGGAGGAGCTGCTGACAATCATCCCAGGTGGGTTGGTGGGTAAACATAACACTAAGAGACTTATTAAATCTTTAGGGTTGTCAGAAAATCGGGCATTCTGGGTTTTCCAGTTATATAGGTCACTGGTAGAGAAGGGCCAGTATTGAAGTCGGGGGTTCCCCGTACCATCGGGAGGCCCTATTTCCCGTAAGGGTAAAGCTACGGTGGAGTCAGGAAGGCGGAGTCCTGGCTCATGAGGGGCCCGCCTACGGGTACGTCCAGCCGGCCTTTGGACTTCGCCCCCACTAGGCATGGGCGCGGGTTGAGCCTCCCTATTCTCTAGTTCTCCTATGGGCTGGGCTACGGGAGGCTCTGCCAGCGCAGCAGGGATAGGGGCAGCTTGCGGAATAAGAGGAGGAACCTGGTAAGGGGGAGGGTCAAGGGAAAGTCAATCTTGGCTGTCGGGGAGAACAGGGGGTGCAGTCGGAGTTGGCGGCTTGGGAGGGTTGATAGGTTTAGCCGCTAGAATTTTGCATGGCCCTGTTGTTAAGAAAGAGGCCATCCAGGGAGGTGGGTTTTCTACTAAATCTTGCCACACCAGAATATAGGGAATCTGATCCGAGTGACCTTCTTTCCCTGGTAGGAAAATTATTGATTTTACTTTAAGGACCACGGGGAGGCAGAAGGTTCCCTCTGTAGGCCAATTGACCCCAAAGGTGGGCCATTCAGAGTGGCAATAGGTGATCAACTTCCTTTTGCGAATGTCTAGGCTTAAGTTGTGTCCTCTAGCTTTTACGTCCCTGAAGTTGGCGAGAAGGAGGGAGAGAGGGGTGCTCTGCGTTTGGCCCATGTTATGATTCTGAGGAAGAGGAGAAGAGAAGGGGGCGCGGGCAGCACGGACGTGGGGGAGGGGGCGCCGCTGGCCAGGGGGAGGGAGGGAAAGCTGCAGGGAGCTGAGGAAGGAGGAGAGAGGAACAAAGGATGGAATAATTAATTCTGATCAGCCAAGAAAACACTTAATTCCAATAAAACATTGACCTATGAAAGAAAAACAAGAACTAACAATCTTTCGCAGCGGTTCCAACTTTCTGGTGCCGTCTCGGCCAGCCCAACAGAGAGGGTTATGGCTAGGACGGCGGTAATTACAAGGGCCCAGGGGTGACAATACATTTAGACTGACATAGAAGCACTCGCGTACTCACCCGTCCACGTCCCTCTCGGGAACTTAGGTGCCTCTTAGCATGGACGGGCAGGTATAATCCCCCTGCTTGGATCAAAATAAATTTTGACCGCCTTAAGCCATATGAGGATCACCGCGGAAGTCGGGTTAGAGCCCACTCGAATCCCGTAGCTTATGCCGTGGGACTACACATAGGGTAAGTCAGGCGCGTGCCCCTGACTCCCAACAATCATTCCATTCGTTTTAACAGACAGACACACAGACACACATCACATCAAAATACGGGTAACAATTGGCATGCCTAGATGGTTTTTCTTTTAGACGCGTAGAGATATTTCTTAGCACTCTGGAAGTTCATAGAGAAAATGAAAGTATTTAGTTCGCAGGCGCGTTGGGCATAAGCAGCCCACAGAAAAGAATCCTGATGGGCCAAAAAGGCCCCCCGATGGACCAAGAAGGTCCCCTGATGGGCCAAGAAGGCCCCAGACGGGCCAAGAAGGCCCCCAGATGGGCCAAGAAGGCCCCAGACGGGCCAAGAAGGCCCCCAGATGGGCCAAGAAGGCCCCCAGATGTCAGTGGACGTCTCCAACTGACCCCGGCTGGGTGCCCTATAGCGCGTCCGCCAGGGTCACACCAGCTTCCAGACAGAACCGGTTCTCCAGAGAAGAAACACAGATCAGAGAGAAAAGGAAGAACTTTAGAGCCGGCTTACTTACCGATCGGAATCAGATACGACCCGTTGACCAGAAGTCTGGTGGGCTCGGGGGGGATCTCGGTGGGACCTCCAAATGTAATGCCCGAGGTTCCGAAACCTCCCACAAAAGTCCACCAGAGTCGTAAGTCAAAGCCAAGCGGCAAGGGTCGTTTATTGCAGGTTTGAACCTGGTCCTCTGCGCACTCGTCGCCGGTGACGCAAGAGGCCACGATCAGGGTTGGTACAGCGTTTTTTTAGACAGAGACAAATAGCACAGGGGAGGTTTCAAATTATGAGGGGCCTGATTAGTTGATTTTAAAGTAAGGACATTTGTTGTTCTCTGATTGGGCGTCCTTTGTCTGTCCTTTGGCGGGAAGGCTTTGTCCGTTACTTGTGGCGGGAGGAAAAAAGGGGGAAGGGGGAAGGGGGTAGGGTAGGTGGGGAATGTGCTAAGCAAGCAGGTTTACAGAAGCGAGAAATGCCGGTTAGTTTATGTATAATCACTCATTCCATTACATATCAGACTACATTTAGGAAGGTTTACAACCCATTCTACTACACAGCGGGTTACATTCAGGAAAGGCCTCACAATGCTCGTAGCAAACAGCAAGCAAAACAGACTTCTCAGCAATTGTATTTCTTATCAAAGATCCATAATAAGCAGAAAAGAGAACCTAGCTTTAAACTAAGGCAGGGCTGTCATTTGGATTGTTCCTTTCACTTCCTTTATTCGAGTTTTAAAAAATTTAAAAGTTTTTATTTCATTCTATTATTATTATTATTATTATTCCTCCCAAATAACAAGATGGAGGAATTCACCTCAAAAGAAAGGACAGGATAAAATGACAGCCAGGGATTTAGTCAAAGCACATGCAAGTAAGATGTCTGAATTAGAATTTAAAATGATTAAAAGGATTAAAAGGACAATAGCTGGGCTAGAGAATCCCTTTTTGCAGAGATGAAAGACCTAAATTTTAGTCAGACTGAAATTTAAAAATGCTGTAACCAAGAGGCAAACCTAAATGAAGGCCATAAAAACAAAGAGGAGCAAATGAGAAATATAGAAGATAAAATTATGGGAAATAATGATGCTGAAAACAAGAGAGAAACAAAGTCAGGGATCACAAAGACAGACTTGGGGAACTCAGTGATTTATTAAAAGGTAATGCCATTCATTTACAAAAATGTTTTTAATGCTTATTTTTTGAAAGAGAGAGAGATAGAATGTGAATGAGGGAGGGGCAGAGAAAGAGAAAGAGAAAGAGAGAGAGGGAGAGGGAGACACAGAATTTGAAGCAGGCTGCAGGCTCCAAGCTGTCAGCTCAGAGCCCAGTCCGGGGCTCGAACCCATGGACCATGAAATCATGACCTGAGCTGAAGTCTGATACCCAACTGAGCCACCCAGGTGCCCCAAGACATAATGACATTCGTATTATAGGAGTTCCAGAAGATGAAAAGAGAGGAAAAGTGGCAGAAGGTATATGGGAGCAAATTATAGCTGATAACTCCCCTCATCTGGGGAAGGACACAGACATCAAAATCCAAGAAGCACAGCAGAGGAGCCAAGATGGCGGAACAGCACGGAAGCTTTTTGTGTGTCTCGCATCCATGACATACAGCCAGACCAACACTAAACCATCCTACACACCTAGAAAACCGACTGGAAGATTAACACAACAATCTGCACAACCTGAACCACAGAATTCAGCAGGTACACGACACGAAGAGCTGAACTTGGGGAGCAAGAAGCCGCGAAAGGTAGGGAACCCCTTTTGTGGGCAGAGAGAGGAGGGAGACTGGGGAGGGGAGAGCATATGGGAAAAGCACCCCTCCCCAAAAGCAGCTGGAGAGAAAGTGGAAATTAAAAACAGCGGCAGGGACTAAACTAAAAAGGGAGAAAGGGGAAAGGAGAGGGTTTAAATTCCATTAAGACTGTAAATGAGGGGAGCGCAAAGGCTGCAACTCCACAGCGGTGCTCTGGTAGAAAAGGTGAATCCCCAGGAATAGAGTGGGGTCTGGGAGGTTCTCAGGCCACATGGGGAAAAGCGGTTCCACTGCTGGAAGGACACTTGGTAGAGACTGTTGAAGCCACCTTGTCCCAGCAGACCTCAGAAGGCAGCCACATTCACTGGTGTTGGGGCAAGGTCATTGAGGGTGAATCCTGGTGCCCGATGTGTGTTGCGATTTTCCATAATCCCTGAAACGCTGAGGCTACACTGTCTCGCGATCTTTTTGGGGGGCAGGTTGGCACCTGGCTGCAGTCTCGGGGCACCGGCAACAGCAGGGTCCAGCAGGCGTTCCTGGGTGCAGCCGGCATTCGGCCATTGCTCATTCAGCCGTGGCTCAGTGAGACTCTCAAAGCCACAGTCCTTCGGAAGTAAGGGGCGGAGGAAAACAGCTGCATCTGAGACAAAACTTGGGAGAGAGGTACTGCCTGGGGCCTGGTCACGGAGAGTGGAAAAGCGGGGAGTGGACGAGAGCTGAAGACAGAGGACCAGTGCGGGATTGCTGATCTGGGAGAACAGACTGGGTAGCTGGGTGGTGCCATTTTCATCGCTCCCGTGTATGTGCATGCGCACCTATGAGCAGCACAGCAATGCACCCCAGTAGTCTAGCAGCGCCATCTAGTGGAGAGCGTAGCTGTTACACTAAGCCTCGCCCAACTGGGCCAACTTCGCTCTTCAAGAACACAAACCTCACCGCCGGCTTAATTTATGGAGTATAAAGAGCTACATGGACTGACCTCTAGGGGAAAATGAAGCAATTTCAGTCCCACTTCAATCTGTTAGCAGGTTCATCTATTCAATTTTCTTTCTTTCTTTTTTTTCTCTTTTTCCTTTGTCTCTTTTACAATTCTTTTCTTTTTCTTGGATACAGAAAGAGAAAAAACTCATTTTTATTTTCAATTTTTATTAAAAATATCTGTCTTTAATTTTTATTACTATATTTTTTACTTTTGTGTAAATTTTTTCAAATTCTACTTTACTTCCATTATTTTATTTTAGTCTACTTCAGTGTACTCACCTTTTCAAATTTTCAAACAATTTCCGTTCTTTTCTTTCTTTTTCATTTCTTTTCTTTTTCTTGAATGAAGAAAGAGAAAAACTTCATTTTTACTTTCAATTTCTTTTAAAAATATTTTTATTTAATCCTAATTACTATATTTTTTGCTTTTATTTAAATTTTTTCAAATTCTATCTTACTCCCATCATTTTATTTCAGTCTACTACAGTGTATTCACTTTTTCAAATTTTGAAATGATTTCTTTTTTCTTTTCTTTTCTCTTTTTCTTTTTTATCTTTTTTCTCTTTTTCTTTTCTTTTCTTTATTCTTAAATACAGAAAACAAAAAAATTCATATTTCTTTTTAATTTTTATTAAAAATATTTTTCTTTAATTTTTTCCTACTATATTCTCTACTTTTGTGTATATTTTTTCAAATTCTATTTTACCCACATCATATCATTTTAGTCTACTTCAGTGTATTCATTTTTTCAAATTCTCAAATGATTTCCTTTTTTTTCCCTCCCCCTCTGCTTTTTTTTTGTTTCTCTAATCTGTCAAACTACTTTCAACACCCAGACCAAAACACACCTAGGATCTAGCATCATCTATTCGATTTGTGTGTGTGTGTTTTTAATTTTTAATTCTTAATTTTAATATTTTTTTAATTTAACATTTTTAATTTCAATTTCTCTACCTCATTAATTCCTTTTCTCCCTTCAAAATGACAAAACAAAGGAATTCACTCCAAAAGAAAGAGCACGAAGAAACGACAGCCAGGGATTTAACCAACATAGATACAAGCAAGATGTCTGAACCAGAATTTAGAATCACGATAATAAGAATACTAGCTGGAGTAAAAAATAGATTAGAATCCCTTTCTGCAGAGATAAAAGAAGTAAAAAATAGCCAGAATGAAATTAAACATGTTATAACTGAGCTGCAATCACGGATGGATGCAGTGGCGGCAAGGATGGATGAGGGAGAACAGAGAATCAGTGATACAGAGGACAAATTTATAGAGAATAATGAAGCAGGAAAAAAAAGAGGGAAATTAAAGCAAAAGAGCACGATTTAAGAATTAGGGAAATCAGTGACTCATTAAAAAGGAACAACATCAGAATCATAGGCTTCCCAGAGGAGGAAGAGAGAGAAAAAGGGGTTGAAGGGTTATGTGAGCAAATAATAGCAGACAACTTTCCTAACCTGGAGAAAGACACAGACATCAAAATCCAGTAAGTACAGAGGACTCCCATTAGATTCAACAAAAACCGACCATCAGCAAGGCATATTATAGTGAAATTCACAAAATACTCAAGCAAGGAGAGAATCATGAAAGCAACAAGGGAAAAAAAGTCCCTAACCTACAAGGGAAGACAGATCAGGTTTGCAGCAGACCTATCCACAGAAACTTGGCAGGCCAGAAAGGAGTGGCGGGATATATTCAGTGTGCTGAATCAGAAAAATATGCAGCCAAGAATTCTTTATCCAGCAAGGCTGTCATTCAAAATAGAAGGAGAAATGAAAAGTTTCCCAGACAAACAAAAATTAAAGGAGTTTGTGACCACTAAACCACCCTGCAAGAAATTTTAAGGGGGACTCTCTCAGGGGGAGGAAAGATGAAAAAAAAATATATATATATATATATACACACACACACACAAAAAAAAAAAAGCAACAAAAGATTAGAAAGGACCAGAGAACACCACCAGAAACTCCAACTCTACAAGCATCATAATGGCAATAAATTCATATCTTTCAGTACTCACTCTAAACGTCAATGGACTCAATGCTCCAATCAAAAGACATAGGGTAACAGAATGGATAAGAAAACAAGACCCATCTATATGCTGTTTACAAGAGACCCACTTTAGACCTAAAGACACCTACAGATTGAAAATAAGGGGATGGAGAACCATCTATCATGCTAATGTTAACAAAAGGAAGCCAGAGTAGTCATACTTATATCAGAAAATCTAGACTTTAAAATAAAGACTGTATCAAGATATGCAGAAGAGCATTATATCATGATCAAGGGGGCTATAGACCAAGAAGACCTAACAATTGTAAACATTTATGCACCAAATGTGGCAGCACCCAAATATATAAATCAATTAATCACAAACATAAAGAAACTCATCAATAGTAATACCATAATGGTAGGAGACTTCAACACCCCCTCACAACAATGGACAGATCATCTAATCAAAAAATCAACAAGGAAACAATGGCTTTGAATGACACATTGGACCAGAGGGACTTCACAGAAATATTCAGAACATTTCATCCCAAAGCAGCAGAATATACATTCTTCTCCAGTGCACATGGAACGTTCTCCAGAATAGACAATATACTGGGACAAAAATCAGCCCTAAGTAAGTACAAAAAGATTGAGATCGTACTGCGCATATTTTCAGACCACAATGCTATGAAACTCGAAATCAACCACAAGAAAAAATTTGGAAAGTTAACAAATACTTGGAGACTGAAAAACATCCTACTAAAGAATGAATGGGCTAACCAAGCAGTTAAAGAGGAAATTAAAAAGTATATGAAAGTCAATGAAAATGATAACACCACAACCCAAAACCTCTGGGATGCAGCAAAGGCGGTCATAAGAGGAAAGTATATAGCAATCCAGGCCTTCCTAAAGAAGGAAGAAAGATCTCAGATACACAACCTAACCTTATGCCTTAAGGAGCTGGAAAAGAAACAGCAAATAAAACCCAAAACCAGCAGAAGACAGGAAATAATAAAGATTAGAGCAGAAATTAATGCTATCAAAACCAAAAAAACCCAGTAGAACAGATCAATGAAACCAGAAGCTGGTTCTTTGAAAGAATTAACAAAATTGATAAACCACTAGCCAGTTTGATCAAAAAGAAAAAGGAAAGGACCCAAATAAGTAAAATCAAGAATGAAAGAGGAGAGATCACAACCAACACAACAGAAATAAAAACAGTAATAAGAGAACATCATGAACAATTATATGCCAATAAAACGGGCAATCTGGAAGAAATGGACAAATTCCTAGAAACATATACACTACCAAAACTGAAACAGGAAGAAATAGAAAAATTGAACAGACCCATAACCAGTAAGGAAATCGAATTAGTAATCAAAAATCTGCCAAAAACCAAGAGTCCAGGACCAGAGGGCTTTCCAGGGGAATTCTACCAAACATTTAAGGAAGAAATAACACCTATTCTCCTGAAACTGTTCCAAAAAATAGAAACGGAAGGAAAACTTCCAAACTCTTTTTGTGAAGCCAGCATTACCTTGATTCCGAAACCAGACAAAGACCCCACTAAAAAGGAGAACTATAGATCAATTTCCCTGAAGAACATGGATGCAAAAATCCTCAACAAGATATTAGCCAACTGGCTCCAACAATACATTAAAAATATTATTCACCACGACCAAGTGGGATTTATACCTGGGATGCAGGGCTGGTTCAATATCTGCAAAACAATTAACGTGATTCATCACATCAATAAAAGAAAAAATAAATAAATAAATAAATAAATAAATAAATAGATAGATAGATACCATTGCAAATTGAAAAAAAAAATCCAAGAAGCACAGAGAACTCCCAAAAGCTGACCATTGCCAAGATATATCATAGTCAAAATCACAAAATACGGAGACAAAGAAAAAATCCTGAAAATAGCAAGGGCAAAAATGTCCTTAATGTATGAGGGAAGACAGATCAGGTTCAAAACAGATATGCCCACAGAAACTTGGCAGGACAGAAAAGAGTAGCAAGAGACATTCAATGTGATAAATGGAAAAAAAAATGCAGTGAAGAATATTCTATACAGCACGGCTGTCACTCAAAATAGAGAGATAAAGAGTTTCCCAGACAAACAGAAACTAGAGGAGTTTGTGACCACAAAACCAGCCATATAAGAAATTTTAAGTGGGACTCTTTAAGTGTAGAAAAAAATAAAGACCAAAAGCAACAGAGACTAGAAAGGACCAGAAAGGACCAAACCCCAAAGACTAGAGCATCACCAGAAGCACTAATTCTACAGGTAACAGAATGTCATTAAATTCATATCTTTCAAGAATCATTCTGAATGCAAATGGACTAAGTGTTCCAATCAAAAGACATAGGGTATCAAAATGGATTTCAAAAAAAAAGATCCATCTATATGCTGCCTACAAGTGACTCATTTTAGACTTAAAACACTTGCAGATTGAAAGTGAGGGGATGGAGAACCATCTATCATACTAATGGATGTCAAAAGAAAGCCAGAGTAGTCATGCTTATATCAGACAAACTAGATTTTAAAACAAAGACTGTAACAAGAGATGAGGAAGGGTATTATATCAAAATTAAGGTGTCTATCCATCAAGAAGTTCTAACAATTATCAATATTTACGCCCCACACTTGAAAGCCCAAATATATAAATCAACTAATAACAAACAAAGAAACTCATCAATAATAATACAATAGCAGTAGAGGACTTTAACATCCCACTTACAGCAATAACAAAGAGGCAGAAAAAGAATTAAAAAAATCAATCCCATTTGCTTATTGCAAAAACAATAAGATACCTAGGAATAAACCTAAGTAAAAAGGTAAAAGATCTATATTCTGAAAACTATACAACACTTATGAAGAAATTGAAGAGGACACAAAAAATGGAAAAGCATTCCATGCTCATGGATTGGAAGAACACACATTGTTTAAATGTCTACACCACTCAAAGCAATCTACACATTAAAAAAAATATATTTATTTATTTATTTTGAGTGAGAGAGAGGAAGTGTGCACACACAAGTTGGGGGGGGGGGAAGAGAGAGAGGGTGAGAGAAACTCCCAAGTGGGCACAGGGCTCATGCTCATGAAATGTAAGATCATGACCTGAACTGAAACCAAGAGTTGGTTGCTTAACTGACTGAGCCATGTAGGCACTCCAGAAATCTACACATTTAATGCAATTCCTAATAAAATACCACCAGTATTTTTCACAGAGCTAGAACAAATAATCCTAAAATTTGCATGAAACCACAAAAAAACCCGAATAGCCAACGCAATCCTGAAAAAGGAAAACAAAATGAGATATCACAATTCTGAATTTCAAGCCATATTACAAAGCTGTAGTCATCAAGACAGTATGGTAAGGGCACAAAAACAGACACATAGACCAGTGGAACAGAGTAGAAAACCTAGAAATGGACCCACACCTATACAGTCAAGTAATCTTCAACAAGGCAGGAAAGAATATCTGATGGAAAAAAGACTGTCTCTTTAGCAAACGGTGCTGTGAACGCTGGGCGGCAACATGTAGAAGAATGAAACTGGACCACTTTCTTACACCACACACAAAAATAAATTCAAAATGGATGAAAGACCTAAATATGAGACAGAAAATCATCGAAATCCTAGAGGAGAAAGCAGGCAGAAACATCTTTGACCTCTGTCACAGCAACTTCTTACAAGACAGGTCCATGAAGGCAAGGGAAGTAATAGCAAGCATAAACTATTGGGACTTCATCAAGATAAAAAAACTTCTGCACAGAGAACGAAACAATCTCCAAAACTAAAAGGCAGCTTATGGAATGGGAGAAGATATTTACAAATGGCATATCTGATAAAGGGCTAGTATCCAAAATCTATAAAGAACTTAGCAAATTCAACACCCATAAAACAAATAATCCAGTGCGAAATGGGCAGAAGGCATGAATAGATACTTTTCCAAAGAAGATATCCAGATCGCTAACAGGCACACGAAAAGGTGCTCAGCATCACCCATCATCAGCGAAATACAAATCAAAACCATGATGAGATATCACCTCATACCTGTCATAATGGCTACTATTAACAACACAAGAAACAATAGTTGTTGGCAAAGATGCGGAGAAACGGGAACCCTCTTGCACTGTTGGTGGTAATGCAAACTAGTGCACCTACTCTGAAAACATTATGGAGGTTCCTCAAGAAACTAAAAATAGAACTACCCTATGATCCAGCAATTGCACCGTTAGGTATTTACCCAAAGGATACAAAAATAAAGATTTGAAGGGATACATGAACCCTAACGATTATGGCAGCATTATCAATAATAGCCAAACCATAGCCCAAATATCCATCAACTGATGCATGGATAAAGAGGATATGGTATATATATATACAATAGAATATTACTTGGCCATCAAAAAGAATGAAATCTTGCTATTGCAACAACATGGATGGAGCTGGAATGTATTATGCTAAGTGAAATAAGTCAATTAGAGGAAGACAAATACAATATTATTTCACTCATAAGTGGAATTTAAGAAACAAAACAGATGAACACATGGGAAAGGAGGGAATAAAAAAGAAGAGAGGGAAACAAACCCCAAGAGACTTTAATGATAAAGAACAAACCGAGGGTTGACAGAGGGATGTGTGTGGGAGTTGGGCTATGTGCGTGATGGGTATTAAGGAGGGCACTTGTTGTGATGAGCACTGGGTGTTGTATGTAAGTGATGAATCACTGAATTTTACTCCTGAAACCAATATGGCACTGTATACTAACCAAAATTTAAATTAAAAACAAAAAAAGGAAAAAAAATTTTACCCTAAGAAGAGAAAATTGTCATTTGGCCAACACTGTCACTTAGTAGAGGTCTTTAGAGACCTAATTTGTAGAAACAATAACGTGTATGAAAGGATGTAATAAACTATAAGAATAAGAATGAAGAATAAGAAACTTTCCTCAAAGATATCTCAAAATAAAAAGTATTCAGAAGGAGAGAACTATACTTCCCAGTTTAGTATAGACATACGCTGACAAGTTAGAAGGGAACATGATAAAGATAGGGAGCATAGAACTGCTGGGTCCTCCAGCTGTCCTAGAGTGACCCCAGATAGCCTTTATGTGTGAGCAGAGAGCAGGAAGTTACTTGCAGCAGGGAGGTGAGGCTGGCATGGTGAGTAGTTTCTACCTCCCTGACATAAATGGGAAAACAAAAGGCACATAAGTAACATAAAGCAACAACTAAAACGGGGAAAATCAGTAAAGGAAGCCAATGCATATTGAGATGTAAGAAAATAGGACAAAGACCTAATGCCCATCATGTGGGCTAAACACCGTGTTTTTTATTCAGCTACACATTTGTAAACTACACAGTTGTCCGAAGGGAGGAAGGCTTTAGGATAATCCTTCAGACAGATTCCTTTCATCTCAATGGTAAAGCCGGGTTTAAATGTAAATCCTGTTTTGCACTTGAGCTTTTTGTTTGTTTGTTTCTTTGTTTTTGCTTTTTAAGAAGTGGAATATTCTGACCAACTTCATAATTTATACCACAAATTCAGATTATTTCTGAGTTTAGCCTTGTCTCTCCACTAAAAACAAGGGCACTTCAATGAATGATCATCACAAAAACAAAATTAAAGATGATTCAACCCCCACATGAAACAAAACAGCTCTCCTTGGCATTTAAAGAACTACCATGTGGCAAAAATAATCCCAATTTAGGTTTCTCACATGTGCTCAATAAATATTAGTTAATTTTAGAAATCTAAATTAGTTAATTAGAAATCTAAATATTCAGAAAATGTTCTCAAAATTTGGTTTTCTTTTGTGAGCAATTACAACTTCATTTATAGTACATGAAAGGGACTCTTCCCTACCCAACAATTGAGTGTGCCTCAGGGAAGTTGTCTTTAGGAAGTCAAACAAAAAATAAGCCGCAGAGAGTTGTAACAAGGAAGAGTGAATAATAGTACATTTCAAACTCAAAATGTCCAAACCTGAGTTTTCCATGCTCTCCTCACCCCTTCTTCCAAATCTGGCTCTTGAATCCACCCACTGACTGGCCAGGGCACTTGAAGTCTCATAATGAGTTTCTCGGTTTATATACAATCAAGTTAATCATGACATGCTTTTTTCCTTTAATTTTACCTATGTCTATTTCCATAATTTAGATCCTCATCCTTTCGTACATAGATACTTCAGACAGATTCTTTTAGTCCAGTTTTATTGTCTGTCAATCAAATCTACCTCCTGCTTTTTAGAATCTTAATTTCATCATGTCATATCTTTACAACCTTCTGTGGCTCCCTATTTCCCAGCCCATTAAGTCTTAGTTCCCTGTATAGCTTTCAGGAATCTCCATCATGTTTCCATGTATAACATCTCTGTTGCATGTATTACTTCTCCTGGGCTTAGAATCCTGTAGACTAGTAAAGTCAGGCATCTGCTTTTTCTATAAACACATTATTCTTCTTCCTTCTGCTGTATCTGAGATCATTTTATTTCCCTGGTGTGACCATGGTTTCTTCAGGCGAACTTAAGTTTCTTAAATTTAAACGTCACTTCCTCGAGAAAGCATTTCCCAACTACACTTTGTACCTCCAATTCAGGTGAGACCTCCAAATTATATGTTCCCATTACACCCCGGGGTTTCCATTGCAACACTCTCCACACTTACGATGGTTTGTCTCTTTCCCTCTGTGACCATGAACTCTTCTAATGGCATCAGTCTAATCCATCCACACTGTGCATCCTGGTAGCCCACAGTTCCTGGCACTTAGTAGCTGCTTCAAAAACATCTTTTGGCTTATTATTAAATTGAAGGCAAGGAAAATGTCCCCAGGTGTTGGTTTTTTTTTTTTTTTTTTTTTGTAACTTTTAAAAGTCATAAAACCTGGGGTGCTTGGGTGGCTCAGTTGGTTAAGCATGGGCTCTTGATTTCGACTCAGGTCATGATCTCACAGTGGTGAGATCAAGCCCCACAATGGGCTCTGTGTTGAGAGTGGAGCCTACTTAAGACACTCTCTCTCCCTCTTCTCCTCCCCCCCCTCAAAAAATAATACATATATAAAACCTTACCTTTAAAAATGGGAAAGTTATTAACGATAGCTGACTTTATTTTTCATGGAACTAGGAGGGTGGTGTCGAGTTTGCTTTGAGAAACAAGTTATCAATACTAATTTTTAAAAGTCTCCTCAGTAGGGGCTTCTGGGTGGCTCAGTCAGTTAAGTGCCCTACTCTTGGTTTCATCTCTGGACATGGCCTCATGGTTTGTGAGTTTAAGCCCCGCATCGCTCTCTGTGCTGACAGTGCAGAGCCTGCTTGGGATTCTGTCTCTTCTGCTCTCTCTGCCCCTTCCCTGTACACTCTCTCTCTCTCAAAATAAATAAACTGAAAAAACAAAATCTCCTCAGCAAACCACAGTGAAAACTAAGACAGGAAACCCTGAGGGAATTTGACTCATCTGAGGTGGGCCTGAGCCTTCTCCAGCCTGGAAGGGTGAAGGCAGGGAGGTAGATACTGACAGTTCCTCTCCCGTGTGGTTTACAGAAAAGGACTTGTTCTTCCCGTGATCCTTAGCTGAGCATAGAGTCTTAGGAAAAGAGCGAGAGCAGGGCGTGAGCACTGCAGGGAGAACTTGTGACATACCCAGTACCTGTAACTCCCAATTTATAGATCCTTCTGGGCCTGGAACCCATCACTTAAAATAATGACATCAGGAGGAGGTGCACTCATTTGTGGCTGGAATCCTTCAGGCACCCCCCGCCTGACCTTAACTTTCCTTCCAAGTACTCATCCTAACAGCACACCTGGATGCAAGACGAGCCACCTTCTCAATTCTGGAGCTCCCTTGTGCAAAATCTGAGTTTCTGTGTCTTTTTTCTGAAAATGGTTTGTAGCCTGTCATCCCTCCTACAGTCCTTCTTTTAACTCTGATCTCTGAGATCTCACTCTTGGGTTTTTGTTTTACAACTGCCTGACTTAAACCATATGTATGTGCACGGGGAGAGTGGCTCCCCAGGTCTTTCTGATGCCTATCTAGCCTCTCATTCTCTTTGATCTTCCTAAATTCCTGAGCAGAAGTTCTTAACATGAGGGTCCACAATCAGAGGATTCAACCTCAGTAACAAAACCTATGCTTTGGTAGCTGCTGTGAAACAGGGCCATTCATTCATTTGTTCAACAAATAAGGAGTGTCTACTATGTGCTATGAATTATTCTTGGTGAGAAAACTGAGGCAATAACTTATCCGGGTTCTCACGGCTCAGAGGTAATGGCTCTAGGGGCTAGAGCCATTTCTCTAAGAGACCTCTTAAAATTATTTGAGGGATACAGTGGAAGTCTGAAGTCAACCAAGCCCCCAAAGCCCAGTACATGAGAATGACCATTCGACAAAATACTTTTTGTTCCCGGTCAGGCAAGGCATCTGTGATACAACCCTGAATAGTGCACGGTCCTTCCCTCAAAGTTCAGGGTGTTGGGGAATTGTGGTTCCTTTCTGAAAAAGGAGAACTGATGTAGGACGGTGGGATGACAGAAGTTCTTCCTGGTCAAAACTTGAGGTGTAGGCGGGAGGCAGAACAAGGTGAGATGTGGGGTTGGTGAGCCTCTGTGACCTGTGTGAAAATTGCAGACATGTCACCTTGTGCCCATGGACTCTGATCACTTATCAGCTCTCTCTCATTTATTTCCACCTCCTCCTGTAGGTTTCATCCTTCCTTACAGAATAACAGGTCCTACAAGCATCACAGCAGCTGATTGAATCGACAACAGTATTTTTAGCCAAGCTTCGTTAAAGATTCAACACAAAGCCAAACTGTGTTAGTCATAACATATGAGCAAAACTGCAGACTCCCTCTTCATTCATTTTAATCAAATGTATTTACATATATTTACAGCTGTCTCTGTTTCCTCAGAAATGATCTTTTCTGCAGCTTAGTCTTGAAGCCTCAGTTCAATGTCCATGTGTTCAAATAAGCTTTAGCTCTTATTTACTTATAAACACCTATAATGGGCTTTCCTCCTTTTCTTCTTCTGTCTACTCCTCCTCTTCTTCCTTCTCTCTTTTGACATGAACAGATCCCATTTGTATATTTCTTCCTGTTGTTTCCAGAAGGTTCAAAATGTTGTATATTTATGTATCGGCTAGATTTCCTGTAGACCCATCCATAAAAATATTTTGGAATAATCACCACTTTCTTTAACAGCCATTAACCAAGAGTCATCTGAGAGGTCTGGTGATTTGAAAATCAGGCAATTGGGATCCGTTCTGTGCAATATGGTGGCCACCAGCCACATTGAGCTATTGAGCACTTCATGTGAAATGATGTGTTTAGATATATTGGATTATTTAAAATTAATTTTACCTATTTTTTTCTTTTTAATGTGGCTGCCAAAATTTTTAAATTATATAAATGGCTGATACTATATTTCATCACCTACACAGACCAGTGTAAGATGGAAAATGATGACCTACACAGACCAATTTCTCTATCATTTTGCATAGCAACACAAGAGAGTCCCAAACTGAGAGAGCGCAGGGCATGAACACTGCAGTGAGAATTTATGACAGTTTCATTTCTTATTAATTTGGTGATCTTAGGCATGTTACTTATCTAATCTCAGACTTAGTTTCTTCCTTTGTAAAATGAAGATAGTTATAATTCTTATCTTTAACAGGTGTTGTAAGGACGAAATGAGATGATGCCTGTATATTAATTAGTTTTGCATGGAATCTAGCTCAAGATAAATGCTAATTAAGGAAAAAATATTATTACATGAGTTATTAAGTTCTGAGATAAGAGTCTTCCCTGTATAAACCAACTGGTTTTAATAAAACAATGGAAACTCAGCAACATCACTGTTCCGTTTAGACTGGTCTCCACCATGAGGTCCTTATGATCAGATATTCATCTTAGATCACATTTCAGGGGCTGCCTTTGAAAGATTTTCTTTACCTATGAGTTTTGTTTCTTTTACCTTCTATCTCTTATCTTTGTGATTTTTAAAAAATAAAAATTTTCAAAAACGTTGAAAAAAAATTAAAAAAAAAACTGATATCTTACTTTCTTTAAGTGATTCGAACATTGATTTGAATATTATGAATTTCCTCTGAAAGTACAAATATAGTGCAGTCATAACATTCTTATAAAGTAAGCAGCAAATATTCAATAGCTCTGTGTGACTGTATGTGTATAATGTATTACACAGTGAATAAACACACGAGGGTACCCATCAGCATTGCACAATATGGGATTCCTTATGAGTCCAGATATATTTTCAGTTTCAAGGGTTTTAAGATTTCCAGGATATCCTCCTCCTTGCCTCCCACCCATCCACCCAGTTTCTTTTGGCCATCTTTAGATGATATGTGTTTTAAGTAAGTGAAACAGGGAAAGAGTACCAGTAATTATCCCTTTTTATACAAGAATTGAGTGGGTTAACCTGCTTTCCAGTTACATTAGAATTTTTTAGGCTCAAACCAATGGTTGTCATAAGATAACATGTTTGGTAAGCATAACTATATTTTACACTATAAATAATTGAGCACACGCACACACACACGTGCACATTTAACATGAATTGGCATATTTCTCTAACACTAATCTTACGTGGTCTACTTCCTTGGCTGGGTTCCTTCTTATCTTTTCTCATCATCAGAAATGATCTTATCTAAAAAGGTTTAGAACAAAGCCCTATGCTACCTCAAGTCTTCCCAGCTGAGCATTTTGCAGCCAGTGTGTTCTTTTTTACTGTAAGAACTGTAGGCAGAAAGAGGCCTCTAAAATCATTCCAAATTTAAATGGACAGTCAACACTCTGACAGATATATATATATTTTTTTTTTTAATTTTTTTTAACGTTTATTTATTTTTGAGACAGAGAGAGACAGAGCATGAACGGGGAGGGTCAGAGAGAGAGGGAGACACAGAATGGGAAGCAGGCTCCAGGCTCTGAGCCATCAGCCCAGGGCCCGATGCGGGGCTCGAACTCACGGACCGTGAGATCGTGACCTGAGCCGAAGTCGGATGCTCAACCGACGGAGCCACCCAGGCGCCCCTGACAGATATTTTTTAATGGTCTTTCAGCTGATCAGTGTAACACACTGAAATCTCATTAGCATGTTGTCACTGCTTGCTGCATGGTTGTGTCTGGTGGCTTGCAAATGAACTGGGAATACTGAAACTTCAAATTTAATTCCCTTCCAACACTGTTTCCTAAGAGGGTTTATAATAGTTTTGGCAGTTACTATAACCAAAAAGAAACCGTCTGAGGCTCTTTAGAATCATCACATCCAGCAAATTTCACATGCCCTGGGGTTGAATTAAGAGCCTTTACCATTTTCCAGGGCACTTGGGTGCAGAGTATTTTGCAGAAGAGTGAAATCTGAAGAGGCAAAGCCTTGACATTTGACAAACAAGCAGCTTCATCTGGCAAGATGACATTAGTCTGTTGCTCCTTTCAGTCACTGTTTCTTTGTCATGCTGGAAACGTCAGCAAGGGGCCAAGAACTGGGTCACGCAGTGACCAGAGAATTGGGGCTTTTGTGGTATCAGCAGAGACAGTAGCAGCAGCTACATAATTGTTGCCATTTCCTGGTGATACTTTCAACTGTCTATCTTCTTAGATGCTATCCAGCAGAAGAGTGTGGCATAGTTGTCTCCAAAGTGGACTATCAAACATGCCATCTCCAACCCCCAAAATGAGAGAAAGACATCCAGATGGTGAAAGGATATAACTAGCCGTGGAGTAGCTATGGTGGCAAAGATTGGTCAACTGGCTCAACAGAGCCAAATGGCAAAAGGCAGTGCCGCAGGCAGGAGGTGCGTTCCAGAGCCTGGCTCAGTTTGGTGAACAGCAGGCTGACAATGAACTCAAGGAGATGGAATAGAGCCACAGTGGAGGGCACCAGGCAGACTAATTGCTGAGTCAATGAAACTGCCGCCTGTGACCTGGGCCTTTTGCCCGCCAGGGTCATGCTACCCTGAAGAGCACAGAAACCTGGGAGGACAAACAGTAAGCCTGAACTAGGAAGATTTCAAAAGCACCATCTTGAGGGAATGGGGAGAAGGGAGCAAATATTGAAGGAATGATGAAGGATGCAGCCCATAGCAGATACGTGCTTGCTTGCAGACAGACGATACATGTTGAAAGTATGCAAATGGCTATGACCTCTAACGACAGAGCTAAGCAAACAGACTCTCCGAACGTTTAACTCTTCACCAGCCTCCTAGTCAAATCTCTCCTTTCTGCTACATTCTAGAAACATGCACTTGCTTGGGCAGTTTTTAGGATTTAGCAGTATAAACCCTCCCCTCCCTTAACTTCCCTTGCCTGGTTTGAGTTCAGTTTATTTCTACATTTTCCACTTTTGCTTTTTCATACATTTATTTGGCCACCAGCCTAGTTCATCTAATTGAACTCCACATATGGCCTGTTACCTCTCCTTGGAATTTGACACCCTAGATTCTAGCTTCCACTTGGCTGTTGGGATCCAGAGTATACTCATCCTTCCTTTCTCCACTCATTCTTACTCATTCTTTCTTTCTCTATAGATAATGCTTTCTTATAGTAGGAGTTCATTACAGTTATTTATTTAAGTTTGGGGAAATTTTCTTTAATGACTGTAAACATCATTGTGAGGAAACTCAGCTGCATTTTGTTTTATTTTGTCTGCTTAGTTCAAAAAAAGCTAATATCTCTAAAAAATTGGTTTTGCCCATGCTTGGTGAATCCACTAGTCTGAAAATTCCATAAAATCGTGAACAGAGTATGTTTGTTCATCACTATATTTCTGTACCTACTGAAAAAAAATGTGTCGAATGAATATCTTGGAATCAGTATGCCCATATGAGGGTAGGCTTATCTTAAACAAATATTTGAGAACCATAGGCCATGGCATAAAGGTATGATATGGTCTTAAAGGAATTTAATTCTAAATGCGTGGAGCTGAACCATTTAGAGCAGAGAAACCAGGATGTCCTCTTTGCCATGGGCATTTGACTTTGGACTTGGCACCTGCTACTGATGCCTTAGCAAAAGACACTCAAGGTTATTTACTCCCAACATGCAACCTTCTTCAGTGAGCAGAACAACTGATTTTGCCATACTTTGGATGACATTACTGTACATTCATTTTTCAATTCTCTGGTGATAGCCACATCAAATAGCATTCTCCCTGTTGTTTTCTTTGAAATATTAATACCTGAACAGATGATACAAACACAATGATCACTGAAAATTCCATCAGCGCTTCTTAAACTGGTGTCCGTGGGTGGTCTCTAAAGGTCCTGTAAACACTTGAATATTGTCTACAAAATATTGAAAGTATGTGCATTACATTTTCTGGAGAGAAAGATTTATGGTGTTAAAATATTCCCTGTATTTATGGGTTTGTTTCTGCTCTTGTTTGTTTGTTTTTTAGATTCCACACATGAGTAACATCATACAGTGGTTGCCAGAAGGGAGGGAGGTGGGGGGATGGGCAAAATGGATGAAGAGGAGTGGGAAGTAAAGGTACAGCATAGGGAATATAGTGAATGGTGTTGTAATAGCGTTGTGTGGTGGCAGGTGGTAGCTACCCTTGTGGTGAGCACAGCAGAACATATAGACTTGTGTGTCGTAGACTCTGGGTCTAGAGTTCTCTCTCATCCAGTAAGAGAGTGGGACGCAAGATTGAAAATGAGAGAGGGGCTAATGTCCGGGAGGAGCAAGAGCCCTGAGTAAGGGTCGTTGCTCCATTTTTATTAGGATCAGAAGGCTTACAAGTGTGACGGATGTTCACAAAGAGACAATGAAGTCTTGAACATTAACTCATGGGCGTGGGGGAATGGGGGTTTTGAAGATATGCGATGTTAGAGGTTTAGGCCAATACAAAACAAAATGCCAGTGCTGAGTGGAAGGTTGTTTACAGCAGACATGAGGCCTCCTCTCTCTGTTCCTGAACTGGTCTAGGAGACAAGAAAGACAGAGCTTGCTACCTCAGGGTCAGCAATGCCCCTTTCTTTTGCTAATTAGCTCCCCTCTGGGAACCTTCACCCCGCTGTGGTCTGTAGCCCTGTTTACCTGTTTACCTATGTGGTCCTTCATTCCTGTGAAAGCAGCTTTCTGCCATGGCACTAAGTTGGGGGGGGGGCATTTCTGTCCTGAATACCTAATCTTGTTTACCTCATCTTGGATGTTTTCAGCCTGAGATTTCCTATTCCTATACCTTTGTCCTATACTGGGGGCCTTTGCCCCATGTACCTAATCTTATTTACCTAATCTTGTCTACCCAAACTTGGGTGTGTACATCCTGTGGCTTTCAAATTCCTTATGCCTTGTTAGCCCATCGGTGCAAGCTCAGGGAATTCCTAAGCTTATTCCCCACACTTATGGAACCACTATGTTGTACACTGAGACTAATGCGACATTGTGTGTCAACTATACTTCAATAAAAAAAGACCCCCGAAGGAATTTGTGACCACCAAATAGGTTAAGCATTATTTTTCAACACAAACCAGTAAGTTGTAGTCTTGGTTATTAACTACTTATTAGATGGATGCTGTGATTTGTAAATACTTCCGGTATGTCCCACATTTCTGATATAATGCTAGGTATAATGAGAGATGCTAAGACTTGCAAATCAGTTTGTTGTAAATTGGATTCATAAACCGATTTCCTTTGGATTTAATCTCCTTCAGCTTAGCTGGCAATTAAATTTCTCATCTATAAAACAGAAACATAGTTATCTTGTCCAGAACCAACTAATCACAAATCCTCCCCACCACCTTCTAGAGATGTGGGGTCATTGCCAAGCCATAGTCCTGGATTCCTGCATATGAGCTGTTCTTTACATGTTCTGAGGCTGGTAACAATGGTTTAGCTGTTTAGCTATTTCTTTGAATTAAATAAGATTTACCAATAACTATCCACCATCTCTTCTAGTCACTTATGGATCATGAACATCCAAGAGCAAGGTGCCTAACCGGGTTTATAAGTAAGGTCAATGGCCATGACCTAGAGGGAGACCAACCAACCCACATAAAATGAAATCTATAGGTTTAACATTCTACAGACATTGAGATAACTGGGTCTTTGATACCTCTGTAGGGCTGCTATACCTCTGTGGGGGATTTTATGTAGTTATACATACATTTGACCTTCAGTCAAATTGCTAATTTTCTAATTATCATACCTAGGGACCCGATTCTTTCCTTTTTCTCTATTGTTGAATTATATTTTCATCATTACTCAGTAACAGTGCGTTTATTCCAGTGCAATAGCTATACCACAACAAAGAAACATTTGCAAGCGTTACCAGCTATAGGCAGGAAATACATTTCTCTTATTTTTTCATGCTAAGGAAAGGACTACAAAGAAAGAGTCTATGATAATTTCAACAACTTCCCAGCTTGAAGTTTAACCCACTAATATTCAAACCTTAATTTTTCATTCTCTTCTTCTTCCTTGTCACTCTATTCTCTCTTCTTTAGAAGGCCCAAAAAACAATTCTTAACTATAAGCTAATATAAAAGAATTTCATTTTCCTGTTACCTTCTTTAAGAACACTATCATCATCTTGTCATCTGATTAAAGTTATGGATTTTTTTTTCATGTAAGCTTTCTTTGCTGCGAAAAAAATAAAAATAAAAGAACTGACTGTCACAGACTATCTCTTCCCATGAAATCTCTGGTTTCAGTAATTTTCAGAAAAAATTGGGTAAAATAGATAATATGAATAAGGAGGCATCTTGTTTACATTTCTAGTGATATAAAAGGAGACTAGTAAAGAAGTCAGGACTTTTTATGCTCAGCCAACAATTTCCTTTGAAAACTATTTTTGAATTGAGAGAAACTTAAGGATTTTGTGGACTGCCTTTCACATAAAATATTGAATGAAGATCCTAAGTTAGTTCACCTTGTACCCCCTAGTGGGTCAGGAGATTGGAGAAACACATGCTAATTAATACCATTTTATTGATTTAAAAAAATGTCTATAGATATTTCTGAAAACGTCACTGTGGCTGGTAAAAAGCTAAAGTCCCCAAACCTCCTTGTACCTTGGTAAAAAGAAGTCAAATCTTTAACATTTACCAAATTAAAAACATTTAACTCTAGAAAAATAGTCCATGTTTCTGTTTTTTTGAATACATTTTCTCGAGGAGAATTTTGGCTAAATATCAGTGAAGTTTCAGTCTCTCATGGAGTAAAATCTCTAGGAAAAATAATCATTGTGTCTTGGAGCAAGCAGGCTGACTGGCTATAACTCTTAGCTGGAAGCAGAGTGATATGGCAGAAAAGTATGGGCTTTGGACCTGAAAGTCTCAATTCAATTTCCAATTTTACTTCGTAGTAGCTACATGACCTTGGATAAGTTCCTTATCCCTCTTTAACCTCAATTTTTCAGCAAAACAATTTGAACCATAAAATAAACCTCCTTAGATCTTTTTTAATGATGAAAGATACCACATATAAATTGTTCTATATAACATGAAACTCTGTTATGTGCAGGATTATATCCTCCCCAAATTCAAATGTTGAAGCCTTAACCCCCACTGACTCGGAATGTGACTGTATTTGAGACAGAGCCTCTAAAAGAGGCAATTCAGGTAAAGTGAAGTCATTTGGGTGGGCTCAAATCAATACGACTGGTGTCCTAGAAGAAGAGGAGATTATGACACAGACATGGGTATGCACCGAGGAAAGACCATGTGAGGGTGCAGCCAGAAGTTGTCCATGTGCAAAAAAAGGAGAGAGGCCTCAGAAGAAACCAAGCCTTCAGACAACTTGATCTTGGGACTTTAGTCTCCAGAACTGTGAGAAAATAAAATCTGTTGTTTAAGCCACCCAGTGTGTGATATGTTTTATAGCAGTCCTAGCAAACTAGTTCAGGGTCATAATGGACTCTTGACAGATGCAAGTTACTATTGTTAGCTTTTCCACTGAGGTACCAGATATAAGTGTCTAAGCTGGGTGAACAGAGCTGGTTCACAGTTAATGTTGGGTGATCGTCCACTAAATGAATTAAAGGGCATGCATCGCAAAGTATGAATGCAGAAAATGTTCCCAGCCAGCATACCACAGTGCTAGAAATTCCCAGCTCATTCAAGTTAGAACACTGAAGAGTCCTTTTAAGGTATACATTAAGCCATTATCATCCATTAACGTTTTCAGACAAATAATTTAGAAGATTATCTCCAGTCTTAGAGAAATGGATCTTGAGAGCATAATATCCACAGAAAGTTCATTTTCAAAGGGGAGAGGGAGAAGGAAAGCTTGAGGACACAGGTCACAGTGGGTGAGGAAACTGCTCCATAGAGTTGTCAAAGAAATAACAAAGAGAAAGTGAGTTCAGAAGAGACACTCAAACCAAATTTAGGTGCTAATAAAGGGATTCTGAAAACAAATTTTCTCAAACCATAGTGTGCTTATGAAGGAGAATTGTTTATTCCTAGGAGACAGCATCAGTGTATGTGTGTGTGTGTGTGTGTGTGTGTGTGTGTGTGTGTTCTCATCCAAATTTCTGCTGCAGAATCAGAACAGTCACACAGGACCATGAATTTAAAGTTGCATTCAGATGTCAAAGGTTAAATGGCATTGCAGCATGGTTACCATTGAGACATGCATGATGAGAAGAAAGATAAGTTTGTAGGAGGTTAAGAAGAGAGTTGAAGAAGGGAGTGAGGAAATAAAATGGAAATATGAAGGCATATGAAGACCAGCCACAAGATAATAGAGACAAAGGAAATCCTAAGCACAGAAGACATATAGACTCAGAAAACTCAAAATATTTCTTTTAAAGGCCTGTTATCACTGTTATTCATTTCTTCACCATATTTAACACAAATCCCAATCAGTGCAATTTAAGATCATCTCACCCTGGAGAATACTAGTTAGTGATTTTCCCTCTCTTAGTAAGTCTTCATGAGCTTTAACCACCCTTTGACTTGGAGGAAACCAAAACAAAATGAAATGAAGAAAAATAGAAAGAAATTAAAGGGGATGAATCAAATGATCCTACTGAAAGCAGACAATTTGTATTTGACTGTAAGTCAACACCAACGCCAACCAGTGAGTTTGGTTGGCTTGTCAAGAAATACCTAAATCTAAAATTTCAAACTAGAAGGGAACTTAGAGAAACATCTGTCCTCATTTATAATGTTTTTTTTTTTTATTTATTCTTGAGAGGGAGAGAGACAGAGAATGAGCGAGGGAGGGGCAGAGAGAGAGGGAGACACAGAATCCGAAGCAGGCCCCAGGCTCTGAGCTGTCAGCACAGAGTCTGATGCGGGGCTCGAACCCACAAGCGGTGAGATCATGACCTGAGCTGAAGTTGGATGCTTAACCGACTGAGCCACCCAGGCGCCCCCAAAATGGTTACTTGTTTAAGTTTGAGACAGAGAGAGAGCAGGGGAGGGGCAAAGAGAGAGGGAAACACAGAACCCGAAGCAGGCTCCAGGCTCTGAGCTGTCAGCACAGAGCTGGTTGCGGGGCTAGAACTCACAGACCGCGAGATCATGGCCTGAGCTGAAGTTGGACGCTCAACCAACTGAGCCACTCAGGTGCCCCTATGTCCTCGTTTATAAAATGATGGGGTTGGACTACATGAATGTAATGTCCATTCCAGCCATATTATTTTTGTGATTTGATGACACAGAAACTTTCTTTTATTTCTTCTGCTTATACGGTGTTAGTAAAGATTTCAATGGACAAGTAAGGATAAAATTAAATGACATGAAGCTTATAATTATAAATTATCAAAAGGACACAATGTTAAATCAGATCATTTCCCAGGAAATTCAGTGTGGTCCATTTGGCTTTTACTTTTCATATGATCAGCCCAGAGTTTAGGTGTGAAGTCATTTCTTGGACAAGGACTCCTTTTAAGTTTCGTTCATCAAATCTGAGTTTCATTTAAAATTTTCTCTTTGTTGCCCATATTTGGACAGTTCCAAGATACTCACCAACAACACCTTCTTTATCTAGTGCAGACTATGGAACCAAAGATGCCAGAAAGTGAATAACTATGATTCTGCTGACAGAACTTTCCATACCAGTAAAAGATCTAAGATACCATTTTGTAAACTGGAGATAAAAATAAATTCTCAACAATAGCTTATACACGACTGCAAAATGCTTATAACAAAACATATCTCGAACACAATAGCTTGCTTTAAAAGAAATTTTTTTAGGGGTGCCTGGGTGGCTCAGTTGGTTGAGCATCCAACTTCCCTCAGGTCCTGATCTTGCGGTTCATGAGTTCAAGCCCTGCGTTGGAGTCTGTGCTGATAATGTGGAGCCTATCGCCTGCTTCGGATTCTGTGTCTGCCTCTCTTTCTGCCCCTCCACCACTCGCTCTCTCTCTCTCTCTGTCTCTGTCTCTCTCTCTCTTTCTATCTCACTCTCTCTCAAAAGTAAACATTAAAAATTAAAAAAAAATAAAAATATTTTGTTAAAAAAAACCTGCTTCAGATCATAGGGTTAGCAAAATAAAAACAGAACCAACACATGAACCTGTAAAGTCAATAAGGAGTAAAATTCCAGTTCTCCTTGAATTTTGTTAGAAATTAAAATAGAAGGACTGGTGCCTTTAAATTATTGCTTCAGATGACACCAAAACTGAAGATTCATTTCAATCAAGCCTAGTTTGCAAGTTTTTTGAGAGCAAGAACCATTTCCTGTTTATCTTTGTACCTTCGATGGCATTTCACATAATCCGTAACAGGCATTTTATATATATAAATTGAATACATAAAACAAAGAGTTACTTTTGTAAACTGAGACAGATTAGAAGCATTAGAAATTTATCTAGCTAGATCTGATTTATAAAGCATAATTTTCCTCAGGGTATTCTCTTCTTATACTGGCCAGGAACAGGAATAGCAGAACAGGATGAACCAAAATGGACTTGAACAAAGGATAAATGTAATTCAAATAGCATTAAAAGCTTAGAATGTTGAGCTTTTTTATATAGGAAGTATGCTATGAAGTATAAAATAGTTCAGGTAAACAACAAGAGTCAAATGCATGCAGATGGGAAACTCATTTGATTTGTTATTACATATTTGCATATGAGATTATGCAATCACAGGTGATATATCCACAAATAGCTAGTAAAGCTTAACTTAAAGGGGGATTACTTATATCCTTTTTATGAATGGATTGCCTTGCCTGGACTTCCCATTTCATGCTTTGGAGCTTGTGAAGATTGAATATAAACATACAGCTTTGAAGGCTATCATTTGCTAGCCCAGTTTTAGGAAGGAAGTATTCAGGGGAAATCATAAGTCTTTCAAAGACATTGCAGGCCAGATACAGATCGAATAATGATTGGTTTCTTGCTACTGCAACCTTGGTGTGACATATGAATTTGAAAGATGGTATTGTTCCTTACTACCATCCTCCATGAGAGGAAAAGACTCAACAAAACAGATGCCAATTATTTTCCAGGGCCCCTGGGGTTTCCAATCTATGATGCCGAAGGGAAATCTACATATTTTACTCTGCTGATATGTTTCGTAATCACCACATTCCCAACATGCATGTGGTATGGTCTGCTTTTGTAACA
Organism: Lynx rufus; assembly: GCF_022079265.1. Lineage (NCBI taxonomy): Eukaryota > Metazoa > Chordata > Mammalia > Carnivora > Felidae > Lynx > Lynx rufus. The sequence continues at coordinate 211,442,939 of NW_025814823.1, read as the reverse complement.
ATCCTCCTGGATAATTGAAATCAGCAATCTAGTTTTAAAAAACCCTGCCACTTGATCGATCAAGCTAAATAATGAGGATTCACTTGCTTGAGTAATCTAAGCAGGACATTTAAATCAGGTACATTATGCACAGTTTTCCCTCCCTGCTGACTGGCAAGTGCACTTGGAAGAACAGACAGATCTTGCTGCTCCCTGATAAGGTCAGAGAAGCTTAGCTAGAATGTAGTGATGCTTAAAGCTCATTGGTTTTGCCTCTGGAGCACAAGGCTGTTACTATGACTACAAAGCTGCGGTTGCTATGGCATCCACAGGCTTTTCCAATGTCAAGGCTTCCGGGTGGCCCAGCACAAAAGCTATTGCTTTATGTTGTTTTCAAGAAGTCTTTGAATAGTAGTGCAGAGTCAAAATAATTCCAGGTAAACAAGGTTTCCCCTACTTTTCCATGTAAACAGAAGACTGGTCTTCAAAGTAGGAGTAAATGATGGGAAACAAATCTATTTCTCCCAATGAGCCCATCAGAGAAATAAATTAGAATTGAAAGGAGGGAAAAAATGCGTACAACCAGTACTAAAGTACTGCTTTACTTCCCACTGTCTCCACGTAGATTTAAAATGTATGGAGAATTTTTAAATAATCTCACACAAATCTGTAAATCATTTAGATTGGCAAGCCACATTAGCCAACTCAGTGTTTGGTAAGAAAGATCAGCAGTGTTACAATGCAGGAAAACAGAGAGACACAGATTGCACCACAATGGGAAACTCATTTACAGTCTTGACTCTAGAGTAGCAAGTATCAATTCTTTTTTATTTGTTTGCTCATTTCAGCTTTGTTGAGGTATGACGGACAAATAATCATTGCCAAATGTTAATGACAAATATATAAATCATATGTACATATTGAAGGTATGCAATGTGATGTTTTGATATATGTTACACTGATAAATGATGCCTCTTAAGCAAGCTAATTAATCTCTCCGGCAGCTTATATATTTACCTTGTGTGTATGTGTACATGGTAAGAACATTTATGATCTACTCTCTTAGCAAAGGTCAAGTGCACAATACATTATTATTAATTATAGTCACCACACTGTATACTAGATTCCAGAATGTATTAATCTTATAACTAAAATTTATTTTCTCACGGACACTTTTCCTGACACCCATACCAGATTGCTTCTCTATGTTATATACTCCTAGAATGTTCTGTCCTTCATAGAACTCAACACTCCTGTAACAAATGTCACTCTTTCTTTCTAGACTCTACAAGGGCAACTATGTTACAGCTCCATCACCCAACATAATGCCCATAACAGTGCTCAATAAATAATGCTAACTGGCTTAAAAGAAAATGGAAAGCTTGCTGGGAAAGGCATAAGTTATCCAGTTTGCTTCAAATACAAAGTTCATAAGACTGAGGCATTTCTATATGATTCAGTAGACAAGGAAAGGCAAGGTAGGATTCTGATCTAGGGTTGACAAGGTCAGTGCGGAGTATATTCACATTACTTCCTACTTGGAACTGAGGGCAGTCCAGCCAGACAAACACGGTGTTTGTCTGTCTTGTTTCTATTACAATGTCAGCTTACCAGTCACAGCCATTGTTGCTTATAAACACAGACTTGATCATAAGAACATTTGGGATCCAGCACTTCTCAATAATGTGATTTACAAATTCAGCCAATGTTACCTGATAAAATTTTCACTCCTTTGGATGTCACCAATGTTTTACTGCCAACTAGCTCTAAGCAAGAAAGGCCAATTTAAAAATAACGCCAGGAAATGTGCTAAAAAACATACAGCCCCTTTTGGGCACAGCTTTGATTTTGGATGCGGAGCAAAAGCAGGGAGAAAGCAACATTAGTGTCATTTCCCGTTTTTACTTAAAGAAAAAAAAACCCAGCATTGTCTCACAAATGTCAACTGCTCTGAACATCAGAATCAGAGATGACAGTGTCCATGGGTGTGAAAGCAGAGGGAAGAAGGCTGTTTTCCTAGTTTTGTAGTTCCTCTTCTTCTGTGAAGAAGATAGTTCATTGGCAGTTGTCTCATCCCTAAACGTATCTTTCCTCATAAAATCTAGTCTCCTTGGGAGTATGAGTCAGTGATTGTCTACTTGTGCCCACCAAGCCCAAACAGAGCTCCAGGCACTTGTATTCTGGGCATTGCTGGGTCTTCATTGTGTGTTAAGTATCTGGTTCTGTGCCATAAATGCTCAATAAACAATGAGTAATGAGAACAATTAATACTATTTTGAGAGTTTTGTGAAACCAAATAAAAGATATATTAATTCGTAGCTAAATGTATTTGAAAGACTATAATCTAATTTGTGGTAATACTGGAATATTTTAGTTAAGATGTGAGCTTTGGAACCTGGAAAGAAAACCTGGTTCTGCCATCTACTAGTTGTGTGACCTTGAACAAGTTATTATTGAGTAATTCCCCCCAATGTCATACACCTATAAGCACTTACTATGTGCCAGCTACTTTACCCTGAAGTATCCCCATTATTATTTTCTCAATTGTTCCATTAGGGATACTGAAGCAGGGAGGTTAAGTAACTCATCCAAGGTTACAGCTAATAAATTGTATAACCGGAGTTCTAATTCCGGGAATCTGGTTTCTAGACCTTGCTCTTACACTACAGTCTCTAAGCCTTAGTTACTTCTGTAAAGCAGTTACAGTGAGAGCTGCCTCGTAACATAGTTGAGATTTAAGTGATAAAATATATGTGAAATGTTTAGCACAGTGTCAGACCATAGTGTATTCTCATTAAATGCTCGCTATGATAATTAATAATCTATGAGTTTTATAATCATGAAGAATATTAACTGCATACTCAATTATCAGTTAGTTACTCGTGTATTATTTTTTTTCCTTTTTGTATTGTCCATGATTTCATGTTAGTCTTATACTGGATTTCCTCTTCTAATGAGTATAACTCTGGGGGATTGTCCCTTTCTTGGGTTGATATGTGTTTAAGAAATATTCATATTCATACAGTGTGGTGTTATACTGGTGTGTGTGGTTACATTGGTACAAGGTGGTGTTACCCTAGGTACCAAGACTCAGCAGTGAGTATTTTCAATGTGGTTGATGTACTCACTTTTTAACTATATTTTTAAGGTCCTTAGAGCAATGGTATATATCTATACTTGTTAAGGGAACAGACGGACATTAATGAAAAGGGCAGATTTTTTTTAAATCAAAAGTTTTGTAGTATTCTGAAATAAACAAAGTAAAGCATGTTTCTTTTTCAACTAAATACTTTTCAGCTCCATGCAAAAGCTTTTTATTCATGCATAGAACATGGACCCTTTTAAACTCCAGTCCTTGTTGGTTATTTCTACTGTTAACTGACTGAAGATCACTGAAAAAGGTACAAATAAAATACATCAATTAGTTTATGGGCACCCACCCCTCCTCTGTGGCATTCAGAATCTCCTAACATGCCGTCGATCTGCCCCAAGCACTGGTTCTATTCTGTGTTAATTTTCTTCCTCTGAATAAAGGTTAGTGTAGTTTGGATGAGAGCCTGCTTTTAGCAGTTGTGCAGGATGGACAATATGGGAAAATGGAAAAATCTCAAACATATGGTTCATTGCCTACGTAAGACATTTATTTAATTTTGAAGCTGCACAGGAGGCTAAGGTCCAAAGCTTCTGAAAAACAGAATGAAACCTCCTTCATTCTCACAAAACAGTGACCTCTGTAGGAGGATGCCTGAACTAAATAACCTGCAGAATATCAAGGCCAAAGAGTCAAAGACCACCAGAAGTCTGAGAGGCCCATATGCCAGGAATAGTGATGAACTAGAGCTTACCAAAACTATAAGCCCAGCCCTGACCTAGCTCAATCCTGATTGGATCGTGGTGATGTATGATCTACTTTTCTATTTATAAGAGGAGAGGCTGGACTCCATTTGGGAAAGATAATATCGTCTGGAAACACTACAGTTCTTTTGTACCCAATAAAATTAAGATACTTGATATGAGATGAAGCAAGACCATTTGGTTAGTAACCAATAGGGAAAAAGTAGACAACTGAAGCATACCTGACAGTGATTCAGAACTTGAGGTCAGCGGACATAAACTTTAAGATAACTATGATTAATATGCTAAAAAGAGTAAGAGATGGGGGAAAATACATGAAAAGATACAAGATGTTACAGAATTGAAATATATAAGAGAACCAAATGCACATTCTAGAATTAAAACATATCATATCTTTAAAAATTTAGTGAATTCATTATGTGAATTCACATAAACTTTAAGATAACTATGATTAATCCGTTAAAAAGAGTAAGAGATGGGGGAAAATACATGAAAAGATACAAGATGTTACAGAATTGAAATATATAAGAGAACCAAATGCACATTCTAGAATTAAAACATATCATATCTTTAAAAATTTAGTGAATTCATTATGTGAATTCACATAAACTTTAAGATAACTATGACTAATATGTTAAAAAGAGTAAGAGATGGGGGAAAATACATGAAAAGATACAAGATGCTACAGAATTGAAATATATAAGAGAACCAAATGCACATTCTAGAATTAAAACGTATCATATCTTTAAAAATTTAGTGAATTCATTTAATAGTATAGTGGATACACTGAAATATTGAATTAATTAACTGGATAATAGTTTTTTTATGTTTGTTTATTTTTGAAAGAAAGAGAGACAGAGCATGAGCAGGGGAGGGACAGAGAGAGAGGGAGACACAGAATCTGAAGCAGGCTCCAGGCTTTGAGCTGTCAGCACAGAGCCCATTGTGGGGCTCGAATTCACAAACTGCGAGATCATGACCTGAGCCAAAGTCAGATACTTAACTGATCGAGCCACCCCTGGATAACAGTTATTAAGTACCCAAGAAGCACACCTAATACAAAGAAGAAAAATGAACAAAAATGTAAAAATCATGGTGAACAAAAATTCCAACATTTATATAATTGGATTCAAAAAGGGAAAAAAGATATAGACTGAGTCAGAAGCAATTTTTGAACAGGTAATGGCAAAGAACTTTCCATAACCAATGAAAGACTTCAAAGCATAGACTCAAGAATCTTAGAGAACCCCAAGCAGCAAAAGTTCAAAGAAAATCATACAAACAAAGCACATCATAGTCAAACCGGCTGAAAATTAAAGACCCAGAGAAAATCTTTCAAGTAACAGAAACAAAAGACACTTAAACTTCTAAGAAACCACAATAATACTGACAGGTGATTTCCCATCAGAAATGATAAGACAGGACTGCTGAGTGACATAAAGTCCTGAAAGAAAATCCCTCCAAATTTGACTTCTATACCCAGAAAAAACATCCTTATCATGACTTCGTAGTTATTCTGCCATCAATAGACTGTCTAAACAAACAAAAACAACAAAAGGAGTTCTCTAGACAGAAGGGAAATGAGCCCAGATGAAGACAGAAATGTCAGTGGCAAGAAAGAACCTCAGGCAGAGTAAATATATAGGTAAATAGAAATGAAATTGACCGTACAAAGCACTATTATTATATTTCCATGGAGTTTAAATTATCTATTGCACTAAAATGCATGAAAATAACAACAAAAGGCAAGAAGATGGTAAGAAGATGTGAAGTATTCTAAGGTTGTGGACTTAGGAGAAAAATGGCAAAAGTAATACTTTACATCATTGTCAACAATGCATGAAATCAACTCTGAAATTGTGTTCCCTAATGCCTAGTATAATGGCTTGGTATACCAGGCGTTAGCTTCCTTCAATATTACAAGTTCCATTACCAAATTACCACTTTCTTGCAAGGATACATCCACTTCCGCACCCCCAATTAATTTCCTTTGACCAAACTTAAGACCAGAGTAGACCTCAATCTCGTTATTTCCTCTACCTTTGAGCAATTCACTTTCAACAAGTCAAGAATTTGTTGGGTTCATTATATTTTAGAAGAGCAAGTCTATCAGCTGGTGTCTAGACTTTTGCCCCGTCACGTGTATAATAGTTTGCTTCTATGATACACACCGCTAAAATCTTTTTAATGGCCAGCCAGCTTGTAGTTACTATGCCGGTTAATTCTAACCTCAGAGTGATTCCTCTCACTCTGCAGATCTATTTCACTTATCTCTATTTTTCTGTCCTTCAATTTAATGTTTCTTTTGAATGAGGAATAAGTTCCCTTCCAGGGACATGTTATCAACCCATACCATCAGGTCTATGAGATAGTTAATGAGCCTCCATTGATGTTTATTTGTTCATATTTATATTATATTTTATTTATCATCTATACTTGGCTTATGGACCACTTTGTTCCCACTCATCTTTCCATTTGTTTTTCTACTATAAATTTCAACCTATTTCTTTCTCTCTCAATAGTAATATAGATAAAATACAGACTCTGGAGCTAGAGTGCCTTGCTTCCAAATCCCAGCTCCGCTGAGGGTCACACTGAGCTGTGAGGTGCTTCAGGGGCGTCCTTAGGAGTCAGCAGCATGGTGGAAGACATCAAGAGCTACCAGACGGCCCCTTTTGACAGACGCTTCCCCAGCCACAATCAGACCAGGAACTGCTGACAGAACTCGCTGGGCTTTCACCGCTGTGAGAAGGCAAAGACTGCGACAGGGGGTGATGTCTTTGGTGTGTGAATGGTACCTGTGTGTGTACAAGTCCCTCCGCCCCATATCTGGGTGTCAGTCTGGGACGACGACCAGACGGAAGGCACGTTTCCTGGGAAGATCTGAACTGGCCCCGCCCACCTCTCTACTGTCTCCATCCTTCTCCCAGGGTGGTGAAGGGGGATCTGGGTGCACTGTGATACCCACTTTGGGGTCCTGAGTCACGCTTAACTAATAATAAACACTCATTGGAAAGTGTAAAAAAAACAGTCCCAGCTCCAGTAACTACTAGGTAACCATGGACTCAGTGTTTTTCCTTACCCTCAACTTCTCTGCCTAAGTGTCCTCATCTTTAAAATGTCAATAAAGATGATAGTGGTATTTGCTATTATTTGGAATTGAGGGGTTTAATCTGAATTAACATGAATGGGATTCTTTTTTTTTAATATTTATTTATTTTTGAGAGAGAGAGAGAGAGAGAGAGCTAACAGCTCTGAGCTATCAGCCCAGAGCCCTGCGAGGACTGGAACCCACCCACCGTGAGATCATGACCTGAGTTGAAGTTGAGCACTCAACCGACTGAGCCACCCAGGTGCTCCAAAAATGGGATTCATAATCGTTTGTGCTGGACAAATGATAACACGTTAAATAAATCCTAGCTGCTATTCTTTCTATTCCTTATTTGTTATCTTTTTTTTTTCTTTTTGTTGTCCTGGTTTATTGTTTCATGCAATGATTTTTCTTTATTTCCTTCATATTTAAGTTTAAAAATATTTCTATTCTGGCTAATTTTAACAACAACAACAACAACAAAATCTTTCTTTTTATTTTTAAAAGTTTTTAAAGTTTATTTATTTTGAGAGAGAGACAGAGGGAGGAGAGGAGGGGCCGAGAGAGGGAGAGAGAGAATCCCACTAGGGGCTCAAACTCACAAACTGTGAGATCATGACCTGAGCAGAAACCAAGAGTCAGACACTTAGCTGAATGTGCCACCCAGGTGCCCCACGATAGAATCTTCCTTGTACTGATCTCAACAGTCCTGTCTCCATGCATGCCTTTCACTAGCTCTGCTGCTCAAGGCTTCAGAAAACAGCGCGGTTGCATTTTCCACATATAAACCCTTCTAAAGACAACTGTGTTATCCCCTGCGAGTGGTCTCATCTTTAAACTAAACGTCTTCATTTCCCCTCTCTGTTCTTGTGAGAAATACGTTATCTGCTCTAGCACTGTCTTTGCTAGCAGGAAAAGGAAATTGGGTCTGCAGTGCTCATCATCTGAGGACAATACGCATGGCACAAATGCACATATTTTGCAGTGGAATGCAGAAGACCTGCTATGTCTTTTGTGTTCTTGGTTTAAGAAACTGCCGTGTCAGATCCACAAGTTGTCACCCTGGCCGTACACAAGCAGCCTAGCCCCAAAGAGCTCAAAACTAAACACTGGTTATATTGTAATAGGTGACAGAAACAATAGTGGGAGGTTTGAAGCTTGGCCAGCCCTGGTTAGCCAAGGATTAGCCTACACCCTACCCAGCATGCAGTAAGCAGGAGAGCAGAGAAGGGCAAAGCTGGAAAGGGAGGGATAGTGTGGGCCAGAACAAAGAAAGAAAACGAAATGAGACCAGACAGGCAAAGCATGTTATTTTCCCCTATGAGCCAGGAACCATCCGTAGTACGCAGAGCTACACTGAAAATACAGTGTGAGGGACTGATTTGATGACTACTTCAAAAACTATGTTTTAAATGTTTGGGGTGTACAAGTGAAAGCACTCTAGCAAAACACTCGTGCCCCTCACTGTTTAATCTGTCTGTAGGGTTTTGATACCTTTTTTTTGTTTCCCTCACCAACACAGTTTCTTAGAAGAGTCCTTTGATGTTAAGGAGGTCTTTCTATGCGACTCTTGAGAGTATTTTTTTTTCCTTTTTTTTTTTTCTTTCCTGAGAAACAGGAAGTTGTTACTTTCCCTGAAGTAAGCAAACCAGAATGCTAAGGCATTCTTGTTTTCAGTTCACAACTTCAACCCCAGGTAACGCAGACAACTCCATTACTCTTTACCTTCTTCTGTACAAACCCAGTCATCTTAGCAAATGCCCCTCTGCTTCCTTCTTGTCCCCAGAAATAACCTACTATTTACTTTAATCAGAGCTGGTGGCGTAGGGACAGACTGAGTCTTGTTTTGACAAACAATTTAGGAATTACTCAATTGATTTTCCCCTATCAACCCACTAACTTTCAGTTGCAAAATCAGATAACTTCTGAACCATGATAACATAAAGCAATAGTTTCTACACACACATCCACATGCACACACATGCACACTCACAAATATTTTGTACGCTAGACAGTAGTTAAATATTCTTTTAAAAAATTTTTTTCTCTTTTTAATGTTTATTGACAGAGGAAGAGAGAAAGACCAACTGCAAGGAGGGGCTGGGGGGCAGAGAGAGAGAGAGAGAAAGAGAGAGAGAGAGAGACACTGTCAGCACAGAGCTGATTGTGGGGCTCGAACTCAAAAAATGCGAGATCACAACCGGAGCCGAAGGCAGGCTCAACCAACTGAGCCACCCAGGTGTCCCTATATTCTTTCATCTTTAATATCCATGTGAGGTGGGGGCTTCATGGAGAGGCTTATTCCTATTCTTTATTCAAAATGTTTGAGCATGAAGCTAGCTGGGGAGAGGATACATAGTAGCATCAGATTCTCAGAAGCGTCTCTGAAACTTTGTTAGACAGGATAAGCCAGCAAAGCTTAAAAATGAAACCTGGAATATCAGTGGCTTAGCATATCAAAGTCTTGTTTCTTGCTCATAAGTATACGTGCAATTCAGTTTGATTAGGGGGAGAAACACGAGGACCTCTCTGTTTCTCACACAGTAACTCAGGGTTCCAGGCTAATACAAGGGCCATCATCTCATTGCTACACCATATGGACCGGGGCCAACGTGGGAAAACCAGCATGGAGATTTCGCCTCTGCTCTTCCTTGCTTCTTCCCAGAAGGGACACACCTCACTTCCACTTATTTTAATCCATTGGCAACAACCAGTCACGTGGCTTCGCTTAACTGTAATAGGGCTAGGAAGTGTAATTTTTTTAATGTTTATTTATTTTTTGAGAGACAGAGAGACAGAGTGTGAGCGGGGGAGGGGCAGAGACAGGGGGTCACAGAGTCCAAAGCAGGCACCAGGCTCTGAGCTGTCAGTACAGAGCCCAACATGGGGATCGAACCCATGAACCGTGAGATCGTGACCTGAGCCGAAGTCAGACACTTAACCAACTGAGCCCCTAGGCGCCCTGGAAGTGTGATTTTTTATATGTGTAAGAGGAGAGGAAAGCAGATATTGGTTCTGCAAGAGAAATTTCTACTATGGACCCTAAAGGGTGTGGGGTTATACTAGATGTTTATCAAATAGTCTTACAGAAAATTAATGCCTCTGTTTGGTAGCAGGGACTCTGGAGGACAGAGGCAACATTACCTATATATGATTGAGAAATGATTATGTAAAGGATTTGAAACTTAATCGCAGAGCTTTTGGAGTTTTCTTTCCTAATAATATTTGGACCTGGAAATGAGAAGAGAGGACCAAATGTATTAAGTGCAGGACAAGAAGCACTAACAATTATGTCTTTGGTAACATAATTCCATTTAGGATGGCATAAAAGCTTTCAACAATTTACGGCATTTAAGTATTAAAAAAACCCTCGTTTTTTAAAATGAAAAGCTTTAAATGACTTGAATCTTTAAATCACAGTAGAAATGTGTCACTAGCATGTGGAACTATTTAAAATTATACTTATATCGGGGCGCCTGGGTGGCACAGTCGGTTAAGTGTCCGACTTCAGCCAGGTCACGATCTTGCGGTCCGTGAGTTCGAGCCCCGAGTCAGGCTCTGGGCTGATGGCTCAAGCCTGGAGCCTGTTTCCGATTCTGTGTCTCCCTCTCTCTCTGCCCCTCCCCCATTCATGCTCTGTCTCTCTGTCCCAAAAATAAATAAAAAACGTTGAAAAAAAAATTAAAAAAAAATAAATAAATAAAATTATACTTATATCATTTTGGAATTAAAGCAGAGTGGAGTGCTCCAGGAGGAGGAATTTTCAGGTCCACACAACAGGGCATTTAGCCTTGTTTTGCCCAGCGTTCATTCTCCACACCACCCCCACAATTACCTGTCTCGCCGTGTCTCTGAACTGCTCAAAACCTTTCAGCTCCCCATCAAGCTCAGAATACAGTGAACATTTCCGAGCATCTATTACAGAGTCCAAAGTCATGGAGCCCCTACCTGCTTCTTCAGTTTAAGCCTCTACAATGACCTATCTCCTGCTCCATTGTTTTGGAACCCCAAACTTCTTCACACAGGCTGTGATCTGTTGGCTTCAGATATTTTATACATATTCAGTAACCATGTGGAGGGAAATAGTTTGCAAAAACAATTAGAATATTCTTATTACGACCCTGGTGTCCGAGATAAACTTTGTTTAACGGCAATGTGTTTTCTTATTTTAAGTAGGAAGAAAGAGGCAAAATCATCCTTGAATTTTCAGAGGTACATTGGGATTTCACATTCCATTTTTCAAAAGCAGAAATACAGACTTATTGATACCAATAGTCAAAGCACTAGGTCTTTTGTGAGATCTTTTTTTCAGTTTCAAATGTTATACAGGCTAATAATGACAAATGAAATCCAAAAGGATGTTAATAATAATAAAGTAGTATTATTACATGTAGTAACATTATACTAGTAAGATCATTAGGAATACGTTAATAATCCTTTCTCAACTCTTTCCATGTCTACCCCTTTAGGCAAGCAGTACAAAAAATCTGTCTTTCTATTATTTCCCAACTTTCTGGGTTCAAGTTACCAAAAGATGTAAATGTACCAATAAGGACTTTTTTTCTTTTTTCTTTCTTTTTTTTTTTTTTAACAAGTGACAGAAAACCCAGCCCAAACTCATTTGGATTAAAAAGCTGGTGTAGCTCCAGGTGTAGCTCGGGTAATATCTTCAGGATTCAGTTTCTCTGGGTCTCTCAGCTCCTTTGTGGGCAGGCTTCATCAAGGTGGCTGGTGGAGGCCACCTTCCCTCTGGTCCAAGTCCCGCAGGAAAGACCTGCCTCACCTGCTATCACCCAGCACTCCTGGAGTTCTCAGAAAAAAAACAGTGCTTAGCTACATTTGATGGGCTTTGATCGTACTGACTTTGCGTTCTTGAGCTCTCCATGTTTCCCCGAGATCATATACTCTACCCTGTATCGGGGGAGGGGACACCCACTGGAAGCATGAGGCCGGGATGGGAGCCTTAGATCCTTGCGTGAGGTTCAGGTGCTTTTGCTTAAGGTGCCATTGATGAACGATGGGCACATACGTAATATAGGCCGTGGTTTTTCTACAGCTTTCCTCAGAGTCGGAAACTGTAACTCATTCTCGTTAATGGTTTAATAATTACATTTTATGGCATAGAATTATCATAATTTTTAAACCTACCAGTGGACATTCAGAATTCTTATTTATATTCTATATACCACAAACAATGCTGCAATAAACCTTCTTATATACTGCAGCTTTTATTGTTATTTGCTACATTTTGAAAGTGGGTTTTCTTCATAAATGGCTATGGCTACAGATATATGTGTATGTATATTCTTTTTATAATTTGCTAAAAATTGCCAGATTTTTTTTTCAAAAAGGGTATGACAATTCACACTCAATATTTGAGTGTGCCCATTTCCCTACATATGCCCGAGGACTGGATATTTCTGTTCTTTTAATTTTTTTAGGCTTATTTCTTTTGAGAGAGAGAAAGAGTGTGGACACATGTGCGAACGCAAGCGGGGGAGAGGCAGAGAGCAAGGGAGAGAGAATCCCAAGCAGGTTCCGCACTGTCACCGTAGAGCCCAAGGGGCTCGGTCTCACAAACTGTGAGATCAGGACCTGAGCCAAAATCGAGAGTCTGACACTTAACTGAGTCACCCATGTGCCCCTGTTCTTTTAATTTTTGAGATGAAAATGCCATCTTACTTTTTTCAATGAAATTGATCATCTTTCCAAATATTTATTCAAATAGATTCACATATTTATTTAATTTTCTTTAATTCTCTATAGGCATGTGTATGTGTATGTGTGTGTGTTAGTGCCTTTGTTTAACCAGTTTGTAAACACTTGTATTATACAAAAATCAAATACCTGACTGATTTCTGTGTTGCGAGCATTTCCTTTTGACGTTTACTGTGAGACTTTCTCCCCATGGGAAAATTTAAACTTTCTGTTGTCAGGTGTAACTACCTTTACCTCACCTCCTGTCTGCAGATAGTGCCTGCTTCTCGACTCCTTCGCACATACTCGGTCTACTTGCCTCTAAGCAGCCTCTGTGGCTGCATTTCCCTGTTTTTGCTGAAACTTCCAGTGCTGCACGAACCCTCTTATCCATTTACCTCTTTTCCAGCGGCACTAAATGCCCTCAAAACACCTCCACATAGCTACACAAAGCCTACATAGAGCCATCTCTGCCTCAGACTAGACGCCCAGTTCCAAGTCTGGCACCTCCCGTTCTTTGCCATCCGGACAATCTAACTAGACCATGCTCAGCCGTGTCCAGGATTGTAACACCAGTACTTTTAGCATGTGTATGGTCATCACTTCTCTTTAGAGGCAGAGATTGTATTTTCCCCATTTCTGTCTATCCCTTGACCTCCCCTGTGTTGGCTAATTTTATGTGTTAACTTGACTGGATGCTGGGGTGCCAAGATACATGGCTAAACACGATTTCTGCGTGTATCTAAGAGTGTGTTTGTGGATGAGATTAACATTTCATGGGTAGATTGAATAAAGCAGATTGCTCTCACCAGTGTGGGTGGCATCATCTAATCCCCTAAGGGCTTGGGTGGAAGAAAGAGGCAAAGGAAGGTTGGACGTGCTCCCTGCCTGTTTGTGATGGGATGTCAGTCACCAGTCTTCGGACTGAGACATTCAGCACGAATGCTCCTGGGTCACCAGCAAGAACCCCTGCACACGATTACACACACACACACACACACACACACACACACACACACACGTTTGTGCATGCACTGTTCTAGGAACGGCTCCTACTGTTTCTGTTGCCTACCTCTCTCTCTACTGCCCCCAAATAGTGGAAAAACAAACACTTTGGGAGAAATATGAATTTGAAGTCTACGCTTTATAAGAATTTTTATAAGTCATCATGTTTTACAGAGTATTATTGCAATGTGCATGAAAGGTATAAAGAGGAATCAAATCTGTGATACAAATTGCATTTTCAAATTGAGGTAAATATCCAGTTGCTCAAGGGCTGGTTTGGTTTGTGTCCAATTTATTTTCTTTCAGATACTCGGTTTATGAGCCCATGCGTGTTGAGACTCTCCCACGGTAAGGGCAGCTCAGACTTGCTGTCTTTGACCAGGGTAACACAGCTTGCAAGTCTTTGTTCCCCAAGGGCAGGACATTGCATTACACTCATTATCCAGAAGCTGGAAGGCAAAGGTTAGAAACAAATGTATTTTGCAAGAAAGTTTACAAGTCGAACTGTGTAAATTATCTACACACTTTGTTTAGGGAGAGAATGCATTTGGCCCTCACAAAACAAATTGCCTCTTTGCTTTTGACTCTCTGGTTTGTTTTTTATTTGTTTTGTTTATGTATGTGCCTGTTTAATTTTTGAACAGCTATCAAATTCACATAGGTCAAAAATGTAAAAACATACATTCAATGAAATAACTCTCTTCAACCTCAGAGCTCTAGCTACCCCACCCCCACCAAAAGTAAAGCAGGCAAGCATTATTGTTACTTTCCTGTGTATCCTTCTGGTGGCTTTTTTTTTTTTTTAAGTTTGTTCATATTTTTAAGACACAGAGACAGAGACCGAGCATAAGTAGGGGAGGGGCAGAGACAGAAACAGACACAGAATCCAAAGCAGGCTCCAGGCTCTGAGCTGTCAGCACAGCCCTACTCAGGGCTCAAACCCAGGAACCATGAGATCATGACCTGAGCTGAAGTCAGATGCTTAACCAGCCAAGCCACCCAGGCACCCCATCCTTCTGGAGGCTTTTTTTTTTTTTTTTAATTTTTTTTTTTCAACGTTTATTTATTTTTGGGACAGAGAGAGACAGAGCATGAACAGGGGAGGGGCAGAGAGAGAGGGAGACACAGAATCGGAAACAGGCTCCAGGCTCCGAGCCATCAGCCCAGAGCCTGACGCGGGGCTCGAACTCCCAGACTGCGAGATCGTGACCTGGCTGAAGTCGGATGCTTAACCGACTGCGCCACCCAGGCGCCCCATGGAGGCTTTTGATGCACGTACAAACCAATGTAAACTTGTGTTCTAATTCCATTTTTTGAGAGAAAAGGGGCTAGACTCAGGACGCCCACCATTGACTGCTTGTCTAGAACCCAGCGTTAGCACTGACCATGTCTCAGGGAAACTTCTTATCCCTGCTTCTCTACACCATCTGGCACTCATATATTATGGAGATGATTTCATATCTCTACCAAGATCTTTCTCATTCTTTTTTTTAAGAAATGCATAATTTTTTTGGAGGTATCACTGTTCTAGTTCAGCCTTTCTCTGTAGATGGGTGTTTGAGGCTTTTGTTTTGTTTTCTCCGATAATGTGTCTGCAGAAAGAATCATACAAACATAAAACAAGATAAAAATCACCTATGACCTCACCACTCAGAGGTGGTCGCCAAAAAAAAAAAAAAAGGCGGGTATATATTTTTTTCAGTCTTTTTCCGTGCATTTGTTTATCAGTCATTGGCTGACCAACACTATTCTATGAGGTAGTGATTCTGCAGTGAAAAAGTTCCCAGCTACATGATTGTATGCTATATTGCATGTGTTTGGGGGGGGGGCATGGAGAACTATAACAAATATTTAAACAGAAAGACAAGGACAAGTTAGATGTTAACAAGTGCAGTGAAGATGAAATAAGCTGTTGGCCCCTGGTGGTGGAGGTGAGGGACAGACCTTCGCCTTCACAAGTGGGCTCAGGGACACACACACACACACACACACACACACACAATTACTAATGCAAATGAAGTATGCTAGTGAATGTTTATTTAAAATGCAAAAGGAAAATACAGCAATAAATACCACAATATCACAAATCATAAAAATTCACTTCATATTTTTTTTAACGTTTATTTATTTCTGAGACAGAGAGAGCATGAGTGGGGGAGGGGAAGAGAGGGAGGGAGACGCAGAATCTGAAGCAGGTTCCAGGCTCTGAGCTGTCAGCACAGAGCCCGATGCGGGGCTCAAACTCACAGACCACGAGATCATGACCTGAGCCGAAGTTGGTCGCTCAACCTACTGAGCCACCCAGGCGCCCCCCTCCTTTTTTTTAAATGTTTACTTCATATTTTTATTAATTACCTGCCAGACACATGCTGTGTTATTTTTCCTCCTTTGTTTTCTTTCCTACATACTCTTTGACTACTTCTTTCTATAATATTTTCTAGAGCATGAATAGATTTTAAAATACTGTCTATAGAGAAAGGAAAGATAGTGTGGTTTATTCTAGCATGCTTATTAGTCACTGTTCCTTACTATTTTTCATCCACACAGAACTTGATAGGCAATGTGATATGAATGTCAAATTTAGGGAAGCCTCTGTTACATGAGCTGGAAGATTTCAGGGCATTTAAAATTTGCTTTTGTATTTGACTCTTGTGAATTGACATTTATTAACCAGTTTCCTGTCAGTGTCCTCATTGCCGCGGTATGAGTTTTATGTTATCTTCATCCAAGACTATATTTCATGTCAAATCAGCAAAACCCTTAAATAAAGAAACGCAATCAATGATTACTTTATGATTGCATACTCTGCATTATTGAGTATATTCATTATAGGAAAACATTTCCTCTTCGACCTGGCATTACATCGAAGCACAGTGTCTTATTTATTTTTAAACTGTATGATACTTAGATTTGGACAAATTTCTCATGGCAGCCTATGTGGGAATTTTTAAAACATAAGCCGACAGCTTTTGTCCTTTAGCACGGAGCACTTCACCCACATATAGTTACAATAGAAACATATGGTGTTACTCTGTTCTACCTCTCTTGGCTTGTCTTTTGTTTGTGTTACAATGCATTTGTTTCTTTTTATTTTATGTGATGGTAAGGATGGGAAATAACTAGTATTTTATTCTCTTGTAGTTGCCCTTAATTTTGCAAGTACCAAGTTAAACCAAGCTTATATTTCTATAATTCTCAATAGACAGTAACTTTGCATTTTGCCTTTGTAAGCGATAAGGAGTTGGGCATGAATTTCCTTTGCTCTGCTTTCTTTACCCTTCTTCAATTCCTAGTATTCCCTAATTTATCTGGAGCCGTGAGCCAGCCTACAGGCTGCGTTTTTGGTTTTTTCACCATCTTATCTTCTTTAAGAATTGGTTGTGGCTGCTTGCATTGGGTGACCCAAGCAGTCTGAGTGCTCCCGTGACCACTGACATCCCTCAGACCTTCCCCCTGCAGTGTGCTCCAGCTGAGAACCACTTACTTCTGCACCCTGAAGCTGCCAGGGACCTCTGTCCAGCCTCCAGGCTGGAAGGGGGGCTACACTTCTGTAGCTCTGAACCAATGACTGGTGGACAGTGACGAGTAAGTGTCCCTACTCTGGCACCTCTTGGGTGTGGTGACCTTGGGGCATGCATTTTGCATGGTTTGTCAGAACTCCCCAGGGGGATCCAATCCAGTTATCCTCATTGTAACTGGCTTGTCAACCCCCTCCCCTCATCGCCCCCACCCCCACTAGTTGCCTTCCTGTCCTCTCTCATTCTTCTACATGTTTCCCGACATTCCAAATAAAATACTGGCTCTCAAATCCATGCCTCAGGGTCTATTTTGGGAGGAATTCAAATCTAAACAGAGATTTAGAAAAAAATATTTATATTTAACTCTATATTTTGAAATTGTAATACTCGCTAGAAGACTTCAAATAAAAGTTTTCATATTCTTTTTTAAAAATTTTTAAATGTCTTATTTATTTTTGAGAGAGAGGGAGAGCATAAGTGGGAGAGGGGCAGAAAGAGAAAGGGAGAGGGAGACACAGAATCAGAAGCAGGCTCCAGGCTCTGAGCTGTCAGCCCAGAGCCTGAGGCAGGGCTCGAGCCCACAAACCACGAGATCAAGACCTGAGCTGAAGTCAGACACTTAACCGAGTGAGCCACCCATGAGCCCCAGTTTTAATATTCTTGATAATTTTGATTAACTCTGTAGCCGGATAGAGTACACTTTAAATAGTTCTTCCCACCTCCCACCCTTCACCCCCTCGCCCCCGAATATATGAATGGCATATTGTTTTGTCACTTGAAGGTATCTGAATGGATTTCTCTTGCTTTGGTAGACAGCACTTTGACCAGGGGTAGGCCCTCCACAATTCACCATTAAAGTCCACAAAGCAGGTTGTGGATTAATCTTCCGTCTTTTTAGCACTGACGGCCATCTAAGTCAGGTCAGGATGATTTTTGTTTCTTTGTGGTGATTTTTAAGAAAATGTATATTTTTGTACCTGGATAGGTATAGAATTTTCCTTTATCCTTAAAATAAAAACATTTCCAGTACGTATCTAAGTACGATTGAATTTTCATTCACTGTTTATAGAACTGTGTGACCTTCCGTTTTTTTGTTTTGTTTTTTTTAATCTTAGAACGTTCTTTACACGGACAGAAAAGTTCATGGTAAGTTCTACTCTGTCCCTCTCTCTCTTTCCCTCTTGACTCCCTAATTCGATTTTGTGGGGGAAGATGGTGATGTTTACATATATTTCAGTGAGGATTTGGGAGGTCTTTCAGGTCTGTCTGATTTGCCCTGGGGCTGACGACATGGTATGTGACCATGTGGATGCATGGGGCCCACTCTGAGAAAGGCCCCATGCACAGGGTTTAAGGCTCCATCTGGAAATTCTTAATGATTTTATCTTTGAATTTGTGTTTCGTAAGTGAAGTCCGGTGGGTCAATGGACCATGTGCCACTGGCTTGAGGCCTCAGCTCACTTGCGGTCTTGCCTCTGACGGCCCTACTTGAGACCACGGTGGCCCTGCTTCCATGGGATCCTGAGCTCCAGGTCAGGGAGGTGGGTCGGGCCCGCACACTCTGTGTGCTGTGTCACAGGACAGGGCCCTGGGCACCTGTGAGGATCTGGAGTCGCCCGCAATAGTCCTGTGCCTGAGAAAACACAACATTAACGACAAATAAAAAATACCAGGACAGGTAGGGAGAGAGGGAGAACTGCAGAGGAAAGGAAAATACATTTTGTCCTGTTTTTTTGAACAAGGAGGGCCTCCCCCACCATTTTCATTTCACACTGGGTCCTGCTGGTGAGGCCATCACATAATCTCAGAAGTTGTGCCTCCAATCCTAAATCGATTCCCACAGAAGATACTCTCTGGATCCTACCCACTGACTGTGCCCGGCGTGCACCGCCTCACTCTGTATCATGTTCTGCTTACACATTTGACCAGTTGTCTCTTCTAATAACTTTCTTGGTGGGCGCTCGTATGAGATCGTGTGAACTGAGTATGTTCTTCCTTTTCTGTTCTTCTCTCCATCCGCTCTCACATGTCCATGTGCAAAAGGCACTCTCATTAACCAAAGAGGGAAGGAACAAATAATGGGATGAGTGAAGGAAGGAATGAAAAAAGCAGCGAATGTTCTCTTTGTCATGCGTATTGTTTTGGGCATGTTATTTATCGTTTGGCAGGGTTTATGAAAGCTTTTTCCAGGATGCCCAGGGGATGTTTATTTAGTCTTCAAAGAGTGTCTTGGATAAGAAATTTGCTTCCTTGACAGTGGAGTATTTCTGCAGAAAATGATTCATCAATTAAGATTTTGATGAAAGCCTTCTTCTTTGCCCAGGACCATATACCATAGGACAGTGTTCCCAGACTTTTTGTTAAATACTTTAAGTGAATAGATTCCTAGTTACTTTTTTTTTTAATTTTTTTTTCAACGTTTTTTTTAATTTATTTTTGAGACAGAGAGAGACAGAGCATGAACAGGGGAGGGGCAGAGAGAGAGGGAGACACAGAATCTGAAACAGGCTGCGGGCTCTGAGCGGTCAGCACAGAGCCCGAGTGGGGCTCGAACTCATGGACCGCAAGATCATGACCTGAGCCGAAATCCCGAAGTCGGACGCTTAACCGACCAAGCCACCCAGGCGCCCCTCCTAGTTACTTTTTAAACTTTAAATAGGGGGCCATCCATGGTTCAAAGTGTTTTGTAGTCCCAAACCAAAAGTATTTGTTTTTGCCTTTGCAAAAGTTTCCATTTCTATAGTGCCCCTATAGTTGCTTAAATTTATCGCCAAGTAATATTCCATTGTATAAATATACCACATCTTCTTTATCCATTCATCCAGCGATGGACACTTGGGCTCTTTCCATACTTTGGCTATTGTCGATAGCGCTGCTATAAACATTGGGGTGCATGTGCCCCTTTGAAACAGCATACCTGTATTCCTTGGATAAATACCTAGTAGTGCAATTGCTGGGTCGTAGGGTAGTTCTATTTTCAGTTTTTTGAGGAACCTCCATACTGTTTTCCAGAGTGGCTGCACCAGTCTGCATTCCCATCAGCAATGCAAAAGAGATTCTCTGTCTCCACATCCTCTCCAACATCAGTTGTTGCCTGAGTTGTTAATGTTAGCCATTCTGACAGGTGTGAGGTTATCTCATTGTGGTTTTGATTTGTATTTCCCTGATGCTGAGTGATGCTGAGCATGTTTTTATGTGTCTACTGGCCATCTGGATGTCTTCTTTGGAAAAGTGTCTATTCATGTCTTCTGCCAATTTCTTCACTGGATTATTTGTTTTTTGGGTGTTGAGTCTGTTAAGTTCTTTATAGATTTTGGGTACTAACCCTTTATCTGATATGTCCTTTGCAAATATCTTCTCCCATTCTGTCAGTTGCCTTTTAGTTTTGCTGATTGTTTCCTTCACTGTGAGGAAGCTTTTTATTTTGATGAGGTCCCAATAATCATTATTGCTTTTGTTTCCCTTGCCTCTGGAGACATGTCAAGTAAGAAGTTGCTGCGGCCGACATCAAAGAAGTTGTTGTCTGTTTTCTCTTCTAGGAGAAAACAAATGAACTACAAGACAAATCAGAAAGCTTATCAGATAATGCAGTTGCTTTTAGCAACAGATCCAAACAACTTTGAAGGCAAATGTGGTGGCATGGATGCAGAATAAAAGCTATCCCAGCTTCGGTTGCTGTTATCCTTTTGCTAGTGATTATCATCCTTATAGTCATGAAATACCATGCTTGATTTGGTGACAGAGAGAGATCTTCATTACAAAAAATATGGGACAACAAAAACAAAAGATTGCTGCATAATTTAAATGAAACCCATGTATGTAACTTCCAAAATTTCTTTTTCAAGAAACTATCCTGTCTTACATTTAGGTCTTACATCCATTTTAGTTTATTTTTGTGTCTGGTGTAAGAAAGTGGTCCAGGTTCATTTTTCTGCATGTCGCCATCCAGTTTTCCCAGCACCCCTTGCTGAAGAGACTGTCTTTATTCCATTGGATGTCCTTTCCTGCTTTGTCAAAGATTAGTTGGCCATACATTCGTGGGTCCATTTCTATGTTCTCTATTCTGTTCCATTGATCTGAGTGTCTGTTCTTGTGCCAGTACCATACTGTCTTGATGATGACAGCTTTGTAATACAGTTTGAAGTCAGGAATTGTGATGACTCCAGCTTTGGTTTTCTTTTTTTAACATTACTTGGGGCGCCTGGGTGGCTCAGTCGGTTGAGTGTCCGACTTCGGCCCAGGTCATGGTCTCGCGGTCCGTGGGTTTGAGCCCCGCGTCAGGCTCTGTGCTGACAGCTTGGAGCCCGGAGCCTGTTTCGGATTCTGTGTCTCCCTCTCTCTCAGACCCTCCCCTGTTCATGCTCTGTCTCTCTCTGTCTCAAGGATGAATAAACATTAAAAAAAAAATTTAAAAAAAAAAAAAGAAAAGCTTTTTTAACATTACTTTGGCTATTCAGGGTCTTTTGTGGTTCCATACAAATTTTAGGATTGTTTGTTCTAGCTCTGTGAAGAATGCTAGTGTTATTTTAATAGGGATTGCATTGAATATGTAGATTGCTTTGGGTGGTATTGACATTTTAACAATATTTGTTCTTCCAATCCATGAGCATGGAATATTTTTCTATTTTTTGTGTCTTCTTCAATTTCTTTCATAAGCCTTCTATAGTTTTCAGTGTATAGATTTTTTTCACCTCTTTAGTTAGGTTTATTCCTAGTTATTTTGTATTCCTTGATTTCTCTTTCTGCTGCTTCCTTATTGGTGTATGGAAATACAACCAATTTCTGAACATTGATTTCTTTATCCTGAGGCTTCACTGAAGCCAGTTGGTGCACTCTTTTGGGTTTTCCACATAGAGTATCATGTCGTCTGCAAAGAGTGAATGTTTGACTTCCTCCTGGCCAATTTGGATGCCTTTTATCTCTTTGTGTTGTCTGATTGCTGAGGCTAGGAATGCAACACTATGTTGAATAATGAAATCTTGCCCTTTGCAACAATGTGGATGGAACTAGAGTGTATTATACTGAGCGAAATAAGTCAGTCAAAGAAAGACAAACATCATGACTTCACTCATATGTGGAATTTAAAATACAAAACAGATGAACATAAAGAAAGGAAGCAAAAATAATATAAAAACAAGGAGGGAGACAAAGCATAAGAGACTCTTAAATATAAAGAGCAAGCTGAGGGTTGCAGGAGGGGTGTTGGGTGGGGGGATGGGCTAAATGGGGGAATGGGCATTAAGAAGGACACTTGTTGGGATGAGCACTGAGTGTTATATGTAAGTGATGAATCACTAAATTCTATTCCTGAAGTCATTATTACACGATATGTTAGCTAACTAAGATGTAAATTAAAAATAATAATAATGAAACAAAGAAATGAAGTTCCACTTTAAAGATAGGCATCCCTACTTAATAGATACATAGCTTTACTGCTTATTAATAATTGAGAAATGATCAGTTAATTTGTCCAATGTGAACCTGGGTATGTAACTTCAAAGACTGGTAGGGTAAATTTTCAGGCTTTGCTTTACATTTTATTCCGAAATAGTGTAAGTGTTTCTGTGGGTAAATTTTCTAAAGCTTATTTTTCTGTTAAATTAAAAAGCAACTTGATTCATTTGGCTGAATGGATGTATTCATGATCTGTTAGCACTGTAACCAAACTTTCACTTGATGCTATTTTTAAGTGCAGCTTCAAATGGGCTGGCCATTTGAAATTAAGCGGCTCTTTCTCCTTACATAATTGCTAAAGCAATATGACACATTATTATCAGAGAAGCTCTTATACTAAGTGGATTTTAATGTATTTGTGTATTATCTATGGCAGAGGGCAGAGAGGTGACCAGAAAGTGATCTGAGTGCCTACATTATTCTGACTGAACTCGGCAGTATTATTTTGGCTTACGTCAACCTTTTTTCCAGTGGAATTTTCCAACACTTCAGAACTGCCAGATACAGAGCACAGTAGCTGTCACAGGAGAGGATCTTTGTGATTAGAAGGATCTGGGTAAGACTTCAAATGTATTTTATGTTTATTGAACATTCCTCTAGTGCTTTAAAATCATTACTTTACACAATCATCCAGTAATATTAACAGCAATTTACACGAAATATCTCTGACCCTTTACAAGATTTCACTGTCTAGCAGGGGAGACAAACACATCAATAGATCATTTTAACCCAGTGTTGTAAATGCAATGACAGAAATGCACATAATGTGCCATCAGAAATGCAGAGGAGCTTTTAAAATTGCTACCAGGGTTTTCTTCCCAAAGCACAGCTTCAATCTTAAAATCCTTCAATGGTTACCACCTGTTTACAGCAGGGTTCATGAATACAAATGCAGAAGTCCAGCAGGTACAAACATGTGTGAAATAGACAGGTATCACACAATGAGGAGTGGTGGGGAGTTTGGAAATGGTGGTGGCCTGGAGAGGACATGTGCAGCCTCAATGGTCAATTGCTACTCGCCATTTGTGGTCAAGTGAGGCCCCGTGTGGCCATCTCTCACTTTTTTTTTTTTGCCCTTAAGAGAAGCTGGAAGTCTAGAATTTTATGTTAGGTCTCCCAATTTTTAAAATGTTTTTAATCTTGTAATTTAAATTGTAAATAAACCAAAAACCCAAACACACACCCCCAAGCCCCCACAAACACTGGGAGAGCCAACTGAAACACATCTGCAGGCCTCTGGTTTGTGACCTTTGGCCTATAAGAGAGGCAAAACTCCTTAGGAAGACATCCAAGACTTTGCATAATCTGGACCCAATCTACTTTACTTTAAACTTCTAGGTCACCCCACACCGAGCACACTGTGGATTCTGGAACATACTTTCCACTCTCATGCCAGATGTCTTTGACCTCTGTCTACAATACCTTTCTGCCTTCCTTTATGAACCTGGTGAAATTCCATTCCCCTCTGCAGGCCAATTTACGTGCCAACCACCACGTAGGTCTCCCTTGCACACTCAAGGTATAACTAATTTCTCCTTTGTTATCCTGGAACATTTTATTCCCACTACCAGTAGGATGCTTGTGTCTGGTTCAAAATCCCACCAGTTACCCATTTTTTCCCCTCTGACTTAAAATTCTTTATTTTTCTCCAATGGATTTTATTTTCCTTTCATCGAAGTTCAGTTATATACATTTTTAAAGGTTTATAATATTTTACACAGAATTCAGAGTGAGTGGCATAAAGCTGAGCTACGTTACCACAGTCCACTCTGTGGCTAACTTTTTCCCCAAGTGTTGATATTCTGTATCATTCTGATAGCATTTCTATTAGTTTCTAATTGATGCTGTAGCAAATTATCTCAAACGTCATGGCTTAAAAAACCCACTAGTGTATTATTTTTAAGACTAGAAGTTCCAGGGGGCGCCTGTGTGGCTCAGTCAGTTAAACGTCTGACTTCGGCTCAGGTCATGATCTCGCGGTTCGTGGGTTGGAGCCGCACATTGGGCTCTGTGCTGACAGCTCAGAGCCTGGAGCCTGCTCGGGAATTGGTGTCTCTCTTTCTGCCCCTCCCCAGCTCGTGCTCTGTCTCTCTGTCTCAAAAATAAATAAACATTAAAAAAAAAAAAGATTTGAAGTTCCACATTCGTTTTAATGGGCTAACATAAAGTTGTCAGTAGGGCTGCATTCCCTTCTGGAAGTTCTGCCACCTGCATTCTCAAATCATGACCTCCTTCCTCTTGTGTTCAGAGCCAACAATGGTGGGTTGAGTAGTTCTCATAAAACTAACTTCCTTTTTTGCCTCCCTCTTCCACTTTTAAGGGCCCCGGTGATGCCATCTGGCCCACCCAAATAATCTAGGATAACCTCTATTTTAAGGTGAGCTGATTAACGATTATAATTCCATCTACATCCTTAATTCCTTTTTGCCATGTGTACTAACATTGTCACCAGTTCCAAAGATTAGAATATAGACAACTTTGAGGGGCCGTTATTCTGCCTCCCATGTCCTCTAATGGCAACTTATTCTAATAGCATGGAAAGTACATTTAAAAAAGGTAACTCTCAACATCCTGTCTTTATAAGCTTAAATTCATAAACTGAGGAAAAAAATCCCTTGTTTTCCCAACTGATTTTGCTCGGCTTTCAAACGAGGCATGTATAGAAAAAAACCATAGGTCTATGCATGCATCTATGAGACCAAATATATTTTGGTTCAATGAACTGCCATGATCATACCTAATTTAAAAAAAATTGTTCATTTCCCACTTTTAAAGGTGACCAAATAACTTTCTTCTATAAACCTATAAGCAAAAAAATGTAGTCAAATTGTAAAAGCTTTTTTATTGAATAATTGTTTGTATTAATCTCCAAATGAAATGGCATATAAACCATTTTCCTGTAGTTTACGGAAATATCACTGTCCTCAGTGATGATGACATTTTTTTTCACATGGTATATCTGTGTGTCACTAATACCCTTTGCCAAAGGCTCCAGACCCAAGCGTACCTATGTCACAATAACTTGTCTACATCTGAATGGGGTTCCTCCATCTTTTCCAGCTTTTGTGAGACTGTCCTTCAATCATCAACAGCTGCCAGCATATAGTTCTTTCTATGCTGTGTATTGCATGTATTCTGTAAACAGGCATTTGTATAAAAAACTGGAGCAAAAAGTTATATACATTGAGCCAAGCCATAATACTAAGGCGTTGACTTTGGCTCTAGTGGCTGCCATTGTCTAATCAAAAGGCAAAGGTTAGGTCAGCTACTTTGAACCACTGGAGATGGAAAGGACGGTCACACTGAAGTTTCTATCTTCCATCTACATTTTGCTTGCTTCTTGTAGAAAGAACCAAAATAAGTTTCATGGATCCTTCCGCGATTCAGATGGTGTCTGAGCCACAAAACTGCAGTTCTGTCAGCCAGCATTGACCGCTATAATTGAATGGAAGCTTCCAAAATGCTAGTGAACAATCTTCTAACTGATCATGTATTTTCAAGGTCTAAACGTATCCCATTAGAACATACCGTTTTGATGCCAACCTCACAAAAACAAAACAGCAGATAAAGTGCTACGGACATGATAAAACCAAGGTTTAGAAGGAGTTAAAAAAGCTTGTGATAGCAGTTTTCCTTGACTTTGGTTATTGAGGTCATGTGTGGTTTTGACATAATTATGTAAATGTTTCAAACAAACAAGGACATGAACAGTTTCAGGAGTCTCATGCGAAATTTGAATTACTCCTACCCGCAGATTTATGATTTGTTTTAAAGGCTGTAAGGCCTAAATTCTTTAAGAAAGCTAATCTTCTTAAAGTAACTAGACAAGGCTGGTTTGGCCTGGGCTCCAGAGAGAGAGAGGGGGAAAGAGGGAAAGGAAAAAAGGCAATCAAAATCAATTAAAGTATTGTTTGAAAAGGACCCTCAGATTGTTACAATAAGCAAGGAACTTCAGCACATCTTCACTGAGTATAAATGTCACGTAATTAAAGTCATCCCAGCTCTGACTTATTGGCCACCCTGGGCAGCTCCGAGTCCAGTGTGTTAGAGGCTTCCCAAGTGTAAGTCTCTTTAAAAAAAATTTTTTTTAATGTTTTTATTTATTTTTGAGGCATAGAGAGACAGAGCATGAGCAGGGGAGGGGCAGAGAGAGAGGGAGACACAGAATCTGAAGGAGGCTCCAGGCTTTGAGCTGTCACCACAGAGCCCGACGCGGGGCTCAAACTCACAACTGTGAGATCATGACCTGAGCTGAAGTCAGATGCTTAATTGACTGAGCCACCAAGTGTGAGTCTCAGCATGTGTGTATTTGCAAATCTTCTTGCTCGTGACATTTATAGAATTAGGAGTAAATGGCACTGGATGGACAGTGATATTTTCTCTTAAATTTTTGGAACACTGTTTTCATTGTTCATTGTTGTTTTGAGACTTTTTTTCCCAGCATTTCACAGAAGAGTATTCTGCCTCACCCTGGCCTTGGGCTCCCCCCACATCCCACTGCTTTGCCATACTCTCTCCTCTAACTTTCCTCCTTCCACACCCCCTGCCAACATAAATCTCTATATAATTGCCCGAGTGCTCCACTCAAACCCTTTTACTTCTAGTTCTTTTCTCCTTACACAGAAACACAGACGCCTTGCCAAGATTTAGAGGTCTTGAAGGGTGCTCCTTGCGTGCTCCTCCGGGAGCCCATGCAGTGCTCTGGGCTAGAAAGGTCTGGCGGCACTCACCTGGCCCCCAGGGAGCTTCCCACAGACATCTCCCCTTCCCACACCCACGTTAGGTGGGTAGTTGAGCCAGTTACAAGACGCCTTTCCACAACAACGATCAGAAAGCTTCACAAAATAAAGGTTTTATTACTTACAAGAACTGAAAACTATACAGCACACCTGGTTGTGGGTGCAAAGACAGTAGTTGGGCTGGAGATTCCGTTTCATTGGGGTTGAGGGTGGGGGCTCACTCTTTATTGATGAGTTTTTCACACAAGAGCTGGAATTTATTTTTTTTTTTAATTTTTTTTTCAACGTTTATTTATTTTTTTTTTGGGACAGAGAGAGACAGAGCATGAACGGGGGAGGGGCAGAGAGAGA
Organism: Lynx rufus; assembly: GCF_022079265.1. Classification (NCBI taxonomy): domain Eukaryota; kingdom Metazoa; phylum Chordata; class Mammalia; order Carnivora; family Felidae; genus Lynx; species Lynx rufus. The sequence goes on along the minus strand of NW_025814823.1, from coordinate 211,415,250 downwards.
GGGAGACACAGAAATCGGAAACAGGCTCCAGGCTCTGAGCCATCAGAGCCCAACGCGGGGCTCGAACCCATGGACCGCGAGATCGTGACCTGGCTGAAGTCGGACGCTTAACCGACTGCGCCACCCAGGCGCCCCACAAGAGCTGGAATTTAAAGCATGGGAAGAAACAAAGCAAGCAGCCCAAATGGTCAGTTATGGAAATCAACCGAGATCTGTAAAACAAAGAAGCCTCAGTCTGGGAAAACAGCCTGACTCTTTATCTAGTCTGTGGCTGGTGATGCGTTTGACAGCCACCTTTGATATGAATGCCCCAAGATCAAAATTTAAGTCAGGCCCTTGCATTACAACAGAAAAGAAGAAACAACCTTCATGGCTTTCCGTTGTGGTCCTTTAGAGATGATTGGACGAATGCCTATGTCTTAGGCAGCACTGCATATACCTTACTGAAGTCAGATGAAGAGCTATTCTGTTCTGAACAATCTGCAGGGAAGATAATTCTAGACCTGGGCCGTATCAGCTTCCCAGAAGTTTGCCTCCATTCTCTTCCTCTTCCTTCTGGCTAGGGTGGAGGAGTCCCAGGGTGACCCTAGAGACCACCTGTCCACAAGGACAGAGCTCCCATCATCCTGCATCTCTGAATGATTGTGTGAAAGAGGGTCAGCCAATCTCTGCTTAAAGACCTAGTAAATATGAGTAAGAAATTCGTTTCTATTACTCTTAGGCCATTAGACGTTTCTGGCTTTATTTGCCACAGAAACTAGTGTTATCCTAAACACCCCTCATTCTGTGAAACATGTATATTATTTCATTCCACTGATCCACGTTTATGAAACCAATGCCCTCTTTTTGATATGCCCTGGATGCTTTTGCTGAAAGTATAAAAGGCTTTGTGACTTTCTTTGTTGCTATCGTAACTTCGCTTTTGTTTTACACATGTGATTTAATGTCTGTCTGGATGGGATCGGCTGTTTTTCTATTGGACTCCCTATTCACTATTTATTTTAATGCCGCCATCACTATTTTCTTTTAAGAAATTTTCAGCAGCGTTTACATTTGTTACACATAATTAAATTGTCTGTTTTCCCATTCGTATGTTAGGGTTGGGTAAGAGAAGTGTGAAGAGTGCTTTTTCCCCCCCTATGGAACCTCAAGTGTATATGTGCTACACGAATTTTCATGGAAAAATTTGCCCGCTTTCTTACTTGGCCAACGTAGTACAAACAGCATTTGATTGTACACACTATCTTGTTTTAAAAATTACAGCACTGTCTCTTCCTTTTCAGATGTAGAATTTATACTTCTAGACTACCTTCTTCTACTCTCTGTCATCAGGGTGCCTTAGGAATATGTCATCACTTTCAATTTTTTATCATAAAGGTGAGATATTAAAATATTTGATATACAAGATTCAAATAAGATAGAAGTCAATCAAGTAGAAGTGAAATTTGACTTCCTCCGCTGAGACTGAGTCGATGTAGAGTCCAACGCCTCTTGCTTAAAAACTACCAGAGGGGCGCCTGGGTGGCTCAGTCGGTTAAGGGTCCGACTTCAGCTCAGGTCATGATCTCACCGTCAGTGAGTTCGAGCCCCGCGTCAGGCTCTGTGGTGACAGCTCAGAGCCTGGAGCCTGTTTCAGATTCTGTGTCTCCCTCTCTCTCTGCCCCTCCCCCGTTCATGTTCTGTCTTTCTCTGTCTCAAAAATAAACGTTAAAAAAAATTTAAAAAAAATAAATTATAAAAAAAAATAAATAAATAAAAAATAAAAATAAAAACTACCAGATTACATGTACCAGAGATGTTGAGGTGGGATGTGGTAAATGGTGATAATGCCCATTGAAAATACAGTGTCAGCATTCAAGGACGACTGGAAGAAAATCTGAATCTCAGCATGAGACCAGAGGTTTGCCCCCAAGCATAAGAGAGACTGATAGGTTAGGATGCTCTTGGCCAAGAATGATGTAAGAGGAGAACCAGGAGAGAAAATGGGGTTTTGTTTGGGGGGAGTGGTATTTACAAACAGACAAAAGACTTGCTTATGAGGCCTGTAGTATCTATAAGAAAGGGATTTGGAGCCTCCCTTCATGGCAGGAGATCACTGAGGCAGCGTGGTGTTAAGGCTGGAAGAATGGTTATAAGGATGCCTCCTGAGGTTCCTGGTTCCTGAAAGGGAAGGCAGATGGCTTTCATGCTGACAAAGGACTTTACTTCCATTTTGACCTCAGTTTGTACTTTTTAACTCATTAAGTTCTTTTCTCTAGCTAATCTCTTAACTCAGGCGAAAGACCTGGCAGGCAAAGCATGTCATGGTGGGAACTGAAACCCCTTCAAGCAAGAATGACATTCCTGACACCAGCAAGAACCCACATGATTGATCCCAAGACAACGATCCACCTGACCTTTACTGCCCAGCTGCATGTACCCACCAACATATGTCCCACAGTTTCCTCATATAAACCTTGAAGTATTCTCAGCCCTTTGGAGACAGCCATTTGGACACTAGTCCTTGTCTTACTGGTATAGGCTTCACTGAAATAAATTCTTTTCTTGCTTCACCACCACTCATTTCTCTGTGTTTGGATTTCATTAGCAGCACATGGCCAACCAAACCTGGTCTGCTTGGGACGCTCAGGTGCTGTTGGGCCCTGGACCCTGGTTACAACTTGAGTCTGAAGACCCCAAACTGGGGTGCAAAAAGTACATAAATATTATGGCTGCATGTTTATTGGGGTCTCTCCATCATGGACAAAGAGATGTAAAAGAGAAATGTAGGTGTGATGCAGTCATTGGGGGTCAGTCAGAATATGGGACTCAGTCTCAGAGAGTCAACCAGTGCCTGGGGAGTTGGGATTATTATCTTGTGACTCGGGCCTGTGGGGCCTCTCTCTCCTGAGATCTAGGCAAAGTTTTAGGTCAGCACTGATAATCAACAGAAATAGGACAGTATATTCATGACCACCAACATGAGAGTTTACATAAACACAGAAGAAGACAGTCAACTTGCAGTGGACTGTCCCACCACACCACCCACAAAATATTAATCAGATGAGAGTCAGGAGTGAGCAATAGGAGATCAAGATCCTTGCTTCCCACATGTCGACCCCACAGCCCCACACAAACTTGATAGCAGTGGAACCACACCTTTAGCCTTGAGGGGAAGGGCAGTGCTGTGCTTCTCTGAAGGAGGAGTGTGTGTGTGTGTGTGTGATTTGTAGTGTTTGATTATCACCACAGTATAAATATCCCGTCAGGGCCAATTTGGAATTCCAACAAGACATCGCTGAACTCTGAGTTGGGAAAGAGATGTGCACGGTAGGCTCTTATGAGGTGGCGAGAGCCTTGAGTACAGTGCAAGATTATATTTCTACGACGGAAAACACTCAGAATTGGCCAAGATGAGATTATTTTACTAACTGAAAAGGGATAGCCTCAGATTGAGGAGTTGCCAAGGTTCCTGGTAGATAGATACCCACTGAACAGGATGCAATTGGTGGCAATTGCTTAAAAAAGTAAGAACGATTTCATGTTTATAACTTAAGGAGTAGGGATTTGCAAGGAACCCAGTCTTAGAATTCTTGAATGCACAGCCAAGCAGTAACCAAGACAGGGAGTTCCCTAAACAAAGAGGGACCTCAAAGTTAGCATAGTTACCCAGAGCTAAATCTGAAAGAATTGAACCGTAGTTGGAATATAGCTTTAATGACCGCTGGTGGGGGGTGGGGGAACATCAGTCTCTCATGAGAGGCATTGGGGGAGGGTTCTGGACACAAATCCTTGGCACGTTGAATTATCAAGTCTGAAACCAGTCATCTATGATTCTCTGAATGGCTGGCCTATTACTAGAAAAAGGCAATAGAAGAATACCCCTCACCCTAGCCATTGTCCTGAAGGTTTTGGAAGAAAAAGAGAAACCCACGAGAAATAATTTGTAAGCCTGGGCTCTTTGCATAAAAACTAATATGTAATTGGTATACTCTCGGAAGCTAGGTGAGGCAGAGCAAAAACAAATATTCACAGCCCAGGCACATGAACTGCCCACCAATGCCAGTTTCCTTGGGGCAGATCTCACAGACATAACAACCCACTCAAGGAAATGCATCACTCTGAAGTGAATAGAAATTCTGGAAATAAAAGGATAGTTACTGCATTAAAATAAAATAAAAACTCAGTGAGTGTACTAAATAGTACATTAGACAGGCGTGGCTATGAAATTGGATAGATTTGAGAGAAGTATCCAGAATCCAGCATAAGAAGTAAGAAATGGAACATACAAAAGGTCCAGCTCCATACAGTACAGAGTAAGATCTGATCAGCACCACACAGAAGTCCAATGTGTAAAAATAGAGGAGGGGACAGCTAACAAACAGCAGAACAAATAAGTCATGCCCAGGGGAAAGGGGTCTTATGCCTAAATGCTTGATGTCATTCTTTTTCCATTCTCTGCTCTTCTCTCTCCTACGGTCATTGCATTTATTCCCACAGCTGTAATTACTATCAATATGGTGGTGGCTCAAACATATATACCCTTGATCCAGACCTTACTTTTGAAGTCCAGACTTATATATCCACCTAAGTATATCCATTTATATATTTCACATGCATCTATAAATAAGCCTGATGAGGAGTGCCTGGGTGACTCATTTGGTTAAGTGTCCAACTCTTGATTTGGGCTCAGGTCATGATCTCACCGTTCATGAGTTCAAGCCCCACGTTGGGCTTTGTGTTGATGGTGTGGAGCCTGCTTGGGATCTTCTCTCTCCCTCTCTCTCTGCCCCTCCTCCCCGCTCATTCTCTCTCTCTTGCAAAATAAATAAACATAAAAACAATAAGCTTGATGAAACTTGAATGTTTTATCTTCTCTAAACCAGTGTTTCCCACATTAGTTAAATCACCGGCTCCATTTACCCAGATGTGAAAGCAAGATACCTCAGAATCATTTTCAAAACCTTCCTTTCTCTTGTTCTCAGATCTAGTCATTAACCATCCTATTGATTGAACCACCAAATATCTCTTGTACAACCACCTCGGCCCCTTTCCTACTGTTTCTTACCTGAATTTTTGCAGTAGTTTCCTGGTTAATCTCCCCATTGTCACCTTTGTCCTCCCTAAATGATTCATTATACAGCAGCCATCTTTTAAGAACACACATTAGATCATATCATTCTTCAGTTTAAAATTTCCCATTTGTCTGTAGCTCTTTGAAAAATCCAAACTCGTTTACATGGTTGTGGTAGAAGGAAGAATGCTCCCCTGACAAAGGGTTCAAATTCTAATCCCCAGAGCACTAGATATGCAAGACTACAGGCAAAGGGAAATTAAGCCTGCAGACGGTATTAATGTTGGGAATCAGCTGACCTCAAAATGGGAGGTGTGCCCGACGTAATGACCAGCATCCTTGCAAGTGCAAAAGGGAAGAAGAGAGAGTCAGAGATGACACGTGTAACGGCTCAACTGACCGACCTCTGCTGCTTGAAAGGTGGAACGAAACGTGAACCAAAGAAGGCAGGCAGGAAAGGCTTTTTCTTCTAGAGCCTCCAGAGAGGAACACAGTCTTGCCAGTGCTCTGATATTAGCTCAGTGAGGCCCATTTTGCACCTCTGGCTTTCACAACTGTATATAGGACAATAACAGTGTTTTCAGCCACTAAGTGAACACAAAGCTGTTCCCACAGCAAAAGAAAGCTAGACAAGGGCTCATGGGAGTCTGCATGATTTGGCCACTGCCTCCTTCTACTTGGACACGGCTCCCCCTCACTGTGCCCTGGTTACCCTGACCTTCTCCATGGCCAGCCCCAGGGCCTTCCCAGCTCCCCTTCTCTCTGTACTTGAGCTGGGGTCTTCGTTTAGGTTCTTGAGAATCAAACCCTGAGATGAGTTCTTGAGTTCGTATATTTGGGTGGTTGTCCCAGGAAATACAGGTAAGGGGCCAGGAGGTTGAGGCAAGCAAGGACAGATAACATATAAGGGTGCAGTAATGAGCGGCCATGTGAGTGGACACTCGGAGCTTCCTTCCACCGGGTGACTCTGGAAAACGGCTTGGAACACACATGTCAGAATTCTCCCAGTCAGGGGCCTGAAAGTGGAGGGATTTACTCAATCAACTCCCAACAGACATTACTTCAGTCCTACTCTGTGGGGGTATTAACGCCCCAGGACTCTTCCCTGCTGCCGGGTGGGACATGATGGACCCAGGCTACCCGAGAAAGCCCCCAGGGAAAGAGACACAGGTGCCGGCAGATGGAAGTCAGGGCCCTGGCACTGAAATTGAATGTGAAGGCACAGACACAGGGCACTGATGCATTTGCTCCCTGTGGCTAAGTGTTATTTACCCTGGAGCCTTTGGCTTAAATGTTTCTCAGAAAGATCTTTCCTCCTGGCCCTCCCACCAAAATAGGGCCTGTGCGTTGTTCTCACCCACTGTTTCCTCCCATATCATGTCAGAATTTTTAACTACATTTTCCTCTGGTTGAAGGGATATCTTGCCTGACCTACCATGCAAGCTCTGTGAAGCTAGGGAGAAAACCTAGGCGGGATATCACTGCACACACTGCACCTAGTAAGCACTGAGTAAACATTAGTGCAATGAATAGAGAGTAAATGAATGAACTAACCAGTGCATAAATAGTCTCCCTACCTCCCACCAGGCAAGTAACGAACCCTGATAAATTTCAGCTCTTTGTTTTCTTTGCAACTTTGTTAAATCTGAGGTTATCTTTTTTCTCCATAGGCTATCCAGCCTCAAAGTAATCACTGGAGCCCTCTGCTCCCCCTACCTTCATGCTACACTTAAGGCCAAGCGTCTAACTAAATCCATAATGTTCACTACAAGAACAGAAGTGCAGGGTCCTCTCACTGCAGCCTGGGGAGTTTTCAGTACACACATAGAGGTGGAGAAGTGGGCATATACTAAACTAGACGCAGGGGGTGTATGGTTTTTGTTTTTGTTTTGACTGTTTATTTCTGAGAGAGTGAGCACGTGCAAGTGGGGAAGGGGCAGAGAGAGGGGACAGATATTCCAAAGCGGGCTCTGTGCTGACAGCAGAGAGCCCAATGTGGGGCGTGAACAGTGAACCGTGAAATCATGACCTGAGCTGAATTCGGATGTTCAACCGACTGAGCCACCCTGGTGCCCCAGGGGATATATGATATATGTTTGATGGAAAAGTTCCCTGAATGATTTTCATATGGGCCTTCTCCTTAAAACATTGATGTGAAGTGAGCGAAATCATTCCCACAATTTTATGATTCACTTAAGCAATTATTGCTTTTATTTTACTGAGTTTTGGTAGTCACCTCTTCCTAGTGTGAAGCACTTAACGTCACCTTTTCACTTCTGAATTCTCTTCTTTTGCATCATTTAAGCTTCTGGTCTTACGGAAGTATTGACTTCTTCTTGTCTCTCAGAAGTAGCTTGTTAAAATTATGAACCAAACTGTTAAAATGTTCCTCTCTTACAAGTCTCAGGGATACTGCGTGGCTTATGGCTTTTGCTCACAGAATTCTTCAAGTAATGGTGCTTAAGTGTTTGTTCTATACATGCTAGGCATGCACAGAATATTAAATCACAGAAATATCAAATAATATTACAGAAATAAAGATCTCTTCCATGTTTTAATTGTATATGTAAGTGGAGTCTGTGTGTGTGTGTGTGTGTGTGTGTGTGTTCAGGAAAAAGTGTTCTCACCTGCCTCTACTTCTGCTTAGTTATCATTCTTTTAGATGATCCCCATCTCTTTCCCTGAGAGAGGTACAAGTATAAATTGTTTAGGAACCAAGGCTCCTTCTCTGACTCTCATCTCTACGTGGAATTTCACTCTTTGTGAGCAGATGCGGCCACAGCTCGTAGACTTGCATGTAGGCCGAAGGGAGATGGTGATGTGGGAGAAGAGACCTTGATCAAGAAGCTACAAGACTGTGTTTCTCATCACAGCTCTGCCATGTGACCCAGCAAGTCCCGTTTGTTCTGTCAAATGTGAACACCTACTATTCACTAGGCACCGGCCTCAGTTTCCTCATCTGGGTAATCAGTTTCCAGAAGATGATCTTCATGGTCTCAGTTATGCTACTTAAGCTATTTATTGAAAGTTAAGCTATTTATTGAAAAAGTAAATCAAATGTGAACTAGAAGAAATAAAGACTCAAACTCATCATTTCTGAGTCTAGGGAACTACGTAAGCCATGTATCAACTGGATATATAAAAATAAACTATGATTTATGAAATATAAGGAGAGAATGTTTCCCTGGGTGAGATCAAGAATCATCAGGATGACAGCAGAATGTTTCTTTCAGACCTTAATGAAGCCAGGGTGTGGCACTGAGTGCTGGTATCATATGGGAAATCTTGACACCTACTGAGGAGAGGGAACTTGTTGTGATCGATTGTCTACGCAACTGAATTGACACATGGCATTGTTTACTTACCAACTTTCCTCTTCACTTTGAACACAAAATTTAACTCAGTTAGTTTCAAGACCTACAGACCAAATTCCCTAACTAGGAAGATAGAGACCCAGCTCGTGTCACAAAACTGGAGAGTCTACTAAGTGCATACGCTGAGGTAGTCAGTCTCTAGATAAGGATTATCCGTGCATCTAATGTTGCCTTTACCTAACACTTTTGCCATTTCAGGGTGTTCTTGTGGGATTATTCAGCTAAAGGAGTGGACCTTTCTTCTGTGGCTACAATAGCCAAAGAAGAAGGAGCAGGAGGAAGAGAAATCCAACCTGGTGAATAGATAAAAGAGAAACTTTTCTGATACGGTTGATATGAAAGACAGCTGTCATTTACCAACATCCCAGGTGTATACTTTAATTCTTTAAGAATATGCTGTTGAGCCCTACTCTGCTCTCTTGTTGCAAGAAGTAAGCTCTGGCAGTTATTCTGGGCTTCTTTTAGACTTGACTCTGACACCTATTATCACGTGCTGTGGGGTTAATTTACTGTCTTTGGACGTCAGTTTTCTCATCTCAAGATGAAGGAAGCTTGGACTCGGTCAGTGATTTTTCAATTTGTTGCCATTGCATTTTTTTAACTTTGCTAAAATAAAACTTGTAAAATGGGTACCTACAGAATTCAACCACTAGGGTCTCTTTAAAGAGTAAATGAGATGACAAACACAGAGTTCTACCTGGAGCATGGGAATTGCTTGATGATGGTAAGGCCACTAGGTTGGGCATGCTTCTCCCCAGTGCCCTCACCATTATCATCCCACGCCTTCTTTCACATTCTAGATGAGTGTTTTGAAGCCCCATCTGAAGTTCAGTGAGAAACAATATCTTGTTTGGATTATTGGCTAGAGGAGAGACAGAAGCAACATGTTGACCCTGGACATTTCTCATCAACTTTTCGGATCTCTGTGGAGTCTGTCTCTGCTCTGTATCTCTGCTTCAGCCGCTGCCACCCTGTGAGCTTGTGAATTTGCCCCAGAATGGAAACCACACCCGTAGCCCTCTTTGTACACCCACACAATACATATGCGTTCCATGTCTTTCTTTCCCTGAGTTTCATTCATGCAAAGCAATTGGATGAAGCTTTTACTGAAGGTTCAGGCTAATGGAGGGAAATTACTGCATATAATAACAGTGCAGCATAGGCAATGATTTAAATGGTATTTTAACACAGTTCTAAAATCTGTAGCCTTTCTATGCCACTGAGAATTTCACCTAGGCTCTGATCTCAAAATCAGCTTCCCAGAACTTTCACCACCTTCAGCAGCCTTCAGATTTCCAACATTTCTCATGAAGATCAGTTTAATTTTTTACCCCCTACCCAGAGTGGGCGCCAATGCTCTGCTACACCAGGATCAACTACTTAGTGTGCCTACAGCACAGAAAGCAGGCAGAAGCTTTGAAATTAGTTTCTCCTTCAACTTGGTCACGTATTTTAGGCTGTGCTTCTGTCCCTGGAGACAGGTTGGGGACAGAGGGAAGTATAAAGATATAAAAGCAGTATATTTTCTCCCTCTGTTTAGAAAGAGGGACTCCAGTGGCACCTGAGTGGCTCAGTCAGTTAAGCGTCTGACTTCGGCTCAGGTCCTGATCTCACCATTCATGAGTTCAAGCCCCGCGATGGGCTTTATGCTGACAGCTCAGCCTGGAGCCTGCTTCAGATTCTGTGTCTCCCTCTCTCTCTGCCCCTCCCCCACTCTCCCTCTGTCTGTCTCTCTCTCTCTCAAAAATAAAAATTAAAAAAAAAAATAGAGACTCCAGGCATATGACTTTCTTTTTTTCATTTCCAAAGTAAATATTATCATTGCAATTTTCATTGTAACCATCCTCTATCTTCCTGACGCCCGGTATTTATTTTTTTTTTAATTTTTTTTTCAATGTTTATTTATTTTTGGGACAGAGAGAGACAGAGCATGAACGGGGGAAGGGCAGAGAGAGAGGGAGACACAGAATCGGAAACAGGCTCCAGGCTCTGAGCCATCAGCCCAGAGCCTGACGCGGGGCTCGAACCCACGGACCGCGAGATCGTGACCTGGCTGAAATCGGACGCTTAACCGACTGCGCCACCCAGGCGCCCCATGACGCCCGGTATTTAAAAGAGATTAATAGTATGCTGCTTTTCCAAAGGGAAGGATGGAGAACCCTCAGCTCCATATACTGGCCCCCTTAATCTACCTTCACGTGCCCCCAGCTCCCCCGGAGGTATCTCAGCATGACCCCCAGGGCAATTCTCAAACGCTCTGTACAAGGACCGTTAAAAAAACAAACAACAACAAATTCCAATTTCTGAAGAACTGACAAGTTTGTGAAATGAAATAAGAGTGAATGACCAAAAAATAAAATTAAAATAAAAGACTTTAACAGTTTAATCCCCAGTTTTTTATGAGGTGCAACAGATGTAAAATAACTTTCAAATGGCCGTACACGTTTCCAAGTGCCTACTCTTAATTTCAGTACTTACCTCGATGCAGCTCAGGCAACCGACGGGCTCATGGTAGCAGCTGATTTCTAAGGTGATGCTCAGCTCAGAGACTGTAAAACTTTCGTATAAAATCTTAACAAGGCAGATCTGACATGTGAACTGTACCACATCAGATGTGTGGAAGACGCAATCCCATTCTAAAGGCAATTCAGTTGTGAACGTCTGTCCAGCCTGCAAAGTGATGATGATTTTATCCTACAATAGACTTCTTCACCTGAAACAAGAAACATCAATTGGGTCAGTTGTTCCTCACAACTCTTGGTTTTTAATATTCCCCCAGAGAGATTTTGATGACATGGGTCAGGTTCAAGGACAAGCCCAATTCCTTGGGGGAATTTAGTTCCAGCAGGTAAGCAGGTCTGCAGACTTACGGGGTGCGAGGTGCTGTGTTAGACGCTGACAATACAAATTTGCATGAGATACAGTTCCTTTTCTTGAGAAGCCCATGGAGCTCAATCTGTTTGTTGATTTTAGCAATTTAAGTTTTTATTCATGCCTGTAGAACATATGTAAGTAATAGTACCCAAAAATCTGAGTATTTTTTAAATTATTGTTCATTGCTATTTTTGCTTCTTTTCACCACGTACCTTAAAGTGCCGGAAGTTAACATCATTTTATCCCTTAGGGCACCTGGGTGGCTCAGTTAGTTAAGCATCCAACTCCTGACTTCTGCTCAGGTCATGATCTCATCGTTCATGAGATTGAGCCCCAAGTAAGGCTCTGCACTGACAGCACGGAGCCTGCTTGGGATTCTCTCTCCCTCTCTCTCTCTCTGTCTCTCTCTGCTCCTACCCTGCTCACACGCACGAGCTCTCTGTATCAAAATAAATAAATAAACATTAAAAAAATCATTTTATCTCTTCTAGGACACATTTATTATCCTCCAGCCTGGGCTAGACATACCTCCTATTTGTACTCGAAGCATTGTGGTTTAACGTAGCATAGCATTTATGGCATACCTTTGTAAACTACCTATTTCTATGACTTCCTCGCTAGATTTTGAGCTTTCTGAGCTTTTTGACCTTTCTGAGCTTTCATGTTTCTTAGCCACCACTGGATCTTTAGAGCCTAGAACATTTCCTGGCAGTAAGGATCTATAAATGTTTACTGAACTGTTGGATAAATAAAGGAAGGAAAGGAAAAGCCTCCACTTATTTCTCCCTCAAATTGCTCATAGCTAAGCTGCTATAAAAGTAGGACATGTAGAAAGTTTGTCCCTCTTCATACTCGTTAGTATGAAGGACTAAAGAGCTCTTTGAGACCAACAACTCACATAAGTCACCATTAATGTGGGCTTCCTGGCTGTGCATATATGATTACAACGCTGTGGCTGAGAAAAAAGGGATACAGTGTTAATAAGAGGCCACTGAGCCTCCAACCCACTTTATAGAGGTGGCTTCCTGTTGTAACCGAGACAGAATGTTTAGAATTATACCTATTGGCTCTCCCACAGATTAGCTGTATGACCTTGGGCAAGGGGCAAGCATTTTGAGCCACAGTTATCTCATCTGCAAAATGAGATAACAATAGGTACCTCCCAGTGCTATTGTGAGTAATACAAAGGTGAGTGTTTATAAAGTGCTTAGAACACAGTTTTGCACACAATAAGTGCTCAGTTCATGTCAGCCACGCAGGAAAGAAGGGTGTTGACATTTCTTTAAAAAGTGTTCACTTTGCAATTATTAAATGTCAAAGGGCATGCTTTCTGAAATTTGTCCTTCATTTACATAGGTGTAATTGTCAATAACTGCACATCTGTGTAGCCCAACTGTGGATTCTTGAACGGAAATATAACTGACAACCTCTGTATGATGCTAAGGGTGGCCAAGAGGAGGGTTTTTCCTTAGGGGTCATAATAACTGCAGCCAATATCTGGTGATTACATTTGAATCAACCACATTTCACTGAAAATGCAAGGCGCCTGAAGCTTACTAATTATAGTCTAATTACCTCTAGGCTCATTCTCTGACCTCTATTTCCTTCTATTTTTCTGAGGTGTGCCAACACAATGCATTTTGGATTAAGCCAAGCAGCACAGCAAGAGCTAAATAAGGAGTATTAGATTGGTTGGATTGTATTTACCTTTAACTTGAATTTTCTAAAATACTTCACTGCTTATTATCCAGTAAAAGATTGAGAGTTTCCTAGAGTGATTTCAGACCATCAAACGTATAATTATCGGACAGTATTGAGAAATGTTATATGCATTTTGACTCAAAAGTAGGCTAAAAGTCATAGAGGAATACTCACATTTGCAAAAAATATACAACATAAAATTGTGAAAGAATTGCTTGTGTGTTCTCAACAAGAAAAATTTTTTTTCCACTTGCTATAAAAATTTAAGCTTTCATGTCTGTAGGTTACCGCATTTTGGGGAAAATACTTGCTGGTTATTTTGTCACATTTCCTGTTGAGTTCAAATGTGCTTTCAACTAATTTTTTAAAGCAAATTTCACTAAATTACCATAACTATAATAGCAATACTAAAGAACACACCATGCCAAATTGTCCTAAGATACGGCCTTCATCACAGAACATTTCAATTACCATAATTCTGGTGCTAATCTCAGGGTCCGTCTAGCAGTAACTGTCTTCCAGAAAAAAATCTTTGTAAAGGAGAAATACATTTGTATTTTATTTATTTATTTATTCATTCATCTTTGAGAGAGGATCAGAGCATGAGCCAGGGAGGGGCAGAGAGAGAGGGAGACACAGAATCCGAAGCAGGCTCCAGGCTACGAGCTGTCAGCACAGAGACTATTGCCTGGCTTGAACCCACAAACCGTGAGACCACGACTTGAGCTGAAGCCTGATGTTTACCGGACGGAGCAACCCAGGCATCCCAGGAGAAATACATTTTTAAAAAACATCTACTTCGTGGGGATTTACAACAAATGAAGCTGCCACTCATTTGATGTGTGGGCACATGTTCTAATTGCTTATTTAAATTGGCTTGTGTTTTTCCTGGAGTAGGTTTTACTGAAACCTTGCCTTCCTTCTACCCTCAACCTCCAAGAGCGAAGTAAGGAAGTTTTTGGATCACTCTTTCAAGCTTTTAGTTCTTTGGATTGATAGATGCTGGACAGTTTTCCTTTTTATTTGCTAAAAAGGTCTGCAATTTCATTTTCCTTCACGTGTTATGTGCAGTTTTTTTCAATTACATTGAAATATTATCCCTCTCCAATCTCTGATATGATTAATAGGATCATGGGCCCCTTTGTTCGCTGTTTGTTTTTAGCTCTAGAAAACGCACTGCTCTCTGTAATTTCCTCAGTGGACTTCAAGACTTACTGAAGACACGGAAATGCAGTGATTCAGGCAGCAAGCCAGTAACAGCATAGGAAAGACTCCCAGTGAGAGCAGAGCATAGCATTTGTGCAAATCTGAAGTCTTAGTTGCCCGTCGATTCTCCTGAAAATTGGAAGTCATTTTAGCTACTATCTGTGTGCTACTAAACCTGTGAACAGAGAGGTTGTCATGAGGTTCAGGATTGATATCTTTCAGGAGGATTTTTAATATTTAAAATTGAAATAATGGTCAGTATGACTTGTAGGACATTAATGCCATATTGATAACCTATCTACTATAGTACTGGGATCTGGAAGTCTGCAAGGAAAAGTACAAAAGGTCTCCAATTGCTTGGAATACTGGTAGAACTATTACAAACAATATAATTTGTTTCTAAAACGGGTACCATGTTAGTTTCCTGTTGCTGCTGCAACAAATTATTACAACCTTAGTGGCTTAAAGCAACACAAATTTATTCTTACCATTGTATAGGTTAGAAGTCTGACACTGGTCTCCCGGGGCTAAAATCAAGTTGTCAACACCCTGCAGTACTTTCTAGATGCTCTCTAGGAGGATCCATTGTCTTGCCTTTTTCAGCTTTTACCCATGTTCCTTGGCTTGTGGCTTTCTTTCTTCACCTTAAAAGCCAACAACATTGGCTCCCTCTGATGATCCTTCCATGGTTACATCTCCCTCTCGCCACAACCAGAAAGAGTTCTCTGCTTTTAAGGGTCCAGGTGATTAGATCTGGTCTACTAGGAATCCTAGATAATCTCCCATCTCAATTTCCTTGACTTAACCACATTCGCAAAGTTCTTTTTGCCATGTAAGGCAACACATTCGCAGGATCCAGGAACTGAGACATAGACATCTTTGGGGAACCATAATTCTGCCCATCAGAGATACTATTTTCAAAACTAGCAAAAGTTGACACAGCTGTGGTCGGTAATGGTAAATAACCTACAATTTCCATCGACTTTTACCAAACTCTCAATTTCATAGTTTTCTTTCCACTGAAATATAGCAGAACAGCACTGTGTGTTAAAATTACTTAGATTCAGGGGTCTCCTGGGTGGCTCAATTGGTTAAGCGCCAGACTCTTGGTCTCAACTCAGGTCATGATCTCACGGTGATCTCACACGGTTTGTGGGTTCAAGCCCTGCATCGGGCTCTGCACTGGCAACGTGGAGCCTGCTCGGGATTCTCTGTCTCCCTCTCTCTCTGCCTCTTCCCTGCTCGTGCACTCTTTCTCTAAAGAAACAAACAAACAAACATTAAAAAAATAAAATTACTTCGCTGGAAATTAAAGAATTTAAAATTAAAACAATGCTGATTGGGGTGTATGTGTGCATCTTTTAGTGTTTTCTTTTGCAAAATATCTTTCCCTGATTGTACTCTTCATCAGATGAGTCTGATTCAAATTATCCTAGACTAGAGCATGGTACCTGATCTGCTTTTCTTCTGACCCGAACTACCCACCATGACAACCATCTAATCCCACTTATCTTTAGCACAGAAGACCTGTCGTTGGGGCATAAGTGCGTTCTGACAGCTCTAAGAAAGGAGCTGGCACTCAGTGAGAGAAAACAGACCACATTCAGGGATGATGGCTGATTGGAGGCTTTATATGTGACAACGAGGCTGGGTTCCCCTCCATAGGGACGTAGAACCTGGTGCTGCATCATCTGTCCTCCCTCTGTCTGCCACTCCCACACAGAGAAAGCTGCCATGAAAACCTGATGAAGGGACAATGCTTGGCAGTTCCTAACATCAGTCAGGATTGATTAAACCAAGAATGGTTAAACTGATTAATCCGAGAATGGTTAAACCACGTACCTCACCGTGGCTGCCATCAGTCTCACCCTTTGCGCACGACCTTATTTCTAAGCAATCCTCACAATAAATTTATATTGTTTTATTTCCCCCTGTTCTAGAGATGAGGTGACTGGAGTTCAGAGTGGCTGAGCAAAGCATCTAAGGTCTTACAGCTAAAAAGCATTGGAGTTTACTGGCTTTCAAAAAAAAAAAAAAATGAAAAAACATGCTAAAAGGCAAGGAAAGAAACCCACAGCCCGAAGAGCCAAATCATCAAACCAAACTCAGATGTGTTATAGACTTTATAATTATAAGACAAGGGATTTGAAACAACGGTGATAAATATGTTAAAGTCTCTACTGGAAAAAATAGACAACATATTAAGAACAGATGGGTAATGTAAGCAGAGAGATGTGTATTTTAAAAAACAATCTAAAGAAAATGCTAGAAAGCAACAGCACAGCAACAGAAATGAAGAATGTCTTTGATGTGCTCATCAATATACTGCCTTGGCCATGGGGAATCAAATCAGTGAGTTTGAAGACAGGTCAATAGAAACTTCTCAAGGTGAAATTCAAATTAAAAAATTAAAAAAGCAAACCAAAACAGCAAATATAATAGAATGTATGAGAATGATGGGACACGGAGTGCCTGAGTGGTTCAGTTGGTTGAGTGTCTGATTTGATTTCGGCTCAGGTCATGATCACACAGTTCATGGGTTTGAGCCCCGTGTCGGGCTGAGCCTGCTTGGGATTCTCTTTCTCCTTCTCGCTCTGCCCTCCCTAGCTGATGCTCTCTTTTTCTCTCTTGAAACAAATAAATAAACTTAAAAAAAAAAAAAGAATGGTGGGACAATTTCTAAAGATACAACATGCACACAATTGGAATAGCAGATGGAAGAGGAAGAAAGAATGAAGAAGAAGAAATATTTGAAGTAATAATGGCCAGGAACCTTCCCACATTGATAACAGACCCCAAGCCGCAAATTTAGGAAGCTCAGGTTATAAAAAGCAGGATAAGTATAACTGAAAGAAAGAAGACAATGAGTGAAAACTTTGAAATGTTGAAAGAAAAAACCCCAATTTAGAATTCCATTCTATCAAAATTATCCTTCGAAAGTAAAGAATAAATGAGGACTTTCTCAGACCAACAAAAACGGAATTCATCACCAGCAGACCTGCCTGCAATAAATGCTGGACGTTGCTCTTTAGGTAGAAGGAAAGTGATAAAGATCAGAGACTTCGATCTGCCTAAACAAAGGAAGAGCAACACCGAAGTAATACATGAAGGTAGAATAAGGTCTTAACTCTCTCATTCTTTTAAGCTTATGTATTTATTTTGAGAGAGACAGAGACAGCGCAAGTGGGGGAAGGGGCCGAGAGAGTGAGAGAGAGAATCCCAAGCAGACCTGCTGTCAGTGCACAGCCCGACACGGGGCTCGAACTCAACAAATCGTGAGATCATGACCTGAGCTGAAACCAAGAGTCAGACACTTAACTGACTGAGCCACCCCCAGGTACCCCTAATTATCTCATTCTTAATGAATCTAGACTCTTTGCCCTTTGCTTAAAGAGTAACAGTAAAAAAATGTATTGGGTGATTAACACAGATGGAAAAGTGAAATGAATGATAATGCTACAGTAGACAGGAAAGAGGAATTGGGAATGATACACACTTGTTAGAAGGGTTAAAATCCAAAATATCAATAATACCAATTGCTAGTGGAGATATGGAGCAGCGCTCATCATTGGTCAGGACATAAAAAGGTGAAGCCATCTTGGAGGACAGTTTAACGCTGTCTTATAGAGCGACATAGTCTTACCATACAATTTGATGATTCTCATGTTAGATATTTACCTAGCTGACTTGAAAATGTAAGTATTCAGAAAAACCTGACTGTGAATGTTTATGGCAGTTTTATTTATGAATCTTAAGTGCATATTAATAAATGAAATAAGGCAGTGCTAATAGGTTATACATATTCTAAGATTCAATTTGTATGCTCTCATTTAAAAAGTTGTTGTTCTTCCTCGAAGGTCACTAAAAAAGTTCTTTTTTGATATTTCCCCTGTTTACAATATTTCTAGGTCAAGGTTGAAAAACAGAACTTCTATACTGGCCCTCAGATATTTTATAAATATTTCATCAATAATCAAGTTATAAAAATCCTATTTAGACTTCAAAGTATTTACCAATTTTTTTCTTTCTCTTTTGACATTCCCGTGTTCCAAAATTACTTTCCAAGTCTAAGAAAATAAAAATTTCTCTCTACACTTTTTTTTTTACCAACATAGACTTTAAGTAGGAAAGTACATTAAAAATAATAGAGAAGAGAGACAGATTTATTACACTTAAAAATTAAACTTAGCATGATTTAAGTTCCTTGGAATGTGAGCTACTATCAATTTATGGCTTCAATATATCTTTATAAATGCAAAAGAACGCTAGCTAAAGGGTAGGAAAAAGTCAGAGAGCAGTTGTAGGTGGTTAAGAGACAATGTAGCTCAGCAGATACATCAGCCTTTCTCAGCCTCCACAGTCCTGACATTTGGGAGGATAATTCTTCATTGGGAGGTAGAGGGTGGCTGTCTTATGCTTTGCAGGATGTAGAGCAGCAGTCCTGGCCTCTACCAGAAGATCCAGTGATATTCTCCACACACCTATGACAACCAGAAAGGTCTCCAGACACTGCCACATGTTCCCTGGGGGGGCAACCCCCCCCCCCAGGTTGAGAATAACCAGGATACAGCAAGAGATTGACAGGCCGAAGGTTAGGATTCAGCTCAACTTCTCCCAATTATTCGCTGAATGCTTTCGGAGAAATCACCAACTTCTTTGACCTTTGCTCTCACACAGCATTAAAATAGGCTGAGACTATTTTACAGGATTTCTATGAAGTTCAAGTGGGTTAATATATGAAAAATGAATTGTAAATGGCATTATTATTCTTGAGTGATACAAATACAAATTGTGGATTGGAATTGAGACATAAAGAGATCAAGCCGTATAAAAGACAAGACTAATATAAAGGTCTTAACCAGGGGTAATTTTGCCAGTCAAGGGACATTTGGCAAATTCTGAACACAGTTTTAGTTGTCACAATTCAGGGAGGGGTACTACTGGCATCTAACGGGTAGACTGGCCAGGGATGCTACTAGCTCTTTGACATTTCACAGAGAACTCATGCCGCTTGGTCACCTCCTGCTGATTTGGGGGCCAAGATCAGTAGTAGGGCTACTTGTAGAGACGGATTTATTGATAAGGTTGTAGGATAGAAGGAGGACTGGGTTGTAGGCAAGGAGTCAGTGTTTGAACCTAGTTGCATTCTCCACTAATTGTGTGCTCTGAGGAAATCCTCAGAGTTTCCACTTGCAATATGCAGCAACTACGTGGAACTAAGAGCAGAGCTGCACGGGGCTGGGGGTCATCCAGTTCCATGTGAACAATCTGAGGCCCGGAGGGGTGAAGACAGAACATTGTTTATTCCAGCTGGAACATTTCCAGCAACTGTTGCAGAAGCAAATCAAAACCACCCAAAGCCCAAAGCAAAAACTTTGTAGCTGCTAAGATTCTCAGGGGGTTTGAAAACAGAGGCATAATGATCTGACCAACCAAATTATTAAATTTCATTTTTCTGTTTGCATAAATATTTATTGAATGCTGATTATATTTCAGGTTTAGGGCAGGCAGCTGAGCAACCACAGATGTCACAGATAAGTTCTCTCTCTCTCTCTCTCTCTCTTTTTGAGAGAGAGAGAGAGACAGAGAGCATGAGCAGGGGGGAGAAGCAAAGAGAGAGGAAGAGAGAGGATTGAGGCAGGCTCTATGCCCCAAATCAGGGCTTGATCTCACTACCATGAGATCGTGACCTGAGCTGACATCAAGAGTCGGATGCTCAACAGACCAAGCCACCCAGGTGCCCCTCAAGTTCTTCTCTTGAGAAATTTCTTGGCCACGTGAAGGAATTATTTGTTTTCTTCAGATAGGCTATCAAGGATGTTTCTGTTTCATTTGTATTGTTTAATCAGTACAATAGGGTTGACTGTTGAGAGGCTGCCATTTAATGACACTCTGTCCAGGGCCCCTCAAGACAAGCATTCTCACCCTAGAAGACTAACCTTCCTTGGGGGACTAGGAGCACTTTGCTGTGAAGGTCTAATCCCACTGGTTGTTGGGATGTTGTCTTGTGTTTTCTTTAGCTACTCCCCATGTGCTCTCTTCTCAGATGTTTTAAAAGTTCTCCATCTGGGCATAGCATCCATCTGGTATCACTCCTTTTCACCAGGGCTGGTATGCTCCCTTTCTCTCCACCTACTCTGGAAGTCTTTCCTACTGGCAACTGCATGTGTTACAGTCCTCCCGTGTTTCAGGTAATGGCTATGTTCTTCTACAATCCCTTGAGTCTTCTCCAAATGTATGCCTCTTTCAGTTATAGGCTACTCTTTTTTTTTTTTTTTTTTTGCCTTTGGAACCTCCTTCTGCAGTATCCTCCTTGATTTTTCACTGCGTATCTCCCCAGCCAGCCACATGCCTTATTGCGCCTGCAGCCCTGGTCTCGCCTGGCTCCCCACACCAGGCACAGCAGCTCAGCAAGAGTGCTGCCTAGGACCTGAAGTGAGGTCCAAGGGCTCTGCCATGAACTTGACATGGACTGGCCTTCTCTACCCTTAGGCCGTGACTCAGCCACTCATGTTGCTCTTTCTCAGCCATTTCCAGAGTGGTGGTGTTAAATATTTGCCATCTCACCAGCCCTATCACCTCTGAATTACCCAGTGATGTAGTTGGAAACTTTGGGCACTCAAGCAAAAATTTTGGAGCACATTATGTTTAATCGCAGAACAAAAATTTCTAGTCTCCTTGAAATTCAGCTGCCATTTAAATGGTGTTCATCACCACAGAGAGGGAAGCGGAGTAACCAGCGGGATATTTCTGGTTCCTTTCATCACTGGAACCAAGTTACTAAGAGGGAATTGGAACAATGCCTCATGATCCCCATGTTTTCCATTTGTTCTCTTGTTACTTGGGCTCTGGCATCATGAAGAGGGTCTGGGAGGGTCCTGGTCCGAAGTAAATTTTTTATAAACTGGGTTTGTGGAGAGCATTACATTCCATGTTTATATTAGCAGTTATCTGTTGCTGCAGAGACTATTTCCCCAAAATGTCATGTCTTAAAACCATAAATATGTATTATCTCATGCAATTTCTGTGAGTCAGGAATCAGGGAGCACCTTTGTTGGGAAGACATGGCACAGAGTCTCTCCTGAGTTTGTGGTCAAGACGGAAGGCAGAAGTGCAGATCTTGAAGGTGCCGGGGGCTGGAGAACCCACTTCCAAGGTAGCTCACTCACATGGCTGGTAAGTTAATGCTTCTTGTTGGCAGGAGGCCTCAGCTCCTCATCATGCGGGCTTCTCTAGAGGGTTGTTTGAATGTCCTTACAGCATGGCTTTCCCCAGAGTGATCCAAGAGAGCAAGGCAGATGCTGCAATGTTTTTCATGACCTGGCCTTGGAGGTCACACACTATCATTTCCACAATATCCATAAATCCCAGGAGCCAGAGTTCATCGGAGGCCATCATGGAGGGCATCTGGGGGCTCAGCAGACATTAACCGATGTTTTTGGTAAAATATACATACAGTTGAGTAATCAGTTAGCATCTTGGTAATGAAAAGCATGCTGGAATATCACATATGACTCTTAAAGAATTGACTTCATTACTACCTTCCAAGGATTGTGAGGCAACACCAGAGTCTAACCAAACTCCATATGTTCTTGCAATTTTCTTCTCATGTAGGTAACAGAGTTTCTAGAAGACTCATGCCTCCGTCATGTAACCTTGGAATTGTTAGGTATGCTTATGGTTCAGTCTTAAATTCCTATCAGCAACATCCTTAAATATTAAGTACATACTGGGGCACCTGGGTGGCTCAGTCGGGTTAAGCATCTGACTTCAGCTTAGGTCACGATCTCACCATTTGTGAGCGTCCACCTGCACCGGGCTCTCTGCTGACGGCACAAAGCC
This sequence comes from Lynx rufus, assembly GCF_022079265.1. NCBI lineage: Eukaryota > Metazoa > Chordata > Mammalia > Carnivora > Felidae > Lynx > Lynx rufus. Next base: position 211,393,200 of record NW_025814823.1, on the reverse strand, counting down.
TGCTTTGGATCCTCTGTTCCCCTCTCTCTCTGCCCCTCCCTTGCTTACACTCTTTCTCTCTCTCTCAAAAATAAACATTAAAAAAAAAGACTAAGAACATTTTCCTCTTTCAAAAAGTTATACAAATCCATACAGATTGTGGTTCCTGGGAAGCAGCTTCAATGACAGCTGTGCTTTTGTCCATGCTGTTTTTAACTTGTTGAAATGAGTGTTGCTTACATGACACAGAACACACAGCCTGCGTTTCCAGTTGCACGTCTGTACATGTGTTTTCACATTTCAGTCTGTATGTGGTCTTCCCAACAATAAAAAAGAGTTTATATTTTATGGAAGCCCTATATCCACTTTATTTTTAGAATGGTGTTTACTTAACTATGGGATTTCTCTTTTAAAAAAAAATTTTTTTTTAATGTTTTGACTTATTTTTGAGACAGAGAGAGACAGAGCATGAGCAGGGGAGGGGCAGAGAGAGAGAGGGAGACACAGAATCTGAGGCAGGATCCAGGCTCGGAGCTGGCAGCACGGAGCCCGATGAGGGGCTCAAACTCACAGACCGTGAGATCATGACCTGAGCCCAAGTCTGATACCCAACCGACTGAGCCACCCAGGCGCCCCAGGATTTCTCTTTTTTTATGTTTATTTATTTTGGGAGAAAAAGAGCACGTGCCGGGGGAAGGGGGGCAGAGAGGAAGGTAGAGAGAGAATCCCAAGCAAGCTCTGCACTGTCAGGACGCACGACGCAGGGCTCAGTCTCACGAACCATGAGATCAGGAACTGAGCTGAAATCCAGAGTCAGATACTTAACTGACTGCGCCACCTAGAGTCCCGGTTAAATATGGGGTTTCTAAGGTGATAGCATTCCAGGTGCAAATGGACTGCAAAGAAGCATTTCCTGCTCCACTAGGAAGATCGGTGTAACAGGCTTTCAGGATATGTGGTTCAATGCAGCCTTTGGGAGTAAAGAGCCAGGTGGGAAAGGATAATCTCTTGTACTTTCAGAATCAGAAGCTGGTTGAGATTAGTCTTCATTAGTGTCATCATCCTGATGCTTTGATGCCAGGTTCCCAGATCTGCTACCTTTGTTTTCCAGGTACTAGGACTACTCCACATCATCAGAACCTAAATTTTCCACCTTTCTATGACTTATCACTCTCACCGGGTGTTTATTTGGGGTCTTTAAATCATGCAGCCACAAGACATTCAGAATGTCTGGAAGCTGGGCCATGCCTGTTTTCATTTACCACTGAAAGTATTATGCTATTCTTGACATCAATTCTTTGAATTCTGTTTCTAAGAGCTTTGGCTCTAGAGTATAGCAGATGCAACTTCATTGGAGACTCAATGGAAAATATGATCTTGGAATCTAAATGAAGGAGCACTTATAATATGAAGGGCTTTCTTTCCCTGTCATAAATGGGTGCCCTGGCCCTGACACTGAAGAAACAAGCCCTAATTGATGCCCTGGCAAGAAGCCAAGTCAAAAACTTGTAAGTACAGAGCGAGGCTTTTAACCACCAGGAGGAGGTTATTTGTACTGACACAGTATAAAAGGTTAGCACAGGCTTTCAGGCAAACAGGGTCACGCTCATAAACCCTTAGAATCACATGAAATGACATTGACCATAGCATTCACTACAGTAAGTGAACTGAACAATGTCTTCTAGAGAAAAGCACCAAATGAATTCCATCTGCATATAGTTAATTGGGGTAGTTTAAGGATTCAAAAAAAAAAAAGTTGCTAAATATGGTGAGTTTTCCTTGGAGAAATAGAATCAAAATTATCACTCAGGGGAAATTGTAATTAGTATTACTAAACAAACAGTGTTTTTTTTTTTATTACAAAGCTTGACCACCAATTTATAAGGAAAAATAGAAAGAAACAATAGCCCAGAGCCAAGCAAACCAATTATTAGCAAATACACCAATGAGAAATGCTTAAAGTCTATGAAATTTAGACGCTTTGATCATATATTGTTAAATTTTAATGAGAAACAAACTAGTGTGTGATAGTTCAAGTTCATTTTAACTGATGTGTTCTGCAGGAAAGCAATGTTAGAATTTATGTGAAATTAAGCAATTTAAACTATTTAGCTGGATTTCAAAGTTTTTTTTTTAAATAAATAGATAATAGGAAGATGATGTATTTTTATAGATTGAATATACTGGGTAAATGCAGTAAAGCATTTTACTTAAGTAATAGAAAAACACACTGGAAAAAAAGGATTGGCCTAATTACATTAGGATTTTCCCTGAGTATTTTACAATCACATATAGTCTGTTCCACTGAAGGCTTAATCAGGTGAAAACTCAGAGTGTAATAAAAATTCACATACTGATTAAGCGGAGGAAGACCCTAGTCTGATTTATTAAAATATATCGATTATGGAAGTTTTTTTTTTTAATGTTTGTTTATATTTTGAGAAAGAGACAGCACAAGCAGGGGAGGGGCAGAGAGAGAGGGGGACAAAAGATCTGAAGCGGGCTCTGTGCTGACAGCAATGAGCCCTGTGCAGGGCTCAAACTCATGAACCAGGAGAGCATGACCTGAGCCAAAGTTGGACACTCAACCTACTGAGCCACCCAGGTACCCTGGATTATGGAATAATTTTTAAGGCATGTTGTGTGGTGAGAGATACTATGTTTCACAGAGAGCAGATTAGGAGCAAAAGTATCTGAAATTTAGGCCTGGTTTCAGTTTGTATTAGTTTGTGACCTTAGACAGGTCCCATCCTTGTAAACTTGGATTTTTGTTCTACAGAGTTGATTTAAAAATAATTATTTTGCCCATTTCATAGGGCTCATGTAATGTAATTTTGTCCATTTCACGGGGCCTCGTGTCCATTTCACAGGGCTCATCAAAAGAAATCATGTACATGGAAATACTTTGTGAACTCTTAAGGGCTAGATGTATGTAATATATTTGTACTGAATTTAAGTATCTGCAAATGGCAACCTAAACTGATGAGCAGTTGCTTGAAACTGAGCTTCCGGGAACTTACTTTAATGAACACTTGACTATAATTGAAGTGAAGACATCAACTTTGTGTATATAATTGCTGCTTCTTGAATACTCAAAAGTTGAATGGGCCACCCCCTTCATGGTGTTTTCTTTGGTATTTGGTGTTTCATGGTGTTTCTTTCATTATAATGAAAATAGTCATCTCTTTTGCAATAAAAGTACAAAGGAGATCCAGGACTCGTCCCTTCAGTAGTTTCAATTCATTGATGAAGTGAATGGTCATGTGTGCTACATCTGTGGGAGAATATCTGATTTGTCTTTCACTCAAAGGGCTCTTTACCAATAAGGACATAAGCTATGATGACACAAAAGTATAATACAAAGCAGATGAAAAAAAAAATCTGTAAGGATGACCCGAAGTGCTGTTGATACTCTAGGAGGAAATTTTATTTCTAAAGACAGATTTAAAAAGTTTTATAGAGTTGGTTAAATAGCATATTCTAGGCAACCAGAGCACCGAGGTAGAGTAATCTGATCTGGCTGGAAGGTACTTCACATGGGGGAAGTAGAGGGTACTACATGGCTGAAAAGATAGGCTGAGGCTACATCGGGCAGGAATTGGAAAGCAAAACAGGCAGAACAAAAAGACAAAAAGAATAGAGGAGACATTTGCTCTTTGGAGATTGTGTCATAATTGTTCTTATGAGAGAAACCATATGTGTCTGTATGGGGGATATCCTCGCAAAATGACACAAACAAGCAGAAGATGAAAATGATCACTTAAGTGACTCAGTGACTCTGTTGTGTTGTAATCTACATTTTACAAATTGAGAAATTCAGCCTAGAGAGGATAAATATTGCCAGGTTCATTGCTATGGACTGAATTGTGTCCCTTACAAAATTTGTACGTGAATGCCACACCCCCCGGTGTGGTAGTACTTGGAGGTGGGGCCTCTGGGACGTAGGTTTAGATGAGGTCATGAGAGTGAGGTCTGGATTACTGCTCTTCTAAAAAGAGTCATCAGAAAACTTTGTTTCTCTCTGTGTCTCTGACTCTGTCTCTGTCTTTGTGTTTCTGTGTCTGTCTGTCCGTCTGTCTCTCCCTCTGTCTCAGAGCTCTTACAAAGAAGATGTCATGTGAGCACATAGCAAGAAGGTAGTCATTTACAAGCCAGGAGGAGAGATCTCATCAGAAACTAACTGTGCTGGCGCCTTGACCTTGGAGTTCCAGCTTCTAAAACTGTGAGAAAATAAATGTCTATTGCTTAAGTCATCTGATCTGTTTGGGCTATGACAGCCCAACCTAAGTAATATATTCATGAGGCTGATAAGTCCAGGTTAAAACTCAGGCTCACCCTGTTAAGCTCAAGATTTAATAAAAATAATATAATCTACACTCCCAAAGACAGATAATAATGATTGTAATAATAATATGGATAATAGCTAAGGTGTTCTAAATACATATATTCGTTCATTAAATCCTTACTATAAACTTATGAAGTTGGTTCTATTATTATTCCTGAATACACTAACAAAATAATTTAAGAATACATATAAAAGTAAAATTCAAACCTCAAAATAAATAATAAGGAGTGGCTAATAACCTGAGGTGTTAACAATGATAGATAGTATTCAGTATACCCACACAACTCCAAGTGACGGTGTTTTGTTTGTTTGTTTGTTTGTTTTTTGTCTATAAATAATTCCTAGGCTGCCAGTGTCCCTGGATCAAACTTGTAATCGCATGGTTGAGATATTCATGGTGAAAAATTATAAGGGCCTGGAAATAGAAGAATCTGGGATGTGTGACAGGCATATACACATGGGACACAACTATGAAGACTGGCTCTTAGAAATGTTTATCTGTTTAGAAACCTGAACTTGAAGTTTTGCAGGAAAATTCACAATAAGATGCCTGACCATCTGGGTATTCTGAAGCATACACAGCCATCACACATTGCTAATGATCTGTCTAGAGAATACATTATCTTATTTAAATAAATACCTGTCATAGTAAAAAATTTGCCACAGGGGAAAGATACACACATATTCATCAACTTGGGAAGATTACCAAAGGACCTGAAAAGCATAATTAGTGAGAACAGAAAATACAATTATATGGGGGACTGTGTGAAAGGGCAGTTCTTATAAAAGCATTGTTGTTTTGAGCCACATAATGAAGGATCAGTTCAAAAAGAATAAATTGAAGATTTACTTAATCCAATCTACTTCTCTCTTCAAAGTTTCCTCCCTCTGCCCACAAATCTTGTGAAATCTCTCATTTTAAGATGTTTCCTATATTTTTCATTTTGTTTCAGAAAAGCAGCATTTTGATTTAAGGGAAGAAAAATCTCATACCAGGCTCTTTCCCCAATCCTACAAAAGTAGTTTTTAAAAGTTAAACAATTACAACCGTAATTCTTGTACAAAATTCAGAGCTGATCCACCTTTTGATAATGTAATAATGAATGCTTTAACCAAACAGCTTAAGCACTTAGGATACAATTCCTTGTTCTATAGTATTAGCTAACAAGGGGGATCTCTCACATCCATAAAATACATCCAACAAACGCATGGATTCTTGCATGATAGCAAGATCAGATTAGTCATAAAAGAAAATTAATACAATCATATGAATTATTTTTACAGAAACGTCTTCAGGTAAGGGATACAATAAAGGACATTTCATTTCCCAACTAAGTTCTAAAATAATTGAGCCAGTTTGTCAAAAGGACAGGAAACAACCTGGACTTGTGAGTGGCATCCGAAGCGGCAAATACCCTACCGGTGTCTGAGAATTGGGGGTGTGGGGATCCCCACCTCCTCATGTTGGATATTGGGTCCCAGAATGTACAAAGGCAGCATTTCCCCAAAAAGTTAAGCAAATTACTGTATGACCCACCAGTTCTATTCCTAAGTATAAATGATGGCCAATTTTATGTGTCAACTTGTCTAGGGTTTGGTGCTCAATTATTTAGCCAAACGCCAGTCTAGATGTTTCTATGAAGGTATTTTTCAAATGTCATTCACATTTAAATCATCAAACTTTGAATAAAACGGATTACCCTTCATAATGGGAGTGGCCCTTCAATCATTTGAAGGCCTTAAGAGCAAAGACTGAGGATTCCCATAGAAGAATTCTCCTCAAGTACACAACACAGAAACAAGCCTTGCCTGAGTTTCCCTTGTGTCGACCTGCAAAACTTAGACTCAAAACTACAGTTCTTACCTGAACTTCCAACCTCCTGGCCTGGCCTACAAATTTCAGACTTCCCAGCTCCCAAAATCATGTGAGCCAGTTCCTTAAAATAAATCTTTCTCTCTCTATATATGTCTTTGTGGAAAGAAAACCTATTGGTTTGATTTCTCTGGAGAATGCTAAGACAGTAAATGCTCAGAAGAATTGAAAACAGACACTCAAACAAATACTTGTACATGAATGTTCCTAACAGCACTATTCGTGATAGTCTGAAGGTAGAAACAACCCAAATGCTCATCAACAGATGAATGGATACACATAATGTGGTAATCCATGCAATGGAGTATCGTTTAGCCAGGAAAAGTTATGAAATATTGATACATGCTACAACATAGATGAACTTTAAAAACTTAGATGAAAACCAGAAACAAGAAACCAGATGCAAAAAGGTCTTATATTGTATGACTCCATTTGTGTAAAGTAGCCAGAATAGATAAATCCATAGAGACAGTAAGCAGATTAGTGGTGGCCAGGGGCCAGGGATGAGGGGAATGGAGGTGACTGTTTACTAGGTATGTGGGTTCTCTTTGGGGTGATGAAAGTGTTTGGGAACTTGATGAAGGTGGTGGTTGCACAACGCTGTGAATGGACTAAATGCTGCTGAATTGTATGCTTTAACAATGGTTCATTTTATGTTATATGAATTTCACTTCAATTTCAAAAAAAAAAAAAGCAGTAGAACTTGATGAATAACACATAGAAGAGCAGAGGTGAAGTAGAAGATGAACCCAAGGTAGGTTTTAGGCTGAGTGCATGGGTGACTGATGATACCATGAATAGCCCCAGGAGATGTGAGTTTAGAGAACGGGGCAGCAGGTGGGGGGGGGGAGCGGGGGGAAGCAGTTTTGTAGATGATATTGAGGCAATGAGGCACTTAAGTGGAAAGTTGCTGAAGGTGTTTGGAAAAATTGAAGCACGAGGTAGATGACAGATTAGCAAAAGTTGTAACTAGAAGGGGAACAGTCTTGTGAGTAGAACTTTGGCTCTCAATTTTCCACCCTTGGTCATCTCATTAGTCTGGGATTCTTCAAAAAGGACACCTCTGGTTCTGCAATGATTTCTGACTAAAGTTACTACAATGATGGGCCCTATAACCACAAAAATATTGACTGAAGTATTTAAAACAGTGGGAATAGTATTTACATATATATATATGTGTGTGTGTGTGTGTGTGTGTGTGTGTGTGTGTGTGTTACATATACATATATATATTTATATATACATACAACTTAGTATATACATATTTTTTTGAGAGAGAGAGAGAGAGAGAGAGAGATGGGGGAGGGGCAGAGGGATATAGAGAATCACAAGCAAGTTCCATGCTCAGTGCAGAGCCCGACATGGGGCTTGATCCCATAACCATGAGATCATGACCTGAGCCAACATCAAGAGTTGGGTGCTCAACTGAGACACCCAGGTGCCCCACATTTATATTATACTAACTAGAATACTGTATGCTATTCATTAGTATAATACATACCTATCTAATTAGTATAATAATAGCAATCATATTACATTTATTACATGAATGGTTTCTAGAACAGTTTTCCACACAGTGTTTCCATCTTAGGTGGTGGTATGAGAAATTTGAGGCTCAAAGCGATGCCTTGTCCTAGATTGTGCTGGTAGTAAGTGGCAGCCTGGCCTTCTCTCCTTCCAGTCCCCATGCCCCTCATTCTTCTTTTATTTTAATTTTTAAAAATTTTTTATTTTATTTTATTTTATTTTATTTTATTTTATTTTATTTTATTTATTTTATTTATTTTATTTTTTTTTAATTTTTAATGTTTATTTATTTTTGAGACAGAGAGAGACAGAGCATGGACAGGGGAGGATCAGAGAGAGGGAGACACAGAATCTGAAATAGGCTCCAGGCTCTGAGCTGTCAGCACAGAGCCCGACGCGGGGCTTGAACTCACTGACTGTGAGATCATGACCTGAGCCAAAGTCGGCCGCTTAACCGACTGAGCCACCCAGGTGCCCCTATTTATTTTTTTAATGTTTTTATTTATTTTTGAGGGAGAGAGACAGAGCACGAGTGGGGGAGAGGCAGAGAGAGAGGGAGACACAGAATCCAAAGCAGGCTCCAGGCTCTGAGCTATCAGCACAGAGCCCGACGCGGGGCTCCAACTCACAAGCCATGAGATCATGACCTGAGCCGAAGTGTGATGCTTAACCAACTGAGCCACCCTGGTGCCCCCTCCTCATTCTTCTTTTAGAACAGAATTCATTTTTTGGTCTGTCTTGTGTATTCATTCAAGTCTTTGCATGTGTCTTTGATCCAGTACCAAGTCCTAAAATACTAGATATTCAGAACTATTTTATAATATATAAGTCTAAAAAAGCTATTTGCATCATATAGCTACTTCACATAAACATAAGGTTTTAACTTAAATATCTGCTGCATAGTTTATAAACCATTACAGATAAATCTTTGGTTCACATAGACGTAACTTGGAGTACTTGCAAACATTTCCAACATTTTCATTGCCTAATCATTCTTTTCTGTCAGCAACTAAAATAAGGAGTTTTGAACCAGCTTTAATTCTAATTTTTACCTCCTGTGTGACTGGCCAGTAATTTATCATTTTCAGCCTCAAGTCAATATGGGAGGATTGCCAATCATCTCTAGGGGATTTTTTTTTAATCCATATTTTTAAAAAGATTTATTTACCTATTTTGAGAGTGGAAGAGGGAAAGAAAGAGCGAGAGAGAAAGAGAGAACCAGTGAGGGAGGGCCAGAGAGAGTGGGAGAGAGAGAATCCCAACCAGTCTCCGTGCTGTCAGCTCAGAGCCCACTGTGGGGCTCGATCTCATGAACCATGAGATCATGACCTGAACTGAAATCAAGGGTTGGTCGCTTAACCAACTGGGCCACCCAGGCACCCCACTCACGGCTTTTCTATTGTGGCATCTTACGACCTCATTGTCCATTTCACTTTGGTAGGTCTACTTAATAAACTGACTCTAAGTAAGTTTGATTTGTTTATATTACTCTTTTTGCACAAATAACCATATTTTGCATGCTTATATAACAAGAAGGTCTATGTTGTGTTTGTCTAAAAATTATAGCTATGGAAATAGTACTGAAAGCCTTTATCCTGGGGACTTCCTGAACACTGTCAATTATATTCCAAACACAGTTTTAGCTCAGTAAAACATATTTTTTTCTCTTAAATGTTAAACACACACATATAATCAACAGGATAGGTAATCTATGTGTTTTTCATTCATTTACCCTTAGCTTATATTATTATACGACTCATAACAATGGTAAAAGCTTTTCCGATGTTTAAAAGCTGCTTTTACAAACTTCTCTTTTAGAAACAGAAATAAGGATTCTGCAAGAATATTGAAACTAAATCCTTCTTTAACCCCTGAACTCCTGAAAAGGGATCAAGTGCTATGGGGAGACAAAACTTGCCAATATCGGTTTTCTCTTTTCCTTAACATATGTGATTTTCAGAGGTCAACAAGGTTGCTCTTTTGTGAACCATTTTACTTGTGAAAAACTGTCAGATAGCTAGATACCAGGGGCTGTTACAACCAGTCGAAGACCTTTTGTACTTTAATATTGCGGTGGAACTGATCAAGAGAAAAAAATCTCGGGCGTCTGGGTGACTCAGTCGGTTAAGTGTCCAACTCTTGACTTCAGTTAAGGTCATGCTCCCAGGGTCATGGGATTGAGCCCCACATCAGGCTCTGTATTGGGCATGGAGTCTACTTAAGATTCTTCCCCTCTGCCTGTCTCTACCGCTCTCTCTCTCTCAAAACCAAAACCCCAAACAAACAAACAAACAAAAAACCCACCTCATTTTGAAGAAATATTTTAAAACCATAGTTATTTTGAAATAAACTACAAAATAGCCCTAGAGATCAAAATAAATCAAGACAAAGAAGTTTATTTGAAGTGTACTTTATAAATTAGAGTTCAGTATTACGAAAATTCAATATATTGTACTAATAAATTAGTTGAAGGTTAACAACATTCTGGATAGCCTAAAGGGACATAGACACAGAGACAGCCAATGACAAAGCTTTGTAAACAAAATTGCATGGAATATTGTCAGGACAGAATGGAAAAAAATGTGATTTTGACATTTTTAGTGAGATGTCAGGTATACATTCAATAACAACAATTTACATGCTTTTGTAAATTCATCCTCATATCTTTTTGAACTATGTTGGGTTTTTTCCTTTCCAGTGGACTCTTCTCAATAAAGTGATCCTTCCCCCAGTTCATTTCAGCAAATATTTACTGAGCAGTCAATATGCAATCAATATTTGCTGAGGTCTATTATTATCTGTCATTAACAGTCATGGTGTTAGTCCCCAGGGATACAAAGAATACAAAAGGCACAGATTCTGTCCTTGAGAATGTATAACCTTATAGGGGAATACAATATAGTGTCAACTTTGCATATCCTCAAATACCAAATTTGAGCATCCTTGGCATCTATTTCTTTTTTTTTTTAATGAATAGGGTTTTTAAAAAAAAAATGTTTATTTGTTTATTTTGAGAGAGTGTATGCACAAGTGGGGGAGGGGCAGAGAGAGAGAGGAAGAGAGGGAAGGAGAGAGAGAATCTGAAGTAGGCTCCATGCCATTAGAGCAGAGCCCAGCGCAGGGCTCCATCTCGTGAACAGTGAGACCAGGACCTGAGCTGAAATCAAGAGTCAGATGCTTAACTGACTGAGCCACTCAGGCGCCCCAGCATCTATTTTTGACAGCATCTCCAAGGGATATTTGTGAAGAATGTGAACCTCAAACGTTGTATGGTTCAACCCTTAAGTTGTCCATAACCTGTTACGGGTCTATCTTCTAATAATTCATGTTCTGTGTCCCTTTTCTTGATTTTAATTTCCCTAAGTTTAATACTTATTGATGAACCAATATTTTAGGAACAGAGATTTCCTTGTCCCAAGATTACCCTAATTCCTGAAACTTTAACTCCGACTAACTACTTTCCTCGGTTTAAGAACCAGAGCCATCAAGGTGACCTCTATTGGAATCCTCATTACCGTGTTCAAAAACTTCAGCATGCACAAAATACAGAGGAAGCTGTACATCAGCGGTTTTGGATCTATCCCGAGATGCCTTTCTTAGGCTTATGGTACAGCCTTCGAAATTTTAATAAATACTTTAGGAGTTTCTGATATACATCGTGCAAAAAACCATGCTTTGAGAAACCTTGTATGGAATACTCTCGCCCAGAGCAACAAATATCTTTCGGCCTATAAAAGAGTCAGAGAAGACAGTTCTCACTGATGTGTCTTCACTGTCATAAAGCACAAAGTCAAGGGTAGCTTGGCTGGACACTGTCTCTGCAACTAACTCTCCTTCAGAAATATGGGAATTAACTATCATCCCGTTCACAGTTCTTTGGAGTGGAATTGAGAATTAAACTTTTAAAATGAAGGCTTTTGTCCGCAAGGCATTTTTTTCTTCCAAAGTACTTCAGAGCCTCACACACATAAGTGAAACGCTACTACCCCTTGGGTAGAAACATAGAAACAATATTAATGTTTTTTCTATAAAAATACACTTGTGGAAGGGAGACTTAAAAAGCTAATTTTGGAGGCTGCAATAACAAGTGCATTGGCCAATATTTTTTTCCCGTGTGTTTAGAAATTAAATCAGTGGGGGGGAAAAAAAAAGGCTAGAAACCATGGGTTAAAACACAAGAGGCTGGAAACCCATGGGGGAAATGAGTCAGGTACTTTCAACAATGTTAAGTAAATAATGACACCAGAGCCTCCGTAAGAGGTTGCAGGGTGGCCCTGTGAATGTGAGCACAGATTTCTCCATAGCTACAGTCACAGGTGTCTGTGTGGTATTGGAACCTCTGAGCCACTGCATCTGTCCCAGCAGGGAAACAAAGGCTTGATTGCAGAGACCTTGGCTCAATACAGGTCCTGGCCAGTCGTGGCAGATGTAGCACACTCATTTCAATTCAAGTTTGAATTTAATGTAGCTGAAATATAATTCATTAAGCATATTTTATTTAAGTGAAATTTCAAGAAGTACTCGAAGAGCTTGCCAGGTGATACCCTGCTGTTCTACAAAGTGTTCACATTCTTCTAAGAGCTTTGCAAATGAACTCGTTTACTAGTCAAAGCCATCATCTGAGGTAGTACAATTATTATCCTCATTTTACCAATGAGGAAACCAAGGCACAGAAACATCAGTTCACTCACCTAAGGTCACACATTTAGCATGTGGCGGAGGAGTGTTTGAAGTCGTGTTTAAACACTTGGTTTGGGATTTGAGGAGAGGAAGGCTCGTTCATCTCCTCAACCAGTTGACCAGACTCCTGTGAGGAATACAAAAGTCCTGATGAAAACTGCGCATCACCCCTCTTCTTATCTCCCCATCCCCCTTTCTTTCTCTTCTTATCTCCCCATCCCCTTTCCTTCTCATCTCCCCATCCCCCTTTCTTTCTCTTCTTATCTCCCCATCCCCCTTTCTTTCTTTTCTTGGAGCCTCTCCTCTTCACAACACTTACTCAGTTCATAGTACCCCAATTGACAGTTGAAGGAGTATTTTGCAAATATTTTGATTCATATATCTTCTCTCCTCCCTCAAATGAAAGATTTCTGAGGACAAGGAGCATGGATTTTCTGTTTTGGTTTCTTGGGGAACCAACTACTGAATGACTCCCTCAGGCTCAGCTGCTGGAACAGGACTTTCCTCAGCAGGAACCATAAAGGCAATTGTGGCAACACCTTCAGGAGATGCCACACAGGTTTCTGGATCTGCCCACTTGCAAGGAGTTTGCTAAAGGAGGCTCTCAACCTGGAAAACATGTGAGGTCATGGTGTTCCTCTGGCCTTGAGACCATCTGGCCTGGCAAAGAGCCGAACGAATCTTTGGCCTCCTCCCCGTCCCTGCCGTCCTTGTCTCCTCACGTTTCATAGGAATTGCTACGCATCTGGTAACTGCCTCCAGAGAGCCATCTCCCCTTCCATTCCTCAGACGGCGGCCAGAATGGTCGTCTTCTGAAACGAATGGGGCCATGTCACTCCACTGGCCCACATCCTGCAATGACACCACACCTGCCCCACTGTTTTTTTTTTGTTTTGTTTTTTTTCAATTTTAGGAGGAAGAAGAATCAATTGGACAGCTGGGTAAAGGTGCAGGTACCTGACCTCATCCCAGATGCATGGCATCAATCTCCGGGAGATGGGCCTGTAAGTCTGCACTTGAAAAATGTTCACCAGATGATGCTAACACACATACTTTAGGAGAAATAAGCTATGTATGGGATAGAGCTCAGTTTCCTTAACGTGTTACATAGGTGATTCTATAAGAAGAATGCACATTTCTGAGTGTCTCTCCAACCTCACTTCTCGTGAAGTCCTGCTACCACTGCAGAAAGAAGACAGTTTATAGGTCCATAAATTCTCCACCATTTTCCATTTTCCTTTGTCTTTATTGAGGGTTGCTCTATACAGTAGTATACGTTGTGCATTGGACAAGTCTAGGGTTTATGACTCATGTTACGGTCTGAGTGATGATGCCCCGACTTTGTTCATGTTGCTGAAGCCTGGAATACTAAAATGCTTCCCCTCCACCTGACTTAGCTCTCAGTTACCCTGCAAAACACAGCTCTGGCATCAGCATTTCTTTGGAACCTAGGAATAGTTACACAGCTTTATCATCATATTTATCACATTGTATTTTTCTATGTTCAATTTTGCTTCTGTATCTTTTAGCAGACATGAACAGTTTGAGGGCACAGTCTTATTTATCCACTTACCTTCACTGTCAAGCATAGTGCTAGATACAGTGGACACTTAAGGAAGACTTGTAGAATTAATGCACAAAATGTGATAATTAGACCAGCTTTCCAAAGTAAATTCATTCATTCATTCATTCATTCATTCATTCATCCATTTGAAACTCTGTGTTCCTTAGAGAATTGAACCTACATATTTACATTAAAATGTAGCAATTTAAAAGACAAATTATGTGTTTTAAGTAGATTTCTGTATTTTTAGGATGTTTTAGAAGCAAGTAAGAAAACTAAACTCAAGTGCTTTGAATTAATAGAGACATTTATTGGGTGTCAGAGGAGGGTATCCTAAGGCAGGCCCACTTCAGATTTCTCCCAAGGATGCCATCCAGGGCTCCGCTTCCCCTTTGTCACCCACCCCTCCCTAGTGTCAGCGGATTCCCCTGGCACTAACAGGATGGTCCATGAGATCACATGTTCCTCCCAACGCCAATCACTGATAAAGGGGATGAGAAAACTTAATTACCAACAACCAAAGAGTTGGTCGCTTAACCGACTGAGCCACCCAGGCGCCCCTAAACAGGCCCTTTTTAAAACTAAGGTCAATTTCTCAATTCTCCCAAACGTGTTTTAGTATTAAGCGGAGGAGGTTGGCTGGGCTATTTGGGGACAACCCCAGGGTGCACAACATGTGTCTAGATGGCCCTGCTGAGTTTTGGGGTCCAGTCTGCTCTGCCTGTGGTAGCATCTACTCCAGGAAGCACAGCGCCCAGGCATCGAGTAGCCTTCCTGTATAATCGAGGAAGCCACCAACACCCGGCACCCGGCATCTCAGCTGTTCCTCTTTTCTCGTGTTGTTTTCAAGTCAGGGGAAATTGGTCATTGGGCAAATCCACCCTGCCAAACAGTTCCAAGAATCAGAGGTTTGTCAGCAAGCCCGGATCACACAGTCTTCTTACCCTGCAGTCTCGAGAGGCTGCGTCTGCACACAGGGAGTGGGGTGACCGCTCCCGAAGTGAGGGGCGCAGCAAGGAGGGAAGGAGAGTGCCCTGTCACGGTCTGCAGCTGATTGTGGTTGTGGAGGCAATCACACCTGCTGTGGATAATTTGCTCCCTTACTAGTGACCCTGAGAGGTTCCTGGAATCAGTACAATGTGGGGACAGTACCAACAACAGAATGAGTAAGCCCGTCAGGAATTCAGCCAGGAAAGGAAAGCAGATCAGCTTCTGCCCGGGGTCTCCATCCCTCAGCATTTCTTTTTCCCTTTCTCTTTGAGGATTAGAGCAGGGAAAAGGCTCATTTTTAGGTGGGAAAGGATTTTTCTCACCTTAGAATGTGTTGCAAGTGTGACCTCTTATCTTCCTCCCAATTTTCTGTCCATGTGAATTCAACTTTCAGGTCAACCCATCCGACCAAGCTGAAAAGCTTGTCTGTTTATTATGTTAGCCGTGCTGATTAGCCTGATTTTTATAGGTTCATTTTGATTTATTTTACTCCTTCAACAATACTAATTCTCCATGGTTCCCATTCAATTGCTTCTTTCCCAGAATAAAAGAGAGCAAAAAAAGAAAAAAAAAAGATGTGGAAAATTGCATTGCATTTCTTTAGCTTGTCTCTCCTTTCTTCTTGTTATTAACGTTCAAGAGTCTAAGTACCAAAGAGGAAAGGTCCCTTAAAATGAATGGATAAATGGCATTTTAAGGATTTCCGTGCACCAGTTTCTGTTAGAACTGTTAGAGACTGGTTATATAAATAATCTCCTGTATATGTATCTCACACACTAAGCGAAATGTGTCACTTAATCCTCATGGCAACCATATGATATACACACGGGTTTTATATCCTTTATATCCTTATTAAAGGATATCCTTATATCCTTTAATATCCTTTAATATCTCCTCGTTTACTCATGAGGAGACACTTCTTGCCCACAGCAGGCTGAAGAGTGGCGGGGATGGGAAGCAGCAACACGGAGCCTGTTCAGAGTCCACATTCTCAGAACCATGCCGCCATTTAGATTTCTGGCAGTGGACTTCCACTGCTCCTGGAGTTCGAACCCGTATGTTTTTGTCATAGAGATTTTCCTAGGCTACTGGTGAGGGGTTACTGAGGTCTGAGGGTGGGCTGTTTGCACAGCATATGCCAATCCCAATTCAGAGCACTGCTGAGTCATGCCTTCAGGGTAATTTCAATGGAACAAATGGGAGAGGTCACAGCGTGAATCCTATCAACAGACTGGTAGGAGCCCAGTGACTGTTCTGATACATGACATTTTGGGCCCAGAGAAAAGGCAGTCATTTTTGGTCTGGTTTCTGTTATTCTCTAGCTCTGTGAGCATTGGGCAAATGCAGCACAACAAACAAGTCAAAACAGATAAAAATGAATTTTATATGGCTGTTACATTGGAAGGCAATTCTGTGTGCAGGAGGTCTGCCGAAACATAATTAAGGATGTAAATCACATCCTTGGGGCGTCCTGACCTCCCCTTTTAATTCTTAACTATAAAACCACACTTGATGGATGGCTGTATTTTTAATAGAACATAAACATTTTGTCAAAGCTTAAGAGTTAGTTTCAAAATGAGAAGATCGAATTTTCAAGCAAGGGAGTTTTATTTATCTTTTTTTCACCTGAATTTGAATAGGCTTCAGCAGGGGTACTTTTGGATGACTAAAAAAAGAGGAAGAAATCCATGTCAGGCTTAAGAAGTGCATCATCATGGATCAACATATATTGGTTTGGGAAGCTATGAGGGCTCAGGAAAAATTCTATATGTGAAGCTTCTATAATTATGAAGTCATTTTATCTGGGGAAGGATCTGCTTCCTAACAAAGGTGTATTGTCATTAAAAGCCCAATGGGCGTGTAAGTGGATGAAAACAAAGTCCTTGGGCCCAATGGTGTTTGTGAGAAACACTGCAAGGTGTGGAAGCAATGTTACCTTCATGTTCAAAAGGTTTGTGTCTCTATCCATCCACCTTCTTGCCCTGTGTCCTTGGCTTGTCATTTCATCTCTTTGAGCCTGCTACCTTCTTTGTAAAATGTTGACTCCTAACAGCTCTACAAAGTCTATGATACATTTTACAGTTGTTTAGAAACAACTTGGAGATGTTACTGAAAGAATCCAGCTGCTCATTTAAACTGAATCTCACAGATTCTTGACACTCAAGTTAGCAGTCAAGAAACTACTTGGACTCCATAATGAGAAGGGTTGTTGGGGCCGTGGAGCTCAACTCTCCAGACTCAACAGAGAAAAAAAAATCATATACCACAAATCAACATATGAATGTACAATGAGAAAAATAAACATTAAGGACCCTGGGGTACACAGGTTTTCTGGCCAGTGCACTTTCTCTGTAGTGACATCTCCAGGGACTCCAAATTATAGCCAGAAAACTGAACAGTGATTAGGGACCCAGAACCAAGAGTCTTGAAATAGTTTTGAGAGTTCTTCCTTCCGCTAATGGTGAAGCCTGCTGACTCACCTCTAACTGAGAAAATAAAAGGTCTCTCTGATGATCAGTTGTTTATTCTCTCCCAAATCCAGTCTCCTTCTCTTCACCCCTCTCCCCCCACTCCACTGTGCTGGGTAATGCTATCAGTACTTTATTCTAGACAACAGTAAATTTAAAAAGAGAGAAAGAGACTTTGAAGGAACAAGTAGGCTTCTGTTAATAAGCTTTTATAAGACCTGCTACAAATGCAATTGATTAGCTTTCAATATTTTGATTACTAACATATTTTGGTCTTGCCAACCTGAATTGCATTGGATGCAAGTTACCTTGGATGGTTGTCCTTGAGTGTTCCCTTCTCAGATCAAATACTTATAAACAAGCCCCTTTTAAATAAGCTCATTTACTTCTTTAGATGTCCTCTCATGCATCATGTATGGGTTTACTGATTTAAGAGGGTAGCCTTATTCAAAATCCTTAGGAAACCTCTTGACTTTAGAGTCAAGTTAGAGAGAGCTGGCTGTTCCAAGTTGATGAAGAAAAATGACAATGTGGGATAGACTGGGGATCCTCACACTTTAGTCCTGGGGTCCGTGTGAAAAGTACAGGTTCCAGAGTGTCAGGTACTGAGACTGTAGTTCAGTAGGAATTTCAAGTGTTCCCAGATGATTGTAATGTGGGTGGCCAACAAAACCCTCTCTTCTAAGGTTACTTAGTTGCGAAGTCATCCTGGATTTTGATTTATTTCTTTTGGGAGCAATTCCAAGTTTTCAGAAAAAAACCCCAAAAACCCAAAAACCCTCCAAATGGAGTCTTAAGTTCATTATCTGGAAGTACCTCTGAGAAAAAAAACAAAAAAACAAAAAAACTGAAACGGTAAGTGGCCCTGCCACACAAATGTACCGACCACTCCACAGCCACCCTCGATCTCTGATTGGAGTCGGTTCTATAAAATCTCTGTATGTTGAAGTCCATTCCATAAATATTAAATTTGTGCAGAAGGGGTTTCCCACCAGCCTCATTTAAGGACCTAAACTGTAGCCTTGTGTCTTACTTTTCTTTTCCTGGCACTAGCTCAGCAGAAGTACTTCATAAATAATTGGTGGGTGGATAAACACATTAATAATGTAGTATTGGAATCTCTGTTTTCTTTCTTGTGACACCCACTAGGTTTTAAGTTCCAGGAGAGATGGGGTCATGCCTGTCTTACTCATCAATGTGTCCCTGGTGACCAGCAAAGTGACAAGGTGATTATTCAAATATTTTCTGAATAAACAAGGGGAGCACAGAAGTAAAAAAATGAGACTCTACAGGCATCACGCAATCAGGAAACTGAAATTCTTCACCATGAAGTTCAGCATATGCTCTGCACAACTAAAACTTTTATTTTCCTTTCACATTATATCCTTCTGTCCAAAATCAGAAGGATTGCCTTGCTGTACTGACCTCATATCATCTGTTTTCATGGCCAAATGAGAAGGGAAGTTCACAGAATAGGCACCTCCAAAGAAGAACTTTTTGAAAACAGAATTAAGAGCTTCACTGTGGAGGGTCAGACAGTTGTCACCAAGCCACGTACGTTACACTGGGCTAATCACAAAAGAGACACATGTAACAAGAAAAAATTCTCATCAGTGTGGTGACAAATCCTCAAAATGATAGCGTTGTTTATTTAGAAGCCTCGGAAATGCTGACAGTGCTGGGCATGGTGAAGAGTACAGGAGACAGCTTGCTTGCTCTAAGTGCTATTCCCTCTACTGGGCACGTCTTCCTCGCTGCCTTGCACATCCTGGTCACCATAACCATCTGAGGATTTGCGGACTGAGAGGCTGCGCTTTCACTAAGGAGGCTAGGCATCATACGACAGGTGTAGGACTTGCAGTCCTCCTGCGTAGCGTATATGACGTGAGAAAGCTGGCGTGTGTCCCTGAGCCCTGGGACCACCGAACAGCTGATCTCCAAAGGGCATTTTCACATTTCCATGGGTTTTTCTTCTTTGTGTGTAATAGGAAAGTTGTGTTAGTTTCCTATGGCTGCTGCAACAAATGGACACAGACTTAGTGGCTTAAAATGACACAAATCTATTATCGGTTGGTTTGGAAGGTCAGAGTCCACAATGGACTCACTTGGCTAAAATCAAGGGGTTGGCAGAACTGTGTTCTTTTCCTGTAGGTTCTAGGGAACAGTTCATTTCCTGGACTCTTCCAGCTTCTAAAAGCTACCACGTTCTGTGGCTCATGGCCTTCTTCCTTTGTTTTCAAAGCCAGTACCAGCGAGTTGACTTACCTTATCACATCCCTCTGACCTTGCGTATATTGTCACATCTCTTTCTCTGACTCTTCTTTTGTCTCCCTCTTCCACATTTAAGGACTCTTGTGATCACATTGGATCCAAATGGATAACTCAGGATAATTTTCCTATCCTAAAATCAGCTAATTAGCAACTTTAACTCCATCTACCACCTTAAATTCCCGTTGCCATGTTCATTGTATTCAGATTCTGAGGATTAAGACCCATCTTTGGGGCCATTATTTCACCTACCAAAGAGGTCTAGGGTCTAAGTTAATGTGAAAATCAGGATATTCATATTGATTTTAGACCTATTTCACTCCCAGGTACGGACTAATTTGCAAAATAAATACTATCCAAATACAAATGAAGAGACTCATCTTTATATTTTGTTAAGGAAACCCAACTTGCATCTAACTGCCTTCTCTGATAACAAGTACAGAGTTTAGACCTTTTAGCCAATATGAACTGCAAAGCACTACCGTGTGTGCCTTGCCCCAGTTAATCAGCCTACCTCAGATAGCTTAATTTCATACAGCGGAAGTACTTGCCAGATTCACTAGAATAGTAGTTATTAGCCTAATTAATAAGAAAATAATCCAAAAGTTTTTAGCAATTCTGATGCACAGGCCATGCCCAAGACTAATTAAAACCCAATATGTAGGGGGTGGGACCCAGATATAAATATTTATTAAAGCTACCAGATAATTCTATTGTGCAGTCAGGAAGGAGAATTGTTGCTCTATAGGTGAAGGCCTAATTCAAACACCTTTCTATATTAAATAGAAGCCAACTGTATGTACATACATTTGTAATTAAGCAGACAGAATCGTTAGAATTAATGGATCTTGTAAGGTTTAAATTAGTTTCCATCTTAGTTTTTTTTTTTTTTTTTTCAACGTTTATTTATTTTTGGGACAGAGAGAGACAGAGCATGAACGGGGGAGGGGCAGAGAGAGAGGGAGACACAGAATCGGAAACAGGCTCCAGGCTCTGAGCCATCAGCCCAGAGCCTGACGCGGGGCTCGAACTCACAGACCGCGAGATCGTGACCTGGCTGAAGTCGGACGCTTAACCGACTGCGCCACCCAGGCGCCCCATCCATCTTAGTTTTTTCCAAGTTTTCTACTTTGTCAAAAATGCCAGGGCACCTGGGTGGCTCAGTCTATCGAGTGTCTGACTTTGGCTCAGGTCATGATCTCATAGCTCATGAGTTAGAGCCCCGCGTCGGGCTCTGTGCTGATGCCTCGGAGCCTGGAGCCTGCTTCGGATTCTGTGTATCTCTCTCTCTCTCTCACTGTCTTTTTCTCTCTGCCCCTCCCCCACTCACGCTCTGTCTCCCTCTCTCTCTCTCTCAAAAATAAACATTAAAAAAAATTCTTTTTAAATGCCTACAGTCCTTTAGATGTTTCTGTCTTTTTAGGTTTCAAAGCAAGTTCAAATAGTTTCCTTACACTCTTTGTAAGACAATTTCCCATAAATCGTTTTTTCCTGGATTACTTAAATGGTTCTTTTAATAACACCTTCTCTAAAGAATCTTCAAGAAAATCTGGAAGAGGGATGATAATTTCTTGTGCATAATAAACACTTAATTCATCTTCCTCCTTCTTTCAGTACTATGAACATACACATATGGATCTGGTATGAGCTTTCTGTGTTTCTTATCGAAATCTTCCGCAAAGCATGAGATTAAACCTGATTTCATAGACATCTTGCAGGGTGCAGATTCCTGGGTCCCACCTCACACTTACCAAATCAGATTCTCTGGGGGTGGGGCCCACAACTCATAACCCTTACAAACATCCTAGGTGGTATTTTCTTAAGCATACTAAACTTGGAGAGCTACTACTCTGTGGGTCTTCTCTCAATCAATGCCATCTTTATTCAAGAATCCAGGAACAGGGTCTGTTTCTATGGGTTTGTACCGATATAATATTTCCTTATTAGAAGATTAGCTTTTTCTTACTGTTTGTTGTTTTTTTAGATATTAATTTATCAAACCCCATCATGTGTTTCAGTTAGGAAGTTTTCACGGAGGAAGATAGACTTGCATTGTGCGTTAGTAGATAGATGGACTGAAATTGAAGAGTGGTGAATGTTGACACAAATGAAATGAAATTGAAAAAGCTGGAAAATCATACACAGTAGATTTTAGGGGTTGGCCTCACAGAGCAGGAGCCAAGCAACAAAAAATAAAATCAGTTAAGTTTGGATGGAGGACGTTAGTAGACTCCAGGGGCAAATGTTTATTATTGCACTATCACAAAGGAAATGAGGGTAAGATGGAGAAAATGTGAATTGTATCACTTATTACATATTCTGCAAAGCCATATTAAACATGAACAAAAGCAAGAAAAAAAGTTCCAGAAATACATTAGCTCAAGCCAGAAATGAAAAATAAAAATAAAACAAGTATACTCAATTGATCAGACAAAACAACATGACTGCTATAGCTTTTAGAATATGTTCATCATTGGGGCACCCAGGTGGCTCAGTTGGTTAAGTGTCCAACTTCAGCTCAGGTCATGATCTCACGGTTCGTGAGCTCGAGCCCGTGCTGACAGCTCAGAGTCTGGAGCCTGCTTTGGATTCTGTGTCTCCTCCTCTCTCTGCCCCTTCCCTACTCATGCTCTGTCTCTCTCTGTCTCTCAATAATAAATAAACAACCACACAAAAAGGAATATGTTCATCATTGTGTGCATGTGTGTATGTGTGTGTGTATGAGATGTGTGAATATATTTTGTGGTCTGGGGTTAAAAGTAAATAAAATTTGCAGTCATGTTTAAAATGTGGTGAAGCACATGCTAAAATGTAACCGGGGGTTATGAGGAAGACATAACCCATAACTATGGAAACAGTGATATAGAAATGCTACATTTGAAAGAAAAATTTGTTAGTAAGTGAAAACAAAGAAATTCTCTTTTGTGTACCTGAGACTGAGATAAATTTTCATTGAATCTTCAAGTGTTAATTCTGATAGTCATTTACATTTTTTTAATGTTTATTCATTTTTGAGAGACAGAGAGAGACAGAGTGTGAGTGGGGGAGGGACAGACACACACACACACACACACACACACACACACACACACAGAATCTCAAGCAGGCTCCAGGCTCTGAGCTGTCAGCACATAGTCCGATACGGGGCTTGAGCTCACTGGTCGTGAGATCATGACCTGAGCCGAAGCCAGAACGCTTAACAGACTGAGACACCCAGGCGCCCCTGATAGTCATTTACATTTTTAAGTTAACTCAAAAAAGAAGCAGAATGTAGGCAACATGATTCCAAAAGTTTCCATGTAGCGTGAAGAAGTTCCCAAGAAGGAAAGTATCACTTCATGGACAGCCTGTGTTGGGAAAATTCTGGGAACTTGTGAGGCTCACAAGCAAGAATAAAACCCTTATAATTAACATGCGAATTTCATGTAGAACAAGAATTCTTCACAATTCTAAAAGGCTGTAAATTTAATATTCAAGGACCCTGAGCTGAGCACACTGTTAAAACAAATAATGAATTTCTAATGAACACCAACTGAACATTTGTTAAAAACTGATAATAAATTATTAACGAAAGCTAAATATCTCTAGAAAGAAAGGAAACACTGACTGTCAGGAACGAGTCTGCTACATAAATGAAAGTGATCATTTAGAATAGTTTACTATTCAAGTGATCTTTAAATAGTCCCAAGTCCAGATGCAACTTTAAAGAGTCTGTTCTACAGACTTGAGCAAAATAGAAAAGCAGAATAAAAAGGAAGTAAGTTCGGACCATAGATATTAAACATTAGGATTGGTAAACAAACCCACTTTGCAGATGGGTTCAAAACATAATACAAAGTTTTCACCAGTTTACATGCTTCTCTTCTCCGTATATATTAAAGAAAAATTCTTAGTATTTATGTGGATCAAGGATGTTCAAGTCAACATCAGAAAGGCTCAGAATATACCAGAAAGATGCACAGGAAACAGTAACTGACTTTGCTGAAGAGAGGAAAGCACCGAGCTGGGGTGGAGAGGCAGGAGGAAGATCTGGTCTCCATATTTGAAATGCCTGTGCCATTGCCACGCTTTCTCCACGCTGCTTATCCACATGAGCGGAGGCCTCACCAACCTCCATCTTTTCCTAATTCCAAGAGCAGTTTTAGTCTGAAGAACACTGCATGAGATGTATATTGGTAAGAAATTACCTCTGAATTTAGAGGCTTAAAACCACAAGCATTTGCTACCTCACAGTTTCTGAGGGCTGAGTGGTTCTGGCTCAGAGACTCAGGAGGTTGCAGACAAGACGGCAGCCAGACTGCAGTCTTCTGAAGTCTTGACTGATCTGCGGGATCCTTTTACAAGTTCAGCCTTGTAGCTGTTGGCTGTAGGCCTCAGGTCCTTGCCAGCTTTTAGCCAGAGGCTTCAGTCTCACCTGTGGGCCTCTTGATAGAGCAGCTCACAACATGGCATCTGACTGCTGTTCTATCTCAGAGGAGGAGAGAGTGAGTGACTAAGATAGAAGCAGCATTACCTTTTATGACCTAATCTGAGAAGTGATGTGCCATCACCCTCTCATATAGTGTTGGTAACAAAGATAAGATCAACCCTGGTATGATGTGGAGGGGACAATACAAAGGTGTGAACACTAGGAAGGGTGACCACTGGGGGCCATCTTGAAGGCCGCCTACTGCAAACACCATTTGGCACAGTTCTGTACTAATATTCTCCCCAGTTTGGATTCTTAGTTCCTTGACAGCAGGACTCAAGTCATATGATTTATTTTTCCCTCTAAATGATTTAGAAGTTATGGGAAGCTTTCAACCCATTTTGGTTTCCTCCATACCTATATGACCTTATTTTAGGGAGAAAGCAAAGTCTGATCCCACATGTGTTAGACTCAAATAGGACACAATAAGTAATCCAAGCCATAATGCAGGGTCCAAGCCATAATACAGATAAAAAAAATTTTCTAATACTATAATTGACAGTTGGACAAAATCAGAGTTTTGCTTTTTTTTCAGGTATTTTTTTTCTCATATCTTGAGGAAATCTCTTTTCACGGTCCCCTATATCTGGATGATTTTCAACAGCCAACTTTAGACATCTTAATAATTTATTATTGTTTACTGAAGATTCATGCATAGGACTTCTGGGAGGAGAATGCCATCCTACAAATAGAAAACCTTATCTTGCAAGAACCGCATACTCAGATCTTCATTGGTTATAACCAAACCTCACTGAACACCACTGTTGACAATGTTTGCAGCTATTTTAAGACAGAAACATGAGGCTGATATTGAATGATTTATAAAATGTGCAACTATCAAAGTAGTGATCAAATTTTTTTCATCTTGGATTTTTCAGTGTACTGTGGCAATTATCTTCATTGACTTCTCCGGCTTCTTCTTTGTACCATTATGGAGATTTATTTCAAGTATAATACACTCCAACTTTTCCTAAATCTGTAGAATGACATGAAAGTAAGGAGCAATCATACACTAGTTGCATTGAAAAACGTTTAATTCTCTAACAGCAAGAGTCAAAAATTCTGTTTAAAAGAAGAGGCAGAAGAATATTCAAGCAAAATAAGTTACTTTGTATACTAAATTTAGAGTAAGAAAAGAATGACCGTATATATCTCATACTTTATATCAACCAAAACCAATAGGACGCTGATGGAATGAACACAAGATCCTGTTTTCAGCCGTAAGTATCCATTATTGAAGGAACTTATCTGCTTATTATTAAATGGCCTCACATTTTAAAGCAATTTTATCTTGTTCAAAACCCTTTAAAATTAATTGTAGTTTCATCCACTCAACAATCCAGGAAATTGGCACTTAGCGCTAATTGTTCTATCCTTCATGGTTCCCATGACCCAGAAGCCTTCCAAACTACCTTTTCTGTTTATGTCATGAGTTTCTGTCAATTAATGCGACTCAAGAGCTACTCCTCTCTGTTCCTCCTGTCCACATCAACTCAAAACCTTTCCCGTTGATTTTTATTCATGTTTCATTACTTTAATTGTAAATCCTCACTACAAATTTTTTTCCTATAATTATTCCTTCTCAGATCATTTTTACAACTTGAGATGTACCTTGAGGCTAATCCTTTTGTGTTATTGGTGAGCAAATAAATGACCCCCCTCAGAGAAATTAAATTCTCTGGGGTCATAGATATCAGGGTTCAAAACACTGAACCTATTATATAGCTTCCTACTATTAAAATAATTATTGACTCTGACTTTATAGTTACCCAATAAACCTTTATTCATTTTCTCAAAGCCACCAGTCTCTCTATTAGAAGATTATGGTAACACCAAGAGTAAATACCCTGTCAAGAAATAGTAATTAAGGAAAATTTTTTTAATGTTTATTTATTTTTGAGAGGACAGAGTGTGAGTGGGGGAGGGGCAGAGGGAGAGGGAGACAGAATCTGAAGCAGGCTCCTGGCTCTGAGCTGTCAGCACAGAGCCCGATGTGGGGCTTGGACTCATGAACTGTGAAATCATAACCTAAGCCTAAATCAGACGCTTAACCAACTGAGCCACCCAGGCACCCCCAGAAATAATACTTTTATATAATATTGAGTGATCATTCTGTAGTAGATAGTACATTACATGTATTATCTCATTTAACTCTTAAAAAAACATTGTGAGATGAAAAATTTTGTTATCTCATTTTTCCGACGAAAGTGAGGCACAAAAGAGCGAAGTCTCTTGCCCAAACTTACACAGCCACTGAGAAGTATGTTTGGGGTCTGAGCTCTCTACCACTGTGGCACATTAGAAGGATCAAGCAGGAGTTAGCCTTTACTTTCTACCAAAAGGATTAAATAAATTCAAAGTGGATGATTTGGGGGCAGGTATACAGTCTCTAGGTTAGGATGAAGGGCAGGGGAGACGTTTATAGTATGACACAGTTTTTAGTTTAGTTGGGAGGTGGACATTGTGGAGGAAAAAGTCTTTCATGGGTCAGAGGCTAAATGTTTTCTCCTACAAAAAAAAAAAAAAAAAGATGACAGAGAGGTGTCAGGACGGAGAGAAGGTGGCTATAACAGATGAGAGAATGACCTTCCTATAGGTTGTTAATGAAGGCAACTACTAGGGCATGGCCCTGCCTCAGAGAGTGAGCATTCATTCTTCTATCTCCACCCTAAATATCACCTTTGTCTTATGAACACTCATAAATTTTTAACATATGCACATACATAGTAAGAATGGGAGGTTTTTTTTGGGGGGGATGCCTATTTTTATGTATAATTTGCAACATTGAAGACATACCATCTCTTCTGTGTTATGAATATAAATATAAATATACCTGGACATATAAGTTTTTATTTGACTATCCTTTTCCTATGATCTTATGCTGACTTGAATATAAGCTCATGAAAGTAAAGACTTTGTCTGTATCATTGACCATTGTATTGGCAACTCCTCAAAAAGTGTCAGGCATACAGTATGTGCTCAATATATATATTTTTAGAATGATTTAATAATTGAGTTGTACCAAGGGGGATAGCTATGGTTCTGTCTGTCAGGAACAGTAGCTATTTGGGGCCAGCACACCTAAATCAGTGACTAGGGAAACCTGATTGGAAAGATGCCTCTGGCAATAGTGTTTTAAATGGATAAAGTGCTTTGTGCGTTCTAGAAGACATTAAAGGCCTTTCATTTCAGTTGGTTTGACAACAATCCTATAAGAATAGAATTATTATCCTCACTGGATGGATAAAGAAGCTAAGCCACGGGGGGTTTGAATGATTACCTTAAACTCATAGAGCTAGTAAATTGCAGAAAATGGATACAAATCAGGGCTTCTAACCTCTACTCTTTCTACAATATACTATGGCCTGTTATGAAATAATGAAATTTTGACCATAATGAAAACAAGAACAAGGAATGCATGGGTCTTTATAGTTTTGTTGTCAATGGACTAGAACCAAAAGAATAAAGCACTATAATGCATTTGCTATTCAAAATTAAGACAGATGAAGAAGACCTAAAAAGCAACACTAAACACAAGAATATATTTGCTAATTCAAATGTTGGTGATGAATGATGGCAGATAAGTAAACTAGCAAAATATGGTGAGAACTCCCAGGCTGTAACACATAAAACACATGAAAGTTGGGGCACCTGGGTGGCTCAGTCAGTTGAGCCTCCGACTTCGGCTCAGGTCATGATCTCACAGTTCGTGGGTTCGAGCCCCGTGTCGGGCTCTGTGCTGACAGCTCAGAGCCTGGAGCCTGCTTCAGATTCTGTGTCTCCCTCTCTCTCTGACCCTCCCCCATTCATGCTCTGTCTGTCTCTGTCTCAAAAATAAATAAACATTAAAAAATTTTTTAAAAAACACACATAGGGGCGCCTGGGTGGCGCAGTCGGTTAAGCGTCCGACTTCAGCCAGGTCACGATCTCGCGGTCCGTGAGTTCGAGCCCCGCGTCGGGCTCTGGGCTGATGGCTCAGAGCCTGGAGCCTGTTTCCGATTCTGTGTCTCCCTCTCTCTCTGCCCCTCCCCCGT
This sequence comes from Lynx rufus, assembly GCF_022079265.1. Lineage (NCBI taxonomy): Eukaryota > Metazoa > Chordata > Mammalia > Carnivora > Felidae > Lynx > Lynx rufus. Next base: position 211,365,004 of record NW_025814823.1, on the reverse strand, counting down.
TCATGCTCTGTCTCTCTCTGTCCCAAAAATGAATAAACGTTGAAAAAAAAAAAAATTAAAAAAAAAAAAAAAAAAAAAAAAAAAAAAAAAAAAAAAAAAACACACATAAAAGTAACATACTAATGAAACAGTCATGATCAGCTATGCCAGTCCCTCAGTATTAGGTCCTTCTGTAAATAATTAAAAATGTCTCAGGTGTGAAAATATTAGCCAGAGTGTGTGGGGAAGTCACAGAAAAGGAAAAAAACAAAAACAAAACAAATGGATTCTTAAGGGGAGATAAACAATTCTGGTACCCCAAAGAATTCCCCTGTTTTCCCTAAAGGAAGCCTCTCCACCCTGTTATTTTAAGTGAATTCTTATCAATATGTACTTTTGAAAATGGGTTCTTCTGACTGTAACTTCCTTCCATGCTGTTGGCCTAGACCGCCAGATTTCCACTGACACCTTGGTGATGTGAAGGTGCTGGAGGCACGCATTTCACTCTCCTTTAGCTCTCCAATCTGGATGGGAAATATTTTCAATTTAAACATGAAGGGATTTTTAATTTGTTTTTAATTTAAATCAAAGTTAACATAGTGTAATAATGATTTCAGGAATAGAATTTAGTAATTCATCACTTACATATAACACCCAGTGCTCATGTCAACATGTGCCCTCGTTCATGCCCATCACCCATTTCGTCCATTCTGCCACCCAATATCCCACTGACAACCCTCAGTCTGTTCTCTGTATTTAAGAGTCTCTTACAGTTTGTTTTCCACCCACCATCAATCTTGTATTCATTCACTTGTTAATTCAACAAATATTTATTAAGTGCTACTACATGGCAGATGTTAATGAAACACAATGCACATACCCATGTTTTCATTAGATGGGTGGAGACAGACAAAATCTATAGAGCATATTTTGGTAATATGGGCAATAGGCCACCTTTTCAGACGTATTTCATTGTTACCATCTTTATCATCATCATCGTGGTCTGACTTCCTTTCGTGTCTCTCAAACATCATCCTGCTTTCCAGGCTTCCCGCCACCATCAGATCTGCAGCACCCTTTCTTCTCACTCCTGCATGTGGCCCAATATTTGAAATATGGTAAGAAGTTTGTTGCGTATGCCAATCAGTTTAGATTCCCAGGGCTAACAATGGTCTGAAATTTAACTGGTGAGGAACCCAAGCAAAACTCTACATTGGTAATGGCCTCCATTTCTCTGAAGGTGCATCTACACCCTGGATTTGGTGATGCATTCATTGTGTGCAGTTCTAAATTCTATATAGGATCAAGAACTGGGTATCTTGTTTTTATAAATGAGGTAAAATTCTAAAAGAAGAAGCTGAGCCGAACATGATCTCTTCTAGAAAGTAAGATTCTGGGTGGGAACTGCATCTATTAAGAGATTCATTCTATTAAGAGAATTATCAATTTTTGACTTACTTTCTTTTATTTTAAAAATAAAATAACTTTTAAATTTATTATAAACTCTTTCAGACAAGCAAAAGAAAGATTTACATGTATAATGGATAACTGTTTATCTCCCACTGCCCTTCCCTAACTGCATTCCCTTCCCTTCCTCTTCCCCATAATTCAAAGTTACTCCCACCTTGCCTGAATTCAAAAGTACTAATTAGCAATATACATGAATATATAATCAATCCTCATTATTCATAGATTTCACTCTATTTGAGAATTTACGTACTGGCTAAAATTTATTTGTGAACTCCAAATTAATATTACTAGTGCTTTCATAATCATTCCTGGATATGCAGAGAACAGGATCAATTTTGAGCCTTTGACCCCCTATGTTCCCATCTCAGGTTGAGCAGGGAAACACTATGTCTTTCATTTCAGCTCTTACACTATAAAGAAGAGTCTTTTTTGTGATATATTTAGTGCTATGCTTTTTGCATTTTTGTGCTTTTTCTTCATGATTTAGCTGTTTACCACAAATTCCAAGCATAGGGCTGAAATGTCTAATGTTCTTAAGTGAAAGAAGGCTGTGATGTGACTTACAGAGAAAATACCTATGGTAGATAAGCTTCGTTCAGGCATGAGCTATAGTTCTGTTGGCCGTGAGTTCAATGTTAATGAATCAGTAATATGTAATAAATAAGGTGCCTTTAAATGAAAACATACATAAAACAAGGGTATGTATTGACCAGTTGACAAAATTGTGGCCAGAGCATCACAAGAACTGAACCCTGAATGTTCCCTGGGAACAATGGTTCAAGATTTGCTAATTCAGTGTTCATGGTATCTTAGAGAACACAAGTACTATAAATAATGAAAATTGATTGTATATACATACATATTTATGCATATAACACAGATGTATATGCTTGTATACCCATTAACATTTGTATATGTGTGTATCTGTATATACATATTTGGGGTATATGTATATATTCCAAAACAGTATATGCTACCCCTGTGCAAAAGTTTAACTTTTTTTCCAAAAGTTTAACTTTTATAAAAATGGCATCAATTATATATTTCTTTTGAAAGTTATTCTTTTCATTCAGAATTATATTTGTGTAATTCATCCATATTCATTCATCTATGGAGCTCTGGTTTGTTCATCTTTATACTAATCATTTAACAGATATTTGTTGGGCACCTACTATATGCCAGGTATTGTTCTTGGTACTAGGGATGTCACAGTGAACAAAACAGACAAAAATTCCTTTTCTAACAGGCAGAGACAGATATTATTATTTAGATTAGTAAATATTAATTTTTAATATTTTTTCATAATAATTATAGAATACTATAATAAATATAGAATACCATTATAGGTGCTAGAAGTGCAATATTAAGTGTGTGTGTGTGTGTGTGTGTGTGATTGTGCATCATTTATCTTTTTTTTATTGATGGGTATTTAAGTCATTTCTGTTTTTGGTTGTTTGGCTTTTTGCTATTACAAACAATGCTTATAAAATTCTAGTACATTTTCCTGCACTATTTGAGCCACTGAACGCTTGTTCCTGCACAAGCTTCAAACATGCTCACTTCTGTCCTGTTAAAAAAATACAACTTTCTTTCAACTTCACAGCCCAGTCTAGTGACCAACTCCCCTTCTCATACATAGGCAGATTCTTGAGTAGATTATGACTATTGTGCACATTTTCTCATCTTCCATCTACTTTTCAATCCATTTGTGTTAGATTTGCACAATCAACACTGTACTGTACTGGAACAGCTATTCTCAATGACTTATTTGCTCATACAAAGAGACACCTCTTTCGACCTTATAATATTTGATCACCTTTAGCAGTTTTATATTAGTTTTCCTTTTTGCCTTTTTCCTTGACTTGACTCTATCTTAATTCTCTTCCTACTTAATTATTCTATTTCAGCCTCCTTTGCTGGGTTATCTCCCCCCATACAGCTATTCATTGGAGGTAACTACTGAGTGGCTGAAACATGCAGTACAAGTGGTCTTAATCCCTCGCCCTCCCCCCTACAACAGGCATCCTTTCCTTCAGAGTCTGGATGCAAGATCACAATCCTTCACAGTGCAGTGATCCGGGGACTACCACCAATTGGTATAAGGAGCCCCAAATAGTGTTCTTTCCCAGAACTTTGCCCTTTTCCAATCTTCTTCCTCACATTGTTCACTGCCCTTGTTCAAATGTTTTTCATCATGTTTTTATGTTCAGGGGTGAGATCTCTGCTACAGATATACATTCAGGAATTATACATATAATATATATTTCTATGGTCGTAGAAATAGATGAGATCATTGAGGGAAGGAAAGGATAGAGAGAAGATAAAATACTATGGGAACTCCACTACAAATGCAGGTCCAGATGAAGGGTATTCATATTATCTTTGAAATTTTATTATGAAGTTGGCACAGGAAAAGGTGAAGAAGTCATTCATTAATTCACTCAACACTTTCTGAGTATTTAATAGGTCACTTGCACAGAGCTAGTTTTATGAAGATGATAGAGAACTGATAGAAAAATGCAATCATCTGGACATCTGAAAAAATCATCACATGTGCTATATTGGACACCTGCGGATCTGCCTTCTTGGCAACATATAGAAAAAACCCCTCCCCTCCCTTTATCCTCATTGTTATGATCAAAGCCAACTTCGTACATCGTGATCCTGTCTTTTCTGATTACCATTGACTGATTCAGGGATGGGCACTTGATTCAAGCTGGGCTATTGGGTAATGATTTCCTTACCCAAATTTGCTGAGTGAATAAATTCTTGGTCCGTCCCACCTTTTGTCAGTGGGGTATGAGAGGAAAAACCCGAACTCATTGCTTAGAATCTACTTATCATGCTATCTAGTAATACTCCATTTATTTCAGCACTGTAAAAACTGTCAAAATATTTGATTGACCTAAATTTGCCTTAAAATCCATCAATGTTTCTTTGGTTGGCTCTAATGTGTCGGGAATCCCCAATGACAATTCTGTTGTTAGGTCCATGAAGTTCCCTCCAGGTCTAGAATAACTCCCTTGCATTTATTTCCCTCCCTGAAATCTTACCCTAAACATAGTCTGCTTTCCCACCTTCTTTAATGCTGACCTGAATCATTCTATCTCCTGGGATTCTGACTCCAACTCTCTTCCAGAATATTGGGTACAGGCACACTCTCCTAATTTTCTTTATACCATGGGAAGAGGTACAGCACAACAGGCACAATTAAACCCACTGAAACAACATTTTGAAGAAGTACTACACTGCTTGTCAGATTTTGTTCCTTACACAAGCATAAGAAGCTTAAGGTCACATAATTTATAATGATACCTGGAGGGGTGCTTTGACTCAAGACATTTTGAAGGCAACAAAATAGATGTCTGTAGATTTTCTGTCTTTACAGTAAACTTATGCTGAATAATTATGTTTACATAAATTCAAAATAGTGGTCATTTGATATTAATTTATAATTCCCTCACAAGCATTTGTATGCTCATTCACCAATTCAAGAGCTCCCTTGACAAGAAGCGAATTACATTTTCAGGTTGAGTTCTCTGTAAATGTTCCCACAAATAGCTTGTGCTCCAATTTAAGAAGACAACAGATTGGTGAGGACACTTAACCTTAAGAAAATAGCATCTGTGGTTTTTCTGATCCAAGTTTCATTGATCTTCTTTGGGTCCTACACCATTCTCTACTCCCACCAAACTGCACTCGGGGCCTTTCCAATGGCTTGAAAAAAGTTCTTAGGTTTTGCTTATGCACTTGTTCAAAACTATTCTCCTTTGTGTAAAGAGAGTACATTCGGGGTCCATCCTGAGTGCTTTGGACAGAAACCATAAGGGGAGCTGTTTCCAATGAAAGCACAATTAGACATTCCCTTGGAGCAGAAGCTCAGGGCTGTAATGGTCAGAAGTTTTTTGAAGCTATTGTAGTATAAACTATACAAGTATACAGGTCTTCTGACTTTTGTCAATTTTCTTACAGGTCATTGTGGAGAAATAGCTAAAGGAAAGCAAATTTTTATAGGATAAGAAATTACAGAATTTCATGCATTTCTCCAACATTTTCGTAGCTATGGTTTATTATTTTTACTTCTTATATGTGGTAGCAAGAACTGCCCTTTGACTTATACAGCCTGCTTTATTCCTAAAGGCAGATCTCACAAAACATTAATCCTTCCTTCTGACTTTCATTATATGAAAGTACAGTTCTAATTAGGGAAGAACAATGGGCATAAATGAGTTCACATGCAGTTGTTTCAATGAGTTGTTTGCACTTCTGAATACTTTCTTAGGGTGTCTGGGGTTTAGCTGACAATGCTGGGAATAGTTTATGGCAATGCTTCTCAGAGGCTTTCCCCCATAAGAATTAACAAATACCTGGTAAGTCTATAGAAATAGTTCCAAAGACCTCCCCACAATACACAGGCATTTGTATATTCATTCACCAGTTCAAGAGCTCTCTTTACATGAAGAGAATTTTATTTTTGGATTGAGGTCTCTATACATGTTCCCCAAACTAGCTTGTGCTCTAATCTAAGAGGACAATAATACGCAAGACATAAAGAACCCGGGCCTTATGTTAGATGGTCTTGGATTCAATTTGTGCCTCTTTAACTTACTACCTGTGTGGTCTTGGACAAGCAAAGTGAATCTCTGAATTTCATAAAGATTTAATAGGATCTTATTCCATTGGGCTTCTGTGAGGACTATATCAGCAAAATTAAAGTTACTATACTTAATACAGAGCCTGGTATATTTTGGGAACTCAGGAGTTATTAGGTTCTTTCTCTTTCATTTTTCTCAGAACTTTAGAAACCAGAGGTAAGAACAGCACGAAAGTACAGACAACTCTTCCTAGTCAATAGGTGCCAAGAAGCAAAAGTGCCCAAGGGAACATTTTATTTAGTAAACCCACTTACTGAAAAGATATTCAGAATTCAATTATGGAGCGAGAATTTTTGAATACCCAATTTATACTCTCCTTCATTCACTGTCAAGTGAGATTGGTATCACCCTCTACATTGAACAATAAGGGGGAGTTTGGTTCAGGGCTTTTAGACAAACCTCTACCTATTTCCCTGAAATCATGTTTTGAAGGCAAGCCCAAAAAATAAATTATTTTTACTTTCAAAAGTCACAAATGTATGTATAATATATCAGCATACTTCAGAGCCACCTCAGTCACTGAGATGCTGACACAGTAGGTCCAGAGTTAGGTCCTGGAATCTGTGTTTTTAATTCATACAAGTGAGCTTCATTCAGATAATCCTTTGGTCATATTTTAACAAACAGCAATCTAGAGTATCTGCTGACCAGGGGAGTTAGGACCAATATGACAGACGGCATCTTGATCATGACTTTCATTGAAAGATTATTACCTAGTATGCTGTTCACGAACCTTTGCCATGAATTAGGAAAACCTTCCTTTTAATATTAAAAACATTCCCCAAATTGCGGTCAGCCCATTTGTATGTCTTTTTGCCTAGACTGAGTAAAGCAGATTTGTATCCCTAATGTGAATGGGCTTCTTTCAATCAACTGGAGATCTGAATAGAACAAAAGGCCTAAGAGGGAACTTCTCCTGACTGAGTGGTTGGAGTGTGATATTGGTTTTTTCTGGCCTTCAAACTCAGGCAGAAGCATAGGCTCTTCTTGGGTCTCAAGCTTGCTGTTTTTCAGACTAGAAATTATATCATCAAATCTCCTGGGCCTCAGGCCTTCAGACCCTGACTGGCACTACATATCAGCTCTCCTGGGTCTCTAGCTTGCCAATGGCAGATCATAGAACTTCTCACCCTCCATAATTGTGTGAACCAATTTCTTCTAATCAATCAATCAATCAATCAACCAATCTCTTTCTCTTTCTCACTTTCCCCTCTCTATCTCTCTCTGTATGTATGTGTTGTGTGTGTGTGTGTGTGTGTGTGAGAAGTGGGATGAGATACTCAGAATGTTAAAAGAAAAAGATTGCCAACAACAAGAATTTATATTCAGCAAATGATGGAGAAATAAAGACCTTTTCAGATTTGCCTTACAAGAATTGCTAAAAGGACCCTTTCAAGCTGAAAGAGAAAAATAAAATAAAAATCAACAAAACTAAGAGGTTTTTAAAAAAGATAAACAAAATTGGCAAATCTTTAGCTAAGCTAAGTAAAAAAGATTCAAATAAATAAAATCAGAAATGATACCACAGAAATACAAGAGATCATAAGATACTACTAGAAACAATTATATGCTAACAAATTGGATAATCTAAAAGAAATGAATAAATTCCTAGAAGCATACAATTTACCAAGATTGAATCATGAAGAAATCAGAATGGACCTATAACAAGTAAGGTGATTGAATCAGTAATCAAATACCTCCTAACAAAGAAAAGCCCAAGACCAGATGGCTTCACTGAAGAATTCTATCAAACATTTAAAGAAGAATTAACACAAATCTTTTAAAATTCTTCCAAAAATTTGAGATGAGGAAATACTTCTAAGCTCATTACCAGCATTACTTTGGTACCAAAGCAAAGACACTATAAGAAAAGAAAACTATAGAGCAAATCCTTGGTGAATAATACAAAAATCCTCAACAAAATACTAGGAAACAAAATTCAACATATTGAAAAAATTACACATCAAGAGCAAGTGGGATTTATTCTTGGACTGCAAGGTTAATATACCACACCACATTAACAGAATGAATGTACTACACAAAGGGGGAAGAATATCTCTTCAGCAAATGGTGTTTAAAAACTGGATATCCACATGCAAATGAATGAAGCTGGCCTTTCCCTTACACCATATAAAAAAAATTAACCCCAAATAGATTAAAGATATAAACATAGACCTGAAACTACAAAACTTTTAGTAGAAAACACAAGGGAAAAGTTTAATGACATTGGATTTGGCAATGGTTTCTTGGATATGAAACCCAAAGCACAGGAAACAAAAGCAAAAATAGACAAATGGGACTACATTGAACTTAGAGTTCTACATAGCAAAGAAAACAATCAACAGAATGAAAAGTCAACCTATAGAATAGGAGAAAATGTTTGTAAACCATATATTTGATAAAGGGCTTATGTCCATAATATATTTAAAAAACTCATGCAAGTCAACAACAAAACCCCCTAAAATCTAATTTAAAACAGGGCAGAGGAACTTATTAGACATTTCTCCAAAGAAGATGTACAAGTGTCCAACAAGCATATGAATAGAAGTTTCACATCATTAGTTACCAGAAAAATACAAATCAAAAAATGAGATGCATGCAACACTTGTTACAATAGTCATTATCAACAAAACAAAACAAACCTCAGAAAACAATAGGTATTGGTGAAGATGTGGAGAAATTCTAACACTTGTGCACTGTTAGAAATCTGTTGGTCAAAATCCAAAATGGTATATCTACTATAGAAAACAGTGTGGAGATTCTGCAAAAAATTAAAAATTAAATTATCATATAAAACAACAATCCAACTTCTGTGTATGTATCTGAAATAATTGGAAACAGAATCTCAAAGAGATACTTGCACACCTATCTTTATTGCAGCATTATTCACAATTGCCAAGAGGTTGAAGTAAACTAAATGTCCACCATAGATGAATGGAATGAACAAAAACTCTTGTATGTTTTAAATATTTATTTTGAATGTTTTGGGCACATATATGTATGTTTTATATTGCTTACAAGTCTCTGTCTCTCTTTCAGTGTCTAGATTTATATATGACCTATTTAGATATATATCTTCTCTCCTATCTATCTATCTATCATCTGTCATCTATCTATCTATCTATCTTAAAAAATCTGTCATCTATCTATCTTAAAAAATCTAATGGAACAAATTCATAAAGTAGCTTTGTGAAACCCACCCTAAATAATCTTCTATCGACAGACTGGACACTTGAATGCAACAACTCTTTCTGCTTCTCTAGAGAGGCAAATGTCTGCATTACAAAAATCTGTTAACAGAGTAATATCATTGTTATTAATAGTGGATAGCTTGGCATCAAAAATTTAGCTATTTATGCTTTCAACATTACTTACAGGAAAAATGACTTGACCTTTGTCTAAGGACTGCTGAATCAGACCTTCTAATGACTTCTCATTTATCACTCCCAATGCAATTCCATGACGATGCAATAACTTCAGTATTTTGTTGTTGTTGTTGAATGCTTGTGTATTTATTTTGAGAGAGAGAGCACAAGTGGGGGAGAGGGACAGAAAGAGAGAGACAGAATCTTAGGCTCCACGCTGAGCATGGAATGAACTGAAATCAAGGGTTGAATGTCCAACCGACCGAGCCACCAGGTGCCCCAATAACTTCTGTATCTTAAGAGTGGAATCAGTACTCTTTTAAATACAGAATACTTGATTAAAGGGAATGAAGAGAGCAGCTGAAGCCCTATCCTGGTGGAACATCTGGAAGGCATGGAGATTTTTAATATGCAAACACTTAATCTCCACAAGCCTAACTCTTGGACCTGACCAGAGGCACAGGTGATCTGTGTACCATTGAAAACTACCTGTCCTAATTCACTTCTCACATTTTTAATTCTTTGAAATGTTCTAACAAAATCACTGTCCTAAAATAGGGTATAAAAATGGAAAGATCTTAGACTTACAAAACCAGCAAAAGAAACAGATAAATTGTGCAGTCTTGAGTATGGGGAAGTGAAGTGAGGTAACACATTTGGGTGTCATGAAAAAGAAAGCAAAATGAGAAAAATAAAAATTAGAACATTGAGTTGTATCTATCTATGTGGTTCCTTTTAAAATATTTTTAAATATTAGTAGCATTTAGATACAGGAGTGCTGATGCATAGGGACACTTGTACCCCAATGTTTATAGCAGCACTTTCAACAATAGCCAAATTATGGAGAGAGCCTAAATGTCCATCAACTGATGAGTGGCTAAAGAAGTTGTGGTTTATACATGCAATGGAATACTACTTGGCAATGAGAAAGAATGAAATATGGCCTTTTGTAGCAACGTGGATGGAACTGGAGAGTGTGATGCTAAGTGAAATAAGTCATACAGAGAAAGACAGATACCATATGTTTTTACTCTTATGTGGATCCTAAGAAACTTAACAGAAGACCCCATGGGGGAGGGGAAGGGGGGAAAAAGTTAGGGATGGAGGCAAACCGTAAGAGACTCTTAAAAATTAGGAATAAACTGAGGGTTGATGAGGGGTGGGAAGGAAGGGAAAATGGGTGATGGGCATTGAGGAGGGCACCTGTTGGGATGAGCACTGGGTGTTGTATGGAAACCAATTTGACAATAAATTTCATATTAAAAAAAACAAAAACAAAAACAAAATGACAATGGCAACAAAAACAAAATGACAATGGCAAAAAAAAATAGCATTTAAATGTATTTATGTGTGGATTGTACATGTTATGGCTCTCAATGCAGGACCCTTCTGGTATTCTAGTTTACTCTCATTAGCTTTCAACTCCAGAGATGACCAGGAATGAACATTTAAAGTCCATTTGCTGAACAAAACAAGAATGTCAATATTTGCTTTGCTTATGATATATTGAGATTATGATTATTTTAACATTTTCTTACTATTATTTAAAATAAGTATCAGGGTGCCTGAGTGGTTGAGTCAGTTACGTGTCCGACTTTGGCTCATGTTATGATCTCGCGTTCGTGAGTTTGAGCCCCACATCGGGCTCTGTGCTGACAGCTCAGAGCCTGTAGCCTGCTTCAGATTCTGTGTCCCCCTCTGTCTCTGCCCCTCCCCTGCTCATGCTCTGTCTCTCTCTCAAAAATAAAATAAACATTAAAAAAATTTTAAAGAAGTATCATACTTATTCTTTTTAAACCTTTTCTCCCATAATTCTTTCACTCTTAATTTTGAAAAGAAAATTGAGGAAAACCTTTTTTCCTAATTACTATTTTTTTAATTTATTTGTTAAAGAGCAGTAAATGAAACTCTTTGAATACTGCAAAGCAAGCAGTTTTCAGATATGTGGGTGGGCTAATGTCTAGATAAAAGTTATTAAATTTGGATCAAGGAAAAATTAAAAAACAATGGATTCCAAAGAACTTAATTACTGGAGCCTAACTTTGGATAAATCAACCTATTGATAATGAGAAATGACAATGTCAGTGATAGATGAGGTACCCAGAAATATGCATAATCATTTATTATCTATGTATTTCACTTAAGAAGTAATGTAAACAAAGTTATTCTGGGGCAAGGGCAGAATAAGGGAACTAACATATATTGAGCACTTACTTTATGCCAGGTATATTACACGTGCTGTTTCATCTGATCCTCAAAAAAAATCTTTCAGGTAGATATTACAACTTCATTTTACATATAAAGAAACAAACTCTAAAACCAGTGAATAGCTCTCTCAGTTGAGCAGAGCTAAGAAAAGGGAGAAACAGAGTTTCAAACCAGAGTTTTGCTTCTCTGAGTTGGGCACCCATTTTCTGGTCCATGACAGTCATCCAGAGAACTCTTGAAGCCATACATGAAAAGCAGGGAGATGCATATGCAAAACAATGAACCTGGACCACTTTCTTACAGTGTACACAAAAATAAACTCAAAATGGATGAAAGACCTAAACATAAGACAAGAAGCCGTCAAAATGTTCGAGGAGAAAGCAGGCAAAACCTCTTTGACCTCAGCCACAGCAACTTCTTACGCAACATGTTTCAGGAGGCTAGGGAAACAATGGCAAAAGTGAACTATTGGGACCTCATCAAAATAAAAAGCTTCTGCACAGTGAAGGAAACAATCAGCAAAACTGAAAGGCAACTGACAGAATGGGAGAAGATATTTGCAAATGACATACCAGATAAAGGGTTAGTATCCAAAATCTACAAAGAACTTATCAAACTCCACACCCAAAAAACAAATAATCCAGTGAAGAAATGGGCAAAAGACATGAATAGACACTTCTTCAAAGAAGACATCCAGATGGCCAAATGACACATGAAAAAATGCTCAACATCTCTCACCATCAGGGAAATACAAATCAAAACCACAATGAGATACCACCTTACACCTTTCAGAATGGCTAACATTAACAATGCAGGCAACAACAGATGTTGGTGAGGATACGGAGAAAGAGGACCTCTTTTGCACTGCTGGTGGGAATGCAAACTGGTGCAGCCACTCTAGAAAATAGTATGGAGGTTCCTCAAAAAATTAAAAATAGAACTACCCTATAACCCAGCAATTGCACTACTAGGTATTTATCCAAGGGATACAGGTATGCTGTTTTGCAGGGGCACATGCACCCCAATGTTTATAGCAGTGCTATTGACAATAGCTCAAGTATGGAAAGAGCCCAAATGTCCATCGATGGATGAATGGATACAGAAGAGTGGTATATATATACAATGGAGTATTACTCGGCAATCAACAAGAATGAAATCTTGCCATTTGTAACTATGTGGATGGAACTAGAGGGTATTATGGTAAGTGAAAGTAGTCAGTCAGAGAAACCAAACATCATATGACTTCACTCATATAAGGAATTTAAGATACAAAACAGATGAACATAAAGGAAGGGAAGCAAAAATAATATAAAAACAAGGAGGGGGACAAAACAGAAGAGACTCTTAAATATGGAGAACAGAGGGTTACTGGAGGGGTTGTGGGAGGGGGGATGGGCTAAATGGGTAAGGGGCATTAAGGAATCTACTCCTGAAATCATTGTTGCACTGTATGCTAACTAACTTGGATGTAAATTAAAAACAAAACAAAACAAAACAGTCGCATCTTAAACTCACCAAGCTGTGCACGTTAAATATGTATAGTTTTTTGTATGTCAATCATTCATCAATAAAATGGTTTAAAAAATTTAAAAAAAAGAAAAAATACACCGACACATGCATACACAATCAAGAATCCTGAAATTAACTTAATAATGGAGGCACAATTGGTTAATATTAAATTAAAATATAATGTTGATGTCAACTTTTCTAAAAGTGGAAAATCAAATGTAATGAAATTACATCAGTTGTAGTTTTGTGGACAAAAATCTGTGCTGTTATTTTTTTTGTGTGTGTGCTGTTATTGACAGAAAATGTTTTCTACAACTTAAGTTCTATTTCTCCAGATTTGTATGAAATAACCTAAATAATCAATAGTGATCAAAGGTGCATCTCAGTCAGAAACATTTAATTTTCAGAGATTCTGCCAGGCAATGCATAGGACTTCATTCAAAGGGTACCTGTAAGGTCTTTTATGCATTTCTACCACCATAGTACATTTTCTTGAAATACATTTTTTACCGAAGCAAAATAAAAAAAAAAAAAAGGAAAGCAGGGAAATGAAAATCATTAAACACCCTACAGCTGAATCTCCCAACACCCCAAAACAGAGTGATAGAAGGGTGTAGACAAAGAAGAGCTCTTGTTTTTCCTGACCACTCTACCTCCATGCCTAGGGAAATAGAGTGTGTATCCTGAATCTTAAGGTAGGACCAGAGCTTTGCATCCTTCTCCCCAGAAGGGATGATGGTTTTGGTCACCCCTTCATTCCTCAGAGATTCTGAGGGATAGGAGAGTTTAATAGGCAACAGTGCACCCCCAACTTTTTGATAGTTTCCTCTGCTGCTGCTGAAGAAGAACCTACAGGTCTTCTCTCATTTCTATCTGCCTTCTTGCTTCATATGCATAAGCCTAGGATCTTAGCCAGAGTTTGGAGCAGATATAAATTCTGTGATATACTCTCCACAAATTAAGATTTGACCAAGAGGTTAGCTGGCCAGAGCCAGCATTTGGAGAGTAGATATTTCCCCCAAGCTTAATTCAAGGTGGGCAGGCAGCATGAAAAGGCAAATTTCAGACTCCTAGCCCAGACTGTCTGGTCTAATAATAATGTGTTCATTATTGATTTACCTCAAAGGGATTAAAACCTACAATATACAATAAGCCCTTCTGCCAGGCCAGACAGCAAAGATTTAAAATGGTGATCCAAGGCATAGCTTTAAAAATTATCAATGCTTGAGTAAAGATAAATGTTTCCAGGTATTTCCATGATTTTGCTATAACCAAAAGTCTTACACTCTAAAAGTGTCAGAAATATAAATGGGCCTAATATAACATTGTTTTAGGTAATGGCCTCAAATGACTTATATTCCAAAGGGTATTCCAATGAGCAATGCAAAAGAAATAGTCCCGCTTTCTGGTCTGTAGTATTGGTCCAAGTAGGGCCACCACCAGCCTCTAGACCACACACCAGGCTTTATGTGGTTTGGAAAATGGTGCCCCCTCTGGGTGGAGGGTGCCCACATGGCAGCAGTGTGGGAGGAACAAAAGCTGGTTTCAGTCCCTGACCACCTTAGTCTCAGTGCAATTGAACAGCTGTATACCAGCAGCTCTGGTTAGATTAAAATGGGTTAAAAAGTCTATTTTCTAGTGGATGAGACGTAGGTCAGGAGTCTCAAGAAATACGTACACTTTGACCTGTAAAGAGCTCTCTCTTAGTCCGCTCAAAGACTTAAGGCCAGCCTTGCACAAATTAGTTAAATATGCTGTGTCTCTAGTCCTCAAATATTTTCTCATCTTAACTTTCAAAAATGTTTTAGAGCTGAAATATGTATCCAAGTGCCTCCAGGAGCAGAGAAAGGGCCAACACATGGGCTTGCAGGCTTCTGGTCAATTATTCATTCGCCTCTCAACAAAGATTTCACAAAATGGAATTCGTATCCACTCAGGTAATTTACTTGGGTTTTGAAGATAAATGAGACTCCTCTGAAGAAGGCTGTCACACAGATTTTACATTACCGATGTGTCACCTTTGTTCATGTGTTCCTAAATCACAAGGGGAGATGTAGTCCTCCCCACCATCTGGAATTTCTAATAGAACACAAGAAGCAGCTGAATGTAGAAAGTAACACATCAATTTTCAAGGTGAAGTGAATAGATGTGTAGTTAATTGTTTGAATAGTTCCTTGGGGACACTTTTTTTTCTCCCTACAAAATAATATATACTCTCTGTAAAACATTCAAACAATACAAAACATAAAGGGTAGAAAGTAAGAGTCCTTTCGCTAGTTCCCAAAGGCCACCCCCCTCGCCAGAGGAAAACACTATGAATAATTGTTTATTTCTAAATTTTCTTCTAAGAAATTATACACATAAATATCTACACACATGCCTTTGTAAGTAAACTCTTTAAGTATAACACACATATAAAGGTAGGCATGATTTTTTTTAGTGTCATAAATTGCCACAAACTGAACACTCTCTTATATAACCACCTTTAAAATCAAGAAATAAAGCATCATCAGCACCTCAGAGGATCCCCCAATACCTCTTCTCGATAGTTTTTGTATACATAAGTGTAATCATAAGATACACATTTTTCTGCTATTTACTTTTTCTACTTAATGATAATTTTTATGCCAAGCACATATACACTTGTTAGACCACTGGATGGTATTCCTTTGTCTGGGCTTAACATAAGTTATTTAACATTACCTATTAATAGACATATCATTTATTAAAATGATCTTGTATAATATTTTAAGCTCAGAGTTTTATTTATTTTATTAAAATAAAAGCTACTCATTTTTATCTTTATTTTACCAAAAAAAAAAAAAAAACTCTTCAAACTTAAGATTGCAATAATCTGAGCATTGAAAAAGCCTTCCAGGGGCATCCAAATCTTCCTCTGAGTAATCTTTGTAAATATTATTTAATGATGGCACAAGAAGATTATCTTAGCTTCTTGTCCCCCGTTCTCTCCCATTCTCTCTCTCTTCTGGCTAGAGCATGGGGAAGACTAACTGGTGCTGTAGTTCGAATCCTGGAGCCAAAGCTTCCTGGGGAAAAAAGGACTGATTTGTAGCAATTAGCAGACACCAATTTCTTTGGTGTCAATACTCCCACCAAGACTAATTTCTATTTTTCTCTTAAGTTTGTATTTATTTATTTATTTATTTATTCATTCATTCATTCATTCATTTATTTTTGGGAGAGAAAGAGAACCGGGGAGGGGATGGCCTTTCTAAGCAAGACATGAAACCCAGAGCCATAAAAACTGATACATTTGATCACATAGATAAAATTTTGAAATTGCAAGAATAGATTGTCAACTAATTATAAATAAACCAGCAAACCTAGATATCTCACACCGTAAGGCTCGGCCCCGAATCGGTGCTGTCACTAACTGTATTAGTTTTCTATTACTGCCGGTGTTAGTCTGCTCCGTGCTAGGATGGCTGTAACAATCCCACCACCGAGTGGGGGGCTTAACAACAGAAATGTATTTTCTCACAGTCCTTGAGGCTGGAAGAGTCCAAGATCAAGGTGTATGTCGAGGCCTCTCTCCTTGGTTTGCAGATGGCTATTTTCTCTCTTGTCCTCACAAGGCCTTTTCTCTGTGCTGGGAAGTGGTGCAGTGAGGTTCTGGCTTCTCTTCCTCTTCTTATAGGGATTAGGATCCCACTCTTGTGACCACAGTTAATCTTTTTTATTTTGTTTATTTATTTTGAAAGAGAGAGCAAGAGTGAGTGGGGGAGGGGCAGAGAGAGAGAGAGGGGTGGGGGGGCAGGAGAGAAAATCCCAAGCAGCCTCTGCACTGTCAGTGCAGAGTCAGGAACTCAAGAACTATGAGATCATGACCTGAGCTGAAGCCGGGTGCTTAACTCACTGAGCCACCCAGGCACTCCAGACCGCAAGTAATCTTCATTACCTCCTTAAAGATCCTGTCTCTAAATACAGTCACCTTGAGGATTAGGCCTATTACTTTTGGGGAATACAACTCAGTTCGCAACATTGATGTAGCAAATTACACAAATTTAGCAGTTTAAAACAACACAAGTGTGTTATCTCAGTTTTGTGGGTCAGGAGTTTGGGTTGGTTTCTCCTTTATGGGTTTCACAAAGATGAAATCAGGGTATTGTCTCACGGGGTTCTTGGGGAGAGGCTCTGGGAGCGTCTGCTTCCCAGCTCATTGTCAGTGGACTCCAGCTCCCTGCAGTTAGAGTTCCCTGTCTCCTTGCTGGCTGTCATTTGGGAGTCACTCTTAGCACATAGGGGTCTCTTTCAGGCCCTTGCATGCAAGCCCCTCCAACTCAGAGCCAGCAGCAGTATGTCAAATCCTTCTCACACTGGAAATCTCCAACTTCTTGTTCTGTGCTTTTGAGAGATCACATGATTAGATTAAGCTCATCTATAATCCAGGATAATCACCCCATTTAGGTTCTGTTACCTTAATCACATCTGCAAATTCCCTTTTGCCTTATAATAAAGCATCTTCACAGCTCCCAAGAAGATCTTTAGGGACCCATTATTCAATTTGCCACACTCACATCTATATTAGAGCTTCAAATCTCTCCAAGAGAGATTTATGGAAATGACATTAAACAATAATGGTGATAGGAGATCTTGATTTGTTCCTAGTTTAGGAGAATAGCTCTAGCATTTCATCATTCAGCATGATGCTGACTTTCAGCCTGAGACGTGTGTGTGTGTGTGTGTGTGTGTGTGTGGCTTTCCTGTTAATATATGTGTATCAAAAAGTATCCATTTATCTCCATTTCCTATCTTTAAACATCAACAATGGATGCTCAACATTGTCAAATGACTATTTGGCATCTATCTACTATAATCCTTATGCTTTTTTTCTCCTTTGGCCTATTAATGTGGTGCATGAATTGTATTATTTAAATGAGTAGTTTTTCTATTATTGAATTATCATTTTATTCTGGAGTTTTTTTTTTTAATTTTTTTTTTCAATGTTTATTTATTTTTGGGACAGAGAGAGACAGAGCATGAACGGGGGAGGGGCAGAGAGAGAGGGAGACACAGAATCGGAAACAGGCTCCAGGCTCTGAGCCATCAGCCCAGAGCCTGACGCGGGGCTCGAACTCGTGGACCGCGACATCGTGACCTGGCTGAAGTCGGACGCTTAACCGACTGCGCCACCCAGGCGCCCCTCTGGAGTTGTTTTAATATGTGCTTAGAAACATATCATGTGAATTTATTTTGTATGAGTTTTTTAAATGTAATTTTCTATTTTTTCTTCTTTGTTTTCACATCAGGGTTGTTATGATCTTAGTATGATGATCTTATTATGATGATCCTTCTAAGGAATTGGGTCATTCCTTTCTCTCTATGCTCTGGAACTATTTAAATATTACATCCTCTATTCTTCATGAGTTTGAAAGAACTCATCTAACAACCACTTGGACCTAGCACATTTAGAGGGAAAGTCTCTTTGTTAACTTTCTTATTTTTTTCATCTTTTTGGACCAGTGCTTCATTGTAAAAAATCTAGTCCTTCACCACAGTTTATTTCTAATAGCAAATACCTATACATATATTTTGAATGACCATATCTATCAATATTTAAGGTTTTGAATGTAACCAGCAAACTTGTGTTTTGCATGTCTTCTTGAGGTTGGACTGACAACACCACTCACCATGGGGCAAAGATGTCTAAACTATTTTAACAACACTCATACAAGAGCAACTTGTCTTTCAGAAGTATGTTCATGGGAATGGCAATGAGAAGTTAAAGCAATGTCATCAAGTTCTCAATAATCATTTGTAACTTTTTTTCTCAAAATAAAGCTGTATTTTCAAAATCCATCTTCAATTTTCATTGATATTCAATTCCAACAGCTTACCTTAAAGGTTACAAATTTGTAATATCTTCTGATTAAAAGAAGTGGATTCAAAACTAATAAATTTCCTAGAATGAACTTTTGACAGAAAATAACATTCAAAGCATCCTATCAATTCTGGAAATTTTCAGTGATTGCTTTTTGCAAGTGTGCAATACTGAGATCATCACCTACTTCATGGTTAATTATGGTTAAATTATGAAAAATGTCACAGTGGTATGTAGAAAGCATTCTTCCAAATTTTTTACTTTCATATTTTGCTCTTTTATTTTAACTGTCATCATAAAACGTGTTGCATCCTTTTCTTGCATGGAAGCATTAAGTTATTAAAATACAGAGGATATTAGAGAAAAGTAAGTCTGGATGTCCATTCTGTGTCTTTAAAATGTTGGGACCAAAAACACAAAGAGATTTTTCCATAGCTCAAATATTCTCAACAGATTTTTTTTTCCTGAAGAACCCACCCTTTATGTCACCATGCAATGGCACGTGTTTATGATCAACTCGTACAGTAAAAGAATAAAGAGAATGTTGTCAAAGTTAATGCATTAGCCTTTAAGTAATTCACAATTTTTACAGCATCAGTGAGCACACTATTTAGTCAGCTGTTATTTTTCATAGCAGACTTTCTCAGTGAAGGAAGAAGTGTTATTGATTTACAAGCCAGATTCTTAATCTGGGTAACTACTTCAGAGTGTTTTCCTCTGAAACATCAGAGCATATTCCTGCAGAAAACTTAATTCCAGACCACATTTGTTGACAAAAAAGTAGATTTGATTAAAAATTAAAATGATTGCAAAAAATAACAAGTTACAAAAAATAAATGCTAACATTTGCTCATTTATACACATTTGGTTTGCGGTTGACCCCTTAAAATATCACAAGTTGTAATGCACATTACTTTTTTGTATTTTTAGTACACTTTCTTTTTCTGTTACATGTTATAATCAATCAATAGTGTTCTAAATGGCTTCCTTTGGTGGACTAGTGCATAATTGTATCTTCTGCAAAAATAAGTGTGTCTTCCTTCCAATATTTATATCTCTCATTTAAAAAAAGTTTATTTATTTATTTACTTTGAGAGACAGAGCAGAGAAGGGGCAGAGAGAGAGGGAGGGAGAATCCCAAGTAGGCTCCATGCTGCCAGAGCAGATATGAGGCTTGAACCCACAAACTGTGAGATCAGGGCCTGAGCTGAAACCAAGGGTCAGAGGCTTAACCGACTGAACCACCCAGGTGCCCCATACCTCTCATTTCTTCTTCCTTTCTAATTGCATCGGGTGGTAAATCCAGAATTATTGAAACTAGTTTTTCAGTTTCAGCACTACTAGCATTTTGGTTGGCTTTAAAAACATTATTTTATTATTTTTTTAAGTTTATGTATTTATCTTTGAGACAGAGCATGCTCATGAGCGGAGGATGGGCAGAGAGAGAGAATCCCAAGTAGCCTCCATACTGCCAGCACGGAGCCCCACGCAGGAGTCGAACCCACGTACCGTGGGATCATGTCCTGAGTCGAAACCAAGAGCTGGACTTTTAACTGACTGAGCCACTCTGGCGCCCCTGGATTGTGGGGGGAGGAGTGGACTTTCTTGTGCATTGTAAAATGTTTAGCAGCATCCCTGGCCTCAGCCCCATAGATGCCAATGGAGACATCATGTGGTTCAAAGGGTGAATCAGGAGTGTGTAAGTAAGAGTGCAAAGAGAATAGCAGCGGCAATTAGGAAACTGAATATTGAAGGGTGAGATTGAAGGGTGGAGGAGTGAAATCTGTTCCTGAGCCCCTCTCAGATGTTTTTCTGATTTGTTATTTGTGAATACTTATTTGACTAGAAATTAGTTATACAGTACAATTTCATCATGAAAAATATGCAGAGATAAAAAGAGTCTAGGAAAAATATTCAAAATTATCAGAGTTGCTATTTCCGAGTGGAGGATTCATTGTTTTTTTTTCAACTTTAAAAATATATATTTTTATGACTTTCCTGGATCCATTTATTAAAAGTTGAGAATATATATTTTTATAATAAAATACCATTTAAATTATTAATTTACAAAGTTGGTAGATGCTGACTCATCATAATTGTGTTGAAAACCAAATCATTAGAAAGTCTAATAAAATATTAAAGCTCCTGGTTTATGAATTGTAGAAATGTCTTGTTTGTAATTTCCATTTTTTTGCAATAAAAATATATTATTCTTTTGTTGGAAACAATTTTGATTTTTTTAAGGGAAATGTTTTGGAGTTGGATTTTGATCAAAAACTCCGAAGCATGATTATGGGAGTAAGTTGTTAAACATAATGTACATCTCTGGAAGTATTGGTAAGTGAAAAAAACCTAAAAATCTCCTAACTTGCCTTGTAGTCAACTTTATCTCCTAGGAAATAGGGACAGCAAATAGGTGATTTTCCATTATGAATGCAGGAAGAACTACACAATTATCAGAGCCCCATGCAAAATGAAAATGTGGGCCTTTTGTTCAAAACTTATTAAGAATTTCAAGACAGTGACAGAAGAGGGGCAGCTGGGTGGCTCAGGCGGTTAAGCTCCCTACTTCAGCTCAGGTCATCATCTCATGGTGCATGAGTTTGAGCCCTGCGTTGGGCCCTGATGACAGCTGGAGTCTGGAGCCTGCTTCGGATTCTGTCTCCCTCTCTCTCTCTGCCCTTCCCCCACTTGCACTCTGTCTCTCTCAAAAATAAATAAACATTAAAAAATAGTTTTTTTAAATAATAAAAAAAAGATGGTGACAGCAGAATACTTGAAAAATGTGGGCCATTTCTGAGCACAGGACTCTGTATAATGACATAAAGCAGGTCCTGTCCATAGGAATAATTTCTTCACTTACCAAAGGAGAAATGGTGGGGCCTGGAAGGAAACATTCATCTCACAGTTCAAGCCAGTGAAAGGTATGCCCTAGATTTTAGAAAAATTAAGAAAGATGGGGGGTTCCAAATCCTATGAAGATGTTTTTAAAAAGCTTATGATAGGGGCGCCTGGGTGGCGCAGTCGGTTAAGCGTCCGACTTCAGCCAGGTCACGATCTCGCGGTCCATGAGTTCGAGCCCCGCGTCAGGCTCTGGGCTGATGGCTCAGAGCCTGGAGCCTGTTTCCGATTCTGTGTCTCCCTCTCTCTCTGCCCCTCCCCCGTTCATGCTCTGTCTCTCTCTGCCCCCAAAATAAATAAACGTTGAAAAAGCTTATGATACAAAAATTAGGAAAGGGAAGATTTATAGGAAAACTCATAATTATCTTCAGATATTTTAAAGGTATTATGCTATTCTGGAAAATCTGGCTTTATTTACTTCACATTCCTTTTGTTCTGAGTTCTGAGACTCCCTCCCCCCCTTTTTTTTAGAGATCAACCCTTTCAATTTCCTCTCCTCATTTCATTTATGTGGTTGATGGTGTTCATTTTAATATGGCGTAACAGTCCCCTACATACACACACACACACACACACACACACACACAGAGCCACAGGAGATTAGTCAAAGATAGAACACCTAACTGAAATTAGGTCATAAGAGTCCATTCTCTAGAAAGGAATATTTATGACCCAATAATGCAACTAGAACTTACTGATTGATGTTACAGGGTAAACTGATTATATAGAAGCAATATTATTACACAGTCACTTTCTCCTAAGGAACATACTGCTATGTGCCTGGAGGTGTTTAAGTGTGGCCTGAATTATTCAAAAAGAGATGCAAATAACAGACAGAATATAGGAACAGAATAAATGTTTCATTTTAAAAGAAAACCTGCAAAAGTTTTTAAATACATAATACAGATGCATAACCTTTCCCCTGTCTCTCTTAACAATTTTAAATGCCTCTATTTAAGTAGTTTTTTTCTTAAATTTAAAACTTAGAATTCTCCTCAAACCTCTAACCAACACCTCTAATATAAAATTTGTTGTACTTACGTTTATATTTAAGAATGGTTACAATTACTAGGTTGTCTTTTATTCCCTTTAACCTCTCCATATTTCACACCTTGACTTCAACTGGGTGAGCGTGTTTAATATTTTATGCCTTCTAGCCTCAAACTCCCAACACCTGTCTTTTTTTTCCTATTGTACCTTTTTTATTGTTTCCTTAATAACGGAAAAAATGATATGTAAACACACAATATGTACTGACTTTAAATGCCAGGATTATATTTTCTAAAATGAGGTGCCAACAACATAGTAAAAATAAAATTGAATAAACAATTAATTATTACTGACAACTTTGCTTTGGTGGATGAGCACAGAAATTCCTCAAATCAAAACTCTCATTAATGCACTGAAAAAAATGTTTGTTGAAATTTAGATCATTCCTGTAGTGATAAAAATTATCCCTATGTTGAGTAGCTTTATTCAAAAAGAGAGAGAAATAATAAGAGATGGGAGAAATGTGTATTACATATCATCCGTTATTTGAAATAAGTAAATAGTTAATTCAACTGTGGGACAGAAAGGCGATGGTCTTTTATTGGATAGGACTTCAGTGGTTTAAGGTTAGAGGGATATTTCACCCCCAATTTGACTTTTATTTATCTATTATCTGAACATATCCACTAGACTATTTCAACTTGGGGTAATAATTTTAATTGTTCTATTTTTCTCCAGCTTTTATTGTCAATAGAAAAAAAACATTGTCAAAATAAAACTGAAGCCCATAATGAGGCCATTTTTTTCTTCTTCACAAATGAAATAATTGCACAGACTGTCAAGAAATTCCTTCACTTAGAATATTTCAAAATACTCTGGAATTACTATTTAATATCTGAAATTAGGGGATGCTAAAGTGGAAATAGAGGAAGAGAAAGATTTGTGTAATTATGACATTGAAAGTCCACACAGTTGAATGTATTAGGGTGTCTGTGGTAGGCAGCATTTAAGATGGCTCCTAATAATCCCTACCTTGTACTAGTCATGTGTTACCCTCTCCTTTTGAATATGGGGTGCATGTAGCAACTCACTTCTGACAAACAGAATATGGCAAAGTGATGTGACATCATTTCTAAGACAAGGTTAGAAAAAGGCTGTGGGCTTTCACCTTGATCACATTCTCTCTTGCTGTCTCTTAGATTGTTCATCCGGTAGAAGGCAGCTGCCATGCTTGAGGCATCCCTGTGGAGAGGCCCTCAAACAAGGGACTGAGCCTGCCAACAACACAGAGGTAAGGTTAGAAGTGAGCCCCATCTTAGTCAAGCCTTCAGATGAGAGCATAGCTCTAGCTGATAGTTTGGTTGCAACCCTATGAAAAACCCTCAGTCATAGGCACACTGCTAACCCATGCTTAGATTCCTGATCATTGGAACTGTGAGATGATAAATGTTATAAATTGTTAACTTTGACAGTAGTTTATGATGCAGCAACAGAGAGCTAATATAGTTATACCAACACTGAGATTTTGGGGAAGGGTATATTTGATAATATTCTATGCATAATTTTACCTAGAAAATAAGGGCAAAAGGGTTGAGGTAAGAAAGAAAAATGTCCCCACCAAGATGTTCATGTTCTAACTCATGGAACCTGTGAATAGGTTACTTTACCTGGCAAAAGGGATTCTGCAGATGTAATTACATTAAAGTGGTCAACATGGGGAGATTATCCTGGATTATTCAAGTGGGCCCAATATAATTGTAAGAGTCATTATGAAGTGGAGACAAGGGAATCAGAGTCAGAAAAGGAGATGTGACATTGGAAGGAGAAGTTGAAGTGATGTGCTTTAAAGATGAAGAGTCAGGGGTCAAGGAAGGCAGGTGGCCTCTAGAAACTGGAGAAGGCACCGGAATGGATTCTTCCCTAGAGAGTCCAGAAGGAAATGGTATGTCCAGTTTTTCTTCTTGAACTGTAGGTTACCTAGGATAAAAACAGGGAAGAACTTTTTTAACATCTCCCACTATGTGCCCTTAGAATCAGGTCACCATCTGGTTTTAACCAGATGACTAGGCTGGGGTTGGTTTCTGTTCCTCAAATGTTTTGGTGTTCGAAAGACAGAGAGAGAATTGTGTCTTGCTCCCACCCTCATCCTTTCGATGTGCATTTAAATGCTGCAATTCCAAATTTAATGTGCTCTCCAGGTGTAGAAGCTCATGCATTAGGGTAAAGACAGGAAGAACATCTAGTAACTCTGAATAGTGTTTCTTCAATTTCAATTGTTCAGAATATCAAACAATCATTTGTGGAAGAAGAAAGACAATAGGACAAAACTGGAGAAAAATGATCATCTGCCCAAACTTGGTAGTTGGACTGGGACTTGTCTTGGCATCTTGGCCTCCAGATACAAATCTGAGAATGGATTTTGACCAGCACAAAAGCTGAAAGCAAGCAAAGCAAGAAAAATCCATATCCTTGGTCTGGTGGAAGAGAAAAAGGAAAACACAAAGCTTTCTGAAGATTGAAAAGCAAAGCACATTGGTGAGAATACAGAAACAAATAATCTGAGAAGAAAATTTTAACAGACGTAGGCACTTTAATCAAATAAAAGTTGATATGACTTCTTAAAACAGAAAGAGAAAGGCATATGAAGAAAACAGGCCAAAATAAGAAGGGAACAGTTCAAGATGAAGAAAGAGAAGAATAAAGTAGTGAAAGATTACCAAAAAACTAGACATATAATAAAGAAATTAAAACCCACACTGTAGGGGATAAAACACATGATGTGAAAGGCTGAAATAGAGTTGGGATGCTGTCCTGAAATGGAAAGACAGGATGGAGGCTAGTCATGGAATAGAGAGAAAGAAAATATAAGAAAAATAAAATGGTTATTCATAAAGAAGAACAAAACCTATGAAATAATAATCAGAAACTTTACCAGAACTAAACATATCTACAGATGTATTTTTAAGTTATCCATCCTCCAGGCAAAATGAATGAAAAGAAATCTATACCTAAATATATCTTCCAGTACTTTTATTTTCAAGGATTAGACAAATGGTCTGCAAAATCTCTAGGCAAAAACATATCTTTATAGCTATACCTAAAACTACACATATCTTGTCTATGTATCTGTATCTACATCTATATTCATAACCTATAAGTAGCAAAAATTTAGGTTATGCCAAGATTTTTCTTCTGAGGAACCATATGCAAGAAAATTCTAGAGCAATTGGGGAAATGTGACCAAACATATTGTCCCAGGCCAAACTGAATATCACCCAGAAGGGCAACTAAAACCTACACTCATCTTTGGAAGGGCTCATAAAATATGTCACCCATTTATTCACCATTCTTTAATAACTGTAAGACATCCATCCAAGGATCAAGAAATAAAATGAAATTAAGTTCATGAAGAATGCTTTTAAAGGAAAGGCATAGAACACAGAATCTAATATTTTAAAATAATGTCTGAATTACTTTAACGTGGATACATAGCTCAATGGAAATTGCAAAAATTTTTAACGAAGGAGAAAACATAGAAATTGCTCTCCAAGTAATATATTTCAAAGATATGAGTATGCATTTGTGCAGATTTATAGCTAAGAGAATGTTAAAGATCTATATGTTACATTAAAAAATGAAAATACCTATAAATTCGCCAATAGAATAATTAAATCCATATGATGTGTAGCATTATGATGAAATGTAATATGGTTCTTTTGGCAGTCTGCTAGAAGACTTTCCAACAGCATGGGGAAATGTACATAATATACTTTGGTGGGAAAAAAAGGAAGTTATGAAACAGTATGCATAAAAGAACAAGTTTTTGTGAAAATAATGCATATGGTGTGATGAAAGGATACTGGAAGGTTTTGTACTAAATCATTAACAGTGATTTTCTCTGGATAATTCTCCTTTTTTGAGATTTATATATATTCCAAATTTTCTGCCTTCATAGTATCACTTTTGTGTAAGTCCCATATGCTAACCGATTGTGCCACTGGAGCTCCTGGTATCACTTTCAAACAAACAACGTGCAGGTTCTCTGCTTCAGCAGCATATAGGAAGATACATAGGCTTCTTTATGTCTCATCAGTTGCTGGAAGAAACAGTTGAAACTTGACCACCAATTATTATCAGAAAGAGCAGTACAATATCCAACATGTAAAACCAAAACCATTATTTTGAGGTAGGCAGACATTCTTTAGCATTTAGATGGACAGCGTTAAAGAACTCAGGTCACTAAGTCATTCAGCTATCCAGGATACATTTCCTGGTTAATGCAGACCAGTGTGCTGATTGCATTAACAGATTTCCCAGAATGCAGCCTGCTCCAGGCATCGGATTAAAATTCTTTTAAGGTTCGATTAGATCAAAATTCTCTAGGCCAGGATGTTTTGCATTCTCTATAGACATGACTGATTGATCAGAATTGGCATTCAAGGCATTACCTATTTGCCCTCATAGGGTCATTACACTGAAGCTACATTCATTAATTTAATCACTTGGTTCTCAGATAGTCTGTCCATCAGTAGATACTTTTTAAGTGCTAGACATTGCCCTACGCATGATATCGAAGCATGGTAATGAACAAGATACCCAAGATACCCACTCTCATGGAGCTTACATCCTGAGATAGTCAGTAAATAAGTAAACACATAAATAAGCAGTTTCATTATAGTTAGTGATGAATGTTACAAGAAAATTAAACAGAAAAATGTGGTAAAATGAGACCAGGTAATTTACTTTAGACAGGATGATCAGATAAGCTCTCTGAGAAAGTGAAATTTGTACCAAGACTGGAATGACATGTGAGAGTGAGCCATGATAAATTTTTTTTAACGTTTATTTATTTTTGAGACAGAGAGAGACAGAGCATGAACAGGGGAGGGGCACAGAGAGAGACACACACAGAATCTGAAACAGGCTCCAGGCTCTGAGCTGTCAGCACAGAGCCAGACGCGGGGCTCAAACTCACGGATCGCAAGATCATGACCTGAGCTGAAGTCGGACGCTTAACCGACTGAGCCACCCAGGTGCCCCAAGCCATGATAACTTCTAAGAGACAGGCATTTCGTAGAAGGAACAGCTAGTTCAAATATCCTGGGACAGGAACTCACCTGTACCTAAGGAAAAGAAAGAGATCCAGGTTAACTGGAGAAGATAAATGTGGTTGTACCAGTCACAGTCTAATGAGGAAAGCAAAAATCACTTAATGCATTTAAAATAGAGAAAATTAGGGGCGCCTGGATGGCTCAGCTGGTTAAGTGTCTGACTTTGATTTTGGCTCAGGTCATGATCTCACACTTGTGGAGCCTACTTGGGATACTCTCCCTCTCTCTCTCTCTGCCCCTCCCTTGTTTACATTTTTTCTCTCTCTCTTTCTCTCAAAATTAATAAGTAAATGAACTTTAAAATAGAGGAAATTAATGTGCAGAACTGGTTGCATGGATGGTAGGAGAGCTGGAATCCAGATGGGATGGTGAGGCAACCCAAAGATTACAAATGGCAAGAAGCCATTAGCAACTGCAAGGTGGGAGTGCCACGGGAGGGTGCAGGGGTACCAGGGCCCAGGCACGGCCATGCAGCAGAAGTTGGACTTCCCCAGCAAGGGCAGGAGACATGGAGGAGACAGGTCAGAGAAATTAGGGGTGACATTTCCAGCATCTCCCTTCCCCCTCTCCCACCAGTGCCATCCACTACTGCCATCTACTGAGGTAGAAGCCAGCCCATACCAGGGCAGAGCCTGGAATGTGGAAGGAGAGGGCTTGCAGGCAGGGACAGGTACGGGGCGGGGAGGAGTGAGGGCGAGGGGACGTCAGATCAGGCTGAGGGAGGGTTGGGATCGCCGTCTAAGTGTTAAGGGAAGCCTTGGAAGGTTTCAAGTCCCAGGAAAGAGTGGTATAAAATTCTAAACTTAGAAAAGTTTGCTCCTGCCTACAAGTCTTCTGTGTCGCATCTCCTGCAGAGGTTGGTGTACCAGCTGGCCGAATTCCCATCTCCAATGCTGTAGTATGTTATCACAGCAAGAGGCCAATCTTCCATCTACATACTCTACATCGAACGGGCTCAGAGAAAGTACTTGCAGCTCCAGGACAGTTGAGGGACCTCAGTGATTTGCAGTGTATCATAGTTACAAGCACAAACGGATGCTCTGGCTTCAGACCCTCATTTTATCATCTACCACCTGTGTGACCTTGGACAAGTCACTGAACGTCCCTGTCCTTCTGTTTCCCAATCTGCAAAACGAGGCTAATAATATTACCTACTTGATGGGATTGTCGTGAGGATTTCAATGCATAACCTGGGCCATTGCCTAACCCAGAGAGAAAGTGTTTACTTAACCCCAGCCTTTGTGAAATGCCCACTCAAAGTGAGGCCATTGGTATTTGTGACAAACCTTAAGGGATATGCTAAAGCTTCAAGTTCCTAAGTCCCTCAAATCAATGCTTCTCAAAGTGTGGTCCCAGACCAGCAGCACAGAATTTAGGAACTTGTTAGAAATGTAAATTATTGGACCTCACCCCAGATGTACTGAATTTGAAGGTGAGCCTGGCAATCTGGTTTTATAAGCCTTCCAGGAGATTCTGAGGCATAACTGCGAACTTCTTTTTTTTTTTTTTCAAGTGAGAACTTAAGGTGGGTAGCCTGAAAGAAACATATCTGAACTTCTCTGATTTAACTTATTATACAAAGGCCTTTATTGAACCACAATTCAATATAGGGAATAAGAAATTATTTGTTGAAATGTGTTTCTGCATCCTTCAAAAAATTACATTGTTCAATCCCATGTGAAAGTGATTTTTTAAGTGAAAATGCAATATAAAAGGACATATTACTTATGGCAATATTCAATGTCTCTTCAAAAAATGTTTATTTATTTTTGAGAGAGAGAGACAGAGCATGAGCAGGGGAGGGGCAGAGACAGAGGGAGACACAGAATCTGAAGAAGGCTCCAGGCTCTGAGCTGTCAGCACAGAGCCTGATGTGGGGCTCAAACCCACGAACCATGAGATCATCACCCAAGCCCAAGCACTAAATTCCTCCTATGTTGGTAATAGTGTAGGATTGGTTTCCTTGTTTCCTTTAGTTTTTGTGCTATGTTTTTTTGTTTGTTTGTTTTTTAATCTCACACCATTCCCACCCCCTCTAAGGATCAAGGACCTTGTGTCCCAGGCTGTTGGCAAAGCTGTTTTTCTCTTGGGACAAGTTTCTAGTAGCACAGGGGGGTCCTTCTGTTGGATGGGCCATAGAAGACTTGCAGGCGGCTATAGAGGGAAGGCCCTCGCCCAAAGAGTTTTTTGAAAGGGGACACAGCTCCTCTGTACAGGAGCAGAAGGGAGCCCTTCAGCACTCACCAGGCTGCAGCAGGCAGGACCTTCTCTGTCAGATCTCTTGCCTCCTCCTTCATGATACCCATCCTTCCAGACAACGGCCCTCGTGCAACCTCCCAGAGATGGGACACAATTCTCTTCTCTTTCTAGTCATTTCAGTGGCAAAATTTTTCCTGCAAGGCTTCCCTTTTGATTCTCAGAAACCCGGTATGGAAATTAAAATGATTACTGAACATAATTTTGCTTTTCTCTTTGCATTTACGATCCAACAACAACTTTTCCCTTCAAAGCCATGGGAGGGGGAGTGTCTTAGACCAACAAGGAAAAGGTTGGGAAGGGTAAGAAAAAAGAAACATTCTCAAGATTAATATCTCAAGAAGTCTTCCCACTACACTCATAAAATAGAAAGTTATTCCACAAACTCATGCTGTTCGCTCTTATGTCTCAGTTGCCAAGACTTTGTTTTGAATCACAGTCGCTTCATTTCAACTGTGTCTTCTGATGGGAACTAATCATACTCCCTTCTGTTGTTAAATATCCTAGTTCTTAGCTTGTTTCCCTCTTGCGTATGTGTGTCTGTTTTTGTAAACCAACTCAAATTCCTTTGGAAAGCAAAGTATAAATAATGCATGAACTAACAAAAGTCTGGTCCGGAGACAAAACTTTGAAAAGTTGCAAATAAACTCAGGCTCTAAGATACCATCTCTTTAAAATATAAATGGTTTTATTCATTTAACAAAAGTGTTAAGTTTTGAAATAAGATTTCATGGGATCAACCTAGCCCAGCCACCTTTCAGTTGCGTGGTACCTCAGTTTCTTCTGAAGCAAAATGGAAAGAATAATAATATCCCTCTGATAAGGTAGTTGTGAATTTAGATAAAATTATATGTAAAGCGCTTACCATAGTGCCTGGAACTTAACAGATGCTCAATGATGTCAGCTGTTGCTAGTATTCTGATGATTCTTATCATTGTTGTTATAGTGACTGGCAACTTTGATCTAAAAAAAGGAATTAGAGGCACCTGGGTGGCTCAGTCGGTTAAGCATCTGATTTCGGCTCAGGTCATGATCTCACAGTTGGTGAGTTGGAGCCCCACGTCGGACTCTGTGCTGACAGCTCAGAGCCCGGAGCCGGCTTCAGATTCTGTGTCTCCCTCTCTCTCTGCTCCTCCCCCTCTCACACTTTCTCTTTCTCCGTATCCCTCTGAAAAATAAATAAAACATTAAAAAAATAAAAATAAATAAATAAAGGAATTACAAGAGCTTCAAAACTGCGTGCAATCCATAAAATGTCATGAGTATAAGGAAGTGAAAAAGATTAAGAACGTGGATAGTTATGACATTCTAGACTAATTCATCACTCCATTGTTATTTTTGCTTTATCTTTAATAATCTACCTTTGTCATTTGAATCAGCTCTCAAATAATTTTAAAGTTTTTGACTTATTGGGGCACGTGGGTGGCTCAGTCGGTTAAGTGTCCGACTTCAGCTCAGGTCATGATCTCTCAGTTTGTGAGTTCGAGCCCGGGGTGGGGCTCTGTGCTGACAGCTCGGAGCCTGGAGCCTGCTTGGGATTCTGTGACTCCTTTTCTCTCTGACCCTCCCCCACTTGTGCTCTGTCTCTCTCTATCAAAAATAAACAAATGTAAAGTTTTTGACTTATTAGGAGGCTTACTTTTTGCTTTCTCATTTCCACCAATAGTCTAAATCAAGATGTCTCTAAATATTTGACAGATTCTTTTTTTTTTTTAATGTTTTTATTAATTTATTTTTGAGACAGAGAGAGATAGAGCATGAGCAGGGGAGGGACAGAGAGAGAGGGAGACACAGAATCTGAAGCAGGCTCCAGGCTCTGAGCTGACAGCACAGAGCCCGATGCAGGTCTCCAACTCACGGAGTGTGAGATCATGACCTGAGCTGAAGTCGGACGCTCAACCGACTGAGCCACCCAGGTGCCCCAAGATGTCTCTAAATATTTGGAAGTAAATAGGCATTATTACACACACTCGAAAATGCACACATGTGCTCATACACGCATACACACAAGGTATAAATATTACCATGTCCAGGGCACTAGAAGTCATAAGGTGCAGAAATATAGTGTCTCTTTAAAGAGTAGTATATATCACTCTTCTAAAGAGAAGGTTCTTATACTAACCTGCACACTGATTTACTTAGATGATCAGAAAACGATATAAATGAAGTCACTAAAGAGAATTAAGAAATCCAGATTCCTGAGTTTTGTAACAGACTTGCTGAATCAAACTCTCCCAGCATGGGAAGTCGTTAGGAGGGTTTTTTTGTTTTTGTTTTTGTTTTTTTTTTTTTTTTTCACAACCTGGCCTCTCCTGTTAGGATGAGTAATGGCGCTCACTGTAATAAAAAGGTATGCTGATGTATACACTAGGTGGCTTGTCAGTAATTCAGTTATAGGGAAGCAACAAGAAGAACCTCATTAGAACTTGGTGTCAGAGAAGTGATTGTGGTAGACAAAGAAATTAACAAGAAAACTGATAAGAGCTGCCAAAGATAAGAGTGGAACTGAGTGGGATGGAGCCCCACCCGGTGTCTCCGAGGCAGAGGAAGTAGCCTTGCAGCCATTACTGACCCCCAAAGATGAAGTACAGCTCAAGACCGCCTACAGCAAATCCAACGGGCAGCCCAAGAGTATAGGCTCTGCCTCCCCTGGCCCAGGCCAGCCTCCGCTCAGCAGCCCCACAAGGGGTGGAGTCAAGAAGGTGTCAGGGGTGGGTGGTACCACCTATGAGATTTCCGTGTGAGCCTTCAGCACCTCCCTTCCGCCCCACGCCTCTGTGCCTACACCAAAGGGCCCCAGGTGGCCACCTTCCTTTCCTCAAGGGGCTCCCCTCCCCTGCATGGACATTTTTTTAAACCACCGATTCCAAGAGGTTGAGGAGCGTTTTATAAAATGCAGTGGGGTTGGGGAGTTGGAGAGTTGGGGCCCTGAGACTGGGGTAGCAATCCCCTTCACCTTTTAAGACCTTCCCTTCCTTAACCCCTGGACCAGACTCTTTTAAACCAGAAATAATGTTTTTTATTATTGTTAAAAAAAAAATTGAGCTTCATGTACAGATCCCGTTCTCCCGCAAAACATGACCATTCACACATGATTTCAGAGGAGAAAACTGGACTTCAAGTTGAATGCAACCCTTTTGTACGTAAAGCTGATTCTGTCCTTCTGACTATTTTGTGCTTCTCTGGTGAACTCTTCCCCCCAAATCGACTTCCTGTCCATTCACCTAAACTTCACCCACACTCTCTTCTCCAAGAGCAGATTTACAGTTGATTTTCTATAGATTTGAGCCCCTGCCTTTCTCTCAAAAATTTCTCCAAATCTAAATTAAAAATAAAGGAAGGTTAAGAAATCTATTTCACCAGCATGAAAGCACTCACACTTGATGACAACATTCACCATCCTGGGTAGCTTCACAAATTGCTGCCTTAAAGAAGTGAGAGAATTCTACGGGATCTTTCTCTTCTGTATTATTTCTTACTATTTTTTTTTTAAAAAATGTAATGACTGTGGGCACTAAAAAAGAGCTGCTTGGACTAACAATTGTATCATTTTATTCCATTTTAATCTAAAATTATGGTTTCCCCTTTATCATCCTTTAAGCAATTAATGTCTACCAGTTTAAAAGCTTTTCTACTATTTGCTTTTGTACTTTTTCTTGGAAATTGATTCTGTGTTTGTATTCCGTGAGGCAGATGATTTAGGCTGAAGTCCTCATGTATTCATATTAAGGATTTTTGCCCGTGGCTTCTCTTGCTTCTGGTGTATTGATTCTATTATTCTGTAGAGGTTATTTTGATGTATTTTCTTTAGACTAAAAGTACTCAGCGGGTCTCTACCTTTTTCTGTAATTCACAAGGAAGTAATTTTAAATGTAAAAGAGCATAATTGGTGATAATACGGGAAATTTCACAGAGTTCTGCTCTTCCAAAACTATTCTTATTCATTTTATCAATAGATGATATTGAAAGCTTAGTAATTGCAAATCATTTGCTAAATATTTTAAATGTATGATTTCACTTATTCCTCCCTGAAACCCTTCCATGGATGTGGTAATATTGGCCCCATTTTACAGATGAGGACAGCGAGGTACAGATTTTTCAGTCACCTGCTCCAAGTCACATACATAACAGATACAGAGTGGGGACTTGAACCCAAGTCTGATGGCACTAGACCTGACCTTGTTTAACACCACTAAATTCTACCTTGAGTGTTTACCACTATTGTGTTATGTTTTTAGCTTTGCAAGCCCCCTATATGTAACCGGAATTACATCGGAATTACCCGAAATACATCAGCTCCTAATCCCTGAAACCCGTAAATGTGACCTGATTTGGAGAAAAGATCTCTGCGGATGTAATTAAGAAAAAGGATTCTGAGATCAGATCAGCCCTAAATGCAGAGGGCCCTAAATGCAGTTACTTGTATCCTTCTAAGAGGGAGGCAGCAGGAAAACAGAAGAGGAGAAAGGAATGTGAAGATACCGGAGTGATGTGGCCACAAGCCAAAGAATGCTAGGGGCCATACCAACTAATAAATATTCAAGGACCACGTGTTACCTCACTGATAATTGCAGTCTACAGTGAACAGAAGAAAGAAGGTGCCTTGGTGTTATCCTTACCTTTTTAATTGACATATTTTTTTCAAGTTGACTCCACGCTTCCATAGTCCTGTTTATTATTTTAAAACAAAATGAAGGTATACACATGGAATACTTAAAACGGATAATTCTAGAAAGCACATTGGAAGAAGAAAGTTAAAACTTAGGTGTCTCTGTTATTAATTCATAGCTGTGCTTCTCTTGTTTTAACTTCCATCTAAAGCGCTCCTGATCAGCATGTGTCTGCAGCTTGTTCTGTTGGATGAACTTAGAGTTGTTGTCCCTTTCCTGGCCATGCCCTGGTGCTTCGAGGTGGCCCCATGCTTGAGAAACAGCATGTGATGATTTAGGACACGGTGTCATCCAGGCAGCCTCTTTAATCATGTTCTGCTAAAAAATGCATCCCGCAAAGTTTAGCTTCCTGCTCCTTTGAATTCTTGCACCTTCCTTCACCTTACCTGGAAGAGAGTCTAGGTTAAGACAGGAAGCAGGGTATCCCAGTGCTACTGATTCTCTCTCTTTCCTCTTCCAACCTCACCAGCAACTTTTATGCTTTCTTTTGCGGAAACGGTTCCACATCCATCAGTAATTTCTTTTAGTCTCACTTCAGATTAAGATTACTTTATGAAATAACTTGTATTTATAAAAATCTTGAGTGACACACCAACTGTGTGAGATTGAAAACTTAAAAAAATATTTAAATAGAAATTTTAATATGAGTTTAAAAACGGTAAAATTATTTTGTCACTACTTGCATTACTTGCATATTTTTTTGTCCTGAACTTTGTTTTGTTCTGGCTATTATCCCATCTACTATCACATTTCTATGCTGTTTTTTCCTCTGCGTAAGAAAAGACCAAGTAGCTTCTTAATATACTAGCTCTTTCCAGTCCATTCATAAATATAAATGAACTGAGGTCACTTGTCATCAATTGTGATGAGTTAGATTGTATCCCCTGACCCAAAGAAAATGCACATGTTGGAATCCTAATTTCTGCTATCTCAGAATGTGAACTTACTTGGGAATAGGATCTTTATAGAGGTAATTAAGTTAAAATGAGGTCATTAGGGATGGGCTCTAATCCAAGATGGCTAAAGTCCTTAAAAAAGGGAAATTTGGACAGAGAGACACAGTGGGATGACAATGTGAGGTTATGCAAGCAGAAGTTACCCATGTGACTGAAACGATGCGTCTACAAACCAAAAATGTCAAAGATTGCCAGCAAGCACCAGAAGCTTAAAGAAGCAAAAGCCCTCAGAGGGAGCACAGCCTCCCTTGTGCACTTGTGGACTTTTGGCCTCCAGAACGCTGAGATAGTAAATTTCTGTTGTTTTGAGCCACTCAGTTTGTGGTAGAAAACTAATATGTTAATAAATAAAGAAAAACAACCAACTGAAGATAGAAGAATAATTTTAATTATTTCTGCTGTTAAGAATGATAGACTACATTCAAGGTCACTATCCAAAGGGATCATCCAGAGGAGAGAATTGTGAGTCATGATAATTAGAGAAATTCAGAAAAAGTAACCGAGGAAGTCATTTACGTCAGCCCAGAATGGCTGCCTATTTTCCATAATGTCTTGCAATAAGTCACTCCAGTTAAAAAGGGCTCACTGATCTCAGAATTTTGCCTTTTTGAGGAGCCTCAGAGATCCTCTAGTGATTTTTACAGGCATCCCTTGGACTCAGCTAAGCTTCATCACCTGGGTGAGACCTTCCCTACCTCTTATCCTTGAGAAAATCGACCCCTCCTTCCTGTCTGGCCCCACGGTTCCCGTACAAAGCTCCATTTATGTCAGCCCCTCTTACACTGTGTTACACTGTGTTTATAATTATTTACTTCTGTTTCTTTCTTTTCTACTATTCTGTTGGTTTCTAAAGCCTACTTTATTGGCACAGAGTAGCTATTCAGTACACATTTTTTGAATGACAGAATTAACAGAGTAAAGTAGATGTCAAGTGACTCAAACAAGGTCACAGTATTCATCTTTTATTGCTGCTGTAACAAACTACCACAAATGTAGGGGCTTAAATCAACACAGATTTATTAATGTATAATTCTGGAGGGCAGAAGTCCAAAATAAGTCCTACTGGGCTTAAGTCAACAGGTTGGCAGGGCTGATTCCTTCCGGAGGATCTAGGGGGAGATTTTATTTGCTTGCCTTGTTCAGCTTGTAGTAACCACCTGCTTTTCCTTGGCTGTTTTCCCCTTGTACCATCATTGAAACCAGCAATCTCTTTCTCTCTCTGACTTCTGTCATCACATCTGCTTCCCTGACTCTGACCTTCCTGCCTTCCACTTATAAGGACCTTTGTAATTACACTGAACTTACTTGGATTATCTAAGATAATCTCCCCATCTCAAGATCCATACCCTAATCATGTCTTCAAAGTCTCTTTTGCCATGTAAGGTAAAACATTTACAGGCTCCAGCAATTATGACATGGACATTTTTGGAGGCCGTTATTGATCTACCACAGTCACATACCTCCTTCTGGGAAATCCCCGTGGTTTTGCCTACCACCTACAATAAGTACTCTGATGACAACAACATAGGCATCTTTAGCCCAAGAATCTCCAGGCTTCTACAGCTAGGTGTTTGTTGACTATTTCTTCTTAAATGCCCTGTGGATACCATAAACTCCAGGTCTCCCAAATCGAACTTATCAGTTCTGCTTGTCCCTTCCATCTCTTGTTGGCCATTGGCTCATCTGTGGCCACAGCACTCACCAAGCTATAAACCTTGGGATGTTACTTGTTTCCTCTTTTTCACTTAATCCCATTTTCATCAATGACCATGTTGTGCTGATTTCACTTCCAAACTGTTCCTCAAATCTTCCATTCCCTCTTTACTCCCCATATCATATTCCCATTTAGTCTCTCATCAGTTCAGACTGATGAGACAATTCCTGGACAATTCCTCGTGCTGGTCACTTCCCCTTCAATCCATTCTTTTGTCTGCCACAGAATATTTATTGATCAAAATTTAATGTAATGATTAAATTGATTTAATTTATTTGGACTTCTAACCTCTAGACCTATAAGATGACCTGGAGTGGTGGACTTAAACAAATAAGGCTTATGGAGAAATATAACTGTTATAAACCTTAACAACATGGGAATGGTAGAACTGAGCAAAGTTTTGATCTAGAAGCAAGGAGAAGAGTCAAGAAAGAGGTGCATACACACACATTGCCTCACCTTATATCTGGGGAATCAGAAACCATCTAAAGTTGGCGAATCCATTAAAGAACAGTGAGTTTATTTTTGAAGTCCCAACATAACAAAATAAAGACATAGGAAATATACACAGATGATAAACATTAGGTAGAAAGGCATGAAAGTAGAAGTAATATCAATGAACTAAATTTCTCATGTTTTATGGCAAGAATCCAATAAATACTACCTAGAATTGGTAACTAGCAATATAATAAGCATATTGCTTAGTGTTATGGAGGAAAGGTCAGAAGAAGTAAACATTCAACCTATCTGAGAAGGTGCTTATGGACATATTTTGATATATATCTGTCTGTTGTTTGAATGTTTTATGTCCAAGTATGCCTATTACCATAGTAATATGTGAAACTTCACCTCTTTATAAGTATTAAGTCAGAATATTTTGATGACAAGGAACGGAAGATGAGTCTAGGTGGCTTCTGCAATTTATCTCATATAACAGAAGTCCAGAGTATGTTGTGGGTGCCAAGTCTCCATTTCTCTGTGGTGAATTGGAGCTGCCCTGTGCCCTGTCCTTTGTGTGGGCATCCTCAGGCCCTCAGCAGATTTGGGTATGATAGCAGTAGGGAATGCTCTTGATGTCTTGTCCAGATTCCCTTCACTCTGTCATCATACTTGTCCCCAAGCTGCTGTGAGGATTGCATTTGGCAAGATAGAAGGCAACTTCTCTGGGAGGTAATGCCCCTCCACTCCAGAGCAGCGTAAGAAAAAGGGGCAACCAAAAGCTAATGACTACCCGACAAGGGGAACAAAAGGCCAGCCCTTTGACTAAAGGAGGAACCAGATTCAGGTGCAGCTTTGGCTCCAGGTTTTCCTGTAGTATCAGGCTGAAGCGGTTGGCCCACTGAGAACACATTGTTGCTTAGCTTTTCTTCTACACCCTATTCTGCTTTTTCTCATTACTGTTCTCCAGAGAATACACTCTGAGTAAATACCTTTCGTAAAGGTCCACATTGGATTCTTTATCAATTCTTTAGGGAACTCAGCCTAAGATACCTTGTCTATAGCTCATTCACCCCAGAGTCCCGCCCCCATCCCTACCCAGTTTCCCCTCCTGCCTCACTTGCTTTAATTCTTTCACATACCCATGCCTAGACCAACCACTGGTGAGGGGAACGGCATTACCAATACTGTTTTAGACTATGTATCTGAGATGGAATGATTTGGGGGAACCAATCATTCAAACCACTGCAAAAATGAGTGGATGTGATCAGCTTTGCAAGAGGATTTCATTTTTCCCCTGGTTTACTTGACATGGGGCATTGGTAGGTGAATTTCCGTGTTGGTCCCACCACCCCGAATCTGAAATTGCAGGGACCTGCGATGAGGACACATTAACTTATTTACCTGAATAAGCTCTTGATAATCTTAGAGAAACAGTATTTTTCCAGCTTGTCTAATTCTCAGGCAGCTCTAAGGCCCTAAGTCTCTAAAGCAATTTTTTTTAAGTTTTAATGTAAGAACACTACTTCTCTGGGAGATGACTCTACAAAAGAATAATGCCACATTTCATGATTTCCACTGCACAATGACACATAGTTAAGCTGACAGAGAAAGCTTCGTTTCTTTGCAAAACAAATACACTAGGAAATGCTGTGCGATTTAACAACCAGTCTTGTCCTGAAATCATAAGGTCAGGACAAAACATAAAAATCAAAGCAGTTCAATCTATTATAAACAAAACCCATGTGAAATAAATTTTTCCAGACATCATCAGGAACAATAAAGCTTATCAGCTACTTCAATTTGCGGAAAAGTTAGAAAATTGGAACAAATGAGGTGACAACGTGGGGTACTTTCTCTCTTCATGTTCTTTTACCTACCTCTCCCCATAGTCCGAGCTCTACCCCTGGGATATAGCTTCACCATTTCTGGCTCTCTTCTCATTGTAGGAAAAAAAAAAAAAAAACACAGAGAGAAATGAAAAAGAAATGAGTTGACCAGAAGATATAGTATTTATTATGTGAAACAACAAAATGTGTAGCCTTTATTTTTTTGTCTTCAATTTTCCAGCTCTTAAAATGGAGTGTTTTGTTTTACTGACTCCTCAGGAGAAAACATGAAGATGAATACAAGTATGTGAAAAGTAAATCAAACTTTTTACAAGGAGAGAACAATTAAGTCAAAGGACTATCTAGTGCTCCATTATTTTAGAAAGTGGAAAAGTAACTGTGTATACAATGTAGGGCCCACGAAGGTGATAGTGACAAATAGAGACATTTTCTAACCTAGGAGGCCTACATAATGTGGAAAAAAAGCATAGTCTTGTAGGAATCTAGAAATTTGAGTCTCTTTCCTGCTTTACTACTTGCTCATTGTGTGACCTTAGGCAATGCACTTACCTTGTCTAGTTTGACCTTTCCTACTGTGAGATGTTTGGAAATAATAATACTAATAACGCTGTCAATTATGACAATGGTGACATTTACTAAGCACATGCAATATGAAGCACTGTGTGATATACATGTTTACTCATTCTATTCTCAAGAACTTCTGATATAGGTGTTCAAATTCCAATGTTATAGAATTGGTACATCTGTTTAGAGGCTTTTGGTATCAAGTTTCATAGGAAAACTAATCTAACCGACTTATACAATAAGAAGAATTGATTATTTCCCATAATAGAAGTCTCAAGCTCTGTGAATGGACTAACTCAAGGGTGTCTCTAGGGGCTTTGGTTATTGGCATCGTCTCCTTCCTCCATCCTTGGCATGGATTATTCCAGTTTGACCCTTTCTGCCCACAAGATGGCTGCCACATTTCTAAAAATCACATCCTTCTACAGTGGGCACTGGTAAGAAGGCAAGGAAAATATCCTCATAACTCTAGGCTGAACTCCTTTCTATCTTATTGGTCAGAAACGGGTAACACGTCTATCTCCTGACAAACCATACAATTACTGAGATCTCTTTAAACCAAGCCAGAGGCTCAGCCACTCCTGAAAAACATAGCTTGAAAAGAGTTGAACAAAAATAGGAGTAGGGGCACGGCTGTGGGTGTGCATTCTGACACATAAGAAAGCAGGATCAAATACACAAATGCTTCTCTCCTATTGAAGGCAGAGCCAGAATTCAAATGTACGTCTATTTGACAATACACATGGCTTTTTAAATCTTTCCTTAAAGATTTATCTTGTTGGCAGATAAGAAATTTTACAAGCCTAAATCGTTTGCAAGGTACATTTTGGAAAGCTCTACAAACCAGAAATTCAGTTGAAGTGAATTGTGTTTGTCCTATCTCCTTAGAAAAAACACACAGACAAATGTATTAGGCCAAGGCCTTCTCTTGCCCCAACCCCCAGCTTTGCACTGGAAAGAACGGGCAACATTACTGCGCATACTTCTCTTTCCGTCTGCCTTTTTGTGGTTGGGGGCACAGCAAACCAATGAGCATGATGTCACCACCTCCAATTTGTGACAGGAAACCAGGAGATGTTTAAATCACCTTCACAGCACACTTTATGTGAATCAAGATACCACCCAAACAACTTTGCGAACACAAGACACAACCATGTTGCCAAGTGTGAATGATGCAATTATTGAAAACAAATCTTACTCAGTTTCAGGTAAAAATAGTCATTCTATGAACATGCTAAGGGGAAGATCAAGTCATAGACATACTGAAGAATAGGGAGTTTTGATGAGTAAGCATTGAAAAACAAAAGCACAAAAAAGGGGTATTTACAAGGAATTGTTTACAAGTTGATGACACCAAATGGACAATTTCAGCCTATAAGCAGTAGTGGGCGTGGGGACCTGAGAAGATGGGGGCAAATATATCTGTTTCCCAAAAAGTGGAAGAAAATGTCTTATTCTGATCCTATAGAGTGTAAATTGTCAACCACCATGCCCATTTGTAGCATTTAACATGACCCTACTATATCGAATGTCAAAGGAATCTGAGTTGGATATCCCCATAGACAATATAAAATATAATGCTTAGAGATTGTTATTCATATTAAGAAAATCAAGGAACCAACTGATTGTTTTATTGACAACTGATTGTTTTATTATTTGATAACATTGCTGCTTACATTTTTTTTTTCATTTTTGTTTCATGGGTTGTTATATTCAAAAACCAGTTAGTTAGCATCTGAACTTAAGGTAACTGTAAATGGAAAGGTTTTTTACATGTTCAGTATACCTGTCACCTAGATTTTGAGTTGACTCTTTGTGATTCTAGCTCTGACTCACTGCTATGAAGATGAAGTCTTAATTGAGTAAATCCCTTTTCTCTTTTTACAAAAGTGCTGCAATTTCCTGGTAATTAGTAATTTGAGAGCATTGTTTTAAGTTATGCTTCTGAGGGTCCTTTTCCTTTCTACCTAGTTCATCTCCCTATAGGGCAATACCTTTGCTTTTCACCCTTCTCCTGCAAGATACAGCCTTTTTAAAATCATAGATGATTAATTATAATGGTCATATAAACATGGCTGGTGTTCTTAATGGGATATGATGTTCCATGATCACATGATTTGCCTGTGTTTTTACTTGTCCTTTCACAATTTTGACTTTGCAACTGAGAACTACTTAATGTTCAGTTTCGTCACTTTTGTAAATATGTTAGTTTTTCCCTGATCAACTCTTATACTAGCATATTGTGGGAGATAGGCTTAGGAATCCCCCGGGCTTACACCAATGGGTTAACAAGGCATAAAGAAATACAAAGCCATAAAATGTTTGCACCTGAGTTTGGGTAAACCAGATTGGCACCCCAAGAATAGGGGGGTGCAAAGGCACCCTGGAATAGAGAGGGGGTGCAGAGCCCCCAGAATAGAGAGGGAGGGGAAAAGTCCCAAAATAGGAATGGGTGCAAAGGCTCCCAATACATAGGTATATGAGGTAAACAAGATTAGGCATGCAGGGCAAAAATGCCCCCCAATGTAGTACTATAGCAGAAAAGCTGCTTTCATAGGAGGAAAGGACCAAGTTAAGTAAACTGGTTAATTGGACTATGGACCACTGCGCTGCAGGCGAAGCAGCCCAGAGCGGAGATGGTTAACAAAAGAAAAGGTGCCTTGTTAACCCTGAGGTTATTCCCCCTATCTGTCTCATCCACTAGGCTGGCTAAGATAAACAGGTACGGCACCTCCTGTCTGCCATTAACAACCAACAACCATCTGCTCATCTACCCAGCTCCAGGATTTAGTTTTATATTGACCCAAACCCCAAACACTGTATATTTTCAATGCCCCCCCCCATGTCCCCAGGTTAATGTTCACAGTTTCTTTGTCTCTTTGTGCACACCTATCACGTTTGTAAGCCTTCTGATCTTAAAAAATATGGGGCAAGGACCCTTATTCGGGGCTCTTGTCTTTTCCTGGACATTAGCCATCTCTCGCTTGAATCCTATGTCCCACTCTTTTGCTAGCCAAAAGAGAACTTTAGACTTAGAATCTACGGCAGCATATAAAATCACAGTACAATGGGGACAAAGAAGATTTAGTCTCATAACTTTGATAGATGTCTTTGATTCATTTCAAAATTATTTTCCCTGTTTTATATATTATAAAGCACAGAGAAAGCTTCTTAGGTGTCCCTTGTCTGTGTCTCTCTTCATCAAAATGGGGACTAAAGAGTTTATCATTCTAAAATATTTATTTAAGAAGCATTGTAATATTTTAAGTAGACCCTCTGTGGTAGGTCCAGGGTCAGAATACTGGAAAGATGGCTAAATTTGTCTTGGGTTCTATGTTGCTATCACAGACCTGCAAATAGGACTATGCTGGTCTCAAATTCCACTCAGGGAAATACAATGGGAGGTAAAACTTCTTCCCTGTTATATAGTTTAATACAAATCTTATGGTGAACAATAACTATAACATTTTACAATTAGTATGCATTTATGTTGTTCACCTGTTCACCCACATCTGTTTAGTTATTTACCAATTTTGCATCTGCAAAGAATTTGAGATCGTTTAAAATAAGAAATATTCATAAGGGAATTAAAAAATAAAACCAAAAAGAGCAGAATCCCTGCAGGGGAAAGGGATTTCAGGTTTAGTTAGAAGTTGAAGAAATCACATGGACATTGGGTGAAACTGAATTATTATTAGATGGAATCAACAAACCTAGATCCAAATATTTACATTTTGGTCTTTATTTTAATAGCAGATGACCTGGTTTCT
Source organism: Lynx rufus (assembly GCF_022079265.1). NCBI lineage: Eukaryota > Metazoa > Chordata > Mammalia > Carnivora > Felidae > Lynx > Lynx rufus. Next base: position 211,320,756 of record NW_025814823.1, on the reverse strand, counting down.
TCACCTCATTGAGCAAATGAAAGCAATCAGAAAAGAACTTTCTTTCCCTGTCCTTCCGCACAGTTGATTATTATTTTTTTTATTTTTTTTAATGTTTATTTCAGAGAGAGAAAGAGAGAGCAAGCGGGGGAGGGGCGGGGGAGGAGGGGAAGGAGAGGGAGACACAGAATCTGAAGTAGACTCCAGGCTCTGAGCTGTTAGCATAGAGCCCGAGACAGGGCTCGAGCTCACAGACCGCAAGATCATGACCTGAGCCACAGTCAGATGCTTAACTGACTGAGCCACCCAGGCACCCCCCGCACAGTTGACTAAATGTTCACCCACAGCCTCTGTTTTCTCTATTACTGTGGGCATTCAGTCCCTGCTCTCCTCTGAGGGCACTCACTTCACTTATGCACAGAATTCCATGCACTCTTTTCATTTGGGAAGGGCTCTGTTCATGCAATTATCATCTGTCCCTCATATCTTCTGTTGTTTGTCCCTTACTATTGGATAATCCTATGATCTACAAGTGCACTATAATAGCTCCTATTAAACACACATCTGCACACACACATTGTCTTTACCCCACATTCCCCTTCATTCTGTTGCCATATTGTTGCTGCCTGTAGAGCAAAATTTATTGAGAGTGCCACCTAGAATCTTTATTGAGATTTGAGAAAACTAGTAAACTAAACATTCTTTCATGCTCCAGTTAAGATCCAATTAAGAGAAAAACAGAAGACTTAGGGAAATTGAGATTGCTGACCAAAAGAATATGGGACATCATAGCTTAGGTCTTGTAGCCCAGAAAGTTACAACTAACCTTGTAGGTTAGTTCTCTACCTAACTGGACAGGCTGACATCCCATCATTGGCATAACTGGACAAAGGTAGCCAACCCCTCTATGCCTTCCTCATCCCCCTGCAGAAACATGTCCCATTTACCTCAAGAGAGAAGAGCAACATGTGTGCTCTGCAGGTAGAAAGATCCAGAGGGAGGAAATGAGTTACATTATCTCAGTTCTCTCTCCCCAATTCAGTATCATGTCCATCCCTCCTCTGTTCCTGGTGAGAAGTGATGAGGTGGAGGGGCCGGGAATGTGATTCTATTGAGGTCGGCTCAGGAAAGCATGAAGTCAAAGAAGAAAGCAATCCCCCACTACTGCCTGCACTTCCTTCCTACCTCCCTTGAACCTCAAAGACTTAGTTGTACTAGATATTGGCTTGTCCATTTCATCGCCTTACCATAGGTTTCCCTTGCTTGTACCAATCCAACCATACTGACTCTTAATTTCGAAGTATTTTCCATATCCTCCACTTACTTCCCTCTCCCTGCCCCTCAAAGTTCTCACGGAAGGACTTTTGGGGTCTGTTACATGCCTCACGGAAACTAGGGAGAACCAGGCTGGGGTTGCCTCAAGTCCTCCCCATGGTAAACTCTACCCATCTGTTACTCTACTGCAGCTGTCCCACATGGACACAGGGCTTCCATTGCACCTGGGTTTGACAAACTGGCATTCAATGGTGACCTACAAGAGGAGCATCGATGCAGAAGCATGGTGAAAGCCTGACTGGATTATATTCAAGAGAGATGGGAGGAAGTAGACAAGTGAAGACACAGGCAGACTGAGGGCTCCCGGGACATCATAGCAACACCAGCCACTAACGTTTATGTGATCAGCATAATTAATCATCTGTGACAGGATTACCCATTCCCTTAAATATGTACTTTCAAAACCTTTGTTTTTACCATTGAGTCAATATTTAAATCAAAGAAATACCTCTGAACTTTAAGTTACAACAGACATTAACTCCTCTAACAAAGCTAATTTTCACAACTGTGCAGTATAGACTTTATTACCTTCATTTTCAGATGATGAGGAGAGTCGATATACAAGTCTGTGCTTCACAAGTTTAGGAGCAATAAAAACTTATCTAAGATGAGCAAAACTGGGGAAGTTCTCTTTTCTCATTTTCTTCTTGTTACTCTGCTGTACCTTGTGGGGAGGTGTGGCTGATAACGTGACTGGAGTTGCCAAAACAATTGAGCCACTTCTCCCCGGTGGCAAGGCCACTGTGCATGAACATATGGTGGCAGCTTGTGGCCTTTGGCCTCCAGCCTTCTGTGTGCTTAATTATCACGAGCTGGCATGAACCTGAATCTTGCTCTCACTGTGATTCTACACATGCAGTAAGATGGGTAAATTCACCTAAGGGCTTAGTCACCGTGTTTCCTCTTTCCTCTTTTTAGACATCATTCAGGCTGTGAGGGGATTGCATTTCTTTAGTTCGCAGCAGATTTAGGGGCCCTGTGGGAAAAGAGAGGCCTGCTTGGGCCTCTAGCCTAAGTTGCACATTCTAACTTTGTGTGGGATGGGATTCTTACATTATGGTATCGGGCCATAGTCTGGCTAAGAGTAAAGTGATGATTTGATTTCCCTTTCGTCAGTGTCCCACTGAGTTTATAAATAACACAGGACCCTCATGGAGAGAACAGGGCATCAGATCACACAATAGAGATCAGCTACTCTGGATCTCGTGAGCATCATAACATCTTCAAATGCCTTCACCTCTCAGCCCTGGAAAAGACCCATATCCAATCCCAATATCTGGGATTTCTATGCCCTATTTGAGTATGCCAAAACATGGCCTAGGTGAGTTCCAAAAGAAGGAACAATTTAAATTGTAAGCCATATATATATATATATATATATATATATATATATATAAAATATAAGATTATATTTAGCTAGTGAAATATCCAGATAAAGCCCGCTTTCAGGGGCAGGAAAAATACATATGAGCTCTGGCTAAAAGTGGCATAAAATGTTGGAGGTCTTTACTTCTGAAAAATTGTGGTTTAAGTCAAGAACTCCAAACCATAGCCTGAAAATAACCTTCTGTTTAAAGCAACAAACTTTAATTCCAAAGTCGTAACTCTTTAAAATTTTTTTTAACGTTTATTTATTTTTGAGACAGGGAGAGACAGAGCATGAACAGGGGAGGGTCAGAGAGAGGGAGACAAAGAATCTGAAACAGGCTCCAGGCTCTGAGCTGTCAGAACAGAGCCCGATGCGGGGCTTGAACTCACAAACCGCGAGATCATGACCTGAGCGGAAGTCGGACACTTAACCAACTAAGCCACCCAGGCGCCTCCCAAAGTCATAATTCTTTTAGCTGGCCCATTTCTGCAAAAATAGGTGTTTTGTGAAAGTTTTGGGGAAAACACTTATGCTCTGGAACAAACTGTGGTGCGATATTATATTTAGAAAAAGCCTTATGCAAAAGTGGCCAACAATGTTTTTATTTTCTCATTCATCAGTTTCTGCTTGCCTTTTACATACTGCTCTTTTTAGCTTGTCCCCAGCTTTTTCATGGGTTCAGGTATGCAGGGCTATTGTCTATTTGGGCCATGCTACAAATCCAATCCCAGCAACAACAATGCTGAGTTCATTGTTGTTGTCAGGCAGCTTAACTGGGTGATTAAACTCTGAGAAACAAAATGAAATTAGGCGGATGACATTTTAGCAATCTGACGTCATCAAGTTATTTATGACCAGACAAAGCTATGGTTAACATTAGTGCTGAAGAAATAGTCAATGCTAAGGGATCTAGAGGGCAAGGGATAGGAAAACACAGATTCTGTGTACAGGGACTGTGGGTATTTGATGGTGTTTTACTATTCTGTAGAAGAAATTACCTACAAATTGAGCATCTAAAAGCACTCATTTTTTTCTCATATATGAAATTTATTGTCAAATTGGTTTCCATACAACACCCAGTGCTCATCCTAAAAGATGCCCTCTTCAATGCCTATCACCTACCATCTCCTCCCTCCAACCCCCCATCAACCCTCAGTTTATTCTCAGTTTTTAAGAGTCTCTTATGCTTTGGCTCTCTCCCACTCGAACCTCTTTTTTTTTTTTCCTTCCCCTCCCCCATGGGTTTCTGTTAAGTTTCTCAGGATCCACATAAGAGTGAAAACATATGGTATCTGTCTTTCTCTGTATGGTAAAAGCACCCATTTTATTTTGTGGTCAGGAATTCAGGAAGCGGGCAGCTGGCGATTGTCACTTGTAGCCTCCCATGCTGTTGCAGTCAGACATTGGCAGGGGCTCCCACCATCTGCAGTGAGTGTCAGAATGGCTCACAGGGCTGTCAGCTGAGGTGTCACCTGGAGCAAGGGCACAAGGCCTCTCTGTATGGCCTGGGTTTCTCCCAGCATGGCTGCTGGGTCCGGGGAGGAGAGTCCCACGTGCAGCACCCATCTAGGCTGCGTTCCAAGAAACGAGGCAAGGGCTGCCTTGTGATCTTCTGATCTAGCCCTGGACATCACACTGTGTCACTCTCCCTGCTTTCTATCAGTTACAAGGCCACACCGGTTGCAAAGAGAGGGGCATTAGACCTGACCTCTTGAAGGGAGGAATGTCAAAGAACTCACGGCCTCTCTCAGTCTACCAAAAGTTGGCTGATCAGCTACCCAAAACCCAGCTTCTTAGAATGCTCAGAAGAATCTCTTTCAGGAAAGATACAACAATAAGTGGCAAAATTTATTTTAGAGACTTACCTTTCTACTCCTCACAAGTTTAATGAATAGAGTGATTATTTCTGCTGGGTTCATAGGATAAACAATAATTTTTCTTTTCTTTTTTCCTGTTACTCTGTTTACAGTTGTACATACTGTGAAATTCTTGCAGGGATTGAAGAGATTGTCTTATTAATAGTGATTTTCAGAAGAAAACTTTCCATCTGCTCTTTTTAACAAGGAATATTATTTTCGGCCAGAGGTATTGAGCATAAGTGGTCAAAAATTGTCAAGGTATTTTTCTGAATTGCTCCAGGTCAAATATTTATATTTTTAAAGTGTAGTTTTCAAAGAATCTGCTTTCATTACAAAGAATCTGCCAGCAGAAAATGTCATTCATAGAACTCTGATGCAGTAATTGCTTATATAAAGGAGTCTGTTTTGGTTTGATATGGCCTGTGGATAAAAAGAAGGAATATTATCACTTGTATCATACATACAATATATGTAGGTTTGACAGGTATGGCTGAGCAATTGTCTGTTTGTGATTTTTTTCTTCCCTTTGAATTTTCCAGGAAAACTTCAACTTTATCTTGACTTGTTTGGTTTGAAATCACGCGGTGGCATTTGACTGCAGTTTAAAGAAAAAAATTCACTTCAAGCCGTTGTAATAGTTGTTTTCACCTCCAAGGCGAAGTTTAGATGGAATTCAACAAATCAAAACCCACAAAAAGGTAGAAGAGCTTATTGTCATCACTCCTGGCCCCGTGCTTCCCAAACATTCACGTGCATAGGAATTAAATGGAGAACTGCAGTAGGTCTTGAAAGGGCTGGAGGTTTTGGATTTTCAAAAGCTCCCAGGAGATGTCAATGCCCTTGGTTAGCAGAACATATTTTGAGCAGCAAAGTAGTACACTAATTTAGCAGTAATTAGATGCAACAGGTTGGGACACATCGGGAAAGAGGACTCACAGAGACTGCCTATCTGTGCAAGATGGGCTTCCAAGGGTAACACGTTGCTGTGTATTTAAAACTTTTCTCAAACTTGTGATTTTTAAAAATTTGGTTAATCTTTTTATCAGTGGCAAAATATATGAAAATACAATGGAAACACATGCTTTGTGTTATGAGTTTTAATGAAGAATTATGGGAAATTTAAAGCACTGGCTCCTAAGTACAGTTAAGTGGATGACAAAAAATAGTTAACACATTAGTGTGGCTGAGGAAGGACACCCATTTTCCAGAGAATAAAAACAAAGCTGATTCTGGTAAATGGTTTTGAGTGATATTAAAAAAAAATTATTTACAATGTTAATGTTAATTGTAGTGGATTTTGCCAAATTTCTGGATCATTGATCGTAGTTTTATAAACCTAAAAGATTTTATGCACTTTTTTCTTTAAAGCATACATTTTATAATATGAAATACTATAAAATAAAGCGTATTGAGAAAAATAAACCAAACAAACTAAAAACGCCCAGAATCCACTGTTAATATTTTGATACCTCCTTCCACAGTTTTTTTAAAAAAACAGGATATAGTTTTTTAAATTTCAAAAATATTTTTTACTTATTTTCGTTGATTTTTTACCTAGCATCTCATTAATATTCCATGTAAAATATTTTACTATGATATTTTTTGTAGCTTTGTAATGCTTGATTATGTAGGTATTTCATAATTTATTCAATAATCTTATTTTTTAAAGTTGCTTCTATTTTTCACTATTTTGCGTGTTATAAACATTCTTAAATGCTCATTTTTGCACACGCTCTCCATTTTTTCTTATGGAAAACTTTTGTTTACTAGTTCAAATGGTGTGCATGTTTCTAATGTTCTTGTATACATCATACATTAATGTCAATAAGAAATTGTCTTTCTGAAATGCACAAAATTTGATTCCCTCCAGCTCGCTCACTATCTTAATCTGCTAATTTGCCATTTGATAAATGAGACTTCTGAAACTGGCAAAGTTACTGTGAAAAATCCACTCTCATGCACAGTTAATGGGAGAATAAATCAGAGTAATATTCCTGGAAGACAATTTTTAGCTGAGCATTAAGAGCCTTGACAATGTCTACACCCTTTGACCTATTTCTGAGAATTTAGCCTAAAGCAACAACTGAACATGTGAATAATTGTACACAAGAGACTCCACTTGTATTTTTAATAGCAAAGTCTTGTAGGCATACTAATTGTCTAAAAAAGTAATTATTATGTAAATTATGGCATATGTATTAAAATTATTAGGCAAGACTAAAAATATGTTTACGAAGGGTATAAATATTCATAAAAAATGCTGGGTGGAAGGAAATATTCCCAGATCATTGAAGGACAGCTGCCTGTGAGTGGTGAAATTCACATTACACAACTCAAGGAAGTGCTGTTTACGTCCCAAATACAACCTAAGTGTCTTTCCCCCCCGGAGCTGTGTGATAACACTGGTGAGATTATTTAATTTTTCATTCTTCTTGACGAGGGGGCACATGTCCCCTGCTGGCTGGCTAATGTGAGAGGATACCCAAAGGAAATTTTCATGAGGAAGACACAAGAAAACAAATAGCCAAACGACCTGCTTACTGAATGCCCAAAATTGAAGAGCTGAACATCAATCAGTACCAGAGATGCTCAGCCAGACTCTGGGAAACAAAATCTGGAATCAGAGAAACAGACCTACACTGTGGGATGGCTTCCCTACTTACTAAGACTAAAAGTAATTAACACTGCAAAATAAAAGAGCTAGTTTGATATTGCAGACCACATGTTCAGCAAGTGAAATCTTAATCTCTACTTAAAATCACATTGCACCTGATAGTAGAAAACCTAGTTTGATCAAGCCAGGGTACGTGGATTTTTTTCTCAGTTGTCCCTGGTGTGAACTCAGTGAAATCAGGGCCTCCTTTGATCCCTCTGGAAGACCCCTAAGCTCCAGCCCCTGCATTGTCCTACCATCACTGGGGAGAGGTTCCTGGTGCCTGATTGTTGGCATCCATCCTTGCTGGCTTCCTCCACTGGGTCTCAATGCATATGCAGGCAGAGCTGCTGCCCTCACTGGTTTCCAGGCTGAAGTAAAGTTCAGTGTTGTCAACCAGTGCCAAAATCAGTGCCAGCCATAGAATAGCCACCCAATAAATCTTTGTTAAAAAAATGAATTGGGGCTCCTGGGTGGCTCAGCCGGTTGAGTGTCTGACTTCGGCTCAGGTCATGATCTCGCAGTTCATTGTTCAAGCCCCACATCAGGCTCACTGCGATCCTCTGATCCCCTCTCTCTGCCCTTCCCCACTTGCAGTCTCTCAAAAATAAATAAATATTTAAAAAAATAAATGAATTAATCCCACTTAGGCAAGGAGGTAGGTGAAAAGGCAGCTAAGGGATAGGAAGGAATGGGAAAGAAGTTCAGTTACTCCCTCAGAGTTACCTTCTAAAATAATAATCATATATATTAGCTCACTCCATGCCAAGTGTTGTGGGAAATTTTATATGCATAATCTGGCTTCGGCTCTAACTGAGCTGAGATCCGGATCGGCAGGCTGTTCGATCCTGCCTGTCACTGTTTGAAATGGGCTTACTGGCACAGAAAGCAAAAGACTTACTATATTCTCAGAAATCTCCTTTTTCAAAGCTTCCTTTAAAAAAATTAACTCTCTCCTCAGATTTACGTGTTCATTAGTAAGCTCTCTATAAAAGTTTTCTCTTGAAAGAATCAAGAAGCACATCTATAACCTTTGTAGTCCTTGTTTCTTTCCAGAGGCTGCCCGAAAATTTATATATACAAAATACTTCACAAGTCCTCCACCTGAAATGTCACGTGAAAAATACAAGTATTCCCTTCAAGTTCATCTCTCAACAAGAGTTAATATGTGTATTTAACTTTTTCCCACTGCTCTGGAGGAAGAACAGGAGGAAGGAAAGCCGCTCGCTAACGTGGCACCAGTGTCCCCTTATAGAAGACCACAGAGAAGAAATTTGTTTGGAAGTTTTGAAAGGTTATGCCCTCCTATTTTGCTTCTGGAAGAAGAACACCCATTATAATCATTATCTGTACATTTCTTGGATGCCTGCTTTCTGAAGTACAACTACTAGCAAATTAATCCTTCCCCAAAAGTTTGCTTCTGCAATTCTGAAGTTATATAATAAGCTTAGAGATAGTGACTTGATCTTGTAATTGGATGGAAAAGACAGTAGGACACTTTGCATTCAGAGAATCATTCTTCCTACCTCAACTATCTAAAGCTTCATAGAAATAAAGGAATTTCCACTGCAAGTCTGAAGTTCAGCTATTGTAACATATTTAATTATAGACTATGTTGTTTCTGGCTTTAAAATATTAAACCTATTATATAGTTCTGAACACACAGTGGTTAAAAGTCTTTGTTGTTTAAAATGAATTGCACAACCATATGTGCCAAATGTGAATTACAAATTTAACATATGTTAGCAAGGCCTTATTTTTTAATAAGATTAGTAAATAAATAGTACATTTAATTAACATTTAACTATTATAAAGTACTTAACAAGGGGGCTTTCAAAAGCATTTGGATTGCTTAATGATATTAAAACAGATTAATATAAATGCCAGAGTAAATAAAATTTCCTTTTTTGCAAATCTGGGAAAAAATGTGCTATTTTTTTTTAATTCCTTGCCTTCTTTCAGTCTTAAAATACTTCAAATGCTTTTTTAAGTGCATTAGGACAACATTTGGAACCGATCTAGCAGTGTAAAGTGGCTACATGTTCTGTATGTGATTTGAAGGTACTGCCCTCAAGTGGTGGTGGTAATTTTTATAGCTAGGTGAATAGCTTGTTCAGAAGGTTGTGCCCCCACACCTGAGGGAGTCAGCTTTAATGGGCAAAGCTTCCTTCAGACCTTTAAGATCTGAACCTGCCTGAGAGTTTATCTGGACCAACCCCATTCCCTTCTCAGTTTAAAGCTTCTTCTTCTCATTGAGTTTCAACAACTTGATGTGGGGTCTGCCTATGGACTCATTCTAACCTCAAAGGCTGGTCTCTGTTTTTCCTACTCTACTGTACACACCGGAGAGAATGGGAGTGAAAAAAGCAAATAATGTCTTCATGTTACTAGGAAAATTATTTTGGGCATTAGAGACCTCTTGGAAGGGTCTCTGACAATACTTTGGGAACCACTGGTTTAGAGAGAGCAAATAAAAGGAGAAACCGTGTTTCCTCTGGTCCTGTTCCCAGCTATCAGTCATCTTTTTTACAATGGGCCAGAAAGGAAAAATCAAGAAAAAGCTAAGAAAGACTTTCATATATTGTGTGGAAAAAAATCCATCATGACCTTTTTCTCCAACTTTGAAGAAGAAAAGGATTTTCTATTTCGTTTTTCAGAAATGAAAATGCCTCACTTTTTTTTCAGACTAGAATCTCTGAGCAAATGAACATGATACTGATTTAACAAGCTAGGAACACTTAGCAGCAGCTTGCAATCTCTATAACATACCTTAGAAGAGACTTAGAAACGTTCCTGAGGAAAAGTATTCTCAAGAGTAAAGGATTTTGGTTTTAGTGTTGGGAATTTAGTCACAAATTAACACCCTATAAGGAAATAATAGTGGCAAGATGGTCAACTTTATAAATTTCATACGACTACTACTGATAATGATAATAATAATCTTATGCACTGTGTAGATGTAACTCACTGCGTTTCATCCTTTCTAGGTTCAAAAGAGACACTAGTGGTCCATATGGTAATAGCAGTCTACAAGTTGACTTTTATCATAGGCAAATTGTTGTCTCGACTAGGGTCCTGGAAAAGTAGACTCCCAGAAAGACAGAAGTGGGCATGACTTTCCATCCAAACTTCTCATTTTGCATATTAAATAATCAAGATCCAAAGGGTGATGTGATTCAGTATAGGTAACACAATTATCTAGACATTAAAGAAAAAGGACCAGAAGACAGATCTCCAGACCCTAAGCAGATGAATATTTTCATTACCTCCCTGCACTTAATCAACTATAATAATAGTTCACAGTGACAGAGACCTTACCCTATGCCATGTACTTTTCTCATTTGGTCTCCTCCATTTTAAAAAATAATTAACCTCAATTCCAACATTATTTTCTTCTTCTTTTTGTTTAAAGTCTTCTGCTTATTTCTAATTTCTTGAGAAAGAACTTAGCTCATTGATTTTCAAATTCTTATTTGCTGACATACTCATTTAAGGCAATAGATTTTCTGGTAAATATTGTTTTATGTACATCACACAAATTTTTATGTGTAATGCTTTAATTGTTGCTTAGTTCCAAATATTTCATAATTTCTGTTGTGATTTTGTGTCTGATGTGTTGATTATACAGAAGTGTATCTGTGTGTGTATGTATGTGTGTGTGTGTGTGTGTGTGTGTGCATGTACATATACTCACCTCTGGTTAATTTTCAAGTACATGTTTTGTGGGAAAAAGGGTTGGTTTGTTTGTGTGTTTATCACCTAAAGTCCATAGTTTACAGCATAGTTTACTTTAGGTATTGTACACTCTATGGGTCTGGATTGATGTGTAACAATATATATCCACCATTATGGTATCATACAGAGTATTTTCATTGTCCCCCAAAGCTCTGTGTTCCCCTATTCATCCTTCCCTCGCCCTTAATGCCTGGCAACCACTGGTCTTTTTACGGTCTTCATAGTTTTGCCTTTTCTAGAATGTCCCATGGTTGGATCATATAGTATTTAGCCTTTTCACATTGGCTTTTTTCACCTAGCAGTATGTATTTAAGTTTCCTCCATGTCTTTTCATGGCTTGACAGCTCATTTCTTTTTAACACTGAATAATATTCCATTGTCTGGGTATACCACAGTTTATTCATCCATTCACCTACTGAAGGCCATCTTGGTTACTTGCAAGGTTTGATAATAATGAATAAGACTTCTATAAATATTCATGTGCAGGTTTTGTGTGGACATAATCTCTCAACTCATTTGGGTAAATAAGAAGGAGCATGACTGTTGGATCATATGGTAAGAGTTTGTTTAGCTTTCTAAGAAACCGCCAAACTGTCTTCCAAAATGGCTGTACCATCTTGCATTCTTCCTGGCAATGAATGAGAGTTCTTGCTGCTTAATGTCTTCCTTAGTATTTAGTGTTGTCAGTATTTTAGATTTTGGATGTGTAATGGTACGTGGCTTTAAACTACAATTCCCTAGTGACATATTAATAAGGACTGAATGCTTATGACCTTACTAATTACCCCTTATTTACCATCAGTTTCCCATATATTTGTCTTCTTACAAATTGTCACCCCTGATATGTTAACTAATTTGAATTTAAATAAAACCTTGGAAGAAAAAAAAAAGCTTGCTTAAGATCAGATAGTGAGAATAAAACTGAAATAAAATAAATCTGAAAACTTGTGAGTTTAATTACTATGAAAAACATTTGTTAAAATTTGAAATAAATAGTAAACAGCATTATTGTGGTGGTATTTTTCACAAAGGACTTTCATGTATATGATTTTTTAGGGAGAGGTAATTAGAATTAGGTGTACTTTATTTGCATAATGGGAAAATTGCAGTTAAAAGAGAGTATATGTCTTGTCAAGTTTTGCAACAATTGGTAGATATATTGTCACTTTTCCCCAATATAATCTGTGGTCTAAATGAATGACAAAATGTGTAAGGGTATGTGAATCCAGTTTTCACTGAAGCAAATGAGAATCAGTGTAGTTCTTCTTTTTTAAATATTTATTTATTTTGAGAGAGAGAAAGAGCATGAGAGAGGGAGGGGCAGGGAGAGAGAAAGGGAGTGAGGGAATCCCAAGCAGGCTCAGTGCTGTCAGCATAGAGGCCGACATAGGGCTTGATCTCAAGAACTGTGAGATCATACCTGAGCTGAAATCAAGTCAGATGCTTAACTCACTGAGCCACCGAGGTGCCCCAAGCAACATAGTTCTGAATTAAATGGATTCTTGATGCCTAGTTAGTATAAAAACTAATTGCAAACTTGGGCTATATTGATACATACCTAGGGTTTGGACTAAGGGAGTCCTTTGCTCCAATATGTAAGGGTAATATTTGCTGCTGTTAGTACAATTCCTTTTTTTTTTAATTTTTTTTCAACGTTTATTTATTTTTGGGACAGAGAGAGACAGAGCATGAACGGGGGAGGGGCAGAGAGAGAGGGAGACACAGAATCGGAAACAGGCTCCAGGCTCTGAGCCATCAGCCCAGAGCCTGACGCGGGGCTCGAACTCACGGACCGCGAGATCGTGACCTGGCTGAAGTCGGATGCTTAACCGACTGCACCACCCAGGCGCCCCAAGTTAGTACAATTTCTAATAGGACACATAGAGTGAAGACAAACTAAGAGCAGTGTGAACAAGATAATAAAGAGTTTGTAACTCCTGTCATTGCGAAACATTTACAAGTACTGAAGATACTCAGTTTCAGAGGAGTTAGCAGCATGATTTCTGCCTTCAAGTATCTGAAAATCTGACACCTGGAAGAAGAATTTGACTTTATGCTCCGTATAGGTACGGGAATGAGTTAGGACAATTGAATGGAGACAGACTTTGATTTCAATAAAAGGGAGAGTTGCCTGGTGGAATTATTCAGCAGCGTAATGAGCTGCTTATATGACCGGGAGGATCTTGCTCCAAAAGGTTTTTTCCTTCCAATAAAATATGTTGTAAGTTATATAAATTAGAAAAAAAAAACGATCTGGAAACTCAAAGTTCTTTTCCTTTGTTTTGTTCCCTTTATATTTTCCTCCTCTATCAAAATGATATGAAAGACTGCAAGCCTAGCAGCTCCTTTGTGGGTTTTCTCTTCTCTCTGTAAAGACTCTGTGGCATGTAAAACTTTTATTTATTTATTTACTTATATTTATTTTTCATTTTTTTTTCAATATATGAAATTTATTGTCAAATTGGTTTCCATACAACACCCAGTGCTCATCCCAAAAGGTACCCTCCTCAATGACCCATCACCCACCCTCCCCTCCCTCCCACCTCCCATCAACCCTCAGTTTATTCTCAGTTTTAAGAGTCTCTTATGCTTTGGCTCTCTTCCACTCTAACCTCTTTTTTTTTCCTTCCCCTCCCCCATAGGTTTCTGTTAAGTTTCTCAGGATCCACATAAGAGTGAAACTATATGGTATCTGTCTTTCTCTGTATGGCTTATTTCACTTAGCATCACACTCTCCAGTTCCATCCACATTGCTACAAAGGGCCATATTTCATTCTTTCTCATTGCCACATAGTACTCCATTGTGTATATAAACCACAATTTCTTTATCCATTCATCTAAAACTTTTAACGTCAAACAAATTTGTATGATCTTTCTCCTGTTAATTTGTCTATTGTCAGATTATTTCTCAGATCCCCTGGGAGAGCCCATGAGGATAGAGAAGAATTTTTCTTCCCCACGTGGTTTTCCTCTAAAACATTGCATTTCGACTCAAGTGATTGTAATATTGGGCAACAGCCCAACTGCCAAGATTGTGGTAGAGACTGGGGTTCCTCTGCTAAGAGCTCTCAAGTCTCTATGAGATGCTGAAACACAAATTTTCCATTGCTTTCTAATTTTTTCTATTGTCAGACATGAACCTCCTCACCTTTTCTAAGTAAGGAGGAGCTAGTTTCCATCTTTTCTCTTATTTCTTGAGATTTGTGTTGCTGTTATCACTACCAGTTCTCTGCTTGTCTCTAATAACTTTCTCATAACAATCTTCATGAGACGAAAACATTCTCAAGTGGAATGTTGAGTTCAATAAAAACTAACGAATTCACAAAGGGATCGAGTTGAAAAGGAGCTTGGAATCATCCAGTCCAACACATTCTACATACAGATGAGGGAACTAAGGTCTAGAGAAGTGAGGTCAGCAATAATAAGGATGGTAACACTTTTAGGAACAGTGGCCAGGTGAGCAAATGTGAACTCTGGGGTTAGATACCAAGTCCATTTTAATGCAGTTACTGAATTCCTTGGGTTTTTTAATATTTCTTAATCCAACCATCTGCATCATCACATTTGACCTGTATCTTTTCCGGATCTGACTTCCTAGGAACTCTGTGTCCATCTAGCTTTCAAATGACTCAGCTCCCCATCCAGTTTTTACTGAAACTTCCAATACACTTGGGAAGGATGTTATTTCTGTTCTATTCCTCTTGAGTTCAAGAAATTTTTCATTTTTCTATTTTTCCACAGTGTATCTTCTGTACACTCACTACCAAATGACCCTCAGCCATAAATCTTGATTCTTACTAGGCACATCAAATTATAATTATTGGAAGCAATAAAGTAAAGGGAAATTTTCATTGCTTGTCACATAAGATAGATTATTCATTTCCCCATAGACAGGCACACTTTGTTTCATTGCACCTCACTCTATTGTGCTTTGCAGATAGTGCAGTTTTTTAGAAATTGAAGGTTTGTAGAAACCTTGCTTTAAGTCCTGTCAGTACCATTTTCCCAACAGCATTGATTGGTGTCTTTGTGCCACATTTTGGTAATTCTCACATGTCAGACTTTTTCGTTATTACTGTATTTATTATGGTGATCAGCAATCAGTGATTAAGACTTGCTAAAAGCTCAGATGATGGTTAGCAATTTTCTTAGATGTAAAGTATTTTCTCATCAAAACGTATACATTGCTTTTAGATATAATGCTATTGCACGCTTAATAGGCTACACTATAGTGTAAACATAGCTTGTATATGCAAAAAAATCTTACATGCAAAACATTTATTTAACTTGCCATAGACTTTGATTTTATTGTGCTATTTGCTTCATTGAAGTGGTCGATGAACCTGGAGTATCTCTGAGATACGCCTTGTGGTTTAGGTACTTGAGAGAAAGTCATCAATATGAACTTTAACACCAACTCAGTACCACTGGTTTAAGTCCACAACACCGTTCCTCCTCCTCATCACCGGTGTTTTGTTCCAAAGAAAATATTCATTGCAGAAGGAAATGTAACTATCCAAACCTTCCTTAGAATAACTACTATCTTAAAGTCCCTGTTCTTCTGAGGTACTGTATCACCCCAAAAATATCCTGGAACTCAGGGCACCTTATGGTTCCAACAGCTCCTGAATGCCGCTCAGATCTAAGTCTTTTTAACTCATGCAATAACAATTTTTGATGGATTTTTAATAGCCAAGCAAGGAATTCTTCTTTCTATAGATTTGTCATGTCCGTAGTTTTGTCTTAAATTGCTAACCAAAATTGAGCTGTATATGTTAAAGCTCAAATTTACAAACCTTTAGAGCTAGTCTGAGTGCTTCAAATTATTGACAAGTCAGGTAGCAAATTAAAATACCTTTTTTAGTTCTTTCCTGAAATGCAAGTTCATTACAAAAAATACATAAGGTGCACCTCTATGAAAGTATGACATCATAGTTAAGTCAACCAAAGAAGCACATTGGAATATTTTATAGGAATATCATTTTTCATAATTGTATTTTAAATGAAATATCTAAATAGGAAAAAACCCAAAGTTTTCTTTATTATTCATCAGGTGGCTTCCTTTCTGAGATACCTTACATGTAGGACTGTCAAAAGGTAATACATTAACTCCCATGCTAGGTCAAGGTCACATAAGCCCAGATACTGTAGATCACAGAGATCTTCCTTGTTATTTTTCCTTTTTCTTATTCTACTTCACTGTCTCTCTCTCTCTCTCTCTCTCTCTCTCTCTCTTTCTTCTTTGCTATCTCTTCCCTTTCCTTCTCTTTCTCCTCTTCACCTTCCCCTCTTCCTTTTCTCTCCTTCCTCCTCTTCCTCTTCTTCTTCTGGGGCTCAGAAGTTTAAATGTGGTTGAACCCAGGGGCTCTTGGGTGGCTTAGTCGGTTAAACACTGGACTTCAGCTCAGCTCATGATCTCACGGTTTGTGGGTTGGAGCTCCACATCAGGCTCTATCATGACAGCTCAGAGCCTGGAGCCTGCTTCGGATTCTGTGTCTCCCTCTCTGTCCCTTCCCCACTTGCTCTCTCGCTCTCTCTCTCTCTCTCTCTCTCTCTCAAAAATAAGTACACATGTAAAAAAATGTGGTTAAACCCAGAAGTGAAACCCACTTAGTCATCTCTGGGTGTTAAACTGAAAATGGATTTACTTTGGGAGGTCTGGAGGAGGAGGCACGGAGAGATAATGCATTCACTAAGAAACAGTGAGAAGTTGCAAGGATTCATACTATATGCAATGGAATTCAGTCACTTGGAATTTTCATTTGATGATGATCCTACAACAAATATTTTTACCAAAGGAAATCACCCATATTAAATTCCCATCTATGGTCTCTTCTCCCACTAGCTATTTCCATAATATGAGTGAGGCATTTAAGAAAAACTCGAAGTCAACATCATATTGTAATTAGGTGGTATTTAAAAAAAAAAAGAACAGTGTTTTTCTCCACCTGGTTCTTGGATTGCCACATTTTTTCACTCTTCTATTTGTGGCTTTAATGGAGAAAGAAGTATATAACATCACTCATCATTACATTTTTTTGGTCCCATTTCCTTTTAAAAGTTCTTTGGCTTCCTTCCCACTCCACACTTCATGGAGTCATACATGATAGCTCAAAGTAGATATCAATTCTGCAAGTCCTAATATTATCTTACTCAGGATTCCTTTGATTTTTTCCCTTTATGTAACACCTCTTGCCCCTAGATATCATCCTAAAGCTCACACTTAACTTCATGTCAATTTCAGAAGAAATAAAAGTTTATCCATTAACTCCCAACTTCCTTTCATCAATGCCCCTTCTATTTCCAGAATAGTTATTGCTTTTGCAATGCTCAGGTAATCTACAAGTTCCTGCACCCCATTTCTGACGATCTCTTTCAAGATATTACAGATAATTATGGTGTAGGTGGAATTAGATGCAAGATGTGATCCCTTAAGTGTCCAGTGGTCTTTCTGTTAATAGAGGGCTCTTGCTTTCCAAAGAATTTCATGTCAGTAGAGAACTGCCAACTTTAAGACTTAGAGAAAAACAGCTTTTGGAGTTAAATGGCACACAATGGGTTCATATTTTAAGAAGGTTTTTACATAATGGTGACCTATTCTGCTTAGAAACAACAATGCTCCAAATACTCATGCATTTTCAACCTATAATAGAAGTAAGCTCAGCGATTTCCTCTTTTGACTTTTTGTGCAATGTTTTATACACACATATGTAAATGCATATATACGTATATATTTATATACATGTGTATATGAAAGCAAACATATCAGATAATGTAGTCTATAAATTAGTATATAAATATGTTATATGGGTATATAAATATAAACCTTTCTTTGGATATAACTTTCTGGTACAGAATATTTCCATTATTTGACTGCCAAATTACTTAAATTCATATCCAGTAGACTTGCCCTCATGAAGCTTTTGTCAGAATAAAAATACCATTCTGGCTGATAAAATAAAGGCATTTGCAAAGCAATAGAACTTAATATAATTATTGGTCATCACATTATCACTATTTTAGTATACCCTTCAATCATTAATTTTCTGGTAGCTGTTAAAGCTACCCTGTCATTAGAGATGCCCTAAGTATCTGTAATAGGGATTATTTGGTGAGCTTAGCAGGAATTTCATGTAAAAAGAGATTTGCTTGGTAGATACATCAAATTACTAGTACTTGAACCCTGATTTCCACTTTCCAAAAACTAATTAGGCATAAGAAATCAAATTTCTTAACAAGTGTAAGTGCATTTTTATTATAATTTCATTACAAGTTGCCTTTATCACATTTGAGTGGTTTAGAATAAATGCAATTTTTGAAGACCTGTTCTCAGTGTGGTGAAATACAGTAGATAATAACTAAGTAAAAAAAATTGAAGTTGACTACTTCATGCTTCACTGAAGCTGGATCTCTTTTTGGTATGGTGTGATCCAGCCTTCTCAAACTTTTAAAAACTCAGATAATTTAAGCACATGCTCAGATCAGATATGTAAGAATGCAGTATGGAAATTGCTAGTAGCCAGAGCAAATATAAGCCTTACTTTCTAATACCATTGAAAATAGCACAATGTGAAGCGTCCAGGATCCAGGTTACTACCTTGAGAACTCAGCGGTCTCCCATGGGGTTATATAACCTGAAAGAAGTTTTTTCTTCTTGGGTATTTAATTTATTAAGGGCGATTATTTCTTATACTGTGGAATTTTAGGGAGAAGTTGTGCATGTGAATTCCATAGATTCTATAGAAGACAACCTTCAAATTCTATTACAGTTTGTAATCTCCACGGTGGCTTTAAAAATATTTTCCCCCAGGGACCCTTGGGGGGCTTAGTCGGTTAAGAATCCGGCTCTTGATTTTGGCTCAGGTCATGATCTCATGGGTTCCTGGGTTCAAACCCTGCATCAGGCCCCATGCACTGGGACTCTCTCTCTCCCCTCTCTCTCTGCCCCTTCTACACATGTTTTCTCAACATAAGCAAATAAACCTAAAAAAATATTTTCCCCCAAATCTAACTCTATATTCTTTCAGAGGGCATAAAACGATAGATGATACACTGAAACAAACTCGCTTAGGCTGAAAAAAGACACCCAAAGATACTTTGTCCTCAACATGTACACACACACACACACACACACACACACACACACACACACAAACACACACACCTTCCAGCTCTCTGACATTCCAGTGTGGAAAGGTTGCAAATACCATGGAAACAGGATTCATATTCAGGTGGTCCCACCTGTGTATCAGGTCTGGGACAGAGTTTGGCAACAATATGTCCAATCTATAAGGACATTTACAAGTCTATTGTAATATACTGTGGGCTTTTCATAAACCCTATTCTTCAGTTTAAAGTATTGTTCTTCATTCTCAAATTTTATGCTACCTACTTATTTCAGTGTAAAATGTTTTTTCTTATGTGAAATGATGACCAGAGAAAATGTGGTATTTGTTTTACGTACTTAAAAAAAAAACAAAAAAGAAAATTGGCAACCTTACATTGGCTTTCAAATTTGCTTTTGGAAAATCACCAGCCAGTTGAATCTCAAAGTCTGGAAATCGGTACCCAGCGTGAAGTGCACACACTCCCTTCATTCTTGCTGAATGAAAGGGAATTAACTTTCTGGTTTTATAAGTCACTCCATAGAAAATTTTATGTTATTGCTCTGGTCATTCAGAGAGGCTCCCTCTACCTCATCTACCAAAAGTAAATAAATAGATAAATAAATAAGTAATCAAGAGGAATGTAACTATCTTATCTCAGAGTACTTAAGTGGTTGAAATGCTACTATAAGATCACATTTCTTTATCTCTAATCCCATGTTCCCAATAAAATTAGTATAAAAATATCACATAATCATATAAACTTTTCTAGTAATCTTGGAAAATGGTTATAAAGTACTAATTTTTAGATGACATATCTGAAAATGTACCAATAAACTTTTTAAATGTGAACAAGTAAGTTCAAAAATCAATGAGAGCCTAACTGACTAGAACCTAATGTATCATGATTACAATACAGATTCACAGTAGAAAGAAAAAGAATAACTTTCTCCATGTAATTTTTGAAGTCACCAAAGAGTTAATTTAATCTTCCACAATATCTGTAGCTCTACTTGTACTACTGCATATTTTTTTTTCAACGTTTATTTATTTTTTGGGACAGAGAGAGACAGAGCATGAACGGGGGAGGGGCAGAGAGAGAGGGAGACACAGAATCGGAAACATGCTCCAGGCTCTGAGCCATCAGCCCAGAGCCCGACGCGGGGCTCGAACTCACGGACCGCGAGATCGTGACCTGGCTGAAGTCGGACGCTTAACCGACTGCGCCACCCAGGCGCCCCACTACTGCATATTTAAATAATCAGCCTTCAATGTCTGCTTCCTTTACAAGTGGGCAGTGAATATATGTTTTAGGCGTTGTTTTATCAATTATGCTAATTTGATTGACAAAATGTTTTTCAAGTTCTCTATATCCTTAACAAATATTTTATCTACTTTATCAATTACTGAGTATGAGCTGGTAACATCTCCAATTATAATTTATATACTTTTAACTTAATTTTATGTAATTTTAATGTTTCTTAGTTCTGCCCGTTTTTGATTCTGTTATTAGGCATATGAAAAATAAATTTAAGATACTAAAGTATGGCTTGGCTTCTTGAAAACTTCAGGATGGGAAAATAAGAAATTAAAGCAAAGAAATCAGATAAAAGCAATGTGGTTTATTTGTCTCAGAGAACATATGACTCACTTTTTGTCATATGGTACCACGTTCTTTGTTTTGTTTTATTTTGAACTTGATTTTGTTTCAAATCCAATTGCTTTCTAAGATTATAAATTTAAATGTTTGCCTGATAAAGACACAATCCATATAGAAGACAAATCATGTGGGCCTGGAAAATAAGACACATAAAAGAAGAGGTCATATCTGCTTCAACAGAAAAGACTTCAAATATTTTGCCGTAGAATTAAACTTTTATGGTGATACTGTTATTTGCCATAAATAACAAGAGTGGAAAGAGCCTAAATCAACACTCATTTGGAAATGTGTTGAGGAAGACACTGGAAGTTTCCAGAACTGAGTTGCTGGCCAAGCTGTGGGTGGTTGCTAAGAGTCAGGCGTGTTGGATGAGAGTTAAAAGGAAACTAGTGATTTTGAGCTTTCAGAAGGAGAAGGGGGTGGGAAAATGGAGGGAGTAAGAGGTTTGGGCAAGATGGTGACTGATACATTGGACCCTGAAAGACAAGTAGGACTGGCTGAGACAGGAAGTTTTCTTTCTTTCTTTCTTTCTTTCTTTCTTTCTTTCTTTCTTTCTTTCTTTTTTTTTTTTTTTTTGTCTTTAACAAAAGAAGAATGTTGAGGTGGGAAAGTTGGGATCTGGTGAAGAAATGTGAGCAAGTTGTGCAAAGGGGACTTGTGGCTCACAGTTAAGGTTGGACTGAGGCTAGACTGTAAAGGACCTTCCTTAGGGTCTTCATTCTCCAGGATAGTGGCTCCAAAAATGTTTCCCAAAAGAACCCCACATATTTACCTTTCCTAACATGACATGTTATCTGATAATTTATATCCCATTTTTGTCTTCATGTTTCATTTATAAAGAATTCTGGCCCACCAAAGGAATTACACATCCTGTGAAGAGATCAGGACCCACAGCTGGTAAACACTGCCCTTGTGAAATGCATGAATGAGTATGAGCTGAAGAATAGCGCAGGACTTCAGGAAAATGGACTGGACTGGTTGCACAAGGTGACTGGAGGGCAAGAGACAGGGAAATAGAGCTTGGGTGGTTATTGTGGATGCTGGAAAAACCATTTGTTGAATTAATGAATGTATAGAGAACAAGCCCATTGCAAAACCTGCCGAGAGGGAATTAGAGAATGATCTAGGAGTGATGAGAAGGGAAATGAAGGGATGCATGCAAGACATACATGGAGGACCAAATAAGATTTTTTAAAAATCCGTCAATGTATGTGTATTTATGTACATCGAATTAGTCATAAATCGAAGCAGCTATATGAAATAATTGCCTCAAACACTAAGCAAATCTAAGCTACTCAAAAGCTAACCAGTAATGCAAAGGAAAAATACATATTGCCTCAGGATAAAAAGGAAGAAACATTTGTTTGGCATCTAATAGGAGCCTGACATTAATATATACAGCTTCTTGTTTAATCTTCACATCTGTCACACAAATATTGATATCTTTATCCTACAAATAAGGCAACTGAGGCTCAAAGAAGTTCAGCTGTTACCAGAGTTGAAGAGTTAGAGCAAAAGTGGACAACTGGACCCAAGTGTGTCTGATTCCGAAGCTTGGACTTTATTGCTATATTTCACTTTAAAAAAATTATTATTATTATTATTATTATTAATGTTTATTATCTATTTTGAGAGAGAAAGAGAGAGTGCTTGAGCAAGCAGGTGAGGGGCAGAGAGGGGGAGAGAACCCCAAGCAGGCTCTGTGCTGTCAGCCCAGAGCCCAATGCGGGGCTTGAATTCTTGTCTGTGAGATCATGACCTGAGCTGAAATCAAGAGTCAGACACTTAACTGACTGAGCCACTCGGGCAAGATTATTTTTTAAAAGAATAAGGTGTATTCCACTTCAGTACACAGCACAACTTTTCAAACCAACTTGTGGGCTCAAAATAACTCTTTATAACCCACCCTTGACTATTTACTGAGGAGAAATGAAGATTTATAATTAAAATAAATGTTTTAAAAATAATTTTTTATTTAGTTTTAAAATTACAATGGGATGCAGGAGGCAAATATTCGAAAAACTTTAATTAAGAAACAATAGGGAAGCTATCTCAGGAACAGATGGGAAACTGTCCACGTCTTTAATCATTTCCTCTCCCAAATGATTTCACATGGGGGAACACATAAGTTATTCATCACATTAACACAAAATGCAACATGGGAGGTGCTGGAAACTTTACCCAGAGCTTGGATTTCAACAGGAAGGCAACAGATTAAATGTTAAACTTGAACTAATAACTAAAGTAGCAATTTACACACACACACAAATAGTAAAATGCAAACATTTAAGGAATAACTCAAATTTTCATTAATATTTTAATGTCAGATAATTCTCAAGTTGGATACTTCAGGAACTGAGAAAAAAATGCCATGTTCTTTTTGTGAAATGAAGAACTTTGCCTTTTATTTTGTAGAGTGTCTCTGTCTCCATTTACCCAACTCTTGCATATACACTATACGCTTGTTTTCCTAAATATCACATTGGCACTTTATGTTGTTTGGATCTGGGTTCCAAAGACAAACACTACAGATCACTCTTTGAAACAAACAACCGAACAGTTCCTACAGACAGGCACAGAGGTATTTTGTTTCTATGTGGGGATAAGCCCTTACCTGTAGGTGGGGTGTGAGCTCAGACATTCTCTTCTGGTGCAGCTACCAGCTTCTACATCTTTCCTCAAAAGCAATTTTCTCAGCAACCCAGAAGACATTGGTTTCTAGCCCCCAGGTCCCACAGACTTTTAGAATAACACGATCTTCTGAATTTGGATAACTCTAAGGTGAGACATATCAAATGTATTAGGCCCCAATTCTGTTGGCAATAAATCTCCCTCAGAACTTCCACTGCAGTCATGTCTGCTGTGCTGGGTGTGAGGAAACTCATGGGATGGGAGATTTAAAAGCAAAGTAAAGTGATGGGGCGCCTGGGTGGCTCAGTTGGTTAAGCATCCGACTTTGGCTCAAGTCATGATGTCGCAGTCCGTGAGTTTGAGCCCTGAGTTTGGCTCTGTGCTGACAGCTCAGAGCCTGGATTCTACTTCAGATTCTGTGTCTCCCTCTCTCTCTGCCTCTCCCCCGCTCTCTCTCTCTCTCTCTCTCAAAAATAAACAAACATTAAAAATAATTTAAGGGGCGCCTGGGTGGCTAAGTCGGTTAAGCGTCCGACTTCAGCTCAGGTCATGATCTCATGGTCCGTGAGTTTGAGCCCCGCGTCAGGCTCTGTGCTGGCAGCTCAGGGCCTGGAGCCTGCTTCAGATTCTGTGTCTCCCTCTCTCTGACCCTCCCCCATTCATGCTCTGTCTCTCTCTGTCTCAAAAATAAATAAACATTAAAAAAAATAATTTAAAAGTTAAGTAAAGTGAAATGGTACTAAACTGTTAGCCTATCAGGTCACACAGATCAATTTCAGAGTAATTTTAAGAGATATTTGTTCTAGTAGGATATCACTGTTATTGTGCATACAGTTGAAAGAATCATAATTTGATGTATCCAGGCCTTTTAGGGGGCAATTCTTTGTGTTTGTGACATATACAAATACATTATTATATATATTATTGTCATACACATGAGATTAAGTATACATAATACAAATGTACATAATTATTTCTATGACTCCATCGAAACTTTTAGAAATCATTGGAGCTCCTGGGTGGCTCAGTGGGTTGAGCAGCCGACTCCTGATACCTGCTCAGGTCATGATCTCATGGTTCCTGAGATTGAGCCCCACCTAGGGCTCTGTGCTGACAGTGCAGAGCCTGCTTGGGATTCTCTCTCTCTCTCTCTCTCTCTCTCTCTCTCTCCCTCCTCCACTTGCTCTCTCTCACTCTCAAAAATAAATAAATCATTAAAGGAAAATTTTTCTCACCTTTGTTAAAGACAGTAAAGAAGACTTTATTCAAGCAACCATTGCGATGGGGTTTTACAGGCAGGGGAGAGAGTTGGGGCACCACTGTGAACACAACAAGGAAAGGTGGGAATTTACAGCTGAGCAGCAGAGTTAGGGTCTGTAGATGGAAAATTTTTAAGAGGAAACATCAGGGACAGGGGTTTCTGGCTAAACTGACTTGAAGGATTCTTGCAGAAGGCCAGCCAAGGGGTAGGAGATATCAAAGGTGAGGAATCCAGAATTTGATCAGATATAAAGGGTGAGGGATTTTCCTTAAACAGACCCAGCAGGATTCTTGCCAAAACTGGATAAGGGGCTAAGGAAGGAACTCAAGTTCTGTGCCTCTGGGAGAAGAGAATTCAGAGTAACCTGACTCAGGTTTGCTCAAGGGAAGAGTCTTTGTCAAAATACAATTGTAAAATAATTACCTGGAAGGCAAAACTGACCAGAAAACAAGCTCATTAAATATTCACCTCTCAAAACAACATAGAGATAGGAATTACCCTAATTGTTGGTCGCTAACAACAAAAATTACCTAAGGATTGCTGGGTGTTAGGCCCTGTAACAGCTCTGGGACCAAACCATGCATAAGACACATTCTGTTCTTGCCAGGGTAACCACACAATATAGCTAGCCATTAAACCTAGCAATTTGTAAATCAATGAATAAATGGCTGTCATTAGAGCAAGAGCTTCTATAGGTTTTTTTAAAAGACAATTTGGAAGAAAAGTAATTCCCCTTCAGTCAAGACTCTTTCTCTCTCTTTCTGCTCGTCCAAGAAGCCCTCGCTCAGGCCATGACCTCCTGCGTCGCTCCCTCTGCCCACCCATTCCTCTCCCACCGCTCAGCCCCTCTCCCAGGACCCCCGCCGTGTCTGCCACCGCCACCGCAGAGCCCCCGGCGCCTGCGTGCGTCCCGGCCTTACCCGCCGGCAGGGGGCGGGCCACGGTTTTCCGTCCTGCGCGGCTGGACTCTGGCGCCCCTCTTGCCCCAGCCTTTGCCCAAGCTCCGACCTGGATACGCTTCCTTAGCAACGAGTTGCCCGTGGCAACAAGAGGACGCGGGGCCGGAGGCTGGGTTTCCCGCGCGTTCCTACGCTTGCGTGTTGTTAAGAGGCGCAGGCCGAGCCATGTCGGAGATCCTGTGCCAGTGGCTCAACCAAGAGCTGAAGGTGTCCCAGACCGTGAGTGAGTGACACAGCCCGGGGAGAGCGGGCTAGGGGCCAGCGGGGGGCTAAGGGCCCCGAGCTCGCCGTGCTGATGGAAGGTGGCGGGGAAGGCGCGAGCTGCGGAGTCCAGGCGCCTGCGGGGCCCCCAGCAGCACCCCTGGCGGGTCCGATGGCCCCAGTCCAGCTCACTTGAGCTTCTCCCATTCCCATTCTGCAGCTCCCGAGTTACCCATCATCATGGTGGGCCCAACCCCACAGTTTGTGACCTACTGTGCCCTTCTAAGCACAGTTTTTGGAGGTCTCCTTTGTTCCTATGAAGAGAAGAATTTGCTGGACTCTACAGTCTGGCCCTGACATTACTCCCTTCGAATCCTTAGACTCATGTGCTGGCAAGCCAATGAAATAAGGAAGCCTTCAGGCCAGCTAGGGCTGTACTAGATGTGTGCCCCTGGACAAGTTCCAAAGCCTTTTCTGAGTGTTTCCTCCAGTGTAAAATCCGACAATACTTTCCGTACCCAACTACCTAGCAGGAGGGGGGGCTGTGCGAAAAGAGTTAATGCAGACCATGTAAACATTTACCAGCTGTAGCAGTTTTAGCTCAACAGTTACACACATTAGCTATTTCTGACCACTCTTCACTCTTGACTAAAGCTGACTTTACTCACTAAACTGTTGTTATCCCAGCCATGAAGTTGCCATCCAAAATTTCTAACTCCCACACCAGCAGAGGCACTTGTACATGCAGGCAATTTCTAGGACAGCCGCGGAATTCCGACATAGCGGCTATGCTCCACCTCCGCTTCTTTCTGTCGTTTCTTCAGCACTTGGTTTTCCAGCTGGTATGGTTTTTGCTCAAGGCAAGAGGTTTTCAGCCCAAATCGTTTCCGTCTGTTTTCACAGCGGCGCCCGGCGCCCTCGCATAATGCCGCGTTGCTACCAGAAGGGCAATAGTGCCAACCCGACCTTAGGTCAGCCGTGGAATTTGCTAGATCAGGAGTGTTTCTGCCGCAACAAAACATTTATTATCAGCCTTAGGCTCTTTACCATCGGTGCACTTCCGGTTGCATTTCTTGAAGCTTAAACCCTAGAAGCTTTGCTGAACCAAGACCCACACACTCCCTGGGAACTGCGATCAGTTCTTTCCCAGGATTCTATGATCATCCGTCCCATTTTGTCCCTGTTTCGCACCTAAAATGTGCCGCTGATCTCAGGACAATGCTTAGCGGTTTTCTTATTCCTTTCTTACCGTAGGAGCCAAATTGCATTATAATTCCCTTAAGTTATACTCTTCCACAGAAAAGCAGCTACAGATTGCTGAATTTAATTTGGTTCATTTACTTGACTTGTAAAACGCACACCCTTTGCTCAAATCCCCAGGACTCTTGCATGTTGAAACACTTTTGAGGAAAGTAAGTAAAATTAATAAGAAACATAGTAATAGTAGTATGCCATTATAATTGTAGTAGTTGTAATTGTAATCCGTTTTGGAATTTGGGCTTTGAGAGGGAAAGGAAGAATTACTTCTTTCTGTGAAGGTGAAAAGATGGGAGGGGTTTTAAGGGAACATGTTAGCAACATAAACTATGAATGGAAAATTCCTGATGTCTGCTTCCCTGAAGTTGTTAGCGAGACAGCTGCAGTTTTCCTCATCCCATTCATTAGGAATATGTGTTTATTTCTTGATCCTAACGGCTAACTGAAGCCTAAAGAGACTGATGTAACCAAATTCCACATTGTAAAAGGCTTTTCCGAGTATAGGAAGCACATTCAAATGTGTTTGGAAACAAGATAGAATCTGGGCATCTGAGGAAGCACACTGCCAGTTGTCGATTCCAGCCATTAGAGAAGCCCTTTTATGGTGTGTAGTTTAAGGCTTGGCATGGTTTATAGGAACTATCATGGAAATACAGTAAGTGGCTACAACCTCTGGAGAAAGTAATAGAGCAATTTTCTAGATAAGGGTTGTGTTAAGAGCAAGGACTTGGAAGCCAGACTGCCTGGGTCGAAATCACTTAGCCACCACTAAGTGACCTTGGGCAATTTATTTACCTAAATTTCATGATACTCAAAATAGGAGTAATAACACTATCTCATCAAGTCGTGTCAAGATTAAATGAGATAATAAATGTAAATGTAGTAATAAATAGTAAATATATTAGAATAATACTTGGGGCGTGATAAATGCTCCATCTCACTCTTCAGAAACTATCATACAAAAATAAAATCACCAGTATGTCAGGATATTTGAACAAGGATGTTTATTGCTACATGGATTGTAGGGACAAAATGAAAAAATGGGAAACAATCTGAATATCCTTCAAGAGTAGAATACTTGGATAAATGATTCTATATTCATGCTACAGATTGTTATGCAGTTATTAGAAAAAATGAGTTAATGCTATAACTTTTGACCTAAAGGATATTCATGTATTTTTGTCAAGTAAAACATAAAAGTTATAGCTTATGTGAGGAGTATAACTGCATTTTTGTACCAACTAGGAAATATATATACACAAACATACTTATGCGTGTGTATATATAGCTGTTTTGAGCATAGAAGAATGTGTGGAGAGCCATGTACTAGGCTATTGACATATGCATGAATCTTCATATTGTTTGTATAAGCAGAGAGAAAAGTGTGGAAGGATGTAAAATAGTGTGTAGATATTGGTTACCCTGGGAAAGGAGAAGATTGCTGGCTTTTCTTTATACATCTGCATTAGTTGGCTTATTGCTTGTATTACCTTCATAATTTGAAAGGAACATTCAACATAACATTACAAATAGAAAATCAAAAAAGAAGATGAAGCTTCACATGAAAAAAAAGGAGAAAACGATGTTTAACATCTTTTAATTGAAATGAGTAAGGATCTATAATAAAGTAGAATGGGGGGGTTACATATGAATTATTTTCTTAAATGAGTTTTATAAATGAAAGAAGGATAAAAAATAATACATAAAAATATTATTAGACAGTTGTACCAGATGCTGTGCTAAGCCCTTTACATAGGGGTTTTGTTTTGTTTTGTTCTTTTAAATTCTAAAAAAAACAAAAAAGAAGAAGGGGCCCTAAGAGACATTGTTGCAGCTGTAAAGATGAGTAAAAGAAGCTGAGAAGCTTGGTAATTTGTTCAGGGTCACACAGCTAGTGGTCACAAGGCTAGATCCTTGACTTGTTCTCTTAGGCACTATATTGTATATTGCAATTTAGTTAGGGAATATATATTTTTTAAAAAAAACACAACTCTCCCAAGAGTATTCATTTGAGCTCCTTTTATAAGGATTACTGTTCAGTTTGAAATTGTAAGAAGTACCCAAATTCAACCACCCAGGCATGTTGTAACTTCACAAGGTATAACCTAATTCCTAGATAGGTAAATGGCAAAAGTGGATTTATCAGTGTTTGTTTAGAAGTGGTTCAGTTTAGGGGCGCCTGAGTGGCTCAGTCGGTTAAATGTTCAACTTCAGCTCAGGTCATGATCTTGTGGTCAGGGAGTTTGAGCCCCGTGTTGGGTTCTGTGCTGACAGCTCAGAGCCTGGAGCTTGCTTTGGATTCTGTCTCTCTCTCTCTCTCTGCTCCTCCCCCACTCTCTCTATCTCTCTCAAAAATAAATAAACATTAAAAAAAAATTCAAAAGAAGTGGTTTAGTTCAGGGGTGCCTGGGTGGCTCATTTGGTTAAGTGGCTGGCTGACTCTTGATTTTGGCTCAGGTAATGATCTCCTGGTTCCTGAGATTGAGCCCTCTGTTGGGCTCTGGGCTGGTAGCTTGGAGCCTGCTTGGGATTCTCTGTCTCTGCCTGTCCCCTGCTTGTGAGCTTGTATGCTTGTGCTCTCCTTCTCCCTCGAAATAAATAAACATTAAAAAAAAGAGAGAAGTGGGACAATCCATACATTGTTTGCTAGGACAAAGAAAACAATGAGAATGCCAAGTGAGTGCATTTGCTGCCTTCATGAGGTTAAATAATGGTTCAGTTGTTGGCAACACAGCCAAAGGCGATTGATTTCTGCATTATTCTGAAAGGTAGAAGTCAGTTTGGATAAAGCATACTATATTGAATTTTGTATTGCCAGGACTACTCTGAGAATCAGCAGTCAAGAAAATAAATTCCAATGATCCTCAATCGAGAATAGTCTCTCTCCATTTAATGAGGTTTCTGGGAGTCACCAGAGATTTGATTAGCCTTAATATATGAAGATTCAAAGCTTGGTTGCCAAAGCTAAAGATCTCCAGTGAGTTTAATTTAACAAGACAATTTCTCCCAGAGAATAACACTTAGATGTATATGTTAAAATGCCTTGGAATACAAAAAGTTGCTCGACACAAAATTACATCTGAAATTCAAGCAGTTGTTTTCATGCAGTTGTTTCTATAATGAAAAATAAATAATGTAATGTTACTAAAAGATTTGCTGTAAAATCCTTTAGGAATTCTCACTTATTTAAGAATAAGCATTGCTTCTGTTTTACAAAACTGTTATGAATTCATCATATGAGGAAACTAGCATTGTAATGTAACATTCTCCATAAATGAGTAGAAGCCTTTGAATTCTATGTTACAGATCAGATCTTTTGTAAACATGAGTATATACTAGTAGTCTGTATTCTTTTGGTTTCTGGGTGTGGTTATATTGAAAATGTAAA
Source organism: Lynx rufus (assembly GCF_022079265.1). Taxonomy (NCBI): domain Eukaryota; kingdom Metazoa; phylum Chordata; class Mammalia; order Carnivora; family Felidae; genus Lynx; species Lynx rufus. The sequence goes on along the minus strand of NW_025814823.1, from coordinate 211,290,364 downwards.
TACCTTACTATGCATATTTTAATTGTTTCAATAATCTTAAAATTTTTTAATGTTTATTTATTTTGAGAGAGAGAGAGAGAATGCATGCACATGAGCCAAGGATGGGGGGGGGGGGCGGGGAGAGAGAGAGAGAGAGAGAGAGAGAGAGAGAGAGAAAGAAAATCCCATGCAGGCTCCATGCTGCCTGCACAGAGCCCCATGCAAGGCTGGATCTCACCAACCATGAGATCACGACCTGAGCCAAAATCAAGAGTCAGACACTTAGCCAACTGAGCCACCCAGGCACCCCTCATTTGTTCAATAATCTTAAACATTGTTATCAGGGGTAGCAGAGGTGCAATAAAGAGAAAATTGCACTTCGGAAAGTTAAGTTTCTCTATCAACTTTGTAGTATCTGAAGCATAAATAATCT